>NC_058519.1:593005675-595505675 GCF_904849725.1 Hordeum vulgare subsp. vulgare | reverse complement strand
AATTACAAGGATATGAAATCATGCATAAGAGTTATCAGAAGAAACTCAAATAAGATTCATAGATAATCTCATCATAAATCCACAATTCATCGGATCTCGACAAACACACCGCAAAAGAAGATTACATCGGATAGATCTCCATGAAGATCATGGAGAACTTTGTATTGAAGATCCAAGAGAGAGAAGAAGCCATCTAGCTACTAGCTATGGACCAGTAGGTCTATGGTGAACTACTCACGCATCATCGGAGAGGTCATGGTGTTGATGAAGAAGCCCTCCGTATTCGAATCCCCCCTCCGGCAGGGCAACAGAACTTGCCCCAAATGGGATCTTGCGGAGAAAGAAGCCTGCATCGGCGGAAAAGTACTTTCGATGATCTCTTGATTTTTTCTGGAATTATTCCGAATATATAGGAGAAAGACCTAGGGCAGAGGTGGCCCATGGAGCCCACAAGCCTGGGAGGTGCGCCCCCCTGGCCACGGCTAGGGGCCTTGTGGGGTCCCTGGTGGCCCCTGCCTTGGTTCTCAAGCTTCCCGATCTTCTTCTGTTTCGGAAAGAATCTTTTTGGAAGTTTCGTTCCGTTTGGACTACGTTTAAAATCGTCCTCTGAAAGGGGTCAAAAACACGGAAAAAACAGGAACTAGCACTTGGCACTGAGTTAATAAGTTAGTCCCAAAAAGATATAAAAGGCATACAAAACATCAAAAGTTTGACAAGATAATAGCATGAAACCATCAAAAATTATAGATATGTTGGAGACGTATCATGCCCCAATATGCGTAGATGTCCGAGGGCATAATAATGTACCTGCCTAGATGAAGATTGAACAAAGAAGGAGCCGGCAAAGTAATAGTCTCACGAGTACCCTGGCTAAATACCAGGTTATAAATCATCCTCTTATTTATATCTTTATCAAGGAAGTCATGGCGAACCATGCTATCATAATCTAGATATCTCTCAGGAAGTAGCATCTCTTCTTCCTCGTACAGTCTAATAGGTATCTCAAAATGTTTAGCAAGACGGGTAGCATAGATACCTCCATAAACAACGCCTTTAGTACGGTTCGTGTTCAACCGTTGAGCCACTATAGCGCCCAAGCTATAAGTTTTATCATTATAAAGACCTTCGCGCAAAACCGCAAGATCTGGGGAGCTAAGAGCCCCAGCTTTCCCATGGCCAATCAAAAATTTTCCCACAAATAATGAGAGATACCGAAGCACGGGAAAATCTACACTAGCAACTCTAGCACAAGACACTCCTCTCTCCTCTCCTACATCAATAGTATCAATGAAAGCCTCCAAGTCCCGTGGACGAGGTTCATGAATATCCCCAACATAAGGTAATTTGCAAACATTGCAAAAATCCTGAAGTGACATGCACTGGGGGATATCATTTAACTTGAAATCAACCATAGGAGGACTCTTCCTTGGATAGAAATGAAAGCTTTGCATAAAAATATTAGTGAGGAGGAGGTATTGTGGACACTTATCTTCAACAAATGCGGTAATGCATGTGTTCTCCACCAAGTAATAAAAATCCTCATAAAGACCGGCGGCACGTAAGAACACATCGCTTGGCCACTCGCACGCTCGAACTTTTGCAACTCGGGGGACCGGATACTTGGGTTTCTTGTTCTCATTGTCATCTTCCTAGGGGTCACGGCTTGAAGAGCCTCTTAGGAACCTCCTCATCTTGTCCTTTTTCCTTCTCTGAAAATTTCAGAAATTTTTAGTGACTGAAAAGAAAAGTGAACAAGGCTCAACAAAACTCATAGCAACTATTTCTACAAGTGCCTAGAGGCCATATCATGCATCAAAACTACTTGGGACCAACTAAAATTAACATGCAAAGCTCAACAACAGGGTCACCAAGGCAGCAAAAATATGCAACGAATAAAGCACTAGAGCAAAAACTAATTGGACCAATGGAGGAGTCACATACCAAGGAACAATTCACCCAAAACAGTTTGGTAAATGGGGCTTTGCACAAGGAGATCGAAAAATGCAGCAAGAAGAGCAAGAACACGGGTTTGAGCTGTGGAATGATTTTTTCTGGAGGTAGAAGAAGGAGATGGGAGCTGGAATAAGTGGAGGGGGGCCACGTGGGGCCCACAAGCCTGCCAGGCGCATCCAGGGGGGTGCCCGCGCCTCCTGGGCTTGTGGCCCACTGGTGCATCCCCCTCACTAGCTCTCTATCTCAGATTTTTTCAAAAATTCCAGAAATAAATCATACTTGAATTTCACGGCATTTGAAGAACTTTTATTTTTCAGACACTTTTCTAAGGGATGCAAAAAGTAGAGAACGGGAAAAATAAAGCTAAATTTATCATTTTTCTTCTAAACAACCGAGAGTAAAAGCTCGGAAGAGAAGGTTGTGACTCCTAGATTCATCCATCTCATGGTCATCAAAAGAAATCCGTCAATGAGGTTGATCAAGTATCCTTGACAAACTTTTTTCGAATCGCATAAAACCGGAGAATTTTCGAATAATCACTAGGTTACCTCAATGGGGATGTGCATATCCCCAACAAGTAAATAATACTTCATCTTCACAGTAGGTATAGGGCATTCAAAGCTCCCAATAAGAATTGATGAAGTTCTTTCAATAGCATTGATGCAATGTACTCGATATTGTTTCTTCGGAAAGTGCACCGTGTGCTCATTACCATTAACATGGAAAGTGACATTGCATTTGTTGCAATCAATAACATCCCCTGCAGTGTTTAAAAAGGGTCTTCCAAGAATGACCGCCATGGCATCATCCTCGGGAATATCCAGAATAACAAAGTCCGTTAAGATAGTAACGTTAGCAAACACAACAGGCACATCCTCGCAAATGCCGGTAGGAAAAGCAGTTGATTTGTCGGCCATTTGCAAGGAAATTTCAGTGGGTGTCAACTTATCCAATTCAAGTCTACGATAAAGAGAGAGAGGCATAACACTAACACGAGCTCCAAGATCGCATAAAGCGGTTCTAACATAATTTCCTTTAATGGAGCAAGGTATAGTGGGCACTCCAGGATCACCTAGTTTATTAGGAGTTCCACCCTTGAAGGTGTAGTTAGCAAGCATGGTGGAAATATCAACCTCATGTATCTTCCTTTTATTAGTCACAATATCTTTCATGTACTTAGCATAAGGAGACATTTTGAGCATATCTGTCAAATGCATTTGCAGAAAGACAGGTCTAATCATTTCAACAAAGCGCTCAAAATCCTCATCATCTTTTTTCTTGGATGGTTTGGGAGGAAAGGGCATGGGTTTCTGAACCCATGGTTCTCTTTCTTTACCATGCTTCCTAGCAATAAAGTCGTCCTTATCATATCTCTTGTTCTTAGGTTGTGGGTTATCAAGATCAACAGCAGGTTAAATCTCCACATCCATATCATTACTAGGTTGAGCATCATCATGAACACCACTATCGATATTATCACTAGGCTCATGTTCATCACCAGACTGTGTTTCGGCATCAGAACTAGAGATATCATTTGGATTCTAAGGTGTATCAGCACCAGGTTTGCTAGCATGCAAGTTCCTATCATCTTTCTTTTTCTTCCTATTACTAGGATGACTAGGTGCATCAGTGCTAACTCCTTGAGAATCTTGTTCAATTCTCTTAGGATGGCCCTCAGGGTACAAAGGTTCCTGAGTCATTCTACCACCTCTAGTGACGACTCTAACAGAATTGTCATTCAACTCATTGAGCAAGTCATTTTGAGTCTTAAGTACTTGTTCTACTTGAGTAGTGACCATAGAGGCATGTTTACTCAAAAGCTTAAGATCATTGATATTTCTATCCACACAAGCACTTAAATGATTAATCATGCGAGCATTTTGTTCCAATTGTCTGGGAACATAATCATTGAAACTTTGTTGTTTGGAAACAAAGTTATCAAATTCATATAAGCATAAGCTAGCAGGTTTATCAGAAGGAATATCACTCTCATTGAATCTACGAAGAGAATTTACCTCTACTACCTGTGTCGGGTTATCAAGACCATGTATTTCTTCAATAGGTGGTAGATTCTTAACATCTTCAGATTTAATACCTTCCTGTTGCATAGATTTCTTGGCTTCTTGCATATCTTCAGGCCTGAGGAATAGAATACCTCTTTTCTTCGGAGTTGGCTTCGGAGGTGGTTCAGGAATAGTCCAAGCATTATCGTTGCTCAGGATATTATTCAATAGAATTTCAGCTTGTTCCACAGTTCTTTCCCTGAAAACACAACCAACACAACTATCTAGGTGATCCCTAGAAGCATCGGTTAGTCCATTATAAAAGATATCAAGTATTTCATTTTTCTCAAGAGGGTGATCAGGCAAAGCATTTAGTAACTGGACAAGCCTCCCCCAAGCTTGTGGGAGACTCTCTTCTTCAACTTGCACAAAGTTATATATCTTCTGCAAGGCAGCTTGTTTCTTATGGGCAGGAAAATATTTCTCAGAGAAGTAGTAGATCATATCCTGGGGACTACGCACACAACCAGGAGCAAGAGAAGTAAACCAAGTCTTATCATCACCCTTTAGCAAGAAAGGAAACAACTTAAGGATATAGTAATAGCGAATCTTTTCCTCACTCGTGAATAGGGTGGCTATATCATTCAGGTTAGTAAGATGTGCTACAACCATTTCAGACTCATAACCATGAAAAAGATCAGATTCAACCAAAGTGATCAACTCACGATCAACAGAGAATTCATAATCCTTATCAGTCACAAAGATGGGTGAAGTAGCAAACTTAGGATCGTACTTCATTCTAGCATTCAGAGTTTTTTCTTTCCACTTGCGCAATAAATTCTCAAGATCATAGTTATCCTTACAAGAAAGAAAGTCCTCAGCTACCTCTCCCTCCATGACATAACCCTCAAGTATATAAGGCAATTCATATCTAGGATAGCTAGTTCTAACAGGTGAAACAGCAGGTTCTACTTCAATAATTTCAGCAGTTTCATAAGTATCATCACATTCAGCAGCAACTCTAGCAATTTGTGCATTAAGAAATGCACCCAGTGGCAAAGCGGTATCAAGCAAAGCATCATCATAAGCATCATGGATAGGAGAAGTAGCATCATCAAGCACAGGCGACATATCAGAATTTCTAGTAGGTGGTGGTGTCGCAAACTTACTCATAACTGAAGGTGAATCAAGTGCAGAGCTAGATGGCAGTTCCTTACCTGTCCTCGTAGTTGAGGGCAATACTTTAGTTTTTGGATCTCTCGGATTCCTCATAGTGATCAACAGACGTAAATCCCAAGTGACTCATAGAATAGAGCTAGGCCTTGCTACTGCAACAAAAGACCTTCCAATGGCGCCAGAAATAGGCACGTTTATGGGAGAATACTTGACTTGATCCTTCTGCTGCGGCTACGCCTTAAGCGACTTCCTAGGAAAGTATGCAAAGGATTTCCCCCGTGGCCTTGGAGCCTTGCGTTGGTGTTCCCTCGAAGCGGAAAGGGTGATGTAGCGTAGCGGTGGTAAGTATTTCCCTCAGTTTGAGAACCAAGGTATCAATCCAGTGGAGGAGTATCTCAAGATCCTGCACAAACACAAAAGCTTGCTCCCAACGCTATGAAGGGGTTGTCAATCCCTTATAGATTGTTTGCCAAGTGAGAACTGAAAGCAACAAAGTAACAAAGCAAAGTAAAAGCGGAGGTGTAAACGATGGATGTGAATAGACCCGGGGGCTGTAGTGTTTACTAGTGGCTTCTCTCATGAAAGCAAGTAGACGGTGGGTGAACAAATTACTGTCGAGCAATTGATAGAACCGCACAAAGTCGTGATGATATCTATGCAATGATTATATCTATAGGCATCACGTCCAAAACAAGTAGACCGATACTTTCTGCATCTACTACTATTACTCCACACATCGACCGCTATCCAGCATGCATCTAGTGTATTAAGTCCATAAGAACAGAGTAACGCCTTAAGCAAGATGACATGATGTAGAGGGATAATCTCAAACCAATGGTAAAACCCCCATCTTTTTACCCTTGATGGCAACTACTTAATGTGTGCCTTGCTGCCCCTACTGTCACTCGGAAAGGTCACCACATGGTAGAACCCAAAACCAAGCACTTCTCCCATTGCAAGAATCATAGATCTAGTTGGCCAAAAAAAACCCAAGACTCGGAGAGACTTACAAGGATATCAAATCATGCAAATAAGAAATCAGCAAAGACTCAAATATATATCATAGATAATCTGATCACAAATCCACAATTCATCGGATCTCGACAAACACACCGCCAAAGAAGATTACATCGGATAGATCTCCATGAAGATCATGGATAACTTTGTATTGAAGAGCCAAGAGAGAGAAGAAGCCATCTAGCTACTAACTACGGACCCGTAGGTCTGAAGTGAACTACTCACGAGTCATTAGAGGGGCGATGATGATGAAGAAGAAGCCCTCCAACTCCAAAGTCCCCTCTGTCAGGGTGCCGGGAAGGGTCTCCAGATGAGATCTCGCCGAAACAGAAGCTTGCAGCGGCGGAAAAGTATTTTCGAGGCTCCCCTGATTTTTTGCTGAATTTTTGGGAATATATATGTCAAGGATCTAGGTCAGGGGGCGACCAGGGAGGCCACAAGCCCTGACACCGCCGCCTCCCCCTGGTGGTGGAGTGGGAGCTTGTGGGCTCCCTGGAGCCCACCTGGCTTGGCCCAGAGGCCCCCTGATCTTCTTCCGTTCGGGAAAAAATCATTTCGGGGTTTTTATTCCGTTTGGACTCCGTTCCAAAATCAGATCTGAAAAGAGTCGAAAACACAGAAAAAAATAGGAACTGGCACTTGGCACTGAATTAATAACTTAGTCCCAAAAAAGATATAAAAGGTACATAAAACATCCAAAGATGACAAGATAACAGCGTGAAACCATCAAAAATTATAGATATGTTTGAGACGTATCAAGCATCCCCAAGCTTAATTCCTGCTCGTCCTCGAGTAGGGAAGTGATAAAGAATGAATTTTTGATGCTTTCATGCTACCTAGCATAGGTGTCCTTTGTAATTCCTCTTATGTGACGTGAATGTTCAGATCCATTAGATTCAAAACAATAGTTTGCTATTGACGTGGAAACAATAATAATTCAAGCAAACTAGCAAGGTAATCATGAACTTTCAAAATAACAAGGCCAAAAGAAAGTTATCCCTACAAAAGCATATAGTCTGGCTATGCTCTATCATCATTCCACAACGAATTTAAATCATGCACAACCCCGGTATTGGCCAAGTAATTGTTTCACACCTTTACTTTCTCAAACCTTTTCAACTCTCACGCAATACATGAGCGTGAGCCATGGTTATAGCACTATAGATGGTGTAGAGTGTGGTGGAGGTTGCAAGACAAAAAAGGAGAAGATAGTCACATTAACTAGGCATATCAATGAGCTGTGGAGATGCTCATCAATAGATATCAATGTTAATGAGTAGGGATTGCCATACAAATGATGCACTAGCGCTACGAGTATGTGAATGCTCTTAAAGAAAACTAGTGGGTGTGCATCCAACTTGCTTGCTCACGAAGACCTAAGGCAATTTTGAGGAAGCCTATCATTGGAATATACAAGCCAAGTTATATAATGAAAATTTCCCACTAGCTATATGGTGGTGACAAAACGAGAGACTCCCAAGCATGAAGATCATGGTGCTTAATATGCACAAGTGTGGAAAAAGTGGTAGCATTGTCCCTTCTCTCTTTTTCTCTCATTTTTTTGGTGGGTTCTTTGGCCTCTTTTTTTTGGTGGGCTTCTTTGGGCCTCTTTTATTTCCTCACATGGGACAATGCTCCATTAATGATGATCATCAGACATTCATCTCAAAACTTAGAGCAACTATGACTCTATATGGAATGCCTTCGGTAGTGTACCGTGGCAATGATATAGCATGACATTAATGGAAACATCATGCTAGCTATCTTATGATCGTGCAAAGGCAATGTAGACGTGGTGGCACATGTCATGGTGGTAGTTTCATGGCAATATATCTCGGAATGACTTTGAAAAAGACATAGTAGGTAGGTATGGTGGCTGTTTTGAGGGAGGCTAATGGTGGGTTTTTTGCACTAGCGAAACTTGCACGGCACTAAGAAGATAGTGATGGTGGTAGGTGAAAGTGCATCTAAACCATGGACTCAACATTAGTCAGGAAGAACTCATATACTTGTTGCAGAAGTTTTATTAGTAATCAAAACAAAGCATTCAACGCATACTCCTAGGGGAAGGGTTGGTAGGTATAAACCATCGCGCGATCCCGACCGCCACGCTAAGGATGACAATCAATAGACTAATCATGCTCAGATTTCATCACATAACGGTTCACCATACGTGCATGCTACGGGAATCACTAACTTCAACACAAGTATTTCTAGATCCACAACATCTTACTAGCATGACTTCAATATTATCATAACCACAACTCAAAACTAATTGAGATGAATCAAACTTCTCTAACTATTCAATGCACATGAAGGTGGAAGTTTTCGTATCCCTTTGGATAATTAACCCTTTTGAGACTACTTTCAAAGCATAGATCAACTACCAAGCCACGCACCGCTGCGCTCTAAAAGATATAAGTGAAGCACATAGAGCAAAAATATCTAGCTCAAAAGATACAAGTGAAGCACATGTGAGCTGAATTGTCTACCAAAAGATATAAGTGAAGCTCAACAAAATCACGGTGTGTGCATGTCTCTCTCTCTAGGTGTGCAGCAAGGATGATTGTGACACAACAAAAATAAAATACTCCTACGATACAAGACGCTCCAAGCAAAAACACATAACATGTGGTGAATAAAAATATAGCCCCAAGTAATGTTACCGATGGATTGAAGACGAAAGAGGGGATGCCTTCCTGGGGCATCCCCAAGCTTAGGCTTTTATGACATCCTTGAATCTCTTGGGTTGCCTTGGGCATCCCCAAGCTTGAGCCCTTGCCACTCTTTATCTCTTTGTACATAAGAACTTCACCCAAAACTTGAAAACTTCACAACACGAAACTTAAACAGAAACTCGTGATAACATTAGTACAAGAAAGAAAACCACCACTTCCTTAGGTACTGTAGCAAACTTAAATTATACTTGTGCTGATGTTGGGTTACTGTACTTTCAATCTTCCATGGCTAATACCCCCCGATACTATCCATAGTTTCATCAAAATAAGCAACCAACACAACAAAAACAGAATATGTTAACAGCAGACCAGTCTATAGCAATCTGTATATTTCGTATACCTCTCGTACTTCAAAAATTCTGAAAAATTACGACAGTCTGAAGAATTTGCGTAGAAATCAACAGCAAAATGAATAAACTCAAAAGCTCTTACAGAAAAAAAATGAAAATTCTTTTCGTGAGCAGAAAGTTTCTGTCTTTTCCAACATGACCAAACGATCATCCCCAAGACTAATCATAACGGTTTTGCTTGGCACAAACGCAAAAAGAAACACAAAAAACACAATCATAACAGAATTATGAAAGTGTGGAAAACACAAAGCAGAAAGAAAAATGATAGATTCGTTGGGTTGCCTCCCAACAAGCGCTTTTGTTTAACGCCCTTAGCTAGGCAAAAAGTGATGGAATCACGTATAGTCATCTTTGGTGCTCAAACCATAGGTAGCCCTCATCATAGGTTCATAAGGCAATCTTATTTTCTTTCTAGGAAAGTGCTCCATGCCCTTCTTTAAAGGAAATTGAAATATGATATTCCCTTCCTTCATATCGATGATAGCACCAATAGTCCTTAGGAAAGGTCTACCAAGAATAATGGGACATGAAGGATTGCAATCTATGTCAAGTACAATGAAATCCACGGGTACATAGTTCTTATTTGCAACAATAAGAACATCATCGATACTTCCCATGGGTTTCTTGACAGTAGAATCCGCAAGATGTAAATTAAGAGAACACTCTTCAATCTCATGAAAACCAAGAATATCACATAAAGACTTTGGAATCGCGGAAACACTAGCACCCAAATCACACAAAGCATTGCACTCATGGTTTTTTATCTTGATTTTGATAGTAGGTTGCCACTCATCATGAAGTTTTCTAGGTATAGAGACTTCTAGTTCGAGCTTCTCTTCAAGAGATTTCATCATAGCATCTACGATATGCGCGGTAAAGGCTTTGCTTTGGCTATAAGCATGTGGAGAGTTTGCAATGGATTGCATCAAAGAAATGCATTCAAACAAGGAGCAATTATCATAATTGAATTCCTTGAAATCCAAAGTGGGAGTTTCATTGCTACCCAAAATTTTGACTTCTTCTACTCCACTCTCCACACCTTTATCATCAAGATAGGTGGACTCCGAATCATTGGGGCGTTTTTCAACCAAAGTGGATTCATATCCAGCCCCTCCATAAGTTGGTTTGACACGCAAAAACAAAGATGCAAGAGGAGACACACCAAGCACTTTAAGATCTTCGTGATTTGCATCACTAGAACGCACCCTTTTAAACCATTCATGTCTAGCGCGAATTTGGGCGGTTCTTTCTTTGCTCTCATTCATGGAGATATGCATAGCTTTCAAAGTTTCATCCAAGTTGACCTTGGGAGGAGCGCATCTAACTTTCAAAGCATCAATATCACAAGACATCCTATCAACGCTTTTAGCCAAATCGTCTATTTTGAGTAGTTTTTCCTCTATGGACGCATTGAAAATCTTTTGAGAGTTGATGAACTCTTTGATATTACTCTCTAGATCAGAGGGTAATTTGATGTGATTTCCATAAGTGTTGCCGTAGGAATTGCCATAATTGTTAGAGGAGTTACTAGGAAAAGGCCTAGGAACATAGTTTCCTCTAAAAGCATTATTGTTGCCCAAATTGTTCCTACCAACAAAATTCACGTCCAAACTAGCGTTGCTACTCTCAATCAAAGAAGATAGTGGCATGCCATTAGGATCTACGGTAGCGTTTCTACTAGCAACCAAATTCATCAACTCGTCCATCTTAGCACTAAGCGAGTTAATTTCTTCTATAGTGCGCACCTTTTTGCTAGCAGGCGACCTTTCAGTGTGGCACTGAGAGTAGTTGGTCATGATATTGTCTAGGAGTTTTGTAGCGTCTCCTAACGTGATTTCCATGAACGTTCCACCTGAGGCGGAGTTCAATATATTGGGAGAAGCAAAATTCAAGCCAGCGTAAAAGATTTGTATAATCATCCACAAACTCAAGCCATGTGCGGGACAATTTCTAATCATAAGCTTCATCCTCTCCCAAGATTGTGCAACGTGTTCATGTTGAAGTTGCCTGAAATTCATGATATCGTTACGTAAGGAGATGATCTTAGCCGGCGGAAAATACTTGGATATGTAAGCATCTTTGCACTTATCCCAAGAACCCATACTATTTTTAGGCAAAGAAGAAAACCAAGTTTTTGCGCGATCTCGCAACGAGAATTGCTCTTTCATAACAAGATTCAGCAAAGCTGCGTTGATTTCATACGATTCCACACTAGTGGCGGGAGCAATCGGAGTACTAATAAAATCAGTATTATTAGTGCTCAAGAAGTTGCAAAGTTTGGTGTTTTCATCCATGATGACTTCAACAAACAAACAAGCACACAAGCAAGCGAGAAAACCGGCAAAGGCAAATGGCAAAGGCAAAATAAAACGGCGAAGGAGAAAGGCAAATGGAAACGGCAAATGTGAAGTGGGGGAGAGGAAAACGAGAGGCAACTGGCAACAAAAGTAAATGCAAGAGATGAGTTTGTGAGACATACTTGGATAGATCTTGATTTCTCCTCCCCGGCAACGGCTGTCACGCCCAAGATACGACCCTATCCTCAATTTGGCACGAAGGCCTCGTCAGGGATAGAAGCGCATCTCGTCGTGTCGCAAGAATGGATATCGTTACAAGTACATGTACTGAAAAGATGAGATATATATATATATAAAGAATTGGCTTACACTCGCCACAAGCTACATCAGAGTCACATCAGTACATTACATAATCATCAAGAGTAAGAGCAGGATCCGACTACTGACGAAAACAAACGAGAAAAGAAGAACGACGTCCATCCTTGTTATCCCAGGCTGCCGGCCTGGAACCTATCCTAGGTCGAAGAAGAAGAAGAAGAAGAAGAAGAAGCAACTCCAAATGAACAATCAACACTCTCGCGTCGAGTAACCTTTACCTGTACCTGCAACTGGTGTTGTAGTAATCTGTGAGCCACAGGGGACTCAACAATCTCATTTCCAAGGTATCAAGACTAGCAAAGCTTAATAGGGAGGTATGGTTAAGTGGTGAGGTTGCAGCAGCGGCTAAGCATATATTTGGTGGCTAAACTTACGAGTACAAGAATATAGGGGGAGAAGATCTACGCATAATGGACGTGAACTACTGATGATCAAATGAATGATCCTAAACACCTACCTACGTCAGACATAACCCCACCGTGTCCTCGATCGGAGAAAGAACTCACGAAAGAGACAGTCACGGTTACGCACACAGTTGGCAAGTTTTATTCAAGTTAACTTCAAGTTATCTAGAACCAGTGTTAAACAAAGCTTCCACGTTGCCACATAACCGCGGGCACGGCTTTCCGAAGAGATTTAACCCTGCAGGGGTGCTCCAACTAGTCCATTACAAATTACCACAAGCCGCATATAAATCCTCGATCACGAAGCTCGCGATCTCGTCGGATTCCCTAGTGGAAAACCTCAACTCTGAGATTACCCAAAGCATCACCGGAATCCCGATGCACAAGATATCTCGTCAAAGGTAAAACTAATCCAGCAAGGCCGCCCGACGTGTCGATGAACCCGATAGGAGCCGCGTATCTCGTTCTCAAGACACGACGGATGGAAAAGCCTACAGGTACCAAACCTCGAGTTGCCCCGTGGTGGCCCCGCAGTCTGTCCTTTTGGGACCAACACCATCAGCACTGGCCCCTCCCGTTTATGTCAAATTACTCCTCGGGTAGCGCTAACTCCCTATGCATTTCAGTTTAACAGATTTATTATGTTGAGCAAATGTAGAACCAATGTTGGGCCTTGCCAGACCAGCTTTAATCTAAAATGAATTATCAAGGGGGTCCCCATAACAACCCCGATCGTGTTAGGAGCGCTCAATTATGGAACATAACACCGGTAGCCGAAACTAAGGGGGCAAATGTGGAACAAAACACCAGGCTAGGAAGGCCGAGCCTTCCACCTTTTACCAAGTATATAGGTGCATTAGATTAAATAGCATTTAATAGGGTGATATAACAAGGAACCCATGTAATCACATGGAAGCAACTGCACCTGCAACTAGCAACGCTACACAGGGTTAAGCAAGCGGTAACATGGCCAATCAGTGGTTTGCTAGGTCGAACAGGTTGAAGGTATTCATGGCATTGTTGAGAGGCTGATATTTAACATGTGGTAGGCAACGAGACATAATCGATAGAAGTGGTAAAACTAGCATGGCAATGATAGTAATGGTATCTGGGGAAATGGTCATCTTCCATGAGATCCCGCTTGGAAGAAGAATGCCTCCGTGAAGCAGACGAACCGACGTAGTCGAACGGGTCCTCACATCCGACGCGCTTGCGGAACTCTATCAAGACGAAGCAAACCGGAAACACAAATCAACACACGGAATTCACCACACAATGCACAACACATATGATGCACGAGCAGCTGAATATATGCAAGTCACGGCATGACAATTCACACAATCAAACACTACACATTAAGTGAAGTTCAATATGAAACGAATTGCATATTGACGAAACTCCACGTTTAATTATTTAGTTCTATCCCGATTAGATACAGGGCAATATTAAATGTGAATAAACATGGCAAGAGGTGAAGCGCAAATTAAACTACCTATCTAGACATTTTAAATGAGGTCGGAAATGACATATAGCATCTCCGAGACGACCTCATATGTTAATTTACAATTCTGTCCAGATCTGAACTAATGCATTTAATTGGTTGTTAAACAGAAAAACAAATAGGTTCACGTGATTCTACGCATCATTTCAATCAATCTACACATAAAGAACATCTCCAACGGAGCTACGGGTCAAAAGTTACAAGCACCGCAAGATATGATGGCATGAATGCAATATGTGTGCAACGGCTGTCACGAGCACCTCAGAACATACAACCAGCAAGAGAAAATGAAACTACACGAGATTCTAAGCAAGTTTCATATAGGACACGATCAAATCGGAGCTACGGTTCAACAACTACGAGCAAAACATGAAATCATTACAATCTGTCAAAATCAGCCACATAGCATTTTCTACACCCCGCAACTAGGGGCTACACAACTCCGATAAACTCAAACAAGGCATGGCACGAAAGAGGGCAAGAAGCACTACTACAAAAAACTAACAATAACTAGCATGGCATTATGGATCACTAGGGAAAGAAGACACAAAATGGCATCTCACACACTATTTCAGACTTAGTGAAAATAGCACTTCATGAAAGTGCAGTTTTCGATCTGAAGCAATATTGACAGAAGCAAAACCTATAGCTACAGGACTCCAAATGGCATGAAAATTTATAGCATGCTAGAGAAACACAAGGGGTACAACTAACTCCATTGGACCAACCTCAAAAGAGCTACAGATCAAAAGGCACAAGCAAGACAAGACAACAACAAAATATAACAGATTCCAGACTTAGAAATAGTTCAGCTCCTCCAAATCAGCACTATTTCTAGCAACTTGAGAGCAATAAAACCACACCTAAACATGCATTTCTTTTCAACTAAAAATACTAGGGACTAGACAAAACATCCAAGATCAACTCTCTAGTTGACAACTCCGTCAAACGAAGCACGGAATAAAACCTATGAAATAAACAAAAGGGCATCACGACAAAATATCGCGCGAACTAACTTACTCAAAAGCTAAAACTAATTCCATAGAAAAATCCCATGGATTTTCTACCCCGGAAACATATAAAATACGTGGGGTTGCACAACAAAATAAAGCCACACATAAATGCGGGAAAATAACCTATATACGGGAAAATAAACTAGCGGCAAATCCCTACACGTAAAAAATACAAATGACCACTCTAAAATACATGGAAAATTAGTTCCTAAAACATGGGCATTTCTATTACGGCATTCGAGCAATCCGGACTTGCACGAAAATTAAATACGGGACGATCCCCTATTAGGACAACACGCAAATCTAGTCGTACGTCAAGACCAACTACTTCAAATATACATGCAAGAGGTAAAATAATATTCTACACGAAAAACTACACAAGTTTCATATTTAAATCATCGCGATCCGACGCACGGTTTGGAATCTACGCTCATTTTATTATCTAACATTTTCCTGAAACTAATTAAAACCGAAATCCTAAAAAAAAAAGCTAACGGGCCTAATCTGAACAGGCCCAACCAACTCATAGTGGGCGTTGGACATCTATGTTGCGCCCACGGTGCAATATAGGGGCATAAGGGGGAACTAGCAGTGGGCTCACCCAAGTGGCACTGGGCCAGCAGATCTGGAGAGGAGGCGGCTTGGTCGGCGGTTGGAGCGGGCCGGTCGGGCGGAGTAGGCCGAGCTGGGCCAAGGCGGCGCTCGCGCGGCCCACGCGTGGGAGCGAGGCGAGGCCGAGCCTCGATCCCGATCTACATCGGTGTGGCGGCAGCGGGTAGTCGGGGATCGGCGCGGCAGATTCCGGCATGGGCGCCGGCCGGTCTTGGGGCGCCGGATCCGGGGACTGCAGCGGGCGGCTGCTGACTGCGCCGACGTCCGGCGGTGGGAGGAGCTTCGACCGGCGGGAGGAGCTGCTTCTCCTCGGGTGCCGACGGAGCTAGGTAGGAGCCGACGATGGTTGGGCATGGCGGCGCCGGGACCTGCGGCAGGGATGCGCAGGCGGGGCGACTCCGAGCACCGGCACGGGAAGGCGGCGGCAACCTTCGGCGACGCACCGGCGGGCATGCGAAGGCGGCTGCACGGGGTTGCGGGATCTGCGGCTGGCTCGGGCCAGGATGGGCGGCGGTGCGCAGATGGGCTCGAGAGGGCCGGCGATGGGCTCGACGGGCCCTGCGCGCTTGTGCGAGGAGAGAGGAGGTGAGAGTGGGGTTGGCTGCGCGGATTTCGAGGCAACCGCTAGGGTTTGCTGTCTAAATGAGTGGGGAGGGATATTTATAACAAATGAGGGGGCTAGGTTAGCCGGAATTTTGTTCGGGATCCAACCGTGCGGTCGGATTCGGACGATTCCGAACGCGGGTATGGGTATGCGGCCGTGTAGAGGGGATATCCGGAGACGAGAGGGAGAACGGGCGGCGCGGCAACAATTTTTAAAACACCGACAGACGTCCGACGGTAGACCAAAGACGGTGCCGCTACGGACGACCGTTCGGGTACCAGACGAACTCCGATCGCGACGAAATTCGACAGGCGGTTTAACTAAAACAAATTATGACCGCATGCCAAGTTTCATCTCGATCAGAGAAACTTTAACGCACACTTTTAAAACAGGGTTTCGACAATGCCGCGGGAGCGTGCGTGTGCGATCGGGCTTAGAACGGACAACGACGTGAACCGGCAACTAACAACGGATACAAGTTTGAAAACTGGCGGCAACGGAGATGCCGATGCAATGCAAATGATGCGAATGATGCGATGATGATGCCACAAATAAAATAAGCCACACGACGAAAACGAAATAGAAGGGGAATCTTCTGGAACGTCGGCATCGGGGTGTCACAACGACGCCAGAAATACTTCTGCTACTGCAACAAAAGACCTTCCAATGGCGCTAGAAATAGGCACGTTGACGGGAGAGTACTTGACTTGATCCTTCTGCTGCGGCTATGCCTTAAGGGACTTCCTAGGCAAGTATGCAAAGGATTTGCCCCGTGGCCTTGGAGCCTTGCGTTGGTGTTCCCTCGAAGCGGAAAGGGTGATGTAGCGTGGCGGTGGTAAGTATTTCCCTCAGTTTGAGAACCAAGGTATCAATCCAGTGGAGGAGTATCTAAAGATCCTGCACAAACACAAAAGCTTGCTCCCAACGCTATGAAGGGGTTGTCAATCCCTTATAGATTGTTTGCCAAGTGAGAACTGAAAGCAACAAAGTAACAAAGCAAAGTAAAAGCGCAGGTGTAAACGATGGATGTGAATAGACCCGGGGTCCGTAGTGTTTACTAGTGTCTTGTCTCATGAAAGCAAGTAGACAGTGGGTGAACAAATTACTCTCGAGCAATTGATAGAACCGCGCAAAGTCGCGACGATATCTATGGCAATGATTATATCTATAGGCATCACATCCAAAACAAGTAGACCGATACTTTCTGCATCTACTACTATTACTCCACACGTCGACCGCTATCCAGCATGCATCTAGTGTATTAAGTCCATAAGAACAGAGTAACACCTTAAGCAAGATGACATGATGTAGAGGGATAATCTCAAACCAATGATGAAAACCCCATCTTTTTACCCTTGATGGCAACTACTTAATGTGTGCCTTGCTGCCCCTACTATCACTCGGAAAGGTCACCACATGGTAGAACCCAAAACCAAGCACTTCTCCCATTGCAAGAATCATATATCTAGTTGGCCAAACAAAACCCAAGACTCGGAGAGACTTACAAGGATATCAAATCATGCAAATAAGAAATCAGCAAAGACTCGAATATATATCATAGATAATCTGATCACAAATCCACAATTCATCGGATCTTGACAAACACACCGCCAAAGAAGATTACATCGGATAGATCTCCATGAAGATCATGGAGAACTTTGTATTGAAGATCCAAGAGAGAGAAGAAGCCATCTAGCTACTAACTATGGACCCGTAGGTCTGAAGTGAACTACTCACGAGTCATTGGAGGGGCGATAATGATGATGAAGAAGCCCTCCAACTCCAAAGTCCCCTCGGCAGGTCCTCGGGAAGGGTCTCCGGATGAGATCTCGCGGAAACGGAAGCTTGCGGCGACGGAAAAGTATTTTCGTGGATCCCCTGATTTTTTGCTGTATTTTAGGGAATATATAGGCCAAAGATCTAGGTCAGGGGGCGCTCAGGGAGGCCACAAGCCCTGACACCGACGCCTCCCCCCTGGTGGCGGAGTGGAGGTTGTGGGCTCCCTGGAGCCCTCCTGGCTTGGCCCACATGCCCTCTGATCTTCTTCCGTTCGGGAAAAAATCATTTCGGGGATTTTATTCCGTTTGGACTCTGTTCCAAAATCAGATCTGAAAAGAGCCAAAAACATAGAAAAAACAGGAACTGGCACTTGGCACTGAATTAATAAGTTAGTCCCAAAAAAGATATAAAAGGTACATAAAACATCCAAAGATGACAAGATAACAGCATGTAACCATCAAAAATTATAGATACGTTTGAGACGTATCAGGCCCTAGTGACAAGCATTAAGCATAGCAAAGTAGTAGCAACATCAATCTTAGAACATAGTGGATACTAGGGATCAAACCCCATTAAAACTAACTTGATTACATGATAGATCTCATCCAACCCATCACCGTCCAGCAAGCCTACGATGAGATTACTCACGAACAATGAAGAGCATCATGGAATTGGCGATGAAGGATGGTTGGTGATGACGATGACGACGATCTTGTTGGAAATATGCCCTAGAGGCAATAATAAATTAGTTATTATTATATTTCTTTGTTCATGATAATCGTTTATTATCCATGCTATAATTGTATTGATTGGAAACACAATACTTGTGTGGATACATAGACAAAACACTGTCCCTAGTAAGCCTCTAGTTGACTAGCTCGTTGATCAAAGATGGCCAAGGTTTCCTGGCCATAGGCAAGTGTTGTTACTTGATAACGGGATCACATCATTAGGAGAATCATGTGATGGACTAGACCCAAACTAATAGACGTAGCATGTTGATCGTGTCATTTTGTTGCTACTGTTTTCTGCGTGTCAAGTATTTGTTCTTATGACCATGAGATCATATAACTCACTGACACCGGAGGAATGCTTTGTGTGTACCAAACGTCGCAACGTAACTGGGTGACTATAAAGATGCTCTACAGGTATCTCCGAAGGTGTTAGTTGAGTTAGTATGGATCGAGACTGGGATTTGTCACTCCGTGTGACGGAGAGGTATCTCGGGGCCCACTCGGTAATACAACATCACACACAAGCCTTGCAAGCAATGTGACTTAGTGTAAGTTGCGGGATCTTGTATTACGGAATGAGTAAAGAGACTTGCCGGTAAACGAGATTGAAATAGGTATGCGGATACTGACGATCGAATCTCGGGAAAGTAACATACCGAAGGACAAAGGGAATGACATACGGGATTATATGAATCCTTGGCACTGAGGTTCAAACGATAAGATCTTCGTAGAATATGTAGGATCCAATATGGGCATCCAGGTCCCGCTATTGGATATTGACCGAGGAGTCTCTCGGGTCATGTCTACATAGTTCTCGAACCCGCAGGGTCTGCACACTTAAGGTTCGACGTTGTTTTATGCATATTTGAGTTATATGGTTGGTTACCGAATGTTGTTCGGAGTCCCGGATGAGATCACGAACGTCATGAGGGTTTCTGGAATGGTCCGGAAACGAAGATTGATATATAGGATGACCTCATTTGATTACCGGGAATGACGAATGGGTTCCGGGAGTTCACCGGGGGGGACAAACTACCCCGAGGAAGCCCATAGTCCTTGG
Organism: Hordeum vulgare subsp. vulgare; assembly: GCF_904849725.1. Lineage (NCBI taxonomy): Eukaryota > Viridiplantae > Streptophyta > Magnoliopsida > Poales > Poaceae > Hordeum > Hordeum vulgare. Next base: position 595,486,056 of record NC_058519.1, on the reverse strand, counting down.
GGTGGCACACCAGCCCTTGGTGGGCTGGTGGGACAGCCCAAGAAGGCCCTATGCGCCATAGGAAGAAAATCAAAGAGAAAAGAAAAAAAAGGAGGAGGTGGGAAAGGGAAGAAGGACTCCACCCACCAAACCAAGTAGGACTCGGTTTGGGGGGGAGACCTTCCCCCCTTGGCTCGGCCGACCCCCTTGGGGCTCCCCCTCTCCCACCTATATATACAGAGGTTTTAGGGCTGATTTGAGACGACTTTTCCACGAAAGCCCGACCACATACCTCCACGGTTTTTCCTCTAGATCGCGTTTCTGTGGAGCTCGGGCGGAGCCCTGCTGAGACAAGATCATCACCAACCTCCGGAGCGCCGTCAGGCTGCGAGAGAACTCTTCTACCTCTCCGTCTCTCTTGCTGTATCAAGAAGGCCGAGATCATCGTCGAGCTGTACGTGTGCTGAACGCGGAGGTTCCGTCCGTTCAGCACTAGATCGTGGGACTGATCGCGGGATAGTTGGCGGGGCGGATCGAGGGACGTGAGGACGTTCCACTACATCAACCGCGTTCACTAACGCTTCTGCTGTACGGTCTACAAGGGTACGTAGATCACACATCCCCTCTCGTAGATGGACATCACCATGATAGGTCTTCGTGCGCGTAGGAAATTTTTTGTTTCCCATGCGACGTTCCCCAACAGATCTCCCCTCTCCGGAGCCTAGAACGGACTCCAGTTCTGCCCTCCAGAGGAAGAACAGGTGGTGGTGGCTCTGTGTTGTAAAACGCGATGAACTCTTCTCTCCTAATTTTTTCTAGGCGAGAGAGACTATATAGAGCTGGAGTTGGAGGCGGCGGAGCCACGAGGGCCTCACAAGCCTGCCAGGCGCTGCCAGGGGGGTCGCGCCTCCTGGGCTTGTGGGTTCCTGGCTCCGTCCCTCCAGGTAATTCTTGCGCCAGTATTTTTTATATATTCCACAAAAAATCCTCGTAAATTTCCAGGTCATTCCGAGAACTTTTATTTCTACGCAAAAACAACACCATGTCAATTCTGCTGAAAACAGCATCAGTCCGGGTTAGTTCCATTCAAATCATGCAAATTAGAGTCCAAAACAAGGGCAAAAGAGTTTGGAAAAGTAGATACGATGGAGACGTATCAATGATGTGTGAGTAGTTTACCTCAAACCCACTGGTCCATAGTCAGTACCTAGATGACAATCTATCTTTCTCTTGATCTTCAATATAATTATCATCGCATCTTCGCTTATATCTATCCAATGCAATTTTTTTGTATGGTGTTTTGCTGGGATCCGATGAATTGTGGATTTATGTTCAGATTATTCGTGAAAAGTATTTGAGTCTTCTCTGAATTATTATTGCTCTTATTTGCATGATCATCATAGCTTCGTAAATCTATCTAATCTATTGAACTGTTTGGCCAGGTATTTTGATCATTCTTCACTGGTAGATGTGCGTTGTAGTGGGTTCAACCTAATGAGTTTCTATATCCCAGTGATAGAAGGGGACAAGTTGCATCTTTGTGTTGCTGCCACTAAGGATAAACCAATGGGTTTTATTCACATTGATTGAGTTTACTTTGTCTACATCACATCATTATTCCCTAATCATTACTCTCTTTTACTTAATACTCTAGATGCATGCTGGATAGCGATCGATGGGCGCAATTATCTACACAATATTTTATCTTTTATATTTTCCTCTTGCCTTCTTTTATCTTTTATTTAAGTTACTATTCTCAACAATTATCTACACAATTCACTTGCTTGCAAATAACAAGAACAAGGGGATTGACAACCCTCTTGCCCTTGTTGAGTGCAAGTTGTTTGCTCTTCTCTTTGCAGCCGCTGAAGATGGTTGATGGTTGATATTCCTATTGGTTTGATAAACCTTTGTTTCTTAATCGAGGGAAATACTTACCAGCATTGTGCTGCGATAACCTGTTCCTTTTCACGAAAAACCCAACGGAGATCACAAGCATAAGGAAGGATTTCTGGCGCCGTTGCCGGGAAATATCATCACCAATTATCAAGTAACTTCACACAAATTATCATTCACTTGTTCTCCTTTTTATTAGCCGTTATATCTTGCAAGTTCCAAAAAAATCAAAAATATTTACCTTTGCTTGCTTAGCTTGTCAATAGTTTGCATCTTTGCTCTCTAGTTTACTTGTCTTGCTTGTTAATTTGCTTGCTCAGTCACGATGTCTCAAGATACTACTAATTTGTGTGACTTCTCAAATACTACTAATAATTATTTTTATTAGTACTCCAATACCGCCCACCACTAGTGCGGATGCCTTTGATATTAATGATGCATTGTTGAATCTTTTCATGAAAGAACAATTTTTGGGAAGTCCTAATGAGGATCCCGTTGCTCATATTAATACCTTTGTTGAAATTTGTGATATGCAAAAGAAAAAGTACATGGATAATGATATTTTGAAATTAAAATTATTACCTTTTTCGTTAAGATATAAAGCAAAGGCTTGGTTTTCATCTTTACCACGTAATAGAATTGGAACATGGGATAAGTGTAAAGATGCTTTTATTGCCAAGTATTTTCCTCCGTTAAGATCATCTCCCTTAGAAATCAAATAATGATTTTTAAACAGCAAGATCATGAACATGTTGCACAATCTTGGGAGAGTTTGAAATTAACGATTAGAAATATCCCTACTCATGGTTTAAACTTGTGGATTGTTATCCAAAATTTCTATGTGGGCCTAAACTTTGTATTCGGAAATCTTCTAGATTCCACCGCAGGTGGTACCTTTATGGAGGTGACATTAGGAGAGGTTACTAAACTTCTAGACAACATCATGTCCAACTATTCTCAATGGTATACCCAACAAGCTCCAACTGATAAGAAGGAAAATTTTGTTCAAGAAATCGCTACTTTGAGTGAAAAGGTGGATGCTCTTATGAATTTGGTTGCTAATAAAAATTCTCATATTGATCCTAATGACATGCCATTGTCTATATTGATGGAGCAAAATAATGATGCTATTGATGTGGATTTTATCTAGCGAAATAATTTCAATAACAATGATTATAGGGGTAGTTTCAATGCTAGGCCTTATCCCGGTAATCATTCTAGTGGTTACGGAAATTCTTATGGAAATCCTTCTACCAATGATAATAAATTCTCCTCTGATATTCTAAATACTATTGAATAATTTATTAATTCTCAAAAGGTTTTCAATACTTTGGTAGAGGAAAAGCTACATACGCTCGATACTTTGGCTAAGAACATGGATAGAATTGTTCTTGAGGTAGAAACTCTTAAAAGTAAACATTTGCCACCCAAGCATGATTTTAATGATACTATTAAATCTAACCAAATATCTATGAATTAAAGTATGGAGAGGACCGCTAAGGTGAAAGCTAAGCGAGAATTCTTAGAAAAAGCTCTCCCACTAGGTTTTTACCAAAACCATGATGAAGATCTTACAATGATTGGCACTTATCCTATTGAATATTTATTTACTTTTATATATCTTAATGATAAAGGGACTGTATATGAGTCGACTTTAGCTAGGGAGCGCCCCATTTGCTTGGAGGGTGATGATTGTGATGCTAAAACTGAAAAGGTGGGTTTGGAGAGGTCAAAACTTTATCTAGTGATGTGCCCACTTTTTTGGATTAAAAGAACTTTAATTATTAAAGTTTCTCCTTGATAGAATGTATTTTCTTGTTGCACTCGATTATTATCTCACCCAATGCTTATGAAAAAACATGGCTTTCACTAATCATATAGTGGAAGCGATGATAAAAGCATATGATGGGAAACTTGAACTTGAAGTATCTATTCCTAGAAAACTGCATGATGAGTGGGAACCTACTATCAAAATAAAGATAAATAAATATAAATTCAATGCTTTTGTATGACTTGGTGCTAGTTTTTCAACAATACCTAAATCTCTATGTGATGTGCTTGGTCTCACTAACATTCAAGAGTGTTCCCTAAACTTGCATCATGCGGATTCTACCATTAAGAAACCCTTACATAGAATTAATGATGTTCTAATTATTGCTAATAAGAACTATGTGAGTGTAGATTTCATTGTGCTTGATATTGATTGCGATCCTGCTTGTCCAATAATACTTGGAAGACCTTTCCTATGAACTATATGTGCAATTATTGATATGAAAGAGGACAGCATAACGTTCAATTCCCATTAAAGAAAGGGATGGAACAATTTACTAGAAAGATAATCAAACCACCTTATGAATCTATCATGAGGGCCACCTATGGATTGAGTGTCAAGGATGAAAACACTTGATCATATGCATTATGCCTAGCTAGGGGAGTAAAACAATAACGCTTGTTGGGAGGCAACCCAATAGTTATCTTTATTTTTTGCTTTTTTTACTTTATGCTTAGGTGTGATTACATGATTATTTCCTCTGTAATGATTGTATTCTTGTGTTTAAATTAGTGTTTGTGCCAAGTTAAACCTTTAGGCTTACTTGTATGATTAGTGTAATTGATATGATGCAAAAACAGAAACTTTGATACCCATTGCAGAATTTCTATGATTTTATTGGAGCGTCATTTTAAGTTGAATGTTTTACAAAGTATTTATGTACAAATTCCTCATTCCTTCCTAATTTTTCAGAATTTTTGGAGTTACACAAGTACACGTTCATTAGATATTACTACAGACTGTTCTGATGTAGACAAATTATGTTTGTGCTTGCATACTTTGCTTGTTTTGATGATGATATGGATTGTATCGGACGGTATAAGCCATGGAGAAGTTAGAATAAAGTACCTATTATGCAATAATGAAATATGAATCAATTTACAACAGTATATAAGTATTTTTTTTATGTTGCTTATACTAACAAATCTAACGAAGTTTTGTTGAGTTTTGTGTGATTGAAGTTTTCAAGTTTTGGATGTTGTCGCAATGGACAATGGAGTAAGGAGCAACAATAGCCTAAGATTGAGGATTCCCAAGGCACACCAAGTTAATATTCTAGGAAGACTCAAACGTCTAAGCTTGGGGATGACCTGTAAGGCATCCCCTCTTTCGTCTCAATTCATGGGTATGTCACTTGAAGCTATATTTTTATTCATCACATTATATGAGTTTGCTTGGAGCGTCGTTTGCTTAGTTTGATTTTTATTTTTAGTTTGCCGGAATCATATTTTACTGAACAAACCAACCTGGGAGAGATACACATCTATAATGATTTGTTAGAATACTCTTTGTGCTTCACTTATATCTTTTGAGCTAAACAATTTTCTAGTGCTTCACTTATATCTTTTTGAGCACGATGGCGTGTAGATTTTAAAGAAATATTTGAAATCTCGTTCCTTAGTTATAATTTTTTGATATTTAATAAATAGTAACGGTAATTTTCATGGGTCATAAAGCTAGTAAAAAAATTGGTATTCAACGAATGATAATCAAAACCATCATGTAGCAAATAAAAGAGAAATTGTGGTTAATGATATTGATGGGGTAATACGAAAAAGGTGTGGGTGCATCATTGTTGATTCTAGGAGTAGCGGTACTCAGAGATGTGAATTCCTTGATTCTCTGAATATTAAAAGGGCATGACGGGGATGTGTGAGCATTTCTATTCCTCGTGGAAATCCTAGTGTTGCTTCGAGTTGGAGCCGCACGATGGTTAACTCCTCCCAGCCCTCTCCCTCGGGGCATGCGGCTAGTGCTTTGATTTGTGATGAAACTAATAAAACTTTGCAATAAGTATATGAGTTCTTCTTGACTAATGTGAAACCATGGACATATGCAATCTCACCTCCTCATACTTTGCTAGCATCTTCGCTACCATGCATTCCCCATTCTCACCTCGAGCATCGGTGCGAACTTCGTCGGTGCATCCAAACCCCATGGCATGATATGCTCTATCACACATAAACCTTTCTTTATATTCCTCAAAACAAACACCATACCTACCTATCACATCATTTCCATAGCCATTCCGAGATATATTGCCATGCAAATTCCATAGTTACATCATATGACAAGTTCATTCGTCATCATTATTAGAGTATTGTCCCAGTGAGGAAATGATGATGGAGACTATGATTCCCCCACAAGTAGGGAAGAGACTCCGCATGAAAAATAAATACGGGGGGAAGCCAAATGAGCCCACAAATGAAAAAATGACAAAAAATGAATGAGAGAAAAAGAGAGAAGGGACTTATCTACTATCCTTTACCACCCTTCTGCCTCAAAGTGGCACCATGCTCCTCATATAGAGAGTCTCATGATATGTCACTGTCATATGCTAGTGGGAATCATATTATCAATACTATAAACTTGGATTGCATATTTCAATGACGGTCTTCCTCAAATGCCCGAGGTCTTCATGAGCAAGCAAGTTGGATGCACACCACACTTGCTTCATTTCAACTTTCATACACTTATAGCTCTAGTGAATCATTTGCATGGCAATCCCCACTCCTTGAATTGATATCTACCGATGGGCATCTCCATAGCCCGTTGGTACGCCTAGTTGATGTGAGACTATCTTCTCCAGTTTCACCCCTTTGATATCTACCACCATATTCTATTCCACCATATGTTATATCCATGGCTCACGCTCATGTATTGCATGAAGATTAAAAAAGTTGATTCACTAGGGAGGGGTGGCATCCCAGGGGAAAACCCCTAGGGTTGGTCGGCGCACCAAGCAAGGAGGAGGAGGAGTCCTCCAATCCAATTGCAAGGAGGAGTCCCTTCCTATTTCAGTTTGCCCCACCTCTTCCTTCATTTCTCCTCCTTCGGCCGAACCAGGCCCACTTGGGATGGACTCCAGCCCACCAGGGGCTGGTGCGCCACCCTTGGGCCTCTTTAATTCTCTCTCGGGTGAGTGGCCCCTCCAGGTAGAGCTCCAGAACCCATTCATCACTCCCGGTACTTTACCGATAATGCCTAAAAACCTTTCGGAATCCAAACGGATACTTTCTATACATCAATCTTCGTCTCCAGACCATTCTGGAAACCCTCGTGATGTCCAGGATCTCATCTGGGACTCCGAACAACATTCCATTACCAACATCAATTATTCAACTATACTGAAACATCACCGAACCTTAAGCATGCACACCCTGCGGGTTCGAGAACTATGTAGACATGACCAAGACATTCTCCGGTCAATATCCAATAGAGGGACCTGGATGCCCATATTGGATCCTACATATTCTACGAAGATCTTATTGGTTGAACCTCTATGTCAAGGATTCAGTTAATCCCGTATGTCATTCTCTTTGTCCTTCGGTATGTTACTTGCTCGAGATTCGATCGTCGGTATCTCCATACATATTTCAATCTCGTTACCGGCAAGTCTCTTTACTCATTCCGTAATAAAAGATCCCATGGCTAACTCTTTAGTCACATTGTTTGCAAGGCTTGTTTGTGATGTTGTATTATCGAGTGGGCCCCGAGATACCTCTCCGTCATACGGAGTGACAAATCCCAGTCTTGATTCATGCTAACTCAACGGACACCTTCGGAGATACGAGTAGAACACCCTTATAGTCACCCAATTACGTTGCGATGTTTGATACACACAAGGCATTCCTCCGATGTCAGTGAGTTACATGATCTCATGGTCATAAGAACGTATACTTGACATGCAGAAAACAATAGCAACAAAATGACATGATCATATGCTACGTTTATAGTTTGGGTGTTTTCCATCACATCATTCTCCTAATGATGTGACCCCGTTATCAACTCACAACACTTGTCCATGGCTAGGAAACCTTAACCATCTTTGATCAACGAGCTAGTCAACTAGAGGCTCACTAGGGACATTGTTTTGTCTATATATCCACACATGCATTCGTGTTTCCATTTAATACAATTATAGCATGGATAATAAATGATTATGTTGAAGCAGGAAATATAATAATAACTATTTTATTATTGTCTCTAGGGCATCTTTCCTACAGTCTCCCACTTTTACTAGAGTCAATAATCTAGCTTCACATCTTATGTGATTTAGAATGTAACGAATCTAACACCCATACCCTTCTCGTGTTGATCATATTTTGATCGTGGAAGAGGTTTAGTCAGCGGATGTGCAACATTCAGATATGTGTGCATTTTGCAAATATTTATATCCTCCTCCTTTATGTAATCACGGATGGCATTGAAGCGTCGCTTTATGTGTCTGGTCCTCTTGTGAAACCTTGGTTCCTTGGCTAGAGCAATGACACCGGTGTTGTCACTGAACAAATTTATTGGGTCCAATGCACTTGGCACAACTCCAAGATCTCACATGAACAGCTTCATCGAGACACCCTCTTTAGTCGCCTTCGAGGCAGCTATGTACTCCTCTTCGCATGTAGAATCAGCTACAACACTCTGCTTGGAACTGCACCAGCTTACTACACCCCCATTGAGAATAAATATGTATCCGGTTTGAGACTTAGAGTCATCCGGGTTAGTGTCGAAGCTTGCATCGACGTAACCCTTTATGACGAGCTCTTCGTCACCTCCATAAATGAGAAACATTTCCTTAGTCCTTTTCAGGTACTTCGGAATATTCTTGACCATTGTCGAGTGCTCCACTCCCGGATTACTTTGAAACCTACCTGCCATACATATGGCAAGGATCACATCCGGTCTTGTGCACATCATTGCATGCATGATAGACCCTGTGGCTGAAGCATAGGGGATGACACTCATCGTTTCTCTATCTTCTGTAGTTACTCGACATTGAGTCTTACTCAACTTTATACCATGTAACACAGGCAAGAACCCCTTCTTGGATTGTTCCATTTTGAACTTCTTCAAAATCTTATCAAGGTATGTGCTTTGTGAAAGTCCTATTAGGCGTCTTGATCTATCTCTATAGATCTTAATGCCTAATATGTAAGCAGCTTCTCCCAGGTCCTTCATTGAAAAACTTTTACTCAAGTAATCCTTTACGCTTCCCAAAAGTTCTACATTGTTTACAAAGAGCAATATGTCATCCACATATAATATTAGAAACGCCATAGAGCTCCCACTCCCTTTCTAGTAAATACAAGCTTCTCCAAAAACTTGTATAAACCCGAACGCCTTGATCACCTCATCAAAGCGTTGATTCCAACTACGAGATGCTTGCACCAGTCCATAAATGGATAGCTACAGCTTGCACACTTTGTTAGCATTATCTGGATCAACAAAACCTTCCGGTTGCATCATATACAACTCTTCCTTAAGAAACCCGTTGAGGAACGTTGTTTTGACATCCATCTGCCAATTTTCATAATCGAAAAATGCAGCTAATGCAAACATGATTCTGACGGGCTTAAGCATCGCTACGGGTCAGAAAGTCTCATCGTAGTCAACTCCTTGAACTTGTGAAAAACCCTTTGCCACAAGTCGAGCTTTATAGACGGTCACATTACCGTCGGCGTCCTTATTCTTCTTAAAGATCCATTTGTTCTGAATGGCCTTTCGGCCTTTGCTATCTCTTGAGCTTGCATTGGTTTTTCCCTTGAAGAGGAAAGGGTGATGCAGCACAGTAGCAGTAAGTATTTCCCTCAGTTTGAGAACCAAGGTATCAATCCAGTAGGAGTATCAAGGCTAGTCTCCAAAGTACCTGCACAAAAACAACAAAATTGCACCCAATGCAATAAAGGGGTTGTCAATCCCTTCACGATTGATTGCAAAGTGAGATATGAAGACGGAAAGTGCAACAGAGTAAAAGTGTAGAGCTGAAAATATGATGTGAAGTAGACCCGGGGGCCATAGTGTTCACTAGAGGCTTCTCTCATGATAGCAAGTATTACGGTGGGTGAACGAATTACTGTCGAGCAATTGATAGAACCGCGCAAAGTCATGACGATATCTAAGGCACTGATCATACATATAGGCATCACGCCTGAGACAAGTAGACCAATACTGTCAGCATCTACTAATATTACTCCACACATCAACCGCTATCTAGCATGCATCTAGTGTATTAAGTTCATGACAAAGGGAGTAACGCCTTAAGCAAGATGGCATGATGTAGAGGGATAAATTCATGCAATAGATATAAACCCCATCTTTTTACCCTTGACGGCAACAACACGATGCGTGCCTCGCTACACCTTCTGTCACTGGGTGAGGTCACCGCACGGTATGAACCCAAAACCAAGCAGTTCTCCCATTGCAAGAATTATAGATCAAGTTGGCCAAACGGAACCCACAACTCGAAGAGAATTACAAGGATATGAAATCATGCATATAAGAGATCAGAGAAAACTCAAATAAGATTCATAGATAATCTGATTATAAATCCACAATTCATCGGATCTCAAAAAACACACCGCAAAAGAAGATTACATCGGATAGATCTCCATGAAGATCATGGAGAACTTTGTATTGAAGATCCAAGAGAGAGAAGAAGCCATCTAGCTACTAGCTATGGACCCGAAGGTCTATGGTGAACTACTCACGCATCATCGGAGAGGCAATGGTGTTGATGGAGAAGCCCTTCGTGTCCGAATCCCCCCCCCCCCCGGCAGGGCACCAGAACGTGCCCCAGATGGGATCTTGCGGAGACAGAAGCTTGCGGCGGCGGAAAAGTATTTTCGTGGCTCTCTCCCGTGGTTTCAGATTTTAGGGAATTTATAGGCGGAAGAGGTAGGGCAAAGGAGCCACGGGGGTCCCACAAGCCTACTAGGCACGCCCCCAGGCCGCGGCTAGGGGGCTTGTGGCCTCCCCCGGGACCCTTTGCCTTGGTTCTCAAGCTCCCTGCGTAGCTTCTGTTCCGGAAAAAATCATTCCGAAGATTTCTTTTCCGTTTGGACTCCGTTTATAAATCTTCTCTCAAAAGGGTCAAAAACACGGAAAAAACAGGAACTCGCACTTGGCACTGAGTTAATAGGTTAGTCCAAAAAAAGATATAAAATTCATACAAAACATCCAAAGTTGACAAGATAATAGCATGGAACCATCAAAAATTATAGATACGTTGGAGACGTATCAAGCATCCCCAAGCTTAACTCTTGCTCGTCCTCGGGTAGGGAAGTGATAAAGACTGAATTTTTGATGTGGAATGCTACCAACATATTTTTCCTTTGCAACTAATTTCATGTGACATGAATGTTCAGATTCGTAAGATTCAAAACAATAGTTTGCTATTGACATGAAAATAATAATACTTCAAGCAAACTAGCAAGGTAATCATGAACTTTCGAAATAACAAGGCCAAAGAAAGTTATCCCTACAAAATCATATAGTCTGGCTATGCTCCACCATCCCCACACAACTAATTTAAATCATGCACAACCCCGGTATTGGCCAAGTATGTGTTTTCGCACTCTTACTTTCTCAAACCTTTTATAACTATCATGCAATACATGAGCGTGAGCCATGGATATAGCACTATAGGTGGAATAGAGTGTGGTGGAGGTTGTGAGGCAAAAAGGAGGAGATGGTCACATCGACTCGGCGTATCAATGGGCTATGGAGATGCCTATCAATAGATATCAATGTGAATGAGTAGGGATTACCATGCAACGGATGCACTTAGAGATATGAGTGAGTGAAAGCTCAAAAGGAGAACTAGTGGGTGTGCATCCAACTTGCTTGCTCATGAAGACCTAGGGCAATTTTGAGGAAGCCCATCATTGGAATATACAAGCCAAGTTATATAATGAAGATTCCCACCAGTATATGGAAGTGTCAAAACAAGAGACTCTCAATCATGAAGAACATGGTGCTATTATGAAGCACAAGTGTGGAAAAAGATAGTAGCATTGTCCCTTCTCTCTTTTTCTCTCATTTTTTTCTATTTTTTGTTTGGGCTCTTTGGCCTCTTTTTTTCATTTTTTTTGGTGGTCATCTTTGGCCTCTTTTCATTTTTTCTCACATGGGACAATGCTCTAATAATGATGATCATCACACCTTTTTTACTCACAACTCAACACTTAGAGCAATGATGACTCTATAGGAAATGCCTCCGGCAGTGTACCGGGATGTGCAACGATCTAGCTTAGCGTATGGCGTTGAAACATCTCGCTAGATATCTTATGATCATGCAATGGCAATCTGAAAGTGAGGGCACAAGTCATGACACGGAACGGTGGGAGTTGCATGGCAATATATCTCGAAAATGGCTATGAAAATGCCATAATAGGTAGGTATGGTGGCTGTTTTGAGGAAGGTATATGGTAGGTTTGTGCACCGGCGAAAGTTGCGCGGCACTAGAGAAGCTAGCAACGGTGGAAGGTGAAAGTGCATCTATACCATGGACTCACATTAGTCATGAAGAACTCATATACTTATTGCGAAAGTTTTATTAGTAATCGAAACAAAATGCTAAACGCATACTCCTAGGGGAAGGATTGGTGGGTGTTAACCATCGCGCGATCCCGACCGCCACACAAAGGATGACAATCAATAAATCAATTATGCTCTGACTTCCTAACATAGCGGTTCACCATACGTGCTTGCTACGGGAATCACTAACTTCAACACAAGTATTTCTAGATTCACAACACCCTACTAACATAACTCTAGTATTACCAAATCCATCTCTCAAAACTAATTGAGAGGAATCAAACTCCTCTTACTAATCAATGCACATGAATATGGAAGTCTTTATTATATCCTCTTTGGATGCCTGTCATCCTTAGGACTACTTTCATAGCACAAGCCAATTACCAAGTTACTCAGAGAGAGCACTCTCAACAAGATATACGTGAAGATCGAGAGTTCTTATTTCTCCAAAATATGACACCGCCATGCTCTAAAAAGATCTAAGTGAATCACAAGAGCAAATTTATCTAGCTCAAAATATGTAAGTGAAGCACAAGCGAGCTAAATTGCCTAACTCAAAAGATATAAGCGAAGCTCAAAGAGTATTCTAGCAAATTCACGATGCGTGCGTGTCTCTCTCAAAAAGGTGTGCAGAAAGGATGATTGTGACACAACAAAAAGAAAAGAATCCTATAATACACGACGCTCCAAGCAAAACACATATCATGCGGTGAATAAAAATATAGCTCCAAGTAATCTTACCGATGGATTGAAGACGAAAGAGGGGAAGCCTTCCCGGGGCATCCCCAAGCTTAGGCTTTTTGGTGTCCTTGAATTTGGCTTGGGATGCCTTGGGCATCCCCAAGCTTGAGCTCTTTCCACTCTTTATCCCATTGTCCATGAGAACATCACCCAAAACTTGAAAACTTCACAACACAAAACTTAAATAGAAACTCGTGCAATCATTAGCATAAGAAAGCAAACCACCACCTCTTTAGGTACTGTAGCAAACTTGATTTATATTTATATTGATGTTAGATTACTGTATCCTCACTTTACCATGGCTAGTACCCCCCGATACTATCCATAGTTTCATCAAAATAAGCAATCAACACAAAAAAACAGAATTTGTCAAAAACAGATCAGTTTGTAGCAATCTGTATACTTCGTATACTTGTGTTATCTCAAAAATTATGAAAAATTATGAAAATTAGGGAAATTGGCATATAAACCAGCAAAAAAGTGAATCAACTCAAAATCTCTTTCTGGATAGGAATTAAAAATAATTTCGTGAGTGCAAAGTTTCTGTCTTTTTCAGCAAGATCAAACAACCATCACCAAAACTAGTCATAAAGGTTTTACTTGGCACAAACACAAAAAGAAACACAAAAAACACAATCATAATAGAATTATGATGGTGTGGACACAACAAAACAGAAAGCGAAAAAGCAAAGATAAATTTATTGGGTTGCCTCCCAACAAGCGCTATTGTTTAACGCCCTTAGCTAGGCATAAGGTGATAGCATCAAGTATCGTCGTCTTTGGTGCTCAAACCATAAGTAGCCCTCATCATGGATTCATAAGGCAATCTTATTTTCTTTCTAGGAAAATTTTCCATGCCATTCTTTAATGGAAATTGAAATCTAATATTCCCTTCCTTCATATCGATGACAACACCAATAGTCCTTAGGAAAGGTCTAACGAGAATGATAGGACATGTCGGATTGCAATCAATATCAAGCACAATGAAATCTACGGGTACATAGTTCCTATTTGCAATAATAAGAACATCATTGATCCTTCCCATAGGTTTCTTAACCGTAGAATCCGCAAGATGCAAAGTAAGAGAGCACTCATCAATCTCATTGAAGCCTAGAGCATCACATAAAGACTTTGGAATAGCGGAAACACTAGCACACAAATCACACCAAGCATTTCATTCATAATTTTTGATCTTGATTTTGATAGTAGGTTCCCACTCATCATGAATCTTTCGAGTAATAGAAACTTCCAACTCAAGTTTCTCTTCAAGAGATTTCATGATAACATCGACGATATGATCGGTAAAGGCCTTGTTTTGGCTATAAGCGTGTGGAGAGTTTAGCATGGATTGCATCAAGGAAATACATTCAATCAAAGAGAAACTATCATAATTGAATTCCTTGAAATCCAAAATAGTAATTTCATTACTACTCAAAGTTTTGATATCCTCTACTCCACTTTCAATGCTTTTGGCATCAAGATAGATAGACTCCGAATCATTGGGGCGTTTCTCAACCAAGGTGGATTCATATCCAGCCCCATCATAATTATGTTTGAAATTAGAAAACAAGGATTCAATAGGAGTCACACCAAGCACCTTAAGATCTTCGTGATTCTCATCACGAGAACACGCATTTTTAAGCCATTCATGTCTAGCATGAATTTGGGTGGTTCTTTCCTTACTCTCATTCATGGAAACACGCATAGCTTTCAAAGTTTCATCCATATTGATCTTGGGAGGAGCACATCTCAACTTCAAAGCATCAATATCAAGAGACATTCTATCAACGCTCCTAGCCAAGTCATAAATTTTGAGCAGTTTTTCTTCTATGGATGCATTGAAAATCTTTTGCGAGTTGATAAACTCTTTAATATTACTCTCTAGATCAGAGGGTAATTTATTGTAATTTCCATGAGAATTGTTGTAGGAATTGCCAAAGTTATTAGAGGGATTAGTAGGAAAAGGCCTAGGAATATAGTTTCCTCTAAAAGCATTGTTGTTGCCAAAATTATTCCTACCAACAAAATTAACATCCAAGCTCTCATTGCTACTCTCAATCAAGGAATACAAGGGCATATCATTTGGATCTAAAGGAGCACCTTTACTAGCAAACAATTTCATTAACTCATCCATCTTAGCACTCAGAGAGTTAATTTCTTCTATAGCATGCACTGTTTTACTAGTAGGTGACCTTTCAGTGTGCCATGAGAATAGTTTGTTATGATATTGTATAGGAGTTTTGTAGCTTCTCCTAATGTGATTTCCATGAAAGTTCCACCGGAGGCGGAATCCAAGATATTTCTAGAAGCAAAATTCAAACCAGCATAGAAGGTTTGTATAATCATCCAAAGACTCAAGCCATGAGTGGGACAATTTCTAATCATCAATTTCATTCTCTCCCAAGATTGTGCAACATGTTCATGATCTAATTGCTTAAACTTTATGATATCATTACGGAGAGAGATAATCTTAGCCGGTGGAAACACTTGGATATATAAGCATCTTTGCACTTGTTCCAAGAATCAATACTATTTTTGGGCAAAGATGAAAACCATGTTTTTGCTCGATCACGCAATGAGAATGGAAATAGCTTCAATTTAATCACATCATTATCCACATCTTTCTTCTTTTGCATATCGCATAACTCAATGAAGGTATTAAGATGAGATGTGACATCTTCACTAGGAAGGCCGGAAAATTGCTCTTTCATAACAAGATTCATCAAAGGAGCATTGATTTCATATGATTCCGCACTAGTGGCGGGAGCAATTGGAGTAGTAATAAAATCATTATTATTAGTATTCAAGAAGTCACAAAGTTTTGTGTTTTCAGTCATGGTGACTTCAGCAAGCAGACAAGCACACAAGCGAACAGAAAGCAAGTGAAAGAAAAGGGCAAATGAAAAAGGCAAATATTTTTTTGTATTTTTTGTTTTTCAGAAGTAGGGGAGAGGAAAACGAGAGGCAAAAAAATAAATGCAAGAGATGAGTTTGCCACAGTTACTTGGATAAGCTTCATTTAGAATAGTCCCCGGTGCCAGAATTTGACACGTTGAGGGAAGACTATTCTTGACTTGATACTCCCCGGCAACGGCGCCAGAAATTCTTCTTGCTACCTCTTGAGCTTGCGTTGGTTTTTCCCTTGAAGAGGAAAGGGTGATGCAACACAGTAGCAGTAAGTATTTCCCTCAGTTTGAGAACCAAGGTATCAATCCAGTAGGAGTATCAAGGCAAGTCTCCAAAATACCTGCACAAAAACAACAAACTTGCACCCAACGCTATAAAGGGGTTGTCAATACCTCCACTATTGATTGCAAAGTGAGATCTGAAGGCGGAAAGTGCAACAGAGTAAAAGTGTAGAGCTGAAAATATGATGTGAAGTAGATCCGGGGGCCATAGTGTTCACTAGAGGCTTCTCTCATGATAGGAAGTATTACGGTGGGTGAACGAATTACTGTCGAGCAATTGATAGAACCGCGCAAAGACATGACGATATCTAAGGCAATGGTCATACATATAGGCATCACGTCCGAGACAAGTAGACCGATATTGTCTGCATCTACTACTATTACTCCACACATCGACCGCTATCCAGCATGCATCTAGTGTATTAAGTTCATGACAAACGGAGTAACACCTTAATCAAGATGACATGATGTAGAGGGATAAATTCATGTAATAGATATAAACCCCATCTTTTTACCATTGATGGCAACAACACGATGCGTGCCTCGCTACCCTTCTGTCACTGGGTGAGGTCACCGCACGCTATGAACCCAAAACCAAGCACTTCTCCAATTGCAAGAATTATAGATCAAGTTGGCCAAACAAAATCCACAACTCGAAGAGAATTACAAGGATATGAAATCATGCATATAAGAGATCAGAGGAAACTCAAATAAGATTCATAGATAATCTGATCATAAATCCACAATTCATCGGATCTCGACAAATACACCGCAAAAGAAGATTACATCGGATAGATCTCCATGAAGATCATGGAGAACTTTGTATTGAAGATCCAAGAGAGAGAAGAAGCCATCTAGCTACTAGCTATGGACCCGAAGGTTTGTGGTGAACTACTCACGCATCATCGGAGAGGCAATGGTGTTGATGGAGAAGCCCTCCGTGGCCGAATCCCCCCTTCGACAGGGCACCAGAACGTGCCCCAGATGGGATCTTGCGGAGACAGAAGCTTGCGGCGGCGGAAAAGTATTTTCGTGGCTCTCTCCCGTGGTTTCAGATTTTTAGGGAATTTATAGGCGGAAGAGGTAGGGCAAAGGAGCCACGGGGGGCTCACAAGTGTGCTAGGCACCCCCCTAGGCCGCGGCTAGGGGGCTTGTGGCCTCCCCCGGGACCCTTTGCCTTGGTTCTCAAGCTCCCTGCGTATCTTCAGTTCCAGAAAAAATCATTCCGAAGATTTTATTTCCGTTTGGAGTCCGTTTAAAAATCTTCTCCGAAAAGGGTCAAAAACACGGAAAAAACAGGAACTGGCACTTGGCACTGAGTTAATAGGTTAGTCCCAAAAAGATATAAAAATGCATACAAAACATCCAAAGTTGACAAGATAATAGCATGGAACCATAAAAAATTATAGATACATTGGAGACGTGTCAGCCTTCAGGTAATACTTCCAAAGTCCATACTTTGTTTTCATACATAGATCCTATCTCGGACTTCATGGCCTCTAACCATTTGTTGGAATCCGGGCCCACCATTGCTTCACCATTGCTCGTAGGATCGATAAGACAGGAATCATGTACCACTTTGGAGCAATACGTGCCCTTGTCATCCTACGAGGCCCGATAGCAACTTGGTCTGAAGTTTCATGATCATCATCATTAGCTTCCTCTTCAACTAGTGTAGCGTCGATAGAAACTTCTTTCTGTCTTGCGCCACCATCTAGTTGAAGCAAAGGTTCTACAACCTGATCAAGTTCTATCTTCCTCCCACTCAATTCTTTCGAGAGAAACTTTTTCTCAATAAAAGTTTCATTCTTAGTGGCAAACACTTTGCCCTCAGATAGGAGATAGAAGGTATACCCAAGTGTCTCTTTTGGGTAACCTATGAAGACACACATTTCCGCTTTGGGTTCCAGCTTTTCAGGCCGAAATTTTTTGACAGAAGCATCACATCCCCAAACTTTAAGAAACGACAACTTTGGCTTCTTGCCATACAACAGTTCATGTGGTGTCGTCTCAATGGATTTTGATGGTGCCCTATTTAAAGTGAATGCAGCTATCTCCAATGCATAGCCCCAAAACGATAACGACAAATTGGTAAGAGACATCATGGAACGCGCCATATCTAATACAGTATGATTACGACGTTTGGATACACCATTACGCTGTGGTGTTCCACGTGGTGTCAACTGTGAAACAATTCCACATTGTCTTAAGTGAGCACCAAACTCGTAACTCAGATACTCACCTCCTCGATCAGATCGTAGGAATTTGATCTTCTTGTTATGATGATTCTCAACTTCACTCTGAAATTGCTTGAACTTTTCAAATGTTTCACACTTGTGTTTCATTAAGGAAATATAACCATATCTACTCAAATCATCAATGAAGGTGAGAAAATAATGATATCCATCGCGCGCCTCTATGCTCATCGATCCGCACACATCAATATGCATGATCTCCAACAAGTCACTTGCACACTCCATTGTTCCGGAGAACGGAGTCTTAATCATCTTGCCCATGAGACATGGTTCGCATGTGTCAAGTGATTCAAAATCAAGTGACTCCAAAAGTCCATCAACATGGACTTTCTTCATGCGTTTTACACCAATATGACCTAAGCGACAGTGCCACAAGAAAGTGGCGCTATTGTTATCAACTCTACATCTTTTGGTCTTAATGTTATGTATATGTGTATCATCACTATCGAGATTCAGCATGTATAAACCCCTCACATTGGGTGTATGACCATAAAAGATATTACTCATATAAATAGAACAACCATTATTCTCTGATTTAAATGAGTAACCGTCTCGCAATAAACAACATCCATATATAATGTTCATGCTTAACGGAGGCACTAAATTAAATTTATTTAGATTCATCACTAATCCCGATGGTAACTGAAGTGAGATCGTGCCGACGGCGATCACATCAACCTTGGAACCATTTCCCACGTGCATCATCACTTCATCCTTTGCTAGCCTTGGTTTATTCTGCAGTTCCTCTTTCGAGTTGCAAATGTGAGCAACAGAACCGGTATCAAATACCCACACACTACCACGAGAGCTGGTGAGGTACACATCAATAACATGTATATCAAATATACCTTGTTTGGCGTTGGCCACTGATGTTTGTTGTGTATCCCTTGCAACGGCGCCTGGAAATAGTGATGTCGACGGCACCAGGAATCCTTCAGCTACGGCTACGCCTTAAGGGACTTCCTAGGCAAGTATGCAAAGGATTTCCCCCATGGCCTTGGAGCCTTGCGTTGGTGTTCCCTCGAAGCGGAAAGGGTGATGTAGCATAGCGACGGTAAGTATTTCCCTCAGTTTGAGAACCAAGGTATCAATCTGGCGGAAGAGTATCACAAGATCCTGCACAAACACAAAAGCTTGCACCCAACCCTAAGAAGGGATTGTCAATCCCTTAGAGATTGTTTGCCAAGTGAGAACTGAAAGCAAAAAAGTAACAAAGCAAAGTAAAAGCGGAGGTGTAAACGATGGATGTGAATAGACCCGGGGGCCGTAGTGTTTACTAGTGGCTTCTCTCATGAAAGCAAGTAGACGGTGGGTGAACAAATTACTGTCGAGCAATTGATAGAACCGCGCAAAGTCGTGACGATATCTATGCAATGATTATTTCTATAGGCATCACGTCCGAAACAAGTAGAGTAGTAGACCGATACTTTCTGCATCTACTACTATTACTCCACACGTCGACCGCTATCCAACATGCATCTAGTGTATTAAGTCCATAAGAACAGAGTAACGCCTTAAGATGAGATCTCGCGGAAACGGAAGCTTGCGGCGGCGGAAAAGTATTTTCGAGGCTCCCCTGATTTTTTGCGGAATATTTGGGAATATATAGGCGCAAGACCTAGGTCAGGGGGCGGCCAGGGAGACCACAAGCCTGCCCACTGCCGCCTCCCCCTGGTGGCGGAGTGGGGGCTTGTGGGCTCCCTGGAGCCCACCTGGCTTGGCTCAAAAGCCCCCTGGACTTCTTCCGTTCGGGAAAAAATCATTTCGGGGTTTTTCTTCCGTTTGGACTCCGTTCCAAAATCAGATTTGAAAAGAGTCAAAAACACGGAAAAAACAGGAATTGGCACTTGGCACTGAATCAATAAGTTAGTCCCAAAAAAGATATGAAAGTTACATAAAACAACCAAAGAAGACAAGATAACAGCGTGAAACCATCAAAAATTATAGATACGTTTGAGACGTATTAGCCACCTTCTTATAGTCCAGATACTTGGGCAGTTTCGCTTCTAGTGACATGTCCCCTTAGGTTTCTTTGTCAGAGGGGCAACTGCCTTGCCACTATTCTTGGAGTTACCCTTCTTTCCCTTGCCGTTTTTCTTGAAATTAGTGGTCTTATTGACAATCCACACTTGATGTTCTTTCTGGATTTCTGACTCATCAACTTTCAGCATCGCAAACAGCTCGGCGAGTGACTTATTCATCCCTTGCATGTTATAGTTCAACCCGAAGCTCTTATAACTAGGTGGCAGTGAATGAAGAACTCTGTTAGTGATAGCCTCTTGAGGGAGAGCAATCCCCAACTCATCTAGATGGTTAGAGTACCCAGACATTCTGAGTATGTGTTCACTGACAGACCCGTTCTCCTCCATTTTGCAATCATAGAACTTATGAGATGTTTCATACCTATCGATTCGGGCATTCATCTCAAAGATAAATTTGAATTCCTGGAACATCTCATATGCTCCATGACGTTCAAAACGTCTTTGAAGTCCCGATTCTAAGCCATACAAAATGCACAATGAACTAATGAGTAGTCATCCTTACGCGACTCCCAAGCGTTCAAAACGTCTTGGGTCGCCGTTTTGGGTGGTGCATCACCTAGTGCCGCATCAAGGACATATTGCATTTGGACAGTCGTGAGGATAAGCCTGAGATTATGGACCCACTCAACAAAGTTGCTTCCAGCATCTTTCAGCTTAGCTTTCTCTAGGAATGCATTAAAATTCAGGGTTGCTACTGCGCGAGCCATTGATCTACAACATAAAATTTTGCAAAGATTACTTAGACTATGTTCAAGATAATTGAGTTTAGCTAATCATATTACTAATAAACTCCCACTAAAATTGACATCCCTCTAGTCATTCGAGTGTCGCATGATCCAAATTTTCTAACTCAAGTCCGATCATCAACTGAGTTGAGTTTAGTTTCAATGGTGAACATCTCCATTTTGATCATATCAACTATATGATTCATGCTCGACCTTTAGGTCTCTTGTGTTTCGAGGCCATGTATGTACATGCTAGGCTCGTCAAGTTTAACCTGAGTGTTCTGCGTGTGCAACTGTTTTGCACCTGTTGTATGTGAACGTAGAGTCTATCACACCCGATCATCACGTGGTGTCTCGAAACGACGAACTGTCGCAACGGTGCCCAGTCAAGAACGCATTTTTATCTTGAAATTTTAGTGAGGGGTCACCTTATAATGCTACCGTCGTCCTAAGCAAAATAAGGTGCATAAAAGGATTAACATCACATGCAAATAATAAGTGACATGATATGACCATGAACTTGTGCTTCTTGATCTCCATCACCAAAGCACCGACATGATCTCCATCGTCACCGGCGCCACACCATGATCTCCATCATCGTGCTGCCATCGAGGTTGTTGCGCTAACTATGTTGTTACTACTAAAGCTACTACTCGCAATAAAGCAAAGCATCACCAAGCGCAAAATAATTAAAGACAACCCTATGGCTCATGTCGGTTGCCGTAGCATCGACGTGCAAGTCAATATTTTAACTACTACAACATGATCATCTCATACATCCAATATATCATATCATGTCTTTCGTCATATCACATCACATGCATACCCAACAAAAACAAGTTAGACATCCTCTAATTTGTTGTTACAAATTTTGCGTGGCTGCTATGGGTATCTAGTATAATCGCACCTTACTTACGCAAAGCCACAACAATGATATGAAAACTGCTATTTAACCTTCTCCGAGGAGCGCCTCGGTCAAATCTGATTCAACTAAAGTCGAAGAAACAAACACCCGCCAGTCATCTTTATGCAACAAGTTGCATGTTAGTCGATTAAACCGGTCTCTCGTAAGCGTACGAGTAATGTTGGTCCGGGCCTCTCCAATCCAACAATACCGCTGAATCAAGAAAATACTAAGGAGGGCAGCAAATTGAACATCAATGCCTACAAACTCTTTTTTGTTCTACTAGAGATATCATCTACGCATGAACCTAGCTCATGATGCCACTATTGGGGAACATCGCTTGGGAAAGTCAAATTTTCCTACGCACACGCAAGACCTATCATGGTGATGATCATCTACAAGAGGGGAGATCAGATCCACATACCCTTGTAGATTGCTAAGCGGGAAGCCTTAAGAAACGTGGTTTATGTAGTCGAACGTCTCGCGATCCGAATCACAAGCGTCCCACGAACTCCGTCCCGATCTAGTACCGAACAGACGACACCTCCACGTTCAGCACACGTACAAATCGATGACGATCTCCGCCTTATTGATCCAACAAGAGCGAAGAAGAGGTATCTGAATTCTCCAGCAGCATGACAGCATGGTGGTGATTGTGGTGGAGCTACTCGAGCAGGGCTTCACCGTGTCGTACCGAACTAGCTACGGGGTGTCATGAAGCAGTGGGGGAGAGAGGGAAACACTATGGCTTGGGTGCCAAAATCCACTCTCACCTCCAATGGATATACGTGGGAGGGAGGGGTGGCGCCCTAGGGAAAAAACCTAGGGATGGCCAGCGCACCAAGCAAGGAGGAGGAGTCGTCCTCCAATCCGATTAGAAGGAGGAGTCCCTTCCTATTTCGATTTGCCCCACCTCTTCCTTCCTTTCTCCTCCTTCAGCCTAACCAGGCCCACTTGGGCTGGCCACCAGCCCACCAGGGGCTGGTGCGCCACCCTTGGGCCTCTTTAGTTCTCTCCCGGGTGAGTGGCCCCTCCCGGTGGAACTCTGGAATCCATTCGTCACTCCCGATACTTTATCGGTAATGCCCGAAAACCTTCCGGAAGTCAATTGGATACTTCTTATATATCAATCTTCGTCTCCGGACCATTCCAGAAACCCTCTTGACATCTGTGATCTCATCTGGGACTCCAAACAACATTCGGTTACCAACATCAATAATTCAACTATACAGAAACGTCACCGAACCTTAAGCGTGCACACCCTGCGGGTTCGAGAACTATGTAGACATGACTGAGACACTCTCCGGTCAATATCCAATAGCGCGACCTGGATGCACATATTGGATCCGACATATTCTACGAAGATATTATCAATTGAACCTCTATGTCAAGGATTCAGTTAATCCCGTATATCATTCCCTTTGTCCTTCGATGTGTTACTTGCCCGAGATTCGATCGTCGGTATCTCCATACCTATTTCAATCTCGTTACGGACAAGTTTCTTTACTCGTTCTGTAATAAAAGATCCCGTGGCTAACTCTTTAGTCACATTGCTTGCAAGGCTTGTTTGTGATGTTGTATTACCGAGTGGGCCCCAAGATACCTCTCCGTCATACGGATTGAAAAATCACAGTCTTGATTCATGATAACTCAAAGGAAAGCTTCGGAGATACCTGTAGAGCACCTTTATAGTCACCCAGTTACGTTGCGACGTTTGATAGACACGAGGCATTCCTCGGGTGTCAGTGAGTTACATGATCTCATGGTCATAGGAATGTATACTTGACATGCAGAAAACAATAACAACAAAATGGCACGATCACATGCTACGTCTATAGTTTGGGTCTTGTCCATCACATCATTCTCCTAATGATGTGATCCTATTATCAACTGACAACACTTGTCCATGGCTAGGAATTAAACCTTAACCATCTGATATCAACGAGCTAGTCAGCTAGAGGCTCACTACGGACATTGTTTCCATTTTATACAATTATAGCATGGATAATAAACAATTATCTTGAAATAGTATTGCCTCTAGGGCATATTTCCAACAAGGACGTGCATGAATTGAGCTTGGGGATGCTTGATACGTCTCCAATGTATCTATAACTTTTTATTCTTCCATGTTGTTATATTATCATCTTAACATACTTTTTGGGTCATAATGCACCAATTTATATTACTTTTGAGCACTAACCTATTAACCCAGTGCCCAGTGCTAGTTGTTGTTTTCTGCGTGTTTTTTTGTTTTTCAGATTTTTAGTACCAAACGAAGTTCAATTGCCATGAAACTTTTTGGTAATTTTTTATGGACCAAAATAAGACCTGGAAGCTTTGGGAGGATACCTGGAGGTGCACGAGGAGCCCAGAAGGCAACAGGGTGCACCCAGGGGTGTCGGCCCGCCCCCTTGCCTTGTCGACTCCCTGTGGCCCCTCTTGCCCCATTTTCTCACAAACCCTAGAGGCATCCTTGAAACACTTTTTATGCCACCACAAGTCTCTATTCCACGGCGATCCCATCCAGAGCCCCGTTTTGACACTTGGCCAGAGGGGGGGCGATCATGGAGGACCTCTCCATCAACCTCGGTGCCCTCGTGATGATGTGTCGGTAGTTCACCTCAGACCTACAGGTCCATAGTTAGTACCTAGATGGCAATCTCTCTCTCTTGATCTTCAATACAATGATCATCACATCTTCGCTTTGATCTATCCGATGTAATTCTTTCGTATGGTGCTTTTGTTAGGATCCAATGAATTATGGGTCTATGTTCAGATTATTCATGAAAGTATTTGAGTCTTCTTTGAATTATTATTGCTCTTATTTGCATGATCATCATAGCTTTGTAAATCTATCCATCTATTGAATTGCTTTTGCCAAGTAGTTTGATCCTTCTTCAGTGGTAAAGGTGTTGTAGTGGGTTCAACCTCACGATTTTCTATATCCTAGTGACACAAGGGGACAAGTTGTGTCTTTGTGTTTCTACCACTAAGGATAAGACAATGGGGTTTATTCATGTTGATTGAGTTTACTTTGTCTACATCATGTAATCGTTCCCCAAGCATTGCTCTGTTTTACTTGATACTCTAGATGCGTGCTCGATAGCGATCGATGGGTGAAGTAATAGTAGTAGGTGTAGGCACGAGTCAACTTATTTGCTTATGGACGTGATGCCTATGTATACATGATCATTATCGTGAAAATCTCTTAACTGTCCATTGTTCTATCAGTTGCCCAACAGTAATTTGTTTACCCACCATATGTTACTTTCTTGAGAGATGCCACTAGAATACACTACGACCCCCGGTTCTATTCACTTATATATTCAGAAAACTTATATTTTCCTCGATGCCATCTTTTACCTTTTATTTTAGTTACTATTCTCAACAATTATCTACGCAACTCATTTGCTTACAAATAACAAGAACAAGGGGATTGACAACCCTCTTGCCCGCATCGGGCGCAAGTTGTTTGCTCTTTTGTTTACACCCGCTGAAGACGGTTCAGGATTGATATATTCCTATTGGTTCGATAAACCTTGGTTTCTTAATTGAGGGAAATACTTACCCGTATTGTGCTGCGATAACCGTTCCTCTTCATGTAAAATCCAACGCAGATCATAAGAAACACGGACTCACCGAGCGCGTCCACCGGCCCTCATATCCTCCATACATTTGCACATGCCTATTTAAGTAGTGTTCCAACGCCCTCATCACAAGCCCTCTCCTCTCCTCTCATCAAATACTCATCTCTCTACTCTTTTTCAATCATATGTGATGCC
Organism: Hordeum vulgare subsp. vulgare; assembly: GCF_904849725.1. Lineage (NCBI taxonomy): Eukaryota > Viridiplantae > Streptophyta > Magnoliopsida > Poales > Poaceae > Hordeum > Hordeum vulgare. The sequence continues at coordinate 595,460,178 of NC_058519.1, read as the reverse complement.
AGGCGGTAGCAGTTGGTTCTTGGCGTAAGCGGTTAGGCATGGATATCCATCTAGATGGTGGCACCGACGCACACACTTTCTAGGGCCATCGTCCTCCTCTGCGTGGACTAAGCAGGATGTCTTGGTCTCCTCACACGATAAGGCTGGCCATAGTGGGGGTATCATAGCTAGTAACATAGTCTTGGGACTAGCAAACATGGTGATGTGGCAAGTAATTAAAGAAGAGAGAGAGGATTAGAGTAACATAGGTAGATACTGTAACATGTTAAATGCTATACTACTATGTGTCATGCATGTCAATAAATGAGATCACCTATAACTAGTTTATGATACTATGCACTATGAAGGTAGTATCATACAATAGTAACATATGCATGATACTACTATATGTTACTCTCCACTATGAGCAGCCTAAGGAACTGCTACTCTTTACTCAGGTCCACGCAATGGATGAGGAGTTCCAATGACAACTAGAGTCCATATTGAGCGGTCCCTCAGTGCACATAATTTGTGCCCCCCTCGCCGAGTCAACACGAGCCGCTATCCCTCCCTTTCCCGACGCATTCCTCCGGTGTCCAAGTCAGACACCGTGTGAAGGAGGACGTGAAAGAGGATTTGTTGTCGCCGCCATGTAGCATACTCGGTCGATTTGACGGGTCGACGTGGAGCGGCAACGAGTGGGTGTTGTCCTCATCGTCCCTTCATTGACTGCGGCAATGACAACAAGTCATGGCATATCGTCCTGATGACATTACAACACATAGCATCGTGCCACGTTTGCGACCTCTCGCATCCCACTAGACTATCTCCTCGCGGACCCTACACTCGACGCTCGTGGAGACCTGGGCAATCCACCGTTCGAGGACCACCGCGAAGAAGTCCATGCGGCACCGACGTTGCCTTAGGCTGCCCGTAATATGAGTATTATAAGTAGTATCATGCATGCCAACTAAGTAATTTGGATGAGGTGACATAAAATTAAATGAAGAAAGATTGGGTTGAGTATCATATTATGATACCGTATAATATTAAATAAAGTTCTACTATGTGTCTTGCATGACAATAAATGAACTACCATATGATACGAACAAATGATACTATGCATTACGGATGTGGTATCATACACTAGTATCATATGCATGATAGTAGTATATGATACTACCCATTACGACCAGCCTTAGCGACCAGCCGGTCAAGATTGACATGGTCGAGTCATTTCACTCCTTGGAACTCGTAGTTGGCATGGGAAATGGGAGGGGTGGGCGCTCGAGGGCGGTGACAGCGGCTGACACGACCATTCAGTAAGGTGAGCGGTTACGCCACAAGCACCGGCAAGATTCCAACCAGGCTTGCCACAACCCTTACAACCCCTTCCCGTTGGAAGGACCATGATCAATCTGACTTCTAGAGCATTGACACCGGCGATAGAGCGAATGACATTGACGACCCAAACTGTGAGGTTGGACATGCTTACGAGGTTACCGTCTGCTACTTCTTGAGCTTGCGTTGGTTTTCCCTTGAAGAGGAAAGGGTGATGCAGCAAAGTAGAGATAAGTATTTCCCTCAGTTTGAGAACCAAGGTAGCAATCCATTAGGAATATCAAGATGAGGCACCAATGAACCTGCGCAAAAGCAAACAAACTTGCACCCAACACGATAAAGGGGTTGTGAATCCCTTCACGATTACTTGCAAGGTGAGATCTGATAGTGATGAAAGGTAAATATAAATAAAAGTGCAGCAAGGTATTTTTGGTATTTTTGTATGTAGATTTGAATATATGATGTGTAAAATAGACTCGGGGGCCAAAGTGTTCACTAGAGGCTTCTCTCATGATAACAAGTATTACCGTGGGTGAACGAATTACTGTCGAGCAATTGATAGAATCGCGCAAAGTCATGACGATATCTAAGACAATGATCATACATATAGGCATCACGTCCGAGACAAGTAGACCGATACTTTTTGCATCTACTACTATTACTCCACACATCGACCGCTATCCAGCATGCATCTAGTGTATTAAGTTCATAACAAACAGAGTAATGCCTTAAGCAAGATGACATGATGTAGAGGGATAAATTCATGCAATATGACATAAACCCCATCCTTTTACCCTTGATGGCAACAACACGATGCGTGCCTCGCTACCCCTTATGTCACTAGGTGAGGACACCGCACGGTATGAACCCAAAACCAAGCACTTCTCCCATTGCAAGAATTATAGATCAAGTTGGCCAAACAAAACCCATAACTCGAAGAGAATTACAAGGATACGAAATCATGCATATAAGAAATCAGAGGAGACTCAAATAATATTCATAGATAAACTGATCATAAATCCACAATTCATCGGATCTCGACAAACACACCACAAAAGAAAGTTACATCGGATAGATCTCCATGAAGATCATGGAGAACTTTGTATTGAAGATCCAAGAGAGAGAAGAAGCCATCTAGCTACTAGCTATGGACCCGAAGGTCTGTGGTGAACTACTCACGCATCATCGGAGAGGCAATGGTGTTGATGAAGAAGCCCTCTGTGTTCGAATACCCCTCCGGCAGGGCACCAGAACGGTCTCCAGATGGGAACTCGCGGAGACAGAAGCTTGCGGCGGCGGAAAAGTATTTTCATGGCTCCCTGTGTTTATTTCGGGATTTTAGGGAATTTATAGGTGAAAGAGGTAGGGCAGAGGAGGAAAGGGGGGCCCATGAGCCTGCTAGGCGCGCCCCCCTAGGGCGCGCCTAGGGGGCTCGTGACCTCCCACGAGACCTCCTGCCTTGGTTCTCAAGTCTTCTGGGTATTTTCTGTTATGGAAAAAATCATCCCGCAGGTTTAATTTCGTTTGGACTCCGTTTAATATTCTTTTCTAAAAAAGGTCAAAAACACGGAAAAAACACAAACTGGCACTAGGCACTGAGTTAATAGGTTAGTCCCAAAAATGATATAAAATGGCATATAAATGCATATAAGACATCCCAAGTTGATAATATAATAGCATGGAACAATAAAAAATTATAGATATGTTGGAGACGTATCACCGTCCGGTATTTTGTGTAGTTTTTTCTTAAAAAAGTTTAACTGAACGTACGAAATATCATCGAGTTTGTCTAAATTATATCTAACTTTTATCCTGTTTGCTCTAAGTTTGTTCTATTTCCATGAAATTTGTTTGTTTGATTCTATTTTTTCTTAAAATGCGTGGAAAAATTTAGGGCGTACGATTGGATGGTCGGCTCTCGTATTCATGTCCATGGATGAATAGTGACTTCGACTTGGGGGATGGCATTAGAGATGACCTTAGGTCCTACATGCACCTAATTTTGATATCTCGGTAGGGATGACAGTTTTGCCCATGGGTATAGGTACCCATGGGTACCCTACCCAAAAATAGTTGGCATGGATAGGACTCGGTATGATATTGTATTCATGGGCAAAGGGTATCCATACCTACAAAATGTATGGATAGTGTATGGATATGTGATTATGCCTATGGATAATCCAGTGTATACTCACACAAAACTATTAAATTAAAATAACTCCTATGACATGTGGGGTCAACATCCAAGTCCTATGGCCCAACCCTCAATCGCTTATTCCAAAAACTAGTATAGATAATAGTAGTAAGACCGCAACCACTAACTCACCACCCCTCCTACGTCCTATGTAAATCCTCGAAATGAAGAAATATCATTTGATCACCAGCGAACTCTTGTCCAACTCTTCGATCGGTGATCTCCAGTTTTCATCATGGCCTCCCACTCTGTGAGTCTTCCACCAACTACTTATTATACCCCCTTGTCGCCCGCAACAAGACACCCATTTGAAGAGGCCTTTTGCTGTTAGACTAATAGCTCATCATCACTTGAATTTTAGATTTTTTTTTCTTCTTTTTCAAAATGTAAATAATATAAATTGTACCCACTAGATACCCATTGGATAGAGGATACATGATGGGTACAGACAGTGGCGAGTCCAACGAATAGGATTCAACAAGTTGAAGCCTGCCCTCCAGAAAATGCAATTTTTTTACTACTCCTCTGCCTTATTTTGGCATGGCCCAACTAGTACGAGCGCCCAACCCAAGTACTCACAGCTAGACGGTTTTTCTCAATCTCATTCTCACCAACACAGAGCAGAGAATCGCCGTCGCCCGTCCTAACCCTAGGGCATACGCAACAGGCAACAGCAGGCTCCTCGCCTCCTCCGGTCCTCCCGATTCAACGACGGCACAGCCACCTCGTGCAGGCGCTCCACAAGACGTGAGCGTCGATGACAGCCTACTGGATTCACGCGATGTTGAAGGCGCCAACTCGTCGGTGGTTGGAAGAATGGTTTCTAGTAGTATTCTCGAAAATACTGAACACATTTGGACAAATTACCTAGGAGATGATGGCTAGTTAGCTAATCAAATTCAAATTTTAGTTCATAATTTCATATTTTGCAAAAATTCCAAAAACAATCCTGTAAATACTACATGCTTCCATTAGTATTCTGAAAAAGTTCGATCACATTTGGACGAATGGACTAGGAGATGCTGTTGTTTTTCTCCAAACGGACGTTTCATTTTTTTCACCGTTAACTTTAAGCCCACCCTTCATTTTTTCTGGATTCTCCACTCGGTATAGGCATGGGTATCAATTTGTACGTGTGGGTATTGGAGTGGTGGGTATATAAAGGTTCTATGGGTATGGGCTTAGGCAAAAAGGGGGTGTACCCATCCATACCCTACCCATTGCCATCCCTAAATCTTGGCGCCATCTGGGTTGCAAATTTTCATAGGGTTGATTTCCCGTAAGAGGATTTCAAATGTAGATCGTCTTACAAAGCACAAGCATCCATGTATCATTGTTGTGTTGTCTGTCGGAATAATTTTGAAGACGCCCATCATCTCTTTGCTGGTTATGCGGTCTTTAAAAGCATTTGGAACAAAATTTGAAGCTAGCTAGGTCTCTTGGTAGTAGCTCCCTCAATTGACAGTGGCTTTGTGGAGTGGTGGACTTTGGCAAGGGATCGCGTCCCAGCACACGACAAGAAGAATCCAAACAACAATATCATGTTGGTTGCTTTGTCCATTTGGAAAGAGCCCAATAACAGAGAGAGGACAAATCGGTCTCGATAGACGGCTTGGTCAATCTCATCAAGGATGCTTCATTTGAGTGGTTTAAAGTTGGGGCCAAAGGCTTTGAATCCTTGTTTGTGTAACTTGGGGTGTTGCCCCTCTAAAACTCAAGATTGTAATCACTTCTTTCTTGGAAGTACGGTCACCAACTTTTCTTCTTTGGGCCAATCTTGAGGTAGTTATTCCCGCTTTGGAGCGGGGCTATGGACGTGGTGGTGTGGGGCTTGACGTGTTTTCAAGGTCGTCAACTTCCTATTTGCGGATGGGGAGCTACTATTTGGCGCTTCAAGCCCAAGGGAAGCTTCATAGTGCCCCGCTCAGACGCTTGTTGGCTCTTCAATGTACTCGATCGTATTTGAGAAAAAAACAAAAAAATAGAAACTTTAAAAAAGATTCGAAATTTTTAAAAAAGTTCACTGAATTTTAAAAAAGGTCACTGAATTTTAAAATGATGATTGATTTGAAAAAACATTCATTGATTCGGAAAAAAGTTAATTGATTTTGAGAAAAAAAATTGTGCGTTGAAGAAAAAAAAAAGGGGAAATAAAATAAAACAGAAAAGAACAAGTGGAAAAAAAACACCACCTCTTTGTATACTTGCATATATTTGTTCTGATTTTTTAATGGAACTCAGTGTTATTTAAGAAATTTTGGGTCCATGGAGCCCGGTAGCCAAAACGCCCCAGTCGTTAATAGGCTCCTATATTTTCTTTAATTTCCTGTTGTACCTTTAAAGTTCTTTGTTGTCTTGGTTTGGGTTTTGTATTACTCGTTTGGCTTTGTAGGGCTTCCTCCTATTTTTCTTCTATAGATAAAAAAGGCATGCCATCCTCCTGTATGGTTCAATAAATGCCAACGAAAGGAGAGATAAACCAGATTGAATGCTTGCTTTCACTTAATTAAGAAATAACTTTTTAGCACGATATTTCCTCGCACATATTTATGAATATCTAGTTAGTAATAGAGGTAAGACTAATAAATAATCAAATGCATATGTAGTTTTATAACCATATCTAAATTGCATGGGACGGTTAAGATAAGACGACCTGAAATCAGAATAAAAGTCTTGCTTTCTCTTAACTAAAATATGATCTTTTGGAATTACTAGCAAACATGCCCGTGTGTTGCAACGAAAGTTTTTTTTTACTTCACATACACGCTCTTGAGATATAAGTAAGTCTATTGAAATCTTGCACAATGCCACATGAGAAACAACATGATAACCGGTCTTGCGCAAAAACATAAAAATGTGATAATTTTTGAAGTGCACATAAGGTTTTTCTAGTTTATTAAATAATAAAAATATTTACGAAGTCTCAGGTATCTCTTTACACATTTGTTGTCGGTCCTCCTCGTTGATGCCCATATTTGCATTATGATGAAAGTAACAAAGTATGTTTTATTTTACAAATGATAGCATATGCATAAGCGTATTATTTTTGTCTTGCTGATATATTTGTTTGAATTTGTAGTCCAAATGAATTTTTAATTTGTTTCAAACATATTAGAAAGCTTTATCAAAAACAATCATTTTGTAAGAACATGCATACCAAATCTTCTACGTTGCAATGCACGGGCATCTTTGCTAATTTAAAAAAAAATCATTAACAAACAATTTAAAACAATATGGAAATCAAAGTTAAGCCATTGGTCTACGAAAAGCTTGCATCAACAACATTGTACAATTTTTATACATCACAAACATTTTCTATATACACGTTTAATATTTTCCAATTTCATGGTTAAATTTTTTAAAACATATTTAGTTTTGATATCTACTTTTTTATACACATTTTACATTTTTTGTATATATCAAAAACATTTTTTATGTACAAGTTTGACATTCTCCAAATGCATAATTAACATTTTAGAAAAACTTATATTTGTTGTGTCTACTTTGTTCCATACACATTGTATATTTTGGTATACATTTTTATTATAGATCAGAAACATTTTCTATGCACATTAAAATACAATAATTGCATGATTCACATTTTTCAAAAAATAATAAAAGTTATATTATTTTTTCATACATATTGTACTTTCTTATATAATGGATTTTTTTCTATTCAAGTTTGGCATTTCTTTGATGCATGATTATTATTTTTTCATAGTTTGCATATAGAGGACTTTTGTAATTAAAGTATTCAGAGTATTTTTTAGAATATTCAGACTACATCTAAATAAAGTAAAAAGATAAAAATAAAGCAAAGATAGAAAAGTAGACAAAAACAATGCTGGAGGCCACGCTGGGCCGGCCCATCAGGCTGCCACCCGCCAGCACAAAATACAGAAAAGTGGATGGAAAACAAGAAGAGCGAGGGATAGAACCGTGGTCTCGAAGTGCAAACGCAAGCTCCCAACCACTTGGACCAACGCGCACATGTGATTAGTTGAGGGACCGGCGCCTATTGAATCAAACCTAACGACCGACTTTAAAAGATAGGCAAAACGAATCGTTTTTTCCACTTACCGGTGGAATAGGTGGGTAATTCCAGCGAACTTTGGGGGCAAATTTAACGAGGACCACCAGAAGCACTATTTGCTTTATTATTAGGTAGAGCTATTTCTTGGTACATATTTAGGCATATCTGTTTTGGGCTAGTTCCTTTGGGGACTTAAAAATAAGACGTCTCCTTCCTACCTTTTTTCATAAGCCACCTTCCTCATTCATTGGGGTTTCTCAACTAGTTATGAAATAACTAATTTATAAGCCTCAACAAATTTTGAAAGCACTTTATTTTTTACGTCGGTGAGTGGTAGTTTATTTTTTAAGTTACCCAAAAGAACTAGCCCTGATAGAGTTTGGGTTGTTCATGTTTCTATCTTTTGGGGGTCATTCATAGTGGGGTTATTTGTGTGTTTTGTCTGCATTTTTTTGGTTTTTGTTATGGGAGAGGGCGTGTTTGTGTGTTGTTTCCCTATAGACGGGAAAAGTTCTCTCGCAGGCATGTCAATTTTTTGTGAAAGTGATGTGCATTGTAAGCAACTTTAACACAAAAGACATCACATTCTATTGCAAGTCCATTCTTGGCATATAATTTACCCCATCCCAACCTAGTTGCAAGTCCGCTCACAACATGTAACTTGCCTCACGATCTACCCACTTGCACGTCAACCCTCAAGATGGACGTAATTATTGGTTTATATTTATGCTACCGACAATAGAAGACAAGTACTAACATGCATATTGTCCTCGAATAGTGAACTGGTTTATTATGCCCTAAGCACTACAAGTTTAAAATAATTCATTTATCACTCGTAGTTATTTCTGCGCGGTATATTGGGTAGGCGACATCAATCTTTCTGCTTGTTTTTGAACATCCAACACCGTACTATTGTTCCACTTCCTAGTGGATCACCCTGGACAAGAAGAAGAAGAAGTTATCATCTACGGATGGTAAACATCCCCAAAATAAGGTGATTTGTTTGATCGAAGACATGTTACTGAGGGAAATGATGAGAAGAAACTTCATTATAGCTAGACAAATCATTTTCTTTGACAAAAAACATGTTACTGATGCAAACGATGAGAAGAAGCTTCAGTATAGCTAGAGGAATCATGAATGAAGGTCATGGGTGTTGATTCTTGCATTTTAGGATAGGTTTTGATTCAAAATGGTTGAAATAGATTGTGTTCATCATATGAATCATTTTACCAAAAGATTTATCTCATTGGACTTGTGATTTAAATTATGGGTTCAAATGAGGCCATGATTCAAATCCAACTACAAGTTTCTTACTTTGGTGACAAGGTTCTATTGGATTCTTGAGATCATAATGAACATTGTGCGAAAAAGATTCATGTGGTTTGGCTGAATTGTTTAGGAGTTATGCCAAACTCAAAGTTGAATTTGTTTGGCTCACAAGCCTACCAGGGTAGCAGTTTTCAATATTCTACTTATATCGCGCCAACAATCATAATCCTTTTCTTCTCCTTATTTTTCCCCTTCCCTTTTTGATAGTTTCTTTACCTTACTTCCGTTCTTTTTATTTAAAATACATGAACTTTTGTTATACTGAATATTATTTTTACATATATGAATATTTAGTTGTGTACCGCATAACCATATGTTTTTAGATACATCAATTAAATTTTATAATCATGACTGTTTTCTATTATTTCTTTCTTCATTTTCATTAGTTTCTTCAATAGTCTTCGGGTTTTCTTGGTATCCATAGTTTCCTCATGGATTTTTACGGTTTTCTTCAGGTTTTCCGTTTTGTGTTTCTTTCTTCTGTTTCTTTAGTTTTCACCATTTTTATTTCTTTTTCTTTCTTTTTTAACACACGCCTACATTTTTCATACAGTTCGTACGTTCTACATATACATCAGCAACAGTTTTTAATACATGTTTATCATTTTTTAAATACATGATTAACATTTAAAAAATATGTTTGATGACTACTTTTTGTCACACACATTTTTTATTTTTCGTATATACCAGGAACATTTTTTAGTACATGTTTAACAATTTTAAAATACATGATTCACAATTTTATACACGATCCACATTTTTTAAAATAATTTATGTTCAATTTTTTAAATAAATCTCCTTTATTTTGTGTACATCATGAATTTTTTTGTACACGTTAATTTTTTTCAAATTGATGATTAACATTTTCCAATAATTTTGTTTGATGACTACTTTGTCATACACATTTTACATTATTGGTATAACCCAGAATATTTTTTTAATACACGGTTACCATTTTTGAAACATATGGATAATGATTTTTGTACATGATCAGCATTTTTTATATTTTTATTTTTATGATTAATTCATTTAATACACGTTCCACATTTTTTATAATCATCAGGAGCATTTCTTATACGTGTTTAACATTTCTAAATAGACGATTAACAAGTTTTTTCAACTGCATGATTAATATTTTGTATATTCATAAGAAACATCTTTACTATACACATTTATTTTAAAAATGCTATAATAATATTTTCAAATGTTTTATGTACTGTTTTCTGTATTATGTATATGTAATATTTGAAAGTATAAACGAAAGTAAAAAAAATGAAAACAAGGTTGTGCCTAACCCGTGAGCTGGGTCGGCCGAATCTCGTGCTCAGCCAACCAAGGCTGCCCTACATCTCGCGTCGAGTTGGAGATAGGCGTGCCCCTGCTTGAACGCCCATCAACACCGGAAGGAACTAGTTAGCGAGCGCTCCTTCGGTAGCCTCCCAGCGAGCATTCATACACGTCACCATTTGGCACGTTCTCAACCGCCTTCACGTGTCGCCCTCTGAGCACTTCCTCCGAATTTCTATTTTTTTTATTTTTTCGCACGCATTTTCGGCCTTTTAGATTGATTTATTTCATTTTTTTATGTTTCAGTTTTTCAACGTTCTTTTTTAGTATTTTTCATGAAAAAACATGTTTTTTATTTATTTTTCGTGAGAGGCGTGGTTTTGCTTTCGTGAAAGGCACGATTTTGTCTTCATGAGTGCCTTTTGGAAACGGAAAAAATATGTTTTCTATTTTTTTGCGAGAGACACGATTTTGCTTTCACGAGAGGTACGATTTTGCCTTCACGAGAGACACGGACATGCCTCTCGGAAAAGAAAAAAATGTATTTTCTGTGTTTATCAGCGAGAGGTACGATTTTTTTCACGAGAGACATGGTTTTATCTTCGTGAGAGGCACGACCGTGCCTGTGAAAAAGGAAAAAAAACGTATTTTTTTTTCCGAGAGGCACACCTTCAAGAATCTGAGTCAACATATCCCAGATTTATAAAGTCATTATAGACACCTTGCTGTTGCGAAAAGGTCGCTTACCGTTGAAGAATAAAAACTCTAAATCTTGACATAAATTCAAAAAATGCGTGCATGCATGCTATAGAAATTTAACCAGGTGAGCAGGTTTCACCACGAGGAATCTGACCATCTAAGCTACGGGCGCTCGGTTTGCCGCTTTCAACAGTTCAGACTAGTAATTATCATCTGGCTGGTACACCTTGCAAAGACATCAACAAATGGCATGTCTATGCGAGCCACTTGACGTCAGAAGAGGATTATATCTGCGTCACTTGGCACCACCGAAGATGTTGGGGAGTTTCTTGTGCCACGTATCAGAGGGACTGTGGAGGGTGTCATACGTGCTTGAATACATTTTTGAACAAATCCGTATTTATTGAAAAATATAATCAAACGGCATTTATTTTAAAACGAAAAGAGTACATTTATTTTTAAAAATATACCATTGTAATAGAACATTCGAGAATCTCGGGCGAGCTATCAATGCACAAAGAGGCACAAACATGTGTGCTTTAAAAAAAAAGATCAATGGGCATTCAAAAAATGCGTGCATGCATGCTATAGAAATTTAACCAGGTGAGCAGGTTTCACCACGAGGAATCTGACCATCTAAGCTACGGGCGCTCGGTTTGCCGCTTTCAACAGTTCAGACTAGTAATTATCATCTGGCTGGTACACCTTGCAAAGACATCAACAAATGGCATGTCTATGCGAGCCACTTGACGTCAGAAGAGGATTATATCTGCGTCACTTGGCACCACCGAAGATGTTGGGGAGTTTCTTGTGCCACGTATCAGAGGGACTGTGGAGGGTGTCATACGTGCTTGAATACATTTTTGAACAAATCCGTATTTATTGAAAAATATAATCAAACGGCATTTATTTTAAAACGAAAAGAGTACATTTATTTTAAAAAATATACCATTGTAATAGAACATTCGAGAATCTCGGGCAAGCTATCAATGCACAAAGAGGCACAAACATGTGTGCTTTAAAAAAAAAAGATCAATGGGCATTCAAAAAATGCGTGCATGCATGCTATAGAAATTTAACCAGGTGAGCAGGTTTCACCACGAGGAATCTGACCATCTAAGCTACGGGCGCTCGGTTTGCCGCTTTCAACAGTTCAGACTAGTAATTATCATCTGGCTGGTACACCTTGTAAAGACATCAACAAATGGCATGTCTATGCGAGCCACTTGACGTCAGAAGAGGATTATATCTGCGTCACTTGGCACCACCGAAGATGTTGGGGAGTTTCTTGTGCCACGTATCAGAGGGACTGTGGAGGGTGTCATACGTGCTTGAATACATTTTTGAACAAATCCGTATTTATTGAAAAATATAATCAAACGGCATTTATTTTAAAACGAAAAGAGTACATTTATTTTTAAAAATATACCATTGTAACAGAACATTCGAGAATCTCGGGCGAGCTATCAATGCACAAAGAGGCACAAACATGTGTGCTTTAAAAAAAAAAAAGATCAATGGGCACAAACATGCAACCCCGACGGGGTTCGAACCCTGGCCGCAGGATGAGCCACTGCCCAACCATGCCACTAGGCTACAGCCTAAGCCTCAATATGTGCGCTTTTCACTGTAGAGGAACAAAGGATTATTGCGCCTGACGGCCTGAGCGAGAGCACGGACAGAAAAGTCATTTTTTTTTTTGCGATGAAGAAAAGTCATGTACTGGAAGAGGGTAATCTGTAGACATGCTTGTTTTTAAAAGGAGTGGAACTGATTTTTTTTCTTTTGGTAAAGTTGGGTTTAGGGAATCTGCCATCTAGTATTTAACTTTCTAAAACTTATTTTAGTGATCTAAACACTGTTATACGGAGGAAGTATTTCTTTACGGAGTACTCCTTTCATCCGAAAATACTTGTTATAGAAATGAACGTATCTAGATGCATTTTGTTTATAGATACGTCCACTTTCATTTATTTTTATGATAAATAATTTCGGATGGAGGAAGTATTTTTCTTCTCAATGTCGGTTTTCAGAGATCTTTCCAGAGATGCCGTGAGGATAAACACCACCAACTCCAACGGATGGGCACGGTTCGTGGGCAAAACTGCCTCTTTGATCTCCTAAAAAAACGCTTGACCTCCCCCAGAACCAGCTGGTCTCCGATCAGGACGGAGAATATCTCCCCCCGTCACTGCCGTCACCGGACGGGACTGCCTCAGCGCCCATGAAAGCCAAACACTTGTCATCACTAGCCAGAGCGCTAACTTGTGTGTGCGGCTGCCATAGACCCTGGCCATGACAGCTATGTATAAACCTAGCTAACCTGTCCATAACAGCTTGCCGCGATCGTGCATGCATGGTTAACGAGGACGGACTGAACCGCTCGCACAGCAGCTCCCCGCCATAGGCGAGCTCTCTAATCGCATGTACATGTGTGAATCTCCATCGTCTCTGGTACTTAAGTGTTTGCGTTCCCAGGGTTGCACATAGCCATACTTTGACCCTTAACTTCTCCCCCCCACATGTTGACGCCGCGTGTTTCCCTAACACCGGCTGCATCTACTTGAGCGTCATGGCCAGATGCCGCCTCGTCCCCAGCCGCCACCGGCGGCGTACAAGCACTTCTGCAGAGTCTGCAACAAGGGGTTCACGTGCGGCAGCGCGCTCGGCGGGCACATGAGGGCTCACGCCGTCGCCGACGACGGCCCCGGCGCGGATGATGATGACGACGAGCCCGTGTCGTCCGCGCGCGGCGGGGAAGACGGGCCGTCCACGGCGGGAGCAGCGACGACGCACGTCTACGCGCTCCGGGCGAACCCTAACCGCCTCACCAGGGGCTGCCAGGTGTGCAGGAACTGCGGGAAGGAGTTCTCTTCGATGGAACTTTTCCTTGAGCACGGCAAGTGCACCTCCGGCGAAGAGGAGGACGCGAACGGCTCGCCGCCTCCGTCCGTGGCCGACGGAGATGAGGACCCGTCGCTAGCCTCAGGGTGGTCTAAGGGGAAGCGCTCGCGTCGCGCCAAGTCGATCGCTGGAGGAGGCGATGATACAATGCCCGGGACATCGACGGCGCCGCCTGGCGAGGACGAGGAGGAGGACCTGGCGAATTGCCTCGTCATGCTCTCGTCGTCCAAGGCCGACCAGGCCACCGTCGCCGCCGAGGGTAACCCTGAGCCGTGCGCGCCGGCCAGCAAAGAACACGGGAAAAGGCCTCATCAACAGCCGCAACCACCCTTCCCGATCGTCGTACCGGCGCCGGATCAAACGATGATGCTGCCTCTGGCTTTGCCAGCACCGCAACCGCAATACGCCTCGGCGCCCATGCCACGTGGCTTGTTCGAGTGCAAGGCATGCAAGAAGGTGTTCACGTCGCACCAAGCTCTCGGCGGCCACCGTGCCAGCCACAAGAAGGTCAAGGGCTGCTTCGCTGCCAAGCCCGAGAGCAGCATCGGTGAGCCACCTCACCACCACGCAGCGGCCGCCGGTCCCAGCGATGGAAAGGGAAATGCCGCCGCCGTCGATGTCATCCATGCAAGTGGCGGTGCTGATGCCAAGACAAACGTCGATGTCAGCACCGGTGGCAACACGAGCGGGGCCACCCCATCCCTATCAATGGCCATAACGACCACGGACCAGGAACCGCCGGACGCGGCGTTGGCCATTGCACCGTTCAAGAAGAAGGCGACCAAGATGCATGAGTGCTCCGTCTGCCACCGCCTCTTCGCCTCTGGTCAAGCGCTCGGAGGCCACAAGCGGTGCCACTGGCTCACCTCGGGCACAGGGGAACACGCCAACATCACATCCCTGACAGCAGAAGGCCTTGTCACCGCTGCTGGCCACCAGCTCACTCTCCGGCCACTGGTGGACGCTCCGGAGCCGGCGCTAGACCTCACCATCGCGTCCAACCCGTCGCCGGTGATGGCCAGCGCGAGGGTCGCCGAGGTCGGAACCAGCTCGCTGCACCTTGAGGCGCCGCCGTCGCTGTACCTCCAGCCAGCGACGGTACCAAGCAATCCCAGCCACCAGAACAAGATGACCGCGACGAGCAGCCACAACGTTACCGACGCTGTGACTGCCCACGAAGCCGCTGAGGACGAGGCGGACAGCACGGCCGTCAAGAAGGCCAAGCTAAGTGATCTCAAGGACGTGAGTGCAGCGGGGGAGACGACGCCATGGTTGCAGGTCGGCATTGGCTCCTCGTCGGCCAATGGTGACGAGAAGAGTGCACGGGAATGGGGCGCGACGAGTAGAGCCGGCAGCGTCAACACTGAAGTGGCTGAACCTGAACCGAGACACTGAGATGGTACATAATATGTTCCTTTTTTTTTTTTTTTTTTTTTTTTGTGAACTAACAGTAGCCTATTAGTGTAGCAATTTGCATATATCGTTTCGCACGCGTATATACTTAGATGGTACGTAATTTGCACCGACAAGTGTGTATGTATGATCGAGCAACAAATTTTGTCAGCGGCTATTCTAATAAAACAAATAAGATGAGATGCACCATCAAAGCATTGCTTGTGTCTCCCTTACTGCATATATCAATATCAGGATTTGAGATTGCTAATCGGGGATGCCGCCTGGTCTCTCTTAGAGCATCTCCAACAGATGCGCTACCAAGTCGCGGGCTAAAAATATTTTACAGCGTCAAAATAGCGTTTTACCGCGTCGGATGACCGAACATCTTCAACACACGCTCAAAAATATAACACGCGTACCATCTCCAGCAGACGCCCAAAAATATAACCTGCCCCGCCGCGACCTGCTCCTCCCCGCCCCGCCGCCGCGGCCTGCTCCTCCCCGCCGCCGCGACCTGCTCCTCCCCGCCCCGCCGCCGCGGCCTGCTCCTCCCCGTCGCCGCGGCCTGCTCCTCCCCGCCGCCGCGACCCGCCGTCGACCAGCTCGAGGACGGGGTCGAGGCCTTGGTGGCCGCCGGGTTGGTGCGCCGGGCGAGGACGGCGAGGTCCTGGGCGGCTGGACAGCGTCGACGGGGTCGAGGCCTTGGTGGCCGCCGGGTTGGTGCGTCGGGCGAGGACGGCGAGGTCCTGGGCGGCTGGACAGCGCCGACGGGGTCGAGGCCTTGGTGGCCGCCGGGTTGGTGCGCCGGGCGAGGACGGCGAGGTCCTGGGCAGCGGCGCGGGACGGGACGGGCAGCGCAAGGAGTTTCAGCGCGCATGAAAAGTTCAGCGCGCACGAGCTCGCGCACGAAATATACTGCGTCCGGTTCAGTTTTCCCCAGCACGCTGAACATTTTTTACAGCGTGCTCTATTATACATCGTCTGTTGGAGTGTAATTTTTAACTCCGCGCGCGCTAAACTAGTGATTTTTTGGACACGATGCTAATATTGGACGTCCGTTGGAGATGCTCTTAAAAAGTGTTTGTTTTAGAGAGCGATAACGCAAATGTAAGGAAATTAAATCACACTACAGAAAAATCTCGTTTTTTCATGTGTTAGCCTATAAACCGTGAGCCATTTTTCGAAACTCGGTTTATATGTTTCTAAGCCGAGTACGGACATAATAACACCCAGCAATCAAAATGTTCTCAACTTATAGCATTATGTAAGCCGAATGATTGAAATGCCCTCGGCTTACATGAGATACACAACTTTCATACAAAAAAGCTTTTGGCTTATAGCGCACACTCGACAAACATATTTACCACGTGTTTACAATGTAGGTAGTTGACGGCGCCGTCACGGAGCAGTTTATAAGCCGTGTGCCCTGCAAGAGCAATTGACTCACATGGCATATAAGCCATGTGCCCTCTAGGAGCACTCGACTTACATGGCATATAAGCCGTAAGCCAAGTGAAAGCACTCGGCTTACTTTTTTTTTCACAGACTTTTAGCAAGCCTATTTCTTAATGCAAAATGTGTTAAATTGATTTCCCTTCTTTTTCACTCATTTTTTCATGATTAGTCTTCACGAGTCTTATTTTTTATGCCCTCAATATCCCAATTTCTCTCTATTTACCGTCACTTTGGTGCGATGGTTAAATACCCAATGCATAACTTTTGTGAGGCCCTTGCCTCACAAACTATGAGGCATCTATAGTTCAAATTTGACCCAGTTTCTGTTGGATCTGCGAAAGTTTGTCTTTTTCATGAGAGGTGGATCAAAAGCTTTTGACACCCAACAAATTTGGTCAAATATATAATAAATATGGCCTAATATTTTAGAAAAATGTATTTGTACTGTTTGGCAACAACTATTTGGTAGTTTCTTCACACAAAAACCTGTTTTTCGCACTCAGAAAATGAAATATGGTTTTTTTGTGCAGGAAAAATGAAAACTTCATTCTTCAACATCACTTGCCATTTCAAGATGCATGCTTGTGCAGAATATGAGATTATTTTAACAAACTATGCGATGAATGTAACTATAAAATTGGTTATTTCACGTGAAAGCCATGAATATTCATAAATGATAGCTCACTTTTGAGAACATTTTTTAAAAATAATTATCGTATTTCAAGTTATTTTCCCGTGGTAACTAGGTCACATATAATGACACAATGCAAAGGGTGTCCATTATTTTATTTTATTTGTATTTCGTATGCCGGTTTTAAAATGAGGTCAAATTTGTTGACATGACCGTTCATAGCTAGAGTTGAATCTTATGAAAATCTTGGTATATCTCTGATTAAATTGCTACTTGTGTACCCATAAAGGATTTTTTTTGAAAAAATAAATAGCAAAGTATAAGGCAGTTGTAGTTCAAATTTGACCCGCTTTCCTTTGGATTGGCAAAAAATTGTCTCTTTGATGAGACGTGGATTGAAATCTTCTAACATGCAACTACTTGGTTAATTGTTCATAAAATATTGTCTAATATTTTTAAAAATGCAGTGGTGCTGTTTTGCAACAAATATTTGGTAGTTTCTTCACAAAAAAACTGTTTTTCACAATCAGAAAATGAAGAATGATTTTTTTGTGGAGGAAAAATGAAAACTTCCTTCTTTGCCATTGTTTGCAATTACAAGATGCACACTTGCGCACAATATGAAATTATTTTAACAAACTATGCCATGAATGTGGCCATAGCATTAGTCATTTGGCCTGAAAGTCACGACTCTTCATACATGATAGCTCATTTTCGAGAACACTTTTTAAACATAATTAGTGCATTTCAGGTTTCTTATCGTTCAGGTAACTAGGTCACATATAATGATACAATGGAAGGGATTTTCATTTTTTGATTTTATTTGAATTTCTTATGCCGGTTTCAAAATGTGGTCAAGTTTGCTGGCATGACCGTTCATAACTAGGGGTTGAATCTAATGAAAATCTTGGTATATCTGTGATGAAAAAGCTACTTGTGCACCCATAAATGATCTTTTGAAAAAATAAAGAGCAAAGCATAATGCAACTGTAGTTCAAATTGGATAGGTGAAAATTTGTGTTTTTAACAAGACGTGGATTGAAATCTTCTAACATGCAACTACTTGGTTAATTGTTCATAAAATATTGTCTAATATTTCTGAAAAATGAAGTGGTGTTGTTTTGCAGCAAATATTTGGTAGTTTCTTCACACAAAAAACCTCTTTTTCACACTCGGGAAATAAAAAATGATTTTTGTTTTACAGGAAAAAATGAAAACTTCCTTCTTCGACATTGTTTGCAATTCCAAGATGCACATTTGCGCACAATATGAAATAATTTTAAAAAACAATGCCATGAACGTGGCCATAACATTGGTCATTGGGTCTGAAAGTCATGAATCTTCATACATTACTAGATCATGAAAGGCGCGCGTTGCTGCGCCCGTCCATTTTAGCACCATAATGTTAGTGATTGACACAATTATATGAAAAAATTTGTTTTAATCACACTGTATAACTCCCACACATGGACAGATCAAGTTTAGCTGTGGCAGCAAAGACAAACTCCTAGTTTTACAACAAAGGAAAACAAATGTCAGAGAAAGAATACAACCTATTGAAATTTCTAGTTCACTAAAGCACACAATTCCTATTTGGTGAAATATAGAAGTTGTAGCATCATACTCATGTCATTTTGCCAGAGCGGGGAAATAGTGCTATTTTACAACTAGTAAGAGGAGTGCTCTTTCAAAATATCCCCAAGTAGGAACATGTACCATTCAGATAAAGATTGCAATTATAATTTTGAGATAGAAAGCTGAAAATCTTCTCACTATCGCAATGCTTGTGCATTTGTTCTCATGTCAAATGAAATACAGTTTAAAGCAGGCAATTTATAAAAATATACAAACGTTGATGCACATAATGACTAATCTCTAACTACATCACATCTCCATCGAGCATAAGATGCCAACCTTGAAGTGCACAATCTGATGGATTTGCATCTCTCCTGCCATTTCTAGTAATTGAACTGAACGTTTGAACCCAAGCAATTGCCTTTCAAACACACAAAATTCATTAGCAGCTAGTCTGTAAAGAGGTGAATAAAACAGGGGAACTCCATTAGGGACTGTTTGTTCTTCCACAGAGTAATAAAAATAATAATAATAAACCACACGGCGATGAACTGAAGCGTGATATGGTGGATTATTGACTGCAGATGTATCTACTTGGTACAAATACAATAGCTCATCTGTAAAGTTACACAATAACGGTTTTAATACTCAACAATTCTTTCTCTTACTAAATATGGGCAGAAACCTAGTACAGAATACACCAGACATTTGATACTAATTACCTAAGAGCATCTCAAACAGCCGCGCTTCGCTCCGCGTCCAAAAAATGTGTTTGCCGCGCGCGCTTCGGCTGGTTTAGCGCGGGGATAAGCGCTGGCTCCAACGGCCGCCCTATAATGCAGCACGCGCGCCGCTCCAGAAGCGCCCAAAAATACAGCGCGCGCAGCACGCACAAACCACATATATATTTCAAAAATAGGAGCAAAAATGATCAAACAAACAAAATAAATCAATAATAAATAGTCATTACAACTCAAACAAATAGTTTATCGTTCAGTACAACAAATAATGCAATAAACACAACCAATAGTTCATGAACAATACAATGTCGAATGCAGAAATCATGCTCTAACAAGTCGGTGCTCATCCTAAACCGGCGACGAAAATACGACTCCGGGTATGTGGGATTCTCCATGAAATAGTTCTTCATCAATCTGTTATGGGCATCAATCCTATCACTCCAATTTTCTTCCGACCCATAACCGAACCACCGTGCTTCGGTTTTTTATTGATATGCATAGCTATGATCATTGCAAGATCCTCCTCCTCTTCCATATCAAATTCTTCTTCGGAAGAATCATACGACGAACTCATCTACAATGTTCAATACTATACTATAAAAACTACAATTCAAAACATGCACCAAATTCATAAGTTTGAGCAATACATACCTTGTAGGCGTTTTGTCGAACACCTTGCGGGCGCAGCGCGGCAGCGAGCGCTCGGGCGCTGTTCCTCGAACGACGGAGGAGCGCGAGGGTCGGCGGGACTAGGAGAGGGTGGGGCGGAAGCGCGGCGGCGCGGGGAGGCCGGGGAAGCTCCTGAACGGTCGCCGGGGGCGCGGGCGGCGGCGACAGCGGAGATAGGCCGGGGAAGCGCCTGAACGGTCCCCGGGGGGCGCGGGCGGCGACGTCGGCGCGGGGATAGGCCCGGGAAGCGCATGAGCGGTCGCCGGGGGGCGCGAGCGGCGGCGACAGCGCGGGGATAGGCCAGGGAAGCGCATGAACGGTCGCCGAGGGGCGCGAGCGGCGGCGGCGGCGCGACCGGATGGGGGTGGAAGTGGGGAGCGAGCGCGCAAGAGTGGAGGAGCGAGCGCGGGAGAGTCCAGCGCGCGGGAGCTGGTGCAGCAAATAAGCGGCGCGCAATTGTGTTTCGGCCAGCACGCTGAACTGCATTTGCCGCGCGCGCCGTTTTTGCGCGCCCGCTGGAGCTACCCGCCGCGTTGCGCGCGCGCTAAAACGGGCTATTTTGCGGCGCGACGCTAGTTTAGCGCGACGCTCTAATATCACCACAATTGAAAATTGTCAATTGTTGTTACTTACCTGTCTTTCCTACATCTTTGAAGCTAGGCAAATAAAAATGTAGAACTATTCTAATTTAATTGAGTCTCAGTGTATGTGTGTGCATGTGCAAGTACCCATATACCTATGTGCACACTATTTGTGGATTAAAATTAGATGCTTGCCTCAAGATAGGTAGAATGTTAAAATAAGTAAATCGGTATCAGCATTATCATGTGATTTTGCTTCTTTTAGGGAAATTTATAAGATCTTACATAGTTGAGAAATACCAAGTGAAGTATAAAATATGTCATGCTCACACTCGCCCGATTAGCGGCAAATGCTAAAGTATTATATATTAGCATCTGTGCAACTTATACTTGCCAGTTTAGCATTTAGTGAGACGGTGTTTTTGATAAATAAGTAATATAATGGAAATATGGTTAACCTCATCTGTTAATTCCAATTGTTTCCATACTGCATGACAATGACAGCTAATGGTATTTGCTAACGATAGTTATTTCAATCGTATGCAAGTGATCAGGTGCTACTAAATGTTAGCTTGATAACAAAACGGAAAGTAGTGGCTACAGATTATGTAATCCAAGAGACACTATTTTTTTATAGCACAAATCCAGAACTGATGTCCTTGTCCAAAAATAAACTGAGAAGGAGGCAAGAATTAAATGGTTCTACCTGTCACGTAGAAAAACAATTCTACCTGTCTTGTAACACGTATCAGGAGTTTGTTCAACCAGGGAGTAGAAGTAGAAGTGTAGAAATATTGAAGAGCACCACGCCTTGCACATGAAAAATTAAGAATCAATACTCAAGTAAGGTACAACTTTTGGAGTGATGAATATGAATCTGCAAGGTTCTCCTCGACCTCATCTAACTGATCTGGTATAGGGAAAGTAACGAGTAACCTCTGTCGGTGCCCCCTGATACGTTCATTTTGCATCATGCTTTCATGTTGATATTTATTGCTTTTTAGGCTGTTATATTACTTGTGGTACCATATTTATGCCTCTTCTCTCTTATTTTGCAAGGTTTATTTGAAGAGGGAGAATTCAGGCAGCTGGAATTCTGGACTGGAAGAGGAGAAAATCCTAGTCCACTATTATGCACATCTCCAAATGCCCTGAAAATTTACGTGGATTTTTTCTGAAATATATTAAAAATACTGGGCGAAAGAACTACCGGAGGGGGGACACCAGGGCCTCACAAGCCCCCACTCCGCCACCACCACCCCCCTCGTGGCGGTGGGCAAGCTTGTGGGCTGCCTGAAGGCCCACTAGCCCCCCTCTTTTGCTATATGAAGCATACTAGTCTGGAAAAAAAAAATCAATCGAGAGCTTTTTCGTGGTTTCGCCGCTGCCACGAGGCGGAACTTGAGCAGATCCAATCTAGAGCTCCGATAGGACGATCCTGCTGGGGAAACTTCCCTCCCGGAGGGGGAAATCGTCGCCATCGTCATCACCAACACTCCTCTCTTCGGAGGGGAGGCATCTTCATCAACATCTTCATCAACACCATCTCCTCTCCAATCCCTAGTTCATCTCTTGTAATCAATCTCCGTCTCACGACTCCGATTGGTACTTGTAAGGTTGCTAGTAGTGTTGATTACTCTTTGTAGTTGACGCTAGTTGGATTACTTGGTGGAAGAGTCTATGTTCAGATCCTTGATGCTATTCATTACACCTCTGGTCATGATTATGATTATGTCTTGTGAGTAGTTACTTTTGTTCCTGAGGACATGGGATAAGTCATGTTAATAATAGTCATGTGAATTTGATATTCGTTCGGTATTTTGATATGATGTATGTTGTTTTTCCTCTATGGTGTTATGTGAACGTCGACTACATAACACTTCACCATATTTGGGCCTAGAGGAAGGCGTTGGGAAGTAGTAAGTAGATGATGGGTTGCTGGAGTGACAGAAGCTTAAACCCCAGTCTATGCGTTGCTTTGTGAGGGGCTGATTTGGATCCACTAGTTTAATGCTATGGTTAGACTTTGTCTTAATTCTTCTTTTGTAGTTGCGGATGCTTGCGGGAGAGGTTAATCATAAGTGGGATGCTTGTCCAAGTAAGGGCAGTACCCAAGCGCCGGTCCACCCACATATCAAATTATCAAAGTAACGAACGCGAATCATATGTACATGATGAAACTAGCATGACAGAAATTCCCGTGTGTCCTCGGGGGCGTTTTTCCTCCTATAAGACTTTGTTCAGGCTTGTCCCTTTCTACAAAAGGGATTGGGCCACTTGCTGCACCGTTGCTACTACTTGTTACTTGTTACTCTTTGCTTGCTACGTTTCACCTCGCTACACAATCACTTGTTACCGCTACTTTCAGTGCTTGCAGTTATTACCTTGCTGAAATCCGTTTATCAGAGCCTTCTGCTCCTCGTTGGGTTCGACACTCTTACTTATCGAAAGGACTACGATTGATCCCCTATACTTGTGGGTCATCACCCCTCAAGGTCAGTCCAGGTCCAGGAGTGTTCCTCGAGGAAGAATATATTTCAAGTCTATGCTTTCTCCAAGTGTGACTCTGCCGTCTGATCCTCTCGCGCTCATCCTTGCATCTATCCTTCCACCAACATGGGTACCAGATCAAGTAGGTGAATCCATAAAAAATTAGGGGATGCGTGGAAGGGGAACATACAGAAACCTACTTGTAGAGGATGGAATTGATATTGAGATTGTGACTCAATGTGAGATTATCCAGCTAGGTGATGCAGACATCATCGGAGGAAGTAGGCACCAATTTCCACCATGATCGTGGTCTCTTTTTTGTTATTTTTGTTGCAACCATTGAACAGAAAATCCACACATCCATTACGGCAAACACACTTCAGTTTCGTCCTACCAATAGTAGAAAATAATTCCAACAAAACTCACATCTTGAGAAGGCATGTCGATCCTGGGCACCCGGCGCTCGAGGACGGGGTTGGTGTCAGCGGATCTCGGGACCAGTGGAAGGAGAGTTGCGGCGTTCCGCTTCAGCCAACGGTGGCTAGTTGGGGTCGATGTTGCACGCGCACTATGGATGGCGTGCTACCACTGGTACCTGCGATTGTGGTGCCCCTCCTCGAGCCACCAGATGAGGGGGTCGAAGGCCTGAGGGAAGGGATAAGACGCGGAGGATCATGATCTCTTTCTTCATGGGAGCTTTGGAGGCTCGACCTAGAACGGGAGCGATCTGATCGGCTCCATCTCCCTCTCTCGCTCTCTCACACAACAACGAGATAGCGGCGGCGCGCTTGGAGGAGTCGGGGTGTGGAGTGGGGGGAGGCGGGGCTATGTGGACACCGAGGGAATCACGATCGTTCTTTCCACATCCAATGTTGGCCATCGTTAGTGAACCGGAGGCTTCCGATTCAGCCATGGGAATAGCAGCCCCAGGACATTCGGCCCAGTACCAGCCCATGCGAGAAAACAATGTATTGGACGGCCAGGGACGACCGAGATGCAGGATCCAACGACCGAAATCGCTAATGGCCTGAGAAAGCTCGGTTTAAGTGCAGTTTTACTGTCCTTAATAGCTCATTTGTGAGAACAATTTTTAAAAACAATTATCGTATTTCAAGTTTGTTATTTTTCATGGTAACTAGGTCAAGTATAATGAAACAATGCAAGGGGTTTCCATTTTTTATTTTATTTGAATTTCTTATGTCGGTTTCAAAATGTGGTCAAGTTTGTCGGCATGACCATTCACATCTAAGGGTTGAATCTTATGAAAATCTTGGTAGACTGTGACAAAATAGCTACTTGTGTACCAAAAATGACTTTTAGAAAAAATAGAGAGCAAATTATGAGGGAGTTGTAGTTCAAATTTGACCCCCTTCCCACTGGATCGGCAAAACATTGTCTTTTTGATGAGAGGTGTCTGAAAAGCTTTTAACATGCAACCACTTGGTTAATTAGAGACAAATTGTGTTTTATTATTTTTAAAAACTGTCGGGGCACAATTTCGAAACAAATATAGTGTAGGTTCTTCACAAAACAAAGGCGAAAATTAAATCGATTGAAAAAAGAGAAGAAGAGAGAGGGGGTGTTGGATGAGGGGGGTATTTTAGATTGTTGGATGTAGAAAGGGTAGATGGCTAGAATTTGATCTAGGGTAGGGATCTGTGGACTCGCATGTGATTGGTGGCTGCCTTTCCATGTCCTATCAAAGAAACGAGAGAAAGAAAGGGAGGGGAAAAAGAAAAAAGGTTCCCACCCAACCCCTTGCTTCCTTCCTCCCGTGACCCCCAATCCCAACCCATCCCAACCCCTCACTCCCGCAACCTCCTCTCACCAATCCTACCGGTCAGCGGAGACCTCCTCTCAACCAGCCCTGTCGATGACCTGCTAACCCACCGCCGATGATCGCCAGATCAAAACCCAGCTGCAGCTAGATCAAACCCTTACCTCGCGGCCATGGCAGGGGGAGCCCGAAATCCTACCCCGTGGCACTAGTGTTTCTATCGCCTCCAACTCCAACGAGTCCACCTGGTCCTCTTGTGCGACTCGTGAGCCCTCAAGCGCCGCTCCTTCTCCTGGATGGCCTCGAGGACGATTGGTTCTTCCTTAACCTCCTAGGACACGCGCCAACAATCGGCCATATCCCGCGAGCACACCCATGGTGACCTAGCACCGAATCTGGTATGAGCCCCCCATCTCTCGATTTGTGTGTGCATGTAGGCGCTTCCTCGCCTCACCTTGTATCCTTCTCAGAATGACTAGAGCACATCTGCCATGGGAGAGGAGGCCTCTGGAAATTCTCCGTGCGCATATAGTAGAAAATTAGAGAAAACACTGAGAAATATGTGTTCATGATTTTGACCAAATAAATGATCTTATGTAAGAAGTTAGGAAAAAATCAGTGGAGTCAGTCTAGAAATTATAATAAGTCAAAATAGTCACAATGATCACTATAGGCTTGCACTCTGATAGAGCATACATGGACATCATAGTGTACTATTGTTATCCCACTTAGTGACCAAAAAATTGTAGCCAATAATGAACAAATACCTAACAATTTCATCGAGCTATTGGATAAGTGAGAGCTCTATATTGTAGTTGGTTGTGCCTCTCAACACAGAACTTGTGCATTGTTGATGGTAGAGCCCACAAGTGTTCATCCTTATATTACTCATACTTCTTAGCTTCAATTTAAAACTAAATGTTGATGCTTGTTGACTCTTATGCCTTATCAATTTGCAATTTAACTTTGGAAACTCATGCATGTGGTACTGAACATATACGTTCGCATCGCGGATGCCGTCGACGGTGGGCATAAATGTTGCGGTGGAATATGGTTGCATCTTTTAGGTTGAACTCATGCTTGGTGTGAACTTGGAACTTGTGATTCCGTTTGTGGACTATTGTTACATATGTATGCTTGTTGTTGTGAACCCTCGTTGAATACATATGCATATATGGACTTCAAACTCATGGCCCATTCGTTTGTGAACTCTTGTTGCATATATAGATTATAGACATGTTTTTATGAACACTCATGATCAGTTTGTTATGGTTGTCAACCTGTAATATATTGTTATGGTGAACTTTGTTCTATTCACTCATGATCGGTGTGTTGTGGTTTTCAACCTGTAATATATTGTTATTGTGAACTTCGTTCTATATGTATCGTTGGTCACATATGTTGTTGTTGCTCCTAGAAGCAACCAAATAAAATGCTACTGGCTGTTGTGTCATATATGTTGGTCATATATGCCACTGGCAGCATGCAAGCCGTGTGTCCCAGGGCTAGGCACCTGGCTTACAAGACTTCGTACCACCCTCAGTTTTCATATAAACTTTATGGTGCGTCGGGCCCCTCAGTTTATATATAAACCGTGTGGCACTTCCAA
Organism: Hordeum vulgare subsp. vulgare; assembly: GCF_904849725.1. Lineage (NCBI taxonomy): Eukaryota > Viridiplantae > Streptophyta > Magnoliopsida > Poales > Poaceae > Hordeum > Hordeum vulgare. The sequence continues at coordinate 595,433,487 of NC_058519.1, read as the reverse complement.
AGTTGTCAGAATCGAGATTCTGAATCAGATAGGATCTCCGTTGGTAGGACCGTGAATTGTAGGATCATAACTAACAGGATCAAAGAATCTAAGACTCTATGAGCAAAATAGTAGAAACGGAAGGGCTTGTATGGATCGTAAGATCGTACGATTCTAAGATTTGAGTCGTGATTCTGAATACTTTGGGTGCGTTAGGGCCCTCGATTTACATCTAAACACATATAAACCATGCGGCTCATCGCGGCCCTAGGTTTACATGTAGACCGTGTGTCTTGTTGGCCCTCAGTTTATATAGACAGACACATGACACTGCTGTTAATGTCCGGCTGACATCATATGTAAATTGTGTGTCTCATTGGCCCTCAACCTATGCGTATGTACTCGGCTTATATATAATCTGAGTGCTTAAACGGTGGCCCTCGGCTTACCCTTGATAAGCTAGTCCTTAATAAGGCGTGTCGTGTAAACCGGGGAAAACACTCGGCTTATATATAAACCGAGTGCAAGCCGAAAGAAGCCTAGTGTGTGTGGTACTTGGCTTATATTTGTTTTCCTGTAGAGTTAGGAACTGCTAGGCCCGAGCCTCCAGAGGAGTCCCTAGCCGCCACCAAGACCACGGAAGATGCGGACGTGGCGTCGGGGATCTCCCCCTCCTCCCCACGGGGGCGGACCCATAAATTTTGTATAGTGGGGGTATTTTCAGTACAAATTTGAGGAATTTCAAAAACAATCAGTAGAATATAAGCATCTTTTCCTTTCAAAAATTGAGTGGGGGCATGGGCACCCAATCAACTCTATGTAGGTCCGCCCGTGCCACCCCAAACCACATTCACATCGGGTGGCAATTCCCTTCTCGTCTTGTCCTTAGCAGCGGCGATGGGAAACCTAGGATTGGTTGTTGTCGGGCGTGATAAGCCGACTTGATCCTGCCCATCCTCGGGTTCATGTGCACGTGAGGGTTCCACACAGAGATCGGTCACTCTCGCGTTGGTGGTTGGCGGTGTCTAACTAGATCTTACAAAGGACGATCCAGTTCGAGACCCATAATGGTCTTAGGGACAACTCCCTTGCATGCCCATTTGCGCAACAATGTCTTTGTGAGGGTTCTTCCTTTCAGATCCGGTGGTTGAATTTGGTGGTGGGATGCAAACCATGGATGACGGCCTGACGCGGAGGGATAGTCGTGCAGAGGCAGCGATCTAACATAGCATAAAGCTGGTGGACTATGAAATAGCCGTGGAGACAACACATGACTCGTGTCAATGATGGCGCTAATCGAGCACCCAGTCCCGAGTTCCTGGGTGAAAGTCTAGGTGTGACCAAGTTGGGTATAACTGGCAATGCCGATGTGTTTACATCGTTACGTTATTGAAGGCAATGCTCGGATATGCTCACATGCATTATTCAGGGCGAAAATCTTGATTCTAGCCTTGGTGGATGAATCAATAGGTGAATCATCATATTAAATGAATAAATCATTCGATCATTAATCGATAGATGTGAATAGGAACCTACCAAAAATATATCAAATATTTGATGTATTATACCATACTCTCATGCACTCATCTATGTAATATATACCAAAATATGCTATTGTTTGGTTGATCCCTAGCTATTGAGAAGCAAGACGAGGTCGGGGGTGTGAGGCAAAAAAATATGCTTTGTTTGCCCACAAATTGTGGATCCAACGGTAATTACTCGGCCTGACAATCGATTAACAGGTGTGACACGCGAGTTAACCGGTTTGACTCGCTAATTAATCCGTTTGACAAGTTAATGTGAGGAATACTTGATGTTCGAGTCGTCCACCCTACGAGTAGTGATTAACTGTCCCATTAATTGATTAATCAAGCGAATTCTTGAACAATGATGTTAAGTAGCATTCAATATAAAAAGAAGTTTCTTTATCATTTACCTACTCGAAGATGAGCAGGAATTAAGCTTGGGATGTTGATACGTCTCCAACATTTCTACAATTTTTGATTGTTAAATGAGTTTATATTATCACTCTTGTATGCTTTTTAAATATTTTAATATTGTTTTTCTCGGCTCACTTATTAAATTAGTGTGAAATACCTTTTCCTCGTCGTTTTTGGTTTTGCGGAATATCTATAGCTAGGAAGGTCCAAATAGATTCCAATTTTGACAATCTTTTGGGAAAATGAAGGACCCTAGAAGCTTTGGGAGAGGTCGATGGGACCCACCAGCCAGCCACATGGATAGTGGTGCGTCCTTTCCCTCAGCCTCTGTTTGAATTAATTGTTTTGACAATAAGTCATATAATTCATGAAGCCCTCATAAGAGATCCTAAAACAATTTTGCCGCCATAAAGTTGTGTACCAAAGTGATCCTATCCGGAGACCTACCCGGTGCTCTGTAGGAGCAGCAAGCCACCATGAGAGGCCTCTTCATCAACCTTGTTGCCTTTATGATGATGTGTGAATAGTTTTTTAGGACCTATGTGTCCATAGTAGTAGGTAGATGACTTGTTCCCTCTCTCCCTCTTTTTGATCTTTAATATAATGATTACCTATGAGATCAATCTCATGTAATATGCAAAAACAAACATATAATAGTGATTTAAAAAAAAGGATTACTAAGAAGGAAAGAATTGGTGACATTGATATTACCATCAAAAAAGAAAGTAAATGAAAAAAACTTAAACAAAATCAAAGTAATTATTTTTTTAAGAAATATTGGATGATCATCATTGGTTTAGCCTTTAATAAAATAAGAAAATGGTAATAATACTAATAATAAAACAGTAATAAATGTGCAAATAATTTACACAAAGGATTTTGTATTCATATAATATGCAATAATGAGAATATAATTGTTGGTTTTCACATAAAAGAAGTTGCCTAATAAGAAATGAACTTGTAGCACTCATATTAGTATTATAAAGGAAAGGAAATTGAAAAAATAAAAATACCCAATTTTTAGTAGAGATAAAGAATTAATTAATGGATTTGATATTACTATTGAAGAAAAATAAAATGAAATAAAAACTAAAATGAAATGAAAAGAGTAAGATTTTCTAAGGAGAAATGAACTAGTGAAATTGGTATTATCCTTTAAGAAGAAAAAATGTAAAATAAAAACTAAAGGAAAATCTATGTAATGAGGTTTTCTAAAGGAATATTCATTATTGACATTGGTATTACCCTTTATAATATAGAGAGAAAATAAAAAGAAACAACACTTCGACAAAATCATCTACACACAATATTATAAATTCCGTTTTAAAAATTATGCAATTATAAACATATAATAGTGGAACTACTCCAAAAATAGTTTATCGGTATGGACGTGGATGTTCTTATTTGGAAATCTTGTTTGGGCTACTGGATTTATGTTCTTAATTTCCTGGCGGGGGTATTGGCAGGAATTGATTGAGACTAAGAAAGAATGAATTAGTGACACTAGTTTTACCCTTGAAGAAGAAATAAAATGAAATAATAACTAAAATATTCAAAATAAGAAACTATGAATTAGTAGCAACATTATTACCCTTTACAAAAGAAAGACAACATATATTTTTCAAAAAACTTGCACACAACTTCACTCTAAAATTGCACTATTTGTAGCATGGAACCGATAATCACATAATAGTGTAATTTTTTCACATATTACATTGTGTTTATGTGTATACATTTACACTCACCCAACATGAAAAAATACCGACAAAACTAAAAAACTAAAAAACTAAAACAAGAACAAAAGCAAGCAGAAACCCAAAACATATGAAAAAACGAATAACACAAGCCAAAAGAAACAAGCCCAACACAACAAAATTTTCTTTTTTTGAGATCACAAGCTCACAACATTTACTCTTGAGATAACACAAACCCACAACAAATAGCACAATAAAATCGAGTTTTCGTTCCGGCCCAGTTAAAGGGTGTGGTGTGAGTAGAAAATCAACTCACCCGAATATGGGGTCAGTCGAAAAAATAAGTCCAGTGCAACAAACAACGTAAGCTACTAGAAAATACAACACGAATCTCAAAGCAGAATCAACGACCAAAAAATCAACTTATCCAAATTCAAAATTTAGGCAACTTACAAGTAGCTAATGTGTTGGACAAAAGAGAAAATATGCTTTCCATGCCACAGTCCACCCTCTGAAGGTATATAATCAAATCTTACGTGCTAGGGATGGCAAAGGGTATACATTACCCACGTACCCAACCGGTACAAACTCTATTAGGGGTAAGGGTATGTGACAAAAAGATACCCATGAATATATTGTTGGGGAACGTGGCATGGGAAACAAAAAAATTCCTACGCACACATAAGGTCTATCCATGGTAATGACCATCTACGAGAGGCAGAGTGCGGATCCACATACCCTTGTAGATCGTTAAGCGGAAGAGTATATAATGTGGTTGATGTAGTCGAACATCTTCGCGATCCAAATCACAGTCCGTCCCGCAATCTCATCATGATCCTTCCTGCGATTCAATCATGATCCATCCCGATCTAGTGCCGAACGAACGACACCTCCGCGTTCAACACACGTACAGCTCGAGGACGATCTCCGCCTTCTTGATCCAGAAAGAGGGGCGGGGAGGTAGATGAGTTCTCCGACAGCACGACAGTGTGGTGGTGGTGGTGAACTAATCCAGCAGGGTTTCACCAAGCTATGTCGGACTAATCTAGATGAAGGAGACAATCTATGGAGGAGAGGGCGGCATGTGGCTTTTCAGGTGTGTGTGTGTTTCCCTCAAAACCTCCACTATATAAAGGAGGAAGAGGGATGTGGGCTCCCTTGGCCCCTCCTCCAAGGAGGAGAGGTTCGGCCGAAGCTAGGGGGAGAGTCCTTCTCCAATTCGGTTTGGTGGAGGAGGACTCCTCTTCCTAGGTTGTCTCCTCCTTCCCTTTCTTCTGCACTTGGCCAAAATAGGCCTTATTGGGTTGATCGCACCAGCCAACCAGGGACTGGTGCGTGATACGTCCATTTTGCATCATGCTTTCATGTTGATATTCATTGCTTTATGGGCTGTTATATTACTTTGTGGTACCATATTCATGCCTTTTCTCTCTTATTTTGCAATGTTTATTTGAAGAGGGAGAATTCAGGCAGCTGGAATTCTGGACTGGAAAAGGAGCAAATCTTAGTCCACTATTCTGAACATCTCCAAATGCCGTGAAAAGTTACGTGGATTTTTTTGGGGTTATATAAAAAATACTGGGCGAAAGAAGTACCGGAGGGCGGCTGCCAGGGCGCCACAAGCCGTGCCACCGCCACCCCCCTCGTGGTGGAGCGGGGGCTTGTGGACTCCCTCACGGCCCACTAGCCCCCCTCTTTTGCTATATGAAGGGTTTTGGTCCAGAAAAAATGAAGAGGGAGCTTTTGCGTGGTTTCGCCGCCGCCACGAGGCGGAACTTGAGCAGATCCAATCTAGAGCTCCGGCAGGACGATCCTGCAGGGGAAACTTCCCTCCCGGAGGGAGAAATCGCCGCCATCGTCATCACCAACACTCCTCTCGTCGGAGGGGAGGCATCTTCATCAACGTATTCATCAGCACCATCTCCTCTCCAATCCCTAGTGCATCTCTTGTAACCAATCTTCGTCTCGCAACTCCGATTGGTACTTGTAAGGTTGCTAGTAGTGTTGATTACTCTTTGTAGTTGATGCTAGTTGGATTACTTGGTGGAAGAGTTTATGTTCAGATCCTTGATGCTATTCATTACACCTCTGATCATGATTATGATTATGCTTTGTGAGTAGTTACTTTTGTTCCTGAGGACATGGGATAAGTCATGCTCATAATAGTCATGTGAATTTGATAATCGTTCGGTATTTTGATATGTTGTATGTTGTCTTTTCCTCTAGTGGTGTTATGTGAACGTCGACTACATAGCACTTCACCATATTTGGGCCTAGAGGAAGGCATTGGGAAGTAGTAAGTAGATGATGGGTTGCTGGAGTGACAGAAGCTTAAACCCCAGTCTATGCGTTGCTTCGTGAGGGGCTGATTTGGATCCACTAGTTTAATGCTATGGTTAGATTTTGTATTAATTCTTCTTTTGTAGTTGCGGATGCTTGCGAGAGAGGTTAATCATAAGTGGGATGCTTGTCCAAGTAAGGGCAGTACCCAAGCGCCGGTCCACCCACATATCAAACTATCAAAGTAACGAACGTGAATCATATGAACATGATGAAACTAGCATGACAGAAATTCCCGTGTGTCCTCGGTAGCGTTTTCCCTCCTATAAGACTTTGTTCAGGCTTGTCCCTTGCTACAAAAGGGATTGGGCCACTTTCTGCACCATTGCTACTACTTGTTACTTGTCACTCTTTGCTTGCTACGTTTCACCTCGCTACACAATCACTTGTTACCGCTACTTTCAGTGCTTGCACTTATTACCTTGCTGAAATCCGTTTATCAGAGCCTTCTGCTCCTCGTTGGGTTCGACACTCTTACTTATTGAAAGGACTACGATTGATCCCCTATACTTGTGGGTCATCAAGACTCTTTTCTGGCGCCATTGCCGGGGAGTGAAGCGCCTTTGGTAAGTGGAAATTGGTAAGGAAACATTTGTATACTGTGCTGAAATTTTTTGTCACTTGTCACTATGGAGACTGTTCCTTTGAAGAGTTTGTTCGGGGTATCTTCACCACGAACGGAAACACGAGGAGTTGTTCCTCAACCTGAGGAGATGGATCTTCACATCCAGACTTGCATCTAATCTATGTAGATGAAGTTTGTGGTTTATTTAAGCTTGCAGGTTTGCCCGGGGATGAGGTAAAGAAGAAAGTCTTTCCTTTATCTTTGAAGGATAAGGCGTTGACATGGTATAGGCTATGTGATGATACTGGATCATGGGACTACAATCGGTTGAAATTGGAATTTCATGAAAAGTTCTATCCTATGCATTTAGTACATCGTGATCGGAATTTTATTTATAACTTTTGGCCTCGTGACAGGGAAAGCATAGCTCAAGCTTGGGGGAGGCTTAAATCAATGCTATATTCATGCCCCAATCATGAGCTCTCGAGACAAATCATCACTCAAAACTTTTATGCTCGGCTTTCTCATGAAGATCGTACCATTCTTGACACTTCTTGTACCAGTTCTTTTATGAAGAAGGATATTGATCACAAGTGGAATTTATTGGAGAGAATCAAATGCAACTCTGAAGATTGGGAGCTGGAGGAAGGTAAGGAGTCAGGTAAGAATTTCCAGTTTGATTGCGTTAAATCTTTTGTTGATACAAACACTTCTAGAGATTTTAGCGCTAAGTATGGACTTGACTCTGAGATAGTAGCTTCTCTATGTGAATCTTTTGCTGCTCATGTTGATCTTCCCAAAGAGAAGTGGTTTACATATCATCCTCCTGTAGAAAGCAACATAGCCAAAACCAAACTAGTTGAGGAGAAAGTCATTGCTTTTAGTGATCCTGTTGTTCCTTGTGCTTACACTCAGAAACCACCATACCCTGCTAGGATAAAGGATTATTCCAAAGCTCCAACTGTGATACGTACGGGTTACATTAGACCACTTGCACCCCCTGAGGATATTAGAGTTGAACCTAGTGGTGCTATTATCAAAGATCTCTTAGCCGAAGACATAGATGGGCATGTTATTAAATTCTGTGAGGACTCCGCTAGAATTGCTTAACCTCACGCAAAAGACAAACACGGACCTATAGTTGGCCTGCCCGTTGTTTCTGTCAAGATAGGAGATCACCGTTACCATGGTTTATGTGATATGGGAGCTTGTGTTAGTGCAATACCCCGTTCTCTATCTGATGAAATCAAAGATGAGATTGCACCAGTTGAGTTAGAACTCATTGATGTTACTATTACGATAGCTAATAGAGACACTATCTGCCCTTTGGGAATTGTGACAGACGTAGAAGTCATGTGTGGTAATACGAAGTATCCTACTGATTTCCTCGTCCTTGGTACTACACAAGATAGCTTTTGTCCCATCATATTTGGTAGACCCTTTCTCAACACTGTCAATGCTCACATTGTTTGCATTAAGCAGACCATCAGTGTTAGTTTCGAGGGTGTGTCTCATGAATTTAACTTCTCCAAGTTTGGAAGACAACCCCGTGAAAGAGAGTCGTCTGGTAGGGATGAAATCATTGCTCTTGCCTCTATTGTCATACCTCCTACAGATCCCTTAGAGAAATATCTGCTTGAGCATGAATATGATATGCATATGGAGGAGAGAGATGAGATAGATCAAATTGTCTAAGAACAATATCCTATTCTCAAGAATAATCTGCCTGTTGAACTGCTTGGGGATCCTCCCCCACCAAAGGGTGATCCTGTGTACGAGCTTAAACAATTTCCTGATACTCTTAAGTATGCCTATCTTGATGAGAAGGAGATATATCCTGTTATTATTAGTGCTCTCCTCTCAGAGGATGAAGAGAAGAAGTTACTAAAAAATTTGACGAAGCACCGTGCTGCTATTGGATATACTCTTGATGATCTTAAGGGTATTAGTCCTACTCTATGTCAGCACAAGATTAAAACTGATCCTGACTTCAAACCAGTTGCTGATCATCAAAGGAGATTGAATCCTAAGATGAAAGAGGTCGTTAGAAAAGAAATATTAAATCTTCTGGAAGCAGGAATCATTTATCCTGTTGCTCATAGTGATTGGGTAAGTCCAGTACATTGCGTACCTAAGAAGGGAGGTATCATCGTCATTCCTAATGATAAGGATGAACTAATCCCACAAAGGATTATTACCGGCTATAGGATGGTGATAGACTTCCGGAAACTGAACAAGGCAACCAGGAAAGATCATTATCCTTTGTCGTTTATCGACCAAATGCTAGAAAGGCTATCAAAACACACACACTTCTGCTTTCTAGACGGTTATTCAGGTTTCTCGCCAATACCTGTTGCACAATCTGATCAGGAGAAAACCACTTTCACCTGCCCCTTCGGTACCTTGACCTATAGACGTATACCTTTTGGATTATGCAATGCGTCTGCCACCTTTCAAACATGTATGATGGATATATTCTCTGACTTTTGTGAAAAGATTGTCGAGGTTTTCATGGATGACTTCTCCGTTTACGGGTCTTCCTTTGATGATTGCCTCAGCAACCTTGATCGAGTCTTACAGAGATGCGAAGATACCAACCTCGTCCTGAATTGGGAGAAGTGCCACTTTATGGTTAATGAAGGTATCGTCCTAGGACACAAAATTTCTGAAAGAGGCATTGAAGTTGATAAGGCTAAGGTTGATGCAATTGAGAAAATGCCTTGCCCCACAAATATCAGAGGTATACGAAGTTTCCTAGGTCATTCTGGTTTCTATAGAAGGTTCATTAAAGACTTCTCTAAGATTTCTAGGCCTCTTACCAACCTCTTGCAGAAGGATGTTCCTTTTGTTTTTGACGAGGATTGTGAGGAAGCTTTCGAAATACTTAAGAAGGCTTTGATAACCTCACCTATTGTTCAACCACCTGACTAGAACTTGCCCTTTGAAATCATGTGTGACGCTACTAATTATGTTGTTGGTGTTGTTCTAGGACAAAGAGTTGACAAGAAGTTGAATGTTATTCACTACGCTAGTAAAACTCTAGAGAGTTCCCAGAGAAACTATGCCACTACGGAGAAGGAATTTTTAGCAGTCTTGTTTGCATGTGAAAAGTTCAGATCTTATATAGTTGACTCCAAAGTCACTATTCACTCTGATCATGCTGCTATTAAGTACCTTATGGAGAAGAAGGTGCTAAGCCTAGGCTAATCAGATGGGTTCTCCTGCTACAGGAATTTGATTTGCATGTTGTTGACCGAAAGGGTGCTGATAACTCTGTAGCAGATAACTTGTCTAGGCTAGAGAATGTCCTTGATGACCCACTACCTATTGAGGACAGCTTTCCTGATGAGCAATTAAATGTCATCCGCACTTCACATAGTGCACCGTGGTATGCCGATTATGCAAATTATATAGTAGCCAAATACATACCACCCAGTTTCACCTATCAGCAAAAGAAGAAATTCTTATTTGATTTGAGACACTACTTTTGGGATGATCCTCACCTTTATAAGGAAGGAGTAGATGGTGTTATTAGACGTTGTGTGCCTGAACATGAACAGGGACAGATCTTGCAGAAGTGTCATTCCGAAGCCTACGGAGGACACCATGCTGGAGATAGAACTGCTGATAAGGTATTGCAATCGGGTTTCTATTGGCCCACTCTCTTCAAGGATGCCCATAAGTTTGTCTTGTCTTGTGACGAATGCCAAAGAATAGGGAACATCAGTAAGCGTCAGGAAATGCCTATGAACTATTCACTTGTCATTGAACCATTCGATGTCTGGGCTTTGATTATATGGGACCCTTCACGAGTTCAAATGGGTACACTCACATCTTAGTTGCTGTGGATTACGTCACTAAGTGGGTAGAAGCTATCCCCACTACAAACGCTGATCACCACACCTCTATTAAGATGCTTAAAGAAGTCATTTCCCCAAGATTTGGAGTCCCTAGATATCTGATGACTGATGGCGGTTCACACTTCATTCATGGTGTTTTCCGCAAGATGCTCGCTAAGTATGATGTCAACCATAGAGTTGCATCTCCTTATCATCCTCAGTCTAGTGGTCAAGTGGAGTTGAGTAATAGGGAGATCAAATTGATCTTACAAAAGACCGTCAATAGATCTCGAAAGAATTGGTCTAGCAAACTTGACGATGCATTATGGGCTTATAGGACTGCTTATAAGAATCCCATGGGCATGTCACCGTATAAAATGGTTTACAGTAAGGCCTGTCATTTACCTCTTGAGCTGGAACACAAAGCTTATTGGGCAATCAAAGAGCTCAACTTTGATTTCAAACTTGCCGGTGAGAAGCGGTTGTTTGATATCAGCTCATTAGATGAATGGAGGGCCCAGGCATATGAGAATGCCAAGTTGTTCAAGGAAAAGGTTAAGAGATGGCAGGACAAACGAATACAAAAACGAGAGTTCAATCTAGGTGATTATGTCTTGCTATACAATTCTCGTTTGAGATTCTTTGCACGCAAGCTTCTCACTAAATGGGAATGTCCTTATGCTATCGAGGAAGTATATCGTTCCGGTGCCATCAAAATCAATAACACGAAAGGAAATTTTCCTAGAGTGGTAAATGGGCAAAGAATCAAGCATTACATCTCTGGTACTCCCATAAATGTTGAGACCAATATCATCAATGTCATAACTCCAGAGGAGTACATAAGGGATGTTTATCAACCTGTTTCGGACCCTGAAAACGAAGAGGTACCTATTTCGGTAAGAAATTGGACTCCGATGCTTTTCCAATAGAAAATTTCCTCCATTTTGGAATTTTTGGAAAATTAGAAAAATAAAAAGTAGTTTGGAGAGCGCACGAGGCAGCCACAAGCCCTGCCACCGCTCCCTACCCCCTGGTGGCGGAGGGCAAGCTTGTGGGCACCTCGTGTGCCTCCCAGACTCCGTTTTCTTATGGAGCACTCCTTTTGGTCCAGAAAAAATCAGTATATACTCGCCTGGAAGTTTTGATCTCCGTATCGCGTATTTTTCCTTTGTTTTCATTTCGAGGCTATTTCTGTGGCAGATCTAGATCATCATGACTTCCGAAAACGCTCCTAAGGACAAGATCTTCGAGATGGTCATCAATCCCTACCTCAGGAAGTGCTGAAACACCCTCAATCTATCAATATGAGCGAGGGGATGTTGCACATCCGTGATGTTGAGGGGCCTAAGAAGACCGGAAGCATGGAGACGAGGCTCGAAGCAATGGAGCAACAAGTCTTCAAGTGCCAAGGGATGGTGGAGCGTGGACTCAACGCCAACCGCATGATGATCACGGAGTTCACTAGCAATCACAAGATGGATGCCATTAATATTGGGAAACACCTCCCGAGGCTCTATGACAGGGTTGATCAACTTCAGGGCCAGATCTATGACCTGCATAACCAAAACTGTGAGTATGAGTACAGATTTAAATCAATAAGGTTGGCTGCAGATTTGAGGATTCCGCCGACTCGTTCATCCTGCCATGATGGAGCACCTATGCCTTGGAAGACGGAGGATCAGACTACTCCAACAACTCCAACACCATCACCACCGAAGGAAGACAACTAAGCATTGGTTCGGGCAATCCCCTTGGCTTCTGCCAAGCTTGGGGGAGTTTCCCTGGTATCGTATCACCTTTATGTCTTTTGCTTTTACCTTTTGTTTTAGTTCTTTCCTTTTTAGTTTTTATTTCTTCTCTTAGAGGAATAAGTCTTTAGTGTTTAGTTTGAGTCTTTTGCTTTTGTCTCTCCCCCGATGAATTCGAGCTTACGAGCTATATAATAAAGAGTATCTTAGTCAAGGGCTTTGCTTTGTGCCATGATCAATAGTATGAAAAGAACGATATCATGAAAGATCATGAGACGATCTTATGGAAAGTGATAACTTCACTTATGACACATATGATGATTGAAACTTGTTGAGAATAAATCAACATAGACCTCAGTCATTGTTGCAATTAATAAGAAGTAATAAGGAAAGAGAGGTTCACATATAAATATATCATCTTAGACACTTTTTACAATTGTGAGCACTCACCAAACTATTACATGCTTAGGAGTAGATGTTGGACAAGGAAGACAACATAATGAATTGTGTTTGCTTGGTTCCAAACAATGTTATATGATTAGAGATCCCTTAGCATGTGACGATTGCTTCCACCTCATTTTAGCCAAAACTCCCGCACCAAGTAGAGATACTACTTGTGCATCCATAAACCTCCAACCCAGTTTTGCCATGAGAGTCCACCATACCTACCTATGGATTGAATAAGATCCTTCAAGTAAGTTGTCATCGGTGCAAGCAATAAAAATTGCTCTCTAATATGTATGATCTATTAGTGTGTGGAAAATAAGCTTTGTACGAACCTGTGATGAGGAAGACATAAAAGCGACAGACTGCATAATAAAGTTCTTTATCACAGGAGGCAATATAAAGTGACGTTCCTCCGCACTAAGAGGACACGCATTCAAACCTTAAAAGCGCATGACAACCTATGCTTCCCTCCGCGAAGGGCCTATCCTGTACCTTTACTTTTACCCTTGTAAGAGTCATGGTGATCTTCACCAATTCCCTATTTTTGCCTTTGTCTTGGCTACCATCACATGCTTGGGAAATATCTATATTCATATATCAACTTGGAGTTGAGTACTTATGCTTTATTATTGTTGACTTTACCCTTGAGGTAAATCGTTGGGAGGCAAAAATTATAAGCCCCTATATTCCTCTGTGTCCAGCTGAAACTTTGACACCATGAGTACCACATGAGTTGTAACAATTGTGGAAAACAAAAGAGATGATTGAGTATGTGGGTTTGCCTTACAAGCTCTTATTTGACTCTTTCTGATGTTGTGATAAATAGCAATTGCTTCAATGACTTTGGACTGTTGTTGGTTACTTCTCGGTAAGGTTTTTGCTTCATGCTTTGCTTTGTGAAGAAATTGTTACTTTCCCATAAGAATCTTTATGATGTATTGATGTTCTATGTGTGATCATGATGCCCTCATGTGTGTATTATGTTTTTTTGACACCTTCGTCCCTCAACATGTGGACATGTTTATGGAACTTGGTTTTCGCTTGAGGACAAGCGAGGTCTAAGCTTGGGGGAGTTGATACGTCCATTTTGCATCATGCTTTCATGTTGATATTTATTGCTTTATGGGCTGTTATATTACTTTGTGGTACCATATTCATGCCTTTTCTCTCTTATTTTGCAAGGTTTATTTGAAGAGGGAGAATTCGGGCAGCTGGAATTCTGGACTAGAAAAGGAGCAAATCTTAGTCCACTATTCTGCACATCTCCAAAAGCCCTGAAAAGTTACGTGGATTTTTTGGGGATTATATAAAAAATACTAGGCGAAAGAAGTACCGGAGGGGGGCTGCCAGGGCACCACAAGCCCTGCCACCGCCACCCCCTGGTGGCGGAGTGGGGGCTTGTGGGCTCCCTGGCGGCCCACTAGGCCCCCTCTTTTGCTATATGAAGGGTTTTGGTACATAAAAATGAAGAGGGAGCTTTTGCGTGGTTTCGCCGCTGCCACGAAGCGGAACTTGAGCAGATCCAATCTAGAGCTCCGGTAGGACGATCCTGCTAGGGAAACTTCCCTCCCAGAGGGAGAAATCGCCGCCATCGTCATCACCAACACTCCTCTCGTCGGAGGGGAGGCATCTTCATCAACATCTTCATCAGCACCATCTCCTCTCCAATCCCTAGTTCATCTCTTGTAAACAATCTTTGTCTCGCGACTCCGATTGGTACTTGTAAGGTTGCTAGTAGTGTTGATTACTCTTTGTAGTTGATGCTAGTTGGATTACTTGGTGGAAGAGTTTATGTTCAGATCCTTGATGCTATTCATTACACCTCTGATCATGATTATGATTATGCTTTGTGAGTAGTTACTTTTGTTCCTGAGGACATGGGATAAGTCATGCTCATAATAGTCATGTGAATTTGATATTCGTTCAATATTTTGATATGTTGTATGTTGTCTTTTCCTCTAGTGGTGTTATGTGACTGTCGACTACATAACACTTCACCATATTTGGCCTAGAGGAAGGCATTGGGAAGTAGTAAGTAGATGATGGGTTGCTGGAGTGACTGAAGCTTAAACCCAGTTTATGCGTTGCTTCGTGAGGGGCTGATTGGGATCCACTAGTTTAATGCTATGGTTAGACTTTGTCTTAATTCTTCTTTTGTAGTTGCGGATGCTTGCGAGAGAGTTTAATCATAAGTGGGATGCTTGTCCAGGTAAGGGCAATACCCAAGCGCTGGTCCACCCACATGTCAAACTATCAAAGTAACGAATTCGAATCATATGAACATGATGAAACTAGCATGACAGAAATTCCTGTGTGTCCTCGGGAGCGTTTTCCCTCCTATAAGACTTTGTTCAGGCTTGTCCCTTGCTACAAAAGGGATTGGGCCAATTGCTGCACCATTGCTGCTACTTGTTACTTGTTACTCTTTGCTTGCTATGGTTCACCTCGCTACACAATCACTTGTTATCGCTACTTTCACTGCTTGCAGTTATTACCTTGCTGAAATCCGTTTATCACAGCCTTCCGCTCCTCGTTGGGTTCGACACTCTTACTTATCGAAAGGATTACGATTGATCCCCTATACTTGTGGGTCATCAGTGCGTCACCTTTAGGCGTACTTGGTCCGCCTCCGGGTGGGTGGCCCCTCCCAGTGAAACCCCGGAACCCATTCGTCACTCCCGGTACTTTACTAGTAATGCCCGAAATCTTTCCTGAAGCCAAATAGAACTTTCCTGTATATCAATCTTTACCTCTGGACCATTCCGAAGCTCCTTGTGACGTCCGGTATTTCATCCGGGACTCTAAAAATTTTTCGGTCACCAACATACATAACTCAACTATACCAAAACGTCACCGAACCATAAGTGTGCAGTCCCTGTGGGTTCGAGAACTATGCGCACATGACGGAGACACTCTTCGATCAATAACCAATAGCGAGATGTTGATGCCCATATTGGCTCCTACATATTCTACAAATATCTTTATCGGTCGAACCTCTATGTCAAGGATTCAGTTAATGTCGTATACTATTCCCTTTGTCCATCAGTATGTTACTTGCCCGAGATTCGATCGTATGTATCTCCATACCTAGTTCAACCTCGTTACCAGCAAGTCTCTTTACTCGTTCCATAATACAAAATCCCATGACTAATTCTTTAATCACATTGCTTGCAAGGCTTGTTGAAATGTGTATTACCGAGTGGGCCCAAAGATACCTCTCCATCACACAGAGTGACAAATCCAAGTCTTCATCCATGCCAAACCAACAAACACCTTCCGAGATACCTGTAGAGCACCTTTATAGTCACCCAGTTATGTTGTGACGTTTCACACACACAAGGCCTTCCCCCGGTGTCCGTGAGTTGCATGATCTCATGGTCACAGGAACAGATACTAGACATGCGGAAAACAGTAGCAATAAACTGACACGATCACATGCTACGTTCATAGTTTGGGTCTTGTCCATCACATCATTCTCATAATGATGTGATCCCGTTATCAAACGACATCTCATGTCTATGGCGAGGAAACCTTGACGAGCTAGTCCTTCAGAGGCTCACTAGGGATAGTGTGTTCTCTATGTATCCACACATGTATTTGAGTTTCCAATCAATACAATTCTAACATGGATAATAAATGATTATCATAGACAAGGAAATATAATAATAACTAATTTATTATTGACTCTAGGGCATATTTCCAACAGTCTCTCACAGGCACTAGAGTCAATAATCTAGTTCACATCACTATGTGATTCATACCCAATAAGTTCTGGGGTTTAATCATGTTTGCTTGTGAGAGAGGTTTTAGTCAACGAGTGTGAACCTTTCAGATCCGTGTGAGCTTTACAAATCTATCTGTCATCATGTAGATGTTGCTACCACGCGCCATTTGGAACCATTTCAAATGACTGCTCCACTATATGAATCCGGTTTTCTACTCAGAGTCATCCGGATTGGTGTCAAAGCTTGCATCGATGTAACCCTTTACGACGAACTCTTTTATCACGTCCACAATTGAGAAAAATTATTTAGTCCACTAGTTACTAATGATAACTTTGACCGTTTTTTGGTGATTCATTCCTGGATCACTTTTTGTACCCCTTGACCGACTCATGGCAAGGCACACATAAGGTGTGGTACACAACATGCATACTATAGGGCCTATGACTAAGGCATAGGGGATGACCTTCATCCTTTCTCCCTTTTTCTGCGTGGTCGGGCTTTGAGTCTTACTCAAAATTCACACCTTACAACACAGCCAGGAACTCCTTCTTTGATTGATTTATTTTGAAAAAACTTGTCAAGGTGTGTATTCATTGAAAGTTTTATCAAACGTCTTGATCTATCTCCAGAGATCTTGATGCTCGATGTCCAAGTAGCTTACTCCACGTTTTCCTTTGAAAAACACCTTTCAAACAACCCTATATGCTTTAGAGAAATTCTACATCATTTGCGATCAATAATATGTCAACTACATATACTTATCAGAAATTCTATAGTGCTCCCACTCACTTTCTTGTAAGTACAAGTTTCTCGTGAACTTTGTATAAACCCAAAAACTTTGATCATCGCATCAAAGCGTATATTCCAACTCCGAGATGGTTGCTCTAGTCCATAGAAGGATCGCTGGAGCTTGCATACTTGTCAGCATTCTTAGGATCAACAAAACCTTCTCATTGTATCACATACAAACTTTCCTCAAGGAAACCGTCGAGGAAATAATGTTTCGACATCCATCTGCAAGATTTCATAAGTGAAAAATGCAACCACTGCTAACATAATTCAAACAGACTTTAGCATCGCTACTGGTGAGAAAGTCTCATCGTAGTCAACTCCTTGAACTTGTCGGAAACCTCTTTGCAATGAGTCGAGCTTTCTAAATGGTGGCATTCACCATCATCATCTATCTTCCTTTTAAAGATCCATTTGTATTCAATAGTCTCATGACCATCAAGTAGTTCTTCCAAAGTCTACACTTTGTTTTCATACATGGATCCTATCTCGGATTTCATGGCGTCCAGCCATTCATCAAAATCCAGGCACACCATCGCTTCTCCATAGCTCATAGGTTCATTGTTGTCCAACAACAAGACGTCCAAGACAAGATCGTGTGTCCTTGTCGATCTACGAGGTTTGGAAGTAACTTAATCTGAAGCTTCATGATCATCATCATTGGCTTCCTCTTCAATTTGGTGTAGGCGCCACAGGAATAACTTCCTGCGCCCTACTATAGTCTATTTGAAGTGACGGTTCAACAACCTCATCAAGTTCCACCATCCTCCCACTCAATTCTTTCGAGAGGGACTCTTTCTCGAGAAAGGACTCGTTTTCATCAACAAACACTTTGCTTTAGGATCTGAGATAGGAGGTATACCCAACTGATTCCTTTGGGTATACTATGAAGATGCATTTATCCGCTTTGGGTTCGAGCTTATCAAGCTGAAGCCTTTTGATATAAGCATCGTAGCCCGAAACTTTAAGAAACGATAGCTTAGGTTTCTCTAAACCATAGTTCATACGGTGTCATCTCAATGCAATGAAATGGTGCCCTATATATATGGTGAATGTGGTTATCTCTAATGCATAACCCCAAAACGATAGTGGTAATTCGATAAGATACATCATAGTATGCACCATATCTAATAGGGCGCGGCTACAATATTCGGACACACCATGTGATAACTCGCTTATTAGGGATGATAGACTACTCATATCAATAAGGAATTCCTTCTTTTCCGGGAGCCCATTCGAACAGAACTCCCAGGTTAAGCGTGCTCAGCTTGGAGTAGTTCTAGGATGGGTGACCAACCCAGAAGTTGATCCCGGGTGCGCATGAGTGAGGACAAAGTGCGCAGAAAAGACTAGTATTGATATGTGGGGCCAGTCAAGATCCCGCCAGGAGTAACGACCGCCGGCGGGTGTGTCCGGGGCGTTACATGTTTGGTATCAAAGCCGACCCTCGCGGTTACACGGATGTTTGCGGACAGGTGCGCAGTCATGTTGTTCATGACGTTTGTGACCCGTCGTGGCACACGGCATGGTACATGTACTAGACTGGATGCACACACGTTTGTACCAAGAGGGAACGCTCCTGTGACCCGATGAGGACGTCGGTTCCTCTGAGTGGTGGTGTATGTGATAACCTGGCTTATTAGGGATGATAGACTACTCATATCAATAAGGAATTCCTTCTTTTTCAGGAGCCCATTCGAACAGAACTCCCAGGTTAAGCGTGCTCAGCTTGGAGTAGTTCTAGGATGGGTGACCAACCGGGAAGTTGATCCCGGGTGCGCATGAGTGAGGACGGGTGACCAACCGGGAAGTTGATCCCGGGTGCGCATGAGTGAGGACAAAGTGCGTAGAAAAGACTAGTATTGATATATGGGGCCAGTCTAGATCCCGCTAGGAGTAACGACCGCCGGCGGGTGTGTCCGGGGCGTTACACACCATCACACTATGGTGTTCCACGTGGCATGAGTAGTGAAACAATTTTCACATTGTCTTAAATGTATACCAAACTCGCAACTTAGATATATATTTACCTCCACGATCACATGGTTGATATATTATCCTCTTGTTACAATGATCTTTCAACTTCACTCTGAAATAGCTTGAACTTTTCAATATTTCAGACTTGTGAATCATCAAGAAAATACACTTGTATCTGCTCAAATCATCAGTGAAGTAAGAACATAACGATATCCACTACGTGCCTCAGAAATCATTAGACAACATACATCAAAATGTATTATTTCCAACAAGTCACTTGCTCGTTCCATCTCATCGGAAAACAAGGCCTTCAGTCATCTTGCCCATGTGGCATGATTTGCATGTCTGAAGTGATTCAAAATCAAGTGAGTCCAAATGATCCATTTGCATGGAGTGTCTTCATGCGTTTACACCAATAGGCATGGTTTGCATGTCTCAGATGATTCAAAAACGAGTGAGTCCAAAGATCCATCAACATGGAGCTTCTTCATGCATTTTATACCAATATGACTCAAGCGGCAGTGCAACACGTAACCGGTAATATTATTACAACTTTGTATCTTTTGGCATTAATATTATGAACATGTGTATCACTACGATCGAGATTCACTAAATCATTCATATTAGGTGCATGAGCATTGTATGTTTTATTCAAGTAAATAGAGTAACCATTATTCTCGATAAATAAATTACCGTATTGCAATTAACATGATCCAATCATGTTCATTCTCAATGCAAAACACCAATCAATATTTAGGTTTAACACTAATCCCGAAGGTAGAGAGAGCGTGCGATGGTAATCACATCAACCTTGGAAACACTTCCAACACACATCATCATCTCGCTTTTAGCTAGTCTCCATTTATTCTGTAGCCTTTATTTTGAGTTACTAACATTTAGCAACTGAACTGGTATCTAATACCCATGTGCTACTAGGAGTACTAGTAAAGTACACACCAATAACATGTATATCCAATATACTTTTGTTGATGTTGCGAGCCTTCTTATCTACCAAGTGTCTAGGGTAGTTCCGCCTCACTGATCATTCCCCTCATGATAGAAGCATTTAGTCTCAGGTTTTCGGTTCAACCTTAGGTTTCTTCATTGAGTGACAACTGAGTGTCATTCTCAAAGTATTCCTTCATGAAACTAGTCGTTTTACTAACCATCAACACTTGATGCTCCTGCTTGATTTCTACCTTTCTAGTGTCAAACATCATGAATAGCTCAGGGATCATCATCTATGTCCCTGATATGTTATAGTTCATCACGAAGCTCAGTATCTTGGTGGCAGTGACTTTGGAGAACTATGTCAATCACTATCTTATCTAGAATATCAACTCACACTTGATTCAAGCGATGGTAGCATCCAGACAACCTGAGCATGTGCTCAACGATTGATCTTTTCTCCCTTACTTTGCACGCAGAGAATCTTGTCGGCGGTCTCATACCTCTCAATACGGGCACAAGCCTAAAATCCTACTTCAGCTCTTGGAACATCTCATATGTTCCGTGATATTCAAAACGTCTTGGGCGCCTCAATTATAAGCCATAAAGCAAGACACACTGAACTATCATGTAGTCATCAAAAACATGGTCAGATGTTCGAAACATCCATAGACGACGTTCGGGGGGTAGCACACCGAGCGGTGCATTAAGGACATAAGCCTTATGTGCAGCAATGAGGACAATCCTCGGTTTACGGACCCAGTCCATATAATTTCTACTATCATCTGTCAACTTAGTTTTATCTAGGAACATATCAAAAATAGGGTAGCTACAGTGCAAGCTAATCATCTACAACATAATTTGCAAAGACATTTTGACTATGTTCATGATAATGAGTTCAATTAATCATATTACCTAAGAACTCCCACTCAAATTGACATCCCTTTAGTCATTCGAATGATACATGATCCAAATTCACTAACTCAAGTCCGATCATCACGTGAGTTGAGTTAGCTTCAATGGTGAACATCTCTATGTTGATCATATCTACTATATGACTCATGTTCGACCTTTCGGTCTCTTGTGATTCGAGGGCATGTCTGTACATGCTAGACTCGTCAATTTTAACCCGAGTGTTCCGCGTGTGCAACTGTCTTGCACCCGTTGTATGTGAACGTAGAGTCTATCACACCCGATCATCACGTGGTGTGTCGAAATAACGAACTTTCGCAGCAGTGCACACTCGGGGAGAACACAACTTTATCTTGAAATTTTAGCGAGGGATCACCTTATAATGCTACCATCGTCCTAAGCAAAATAAGGTGCATAAAAGGATTAACATCACATGCGAATCATAAGTGACATGATATGGCCATGAACTTGTGCTTTTGATCCCCATCGTCACCGGTGCCACACCATGATCTCTATCATAGTGCTACCATCGAGGTTGTCGCGCTAACTATGTTGTTGCTACTAAAGCTACTGAACTAGCGATAAAACAAAGCATCACCAAGCACAAAATATTTAAAGACAACCCTATGGCTCATGTCGGTTGTCGTAGCATCGACGTGCAAGTCGATATTTAACTATTACAACATGATCATCTCATACATCAAATATATCACATCATGTCGTTGGCCATATCACCTCACATGCATACCCAGCAAAAACAAGTTAGACGTCCTCTAATTTGTTGTTGCATGTTTTACGTGGCAGTTATGGCTATCTAGCAAGAACGATTCTTACCTACGCAAAACCACAACGGTGATACAAAAGTTGCTATTTAACCTTCTCCAAGGACCGCCTTTGTAAAATCTGGTTCAACTAAAGTAGGAGAAACACACACCCACCAGCCATCTTTATGCAACAAGTTGCATGTCAGTCGATGGAACCGGTTTCTCATAATCGTACGAGCAAGGTTTGTCCGGGCCGCTTCATCCAACAATACCGCCGAATCAAGAAAAGAGTAAGGAGGGAAGCAATATGAATATCAACGCCCACAAACTCCTTTGTGTTCTACTCGAGATGTCATCTATGCATAAACTCGCTCTAATATTACTGTTGGGGAACGTTGCATGGGAAACAAAAAATTTCCTACGCACACATAAGATCTATCCATACTGATGGCCATCTACGAGAGGGGGAGTGTGGATGCACATACCCTTGTAGATCGCTAAGCGGAAGCGTATATAACGCGGTTGATGTAGTCAAACATCTTTGCTATCCAAATCCCAGTCCCTCATGCGATCTCATCACGATCCGTCCCGCGATCCCATCATGATCCATCCTGATCTAGTGTCGAACGAACGGCATCTCCGCATTCAGCACACGTACATCTCGATGACGATCTCTGCCTTCTTTATCCATCAAGACGGCGGAGAGGTAGATGAGTTCCCCGGTAGCACGACGGCGTGGTGGTGGTGGTGAACTAATCCGGCAAGGCTTCGCCCAGCTGTGCCGGACTAATCTAGACGGAGGAGATAATCTATGGAGGAGAAGGCAACATGTGTCTTTTCAAGTGTGTGTTGCCCTCAAAACCTCCACTATATATAGGAGGAAGAGGGAGGTGGGCTGCCTCGGTCACTCCTCCAAGGAGGAGAGGTTCGGCTGAAGCTAGTGGGGAGGGTCCTCCTCCAATTCGGTTTGGTGGAGGAGGACTCCTCTTCCTAGTTGGTCTCCTCCTTCCTTTTCTTTTGCCCTTGGTAGAAATAGGCCTTATTGGGTTGACCGCACCAGCCCACTAGGGGCCGGTGCGCCACCTTTAGGCCTACTTGGTCCCCATCCGGGTGGGTGGCCCCTCCCTGTGAAACCCCGGAATTCGTTCGTCACTCCCGGTACTTTACCGGTAATGCCCGAAATCTTTCCGGAAGCCAAATACAACTTTCCTATATATCAATATTTACCTCCGGACCATTCGGGAGCTCCTCGTGACATCCTGGATCTCATCCGGGACTCCGAGCAACTTTCGGTCACCAACATACATAACTCAACTATACTGAAATATCACCGAACCTTAAGTGTGCACACCCTGCAGGTTCGAGAGCTATGTAGACATGACCGAGACACTCTTTGGTCAATAACCAATAGTGGTACCTAGTGTCACGCCCAAGATGTGACCCTGTCCTCAATTTGGCACGAAGGCCTCGTAAGGGATAGAAGCGCATCTCGTCGTGTCGCAAGAATGGATATCGTTACAAGTACATGTACTGAAAAGAAGAGATATATAACAGAGTTGGCTTACACTCGCCACAAGCTACATCAGAGTCACATCAGTACATTACATAATCATCAAGAGTAAGAGCAGGGTCTGACTACGGACGAAAACAAACGAGAAAATAAGAACGACGTCCATCCTTGCTATCCCAGGCTGCCGGCCTGGAACCCATCGTACATCGATGAAGAAGAAGAAGAAGGAGCAACTCCAAATGAACAATCAACGCGCTCGCGTCAAGTAACCTTTATCTGTACCTGCAACTGGTGTTGTAGTAATCTGTGAGCCACAGGGGACTTAGCAATCTCATTTCCATAGGTATCAAGACTAGCAAAGCTTATTGGGTGAGGCATGGTTAAGTGGTGAGGTTGCAGCAGCGGCTAAGCATATATTTGGTGGCTAAACTTACGAGTACAAGAAACAAGAGGGGGGAAGATCTGCGCAAAACGGACGTGAACTACTGATGATCAGTTGAATGATCCTGAACACCTACCTACGTAAGACATAACCCCACTGTGTCCTCGATCGGAGAAAGAACTCACGAAAGAGACAGTCACGGTTACGCACACAGTTGGCATGTTTTAATTAAGTTATCTTCAAGTTATCTAGAACCAGTGTTAAACAAAGTTTCCACGTTGCCACATAACCGCGGGCACGGGTTTCCGAAAAGATTTAACCCTGCAGGGGTGCTCCAACTAGTCCATCACAAATTACCACAATCCGCATAGAAATCCTCAATCACGAAGCTCGCGATCTCGTCGGATTCCCTAGTGGAAAACCTCAACTCTAAGATTACCCAAAGCATCAACGGAATCCCGATGCACAAGATATTCCGTCAAAGGTAAAACTAATCCAGCAAGGCCGCCCGACGTGTCGACGATCCCGATAGGAGTCGCGTACCTCGTTCTCAGGACACGACGGATGAGCTAGACGTCGGGATCTCTAAACCTCCAGGTGACTAGAGGGGCGCCGGACATCGCTCAGGTGGGGCCAACACTCATGCGGAGCACTGGCCCGGGGGTTGACTAAATTATCCTCGGGGTCCGGAAAGTCCCTATGCAATTTTATTAGGTGATTAGGCCAATGTAGTACCAAAGTTGGGCCTTGCCAAACCAGCTTTAATCTAAAACGAATTATCAAGGGGGTCCCCATAACAACCCCGATCGTGTTAGGAGCGCTCAATTATGGAACATAACACCGGTAGCCGAAACTAAGGGGGCAAAGGTGGAACAAAACACCAGGCTAGAAAGGCCGAGCCTTCCACCTTTTACCAAGTATATAGGTGCATTAAATTAAATAGCATTTAATATGGTGATATGACAAGGAACCCATGCTTTCACATGGAAGCAAAGCACCTGCAACTAGCAACGCTAACACAGGGTTAAGCAAGCGGTAACATAGCCAATCAGTGGTTTCCTAGGTTGAACAGGTTGAAGGTATTCATGGCATTGTTGAGAGGCTGATATTTAACATGTGGTAGGCAACGAGACATAAACGGTAGAAACGGTAAAACTAGCATGACAATGATAGTAATGGTATTATGGGAAATGGTCATCTTACCTGAGATCCCGCTTGGAAGAAGAATGCCTCCGTGAAGCAGACGAACCGACGTAGTCGAACGGGTCCTCACTTCCGACACGCTTGCGGAACTCTATCGAGACGAAGCAAACCGGAAACACAAATCAACACACGGAATTCACCACACGATGCGCAACACATATGATGCATGAGCAACTGAATACATGCAAGACACGGCATGGCAATCACACAAACAAACACTACACATTAAGTGAAGTTCAATATGCAACGCGTTGCATATTGACGAAACTCGATGTTTAATTATTTAGTTCTATCCCGATTAGATACACGACAATATGAATTCTGGTTAAACATGGCAAGAGGTGAAGCGTAATTAAACTACCTATCTAGGCATTTTAAATGAGGTCGGAAATGTCATATAGCACCTCTGAAACGACCTCACATGTTAATTTACAATTCTGTCCAGATCTGAACTAACACATTTAATTAGTCGTTAAACAGCAAAACAAATAGGTTCACATGATTCTACGTGTCGAGACCAGCAATCTGCACATAAAGAACATCTCCAAGGGAGCTACGGATCAAAACATACGGACACCGCAAGATATGATGGCATGACTGCAATATGTGTGCAACGACGGTCACGAGCACTTCAAAACATACAACCAGCAAGGGAAAATGAAACTACACGATATTCTAAGCAAGTTTCATGTAGGACACGATCAAATCGGAGCTACGGTTCAACAACTACGAGCAAAACAAGAAATCACTACAATCTGCCAAAATCAGCCACATAGCATCTTCTACACCCCACAATTACGAACTATTCAACTTAAATAAACTCAAGCAAGGCATGACATGAAAGAGGGCAAGAAGCACTACTACAAACAACTAACAACAACTAGCATGTCATCATGGATCACTAGGGAAAGAAGACACAAAATGGCATCTCACACACTATTTCAGACTTAGTGAAAATTACACCTCATGAAAGCGCAGTTTTCGATCTGAAGCCATATTGACAGCAGTAAAATCATAAGCTACAGGACTCCAAATAGCATGAAACTTCACAGCATGCTAGAGAAACACAAGGGCTTCAACGAACTCCATTGGACCAACCTCAAAAGAGCTACAGATCACAAGATACAAGCAAGACAAGACAGCAACAAAATATAACAGATTCCTGACTTAGAATTATTTCAGCACGTCCAAATCAGCACTATTTCTAGCAACTTGAGAGCAATCAAACCACACCTAAACATGCATTTCTATTGCAACCAAAAATACCAGGGGCTAGACAAAACACCAAAGATCAACTCTCTAGTTGACAACTTGATCAAACGAAGCACTGAATAAATCCTACGAATTAAACAAAAAGGGCAACATAGTAAAATATCGCGCGAACTAACTTGCTCTAATGCTAAAACTAATTGCACAGAAAAATCCCATGGATTTTTCTACCCTGGAAACATATAAAATATGTGGGGTTGCGCAACAAAAATATTGCCACACGTAAATGCGAGAAAATAACCTAGACACGGGAAAAATAAACTAGCGCAATTCCCTACACGCAAAAATACCAATGACCGCTCTAAAATACATGGAATAATGGTTCCTAAAACATGGGCATTTATACTATGGCACTCGAGCAATCCGGACTTGCGCGAAAATTAAATACGGGACGTATCCTATTAAAACAACACGTTATTCTAGGCATCCGGCACGCTAAACGATGTCAAACAACTACGCAAGTTGCGCCAACGTATTCTACGCGAGAAACTACATGAAAACCATATACAACTTACCTCGATCCGACTTGCGGTTAAGAATCTACGAGTGTTTTAATATCTAACATTTTCCTTAAATAAATATATCGCAAAAAAAAATAGGAAACACTAACGGGCCGAATCTGCCCTACTGGGCCTAGCATGGCATAGCACTCCACAACTAAGAAGCGCCGGGTGCGAGGGATAAGGGGCAGGGGCGGCTCACCTTATGGGCCTGGCCAGGTCGGAGGAAGAGGCGGCCTGAGGGAGGCGGCTGGAGAAGGCCGGTCTCGGGCGATCTGGGCCTCGCCTGGATCTGGAAGGAGGCAGGCCGACGGGAGGCTCTGCAGCTGGGCTGGGGCGAGGAGCCGGGCAGGTCCGGCCTGTTGGCCACGTTACGGGCGCGCGAGATGGGGCGCTCCCCGATCTGGATCCCGATCCAGATCGAGCGAGGGTCGAGGCGGCGGCGGGATTGGCCGGCGCGGGAAGGCGGCGCAGTGCCGGCGGCGGGGGTACTCGAGGTGCAGGTGGCGAAGGGAGGCAACAAGGCGGCGCGAGATGGAGGGGCAGCGCGGGCGACGACGGGAGGCGACCGCGGTTCCGGTGGCACGGCGCGGGACCGAGGAGCTGCGCTTCCGGCGGCTCGCCGGTGATGGCGGGCGGCGCTCCGGCCAGCGGGACTCCGGCGGCGTGCTGCTGCGCGGCGATGCGGGTAGCTCGAGCACGGGAGCTCGGGGCTGCTGCTCGCCCGGGAGGAGGAGGCAGAGCAGCCAAGGGAGGAGCTCGGCTAGGGTTAGTCTCGGGCCTGGGGTGGGCTCCAGATGGGCTTGCCGGACCCTGGCGCGGGAGGATAGAGGAGAGGCAGAGGGAGAGGTGGCGGCTGGCCGTTGGGGTGGCTCGGAAATCGAGGCAGAGGGGGTTGACTGCCTAAAAAATGCACAAGGGACTATATATAGACAAATGGGGGGCTAGGTTTAGCGAAATTTCGTTCCGGATCCAACCGCGCGGTCGAAATCGAATAATTCCGAACGCCGGACGGGCTAAGTAGCCGTGTTGAGTGGACATCCGGAGACGAGAGGGAGAACGGGAGGCGCGGCAACGAATTTTAAAACACCGACAAACGTTCGACGGTAGACTGAATACGGTGCCGCTACGGTCGACCGTTCGGGTACGAGACGAACTCCGATCGCGACGAAACTTGACAGGCGGTCTACCTAAATTCAAATAACACCGCACGTCAAATCTCAACCCGATCAGAGAAAGTTTTATACACGCTTTAAAAATAGGGTTACGACGGTGCCGCGGGCGCGTGCGCGTACGGTCGGGCTCAGAGCGGACAACGACGAGAACCGGCAACTACTAACGAATGCAAGTTTTGAAAACTGGCGGCAACGGAGACGACGATGCAATGCAGATGATGCGAATGATGCGATGATGATGCGACAAAAGAAAATAGACACACGACGAAAACGGAAAGAAGGGGGAATCTTCTGGAACGTCGGCATCGGGTTGTCACAACTCTCCTACACTACAAGAGGATCTTGCCCCGAGATCCAAGAATGAAAGGGGGAAGAGGATGAGAAGGCAAGAGGTAAAAACTTAGTCGCTTCTTTGACAAACAAGTGAAACCAATGATCCTTGAAAGTTGCAAGGCGATGAGGAATGAAATGAGAAAGAAGCAAGAATTCACGGAAAATTTCGGCAGCACTTCGGTAGAAAAATGGGACAAAACAATTCGATAATAAGAGAGAATTACACAATATTCATAACAAACAACTAAATAGAACAAGGGAACACCATGATCTTGATAGAACAACAAGATAGACCCAAAAGAGCAACATCACAATGACTCCGGAACAATAGAATAGGAACTAGCTCAAACGGAAGAAGAGAATGAAGAAAAGAATGACAACAATTATCTCAAATGAACTTGGCAAGCATCCTTGCAAGAAGAATTGAACAGAGTTGTTGGAAAACAACAACGAAAATAACAAGATAGTAGTGGGCTTATGGACACCTTTCAAACTAATGAAGTGACAACCAGCCACTAACAGAAACAAGGATTGATTGGGAGAAACAAGATATGAACAATTCTTACACCAAGAGGATACATTGAGAACTTGGATTAATGACAAGCACCATAATAGCAACAATCCATAGGAAAAGCTTTAGGTGAAATACAAACCAAGATAGCTCAATGAATAAATCATGGGTTGAAAATATCTCATGATCATAGAATTGGTGGGTTTAATTATCTCATTCTTGAAAGAAAGTCTCTTCGGGGCTCCTACACTACAAGAATGCTATAATACCACCTCAAAGGATAAAGGAAGAACAATTGCACATATAAATGCAAGAGAAAGGATACTTGAGGTTCTCCAACAAGAATCTTGAAGAACACTTGAGAATGAATCACATCCTTGAAGAACCACCATGACGAGCCTCCGTATCAAAAGGATGTTGCAAGATATGAAGGATGAAAGAATAAGATTGAAGCCTTGCAAAGACTTCGATGAAGCTTCACGAAGAGATACTTGAGAAAACTTAGAACTCCAAAAAAGAAATGATAATAACACTTGAGAAAAGGAATTGATACCAAGAGCCACTCGGGAAGAAGAATACAAAATACTGCGACAAGAATAAGAATTATGTTATGCATGTCCTTCATCAAGTTTAATTGATGACAAGCATCGGATTTAGCATACCACTTATTCTTCTTGAAATGATCTTGAAGAGACAGAGAGATAAGCACCACTTGAAGTAAAATTAAGGAAGCACCGGTAAGAATTCACAACTGAATGGGAACACCACGAATTAATGAAGATACATGAAAATGAAGAGCTCATGAGCCACCTGAGATAAAAACTTGAACAAAGCGCCGGAATAACGAGAGACGAACGAAGAGACAACAATTGAGAAGAATTGAGGATGAAAGCTGAAATCTGAGAACAAAGAATCTTCTAAAATGATGGCCTTCAGAGGAACGAGAATGAAAACAACTCAGAAAACCACCGGATAGCACGAAAGGGATTACTCACGATTGGAACAAATTAAAGATGATAACATGAAGCTGAAATGACGAATATCCAAGAGAATAGACCAAGATTGAGAGAAACATTCCTTCGAATTTGCAAGCTGAGAATGATGACGAGGAACAACACCAATAATAGCTGAGA
Organism: Hordeum vulgare subsp. vulgare; assembly: GCF_904849725.1. Classification (NCBI taxonomy): domain Eukaryota; kingdom Viridiplantae; phylum Streptophyta; class Magnoliopsida; order Poales; family Poaceae; genus Hordeum; species Hordeum vulgare. The sequence goes on along the minus strand of NC_058519.1, from coordinate 595,403,804 downwards.
CACTCCGGAATAAAGAAGAATGGAAGGTTGAACCAAATATGAGAATTAATTCAAATAGATCTCAAAGAAGGGATATGACTGATGAAATTCATACTTACGTCAGAGTTGAAAAGAATTAAAGATCTCTGGAAGATTACAAGAGCTATAATAGATCCTGGGAAAAACCTGTGGGTTATGGGCCCACTCAAAGAAACCACCGTTGAAACAATTACTAACAAAGGAAGATACTGCACCGGTAGAAATGAAAACTAGATGAGGTTGAGAACCTCGAAATAATTAAAAGAATTGAGAACAAGAATTCTGAGATAACTTCAACGCTCCGGATAGAATAGAGATAAACGACAACAAGAAGATAGACTGATAAAAATTTCCAACATAGGAAAGGATTACAAGGATGAAAAGGATATGATAACACGGACAACTGAATTAAATTCATCGGTAAGGATGACAAGAATGAACAAATATGACACGAATCTCCGCAGAATCTTCACAACGAATCATCGGGTAAGAGAGAAAAGAACACACAGCGGAAGCACAATGAAAAGAAAACTCTTGGATGAAAATTGAATCACTGAAGAAAAGGGTGGGAGGGCGGGAAAAACAAAGACAACATGGAACAGATGAGTTGAACTCCGGAATAAAATGAGAGAATGATCTTGTGAAAATTGGAGAGGATTGAATTCACTGAAGAGAAGCACACCGGTTAAAAAGGAATTAACATGACGACTCCGGTTAACAAGAATTGACAAGACAACTGATTACGCAAAAGAATTGGCATTCACATAAAAATATGAGAACACCTCTTGGAAAAGATCTGAAATCACCACTTGACATTGAAGCAACTTGAATTACCATATTAAAACAAAACAAAGGGTGAAGCTTACGAAACAAGCCAGAACAAACTCATGAGAAAGATTTCGTCCGATATTTTCGTGGACAGGATCGCATGGGGTCGATTTTACAATAGCCATCAAGTGCAAGGCAGTGCACCCGACATACGAAGCGTCCCCGAGTCGTAGCAAGCTAGAAGGACTCTTTAAGACACAACGTGTATCGCTGTAAGTCGACCGTGAACAAACGAATCCACTAGATGTCGAACCCCAACCTAACATCATGTATTTGTTGGAAGATTATCCTATAAGCAACTACTTGAATTCCCACCTATGAATTCCCGAAATATCTGGTCATGCAATCTCGTACACGGATACAAGGAGTAATATCACACAACTCCTATCCTAACCCGTCACCTGTATCACATCCGTCAACACACAACCAGAATCTCGGACCTTCATCTACAACAGACCCTCGTGATCACAACGATACAAAGTATGGCAGTACTCCCGAACAATCTGCACCAGTACTGGGGACATCGGGGTTATCTCGCCACTACTAGTATTGAAGCAATTACGAACATCCTTCGTTCTTAGATACTAAGAAATCTGAATGATAGCGATGTGCTCAAGAATCCCCTGGAGCTCAACTCCCCTGAAACTCAAAGCAGATAGGAGGCACCAAGACAGAACTCCGTCACATCGGCATCATATAGATTCCAAAAATATCCGCGTGATCCTAAAAAAAATCGAGTGAGAAGAGGAGTAGAATTAAATTATTACGTCAAGATTCCTCACCAGAGCATACAAGAGGAGAAAAAAGAATCCTACTCTTCGATATATAACTAGACTCAAAGCAGTTTTTTCACTAGACTCGACTCGGCCAAGTTCGATCAATCAAGGGGGCTCCTAGGTCGGTACTGCTCTGATACCAACTTGCGACACGACGAGATGCGCTTCTATCCCTGACGAGGCCTTCATGCCAAATTGAGGATAGGGTCGCATCTTGGGCGTGAGTCACGGGGACTCAGCAATCTAAGACCTTGGTGCTAGAACTAGTCATGTTATTAGGTAGGGTAAGGTGATGTGTATAAGGTTGCAACATCCTAAGCTTGATTTGGTGGCTATCATACGTAGCATTTATGAAGGAGGTCTATACTAGCGGTCATGATTACTTGGTCACTAAATGATCCTGAACATCTACCTACGGCATTCATAACCCCACCGTGTTCCCGATCGAAGAGAGATCTTCGAGGGGACAGTCACGGTTACGCACACAGTTGGCAATTTTATTAGCTTATGTTTGATTTATCTAATACCGGATGTTAACAAAATATTCCAAGTTGCCACATAACCGCGGGCAAGGCTTTCCGAAAGATTAAACCGTGCAGGGGTGCTCCAACTAGTCCATCACAAACGTACACAGGCTGCAAAGTCATCCTCTATCACAAATCTCGTGATCTCGTCGGATTCCTTAGAGGAAAACCTCAACTCTGGGGGAAACCAAAGCTTCACTGGGATTCCTATACGCAAGATATACCGCTAAGGTAAGGCAAGGCTAGCAGGACCTCCAGTCGTGTCGACGACCCTGATAAGAGCCGCGTATCTCAGTCTCAGGACACGACGGATGAGCTAGACGTCGGATGGCTAAACCTCTGGGTGACCAGTGGGGTCCCAGACATCGCTCAATTGGGACCAACACTCATGAGGAGCACTGGCCCGGGTTGTTGATTAAATTCCTCGGGGTAGCTATTCCCTATGCAGATTATTATGTGATTAGCAGATTAAAACCAATGTTGGGTCCTGCCGGACAAGCCTTAGCACTACGCGATTTATCGAGCGGGTCCCCATAACAACCCCGAACATGTTAGGAGCGATCATTATGGAATCAAACACCGGTAGCCGGTAACTAAGGCGGCAATAACAGAACAAAGCACCCGGCAAAAGGCTAGGCCTTCCGTCATTTACCAAGTATATAGGTGCATTAATTAAATAACAGAATTTAAGATAATGATATCAAGGTCATGTTGTCAGATGAGACAAAGCACCTGCATCTAGCAACGCTAACATTAGAAGCTGAGCAAAGCCTACTTAGCCAATCAAGTTTTGCTAGGAAGGGATCAATGTATGGGTTCATGGAATATCAGGAGGCAATTTAATTCAGTGGTAGGCAGCAAGCAATATGACATGGAAACGCAAACTAGAATAACAAGTCTAGAGATGAAATCAAGGTCATATCATCTTGCCTGTGATATCCTCAGCTTGGAATGGTTCTTGTTCGTCCTGCACGTACTCTCCCGAATCCACGTACTCGTTCTCCGATCCTGGTGCTACCCAACATAAGAATAACATCCAATGAACAACAGCACCACAAGATGCAACAAGCACATGATGCATGAGATGAAAAATGAGCATGCATCACTATGTCTATCACTAGCACAAGCAAAAGAAACTACTACAAGTTTCTGGACAGAACTGTACACTAAGCTATTTTGACATGCATGAGAATGACATTATCAGATGCTTCTCGTGAAAACGATGCAAAACCATATAAGGAACATTACAAACGGAGCTACGGATCAACGGGAATCAACGAAACAAGATATGAAGCTCTACGTGTCAAAATCAACACCACACACTCCAATGGCACAAACCTTGTATTCCCAGGTTGCCAAGACATATAACAACCCAACATGAATGTATTGGAGCAAGGAAGAACACCACAACATCAACTAAGCACCCACAATCATCAAAATGACCAAACTACATACTCTGCCATAATCTGCATCTTAGCACTTTGTGAGCTATATGCAACATAGCTACAGCCCTCCAAATATGACTACTAATATATATGGTTGTAGAAAACCAAGAACACTACAAGCACCAGCAAGAATCACACCAAAAGGAATTAAACACAAGAAGATACAAGGCCACAAACTTTCCCAAAACCATCAGATCTCAGGGACTTAGTGAAAATTCCTGCACCTGACTTTCTGTCTTTGTTCTGAAGCTTTTTGACAGCAACCAAAACATAACCTACATGACTCCAAATGAGATGAAATTTGACAGGGAGCTTCACAAACATATCAGGTCCAAATTCCTAGCACTCAACTAAGGCTAGATCACAACACAATGACCAGCACAACCTCATCTTCAGGAAAAGAAAATGTTTCCAGATTCCCAGACTTCGTGAAATTCCAGATTTCACTAAACTGGAATTTTCAGCCACATGCCCACTTTGTCTAGGCATAGCTTGCACACAAGTAACACCAAGTGATAAATGACACCACTATGGTGTAGAGCAAAACCCATACTACTACCACACAAAAGCTCATGCCCTTGGGCTCCACCTATTCCATGGAAACAAAGAGCAAACTTGCAACAAATCTGAATATGTCAACTCCATGAATTATCCTAATGGAAAAACTAACTTCACCACTGGATTACTTGGGAGAATCTACCCCAAAATCATATATAATATGTGGGCACTTACTTGGAACAAGTGACCACAACTTAAGGAAGAGGAAACTACTCCAAATCATGCCTAGTGAATAGGGCATCATTTCATGTAGTTCCACTATATCAACAACTACATGGTTGAGCTCATGTGCACAATGACAAAGTGACATGGGGGTTTTAACCCCATGTTTGTGTCATGCACATCAACTTCATAACCTCTACTACCAAGCTATCCACACAAACAACATACCATGCCCTCTCACATATGGTCATGTGAAGGTGCAAAGCTTGCTTGCAAAGGTGGAATGCTACTCACACACACATCTACTCCACATCACCCACAAGCACATCATGCTCTAGATCAACACACATACCTACACATGTTATCTTGGCAACCATCACTAGAACAAGATCAACTATATTTATACACACACAACCTAGTGCAAACATCAAGTGCTAGTACCTACAACAAAGAAGAACCTACACATGTTATCTACACTTGCTATCATACTCCTAGGATCAACTACTAGGAAGCATCACCATACACACACACCCATGTGTGACTAACCTCATGTGCATGCACACACAGACACATGCACCTCTCACAAGCACACCTACGTGCACCACATCATCTAGCACTACTATAACAGCAAAAGGAAAAATAAAAAAATGCCATTGCCACCTATGGTTTTTGGCACAAGAACAGCAACAACAAAGAAGGGAATAAAAATTACAGCAAGAAGGAAAAACAAAAGGAGGGCACCCTGGGATTCGAAGCCCAGTGCCCCTAGTGCACCAATCCTACCCATACCACTCTGCTACTGTCATCTTATCGACAGAACAGAGCGGCCAGGGAAGGTAAGGCTTCCCTGCAGAATCTTGTGCCGAAAATCAAATAAGCTAAAAAGGTGCCGAGGGGGGATCGAACCCAGCACCTCACAACAGGCACAACAGAATGTTACCACTACGCTACGGATCGGGAATCTGACAGAGGGGAGGGCTAAACCAAGATAGGTTAGCACCTCAACTGAATTACTGTGCACCTGCGCGTGCACTACTGCTCGTCGGTGACAGGGTCGCTGGGTAGAGCCACTGCTGCTGCTGCGCAAAAGGACAGCGCCAGCTGCTGCTGCTCGACGGCTACGCGAGGGGGGGGGGAGGTAGCCTTGCTTCTGCTACACACACGCACAAAGACAGAGAGGAACATGTTGGAAATATGCCCTAGAGGCAATAATAAATTAGTTAGTATTATATTTCTTTGTTCATGATTATCGTTTATTATCCATGCTATAATTGTATTGATTGGAAACACAGTGCATGTGTGGATACATAGACAAAACACTGTCCCTAGTAAGCCTCTAGTTGACTAGCTCGTTGATCAAAGATGGTCAAGGTTTCCTGACCATAGGCAAGTGTTGTCACTTGATAAAGGGATCACATCATTAGGAGAATCATGTGATGGACTAGACCCAAACTAATAGACGTAGCATGTTGATCGTGTCATTTTGTTGCTACTCTTTTCTGCGTGTCAAGTATTTGTTCCTATGACCGTGAGATCATATAACTCACTGACACCAGAGGAATGCTTTGTGTGTATCAAACGTTGCAACGTAACTGGGTGACTATAAAGATGCTCTACACGTATCTCCGAAGGTGTTCGTTGAGTTAGTATGGATCGAGACTGGGATTTGTCACTCCGTGTGACGGAGAGGTATCTCGGGACCCACTCGGTAATACAACATCAGACACAAGCCTTGCAAGCAATGTGACTTAGTATAAGTTGCGGGATCTTGTATTACGGAACGAGTAAAGATACTTGCCGGTAAACGAGATTGAAATAGGTATGCGGATACTGACGATCGAATCTTGGGCAAGTAACATGCCGAAGGACAAAGGGAATGACATACGGGATTATATGAATCCCTAGCACTGAGGTTCAAACGATAAGATCTTCGTAGAATATGTGGGATCCAATATGGGCATCCAGGTCCCGCTATTGGATATTGACCGAGGAGTCACTCGGGTCATGTCTACATAGTTCTCGAACCCGCAGGGTCTGCACACTTAAGATTCGACGTTGTTTTATGTGTATTTGAGTTATATGGTTCGTTACCGAATGTTGTTCGGAGTCCCGGATGAGATCACGGACGTCACGAGGGTTTCCGGAATGGTCCGGAAACAAAGATTGATATATAGGATGACCTCATTTGATTACCGGAAGGTTTTTGGAGTTACCGGGAATGTACCGGGAATGACGAATGGGTTCCGGGTGTTCACCAGGGGGGGCAGGGGGGCAGCCCACCCCGGGGAAGCCCATAGCCCTTGGGGGTGGCGCACCAGCCCTTGGTGGGCTGGTGGGACAGCCCAAGAAGGCCCTATGCGCCATAGATAGAAAATCAAAGAGAAAAGAAAAAAAAGGAGGTGGGAAAGGAGAGAAGGACTCCACCTTCCAATCCTAGTTGGACTAGGATTGGAGGAGGACTCCTCCTCCCTTGGTGGCGCAGCCCTTGGGGCTCCTTGAGCCTCAAGGCAAGCCTCCCCTCCCCTCCTCCTATATATATGGAGCTATTAGGGCTGATTTGAGACAACTTTTGACACGGCAGCCCGACCACATACCTCCATGGTTTCTGCGGAGCTCGGGCGGAGCCCTGCTGAGATTAGATCACCACCAACCTCCGGAGCGCCGTCACACTGCCGGAGAACTCATCTACCTCTCCGTCTCTCTTGCTGGATCAAGAAGGCCGAGATCATCGTCGAGCTGTACGTGTGCTGAACGCGGAGGTGCCGTCCGTTCGGCACTAGATCGAAGCGGATCGTGGGACGGATCGCGAGACGGTTCGTGGGACGTTCGCGGGGCGGATCGAGGGACGTGAGGACGTTCCACTACATCAACCGCGTTTCTTAACGCTTCTGCTGTGCGATCTACAAGGGTATGTAGATCGGAAATCCCCTCTCGTAGATGGACATCACCATGATAGGTCTTCGTGCGCGTAGGAAATTTTTTGTTTCCCATGCGACGTTCCCCAACAGAACACACAAAGCTACAGCGGACTAGTGCTGCGCTACGGGAGAAGAGTACGGCAACAGAGAGATCGCCGGGGTTGCTGCTGCCGCTACGACACTCAGGAGGGGGAGACGGCGCCTGCTCTGCGTCACACACCACCACAGCACCCCAAACACAAGCCCACGAACATATGTTGCTCTTGCGACGACCCAACTCGACAGAGATCATGGCAGCAGGGGATCGTGGTACCCTGTGTTGCAGCTGCTACCGGAGTCTACCACGTGCTGCTACTGCTACTGCACCAACCTGCACCACCGCTCCAACTACTACACCGATCAAGCCAACAGCACCACGCACGCTACTACGGCTGCTGCTCGGGACAGGGGCGCGCCGCTGCTGCTCGCCGGATCTGCTCGCAGGAGAGGGGAGGAAGGTTGGCTCACCTTGGGAAAGGAAGGAGGGTACCGATCGGAGGAGAGGGCAATGGAGAGGAACAAGAACGCGACGAAGAAGCTCCCGAACTGCAGAACCGAAGAAGAGGAGGTAGACCTCCGGGTTCGCGGTGAAGACGAGCTCGTGCTCGTCGGTGAGGGCGCTCTCCGGGGCTCGTAACGCCGGGAATGGGTCGCGGGACGCACCACCGATCTTCTGGACATGGCGGCCTCGCCGGACGGCGACGAAGGCGGCGTAGGTGGCGGCGAACCTTCCCTTCTCTCTCTGCCTACAGAACTACAGAGAACTCACCAGGGAGGAAGGGAGAGATGGAGGGGGAGAAGAGAGGTGGCGGCGGCAGGAGAGGGAGAGAGGGAACCCTAGCGAAAGGAGGAGGCACGGATGCCAAAGTTTATATGGGGGGTTCCCTCGACGTTCGAGCTCACGGCGTCGCACGTGCTCTCTCTAGATCCTGATGGAAAGCACAGAGGGGGGGGGGGGGGTTAGACGCCGTCAGAAAGGAGAGGGACACCGCATGGGCTGGAGCGCGGGAAGAGGGTTACTGGGCCACCAGGGGGGAGTGATCCCACCTGAGGCGGCACTTAAGAGAGAAGGAAACCTTGGTGTTTTTCTTTTACAGAAATAACAGAGAACAGAGAAATAACACAGGGTTTTCTCTAGGAGATAAAAACAAAACAAAAATGCCCCTGGTCTTGAAAACATCTAACCTATTTGAATAAAATGCAAAGGGAATTTTTGGAGCAACTTGAATAAATGCAAAACAGCAATTTATTTACTGTTTTGGATTTATTTGCACCCTTAAAACTAAGATAAAAAACAGCAAAAATACATATTGACATCCTCCAAAAAATATACTAAATCATGGGCATTTTTGAACCAAGGTTGGGACAAGTGAATATTGGCTTGAGAAATAAAAGAGAGAGAGAGGTTGCAAACATGACAAGCCCACTACATTTAGTACTAACATCACATGAAATCATAGAGCACCTCAACACATACACAACATCACAAAGTAGCTATCCACAAGATCACCACATCACATGAAATGCTAAGATCCTATAACACAACACAAGGCAAGGCATACCATGATATGCTATGCATGCATGCATGGGAAGGAAGGAAAATACCAGTGACACCACATGAAGTCATGGCACAATTGAAAACATCAAATCACTGACAAGGTGGACCCACATGCAATAGGTTTCAAATATGGCAAAGTTTACATATGGGGCACTACAAACTCTCCCACACTACAAAGAAGATCTCGCCCTCGAGATCTAAGACTGAAAGAAATCGGGATATTCGGAACGGAGGTGATCCTCGCGTTCCCACGTAGCCTCTTTATCAGAATGGTGAGACCACTGCACTTTGAGAAATTTGACAGTCTTGTTACGAGTCTTGTGCTCAGTCGCCTCGAGAACTGCAATTGGATGCTCACGATAAGAAAGGTCAGGCTGAAGGTCGATATCTTGAAGATGCACAGTGTGCTCGGGGGTCTTGAAACACCTCCGAAGCTGAGAAACATGGAACACATCATGGACATTTGCAAAGGTTGACGGAAGCTCGAGCTGGTATGCAAGGTCGCCCCTCTTGCCAACCACTGTGAACGGACCAACGAAACGAGGCGCAAGCTTGCCTTTGATGCCAAAGCGCTGCATACCCTTCATAGGCGACACCTTGAGATAGACAAAGTCATTAAGCTCATAAGACATGTCACGGTGCTTACTATCATAGTAGCTCTTCTAACGGGACTGAGCTGCTCTGAGGTTGTCGCGAATGATCCGACACATCTCCTCAGCTTCTTCTATCATGTCATTCCCAAGGATCTGACGCTCGCCGGTCTCGAACCAGTTGAGCGGAGTACGACACTTTCTACCATAGAGAATTTCAAATGGAGCCTTGCCAGAACTAGCTTGATAACTGTTGTTATACGAGAACTCCGCGAAAGTCACACAATCTTCCCACTTCATGCCAAAAGAGATAACACAGGCTCTCAGCATATCCTCAAGAACCCGATTCACTCTCTCCACTTGACCACTAGTCTGAGGATGGAACATTGTGTTGAAGCGGATCTTCGTGCCCATAGCAGACTGAAAGGAATCCCAGAACATGGAAGTGAAGATACTTCCACGATCTGACGAGATCATCATAGGTACGCCGTGCAAAGAGACAATCCTGGAGGTGTACAATTCTGCCAGCTGAGCTGCTGAAATAGACTCCTTGACTGGAAGGAAATGAGCCACTTTACTCATATTGGCTCCTACATATTCTACGAAGATCTTTATCGGTCGAACCTCTATGTCAAGGATTCAGTTAATTCTTGTAGTGCCCCAGATGTAACCTTGCCATATTTGGAACCTATTGCATGTGGGTACACCTTGTCAGAGATATGATGTTGTCATTTGTGTCTATGATATCCTGTGTCACCTTGTGTCCCTTGCATATCTTCCTTGCATGCATGCATAGCATAACATATCATAACATCTCCTTGTCCTTGTGATTTCATGTGTCTCTTATTTTTAGTTTCCCTTACGTGCATGCAAACCATAATGCTTCATGTCATGTCTTGTGTGCACATATCTTGCTAGGTGTGATTTTGTGATCTCGTGATTTCATGTGTTGATATTGCACATGTGAATTTTGTGGTGTGAAATAGTGGAGTGTGGTGCTTGGCTTTCTTTTCAAACCCCCCTTGTTAGTGTCAAACCTTTTCTCTCTTTTATTCCACAAGTGCTATTTCAACTTGCTCCTAAACTGGTTTGAAAAAGTCTATTAATTAGGGTATATTGTGGGTGTTAAGTGGTGCAAGTTTGGTGATTTTAAAAAGTGTTTTAAACAGGTGCAATAAATACAAAAACAAAGGCATTAATTCTATTTTGTGAAATATTGCTTGCTCCTAAAAATCTTGATCTTGTTTTATTTAAATAGGTCATATTTTTTCTATGACCAGGGGGTATTTTCTTTGAATTATCCCGAGTAGTTTTGCCTTGTTTTATTTTTTTCCTTGCTGGCCTTTCCTTTAAATAGTAGAGCCTGCAAGGTTTTTCTTCCCTTTTAAATAGCGCAGTGGGCTTCCTCCCACCTAGGCCGGCCCATCTTCTTCCCTCGCGCAGCACCAGGAGCCCACCCCGCGCTTCCTTCCTCTTCTAACGCCGTCTCTTCCCCCCTGCTCCTTTCCGTCAGGGGCTGAGAGAGAGAGAGAGCCAGTACCGCCGTGAGCAACAGCAACGTCGAGGCCCCCTTAAAACGCGTTGGCGTCCGTGCCTCTCCCACTCCTAGGGTTTCCCCTCTCCCCAGACCGCTGCCGCCACCTCTCTTCCTTCCCTTTCTCTCTTCTCCCGTCGGCAGGTACGCCTCTGTAGGGCAACGGTGAGATAGCAGCAGCCCGTCGCGCCGTCCTCCGCGCGTTTGTCGTCTCCGGCACCGGCCAGCATGTCCGGGAGCTCGGGGTGGTTCCCCGCGACCCATTCCAGGCGCTAGAAGCCCCGGGGAGCGACCACACCGATGAACTCGACCTTGTCAACGGCGTGAACCCGGTGGTCTGCCTCCTCTTCTTCAGTCTAAGGTTCGGGCTTCGTCGTCGTCGATCTGCCTCATCTCCGGCGCCCTCCTCCTCCGATCCGAACCTCTACTTCCTCCCCAAGGTGTGGATCCACCTCTCCTTTCTTCCTCCTTCGTAGATCAGCCCGGATGCGGTATGTGCGCGTGCGTGCTCTCTGTCTCGAGCATCAGCAGTAGCAGGTGCAGGTGGTGGTCGTGTCGTGGCGTCCAGGTAGTGCTAGGTGTAGTAGTAGTGGATCTCTAGGGTCCCCTTCACCTCGTTTTGCTCCGGCCTCCGGGAGCAGCAGCAGCACGACGAGGAGCCAGCGATCTTTCTGCCGTTGCGCCTCTCTGTCATTGTAGATTGGCAGTAGGTAGATGATCGTGGTGCAGTAGATGTGTAGCGCAGTTCTTGTGAGGGAGTAGATTGGTGAGTGCCCGCGGTATTTGTGGGTAGCAGGCGTGTGTTTCTCCTCCGGTAGTGTAGCGCAGCAGCAGCAGCAACGGCGAGGAAACCCGGCAACCTCCCTGTCGCTGGTGCGTCTCGGTGCACAGCCTGGATCAGCTGCTTGTAGTAGCTTAGTTGGTTAGTTTCCCCGTTCTAAGAGTAGCCGTGTCGTAGCGCGTTGGTGTATGTCTCTGCTTGTTTCCTTGAGGTGCAGGGTTCGATCCCTAGCTGATGCACTCCCCCTTTTTTTGCTGATATCTCGACAGTGCCTAGTGCAGCAGAGCAGGGTTTCTTGCTGTGTAGCCCTGTTCTGTCAAAGTCTGATCCTTAGCAGAGTGGTAGTGGTGTTGCTGTTTACCAAGGGAGGTGCAGAGTTCGAATTCTCTTCCCCCCATTTTATATTTTTGTTGTGTGTTTCTTCCATGTGCTGTTCCTGGGCATGTATATGTACTGTGTGCACTAGGTAGAATGGAGGCATTATTTTTGCTGCTATCAACAGCTCGTGGTTTCTGTTCCTTTTGCTCCAAGTCACATATCTTGAGGTTGAGCTTGTGGATTCATGGCCATGTGTAGGGAAGTGTTGCATGCAAGTGTGTGTTTACTTGTGAGTTTACTTGTGTGCCTTGCTAGGCTAGAGCATGTGGGTGCTAGTCATCCTCATGATGGTGGCCTTGTGCAAGTTTGTGTGATTGAAGGGGTTCCCTCCTCACCTCATATATCTTGTGTGTGTGAGCTTGTTCTAGTGTTTTTTTGCGATCATAACATGTGTAGGTATGTGCTTGATCTAGAGCATGATGTGCTTGTGGGTGATGTGGAGTAGATGTGTGTGTGAGTAGCATTCCACCTTTGCAAGCAAGCTTTGCACCTTCACATGACCATATGTGAGAGGGCATGGTATGTTGTTTGTGTGGATAGCTTGGTAGTAGAGGTTATGAAGTTGATGTGCATGACAAAAACATGGGGTTCAAACCCCCATGTCACTTTGTCATTGTTCACATGAGCTCAACCATGTAGTTGTTGATATAGTGGAACTACATGAAATGATGCCCTATTCACTAGGCATGATTTGGAGTAGTTTCCTCTTCCTTAATTTGTGGTCACTTGTTCCAAGTAAGTGCCCACATATTATATATGATTTTTGGGTAGAATCTCCCAAGGAATCCAGTGGTGAAGTTATTTTTGCCATTGGGATACTTTGTGGAGTTGACATATTCAGATTTGTTGCAAGTTTGCTCTTTGTTTCCATGGAATAGGTGGAGCCCAAGGGCATGAGGTTTTGTGTGCTAGTAGTAGGGGTTTTGCTCTACACCATAGTGGTGTCATTTACCACTTGGTGATACTTGTGTGCAAACTATGCCTAGACAAAGTGGGCATGTGGCTGAAAAAAAGTCCAGCTTAGTGCAATCTGAAATTTCACCAAGTCTGGGAATTCTGAAAACATTTTCTTCTCCTATAGATGAGGATGTGCTGGTCATTGTTTTGAGAACTAGCCTTAGATCAGTGATAGGATTTTGGACCTGATATGTTCGTGAAGCTCCCTGTCAAATTTCAAATCATTTGGAGTCCAGTAGGTTGTGTTTTGATTGCTGCCAAAAAGCTTCAGAAGAAAGACAGAAATTCAGGTGCAGGAATTTTCACTAAGTCCGTGAGATCTGATGGTTTTGGAAAAGTTTGTGGCCTTGTATCTTCTAGAGTTCAATTACTTTTGTTATAATTCTTGCTGGTGCTTGTAGTGTTCTTGGTGGGCTACATCCACATATATTATTTGTCATATTTGGAGGTCTGTAGCTATGTTGCATGTAGCTCCCAAAGAGCTAAGATGCAGATTATGGCAGATTGAGTTGTATAGTCATTTTGATCATGTGTGTGCTTAGTTGATGTTGTGGTGTTCTTCCTTGCTCCAACCCATTCATGTTGGGTTGTTATATGTCTTGGCAACCTGGGAATACCAGATTTGTGCCAATTGTGAGTGTGGTGTTGATTCTTACACGTAGAGCTTCATATCTTGTTTCGTTGATTCCCGTTGATCCGTAGCTCCGATTGTATTGTTCTTTATATGTTTTTGCATCGTTTTCACGAGACGGATCTGTTCGTGCCATTCTCATGCATGTCAAAATAGCCTAGTGTACAGTTCTGTCCAGAAACTTATAGTAGTTCCTTTTGCTTGTGCTAGTGATAGAAATAGTGATGCATGCTCATTTTTCATCTCATGCATCATGTGATTGTTGCATCTTATGGTGCTGCTGTTCATTAGTTTTTATTCTTATGTTGGGTAGCACCGGGATCGGAGAACGAATACGTGGAGTCAGGAGAGTACATGCAGGACGAACCAGAACCATTCCAAGCTGAAGATATCACAGGCAAGATGATATGACCTTGATTCCATCTCTAGACTTGTTAGGATAGTTTCGTTTCCATGTCGTATTGCTCGCTGCCTACCACTGAATTAAATTGCCTCTTGATATGCCATGAGCCCAAACACTGTTCTCCTTCCTAGCAAAACTTGTATGGCTAAGTAGGCTTTGCTCAGCTACTAATGTTAGCGTTGCTAGATGCAGGTGCTTTGACTCATGTGATAACATGAGCTTGATATCATTATCTTAAATCCTGTTATTTAATTAATGCACCTATATACTTGGTAAATGACGGGAGGCCTAGCCTTTTGTCGGGTGCTTTGTTCCGTTATTGCCGCCTTAGTTACCGGCTACCGGTGTTTGATTCCATAATGATCGCTCCTAACACGTTCGGGGTTGTTATGGGGACCCCCTCGATAAATCGCGTAGTGCTAAGGCTTGTCCGGCAGGACCTAACATTGGTGTTAATTTTCTAATCACTTAATAATAAACTGCATAGGGAATAGCTACCTCGAGGAATTTAATCAACAACCCGGGCCAGTGCTCCTCATGAGTGTTGGTCCAAACTAGAGTAGTGTGCGGGGCCAACCCGGGGCAACTCGGGAGATGTCTATCAGGCCACTGTACGATGTGCTCATCCAGCGTGTCCTGAGACTGAGATACGCGGCTCTTATCGGGGTCGTCGACACGTCGGGAGGTCCTGCTAGCCTTGTCTTACCTTAGCGGTATATCTTGCGTATAGGAATCCCGGTGAAGCTTTGGTTTCCCCCACAGTTGAGGTTTTCCTCTAAGGAATCCGACGAGATCACGAGATTCGTGATAGAGGATGCCTTTGCGGCATGTGTACGTTTGCGATGGACTAGTTGGAGCACCCCTGCAGGGTTTAATCTTTCAGAAAGCCGTGCCCGCGGTTATGTGGCAACTTGGAATATTTTGTTAACATCCAGTATTAGAGAACTTAAACATAAGTTAATAAAAACTTCCAACTGTGTGCGTAACCGTGACTGTCCCCTCGAAGATCTTTCTTCGATCGGGAACACGGTGGGGTTATGAATGCCGTAGGTAGGTGATCAGGATCACGTAGTGATCAAGTATTCCCGACCGCTAGTGAAGAACACCTTCTCAATTACTTCCCGTAAGTTAGCCACTGAATCAAGCTTAGGATGTTGCAGCCTTATACACTTCACCCTTACCCTTCCTAAAAACATGACTAGTTCTGGCACCAAGGTCTTAGATTGCTGAGTCCCCGTGGCTCATGGATTCCTCTGAAACTCCCAAAAGGTACAGGGACCCCAGAGGCAGATGATCCCGACGGCACCCAGCTGGCGTGGCAGTACGACGAGGAGACAGACCGCCTCTACGTGAACTATCCAGAGGACTGAGGCGTGGTCGTGATCGTGGGCCTACAGGCAGGGTAGCATAGCATTTCTATGTTTATGTAGTCCGTAGCGGAACTACCTTGATTGTATATGTGATGTACTCTGAGTTATTAATGAGAAGACAGTTGAATCCCGAATTGTCTACTTTTATTATTATTTGTGCTATGTTACTTGCTTGCGAAACGCTTAGATGCGCTTCTTTCCTATTCGGGTGTCACATCCCTAACCCTTAACCAAGATAGCATTGTGCTCATGTCTTCTTTGCATTTGCATCTAAGAAGTTTCAACAAAACCAACAAAGTGGCAAAGGAAAAACTCAAAACCCTAGCCACCATTTCAATTAAAGGAAATTTCAAACTAGTTCAAATCAATGAACCCAAAATGGCCTCAAGAAATGTTCAAACTTTCTGATAAATCATGAAAGTAAATGAGCATTGGAGAAAACTATTTTCTTGACACTTTAAGCATTTTAAATAAATGCAAAAGCCACTGGTTTCAAATTTAAAATTTGAAATCAAAAACTATAATTTTCCAAAAATATTGAAAGTCTTGGAAATGAGTGGGGATATTATAACAAATATTTCAGGAGGTCTAAAATAGTTTTTACTTTTTGTTTTGGAGCTGAAATAATTAGCTAAGCAATAAATAGCAAAACAGAAAAACAAAAAAAACAGAAGAAAAAGAAAGGAGTTACCTGTCGCCTAAGCCGGCCCGGCCCAACTCCCCGCTCGTCCCCTCCCTCGCGCCAGTAGGCAGCAGGAGGTGGCCGCCGCCTCCTCCGGCGCGGCCACGCACCTGCGTGCCTGCCTGGCCGCTGGTTCGCGCTGGCGACGATGGGGATAAGCTCCCCACAGCTTCCCCTATCCATTCCCCGCCTCGGTTCTTCCCCTCCTCCCGGATCTCCTCCTTCTCCCTGCTGCCGCCATTAGAGCCGAGCTCGAGCTCGAGCTGGCCGTGCCCCTGGCCATAGGAACCCCTCCCAGAGCACGCCATTAGCTCCGCCTCGTCGCCCTGGTCATCTCTGCAGAAGCCGAAGCTTCCTCGAGCCCTGCAACGCCCGCAACGCCGTCGTCTTCCTCCTCCGGCCGCCGGACCTTTCCCGTCGATTCGTCGCCCCCAGGCCTTCCCCGAGCCGTCTGAGCTCTGCCCTGCACTCCCTGTGAGCATGCGGTCGTTTTCCCTAGGTTTTCCCCGTCGATCCCCTCCTCTAGCCCTAGTTTCACCGGAGCCCGACGAGGACCGCCGCTGCCGTTCGTCGCCGGTAGCCCTCCGATGTCCAGCTCGTCCTCCCGAGAGCACCAGCAGCTCCAGGACGACGCGTAGATGCCGTAGCAGCTAAGAGCTGAGCGTGGATCCCTCTGATTCAAAGCCCCCGACGACGCCCGAGCTTCGGCCGCCGCCCCGGCTCGTCGCCGACGCCTCTTCCGGCGACCCTAGCCTCCCCAGATGGTCCTGCCAGATCGGCCACTTCGCGAGCATGTTGTAGCTGCAAACCGCGTGCGTTTTGGTGCTGTGCAGCGTCGTCTAGGTCGCCTCCGGCGAGCCCTCCGCCGCGGGTCTGGTCGCCGGCGACCACCCTCCGGTGGCCGTCGACGTGGCCGACCATTAGGGCGTAATCGCCCACCCCTCAGTCGCTGACAGAGGGCCCCACGCGTGGTCAAACCCCAATTAGGGGCTGGTCAACGCGGGATTAGTCCCAGAGAGGCTGACCAGTGGGGCCCCCCTGTCAGGTTTGACCTGCACAGGTCGGGTGACCTGCTGACGTCAGCCTGATGCAATAAATGGAATTTCCAGTATAAAAATAATTCAGGAAATTGCTAAAAATTGCAAAAATCATAGAAATTAATCTGTAACCCCAATGAAAATAAATTATATATGAAAAAGTATCAGAAAAATTCAAGGATTCTGATTATGCTATTTTCAACTATGTTTGAAAAAGTTACAGGACCCTAATTTGTGAAATAAGGAATAATTCAATTCTTTAATCACTTTATAAATGGAATTTGCAAAAATATCCAAATTTCATTATAAATACAATGATCACACACTACCCTAGATATAAATCAGTACCATAACATGACATTTCATGCATGTTAACATTAGGTTGATCTGAGCATTAGGTCGAATCAATTGAACCGTAATCCGAGAATACCCGTTTGAATTGCTATTCGAATGTGATTCAAATCAACTCTAAACCTAAAACATCTTGATTATAATAACCTATCACTTGTATTCGCATGCCATGCTCATGCATCATTTTGATTGCATATGTTTGTTATTGAATGTTGCCATTCATTTCGGTAGGCTCCGCACCCCCGGATTCCACCGAATATCCGTCTGACGGATATCGTTCCTCCTCTGAGCAACAAGGCAAGCAACCCTTTTGATCATCACGATAACCCCTATGTTCTTGCTCCTGCACCTATTTATTGCATTAGGATCAAATGCTTCAACTGCTTTTGCCACGATAGTTGGACCCACTTCCTTTGCATGACTTAACCTTGTCACAGTAAATAGCCGAACCTTGCAACCTAGCATACCTGGTAGTTGCTTGAGCTATGATGTGCCTTATCCTGCTATGCATGCTATGCTTAGAGTTATGTATGGTCTGTCATCTGGGAGATGAACAGAAATGTGGAATGTGTTCGGTGAGCAAAGGTCGTGTGTTGAACTTGATTTGGTAAAGGTATCGGTGAAAGGCTGTGTAGGAGTACATGGCGGGTTGTTTCATTGGAACCGTCCTTAGGAACTGAGTTCCGTGTATGTAATCCATGACTAGATACTACCACATGCCGGGCCCTGAAATATGACCCCGCTCGGCCTATTAATCGCGTAGTACTCGGTCCAGGAGTTGCAAGTAGTTTCTGGTGTTTATAGTAATGCTGGAGGCCGTGCATGGTGCTGACCTGAGAGGTGGACCGTGATGCGGTAGGCAGTGGCACGGTGTACCAAGTGGCACCCGGATGGTGGGCTTGGGAACCCTGCGCACATCCTTTGAGGCCGTGGCAGAAACCTCGGCCGGACTTCCGTACGGGTTACTCTGAGATAGGCGATAAACCTGGACTAGGTACTAGTGTGGTTGACGGTCGTGGCCGACTCCCTCGCTGGGCTTCCGCTTGAAGGTTGCCGAGGTGCATGACGTGCACATGGCGATAAGTGGCGGGAGCGTGTGTGACGAAGTACACCCCTGCAGGGTTATGATCTATTCGAATATCCGCGTCCGCGGATATGGACTACTTGGAGACATATGTTGTTCATAGATAACTTCAATGGCTACTCATAAAATTGTCAAGATAAGCGTGAGTGTCGTGGACGGCATTTCCGTATGGAGACGGAATGATTCCACGATAGTGTATTGTTGTGGTGTTAGTGGACTCGTGTGCGAGAAATCAAGTTGTCAAAACTAATTTCAAAAAAGCAAGTTGTCTAGCCACGAGTCAAATGCTGGCTTCCCGCATGAAACCCCACAATACCTTTTGATACCTTGCATGAGTAGTTAGTTCTCCTAAAGTCTTGCTGAGTACCTTCGTACTCATGTTTGTTTAATAAATGTTGCAGAGGTTGCTAATGACCCTAATGGAGGGTTCTTCGTAGACATCGACGACGACGAGTAGCTGGTGTCCCAGCTACGATCTGGCCCTACGTCGGCTCTGTAGTATAGTCAGGCCATGTGCCTTCTAGTTGCTCTGTCTGTACCCAGACAGTTTATAACTCTTCCGCTGGCTTGTAATTGTGTGACTGCTATTATGGGTCGAGAGACCCTTAATGTGTAATATTATGTGTGTGGCTCTTCCGAGCCTCTTAAATAAAGCTTGTATGGTTATGGTTATGTTGTGATGCCATCGATGTATCTATACATATCGGTATGCCATGCGTACGTGTGTCTTACTTGATATGTATGGGGTTCGAATACCTAGTCGTGAACTTTAGTAGCACTCCTTACAAGGAAATGCCCCTTTGTGATCCAACGAGCCTTGGTAGTTCGCTACTGCTCCAGACACATTGGTTGACCGGCATGTGTCCTTCTTAGCTGTTGTGCCTGTCCCCTTTGGGGAAATGTCACGCGACGTAATGGAGTCCTTGTAGCTTGCTACGACTCGTCTACGTTCGTTGGTGACCGACACCTGCTTTGTTGGGTCATGTATGCCTGTCCTTGTGCGGAACTGCCACTTTGGTTTATGACTAGACATGTCGATCCGGGTTCTTTGACATTGGATTGCTAGCGACACTATCGCATACGTGAGTCACAAGACGCAAACGGTCCCGGCTAAGGTAAGGCTGCAGCCGTGGAGTTAACCGTGCGTGAGACCACAAAGGGAAGCGTTGTGTTACAGGCTGGATTCCTATGGCTTAGGATCGGGGTCCCGACAGCGTTGGTATCAGAGCCTGATTGACTGTAGGATTACTAAGCCAAACTGGTCGAAGTTGAGTCTAGAATTTCTTAGTTATATATAGGGGAATTGTTTGTGGAAGGGAACGTAACACTCTTGTTCTCTTCTCAAGATATTCTATCCTGGTCATCCTCGTCTTTTCCGCGGGAATTAAGGACTAGATTTCTCATCTTCTCCCAGGCTCGTGTTTCCGATCGGTAGCTTATAGTACTACGGGTCGAGAGATATTGGGTTTCTTTTATTCCTAGGAAGCAGGAAGTAAGTTTGGTGACCAGAGAATTGAACTTGATAGTTGAGTGGTTACGCTATTCCATTTTGGGTTGTCTCAAATTTGTTTTTGAGCATTTACAGCCGTTATGCTGCCCAATTTTTCATTCGGAGCTCTAATGCTTTTGCATTACTCTCTATTTACAGATGCCTGGTTGTCCTTCTCGTCAGGTGGTACGTCTGACCAGGTGCATTGATGTACCGGGTCATACGGCCATGCTGGTCAGGGTGATGTCGGTGTGCGGTTACCGCTGGTACCCCGAGTACACGGTAGAGGAACAGTACCGAGACTTCAACCAGAGCCAGTACATCTGCACTGTTAGGGTATTTCCAGACTACCCTGGAGCGGAGAAGCCAATCCATTGGTCCTATGGGTTGGGGGTCACCGTTGACATGGCAGTACATGATGCTGCCTATTCAATGCTGACCATTATGAGAGCGAGACATGCACTGTTGCAGAATTCAGAGTTCTGCTATGTTCCGGCCTCTCAGTCTGGTGAAGAGGGATACCTCAGTGGAGTCTATTTTGATTCTTCCATGGAGGATCCACTTCTGCAGTCCACTGTTGAGATGCTAGAGAACAGAGACAAGGATGCTCGTGCTCTCCGCATGGAGCTTTATGCTACCCGTGCCCGTCTGTGGACAGCTTTGACGCAGCTGGCACCGGTAGTCCGGACAGGGTATGGAGAGATGGAGATGCTGAATCCTGTTAGGACCCATCTTCCGGCTCACGTTGACTGGCCAGCTATAGGAGGAGTCACACCTCTTCGGGGACCCCTCTTACCACCGGTCAGGGGACCAAGGCCACATCCCTGTCCTTACGGATCCCAGGGATCTCAGGCTAGAGTGTTTCCTGATCCGCAGGTTGAGCTTCCAGGTCATGGAGGTAACCTCTATGAGATGTTCTATGCGGATGCCTGAGCTATGAGCGGAAGGATAGTATGGTAGTAGCCGTATGCTCACAGTCCTGCGTGACTTGTGGAGTATGGTAGTAATGTGAAACGAATTCCGGAGGCCTAGATAAATAATGTATAGGAAGCTTGTAAGCCTCTGATGAGTAGTTCCACCATTTCAGTAGTTTGCTCTTCGAGTAAGTTTGTACTGAACTATGTAAGGGTGTGTATGAACCATGGTGTATATATAGCAGTTGCTTGTTACCATGTTGTTCGGATATTCATTTCCGCATTCCGTGTGTTCAATACATTCTTAATCCATAGTTAGTATTGATATGATATTGGTCTAAGCTATGAGTTTGTTTGTCAGGATGGTGTTCACCAGGTTGAACCGTGCCCCTGCTCATGAGCAAGGTGAGGGTAGTCAAGCTTCGCAGGAAGACCTGCCTCACCCACCTTCTCTAGTAGAAGTGATGCTTGAGGCAGAAAGAAACAAAAGGGAGACCAACCGACTGCTAGAGCGTATTGAGAAGAATACGGCTCGACAGCCTAGGAATGCTGCAGTGTCCCTCAATGACTTTGTGAAGCTGAATCCTCCAAAGTTTCATCATTCCGTCGATCCCCTCGACGCTGATGGCTGGCTGTGCAGCATTTCACGCAAGATTCGCTCTGCGAATGTGTCTGAGGCCGACAAGGTGACCTTTGCGGCGTATTTCCTGGAGGGACCCGCCAATCTGTGGTGGGAGAATTTTGAAGCTATGCGTCCCACTGAACCAGTGGCCACATGGGCAGACTTCAGTGCGGCTTTTCGTCTGCACCATATTCCAGAGGGCCTGATGGACAGAAAGAGAGAGGAGTTATGTGCTTTCACTCAGGGCAAGTTGTCTGTGGATGCCTATAGCCGCGAGTTCGGTAACCTCGCCCGCTATGCAACAGAGGAGGTATCTACTGACGCCAAGAAGCAAGCAAGATTCCGTAAGGGTCTGAGCCCTGAGCTCCGTCGAGATCTGCGCCTCCATGAGTGTGCAAGCTTTCAAGCCCTGGTCAACAAAGCGATCAGTGCGGAGACTGGTCATACTGACTTCGAAGCCACAAGGAAGCACTCCCGTGACTTTGGCTCATCTTCTGGTTCCGCGTTTCAAAAACGCAGGCTGTGGGTTCCAAACAGTTCTCTGCCGCCAAGATACACTCCGAGGCCATCCTACGTGGCGCCTCAGACGAATGAGGCCAACCCTCCATCAAAAGCTTATGGTGGTCCAGCTAGCAATGCTGCACCACGTGCCAACCAGGTGATATGCTACAAGTGTGGAGAACCAGGGCATTATTCCCGTGAGTGTCCTCAGAATGTGGGTGCCAAGCAACCCGGAAAATCCGTCGGGCAGGCCAAGTCGGGTAAAGCGTTTTATGTGAAGCCAACTCCTGCACGTGGCCGTGTGAACTATGTGTCAGCAGAAGAAGCTGCGGAGGATCCCGACGTCATGCTGGGTACGCTTCTTGTTAATCATCACCCAGCGTCCGTTCTCTTTGACACTGGGTCTTCTCATTCCTTCATTTCAGAAAGTTATGCACAGTTGCATAACATGTCATTTTGTGATATGCCAATCCCATTGGTTGTCCAAACCCCTGGTAGTAAATGGCAAACCTCTAGGATAACCTATGGCAATGAAATTCTAGTAGACAGGCTAGTTTTTCTAGCCTCATTGATAGCATTGAAATCTTCGGATATTAATATCATCTTGGGCATGGACTGGATGTCAGCTCACTATGCCAAGATTGATACTCAATCTAGAAATGTCCAGCTTACCCATCCCTCGGGTGAGATAGTAAATGTCTCTACTCGAGTTGCCAAATGCCAGCTCTACTCCTTAAATGCCAACCCTCTTCCGGAACTTGAAGACATTCCGGTAATCCGTGACTTTCCGGATGTTTTTCCAGAGGAACTGCGAGGAATTCCACCTGACAGAGATGTAGAGTTTGTGATAGATCTTGTTCCGGGAACTGCCCCAATAGCCAGGAGACCTTATAAGATGGCACCCCTAGAGCTAGCCGAAATTAAGAAGCAATTAGATGAGGCCTTGAGCAAGGGTTTCATTCGTCCTAGCTCTTCTCCTTGGGCTTGTCCCGTCCTCTTCGTCAAGAATAAAGACGGAACGGATCGGATGGTTGTAGATTACCGACCAGTTAATCTGGTCACCATTAAGAACAAGTATCCGCTCCCCAGGATCAACGATCTGTACGATCAGCTCGCTGGATCCTCAGTCTTCTCCAAAATGGATTTGAGGTTGGGATACCATCAAATCAAGATTAAGAACGGGGACATTCCAAAAACAGCTTTTGTTACTCGTTATGGCCAATATGAGTACACCGTTATGTCCTTCGGTTTAACCAATGCCCCAGCCACCTTCTCTCGGCTGATGAATTCAATCTTTATGGAGTATTTGGATAAATTCGTCGTAGTATACCTCAATGATATTCTCATCTACTCAAGGAATGAACAAGAACATGCCGAGCATCTAAGGCTGGTATTGATGAAACTTCGAGAGCACCGCCTTTATGCCAAATTTTCAAATGTGAATTCTGGTTACCAGAAGTGACCTATCTAGGCCACGTAATCTCTGGTAAGGGTATTGCTGTCAATCCCGAGAGAGTCCAAGCTGTCCTTAATTGGACTCAACCTGAATCGGTTAAGCAAGTTAGGAGTTTTCTTGGTCTAGCGAGCTATTGTCGCCGCTTCGTCGAGAATTTCTCCAAGGTTGCAAAGCCTCTGACTGAACTCCTCAAGAAGGATAAAAAGTTCGAGTGGACACCATAGTGTGAGCATAGTTTTCAGGAACTGAAAAGACGCCTGACTTCCGCACCTGTGTTGCTACCACCGGATTTCTCTAAGGACTTTGTTATCTATTGTGACGCCTCGCGACAAGGATTAGGTTACATTCTCATGCAAGATCGTCATGTGATCGCATACGCATCTCGATAGTTGCGTCCACCTGAGGATAATTATCCCACACATGACCTTGAGCTTGCAGTTGTGGTCCATGCACTAAAAACCTGGCGACATTACCTTCTGGGTAATCGTTGCGAAATATTCACTAATCACCAAAGTCTGAAATATATCTTCACCCAGCCGGATTTGAATCTCAGGCAAAGACGGTGGGTTGAGTTGATCTCGGATTACGACTTAGGGATAACTTACACCCCGGGGAAGGCCAATGTTATGGCCGATGCACTAAGTCGTAAATCTTATTGTAACAATTTGATGCTACAACAAGGTCAACCACATCTCCATGAGGACTTTCGGAAGTTGAATCTTCATATTGTTCCTCAAGGATTCCTTTCTACCCTGGTGGCGAAGCCTACTCTTAAGGATCAAATTATAACTGGCCAAAAGCGTGACAAGGGTATATCACAGATCAAGGAGAATATTTTTAGCGGAAACGCTAAAGAATTTTCCATGAATGATCAAGGTGTTGTGTTCTTCCAGAATCGTTTAGTGGTTCCTAAGAACCCACATCTAAGGCAGTTAATCCTTAAGGAGGCTCATGATTCCCCTCTCACCATTCATCCCGGTAGTACTAAGATGTATCAGGACCTACGCCAGAGATTCTGGTGGACTAGGATGAAGAGAGAAATTGCTGAGTTCGTTGCTAACTGCGATGTTTGTCGTCGAGTTAAGGCAGAACATGAAAGGCCTGCTGGCACCCTTCAACCTTTAGCTATTCCTGAATGGAAATGGGATAAAGTTAGCATGGATTTCATTACCGGATTTCCCAAGACCAAGAAAGGAAATAATGCTATCTTTGTGGTCATTGACCGTCTTTCCAAAGTGGCTCATTTTCTTCCTGTTCGTGAGAGTATAACAGCTAGCCAGCTAGCAGAGTTATATATCTCTCGAATAGTGTCTCTTCATGGTGTTCCCCTGGAAATTAACTCGGACCTTGGAAGTATCTTTACTTCTCGCTTCTGGGAAAGTTTTCAGAATGCCATGGGGACTCACTTATCTTTTAGCACTGCTTTCCATCCTCAATCAAGTAGAAAGAGTGAATCAAATTCTAGAAGATATGCTCCGAGCTTGTGTTATATCGTTCGGTATGAATTGGGAGAAGTGTCTTCCATTCGCCGAATTCGCTTATAACAGCAGTTATCAATCAAGCTTGGGCAAAGCCCCTTTTGAAGTTCTCTATGGACGAAGATGTCGAACACCTCTTAATTGGTCAGAAACCGGAGAGAGGCAACTCTTTGGCCCGGACATGATCCAGGATGTAGAAGAGCAGGTTCGCATTATTCGTGAAAAGTTGAAAACAGCCCAGTCTCGTCAAAAGAGCCAATATGATCGTCATCATAAGGCTGTGACCTTTGAAGTTGACGAGAAGGCTTACCTTCGGGTTACACCTTTGAAGGGTACCCATCGTTTCGGTATCAAGGGCAAGTTGGCTCCTCGTTACATTGGACCTTTTCACATTCTTGCCAAACGAGGAGAAGTTGCCTACCAGTTGGAACTTCCTCCGCATCTTTCCAAGGTTCATGATGTTTTCCACGTCTCGCAACTCAGGCATTGCTTTTCGGATCCTATCCGTGAAGTGGACCACGAAACTCTTGATCTACAAGATAACCTTTCTTACCGAGAATACCCCATGCGTATTCTTGATCAAGCTGAGCGTACCACTCGACGTCGAAACCTCAAGTTTCTTAAAGTTCAATGGTCAAATCATTCTGAAAAGGAGGCAACTTGGGAAAGAGAGGATCGTCTCCGACTCGAATATCCTGCATTATTCCCGACGACTTCTAAATCTCGGGACGAGATTCCTTTTGAGTGGGGGTGAGTTGTCACATGCCTAACCCTTAACCAAGATAGCATTGTGCTCATGTCTTCTTTGCATTTGCATCTAAGAAGTTTCAACAAAACCAACAAAGTGGCAAAGGAAAAACTCAAAACCCTAGCCACCATTTCAATTAAAGGAAATTTCAAACTAGTTCAAATCAATGAACCCAAAATGGCCTCAAGAAATGTTCAAACTTTCTGATAAATCATGAAAGTAAATGAGCATTGGAGAAAACTATTTTCTTGACACTTTAAGCATTTTAAATAAATGCAAAAGCCACTGGTTTCAAATTTAAAATTTGAAATCAAAAACTATAATTTTCCAAAAATGTTGAAAGTCTTGGAAATGAGTGGGGATATTATAACAAATATTTCAGGAGGTCTAAACTAGTTTTTACCTTTTGTTTTGGAGCTGAAATAATTAGCTAAGCAATAAATAGCAAAACAGAAAAACAAAAAAAAACAGAAGAAAAAGAAAGGAGTTACCTGTCGCCTAAGCCGGCCCGGCCCAACTCCCCGCTCGTCCCCTCCCTCGCGCCAGTAGGCAGCAGGAGGTGGCCGCCGCCTCCTCCGGCGCGGCCACGCACTTGCGTGCCTGCCTGGCCGCTGGTTCGCGCTGGCGACGACGGGGATAAGCTCCCCACAGCTTCCCCTATCCATTCCCCGCCTCGGTTCTTCCCCTCCTCCCGGATCTCCTCCTTCTCCCTGCTGCCGCCATTAGAGCCGACCTCGAGCTCGAGCTGGCCGTGCCCCTGGCCATAGGAACCCCTCCCAGAGCACGCCATTAGCTCCGCCTCGTCGCCCTGGTCATCTCTGCAGAAGCCGAAGCTTCCTCGAGCCCTGCAACGCCCGCAACACCGTCGTCTTCCTCCTCCGGCCGCCGGACCTTTCCCGTCGATTCGTCGCCCCCAGGCCTTCCCCGAGCCGTCTGAGCTCTGCCCTGCACTCCCTGTGAGCATGCGGTCGTTTTCCCTAGGTTTTCCCCGTCGATCCCCTCCTCTAGCCCTAGTTTCACCGGAGCCCGACGAGGACCGCCGCTGCC
Source organism: Hordeum vulgare subsp. vulgare (assembly GCF_904849725.1). Classification (NCBI taxonomy): domain Eukaryota; kingdom Viridiplantae; phylum Streptophyta; class Magnoliopsida; order Poales; family Poaceae; genus Hordeum; species Hordeum vulgare. Next base: position 595,376,925 of record NC_058519.1, on the reverse strand, counting down.
GTTCGTCGCCGGTAGCCCTCCGATGTCCAGCTCGTCCTCCCGAGAGCACCAGCAGCTCCAGGACGACGCGTAGATGCCGTAGCAGCTAAGAGCTGAGCGTGGATCCCTCTGATTCAAAGCCCCCGACGACGCCCGAGCTTCGGCCGCCGCCCCGGCTCGTCGCCGACGCCTCTTCCGGCGACCCTAGCCTCCCCAGATGGTCCTGCCAGATCGGCCACTTCGCGAGCATGCTGTAGCTGCAAACCGCGTGCGTTTTGGTGCTGTGCAGCGTCGTCTAGGTCGCCTCCGGCGAGCCCTCCGCCGCGGGTCTGGTCGCCGGCGACCACCCTCCGGTGGCCGTCGACGTGGCCGACCATTAGGGCGTAATCGCCCACCCCTCAGTCGCTGACAGAGGGCCCCACGCGTGGTCAAACCCCAATTAGGGGCTGGTCAGCGCGGGATTAGTCCCAGAGAGGCTGACCAGTGGGGCCCCCCTGTCAGGTTTGACCTGCACAGGTCGGCTGACCTGCTGACGTCAGCCTGATGCAATAAATGGAATTTCCAGTATAAAAATAATTCAGGAAATTGCTAAAAATTGCAAAAATCATAGAAATTAATCTGTAACCCCAATGAAAATAAATTATATATGAAAAAGTATCAGAAAAATTCAAGGATTCTGATTATGCTATTTTCAACTATGTTAGAAAAAGTTACAGGACCCTAATTTGTGAAATAAGGAATAATTCAATTCTTTAATCACTTTATAAATGGAATTTGCAAAAATATCCAAATTTCATTATAAATACAATGATCACACACTGCCCTAGATATAAATCAGTACCATAACATGACATTTCATGCATGTTAACATTAGGTTGATCTGAGCATTAGGTCGAATCAATTGAACCGTAATCCGAGAATACCCGTTTGAATTGCTATTCGAATGTGATTCAAATCAACTCTAAACCTAAAACATCTTGATTATAATAACCTATCACTTGTATTCTCATGCCATGCTCATGCATCATTTTGATTGCATATGTTTGTTATTGAATGTTGCCATTCATTTCGGTAGGCTCCGCACCCCCGGATTCCACCGAATATCCGTCTGACGGATATCGTTCCTCCTCTGAGCAACAAGGCAAGCAACCCTTTTGATCATCACGATAACCCCTATGTTCTTGCTCCTGCACCTATTTATTGCATTAGGATCAAATGCTTCAACTGCTTTTGCCACGATAGTTGGACCCACTTCCTTTGCATGACTTAACCTTGTCACAGTAAATAGCCGAACCTTGCAACCTAGCATACCTGGTAGTTGCTTGAGCTATGATGTGCCTTATCCTGCTATGCATGCTATGCTTAGAGTTATGTATGGTCTGTCATCTGGGAGATGAACAGAAATGTGGAATGTGTTCGGTGAGCAAAGGTCGTGTGTTGAACTTGATTTGGTAAAGGTACCGGTGAAAGGCTGTGTAGGAGTACATGGCGGGTTGTTTCATTGGAACCGTCCTTAGGAACTGAGTTCCGTGTATGTAATCCATGACTAGATACTACCACATGCCGGGCCCTGAAATATGACCCCGCTCGGCCTATTAATCGCGTAGTACTCGGTCCAGGAGTTGCAAGTAGTTTCTGGTGTTTATAGTAATGCTGGAGGCCGTGCATGGTGCTGACCTGAGAGGTGGACCGTGATGCGGTAGGCAGTGGCACGGTGTACCAAGTGGCACCCGGATGGTGGGCTTGGGAACCCTGCGCACATCGTTTGAGGCCTTGGCAGAAACCTCGGCCGGACTTCCGTACGGGTTACTCTGAGATAGGCGATAAACCTGGACTAGGTACTAGTGTGGTTGACGGTCGTGGCCGACTCCCTCGCTGGGCTTCCGCTTGAAGGTTGCCGAGGTGCATGACGTGCACATGGCGATAAGTGGCGGGAGCGTGTGTGACGAAGTACACCCCTGCAGGGTTATGATCTATTCGAATATCCGCGTCCGCGGATATGGACTACTTGGAGACATATGTTGTTCATAGATAACTTCAATGGCTACTCATAAAATTGTCAAGATAAGCGTGAGTGTCGTGGACGGCATTTCCGTATGGAGACGGAATGATTCCACGATAGTGTATTGTTGTGGTGTTAGTGGACTCGTGTGCGAGAAATCAAGTTGTCAAAACTAATTTCAAAAAAGCAAGTTGTCTAGCCACGAGTCAAATGCTGGCTTCCCGCATGAAACCCCACAATACCTTTTGATACCTTGCATGAGTAGTTAGTTCTCCTAAAGTCTTGCTGAGTACCTTCGTACTCATGTTTGTTTAATAAATGTTGCAGAGGTTGCTAATGACCCTAATGGAGGGTTCTTCGTAGACATCGACGACGACGAGTAGCTGGTGTCCCAGCTATGATCTGGCCCTACGTCAGCTTTGTAGTATAGTCAGGCCATGTGCCTTCTAGTTGCTCTGTCTGTACCCAGACAGTTTATAACTCTTCCGCTGGCTTGTAATTGTGTGACTGCTATTATGGGTCGAGAGACCCTTAATGTGTAATATTATGTGTGTGGCTCTTCCGAGCCTCTTAAATAAAGCTTGTATGGTTATGGTTATGTTGTGATGCCATCGATGTATCTATACATATCGGTATGCCATGCGTACGTGTGTCTTACTTGATATGTATGGGGTTCGAATACCTAGTCGTGAACTTTAGTAGCACTCCTTACAAGGAAATGCCCCTTTGTGATCCAACGAGCCTTGGTAGTTCGCTACTGCTCCGGACACATTGGTTGACCGGCATGTGTCCTTCTTAGCTGCTGTGCCTATCCCCTTTGGGGAAATGTCACGCGACGTAATGGAGTCCTTGTAGCTTGCTACGACTCGTCTACGTTCGTTGGTGACCGACACCTGCTTTGTTGGGTCATGTATGCCTGTCCTTGTGCAGAACTGCCACTTTGGTTTATGACTAGACATGTCGATCCGGGTTCTTTGACATTGGACTGCTAGCGACACTATCGCATACGTGCGTCAAAAGACGCAAACGGTCCCGGCTAAGGTAAGGCAGCAGCCGTGGAGTTAACCGTGCGTGAGACCACAAAGGGATGCGTTGTGTTACAGGTTGGATTCCTATGGCTTAGGATCGGGGTCCCGACATCGGGGGCCTCGACCCCCAGATCGGAAAGGACCGCATCTTGGTCGTTACAATTCCGTATACTATTTGTCCATTGGTATGTTACTTGTTCGAGTTTCGATCCTATGTATCTCCATACCTAGTTCAACCTCGTTACCGGCAAGTCTGTTTACTCGTTCCGTAATACAAAATCACATGACTAACTCTTTAGTCATATTGCTTGCAAGGCTTGTTGTGATGTTGTATTACCGAGTGGGCCCCGAGAAACCTCTCCGTCACACGGAGTGACAAATCCTAGTCTTGATCCATGCCAACCCAACAGACACATTCGAAGATACCTGTAGAGCACCTTTATAGTCACCCAGTTACGTTGTGATTTTTGATACACACAAGGTATTCCTCCGGTGTCCTAGATTTGCATGATCTCATGGTCATAGGAACAGATACTTGGCATGCACAGAACAGTAGCAATAAACTAACATAATCACATGTTGCGTTCATAGTTTGGTTCTTGTCCATCACATCATTCTCCTAATGACGTGATCCCGTTATCAAACGACATCTCATGTCTATGGCCAGGAAACCTTGACCTTCTTTGATCAACGAGCTAGTCCTTCAGAGGCTCAATAGGACAATATGTTGTCTATGTATCCACACATGTATTTGAGTTTTCAATCAATACAATTATAGCATGGATAATAAATGATTATCATGAACACGGAAATATAATAATAACTAATTTATTATTGCCTATAGGACATAATTCCAACATATATTAATAGGGAAATCTCAAACTCATTAGGTAGAGAGGGTACGGGTATGGTATCATATAACGCGTACCTTTATACCCACTTACCCGTATAATACCTCACAACTACTACCATATTGCCTCAAAACTTTGTTGTGAGTTTGTGAACTTAAAATGTATGACTGTGTGTTGTTGTTTTCAACTTTTGATATGTTGTTGTTTATGAGAAAATGATGTCGTTTATTAGAATGTGTTGTTGTTTATGGTGTGTTATTGTTTATAAGTATGTGCTCTGTTATGATGTGTTGATGTGATAAATTATTATATATGTAGTTGTAGATGACTTTGTAGTGCTTAAATTGATACTTTGCAAACATGATTAATTTTTATCGATGGGTACACATTTATCCTCTCGGGTGGCGGGTATGGAAAATATTTGTATCCATTGACATGCATGAATACGGATGATGGGTAAGCTTAAAAAGGATGGGTATGGGTATGAGGTGGCTTCACCAATAACCAAACTCGGCTATGCCATGACCAATCTTATCTTGGACCGTCTACTAGCTAGAAAACAAGGAACGTACACTCTCCACATAAGCAAACTCTACGGTTTCACTTGTTCACTCTTACTAGTATCTTAGCTAGCTACGAGTAGTCTCTCCGCTTTTTATTTACTAAGTCAAACTTTATAAAATGTAACTAAGTTTATAGAAATTAATATGAACATTTACAATAATAAATCCATATGATACGAAAATATATTCAATGATGAATTCAATGGTATTAACTTGATAATGTATATGTTAATATTTTTTATATAAATTTATTCAAACTTTATAAATATCAACTTCAGACAAATTTAATATGCGAGTAAATAAAACGGAAGGTCATATTGATGGTAAGGGCCACTTCAAGGCGTGCACCAAATCAGACACACCAAACATCTACAAACATGTCCATGAATAGCGATAGGAAGCACAAACGTCTACGAACACGTCCATGAACAGCGATAGCACTAGTGGAAAACGGGCCTTTGGCCGGGACCCTTTAGTCCCGGCCTGCCTCTGGGCCGGGACTAAAGGCCCGGCCACGTCGCCCCAATTCTCAATGCCTCCCTCGAGGCTTTAGTCCCGGCCCGTAAGGAGCCTTTAGTCCCGGTTCGTGTCCCAAACCGGGACTAAAGGGCTACGCGGCGGGCAGTGGTGGTGGCAACCGTTCGTATCCCCCTTTAGTCCCGGTTGGTGGCTCAACCCGGGACTAAAGGCCTAACACGTGGCCTGCCGTAGTGGTGGCAACCGTTGGTATACTTCTTTAGTCCCGGTTGGTGGCTCAACCCGGGACTAAAGGCCCAAACGGTTTGCATCCCGCGTCGTTTCGGGTGATGAAAAGCACGAACCGAAGCACAGTCGCCATTTCTCTGTTTTTCTTCTCTCTCGCTCTCCCTCTCTTTTCTTCTCCTCTCTTCTTCCCTTCTCTTCTTCCACCATGCCAACTCGCTTTCAAAAGGTGCTCGCACATGGCACGACCATGCTCGATGTCGTGTACACGAACGAGAGCAGGGAGGTGCCATTTTTTCTTGAACAGTTGAAGGAAAAATGGCTTGACGCCGCAATGGATCATGAGAAGTTCTTGGGGCTTGATCTGGAGTACACGGCCGATCAACGCGGTGTTGCTGTCATCCAACTATGCTTCGCACGCCATGTCTTGATCTTCCAATGGGCGAGGTAAGTTTTGAGGCATTCTTTGATCCAAGATAATGACATTGTAAGTTTATTTGTTTCAATCATAGTTGGTTCCCTTCAAATAGTTGTAGTGAAACAATTTTGATTAGTTGAAGGGGAACACAATCTAATTGGAATAGTGTTCCATAATCTGAAAAATCGTATTAGAATCAACTAGTGTTTAATATGTTCCATTGGAATCATAGTTGGTTCCCTTCAAATAGTTGTAGTGAAACAATTTTGATTAGTTGAAGGGGAACACAATCTGATTGGAATAGTGTTCCATAATCCGAAAAATCGTATTAGAATCGACTAGTGTTTAATATGTTCCATTGGAATCATAGTTGGTTCGCTTCAAATAGTTGTAGTGAAACAATTTTGATTAGTTGAAGGGAACACAATCTGATTGGAATTGTGTTCCACAATCTGAAAAATCTGATTGGTTCAATATGTTCCATTGAAATCATAGTTGTAGTGATACAATTTTATGCGGTGTTCTTTGATCCAAGGTTATGAAAATTGCATATAGCTAGTGATCTCTCTAGGTTCCATTGGATAGCAATATGATATGTCATAGTCATGAAAATTGCATATAGCTAGTGATCTCTCTAGGTTCCATTGGATAGCTATAGTGATCTCTCTAGGTTCCATTGCATATGTTCTATTTGAATCCTAAAGATAATTTTCTCTTTAGTTGTAGTGAAACATGTTTCCTTATTGCAGCAGTATGTAACATTTGTTCCATTTTAATTTGTTTCTGTTGCAGTAGTGACAAGCATTGTCCAGAACTCATGGACTTTCTTCGCAGCGGCATCACTTTTGCTACCGTTGACATAAGGAACGACAAGCTGAAGATGAGGTACAGCTTCGGTATTGAGATACCAACTGGTTGCCTCATTGATCTCCAAACGGTATTCAGGCTTCGACATGTCAGGACTTCGATGGCTCATATGGCAGTTGCCTTGATCGACGAGGAATATGGTGATATGAAGACCAGTTTCCCAAAGTCTCAGCACAAACTTTGGGAGAAGGCCCCACTTGATCCTATCAACATTGAGTATGCAGCAAAAGATGCATACGTTTCATACGAGTTGTACCGCAAGATTCGAGTCGTCAACTATGGCCAGCGTCACCTCGAGGAAGGTGGACATTCTGATTCAGACGATTCAGACGAGTAGTGTTCTCAACGTCGAACACTTGTATATATATATCTATGGTAGCTATTATTATGTACTGTTTGGACTAGTATCATGTACTGCTTGGACCAATTTATATATGTCTAGTTTCTGTTTGTGCCCTTATAGTTTCCAAATTTGAATGGTTTAGCCCTTTCTAACTTCATTTGCTACTTTTGAATGGTTTAGCCCTTTCTAACTTCATGGTATCATGCATTTCGACCACATATATATACAAAAAGTCTTCAGTTCAAATAAGTTCAAAAAATGAAATCCATTTTGTAACAGATCTGTTTTTGATTAAAACAGTCATTTAAAAATGAAAGACCATTACTCCCACGTGGCGTGCAGCGGAACCACGTGGCGTGCAGCGGAACCACTTTTGTTGTGGGGGTCGCTTTTCCTTCTTCTCCTTGTGCTAGATATTTGTTATGCATTAGGGAAGGAAGGAATAGCCACCATCATCGACGGTCAAAAAATCAGGTGAGGGAGTGTCCACCATACATGAGAGAAGAAGAATGCCGACTGTTGTTGTGGGGTTGCTTCTCCTTCTTCTCTTTGTGCTAGATATTTGTTATGCACTAGGGGAAGAAGGAGTAGCGACCATCATCGACGGTCAAAAAATTAGGTGAGGGAGTGTCCACCATACATGCTATGTGGGTGAAATGATGATAGCATGCCAACTTTCAACATTTTCAGAGTTCATTTGTAGTGCTTTTCAATTTCAGGGTCAACTATCTCAAAAAAATAAGTAAATGCACGAAGAATACCAAATGAAGTCAGAAATTGTTGAAATTTTGTGATGTGCCTTTGAATGGTGCATTTTGAACACACAAAAAGTATGGAGTTCAAATAAGTTCAAAAAAATGAAATCCCTTTGTAAGAGATGAGTTCTCGTTCGAAACGCACATACTTCGAGAGAGATTGTCCGTTTTGTACACGAAGTGCATCCAGTTTTTGTCGTAGACCTCTCAACTTTTTAACACATGCGATGTGGGTGAAATGATGATAGCATGCCAACTTTCAACATTTTCGTAGTTCATTTGTAGTGCTTTTCAATTTCAGGGTCAACTAGCTCAAAAAAAATAAGTAAATGCACGAAGAATACCAAATGAAGTCAGAAATTGTTGAAATTTTGTGATGTGCCTTTGAATGGTGCATTTTGAACACAAAAAAAGTATGGAGTTCAAATAAGTTCAAAAAAATGAAATCCCTTTGTAAGAGATGAGTTCTCGTTTGAAACGCTAATACTTCGAGAGAGATTGTCCGTTTTGTACACGAAGTGCATCCAGTTTTTGTCGTAGACCTCTCAACTTTTTAACACATGCTATGTGGGTGAAATGATGATAGCATGCCAACTTTCAACATTTTCATAGTTCATTTGTAGTGTTTTTCAATTTCAGGGTCAACTAGCTCAAAAAAAGTAAATGCATGAAGAATACCAAATGAAGTCAGAAATTGTTGAAATTTTGTGATGTGCCTTTGAATGGTGCATTTTGAACACAAAAAAAGTATGGAGTTCAAAAAAATGAAATCCCTTTGTAAGAGATGAGTTCTCGTTTGAAACGCTGATACTTCGAGAGAGATTGTCCGTTTTATACACGAAGTGCATCCAGTTTTTGTCGTAGCCCTCTCAACTTTTTAACACATGCTATGTGGGTGAAATGATGATAGCATGCCAACTTTCAACATTTTCATAGTTCATCTGTAGTGCTTTTCAATTTCAGGGTCAACTAGCTCAAAAAAAATAAGTAAATGCACGAAGAATACCAAATGAAGTCAGAAATTGTTGAAATTTTGTGATGTGCCTTTGAATGGTGCATTTTGAACACAGAAAAAGTAAGGATTTCAAATAAGCTCAAAAAAATGAAATCCCTTCGTAAGAGATGAGTTCTCGTTCGAAACGCTCATACTTCGAGAGAGATTGTCCGTTTTGTATACGAAGTGCATCCAGTTTTTGTCGTAGCCCTCTCAACTTTTTAACACATGCTATGTGGGTGAAATGATGGTAGCATGCCAACTTTCAACATTTTCATAGTTCATTTGTAGTGCTTTTCAATTTCAGGGTCAACTAGCTCAAAAAAAAAAGTAAATGCACGAAGAATACCAAATGAAGTCAGAAATTGTTGAAATTTTGTGATGTGCCTTTGAATGGTGCATTTTGAACACACAAAAAGTATGGAGTTCAAATAAGTTCAAAAAAATGAAACCCCTTTGTAAGAGATGAGTTCTCGTTCGAAATCCTCATACTTCGAGAGAGATTGTCCGTTTTGTACACGAAGTGCATCCAGTTTTTGTCATAGCCCTCTCAACTTTTTAACACATGCTATGTGGGTGAAATGATGATAGCATGCCAACTTTCAACATTTTCACAGTTCATTTGTAGTGCTTTTAAATTTCAGGGTCAACTAGCTCAAAAAAAAAAGTAAATGCACGAAGAATACCAAATGAAGTCAGAAATTGTTGAAATTTTGTGATGTGCCTTTGAATGGTGCATTTTGAACACACAAAAAGTATGGAGTTCAAATAAGTTCAAAAAAATGAAACCCCTTTGTAAGAGATGAGTTCTCGTTCGAAATCCTCATACTTCGAGAGAGATTGTCCGTTTTGTACACGAAGTGCATCCAGTTTTTGTCGTAGCCCTCTCAACTTTTTAACACATGCTATGTGGGTGAAATGATGATAGCATGCCAACTTTCAACATTTTCACAGTTCATTTGTAGTGCTTTTAAATTTCAGGGTCAACTAGCTCAAAAAAAAAAGTAAATGCACGAAGAATACCAAATGAAGTCAGAAATAGTTGAAATTTTGTGATGTGCCTTTGAATGGTGCATTTTGCACACACAAAAAGTATGGAGTTCAAATAAGTTCAAAAAAAGGAAATCCCTTTGTAAGAGATGAGTTCTCGTTCGAAACCCTGATACTTCGAGAGAGATTGTCCGTTTTGTACACGAAGTGCATCCTGTTTTTGTCGTAGCCCTCTCAAGTTTTTACACATGCTATGTGGGTGAAATGATGATAGCATGCCAACTTTCAACATTTTCAGAGTTCATTTGTAGTGCTTTTCAATTTCAGGGTCAGCTAGCTCAAAAAAAAAAGTAAATGCACGAAGAATACCAAATGAAGTCAGAAATTGTTGAAATTTTGTGATGTGCCTTTGAATGGTGCATTTTGAACATACAAAAAGTATGGAGTTCAAATAAGTTCAAAAAATAAGTTCAAATAGTTTGGATAGTCAAAATAATTACTTTTGAAAATTGAAAATAGTTTTGCATTATTTATTCAATTTCAAACACTTTTCATTATCATAGTTTTGTCAAATTCTCAAATATGCAAAAAGAATTTTAATAAACATAGTTTTTTAATTGAAAATAACAAAATAGATAATAGTTTGGATAGTCAAAATAATTACTTTTGAAAATTGAAAATAGTTTTGCATTATTTATTCAATTTCAAACACTTTTCATTATCATAGTTTTGTCAAATTCTCAAATATGCAAAAAGAGTTTTAATAAACATAGTTTTTAATTGAAAATAACAAAATAGATAATAGTTTGGATAGTCAAAATTATTAATTATGAAAATAGAAAAAAATTGAAACTATATGAGAATTCATAGAGTAAATTCAATCTAAATTCACTTTGAATTTAGATTGAATTTTCTCTATAATTTCGAATATAGTTTCAATTTTCAGTGAGTTTAGGCCCGTAAGCCTGCTTTAGAGAGGAGCTCGATGGAGAAGCTGCGACGGGGCTTATAAACAAGTGTTAGTCCCCCTCGCTCGGCGAGGTGGGACTAAACTTATCGTGCAGTCGAGGAGGGGCTTTAGTCCGGGGTGGAGCCACGCCCCCGGACTAAAGACCCCCTTTAGTCCCGGGTGGAGCCACGCCCCGGGACTAAAGACCCCGTGCTTCCCGCCTCCTGGTCTGCCCGAAAATAGGCCTTTAGTCCCGGGTCATGGCTCCAACCAGGACTAAAGGGGGTCTTTAGTCCCGGTTCGAGCCACGCGCCGGGACTAAAGATCCCCATATATAAGCGGGACTTCAAAAAATTCCAACCCAAATCGTCCATTTCTCTTCTTCTTCCTCTCGTTCTCCTACCCGGCGCGGCACAGCGACGAACTCGGCGACGTCGTCAGGCTGCCCGCCGTCCTGCTCGCCTCCGCCTGCCGTCCTCCTCGCCGTCGCGCCATCCTCCTCGCCGCCGCGCCGTCGACACCTCCGGCCGGTAAGCCCCCCGCCCCGCCTCCCCAACACTCCGGCCAGTAGAAGAAAAGAAGAAAAAGGAGAAGAAAAGAAGAAAAAGGAGAAGAAAGGAAGAAAAAGGGAAGAAAAGAAGAAGAAGTTTTTTTGTCATTTAATTCCTATTGTTATTAGGTTTGTGCTAGATTATTAGGGTTAGTAATATTTAGAATTAGGAAAAAGGAAAATAAGAAGAGGAGGAGAAGAAAAGAAGAAAAAGGAGAATAAGCAGAGGAGGAGAGGAGAAGAAGAGGAGAAGTAGAAGAATAGAAAAAATTAAAAGAGGAAGAGAGGAGAAGTAGAAGAAGAGAAGAGGAGAAGTAGTAGAAGAAGAGGAGAAGTAGAAGTAGAAGAAGAGGAGAAATAGAAGAAGAGGAAAAATTAGTTTAGGGTTACAAGAAGAAGAAAATATTGTATAATGTATATGCTTAAGTGTTAATAGTGTTTCTTAGATTATTGCTTAATTTTGCTATTGTATATGCTTAAGTGTTAATAGTTCAATTTTGCTATTGTATATGCTTAAGTGTTAATAGTTTATTTTTAGCAAGAAAATTAATAGAACTAGTTTATTTTTTTAGTTCATTTTACGATGCCTATCCCGCATCCTCGTCGTCGACTCGGCGGAGGACGCCTGCTTGATCAGAGGGGCCCTGTCCGGGACTGGGCTCCGCCCGGCTGGTATTGGGAGGTGCTACCTTCCAGGGGGCGTAGGTTGGTGAGGAGCCAGCCCGTCGTTGACCCGATCCTTGTTTGGTGGCGGTCGCGTGGGCCAGTGAGGGTGCCGAGGCTTCCGGACACCGCGGAGGTGGTACGTCACCGTGTCAGCGAGGAGGATGAGCACGACCGTTGCTAGATGGTTGCGTTGGAGGGCGGGTTCTTCGGGGATCTCACTGGAGCTATGATCCTGTGATGGTTCCTTCTCTTTGGGTGTCCACCACCAGCGCCGATACCCGTCGGGCGCTACGGTTCTAGATGTATCAGTGATGCTATATGTATGATAGTATTCGAGGAGTATTAGTGATAATATTCGACGATGTACAGACAAAAGAGATGATGTATTTGCTTATAATTTAATGCATGCTAATTTGAATACTACTTTATTTTATGATTTGGTTTTGCTTATTGAATGCTCAAATTGGAAAAGTACTCCTACTTTGAATACTATGCAGAAATCTAGGAGTCCCGGGTGGAGCCACGACCCGGGACTAAAGTTGTTTTGGAACGGAGTTCCTCATAGAATAATTCTTTTTTGGTACAAAGGTTAAGAGAATCCGTTTTTTGCAGAACTATGGATCCACATATCAGGAACCTCGAAGAGGAAGAACTTCTCGAAGATATAATCAAAGACGGCCCCGATGTTGAACCAGCTGAATCTCCGTCGTCATATCTAAACCACGACGTTGGAATGGAGGTCGAGCGACACGAAGATGAAGCCGATGGGGCAGGAGATAGGTCCAATGACGGAGAAGGTGATAGCTCGAGTGATGAAGAAGCCGGTGAAGAAATAATAAAGTCCGGCGAGGTATACATATGAAGTTCGACAATCACTTGTAATATGTGAAAAATATTGGAGATAGCTCTATATTGTATACATATACATTTATTTGACGAATGTTTCTCCCTCTTAGACCTCCACATCGAGCAAAACTACGAAACGAGGCCCGACTAGAAAGTTGGATGCACGTACGCATTACACCTTTGAGGTGATATTGCCTACGGGCGAACCCAAGCTTCCTAAGAATGCTGCTGACACATTCAAGAAGCAATGCGGAGTTCTCGTTAGGGATCACGTCCCGATCAGCGTTCGGGAGTGGAACAAGCGCAAAGGGGCAGCCGATAGTGACTATGTCGCCGAAAGGTACAAAGATAATCTTTGGAATGATCTCATGTCACATTTCAACCTGCCAGAATGTGAGAATGAAGACGCCGCAGACAAACTGAGGGCCAAAGTCAAGCAGTGGACTCTGAAGAAGATGGCCGAACTGTTCCGTAGCTGGAAGAAGAAGCTATGGAAAAACTATCTGAAGACAAAGAAAGTGCCAGTATTCGAGGGGTATCTAGCCAAGCAGGCGAATCACTGGAAGGCATTTCAAGAGTACAAGGAGTCAGAAGATGCCCAGGCATTATCAGAAAAGAACAAGATAAATGCCGACAAGAAGAAATATCACCACAAGCTGGGGCCAGGGGGCTATGAGACTGCCATCCCAAAGTGGGATAAAAAAGAGCAAGATCTGCTAGATAAAGGCATCGTACCTGAACCACTCCGTGATGAGTGGGAATTGAGAGCAAGAAATTGGTTCCTTGCGCATGGTGGGTCGTACGACGAAAAAACAGGGGACCTCATCTGCAATGACGGTCTTAGGATACCCAGGGAGAATTGGAAAAGGATAGTGAAAGAAATTAAGGAGGGAAAACGAAAGTTCACTGCAGATAGAGATAAAGATTTGCTCACACTGGTCCTCGGCAATGACGAACGTGGAGGACGAACGCGAGGCTTCGGTCCTTCTTATCCGTGGTGGCTTGGGTTTGCCAGAGACCAAGACACTTACAGAAGCCGAGAGAGAGCAAAGAAGCGGCAGCAGGATGAGGAGAATGACAAGTTCAACCAGTTGCTTGCCAGGATTAACGAGCAACAGAAGCAGATTGATGAGCTTAGAGGAGTACCGCGCCAGCAAGATCCTGCACTTGATATTACCGGCGCCCCATCTAAGCGGAAAAGCAGCGTGGCTGAATCTGAGGCCCCGCCCGACGATGCACGAAGAATGATAGAGGGCGGTCCCGGCTACCCCATGGATGGAATCAAGGAGTCAACATCATGTGAACTCCATCAGAAATTCAAGAACATATCCATGAAGGTGGCCGTCGGACAAGCTTTACCTTCTGGCCCTGATGCACGCTGGCATGGCCGTGAGATTCCAGCTGGCTTTGCTAAAGTCGGGGTGGATGAAATCATGACGGGGTTTCATGATATGGAGCTCGACATAGTTGGACCCGAAGATGAGAGGATACTCGGAGAAGTACTGGGTGGAGTCATCCTATGGGACAAGAACTACATCAAGCTTCCAGGCTCGGCCCCAAGGACAACACCGCCTCCGAGTCGTCGCAGGTCACCTACACCTCCATTACCTCCAAGCCCTCCACATGACGTCGGCCAGCACAACACGAGTCCATCTCGATCACCACCGCCGGACTTGGGTCATCCGTCTCCGCCGCCCGCACAGGATACTAAGCGGAAGCGTGCCACCAAGAACGCTCCGCCGACGATTCCTAAGCGACGGAGCCCCCCAAAGCGCAAACGGTCGCCCCTCCCAAAGGTACCTCATGCTAATCTTCCTATCAGACCTTATGATCGTACCCTCGAGGAAAACGCCAGGATAGCAAAGGAACATCATGATGCGCAGATGAAAAAGAAGGAACCCGAGCCCCACCCGGAATACACCGAGAAGCAAATAACATGGGCAAAAGACTTCATAATCCTTCCATCACAGTATGACTTACACTATAAGCCTGATGACTATACACGCACATTGCAGAAGGAAGTGAAAAAGAGCAGCTCACGTGCAAGTGCAAGTGGGAGCAAATCAAGTTCAACTACAAGCAAGAAAAAATCAGACGTTCCTCAGCTTGGACAACAGGCCAAACAGTCGATCCCACCCCTCAAGGTGTTAACCGAGAATGTTCCCCCTCCGGTGGAGGGGCAAGCTTTTGAAAGAGCAAAGGAGTTGGCGGCTAAATGTGGTATCTCGGTTGAAGATTTGCTGGCTTCCCAAGACGACAGGATACCCAAGGCTGTGGTAGCCCCTAAGCCACAGTTTGTCATGGGAGAGCCTTTGGTCAGCAAAGATGATCTCCCAACAAATATGTGTTACTTGCATGAATGGTACTTAAGTGAATCAAAGAATGGGAGAACGATGATCGTGCTGAGTGTCCCACGGGAGTACTACTGCCGCTCCGAAGAAATCCATATCGACTTTGATGAACTCTTCCAGATGTACAATGGCGACGCCCTCGACAAATCGCTTATGAGTAGCTATTGTCTATAAATTTTTCAATTCGTTGTCTACATATAACTTGTTTAGTTATTTCAATACATTGTCTATATATAACTTGTACTCTATTATGCAGAATGAAGATTCTGGATTGTAAAAGTAAGACCATCCTAAATATTGGGTTTATTGACCCAGATAAAATACATATAGCGACGCTAACTGATAAACCCAAGGAGACGGAGGAAAACCTTCTAAGGTTTCTAATAGATCAAAATTTATGTGACCACATACTGTTTCCATACAACTTCAGGTGAGGGTCTTTACTCTGTTGTGTCCATTCACTTATAAGTGTAATTAATAAGTTACTGACACACACACACACACACACATATATATATATACATGTGCAGCTTCCATTGGATTTTGTTGGACATTCAAATTGATAAGGGAAGAGTTGATGCCTTCGACCCATTATCGAGACCCTTGGAACAGTTCTAAAGCCTGCAGGACATGCTCCAAGGGTAATTTTAATCATTCTTGCGCTCTATCGGTCTCTTTCGATGATTTTCTGATATATCAATTAATGAAAAACTTAGCAAATCATTATCCTTGTCGGGCAAGGTTTGGAAGCGGTTCAAGTGCGTGACTCCCGGTAACTTTCCTGAGAAGCTGACCTTTAGAGCGGCTCAGGTAAGTAGTAGTATGATATACTTCTATTAATTTTCAATACATTTATAATGCTAGATTATTATTTTGATTATATATATATATTCTATTCTCGTAGAGTGCGACCAGCAGCCACGGGGAACGCATCTATGAGGATACTATGTTTGCGAGACCATTCGCACGTTTACCTCTGAGCTCAAGGATCACAGATTCGACGTAAGCAATGAACATTCACACATCCATTTTTACCCGTCATTCTTTGTTATCATGATTGATATTCATATTCATCTCCTCTTCTTATATAGCACACGGCCATGAGGACGAAGGTCCTACCAGAGCAACGCGCGATTGCTGTTGCAGAGGAGCTTGCGGAATTTCTGAGGACGGAAGCTATAGATGACAAAGGACGATTTAGTGTAACTAGGGGCCATTACTGATGTTCGTCCATATAATCGAATAGACGGGCTCTAGTCCCGATAATTCAGATCTCCATATAATTGTATATATATGCTCGCTTGTAAGATAAGTTAATCTTATATATATATGCATAATTATTTTTATTTAAATTATATGAAAACTAATTCCCGAACACCAAACGAGGCATCACGTTAATCTCCCGAACACCTAAACCCTAAAATTCTAAAACCTAAAAATAATTTCATTCAAAAAAAACCCAAAAACCAGCAAAATCTGAAAATCTTTAGTCCCGGTCCGTGTAACAAACCGGGACTAAAGGGTCTGCCCCTGGGGCGCTACGAGGCGCCCACGTGGAGCACCTTTAGTCCCAGATTGTAACAGGACCGGGACTAAAGGTTAGGCCTTTAGTCCCGTCCCTTTAGTCTCGGTTGGTGAACCGGGACTAAAGCCCCTTACGGGCCGGGGCTAAAGACCCCGTCCCCACTAGTGTAGGAAGCATGTCACCCATTCGTATGCATGAAATAGGCATCAAATCCCGAGAGCAGAGTGGGTCAGGCGGACATGGATGAAAAAAACAGAGTGGGTCAGCAGACTACTCCAAATTTGGTTCATGGCAAAAAGTATCAGCGCACCCTGGTCCGAACATCTGCGGGCCTTTTGATGTACCGCGTTGTAGTTGCCCTAAAACAGTAACTCATGAAGTGGAACTGAAAGGAGAGCAACGGAAGCTTTACCATGCTACTCCCTCCGTTACTAAATATAAGTCTTTTTAAGAATTTCACTAATGGACTAGATACGGATATATATAGACATATTTTAGGCTATAGATTTACTCATTTTGCTTGATATGTAGACATTCAGTGAAATATCTTAAAAGACTTATATTTAGGTACGGAAGGAGGATTTGATAACCTGGTGGTATGTCATACTCATACACAAAGAAGTAAATCAAGAGAAGCTTTAATTCTTAGAGCATCTACACCCGAACATTATAAATATGATCTCCTGAACGTTTGCGGACACGTTCGATCAGTGACCGAACGTGTTCTTTATGTATCTATCCGTGAAGCCACACTTCTTATTTTCTTCCTCATATGTCCGGTCACTTGTACGGGATTGGTGGAGAGGAAGAGAAGGAAAGAAAAGAAACAAAGAAATGAAAAAGGCGGTGCGGATTGGGGTCGCGTCCTATGTGGTGGACTGACTGGACGCGTCCACGAGCCCTCATATTCTCTCCATATTTAAGATGGATATGAGGATTCGCGGACAACACCGACGTATAAAATTGATATAAGGGATCCAGTTGGGTCATTTTTTTCTTCTCTCCCTCCGGTCACTGACTGGACGCGTCCGCGAGCGTATAAGTGATCATTTAAGGGGTCCGACTGTAGATGCTCTTAGCCAATCATTCATTTATTGATTAACTTCCGCTTCGGTACACCCTCCCCCTCCCCCTCCCGTAAACACATCAACGGATGAGATCTATCCATACCCCTTCATAATAAAGGGTAGGATGGTCATTTTAAAAAGTACGTCGCATATAACGCCCATGTAAGCCACGATGGACCGGCCCATTGATGGATGCATCTATGACATGTTTGTCTAGTGTTAAAAGATAAAGCTAAAATGAATATTGCTAGAAAAGGATTCGAACACAAGACCTTTTACAACACAAGGGAATTGATACCCACTAGGACTAACATGCACTTGTGATTAATTAGTAATTCCGCAGCATAACATATTAGAGGTGCTCCCAGGTCCTGAAAACAAAAGTGAATCATTATTTTTGAAAAAGTGAATATTTTTTTAAATGGAAATATTTTGCAAAAGTTGTGAATTTTAAAAATTTCAAACTTCTTTTCGAATTTTGAACATTTTTTGCCTGTTAATGTTCTTTAAGAAACAAACAATTTTTCAAGAATAGGAGGTAATGTAGCAAACATTTATATAAAACATCAAATTATTTTTTGAACATTTAACAAAAATGCAATTTTTTTGTAAAAAGATGAATAAATATTTAAAACTAGTGGATACTTTATCTAACTTTTTTTAAACGAACATTTTTATTTTCTTTATCAGTTTTAGAAAATATAAATAATTTCTAATTCTCAAACAATTTTTAAAACATGAATATTTTTCAAATAAGAAACAAAAACCAGTGAAAATGTATTCATGACAAATCGGATACTGCAGCATATGCGTTTATCTCATAATTGGGCTGGTCCATCTTGTTTGTTAGGTTTGTTAGGTCACTCGTCTGTGTGCTAATGAGCCACACTTTGTCGCAAAGAGTAATAAAATTGGATTCTCATCGTATTTTGTGCTGTCATCCTTTCCTAAATTTTTTGAATCCTTTTCAGTTAGTTGAACTTCTTTTGCAAAAAATTTGAAATTTTCTAAATCCGCGATTTTTTCCAATTTATTTACGACATTTGTGATTTTTCTAAACAGGTAGAAATATTGGGTCCGTTTCATGAGTCAAAGAAATTTCATCAAAAGAGCATCACCCTTCACTGATTTTCTCGAAATAAACATGGTTCTTCGCTATTAATATGAAGGTATCCCTTTCTCCAACTAACTCCATGACATGCATGTCCACTTCCCCGGTGTACAATATTTAGGCTAGGTCCTAGAACACTCACTCGCTGCCTTACCAGTTGGAGTATAACCAACCCGGAGAAAAAAGAGCATCCATGTTCCCTTGATATTTTGTCCAACCTAGCAAAGCTGAATTTTTCGTTGCTCTACTGATCCTGCCTCACTTTACTCATTTGGAGTGTTTGTCAAGCATCTGACTACAGGATGAATACTGAATCTGTGGTGAGTATTATCAGTGCCATTGGAATTATGCTTACTATAAACAGTAGTCGACCAAGAAAAAAGAGCCTGGAGTCCAGAGATGTCCATCAAATTAGGATGAGTACATGTTTGTTATGTTATTACATTTGATCTATCTCTAATTTCATGGCTAACTCTAGGGCCTATGACAGGGACAGCGAGGGCAATAAAATGCTGATCTAGCGAGCTGATGGTGAGACGTAGGGCCGTGGAGGAGGCGAAGAAGGCTGCAGAAGCAAGCAAGAATCCTACCGCTTGGGGTGAGCACTTTGAGCGCTACTAATCAGGAGGCGCTGAACAAATCAGGAGGCGCTGCACCAACCAAAGCATGTGAGCGGCACACTGATGATGGAGCGTCGGTTTGCATCAACTTTGGAAATCACGAACGGCAGGCGAAGATCGGCGCGGTAGCTAGCTAGCTAGCTGTTCGTGCGCCATCCACGCCATCGCGTTCTGGCTAGCCAAGGGGCAACATGACAATGTACTACGCGTGCCCCCTTGATTGCTCGATGCATGGCGATGGTGGCCAACCTAACCGGCCACGTGAGCGTGTGTGCGACGCCGATCGACATCCAGTTGTGTTCAAGGAAGGACCCCATCAATGTAAGCACGTCGTGTACACACCCCGCTAAATGCTGGTGCGCAGGCCCAGCTACCTGCCGGCCGGCTACGTACGTACGTATACTCGTTCTGTAAAGAAACATAAAATCGTTTAGATGCGGAAGTAAGTACTTGGCTAGCCCGTGGCATTTATACACACCTTGAGAGATCATTATACGCTCGCGGACCCCTCCTGGTGCATTTTCGTTGCAGGATCATTTTCACGGACGGACCTCTCCGCTGGCTGCCTGGCCAGGCCAGGCCAGGGACGTACGTACGCTTCTCTGCTTCTCTCTGTTGGGTAACGGAGAGCAGTACGTACTGTCGGCCGGGTGTCGGCGGATCTCCTTTCCGGTCCTGCGGGTCGTACCTTCATCGCCATGTAAAGGAGGAAATGGAAAACCGTCGCGTCACACGAACAGCGCCGCCCCGCGCGGCACGCACGACGACCGGAGGAGCCACCGGCAAACCGAGGTATAGGACTTAGGCCATGTTTCTTTAAAAAGTCCTAGGACTTTTTTTTAGTCCCAACTAAAAAGTCTCTAGTCCCTATCTGTTTCTTTTCAAGGACTAAACATAGACTAAAGGTCATTAAATGACATGTAAAAAGACCATGTTACCCCTAGTAATATACTACAAGTTATTAAATAACATACTAAAAGTAGGGGCATTGTTGGGAAAAGAGCCAAAAAAGTCCTAAAAAGTCCCTCCCATAGGGACTTCTTCCTTTAGTCCCAACTACCCCACTTTAGTCCCTAAAAGTCCCTCCTGTTTCTTTCACATGGGACTAAAAGGGACTTTTTGTAGTCCCTACACCAAAAAGTCCCTGGAAAGAAACACCCCCTTACGTACAGATGGATGGTGATTCAGCCACGCGCCGTGAAAGGTGACATGTTCGCTCGCGTCTGCGTACTGGCGCCTCCCGGGTTTCGCCGACCATGAAACAGTGGAGTACCACCACCTCTACTATAAGCGTAGGGAGGCGAGCCAATCAACTCGGCGGTCAGTGGGTTTACCTCCATGCCGTTTGCCCCTTGTCCTTGTCGCCTGCTGCTTAAGGCCCTCTTTGTTTCATAAGTCATAGGATTTTTTTAAATCCCAACTTATAAGTCGTAAGTTCCTATCTGTTTGTTTACAGGGCCTTATAAGTCCCGAGTCCCTATCTGTTTGTTTACAGGGATTTATAAGTCCATGTTGCACCTAATAATACACTTGTTCACATGGATCGTCATCAGCCAACGCGTACGGCACACAGGATAAGCACCGCTGCAACGAGGCTCAGGAGAGGGCCTATCCGGCGATTGGAGGCACCGCTGCAACGAACCGAGGCGGGGCGGCGAACCGAGGCAGAACGAACCGAGGCGGGGCGGCGACGGGGCGAGAGGCGGGGCGGCAGCGGCGATTGGACCGAGAGGCGGGGCGGCGTGCGGGGAACGAGCCTCGAGCGATGCGGGGTAGGTCCGGCCCGGGATAAGTCCCAATAAGCTCCTCCGTGAGAGTCTTATTTAATAAGTCCTAAATTGCCACAATAAGTTCCAATAAGTCCATTGTGTTTGGTTTAGGTGGGACTTATAGGAACTTTTTTAAATCCCTAAATCAATAAGTCCCTGGAAACAAACACCCTCTAAGCCAACTCCAACTCATAATCCGACGTCTGTTTCATTAGAAATTCATTTGTTTGGGTCAATAAAACGGATGCTCTTATCCTGTTTGTGCCGTCCGTCGGTCAACGCAGCCGCATCTCAAATATTATCCGTGTTGGATCTAACAAAAAACAAAAGAGAACATTATGACTTAAAAGAATCACTATAAAATATTTTAGAACATAATATATAAAACAAACTCAATTAAACAGTTCACGACCGTTACGACCCACACGTAGTATTTAATTGAAAATTTAAAAATTATCTAAAAATAGTAAATTCGTCGCCGCGCATTTGGCCATGCCATATCCATTTGTGACCCGTACAGCGCCTGGTTCCACACCGGGGTGATCGACCGGTCCTTCATGGGCTTCTCCATCATCCCCTCCTTCACCTTGACATCCAACTCCGGCACGTAGACGTCCACGGCTGCCGAGAGCGCCAGCATCTCCTCCAGACCCATCCACTACGCCTCCTCGCTCCGCTTGAACTCCCTGTCGCAGTCCTCCATGACGTCCTGCACCGGCCGCTCCTTCTCCTCGACCGTCATGGTGGGAGCTGTCGGTCGCGATGACAAGAGGAAGTGAGAAGGCGTCGGCGTCACGCCGCGCACGCGAGTACGACCACGCACTCTGGATGACCTCGGCGCATGCAGAGGCGACCCGGGGCGGGCCGAGAGCACGACCGGCAATGTATGTTTGTCGGTACATGTTGTCCTCGACCTGAAACAATGTGTCCCAAAGCAGTGAGTTGACGTCGTAGCGTCGGTTGGCAAGGTATTGCCACGGGATGCGGGCGCGCGAACGGGTGATCTCCTAGAGGCGGGCGCGACCGCTGGCCGCCCGATGGGGGAGGGGGGTCGGCACCCGATCCGGGCTTAGATGCCACCCATTGAGGAGGTGGGCATCGGATCACGGCAACGGCGTGCTAGTCTCCCATTATCAATGGCAGATGTCCACCTTGGCATACGGCAGCTTGCGTGCACGAACCGCCGAAGGGAAGATAAAGAGTGCGACCGACGAGCTCGAGTGGTTGGTCGCGGGAGGTGGACGACAGGCCCGCCTCGTGGTCGTGCTTTCCCTTCTTGCCATCCACCCACTTCCAAAACCCCAACACGACGGGCCGGACGGGAACGAGGTGGGTGGCGCCACTAGGACTATGGTTTGGTGTCGGGCACGGAGGAATCAATGGAATGAAGACGTTGTGCGAAAGTGGAAGTGGCCCGATGCTGCTGGCTACGCCTATAGGGATTTCCTTGGCAAATATGCAAAGGATTCCCCCGCGGCCTTGGAGCCTTGTGTTGGTGTTTCCTTGAAGAGGAAAGGGTGATGTAGCACATGTTGGGGAATGTCGCATGGGAAACAAAAAAATTCCTACGCGCACGAAGACCTATCATGGTGATGTCCATCTACGAGAGGGGATGAGTGATCTACGTACCCTTGTAGACCGTATAGCAGAAGCGTTAGTGAACACGGTTGATGTAGTGGAACGTCCTCACGTCCCTCGATCCGCCCCGCGAACAATCCCGCGATCAGTCCCACGATCTAGTACCGAACGGATGGCACCTCCGCGTTCAGCACACGTACAGCTCGACGATGATCTCGGCCTTCTTGATCCAACAAGAGAGACGGAGAGGTAGAAGAGTTCTCCGTCTGCGTGACGGTGCTCCGGAGGTTGGTGATGATCTCGTCTCAGCAGGGCTCCGCCCGAGCTCCGCAGAAACGCGATCTAGAGGAAAAACCGTGGAGGTATGTGGTCGGGCTGCTGTGGAAAAGTCGTCTCAAATCAGCCCTAAAACCTCCGTAAATATAGGTGGGAGAGGGGGGGCCTTGCCTTGGGGCTCAAGGAGCCCCAAGGGGTTCGGCCGAGCCAAGGGGGGAAGGTCTCCCCCCCCCAAACCGAGTTGGACTTGGTTTGGTGGGTGGGAGTCCTTCCTTCCCTTCCCACCTCCTTTTTTTTCTTTCTCTTTGATTTTTCTTCCAATGCGCATAGGGCCCTTTTGGGCTGTCTCACCAGCCCACTAAGGGCTGGTGCGCCACCCTCAAGGCCTATGGGCTTCCCCGGGGTGGGTTGCCCCCCCCCCGGTGAACTCCCGGAACCCATTCGTCATTCCCGGTAACTCCGAAAACCTTCCGGTAATCAATTGAGGTCATCCTATATATCAATCTTCGTTTTCGGACCATTCCGGAAACCCTCGTGACGTCCGTGATCTCATCCGGGACTCCGAACAACATTCGATAACCAACCATATAACTCAAATACGCATAAAACAACGTCAAACCTTAAGTGTGCAGACCTTACGGGTTCGAGAACTATGTAGACATGACCCGAGAGACTCCTCGGTCAATATCCAATAGCGGGACCTGGATGCCCATATTGGATCCTACATATTCTACGAAGATCTTATCATTTGAACCTCAGTGCCAAGGATTCATATAATCCCGTATGTCATTCCCTTTGTCCTTCGGTATGTTACTTGCCCGAAATTCGATCGTCGGTATCCCCATACCTATTTCAATCTCGTTTGCCGGCAAGTCTCTTTACTCGTTCTGTAATACAAGATCCCGCAACTTACACTAAGTTACATTGTTTGCAAGGCTTGTGTGTGATGTTGTATTACCGAGTGGGCCCCGAGATACCTCTCCGTCACACGGAGTGACAAATCCCAGTCTTGATCCATACTAACTCAACGAA
This sequence comes from Hordeum vulgare subsp. vulgare, assembly GCF_904849725.1. Classification (NCBI taxonomy): domain Eukaryota; kingdom Viridiplantae; phylum Streptophyta; class Magnoliopsida; order Poales; family Poaceae; genus Hordeum; species Hordeum vulgare. Next base: position 595,353,093 of record NC_058519.1, on the reverse strand, counting down.
CACCTTCGGAGATACCTGTAGAGCATCTTTATAGTCACCCAGTTACGTTGCGACGTTTGATACACACAAAGTATTCCTCCGGTGTTAGTGAGTTATATGATCTCATGGTCATAGGAACAAATACTTGACACGCAGAAAACAGTAGCAACAAAATGACACGATCAACATGCTACGTCTATTAGTTTGGGTCTAGTCCATCACGTGATTCTCCTAATGACGTGATCCAGTTATCAAGCAACAACACCTTGTTCATAATCAGAAGACACTGACTATCTTTGATCAACTGGCTAGCCAATTAGAGGCTTGCTAGGGACAGTGTTTTGTCTATGTATCCACACATGTAAATGAGTCTTCATTCAATACAATTATAGCATGGATAATAAACGATTATCTTGATACAGGAATTATAATAATAACTATATTTATTATTGCCTCTAGGGCATAATTCCAACAGTCTCGTACCTTGTAAAACTGGCAAGAACCCTTTCTTGGACTGTTGGAATTATGCCCTAGAGGCAATAATAAATATAGTTATTATTACAATTCCTGTATCAAGATAATAAGTTTATTATCCATGCTATAATTGTATTGAATGAAGACTCATTTACATGTGTGGGTACATAGACAAAACACCGTCCCTAGCATGCCTCTAGTTGGCTAGCCAGTTGATCGATGATAGTCAGTGTCTTCTGATTATGAACAAGGTGTTGTTGCTTGATAACTGGATCACGTCATTGGGAGAATCACGTGATGGACTAGACCCAAACTAATAGACGTAGCATGTTGATCGTGTCATTTTGTTGCTACTGTTTTCTGCGTGTCAAGTATTTATTCCTATGACCATGAGATCATATAACTCAATGACACCGGAGGAATGCTTTGTGTGTATCAAACGTCGCAACGTAACTGGGTGACTATAAAGATGCTCTACAGGTATCTCCGAAGGTGTTGGTTGAGTTAGTATGGATCAAGACTGGGATTTGTCACTCCGTGTGACGGAGAGGTATCTCGGGGCCCACTCGGTAATACAACATCACACATAAGCCTTGCAAGCAATGTAACTTAGTGTAAGTTGCGGGATCTTGTATTACGGAACGAGTAAAGAGACTTGCCGGTAAACGAGATTGAAATAGGTATGCGAATACTGACGATCGAATCTCGGGCAAGTAACATACCGAAGGACAAAGGGAATGACATACGGGATTATACGAATCCTTGGCACTGAGGTTCAAACGATAAGATCTTCGTAGAATATGTAGGATCCAATATGGGCATCCAGGTCCCGCTATTGGATATGGACCGAGGAGTCTCTCGGGTCATGTCTACATAGTTCTCGAACCCGCAGGGTCTGCATACTTAAGGTTCGACGTTGTTTTATGCGTATTTGAGTTATATGGTTGGTTACCGAATGTTGTTCGGAGTCCCGGATGAGATCACGGACGTCACGAGGGTTTCCGGAATGGTCCGGAAACAAATATTGATATATAGGATAACCTCATTTGATTACCGGAAGGTTTTCAGAGTTACCGGGAATGTACCGGGAATGACGAATGGGTTCCGGGAGTTCACCGGGGGGGCAACCCACCCCGGGGAAGCCCATAGGCATTGGGCGAGCCACACCAGCCCTTAGTGGGCTGGTGGGACTGTCCACAAGTGCCCTATGTGCCAAGGAGAAGAAAATCAAGAGAGAAAGAAAAAAAAGGAGGTGGGAAGGAAGGGGGACTCCCTCCCACCAAACCTAGTCCAACTCGGTTTGGGGGGGGGGAGAGTCCTCCCCCTTGGACTCGGCCGACCCCCTTGGGGCTCCTTGAGCCCCAAGGCAAGGCCCCCTCCCTCCCACCTATATATACGGAGGTTTTAGGGCTGATTTGAGACGACTTTTCCACGGCAGCCCGACCACATACCTCCACGGTTTTTCCTCTAGATCGCGTTTCTGCGGAGCTCGGGCGGAGCCCTGCTGAGACAAGGTCATCACCAACCTCCGGAGCGCCATCACGCTGCCGGAGAACTCTTCTACCTCTCCGTCTCTCTTGCTGGATCAAGAAGACCGAGATCATCGTCGAGCTGTACGTGTGCTGAACGCGGAGGTGCCGTCCGTTCGGTACTAGATCGTGGGACTGATCGCGGGATTGTTCGCGGGGCGGATCGAGGGACGTGAGGACGTTGCACTACATCAACCGCGTTCTCTAACGCTTCTGCTGTATGGTCTACAAGGGTACGTAGATCACTCATCCCCTCTCGTAGATGGACATCACCATGATAGGTCTTCGTGCGCGTAGGAAATTTTTGTTTCCCATGCGACGTTCCCCAACAGTGGCATCATGAGCTAGGTTCATGCGTAGATGTCTTCTCGAGTAGAACACAAAAGTTTTTGTGGGCGGTGATGTGCGTTTTTCTGCCCTCCTTAGTTTTTTCTTGATTCCGCGGTATTGTTGGATTAAAGCGGCTTGGACCGACATTACTCGTACGCTTACGAGAGACTGGTTTCATCGTTACGAGTGACCCCCTTTGCTCAAAGATGACTGGCAAGTGTCGGTTTCTCCAACTTTAGTTGAATCGGATTTGATCGAGGAGGTCCTTGGATGAGGTTAAATAGCAACTCATATATCTCCGTTGTGGTGTTTGCGTAAGTAAGATGCGATCCTACTAGGTACCCTTGGTCACCACGTAAAACATGCAACAACAAAATTAGAGGACGTCTAACTTGTTTTTGCAGGGTATGATTGTGATGTGATATGGCCAACGATGTGATGTGATATATTGGATGTATGAGATGATCATGTTGTAATAGAAATATCGACTTGCACGTCGATGGTACGGCAACCGGCAGGAGCCATAGGGTTGTCTTTATACTAACGTTTGTGCTTGCAGATGCGTTTACTATTTTGCTAGGATGTAGCTTTAGTAGTAATAGCATAAGTAGCACGACAACCCCGATGGCAACACGTTGATGGATGATCATGGTGTGGCGCCGGTGACAAGAAGATCGTGCCGGTGCTTTGGTGATGGTGATCAAGAAGCACGTGATGATGGCCATATCATGTCACTTATGGATTGCATGTGATGATTAATCCTTTTATGCACCTTATTTTGCTTAGAATGACGGTAGCATTATGAGGTTTATCTCTCACTAGAATATCAAGACGAAATTGTGTTCTCCCCGACTGTGCACCGTTGCTACAGTTCGTCGTTTCGAGACACCACGTGATGATCGGGTGTGATAGACTCAACGTTCACATACAACGGGTGCAAAAGAGTTGCGCACGCGGAACACTCGGGTTAAGCTTGACGAGCCTAGCATGTGGAGACATGGCCTCGGAACACATGAGACCAAAAGGTCGATCATGAATCATATAGTTGATATGATTAGCATAGGGATGCTTACCACTGAAACTATACTCAACTCACGTGATGATCGGACTTGGGATAGTGTAAGTGGATCATGAACCACTCAAATGACTAGAGAGATGTACTTTTTGAGTGGGAGTTTAGCATATAATTTGATTAAGTTGAACTCTAATTATCTTGAACATAGTCTAAGTCCACTTTGAATATATTTGTGTTGTTGATCATGGCTCACGCGACAGTCATCCTGAATTTTAATACGTTCCTAGAGAAAGCTAAGTTGAAAGATGATGGAAGCAACTTTGTAGACTGGGCTCGTAATCTTAAGTTAATCTTACAAGCTGGGAAGAAGGATTATGTCCTTAATGCTGCGCTAGGAGATGAACCACCCGCTACGGCTGATCAGGATGTTAAGAACGCTTGGTTAGCACGTAAGGAGGACTACTCAATAGTTCAATGTGTAGTCTTGTATGGCTTAGAACCGGGACTTCAACGTCGCTTTGAGCGTCATGGAGCATTTGAGATGTTCCAGGAGTTGGAGTTTATCTTTCAGAAGAACGCCCGGATCGAGAGGTATGAGACCTCCGATAAATTCTATGCTTGCAAGATGGAGGAAAACTCGTTTGTCAGTGAACATGTGCTCAAAATGTCTGGGTACTCAAACCGTCTAGCTGAGCTGGGGATTGAACTCCCGCAAGAAGCTATCACTGACAGAATCCTTCAATCACTGCCGCCAAGCTACAAAGGCTTTGTGTTGAACTACAACATGCAAGGGATGAACAAGTCTCCCGGCGAGTTGTTTGCGATGTTGAAAGTCGCAGAGTCGGAACTCCGTAAAGAGCATCAAGTGTTGATGGTGAATAAGACCACTAGTTTCAAGAGAAACGGCAAAGGCAAGAAGGGCAATTCGAAGAAGAGCGGCAAGCCTGTTGCCAATCCGCCGAAGAAACCCAAGGCTGGACCTAAGCCTGAAACGGAGTGTTTCTATTGCAAGGGTATGGGTCACTGGAAGCGCAATTGCTCCAAGTATCTCGCAGATAAGAAGGCGGGCAAAGAAAAATCAGGTATATTTGATATACATGTTATTGATGTGTACTTAACCGGCTCTCGTAGTAGTGCCTGGGTATTCAATACCGGTTCTGTTGCTCATATTTGCAACTCGAAGCAGGAACTGCGGAATAGACGAAGGCTGGCGAAAGACGAAGTGACGATGCGCGTAGGAAATGGTTCCAAGGTTGATGCAATCGCCGTCGGCACAGTGTCACTTCAGCTACCATCGGGATTAGTGATGAACTTAAATCATTGTTATTTACTGCCTGCGTTGAGCATGAACATTATATCTGGATCTTGTTTATTGCGAGACGGTTACTCTTTTAAGTCTGAGAATAATGGTTGTTCTATTTCTATGAGTAACATCTTTTATGGTCATGCACCGAATGTGAGAGGATTGTTCATAATGAATCTTGATAACGATACGCATATACATAACTTGAGACCAAAAGAATTAGAGTAAACAATGATAGCACCATATTTTTGTGGCACTGCCGCTTGGGTCATATTGGTGTAAAGCGCATGAAGAAACTCCATGCTGATGGACTTTTGGAGTCACTTGACTTTGATTCACTTGACACGTGCGAACCATGCCTCATGGGCAAGATGACTAAGACTCCGTTCTCCGGAACAATGGAGCGTGCAGGTGACTTATTGGAAATCATACATACCGATGTGTGTGGTCCAATGAGCGTGGAGGCACGTGGCGGATATCGTTATTTTCTCACCTTCACTGACGATTTAAGTAGATATGGTTATGTCTACTTGATGAAGCACAAGTCTGAAACATTTGAAAAGTTCAAGCAATTTCAGAGTGAAGTGGAAAATCATCGTAACAAGAAGATCAAGTTCCTACGGTCTGATCATGGGGGTGAATATCTGAGTTTCGAGTTTGGTGCTCACTTAAGACAATGTGGAATTGTTTCACAGTTAACACCGCCTGGAACACCACAGCGTAATGGTGTGTCCGAACGTCGTAATCGTACTTTGTTAGAGATGGTGCGATCTATGATGTCTCTTACTGATTTGCCGTTATCATTTTGGGGTTATGCATTAGAAACAGCTGCATTCACTTTAAATAGGGCACCATCAAAATCCGTTGAGACGACACCATACGAACTGTGGTATGGCAAAAGGCCAAAGTTGTCGTTTCTTAAAGTTTGGGGATGTGATGCTTATGTCAAAAAGCTTCAGCCTGAAAAGCTGGAACCCAAAGCGGAAAAATGTTTCTTCATAGGTTACCCAAAAGAGACAGTTGGGTACACCTTCTATCTCAAATCCGAGGGCAAAGTTTTTGTTGCTAAGAACGGAACTTTTCTCGAGAAGGAGTTTCTCTCGAGAGAATTGAGTGGGAGGAAGATAGAACTTGACGAGGTTGTCGAACCTCTTATCCCTCTGGATGGTGGCGCAGGGCAAGGGGAAACCTCTGTCGTTGCGACGCCGGTTGAGGAGGAAGTTAATGATGATGATCATGAAACTCCAGTTCAAGTTTCTGTTGAACCACGCAGGTCGACGAGATCACGCGCTGCTCCAGAGTGGTACGGTAATCCCGTCTTATCAATCATGTTGTTGGACAACAATGAACCTGCAAATTATGAAGAAGCAATGGTGGGCCCAGATTCCAACAAATGGCTAGAAGCCATGAAATCCGAGATAGGATCCATGTATGAGAACAAAGTGTGGACTTTGGAGATACTACCTGAGGGCCGCAAGGCTATTCAGAACAAATGGATCTTTAAGAAGAAGACGGACGCTGACGGTAATGTGACCGTTTATAAAGCTCGACTTGTGGCAAAGGGTTTTTCACAAGTTCCAGGAGTTGACTACGATGAGACTTTCTCACCCGTAGCGATGCTTAAATCCGTCAGAATCATGTTAGCAATAGCTGCATTTTTCGATTATGAAATCTGGCAGATGGATGTCAAAACGGCGTTCCTTAACGGTTTCCTTAAGGAAGAGTTGTATGTGATGCAACCCGAAGGTTTTGTCGATCCTAAGAATGCTAACAAGGTGTGCAAGCTCCAGCGATCCATTTATGGACTGGTGCAAGCATCTCGGAGTTGGAACAAACGCTTTGATGAGGTGATCAAGGCATTTGGGTTTATACAAGTGGTTGGAGAATCTTGTATTTACAAGAAAGTGAGTGGGAGCTCTGTGGCGTTTCTAATATTATATCTGGATGACATATTACTGATTGGAAACAACGTAGAGCTTTTGGAGAGCATAAAAGGTTACTTAAATAAAAGTTTCTCTATGAAGGACCTAGGACAAGCTGCTTACATTCTAGGCATTAAGATCTATAGGGATAGATCAAAGCGCTTGATAGGACTTTCACAAAGCACATACCTTGATAAAGTTTTGAAGAGGTTCAAAATGGAACAGTCCAAGAAAGGGTTCTTGCCAGTTTTACAAGGTACGAGATTGAGTAAGACTCAGTGCCCAGCAACTGATGAAGATAGAGAGCATATGCGCTCCGTCCCCTATGCTTCAGCCATAGGTTCTATCATGTATGCAATGCTGTGCACTAGACCGGATGTTAGCCTGACAATAAGTATGGCAGGTAGGTTCCAGAGTAATCCAGGAGTGGATCACTGGACAGCGGTCAAGAATATCCTGAAGTACCTGAAAAGGACTAAGGAGATGTTTCTCGTGTATGGAGGTGACGAAGAGCTCGCCGTAAAAGGTTACGTCGATGCAAGCTTTGACACAGATCCGGACGACTCTAAGTCGCAAACCGGATACGTATTTATTCTTAATGGGGGTGCAGTAAGCTGGTGCAGTTCCAAGCAAAGCGTCGTAGCAGATTCTACATGTGAAGCGGAGTACATGGCTGCCTCGGAGGCGGCTAAGGAGGGTGTCTGGATGAAGCAGTTCATGATGGATCTTGGAGTGGTGCCAAGCGCACTGAATCCAATAACCTTGTTCTGTGACAACACTGGTGCCATTGCCTTGGCAAAGGAACCACGATTTCACAAGAAAACCAGACACATCAAACGACGCTTCAACCTCATCTGCGACTACGTCGAGGAAGAGGACGTAAATATATGCAAAGTGCACACGGATCTGAATGTAGCAGACCCGCTGACTAAACCTCTTCCACGTCCAAAACATGATCGACACCAGAACTTTATGGGTGCTAGATTTATTACAATGTAATTCACATGGTGATGTGAGGGCTAGATTATTGACTCTAGTGCAAGTGGGAGACTGTTGGAATTATGCCCTAGAGGTAATAATAAATATAGTTATTATTATAATTCCTGTATCAAGATAATAAGTTTATTATCCATGCTATAATTGTATTGAATGAAGACTCATTTACATGTGTGGGTACATAGACAAAACACCGTCCCTAGCATGCCTCTAGTTGGCTAGCCAGTTGATCGATGATAGTCAGTGTCTTCTGATTATGAACAAGGTGTTGTTGCTTGATAACTGGATCACGTCATTGGGAGAATCACGTGATGGACTAGACCCAAACTAATAGACATAGCATGTTGATCGTGTCATTTTGTTGCTACTGTTTTCTGCGTGTCAAGTATTTATTCCTATGACCATCAGATCATATAACTCACTGACACCGGAGGAATGCTTTGTGTGTATCAAACGTCGCAACGTAACTGGGTGACTATAAAGATGCTCTACAGTTATCTCCGAAGGTGTTGGTTGAGTTAGTATGGATCAAGACTGGGATTTGTCACTCCGTGTGACGGAGAGGTATCTTGGGGCCCACTCGGTAATACAACATCACACATAAGCCTTGCAAGCAATGTAACTTAGTGTAAGTTGCGGGATCTTGTATTACGGAACGAGTAAAGAGACTTGCCGGTAAACGAGATTGAAATAGGTATACGGATACTGACGATCGAATCTCGGGCAAGTAGCATACCGAAGGACAAAGGGAATGACATACGGGATTATACGAATCCTTGGCACTGAGGTTCAAACGATAAGATCTTCGTAGAATATGTAGGATCCAATATGGGCATCCAGGTCCCGCTATTGGATATTGACCGAGGAGTCTCTCGGGTCATGTCTACATAGTTCTCGAACCCGCGGGGTCTGCACACTTAGGCCCTGTTAGGGACGGAGGAATTTTGCAGGAAGCCCGTAGGAAAGCTGTTCCTCTAGAAACTTTTCCTTGGCTAGTGTTCGGGATGCAGGAAAGATGAACAGTGCTTAGGAGGAAAATATCCTTTGCCATGCAGATTTCCGATGATTCCACGGGATTGAAAAAATCTGCCACATGCCATTGTTTGGGCGGATGGCCGAGGCAAGTCGTTCCCTGCTACGTGTGAGCACGAATAAAATATTCATCCAGAGAAGATGCTTGAGGTGTAGACAAAAGCAAAATCACGGCCTATAGCCAAATTAAAACTGATATTTTCTTGGACTTTTTCCCACAATCCGAACGCCCCTCCATCTAGTCTCCTACGTGGTTTCATGTGTTATCTCATTCCTATGTTTTACACTATCATTCCTTTCTTATTCCCATATTTTTGTCCATTCTCGTGTTTTGTACACCTTTGTTCCGAATAGGCCCTTAAGGTTCGACGTTGTTTTATGCGTATTTGAGTTATATGGTTGGTTACCGAATGTTGTTCGGAGTCCCGGATGAGATCACGGACGTCACGAGGGTTTCCGGAATGGTCCGGAAACGAAGATTGATATATAGGATGACCTCATTTGATTACCGGAAGGTTTTCGGAGTTACCGGGAATGACGAATGGGTTCCGGGAGTTCACCGGGGGGGCAACCCACCCCGGGGAAGCCCATAGGCATTGGGGGAGCCACACCAGCCCTTAGTGGGCTGGTGGGACAGCCCACAAGTGCCCTATGCGCCAAGGAGAAGAAAATCAAGAGAGAAAGAAAAAAAAGGAGGAGGTGGGAAGGAAGGGGGACTCCCTCCCACCAAACCTAGTCCAACTCGGTTTGGGGGGGGAGAGTCCTCCCCCTTGGACTCGGCCGACCCCCTTGGGGCTCCTTGAGCCCCAAGGCAAGGCCCCCTCCCTCCCACCTATATATACGGAGGTTTTAGGGCTGATTTGAGACGACTTTTCCACGGCAGCCCGACCACATACCTCCACGGTTTTTCCTCTAGATCGCGTTTCTGCGGAGCTCGGGCGGAACCCTGCTGAGACAAGGTCATCACCAACCTCCGGAGCGCCGTCACGCTGCCGGAGAACTCTTCTACCTCTCCGTCTCTCTTGCTGGATCAAGAAGACCGAGATCATCGTCGAGCTGTACGTGTGTTGAACGCGGAGGTGCCGTCCGTTCGGTACTAGATCGTGGGACTGATCGCGGGATTGTTCGCGGGGCGGATCGAGGGACGTGAGGACGTTCCACTACATCAACCGCGTTCTCTAACGCTTCTGCTGTACGGTCTACAAGGGTACGTAGATCACTCATCCCCTCTCGTAGATGTACATCACCATGATAGGTCTTCGTGCGCGTAGGAAATTTTTGTTTCCCATGCGACGTTCCCCAACAGATGAGAGGTTCGACAACCTCGTCAAGTTCTATCTTCCTCCCACTCAATTCTCTCGAGAGAAACTACTTCTCGAGAAAAGCTCCGTTTTTAGCAACAAACACTTTGCCCTCGGATTTGAGATAGAAGGTGTACCCAACTGTCTCTTTTGGGTAACCTATGAAGACGCACTTTTCCGCTTTGGGTTCCAGTTTTTCAGGCTGAAGCTTTTTGACATAAGCATCACATCCCAAACCTTAAGAAACGACAACTTTGGCCTTTTGCCATACCACAGTTCGTATGGTGTCGTCTCAACGGATTTTGATGGTGCCCTATTTAAAGTGAATGCAGCTGTTTCTAATGCATAACCCCAAAACGATAACGGCAAATCGGTAAGAGACGTCATAGATCGCACCATCTCTAATAAAGTACGATTACGACATTCGGACACACCATTACGCTGTGGTGTTCCGGGCGGTGTCAACTGTGAAACAATTCCACATTGTCTTAAGTGAGCACCAAACTCGAAACTCAGATATTCACCCCCACGATCAGACCATAGGAACTTGATCTTCTTGTTACGATGATTTTCAACTTCACTCTGAATTTGCTTGAACTTTTCAAATGTTTCAGACTTGTGCTTCATCAAGTAGACATAACCATATCTACTCAAATGTCAGTGAAGGTGAGAAAATAACGATATCCGTCGCGTGCCTCCACGCTCATCGGACCACACACATCGGTATTTATGATTTCCAACAAGTCACTTGCACGCTCCATTGTTCCGGAGAACGGAGTCTTAGTCATCTTCCCATGAGGCATGGTTCGCACGTGTCAAGTGAATCAAAGTCAAGTGACTCCAAAAGTCCATCAGCATGGAGTTTCTTCATGCGCTTTACACCAATATGACCTAAGCGGCAGTGCCACAAAAATATGGCGCTATCATTGTTAACTCTAACTCTTTTGGTCTCAATGTTATGTATGTGTGTATCACTATCAAGATTCAATATGAACAATCCTCTCACATTGGGTGCATGACCATAAAAGATGTTACTCATAGAAATAGAACAACCATTATTCTCTGACTTAAAAGAGTAACCGTCTCGCAATAAACAAGATCCAGATATAATGTTCATGCTCAACGCAGGCACTAAATAACAATGATTTAAGTTCATAACTAATCCTGATGGTAACCGAAGTGAAACTGTGCCGACGGTGATTGCATCAACCTTGGAACCATTTCCTACGCGCATCGTCACTTCATCTTTTGCCAGCCTTCGTCTATTCCGCAGTTCCTGTTTCGAGTTGCAAATATGAGCAACAGAACCGGTATCGAATACCCACGCACTACTACGAGAGCCGGTTAAGTACACATCAATAACTTGTATATCAAATATACCTGATTTTTCTTTGGCCGCCTTCTTATCTGCCAGATACTTGGGGCAATTGCGCTTCCAGTGACCCATACCCTTGCAATAGTAACACTCTGTTTCAGGCTTAGGTCCAGCTTTGGGTTTCTTCGTCAGATTGGCAATAGGCTTGCCGCTCTTCTTTGAATTACCCTTCTTGCCTTTGCCGTTTCTCTTGAAACTAGTGGTCTTATTCACCATCAACACTTGATGCTCTTTACGGAGTTCAGACTCTGCGACTTTCAGCATCGCAAACAACTCGCCGGGAGACTTCTTCATCCCTTTCATGTTGTAGTTCAACACAAAGCCTTTATAGCTTGGTGGGAGTGATTGAAGGATTCTGTCAGTGATAGCCTCTTGCGGGAGTTCAATCCCCAGCTTAGCTAGACGGTTTGAGTACCCAGACATTTTGAGCACATGTTCACTGACAGACGAGTTTTCCTCCATCTTGCAAGCATAGAATTTATCGGTGGTCTCATACCTCTCGATTCGGGCGTTCTTCTGAAAGATAAACTTCAACTCCTGGAACATCTCAAATGCTCCATGACGCTCAAAGCAACGTTGAAGTCCCGGTTCTAAGCCATACAAGACTGCACATTGAACTACTGAGTAGTCCTCCTTACGTGCTAACCAAGCGTTCTTAACATCCTGATCAGCCGTAGCGGGTGGTTCATCTCCTAGCGCAGCATTAAGGACATAATCCTTCTTCCCAGCTTGTAAGATTAGCTTAAGATTACGAGCCCAGTCTACAAAGTTGCTTCCATCATCTTTCAACTTAGCTTTCTCTAGGAACGTATTAAAATTCAGGGTGACTGTCGCGTGAGCCATGATCTACAACACAAATATATTCAAAGTGGACTTAGACTATGTTCAAGATAATTAGAGTTTAACTTAATCAAATTATTCGCTAAACTCCCACTCAAAAAGTACATCTCTCTAGTCATTTGAGTGGTTCATGATCCACTTACACTAGCTCAAGTCCGATCATCACGTGAGTTGAGTATAGTTTCAGTGGTAAGCATCCCTATGCTAATCATATCATCTATATGATTCATGATCGACCTTTCGGTCTCATGTGTTCCAAGGCCATGTCTGCACATGCTAGGCTCGTCAAGCTTAACCCGAGTGTTCCGCGTGCGCAACTGTTTTGCACCCGTTGTATGTGAACGTTGAGTCTATCACACCCGATCATCACGTGGTGTCTCGAAACGACGAACTGTAGCAACGGTGCATAGTCGGGGAGAACACAATTTCGTCTTGAAATTTTAGTGAGAGATCACCTCATAATGCTACCGTCGTTCTAAGCAAAATAAGGTGCATAAAAGGATTAACATCACATGCAATTCATAAGTGACATGATATGGCCATCATCACGTGCTTCTTGATCTCCATCACCAAAGCACCGGCACGATCTTCTTGTCACCGGCGCCACACCATGATCTCCATCAACATGTCGCCATCGGGGTTGTCGTGCTACTCATGCTATTACTACTAAAGCTACATCCTAGCAAAATAGTAAACGCATCTGCAAGCACAAATGTTAGTATAAAGACAACCCTATGGCTCCTGCCGGTTGCCGTACCATCGACGTGCAAGTCGATATTATCTATTACAACATGATCATCTCATAGATCCAATATATCACATCACATCGTTGTCCATATCACATCACAAGCATACCCTGCAAAAACAAGTTAGACGTCCTCTAATTTGGTTGTTGCATGTTTGACGTGGTGACCACGGGTATCTAGTAGGATCGCATCTTACTTACGCAAACACCAAAACGGAGATATATGAGTTGCTATTTAACCTCATCCAAGGACCTCCTTGGTCAAATCCAATTCAACTAAAGTTGGAGAAACCGATACTTGCGAGTCATCTTTGAGCAACGGGGTTACTCGTAGCGATGAAACCAGTCTCTCGTAAGCGTAGGAGTAATGTCGGTCCAAGCCGCTTCAATCCAACAATATCGCGGAATCAAGAAAAGACTAAGGAGGGTAGCTAAACGCACATCACCACCCACAAAAACTTTTGTGTTCTACTCGAGAAGACATCTACGCATGAACCTAGCTCTGATACCACTGTTGGGGAACGTCGGATGGGAAACAAAAAATTTCCTACGCGCATGAAGACCTATCATGGTGATGTCCATCTACGAGAGGGGATGAGTGATCTACGTACCCTTGTAGACCGTACAGCAGAAGCATTAGTGAACGCGGTTGATGTAGTGGAACGTCCTCACGTCCCTCGATCCGCCCCGCGAACAATCCCGCGATCAGTCCCACGATCTAGTACCGAACGGACGGCACCTCCGCGTTCAGCACACGTACAGCTCGACGATGATCTCGGCCTTCTTCATCCAGCAAGAGAGACGGAGAGGTAGAAGATTTCTCCGGCAGCGTGACGGCGCTCCGGAGGTTGGTGATGATCTCGTCTCAGCAGGGCTCCGCCCGAGCTCCGCAGAAACGCGATCTAGAGGAAAACCGTGGATGTATGTGGTTGGGCTGTCGTGGAAAAGTCGTCTCAAATCAGCCTTAAAACCTCCGCATATATAGGTGGGAGAGGGGGGGCCTTGCCTTGGGGCTCAAGGAGCCCCAAGGGGTTCGGCCGAGCCAAGGGGGGAAGGTCTCCCCCCCCAAACCGAGTTGGACTTGATTTGGTGGGTGGGAGTCCTTCCTTGCCTTCCCACCTCCTCTTTTTTTTTCTTTCTCTTTGATTTTTCTTCCAATGCGCATAGGGCCCTTTAGGTCTGTCCCAACAGCCCACTAAGGGCTGGTGCGCCACCCTCAAGGCCTATGGGCTTCCCCGGGGTGGGTTGCCCCCCCCGGTGAACTCCCGGAACCCATTCGTTATTCCCGGTACATTCCCGGTAACTCCGAAAACCTTCCGGTAATCAAATGAGGTCATCCTATATATCAATATTCGTTTCCGGACCATTTCGGAAACCCTCGTGATGTCCGTGATCTCATCTGGGACTCCGCACAACATTCGGTAACCAACCATATAACTCAAATACGCATAAAACAACGTCAAACCTTAAGTGTGCAGACCCTACGGGTTCGAGAAATACGTAGACATGACCCGAGAGACTCCTCGGTCAATATCCAATAGCGGGACCTAGATGCCCATATTGGATCCTACATATTCTATGAAGATCTTATCGTTTGAACCTCAGTGCCAAGGATTCATATAATCCTGTATGTCATTCCCTTTGTCCTTCGGTATGTTACTTGCCCGAGATTCGATCGTCAGTATCCCCATACCTATTTCAATCTCGTTTACCGGCAAGTCTCTTTACTCGTTCCGTAATACAAGATCCCGCAACTTACACTAAGTTACATTGCTTGCAAGGCTTGTGTGTGATGTTGTATTACCGAGTGGGCCCCGAGATACCTCTCCGTCACACGGAGTGACAAATCCCAGTCTTGATCCATACTAACTCAACGAACACCTTCGGAGATACCTCTAGAGCATCTTTATAGTCACCCAATTACGTTGCGACGTTTGATACACACAAAGTATTCCTCCGGTGTTAGTGAGTTATATGATCTCATGGTCATAGGAACAAATACTTGACACGCAGAAAACAGTAGCAACAAAATGACACGATCAACATGCTACGTTTATTAGTTTGGGTCTAGTCCATCACGTGATTCTCCTAATGACGTGATCCAGTTATCAAGCAACAACACCTTGTTCATAATCAGAAGACACTGACTATCTTTGATCAACTGGCTAGCCAATTAGAGGCTTGCTAGGGACAGTGTTTTGTCTATGTATCCACACATGTAAATGAGTCTTCGTTCAATACAATTATAGCATGGATAATAAACGATTATCTTGATACAGGAATTATAATAATAACTATATTTATTATTGCCTCTAGGGCATAATTCCAACAACACAGCGGCGGTAAGTATTTCCCCCAGTTTGAGAACCAAGGTATCAATCCAGTAGGTGGATCGCGTCAAGTCACAAGTACCTGCACAAACACAAAGAGCTTGCACCCAACGCTATGAAGGGGTTGTCAATCCCTTATAGATTGTTTGCAAAGTGAGAACTGAAAGCAAAAAGTAAACAAAGCGAAGTGAAAGTAAAAGAGGAGATGATAATTGTGAGTAGACCCGGGGCCGTAGTGTTCACTAGTGGCTTCTCTCATGAAAGCAAGTAGACGGTGGGTGAATGAATTACTGTCGAGCAATTGATAGAACCGCGCAAATTCATGACGTTATCTATGGCAATGATCATACATATAGGCATCACGTCCAAAACAAGTAGACCGATACTTTCTGCATCTACTACTATTACTCCATACGTCGACCGCTATCCAGCATGCATCTAGTGTATTGCGTTCATAAGAACAGAGTAACGCCTTAAGCAAGATGACATGATGTAGGTGGACAATCTCAAATCTATGATGAAAGCCCATCTTGTTACCCTTGATGGCAACAACACGATGCGTGCCTTGCTGCCCCTTCTGTCACTGGGAAAGGTCACCGCATGGTATGAACCCAAAACCAAGCACTTCTCCCGTTGCAAGAATCATAGATCTAGTTGGCCAAACAAAATCCAAGACTCGGAGAGACTTACAAGGATATCAAATCATGCATATAAGAAATCAGCAAAGACTCAAATATAATTCATAGATAATCTGATCACAAATGCACAATTCATCGGATCTTGACAAACACACCGCCAAAGAAGATTACATCGGATAGATCTCCATGAAGATCATGGAGAACTTTGTATTGAAGATCCAAGAGAGAGAAGAAGCCATCTAGCTACTAACTACGGACCCGTAGGTCTGAAGTAGACTATTCACGAGTCATTGGAGAGGCAATGATGTTGATGTAGAAGCCCTCCAGCTCCAAAGTCCCCTCCGGCAGGGCACCGAGAAGGGTCTACAGATGAGATCTCGCGGAAACGGAAGCTTGCGGCGGCGGAAAAGTGGTTTCGTGGATGCCCTGATTTTTTCTAGGATTTTAGGGAATATATAGGCCAAAGATCTAGGGCAGGGGAGCTCCAGCGAGGCCACAACCTGGTATCCGCAGGCCCCCCTGGCCGCGGCTACACGGCTTGTGGGCTCCCTGTGGGCCTTCTACCTTGGCCCTCGAGTCCCCCGATCTTCTTCTGTTCTAGAAAAGTTCATTTCGAGGATTTTATTCCGTTTGGACTCCATTCCAAAATCAGATCTGAAAAGAGTCAAAAACACACAAAAAACAGGAACTCACACTTGGCACTGAGTTAATAAGTTAGTCCCAAAAAAGATATAAAAGGTATATAAAACATCCAAAGTTGACAAGATAACAACATGAAACCATCAAAAATTATAGATACGTTTGAGACGTATCAAGCATCCCCAAGCTTAACTCCTGCTCGTCCTCGAGTAGGGAAGTGATAAAGAATGAATTTTTGATGCTTTCATGCTACCTAGCATAGATGTCCTTTGGAACTCCTCTTATGTGACATGAATGTTCAGATCTGTTAGATTCAAAACAATAGTTTTCTATTGACGTGGAGACAATAATACTTCAAGCAAACTAGCAAGGTAATCATGAACTTTCAAAATAACAAGGCCAAAAGAAAGTTATCCCTACAAAATCATATAGTCTAGCTATGCTCTATCATCCTTGCACAATGAATTTAAATCATGCACAACCTCAGCATTGGCCAAGTAATTGTTTTCTCATCTTTACTTCTTCAAACCTTTTCAACTCTCACGCAATACATGAGCGTGAGCCATGGTTTTAGCACTATAAGTGGGATGGAGTGTGGTGGAGGTTGCAAGGCAAACAAGGAGAAGATGGTCACATTGACTAGGCATATCAATGAGCTATGGAGATGCTCATCAATAGATATCAATGTGAATGAGTAGGGATTGCCATACAAATTATGCACTAGAGCTAAGAGTATGTGAAAGCTCTTAAACAAAACTAGTGGGTGTGCATCCAACTTGCCTGCTCACGAAGACCTAAGGCAATTTTGAGGAAGCCCATCATTGGAATATACAAGCCAAGTTATATAATGAGAATTTCCCAATAGCTATATGGTGGTGACAAAAAGAGAGACTCTCAATGTCACGCCCAAGATGCGACCCTATCCTCAATTTGGCATGAAGGCCTCATCACGGATAGAAGCGCATCTCGTCGTGTCGCAAGAATGGATATCGTTACAAGTACATGTACTGAAAAGAATAGATATACATAGAGAGTTGGCTCACACTCGCCACAAGCTACATCAGAGTCAAATCAGTACATTACATATTCATCAGGTGTAAGAGCAGGGTCCGACTACGGACGAAAACAAACGAGAAAAGAAAGAACGACATCCATCCTTGCTATCCCAGGCTGCCGGCCTGGAACCCATCCTAGATCGATGAAGAAGAAGAAGAAGAAGAAGCAAGTCCAAATGAACAATCAATGCGCTCTCGTCAAGGAACCTTTACATGTACCTGCAACTGGTGTTGTAGTAATCTGTGAGCCACAGGGGACTCAGCAATCTCATTTCCAAAGGTATCAAGACTAGCAAAGCTTAATGGATGAGGCATGGTTAAGTGGTGAGGTTGCAGCAGCGGCTAAGCATATGTTTGGTGGCTAAACTTACGAGTACAAGAAATAAGAGGGGGAAGATCTACGCATAACGGACGTGAACTACTGATGATCAAACGAATGATCCTGAACACCTACTGTTAGAGCATATATCTCCATATGTGGTTTTGGTGATTGATGACAATTCCTATGGACTAATGGATAGGTGTGTTTCCATGGTCTTGCGTCAAAGGGAAGATCTCATACAACCCATGAAGTATGACGTCAAGTTGTGATCGTCATCAAGATTGCGATGTGCAAGTTCAAGTGGATCAACACGAAGATATCATGCTTGAAGCTTGCCGTCCATTGTGGTGGCAATGGACTTGTGAAGATATGCTGAAGAGTGGCTCACCCATAGTGAGTATGGGGGAGCAATCAACTAGTCTTCATCAAGCCAACGCAATCAAGAAAGGTGGTCCATCTTGAGGAAGCCAAGATCATCATCATCTAGCTCAAGAGGACGAGGTGCAAGGTATAGGTTTGCCCTTGATAGGTTTTCTGTTTAGGATAGATTGTTGTACTATCAGGGGGGCTCTCAAGTGAGTAGCTTGACCGTATCGTTCGTTGAGAGCTCAAACCATTTGCATCCTTGCATCATACTTCTTGGTTCTTGTTTGGTGTTTCTCTTTGTGAGTTTTAGAGCTTATGGTCATCTTCGTGACAAGCTCGAGTTCATCGAAAACGAAGTCCATATGCATCTACTATGATGTTTTCGATGTTGGAGTTTTTGCCGGTTCTTCATTCATAGAGGACTCACATCTATATATCATTGGCATTTTCATATCTGCATGGTCGCTGTTTGGATAGCTCTTGTCGTCCTGAATCCAACAAGCTTGGGTTTGCTCGATTCGGAGCTTGTATGCGAAAGTTATGGTTGTTTCAGTAGCGAGCGGTAGTACCGCTGGACCTAGCGGTAGTACCGCTAGAGTTGGCGGTAGTACCGCTGGCCGTAGCGGTAGTACCGCTAGAGCTGGCGGTAGTACCGCTGTCCCATCGGTAGTACCGCTCCAAGTTTTTAGTACCGTCATCTTTGCGGTTGTACTGCGTCGGACATTTTTGCGAAGACTTTCTTGGCGGTGGTTGGCCCGGTAGTATCTTTGCGCTACCATGGGCTCAACGGTAGTACCGCTGCAGCCAGCGGTAGTACCGCCGGAGGGTCAGCGGTAGTACCGCTGGAGCCAGCGGTAGTACAGCCGGGCTCGGGCTGTAAGTGGGGGTAACGGTGTGATTCCTTCCCCCACTATATAAAGGGGTCTTCTTCCCCCTTGGCCTCACCTATCCGTTGAGCTCTTGTTCTACCTCCATTGTTGACATTCTTAGAGCTTGCTAACTCTCAATCCCTCCAATGATTCTTGCTTGTTCTTGAGGGAAAAGAGAGAGGAGATGTAGATCCACATCTCCACCAATCACTTTCTCCTCTATGTGAGGGGAACCCCTTGGATCTAGCTCTTGGAGTTCTTTGTGAGCTCCTTGTTCTTCCTCTCATATTTCTCCATAGCTTTTGTTGTTGTGGAGGGATTTGAGTGTGAGGGACTTGACCACTTCGTGTGTTCTTGCCATTGCATTGGTTGCATCGGTTTGAGTTCTCCACGGTGATACGTGGAAGTGAAGCTTGAGAATCTTATTACCTTTGGTACTTAGTACCCTATATATTGTTCTTCGTGGATGCTTTGGCGTCCTAGAAGCTTGGTGGTGTCTCGGAGCTCAATCATTGTGGTGTGAAGCTCCGGGCAAGCGTCGGGGTCTCCAATTAGGTTGTGGAGATTGTCCCAAGCAATTTGTACGGGTACCGGTAACCGCCCCAAGGGTTGCCACGTGTACGGGTTCGGTGACCGCCCCCAAGGTTTGCCATTTGTACGGGTTCGGTGACCGCCCTCAAGGGTCCCTTAGTGGAATCACGGCATCTTGCATTGTGCGAGGGCGTGAGGAGATTACGGTGGCCTTAGTGGCATCTTGGGGAGCATTGTGCCTCCACACCGCTCTAACGGAGATTAGCATCCGCAAGGGTGTGAACTTCGGGATACATCATCGTCTCCCCATGCCTCGGTTATCTCTTACCCGAACCCTTTACTTATGCACTTTACTTTGTGATAGACATATTGTTTATTGTAATATATCTTGCTATCACTTAGTTGTTTATCTTGCTTAGCATAAGTTGTTGGTGCACATAGGGGAGCCTAGTTGTTTGTAGGTTTTGTGCTTGACATATTAAACGTTAGTTTTATTCCGCATTTTTTCAAGCCTAAACCTTAATTATTTTAAAGCGCCTATTCACCCCCCCCCTCTAGGCGACATCCACGTCCTTTCACCTACGTACGTCAGACATAACCCCACCGTGTCCTCGATCGAAGAAGGAACTCACGAAAGAGACAATCACGGTTACGCACACAGTTGGCAAGTTTTAATTAAATTAGCTTCGAGTTATCTAGAACCAGTGTTAAACAAAGCTTCCACGTTGCCACATAACCGCGGGCACGACTTTCCGAAAAGATTTAACCCTGCAGGGGTGCTCCAACTAGTCCATCACAAATTACCACAAGACGCATAGAAATCCTCAATCACGAAGCTCGCGATCTCGTTGGATTCCCTACTGGAAAACCTCAACTCTGAGATTACCCAAAGCATCAGTGGAATCCCGATGCACAAGATATTTCGTCAAAGGTAAAACTAATCCAGCAAGGCCTCGTTCTCAGGACACGGCGGATGAGCTAGACGTCGGGATCGCTAAACCTCCGGGTGACCAGAGGGGGGCCGGACATCTCTCAGGTGGGGCCAACACTCATGAGGAGCACTGGCCCGGGGGTTGATTAAATTATCCTCGGGGTCCTGAAAGTCCCTATGCAATTTTATTAGGTGTTTAGGCAAATGTAGTACCAAAGTTGGGCCTTGCCAGACCAGCTTTAATCTAAACGAATTATCAAGGGGGTCCCCATAACAACCCCAATCGTGTTAGGACCGCTCATTTATGTAACATAACACCAGTAGCCGAAACTAAGGGGGCAAAGGTGGAACAAAACACCAGGCTAGAAAAGGGCCGAGCCTTCCACCTTTTACCAAGTATATAGGTGCATTAAATTAAATAGCATTTAAATATGGTGATATAACAAGGAACCCATGTTTTCACGTGGAAGCATATGCACCTGCAACTAGCAACGCTACACAGGGTTAAGCAAGCAGTAACATAGCCAATCAGTGGTTTGCTAGGTCGAACAGGTTGAAGGTTTCATGGCATTGTTGAGAGGCTGATATTTAACATGTGGTAGGCAACGAGACATAACGACAGAAACGATATAACTAGCATGGCAATGATAGTAATGGTATCTGGGGAAATGATCATCTTGCCTGAGATACCGCTTGGAAGAAGAATGCCTCCGTGAAGCAGACGAACCAACGTAGTCGAACGGGTCCTCACAATCCGACACGCTGCGGAACTCTATCGAGACGAATCAAACCGGAAACAAAAATCAACACATGATATACACCACACGATGCACAACACATATGATGCATGAGCAGCTGAAAACATGCAAGTCACGGCATGACAATTCACACAATCAAACACTACACATTAAGTGAAGTGCAATATGCAACGAGTTGCATATTGACGAAACTCCACGTTAATTATTTAGTTCTATCCCGATTAAATACACTGCAATATTAAATGTGATTAAACATGGCAAGAGGTGAAGCGCAATTAATCTACCTATCTAGGCATTTTAAATGAGGTCGGAAATGACATATAGCACCTCCAAGACGACCTCACATGTTAAATTACAATTCTGTCCAGATCTGAACTAACACATTTAATTGGTTGTTAAACAGCAAAACAAATAGGTTCACATGATTCTACGCGTCATTTCAAGCAATCTACACATAAAGAACATCTCCAACAGAGCTACGGATCAAAAGATACAAGCACCGCAAGATATGATGGCACGAATGCAATATGTGTGCAACGACGGTCACGAGCACTTCAAAACATACAACCAGCACGAGAAAATGAAACTACACAAGATTCTAAGCAAGTTTCATATAGTACTCGATCAAATCGGAGCTACGGTTCAACAACTACGAGCAAAACAAGAAATCACTACAATCTGCCAAAATCAGCCACATAGCACTTTCTACACCCTGCAACTACGGGCTACACTACTCCGAAAAACTCAAGCAAGGCATGACACAAAAGAGGGCAAGAAGCACTACTACAAACAACTAACAACAACTAGCATGACATCATGGATCACTAGGGAAAGAAGACACAAAATGGTATCTCACACACTATTTCAGACTTAGTGAAAATTACACCTCATGAAAGTGCAGTTTTCGATCTGAAGCTACATTGACAGCAGCAAAACCTATAGATACAGGACTCCAAATGTCATGAAAATTCACAGCATGCTAGAGAAACATAAGGGCTACAACTAACTCCATTGGACCAACCTCAAAAGAGCTACAGATCAAAAGATAGTAGCAAGACAAGACAACAACAAAATATAACAGATTCCAGACTTCGAAATATATCAGCAAATCCAAAAAAGCACTATTTCTAGCAACATGAGGGCAATCAAAACACACCTAAACATGCATTTCTATTGCTACTAAAAATACCAGAGGCTAGTCTAAACACCCAAGAACAATTCCCTAGTTGACAACTTAAGCAAACGGGACACGGAATAAATCCTACGAAATAAACAAGAGGGCAACATAGCAAAATATCTCGCGAACTAACTTCCTCAAAAGCTAAAACTAATTGCACAGAAAAATCCATGGGATTTTTCTACCCCGGAAACATATAAATTTATGTGGGGTTGCAACACAAAATAAAGCCACACATTAATGCAAGATAATCACCTATATACGGGAAAATAAACTACCGGCAAACCCTACACGCAAAAATACCAATGACCGCTCTAACATTCATGGAAAAATGGTCCCTAAAACATGGACATTTAATCTACGGTATACGGGCAGTCCGGACACGCACGAGAAATAACTACGGAACGGATCCTAGTGAAACAGCACGCAAAACAATGCATTAGGCACTCTAAACGGCGTCAAATAAATTTGCAAGTTGTGGAATCGTGTTCTACTCGCGAAGCTACCCCAAAACCATATATTACACGACTCGATCCGGCTAACGGATTAAAAGATATGCGCGTTTTATCATCACCTATTTTTTTGGAATTCACATTAATTCCGAAAATCAACCTATAATCTAACGGGCCGCATTTACCTAAGTTCACAGGGGGGAAGAGGCTCACCTCGGGCCGGTTCGAGAGGGATGAGGCGAGGCAGGCCGGCCTGGCAACGGGCCACGCGGACGGGGCGAGCTGGGCCAGGTGGAGGCGCTGGGTGAGGCGCTTGGTGGCCCAAGCGGCCCACGGGGCGGAGCGCTCGCGTGGCCCTCCTAGCGCTGGCGA
Source organism: Hordeum vulgare subsp. vulgare (assembly GCF_904849725.1). Taxonomy (NCBI): domain Eukaryota; kingdom Viridiplantae; phylum Streptophyta; class Magnoliopsida; order Poales; family Poaceae; genus Hordeum; species Hordeum vulgare. The sequence goes on along the minus strand of NC_058519.1, from coordinate 595,329,812 downwards.
CGCGGGAGCTGCAGGGCCTCCCTGCTCGTTCCCGAGCGGAAGGAAGGAGCGGCGGGACAGGTCAACGGCGACAGCAGGCGAGGCACCGGCGGGGAGGGGGCCGGGAGGCGGCGGTTCCGGCGAGGGCCGACCAGATCTGGCGCGGAGGCCGACGGGGAACCGAGGCAGGGCGGTGCTCCGACGGACAGGGATGGCGGCGCGCGCGGCCAGCGGATCAGGCGAGGAACCACCGAACGGCGGCGAGCTCGGGAAGGAGGAGGCCCATGGTGCGCGGTTGGTCTCCGGCGGCAGCGGCTGCTGGCCAGACGGGCGCGGCGACGCGGGGCTCCGGCGAGGGAGGTGCAGCGGCGCGGGGGAAGACACAGGAGGCGCGAGGGGAGCACGGGGCACGGGAGGCGGCGGCGGCGGCGGATGGGCCTCGCCCGGGCCCGATCTGGGCTCGGCGGGCCCGGCGGCTGGTGGGAGGCTGAGGGGAGAGAGAGAGGTGGTGGAAGGCGGCTAGGGTTTGCACGGATTTCGAGGTGGAGGAGGGGGCTGTCTAAAAATTATGATGGAGGGGGGTATTTATAGAGAAAAGAGGGGCTCGGTTAACCGGAATCGCGTTCCGGATCCAACCGCGGGGTCGGATTCGGACGATTCCGAACGCGGGAACGGTTACGTGGCCGTGTAGAGTGGATATCCGGAGACGAGAGGGAGAACGGGCGGCGCGGCACGAATTTTTAAAACACCGACTAACGTCCGACGGTAGACCGAATACGGTGCCGCTACAGACGACCGTTCGGTCTCCGATCGCGACGAAACTCGACAGGCGGCCTAGCTATATATAAATAATACCGCACGACAAATTCCAGCTCAATTGGAGAAAGTATTATACACACTTTAAAACGGGGTTACGACGGTGCCGCGGGCGCGTGCGAGTGCGGTCAGGCTCGGAACGAACAACGACGAGAACCGGCAACTAACAACGGATGCAAGTTTTGGAAACTGGCGGCAACGGAGATGCCGACGCAATGCAGATGATGCGATGATGATGCGACAAAATAAAATAGACACACGACGAAAACGGAAAGGAAAGGGAATCTTCTGGAACGTCGGCATCGGGCTATCACAACTCTCCTACACTACAAGAGGATCTCGTCCCGAGATCCAAGAATGAAAGGGGGAGAGGATGAGAAAGAACAAGAGGTAAAAACTTAGTCGCTTCTTGTCAAACGAGTGAAACCAACGATCATTGAAGGTTGCAAGACGATGAGGAATGAAATGGGAAAGAAGCAAGAATTCACGGAAAATTTCGGCAGCACTTCGGTAGGAAAATGGGACAAAAATTCGATAAGAAGGTAGAATTAGACAATATACATAACAAACAACTAAATAGAACAAGGGAACACCATGATCTTGATAGAACAACATAATTGACCCAAAGAGCAACATCACAATGCCTCCGGAACAATAGAATAGGAACTAGCTCAAGCGGAACAAGAGAATGAAGAAAGGAATGACAACTATCATCACAATGAACTTGACAAGCACCCTTGCGAGAAGAATTAAACGAAGTTGTTGGAAAAACAACAACGAAAAGAACAAGACAGTAGTGGGCTTATGAAAATCATCTCACACATCTATGAGGTGACAACCAACCACTACAAGAACCAAGGATAGATGAAAGCAAATAAATGAAAACTTCTTACACCAAGAGGATACATTGAGAACTTGGATTAATGACAAGCACCATGATAGCAACAATCCATAGGAAAATCTTTAGGTGAAATCCAAACCAAGATAGCTCAATGAAGGAATCATGGGTTGAAAATAACTCAACCCCATCGAATCGGTGGGTTTAATTATCTCATTCTTGAAAGGAAAACTCTTCGAGGCTCCTACACTAACAAGAATACTATAATACCACCTCAAAGGATAAAGAAGAACAAATGCACTTGGGAATGCAAGAGAAGAAAACTTTAGGTTCTCCCGCAAGAATCTTGAAGAACACTTCAGAATGAATTGAAATCTTGATGAATCACCATGAAGGACCTCCGTATACCAAAGAATGATGCAACAAATATGAAGGTAGAAAATAATAAGATTATGACCTTGCCAAGATTTAGATGAAGCCTCACAAAGAGATACTTGAGAAAACTTAGAACTCCGGAAAAGAGAAGATAAGAACACTTGAGAAAAAAATTGATATCATGAGCCGCCCTGGAAGAACAATTGAAATCTCTTGGAAGAAGGAAGAACAAGAATAAGAATTATGTTATGCTCATCCTTCATCAAATTAAATTGATGACAAGCAACGGATTTAGCATACAACTTCTTATTCTTGAAATAATTTTGAAGAGACAGAGAGATAATCACCACTTGAAGCATAAACGAAGGAAGCACCGATAAGAATTCACAATTAAATGGGAACACCATAAATTAATGGAGATACAAGAGAATGAAGAGATCATGAGCCACCTAACAGAAAACTTGAATAAGGCACCGGAATAATCGAGAGACGAACGAAGAGACACAATTGAAAAGAATTGCGGATGAAAGCTGAAAGCTGAGAACGAAGAATCTTCTAAAATGATGTCCTTCGGAGGAACGAGAATGAAAACAACTGAGAAATGCACCGGATCGCAAGAAAAGGATACTCATGATTAACAACAATTAAGAAGATGGCACCAAGCTGAAATGATGAATCTCCAAGAGAATGAAACAAGATTGAGAGAAACACTCCTTCGAATTGCAAGCTGAGAATGATGACGAGAAACAACACCAAGAATTACTGAGACACTCCGGAATAATGAAGAATGAAAGATTGAGCCAAAGAATGAATTAATTGAAATAGATCTTGAAGAAGGGATATGACTGATGAAATTCATACTTACGTCATAATTGAAAAGAATTAAAGATCTCCGGGAAAAATTAAAAGAGTCAGGAAAGATCCTGGGAAAACCTGTGGGTTATGGGCCCACTCAAAGAAACCACCGTTGAAAATATTACTAACAAAGGAAGATACTGCACCGGTAGAAATGAAAACTAGATGATGTTGAGAACCTCGAAATAATTAAAAGAATTGAGAACAAGAATTCTGAGATAACTTCAACGCTCCGGATAGAATAGAGAGAAACGACAACAAGAAGATACACTGATAAAAATTTCCAACATAGAAAAGAATTACAAGGATGAAAAGGATATGATGACACGGACAACTGAATTAAATTCACCGGTAAGGATGACAAGAATGAACAAATATGACACGAATCTCCCGAGAATCTTCACAATGAATCACCGGGTAAGAGAGAAAAGAACAGACAGCGAAAGCACAATGAAAAGAAAAACTCTTGGATGAAAATCCAATCACTGAAGAAAAGGGTGGGAGGGCGGGAAAAAACAAAGATAACTTGGGACAGATGAGATGAACTCCGGAAAGAATTAAGAGAATGATCTGCAAAAATTGGAGAAGATTGATTCAGTTGCAGAGAAGCACACCGGCTGAATGGAATTGATACGATGACTCCGGTTGAAAGGAATTGATTAGACAATTGATAGAGCAAAGAATTAATACTTTCATAAAAATATGAGAACACCTCTTAGGAAAGATCTGAAATCACCATTTGACATCGAAGCAACACAAATTACCATAGTTCAACAAAACAAAGGGGTGAGGATTTGTTGGAAGATTGTCCTATAAGTAACTACTTGAATTCCCACCTATGAATTCCTGAAAAAACTGGTCATGCAATCTGGTACACGGATACAAGGAGTATTTCACACAACTCCTAAGCTAACCCGTCACCTGTATCACATCCGTCAACACACAACCAGCATCTCGGACCTTCATCTACAACAGACCCTCGTGATCACAACGATACAAAGTATGGTAGTACTCCCGTACAATCTGCACCAGTACTGGGGACATCGGGGTTATCTCGCCACTACTAGTATTGAAGCAATTACGGACATCCTTCGTTCTGAGATATTAAGAAATCTAAATGATAACGATGTGCTCAAGAATCCCCTGGAGCTCAAGTCCCCTGAGACTTAGAGCAGATAGGAGGCACCAAGACAGTACTCCGTCACATCGGCATCATATAGATTCCAAAAATATCCGCGTGATCCTAAAAAAATTTGGAGTGAGAAAAGGAGTAGAGTAAATTATTACGTCAAGATTCCTCACCAGAGCATAGAAGAGGAGAAAAAAGAATCCTACTCTCCGATATATAACTAGACTCAAAGCAGTTTTTCACTAGACTCGACTCGGCCAAGTTCGATCAATCAAGGGGGCTCCTAGGTCGGTACTGCTCTGATACCAACTTGTCACGCCCAAGATGTGACCCTATCCTCAATTTGGCACGAAGGCCTCGTCAGGGATAGAAGCGCATCTCGTCGTGTCGCAAGAATGGATATCGTTACAAGTACATGTACTGAAAAGAAGAGATTGTCACGCCCAAGATGCGACCCTATCCTCAATTTGGCACGGGGGCCTCGTCAGGGATAGAAGCGCATCTCGTCGTGTCGCAAGAATGGATATCGTTACAAGTACATGTACTGAAGAGGAGAGATATATAAAGAGTTGGCTTACACTCGCCACAAGCTACATCAGAGTCACATCAGTACATTACATAATCATCAAGAGTAAGAGCAGGGTCCGACTACGGACGAAAACAAACGACAAAAGAAGAACGACGTCCATCCTTGCTATCCCAAGCTGCCGCCCTGGAACCCATCCTAGATCGAAGAAGAAGAAGAAGAAGAAGCAACTCCAAATGATCAATCAACGCGCTCGCGTCAAGCAACCTTTACCTGTACCTGCAACTGGTGTTGTAGTAATCTGTGAGCCACAGGGGACTCAGCAATCTCACTTCCAAAGGTATCAAGACTAGCAAAGCTTAATGGGTAAGGTATGGATAAGTGGTGAGGTTGCAGCAGCAGCTAAGCTTATATATGGTGGCTAACTTACGAGTACAAGAAATAAGAGGGGGAAGATCTACGCATAGCGCACGTGACTACTGATGATCAAATGAATGATCCTGAACACCTACCTACGTCAGACATAACCCCACCGTGTCCTCGATCGGAGAAGGAACTCACGAAAGAGACAATCACGGTTACGCACACAGTTGGCATATTTTAATTAAGTTAACTTCAAGTTATCTAGAACCAGTGTTAAACAAAGTTTCCACGTTGCCACATAACCGCGGGCACGGCTTTACGAAAGATTTAACCCTGCAGGGGTGCTCCAACTAGTCCATCACAAATTACCATAAGCCGCATAGAAATCCTCAATCACGAAGCTCGCGATCTCGTCGGATTCCCTAATGGAAAACCTCAACTCTGAGATTACCCAAAGCATCACCGGAATCCCGATGCACAAGATATCTCGTCAAAGGTAAAACTAATCCAGCAAGGCCGCCCGATGTGTCGACGATCCCGATAGGAGTCGCGTACCTCGTTCTCAGGACACGACGGATAAGCACAGCGTACGGTGGCCTGATAGAAATCTCCCGAGTTGCCCCGGGTTGGCCCCGCAAACGGTTCTAGTTTGGACCAACACTCATGAGGAGCACTGGCCCGGGGGTTGATTAAATTTCCTCGGGTTAATTACTCCCTATGCAGTTTATTAGTGATTAGGCAAATGTAGTACCAAAGTTGGGCCTTACCAGACCAGCCTTAATCTTAAACAAATTATCAAGGGGGTCCCCATAACAACCCCGATCGTGCTAGGAGCGCTCAGATATGGAACATAACACCGGTAGCCGAAACTAAGGGGGCAAAGGTGGAACAAAACACCAGGCTAGAAAGGCCGAGCCTTCCACCTTTTACCAAGTATATAGGTGCATTAAATTAGATAGCATTTAATATGGTGATATATCAAGGAACCCATGCTTTCACATGGAGGCATCTGCACCTGCAACTAGCAACGCTATCAACAAGGTTAAGCAAGCAGTAACATAGCCAATCAGTGGTTTGCTAGGTTGAACAGGTTGAATGTTTTCATGACATTGTTGAGAGGCTGAATTTAACAGGTGGTAGGCAACGAGACATAAATGATAGAAGCGATAAACTAGCATGGCAATGATAGTAATGGTATCTGGGGAAATGATCATCTTGCCTGAGATCCGCTTGGAAGAAGAACAACTCGGTGAAGTCGGCGAACCCACGTAGTCGAACGGTCCTCACATTCCGACACGCTTGCGGAACTCTATCTAGACGGGCAAACCGGAAACAACCATCAACACAAGTATTCACCACCACAAAGCAAGACATGATGCAACCCTAATCTGATGCATGAACAGGTCATCGATGCACGGGATGGCACGGCAAAACATCTCACACATACACTACACATTAAATGAAGCTCGATATGCAACGGGTTGCATATCGACGAAACTCCACGCTTAAATATTTAATTCACTCCCGTTAATTATCACGGCAATATTAAATGTTGTTAACATGGCAAGGGGTGAAGCGGTGATTCTACATGTCATCCTAGTCGGTTAACACGCGGAGCATAGAACGGAGCTATGGCACGAGAGACAAGCAACACAAGAACATATGCCATGAATGCGTCATGCATGAGAGTTCAACACATCACGACAAGGAGGGAAATAAGCATGGTGTCGCCCTGGCGAGCGAGAGGAAAACAAGGCGGCGAATCGGAAACGATGCCACGGCAACGTTCCGGTCCCGATAACTCGAGGAGAAACCGGTGCCAACGTATACGAACGCGTGCGGGAACGGTAAATAAAGATGGGGTGATCCCGTATCTCGGGTTCCCATGTGTCGATGGCTCGACGAAAAGGAAGACGACGTGCACGGCAAATAAACGGTGCAAACAAACGGTGCATACATGCATTCGACTTGTACAACACTCACATCCGTACAACACTAGCACACAGTACACGACATGCCCCATCGGTATACCTTCGACGCGTGCGAGTCGGAGGGGTTCGGTCGAAGCGGACGTCGTGGTCGTCGTGGAAGTAGACGTTCACGCGCCGGTTGTTGAAGTAGTGGTACACGGGCTCGTCGACGGTAGCCGTTCACTCGGCGTCGGTAGACGGTCTTCGGCGTCGGTAGTCGTTCACGAATCCGTAGATGTCCGGGGTCGTCGGGGCATCGTGGTGCTCGCGCGAACTTGTCGAGGACCCACGAAGGCGGTGATCATGCACGCAGCGACGGCAACCAGCGACAGCGGCGACACGACTACAGGATCTACGACAGCGACGGCAGCAAGCTATGGCACGACTAGCTAGCAGCAAAACGCACAACAACTTAGCAAAGCTTCAGGCAGCACGCACGCAAGCGGCTACAGCAGCACCATGCCTCGGCCGGTAGCTACAGCAGCTACGACAACAATAGCAAAGCTCCAGCGACACAGGACAACACAACAGCATGAGCACGGGGCGCCAGCAACAGCTAAGCTAGCCGCTCGCGAGCACTTGGCAGCGGCGCAAGCAACTCCAAGCAGCAGCGACCGACTTCAACAACCGCAAAACGTAGCAGCGATGGACAGCAACGGCACGGCACAGCAGCGAGATCAGCCCTGGCGTCAGCACCTTCGCACACCACGGGACATCTACAACCAGCGCAGCAACAAAACGGCGGCACAGCAATGCTAGCAACAGCAAGAAATGGCAGCGACACAACAGTGGACAGCAACAGCGACGGGCTGCAGCCGGCAGCAGCGACAGCAAGCAGGGCAGCAGCTCAGCGGCAAGCAACAGCAACAGCAAGACGCTCAGCAATAGCAACGACAACCAACAACTGCACACGGCAGCAAGTAGCGGCGCAGCACACAGGCAGCAGCATCTACAGCAGGCGGCGGCCACCACAAACACCAGCAAAAGGCAACAGAGTCTTCATGGCGGCACGGCAGCGGGGAACCGGCGCAGGAGACGGCGGTCACGCGAGCTTGGACAGGACGGCGCGGCGACGGGCATGGCGGAGCAGGCGGACGCGGCGGACGGCGCGCGGCGGCGGGCACCGGCGGCCTGGAGGTGGGCGGCGGCAGGAGGGGGCGCTGGGGCACAGGGAACAGAGGCGAGGCGGCGGCCGTGGCGCTGGGGAAGAGGCGGCGCTGGGGAGTCGCTCGGGACGGGAGGGAGAAGACGCTGGGGAGGCAGAGGAACGAGAGGCTCCCCCTCTCTCGCTAGGGTTGGAGGCCTGGCTTGGCCTTCGGCCTGCTGGGCCTCCTCTAAAGGTTTTTTTTTAACTTTTTAAAACAGAACTCATAATCAAAGGAAGGCTTTTTAACACAAAGAAAAGAATAAAGTAAATGTTTTACCCCTTTTGAAAATTATACCCCAACTCTAAAGTAGCTTGGGCATTTTTAAACCAAAAAATGGAACCCCTTTTCCGAATTAAAATAAAACCCTACTTAAAAGAATTAAAAAAAATCAAAACCCTTTTTAAAAGAATTAAAATCACAACCCTTTTAAAAAGAATTAAAATAAGCTCTTTTAACAAGAAGATAAAATAACCCCTTTTCGAAAAATTAATTAAAACCTCTTTATTCAAAGAATAAACAAGAGCCTTTTAAAAGAGAAAATAAAACGGTGGGGTTTTAAAAATGAAACAAACGGAGAGTAAAATTAAAACCTAAGGGTTGCCCCTACGTTTAATAAAAGGAATTTTTAAAAAAAAAAGACGAATATTTTGGAAGAGGGGGTAAAGTTATAAATCTTTAGCAAAACCACAAAACAACTTAGGAGGGGAGAGGAGGGGAGAAGGTTTGCGGTGCAACGGGGTTTAGCGGTGGCTCTCACGCTCCCTCTCTCATCGCGCCAACAAACGACGCCACTCACGAAACACTAACACCCAACAACACGAAGCAACAAGCAACACCGATAAAACACAGATGACATGATGCCATGCATGATGCGATGATGCAACTACATGACGATGCAAGGAATACTTCTAATCACACGACGAAAACGGAAAAGAAGGGGGAATCTTCTGGAATGTCGGTCTCGGGCTGTCACAACTCTCCCACACTACAAGAAGATCTCGTCCCGAGATCCAAGAATGAAAGGGGGAGAGGAAGAGAAAAGTAAAAGGTAAAACTTAGTCGCTTCTTTGACAAACGAGTGAAACCAACGATCCTTGAAGGTTGCAGAGAGATGAGGAATGATATGAGAAAGAAGACAGAATTCACGGAAAATTTCGGCAGCACTTCGGTAGGAAAATGGGACAAAAAATTCGAAAAGGTAGAAGAAATAGACAATATGCATAACAAACAAGTAAATAGAGCAAGGGAACACCATGATCTTGAAAGAACAACAAGATTGACCCAAAAGAGCAATACCACAAAGCCTCCGGAACAATAGAATAGGAACTAGCTCAAGCGGAAGAAGAGAATGAAGAAAGGAATGACAACTATCATCACAATAGAATTGAAGAGCCTCCGGTCATAGAATAGACTTAGTAGTTGGAAAACCAACAACGAAGAAGAAGATAGTAGTGAGCTTATGGAAATCATCTCAACAAATGTGAGGTGACAACCAACCACTAAAAGAACCAAGGATTGATTGGGAGAAACAAGACATGAACAATTCTTACACCAAAAGGATGCATTGAGAACTTGGATTAACGACAAGCACCATGATAGCAATAATCCATAGGAAAGCTTTAGGTGAAACCCAAACCAAGATAGCTCAATGAACAAATTATGGGTTGCAGATATCTCATGATCAATGAATTGGTGGGTTAAATTATCTCATTCTTGAAAGGAAATCTCTTCGAGGCTCCTATACTAACAAGAAGGCTATAATACCACCTCAAAGGATAAAGGAAGAACAATTGCACATATGAATGCAAGAGAAAGGATGCTAGAGGTACTCCAACAAGAATCTTGAAGAACACATGAGAATGAATTGAAACCTTGATGAAGCACCATGAAGGACCTCTCATACACAAGAATGATGCAAAGATATCAAGGTAGAAATGAATAAGATTAAAGGCCTTGCAATGATATAGGTGAAGCTTTACAAAGAGATACTGATAGACTTGGAACTTCGGACAAGAAAGATGAGCACTTGAGAAAACAATTTATATCAAGAGCCACTCCGGAAGAAGAATTGAAATCTCTTGGAAGAAGGAAGAACAATAAGAATTATGTTATGCTCATCCTTCATCAAGCATAATTGATGACAAGCAATGGATCTAGCATACAACTTATTCCCCTAAAAATGAATCTAGAAGAGGCAGAGAGATAAGCACCACGTGAAGCCAAAATGAAAGAAGCACGGGTAAGAATTCCAATTGAATGGGAATACCAAGAAGGCCTGGATACACATGAGAATGAAGAGATCATGATCCACCTGAGAGAGAAATTTAACCAAGACACCAAAATAATTGAGAGACGAACGAAGAGATAACAATTGAGAAGATTTGAGGATGAAAGTTGAAAGCTGAGAACGAAGAATCTTCTAAAATGATGGCCTTCGGAGGAACGAGAAATAAAAACAACTCAGAAATGCACCGGATAGCACGAAAGGAAATACTCATTATTGGAAATAATGAGAGGGTAACACGAAGCTGAGATGACAATCTTCACAAGAACGGGGCAAGATTTACGAGGAACACTCCTTCGAATAGCAAGCTGAGAATGATCGAGAACAACACCAAGAATTACTGAGACCTCCGGAATAATGAAGAATGCAAGGTTGAGCCAAATATGAGAATTAACTGCAATTGATCTTGAAGAATGAATATGACTGATGAAATCATACATACGTCATAGTTGAAAAGAATTAAAGACCTCCGGAAAAGATTAAGGAGCCAGGTAAGATCCTGGGAAAGAACCTGTGGGTTATGGGCCCACTCAAAGAAACCACCGTTGAAGAGATTACTAGAACGGGAGATATTGCACCGGTAAAAAGAAAACTAGATGAGGTTGAGCACCTCGAAAGAATTAAAAGAATTGAAAACACGAAACTTCCGAGATATCTTCAACACTCCGGATGAAAAGAGAGGAATGAATAACCAAGATAGCCTGAAAGAATCTCCAACATGAAAAAGAATTACAAGGATAATTAGGATATGATGAACACGGACAACTGAATTAACTTCACCGGAAAGATAACAAGATTGAACAAAGATGAACACGAAGCTCTTGAGAATCTTCACAACGAATCACCGGGTAGGAGAGAAAAGAACAGACAGCGAAAGCACAATGAAATGAATGCACTTGGATGAAAACCAATCCCCGAAGAAAAAAGGGTGGGAGGGCGGGGAAAAACAAAGACACTTGGGACGGATGAGATGAACTCCGGAATAAGATGAGAGAATGATCTGCAAAAATTGGAGAGGATAGAATTCACTAGAGAATCACACCGGTTGAAAAGACTTGATACGATGACTCCGGTTGAAAGGAATTGATAAGACAACTGATTAAGCAAAAGGATTTGCATTCTCACATAAAAATATGAGAACACCTCTTAAAAAGATCTGAAATCACCACTTGACATCGAAGCAACACGAATTACCATATTTCAACAAAACAAAGGGTGTGGCTTACGAAACAAGCCAAAACAAACTCATGAGAAAGATTTCCGTTCGATATTTTCGTGGACAGGATCGCACGGGCACGATTTACAGTAGTCATCAAGTGCAAGGCAGTGCACCCGACATACGAAGCGTCCCCGAGTCGTAGCAAGCTACAAGGACTCTTTAAGACACAACGTGTACTGCTGTAAGTCGACCGTGAACAAACGAATCCACTAGATGTCGAACCCCAACCTAACATCATTCATTTGTTGGAAGATTATCCTATAAGCAACTACTTGAATTCCCACCTATGAATTCCCGAAATATCTCGTCATGCAATCTCGTACACGGATACAAGGAGTAATAAGCACACAACTCCTATACTAACCCATCACTTGTATCACATCCGTCAACACACGACCAGAATCTCGGACCTTCATCTATAACAGACCCTCGTGATCACAACGATACAAACTATGGCAGTACCCCCGAACAATCTGCACCAGTACTGGGGACATCGGGGTTATCTCGCCACTACTAGTATTGAAGCAATTACGAACATCCTTCGTTCTGAGATACTAAGAAATCTGAATGATAACGATGTGCTCGAGAATCCCCTGGAGCTCAACTCCCCGGAAGAAGATCAAGTCAGACAGGAGGCACCAAGACAGAACTCCGTCACATCGGCATCATATAGATCCCAAGAATATCCGCGTGATCCTAACAAAATTTTGAGTGAGAAGAGGAGTAGAGTAAATTATTACGTCAAGATTCCTCACCAGAGCATAGAAGAGGAGAAAAAGAATCCTACTCTCCGATATATAACTAAGACTCAAATAGTTTTTCACTAGACTCGACTCGGCCAAGTTCTATCAATCAAGGGGGCTCCTAGGTCGGTCCTTGCTCTGATACCAACTTGTCACGCCCAAGATGCGACCCTATCCTCAATTTGGCACGGGGGCCTCGTCAGGGATAGAAGCGCATCTCGTCGTGTCGCAAGAATGGATATCGTTACAAGTACATGTACTGAAGAGGAGAGATATATAAAGAGTTGGCTTACACTCGCCACAAGCTACATCAGAGTCACATCAGTACATTACATAATCATCAAGAGTAAGAGCAGGGTCCGACTACGGACGAAAACAAACGACAAAAGAAGAACGACGTCCATCCTTGCTATCCCAGGCTGCCGGCCTGGAACCCATCCTAGATCGAAGAAGAAGAAGAAGAAGAAGCAACTCCAAATGATCAATCAACGCGCTCGCGTCAAGCAACCTTTACCTGTACCTGCAACTGGTGTTGTAGTAATCTGTGACCACAGGGGACTCAGCAATCTCATTTCCAAAGGTATCAAGACTAGCAAAGCTTAATGGGTAAGGTATGGGTAAGTGGTGAGGTTGCAGCAGCAGCTAAGCTTATATATGGTGGCTAACTTACGAGTACAAGAAATAAGAGGGGGAAGATCTACGCATAGCGGACGTGACTACTGATGATCAAATGAATGATCCTGTACACCTACCTACGTCAGACATAACCCCACCGTGTCCTCGATCGGAGAAGGAACTCACGAAAGAGACAATCACGGTTACGCACACAGTTGGCATATTTCAATTAAGTTAACTTCAAGTTATCTAGAACCAGTGTTAAACAAAGTTTCCACGTTGCCACATAACCGCGGGCACGGCTTTCCGAAAGATTTAACCCTGCAGGGGTGCTCCAACTAGTCCACACAAATTACCACAAGCCGCATAGAAATCCTCAATCACGAAGCTTGCGATCTTGTCGGATTCCCTAATGGAAAACCTCAACTCTGAGATTACCCAAAGCATCACCGGAATCCCGATGCACAAGATATCTCGTCAAAGGTAAAACTAATCCAGCAAGGCCGCCCGACGTGTCGACGATCCCGATAGGAGTCGCGTACCTCGTTCTCAGGACACGACGGATAAGCACAGCGTACGGTGGCCTGATAGAAATCTCCCGAGTTGCCCCGGGTTGGCCCCGCAAGCGGCTCTAGTTTGGACCAACACTCATGAGGAGCACTGGCCCGGGGGTTGATTAAATTTCCTCGGGTTAATTACTCCCTATGCAGTTTATTAGTGATTAGGCAAATGTAGTACCAAAGTTGGGCCTTACCAGACCAGCCTTAATCTTAAACAAATTATCAAGGGGGTCCCCATGACAACCCCGATCGTGTTAGGAGCGCTCAGATATGGAACATAACACCGGTAGCCGAAACTAAGGGGGCAAAGGTGGAACAAAACACCAGGCTAGAAAGGCCGAGCCTTCCACCTTTTACCAAGTATATAGGTGCATTAAATTAGATAGCATTTAATATGGTGATATATCAAGGAACCCATGCTTTCACATGGAGGCATCTGCACCTGCAACTAGCAACGCTATCAACAAGGTTAAGCAAGCAGTAACATAGCCAATCAGTGGTTTGCTAGGTTGAACAGGTTGAATGTTTTCATGACATTGTTGAGAGGTTGAATTTAACAGGTGGTAGGCAACGAGACATAAATGATAGAAGCGATAAACTAGCATGGCAATGATAGTAATGGTATCTGGGGAAATGATCATCTTGCCTGAGATCCCGCTTGGAAGAAGAACAACTTGGTGAAGTCGGCGAACCCACGTAGTCGAACGGTCCTCACATTCCGACACGCTTGCGGAACTCTATCTAGACGGGCAAACCGGAAACAACCATCAACACAAGTATTCACCACCACAAAGCAAGACATGATGCAACCCTAATCTGATGCATGAACAGGTCATCGATGCACGGGATGGCACGGCAAAACATCTCACACATACACTACACATTAAATGAAGCTCGATATGCAACGGGTTGCATATCGACGAAACTCCACGCTTAAATATTTAATTCACTCCCGTTAATTATCACGGCAATATTAAATGTTGTTAACATGGCAAGGGGTGAAGCGGTGATTCTACATGTCATCCTAGTCGATTAACACGCGGAGCATAGAACGGAGCTACGGCACGAGAGACAAGCAACACAAGAACATATGCCATGAATGCGTCATGCATGAGAGTTCAACACATCACGACAAGGAGGGAAATAAGCATGGTGTCGCCCTGGCGAGCGAGAGGAAAACAAGGCGGCGAATCGGAAACGATGCCACGGCAACGTTCTGGTCCCGATAACTCGAGGAGAAACCGGTGCCAACGTATACGAACGCGTGCGGGAACGGTAAATAAAGATGGGGTGATCCCGTATCTCGGGTTCCCGTGTGTTGATGGCTCGACGAAAAGGAAGACGACATGCACGGCAAATAAACGGTGCAAACAAACGGTGCATACATGCATTCGACTTGTACAACACTCACATCCGTACAACACTAGCACACAGTACACGACATGCCCCATCGGTATACCTTCGACGCGTGCGAGTCGGAGGGGTTCGGTCGAAGCGGACGTCGTGGTCGTCGTGGAAGTAGACGTTCACGCGCCGGTTGTTGAAGTAGTGGTACACGGGCTCGTCGACGGTAGCCGTTCACTCGGCGTCGGTAGACGGTCTTCGGCGTCGGTAGTCGTTCACGAATCCGTAGATGTCCGGGGTCGTCGGGGCGTCGTGGTGCTCGCGGCGAACTTGTCGAGGACCCACGAAGGCGGTGATCATGCATGCAGCAACGGCAACCAGTGACAGCGGCGACACGACTACAGGATCTACGACAGCGACGGCAGCAAGCTATGGCACGACTAGCTAGCAGCAAAACGCACAACAACTTAGCAAAGCTTCAGGCAGCATGCACGCAAGCAGCTACAGCAGCACCATGCCTCGGTCGGTAGCTACAGCAGCTACGACAACAATAGCAAAGCTCCAGCGACACAGGACAACACAACAGCATGAGCGCGGGGCGCCAGCAACAGCTAAGCTAGCCGCTCGCGAGCACTTGGCAGCGGCGCAAGCAACTCCAAGCAGCAGCGACCGACTTCAACAACCGCAAAACGTAGCAGCGATGGACAGCAACGGCACGGCACAGCAGCGAGATCAGCCCTGGCGTCAGCACCTTCGCACACCACGGGACATCTACAACCAGCGCAGCAACAAAACGGCGGCACAGCAATGCTAGCAACAGCAAGAAATGGCAGCGACACAACAGTGGACAGCAACAGCGACGGGCTGCAGCCGGCAGCAGCGACAGCAAGCAGGGCAGCAGCTCAGCGGCAAGCAACAGCAACAGCAAGACGCTCAGCAACAGCAACGGCAACCAGCAACTGCACACGGCAGCAAGTAGCGGCGCAGCACACAGGCAGCAGCATCTACAGCAGGCGGCGGCCACCACAAACACCAGCAAAAGGCAGCAGAGTCTTCATGGCGGCACGGCAGCGGGGAACCGGCGCAGGAGACGGCGGTCACGCGAGCTTGGACAGGACGGCGCGGCGACGGGCATGGCGGAGCAGGCGGACGCGACGGACGGCGCGCGGCGGCGGGCACCGGCGGCCTGGAGGTGGGCGGCGGCAGGAGGGGGCGCTGGGGCACAGGGAACAGAGGCGAGGCGGCGGCCGTGGCGCTAGGGAAGAGGCGGCGCTGGGGAGTCGCTCGGGACGGGAGGGAGAAGACGCTGGGGAGGCAGAGGAACGAGAGGCTCCCCCTCTCTCGCTAGGGTTGGAGGCCTGGCTTGGCCTTCGGCCTGCTGGGCCTCCTCTAAAGGTTTTTTTTTAACTTTTTAAAACAGAACTCATAATCAAAGGAAGGCTTTTTAACACAAAGAAAAGAATAAAGTAAATGTTTTACCCCTTTTGAAAATTATACCCCAACTCTAAAGTAGCTTGGGCATTTTTAAACCAAAAAATGGAACCCCTTTTCCGAATTAAAATAAAACCCTACTTAAAAGAATTAAAAAAAATCAAAACCCTTTTTAAAAGAATTAAAATCACAACCCTTTTAAAAAGAATTAAAATAAGCTCTTTTAACAAGAAGATAAAATAACCCCTTTTCGAAAAATTAATTAAAACCTCTTTATTCAAAGAATAAACAAGAGCCTTTTAAAAGAGAAAATAAAACGGTGGGGTTTTAAAAATGAAACAAACGGAGAGTAAAATTAAAACCTAAGGGTTGCCCCTACGTTTAATAAAAGGACTTTTAAAAAAAAGAAGACGAATATTTTGGAAGAGGGGGTAAAGTTATAAATCTTTAGCAAAACCACAAAACAACTTAGGAGGGGAGAGGAGGGGAGAAGGTCTGCGGTGCAACGGGGTTTAGCGGTGGCTCTCACGCTCCCTCTCTCATCGCGCCAACAAACGACGCCACTCACGAAACACTAACACCCAACAACACGAAGCAACAAGCAACACCGATAAAACACAGATGACATAATGCCATGCATGATGCGATGATGCAACTACATGACGATGCAACGAATACTTCTAATCACACGACGAAAACGGAAAAGAAGGGGGAATCTTCTGGAACGTCGGTCTCGGGCTGTCACAGAGATATACATAGAGAGTTGGCTTACACTCTCCACAAGCTACATCAGAGTCAAATCAGTACATTACATATTCATCAAGAGTAAGAGCAGGGTCCGACTACGGACGAAAACAAACGAGAAAAGAAAGAACGACGTCCATCCTTGCTATCCCAGGCTGCCGGCCTGGAACCCATCCTAGATCGATGAAGAAGAAGAAGAAGAAGTAACTCCAAATGAACAATCAACGCGCTCGCGTCAAGGAACCTTTACCTGTACCTGCAACTGGTGTTGTAGTAATCTGTGAGCCACAGGGGACTCAGCAATCTCATTTCCAAAGGTATCAAGACTAGCAAAGCTTAATGGGTGAGGCATGGTTAAGTGGTGAGGTTGCAGCAGCGGCTAAGCATATGTTTGGTGGCTAAACTTACGAGTACAAGAAATAAGAGGGGGGAAGATCTACGCATAACGGACGTGAACTACTGATGATCAAACGAATGATCCTGAACACCTACCTACGTCAGACTTAACCCCACTGTGTCCTCGGTCGGAGAAGGAACTCACGAAAGAGACAGTCACGGTTACGCACACAGTTGGCAAGTTTTAATTAAATTAGCTTCAAGTTATCTAGAACCGGTGTTAAACAAAACTTCCACGTTGCCACATAACCGCGGGCACGGCTTTCCAAAAAGATTTAACCCTGTAGGGGTGCTCCAACTAGTCCATCACAAATTACCACAAGCCGCATAGAAATCCTCAATCACGAAGCTCGCTATCTCGTCGGATTCCCTAGTGGAAAACCTCAACTCTGAGATTACCGAAAGCATCACTCGAATGCCGATGCACAAGATATTTCGTCAAAGGTACAACTAATCCAGCAAGGCCGCCCGACGTGTCGATGATCCCGATAGGAGTCGCGTACCTCGTTCTCACGACACGGCGGATGAGCTAGACGTCGGGATCGCTAAACCTCCGAGTGACCAGAGGGGGGCCGGACATCGCTCAGGTGGGGCCCACACTCATGAGGAGCACTGGCCTGGGGGTTGATTAAACTATCCTTGGGGTCCGGAAAGTCCCTATGCAATTTTATTAGGTGTTTAGGCAAATGTAGTACCAAAGTTGGGCCTTGCCAGACCAGCTTTAATCTAAAACGAATTATCAAGGGGGTCCCCATAACAACCCCGATCGTGTTAGGAGCGCTCATTTATGGAACATAACACCGGTAGCCGAAACTAAGGGGGCAAAGGTGGAACAAAACACCAGGCTAGAAAAGGGCCGAGCCTTCCACCTTTTACCAAGTATATAGGTGCATTAAATTAAATAGCATTTAAGTATGGTGATATAACAACGAACCCATGTTTTCACATGGAAGCATCTGCACCTGCAACTAGCAACACTACACAGGGTTAAGCAAGAAGTAACATAGCCAATCAGTGGTTTGCTAGGTCGAACATGTTGAAGGTTTCATGGCATTGTTGAGAGGCTGATATTTAACATGTGGTAGGCAACGAGACATAACGACAGAAACAATATAACTAGCATGGAAATGATAGTAATGGTATCTGGGGAAATGATCATCTTGCCTGAGATCCCGCTTGGAAGAAGAATGCCTCCGTGAAGCAGACGAACCGACGTAGTCGAACGGGTCCTCACAATCCGACACGCTGAGGAACTCTATCGAGACGAAGCAAACCGGAAACACAAATCAACACACGATATACACCACACGATGCACAACACATATGATGCATGAGCAGCTGAAAACATGCAAGTCACGGCATGACAATTCACACAATCAAACACTACACATTAAGTGAAGTACAATATGCAACGAGTTGCATATTGACGAAACTCCACGTTAATTATTTAGTTCTATCCCGATTAAATACACGGCAATATTAAATGTGATTAAACATGGCAAGAGGTGGAGCGCAATTAATCTACCTATCTAGGCATTTTAAATGAGGTCGGAAATGACATATAGCACCTCCGAGACGACCTCACATGTTAAATTACAATTCTGTCCAGATCTGAACTAACACATTTAATTGGTTGTTAAACAGCAAAACAAATAGGTTCACATGATTCTACGCGTCATTTCAAGCAATCTACACATAAAGAACATCTCCAACAGAGCTACGGATCAAAAGATACAAGCACCGCAAGATATGATGGCACGAATGCAATATGTGTGCAACGACGGTCACGAGCACTTCAAAACATACAACCAGCACGAGAAAATGAAAATACACAAGATTCTAAGAAAGTTTCAAATAGTACTCGATCAAATCGGAGCTACGGTTCAACAACTACGAGCAAAACAAGAAATCACTACAATCTGCCAAAATCAGCCACATAGCACTTTCTACACCCTGCAACTACGGGCTACACTACTCCGAAAAACTCAAGCAAGGCATGACACGAAAGAGGGAAAGAAGCACTACTACAAACAACTAACAACAACTAGCATGGCATCATGGATCACTAGGGAAACAAGACACAAAATGGCATCTCACACACTATTTCAGACTTGGTGAAAATTACACCTCATGAAAGTGCAGTTTTCGATCTGAAGCTATATTGACAGCAGCAAAACCTATAGCTACAGGACTCAAAGTGGCATGAAAATTCACAGCATGCTAGAGAAACATAAGGCTACAACTAACTCCATTGGACCAACCTCAAAAGAGCTACAGATCAAAAGATAGAAGCAACACAAGACAACAACAAAATATAACAGATTCCAGACTTAGAAATATTTCAGCACGTTCAAAACAGCACTATTTCTAGCAACTTGAGGGCAATCAAAACACACCTAAACATGCATTTCTATTGCAACTAAAAATACCAGAGGCTAGTCTAAACACCCAAGAACAATTTCCTAGTTGACAACATAAGCAAACGGGGCACGAAATAAATCCTACGAAATAAACAAGAGGGAACATGGCAAAATATCTCCCGAACTAACTTCCTCAAAAGCTAAAACTAATTGCACAGAAAAATCCATGGGATTTTTCTACCCCGGAAAAATATATAATTATGTGGGGTTGCAACACAAAACAAAGCCACACATTAATACGAGATAATCACCTATATACGGGAAAATAAACTACCGGCAAACCCTACACGCAAAAATACCAATGACCGCTCTAACATTCATGGAAAAATGGTCCCTAAAACATGGACATTTAATCTACGGTATACGGGCAGTCCGGACACGTACGAGAAATAACTACGGAACGGATCCTAGTGAAACAACACGTAAAACGATGCATTAGGCACTCTAAACGGCGTCAAATAAATATGCAAGTTGTGGAATAGTGTTCTACTCGCAAAGCTACCCCAAAACCATATATTACACGACTCGATCCGGCTAACAGATTAAAAGATACGCGTGTTTTATCATCACCTATTTTCTGGAATTCACATTAATTCCGAAAATCAACCTATCATCTAACGGGTCGCATTTACCTAAGTTACACAGGGGGGAAGAGGCTCACCTCGGGCCGGTTGGAGAGGGCTGAGGCGAGGCAGGACGGCCTGGCACTGGGCCACACGGACGGGGCGAGCTGGGCCAGGTGGAGGCGCTAGCTGAGGCGCCTGGTGGCCCAAGCGGCCCACGGGGCGGAGCGCTCGCGTGGCCCTCCTGGCGCTGGCGACGCGGGAGCTGCAGGGCCTCCCTGCTCGTTCCAGAGCGGGAGGAAGGAGCGGCGGGGCAGGTCAACGGCAACAGCAGGCGAGCACCGGCGGGGAGGGGGCCGGGAGGCGGCGGTTCCGGCGAGGGCCGACCAGATCTGGCGCGGAGGCCGACGGGGAACCGAGACAGGGCGGCGCTCCGACGGACGGGGATGGCGGCGCGCGCGGCCAGCGGATCCGGCGAGGAACCACCGAACGGCGGCGAGCTCGGGAAGTAGGAGGTCCATGGCGCGCGGTTGGTCTCCGGCGGCGGCTGCTGCAGGCCGGACGGGCGCGGCGACGTGGGGCTCCGCCGAGGGAGGTACAGCGGCGCGGGGGAAGCCACGGGAGGCGCGAGGGGAGCACGGGATACGGGAGGTGGCGGCGGCGGCGGATGGGCCTCGCCCGGGCCCGATCTGGGCTCGATGGGCCCAGCGGCTGGTGGGAGGCTGAGGGGAGAGAGAGAGGGTGGAAGGCGGCTAGGGTTTGCATGAATTTCAAGGTGGAGGAGCGGGCTGTCTAAAAATTATGATGGAGGGGGTATTCATAGAGAAAAGAGGGGCTCGATTAACCGGAATCGCGTTCCGGATCCAACCGTGGGGTCGGATTCGGACGATTCCGAACGCGCGAACGGTTACGTGGCCGTGTAGAGTGGATATCCGGAGACGAGAGGGAGAACGGGCGGCGCGGCACGAACTTTTAAAACACCGACTAACGTCCGACGGCAGACCGAATACGGTGCCGCTACGGACGACCGTTCGGGTACCAGACGGTCTCCGATCTCGACGAAACTCGAGAGGCGGCCTAGCTATATATAAATAATACCACACGACAAATTCCAGCTCAATCGGAGAAAGTATTATACACGCTTTAAAACAGGGTTACGACGGTGCCGCGGGCGAGTGCGAGTGCGGTCAGGCTCGGAACAAACAACGACGAGAACCGGCAACTAACAACGGATGCAAGTTTTGAAAACTGGCGGCAACGGAGATGCCAATGCAATGCAGATGATGCGAATGATGCGATGATGATGCGACAAAATAAAATAGACACACGACGAAAACAGAAAGGAAAGGGAATCTTCTGGAACGTCGGCATCGGGCTGTCACACTCAATCATGAAGATCATGGTGCTTAATAAGCACAAGTGTGGAAAGGAGATAGTAGCATTGTCCCTTCTCTCTTTTTCTCTCTTTTTTTGGTGGGCTCTTTGGCCTCTCTTTTTTTTGTGGGCATCTTTGGCCTCTTTTTGTAAATGGGCTTGGCTGGCCTCTTTTATTTCCTCACATGGGACAATGCTCCATCAATGATGATCATCACACTTACAACTCAAAACATAGAGCAATGATGACTCTATATGAAATGCCTTCGGTAGTGTACCGTGACAATGATCTAGCATGGCATAGACATCAATGGAAACATCATGCTAGCTATCTTATGATCATGCAATGGCAATGTAGAAGCTGTGGCACATGTCATGGTGGTAGTTGCATGGCAATATATCTCGGAATGGCTTTGAAAATGCCATAGTAGGTAGGTATGGTGGCTGTTTTGAGGGAGGCTAATGGTGGGTTTTATGCACCGACGAAAGTTGCACGGCACTAAAGAAGATAGTGATGGTGGAAGGTGAAAGTGCATCTAAACCATGGACTCAACATTAGTCATGAAGAACTCATATACTTGTTGCAAAAGTTTTAGTAGTAATCGAAACAAAGCATTCAACGCATACTCCTAGGGAAGGGTTGGTAGGTATATACCATCGCGCGATCCCGACCGCCACACAAAAGATGACAATCAATAAACTAATCATGCTCAGACTTCATCACATAGCGGTTCACCATACGTGCATGCTACGGGAATCACTAACTTCAACACAAGTATTTCTAGATCCACAACACCTTACTAGTATAACTTCAATATTACCACAACCACAACTCAAAACTAATTGAGATGAATCAAACTTCTCTAACTACTCAATGCACATGAAGGTGGAAGTTTTCATATCCCTTTGGATAACTACCCCTTTTGAGACTACTTTCATAGCATAGATCAACTACCATGCCACGCACTTCCGTGCTCTAAAAGATAGAAGTGAAGCACATAGAGCAAAATGAACTAGCTCAAAAGATATAAGTGAAACACATGTGAGCTGAATTGCCTAACCAAAGGATATAAGTGAAGCTCGACAAAATCACGGTAGTGCATGTCTCTATCTCTAGGTGTGCAGCAAGGAAGATTGTGACACAACAAAAGTAAAAGACTCCTACGATACAAGACGCTCCAAGCAAAACACATAACATGTGGTGAATAAAAATATAGCCCCAAGTAACGTTACCGATGGATTGAAGATGAAAGAGGGGATGCCTTCCCGGGGCATCCCCAAGCTTAGGCTTTTTCGGAAGCCTTGAATCAACTTGGGGTGCCTTGGGCATCCCCAAGCTTGAGCTCTTGCCACTATTTATCTCTTTCTCCATAAGAACTTCACCCAAAACTTGAAAACTTCACAACACGTAACTTAAACAGAAACTCGTGATATCATTAGTATAAGAAAGCAAATCACCACTTCCTTAGGTACTGTAGCAAACTTAAATTCTACTTATGTTGATGTTGGGTTACTGTATTTTCAATCTTTCATGGCTAATACCCCCCGATACTATCCATAGTTTCATCAAAATAAGCAACCAACTCAACAAAAACAGAATCTGTTAACAGCAGACCAGTCTGTAGCAATCTGTATACTTCATATACTTCTGGTACTTCAAAAATTCTGAACAATTACGACAGTCTGAAGAATTTGCGTAGCAATCAGCATCAAAAAGAATCAACTCAAAAGCTCTCTCGGAAAAAAATGAAAATCCTTTTCGTGAGAAGAAAGTTTCTGTCTTTTCCAGCATGATCAAACGATCATCCCCAAGACTAATCATAACGATTTTACTTGGCACAAACGCAAAATAAACACAAAAAACACAATCATAACAGAATTATGAAAGTGTGGAAAACACAAAACAGAAAGAAAAAGGATAGATTTGTTGGGTTGCCTCCCAACAAGCGCTATTGTTTAACGCCCTTAGCTAGGCATAAGGTGATGGAATCACGTATAGTCATCTTTGGTGCTCAATCCATAAGTACTGTGATCATTTATCATCTTAAGATCTTCATCTTTATTGGATGACTCACCACTAGCTTTAGGAACAAAAACAGACTTGACGGTCTTTTTGAGAGTGAGATTTGGAGTATTTTGCACAGCGGCAAAAGCGGAACCCAAGTTGGTTATGACATCTTCCAGTTTGCCAATTCTAGAGGAATCATTAACTATAGGTTCCTTCTCCCTCAAATTTTTCAAAACCATTCCCACTTTGGATCCGTTCTGATTAATTTTATTGTGGATCTTTCTATCCAAATCCCCAATAAGTTCAATTGTGGCAATTTTGTTTTCAATGGCGTCAAGCCTTTGCATCACGTGTTCCAAGGTCAAGGTAGTTCCACTAACCATGAGCGAGGGTGAGCCTACCAAATTCATGATAGCTCCATAGGAGTCAACAGTATGCCTCCCCAAAAAATTCCCGCCTACAATGGTATCAAGAATATACCTATTCCAAGGAGAGATTCCAACATAAAAACTGCGAAGAAGAACGGTAGTGGATTGCTTACGAGTAGTTCTACTTTGAGCATTGCAAATCCTATACCAAGCGTCCTTTAAATTTTCTTCCTCATTTTGCTTGAAATTGAGAACTTCGTTCTCAGGGGTATCGTTTGGAGTGGTGGGTCTAGCCATTGATGGACTATCCCACACACAAACGAGCAGGAAGTAAGCGAGTGAAACGGGCAAAAGAGAACGGCAAAAGGCAAATGAAAACGGTAAATGTGAAGTGGGGGAGAGGAAAACGAGAGGCAACTGGCAAAAAAGGTACATGCAAGAGATGAGTTTGTGACACTTACTTGGATAGATCTTGACTTGATCTCTCCCCGGCAACAGCGCCAGAAATCCTTCTACTGCTGGCTACGCCTATAGGGATTTCCTTGGCAAATATGCAAAGGATTCCCCTGCGGCCTTGGAGTCTTGCGTTGGTGTTCCCTTGAAGAGGAAAGGGTGATGTAGCACAGCGGCGGTAAGTATTTCCCTTAGTTTGAGAACCAAGGTATCAATCCAGTAGGAGGATCGCGTCAAGTCACAAGTACCTGCACAAACACAAAGAGCTTGCACCCAACGCTATGAAGGGGTTGTCAATCCCTTATAGATTGTTTGCAAAGTGAGAACTGAAAGCAAAAAGTAAACAAAGCTAAGTGAAAGTAAAAGCAGAGATGATAATTGTGAGTAAACCCGGGGGCCGTAGTGTTCACTAGTGGCTTCTCTCATGAAACCAAGTAGACGGTGGGTGAACGAATTACTGTCGAGCAATTGATAGAACCGCGCAAAGTCATGACGT
Organism: Hordeum vulgare subsp. vulgare; assembly: GCF_904849725.1. NCBI lineage: Eukaryota > Viridiplantae > Streptophyta > Magnoliopsida > Poales > Poaceae > Hordeum > Hordeum vulgare. The sequence continues at coordinate 595,304,795 of NC_058519.1, read as the reverse complement.
TATCTATGGCAATGATCATACATATAGGCATCACGTCCAAAACAAGTAGACCGATACTTTCTGCATCTACTACTATTACTCCACACGTCGACCGCTATCCAGCATGCATCTAGTGTATTGAGCTCATAAGAACAGAGTAACGCCTTAAGCAAGATGACATGATGTAGGTGGACAATCTCAAATCTATGATGGAAGCCCATCTTGTTATCCTTGATGGCAACAACATGATGCGTGCCTTTCTGCCCCTTTTGTCACTGGGAAAGGTCACCGCACGGTATGAACCCAAAACCAAGCACTTCTCCCATTGCAAGAATCATAGATCTAGTTGGCCAAACAAAACCCAAGACTCGGAGAGACTTACAAGGATATCAAATGATGCATATAAGAAATCAATAAAGACTCAAATATAATTCATAGATAATCTGATCACAAATCCACAATTCATCGGATCTCGACAAACACACCGCCAAAGAGTTTAGGTTTCGTGGACGCCCTGATTTTTTGTGGGATTTTAGGGAATATATAGGCCAAAGAGCTAGGGCAGGGGAGCTCCACGGAGGCCACAAGCCTGGTAGCCATGGCCCCCCTGGCCGCGGCTACAGGGCTTGTGGGCTCCCTGTGGGCCTTCTGCCTTGGCCCTCAAGTCCCCCGATCTTCTTCTGTTCTAAAAAAATTCATTTCGAAGATTTTATTCTGTTTGGACTCTGTTCCAAAATCAGATCAGAAAAGAGTCAAAAACACAGAAAAAACAGGAACTGGCACTTGGCACTGAATTAATAAGTTAGTCCCAAAAAAGATATAAAAGGTATATAAAACATCCGAAGTTGACAAGATAACAACATGAAACCAACAAAAATTATAGATACATTCGAGACGTATCACCCGACCAGTCCATGGCTTCATCATAGAAAAGGACGCGGCCAAAGACGGTTGTATGGCTCACCTCCGGAACCGTCCATTCGTGTGAATTAAATGGGGTTGATAGGAGGTAGTTGGACAGCCAACACGTGGGCTTAGACAGACGACGAGAAGACGCATGTCCGTTTATTCTCTGTCCGCTTAACCGCAAAGTCTGATAAATATTTGCGTATAATGCATTGTGTCAGACCCTAAGAGCATTTCCAACAACCGCGCAACCGCCCCACGCGCTAAAAATAGTTTCATGCATCGAAATAGCAACTTTTAGCGTGTTGGAGAATGCTGGCTCCAACGGCCACAGCAAAAAAAAGTGCGCGCGAGCCTCTCGAGCAGGCGCGCTAAACTACAGCACGCACGAGGAGCCGGTGCTTGCAATATGTTCATTTTTGACAATGTGGAGATATTTCAAATATTAAAACAAGACATAGCATAGTTTAAAATCACCCAACCAATTTCATCATGACATAAAAGTTATAAATCATGCCACTTCATATCATCATCCAACCAAGTTTAAAATCACCCAAACCAAGTTCATGACATAAAAGTGCAAACAAATAAATGGTACATCAACAATCATGTCGCATCTTCATCTTCGTCCTCCTCTTCCTCCGATTCTTCTTCCTCATCCAAAGACGTTGTAGAAGAACTCCATGGCAACCCCATTGTCCTGGATCTGAACATGGAGGCGAAGGTGGGAGAGGAAGAGATGGAAGGGCACGGCTCCTCGTCAACACCGCCAGCACCACCCCTTCCTCCCACACCTCCACCAGAAGCTCGTCGGATCCTGCGGCAGTTTGCCGCAGCCATGGCTCAAAACCGAGCCGCACTCCGGGGCGCATGGTCACCGGCGGCCCTCCGCCTCGCCGGTGCCCCCGGGGAGAGCAGCAGCGGCAAGAGCCATCCGGCGCGGGATGCAGCAGATGGAAAGGCTGACCGCCATGGGGAGGGGATTGGAGAGCAGGCGAGGGGAGGTGTTGTGCATATCGAGTGAAGAAAGGGGAACACGAGAAGAAGAGAGGTCGCGGTCTGGATCTCGGGTCGACCAGATCGAGGAGGGAACGGGAGGAGCGGCGTCGAGGGGAAATCCTCGTGCGTCTCGCCCTCTTATCCCTTCCCTCTGTCGGTCAGTGCCTAGGCCGGACCCCCCCCCTTTTCTCTCTCTGTCGGTGCTAAGGGCTGGGCCTCCTTCTCTACAAATAGGCCCAACAGGCCAACATACGAAAAAAAAATAAGGAGCCTGCTGGTGTTTGGCATTTCCATCAGGAAAAAAGCCCATAACAACAATATATTGCATAACAGCCTTGTTTTTTTAGTGTGATAAATTATTGTATTTGAAGAATCTTACTTTATTTAAATGTAATTGTTGTATTATAAAGTTTGTATATATTTAGACTATATATCGTCTAAAAAATAAATCTCAGACTATGTATACATATTCTATATGATTGCCTCAGCATTCATTTTTTCAATTTTTTTTAGAATATGTAAATTCTTAAATACAACATTTTTTATTTGAATTTTGGGATCACAAAGTAGATGAGGCATCTACTGCACTTTGCAAATTATCCTCATCACTGAAAGATCAAAAATTTGCCTCCATTCTTTTGGCAAAATAACTATCTACAAGTGCTCTCCCAAATATAATGTGACTACCTCGAATTTTTGCAAATCACAAGGCAATTGTGTGATCTACTTCATAATTTGCAGATTATCCACTCTCACTATGAGGTCTACATCCAGTCTTTTGACAAGATGATTACCATAACAGTGATTTTGTAAAATGCAGTATGACACAAAAGTAATGGACATATGAACATCTACTGGTCAAAACCAGAATATGCTCTCCGTTACTGTGAGATCTACACTGCAACGGTGACTATCTTCAAAGTGCCATATACATAAAATGAGGTCTACACATATAAGTATAAAGCATCAGCTATACTTGCAAATTTTGCTTCATCAAAGCATTTGTTGTTATTTATATTTTACTCTCATAGTAAAACTAAATCATGCATGAAAATACCATGCAGGAAATGGCTGGCGTCATGCATCGTGAATTTCATGAACTTGAACTAGATGGTAGTAACTATTTACCATGGGCTATGGATGAAAAGATAGCCCTCGAAAGCCGTAAACTCGGTTCCACTATCATCACACCCGTTGAAGGCACCGGAGAAATCCCCACGGCAGCCAAATATACAGCTTTAAGTTTCTTAAGACATGCTTGCTAGCAGTCCCCGGCAACGACACTAGAAGAATGTTGTTGACGTGTTCCTGACTTGATGCCTTCGTGACAACACAGCCAGAACTGCTCCCAGTTGCTCAACAATTAGCAATTGTCTTGCAATGGCCCACCAGCGCGTGGGTTCGCGGCAGTTTTCAAGGGTAGAGTATTCAACCCAAATTTGTTGGTTCGTCCGTCAGGAAGTGAAAGGATACTCTCAAGTATTAGTAGCTGAATGTGTCAGATTCAACCACATCTGAACGATTAGTATCTGCAAGCAAAGTATCAGCAGCAAAGTAGTATGATAGCAACGGTGCCAGAAACGATATGTTGACGGCAGACTATTCCTAGCGGTTGTATCAATGGCGCCAGAAGTTTCCCGTGGACGGAAAATATTCTTTCCCGTCAATGGGGCGAGAAAAAGTATTGTAGCACGTAGCAACAGTGTAACGAGTAACAGCAGTGGCAAGGAACAACAGCAGTGACAGCAGTAGCAAGTAGCAACAGTAGCAGTGGGACAAACACGGAGGCAATGGGTCGGTGATTCGTTTGGATGACATTCATCATGCAACAGTTATAACACGGAGAGATATGTGGCTAGCTCCCGTTCGTCAATGTGATGTAGGCATGCATTCCGTGTGTAGTCATACGTTCTTAGGGAAAAGAACTTGCATGCCATCTATTGTCCATCCCTCCCGTGGCAGTGGGGTCCAAAAGGATACTATGGGATATTAAGGTTCTCCTTTTAATAAAGAACCAGAACAACTCATTAGCACTTGGTGAACACATGAACTCCTCAAACTATGGTCATCACTGGGAGTGGTTCCGGTTATTGTCACTCCGGGGTTGCCGGGTCATAACACATAGTAGGTAACTACAACTTGCAAGATCGGATCTAAAACACACATATATTGGTGACAACATAATAATTTTAGTATTGGTGACAACATAATAATTTCAGATCTGAAATCATGGCACTCGGGCCCTAGTGACAAGCATTAATCATGGCAAAGTGGTAGCAACATCAATCTCAGAACATAGTGGATACTAGGGATCAATCCCCGTCAAAACTAACTCGATTACATTATAGATCTCATCCTACTCATCACCGCCCAGCGAACCTACGAATAGATTACTCACGAACTATGAAGAGCTTCATGTAATTGGAGAGGGAAGAAGGTTGATGATGACGATGGTGACGATTTCCCCTCTCTGGAGCCCAAAACGGACTCCAGATCTGCCCTCCAGATGAAGAACAGGATGTGGCGGCGCCTCCGTATCGCAAACGCGATGAAATCTTCACTTCTTATTTTTTTCTCGACGAAAGTGAATTTATAGAGCTGGAGTTGGGGGCGACAGACTCACGTGGGCCCCACAAGCTTGGTTACCGCGGCCAGGGGGTCGCGGCAACAGGGCTTGTGGCCCACTGGCCCATCCCCTCCGGTGGATCTTTGCGCAAGTATTTTTCATATTTTCCAGAAATATTCTCTGTAAATTTTCAGGACGTTCCAAGAACTTTCATTTCTGCACAAAAACAACACCATGGCAATTCTGCTGAAAACAGCGTTAGTCCGGGTTAGTTCCATTCAAATCATGCAAATTAGGGTCCAAAACAAGGGCTAAAGAGTTTGGAAAAGTAGATACGATGGAGACGTATCAACTCCCCCAAGCTTAAAACCTTGCTTGTCCTCAAGCAATTCAGTTGACAAATTGAAAGAGAGAGAAAAACTTTGACAAACTCTGTTTGATCTTGTTGTTGCAATTATGTCTAACTCGTAACAGAATTTCAACAAGATCACAAGTTAGCCACATAAGCAAGTGACACAAAGGTCTCACGGTAAACTAATATCAATGGCATAATCAGCTAGCGAGCAAATAATAATGAGTTTCAGATACCAACAATTCAATCAAAACAGGCATGAAGCAATATGAATAGGTGGTATCTCGCTAGCTCTTTCTGAGACCGCAAAACATAAATGCAGAGCACTTTCAAAGATCAAGGGCTAACTAAACATTGTAATTCATAACAACGAAGATCCAGTCATAGTCATACTCAATATCAATCAAAAGCAAAGCATAAAAATGACAGAGGTGCTCTCTAATTGGTGCTTAATGACTCAACAGGAAAATAAATAGACAGGCCCTTCGCAGAGGGAAGCATTGATTTGCAGAGGTGCCAGAGCTCAAGCTTTGAAAACAGAGATAATAATTTTGGATGGCATGCTTTCATTGTCAACGCAATGACCAAGAGTTCTCAATATCTTCCACGCTACTCATGCTATAGGCGGTTCCCAAACAGAAAAGTAAAGTTTTAACTCCCCCACCACCAATCAATCACACTCCACGGCTAGTCGAATCCTCGAGTACCGTCCATACTAACATCAATCTCGGGGGAGTCTTGTTTTACAGTTATGTTTTCGATTTAAGCATGGAACTCGTCATTCCAATTACCGGCCCCTTTCTCGTGAATGACAGTGAATAAACACATGTCGAGGATAACACGCCTAACATGGAAGATACCAATAGCCCCCTGTCACCACATGAGCGGTTCGGGCATGCAAAACAGATTATTTCTTGAAGGTTTAGAGAATGCCACATGCAAATTTACTTGGAACGGCAGGTAAATACCGCAAATAGGTAGGTATGGTGGACTCTCATGGAAAAACTTTTGGATTTATGGAAGTGGATGCACAAGCAGTATTCCGCTTAGTACAAGTGAAGGCTAGCAAAAGACTGGGAAGCGACCAACTAGAGAGCGACAACGGTCATCAAGATGCAATGAGTTTGACTAACATGGAGTGCAAGCATGAACAGGATATAAATCACCATGAACATGAACATCATAGAGTCTATGTTGATTTTGTTTCAACTACATGCATGAACACCAACTCCGAGAATTGTCAAAGGTGTGGATGTACTAACCGTCGTACTAGCAAACGCCGAACTCCCAAGCATCTAGCGGACTTATACATTAAATCCACTAGGAAAGGCAAACAAGTTCATGGAAAAGCTGAAGCTCACTTCAACGCCTTACAACAAGAATAAAACCTTGAAGCTAGCACTTCTCAAAGCGCTCCTAAGGAAACAAGGCAGAAGGATGAAGATCTTCTTGATATTGACAACCTGATGGTGGAATACACCCAAGACGCATATGGAGATCTCATATAATCTCCACATCACTCATTTGATGTTATCAGCCATTTTATTGTAATAATGGATGTTATAATTTGTATAACTCTAAGTAGAATAAAGTCCTACGGACCAATCGTATTATGTAATTCAAACATAATGTCATATTTATATTTGTAACTGTAATATGAATACTTTGTATATATATATATATTTATATATGAGTAATATGAATAAACATTCATTCTAAAATATTCTCTTACTATATATAGATTTTACGGGAAAATAATCCAATGGAAGAAGAATTATGTTTGGTGGACAGTTGTACCACTAACACAATATTAAGGGAAATAAAATATTTCCAAACTCTAACTAAGAAAAAAGGAATATTATGACAATCGCCGGCCGCGATGCATCAATTATTGGTTCAGGACGAGCCACACTTGTTCTACCTATGGGTACTACGATTGTAATTGAGGATGCACTCTTGTATCCTGAATCTACACGCACCCTTCTAAGTTTCAAAGACCTCAGATCAAATAATTTCCATCTGAAAACAATTTCTGAAAATAATTCTGAATATTTGCTTTTAACAAAGATAAATGGGTTTGAGAAACAAATTCTTTAAAAATTCCCCTCACTTTCATCTGGATTATATTACAGTTATATAAAACCCGTATCACATGTTGCGTACAAAATAATTTTTCAAGATCTTAATAAATTCAAGACTTGGCATGATCGCCTTGGTCATCCTGGCATAGGGATGATGAGAAAAATTATTACAATTCTATTGGTCACAGTCTTCCAACTAAAAATTTCCCAAAATCATCAGATTTTGTGTGCACCACATGTGCAACTGGGAAATTAATTATGATAAGATGGTCTTAAAGTAAAAAGTGAGTCACTTAACTTCCTTGAACGCATTCAAGGAGATATATGTGGTCCAATTCAACCACTATCAGGACCTTTTAGATATTTCATGGTGCTCATAGATGCATGTCTATTGTCCACACGAAATCATGCTTTTGCCAAGCTAATTGCTCAAATTATCAAATTAAAAGCAAATCATCCTGAAAATATGATAAAAACAATTCGAATGGACAATGCCGCTGAATTCTCTTCACGTGCATTGAATGACTATTGCATGGCTATGGGCATTCATTTAGAACATTCTGTGCCTTATGTCCATACTCAAAATGATTTGGCTGAATCTCTCATCAAAAGAGTAAAATTAGTTGCTCGACCACTATTACAGAATTGTAATTTACCAGCATCTTGTTGGGACATGCGGTATTACACGCCGCAGATCTGATACAAATAAGACCAACTGCATATCATACAACCTACCCACTACAACTAGTACGTGGCACTCAGCCAAGTATTTTTCATCTGCGAAAAAATTCGGTTGCGCAGTATACGTACCGATATCACCACCACAGCGTACAACAATGGGGCCCCACAGAAAACTAGGGATCTATGTGGGTTACAATTCTCCGTCAATTATTAAATATCTAGAACCTCTTACAGGGGACCTGTTTACTGCCCGCTACGCTGATTCTATTTTTGATGAGGACCATTTCCCGGCATTAGGGGGAGAATCATACCACAAAGAATGCCAGGAAATAGATTGGAATGTAACAGGCATTCAGTCCTTAGATCCACGTACTAAAGAATCTGAAACTGAAGTTCAGAGGATCATAGATTTGCAACACATTGCAAATAATCTGCCAGATGCATTTACTGACCATAAAGGTGTCACTAAATCACATATTCCCGCTGTTAATGCACCAGAACGGGTGGAGGTACCAACTAAAACCACTCAAACCCAAAATGAGAGTGAGAGGGGGAGAAATCTGGTTAGCCGGAATATAGCTTCTCAAAAGCCTCCGCGGAAACAGAGGAAACCAAATCCTCTACCAGTAAATGCAATTCAACCTCAAGTTGAAGGACACCAACCAGATGCTCAACATCTTGAACCTAGCATAAATGTGCATAAAAACATAATAGCTGGGACATCGGAACACCATGACTCTATTGTTGTGGGAAATCACATAGAGTCTGAAGGTATAAAAGAAATTTCCATAAACTATATAGAATCGGGAGAATCATATAATAGAGAGACTACAATTGTCGACATATATTTTGCCTCTGAAATTGCTGAAACCCTTCAACTGGATCCAGAACCAAAGACCGTCACGGAGTGCCTCAAGCGTCCTGATTGGCCTAAATGGAAGGAAGCAATTGAGGCAGAACTGCACTCGCTCAACCAAAGACAGGTGTTTTCCTCAGTAATACGTACTCCTTAGAATGTCTTCCCTATGGGAGCAAAATGGGTTTTCGTTCGAAAAAGGAACGAAAACAATGAGGTGGTGAGATACAAAGCGAGGCTTGTATCACAAGGGTTCACGCAGAGACCCGGCATCGATTACGATGATACATACTCTCCTGTTATGAGTAGAATAACGTTTCGATACTTAATATCTTTGGCAGTACAAATGAATTTATCTATGCAGTTGATGGATGTAGTGACAACATACTTATATGGGTCACTTAAATCGGACATATATATGAAATCCCTGAAGGACTTAAAATGCCGAATCCAAAAGCAAATCACAACGCATATTGCGTAAAATTACAGAAGTCACTATATGGCTTAAAACAGTCGGGTAGAATGTGGTATAACCAACTAAGTGAGTTCCTTATTCAGAAAGGCTACTCAAATAATGATGATTGCCCTTGTGTATTTATAAAGAAGTCCTCAAATGGATTTTGCATCATCTCAGTGTACGTTGATGACCTCAATATCATTGGAAGTACACCTGATATCGAAGAAGCACGCAATCATCTAATGGCGGAATTTGAGATGAAAGATTTGGGAAAGACCAAATTCTGCTTAGGCTTACAGCTTGAGCACCTTCCCTGAGGAATTTTGGTATACCAACCTGCCTATATTCAAAAGGTTTTGGAAAAATTTAATATGGATAAATCATATCCAACCAAAACACCCATGGTTGTCAGATCCCTTGATATGAATAACGATCCTTTTAGACCTCGGGATGATGACGAAGAGATACTAGGACCCGAGTTCCCGTATCTCAGTGCCATTGGTGCGCTAATGTACCTTGCAAATTGCACCAGGCCTGATATTGCATTTGCGGTAAATTTACTAGCTAGACACAGCGCTACTAGAACAAAACGTCATTGGATGGGAGTAAAGAATATCTTTAGATATTTACATGGCACAAAAGATCTTGGCTTATTCTATGAGAAAAACCAAGATATGACTATGGTAGGATATACTGACGCTGGCTATCTATCTGATCCTCACAATGCCAGGTCACAGACAGGTTTCGTATTCTTATATGGTGGAACTGCTTTTTCGTGGAAGTCAACAAAACAGACTCTCGTACCAACTTCCACTAATCATTCTGAAATTATTGCATTATTTGAAGCATCAAAAGAATGTGTATGGCTTCGTAGGATGATTAACCACATTCAAACTACATGTGGTGTTGGTTCATTAGGATCACCAACTATTATTTATGAAGATAATGCAGCTTGTATGCTCAAATGCAAATGGGTTATATAAAAAGCAATATCACAAAACACATTTCTCCTAAATTGTTCTATCCTCATGAATTACAGAAAAATGCAGAAATTGATATTTTGCAAACTAAATCATGTGACAATCTAGCAGATCTGTTCACAAAGTCTTTACCAAATTCAACGTTCCAGAAATACATTCATGGAATTGGTATGAGACGATATCGTGATTTGCAAAGTTCAGGGGGAGAAATCTCCTGAAAATATAACCCTTTAATTATCATCAAGTAATGAATAATGTACTCTTTTCCTTTATGAGTTTTCCAACATGTTTCTCATAAAAGGTTTTTAATGAGACAATTAAATACAAACATTGATGCATGCCATATCATATTTCTCCTTATATTTTTCCTACCAGGTTTTAAAGGAGTTTTCCATGGCACATCTCATTGCACTCTTTTCATTATGAGTTTCTTTGAAATTTTCTCTCATGGTGTTTTTAATGAGGCAATATCTTCACAAAGATCATATGCTATGCTTTCTATTTTTCCTATGAAGCTTTTTAAAGGAAAGTATCTAAAAGCATATTTATTGTTCTCTATAACTCATCAATATTTTTCTCCTTCTTTGAAGGTTTTTCTCATATGAGTTATCAAAAGACAATAATCACTATATGTTGCATCATTTTCCCCTTATCATTTTCCCACTGGGTTTAAAGGAGTTTTAACAACATATCTATACATTTCTCCTCATATTTTTTCCCATAGGGTTTTTTGGGGAAGAATCTCAAGAATTGACTGATGAATATACAAGGAGCTTTCAATAATGGATTACTCAAGACGGCGTTGTACAAGGGGGAGTGTTACGAACCGACTAAATTAGCGAACCATCATTAGGACGTGATTAGTCCGTTATTAGTCTAAGCGTTGTACAGACGAATCCGTCCGTACGGGCGCCTTTTGTACAAACGCCTTTTACTCGCGTGCCAAATTCTTGTATATATATTTCAGATCGATGATAGAGAGATTGATTCGCACAACACTTTGCTTTTCATTCCTAAACAGACCTTCCGTGCGGGCTCGGCTGCATTGCTGGCTGCACACGCGTCGCGTGAACGACTCGGCGGGCACTCGCCACGGCGATGACTAGGCAGTGTTGTACGCACCCTACGCGTCATCGTTTGTTCGTTCCGAATAAGAAGCATATTTTTCACATGCCCGTCTTCCCTCCGATAGCTGGCAAAGTCGATAATTTACGCATCTACAATTATATACCGCATTTTACATACTCCCTCCGTTTCAGTTTATAAGTCCAGCACGTGTATCTAAGTCGTCAATTTGACCAACTAAATAAAAGACATATATTACAAAAAATATATCATCAGAAACTTTAAATGTTCTATTTTTTAATAATATAATTTTTATGTTAAACAATATTTGTATATAAGTTAAATTGACGACTTAGACATACACGCATGACTTATAAACTACTCCCTCCGTTCCTAAATATAAGTCTTTTAAGAGATTTCACTAGATGACTACATACGAAGCAAAATGAATGAATCTACATGTAAAGTATATCTATATACATCTGTATGTAGTTCTCTAGTAGAATCTCTAGAAAGACTTATATTTAGGAACTGAGGGAGTATGATGGAGGGAGTAGTACTACAAACTTGCGTATTGGAGAAGACACCAAACCACGGAAGGTCGGAACATGGAGAAGACACCAAACCACGGTCGGAACATGCTGCTGCTGCTAGCCATGAATGGCTGGTCGAACGCTAGGAGGAATTCCCAGGCGTGATGGGACGGCTACCAGTGGCTACGACGTGAAACTTGGTGCAACCTCATCTTACGAGAGTCTTCTCCATTCACGGAGTCCTGCATGCAGCGACCACGACGCCAGGTAAAAGCCAGTAGCCGGGTCAAATAGTGCTGGTGTGCTCGATCTGTTTCATAAGCGGCTACTTTTTTTTTCCCATGGCGTTGAAACATTCTACCGGTAGGAATGCATTAGTATTCCATTGTTCTTAAATATAAGCCTTTTTAAAAAAATGTTAGGGACTACACACAAATGTATGTAGATATTAATACGAAAAGCGAGGACGCGCTATATCGTGAAACGGATGAAATACTTTATAATGAAATCTTTTAAAAACATATGTTTAGAAACGAAGAGAGAACGATTGACAGTCGGTGTTTTCGCCGAGCTACAGCGATGGAGCGGGACAACAGGAGAAGATCAGGATCGATCATCAAGATCGCGGACGTCGAGTCCAACTCCAACCATGATCCGATGGGCCAGCCATGACCCCGCGTGTCAGCCCCGCCTCGTCCGGCCGACCCCACGTCCCACTCACCAAATCTCAATCTCCCCCTGACCCGCTAGCGGCACACGGAGGCACACACGCATGCGGGCAGGGGCAACGGGGGACCCCACATGTCATGCTCTGTTCCCCTCCCGTCCGCACCCGCCGCCCGGTGGACCGAGCAGTTCACCCGCGTGATCCGCCTCGGCCCGCGCGCCCCCGCAGCTTCAGCTTCGGCTTCTTTCTTTCCCCAGGCGAGGTCGGAGGTCGGTACGGTATAGCGGCGATTAATTAAGGAAATTAAGTAAGGAATAAACCCGGATTAATCATGCGCTAACCATCGTGCCAATCCCAGCACAAGTCAGTCAATGGCGCCCACGCCACCGAGGTTAGTGGCCAGTGGCCACTGACCTGACCAGCCGATGCGATGCGATGCGATGCGATGCGATGCGTTGCGAATCCAAACATAGGACGGAGAGGGACGGGCGCCACGTGGGCGAGGGCGGCGGCCCATGCCGCTAACCACCCACCTCCAAGCGTGGACAGCGGCTCCTGCAGAACCGGGCGCACTTGCAGAGGCCTCGCAACTGCTCAGCGAAATCCCAGCTCCAATCCAACAAACCCTGCTCCCAAAATAATCTTAAAAATTAATCCAGTAACATGATGAAAGGGGAAAACTACACAGGTCCTGTACTCCTGTACAGTAGGTGATCTTCATCCGTTGCTGAGACTGTCATTTGGCCAGTAGTAGCTGCGGGGCTCGATTCAATGCCACGCATTTGTTTTGTGCCGTACGGGCGGTGTGGGGGCCGACGGCAGAGCACAGCGGGGAGGACGGGAATGTGGTGAAGCGAGCTAACCATGCGTGGGATTAAAGTACAGCAGGACTGCAGGAGAAGGTACGCAGCTGCAGGCAGGTGGTGTGGTGGGCAGGAGCAGAGCAGAACCGCACAGCATACGCTTTGGCTGATCCTCTCCTGCATTGCAATTGCAAATCGCAATGCATTTGCCTCGTTGCTATTGCTGCTGCTATTTTGTTGCTTATGGCTTTACTGCCGCCTAGTGAGTAATGAGTGGGACGACGATGCGTCATCGGTTGCTTGGCCAAGTCCCATGCCATGCTACGCTGTGCCACGGACAGTTGGAACAAGAACAGCTGGAGACTGCAACGGACAGCAACAGTTTAGCTAAAATTTTGCACCTTTTTTTTCCATTCACTGTTTTCTTGCTAGGCTACCGAGATGAAGCGGAAAAAAAACAATAGCTAGTAAGTATGTAGCTGGCTCTGTTTGTTGGCCCGATCTACTCTGTTCCATAGCTTGAAACAAACAAAAAGACACACCACAGCTGAGGGAGAAGTACAGCTCCGGCAGCCAGTTTTCTTCCCCTTTTTTGATCCTAACCCCGAATCATCTATCTCCACTGGAATCAACCAACCAACCAACCAACACCAAGGAATTGCTGGATTGCTCTGCTTGCTTTCAGTAGCCTGGCCTTGCGGAGAGGAAGGGATCTGACACGGCGGAGACCTCCAGGTCCTCGAACGGCGCCGGGAGGTTGAGGTCAATGAGGCCGAGGCTCTTGATCGCCGCCGCAGGATCGGCCACGCCGGCGGCTGTGCAGAGCTGCGACCGCTTGTGGCTGCCGAGGGCCTGCCCTGAGGTGAACACGCGGAAGCAGTAGGGGCACTCGTGCGGCGGCGGCGGCTTCGAGCCCTCCTCGCATTCCACCAATGGCTGCAGGTGAGTGGGAGCAGGAGGCGGCGGCGGGTTCGGCGGGGGCGCGCAGCAGCCGCCCCTGCCGCCGCGGACGTGGCTGGCGCGGTGGCCGCCCAGCGCCTGGTACGATCGGAACACCTTCTTGCACGCGGGGCACTGGAACCGCGTCCGCTTCTGCTCCGCGGCCGCCGGGGGCGCGGCTTCTCCGGCGTCGTGGTAGAAGTAGGACGGCCGCGGCCACGCCACCGTGGGCCAGGAGTCGCGGGAGAGCATCATGAGGGACAGCGCGACGTCCTCCTCCGGCGTGGCGGCGTCGGACACGGAGCTGACCGGCTCGGCGTCCCGCGATCCGGCATGCACGCGCTTGGCGTCGGGCGCGGGGTACTCCGCCTCGCTCTCGCGATCCGAGAAGTCGGACTCGGCGAGGCGCACCCTCCGCTTGGGCTTGTCGCGGAGCACGTAGGCCTGGATGGCCATCTTGGCGTCGGCGTCGTCATCCCCGGCGGCGAAGGAGGTGGACGCGGAGGAGGCCGACGAGATCTGCTGCGCCCTGGCGGCGACCTTGACGGAGTGGGAGCGCATGTGGCCGGCGAGCGCGCGGGGGCTGGCGAAGCGGCGGCTGCAGAGCTTGCATGTGTTCTTGGCCATGGCGAGAGGGAGAGGGGGAGAGCGCGAGCTGGGTCGACGGAGATCAGCTCCCTAAAAATACAAGCTTTTGGAGGAAGGAAGGAAGGGAAACGGAGTGTGCGAGAGAGTAGGAGGGCCAGGAGGAGCCGCCTCCGTGGGGATATCGCGGAACTGCCAAGCTTCCACCAGATTTTCCCTTTTGCACCATCCGATTTTCCCGATCGCTCCCCGTATTCTCGACTTATTACGCCGCTGGTACTACTACGTATTTGGGCTGTAGAAAGCGTATGCGTATTGCAGAGTTATTGTTCTGAATTAATGGTACAGTAGATTTTAAGTATTACTAGTTAAAGGCCCGTGCGTTGTCACGGGTTAAAAAAATATAGTTCTAAAATAGTTGCCTGAATTGATAAATATCCATCAATCATGAAGTCATGTAATTTTCATACATACTTGACAACATAATTCTCTAGTAAAATAAAAATGAAAATAAGATGGCTCTGGCTTAACTGTGGCAACTTTAAGCACTCTCATCAATGTGCCTATGTCAAATCGATGAAGATATTCCAACAATGATTTACTGACATCAACGAATGATTCACAACCAGTAAAAATGAAGCCCGGAAATAGAGGATCACTGGAATTTCAGAAAAGAAGCAAGCAAAAATGTTTTGGGTGCTCACAGTCTCACCCAAAGACCATGTTTCATTCAAGACAAAATTTGCAGTGCTTTCTACAATAGTATTAGTCATGTCCACCTTGCTAACCCTAGACAACACGAAATAGAAACACATACAAAAAATCAGACCTTATTCATTCACAGGAAATTAACATGAATTTTGTAGCGATTATGCAAACAGCAGTTAACATATTTAAATTGTATGATAGGCCCGGACTACTCTCTCTCTCTTGCAGGCTAGCGGTTGCTTCACTTTATTGAGTGTCACCATGGCTGTGTTATCTCCTTGAATGTAATCTTCAACATTTCTAAAGAACGTCAAATGGAGCGCTTGTGTGTGCTCACCTCAAGGTGGCGCCTGACACCCTTATAGAGAAATCCATGCTGCCTCCCATGCTCAAGCGTCTACAAGCTTACATTTCAATCTATAGAATTACACAATAAGCAATTATGTTAAGCCCTCAGACCATGATTCCTTTTAGCAGAAAAAATAATTTCTCTGCATAAAGAAATTGCATTATGTACTTTGACCAGGTTCATTGTCAAGAAAATGTCTTTTTTTCCTGAAACCTTAACCCTAGCTAAATGATTTTGATGCATAGCAATCACGGCATATACTTTTCTTTACTCTGCAAGGCGTGAACAAAAAGTACAAATTAGGGTAAAGCATAATTTGTTAACAAAACATATTTTAGGTCTGATATGCTTAGATGGAAGAAATTTTAGTAAAATAAAAATAGTCTATGTCTATTAATGTTTTTCTTCTTTTTCTAGATAGGAATTGGCTAGTTTGATAAAGAAAAGAAAGAAAATATAACACGTGACATTTTACTGATCCAAGTACACGCTCATCCTTTGCGGCAGCCTTTATTCATGTATCACCAAATTTAATCAACAGCTAGATGAGAAATTGAGAAACAAACGATATAAGTGTGCCCCCGTAAAATGACTAACAAGTTAAGTTTGTACATAAGAGATATCTTTCTACAACAGAATTATGCTCTGTACAGTACTATTACCATTAGCAAATAACAACCAATGCCCACTATTACTTCGCTGTCATATTTATTATTTAGCATGCAAAATGGCATGGAAAGCTGCCTATGTACTTGTCTCCGTCTTGCCACCGTCATCTCAGTTGTCGTCGCGCTACCTCTGTATCCAACGCTCGTCTCCGACTATGTCTACCTTCACTCGTCCCGTCGCGTCGTGTCACCTCTCTACAGCAGCCGAGCAAGCTAACAAGCATGATACCAAAAACCACCAACGAAATCAATGTCGAAAAACAACAACACTTGGTAGGTAGCAAAATCAATGTAGTTCTTCAACTTTTTTATTAAAGCTGGAGATTTCTTCAGCTTTTTTATTACAAGTGCAGATTATATCAAATTCAATAGTAGCTTCATGGAAGAAAATACCCACTATCTTGTAGTTTAAGTCAGCTGAAAGGAAATAGAGTTTAAGCTAACTTCTGATACAAACTAACTTCTGAAAGAAACTCATCACTGATATAAGTATTCATCTACGTGAGCAGCAAGCATCAAACCTTAAACATGTAGGACGCCACTGCTTGCCAGCTTTCTCGCAGCAACCTCTGCACCTTCCACCCGCTGCAACTCGGTGGTCCCCTGTCTCACCAACACAAATATGACACTACTTTAAAGTGGCGGCATTCGGTAGTTTCTGATAATATGCATGTCTTAGATGAATAATTAGTTACCGTAATCATGAGAGGTTGGCACTTATTGTTTTTCAAACATAAGTATGTGTTCAAGTCTAAACCATAATTAAACAGTAACACACACTTAAGAGAAGTAACCTCCGTGCATGAACACTCGATCTAATAGCATGAGTATGAAATGACAACTTGGGTCAGTTAGAGGATATAATAGGAACAAACATAGCAATCAATAAAAAAGACCATCGGATCATATACACCAAAGTGAATCATTCTCCCCTATAAAAAGAATAATCACCTTCAATTTAAAGATCAGTGCTTGCATAGAATTGTAGTTGCAGATTAACTTCACTTTTAACAAATTTAAAGATTTTATTTTCAAATAATTCACTTGTTCCAAGAGGTCTCTTTCCACATGTAACAGACTAAAAAATTAATTTTCAAATAATTCACTTGTTCCAATAATTCACTTTCTCCAGTTCAGCATCTAAAAAGTTCTAACAAAATCTCAAAACTGGCACATGAGAGGACATATCCTAATATAGTACGGCAGTCGGCATCAAGATGTCCCCAAGATACAAACTACCAGTAATTTATCATGAAAATTCTCCCTGATACGGTCTAAAGTCCAAATTTTCATCAACTTTATTATATAAAATAATCTTCAAATAAATATGCATACCAGACATCTCGAATAAAATGCACCCCTCCAAAATGCTTTATGAAGCTGACAGGTATAGAAAGCATGTAGCCACACCTATTCTTGAATCTTCATGTCTTCAGAGCTTCAAAAACGAGCTATCAGCATCTTTCCAATAGTTTGCTGAGTGGTAATCACCTTGCAGGCTGAACAAACACGATGGTCAATGTATTAACTAATTCAGACACAAACAACATAAAAAAACAAATTGAGATAGAAGCTACTGCACACGTACTATTCTGAATCTGACGATCAATTGAATTGATGCCTTTCTGTGTGTACACATCTCCAATATCACAACTTATAGTTCAACTTTTGCTCACACATGATTGTGTTCACATACTCAGCAATTACTGGTAGAAAAATGGTGTACAAATATAACCTGGTGTGATCTTCAAAAAGAAAAAGAATAGAACGTGGTGTGTTTGTGTTGTCGCTTCAGCATTGCGTTACTAAAACGGGAAGCATGATATTTCTTTCTGGGTAGGCCTTATCGTAATGATGAGAGCTTGGCACTCATCATTTCTTGTCGTGATGGTTTAACCAGGCCTTTCCTTGAAGTGTAAACTCCCCGCACGCCAAAAAAACCAAATCGCCTTGCCTCCTCTCCACACGTCGCACGAAAGGAAAAAATAAAACCATACCCACGTCGCAAGTCCCATGTCCCACTCCCATTCCCCAGATCCCTCCCTCTGAATCACGTTGCTCTCCAGAAATCAACGTCGGCAACCTCCTCCCAATCGTGGTCTGACTACCGAAGCACAACCTGAATTACCCAGAAAGTTCTATCAACTATTAGCAGTTTTCCCAATTCTGTAAAAAATAAATAAATCACCTAACAACAATATTTGAGCACGCTGAACAGACGACACAAACGAGCCAAACACATGGGACCAATCATACAATAGACTACATGAACTAATTAACTCTGAGGATTTTTAGCAACATATAGTTATATGATGGCCACGCACAGCAGGATTCGAACAAACAAAAGTGACTGGATTACCTCTTCGCACATCAGGGGGCTTCGGGATTCACCTCCCTAGTAGATTGCGCAGAGTGGGTCGGCGAGGCATTCTTACTCCAGCGGCACTCGCGTGCAGACCGCCCAGGGCTGCCGCCGCTTCAACCCTGACACGCCTGACACCCTTTCTACCATCCCTACGCACCTGCCAGTGGCTTAGATTTCGGGTGTAGCTGAGCCCGAGCACCAAAACGACCCTCTCATATTTTTTTCCCTTTTGACGTGATAAACCAAGGACAATTGGTTCCAACATGCAGAGAACATACTTAACAGCTTTCTTCTCTGGTTTCCTCTCAGCATCAGCCCTGGGAGCAGGCTGAATCTTCGTAAGTTGTCGTGGAACTATATCATCAAATGGGTTCCGGAGTACCTATAAAAGCATAAACACACATAACTAATCAACAACCAGTTAGGCGTCACAGGTAACAAAAAAACAGATAGAAGAATCTGCTTTGTTTGAGAAGTATTCCATAACTAAATGAAACATGAGGGGAAAAGCTACCTCGACTGAAAGAACTTTCTACGGGTATACATGCCGATCATCCTTATCAGTCTCGATATCAGCCAAGGCCAGAAGATTGAAGATAGAATCCCCAGTGACCTGGACGCGTGCACACACACACGGTAAACTGTAATCACCTCCAATGAAACAAAGGTTTACACCAATACATGCACAATGGGGACAGTCAAGCTAGACACATACCTTCCCAAAAATTGTATTCTTCTTATCAAGCCAATCTTAGCGGTCAAGGGTAATAAAGAACTGGCTTCCATTAGAATGACGTGTGTCCCCGCATTGGCACACGCCAATAAACCCCTGTGATTAAACCTCAAACGTGAATGAAACTCATCAGCGAACGGTGCCCCATAGATGCTCTCACCCCCTGCAGGTTGATATCTGATAATCATCAGGTTAAGTTCAGAACACCCCCAAATCCACCAATCACATATATGGCTCAAACAGATAGTTAACCAGGCACAAAATTCTAAACTTAGACACAAATAATTATAAAGATCGGCGGTGAAATCCGGAATCAGAAACCATATATTATATCTATACAGGTCTGGTTAGGGTTTAGGATCTCACCAGAGCCGGAGCCAGCGGGAGGAAGTGGGATCGTACGAGGTCGAACCATCACGACAAACAGCAGATCCTGCTTTAATAGTAATATAGTATATATAGATAGATGACTGACAAGGAGTGAGGTTCCTTTTCTGGCCAATGCAAACGCAAATGGTTTGTGTGCAAATACATACATTCTCAGAATATGTATGTCTTCGCGTACTTTTTTTTAAACATGTCTTCATGTACTTAAAGTAAGTGTTCGGGGAAGAAAACCACATACTGTTTTCTGTCCAAGAACCACACTCGACACTAAACTCAAGCTCAGACTTTTTTGCTTTTCTTTGGAGTACCATATTAGCAGGTTTTCATCCTGCAAACAGAAAAGAGAAGTTATGTTGGGCTAGTGTGAAATGCCTTTTATTTTTTTCTATACCTGAACTTTTTTACGGTTACAAGTTTTAGTACAATTATAAAATGCATACTTGGTATGAAAACAGAGAATACATGACCAATCCTGAAAGCTAGATTTGGATTTGTCTATTAACATGGCACGGTTCAAAATATATTGTTTATGAGGATAGTGAAAGAACGTGCAAATTCTTGTGCTGGTAGTATTCCGTAGTGCCAAAGAGGCTACTCACACATGATAGCCTGAAAGGGTAGAACCTGGCCTTCCCTCTCTTCCCACACTTGAGTAGATGGGCGCCTTTCTTGAGAGCAGCAATGGCCTGAAGAAAATGACTTGAGCAATTAAACCATGTAACTGGAAACACATGGCATGTATCTTTTGCAGCATTGCTGCTACTTATTGTACTTATAAGTGAACACAAAAAGATCCAGACAAGAAAACTATGAAATGAACAACCCAAGCTATTTCAAGCTTCAAAATACTACGAGACTGAAAATGCAGAGTGCCTACTGGCTCGCTGAAAACAGCCAGGAAGAACAGATCCGTCTATGCAGAGAAGGATGCGGCAAAGTACGAGGGAGACGAAGGGGAGTCTGATAGGTGCGGTGATGTGGGTGAGGGAGCCCGTGGTGATGGACATACCGGAGGAGGAGGGTGCGGCAGCGAGGGTGCCGTCGCGAATCAGGAGGAGGCTGCTCGAGGGCAGGACCAGTGGCGGCGGCGGTCCGACCAGCGCCGAGGAAATCGAGGCCAAGCCCAAGGACTCCGATTCCCCCATGAAAAGGCTCAACCAAAGGATTCTTTCACAAGCCTAAAGTTACTGTAAAATTCTTCAAAAACAGCACCACTTTCTTAAAAGTATAAAATTATATAGCACTTCAATAGCACGACATGCAACCATCGTTTCACCGGTAAGGATGGGAACCACCAACGAGGATAATAGCAAATAGTATATCGGAAAAAAAGGCAGTCCTTAACACTTCGAATTCACAGTTCACGCCCCCGACTTGTCAATCCACCGAGAAGGAAGAAGGGGAAAAGAGAAAAACAAAGGTATCCGAGAGGGACACCTACCTGCCTCTGGTGGTCGGCCTTTACTCCTCAACTTGTTTCTCCTGTTTCTTCCTCGCCGTTCTGGGCACCGTAGTACCAAGTACTCCCCGGGGGAAGTGGTTTCCGAATCGCACAGCGGATCCAACGTTAGGGTCGGAGCCGAGACGTATAGGACTAAGAAGAAGAAGAACATGGGTCGGGGGAGGAGACCTATGCATCCATGGCGGCGGCGGTGTGGTCCGAGGTCGATGGCGGCGTCCCGAGAAGAAGCACGAGGGGGAGGGCGGCGTCCCGAGCCGGCAATGGCGTGGGCGCGGAGCAGGCACCCCGTCACGCCGCTAAGCAGAAACACGCGCCGAGGACGGACCACGGGGCCGACGGATCTGCGAGCGCCATGGTCGTCGCCTCACCTTCTCGCTCTCCCTCTTATCTTCCCTTCCCTTCCCTTCTGAAAACGGGAGGGGGGAGGTTGCGGGCGGAGGCTGGTCGGAGGAGACGGGCGTGAGGTGCGACAGCGGGGTGGGGAAGGAGCTTCGCCAGATCGCATCTAGGCGAGCCGGGCCAAGTGCGCGGGGGAAACACTGGGGCCAATCCCATCACCGGAGATGAGGGAGGCGGCGTTGGAGGGGGGACTGGTGGGGTGTGGCGGAAGGGGAACGAGAAAGGGAACGGCGGCGGCGGAGGGCTCGAGGGCGCGGCCTGGGGGTGGAGGCCGTCGGGTCCAGAGCGACGGGGTATTCTGCGAGGGATGGATCGGGGCCGGTGGGGCGGGGGCGGGGGCGGAGGGCTCGAGGGCGCGGCCTGGGGGTGGAGGCCGTCGGGTCCAGAGCGACGGGGTATTCTGCGAGGGATGGATCGGGGCCGGTGGGGCAGGGGCGGGGGCGGAGGGCTCGAGGGCGCGGCCTGGGGGTGGAGGCCGTCGGGTCCAGAGCGACGGGGTATTCTGCGAGGGATGGATCGGGGCCGGTGGGGCGAGGGCGGAGGGCTCGAGGGCGCGGCCTGGGGGTGGAGGTCGTCGGGTCCAGAGCGACGGGGTATTCTGCGAGGGATGGATCGGGGCCGGTGGGGCGGGGGCGGGGGCGGGGGCGGAGGGCTCGAGGGCGCGGCCTGGGGGTGGAGGCCGTCGGGTCCAGAGCGACGGGGTATTCTGCGAGGGATGGATCGGGGCCGGTGGGGCGGGGGCGGAGGGCTCGAGGGCGCGGCCTGGGGGTGGAGGTCGTCGGGTCCAGAGCGACGGGGTATTCTGCGAGGGATGGATCGGGGCCGGTGGGGCGGGGGCGGGGGCGGAGGGCTCGAGGGCGCGGCCTGGGGGTGGAGGCCGTCGGGTCCAGAGCGACGGGGTATTCTGCGAGGGATGGATCGGGGCCGGTGGGGCAGGGGCGGGGGCGGAGGGCTCGAGGGCGCGGCCTGGGGGTGGAGGTCGTCGGGTCCAGAGCGACGGGGTATTCTGCGAGGGATGGATCGGGGCCGGTGGGGCGGGGGCGGAGGGCTCGAGGGCGCGGCCTGGGGGTGGAGGTCGTCGGGTCCAGAGCGACGGGGTATTCTGCGAGGGATGGATCGGGGCCGGTGGGGCGGGGGCGGGGGCGGGGGCGGAGGGCTCGAGGGCGCGGCCTGGGGGTGGAGGCCGTCGGGTCCAGAGCGACGGGGTATTCTGCGAGGGATGGATCGGGGCCGGTGGGGCGGGGGCGGAGGGCTCGAGGGCGCGGCCTGGGGGTGTAGGTCGTCGGGTCCAGAGCGACGGGGTATTCTGCGAGGGATGGATCGGGGCCGGTGGGGCGGGGGCGGGGGCGGAGGGCTCGAGGGCGCGGCCTGGGGGTGGAGGTCGTCGGGTCCAGAGCGACGGGGTATTCTGCGAGGGATGGATCGGGGCCGGTGGGGCGGGGGCGGGGGCGGGGGTGGGCGGGCGTGGGGTACGTGGGAGGTCGAACCGGTTTTTCTTTACGTGGGGTTTTTCTTTACGTAGGAGGAGGAAGTCGAACTGAGGTGGGATCGAGAGGTCGAACCATCCCGAAGGTTGAACCATCACGACGGCACATCCTGCTTTAATAGTAGAGATCAGTGGATGTACCGAACCTAATGTCCTGCTGTCGCACAATGCGCGTGGTCCGTCCATGGCGCATTGTTTAGGTGGTGTTTCTTTACCTAGGGACTAGACTAAAAAGTCCCTTTTAGTCCCTAGGTAAAGAAACAGGAGGGACTTTTCCTTAAGGGACTAGAAAAAGCCTATATTGGAGGGACTTTTTTCTTTAGTCCCTGGGACTAAAAAAAGTCTAGTCCGTTGAAAAGAAACACCGCCTTAGCACGGTTGCATGGCACAAAATTATATATATTTTTTTTGGTAACAGGAATCAAGCCATTATTCGTTGCCATGCTTGAACGATTTTTGCGTAGACTCTGTTTGATGGTTTTCCATGTGGGGTGGTGTGTGCCTACTGTCAGCGCAAGAATACCGGACGGCGGACGGACGGACGGACATTTATATTCCTCTAATATATGTATATATACTTTGGAAGATGTCTATTGGCATTAGCACATGGCCGTCAATTCTTCCTTTTTTATGTATGGGGCTTGCTCAACACAGCCAAGACTTTCCTTGTGAGGCCGCCACCCCATATTCCCATCCAAATCAGGGGTGACGACGCATGCTTCCTTGCTTCCGTCCCCCGCCTTTGCTCTCTGGTGGCGATCACTGAGTTGAGTAGGGCAGATAAAGAGCTCGGAATGGGGCGATGATGGGGACAAAGGGTAGGTGACAACAAGGTTTGGGGAGAAGGAGAGCATAGTGCATGCATTGCATTGCATTGCATCGCATCGCGAGGTGGAGTGTGGCTTGGGGCAATGGTGATGAGTGGCAAATTAATCGGCTGCCGGGATCTAAATCCGGTGGTAATGGCACGCAACCCAAGGGTCACTTACACTGCACCACTGCTCTCACAACTTTCCTTTCCCATTAAAAATAAAATTACAAAATCATGATCCCGGAGCCGGAGGTGGTGGGGGCCAAACATCTGGTAGTACGTACGTACGGTTTAGGCGACGATTAGCGAGCAGCTAGCAGGTAGTGCTACGCTGGCACCGTATCGGGCTCGCTGGAGAACCGTGGCACGTCCATCAAATCACACTTTTGGCCTTGTCCTATGGAGCATCGGCCGAATCTCCCGTCAATTTCTACCACGGCGGTGCCTATACTCCCCCCTTGTAAAAAGTTGCTACAAAGTTCAGCCGCGTGCGGGCGAGAGGGCAGGAGCATCTGTGCGTGCGGCGCGAGATGGAGAGCGACGCGTGCGTGCGTCCATCCGTGCCTGCCAAGTGCCGCTGCCAACTAACCGCTTTGGAGATTTCTCTCCTCTGGGCGGCTATTATTACGGGTCGCACACAGCGGACGCTCGATTTTTATAGATGATTAATTGATTACCCCAACTAAACACCAGCATACCTATCTACTTATTACTATCTGCTCATCCTCCAAATTTATGCTACTGCTGCTAACCAAAACAACCACGATCTGCTACCGATATCGTCCGGCAGCACTGCCGCTCAAGCCAAGCTAGCGTTGCTGCTTTGCTAGTAGTATACCTGTCGTGTCGCGTTGCCGCTAGCTGGTGCTTACTTCCGTGGATGTGACCGTGTATGGATAATGCATACTATCTTTTTCTTTCTTTCTTTTTGGAACTATTTGTATACTATACTTGGTATACAAGTAGGACTGGTGGTGCGTGCTGCGAGTCAAGCAGGCGGCTCTGGTCTTGAATACGGGGCGGCTGGGCTGGGCGAGTGAGATCACTCGTCATAGGCCAACGGCGTCTTGTTTTTTCTCCCCTCGTTTCTCCTGCTCGTACTCTAGTGGTTGAGATTCTTCCTTTTTCTTTTCTTCTCTGATCCGCCTCTGTTCCTTCTTTTCAGTCATTTTCCTTGCGTTGTTCTTCTTCTCTGGATGCCCATTCACAGCCTCTCGGAGGGTATTCGTCACCAGACTCGTCGTAATCTCGAGTGGGCTTTTGGGATCGTGGCAGCCGGACTGCTTTTTTTTTTCTCTTTTGAGCGGGGCATGCTTGCCAGGTATAGTGGTGATTTCTGTTGAGAGGGGCATCGCTGGCTATACATGCAGCCGTGAAAAGCGACGTCGTTCTAACTTTAGGGCGTTGCATTTGTCAGAGGGACGCAAACGAATCGCCGAGAATCAAGCTTATCTCGAGGCTCCAATGCTGATCATCTGATGCACTAGATCTAACTGCAATCATGTCAGGGCATTTCTAAACGACCCCTTAGCGTAATTCCAACGTGCCGATCCATTCCGATAGTGTTTTTGTCTGTTTTTGATTTGTTTGGGTTATTCGTCAGTCTGTTTGTATCCGTTATTTTAAATGGATCAGCACATGTATCTAACGGAAAGCAAATGGACAGCAACACTGTTACAATAAAATAATAAGAGAAAGGTGGGTGAGATGTGCCAGTGAATTAAATAAGTAGGCAGAGGTGGATGGATAGTTGTGTGACAATTGTGTCAGGCCGGACACATACGATCGACGTCCGCTCTGCGTCGCATCAGAAATGGGTCCGCGCGGACACAAAGCGGACGCAAAATGAAAATGAGTCTCTGGGTCATCATTTTTGTCCGCACCGGCTTATACAGACGTGGGCGGACGAAATGGGTTCTTCCATTGGGTTGCTCTTATAACAGATTAGTAAAGTATATTTATATTTTGAGTTAAATATACCAAGGGTGCCTTAACTTGTCTTGCATAGTTGGTATAGTGTATAAAGTTGTAAAATACATGAAATTGATGCTTGAATTTGTTCAGGCGCAGTAGCAAAGCCACATATAGGCTGTGTAGTAAAATGACTACACAACTTTGTGGAAAAAGCATCACATATAAGCACAAATCATGCAAAAAAAAAATGTGTAGAAATACATATATATATATATATATATATATATATATATATATATATATATATATATATATATATATATTTTTGACTACACAACATTGAGTTGACTATATAGGGTTTGTAACGACCAAGATGCGGTTCTTTCCGATCTCGGGATCGAGGCCCCGAATAGGAAAGAAGCGCATCTAAGCGTTTCGCAAACAGGTAACACAACACAAATAATAATAAAGATAGACAATTCGGGATTCAATTGTCTTCTCATAAATATCTCAGAGTACAACACACATACAACCAAGGTAGTTCCGCTACGGACTACAAAACATAGAAATGCTATGCTACCCTGCGTGCAGGCCCACGATCACGACCACGCCTCAATCCTCTGGATAGTTCACGTAAAGGCGGTCTGTCTCCTCGTCGTACTGCCACGCCAGTTGAGTGCCGTCGGGGTCATCTGTCTCTGGGGTACCTGTACCTGTTAGGAGTTTTGGAGGAATCCGTGATCCACGGGGACTCAGCAATCTAAGACTTGGTGCCAGAACTAGTCAAGTTATTAGGTAGGGCAAGGTGAAGTGTTTAAGGTTGCAGCATCCTAAGATTGATTTGGTGGCTATCTTACGTAGCATTTATGAAGGTAGTCTACACTAGCGGTCGTGATTACTTGATCACTAAGTGATCCTGAACACCTACCTACGGCATTCATAACACCACCGTGTTCCCAATCGAAAAGAGATCTTCGAGGGGACAGTCACGGTTACGCACACAGTTGGCAATTTAATTAGCTTATGTTTGAGTTATCTAATACCGTATGTTAACAAAATATTCCAACTTGCCACATAACTGCGGGCACGGCTTTCCAAAAGATTAAACCCTGCAGGGGTGCTCCAACTAGTCCATCACAAACGTACACAGGCCGCAAAGGCATCCTCTATCACGAATCTAGTGATCTCGTCGAATTCCTTAGAGGAAAACCTCAACTCTGGGGGAAACCAAAGCTTCACTGGGATTCCTATACGCAAGATATACCGCTAAGGTAAGACAAGACTAGCAGGACCTCCCGACGTGTCGACGACCCTGATAAGAGCCGCGTATCTCAGTCTCAGGACACGCCGGATGAGCGATGGTTACCACGCCAAAACACCGAGTTGCCCCGGTGTTGGGGCATAGTTTATGCCTAAGTAATTTTGGTGATTGATGACAGTACCGCAAAGGACTAACCGTGTGTGTTAAGATTTCAGATAAGACACGTCAACGGCACAAGACGACTCGCCCCCTCGTTCGTGGAACAGAAGCACGGCGTTCTCTACGATTCTCTTTAATTGAGTCATAGGAAAGCCGTACTATTAAGAGGGGAACCGTAGTGGAAAGGTTTGGTGGAATCAATCTTTGCACGCGCACACTTCACATATTTTCCCCTTGCCGGCAACTTTGGAGTGGCTCCCGCCTTTGTGTTTCCTTCGTCTTTGCAAATGGTCCCCCAGCGGTAGTACCGCTCGCCCCAGCGGTAGTACCGCTGGAGTGCTAGTGGTAGTACCGCTGTAGTGCGAGCGTTAGTACCGCTGCAGCCAGCGGTAGTACCGCTAGCTGGCGGTTGTACCGCCCCTGGTCAGCGGTAGTACCGCTCCAGGAGGTTAGTACCGCCTGCCTAGCGGTTGTACGTGGACGAACCTTTTTGCGAAGACTTTCTTGGCGGTAGTAGTGCTTATGCACTACCAGGGGCCCAGCGGTAGTACCGCTGCAGCCAGCGGTAGTACCGCTCGACTCGGGCTGTGAGTGGGAAAACGGTTGGATTTCCCCCCCCCCCACTATATAAAGGGTTCTTCTAGCTGTGGAACTCTATCTCTTACCCTCCCAAGCTCCATTGTTGCTCCCTAAGCTCAAAAGTGCCCGATCTCTCTCCCTAGCCAATCAAACTTGTTGATTCTTTAGGGATTGGTTGAGAAGGCCTAGATCCACACTTTCACCAAGAGAAAAGTTGATTCCCCCACCAATCCCTTGAGGATCTTGTTACTCTTGGGTGTTTGAGCATCCTAGACTGTTGAGGTCACCTCGAAGCCACATTCCATTGTGGTGAAGCTTCGTGGTTTTGTTGGGAGCCTCCAAGCTTTGTGTGGAGTTTGCCCCAACCTTGTTTGTAAAGGTTCGGTCGCCGCCTTCAAGGGCACCTATAGTGGAATCACGGTACCTTGCATCGTGCGAGGGCGTGAGGAGAATACGGTGGCCTTAGTGGCTTATTGGGGAGCATTGTGCCTCCACACCGCTCCAACGAAGACGTACTTCCTGTCAAAGGGAAGGAACTTCGGTAACACATCCTCGTCTTCATTGGTTCCACTTGTGGTTATCTCTAACCTTTACTTTGTGTATGCTTATGTTGTTGTCTTTCCCTTACTTGTCTTAGTAGCTATCGTTGCTAGCTTCATTACGGTTCATCCCATTGTTGTCATATTTGTGAACCCGTATGTTGTTTACCCTAACTTGCTAAGATTAATTAAAAAGTGGTCGTTGCCTATTCAACCCCCCCCCCCTCTAGTCAACCATATCGATCCTTTCAATTGGTATCAGAGACACGTCTCTTTATTAAGGGTTTCACCACCCGAAGAGTATGGAAGGCGAAGAGGGAATTAACCATGGGCAACCCGAGGCCATGGACTTGACTTCGGTCACAAGGGACGACTTGAATACGGCTATGGCCGCCCTCAAGACGTGCTTGACGAACGAAGTCAAGACCACGCTTAAAGAGTTAATTGAGGGATTTAAAATTCCACCTGAACCGGCGTTAGTGGTTAAACCCACCAACACCGATTCGGAGGCCAATTCCTCTAAGGAAGCAGCTAAAGGTATGCGACCTTCCTCATCTCACAAAAAGGATGGGACTGGAACATATGCCTCAGTTCCACCTCCCATGGTCTATGGAGGATCCGTTCCCGCACCGCGTCTTAATCCTGTTGGTCCTCCTCCTAAGCTTGTGAAAGGTGACTTTGCTAACTAGGTATTTTCTATTAAGTCTCATTTGAATCACAGCTCAACCAACTTGTGGAGAATCATCGAGCAAGGATATTATCCCCATGATCCAAGCAACCTCACTCCAAGAGAAGATGCAGACAATCAATACAATCACTCCGCCTTGTTTATTCTCCAGTCTGCAGTGCCACCTGAAGATCTTCCTCACTTGCGTCCCTTCACTTTGGCCAAAGATTGTTGCGAGCATATTATGGTGTTGTACAAGGGAAGCTCAAGCATTCAACGATCCAACTATGAAGTGATCCTTGATAAGGCCGATGAGTTTGTAATGAAGGAAGACGAGGACCCTTGTGATCTCTATCGGAGGGTGACTGCTATTGCTGTGGCACTCAAGGATCATGGGAGCAAGGATGTGGATGATACATGGGTCAAGCACAAGTTTCTCAAAGCCATCATGCCTTTCAACAAAGCCATGTCATCTATCATTCGTCAGCAGCCAGACTTCCACTCCTTGTCTTCCAGTGAGGTGTTGGATGAATTCATTGCAATGTCAATCATGAACGAAACAGCCGACAATGCACTTGATCGTGTTCGCTCAAAGACAACTTCACCCAACCTTGCACTAAAAGCAAAAGCAATGTTTGAAGAAGAAGAAGAGGATGAGGAAGAGGAGAGCTGCCCTGAAGACACAAAGTACGCCTATCATGAGCACATGGCTCTTGCGTCAAGGCAATTCTGGGGCAACAAGAGGAACTCAAGACCCACCTTCACCAAGCACAACTCGAGTGGTTTCAAACCCAAGCAACGAGTGAGGACATGTTATAACTGTGGTAACGTGAGCCACTTCGTGGCCGAATGTCCCTATGAGAAAAGGGAAGACAACGGGGGCAAGCTCATTCGCAAAGACAAAACCAAATCATTTCCAATCAAGAACAACTTTGTGAAGAAACCCCACCCAAAAGGGATGGTGGCCCTTGAAGAGTACCCTTCCGATGATGATGATGATGATGATGCAGTGGCAACGGCAACTGTTGCTATTGCCACTACCTCTCCCCAGAAGGTGTCTCTCTTCAATGCCCCCAACGAGAACCACATCACCAAGTGCCTCATGGAAAAAGGTATCAATCAGGTAACTCCCATCATTAAGACCAACATCGCTACTGCTCCTTCATTGTTAAATTGTGTTGATGATAGTAATGTTGGGGAACTTAATGAGCATGATCTTGACAAGTTTCTGTGCACTATTAAGGGAGAATCCAAGAAGCACTTTGTTGCTCTCTTGGAACAACTGGGTGAGGCCATTGACCTCATTGAGTCTCATGAGGAGACCATCTCTGAGCTTCAGGGACACAGTCGTGACTATGCCGATGAAATTGCTGAATTATCTATTGCTCCAGAAAAGGAGCGCGCTCTTCGTTTGGCTCTTGAGGAGTCATATAACTATGACTGTGCTAAAATGCAAAAGAAACTTGATCATGATGTCATTCTTACTCGTATGCTTAAGTCTGAAAAGTATGCTCTTGGGGTTGGCCATGACAGACTCAAAGTGGAGTTTGACACACTTGACAAGGCCCACAAGGTCTTGAAAGGTGTTCATTTCTCTCTGAAAGAGTCTCATGATCAACTCCAAGCAAAGCTTACCAAGGAGATCTCTACTTGTCCTCCCTTTGTGTTAATTGATAATGCTTGTGCAACTAATCCCTGTTGTGAGCATGTACATCTTGTGGAGGAAAGTGCCAAGTTAAAGGATAAACTTGAGAAGGGCCTTGTGGCATGCATACAAGGTGAGAAGAGCCTGAACGATCTCTTGAGCACTCAAAAAGGTGTTGTAGGGAAGGAGGGACTTGGACTTACCTCCAAGTCAAAAGGTAAAAGGAGAAACAGGAACAAATGATCTCCTACCCTCATGGACATCTTTGTCAACGAGGGTGAGGGGACTCAGAAGGTGAACAGGAACAAGATGGACTATGGAAACCACAAGAAGGGCAACACCATTCCTACCAACACAGCCGACAAACTCAATTCTTCTTATGTCTTGTGTCGTGCTAGTGATGGGCATGTTTATGCCAGATTTGTTGGTTCCTACGATGAGTACATTGAATGGGCTATCTGGGTTCCTAAGACCCTTGTCTCTAACATGAAAGGACCCATTAAAAAATGGGTACCTAAAGCCAAGCCTTGATCTATTGCAGGAGTTTGCTTCCGGTGGGGTGTCATGGTTGCTCGATAGTGGAGCAACAAATCATATGACCGGAAGCAAGGACTTAGTGGTGGATGTGTATCCTTCTCCATCTATGCCCACCCATGTCCAATTCGCCGATGCATCCTCGTCAAAGGTATTGGGATTTGGTAAGGTGGTCGTCTCTCAAGATTTATCTATTGAGAAGGTCATGCTTGTTGAGTCACTTGCCTACAATTTACTTTCGGTTCGTCAACTTGCAATTATGGGTTTTTCCACATTATTTAATCTTGATACTGTGGTCCTCGTGTGGAGCAAGACTCTTAAAGTAGCCTATGTTGGATATGTTGAAAATGGTCTTTATGTGGTGAACTTCTCAAAGCGACCCCCTAAGACCGCGACGTGTTTAATGGCTAAAGTTGATGTGGGCTGGCTTTGGCATCGCCGTTTAGCTCATGTCAATATGAGATCTTTGCAAAGTCTTCTAACAGGGGACCATGTCCGTGGACTAACAAATGTGAGTTTTGCTAAAGATCGTGTTTGCAGTGCCTGCATTGAAGGAAAGATTCATGAAACTGCTCATCGTCCAATGACTCTCATCTACACTAAGAGGCCATTGGAGCTCCTCCATATGGATCTGTTTGGCCCTCCATCATTTGATAGTCTTGGAGGCAGAAAGTACTGCTTGGTGATTGTTGACGATTACTCAAGATACACCTGGGTATATTTCTTCAAAAGGAAGAGTGAAACTCAACAAACTATCATCAACTTTGCTAATGAAGCTCAACGTCAACATGAAGCAAAGATCTTAATGATCAGAAGTGACAATGACACCGAGTTCAAGAACTACACCTTGGATGAGTTTCTAGGTGATGAGGGAATAAAACATCAATATTCAGCACCATATACCCCTCAACAAAACGGCGTGGCAGAAAGGAAGAACCGGACCTTGATAGACGCTGCAAGAACAATGATGGCGGAATTCAAATCTCCATATAACTTTTGGGCAGAGGCCATCAACACAGCATGTCATGCGTCCAATCGGCTCTATATCCGCAAAGGCTTGAACAAGACTCCTTATGAGATTCTAACTGGAAACAAACCCAATCTCAAGTACTTCCGGGTATTCGGTTGTAAGTGTTTCATTCTCAAGAAAGGTGCACGTTTAGCTAAATTTGATTCTAGAGCTCATGAGGGCATCTTTGTTGGTTATGCTACAAACTCTCATGCTTACCGTGTCCTTAACAAGTCCACTGGACTCATTGAGGAGACGTGTAACGTGGAGTTTGATGAAAATAATGGCTCCCAAGTGGAGCAAAGTGGTCTTTGTGATATACGTGATGAAATTCCTCCCCAAGCCATAAGAAGAATGGGGATTGGTCAAATACTCCCCATTGGGGAACCCCTTGTGGCTGAAGGAGAAGGACAATGCTCTACTCAAGTGGAGCCATCACCTCCACAAGCCCCACACGCTTCCGATGAACAAAGAGAAGACTCTCAACAAAATGAACAAGCTCAAGGTCAAGATAAATTGCCCAACAACGATGATGTGTCTCATGATATTCAAGCACTCACCCAAGACTCCGAACCGGCTCATGATCAAGATCAATTGCAACCACGAGATCCAGACCAAGTAGAAGCACAAGATCAAGATCAAGAGCAACCACAAATATAAGATCAAACTAGTGAACCTGCTCAAGTCAAAAGTCAAGATGATCAGGATATTGTCTCACAATTCCCCTCTGCAGCACCAACAGCCGGTGCCAAGGGAGGCTCAAGACGCAAGGGCAAGCAAAGTAAACAAGTCGATGCTCCCCCGCTATCCAATGAAGAACTCTTGGAGCGTCGAGCAGCCAAGATTGCAAACAAGCTGAGAGTCAAGTCACATCTTATGAAGAATGTACTTGGCAGTTTAAAA
This sequence comes from Hordeum vulgare subsp. vulgare, assembly GCF_904849725.1. NCBI lineage: Eukaryota > Viridiplantae > Streptophyta > Magnoliopsida > Poales > Poaceae > Hordeum > Hordeum vulgare. The sequence goes on along the minus strand of NC_058519.1, from coordinate 595,271,768 downwards.
AGGGGAGTATCCACCCGTCAACAGATTTGGAATTATTGTGAGCATCACACGTTTGTTTCGTATTGTGAACCTCAACAGGTACAGGAAGCGCTCGATGATGAGGATTGGCTTATGGCCATGCATGAAGAACTTAACAACTTCGAGCGCAACCAAGTCTGGGATTTAGTGCCAAGTCCAACGGAGGAACATAATGTCATCGGGACCAAATGGATATTAAAGAACAAGCAAGATGCCAATGGGATTGTGATTCGAAACAAGGCAAGATTGGTGGCTCAAGGCTACTCCCAAGTCGAGGGTATCGACTACGGTGAAACCTTTGCCCCTGTTGCTCGTCTAGAATCTATTCGCATGTTGCTTGCATTTGCTTCTCATCATAACTTCAAATTACAACAAATGGATGTGAAAAGTGCCTTTCTTAATGGTCCTTTAAATGAGTTGATCTATGTCAAACAACCCCCGGGATTCGAACATCCCAAGCTCCCCAATCATGTGTACAAACTTAATAAGGCACTCTATGGCCTTAAACAAGCCCCACGTGCGTGGTATGAGTATCTTACTGAGTTGTTACAAGATTGTGGGTTTGAAATTGGGATGATAGATCCCACTCTTTTTACTAAGAAGGCTAAAGGGGATTTTTTCATATGCCAACTATATGTTGATGATATTATCTTTGGCTCTCCTAAGATTTCCTTCAATGAAGAATTTGCTGCACTAATGACTGAGAAATTTGAGATGTCCGTGATGGGAGAGGTGAAGTTCTTCCTCGGGTTCGAGATTAAACAAGGCCTAGAAGGGACCTTCATCAAACAAGCCAAGTACACTCAAGACATGCTCAAACGGTTCGAGCTCGAAGATGTCAAACCGGTCAAGTTCCCCATGCCAACAAGATGCAAGCTTGACAGTGATCCCAATGGTAAAGCAGTGGATCAAAAGGTATATCGCTCCATGATTGGATCCCTCCTTTACCTTTGTGCATCTAGACCGGATATTATGTTGAGTGTAGGGATATGTGTACGGTTTCAATCCGCACCAAAAGAAAGTCATTATATGGCTGTTAAGCGAATCTTTCGATATTTGGCTCATACCCCAAACTTTGGTCTTTGGTATCCCAAAGGAGCAAACTTCAATCTAGTTGGCTATTCTGACTCAGATTGGGCAGGAGATTGTGTGGAGAGGAAGTCAACTTTTGGAGGATGCCAATTCCTTGGTCGCTCATTGGTAAGTTGGTCTTCAAAGAAGCAGAATTGCGTCTCTCTATCATCCACCGAAGCTGAGTATGTGGCTGCTGCAAGTTGTTGTGCACAATTGCTATGGATGAGGCAAACTTTAAAGGATTATGGTGTCACTTGTGACAAAGTGCCTCTTCTATGTGACAATCAAAGTGCTATCAAGATTTCCCTCAACCCAGTGCAACATAGCAAAACCAAGCATATTGATATTCGTCATCACTTCATTCGTGAACATATCAAGCTAGGTGATATTGAGGTTCACTTCATCCACACTAAAGAGCAACTTGCAGATATTTTCACTAAGCCTCTAGATGAAGCAAGGTTCCGGGAGTTAAGGCATGAGCTAAATATCATTGATTCAAGTAATGTGGATTGAAGCTAGGCATGTTGCACCTCACTATGCATTCTATCTTGGTCTAGATGTAGGCATGAACATAGGAGGAGTGTTGTTCTCTCAATGAACTTTTCCTCCCCCCATTATGCATAAATCGATCTAGTCTTTCACTTTAGCCATTGTCAAATGGCACTTGTGCTTCAAAGACGAGCATTGGTCATGAACCCAAGGATAATTCTTCGCGGTGTCATACCTTTGTCTCAAATGTAGGTGGCCTCGGCCACCGCCCCCCCCCCCACCTTTCTCTCATATCGGAGAAAGGATATAAAATGACAAGTCAGTATATATTTCTGGTGCTATCTTCTTTTCCACTTACTTGTCATTTGCCCACGTTCTTCTCTTCTCCTAGGTACCGTTGTGACATTTGCAGCGGTACTACCGCCAGGAGTAGCGGTACTACCGCCAGGACCCCAGCAGTACTACCGCCAGGGGTAGCGATACTACCGCCAGGACCCCAGCGGTACTACCGCTGGGGATAGCGGTACTACCGCCAGGATCCCAATCTACCACGACCTAACTAGGAAATTTTTAGGCCTGTCTCAGGGGGAGCGGTACTACCGCCAGGACCCCAGCGGTACTAGCGCTGCAGCCAGCGGTACTACCGCCAGGACCACAGCGGTACTACCTCTGGCCCGTACCCCTTGGGCTATATAAAGGAGGGGGAGCCCTTTTTTGCTGCCTCTTTCTTCTTCCTCGCGGCTCCTCCCTCCCCAACCCCGAACTCCTCCTATTTCGATCTCTATACGTGGAGCTCCTTCTCTCCGTTGAGTTGGAGGGTTTGCTTCACTTCTCCTTCCTCCTCCAAGTGCCATGGACCCCGGTAAAGCTCCTCTCCTTCGTCTCTTGGTTGATGTTCTTGTTCTAGGGTTAGGAGCATTGGTGGTTTGGATCCATGTCTTTGATATTGTGCCTTGTTCTTGGATGGCATGAAGGAGATATTTGAGGGGAGTGTAGGTCCTATGAATCTTTGCTGTTTATTTTGCCATGCCCTAGGATTTACGTGTTGTAGATCAAGAACTTGAACTATGTTTGGATTAGATCTAAAACTTGCTCTCTCTTGACTAGGCATGTGCTTATTTAGATGGTACTTGTGATCCTCTTGTGATTAGGGTTGTGGTGGAGTTCTTAATGTTCATACACAACCCATGCCCCTCGTAAAATTCGTGTAGCCATATCTATGGGGTCTATTTTTATTACAGATCTGAAAATCAAACACCAGCGGTACTACCGCCAGGGGTAGCGGTACTACCGCTAGGACCCCAGCGGTACTACCGCCAGGGGTAGCGGTACTACCGCCAGGAGGACTCTCTGTGTACTCTTCTCGTGTGCTTGGCAATGAGTGTTTACTTTTCTGTTTTTTCTTGTTCATTGCCTTGACTCCTCTTTGTCGCTCGTTTTCGGTGTGTGTTTTGTGTCACAGGTGGTGATCGCCGCTCGAACCCCCCACGGGACACACAGTCCAAGCATTTTCGCAATCTAGAGGCTCCAGAGGGTTCCGCCACTTCAGGTCTGCAACCCAAAAAGCAGGCCTTCAAGAAGACCGCTCACAAGGATAAGGGGATCAACGTCCGCACCATGCCCCCTAAGGATTTTCTGCGGTTCCGCACCCAAAACCACTATCTCCAAGAGCGGGTTGTGATCAAGAATGTCGAGCATGTGTGGACAAGGGATCACTGCAGGATCTACCGTGATATCATCAACCATTTCAAGAAGAACTTTGTCCCCGTTCAGTGGATTGACCTGGCTCACCTTCAGCGGAACATGGACTATTTTGTTGATGCTCTTTCTCTGATTGAAAAACTGGGCATCAAGGACATCATATCTTTCAAGACAGACTTTGACCCCAATGTTGTTGCCCAGTTCTATGTCACCGTTCACTTCTCGCCTGATGACGAGCGCTCCATGGTGTGGATGACTGGGACTCAGAAGATGACCGGTACCTGGCGTGAATTCATGGCATTCCTCAAGGTTGATTTCCAGGGCGCTGACACTCCACTTGGGTCGCGTCCTCATGCCGCAGCTCCCACTGATAGGGCTTCCATCAAGGACAGATTGCAGCAACTCTATGTGAAGAAAGGTGTGCTCCCTAGGCATCTGGACATTATGCATCGGATCTTCCGCAACACCCTCTTTCCTCGCATTGGCAACTTCGACGAGGTACATGGCTCTCTGGCTGAGATGCTACTGCTCTGTGAGGAGGCTATGACTAAGGTGTCTGCCCCTCTTGATATTTTTGATGTGATGTTCACTGAGCTCTGGAACTGCATCATGATGCGCAAGGTTCCCATCTACGGGCCCTACTTGTTTGCTTATATCCGTCAGAAGTGGCAAGACACCTATCCGCAGGAGGAGTTATACATTCAGGCTGACTACATTGTGCACGATCCTGTCAAGCTTCGCGTCAAGGATAAATGGGCCAACCCATCAACTTCCTCTCAGCACATGGACACTGACACAGAGACTGCTGCTGACAGAGGAACCGCCTCTCAGTCCCGCTCTTCTGCCATACCATCTTGGGCCATCAAACTGCACGATAATATGAAGACTCTCTTCTGTATGCAGGCTAAGGGCCAGTACCAAACGCACGTGGCTCAGAAGGAGAACCGTCAGAGGCACAAGCGTGTCCTAAGGACTCTTGATGTTGACATCTCCAGCGGATCAGAGGACGACATAACTCCAGAGGCTACTTGGATGCGGGCTCAAGGTTACCAGTGGTTTGGCGCTAAGGAGGAAGAGGAGGAGCAGGATAATCCGGAGGGTACGGACGAGTCTGGCGATGCTGAGGATGAGGAGTAACCACCTGTGGCGTTAGGTGTGCCCCTTTTTGGTGTCTTGTGCCAAAGGGGGAGAGAGTCTAGGAGCTGGAGTTACTTTGAGAGTTGAACTTTGCTTAGCTTTGCTTATCTTTTGTGTTTTGCTTCGAACTTCGTTTGCTTCTATTTTGCTATCTTTCGTGAGACATGAACTTATGTGAGATTTATTTCCATCATATGCTGTGAGTCATATGCTCTTTATTTTCATATATCTCTATCTTTTTGTTCTCATATTACTCTCTGTGCAAATCCGGTATTGTCATCAATCCACCAAAAAGGGGGAGATTGTTGGGGCATAGTTTATGCCTAAGTAATTTTGGTGATTGATGACAGTACCGCAAAGGACTAACCGTGTGTGTTAAGATTTTAGATAACACACGTCAATGGCACAAGACGACTTGCCCCCTTGTTCGTGGAACAGAAGCACGGCATTCTCTACGATTCTCTTTAATTGAGTCATAGGAAAGCCGTACTATTAAGAGGGGAACCGTAGTGGAAAGGTTTTGGTGGAATCAATCTTTGCACGTGCACACTTCACATATTTTCCCCTTGCCGGCAACTTTGGAGTGGCTCCCGCCTTTGTGTTTCCTTCGTCTTTGCAAATGGTCCCCCAGCGGTAGTACCGCTGGCCCCAGCGTAGTACCGCTGGAGTGCTAGCGGTAGTACCGCTGCAGCCAGCGGTAGTACCGCTAGGTGGCGGTAGTACCGCCCCTGGTCAGTGGTAGTACCGCTCCAGGAGCTTAGTACCGCCTGCCTAGCGGTTGTACGTGGACGGACCTTTTTGCGAAGACTTTCTTGGCGGTAGTAGTGCTTATGCACTACCACGGGCCCAGCGGTAGTACTGCTGGAGTGCTAGCGGTAGTACCGCTGCATCCAACGATAGTACCGCTAGACTCGGGCTGTGAGTGGGAAAACGGTTGGATTCCCCCCCCCCCCCCACTATATAAAGGTTCTTCTAGCTGTGGAACTCTATCTCTTACCCTCCCAAGCTCCATTGTTGCTCCCTAAGCTCAAAAGTGCCCGATCTCTCTCCCTAGCCAATCAAACTTGTTGATTCTTTAGGGATTGGTTGAGAAGGCCTAGATCCACACTCCCACCAAGAGAAAAGTTGATTCCCCCACCAATCCCTTGCGGATCTTGTTACTCTTGGGTGTTTAAGCATCCTAGACGGTTGAGGTCACCTCGAAGCCACATTCCATTATGGTGAAGCTTCGTGGTTTTGTCGGGAGCCTCCAAGCTTTGTGTGGAGTTTGCCCCAACCTTGTTTGTAAAGGTTCGGTCGCCGCCTTCAAGGGCACCTATAGTGGAATCACGGTACCTTGCATCGTGCGAGGGCGTGAGGAGAATACGGTGGCCTTAGTGGCTTATTGGGGAGCACTGTGCCTCCACACCGCTCCAACGGAGACGTACTTCCTGTCAAAGGGAAGGAACTTCGGTAACACATCCTCGTCTTCATTGGTTCCACTTGTGGTTTTCTCTAACCTTTACTTTGTGTATGCTTATGTTGTTGTCTTTCCCTTACTTGTCTTAGTAGCTATCGTTGCTAGCTTCATTACGGTTCACCCCATTGTTGTCATATTTGTGAACCCGTATGTTGTTTACCCTAACTTGCTAAGATTAATTAAAAAGTGGTCGTTGCCTATTCACCCCCCCCCCTCTAGTCAACCATATCGATCCTTTCACCCGGGGAGCATAATAAGCTCCTCTGGGTTGGACCAACACTCATGAGGAGCACTGGCCCGGGTTGTTGATTAAAGTCCTCGGGGTAGCTATTTCCTATGAAGTTTATTATTAGGTGATTAGCAAATTAACACCAATGTTGGGTCATGCCAGACAAGCCTTAGCACTACGCGATTTATCGAGGGGGTCCCCATAACAACCCCGAACGTGTAAGGAGCGATCATTATGGAATCAAACACCGGTAGCCAGTAACTAAGGCGGCAATAACGGAACAAAACACCCAGCAAAAGGCTAGGCCTTCCGTCATTTACCAAGTATATAGGTGCATTAATTAAATAACAAAATTTAAGATAATGATATCAAGCTCATGTTGTCACATGAGTCAAAGCACGTGCATCTAGCAACGCTAACATTAGTAGCTGAGCAAAGCCTACTTAGCCATTCAAGTTTTGCTAGGAAGGGATCAGTGTATGGGTTCATGGCATAACAAGAGGCAATTTAATTCAGTGGTAGGCAGCAAGCAATATGACATGGAAACGCAAACTAGCGTAACAAGTCTAGAGATGGAATCAAGGTCATATCATCTTGCCTGTGATATCCTCAGCTTGGAATGGTTCTTGTTCGTCCTGCACGTACTCTCCCGAATCCACGTACTCGTTCTCCGATACCGGTGCTACCCAACATAATAATAACATCCAATGAACAAAGGCACCTCAAGATGCAACAAGCACATGATGCATGAGATGAAAAATGAGCATGCATCACTATTTCTATCACTAGCACAAGCAAAAGAAACTACTACAAGTTTCTGGACAGAACTGTACACTAAGATATTTTTACATGCATGAGAATGACATGATCAGATGCGTCTCATGAAAACGATGCAAAACCATATAAACAACATTACAATCGGAGCTACGGATCAACGGGAATCAACGAAACAAGATATGAAGCCCTACGTGTCAAAACCAACACCACACACTCAAATGGCACAAATCTGGTACTCCCAGGTTGCCAAGACATATAAAAACCCAACATGAATGGATTGGAGCAAGGAAGAACAGCACAACATCAACTAAGCACCCACGATCATCAAAATGACAATACTACACAATCTGCCATAATCTGCATCTTAGCACTTTCTGAGCTACATGCAACATAGCTACAGCCCTCCAAATATGACAAATAATAAATGTGGCTGTAGCTAACCAAGAATACTACAAGAACCAGCAAGAATCACACCAAAAGGAAATAAACACAAGAAGACACAAGGCTGCAAACTTTCCCAAAATCATCAGATCTCAGGGACTTAGTGAAAATTCCTGCACCTGACTTTCTGTCTTTGTTCTGAAGCCTTTTGACAGCAACCAAAACATAACCTACAGGATTCCAAATGAGATGAAATTTGACAGGGACCTTCAAAAACATATCATGTCCAAAATATTAGCACTGAACTAAGGCTAGATCACAACACAATGACCAGCACAACCTCATCTACAGGAGAAGAAAATGTTTCCAAATTCTCAGACTTAGTGAAATTCCAGATTTCACTAAGCTGGAATTTCCAGCCACATGACCACTTTGGATGGGCACCACTTGCACACATGGATTCCAAATCAAGATTTGAAACCCACATGTCGTAGAGGGGGTCACCCTCTACTACCACAACCAAGAATCAAATACAAGAGCACATCAACATGCATGGAACCAAGCTCTAAACTTAGAAAAAAAATTCCAAATATGACTTTCCAGAAAAATGCTCCAATGGCAAATCTAAGTTCACCAATGGATTCCTTGGGAAATTCTACCACAAGATCATATATAATATGTGGGCACTTACTTGGAACAAGTGATCAAAAATTAAGGAAGAGGAAACTACTCCAAATCATGACTAGGGAATAGTGCATCATTTCATGTAGTTCTTCTATATCAACTATCACATGGTTGAGCTCATGTGCACAATGACAAAGTGACATGGGTGTTTGAACCCCATGTATGTGTTATGCACATCAACACCACTAGCACAACTACCACTAGATCACCCACACACACACACATCATGCCCTCATATGAACATGAGGAGGTGCACAAGTGTTGCAATTGGGGCTGTTATCACCACACACATATCATCACAACACCCTCATCACAAGCACTTAATCCCAAGAACAACATGAAGGAAAAACTACTATGCAGGTAAACATGGAGCAACACATACATACACTCCTGCTAGGTACCACATGTGTGTGCACTACTTACGCACACATCACCTCAACACACACACATCTCACCTACTCCACAATGCACAAACTTGCAAGATCTACTCACCCAATCACACTAGCAAGACCACATGAGCCACTTATCACTTAAGCCACATACACACATCACTTGCACTATCACAAGTGTGCACACACACACACACACACAAAACCAAAGATCCTGCCTCTATCTATGCATAGCAGGAGAAGAAATCAAAATGGCCGACTTTAATGCCTATGGGTTAGGCACAATATGGTAGGACAAGCAAAAGAAATAGAATTAAAAGAAATGTCAAAAAATACAACAAGGGCACCTGGGATTCGAACTCGGAACCCACTATTTAGCAACAACAGAGCCATACCACTCTGCCACAGCCATTCTATCGACAGGGAAGGGGGTGTGTTCAGGGTAACAAGTCCCTGCTGGCTACTATACCGAAGCAAACGAGGAAAAAATAAAAGGTGCCGACGGGGGATCGAACCCACGCCCTCTCATCAGGCAACAACACACTGATACCACTAGGCTACGGACCGACACTTGACAGGTAAGAGGGAGTAACTCTGAAGAGTATTCCCCTCTGCATCTCTGCTGCTCGACGAATGGCCGGAACAGGGGAGGTGCTCGCCGGCGTTGTGCTGCAAATCGAAATGCGGGTCCTAGATGGAAGGTTGCTGGGGCAACTAGGGTTCCATTTCTAGCGTTACTACGGCCCGAGGAGCCCTACGACAACGGATCCACGGCGAGTGGCGGCTCTGGCGACAGAGGCGAAGCACGCGTCGATTCTACTGCTACTGCGCTCGATCTGGGACAGGGAGGAGGGAGGAGGAGCACTACCTCACATACGGTTCAAGGAGGAAGACGCCCGTAGAGGAAGTAGTGGAAGAAGCGCGCGGAGTGGAGGAGCTCGTCGGAGAAGACGCTCCGCCGGGAAGAAGGGGAAGCAGGGGTGATGAAGACGATCCAGCGGCGGGAATGGACTCCTGGAGATGCCCACGAGCTGCGGGAACCTTCGGCGAGGAAGAAGATGCCCCACGACGACGGCGATGTCGAGCTTCACGGATCAGCCATGGCGGAGCCGATCGCTTCTCACCTTGCAGCGACGAGAGAGAGAGGAGGGAGAAGGGATCTGGATGGAGCGGCGGCGAGGAGGAACCCTAACAAGGCACGGACGCCAAGGGGCCCTTTCTAGCGCGAGGGGGAAGCGAGGGACGCGCCGTCGGCCATGTGCGCGTGCTTTTCTCAGTGGAACGGAGGGGATCGGGACAGAGAGGATGACAGGTGGGCCCACGGTGCCGTGCTCGAAAGGAGGGAGACGCCGTCGTGCGCGTGCTCCCACGCGAGGGAGAGGGGAATGGGCTACTAAGTGGGAGTAAGCCCACTTAGGAGCGCCAGATAGATGGGAAGAGGAATTCCCTCATTTCCTATTACAGAAAAACACAGAGAAGAAAAAAAAATAAAGTACAGATTAAAACATTGGGGATAAAATCAAACAAAAATATCCCGTGGTCATAGAAAAATATGACCTATTTCAATAAAATAGAAAAGGGATTTTAGTGACAAGCAAATATTTACAAAACAGTATTTATGCCACTGTTTTGTGAATATATAGCACCTCTCAAACAAGTTTTAAAACTACAAATACCTATCTTCACAATCACTACAAAAATATCCTAAAACATGGACATTTTTAAAACACAGAAGGATCAAGTAAATATTGGGCTAGGGGATAATAGAGAGAGAGGGGTTTGTAGTCAAAGGGTTTTGCAAAGTTCCAACACCACACCACCACTTCTACTCTCACCACAACACAATGCAACCACATCACAAGAACTCACATCACCACTACCACCTTTGCAATCACAAAGACATAAAGATGCATGGAAGAGATGATATGACATGCATGCATGCAAGGAAGGGAAAAATAATAAGGTGACATCACATGAAATAATGAGCATGGGCTCTCTCATAGCATGACAAGGTGGACCCACATGAGATAGGTTCCAAAAGTGGCAAGGTTTACATCTGGGGCACTACAAACTCTCCCACACTACAAAGAAGATCTCGCCCTCGAGATCTAAGACTGAAAGAAATCGGGAAATTCGGAACGGAGGTGATCCTCGCGTTCCCACGTAGCCTCTTTATCGAAATGGTGAGACCACTGTACTTTGAGAAATTTGACAGTCTTGTTACGGGTCTTGCGCTCAGTCTCCTCGAGAACCGCAACTGGATGCTCACGATAAGAAAGGTCAGGCTGAAGGTCGATATCTTGAAGATGCACAGTGCGCTCGGGGGTCTTGAAACACCTCCGAAGCTGAGAAACATGGAACACATCATGGACATTTGCAAAGGTTGACGGAAGCTCGAGCTGGTGCGCAAGGTCGCCTCTCTTCCAACCACTCTGAACGGGCCAACAAAACGAGGCACAAGCTTGCCTTTGATGCCAAAGCGCTGCATACCCTTCATAGGCGACACCTTGAGATAGACAAAGTCATCAAGCTCATAAGACATGTCACGGTGCTTACTATCATAGTAGCTCTTCTGACGAGACTGAGCTGCTCTGAGGTTGTCGCGAATGATCCGACACATCTCCTCAGCTGCTTCTATCATATCATTGCCAAGGATCTGACGCTCGCCGGTCTCGGACCAGTTGAGCGGAGTACGACACTTCCTGCCATAGAGAATCTCAAACGGAGCCTTGCCAGAACTAGCTTGATAACTGTTGTTATACGAGAACTCTGCGAAAGGCACACAATCTTCCCACTTCATGCCAAAAGAGATAACACAGGCTCTCAGCATATCCTCAAGAACTTGATTCACTCTCTCCACTTGACCACTAGTCTGAGGATGGAACGCTGTGTTGAAGCGGATCTTCGTGCCCATAGCAGACTGAAAGGAGTCCCAGCACTTGGAAGTGAAGATACTTCCGCGACCTAAAGAGATCATCATAGGCACGCCGTGCAAAGAGACAATCCTGGAGGTGTACAACTCTGCCAGCTGAGCTGCTGAAATGGACTCCTTGATTGGAAGAAAATGAGCCACTTTACTCAACTTGTCGATGACGACGAAGATAGCATCATTTCCCTTCTTGGACTTCGGAAACCCGGTGACGAAATCCATCTCAATGTGATCAAACTTCCACTCGGGAATCGGCAAAGGCTGCAAGAGACCTGCTGGGCGTTGATGTTCTGCTTTCACTCTTCGACATACATCACACTCGTTTACGAACTGAGCAATCTCACGTTTCATACGAGTCCACCAGAATGTCTGCTTCAAGTTATGGTACATTTTGTAGCTTCCAGGATGAAAAGAGAGCAGAGAGTTATGAGCTTCTTCCACGATTACCTTCGTGAGATCACCTTTCGGGACAACAAGGCGATCCTCGAAAAACAACGTGTCCCTGGCATCAACAGTGAAGCACTTATACTTGGGGAGACTCTTTCCCACGCCAATCTTGACCTTCTTCACCATAGCGTCAAGAAGATGAGTTGCTCTGACTTGATCTTCCAAGGTAGGAGAGATCTGAAGGTTCGCAAGAAATCCCTGAGGTACTAGCTGAAGGTTGAGCTTCCTGAAAGACTCACAAAGACCCGGCTGGTGAGGTTGCAGAATCAGACTGTTGCAATATGCCTTCCTGCTCAATGCATCCGCCACAACATTTGCCTTGCCTGGCGTGTACTCAACACTCGGATTAAAATCCTGGAGCATTTCCACCCAACGTGTTTGTCGAAGATTCAAGTTAGGCTGAGTGAAGATGTACTTGAGACTCTTCTGATCGGTGAAAACTTCAACCTTACGTTCCAACAAGAGATGTCTCCAAGTCATCAAGGCGTGTACCACAGCTGCTAGCTCGAGATCGTGCACAGGATAGTTCTTCTCCGCAGGCTTCAACTGCCTGGAGGTATAAGCAACCACCTTCCTATCTTGCATCAAGACTGCACCAAGACCCTGGAGAGAAGCATCGCAAAAGACCTGGTATGGCTTGGAGTCATCCGGAGGGGCCAAGACCGGAGTGGAGATAAGCTTCTCTTTGAGTGTATCGAAGGCCAGTTGACACTCTAGAGACCAAACATACTTAACACCCTTCTGAAGAAGACTAGAGAGCGGCTTGGCAATCTTGGAGAAGTTCTCAATGAACCTTCTGCAATATCCAGCAAGCCCGAGAAAGCTTCGAAGCTGCTTCACATTCTCCGGAGGCTCCCATTCAACAATGGCTTGAACCTTGGACGGATCAACCTTAATGCCCTCAGCAGAGATAATATGCCCAAGATAAACCACTTCTTTCAGCCAGAACTCGCATTTGGAAAACTTGGCATACAGCTTGTACTATCTCAGTTTATCAAGCACCAACCTGAGATGTTTTTCATGTTCTTCCTTAGTCTCAGAAAAGACCAGAATGTCGTCGAGATAGAGCAAGACACATTCATTCTTGTATGGGGAGAAAATATAGTTCATCAAACGACAAAATGTCGGAGGAGCATTGGCCAGACCAAAAGACATGACCGTATACTCATACGAGCCAAAACTAGTCATGAATGCCGTCTTCGGAATGTCTTCCTCGCGAATGCGAATTTGATGATAGCCCATTCTGAGATCAAGCTTGGAGAATACTTTAGCACCTTTCAACTGTTCGAACAACTCAGTTATGTTCGGAAGTGGATATTTGTTCTTGATTGTCTTCTTGTTCAATGGTCGGTAATTGACACACAGCCGGTCCGAGCCATCCTTCTTTTTGACAAACATAACACCACATCCCCATGGAGACGAGCTCGGTCTGATCAAACCCAAACGCTCCTGCTCATCGAGTTGCCTCTTAAGTCCTTCAATTCTTCTGGACCCAGCTTGTGCGGCCGTTTGCACACTGGCTCTGTGCCTGGCTCAAGCTCAATGACAAACTCAACTTCACGGTGCGGAGGCATGCCTGATAGCTCTTCAGGAAACACATCTTGATATTCGCAGACTACTTGGACTTGCTCAATAGGATTGATCTCACCCTTTTCATTCAAGGAGAACAGACGGATTGTATCATCGTGCGCCGCGAATATAATCACATCCTCCGAAGAGTGGGTAATCTTGACTTCTTTAGCTTCACAATCAATTGACGCCTTGTTCATGGCCAACCAGTCCATACCAAGAATCAAGTCGATGTCGGAATTTCCCAAGACAATAGGAGACGCGAGAAAAGAATAACTGCCTATCTTGACAGAAGTATCCGGAACCCTCATGTGTGAACTCATGCGCATGCTCGGAGAAACCACACGGAAGGGACTATCCAAATGAATTGCAGGAATATCATGCTTAGCTATGAAAGGCTTGGAGATGAAGCAATGCGAAGCACCAGAATCAAATAACACTTTAGCAGGAATATCATTGACGAGGAGGTTACCCATGATCACATCAGAGGAGTTGTCTGCTTCAGCTGCATTCACCATGTTGACTCGAGCTGATCTGTGGTTGAATTTGACAAGAGCGTTGCTTGGAGGTTTGCCTGGAGGAGGAGGCGGAAGACGGAGCTGAGAAGTACATTTGTTGGCATAGTGACCCTTCTGCCCACATTTGTGACAAGTGACATCTGCTGGTTGCCGGAACTGAATCTGAGGAGGCCCTTGCTTCTGATGCTGATATCTCTGCTGGAAGCCAGGGTTGGGTGGGTGGGAAGAACCACGACCACCTAAGTGCTTCAGCTGCTGTGAGTGACGAGGAGGAGGAGGAGAAACCCAAAACCTCTGTTGCTTCTGAACCACCTGAGTCGAGGAAGAACTGGAATCTCTGAAGCGCTTCTTGGAATTTTCCACCCTGAGCAAGGCTGCCTCTGCTCTGAGAGCTAGGTTGTAGAACTTGTCGAATTCCTCAGGATCGTGGAAGGCAAGAGCTAACTGCAAGTCTTCCTTCAAGCCACCCCTGAACTGATAGATCTTGCTCTTCTGATCCGGGATATCCTGCAGCGCGTAACGGGCCAACTCGTGGAACTCGACATTGTACTTGTACACAGAATTGTTGCCCTGCTTCAAACACGTGAACTTCTCACGCATCTCCTCTACAAAACTGGAAGGGATGTAGTGGGACCTGAATGCACGACAAAACTCGTCCCAAGACATCACCCTGTCGCATCTGGAGTCCTTGAGCTGCTGCCACCATATAGAAGCCTGTCCCTTCAACTGAAACGTTGCAAACTTGACATAGTCCTCCGGACGCACATTGCTACACTCGAAATGTTTGTTCATATCACGGATCCAATCTTCTGCATCAAATGGCTGGTCGCAAGAAGTGAACGTCTTAGGCTAGTTTGACAGAAACTGACTCAGATTGGCGAAGTGATTGCCACCCTGCTGGAAATTGCCCTGCTGTTGATTGGCTCTCTCCTGGATCAACTGTAACAGCATCTGAGTGTTTGCATTAGTAGCTACCATCATCGCCTGCCAGGCCTCTGCAGGAGGAGGCGACGGCGGCAGAGGAGGAGGAGGTGGTGGAGGCGGCATATCCTCACGCCCTGGGGTCTGACGAGTCGGTGGAGCCATCCTGAAGACGGACAACATATTAGTCCACAGAATAATTGAAGATATAGCTGAATCAAAAGACAGAATATCTGAACAGAATTTAGCAATTGCACTTGAACAACATAGCAAGAATGCATCCTCAAAGTGACGGACGACAAAACTCCGATAAGGACCACTGCAAACAAGTGTGAGCTAGAACTGCTCGGAACAAACATATGACCGAGATTTCCCAAACCTCAATCAAGCGTCTGTAGGAAGATAGTCCTATAAGATACTACTAGATATCCCACCTATGAATTCCCGAAATAACTGGTCATGCAATCTGGTACACGGATACAAGGAGTATTTCACAAAACTCCTAGACTAACCCGTCACCTGTATCACATCCTTCAACACACAACCAGCATCTCGGACCTTCATCTACAACAGATCCTCGTGATCACAACGATACCAAGTGTGGTAGTACCCCCGAACAATCTACACCAGTACTGGGGACATCGGGGTTATCTCACCACTACCAGTATTGAAGCAATAACGAACACCCTCCGTTCTTAGATACTCAGAAATCTGAATGATGCCGATGTGCGCAAGAATCCCCCGGAGCTCAACTCCCCTCAGACTTAGAGCAGATAGGAGGCAACAGGATAGGATTCCGTCACATCGAAATCATATAGACTTCACAAATATCCGCGTGATCCTAAAAAAAAATTTGAGCGAGAAAAGGAGTAGAGTTAAAGATTTCCTAAGAAGGGAACCTCACCAGAGCATAGAAGAGGAGAAAAAAGAATCCTACTCTCCGATATAACTAAGACTCAAAACATTTTCTAGACTCGACTCGGCCAAGTACGATCACACAAAGGCTCCTATGGCCGTAAGGCTTTGATACCAACTTGTAACGACCAAGATGCGGTTCTTTCCGATCTGGGGATCGAGGCCCCGAATAGGAAAGAAGCGCATCTAAGCGTTTCGTAAACAGGTAACACAGCACAAATAATAATAAAGGTAGACAATTCGGGATTCAATTGTCTTCTCATAAATATCTCAGAGTACAACACACATACAACCAAGGTAGTTCCGCTACGGACTACAAAACATAGAAATGCTATGCTACCCTGCCTGCAGGCCCACGATCACGACCACGCCTCAATCCTCTGGATAGTTCATGTAAAGGCGGTCTGTCTCCTCATCGTACTGCCACGCCAGCTGAGTGCCGTCGGATCATCTGTCTCTGGGGTACCTATACCTGTTAGGAGTTTTGGAGGAATCCGTGAGCCACGAGGACTCAGCAATCTAAGACCTTGGTGCCAGAACTAGTCAAGTTATTAGGTAGGGCAAGGTGAAGTGTTTAAGGTTGCAGCATCCTAAGCTTGATTTGGTGGCTATCTTACATAGCATTTATGAAGGTAGTCTACACTAGCGGTCGTGATTACTTGATCACTAAGTGATCCTGAACACCTACCTATGGCATTCATAACACCACTGTGTTCCCGATCGAAGAGAGATCTTCGAGGGGACAGTCACGGTTACGCACATAGTTGGCAATTTAATTAGCTTATGTTTGAGTTATCTAATACCGGATGTTAACAAAATATTCCAAGTTGCCACATAACCGCGGGTACGGCTTTCCGAAAGATTAAACCCTGCACGGGTGCTCCAACTAGTCCATCACAAACGTACACATGCCGCAAAGGCATCCTCTATCACGAATCTCGTGATCTCGTCGGATTCCTTAGAGGAAAACCTCAACTCTGGGGAAACCAAAGCTTCACTGGGATTCCTATACGCAAGATATACCGCTAAGGTAAGACAAGACTAGCAGGACCTCCTGACATGTCAACGACCCTCATAAGAGCCGCGTATCTTAGTCTCAGGACACGCCGGATGAGCAATGGTTACCACGCCAAAACACCGAGTTGCCCCGGGGAGCGTAATAAGCTCCTCTGGGTTGGACCAACACTCATGTTGCTAACATTAAGATAAAGATATCAAGTTCATGTTGTCACATGAGTCAAAGCACCCGCATCTAGCAACGCTAACATTAGTAGTTGAGCAAAGCCTACTTAGCCATTCAAGTTTTGCTAGGAAGGGATCAGTGTATGGGTTCATGGCATAACAAGAGGCAATTTAATTCAGTGGTAGGCAGCGAGCAATATGACATGGAAACGCAAACTAGCGTAACAAGTCTAGAGATGGAATCAAGGTCATATCATCTTGCGTGTGATATCCTCAGCTTGGAATGGTTCTTGTTCGTCCTGCACGTACTCTCCCAAATCCACGTACTCGTTCTTCGATCCCGGTGCTACCCAACATAATAATAACATCCAATGAACAACAACACCTCAAGATGCAACAAGCACATGATGCATGAGATGAAAAATGAGCATGCATCACTATTTCTATCACTAGCACAAGCAAAAGAAACTACTACAAGTTTCTGGACAGAACTGTACACTAAGCTATTTTGACATGCATGAGAATGACATGATCAGACGCGTCTCGTGAAAACGATGCAAAACCATATAAAGAACATTACAATCGGAGCTCCGGATCAACGGGAATCAACGAAACAAGATATGAAGCCCTACGTGTCAAAACCAACACTACACACTCAAATGGCACAAATCTGGTACTCCCAGGTTGCCAAGACATATAACAACCCAACATGAATGGATTGGAGCAAGGAAGAACACCACAACATCAACTAAGCACCCACAATCATCAAAATGACAATACTACACAATCTGCCATAATCTGCATCTTAGCACTTTGTGAGCTACATGCAACATAGCTACAGCCCTCCAAATATGACAAATAATATATGTGGCTGTAGCTAACCAAGAATACTACAAGCACCAGCAAGAATCACACCAAAAGGAAATAAACACAAGAAGACACAAGGCTGCAAACTTTCCCAAACTCATCAGATCTCAGGGACTTAGTGAAAATTCCTGCACCTGACTTTCTGTTTTTGTTCTGAAGCCTTTTGACAGCAACTAAAACGTAAAATAAAGGATTTCAAATGATATCAAAATTTACAGGGAGCTTAAAAAACATATCAGGTCCAAAATCCTAGCACTGAACTAAGGCTAGATCACAACACAATGACCAGCACAACCTCATCCACAGGAGAAGAAAATGTTTCCAGATTCTCAGACTTAGTGAAATTCCAGATTTCACTAAGCTGGAATTTCCAGCCACATGACCACTTTGGATGGGCACCACTTGCACACATGGATTCCAAATCATGAATTGAAACCCACATGTGGTAGAGCGGGTCACCCTCTACTACCACAAGCAAGAATCAAATACAAGAGCACATCAACATGCATGGAACCAAGCTCTAAACTTAGAAGAAAATGCAAATATGACTTTCCAGAAAAATGCTCCAATGGAAAATCTAAGTTCACCAATGGATTCCTTGGGAAATTCTACCACAAGATCATATATAATATGTGGGCACTTACTTGGAACAAGTGACCACAAATTAAGGAAGAGGAAACTACTCCAAATCATGACTAGGGAATAGTGCATCATTTCATGTAGTTCTTCTATATCAACTACCACATGGTTGAGCTCATGTGCACAATGACAAAGTGACATGGGGGTTTGAACCCCATGTATGTGTTATGCACATCAACACCACTAGCACAACTACCACTAGATCACCCACCCACACACACATCATGCCCTGTCTCATATGAACATGAGGAGGTGCACAAGTGTTGCAATTGGGGCTGTTATCACCACACACATATCATAAAAACACCCTCATCACAAGCACTTAATCCCAAGAACAACATGAAGTAAAAACTACTATGCAAGTAAACATGGAGCAACACATACATACACTCCTGCTAGGTACCACATGTGTGTGCACTACTTACACACACATCACCTCAACACACACACATCTCACCTACTCCATAATGCACAAACTTGCAAGATCTACTCACCCAATCACACTAGCAAGACCACTTAAGCCACATACACACATACACACATCACTTGCACTATCACAAGTGTGCACACACACACACGCACAACCAAAGATCCTGCCTCTATCCATGCATAGCAGGAGAAGAAATCAAAATGACCCACTTTAATGCATATGGGTTAGGCACAATATGGTAGGACAAGCAAAAGAAATAGAATTAAAAGAAATGTCAAAAAATACAACAGGGGTGCCTGGGATTCGAACCCAGAACCCACTGTTTAGCAACAACACAGCCATACCACTCTGCCACAGCCATTCTATCGACATGGAAGGGGGTGTGTACAGGGTAACAAGTCCCTGCTGGCTACTGTACCGAAGGAAACGAGGAAAAAATAAAAGGTGCCGAGGGGGATCGAACCCACGCCCTGTCATCAGGCAACAACACACTGCTACCACTAGGCTACGGATCGACACTTGACAGGTAAGAGAGAGTGACTCTGAAGTGTATTCCCCTCTGCATCTCTGCTGCCCGACGAACGGCCGGAACAGGGGAGGTGCTCGCCGGCGTTGTGCTGCAAATCGAACTGCGGGTCCTAGATGGAAGGTTGCTGGGGCAACCAGGGTTCCATTTCTAGCGTTACTATGGCTCGAGGAGCCCTACGACGAAGGATCCACGGCGAGTGGCGGCTCCGGCGACAGAGGCGAAGCACGCGTCGATTCTACTGCTACTGCGCTCGATTTGGGACAGGGAGGAGGGAGGAGGAGCACTACCTCACTGTCACGCCCAGATGCGAACCTATCCTCAATTTGGCACGAGGGCCTCGTCAGGGATAGAAGCGCATCTCGTCGTGTCGCAAGAATGGATATCGTTACAAGTACATGTACTGAAAAGAAGAAATATATCCTCAGAGTTGGCTTACACTCGCCACAAGCTACATCAGAGTCACATCAGTACATTACATAATCATCAAGAGTAAGAGCAGAGTCCGACTACGGACGAAAACAAACGACAAAAGAAGAACGACGTCCATCCTTGCTATCCCAGGCTGCCGGCCTGGAACCCATCCTAGATCGATGAAGAAGAAGAAGAAGAAGAAGAAGAAGAAGCAACTCCAAATGGCCAATCAACGCGCTCGCGTCAAGTAACCTTTACCTGTACCTGCAACTGGTGTTGTAGTAATCTGTGAGCCACAGGGGACTCAGCAATCTCATTTCCAAAGGTATCAAGACTAGCAAAGCTTAATGGGTGAGGCATGGTTAAGTGGTGAGGTTGCGGCAGCGGCTAAGCATGTATATGGTGGCTAACTTACGAGTACCAGAAATAAGAGGGGGAAGATCTACGCATAGCGGACGTGAACTACTGATGATCAAATGAATGATCCTGAACACCTACCTACGTCAGACATAACCCCACCGTGTCCTCGATCGGAGAAGGAACTCACGAAAGAGTCAGTCACGGTTACGCACACAGTTGGTCAATTTTAATTAAGTTAACTTCAAGTTATCTAGAAGGAGTGTAAAACAAAGTATCCACGTTGCCACATAACCGCGGGCATGGCTTTCCGAATGATTTAACCCTGCAGGGGTGCTCCAACTAGTCCATCACAAATTACCACAAGCCGCATAGAAATCCTCAATCACGAAGCTCGCGATCTCGTCGGATTCCCTTGTGGAAAACCTCAACTCTGAGATTACCCAAAGCATCACCGGAATCCCGATGCACAAGATATCTCGTCAAAGGTAAAACTAATCCAGCAAGGCCGCCCGACGTGTCGACGATCCCGATAGGAGTCGCGTACCTCGTTCTCAGGACACGACGGATGGGTCACACTAGGAGATGCCAAACCTCGGGTTGCCCCGCGGTGGCCCCGTAGTCTGCCAATTTGGACCAACGCTCATGAGGAGAGCACTGGCCCGGGGGTTGATTAAATTATTCTCGGGTTAATTACTCCCTATGCAGTTCATTAGTGGTTAGGCAAAAGTAGTACCAAAGTTGGGCCTTGCCAGACCATCTTTAATCTAAGACGACTTATCAAGGGGGTCCCCATAACAACCCCGATCGTGTTAGGAGCGCTCGTTTATGGAGCATAACACCGGTAGCCGAAAACTAAGGGGGCAAAGGTGGAACAAAACACCAGGCTAGAAAGGCCGAGCCTTCCACCTTTTACCAAGTATATAGGTGCATTACATTAAATAGCATTTATATATGGTGATATAACAAGGAACCCATGTTTTCACATGGAAGCAACTACACCTACAACTAGCAACGCTAACAACAGGGTTAAGCAAGCAGTAACATAGCCAATCAGTGGTTTGCTAGGTCGAACAGGTTGAGGGTAATCATGGCATTGTTGAGAGGTTGATGCTTAACGGGTGGTAGGCAACGAGACATAAACGGTAGCAACGAAATAACTAGCATGGCAATGATAGTAATGGTATCTGGGGAAATGATCATCTTGCCTGAGATCCCGCTTGGAAGAAGAACAACTCGGTGAAGTCAGCGAACCGACGTAGTCGAACAATCCTCACATTCCGACACGCTTGCGGAACTCTATCGAGACGGAGGAGACCGGAAACAAACATCAACACAAGTATTCACCACCACAAAGCAAGACATGATGCAACCCTAATATGATGCATGAACAGGTCATCGATGCACGGGATGGCACGGCAAAACACCTCACACATACACTACACATTAAATGAAGCTCGATATGCAACGGGTTGCATATCGACGAAACTCCACGTTCAACTATTTAATTAACTCCCGTTAATTATCACGGCAAAATTAAATGTTATTAACATGGCAAGGGGTGAGCGATGAACCTACATGACAACCTAGTCGACAGCACGTCGGACTTTGAACGGAGCTACGACACAAGAACAAGCAACACAAAATCATATGCCATGAATGCTTAATGCATGAGAGTTCAACACATCACGACAAAGAGAGAATTAAGCATGGTGTCGCCATGGCGAGTGAGAGGAAACCATGGCGGAAAATCGGAAACGATGCCACGGCAACGTTCCTATCCCGATACTCAACGAGATATCGGTGACAACGAATAGGGAGCGTGTGCGAGAACGGTAAAAAAAGGTGGGGTGATCCCGTATCTCGGGTTCCCATGTGTCGAGGGCTCGACGAAAAGGAAGACGACGTGCACGGCAAATAAACGGTGCAAACAAACGGTGCATAAATACGGTGCATACATGCATGCGACTTGTACAACACACACATCCGTACAACACTAGCACACGGTACACGACATGTCCCATCGATATACCTTCGACGCGTGCGAATCGGAGGGGTTCGGTCAAAGCGGACGTCGTGGTCGTCGTGGAAGTAGTCGTACACGCGCCGGTAGTTGAAGTAGTGGTACACGGTCTTGTCGACGGTAGTCGTACTCTCGGCGTCGGCAGACGGTCTTCGGCGTCGGTAGACGTTCACGAATCCGTCGATGCTCGGGGTTCGTCGAGGTCGTCGTTGTACTTGCCGATCTCGTCGACGACTCACGGTAGGCGAGGATGGTCCGCGCGGCGACGCAAGCGGCAGCATCATGACTAGAATAAGCAGACAACCGCAAGCCACTAGCTACCTAGACTAGCATCTAACAGCAAAAGCATCAGCTAGCAGCAGTAGCATCTACGGCAACTAGCAACAGCACTCGGCAGCAGGCACACCTAAAGCAGCAGAACAGCAACAGGGCGAGCACGGGGGCGCGCGGGACCAAGGCGAGCAGCAGCTAAGCCAAGCTAGCAGCAATATCAGCAAGGCACACAGGAGCACCAACTCGGCAGCAACAAGCATGACAACTTGCATAGTAGTAGCAGCAAAACGGCACAGCTCCAACAGCTAGCTACAGCACACAGCAGCAACAGCAATCAGCATCAGCGTCTGCAGGCAAGCAGGGCAGCAGACAACGCGTGCATCTACTCCTGGCAGCAAGAATAGCAGCAGCTAAGCACAGCAATAGCAAGACGCTCAGCAACAGCAACGGCAACCAGCCACGGCACACGGCAATAGGCAACGACGCAGCACACAGGCAGCAGCATCTACAACAGGCGGCGGCCACCACAAACACCAGCAACATGCCGCAGTGTCTTCATGGCGGCACGGCAGCGGGGAACCGGCGCAGGAGACGGCGGCCACGCGAGCTCGGACAGGAAGGCGCGGCGACGGGCATGGCGGCGGCGCGGGCAGGCGGCCCGAGGGGGTGGCGCGCGCAGCTCGGGAAGGCGCGGGCGAGGCGGCGAGCGGCGCAGGAGCTAGCGAGGCGGCGCGGCGTGCGGGAGACGGAGCAGGCGGACGCGGCGGACGGCACGCGGCGGCGGGCATGGCGCGGCTGGAGCCGGCGAGCAGGCGACTGGAGGCGGCGTGCTGCGAGGCAGGGGCGAGGCGGCGGAGGAGAGTCCGGCGACGCGGGGCTGGCGCGGCGGAAGGCGAGGGCGGCACGGCGGCGTGCAGGCGCAGGCGGCAGGGAGGGACGCCGGCGCTGCATCGCAGGGAGGCGGAGCAGGCGGCGCTGGGCGGCGAGGCGCGAGCTGGCGACGGGAGGACAAGGCGGCGCGCAACGCGGGAGGAGGAGGCGGCGCGCGACGCGGGAGAAGGAGGCGGCGGCGCGTCGCGGCAGGAGGAGACGGCGCAGAGGCGGCGCGGCGGACAGAGGGGGCGGCGAGGCGGTCGGCGGGGCGCACGGGAACAGGGGCGAGGCGGCAGCCATGGCGCTGGGGAAGAGGCGGCGCTGGGGAGGACGCTCAGGATCGGGAGGGAGAAGGCGCTGGGGAGGCAGAGGAACGAGAGGCTCCCCCTCTCTCGCTAGGGTTGGAGGCCTGGCTTGGCCTTCGCCCGGCTGGGCCTCCTCTAAAAGGCTTTTTTTTTTAAAAAAAACAGAACTAAATAAATACAGAAAGGCCTTTTAAAAAAACAAAACAAAAATAGAATAAAAATAAATGTTTTACCCCTTTTGAAAATTTTACCCCAACTCTAAAGTAGCTTGGGCATTTTCAAAAGAAATAAGATGACACCTCTTTTAAAAAGAATTAAAAATCAAAACCCTTTCCTTATTAAAGAATAAAATCAACCCCTTTTATAAAAGATTAAAATCAAACTCCTTTTAGAAGAATTAAAATTAAGCTCTTTTAACAAGAAGATAAAAAATAACCCCTTTTCGAAAGAATTAATTAAAACATCTTTATTCAAAGAATAAGTAAAAGCCTTTTAAAAGAGAAAATAAAATGGGAGGTTTTTTTAAAAAAAAAATGAAACAAACGGAGGGTAAAATAAAACCTAAGGGTTGCCCCTACGTTTAATAAAAGGATTTTTTTTAAAAGAAGACGAATATTTTGGAAGAGGGGTAAAGTTAGAAATCTTTAGAAAAACCACAAAACAACTTAGGAGGGGAGAAGAGGGGAGAAGGTTTAGGTCGGCGGTGCAACGGGGTTTAACGGTGGCTCTCACGCTCCCTCTCTCATCGCGCCAACAAACGACGCCACTCACGAAACACTAACACCCAACAACACGAAGCAACAAGCAACACCGACAAAACACCGATGACATGATGCCATGCATGATGCAATGATGCAACTACATGACGATGCAACGAATAATTCTAATCACACGACGAAAACGGAAAAGAAGGGGGAATCTTCTGGAACGTCGGTCTCGGGCTGTCACAACTCTCCCACAGTACAAGAAGATCTTGTCCCGAGATCCAAGAATGAAAGGGGGAGAGGAAGAGAAAAGTAAAAGGTAAAACTTAGTCGCTTCTTTGACAAACGAGTGAAACCAACGATCCTTGAAGGTTGCAGAGAGATGAGAAATGATATGAGAAAGAAGCCAGAATTCACGGAAAATTTCGGCAGCACTTCGGTAGGAAAATGGGACAAAAAATTCGAGAAGGTAGGAGAATTAGACAATAATCACAACAAACAAGTACAATAGAGCAAGGGACACCATGATCTTGATAGAACAACAAAATAGACCCATAAAAGCAACAACACAATGCCTCCAGAACAAGAGAATATGAACTAGCTCAAGCAGAAGAAGAGAATGAAGAAAAGAATGCCAACTATCATCACAATAGAATTTAAGAGCCTCCAGATAGAAGGATAGACGGAGTAGTTGGAAAACCAACAACAAAAAGGACAAGATAGTAGTGGGCTTATGAAAATCACCTCAACAAACATGAGGTGACAACCAACCACTAAGAGAAACAAGGATAGATATGAACAAATCTTACACCAAGAGGATACGTGGAGAACTCGGATTAATGGCAAGCACCAAGATAGCACAATCCCTAGGAAAAGCTTTAGGTGAAATCCAAACCAAGATAACTCAATGAAGAAATCATGGGTTGAAATATCTCATGATTATAGAATTGGTGGTTTTAATTATCTCATTCTTGAAAGGAAAACTCTTCGAGGCTCCTACACTAACAAGAAGGCTATAATACCACCTCCAAGGATAACGGAATAACAATTGCACATATGAATGCAAGAGAAAGGATACTAGAGGTACTCCAACAAGAATCTTGAAGAACACATGAGAATGAATTGAAACCTTGATGAACCACCATGAAGGACCTCCGTATACAAAAGAATGATGCAAAGATATCAAGGTAGAAATGAATAAGATTAAAGGCCTTGCAATGATATAGATGAAGCTTTACAAAGAGATACTGATAGACTTGGAACTTCGGAAAAGAAAGATAAGAACTTGAGAAAACAATTGATATCAAGAGCCACTCCGGTAGAAGAATCGAAATCTCTTGGAAGAAGGAAGAACAATAAGAATTATGTTATGCTCATCCTTCATCAAGTATAATTGATGACAAGCAATGGATCCAGCATACAACTTATTCCTCTAAAAATGAATCTAGAAGAGGTAGAGAGATAAGCACCACTTGAAGCCAAAATGAAAGAAGCGCGGGTAAGAATTCCAATTGAATGGGAATACCAAGAAAACATGGATAAACCTGAGAATGAAGAGATCTTGATCCACCTGAGAGAGAAATTTAAACAAGACACCAGAATAATTGAGAGATGAACGAAGAGACAACAATTGAGAAGATTTGAGGATGAAAGCTGAAAGCTGAGAACGAGAAAGTCTTCTGACATGATGGCCTTCGGAGGAACGAGAAATAAAAACAACTCAGAAATGCACCGGATAGCAAGAAAGGGATACTCATGATTGGAACAAATAAGATGATGACACCAAGCTAAAATGAAGAATATCCAAGAGAATGAACCAAGATTCGAGAGAAACACTCCTTCGGTCTTGAAAGAAGAGAATGATGAGAAGAACACCACCAAGAACACTAAGACATTCCGGAATAATGACGAGTGAAAGGTTGGGCCAACATGAGAATTAAATTCCAATAGATCTTGGAGAAGGGATATGACTGATGAAATTCATACTTACGTCATAGATGAAAAGAATTAATGATCCCCAGGAGATTACAAGAGCTATAACAGATCCTGGGAAACCTATGGGTTATGGCCCACTCAAAGAAATCCACCGTTAGAGAAGGTTGCTGGAAAGATTGATATTGCACCGGTATGAAGAGGAGTAAATAAGGTTAGCACCTCGAAATAATTGAAAATATTGGAAACAAGAACTACTGAGATAACTTCAACACTCCGGATAGAACAGAGAGAAACGACAACAAGAAGATAGGCTGATAAAAATTTCCAACATAGGAAAGAATTACAAGGATGAAAGAATATGACGAACACGGATAGCTGAATTAAATTCACCGGTAACGAAGACAAGAATGAACAAAGATGAACATGAAGCTCCTGAGAATCTTCACAACGAATCACCGGTTACGAAAGAAAGAAGAGATAGCGGAAGCATCACTGAAATGAAATGCAGTTGGATGAAATCCAATCACTGAAGAAAAAGGGCGGGAGGGCGGGGAAAAACAAAGACAACTTGGGACGGATGAGATGAACTCCGGAATAAAATGAGAGACTGATCTGCAAGAATTGGAGAGGATTGAATCCACTTGGAGAGAAACACATCGGTTGAAAAGACTTGATACGATGACTCCGGTTGAAAGGAATTGATAAGACAACTGATTAAGCAAAAGGATTTGCATTCTCACATAAAAATATGAGAACACCTCTTAAAAAAAGATCTGAAATCACCACTTGACATCGAAGCAACTGAATTACCATATTTCAACAAAACAAAGGATGTGGCTTACGAAACAAGCCAGAACAAACTCATGAGAAAGATTTCCGTTCGATATTTTCGTGGACAGGATCGCACGGGCACGATTTACAGAAGCCATCGAGTGCAAGGCAGTGCACCTGACATACGAAGCATCCCCGAGTCGTAGCAAGCTACAAGGACTCTTTAAGACACAACGTGTACTGCTGTAAGTCGACCGTGAACAAACGAATCCACTAGATGTCGAACCCCAACCTAATATCATGCATTTGTTGGAAGATTGTCCTATAAGAAACTACTTGAATTCCCACCTATGAATTCCCGAAATATCTGGTCATGCAATCTGGTACACGGATACAAGGAGTAACATCACACAACTCCTATACTAACCCGTCACTTGTATCACATCCGTCAACACACGACCAAAATCTCGGACCTTCATCTAAAACAGACCCTCGTGATCACAACGATACAAAGTATGGCAGTACCCCCGAACAACCTGCACCAGTACTGGGGACATAGGGGTTATCTCGCCACTACTAGTATTGAAGCAATTACGAACATCCTTCGTTCTGAGACATTAAGAAATCTGAATGATAACGATGTGCTCGAGAATCCCGTGGAGCTCAACTCCCCGGAAGAAGATCAAGTCAGACAGGAGGCACCAAGACAGAACTCCGTCACATCGGCATCATATAGATCCCAAGAATATCCGCGTGATCCTAAAAAAATTTGAGTGAGAAGAGGAGTAGAATAAATTATTACGTCAAGATTCCTCACCAGAGCATAGAAAAGGAGAAAAAAGAATCCTACTCTCCGATATATAACTAGACTCAAATAGTTTTTCACTAGACTCGACTCGGCCATGTTCGATCAATCAAGGGGCTCCTAGGTCGGTCCTTGCTCTGATACCAACTTGTCACGCCCAGATGCGAACCTATCCTCAATTTGGCACGAGGGCCTCGTCAGGGATAGAAGCGCATCTCGTCGTGTCGCAAGAATGGATATCGTTACAAGTACATGTACTGAAAAGAAGAAATATATCCTCAGAGTTGGCTTACACTCGCCACAAGCTACATCAGAGTCACATCACTACATTACATAATCATCAAGAGTAAGAGCAGAGTCCGACTACGGACGAAAACAAACGACAAAAGAAGAACGACGTCCATCCTTGCTATCCCAGGCTGCCGGCCTGGAACCCATCCTAGATCGATGAAGAAGAAGAAGAAGAAGAAGAAGAAGAAGAAGCAACTCCAAATGGCCAATCAACGCGCTCGCGTCAAGTAACCTTTACCTGTACCTGCAACTGGTGTTGTAGTAATCTGTGAGCCACAGGGGACTCAGCAATCTCATTTCCAAAGGTATCAAGACTAGCAAAGCTTAATGGGTGAGGCATGGTTAAGTGGTGAGGTTGCGGCAGCGGCTAAGCATGTATATGGTGGCTAACTTACGAGTACCAGAAATAAGAGGGGGAAGATCTACGCATAGCGGACGTGAACTACTGATGATCAAATGAATGATCCTGAACACCAACCTACGTCAGACATAACCCCACCGTGTCCTCGATCGGAGAAGGAACTCACGAAAGAGTCAGTCACGGTTACGCACACAGTTGGTCAATTTTAATTAAGTTAACTTCAAGTTATCTAGAACCAGTGTAAAACAAAGTATCCACGTTGCCACATAACCGCGGGCACGGCTTTCCGAAAGATTTAACCCTGCAGGGGTGCTCCAACTAGTCCATCACAAATTACCACAAGCCGCATAGAAATCCTCAATCACGAAGCTCGCGATCTCGTCGGATTCCCTTGTGGAAAACCTCAACTCTGAGATTACCCAAAGCATCACCGGAATCCCGATGCACAAGATATCTCGTCAAAGGTAAAACTAATCCAGCAAGGCCGCCCGACGTGTCGACGATCCCGATAGGAGTCGCGTACCTCGTTCTCAGGACACGACGGATGGGTCACACTAGGAGATGCCAAACCTCGGGTTGCCCCGCGGTGGCCCCGTAGTCTGCCAATTTGGACCAACGCTCATGAGGAGCACTGGCCCGGGGGTTGATTAAGTTATCCTCGGGTTAATTACTCCCTATGCAGTTCATTAGTGGTTAGGCAAAAGTAGTACCAAAGTTGGGCCTTGCCAGACCAGCTTTAATCTAAGACGACTTATCAAGGGGGTCCCCATAACAACCCCGATCGTGTTAGGAGCGCTCGTTTATGGAGCATAACACCGGTAGCCGAAAACTAAGGGGGCAAAGGTGGAACAAAACACCAGGCTAGAAAGGCCGAGCCTTCCACCTTTTACCAAGTATATAGGTGCATTACATTAAATAGCATTTATATATGGTGATATAACAAGGAACCCATGTTTTCACATGGAAGAAACTACACCTGCAACTAGCAACGCTAACAACAGGGTTAAGCAAGCAGTAACATAGCCAATCAGTGGTTTGCTAGGTCGAACAGGTTGAGGGTAATCATGGCATTGTTGAGAGGCTGATACTTAACGGGTGGTAGGCAACGAGACATAAACGGTAGAAACGAAATAACTAGCATGGCAATGATAGTAATGGTATCTCGGGAAATGATCATCTTGCCTGAGATCCCGCTTGGAAGAAGAACAACTCGGTGAAGTCAGCGAACCGACGTAGTCGAACAATCCTCACATTCTGACACGCTTGCGGAACTCTATCGAGACGGAGGAGACCGGAAACAAACATCAACACAAGTATTCACCACCACAAAGCAAGACATGATGCAACCCTAATATGATGCATGAACAGGTCATCGATGCACGGGATGGCACGGCAAAACACCTCACACATACACTACACATTAAATGAAGCTCGATATGCAACGGGTTGCATATCGACGAAACTCCACGTTTAACTATTTAATTAACTCCCGTTAATTATCACGGCAAAATTAAATGTTATTAACATGGCAAGGGGTGAGCGATGAACCTACATGACAACCTAGTCGACAGCACGTCGGACTTTGAACGGAGCTACGACACAAGAACAAGCAACACAAAATCATATGCCATGAATGCTTAATGCATGAGAGTTCAACACATCACGACAAAGAGAGAATTAAGCATGGTGTCGCCATGGCGAGCGAGAGGAAACCATGGCGGCAAATCGGAAACGATGCCACGGCAACGTTCCTATCCCGATACTCAACGAGATATCGGTGACAACGAATAGGGAGCGCGTGCGGGAACGGTAAAAAAAGGGGGGGTGATCCCGTATCTCGGGTTCCCATGTGTCGAGGGCTCGACGAAAAGGAAGACGACGTGCACGGCAAATAAACGGTGCAAACAAACGGTGCATAAATACGGTGCATACATGCATGCGACTTGTACAACACACACATCCGTACAACACTAGCACACGGTACACGACATGTCCCATCGATATACCTTCGACGCGTGCGAATCGGAGGGGTTCGGTCGAAGCGGACCTCGTGGTCGTCGTGGAAGTAGTTGTACACGCGCCGGTAGTTGAAGTAGTGGTACACGGTCTCGTCGACGGTAGTCGTACTCTCGGCGTCGGCAGACAGTCTTCGGCGTCGGTAGACGTTCACGAATCCGTCGATGCTCGGGGTTCGTCGAGGTCGTCGTTGTACTTGTCGATCTCGTCGACGACTCACGGTAGGCGAGGATGGTCCGCGCGGCGACGCAAGCGGCAGCATCATGACTAGAATAAGCGGACAACCGCAAGCCACTAGCTACCTAGACTAGCATCTAACAGCAAAAGCATCAGCTAGCAGCAGTAGCATCTACGGCAACTAGCAACAGCACTCGGCAGCAGGCACACCTAAAGCAGCAGAACAGCAACAGGGCGAGCACGGGGGCGCGCGGGACCAAGGCGAGCAGCAGCTAAGCCAAGCTAGCAGCAATATCAGCAAGGCACACAGGAGCACCAACTCGGCAGCAACAAGCATGACAGCTTGCATAGTAGTAGCAGCAAAACGGCACAGCTCCAACAGCTAGCTACAGCACACAGCAGCAACAGCAATCAGCATCAGCGTCTGCAGGCAAGCAGGGCAGCAGACAACGCGTGCATCTACTCCTGGCAGCAAGAATAGCAGCAGCTAAGCACAGCAATAGCAAGACGCTCAGCAACAGCAACGGCAACCAGCCACGGCACACGGCAATAGGCAACGACGCAGCACACAGGCAGCAGCATCTACAGCAGGCGGCAGCCACCACAAACACCAGCAACATGCCGCAGTGTCTTCATGGCGGCACGGCAGCGGGGAACCGGCGTAGGAGACGGCGGCCACGCAAGCTCGGACAGGAAGGCGCGGCGACGGGCATGGCGGCGGCGCGGGCAGGCGGCCCGAGGGGGTGGCGCGGGCAGGCGGCCCGAGGGGGTGGCGCGCGGAGCTCGGGAAGGCGCGGGCGAGGCGGCGAGCGGCGCAGGAGCTAGCGAGGCGGCGCGGCGTGCGGGAGACGGAGCAGGCGGACGCGGCGGACGACGCGCGGCGGCGGGCATGGCGCGGCTGGAGCCGGCGAGCAGGCGACTGGAGGCGGCGTGCTGCGAGGTAGGGGCGAGGCGGCGGAGGAGAGGCCGGCGACGCGGGGCTGGCGCGGTGGAAGGCGAGGGCGGCACGGCGGCGTGCAGGCGCAGGCGGCAGGGAGGGACGCCGGCGCTGCGTCGCAGGGAGACGGAGCAGGCGGCGCTGGGCGGCGAGGCGCGAGCTGGCGACGGGAGGACAAGGCGGCGCGCGACGCGGGAGGAGGAGGCGGCGCGCGATGCGGGAGGAGGAGGCGGCGCGCGACGCGGGAGGAGGAGGCGGCGGCGCGTCGCGGCAGGAGGAGACGGCGCAGAGGCGGTGCGGCGGACCGAGGGGGCGGCGAGGCGGTCGGCGGGGCGCACGGGAACAGGGGCGAGGCGGCGGCCATGGCGCTGGGGAAGAGGCGGCGCTGGGGAGGACGCTCAGGATCGGGAGGGAGAAGGCACTGGGGAGGCAGAGGAACGAGAGGCTCCCCCTCTCTCGCTAGGGTTGGAGGCCTGGCTTGGCCTTCGGCCGGGTGGGCCTCCTCTAAAAGGCTTTTTTTTTAAAAAAAAACAGAACTAAATAAATACATAAAGGCCTTTTAACAAAACAAAACAAAAATAGAATAAAAATAAATGTTTTACCCCTTTTGAAAATTTTACCCCAACTCTAAAGTAGCTTGGGCATTTTCAAAAGAAATAAGATGACACCTTTTTTAAAAAGAATTAAAAATCAAAACCCTTTCCTTATTAAAGAATAAAATCAACCCCTTTTATAAAAGATTAAAATCAAACTCCTTTTAGAAGAATTAAAATTAAGCTCTTTTAACAAGAAGATAAAAATAACCCCTTTTCGAAAGAATTAATTAAAACCTCTTTATTCAAAGAATAAGTAAAGGCCTTTTAAAAGAGAAAAGAAAATGGGAGGTTTTTTTAAAAAAAAATGAAACAAACGGAGGGTAAAATAAAACCTAAGGGTTGCCCCTACGTTTAATAAAAGGATTTTTTTTAAAAGAAGACGAATATTTTGGAAGAGGGGTAAAGTTAGAAATCTTTAGAAAAACCACAAAACAACTTAGGAGGGGAGAAGAGGGGAGAAGGTTTAGGTCGGCGGTGCAACGGGGTTTAACGGTGGCTCTCACGCTCCCTCTCTCATCGCGCCAACAAACGACGCCACTCACGAAACACTAACACCCAACAACACGAAGCAACAAGCAACACCGACAAAACACCGATGACATGATGCCATGCATGATGCAATGATGCAACTACATGACGATGCAACGAATAATGCTAATCACATGACGAAAACGGAAAAGAAGGGGGAATCTTCTGGAACGTCGGTCTCGGGCTGTCACACTCACGTACGGGTCGAGGAGGAAGACGCCCATAGAGGAAGTAGTGGAAGAAGCGCGCGGAGTGGAGGAGCTCGTCGGAGAAGACGCTCCGCCGGGAAGAAGGGGAAGCAGGGGTGATGAAGACGATCCAGCGGCGGGAATGGAGTCCTGGAGATGCCCTCGAGCTGCGGGAACCTTCGGCGAGGAAGAAGATGCCCCACGACGACGGCGACGTCGAGCTTCACGGATCAGCCATGGCAGAGCCGATCGCTTCTCACCTTGCAGCGACGAGGGAGAGAGGAGGGAGAAGGGATCTGGATGGAGCGGCGGCGGGCAGGAACCCTAACAAGGCTCGGACGCCAAGGGGCCCTTTATAGCGCGAGGGGGGAAGCGAGGGACGCGCCGTCGGCCATGTGCACATGCTCCTCTTGGTGGAACAGAGGGGATCGGGACAGAGAGGATGACAGGTGGGCCCACGGTGCCGCGCTGGAAAGGAGGGAGACGACGCCGTGCGCGTGCTCCCACGCGAGGGACAGGGGAATGGGCTGCTAAGTGGGAGTAAGCCCACTTAGGAGCGCCAGATAGAAGGGAAGAGGAATTCCCTCATTTCCTATTACAGAAAAACACAGAGAAGAAAAAAAAATAAAGCACAGATTAAAACACTGGGGATAAAATCAAACAAAAATATCCCCTGGTCATAGAAAAATATGACCTATTTGAATAAAATAGAAAAGGGATTTTAGTGACAAGCAAATATTTACAAAACATTATTTATGCCACTGTTTTGTGAATATATAGCACCTCTCAAACAACTTTTAAAACTACAAATACCTATCTTCACAATCACTACAAAAATATCCTAAAACATGGACATTTTTAAAACAGAGAAGGATCAAGTAAATATTGGGCTAGGGGATAATAGAGAGAGGGGTTTGTAGTCAAAGGGTTTTGCAAAGTTCCAACACCACACCACCACTTCTACTCTCACCACAACACAATGCAACCACATCACAAGAACTCACAAGAACTCACATCACCACTACCACCTTTGCAATCACAAAGACATAAAGATGCATGGAAGAGATGATATGACATGCATGCATGCAAGGAAGGGAAAAATAATAAGGTGACATCACATGAAATAATGAGCATGGGCTCTCTCATAGCATGACAAGGTGGACCCACATGAGATAGGTTCCAAAAGTGGCAAGGTTTACATCTGGGGTACTACAGGGTTACAATCCTGCCACCGTCACTGTTCAAATGTGCAAATACGGTGCCTCCATCCTCCATCCATATTCGGATGTACGCCTCCGTCAATGGGTCGGAGTTGGGAAGACGCTGGGGTGGCCCGAGTGTGAGGATTTATTGTACAAGTCCCTCTCATATTTTATTTAATCACTCAGGAAAAATCTCAAAAATTACAAAGGACGAAGATCGAGAGGCCGGAGCCGTGAAGACCGACCGGCTCGTCCGCGAGGCCACGAAGCCGACCCTGCTTATTCTAGGGTTAAACCTAGGCCAGCACGGGCACATCGCTACCGATGTGCCCGCGGCCTGCACCGGCTCATCGCTGCCACTATCATCGCGCATGTCCACTACGCCGCAGGCGCACGGCTTCCAGCAGTAGCACCTGCAAACCTCCCGTTTGTCCAACTCTACGGGCTCCAGTTCACTAGAGGTGAGCGTGGTCCTGTCTGCCATGCCAGCGTCCATGGGCATCGATCTCAGCGCGATACGTGTGGGTTGTAGATCGCCGACCTCTGGAGGTGCGCGCAAACGGCATCGTGAGGTCCTAGCCGACGTCATGGGGAACGCCCGCAACTTGTTCACCATTGGCGCAAACGAAAGCGAAAGATCAAACAGACCAAAGCATACACACATAATGAGGGCAAACTCCTTTTTGAATGTTGGAGAGACATTGGCCTAGACCCCAAAATTAACTCCAAGGAAAAGGCTTCGGCATTTTGGCAAAGAGTGCATTGCGAGTTTTATTTTGGCAAAGAGTGCATTGCGAGTTTTACGAGCGCGTGACGTTTAAACCATACCAAATGGAGAGCAAGCGTGGGTGGGTCTCGCTCAGCAAGCGTTGCAGGGTGATACAACAAAAGTGTAACAAGTTTTTTTCCACCCTTAAGAGCATCGAGGCCCGTCCAATGAGTGGCATCGGCATGAAAGACATGGTATGCCGACATGCTTGCTTATTTCATTGTCCCATGGCTTGCTCGTCCATAATGTTGCTTGTCTATTTGTAGGTCTTCCAAACTTTGGAAGCATTCGAGGTTCATCATAAGGGCAAGTCTTTCAACCTCACTCATTATTGGATGATCATCATCGAAAAGTTCAAAGTGCAATACGCCGCCACCAAGGCGCGTGGGGGTGGAGGGGTGCAGCCGTTGAAGAGCATGGTGAGGAGGAGAGGACGCGGCCGCACGAGAAGACTAACTCCAAGAAAGAGGGCAAACATATGACGGTTTCCCTTGCCGTGCAAGATACTTTGCAAGGCATGATCATCAACAAGGATTCAAGAGATGAGAAGCGCTGAGAAAACAAGGAGGAGCAATTTAGGACCTTCATGGACATACAAAATAAGAAGCTCGTATTGAAAGCATGCGAACATGCTAAAGATCGAGGCCACCAAAGCAGCCACTAGAGCAAGAGAAGTCCAGCTTGCTTGCATGACGAAGGGGGTCGGGATCATGAAGGTGGACTTGAACACGGTCTCTCCGAGGAAGCGGTTTTGGTTTGAAAAGATGGAGGCTGACATGCTCAACCTCGGTGACGAGTGATCCATGGTGTGATGTACGGGCATGACCACGACCCTTAGTCGAACTATAATCTCATTTTATGTACGGGCATATGTGTCGGCCGCTGACAAATGCGTCCAACATAAAAACTGTATTTTTTTTATAGGCTGATATATGTATGTTAGCCACTAACATATCGTAGACATAAACTCTTGAAGCTGGTTTGATATCTCCCATGATCTAAAACCGCGGATTTTTTTTTTACATAAAAAGATGTTGTGCGTGGATAAAAAATAAATCTTTCTATCAGATGCATGATCGATCCATTTATCCATCCAAACAAATAAAAGCCAGACTGTGCATGTCTGTGCACGTGTGCATTTGTGGTCGAACCAGTTTGAGAGCGCGGCAGCGAAGTGAATGCGCGGCCACATTGGGTTTAGCGAAATTGTTCGGATGAGAACGAAGGACTGCTGGCTACTGGCTGCAGTGACATGGATCGGGGCTAGATTAAGAAAATGGTCACTTTGCGACGTCCGTGTCCTTTCCCGGCTGGTTGTCCGTCTGTGCACGCTTCGTAGCGACCGACCCGAGGCAGACTCATCGTCACGGCACTTCGCCGGCGCCTACCTACGTCGCATATGGCTCCTCGTTTCCCCTCCCGGCCGGCCAGGCATCACCATCCCGAAACCGTGCATACGTCCAAGAAGAGGCCACGACCCGTAAACAGCTTATATGCAGCTGGTGTGGCCGTGTCGATATGGTGTCGCTCCATGGGTCAATGCATACTGTTTCGTTCGCTTTCTCGTGCACATTCTGCATATCAGCATCGTTATATAAGAGCAACTTCGACGGGATCATCCAAACAGAAGGTCATTTTGTTCGTTTTTCGTCCGTTTAGGCCGATCCGGTGGACGTCAATGTCCGCTTGAGCCTTAAGGTCGGCGTATGCGTCCAATGTTGATCCAATCCATAAATAAACAAGCATGCACCTCGTACGTCGCCTCCTCCTCGTCGACCCTGCACTGCTCTTCCTCCTCGCTCTCGCGGAGAACGGATGCAAGCGTCGCCTCGTAGGCGGCCTTCGTCTCCTCGCCTTCGTCGCTACCGACGAGCGGGGGCGGCAGAGGGCCTCGCAACTGCACGTCGAGCACGCCGTGGCGGTGCTGCTCCTCGTGCTCCAAGGCGAACCAGACCTCCCAGTTGGGAGAGTCGGCCGCGTACATCGGGTTGAGCCGCTGCTCCGGCGTCAGCTGACGCCGGCGGCGACTCATCTCCTGCGTGTGCATCCGCGCCGACAGCGACACGGCTGGCACCGGGATCCTCTCTGGGTCCAGATGCCGGTGGTGCAGGAGGGTGACATCGGGGTACGACAGCGGGATGCGATGATCCCAGTGCCACCGCGCTTGGTGCACCGGGACGCTGACACGATGGCGAGGCCGACGGGGGTACACGGGGGCCTTGTCCTTGTTTTGGAAGTAGACGACCATGGCTAGGGTTTGGTCTCCTGCGAGGTGGCAAGATGGGGACCCGGGGGGGGGGGGGGGGGATGGTCTGGAAGCAGATGACCGAACCCCACCCCACGCTCGTATCAAAAAAGGCCGACCGCGGACGCCGATGCATGGGTCCGCGGAGGGCGGTCGTCATAAATTAAGTTGGTTGCGGTAGTTGGGGCGGACACCGAAAGGGCATGCACGCGTACGCCCCGACACATTTCAATCCGGAATTTTTCAAGTTAAAATTCACGAACATTATTTGAACTTGTGAACAATTTTTTAAAAGTTGAACACTATTTTTATGCAAAAGTGAACATTTCTAACTCTCGCGTCCAAATTTTAACATGTGAACAATTGTTTGGAGACACAGATTTTTTTGAATTTTGGGAACAATTTTGAAAACACGGTCTTTTTGTGCATGTTTATAAAAAATGAATGTTTTATGAAACGTGAACGTGTTAAATTCAAACATTTTTGAAAAAATGAACAATTTCATGAACATATTAATATTTTTCTTAAAAGGAAACATTTTTTAATCTGTTAACAAAATATGAAAGCATGAACCATTTTTTTGGAAATGTGAACATTCCTCGAAATTTCCAAATAAGTTTTTGAAAAGACGAACATTTGAAAAACAAGTGGAAAAGAAGAAACAAAAAAAGAGAAAACGAGGATAGAAAATTAAAAAGAAAAACATGAAAGATGGAAATGAAAGAAGAGAAAAAACAGAAAAAAAAGAAGAAGGAAAAAACTGGTTCCCAAAATCAAAAAAAAGGCTGAAAAATCTCTAGTAGGTTTCCTAGACTGGCATAGATGAAACGATCAACAGGCCGGTTCAGATCGCGTTGTTGGGTTTGCGAATCCTCCATAACTTGACACAATGCGTCGTATAGGATTTTTTCCAAAAAAAAAAAAGGAACGTTCGTATAGCATGATTTGAAACAACTACCTCTCCATCTAACGTTACCTAGGGTAGCAAACCAGATAACCCACATGATTGTGGTTTGTTGGGGCATGTACAATGGTTGATAAGATAGTCTTATTTTAAATCTTATATGTAATTTAGAGATGATAAAAAAAGTCTATAATGGGTCATCTCTTAGCCTTATCTTCTATAATTAGTTATTTCTGAAAACATGGTGAGACATATTGTGCTAAGAGATCACGTCTTGTCTTCTCTTAAATAAGAAGAAGACAAAGTCTTTTTTCGAGTTTTCTCACCTCCACCTCATCATTTATCCTAAGATAGCATCATTGTACATGCCCTTACTTTGTTTCATCGTTTTACTTTTTCTTCATTCTCCATTCTTCTTTTATTTCATTTTTTATTTTCATATTTCTTTTTTTTTTCACCTTTTCTTTATCATATATCATTTTCCTTTTTAAACATATATGATTTCTTATATTTGATAAACTTTTTTTCGAATTATATCAAGTTTCTCTAAATATGATGAGCTTTCTTTTCCGATGAACCTTTTTCATGCTTAATGATTTAAAAAAAATGATGGATCTTTTCAAATTTGATGAACTTTTCTCAAATTTGATAAACGTTTTTAAAAATCCATGAACATTTTTTGTATTCATGATTTCTTCCAAAATTTATGGGCATTTTCAAAATAAATAAAGACTTCTTTAATCCATTATATATTTTAATTGTAGTTTTTTCTACGAGAATTGCGACAATATGGAGCATCGACCGGAAATCATACCGTGTCTACCAAATGCTGACGCCAACCTCTTCACTCGACATGGACGAAGAGGAAGAAAACCGGTGTGGCCTACCTCCAACCACGCACCCTGTTTGAAGCCACCAAATTATTTTGCTCCTCAGTGCCGTTGATTGGAGTGCCACCGATGTGAGGGAAGAGCATAGACAAATTATTTGAAGGGCGCGGCGTCGTCCACATCACTGAACCGATGCCCCAGGGACAAACTGGGGCAACCCTTGCAACCCCCTGGAGTCGAATCACCGGGGTTCCAACCCCCAACCGTCTTCGAAGCGACGGATGAAGCAGGAAGGGACTTGCAACATCGTCGCTGAAGAAGAGGCAAAACGGTCGCCTCCCATATCTCTTTTCTAGAATTGCGAGGAGCGAACTGAATCCGTATTGGTGTCGGTAAGTCAATGATTGACTATTCAATTACATGCGATGGAGCGAACCAACATTTTTGCGATGTAGCGAACCAGCAATTGCAACGAGCGCACGCCATATACATGGGCCGACCGACGAGGGATGGCATGTGGGCGACCTTAAGCTTTTCCGGCGCTGAACGCGTCGAACGGGAACCCTCGGTTTGAGATGTCTGTCTTAATGAGTATCTTTTAAAACTGTTACTGACCGAGAGCGGCTAGTTGTCAAGCTCGTTTTCGAGAGCCTTCCAATAATCACTCTGAGGCGCCGCATTTGACGCCTTCTCAGGCGTCATCACCTGTCATGTTCAAAGTATTTTCTTTGCATTTTATTTTATTTTATTTTATTCACACATATTTTTGGCTTTTTAGGTGATTTTTTCAGTTTTATGATGTTTCGGTGTTTCATCGGTCTTCCTTGGCTTTTGAACGAACAATAATGAACAAAAAAGTGAAAAAATGCTTTTTTTTTCCTTTCTTGAAAATCATGACTTTTCTTCCGCGGCCATATCTCTTGAAGATAAAATAAAACATGTTTTTATTTATTTATTCATGAGAGGCACGATTTTGCTTCCGCAAGAGGCAAGTCGGTGCCACTCGAAAATGATAAAAATGTGTTTTCTATTTATTTTTCTTTCGCGAGAGGCACGGTTTTGCTTCTGCAAGAGACATGGCTGCGCCTCTCGAAAGAAAATTTGTTTCTGTTTTTTTTTTCACGAATGGCACGGTTTTACTTTCGCGGAAATGGGAAAAAATATTTTTTATTTCTTCCGCGAGAGGCATAGTTTTTTCATTGGTTTTTTTCTAAAAAAAATCGCTAAAACTCATCAACATGGGATCTAGTTTCGAAGACCTGGACGCAGGGAATCCAACGGTGAAGATGGTTTGAGATTTGAATGCACTGTGTAAAAGATAAACATTTAAAAATAACGAATCGATGAAAAAAAAGAAAACTTATAGATTGTAACAAGTGACGGACATGCAGTGCGCTACTTGTGGAAGCATGAGAAGGTGAGGGATGATCTTTAAAAGAGTACTCTTTAATTAGACCCCGTTCGGAGTCCCTCTGCTCCACGACTCTGTTCCCGGAGCGACGGAGCTGTAGTTAAAATTCGTGGAACGGCTACATGGGTGCTTTGTAAATTTATAAATTTTAAAGAGCTGGTGGATTATCGAAGGAGTCCTTTGTTTTTTTTCTTTGAGGCAAATGAGTCCTTAGTATTTTGTTAGTGATCGGACCGTCTGTTGGAAGGTGTCCTTAGGAATTTTTGCGGTAGACGTGTAACCATCCCATCAAAAACCTTGACGTTAGGTTGTTATATCTTATATATCACTAGCAAAATAGCCCGTGCGTTGCAACGGGAGAAAAAAATACCACACACTTTTAAACTTTTTATAATTATTTTGATTTATTAAAATAATAAACTAACTAACTAATGTAGTTAGTCCTATCCTATTTTGTTGAAAAATCAA
This sequence comes from Hordeum vulgare subsp. vulgare, assembly GCF_904849725.1. Classification (NCBI taxonomy): domain Eukaryota; kingdom Viridiplantae; phylum Streptophyta; class Magnoliopsida; order Poales; family Poaceae; genus Hordeum; species Hordeum vulgare. The sequence goes on along the minus strand of NC_058519.1, from coordinate 595,231,104 downwards.
TCCGTCCATTGTTAATTTCATCATAATGAGAAATTGAAGCGCGAGTTGAATAACAAAAATTACAGGGGCTTTTTTATAAAAATGACGTGGTGGGTTTTCCGACGAAAACAATAGCCGCTTTATTATTAAAAATAAATCTTATACTTATATTATATATCATTATGAAGCCTGATGGTAAGAGAAGGGTCAAATTTTAATTTTTTTATACCGAAATTTAACCTGTGCCGGGCCGCATGACCGGGTTAAAGCCTTTAGCGGGATTACTTGTCCAGCCCATTAGTGCCTTTATTGTGGGCCAGCAGAGACTCCTTCCTCCCCACCGATACGGTCATTCCCCATCGCTTCCCACCCACTCCAACGCGGCCACCGCGACCACCACTGTCCCGATCTCCGGCCACCGCCACCACCGCCACCGACACCATGTCGTCCACCACGGCAGGGGGCGCCCTCCTCCTCCGCCCCACCTCCGTCACGACGAACCCTCTCCTCCGCCTCGCCATCCCCTGCCCCAAATCCCACCTCCTCCGCCTCCACTCTTCACGCCGCCGCCTGCCCGTCCTCCGCCTCCCCCTGACGCCCCACGCCACTGCCGGCAGCAATTCCGCGCCGTCGCCTTCCCCTCCGCCCCCGCCCCCCACGGCCCCACCCCCTCTGTTCTCCAACTGGACCCCGCCTCGCGCGATCTGGCGGGGGCTCTCGGCTCTGCTCCTCGCAGGGCAGGTCTTCCACCGCGTCCTCACGGGACGCGTCCACCGCCGCAACCTCCTCGCCCAGCTCCGCCGCGTGGGCCCCGGGAGCGCGGGGGTCTCGCTCCTCACCGCCGCCTTCGTCGGCATGGCCTTCACCATCCAGTTCGTGCGCGAGTTCACCCGCCTCGGCCTGCACCGCTCCGTTGGTGGCGTCCTTGCCCTGGCGCTCGCTCGCGAGCTCACCCCGGTCGTCACCGCTGTCGTCGCTGCCGGCCGAGTTGGCTCCGCCTTTGCCGCCGAGCTCGGCACCATGCAGGTGTCCGAGCAGACCGACACCCTCCGCGTCCTCGGCTCACAGCCCATCGATTACCTCGTGGTCCCCCGTGTCCTCGCGTGCGTGCTGGCGCTCCCTGTCCTCACGCTCATCAGCTTCGCCCTCGGGCTTGCTTCCTCAGCCTTCTTGGCCGACGCCGTCTTTGGTGTAAGCACCAGCATCATTCTGGAGTCAGCTCGCAAGGCGCTGCGCCCATGGGACTTGATCAGCGCCTTGATAAAATCTCAGGTGTTCGGTGCCATTATCGCGGTGGTCAGCTGTGCATGGGGTGTGACAACACACGGAGGAGCCAAGGGCGTTGGCGAGTCCACAACGTCTGCCGTGGTCATTTCCTTGGTTGGAATTTTCATTGCAGACTTCGCTCTTTCGTGCCTGTTCTTCCAGGCTGGTGCTGGTGATTCGCTCAAGCACGCGATGGGTTAAGGCAAGACCACGGCAGAGAATTTTTTGCGTCGTAGCAGCATAATTTAGTACTGTACATTGACCAAAGTGTAGTAGTGGATTCAAGGAGGCCTGCATTGCAGCATCGACCACACTCCAGGTGAATGAGTTATTTTTGTTGTGATGTCATTTGGAAGTAAATTATTATGCATTATGCACATTCTGCAAATTGTTGCTCAATTGTTTGCATCCGATTTGTGTAAATCTTGTCACCACTTGGAAATAGAAATAAAACTACATGTGTCCAAGCCGCACTTGCGAACAGAGATGTAAATCGTTTTAAGATCAGCTCAACCATTCAAGCAGCACTGCAAAATACAATTGTTTTTATTGATATATGGTGATCGATATTGTATATCAGTTACAATATTGTACTCCAGGAGAGCACATACATATTAGGTCTTATTAGTAGTAGTGGCAATTCCTTTCGAAGCTTTATTCATCCTTGGATGAGAAGAACTGCAGAAGTTTTGTTGACAGCTCTGGGAATATGCGAGTTGGATGATAGTCTTTGTCAAGGCAAACAAGGGTTCCTTTGGCTTCCAGCACGAGCTGTAAGGAGAATAAAAGGTGAGAGATACTCCCTCTGTACCTAAATAATTGTAGTTCGAGAAAACTAGTCTAGTTTTCCTCAACTACAATTATTTAGGTACAGAGGGGGAGTACATGACAATGCTCAGAAATATCAGTAGTTGATGACAGACCACGAATTTGAGTACCTTATGTTGGAACACTTTGCACATGCACAAGATTGATAGTAAAGCATACCTTATGATCTGGCAGTGTCTCAATTTTGTGCTCAAGGATCAATCTTACACCTTTGATTTGCCCGAGCTGCACCTTGACGACAAACCTGTCACCACTCTGGCAATGCGGGATAAACTTACTGAATTTTCCTTGTATGATATGGTATATCTGACGTAAATGTATCTTACTAGGGAAATCATGTCTATCTGAATTGATAAACCTTCTACTCCCTCTGTCCCAAAATTCTTTTCTTAAATTTGTTTAGATATGAATGTATCTAGTCACGTTTTAGTATTTAGATACATTCATTTCTGGACAAGCTTAAGACAAGAATTTCGGGACGGAGGGAGTATATATTAAATCCTTAAGGAACATTAGTTCAGTTTCAGCACCAGGAGTCTAAGTTCTCTATGGTATGCTGTGCTTTAGCAAAACGTACCCTTAAAGGTGCAATGTACTTTAGATGTACTTCTGAAAGAGGAGTGCACTGCCTTTGGATACCATCGAGTCTACACTAATTCCAAGGCTTTCCAATAGCTTGTCATGACCTGTTATATCATATATATAAATCATGTGAATTTGGAATGATCCGCAGTAGTTCTTGAAAATTGACATGGCTAACCATTTCGAATGTAACTACTGTAGATAGCATTGTTGACAACACCATATTTGTCGAGTTCTGTGTCATGAACTTTCATCTCAATTTCGAAATATTTGTCCTTCCTAATATAGCAAGTATTAGCAAATATACCGACATAATATCATGGTTATGATGAAATAGCAGGAGGGATGGTTTCAGAGAACTTTAAGCTGTATTCCTGGTTTCTGTTCGCAGTAGCCACAACTTGTAGGTGGCTGGTTGCTCTAGGAGCAGCCTTGACCTGGTGCTGTTGGGGATATGCTTGGCCAAAGGACATCACAATTTGGCAGTAATTGGATCCCCCTCCACCAGCAGTGTATACCCGCCGTGGATGTTGAGGGAACTGGTGGGTGGCAAGAGGAATGAGGGCACCTATCTGCTGCATTGTGGACACCCATGATGTTTGTTATTGGTGGCAATGCTGCTACTTATAGGGATTATTATGATCTAAGAAGGCACCTGATTCTTCAACATTTTCCATAGACTTCCAGTAAGTCTGATTTGTGAGCGTACACCTCTACTCTACATTTCTACACAAATGTGCTGGTGATATTATTTGGCCTGCAAAGGACATTGACTTCTGAAATTGGTGTTTGAACTGTTGAGTGTGAGTACGGTTACAGCATATGGTACAGCTGATCTGGTTTAGTTCAGTATATGGTACAGCTGGTCTGATTGTGCGCTCAAGATATCCGTTGGCCTGCAAAGCGGATTAACTTCCGAATTTTAGCTTTGAGCCTGTGAGTGGCTAGTGGCTACACATGTCAGGTCGTCATATCATTTTTGTTGGCTGCCAAATTCATCTGGCATGCGGTCGTCCGGGTCTTCTACCGTGCCTTCTTGATCCTGTAGTTTAGAAAAGAGTTAATTACACTCGTAATACAACAACTTGCTCGATATTAACAAATTCATACATAAACTTAAAAACCTTACAAAACTCATACACAAACTCGTTTGCTGTAACAGTTGACTATAAAATAACCTGACTAGGCACATGTGGGGCATCACGTTAGAATTTGGCACACGCCAGGCCCTGTGTGTTTTATAAAAGAAACTTGAAAGTTGAACTATTAGCGTGTATTGGTAGTTGAGTGTGCGGATGAAAATATTTTGAGAGCAGCCTCATATCCTGGTCGCTTCGTTCCTCGAGCTCTCCGAGGTGATCAACGGTGTGCCGTTTTGAACCCCTTGAAGGACAGGGAGGCGGTATGTGGCCGGTCATACGGATGGCGACCAAATTTGCGCCGGCCCCCACGCCCTTATGGCGTAGTTTCTTTCCCTGTTCCGTTAGGTTTTGCGGACACGGACGATCATCCTTTTTTGTGCACGGATTCGATGAGTGGGGACTTTTTTACACATGGATTCGTCGATTGGTGATCTTGACCAGCAAGTGAACGTCTGATTGTCTAGATTTCAATGGAGAATGGAGGGTCGTGTGATGAACGTCTGACTGTATGGGAAGGCAAAGTAGATATGATAGATATTGTTGATATTGGACAGTGCCATGCGTGACTATCATACGAACAGTATTGCTGTGGATTTAGTATTGCTATATGAAAAGTATTGTTTTTTAAAGAAAACTCTAAACTTCCACTAATTTAGTACTGAAATTTACTAAAATTTTGACAATGGCTATCTCTGAATTTTATGTGTAGCAGTCTAATTTTTATGTCACAGAACATATACATGAAACTGCAGTTTGTAGTATTAAATTTTGAGTTGAGCATTGCTAGAGGCGACACTTAATGGTTGACTGATCTTTGAACGACACTATGCATCGAACCATGCACCGGTATTAGTTAGTGTTGTACAGTCGCCGGATCAAGCATCGTCTGTAAATTAAGCATGCAGGTGTATTGCACTAAGTGTCGGTCATAGAGTAGTTTTATTTTGAGTTGAACAAGTTGTGGAGCCCTGCAATTAACTTTGTGACTGAATTTTCTGTACACTGGAACTGAACTTCCTAACTATTATGTCACTAAACATATACATGAAACTGCAGCGTGTTCGTGTATGAGTTACGACAATCGACATGTCACATGCGGGGATGTTTTATAGTTAACTGTTACAACAATCAAGTTCGCGTATGAGTTTTGTGAGGTTTTCAAGTTTATGTATGAATCTATTAATTTCGAGCAAGTTATTGTATCATGTATGTAATTAACTCTTTAGAAAATTATACTGTAGCATTCAATATATTATCGCTTCGTAAGATGCTACTCACTTCATCACAGTTTATAAAGCATGCACGTATACTTAGGTCGTCAATTTGACTTATATAAAATATATTGTTTAGCATAAAAATTATATCATTAGAAAATAGAACATCTAAAATTTTGAATGATATATTTTTTGTAATATATGCCTCTAATTAAGTTGGTCAAATTGATTACCTAGATACACGTGCCGGACTTATAAACTGAAACGGGGGAGCAGTATCTATTAGCCTGATCCCACGGCACTGCATGATATTAAGCGTTTCGCTTGTTCAAAGGATGCATTGGAAAGTGCGGGGCTAGTACTGCTGATCCACTCCATTGCGAAATCAGTTATTCACCTGTGGTGTGTTTGATACTCCTAGGTTGCATCGTTTTGGGGGTCTCTGTATCTACGACTCAGTTGGGCCTGAACATGTTATACATATTGTTTGGTACTCCCTTCATTTTTAAATATAATTTTTTTAGAGATTGCTTTAATAGTACATATAGATGTATATAAACATACACTAGTGGGGACGGAGCCTTTAGCCTCGGCCCGTAAGGGGCTTTAGTCCCGGTTCACCAACCGGGACTAAAGGGACGAGACTAAAGGCCTAACCTTTAGTCCCGGCCCTGTTCCAAGCCGGGACTAAATGTGCTCCACGTGGGCGCCTCGTAGCGCCTCAGGGGCAGGTCCTTTAGTCCCGGTTCGTTACACGGACCGGACTAAAGAGTTTCAGATTTTGTTTTTTTTTGTTTTTTTTTGAATGAAATTATTTTTGGGTTTTAGGGTTTTAGGGTTTAGGTGTTCGGGAGATTAACGTGATGCCTTATTTGGTGTTCGGAAATTAGTTTTCATATAATTTAAATAGAAATAATTATGCATATATATATATATATATATATATATATATATATATATAAAAGATTAACTTATATTACAAGCGAGCATATATATACAATTATATGGAGATCTGAATTATCGGGACTAGAGCCCGTCTATTCGATTACATGGACGAACATCAGTAATGACCCCTAGCTACACTAAATCGTCCTTTGTCATCTATAGCTTCCGTCCTCACAAAGGTCGCAAGCTCCTCTGCAACAGCAATCGCGCGTTGCTCTGGTAGGACCTTCGTCCTCATGGCCGTGTACTATATAAGAAGAGGAGATGAATATGAATATCAATCATGATAACAAAGAATGACGGGTAAAAATAGAGGTGTGAATGTTCATTGCTTACGTCGAATCTGCGATCCTTGTGCTCAGAGCTAAACGCGCGAATGGTCTCGCAAACATAGTATCCGCATAGATGTGTCCCCATGGCTGCTGGTCGCACTTTACGAGAATAGAATATATATAATCAAAATAATAATCTAGCATCATAAATGTATTGAAAATAGAAGTATATCATACTACTACTTACCTGAGCCGCTCTAAAGGTCAGCTTCTCAGGCTCGATACCGGGAGTCACGCACTTGAACCGCTTCCAAACCCTGCCCGACAAGGATAATGATTTGCTAAGTTTTTCATTAATTGATATATCAGAAAATCATCGAAAGAGACCGATAGAGCGCAAGAATGATTGAAATTACCCTTGGAGCATGTCCTGCAGGCTTTGGAACTGTTCCAAGGGTCTCGATAATGGGTCGAAGGCATCAACTCTTCCCTTATCAATTTGAATGTCCAACAGAATCCAATGGAAGCTGCACATGTATATATATATATGTGTCAGTAACTTATCAATTACACTTATAAGTGAATGGACACAACAGAGTAAAGACCCTCACCTGAAGTTGTATGGAAACAGTATGTGGTCACAGAAATTTTGATCTGTTAGAAACCTTAGAAGGTTTTCCTCCGTCCCCTTGGGTTTATCAGTTAGCGTCGCTATATGTATTTTATCTAGGTCAATAAACCCAATATTTAGGATGTTCCTACTTTTACAATCCAGAATCTTCATTCTGCATAATAGAGTACAAGTTATATATAGACAATGAATTGAAATAACTAAACAAGTTATATGTAGACAACGAATTGAAAAACTTACAGACAATAGCAACTCATAAGCGATTTGTCGAGGGCGTCGCCATTGTACATCTGGAAGAGTTCATCAAAGTCGATATGGATTTCTTCGGGGCGGCCGTAGTACTCCCGTGGGACACTCACCACGATCATCGTTCTCCCATTCTTTGATTCACTTAAGTACCATGTATGCAAGTAACGCATATTTGTTGGGAGATCATCTTTGCTGACCAAAGGCGCTCCCATGACAAACTGTGGCTTAGGGGCTACCACAGCCTTGGGTAACCTGTCGTCTTGGGAAGCCAGAATGTCTTCAACCGGGATACCCCATTCAGCCGCCCACTTCTTTGCTAATTCCAAATCTTGCCCCTGCACCGGAGGGGGGACATTCTCGGTTAACACCCTGAGGGGTGGGATCGACTGTTTGGCCTGTTGTCCAAGCTGAGGAACGTCTGATTTTTTCTTGCTTGTAGTTGAACTTGATTTGCTCCCACTTGCACTTGCACGTGATCTGCTCTTTTTCACTTCCTTCTGCAATGTGCGTGTATAGTCATCAGGCTTATGGTGTAAGTCATACTGTGATGGAAGGGTCGTGAAGTATTTTGCAAATGCTATTTCCTTCTCGGTGTATTCCGGGCGGGGCTCGGGTTCCTTCTTTTTCATCTGCGCATCATGATGTTCCTTTGCTATCCTGGCGTTTTCCTCGGGGGTACGATCATAAGGTCTGATAGGAAGATTAGCATGAGGTACCTTTGGGAGGGGCGATCGTTTGCGCTTTGGGGGGCTCCGTCGCTTAGAAATCGTCGGCGGAGCGTTCTTGCTGGCACGCTTCCGCTTAGTATCCGGAGCGGGCGGCGGCGGAGACGGATGACCCAAGTCCGGCGGCGGTGATCGAGATGGACTCGTGTTGTGCTGGCCGACATCATGTGGAGGGCTTGGAGGTAATGGAGGTGTAGGTGACCTGCGACGACTCGGAGGCGGTGTTGTCCTTGGGGCCGAGCCTGGAAGCTTGATGTAGTTCTTGTCCCATAGGATGACTACACCCAGTACTTCTCCGAGTGTCCTCTCATCTTCGGGTCCAGCTATGTCGAGCTCCATATCATGAAACCCCGCCATGATTTCATCCACCCCGACTTTAGCAAAGCCAGTTGGAATCTCACGGCCATGCCAGCGTGCATCAGGGCCAGAAGGTAAAGCTTGTCCGACGGCCACCTTCATGGATATGTTCTTGAATTTCTGATGGAGTTCACATGATGTTGACTCCTTGATTCCATCCACGGGGTAGCCGGGACCGCCCTCTATCATTCTTCGTGCATCGTCGGGCGGGGCCTCAGATTCAGCCACGCTGCTTTTCCGCTTAGATGGGGCGCTGGTAATATCAAATGCAGGATCTTCGTAGCGCGCTACTCCTCTAAGCTCATCAATCTGCTTCTGTTGCTCGTTAATCCTGGCAAGCAACTGGTTGAACTTGTCATTCTCCTCATCCTGCTGCCGCTTCTTTGCTCTCTCTCGGCTTCTGTAAGTGTCTTGGTCTCTGGCAAACCCAAGCCACCACGGGTAAGAAGGACCGAAGCCTCGCGTTCGTCCTCCATGTTCGTCATTGCCGAGGACCAGTGTTAGAAAATCTTTCTCTTTATCTGCGTGAACTTTATTTTTCCCTCCTTAATTTCTTTCACTATCCTTTTCCAATTCTCCCTGGGTATCCTAAGACCGTCACTGCAGATGAGGTCCCCTGTTTCTTCATCGTACGAACCACCATGCGCAAGGAACCAATTTCTTGCTCTCAATTCCCACTCATCACGGAGTGGTTCAGGTACGATGCCTTTAGCTAGCAGATCTTGCTCTTTCTTATCCCACTTTGGGATGGCAGTCTCATAGCCCCCTGGCCCGAGCTTGTGGTGATATTTCTTCTTGTCGGCATTTATCTTGTTCTTTTCTGATAATGCCTGGGCATCTTCTGACTCCTTGTACTCTTGAAATGCCTTCCAGTGATTCGCCTGATTGGCTAGATACCCCTCGAATATTGGCACTTTCTTTGTCTTCAGATAGTTTTTCCATAGCTTCTTCTTCCAGCTACGGAACAGTTTGACCATCTTCTTTAGAGTCCACTTCTTGACTTTGGCCCTCAGTTTGTCAGCGGCGTCTTCATTCTCACATTCTAGCAGGTCGAAATGTGACATGATATCATTCCAAAGATTATCTTTGTACCTTTCGGCGACATAGTCACTATTGGCTTCCCCTTTGCGCTTGTTCCACTCCCGAACGCTGATCGGGACGTGATCCCTAACGAGAACTCCGCATTGCTTCTTGAATGTGTCAGCAGCATTCTTAGGAAGCTTGGATTCGCCCGTAGGCAATATCACCTCAAAGGTGTAATGCGTCCGTGCATCCAACTTTCTAGTCGGGCCTCGTTTCGTAGCTTTGCTCGATGTGGAGGCCTAAGAGGGAGAAACATTAGTCAAATGAATGGATATGTATACAATATAGAGCTATCTCCAATATTTTTGACATATTACAAGTGATTGTCGAACTTCATATGTATACCTCGCCGGACTTTATTATTTCTTCACCGGCTTCTCCACCGGCTTCTCCATCAGTGGAGCTATCACCTTCTCCGTCATTGGACCTATCTCCTGCCCCATCGGCTTCATATTCGTGTCGGTCGACCTCCATTCCATATCCGGAGGGGTTTAGATATGACGACGAAGATTCAGCTGGTTCAACGTCGGGGCCGTCTTTGATTATATCTTCGAGAAGTTCTTCCTCTTCGAGGTTCCTGATATGTGGATCCATAGTTCTGCAAAAAACGGACATTTGATTAACTAATAAACTAACAAACTATATAAGAGGGGTTGGAAACTTCGAAGTGTCGTTTTATATAGGAGGACCTTTAGTCCCGGGTCTTGGCTAGAACCTAAACTCTAAAATATGTCTAACGGATTCTCTTAACCTTTGTACCAAAAAATAATTATTCTATCAGGAACTCCGTTCCAAAACAACTTTAGTCCCGGGTCGTGGCTCCACCCGGGACTCCTAGATTTCGGCATAGTATTCAAAGTAGGAGTACTTTTCCAATTTGAGCATTCAATAAGCAAAACCAAATCGTAAAATAAAGTAGTATTCAAATTAGCATGCATTCAATTATAAGGAAATACATCATCTCTTTTGTCCGTACATCGTCGAATATTATCACTAATACTCCTCGAATACTATCATACATATAGCATCACTGATACATCTAGAACCGTAGCGCCCGACGGGTATCGGCGCGGGCGGTGGACACCCAAAGAGAAGGAACCATCACAGGATCATAGCTCCAGTGTGATCCCCGAAGAACCTGCCAGGTATGCTCGAACCTGCCCTCCAACGCAACCATGTAGCGACGGACGTGCTCGTCCTCCTCGCTGACACGGTGACATACCACCTCCGCGGTGTCCGGAAGCCTCGGCACCCTCACTGGCCCACGCGACCGCCACCAAACAAGGATCGGGTCAACGACGGACTCGCTCCTCACCAACCTACGCCCCCCGAAAGGTAGCACCTCCCAATACGAGCCGGGCGGAGCCCAGTCCCGGACAGGGCCCCTCTGATCAAGCAGGTGTCGTCCGCCGAGTCGACGACGAGGATGCGGGATAGGCATCGTAAAATGAACTAAAAAAATAAACTAGTTCTATTAATTTTCTTGCTAAAAATAAACTACTAACACTTAAGCATATACAATAGCAAAATTAAACTATTAACACTTAAGCATATACAATAGCAAAATTAAGCAATAATCTAAGAAACACTATTAACACTTAAGCATATACACTATACAATAGCAAAATTAAATGACAAAAAAAATATTTCTTCTTCTTGTAACCCTAAACTAATTTTTCCTCTTCTTCTATTTCTCCTCTTCTTCTACTTCTTCTTCTACTTCTACTTCTCCTCTTCTTCTACTACTTCTCCTCTTCTCTTCTTCTACTTCTCCTCTCCTCCTCTTCTAATTTTTTCTCTTCTTCTACTTCTCCTCTTCTTCTATTTTTCCTCTTCTTCTCCTCTACTCCTCTTCTTATTCTCCTTTTTCTTATTTTCTTCTCCTCCTCTTCTTATTTTCCTTTTTCCTAATTCTAAATATTACTAACCCTAATAATCTAGCACAAACCTAATAACAATAGGAATTAAATGACAAAAAAAAAATCTTTTCCTTCTTTTCTTCTCCTTTTTCTTCCTTTCTTCTCCTTTTTCTTCCTTTCTTCCCTTGTTCTTCTTTTCTTCTCCTTTTTCTTCTTTTCTTCTCCTTTTTCTTCTTTTCTTCTCCTTTTTCTTCGTTTCTTCTCCTTCCCTTTTTCTTCTTTTCTTCTCCTTTTTCTTCCTTTCTTCTCCTTTTTCTTCCTTTCTTCTCCTTTTTCTTATTCTCTTCTCCCTTTTCTTCTTTTCTTCTCCTTTTTCTTCTTTTCTTCTCTTTTTTCTTCTTTTCTTCTACTGGCCGGAGTGTTGGGGAGGAGGGGACGGGGGGCTTACCGGCCGGAGGTGTCGACGACGCGCGGCGAGGAGGACGGCGACGCACGACGAGGAGGGAGGCGCGCGGCGAGGAGGACGGCGGCGGCGAGGAGGACGACGGGCAGCCTGACGGCGTCGTCGAGGTCGTCGGTGTGCCGCGCCGGGCAGGAGAGCGAGAGGAAGAAGAAGAGAAACGAACGATTTGGGTTGGAATTTTTCTAACTCCTGCTTATATAGGTGGATCTTTAGTCCCGGTTCGTGGCTCGAACCGGGACTAAAGGCCCCCTTTAGTCCCGGGTGGAGCCACGACCCGGGACTAAAGGCCTCTTTTCGGGAAGACCAGAAGGCGGGAAGCAGGGGCCGTTAGTCCCGGTGCGGAGCACCAACCGGGACTAAAGGGGGTCTTTAGTCCCGGTTGGAGCCACGCACCGGGACTAAAGCCCCTCCTCGGCAGGCAGCAGGCGAGGGGCTTTAGTCGGTCCCGGTGCGGAGCTCCAACCGGGACTAAAGGGGGTCTTTAGTCCCGGTTGGAGCCACGCACTGGGACTAAAGCCCCTCCTCGGCAGGCGGCAGTCGAGGGGCTTTAGTCCCGGGTAGTGGCTCCAACCGGGACTAAAGCCCCTCCTCGCCTGCACGATAAGTTTAGTCCCACCTCGCCCAGCGAGGGGGACTAACACTTGTTTATAAGCCCCGTCGCAACTACTCCATCGAGCTCCTCTCTAAAGCAGGCTTACGGGCCTAAACTGACTGTAAATTAAAAAAATGAAACTATATTTGAAATTGTGGAGAAACTTAAACCTGAATTCAAAGTGAGCTCACTTTGAATTTAGGTTTAAGTTTCTTTACAAATTCTCATATAGTTTCAATTTTTTCTATTTTCAATTAAAAACTATGTTTTATTAAAATTCTTTTTGCATATTTGAGAATTTGACAAAACTATGATAATGAAAAGTGTTTGAAATTGAATAAATAATTCAAAACTATTTTCTATTTTCAAAAGTAATTATTTTGACTATCCAAACTATTAACTATTTTTTATTTTCAATTAAAAACTATGTTTATTAAAATTCTTTTTGCATTTTGAGAATTTGACAAAACTATGATAATGAAAAGTGTTTGAAATTGAATAAATAATTCAAAACTATTTTCTATTTTCAAAAGTAATTATTTTGACTATCCAAACTATTAACTATTTTGTTATTTTCAATTAAAAACTATGTTTATTAAAATTCTTTTTGCATATTTGAGAATTTGACAAAACTATGATAATGAAAAGTGTTTGAAACTGAATAAATAATGCAAAACTGTTTTCTATTTTCAAAAGTAATTATTTTGACTATCCAAACTATTAACTATTTTGTTATTTTCAATTAAAAACTATGTTTATTAAAATTCTTTTTGCATATTTGAGAATTTGACAAAACTATGATAATGAAAAGTGTTTGAAATTGAATAAATAATGCAAAACTATTTTCTATTTTCAAAAGTAATTATTTTGACTATCCAAACTATTAACTTATTTTTTTTGAGCTAGTTGACCCTGAAATTGAAAAGCACTACAAATGAACTCTGAAAATGTTGAAAGTTGGCATGCTATCATCATTTCACCCACATAGCATGTGTTAAAAAGTTGAGAGGGCTACGACAAAAACTGGATGCACTTCGTGTACAAAACGGACAATCTCTCTCGAAGTATGAGGGTTTCGAACGAGAACTCATCTCTTACAAAGGGATTTCATTTTTTTGATCTTATTTGAACTCCATACTTTTTGTGTGTTCAAAATGCACCATTCAAAGGCACATCAAAAAATTTCAACAATTTCTTTCTTCATTTGGTATTCTTCGTGCATTTACTTTTTTTTGAGCTAGTTGACCCTGAAATTGAAAAGCACTACAAATGAACTTTGAAAATGTTGAAAGTTGGCATGCTATCATCATTTCACCCACATAGCATGTGTCAAAAAGTTGAGAGGGCTAAGACAAAAACTGGATGCACTTCGTGTACAAAACGGACAATCTCTCTCGAAGTATCAGGGTTTCGAACGAGAACTCATCTCTTACAAAGGGATTTCATTTTTTTGGACTTATTTGAACTCCATACTTTTTGTGTGTTCAAAATGCACCATTCAAAGGCACATCACAAAATTTCAACAATTTCTGACTTCATTTGGTATTCTTCGTGCATTTACTATTTTTTGAGCTAGTTGACCCTGAAATTGAAAAGCACTACAAATGAACTCTGAAAATGTTGAAAGTTGGAATGCTATCATCATTTCACCCACATAGCATGTGTTAAAAAGTTGAGAGGCCTACGACAAAAACTGGATGCACTTCGTGTACAAAACGGACAATCTCTCCCGAAGTATCAGCGTTTCGAACGAGAACTCATCTCTTACAAAGGGATTTCATTTTTTTGAACTTATTTGAACTCCATACTTTTTGTGTGTTCAAAATGCACCATTCAAAGGCACATCACAAAATTTCAACAATTTCTGACTTCATTTGGTATTCTTCGTGCATTTACTTAGTTTTTTTTTGAGCTAGTTGACCCTGAAATTGAAAAGCACTACAAATGAACTCTGAAAATGTTGAAAGTTGGCATGCTATCATCATTTCACCCACATAACATGTGTTAAAAAGTTAAGGGGACTACGACAAAAACTGGATGCACTTCGTGTACAAAACGGACAATCTCTCTCGAAGTATGAGGGTTTCGAACGAGAAATCATCTCTTACAAGGGGATTTCATTTTTTCGAACTTATTTGAACTCCATAATTTTTGTGTGTTCAAAATGCGCCATTCAAAGGCACATCACAAAATTTCAACAATTTCTGGCTTCATTTGGTATTCTTCGTGCATTTACTTATTTTTTTGAGCTAGTTGACCCTGAAATTGAAAAGCACTACAAATGAGCTCTGAAAATGTTGAAAGTTGGCATGCTATCATTATTTCACCCACATAGCATGTGTTAAAAAGTTGAGAGGGCTATGACAAAAACTGGATGCACTTCGTGTACGAAACGGGCAATCTCTCTCGAAGTATGAGCGTTTCGAACGAGAACTCATCTCTTACAAAGGGATTTCATATTTTTGAACTTATTTGAACTCCATACTTTTTATGTGTTCAAAATGCACCATTCAAAGGCACATCACAAAATTTCAACAATTTCTGACTTCATTTGGTATTCTTCGTGCATTTACTTTTTTTTGAGCTAGTTGACCTTGAAATTGAAAAGCACTACAAATAAACTCTGAAAATGTTGAAAGTTGGCATGCTATCATCATTTCACCCACATAGCATGTGTTAAAAAGTTGAGAGGGCTACGACAAAAACTGGATGCACTTCGTGTACAAAACGGACAATCTCTCTCGAAGTATTAGGGTTTCGAACGAGAACTCATCTCTTACAAAGGGATTTCATTTTTTTGAACTTATTTGAACTCCATACTTTTTGCGTGTTCAAAATGCACCATTCAAAGGCACATCACAAAATTTCAACAATTTCTGACTTCATTTGGTATTCTTCGTGCATTTACTTATTTTTTTGAGCTAGTTGACCTTGAAATTGAAAAGTACTACAAATGAACTCTGAAAATGTTGAAAGTTGGCATGCTATCATCATTTCACCCACATAGCATGTGTTAAAAAGTTGAGAGGGCTACGACAAAAACTGGATGCACTTCGTGTACAAAACGGACAATCTCTCTCGAAGTATCAGGGTTTTGAACGAGAACTCATCTCTTACAAAGGGATTTCATTTTTTTGAACTTATTTGAACTCCATACTTTTTGTGTGTTCAAAATGCACCATTCAAAGGCACATCACAAAACCTTTTGTATTACATTATTGCACCAATATTCCTATCTATTATTTCTGTTTTCTTCTAGGTCGTAGCCATGGAGAATCTTCATCATTCAGTAGGATGCTTGGGTCAATTTTCACTTTGAAGGGCGAAATTTCATGAAACTTATTATAATCTTCTCACATGTTTGTCTTGTCATCTACTCCCACGATGTTTCTTTTCCCTGAAAGAACTATGCGGCGTTTTGGCTCATCGGACAATATCTTCTTTTGCTGATTTCTTTTTCTCGTTTTTGTAGACATCTCCTTCACATAGAAAACCTGAGAGACATCATTGGCTAGGAGAAATGGTTCGTCCATGTACGCAAGATTGTTGAGATCCACTGTTGTCATGTCGTACTTTTGGTCTACAACTACCCCGCCTCCTGTCAGCTTGACCCATTTGCACCGAAACAAAGGGATCTTAAAAGTAGGTCCATAGTCAAGTTCCCATATCTCCTCTATGTACTCGTAATATGTTTCCAAACAGTGCCCCTTCTCGTCTGTTGCATCAAAGCAGACACCACTATTTTGGTTGGTGCTCTTTTTATCTTGGGCAACCGTGTAAAATGTATTCCCATTTATCTCATACCCTTGGAAAGTACATATAGTCGAAGATGGTGGCCTAGCCAAACAGTACAACTGATCTCCAACGGTGTCGTCATTCATGAGATGTGTCTGCAACCAACTGCCGAAAGTCTTCTCGTGTTCCCCTTTAATCCAAGAGTCAGCCTTCCCCGGGTTTTCAGAGCGTAGAATATTCTTGTGTCTCACGATATACGGAGCCACCACGGTGGAATTGTGTAGAACTGTGTAGTGTGCTTGAGAGAAAGAATGCCCGTCCATACATACTTTTGCTTTCCTTCCTAGTGTGCCTTTTCCTGTCAGCCTACCCTCATACCGAGATTCAGGAACACCAATCGGCTTAAGGTCAGGAAGAAAGTCCACACAAAACTCAATGACCTCCTCTGTTCCATAGCCCTTGGAGATGCTTCCTTCTGGCCTAGCACGGTTACGAACATATTTCTTTAAGACTCCCATGAACCTCTCGAAGGGGAACATATTGTGTAGAAACACAGGACCGAGAATTCTAATCTCTTCGACTAGGTGAACTAGGAGGTGTGTCATTATATTGAAGAAGGATGGCGGGAACAACAACTCAAAGTTGACCAGACATTGGACCACATCAATCTGTAACCCTGATAGACTTTCTCGATCGATTACCTTCTGAGAAATTGCATTGAGGAATGCACATACCTTCACAATTGCCAGGCGAACATTTTCCGGTAGAATTCCCCTCAATGCAACCGGAAGCAATTGCGTCATAAGCACGTGGCAGTCATGAGACTTTAGGTTTTGGAATTTTTTGTCTTTCATATTGACGATTCCCTTTATATTCGACGAGAAGCCAGTCGGGACCTTGATACTGAAAAGGACTTCAAAGAAGATTTCCTTCTCTTCCTTAGTAAGAGCGTAGCTGGCACGCCCTTGAAACTGCCCTGGATGCATGCCATCTCTTCCTTTATGACGTTCCTGGTCCTCCCGTGCTTCTGGTGTATGTTTTGACTTCCCATACAAGCCCAGGAAGCCTAGAATATTCACGCAGAGATTCTTCGTCAGGTGCATCACGTCGATTGCCGAGCGGACCTCATGGACTTCCCAGTAGGGTAGCTCCCAAAATATAGATTTCTTCTTCCACATGGGTACGCACTTATCAGGGCCGTTAGGAACAGGTTGGCTGCCAGGACCCTTTCCAAAGATTACTTTTAAATATTTGACCATATCAAATACTTCAGCACCAGTACGGATGACAGGCTTCCCCCGGGGTTCTGCCTTGCCATTGAAATGCTTGCCTTTTTTCTTTAAGGGATGCTTGGGTGGAAGAAAACGACGATTGTACGGGTACACATTCTTCCTACATTTGTCCAGATATATACTTTCTATCTGATCCAAACAGTGCGTGCATGCATTGTATCCCTTGTTTGACTGTCCTGAAATGTTACTAAGAGCTGGCCAATCATTGATCGTTACGAAAAGCAACGCTCGAAGGTCAAATTCCTCTTGTTTGTGCTCATCCCACACACGTACACCTGGTTCGGCCCACAGCTGTAAAAGTTCATCAACTAATGGCCTTAGGTACACATCAATATCGTTGCCGGGTTGCTTTGGACCTTGGATAAGCACTAGCATCATAATGAACTTCCGCTTCGTGCACAACCAAGGAGGAAGGTTGTAGATACATAGAGTAACGGGCCATGTGTTGTGACTGCAACTCTGCTCCCCAAAAGGATTCATGCCATCTGTACTCAGACCTAACCATAAGTTACTTGCGTCAGCTGCAAATCTCGGGAACTCTCTCTCGATTTTTCTCCACTGCCGACCATCAGCGGTGTGCCTCCACTTATCGTCTTTCATACGGTCTTCCATGTGCCATCACAACAACTTCGCATGATCTTTGTTTCTGAACAGACGTTTCAACCGTGGTATTATAGGAGCATACCACATCACCTTGGCAGGAACCCTCTTCCTGGGTGGATCGCCCTCAATATCACCAGGGTCATCTTTTCTAATCTTATACCGCAATGCAGTGCATACCGGGCATTTATCCATATTCTCGTACTTCTCACCGCGGTAGAGGATGCAGTCATTAGGGCATGCTTGTATCTCTGCACGTCTAATCCTAGAGGGCAGACAAGCTTCTTTGCTTCGTACGTGTTGGCGGGCAATTCGTTCTTTCTTGGAAGCATCTTCTTCATTAGTACCAGCAACTTTTTGAATGACGAGTCAGTCACACCGGTCTCTGCCTTCCACTTCCGCAATTCCAGTGTGCTACCCAGCTTCTTCTGTCCATCTTCACAAGTTGGGTACAACAATTTGTTGTGGTCCTGTAACATCTGCTCGAACTGCAACCTCTCCTTTTCTATGTCGCAACCTCGCCGTGCATCAGAAATGACCCGGCCAAGATCATCAGCGGGCTCATCTAGTTCCTGTTCTTCATCCTGATCTTCTTCTTCATTGTCTTCCATTGCGGTATCAGCATACTCTGGGAACATAGATCGGTAGTTGTCATCATCGTTCTCTTCTTCTTCATCGTCGTCTTCCATCATAACCCCTCTTTCTCCGTGCTTGGTCCAAACATTATAGCCCGACATAAAACCGGACCGAAGCAGGTGGCTCTGAATGACTCTTGAGGAAGTGTAATCCTTCTCATTCCGACATTCAACACATGGACAAAACATATAGCCACCACCATGCTTGTTCGCATCGGCTGCATCTCGAAAAGAATGCACACCTTCTCTGTAAGCGGCTGTGTGTCGATCATCGTACATCCATGGATGGCTCATCTGTGTTATATGACAGTATATCAAATACAATCACGATCCAAAAAATTAGTACCGCACGGTCTAAACGAGGAAATATAGTTGCTAACCTATTAGAATAAGTAGAAATAAAGAGGAAGAGGTTTAAGCGTGGCTCGGGCATCTCATATCGTAGTTGTGTTCGGTGAACTGAAGCGGCATCGCTCTAACACACATTTCAACAAACACCTCTAGTGCATCCAAAAAAATGGAGAGCTAGCACACACCCACACTCTTCCATCCAAGAAAAATGCAAGGAAGAGGGGACAGGGGGGCTGTGCTATATATAGGCAGAGGACTTTAGTCCCGGTTTGAGACACAAACTGGGACTAAAGGTGGCGCACATGCGGGCTGCCCACCGCGTAGCCCTTTAGTCCTGGTTTGGGACACGAACCGGGATTAAAGGCTCCTTACGGGCCGGGACTAAAGCCTCGAGGGAGGCATTGAGAATTGGGGCGACGTGGCCGGGCCTTTAGTCCCGGCCCAGAGGCAGGCCGGGACTAAAGGGTCCCGGTCAAAGGCCCGTTTTCCACTAGTGATACATTAATATATGGATTCATTTATTTTGTTTGGTATGTGGTTCATAGTGAAATATTTTTAAATTAATGTATCTAGATGTATTTTAGTTCTAGATATATTCATTTTTATATATTTGTGTGACAAGTAATTTCGGTCGAAGGGAGCATATATTTAGGAACGGAGGCGGTAGCTTACATGAGAAAATCAACTTCCCATTTGGTGGCATGTGTTGGGCTGGGTGATAAAGGTGAAGTTGTTCCTATCTTTTGATGAGATTGTGGCTATCGTTTTTGGTGGAGTAAACTTTGATGATCCGATTATAAACGTGTGAAGACGTCGCGCCTTAGCAATTGCTAAACCAACTCCGAGAGGTTATTGACCACGCCGTAGCATGATCAACCTGACCACGATGGTTTGTTTCCTACACGCAAACGAAGAACAAGCAAGAAACTGAAATTGCAATCTGGATATTACGAATATAAGAGGAAAGCTTTACTGATGAAAGTGGGGTTCTGTGACGTCTTGGTCTGGTCGTAGAACACAACGGAAGAACGCGAAGTTGCAGTTATGACGAACTTGTAATCTAAACAAAACTCAAGTCTAAACGGTGCCCTAAGGGTTGTATATATGAGGGAATAGGGAGGGGGTTTTCGTGACCCTTGGAGGAGGGGTTCGAAAACGACCCTAAACTCGGTTTCCCCCATACATACAAACGCTAAAAATAGCATATGTGGTAGTATTTAGAAATTACATGGTCCTGGCCCAAAAATAAGGTGACGCGTCACCTATAATAGCCTATGGACGAAATTTATGAAGTGACATCTTGTATATTTCGTCCAAGCCTTCATGCTTTCCTTATGATAGCTTCAGAGTCCGAAAATCACCACTCGAAGCTACCTTGCTCTTTCCCATGTGTGCACCTTCCCCTCCATGCTTGATCCCGCTCCAATGGCCATCCTCCTTGTCCATGCTAGATCCTTCATTCATAAGCAAAACAAAAGTATCTAATTTAGGCAGCATCATATGTTCATGAACATTAGAAGGATTTCCAAGAAACGAAAGTACATGGTAATTCAATTGGCGTGTGCGAGCTCTAGTAACTGATCTAGTAGGTATAACAGGTGTAACAATGGTATCGATGTCTCATCACTAGGTTGATGCGCTACGTGGTCTTTGGTTGTGCATAACATAAGTGGTGATCGTCCCTTCTCACTAATGGCGACATTACCACACACGATTGAAACATCGTTCAGTCCTACCTAGGAACAAAGGATAGTTCATCCTACCTACTAACAAATACAGTACAAATTAAGAGTCATATAGCTTAGCAAGGGAAAGTTCTCGATGCCGAACTAGGTGGAAGTCCATACTTGCCTTCTTCGTGTGCTATCATTACTTCTTCTTCACTTCCTTGCCGGACTTCTGTTTGCCCACACTGTCTCAACCGACTCCAACATGTTTCTCTTCCAAGTTTCACTGTCAAATACCTCCGCACCATGGCTAGGGGAATCAACAACATAGTGGTTACATCTTCCTCTTCCAAAACAAACTCATCACAACCCCATTGTAGGATATACTTATGGAGGATGCAACATTCAAGAAAACGCCTAACCTAGATGGGGAGAATGTGGAATGGATTATGATCCAAGATCTTACTATTCTTCAAAGCCCCAATTGTCCTTTCAACTGTTACTCTAAGGCTGGAATATCCGAGATATAACAATTCATGCGCATTCATATGATAATTTTTGGAACAAAACTTGCTTAGACGTGACTAGTTTTCCTGAAGAATGGAAGAACAACAAGGCGACATGCATAGCCAACATCTCCTAGGTAGAACTTCCCATCAGGGATATTGATGCCATCAGGTCGATCCATGCCGTCAGCAAGAATGTTAGCATCATGGGTTGACCCTTCACAACTAGTTAACACACATGTGAGGTTAAGATCAAAGTCAATAGAAATAAGCATATTCTGACTTGTGTAGTGCTTTCTACCCTTATATGTCGTAGAGTGTGACTTTGCATTCTAGGAGTCACATGAGCAACATATATTGCGCCAATTGTAACACCCTGAATTTTGCCCATTTCTTCTTTCTTTTGATTTTGGTCTGGATTTGCTTTTCTCTGGCTTGGTAGTTTTGGAACCTAAAGGGATCACCCTTGGTTTTTCTTCTTTAGTGGCTTGCCAACCTCTAAAGCATCCCAAGACCTTGTCATTTACATCTTGAGCCAATCGCAATAATCTTTTCCCTGGGAATATTCCTTTTTCTACTAAAGGAATAACCCTATTGCCTTGGGTTGTGAAGCAACCCACATTTCTATCATTCCAAAAATTCCCAAATAATTCTCATTAATATCTTGGGTCATATCTTCCTCGGATATGACAAAATCCTTCCTTTCCATGTTCAGAAATATTTCACCAATATTCCTTTTCTGATTCTGCCCTAGCTGTCAAGTTGTGAAGCAAGTACCCTTTATATGTGCTTGATTCCTCTCAAACTTTGTGGGCACTCTTTCCTATTCATATCATTACCTCATGCCAAAATTCAACCTCATTTGGCTAGTAAATATTTCTTGGCAAATTTCCAAAGTTCCTGATCCATAGGAAGCTTTGTGAAGCAAGTGCTATCTAAGAGTATTCAAATGGGTTGAAATTTTTCCATGATCTCAATATGCTCAAATCATGCCTCTCCACCAAATTTGAGCATCACCCCATCAACTGTGTGACCACATCATCAAATGTTTGCTTTTGGTCATTATTTTGGATTATGAAGCAACTATATTTTATGTTGCTCCATAATTTTGAAATTTTACCAGGACATTCTCCTACCTATAAAACATATCTCCACCACATTTGAGCTCATTCAGTCTAACCATTTCTCCTCGGCTATTTCTCTAAGATTTTGATCAATAGGATGTTGTGTGAAGGAAATACCACTTTGGTTTATCCAGATGGTATGAAATTTATACAGTGTCTTAATATGCCAAAATAACTAGCCTCCTCCAAATTTTAGCTCCATCTTAGTTGTTAGGTGAGTGCCACATCAAAATTTGTATTCTGGACCATATTGGCCAGTTGCAAAGCAACCCTATTAAATCTTGGTCTTTTTCTTCTCAAACTTCCCAGGATTGTAGTCCTTCCTACCTTTAACCTCCCAGACATCATATTTGGCTCTTATCATCCACCTGTTTATCTCAGTAATATGGCCAAGTTTGCTACAACAAACTTCCAGTGAAGCCTCCCATCTCCTCTTAGTTCCTTTTGCCTATCTATCACCTCAAAGGGACTAGTCCTTGGAAGGACTCACTGCTAGACAACATGCTGCATGCAAGGGTGCACCGCGTGCGCCATTTCACGCGGAGACCACGCGTTTGGCATGCCATATGCGTGCTCTGGCAGTGGAGCCCTCGGTCTCGTCTGTTTCCTCCTCTCCCTCGACACCTAGCCGCGTCTAAGGGCTTCCCCTCGACGTCGTCTTCCTCTTGGACCCCTATCCCCCTTTAGTTTCTTCCTCGCCGTGCCGCGACGAGCCCCGCTTCTATTCCGCCCATGACCGTCGTTGTCCTCTTCTGTTGCGAGCTCTCCCGAAGCCACCTCCTGCTTCTCCTCGCCCCTGGAGGCCCTGCCGATGTCGTCGTCTCCTGCCACGTGCCGTGGAGCGCCAGTGCGGCGATACGGATGCCATGGCGGTCGTGCTAATCCGGTTGCTCTGGATGGCTATAAATAGCTATGGTATCGAGCCTCCTCGGGCATCGCCAGCACCTCCATCCTCCTCTCCTCACTCCCAGCAGCGTCCCCGGCCACTCCCTCGATCCCAAGGAGCTCCCCTGCCCTTGTATCACCGTCGCGGCCGCCGTCGGCCTCCTCCTAAATTGGAGTGAGCCAAGCCCCCTCTCTTTTGTCCACCACCACCAGAGATCTACATCACCGTCCCAGAGCCGCCCCGCCCTTCGCCTCCTCCTCCGGTGGCTTTTTGTCATGAACACGCCGGCGCCCGACGCTGCCTTCCGCCTTGGCCAATGTGGCTCTCGCTCCGGTCCTACCCGAGGTCCCCTAGATGCATGAGTGGATGCGCCCGGCGTCCCTGAGCGCGCCCATCGCCGGAGTACCGCGAGTGGTGGCCCGTGCCATCGGGGAATGTCGCCAGAGCACGTCGGTCTTGCCTCCCCTCTCAGTTCTATCGGGTAAAGGCAGGGGGAGGAAGAAGGAGAGGGAGGAGAGAGAAGGCGCCGTGGGCCCCGGCCGTCAGCGAGTGGAGGCCGCCACGTCATTTAAGTGAAAGCACTCTACCCAGAATACGTCTTCCCCATGGGGAAGCATATTTACCTGAGTGCGCGACCGGCCGTGATGAAAGGGACATATGTGCAATTATTTATTTTCAAATCAGTCCCTGGCAGCCAAACCCCTCTATTTTTTACCCGTAACTCTGATCGAGGTGATTCCAAAGCACACTTCTTCGTCTCGTCGAGCCCGTCATGTTGGCATCATTTTCATTATATGTTCGCATTCTAAAAATGGCCATCCTGCCCTTGCCTCTAATCAGCCCCCTTTGAGAGAGAACCTTTTCCGACAATCAATTCTGCGGACTCTCCGCACCTCTCCCCGGTGGTTCCATCACCCCCAGGAAAGCCACAACCCTCATTTGCATAATTGCATTGCAATATCATAGTTTAACCAATTACTTTAACCACAAGTATAATTGTTTGTAGTATGGATTAGGTTATGCAATGTTTGAATAAATTCGTGAATAGGTGACTACCATGTTGAGTACGGGATTGTTAGTAACTAGTATTTTACCCACTAGTTGATGCCATGACGTTGAAGATTATTGTCTATGATTATTTTGGGTTTCATCCGGCAGTTTGTGGATATGAATCAATAGCAATGGCTTGAGCTTATTGGTTATTGGATTACTATGATATCGGTGTGTCAGTTATGACAGAAATATTATTCGGGGATAAGATAATTAATTGGTTGATCAAGAGTCACCTGTCCGGGCTTATCCATGAAGCCACATTTGCCGGTATGGGACGACCTTGACTTGGTCTGATCGCGTGCTCTTTTATCGATACCACCAAAGAGGGAAGGTTATGCGCGTGCGCTGCCCTGGCCCGGTAGGCGGAGATAACCTTGTGAGCCCAGTTGAGTTGCATGGGCCCGTACCCATTTGGAACAGTTTAGTTTGGCCACGACGGTGGCAGGTGTCATGAGGACACATGGGCCACCTAGGGCAGGACTCCGGGGGAGGATGAATGTCGGTGGTACGATGGGAGAGTCACGGGTTACGCAGGTTTCGTTGGAGCAACGCTGGTCCACCCGAATGGGATCACGAGGCCAGGTACTCCATGGTGTGGGTAAAGTGCACAACCTCTGCAGAGTGAAAAATCTATTCGAATAGCTGCGTCCACGGTATTGGACAGCCCGTCCAGACCTCACTAGGTGATCAATCATGACCATAGTAGTGATAATAATGATGGAAGAACTCGTCTGAGTATGATAGCACTTGGGCATCATGCCAGTGACAAGTCTTGGTGTCCGTCTTGGGGATATTTGCTGAAGGTTCTTGGTGAGATCACGAGTTGGTCACCAGAGTACGATGAGAGTAGCCTGGTATAGTTATTTTCAACTATCCCTTTGGTGATGATGAATCTTTACCTAATCTTGATTGCTATGATGTTGTCTTGCCATAATGCTAATGTTTGTTGTGAGCTTGCGAGTACATTCAAAGTACTCACCTGACGTGTCATGCCAGTTTGCAGGTCATGCCATGATTGCTTGCTTGTCTAGGATCCCGAGTTGCTAGCTAGGATACGCGTTCTAGCCAGAGTCCCCGCGGAGTGGAGTCCATCACCACCGTCGTTGTTCCGCTGCTAGCGTAGAATTACCCTAGGCAGGCGTAGTATCGCTCTGGCGATGTAATCCAAGTACCCTTGTAACCTTTTCCATAGTAATAAAGAGCTGATTTGTTCTATGCCAACGGTGCCGTATTCTATAAGACTTGTCCCTGGGTTGGAATACGGGGCGTTCCAGTTTCCTCTGAGCTGGGGTGCCACACCAATGCAATCATGTGATGGCATGGAACATAGTATTATATCTACATGAGTACAATACACTCACCTTGAAATATGGATATCATCTTGGATTCGTGTGAATCTTGTTGGGAGTTTTCCCCATTGCTGTGTTGATCATCTCTCCTCTAACAGATGACCTAAAAGAGGAGGGGTTGTATGTTGTTTACCTCCTTTGGAGTCAACGACCCACCCATGGCGCAGACAAGGAGGACAAGGCGGATTCGGAGACGAAGGAGAGAAGCATGTCCTGCAGCCAAAAATTGAAGTCGCAGTCGCCACTTCCGTAGGTCTTAGTCACCGTTGTCGACCAAGGCAAGAGTTGAGGCTTGGTTTGTCCTAGTGCTAGAGGTGAGCGAGTAAATGTGATTGATGCTAGATTTCGCACCATCCCACACCGGTCAATTATCCTTCTCCCATCATCTCTGCCCTGATTTCCACTACACCATAGCGAACGTCGTGCCACACTTTTTTGCGTCCGACTCAGCCTGGCTCAATGGAAACGACATATTCTAATGTTCCCAACGAGTCAGACTCTGGGTTGCTTTAAGGTTTTGCACGTGTGATACGTCCATTTTGCATCATGCTTTCATGTTGATATTTATTGCTTTATAGACTGTTATATTACTTTGTGGTACCATATTTATGCCTTTTCTCTCTTATTTTGCAAGGTTTATTTGAAGAGGGAGAATTCAGGCAGCTGGAATTCTGGACTGGAAAAGGAGCAAATCTTAGTCCACTATTCTGCACATCTCCAAATGCCCTGAAAAGTTACGTGGAATTTTTTGGGATTATATAAAAATATTGGGCTGAAGAAGTACCACACGGGAGCTACCAGGGCGCCACAAGCCTGGTAGCCGCCACCAGGGGAGTGGCGGCTAGCAATCTTGTGGGCTCCCTGACGGCCCACTGGCCCCCTCTTTTGCTATATGAAGGGTTTTCGCTTTTTCGTGGGCTAGCAATCTTTCGAGAAAAAATCAATCGGGAGCTTTTTCGTGTTTTCGCCACCGCCACGAGGCGGAACTTGAGCAGATCCAATCTAGAGCTTCGGCAGGACGATCCTGCTGGGGAAACATACCTCCTAGAGGGGGAAATCGTCGCCATCGTCATCACCAACACTCCTCTCATCGGAGGGGAGGCATCTTCATCAACATCTTCATCAGCACCATCTCCTCTCCAATCCCTAGTTCATCTCTTGTAACCAATCTTTGTCTCGCGACTCCGATTGGTACTTGTAAGGTTGCTAGTAGTGTTGATTACTCTTTGTAGTTGATGCTAGTTGGATTACTTGGTGGAAGAGTTTATGTTCAGATCCTTGATGCTATTCATTACACCTCTGATCATGATTATGATTATGCTTTGTGAGTAGTTACTTTTGTTCCTGAGGACATGGGTTAAGTCATGCTAATAATAGTCATGTGAGTTTGGTATCCGTTCGGTATTTTGATATGTTGTATGTTGTTTTTCCTCTAGTGGTGTTATGTGAACGTCGACTACATAACACTTCACCATATTTGGGCCTAGAGGAAGGCATTGGGGAGTAGTAAGTAGATGATAGGTTGCTGGAGTGACAGAAGCTTAAACCCCAGTCTATACGTTGCTTCGTAAGGGGCTGATTTGGATCCACTAGTTTAATGCTATGGTTAGACGTTGTCTTAATTCTTCATTCGTAGTTGCGGATGCTTGCGAGAGGGGTTAATCATAAGTGTTATGCCTGTCCAAGTAAGGGCAGTACCCAAGCGCCGGTCCACCCACATATCAAACTATCAAAGTAACGAACGTGAATCATATCAACATGATGAAACTAGCATGACAGAAATTCCCGTGTGTCCTCGGGAGCATTTTTCCTCCTATAAGACTTTGTTCAGGCTTGGCCCTTGCTACAAAAGGGATTGGGCCACTTGCTTCACCATTGCTACTACTTGTTACTTGTTACTTTTCCCTTGTTTCGTTTCACCTCGCTACACCATCACTTGTTACCACTACTTTCAGTGCTTGCAGTTATTACCTTGCTGAAAACCGTTTATCAGAGCCTTCTGCTCCTCGTTGGGTTCGACACTCTTACTTATCGAAAGGACTACGATTGATTCCCTATACTTGTGGGTCATCAAGACTCTTTTCTGGCGCCGTTGCCGGGGAGGTAGGGCCTTTGGTAAGTGGAATTTGGTAAGGAAACATTTATACACTGTGCTGAAATTTATTGTCACTTGTCACTATGGAAACTGTTCCTTTGAGGAGTTTTTTCGGGGTATCTTCACCACGAACGGAAGCACGAGGAGTTGTTCCTCAACCCGAGGTACCTACTGAAAATATATTTTATGAAATTCCTTCGGGTATGCTTAAGAAACTGCTGGCTAATCCTTTTACAGGAGATGGATCTTCACATCCAGACTTGCATCTGATCTATGTAGATGAAGTTTGTGGTTTATTTAAGCTTGCAGGTTTGCCTGCGGATGAGGTAAATAAGAAAGTCTTTCCTTTATCTTTGAAGGATAAGGCGTTGACATGGTATAGGCTATGTGATGATACTGGATCATGGGACTACAATCGGTTGAAATTGGAATTTCATCAAAAGTTCTATCCTATGCATTTAGTACATCGTGATCGAAATCATATTTATAACTTTTGGCCTCGTGACAGGGCAAGCATAGCTCAAGCTTGTGGGAGGCTTAAATCAATGCTATATTCATGCCCCAATCATGAGCTCTCGAGAGAAATTATCACTCAAAAATTTTATGCTCGGCTTTCTCATGAAGATCGTACCATGCTTGACACTTCTTGTACCAGTTCTTTTATGAAGAAGGATATTGACCACAAGTGGAATTTATTGGAAAGAATCAAACGTAAATCTGAAGATTGGGAGCTGGAGGAAGGTAAGGAGTCAGGTATGAATTTCCAGTTTGATTGCGTTAAATCTTTTGTTGAGACGAACACTTCTAGAGATTTTAGCGCTAAGTATGGACTTGACTCTGAGATAGTAGCTTCTCTATGTGAATCTTTTGATGCTCATGTTGATCTTCCCAAATAGAAGTGTTTTAAATATCATCCTCCTGTAGAAAGCAACAAAGCCAAAACCAATCTAGTTGAGGAGAAAGTCATTCTTTTAGTGATCCTGTTGTTCCTTGTGCTTACACTGAGAAACCACCTTACCCTGCTAGGACAAAGGATTATTCTAAAGCTCCAACTGTGATACGTAGGGGTTACATTAGACCACTTGCACCCCCGGAGGAGATTAGAGTTGAACCTAGTGTTGCTATTATCAAAGATCTCTTAGCCGAAGACATAGACGGGCATGTTATCAAATTCTGTGAGGACTCCGCTAGAATTGCTAAACCTCACGCGAAAGACAAATACGGACCTGTAGTTGGCCTGCCCGTTGTTTCTGTCAAGATAGGAGATCACTGTTACCATGGTTTATGTGATATGGGAGCTAGTGTTAGTGCAATACCCCGTTCCCTATATGATGAAATCAAAGATGAGATTGCACCTGCTGAGTTAGAACCCATTGATGTCACTATTATGCTAGCTAATAGAGACACTATCTGCCCTCTAGGAATTGTGAGAGGCGTAGAAGTCCTGTGTGGTAAGACGAAGTATCCTACTGATTTCCTCGTCCTTGGTACTGCACAAGATAGCTTTTGTCCCATCATATTCGGCAGACCCTTTCTCAACACTGTCAATGCTCACATTGATTGCATTAAGCAGACCGTCACTGTTAGTTTCGAGGGTGTGTCTCATGAATTTAACTTCTCCAAGTTTGGAAGACAACCCCATGAAAAAGAGTCGTATGGTAGGGATGAAATCATTGCTCTTGCCTCTACTGCCGTACCTCCTACGGATCGTTTAGAGCAATATCTGCTTGAGCATGAAAATGATATGCATATGGATGAAAGAGATGAGATAGATAAAATTATCTTAGAACAATATCCTATTCTCAAGAATAATCTGCCTCTTGAATTGCTTGGGGATCCTGTGTTCGAGCTTAAACAGTTGCCTGATACTCTTAAGTATGCCTATCTTGATGAGAAGGAGATATATCCTGTTATTATTAGTGCTCTCCTCTCAGAGCACAAAGAAAAGAAGTTACTAAAAACTCTAAAGAAGCATCGTGCTGCTATTGGATATACTCTTGATGATCTTAAGGGTATTAGTCCCACTCTATGCCAGCACAAGATTAAAACCGATCGTGACTTCAAACCAGTTGCTGATCATCAAAGGAGATTGAATCCTAAGATGAAACAGGTCATTAGAAAGGAAATATTAAAGCTTCTGGAAGCAGGAATCATTTATCCTGTTGCTCATAGTGATTGGGTAAGTCCAATACATTGCGTACCTAAGAAGGGAGGTATCACCGTTGTTCCTAATGATAAGGATGAACTAATCCCACAAAGGATTATTACTGGCTATAGGATGGGGATAGACTTCCGGAAACTAAACTAGGCAACTAGGAAATATCATTATCCTTTGCCGTTTATTGACCAAATGCTAGAAAGGCTATCCAAACACACACACTTTTGCTTTCTAGACGGTTATTCAGGTTTCTCGCAAATACCAGTTGCACAATCTGATCAAGAGAAAACCACTTTCACCTGCCCCTTCGGTACCTTTGCTTATAGACGTATGCCTTTTGGCTTATGCAATGCACCTGCCACCTTTCAAAGATGTATGATGGCTATATTCTCTCACTTTTGTGAAAAGATTGTCGAGGTTTTCATGGATGACTTCTCCGTTTATGGGTCTTCCTTTGATGATTGCCTCAGCAACCTTGATCGAGTCTATAGAGATGTGAAGATACCAACCTGGTCTTGAATTGGGAGAAGTGCCACTTTATGGTTAATGAAGGCATCGTCTTAGGACACAAAATCTCTGAAAGAGGCATTGAAGTTGATAAGGTTAAGGTTGATGCAATTGAGAAAATGCCTTGCACCATAGATATCAGAGGTATACGAAGCTTCCTAGGTCATGCTGGTTTCTATAGAAGGTTCATTAAAGACTTCTCTAAGATTTCTAGGCCTCTTACCAACCTCTTGCATAAGGATGTTCCTTTTGGTTTTGATGAGGATTGTGAGGAAGCCTTCGAAATACTTAAGAAGGCTTTGATAACCGCACCTATTGTTCAACCACCTGACTGGAACCTGCCCTTTGAAATCATGTGCGACGCTAGTGATTATGTTGTTGGTGTTGTTCTAGGACAAAGAGTTGACAAGAAGTTGAATGTTATTCACTACGCTAGTAAAACTCTAGATAGTGCCCAAAGAAACTATGCCACTCCGGAAAAGGAG
Source organism: Hordeum vulgare subsp. vulgare (assembly GCF_904849725.1). Lineage (NCBI taxonomy): Eukaryota > Viridiplantae > Streptophyta > Magnoliopsida > Poales > Poaceae > Hordeum > Hordeum vulgare. Next base: position 595,200,474 of record NC_058519.1, on the reverse strand, counting down.
TTTTTAGCAATCGTGTTTGCATGTGAAAAATTCAGATCTTATATAGTTGACTCCAAAGTCACTATTCACTCTGATCATGCTGATATTAAGTACCTTATGGAGAAGAAGGACGCTAAGCCTAGGCTGATCAGATGGGTTCTCCTGCTACAGGAATTTGAGTTGCACGTCGTTGACCGAAAGGGTGCTGATAACCCTGTAGCAGATAACTTGTCTAGGCTGGAGAATGTCCTTGATGACCCACAACCTATTGATGACAGCTTCCCTGATGAGCAATTGAATGTCATCCGCACTTCACATAGCGCACCGTGGTTTGCTGATTATGCAAACTATATCGTAGACAAATACATACCATCCAGTTTCACCTATCAGCAAAAGAAGAAATTCTTCTTTGATTTGAGACATTACTTTTGGGATGATCCTCACCTTTATAAGGAAGGAGTAGATGGTGTTATTAGACGTTGTGTGCCTGAACATGAACAGGGACATATCCTGCAGAAGTGTCATTCCAAAGCCTACGGAGGACACCACGCTGGAGATAGAATTGCCCATAAGGTATTGCCATCAGGTTTCTATTGGCCCACTCTCTTCAAGGATGCCCGTAAGTTTGTCTTGTCTTGTGACGAATGCCAAAGAAGAGGGAACATCAGTAAGCGTCAGGAAATGCCTATGAACTATTCACTTGTCATTGAACCGTTCGATGTGTGGGGCTTTGATTATATGGGACCCTTCCCAAGTTCCAATGGGTACACTCACATCTTAGTTGCTGTGGATTACGTCACCAAGTGGGTAGAGGCTATTCCCACTAAAAATGCTGATCACCACACCTCTATTAAGATGCTTAAAGAAGTCATTTTCCCAAGATTTGGAGTCCCTAGATATTTGATGACTGATGGCGGTTCACACTTCATTCATGGTGTTTTCCGCAAGATGCTCGCTAAGTATGATGTCAACCATAGAGTTGCATCTCCTTATCATCCTCAGTCTAGTGGTCAAGTGGAGTTGAGTAATAGGGAGATCAAATTGATCCTACAAAAGACCGTCAATAGATCTCGAAAGAATTGGCTAGCAAACTTGACGATGCACTATGGGCTTATAGGACTGCTCATAAGAATCCCATGGGCATGTCGCCGTATAAAATGGTTTACGGTAAGGCCTGTCATTTACCTCTTGAGCTGGAACACAAAGCTTATTGGCAATCAAATAGCTCAACTTCGATTTCAAACTTGTCGGTGAGAAGCGGTTGTTTGATATCAGCTCATTAGATGAATGGAGGGCCCAGGCATATGAGAATGCCAAGTTGTTCAAGGAAAAGGTTAAGAGATGGCACGACAAACGAATACAGAAACGAGAGTTCAATATAGGTGATTATGTCCTGCTATACAATTCTCACTTGAGATTCTTCGCAGGCAAGCTTCTCTCTAAATGGGAACGTCCCTATGTTGTCGAGGAAGTATATCGTTCCGGTGCCATCAAAATCAACAACACGGAAAGCAATTTTCCTAGAGTGGTAAACGAGCAAAGAATCAAGCATTATATCTCCGGTACTCCCATAAATGTTGAGACCAATATCATCAATGTCATAACTCCAGAGGAGTACATAAGGGATGTTTATCAGCCTGTTTTAGACCCTGAAAACGAAGAGGTATATGTTTCGGTAAGTAATTGGACTCCGAAACTTTTCCAATAGGAAATTTCCTCCGTTTTGGATTTTTTGGAAAATTAGAATGATAAAAAGCAGTCAGGGGAGCGCACGAGGTGGCCACAAGCTTGGTAGCCACCCCTACCCCCCTGGTGGCAGCTAGGGGGCTTGTGGGCACCTCGTGTGCCTCCTGGACTCCGTTTTCTTGCGGAGCACTCCTTCTGGTCCAGAAAAAATCAATATATATTCGCCCGAAGGTTTTGATCTCCGTATCACGCAGTATTGCTCTGTTTTCGTTTCGAGCCTATTTCTGTGGCAGATCTAGATCATCATGACTTCCCCAAACGCTCCTAAGGACAAGATCTTCGAGAAGGTCATCAATCCCTACCTCAAGGAAGTGCTGAAACACCCTCAATCTATCAAGATGAGCGAGGAGATGTTGCACATCCGTGATGTTGAGGGGCCTAAGAAGACCGGAAGCATGGAGACGAGGCTCGAAGCAGTGGAGCAACAAGTCTTCAAGTGCCAAGGGATGGTGGAGCGTGGAGTCATCGCCAACCACATGATGATCATGGAGTTCACCAACAATCACAAGATGGATGCCAATGACATTGGGAAACACCTCTCCAAGCTCTATGACAGGGTTGATCAACTTCAGGGCCAGATCTATGACCTGCAGAACCAAAACTGTGAGTATGAGTATAGATTTAAATCAATAAGGTTGGCTGCAAATTTGAGGATTCCGGTGACTCGCTCATCCTGCCATGATGGAGCACCTATGCCTTGGAAGACGGAGGATCAGACCACTCCAACAACACCACCACCATCACCACCAAAGGAAGACAACTAAGCATTGGTATGGGCAATCCCCTTGGCTTCTGCCAAGCTTAGGGGAGTTGCCCTGGTATCGTATCACCTTTATATCTTTTGCTTTTACCTTTATTTTAGTTCTTTCCTTTTCAGTTTTTATTTCTTCTTTTAGTGGAATAAGTCTTTAGTGTTTAGTTTGAGTCTTTTGCTTTTGTCTCTCCCCCGACGTATTCGAGCTTACGAGCTATGTAATAAAGAGTATCTTTGTCAAGGGCTTTGCTTTATGTCGTGATCAAAAGTATGAAAAGAACGATAGCATGATAGATCATGAGATGATCTTATGGAAAGTGATAGCTTCACATATGAGACGTATGATGATTGAAACTTGTTGAGAATAAATCAACATAGACCTCAGTCATTGTTGCAATTAATAAGAAGTAATAAGGAAAGAGAGGTTCACATATAAATATATCATCTTAGACACTTTTTACAATTGTGAGCACTCACCAAACTATTACATGCTTAGGAGTAGATGTTGGACAAGGAAGACAACATAATGAATTGTGTTTGCTTGGTTCCAAACAATGTTATACGATTAGAGATCCCATAGCATGTGACGATTGCTTCCACCTCATATTAGCCAAAACTCCTGCACCAAGTAGAGATCCTTCAAGTAAGTTGTCATCGGTGCAAGCAATAAAAATTGCTCTCTAAAATGTATGATCTATTAGTGTGTGGAAAATAAGCTTTGTACGAACCTGTGATGAGGAAGACATAAAAGCGACAGACTGCATAATAAAGTTCTTTATCACAGGAGGCGATATAAAGTGACGTTCCTCCGCACTAAGAGGACACACATTCAAACCTCAAAAGCGCATGACAACCTCTGCTTCCCTCTATGATGGGCCTACCTTGTACCTTTACTTTTTGTCCTTGTAAGAGTCATGGTGATCTTCACCAATTCCCCATTTTTGCCTTTGTCTTGGCTACCGTCACATGATTGGGAAAGATCTATATTCATATATCAACTTGGAGTTCAGTACTTATGCTTTATTATTGTTGACTGTACCCTTGAGGTAAATAGTTAGGAGGCAAAACTATAAGCCCCTATCTTCCTCTGTGTCCAGCTGAAACTTTGACACCATGAGTACCACGTGAGTTGTAACAATTGTGGAAAACAAAAGAGATGATTGAGTATGTGGGTTTGCCTTACAAGCTCTTATTTGACTCTTTGTGATGTTATGATAAATTGCAATTGCTTCAATGACTTTGGACTATTGTTGGTTACTTCTCGATAAGGTTTTTGCTTCATACTTTGCTTTGTGAAGGAATTGTTACTTTCCCATAAGAATCTTTATGATATACTATTGTTCTATGTGCGATCATGATGCCCTCATGTCCGTATTATGTTTTATCGACACCTTCGTCCTTAAACATGTGGACATGTTTATGGAACTTGGTTTTCGCTTGAGGACAAGCGAGGTCTAAGCTTGGGGGAGTTGATACGTCCATTTTCATCATGCTTTCATGTTGATATTTATTGCTTTATGGGCTGTTATATTACTTTGTGGTGCCATATTTATGCTTTTTCTCTCTTATTTTGCAAGGTTTATTTGAAGAGGGAGAATTCAGGCAGCTGGAATTCTGGACTGGAAAAGGAGCAAATCTTCGTCCACTATTCTGCACATCTCCAAATGCCCTGAAAAGTTACGTGGAATTTTTTGGGATTATATAAGAAATACTGGGCCGAAGAAGTACCAGAGAGGAGCTACCAGGGCGCCACAAGCCTGGTAGCCGCCACCCCTGGTGGCGGCTAGCAAGCTTGTGGGCTCCCTGACGGCCCACTGGCCCCCCTCTTTTGCTATATGAAGGGTTTTGTTCCAGAAAAATCAATAGGGAACTTTTTCATGGTTTTGCCGCCGCCACGAGGTGGAACTTGAGCAGATCCAATCTAGAGCTCCGGTAGGACGATCCTGCTGGGGAAACTTCCCTCCCGGAGGGGGAAATCGTCGCCATCGTCATCACCAACACTCCTCTCGTCGGAGGGGAGGCATCTTCATCAACATCTTCATCAGCACCATCTCCTCTTCATTCCCTAGTTCACCTATTGTAACCAATCTTCGTCTCGCGACTCCGATTGGTACTTGTAAGGTTGCTAGTAGTGTTGATTACTCTTTGTAGTTGATGCTAGTTGGATTACTTGGTGGAAGAGTTTATGTTCAGATCCTTGATGCTCTTCATTACACCTCTGATCATGATTATGATTATGCTTTGTGAGTAGTTACTTTTGTTCCTGAGGACATGGGATAAGTCATGCTAATAATAGTCATGTGAGTTTGATATTCGTTCGGTATTTTGATATGATGTATGTTGTTTTTCCTCTAGTGGTGTTATTTGAACGTCGACTACATAACACTTCACCATATTTGGGCCTAGAGGAAGGCATTGGGGAGTAGTAAGTAGATGATGGGTTGCTAGAGTGACAGAAGCTTAAACCCCAGTCTATGTGTTGCTTCGTAAGGGGCTGATTTGGATCCACTAGTTTAATGCTATGGTTAGACGTTGTCTTAATTCTTCTTTCGTAGTTGCGGATGCTTGCGAGAGGGGTTAATCATAAGTGTGATGCTTGTTTAAGTAAGGGCAGTACCCAAGCGCCGGTCCACCCACATATCAAACTATCAAAGTAACGAACGCGAATCATATGAACATGATGAAACTAGCATGACAGAAATTCCCGTGTGTCCTCGGGAGCGTTTTTCCTCCTATAAGACTTTGTTCAGGCTTGTCCCTTGCTACAAAAGGGATTGGGCATCTTGCTGCACCATTGCTACTACTTGTTATTTGTTACTTTTCGCTTGTTACGTTTCACCTCGCTACACCATCACTTGTTACCGCTACTTTCAGTGCTTGCAGTTATTACCTTGTTGAAAACCGTTTATCAGAGCCTTCTGGTCCTTGTTGGGTTTGACACTCTTACTTATCGAAAGGACTATGATTGATCACTCATACTTGTGGGTCATCAATGTGTGAGCCAGACCTTTGTGTACGATACTAAACATGTTTTCCTCGCACCAAGTGGCCCTGGTTGGGCCTCATGCAGGATACCAAACATGCCACTAGCGACTATCCCGTGGTATGTACTCGATGTCCATAGTCTATGTGTGAGATTCTCGTACATGAGTTAAGGAAGGAGAATGTTGACACTCTGAGCGACTAGGGCCGACCCAGCATGTGCTTGCAAAAGTGTTTGTATCCCTCCTTGGGGATGTGATGGGTCATGTGTAGGGTTGGGAACAAGGCAAATCCACGACGCCACGACGGAAATATAGCACAAGGTAAGAGCATCTACAGCCGGGCTCCCAAACTAACCGAGTGGATGGTTCGGTTAATATTTGGTCACAAAAGCATAACCCTGTCGGGTTTCCCAAACTAATTGTGAAAGTTCAGGATGACCGATACCTCTCAAACCCAACCGAAACCGCGTGCGTGTATGGAAAATCCCGAACATGCCACATGAGATCTGTCAACCCGACCCCACATATACCCCCACTCTCAATGAACCCCAGACCGAAGTAAACACACTCCACTCCACACTCTCTTTGTCTCCTCCTTTCCTTATCACATCTCCTTATGATCTATGGCAAGCGGTGACATCAGTGGCGCGTCCATTGGTGGATCTGGTGGCAAGGATGACTCGGAGTCGCTACTGCACGGTGCGGAGTCGTACGCCATGGAGGAGATCGCTCTTTGCAACACGCTGTGTCGGTCGCGGATGGACGGGGGTGGAAGTGGAAGCTCTGGTTCCACGTCGCCCCCTATCGCTCGGCCCCTCCCATCTTTGATGCAACTCTATGTGCTTCGTGGCTCTCTAGGTACGTCGCCACATGCCCTTATCGGCTTGCTCTACCAGCTTTTGAGGGCATCCCCAACCACTATTGGGTCCTCTTGTCCACGTCGGCACCGACACAGGTCAGGACATCAGAATCCGAGGCATGTCATATGTCACGAGTGGCAGCGGACAAGAGAGAGGATAATGGTGGGTAGGGTACTAGGCGTTAGCCGAGAAAGCACGCACATCGGTTGGTAACCCACAAGTATAGGGGATCGCAACAGTTTTCGAGGGTAGAGTATTCAACCCAAATTTATTGATTCGACACAAGGGGAAGCCAAAGAATATTCTTGAGTATTAGCAGTTGAGTTGTCAATTCAACCACACCTGAAAGACTTAGGATCTGCAGCAAAGTATCAGTAGCAAAGTGGTGTGATAGCAACAGTAGCAACAATAACAGTAGCAGCAGTGACATCAGTAGTGACAGAGTAACAGTCGCAGCAGTGACAGCAGTAGTGACAGAGTAACAGTAGCAGCAGTGACATCAGTAGTGACAGAGTAATAGTAGCAAGGACTAGTAGGAAAAACTCGTAGGCATTGGATCGGTGATGGATAGTTATGCCGGATGACATTCATCATGCAACAGTTATAACATGGGGAGATATGTAACTAGATCCAGTTCGTCAATGTAATGTAGGCATGTATTCTGTATGTAGTCATACGTGCTTAGGGAAAAGAACTTGCATGACATCTATTGTCCTTCCCTCCCGTGGAAGCGGGGTCCTAATGGAAACTACGGGATATTAAGGTTCTCCTTTTAATAGAGAACCGGAACAAAGCATTAGCACTTAGTGAATACATGAACTCCTCATACTATGGTCATCTCCGGGAGTGGTTCTGGCTATTGTCACTCCGGGGTTGCCGGGTCATAACACGTAGTAGGTGACTACAACTTGCAAGATAGGATCAAGAACACACATATATTGACGAGAACATAATAGGTTCAGATCTGAAATCATGGCACTCGGGCCCTAGTGACAAGCATTAAGCATGACAAAGTAGTAGCAACATCAATCTCAGAACATAGTGGATACTAGGGATCAACCCCCATCAAAACTAACTCGATTACATGATAGATCTCATCCAACCCATCACCGTCGAGCAAGCCTACGATGAGATTACTCACGAACGATGAAGAGCATCATGAAATTGGCGATGAAGGAAGGTTGGTGATGAAGATGGCGACGATGTCCCCTCTCCGGAGCCCAGAACGGACTCCAGATCTGCCTTCCAGAGGAAGAACAGGTGGTGGCGGCGCCTCCGTATTGTAAAACGCGATGAACTCTTCTCCTTGATTTTTTTCGGATGAAAGGGACTAAATAAAGCTGGAGTTGGAGGCGGCGGAGCTCCGAGGGCCCCACAAGCCTGCTAGGGGAGACCAGGGGGGCCCGCGCCTGGTGGGCTTGTGGGCTCCTCGCTCCACTCCTCCGGTTGATTCTTGCGAAAGTATTTTTTATATATTCCACAAAAAACCCTCATAAATTTCCAGGTCATTCCGAGAACTTTTATTTCTGCGCAAAAACAACATCATGGCAATTCTGCTAAAAACTGCGTCAGTCCGGGTTAGTTCCATTCAAATCATGCAAATTAGAGTCCAAAACAAGGGCAAAAGAGTTTGGAAAAGTAGATACGATGGAGACGTATGAACTCCCCCAAGCTCAAAGCCTTGCTTGTTCTCAAGCAATTCATTTGACAAACTGAAAGAGACAAAAGAAAAACTTTTACGAACTCTGTTTGATCTTGTTGTTGCAATTATGTCTAACTCATATTCAGATTTTCAGCAAGATCATAAGCTAAGAACATAAGGAATGACATTTAGGTCTCAAGAGGAACTCATATCAATGGCATAATCAACTAGCGAGCAATAATAATGAGTTTCAAATGTCAACACTTCAATTAAAACAATCATGAAGCAGTATGAACAGATGGTATCTCGCTAGCTCTTTGTGAGACCGCAAAACATAAATGCAGAGCACTTTCAAAGACCAAGGGCTGACTGAACATTGTAATTCATGGCAAAGAAGATCCAGTCACAGTCATACTCAATAACAATTAAAAGCAAAGCATAGAAATGACGGAGATGTTCTCTAATTGGTGCTTTTATAAGAAGATGATGACTCAACAGAAACATAAATAGATAGGCCCTTCGCAGAGGGAAGAATTGATTTGCAGAGGTGCCAGAGCTCAAGCTTTTAAAACAGAGATAAATAATTTTGGGTGGCATGCTTTCAGTGTCAACGCGATGACCAAGAGTTTTCATCATCTTCCATGCTACACATACTATAGGCGGTTCCCAAACAGAAAAGTAAAGTTTTGACTCCCCCACCACTAGTCAATCACACTCCACGACTAGCCGAATACTCGGGTGCCGTCCATACCAACAACAGTCTAGGGGGAGTTTTGTTTGCAATTATCTTTTTGATTTGAGCATGGAACTGGGCATTCCAATTACCTGCCCCTTTCTCGTGAATGATAGTGAATAAACACGTATCGAGGATAACACGCCTAGCATGGAAGATATTGATCGCCCCCTGTCACCACATGAGCGGTTCGGGCATGCAAAACAGATTATTTCTTGAAGGTTTAGAGAGTGGCACATGCAAATTTACATGGAACGGCAGGTAGATACCACATATAGGTAGGTATGGTGGACTCATATGGAACAACTTTGGGGTTTATGGAAGTGGATGCACAAGCAGTATTCCCGCTTAGTACAAGTGAAGGCTAGCGAAAGACTGGGAAGCGACCAACTAGAGAGTGACAACAATCATCAAAATGCATTGAGATTAACCATCATTGAGTGCAACCATGAGTAGGACATAAATCACCATGAACATGAATATCATAGAGGCTATGTTGATTTTGTTTCACCTACATGCGTAAACATGCGCCAAGTCAAGCCACTTGAATCATTCAAAGGAGGATACCATCCTATCATACTACATCATAATCATCTCAAAATTCATGTTGGTATCCAAGACAAACCATTATAAGCTCCTAGCTAATTAAGCATGGCATCAGAAACTATGATCTCTAAGTTGTCATTGCAAACATGTTTCTCTCACAACAAAGCTGAATCAGGAACGATGAGCTAGTCATATTTAAAAAAACAAAATACATCGAGTTCATACCAGCTTTTCCAGGCTCAGTCACTTCATCATATATCGTCATTATTGCCTTTCACTTGCACGACCGAATGATGTGAACAATAATAAGAGTGTTCGTGCATTCGACTAAGCTAGAATCTGCAAGCAAACACAAAGGAGAAGACAAAGTAATATGGCTCTTTGACAGATAAACATATGTGCATGCGAGAGCAACTAAACATTGTAACCGTGGTCTTCTACCTTGACCCAAAGAAAAAATAAAACTATTTACATGGGAAAGCTCCCAACAAGCAAAAGAAGAACGAGAAATCTTTTTGGGTTTTCTCAAACTAGACAAACACACGAGAAGAAAGCGAGAAAAAGAAATAAACTAGCATGGATGATACAGTGGCAAAGTGTGAACATCGACTAACAATGTGAAAGTGTGAACATGAATATAAAGTCGGTGAGAAACATGTACTCCCCCAAGCTTAGGCTTTTGGCCTAAGTTGGTATACTCCCATGGCTGGTCTGGGCGATATCCAAAATCATAATGGGGGTTGTACGGGAGCGCGGCAGCCACTGGCTGAATAGCTGCCTCACGGAGGTGAGCAGCCTTTGCCTCCCTCCCATACTCCTCTGCCTCTCCTATGGTTATGTAATATCTCCGTTTTACCTGAAAGTCAAAGAAGGCAGGAGCAGGAAGGGTAATATGGAAACCACGCTGTCGGTTTAATATTAACCGGTATAGGAGGGATTCATTATCCCTCTCATGGAACTGATAGCGTGTCATAGCGGTGCGATCAAGGAAAGCTGTATGGAGCGGGGGATCTCCTTCGCGGATGGGTACTCCAAGAAAATTTGCTATGCGAGTGGCATAGATCCCACCAAAGAGATACCCTTCATTAGCATTATTATTCAGCCTCCTTGCTATTATAGCTCCCATGTTGAAACTTCTATCACCCGTTACTGTGCTCTTAAGGATACTATGGTCAGGTGCGCACAGGTGACAATGCTCAATCTTGTCGTTAATGCATCTACCTATGAAGAGGGCAATGTAATGCAAGGCAGGAAAGTGAATGCTCCCCATGGTAGCCTGCGTAATATCTCTAGTTTCTCCGACAGTTATACTAGAGAGAGAAAAAATCTCTAACCGATGATTTAGGAGGATCGTTGAGACTACCCCAATCAGGTATCTTGCAAATTCTATTGAAATCCTCCAAATCCATGGTATACGATTTGTCATAGAGATCAAACAATAAGGATGTGTCACGGCCAGCTGAAAATTTGAATATACGAACAAAAGAGGCAGTGAGAGTAGTATATTGTTCACATTTATCGGAGATGAATTATTCAAGTCCAACATTGTGAACAAGTGTATCAAACTCGTCTTTGAAACCTGCATCAATCATGAATTCATCACAAGGACATTCACATGGTTGTATCTGTGCGTTCCTCGGTTGGTAAGGATCGGGTTCCCGAATCGCGAGACGGGGACCCCTCTTGCTTGAGGAACCGCCATGATAGTTTCTCCTGAACATCTTCCTTTTCTGAATTTTTCAGTAACTCAAAGGAAAAGTGAACAAGGATCAACGAAACTCGTAGCAACTACTCCTACAAGTGCCTAGAGGCCATATCATGCATCAAAACCACTTGGGACCAGCTAAAATTAGCATGCAAAGCTCAAGAACAGGGTCACCAAGGCAGCAAATATACGCAACGAATAAGGCACTAGAGCAGAAACTAATTGGACCAATGGAGGAGTCACATACCAAGGAGCAATTTCCCCAAAATAGTTTGGTGAATGGGGCTTTGCACAAGGATATCAAAAATCACAGCAAGAAGAGCAAGAACACGGGTTTGAGATGTAGAATGATTTTTTCTAGAGGTAGGAGAAGGAATTGGGAGCTGGAACAAGTGGAGGGGGGACACGTGGGCCCCACAAGCCTGGTAGGCGCGGCTAGGGGGGTGCCCGCGCCTATAGGGCTTGTGGCCCACTAGTGCATCCCCCTCACCAGCTCTCCGTCTCAGAATTTTTCAAAAATTCCAGAAAAATCATACTTGATTTTCACGACATTCAGAGAACTTTATTTTTGGGACACTTTTCTACGGGACGCAAAAAACAGAAAACAGGAGACACTAAAGCTAAATCTGTCATTTTTCTTCTAAGCTACCGAAGGTAAAGGTTTGGAACAGAGGGTTGTGACTCTCAGATTCATCCATCTCATGGTCATCAAAAGAAATCCGTCAATGAGGTTGATCAAGTCTCCTTGACAAACGTTTTTCGAATCGCGTAAAAACGAAGAATTTTCGAATAGTCACTAGGTTACCTCAATGGGGATGTGCATATCCCCAACAAGCAAATCATACTTCATCTTAACAGTAGGTATAGGGCATTCAAAGCTCCCAATAAGAATCGATGAAGTTTTTTCAATAGCATTGATGCAATGTACCCGATATTGTTTCTTTGGAAAGTGCACCGTATGCTCATTACCATTGACATGGAAAGTGACATTGCCTTTGTTGCAATCAATAACAACCCCTACAGTGTTTAAACAGGGTCTTCCAAGGATGACCGCCATGGCATCATCCTCGGGAATATCCAGAATAACAAAGTCCATTAAGATAGTAACGTTAGCAACCACAACATGCACATCCTCGCAAATGCCGATAGGGAAAGCAGTTGATTTGTCAGCCATTTGCAAGGAGATTTCAGTGGGTGTCAACTTATCCAATTCAAGTCTACGATAAAGAGAGAGAGGCATAACATTAACACCGGCTCCAAGGTCGCATAAAGCAGTTCTAACGCAGTTGCCTTTAATGGAGCAAGGTATAGTGGGCACTCCGGGATCACCTAGTTTCTTAGGAGTTCCACCCTTGAAGGTGTAATGTAATGGTCTAGAGTGTAACTTGCCTTATTTGGAACCTTCTTGTTGTGGGTCCATCATGTCAGTGCAATGAGAGTTATATTCCTTGTGGTATTTCATGTGCATGCCTTGTTTCCTTTGCATTCATGCATCCATTCATCCATGCCTCTTTGTGTTTGTTGCCTTGTGAATCCATGTATGTGGTATGTGATGTGATGGTATATGATGTGATGATGTGTGGTGCATTTGAAAGTGTGGTGCAATAATGTTAGTTTTATAATAGGTTTCAAAACTCCCCCCTTCTCTATTTCTTAAAGCTCAAGTTTCACTTGCTCCATCCCTATTTCAAAAGTGTTCATATTTGAAAGTTATTTGTGGTGGATGTGATGCTAGGTTTATAGTGTTTTGAAACTTTGTTTGAGTGGTGTAAATATTCACAAAACAGATCAATTAATTCTGTTTTGTAAATATTTAAATGCTCCAAAAATTCCCTTTTAATTTTATTTAAATAGGTCATAATTCCTTATGACCAGGGGCATTTTTGTTTTATTTTTAGGGTCAACAGTGTTGCATGTGTAATTGTTTTTGCCTTTGTTTATTTTAAAATAGAAAACCCCAATGGGTTTTATTTTTCTCTACCTGGCGCCTTCGAGCAGGCTTTCTCCCCTAGCTGGCCCAGTAACACCTCCTCGCGCGCAGCCCACCTCCTTCCTTCTCCTGTACACGATGTCTCCTTCCTGTGTCTCCTTTCCATCAGTCTTCTTCAGAGACAACGCGACAGACACGACGCCATCTCATGGACGTCGAGGCCGCGCGTCCCTCGCCTCCTCATCCTCCTATAAAGCCCCATTGGCGTCCGTGCAGGGCCTAGGGATCCTCCAAGCCGCCGCCACTCCCTTCCTTTTCCTCCTCCCTCTCCCTAGATCGAAAGCAGTCAGGCCGAGCTCCTCATCCGCCATGGCCATAACCTAAGGAGCTCCTCGCCGTCGTTGATGTGCGTCTCCGACCTCTCCGAGCAGCCCATGAGCACACGGGACCTCAAGGGGATCCATTCCCGCAGCTAGGAGGTGCACATCGGGTCTGCTTCCACGACGTCGATGCCGTCCCCTTCTTCCTCTTCCGCGTCGACAATCTCCTCCGCCTCGGCTTCTTCCCCTACTTCCTCTCTGACAGGCTCGGCTTCCTCGACCAGTGGGTGAGCACGAGCAAGCTTTCCCTTCCCCCGTATCTAGATCACGCGTATAGGGCCGTATCATCACCGTCGTCTTCTCTCTGTCGCCGGCGCCGCCGTGCTTGTTGCAGCAGTAGGTGTAGGCCGTCTCGTGGCGAGTTAGGTAGTGGAATGGAACCGTGGGAGCTCCTTCTCCCTTCCATCGAAGAGTCGTTGCTCAATTTGAAGTAGAACGCCGGCGGTGACCTCCCCTGTTCCGGCCACCGTCGGGCAGAGGTAGAACTAGAGGGGTTGCTCAAAAGAGCAGAGCCCCCCTCTCTGTTAAGAATCGTTGCAGCAGCGCAGTGGTAGGTGGTGTTTTGCTGTGCGGCAGGTCCTGGGTTCGAAACCCGTCGCGCCCCTTTTGTTTTGTGGATTTCGTGGCACAGTAGCAGTAGGGGATAGCTTATCCTGTCGAGCCAAGGCTGCTAGCCCAGTGGTGCTAGTGCTGGTGGTGAACCAGGGGCACTTGGGTTCGATTCCCCCCAAGCCCCTTTTATTTTTGCCTATTTCCTTTTGCTATTTTTCATTGTTGGCCATATTAGTTGTTGTGGTATGCTAGGTCAGCAAGTGTGGTATTTTTTTGCCTCACAACCAGTAGATTTTTCCCTTGCTCTAGTTAGTGTGCATGAGTAGTTTTGTATGCTTATGTTAGTGAGCTAGTGCTTGGTGTAGGGTGTATAAGTGATGCAAGCTTGTGTGATATGCATGTGTAGGAGTTAGTGTTTGATGAGTGGTGTGTAGGTGATGCTAGTATTTGTGTGTGCAAGCATCTATGTGCATGTGTGCTTGTGTGGTGCAAGCACCCAAGGAGTGTGTAGCTGTAAGTCACCATGTGTATGTGTGTTGTGAGCTTGTGGTGTTATGCACTAGTGTAGGTGTAGGAGATGTCCTTGTGTTGATGTAGATGTAAGCATGTATGACATTGTGTGTGTGTGTGACACCCACATGCCCAAGGCATGGGTTGCCTTGATGAGCACTTCAGTGCAAGCATATGTGAGTAGGAGATAGTGGTAGTTGTTGGAGTGTATGTATGTGAAGTGTGTGCATGCTTGAAGGATGTGAGTGTGTATGGTGATGTGCTATGGCACACATACATGAGGTCTAAACCCTCATGTCACCATTGAAGTTGTGAGAGTGTGCAAGTGCGTGTGTAGGTGATGACTAATGTGCAACACATGTGATATAGCACTATTTGCATCATGTGATTCCATGTAGAATTTCTTCTTAGCTTTGTGACCATTTGTTCTATGCAAGTACCTAGGTATTATATATGTTTTTTGGGGTAGAATCATCCCAGGAATCCAATGGTGGAATCAGATTTCCCTTTCGAACACTTCCTGGGAATGTCATTTTTCTGTTTTGTTCTAAGTTTAGAGCTTGGTTCCATGTGATGTGATGAGCCCAAGAGGATGATTCCTTGTTGTGGCAGTAGAGGGTGAACCCCTCTACAGCATGGTGGTGTTGTTTCATGCTTAAGATTTTACATGTGCAAGTTGTGCCTAGTCAAAGTAGGCATGTGGCTGAAAATACCAGCTTAGTGAAAATCTGTGATTTGCACTAAGTGTGAGAAACTGCTGTTATTTTCTTCCCTTGTAGTTGTGCTTGCAAAAGTTCATGTGTTGGGAATCAGCCCAAACTTTTGAATAGCTCTTTCCACATATCTTATTTGGCACATTTGGGTGGCTGTAGGTGCTTTGCATGTAGCTCTCAAGCTGCTATGTTGCTGTTTAGGACAGAATGTATAGTTTTGATGTTTTGATGCTTGTGAGTGCATAGTTGATGGTGAGGTGATTTTATTTGCACCACCCCATCTATGTTTGGTTGTTTGATCATTTGGCAACCTGGGAATACCAGAAGTATGCCATTGGAGTGTGCTTGTGGTAGTTTTGATCCGTAGGACTCCATTTCTTGTTTTGTTGTTTCCGGTTGATCCGTAGCTCCGTTCGTAACGTTCTTTATATTTTTTTGCATCGTTTTCGCTGATGCATCTGTTCATGTCATCTTCATGCATGCCGAGATAGCTTAGGGGGAAGTTCTGCCCAGAAGTTTGTAGTTTCTTCTCATGTATATGCAAGTGATTAGAATATAGATGCATGCTACATTCTCATCTCTTGCATCATGTGCTTGTTGCATCATGTTGTGTGATGACCCACAAGTATAGGGGATCAATCGTAGTCCTTTCGATAAGTAAGAGTGTCGAACCCAACGAGGAGGAGAAGGCTGTGATAAACGGTTTTCAGCAAGGTAATAACTTCAAGCACTGAAAGTAGCGGTAACAAGTGATGGTGAGTAACAAGTAGTAGCAACGGTGCAACAAGTGGCCCAATCCCTTTTGTAGCAAGGGACAAGCCTGAACAAAGTCTTATAAGAGGAAAAACGCTCCCGAGGACACATGGGAATTTCTATCATGCTATTTTCATCATGTTCATATGATTCACGTTCGTTACTTTGATAGTTTGATATGTGGGTGGACCGGCGCTTGGGTACTGCCCTTACTTGGACAAGCATCCCACTTATGATTAACCCCTCTCGCAAGCATCCGCAACTACGAAAGAAGAATTAAGACAACGTCTAACCATAACATTAAACTAATGGATCCAAATCAGCCCCTTACGAAGCAACGCATAGACTGGGGTTTTAAGCTTCTGTCACTCCAGCAACCCATCATCTACTTACTACTCCCCAATGCGTTACTCTAGGTCCAAATATGGTGAAGTGTTATGTAGTCGATGTTCACATAACACCACTAGAGGAAAAACAACATACAACATATCAAAATACCGAACGAATACCAAACTCACATGACTATTATTAGCATGACTTATCCCATGTCCTCAGGAACAAAAGTAACTACTCACAAAACATAATCATAATCATGATTAGAGGTGTAATGAATAGCATCAAGGATCTGAACATAAACTCTTCCACCAAGTAATCCAACTAGCATCAACTACAAAGGGTAATCAACACTACTAGCAACCTTACAAGTACCAATCGGAGTCGCGAGACGGAGATTGGTTACAAGAGACGAACTAGGGATTGGAGAGGAGATGGTGCTGATGAAGATGTTGATGAAGATGCCTCCCCTCCGACGAGAGGAGTGTTGGTGATGATGAAGGCGACGATTTCCCTCTCCGGGAGGGAAGTTTCCCCGGCAGGATCGTCCTACCGGAGCTCTAGATTGGATCTGCTCAAGTTCCACCTCGTGGCGGCGGCGAAACCACGAAAAAGCTCCCGATTGATTTTTCTCTGGAAGGAAACCCTTCATATAGCAAAAAAGGGGGCCAGTGGGCCGCTAGGGTGCCCACAAGCCCTGTTGCCGCGGCCAGGGGGGTAGGCCGTGGCAACCAGGCTTGTGGGCCCCTGGTTGCTCCCCTCCGACACTTCTTTCGCCCAGTATTTTTTTATAAAATCCAAAAAAAAATCCACGTTGATTTTCAGGGCATTTGGAGTTGCGCAGAATAGAGGACTCAGACTTGCTCCTTTTCCATTCCAGAATTCCAGTTGTCGGTATTCTCCCTCTTCAAATAAACCTTGCAAAACAAGAGAGAAAAGGCATAAGTAAGGTTCCACAAAGTATAATAACAGCCCATAAAGCGATAAATATCAACATGAAAGCATGATGCAAAATGGACGTATCAACTCCCGCAAGCTTAGACCTCGCTTGTCCTCAAGCGAAAACCAAGATCCATAAACATGTCCACATGTTTAGGGATGAAGGTGTCGATAAAACATAATACGGACATGAGGGCATCATGATCACACATAGAACAGCAATACATCATAGAGATTCTTATGGGAAAGTAACAATTCCTTCACAAAGCAAAGTATGAAACAAAAACCTTACCGAGAAGTGGCCAACAACCGTCCAAAGTCATTGAAGCAATTGCAATTTATCATATTATCAGAAAGAGTCAAATAAGAGCTTGTAAAGCAAATCCACATACTCAATCATCTCTTTTGGTTTCCACAATTGTTACGACTCACGTGGTACTCATGGTATCGATGTTTCAGTTGGACACAAAGAAAGATAGGGGCTTATAGTTTGCCTCCCATCCATTTACCTCAAGGGTAAAGTCAACAATAATAAAGCATAAGTACTCAACTCGAAGTTGATATATGAATATAGATCTTTCCCAAGCATATGACGTTCACCAAGAAAAAGGTTAAATAAGGAATTGGTAAAGATCTCCATGACTCTTACAAGGGAAAAAGGTAAAAGTACAAGATAGGCCCTTCGCATAGGGAAGCAGAGGTTGTCATGCGCTTTTGAGGTTTGGATGCGTGTCCTCTTAGTGCGGAGGAATGTCACTTTATATTGCCTCCTGTGATAAAGAACTTTATTATGCAGTGTGTCGCTTTTATGTCTTCCTCATCACAGGTTCGTACAAAGCTTATTTTCCACACACTAATAGATCATACATATTAGAGAGCAATTTTTATTGCTTGCACCGATGACAACTTACTTGAGGGATCTTATTCAATCCATAGGTAGGTATGGTGGACACTCATGGCAAAACTGGGTTGAATGTCTATGGATGCA
Organism: Hordeum vulgare subsp. vulgare; assembly: GCF_904849725.1. Taxonomy (NCBI): domain Eukaryota; kingdom Viridiplantae; phylum Streptophyta; class Magnoliopsida; order Poales; family Poaceae; genus Hordeum; species Hordeum vulgare. Next base: position 595,182,427 of record NC_058519.1, on the reverse strand, counting down.
CAAGTAGTATCTCTACTTGGTGCGGGAGTTTTGGCTAATATGAGGTGGAAGCAATCGTCACATGCTAAGGGATCTCTAATCATATAACATTGTTTGGAACCAAGCAAACACAATTCATTATGTTGTCTTCCTTGTCCAACATCTACTTCTAAGCATGTAATAGTTTGGTGAGTGCTCACAATTTTAAAAAGTGTCTAAGATGATATATTTGTATGTGAACCTCTCTTTCCTTATTACTTCTTATTAATTGCAACAATGGCTGAGGTCTATGTTGGTCTACTCTCAACAAGTTTCAATCATCATACTTGTTATAAGTGAAGTTATCACTTTCCATAGGATAATCTCATGATCTTTCATGCTATCGTTCTTTTCATACTTTTGATCACGGCACAAAACAAAGCCCTTGACTAAGATACTCTTTATTATATAGCTCGCAAGCTCGAATACATCGGGGGAGACACAAAGCAAAAGACTCAAACTAAAACACTAAAGACTTATTCCACTAAGAGAAGAAATAAAAAACTGAAAAGGAAAGAACTAAAACAAAGGTAAAAGCAAAAGATATAACGGTGATACGATACGATGGAAACTCCTCCAAGCTTGGCAAAAGCCAAGGGGATTGCCCATACCAATGCTTAGTTGTCTTCCTTTGGTAGTGATGGTGGTGAAGTTGCTGTTAGCTCTAACAGCCGCTGGAGAAGAAGAAGAAGAAGTTCAGAGTTCAGTGTCAACTGTCGACATTTCGATAGTTCGACAGTTCGTCAGTTTCGTCAGTAGGACGTTTCTCTTTTCTGTCAGGAAGAATAACCGAGCTGCGCCTTGGCCGTAGTTTGTTAGCTGATATCACGTCCTTGACTTGATCGTGGGATGGCATGAAGTAGATGGTCGAGGCCGTTAGATGTGCGACGCGCGGGGATCGCTGGGATGGCAGCGATCGTGACTCGGGCATCGCTAGTTTTTCCTCATTTTCAGGTAGTTTGATTCAAGTTTGAATAAAAGGAACAAAAGCAGAAAAGCTGCAGTGTTCGCGGCGCAAAACCCTCTCCCTCTCTGCAATCGCGATCTCACCACTCTCTTCGATCTCCACTTCCAACAAGTGGCATCAGAGCTAGGGTTTAGGTCCCTGTGTTGGCTGGTGATGGGGGCAAGAAGAAGGCGGGGGACGCCGACGACGACGGTAGCAAGGGCTCGCCCAAGTAAGCAGCCGGCCAAGGGCGCGAGCTGGCACTGGCGAGGCAGTTTGCTCCGGTCACGTCGGGCCACGCCAACGTGCCACCATTGACCCGCACGAACTACGCCGAGTGGAGTCTCCTGATGGAGATCGGCATGCAGGCGAGAGGGATGTGGGGCACGATCGAGGGTGCGGAGGACCTCGACGAGGAGTTCGGCTACCGCAACGACAAGGGCGTGATGGAGTTCATCCTATGATCCGTGCCACCTGAGATGCTGCCCATGTTGCGCAAGCACAAAACCTCTGAGGAGCTTTGGGAGGCGATCCAGGCTATGCGTGCAGGTTCCGCGCGTGTCCGAGGCGCCAAGGCCCATACCCTGCAAGGGGAATTCGACCAGCTACGGCACAAGCTTGGTGAGTCCGTTGACGATCTGGCGATGCGTCTTACAGGGCTGTGCGCGCGGCTCGGGGAGCTTGGAGACGATATCAGCAATAAACGTGTGATCCAGAAGTGGCTGCGCATCGTCCCCAAGCGATACTCGTAGCTCGCAGTCTCCATCGACAATCTGGTCAATCTGGACACAACGACCATCGAGGAAATCATCAGCCGTTTCAAGGTGGCCAAGGAGCGCTACGAGCTGGACGCCGAGGAGGAGGGCAGCAGCAAGCTCCTGCTCACTCTGGACGAGTGGAACGCGCGCCATGGGCGCGGTGATCAGGGAGGGTCCTCCAACGGGGGGCCAATGGCGGGAAGAAGGGGTGTGGAAAGGCTCCCAGCGACCGCGACAAACCTGCTGCCCGTCCTGGCGGCGGCAAGCCTGCTCCCAAACGCCAGGGCAACTGCAGATACTGCGGTATTAGCGGCCACTGGGTTCGCGAATACCACAAGAAGCAGAAGGAGGAGGGCGGCGGCGGCAAGGCGCACCTTGTGGCTGCTGAAGACGAAGACCCTGCGATCCTCATGGCGCAGGTACTTCCCCTCCCCGGCGAGCTCGTGCTGGAGCCACCAGGCGTCGAGGTCGTGCATTTGGACGAGGAGCGTGCCGAGGTGTGCCTCGGGGCTGACGGGGATGTCAAGGAACCCCGCTGGCACCTAGACACTGGCACATCCAATCATATGACCGGGAACCCCACTGTATTCTCTGAGCTGGACCGACACGTCGCCGGCACTGTCCGTTTCGGCGACGGGTCGGTGGTGGAGATCGAAGGGCGAGGGACGGTGGTGTTTGTTGCACACGGAGGGCACCACCGGGTGCTCTCCAGGGTGTACTACATACCGCGTCTCCGGACATCGATCATCTCCATAGGACAGCTCGACGAGACAGGGTGCACCGCCCTGATCAAGGGCGGCATGATGGTGCTGCACGATCGACAGCAGATGATCATCGCCCGGGCGGCAAGGAGCAGAAACCGCCTCTACACCGTCGAGCTAGAGATCACAAGACCAGTTTGCCTGGCGGCTACGGCTGGGAAGGATGCGTGGCGCTGGCATGAGTGCTACGGGCATCTCAACTTCGACTCGCTTCGCAAGTTGGCTCAGGGCGACATGGTACGTGGGATGCCGGCGGTAGAGCATGTGGACCAGATCTGCGATGGATGCCTCGTCGGCAAGCAGAGGCGAGCCCCTTTTCCTGCCGAGGCCATCTATCGAGCTGGTGACTGCCTCGACCTGGTTCATGGAGATCTCTGCGGGCCTATCACTCCACCAACACATGGCGGGAAGAGGTATTTTCTGCTACTGGTCGATGACAAGTCTCGTTTCATGTGGGTTGTTTTGTTGAGGAGCAAGGATGAAGCCCCGGCGGCGATCAAACGCTGGCAAGCTGCAGTCGAGGTGGAGACCTCCATCAAGCTTCGCGTGATGCGGACTGACAGGGGTGGCGAGTTCACCTCAACAGAGTTCGGGGAATACTGTGCCGATCGTGGCGTACGTCGGCATCTCACCGCTCCATACTGTCCACAGCAGAACGGGGTGGTGGAGCAGCAGAACCAGTCCGTCGTGGGCACGACGCGGTGCCTTCTGAAGTCGAAGGGAGTGCCAAATGAGTTCTGGGGGGAGGCGGTGGTCACCGCCGTCCACCTACTGAACTGCGCGCCGACGAAGGCGGTGCGGGGCATGACCCCGTACGAGGCGTGGCATGGGGAGAAGCCCGCGGTGGGCTACTTCTGTACATTTGGATGCATCGCTCACACCAAGATCACCCGGCCAGGGGCAAAGAAACTTGATGATCGCAGTGTGCGGACTGTTTTCATCGGCTACGAGCATGGGCAATCCAAGGCCTGGCGTGTCTATGACCCTATGGGCAAGCGGGTTCACGTGACTCGCGACACCGTTTTTGACGAGACGGCCAGCTGGGAGTGGGAGGCTCCGGTTCAGGCACAAGGCTCCTTTGTCATTGACTTCACCCCGACTGTGGCCTTGCCACAGGTTGGGGAACCGGGTACGCCAGCACCCACGACTACAGCGCACCCGGCATCTCGTGTGCACGCGCACAGACCTGCGCGGGGCGACGGAGAAGGAGACGGAACCGCGGGGCAGTACGTCTCTCCCCCTCCAGGAGCTACACCTGACGCAGAGTTGGGTGGCGATGAAGCGCCACGCCGTTATCGCATGCTCGACGCTGTTCTTCAGGAAGCAGAGCCAAGCGAAGCGGAAGCAGCTACACTGCTCCTGGTGGCCGGGGAAGAGCCGAACACTTTTGAGGAGGCGGAGCCGCACACAGCATGGCGAGAGGCCATGCTTGATGAGATGCAGTCCATCATCGACAACCAGACCTGGACACTCACCACTCTTCCCCCAGGCAAGAAGGCGATCGGGGTGAAGTGGGTCTACAAGCTCAAGAAGAATTCTGATGGGGAGATCATCAAGCATAAGGCGAGGCTTGTCGCAAAGGGCTACGCGCAACAACCAGGGGTAGACTACGACGAAGTATTTGCTCTGGTGGCACGGTTGGAGTCCGTGCGACTGCTCCTCGCGATTGCTGCTCAAGTAGGGTGGGAAGTTCACCATCTCGACGTCAAGTCAGCCTTCTTGAATGGAGACCTGCAGGAGGAGGTTTACGTGGTGCAGCCACCTGGTTTCGAGCATGCTGGTGAAGAAGGAAAAGTGCTCCGCCTGTCCAAGGCACTGTACGGCCTCTGCCAAGCGCCGCGTGCCTGGAATATCAAGCTGGACGAGACGCTGGTGTCTTTCGGGTTCCAGCGAAGCCCGTCCGAGCACGCCGTCTACATGCGGTGCAACGGGGACGAGCGCCTGCTGGTGGGCGTCTACATTGACGATGTCATCATCACGGGATCAAGCAAGGAGGGGATCCACTGGTTCAAGCAACACATGCAGTCCACCTTCTCCATGAGTGACCTCGGGTTGCTAAGCTACTACCTCTGCATCGAGGTGCATCAAGGAGACGATGCCATTACTCTCAAACAGGCAAGCTATGCGGCAAAGATCGTGGAAAGGGGGGGGGCTGACGGGATGTCACCCTGTGCACGTCCCGATGGAGTCGCGGCTAAAGCTGAGCAAGGAGAGTACAAATCCACCGATAGAGAAGAAGCTCTATCGCAGCATAGTTGGGAGTCTTCGCTATCTGGTACACACAAGACCTGACATTGCTTTCGCAGTTGGCTACATCAGCAGGTTCATGGAGGCTCCCACGACGTAGCACTGGGCGGCTGTTAAGCACCTGCTGAGGTACGTGTCTGGAACGCTGAACTACGGATGCAGATACAAGAAAGGGAGTGTGGAGCCACAACTGGTAGGCTACAGTGATGCAGATTTTGCTGGAGATGTTGATGACAGGAAGAGTACATTAGGGACAGTGTTCGTCTTTGGGGGGAGCGCAATCAGTTGGCAATCTCAGAAACAGAAAGTGGTCGCCCTCTCCTCCTGCGAAGCCGAATACATGGCAGCAACCACAGCTGCGTGCACTGGTGTCTGGCTCGGGCAAATGCTCGGTGATCTCCTCGGGGAACCTTGAAGGAAGACCATGCTGCTTATTGACAATAAGTCTGCGATCCAACTTTGCAAGAACCCTGTTTTTCATGACAGAACCAAGAACATTGAGACTCGGTTTCATTTCATTCGCGAGTGCGTGCAGGATGGAAGGGTGGCCGTCGACTACGTCCACACCGGCGAGCAGCTAGCTGACATTCTCACAAAGGCACTGCCTCGAGAGAAGTTCCAGGAGCTGCGAGAGAAGTTGGGCATGGTAAACATCAGCATCTGATTAGGGGGGAGAGTGTTAGCTCTAACAGCTGCTAGAGAAGAAGAAGAAGTTCAGAGTTCAGTGTCAACTGTTGACATTTCGACAGTTCGACAGTTCGTCAGTTTCGTCAGTAGGACGTTTCTCTTTTCTGTCAGGAAGAATAACCGAGCTGCGCCTCGGCCGTAGTTTGTTAGCTGATATCACGGCCTTGACTTGATCGTGGGATGGCACGAAGTAGATGGTCGAGGCCGTTAGACGTGCGACGCGCGGGGATCGCTGGGATGGCAGCGATCGTGACTCGGGCATCGCTAGTTTTTCCTCATTTTCAGGTAGTTTGTTGCAAGTCTGAATAAAAGGAACGAAAGCAGAAAAGCTGCAGTGTTCACAGCGCAAAACCCTCTCCCTCTGTGCAATCGCGATCTGACCACTCTCTTCGATCTCCACTTCCAACAGTTGCAACATGAGTTTGATCCGCCGTATTTGATTCCAAGAGAGCTATCAATCTTTTATTTATGCCTTTGAGATCTGCAACATGGTTTCCAGCAAAACAACTTCACGAGAAAGGGAAATATTGCGAGCACGAGTTGTTTCACAAAACCTCAAGAGTTCAATCAAGGATGGAGACAACACATGGAGGAAGGGTTGGAGAAAATCTACTCCTTCAACGTCTTTAATGTTGAACCTAGGTTGAGCTTCCTCCCTAGCTTGGGTTTTCTCCTTAGTTTTGTCCCTGGCTTCCGTGACTTCTACTCTTTTCAGACCAACATCTTCTTCTTCATGAACATGAGGAAGATTATTCTCCCCAACAGATTCCTGAGACATCTTTGCTCTAAATCTGCGACAGACAACAGGCTAGAAACGAAAACAGAGGAAAACTGCACGATACGGAGATCAAAACCCTCGGGCGTATATATAATGATTTTTTTCTGGACCAGAAGGAGTGCTCCGCAAGAAAACGGAGTCCAGGAGGCACACGAGCTGCCCACAAGCCCTGTTGCCGTGGCGAGGGGGAAGCCACGGCAACCAAGCTTGTGGCCGCCTCGTGCGCTCTCCGGACTGCTTTTTATTTTTCTAATTTTCCATAAATTCCAAAACAAAGAAAATTTCCTATTGGAAAAGTTTTGGAGTCCAATTACTTACCAAAACAGATACCTCTTCGTTTTCAGGGTCTGAAACAGGTTGATGAACATCCCTTATGTACTCCTCTGGAGTTATGATATTGATGATATTGGTCTCAACATTTATGGGAGTACCAGAGATGTAATGCTTGATTCTTTGCCCGTTTACCACTCTAGGAAAATTACCTTCCGTGTTATTGATTTTGATGGCACCGGAACGATATACTTCCTCGACAACGTAGGGACCTTCCCATTTAGAGAGAAGCTTGCGTGCGAAGAATCTTAAACAAGAATTGTATACAGGACATAATCACCTACATTGAACTCTCATTTTTGTATTCTTTTGTCGTGCCATCTCTTAACCTTTTCCTTGAACAGCTTGGCATTCTCATATGCCTGGGCACTCCATTCATCTAATGAGCTGATATCAAATAACCGCTTCTCACCGGCAAGTTTGAAATCAAAGTTGAGCTCTTTGATTGCCCAATAAGCTTTGTGTTCTAGCTCAAGAGGTAAATGACAGGCCTTACCGTAAACCATTTTATACGGCGACATGCCCATGGGATTCTTATAAGCAGTCCTATAAGCCCATAGTGCATCGTCAAGTTTGCTAGACCAATTCTTTCGTGATCTATTGACGGTCTTTTGTAAGATCAATTTGATCTCCCTATTACTCAACTCCACTTGACCACTAGACTGAGGATGATAAGGAGATGCAACTCTATGGTTGACATCGTACTTAGCGAGCATCTTGCGGGAAACACCATGTATGAAGTGTGAACTGCCATCAGTCATCAGGTATCTAGGGACTCCAAATCTTGGGAAAATGACTTCTTTAAGCATCTTGATAGAGGTGTGGTGATCAGCATTTTTAGTGGGGATAGCTTCTACCCACTTAGTGACGTAGTTCACAGCAACTAAGATGTGAGTGTACCCATTGGAGCTCGGGAAGGGTCCCATATAATAAAAGCCCCAGACATCAAATGGTTCAATGACAAGTGAATAGTTCATAGGCATTTCCTGACGCTTACTGATGTTCCCTATTCTTTGACATTCGTCACAAGACAAAACAAACTTACGGGCATCCTTGAAGAGAGTGGGCCAATAGAAGCCTGATTACAATACCTTATGAGCAGTTCTGTCTCCAGCATGGTGTCCTCCGTAGGCCTCGGAATGACACTTCTGCAGGATCTGTCCCTGTTCATGTTCACGCACACAACGTCTAATAACACCATCTACTCCTTCCTTATAAAGGTGAGGATCATCCCAAAAAGTAGTGTCTCAAATCAAAGAAGAATTTCTTCTTTTGCTGGTAGGTGAAACTGGGTGGTATGTATTTGGCTACGATATAGTTTGCATAATCAGCATACCACGGTGCACTATGTGAAGTGCGGATGGCATTCAATTGCTCATCAAGAAAGCTGTTATCAATAGGTCGTGGGTCATCAAGGACATTCTCCAGCCTAGACAAGTTATCTGCTACAGGGTTATCAGCACCCTTTCGGTCAACAACGTGCAAATCAAATTCCTATAGTAGGAGAACCCATCTGATTAGCCTAGGCTTAGCGTCCTTCTTCTCCATAAGGTACTTAATAGCAGCATGATCAGAGTGAATAGTGACTTTGGAGTCAACTATATAAGATCTAAACTTTTCACATGCAAACACGAGTGCTAAAAACTCCTTCTCCGTAGTGGCATAGTTTCTTTGGGCACTGTCTAGAGTTTTACTAGCGTAGTGAATGACATTCAACTTCTTGTCAACTCTTTGTCCTAGAACGGCACCAACAGCATAATCACTAGCATCGCACATGATTTCAAAGGGCAGGTTCCAATCAGGTGGTTGAACAATAGGTGCGGTTATCAAGGCCTTCTTAAGTATTTCGAAAGCTTCCTCACAATCCTCATCAAAAACAAAAGGAACATCCTTCTGCAAGAGGTTGGTAAGAGGCCTAGAAATCTTAGAGAAGTCTTTAATGAACCTTCTATAGAAACCAGCATGACCTAGGAAACTTCGTATACCTCTGATATCTGTGGGGCAAGGCATTTTCTCAATTGCATCAACCTTAGCCTTGTCAACTTCAATGCCTCTCTCAGAGATTTTGTGTCCTAAGATGATGCCTTCATTAACCATGAAGTGGTACTTCTCCCAGTTCAAGACGAGGTTGGTATCTTTGCATCTCTGTAAGACTCGATCAAGGTTGCTGAGGAAATCGTCAAAGGAAGAACCATAGACGGAGAAATCATCCATGAAAACCTCAACAATCTTTTCACAAAAGTCAGAGAATATAGCCATCATACATCTTTCAAAGGTGGCAGGTGCATTGCACAAGCCAAAAGGCATGCGTCTATAAGAAAAGGTACCGAAGGGGCATGTGAAGGTGGTTTTCTCTTGATCAGATTGTGCAACAGGTATTTGCGAGAAACCTGAATAACCGTCTAGAAAGCATAAGTGTGTGTGTTTAGATAGCCTTTCTAGCATTTGGTCGATAAACGACAAAGGATAATGTTCTTTCCTAGGTTCCTTGTTTAGTTTCTGGAAGTCTATCACCATCCTATAGCTTGTAATAATCCTTTGTGGGATTAATTCATTCTTATCATTAGGAACGACGATGATACCTCCCTTCTTAGGTACGCAATGTACTGGACTTACCCAATCACTATGAGCAACAAGATATATGATTCCTGCTTCCAGAAGCTTTAATATTTCTTTTCTCACGACCTCTTTCATCCTCGGATTTAGTCTCCATTGATGATCAGCAACTGGCTTAGAATCAGGATGGGTTTTAATCTTGTGCTGACATAGAGTGGGGCTAATACCCTTAAGATCATCAAGAGTATATCCAATAGCAGCACGGTGCTTCCTCAAAGTTTTTAATAACTTCTTCTCTTCGTGACTCGAGAGGTAAGCACTAATAATAACAGGATATATCTCCTTCTCATCTCTTTCCTCCATATGCATATAATTTTCATGCTCAAGCAGATATTGCTCTAAAGGATCCGTAGGAGGTACGACAATAGAGGCAAGAGCAATGATTTCATCCCTACCAGACGACTCTTTTTCATGGGGTTGTCTTCCAAACTTGGAGAAGTTAAATTCATGAGACACACCCTCGAAACTAATAGTGACAGTCTGTTTAATGCAATCAATGTGAGCATTGACAGTGTTGAGAAAGGGTCTACCAAATATGATGGGACAAAAGCTATCTTGTGCAGTACCAAGGACGAGGAAATCAGTAGGATACTTCGTCTTACCACACAGGACTTCTACGTCTCTCAAAATTCCCAGAGGGCAAATAGTGTCTCTATTAGCTAGCGTAATAGTGACATCAATGGGTTCTAGATGCATGTTGGATAGCGGTCGATGTGTGGAGTAATAGTAGTAGATGCAGAAAGTATCGGTCTACTTGTCTCGGACGTGATGCCTATATGTATGATCATTGCCTTAGATATCATCATGACTTTGCGCGGTTCTATCAATTTCTCGACAGTAATTTGTTCACCCATCGTGATATTTGCTATTTTGAGAGAAGCCTCTAGTGAACACTATGGCCCCCGGGTCTACTCCACACCATATTTTCAGCCTTACACTTTTTACTTCGTTGCACTTTCTGCCTTCAGATCTCACTTTGCAAACAATCTTGAAGGGATTGACAACCTCTTTACAGCGTTGGGTGCAAGCTCTTCTGTGTTTGTGCAGGTACTCTGGACTTGACGAGATTCTCCTACTGGATTGATACCTTGGTTCTCAAACTGAGGGAAATACTTACTGCTCTTGTGCTGCATAACCCTTTCCTCTTCAAGGGAAAAACCAACGCAAGCTCAAGAGACGACAGAAGGATCTCTGACACCATTGCCAGGGAAGTACTTTTGTTGACGTAGCCGAAGGATTTCTGGCGCCGTTGCCGGGGAGGATCAAGTCAAGAACTCATCCAAGTAAGTGTCACAAACTCATCTCTTGCATTTACTTTGTTTGCCAATTGCCTCTCATTTTCCTCTCCCCCACTTCACCAATTTGCCTTTTTTGTTTGCCTTTTTCGTTTGCCCTTTTCTCTCGCTTGCTTTCTGTTCGCTTGTGTGCCATGTGCCTTCAATATGCTTGCATCTTCGCTTGCTGAAAATCTAGTGATATGGATCCTCATCCACTTGCTAATCTCTTTAAGAGATCTAATTATGTTGATCCAATTGCTAGTGAAGTGAGTGCACTTGACTATCTTTATGGAGTTTTGCTTGAGATGCGTGAATCTGAAAATTGTGAGGAAGAAATTTATGAAGTGATTCACGAGGGCTCCTTGAATGAAAATCATGATTGCAATGGTTTCACTATAAATTCTATTAGTGACAATCATGCTAAAAATATGCAAAACCCTATGCTTGGGGATGCTAGTTTTGCTATGTCCACTACTTGTTGCAATAATAATCATTGGGGCGATGATTTTTCTTATGATTTTGAAAAAAAAATTAAGCCTCATGATGAATATGATATTTGCAATAATATTGAAAGTGGGTTTGGAGAAGTCATGACTTTAGTTGATGATAATCCCACTATTTTTGAAGAGCATCAACTTTGCATGCATGTGGATCATGAAAAGAATATCCTATGTGATAGTTAGATTGTTGAATTCGAATATGATCCCACATGTAATTATTATGAGAGAGGAAAATATGGTGCTAGAAACTTTCATATCACTAAATCACCTCTCATTATGTTGAGATTGCCATTGTCTCTTTCTTCTTCCTTGCATATGGTAACTATTGGTTGTCTTGACAATCTGTTTTCCTATAAAATGCCTATGCATACGAAGTATGTTAGACTTAGATTTGATTTTCACATGCTTTATGATGCTCTCGTTGTGCTTCAATTCTTGTCTTTTGTGTGAGCATCATTGAATTATCAATGCCTAGCTAAGGGCGTTAAACAATAGCGCTTGTTGGGAGGCAACCCAATGAATTTATCTTTTTCTTTCTGTTTTGTTGCGTCCACACTTTCATAATTCTGTTGTGATTATGTTTTTTGTGTTTCTTTTTGTGTTTGAGCCAAGCAAAACCTTTATGATTAGTCTTGGTAATGGTTGTTTGATCCTGCTGGAAAAAGACAGAAACTTTTCGCTCACGATATGATTTTTCATTTTTATTCAGAAAGAGCTTTTGAGTTGATCCTTTTTGCTGCTGGTTGATATGAATTTTGCCCAGGCAGTCGTAATTGTTCAGATTTTTTGAGGTACCAGAAGTATATGAAGTATACAGATTGCTACAGACTGGTCTGTTTTTGATAGATTCTATTTTTGTTGAGTTGGTTGCTTGTTTTGATGAAACTATGGTTAGTATCGGGGGGTAATAGCCATGGAAAAGTGAGAATACTGTAGCCCAACACCAATATAGATTGAATTCAAGTTTGCTACAGTACCAAAAGAAGTGGTAGTTTGTTTTCTTGTGCTAATGTTATCACGAGTTTCTGTTTAAGTTTTGTGTTGTGAAGTTTTCAAGTTTTGGGTGATGTTCTCATGGACAAAGAGATAAGGAGTGGAAAGAGCTCAATCTAGGGGATGCCCAAGGCATCCCAAGCCAAATTCAAGGACACCAAAAAGCCTAAGTTTGGGGATGCCCCGGGAAGGCGTCCCCTCTTTCGTCTTCAATCCATCGGTAACATTACTTGAAGCTATATGTTTATTCACCACATGATATGTGTTTTGCTTGGAGCGTCTTGTATCGTAGGAGTCTTTTCTTTTTGTTGTATCACAATCATCCTTGCTGCACACCTTTTTGAGAGAGAGAGAGAGACATGCACTCATCGTGATTTTGCTAGAATGCTCATAGTGCTTCACTTATATCTTTTGAGCTAGATACTTTTGCTCTTTGTGCTTCACTTATATATTTTAGAGCACGGCAGTGCGTGACTTGGTAGTTGGCTTATGCTATGAAAGTAGTCCCAAATGTGATAGGTACCCAAAGAGGATACAAAAACCTCAATCTTCATGTGCATTGAGTAGAAAGAGAAGTCTTGATTCCTCTCAAGTAGTTTTGAGACGTGGATTTGGTAATATTAAGAGTTATGTTAGTAGGGTGTTGTGAATCTATAAATACTTGTGTTGAAGTTAGTGATTCCCGTAGCATAATTGATCTATTGATTGTCATCCTTTGTGTTGAGGTCGGGATCGCGCGATTGTTAACACATACCAACCCGTCCCCTAGGAGTATGCGTTTAGCACTTTGTTTCGATTACTAATAAAAACTTTCGCAACAAGTATGTGAGTTCTTAATGACTAATGTTAGTCCATGGTATAGATGCACTTTCACCTTTCACCTTTGCTAGCCTCTCTAGTGCCGCGCAATTCTCTCCGGTGCACAAACCCACCATATGCCTTCCTCAAAACAGCCACCATACCTACCTACTATGGCATTTTCATAGCCATTCGGAGATATATTGCCATGCAACTCCCATCGTTCCATCTCATGACTTGTGTCATCACTCTCATATTGCCATTGCATGATCGTAAGATAGCTAGCGAGATGTTTCAACGTCATACGCCATGCTAGATCGTTGCACATCCCGGTACACTGCCGGAGGCATTTCCTATAGAGTCATCATCGTTCTAAGCTTTGAGCTGTGAGTAAATAAAAGTGTGATGATCATCATTATTAGAGAATTGTTCCATGTGAGGAAATAAAAAAAAGAGGCCAAAGAGCCCAAATAAAAAAAGAAAAGAGAAAAAAAGAGGCCCAAGTTCCCAAATAAAAAAAAGAGAAAAAGAGAGAAAGGACAATGCTACTATCTTTTTCCACACTTGTGCTTCATAATAGCACCATGTTCTTCATGATTGAGAGCTTCTTGCTTTGTCACTACCATATGCTAGTGGGAATCTTCATTATATAACTTGGTCTGTATATTCCAATGATGGGCTTCCTCAAAATTGCCCTAGGTCTTCGTGAGCAAGCAAGTTGGATCCACACCCACTAGTTCTCCTTTTGAGCTTTCACATACTTATAGCTCTAGTGCATCCTTTGTATGGAAAGTGGTGAAGCTGCGCCCCGAAGTGGTTCATAATGCCTTTGAAGAAAGGATGCGGGAGCAGAGAGAAACCTCGATATACGTGGCTGAGCAGCAGGACGCGCTCCCCCTCCCGGGGCGCCGGCTCGATCTCATTCTCTTCGGCAGCCTCCACGACTTGTGCACGATCATCCCGTGCTCCACTAGCTGCAGCAGATCCCCCTCCGTCACCGTGGAGGGGAGGAAGTCCCCCTGGATCCACCTCGCCGGCAACGCTCGCTGCCGCCGCTGAGCAGGAGCCGCCGCCTTCCCCTTCTTCTTCTTCGCCTCCAGCTTGCTGGTCTGTCCCTTGGTCATGGCAGAAGCTGCGGGTCTGCGAAGGAGAAGGAAAAGGAGGAAGCTTGGGTGCGCAGGGGAAGGCGAAAGGAGCGGAGCAAGCAAAGGCAAGAGATCCGGCGAGCGTAATGAGAAAACCCTCGCCGCTGGGGTTTAAGTAAGGTTCCGATTGTGTCACTGGCAGGTGGCCCCGAAACCTTATCCCCCGACCAACCGCGGCGATATCAGTGGAGAAGATGAAGGCACGAGAATCGAGGCGTCAGGCGCTACTCGAGCGTGATGGCGTCATCCCCACTGAGCGCGCGGTAACCGAAATTTCAGGATCCCGGAAAATCCGCCGCTGTCAGTTGACTGGTCGCGTCAAGAGATACCCTGGAAGCACTCGGTTTCCGACAGTTTATTCCACAAAGAATTCCACTCAGATCGTTGGTCAGAAAAGATAAAATGGATTGAGGCAAGCAACGCCAAAGTCACATCCGTTCCAGTCGGATCCAAACTTCAAGCATCGCTTCATTGTTCCAACCCCAATCCATTCGGGGACTAATGATGGGGTCATAGTCCTAGGGTAGGGTCATAGGCCTGCCTTGTAGGTCCAACCCAAGGACTACCCCTCATAAGGGATAAGACCCTTAGTCAGTTCCGACTAAACTAAGGAGTTCCCTCCATCCAGTCGGTAACAGATCCTCGACCGTCCAGTCGGAGATTAGCATTCGGAGTTTATCAAACTAACCGACTGGATTCCACTCTGTGCATCGTAACCCCCCTGGAGGGAAACGGACATACGTTTCCATGTGCCTTTATTAGCATTTAAGACGTACGTTACCTGTAACGTAGGCCTTTATTCGCCACTACTCCACCCCTGTGCAACGAACCGTTGTGGAGGGCAGCGCACTCTATATAAGCCACCCTCCCCCACTAGTGCAGGGGTTAGCAATTCACTGTATTGGATATTCCACTCGACAACAAGCTCCCTGAGCACTGAGACGTAGGGCTATTACCTCCACCGCAGAGGGGCCTGAACTCATACAACCTCGCCGTAGCTAAGGCTCTGCCCATCCCTTTCGTACCCTACACATCTACTGTCAGGCTTATAGCCACGACAGTTGGCGCCCACCGTGGGGCAGGCGTCTAAGCGACTTCCGGCGAGTTTGCGACTACATCACTTTGTCATGTCGTCCGGTGGAGATTCGAGCATGGGTCACAAGATCCTCTTCGGCGCTCTCTCCTTCATCGTCGACGATTCGGCATGGCTTCGGGACGCCCCTCTCGACGTCGAGGCGCTTCCCCGCCGCGGGGCTACGCACTTCCGTGCCGGCGCCCGCGGCATTCTTCTTCTCCAGCAGTCGGCTCCGGTGTCGACCTACACCGCCGTCACGCGCCGCAACAAGCGGTCCCGCCGTCCGCGGCTCCAGCGTTGGGTGCAACACGCCCAGGCGCGCCAGAACGCGTCTTCACAAGTGGCGGTTCTAGAGTCAGTTGTGGTCGCCCCGCCGTCCCAGCGCTCGGGCTCGGTTCCGACTGAGTTTCCTTCCGAGTGCGCGGGTCACGGGCCTGCAGCAGAAGTACACATGGCCAATTCCCATGAAGATCCCCGTCAAGCTGGCCGGAACGAGCACGAGATCGGCGAAACATCCGGCGCGCGTCATCCGCCTCGCCGTTCTGCCAGTCGGCACACTCGGCGTAGCAACGTGGAGCTGTTCCGCACACCCTCCTCAACTTGGCCGCGGCTGCCAAGATAGCCGATTCCCTTCAGCCGACTGATTCAGAGGCTGGCAGGGGGATCGAGCAAATCCGCGCCCTGTTGCACACGGCGCAACAGCAAAATTCGGCGGTCTCCCAGTCACACAACTGGATCTACAATAGTTCTGTTCATGCAAATACGCATCGGTTAGTTCATAGCCCTGGTTCTCATCAGCGACACAGAGGAGGCAGTCGTTCCATAAATCCCGAAGATCGTCGCCGTTCACGCACCCCTCCGCGGGGTGGGCCCTACGGGCCCCGACATCATGATGATCTGCGTTCAGTCGGCGGCACTTACGACCCAAGGCCCGACGCGAGAGGGCATATCGCCCAGCGGAGGGTCGACAGGGGCCGAGCCCACCGCGATGCTTACGATATTGACCGTCCGAGTGGATGCAGGACCATCGTTTCTGGTCCCGAGTGTTTCAGTCGAGCCATCCGTTCGGCTGACATCCCTCCCAACTTCTGATTGGCGGCGGGAATTAGCAAGTTTACAGGAGAGTACAAGCCAGAAATGTGGCTGGATGATTACCGAGTAGCAGTCCAGATCGGAGGAGGAGACGACCATGTCGCCATGAAGCACCTCCCTCTGATGCTCGACGGCTCGGCGCGAGCGTGGCTGAACCAGTTGGCCCCCTCAAGCATCTACAGCTGGGCGGATCTGGCCCGAGTGTTCATCAGGACCTTCGAAGGGACGTGCAAGCGCCCTGTTGGCCTCGTGGAACTCCAACACTGCGTCCAGAAGCAGAATGAGCCCCTGCGTGATTTCATTCAGCGTTGGACAACTCTCTACCACATGGTGGAGAACGTCACAGAGCATCAAGCAGTCTGCGCCTTCAAGGCAGGCGTGCGGTACAGAGATCTGTACCTAAAGTTCGGCCAAACAGGCGACATCTCCATGAGCAAGATGATGGAGATAGCAACACGCTATGCAAATGGCGAAGAAGAGGACGGCATCCGAAGCGGCAAACACAAAACAGTCGCCGATGGAGATGGGAATAACACTCGGAAGCAGAAGCAGAAAGCTCCGTCCGCTCCGCAGGCAGAAGCTGCAGCCGTACCCAATGCCAAGTTCAAGGGCAAAGGGAAGGCTCAGTTCACCCCCAAGAAGAAGCAGTTCAATAACCCCATCCTGGACCAACCATGTCCGGTTCATGCGAAGATGGATGAAGAGGGCAACCCCATATATGTGAAGCATACCACTCGACAGTGTCGCCTCCTGATCCAGGGGTTCAACGAAGGGCAACCGAGTGAGAAGGACAATGAATAGGATGAGGAGGATAAGGAGGATCCGTTCCCCCAAGTCCATGCAACATTGATGATTTTCGCTCACGTTGAGAGCAAGAGTCGACTGAAGCTGGTGAACAGGGAGGTGAACATGGCCACCCCTACCAACCCCAAGTTCCTCAAATGGTCTCAGACTGCGATCACCTTTGACCAGTCGGACCATCCGGCACACGTACCCACCCCAGGAAGACAGGCTCTGGTCGTCGACCCGGTGGTGGAGGGAGTAAGACTGCGCAAAGTCCTCATGGACGGCGGCAGTGGCTTGAACATCATGTACGCCGACACTCTCAAGGGGATGGGAATTCCGATGTCCAAACTCAGCGAGAGCAGCATGCAATTCCATGGAGTCGTCCCTGGACGAAAGGCCAAGTCACTCGGCCAGTTCGCGTTGGACGTCGTTTTCGGCTCCGACAAGAACTTCTGCAAGGAAAAGCTGACGTTTGAAGTGGTGGACTTCCAGAGCGCTTACCATGCAATTCTGGGCCGCCCAGTGTATGCGCGTTTCATGGCCCGTCTGTGTTACGTATACCTGAAGCTGAAGATGCCAGGCCCGAAAGGTGTGATCACCATCACGGGCAATCGACAGCGGGCCGAAGAGTGTCTGCAGCAGGGATCAAGAATCGCCGACCAGCAGATGGTCGTCCTCGAGCTTGACGAGTACAAGAAAACAGTGGACCCCACTGACTTGATGCGTTCGAAGAAGCCAGCTTCGGAGTCTGCATTCCAGTCGGCGGGAGAGACGAAGAAGGTCAGCATCCACCCGACGGACGCCACTGCTGCCCCGACGAACATCTCCACCACCCTCGATCCTAAATAGGAAGCCGAGCCCACCCAATTCCTCTGTGAGAACTGGGACATCTTTGCATGGAAACCCTCTGACATGCCAGGTGTACCCAGGGAGTTGGCTGAGGACCGACTGCATGCGGGCCCCACTGCTCGGCCTGTCCGAGAATGCCTGCATCGGTCCGCCGCGCACAAGAGGAAGGCAATCGGAGAAGAGGTGGCCAAGCTGTTGGCAGCCAACTTCATTCGCGAGGTTCACCACTCTGAGTGGCTCGCCAATGTTGTCATCGTGCCCAAGAAGGACAAGTCGCTCCGAATGTGCATTGACTTCAAGCACCTCAATAAGGTCTTCCCGAAAGACCATTTTCCGCTCCCCCGCATCGATCAAATCGTCGATTCGACTGCGGGTTGCGAGCGTTTGTCATTTCTTGATGCCTACTCGGGCTATCATCAGATCCGTCTGTATGGCCCCGATGAATTAAAAACAGCCTTCATCACCCCATTCGGGTGCTTCTGCTACATCACTATGCCATTCGGTTTGAAGAATGCAGGAGCTACCTTTATGCGCATGATCCAAAAATGTCTCCTCGACCAGATCGGTCGGAATGTGGAGGCGTATATGGATGATATCGTAGTCAAGTCACGCAAAGGTTCCGACCTGCTGACTGACTTGGCAGAAACATTCGCCAACCTTCGTAGGTACGATATCAAGCTCAACCCCGCCAAATGTTCATTCGGCGTTCCCAGCGGAAAGTTACTCAGTTTCTTCGTTTCCGAACGAGGCATTGATGTCAACCCCGAAAAGATCGGGACCATCTTCCGAATGGAGAGGCCAGTCAGAATACACGATGTTCAACGGCTCACAGGTTGCCTAGCGGCTTTGAGCAGGTTCATCAGTCGACCCGGCGAGAAAGCACTTCCTCTGTACCGACTCATGAAGAAATCAGATACTTTCGAGTGGACAGACGAAGCCCAAGTCGCATTCGACGACCTCAAAGTCCTACTTTCCACCCAGCCGGTTCTTACTGCTCCGCTCAGTAAAGAGCCCCTTCTTCCGTATATCGCGGCTACAAATCAAGTCGTCAGCACTGTTCTTACAGTCGAACGAGAAGAAGAAGGCAAAGCATACAAAGTTCAGCGGCCAGTGTATTACGTCTCCGAAGTCCTGACTCCTTCCAAGCAGAGGTATCCCCACTATCAAAAACTTATCTACGGGATTTACATGACTGCGAAGAAGGTGGCCCATTATTTCCAAGACCACTCGGTGTCTGTCGTTTCTGACGCTCCGTTGTCGGAAATCCTCCACAATCGAGACGCATCAGGCCGAGTGGCAAAGTGGGCAATGGAGATGTTGTAGTGCGATATCAAGTTCGAGGCCAAGAAAGCTATTAAGTCTCAAGCTCTGGCTGACTTCATAGAAGAATGGGTAGAACAACAGCAACCAACCCACATCTACTCGGCTCACTGGACAATGTTCTTCGATGGGTCCAAGATGTTGAATGGTTCCGGCGCTGGCGTTGTGATCATATCGCCAAAGGGCGACAAACTCAAGTATGTGCTGCAGATACACTTTGATTCCTCCAATAACGAGGCAGAGTATGAAGCTCTCCTCTATGGATTGCGCATGGCCATCTCACTCGGCGTTCGCCGCCTGATGGTCTACAGCGATTCGGATTTGGTGGTCAATCAAGTGATGAAGGAGTGGGACGTCAGGAACCCCACCATGACTACATACTGCAATGCGGTGAGGAAGCTCGAGAAAAAGTGTGAAGGTCTAGAACTCCACCATGTTCCGCGACTGAAGAACCAAGCAGCTGATGAGTTGGCAAAACTTGGATCCACTCGGAAACCAGTCTCGAGTGACGTCTGCCTCGAGCACCTCCACCTTCCCTCAGTCAAAGAAGATCCTTTCACAGAGGCATAACTTTCTCCGAGTACTAACTTTCTCCGAGTGTGCATTAAACGTCGCACTCGGGGACTTAGCTGCGATCCAGAATCGCCTAAGTACTAACTTTCTCCGAGTGTGCACTAAACGTCGCACTCGGGGACTTAGCTGCGATCCAGAATCGCCTAAGTAATAACTTTCTCCGAGTGTGCACTAAACGTCGCACTCGGAGACTTAGCTGCTATCCTGAATCGCCTAAGTACTAACTTTCTCCGAGTGTGCACTAAACGTCGCACTCGGGGACTTAGCTGCGATCCAGAATCGCCTAAGTACTAACTTTCTAGGAGTGTGCACTAAACGTCGCACTCGAGGACTTAGCTGCGATCCAGAATCGCCTAAGTAATAACTTTCTCCGAGTGTGCACTAAACGTCGCACTCGGAGACTTAGCTGTGATCCAGAATCGCCTAAGTACTAACTTTCTCCGAGTGTGCACTAAACGTCGCACTCGGGGACTTAGCTGCGATCCAGAATCGCCTAAGTACTAACTTTCTTTGAGTGTGCACTAAACGTCGCACTAGGGGACTTAGCTGCGATCCAGAATCGCCTAAGTACTAACTTTCTCCGAGTGTGCACTACACGTCGCACTCGGGGACTTAGCTACGATCCAGAATCGCCTAAGTACTAACTTTCTCTGAATGTGCACTAAACGTCGCACTCGGGGACTTAGCTGCGATCCAGAATCGCCTAAGTACTAACTTCCTCCGAGAGCGCTCTGAACGTCGCACTCGGGGACTTAGCTGTGATCCAGAATCACCTAAGTAATAACTTTCTCCGAGCATGCACTGAACGTCGCACTCAGGGACTTAGCTGCGATCAAGAATCGCCTAAGTAATTACTTTCTCCGAGCGTGCACTAAACGTCGCACTCGGGGACTTAGCTGCGATCAAGAATCGCCTAAGTACTAACTTTCTCCGAATGTGCACTAAACGTCGCACTCGGGGACTTAGCTGCGATCCAGAATCGCCTAAGTACTAACTTCCTCCGAGTGCGCACTGAACGTCGCAGTCGGGGACTTAGCTGCGATCCAGAATCACCTAAGTAATAACTTTCTCCGAGCGTGCACTGAACGTCGCACTCAGGGACTTAGCTGCGATCAAGAATCGCTTAAGTAATAACTTTCTCCGAGCGTGCACTACTCGTCACACTCGAAGACTTAACTGCGATCAAGAATCGCTAAAATGG
The DNA here is from genome assembly GCF_904849725.1 of Hordeum vulgare subsp. vulgare. Taxonomy (NCBI): domain Eukaryota; kingdom Viridiplantae; phylum Streptophyta; class Magnoliopsida; order Poales; family Poaceae; genus Hordeum; species Hordeum vulgare. The sequence goes on along the minus strand of NC_058519.1, from coordinate 595,161,677 downwards.
GAAAGCTCCCCGCGACTGTATCCTACAGATACACTCGGGGACTCAGCAGACCCTCATTGACGCTCATGTGGATGTCAAGACCACTGACAATTACATGAGTAGCAGACCCTCATTGAGGCTCATGTGGATGTCAAGACAACTGACAATTACACGAGTAGCAGACCCTCATTGAGGCTCATGTGGATGTCAAGACAACTGACATGGGTAACAACTCGCTCCAAGTGCGGCATATCTGTCGCACTCGAAGACTTAGCCGTGATCATGAATCGCCTAAGTACTCTATTACCCTCGAGTGTATCCTACAGATCCACTCGGTGACTTGGCAGACCCTCGGAGAGGTTCACACAGATGTCAAGGAAACTGCCAATTACATGCTCCGCATGTTTGCCATTGGCTTAACCAAGAAATGCCAAACAAAACTCCAGCCAAAATTGCAACACAAGAGCAAACGATTTGATTCAAATTCGAAGTTCACCTAAAGATGGTTCACTCGGTGCGGATCAATCTTACCCGCACCGAACCAAGAATGTGACGGCCAACAGAAGTGGCCAAGGTTTCTTACAACCAACACTCGGCATACCGAGGTAAAAGTTTTCTTACGCGTCGTCCGGATTGGCGCCAGGACTGGAGGGCTCCACGAATGTGTCCAAGTCAATCCCGTCGGTGATGCGGGTGGCACTCTCAAGGAAGGTTTCCATAAAGTCTTCGAATCGAAGTTTCTTCGTGTTGGCGACCTTCAACGCTTTCAGCTTCTCCTCGTGCACCTCCTTGCAATGCACTCGGACCAGGGACAGAGCAACGTCTGCACCACAGCGAGCCGCAGATTTCTTCCATGACTGCACTCAGTTTGGGACCTCCTCCAGTCGAGTCATCAAGTTTTCCATCTCATGTCGCGCCTCATCTTCCGGCCAAAGCTCCTTGTCGATCCGGCCGACGACTTCTCTCAGTTGACCGATGAAAGGACCAACTTTGCCCACGCGAATGTGCGCTGCGAGCAGATCTCGATTGGCGTCCTCGCCGAGTGGAATGTTCTCGCGAATCGACCGCTCCACGTCAGCTGCTTCAGCTTCAGCGTCCATGCAAAAATCTGCAAACACAGGACAAGCAAACAATAAGCGCCGAGTGTAACGCACGTACCACAAGCACTCGGAAAAACAGGACTTACCACCCAGACGCGTCATCATCTGCCGAGCCCAGTCACTGACGTATTTCTCCTGCGCTATACACCGCTTGTTCAGCACATTCATTTGCCCCATTAGATCAGACCTTTGCGCCTTCATCTTCTCAACTTCAGCAGTCAGTGCCTTGTTCGCTTCACGAGCCTCCTCCAACGACTTCTCTCGTTCCACCAGAACCTCCTTCATACCAACCATTGCAATCAGTGCCGCATCCAGCTCACCGGCAAACCGAACCTTTTCCGCACTAAGAGTCTTGTATGCTGTCCCCATCTCACAAGTTTTCTGCCAGCCAGCAACAAGAGACGATCAGACAAATCCAACACTAAAAAGTCTAAGTTCTTCAGACCCCTGCCGACGCAAGCAGTCGACAGCGGTCTCGGGGACTACACCCAGTGGGTTCACTGAGAGTGACCCCACTGGCATGAAACTCAAACAGGTTTGCCCTATTGAGATACATGACAACACCTACGCCTACAAGGCTAATACTACCCGACCTGAGTAAAATTACTCTTGGGGACTCTTACAGTAGGTGCACTCCGAGTGCCCCAACTATTAGCAATCGACCATATTATTTACGGATCTGACCAAGTCAAAGACAACATGCATAAAGACAACTGCCGGTGCAAGCACTCGACAGAAGTCTCGGGGACTATACCCACTGGGTCCACTCAAAGTGAACCCATTGCAAACATCATACGGTATCCGAGCACACCTAGTGGGTTATAAGAGAAAAGTAAATACTTACTAGCCCACTTACTCGGATATCATCCCGCAGCTCCAAGCTCCGCTGGTACAAGGATGCGATGGAGTCGTACGCTTTCTTGGCTTCTCCCGCCATCAGCTCCGCCTGCACCATGGCCCCTTGGCCGCTCCCACCTGATCCTCCGGGAGGCGTTGAACGTTGAACTTGACATTCGACGGGCCTGGCATCGTTGGAAGCTCCTTGGGCATCCCAAGGCCCGCTCCAGTCGGTTCAGCAGCCACCAGCGCCTCATCAGTCGGCGGCATCGCCTCAGTCGGTGGCACGTCTGCGGCAAGAGCAGTAACTGGCGGGACAGCCTCAAGAACAGGTTCCGCAGCTTGCTCAAGTCTCCCCTGGTCACCCTCATCCACATAAATCGCCCCTGCCAGACCGAACGGCGCGAGATCTCAGAAAAAGAAAGGGGCAAGACCGAAGACAGAATTCGTGATGCGATAATATAAAACTTTCGGAATCGCTACAACGCACCTGGCTGGGACGAGACGACGTTGTCCGCGTCCATGGGATCATCCTCCTGGCGCGCCAGAGAGGTGGCAGAGGTGGCAACCCTGTCGAGTGAAATTCATTCGACCATCAAACAGGAGTTCAATCGAATATCAGAAGAAGAACAATGCACTTACGTTGAGGTGACGGGAACAATGACCCTCATCCGCGGCAAAGCCTTCCGAGGTTTAGATCCGCTCGGTTTAGCCACCTTGGAAGGCTGACCCGCAGGCTCAACAGCAACGTCCCTGGTCCTCTTGGTGCTCCGAGCACTCAGGACCACGGGAGCAGTGGGCGGAGCACTCGAGGATGCTGGAGGGGCCGAGGGAACTGCAGGTTCATGTCGGCGCTTGGTTCGATGCTCCGGCAGCGGGGGCGGCGAGTGCTGCTCTTTGTCTTCCTCCTCCTCCTCACTAGACTCTTCCTCTGTTTCCCCGTTGTCGGAGACATACTCGGCGCTCTCCACGCTGCCCTCCTGGCTGCCCTCCTCCTCCTCCTCGGCCGGGTTCCCGTTCGAGACAGGAGAAAACCAGTTGGTCCACTCCTGCATACAATACAGTCGGCGACATCAGACGCCAGGCAGAGATTGAAGAAAGCAATAAAACTAAGACAGATACATGCACTCGACAAATGGTACTCACCTGGTTCGGAGGAGGATTGTCCGTGCAGAAAGACCTCACTCGCCGAGACCCTCTGGGGTTCTCACAGGCGCCTATGATCTGGAGCACCCACGACGCCACCTTCTCCTCGGTCACGCCCAAGACGTTGGTCCGAGTGGAGTCTTCGGGCCCCGTGTAGTGCCACGTGGCGTGGTCGCGAGCCTGCAGTGGTTGTATGCGCCGACCGAGGAAAATCTCCAGCAAATCTATGCCGGTGACTCCCCTCCTGACGACATCTATGAGTGCGCCGACCAGAGGCTGGATGTCGACCTTCTCCGCCTTCGTGAGCACAAGCTGCTTAGGAGGAGCGGGTCGATCTAAGCTAAAGGGAGGCAGCCCTGTCGTGGCATTCGGGCAGGCAACATCCTGGCAGTAGAACTACGTCGACTACCAGTTCCTAACCGACTCACTCAGCTGAAGGGCAGGATAACTACTCCTACTCTTCTTCTGGAAACCTAAACCTCCGCAGAGCTGGACAAGGTGTGTCTTATCATCCGACTGGTGAAGTCGTTTGATAGTTTGGGATCTAGTAGAGAAAATATGTTTGAACAGCCCCCAATGGGGAGGACAGCCGATGAAGCACTCGCACAGGACTATGAAAGCAGAGAGATGAGCTATAGCATTCGGGGGAAAGTGGTGAAGCTGCGCCCCGAAGTGGTTCATAATGCCTTTGAAGAAAGGATGCGGGGGCAGAGAGAAACCTCGATATATGTGGCTGAGCAGCAGGACGCCTCCCCCTCCCGGGGCGTCGGCTCGATCTCATTCTCCGTCGGCAGCCTCCATGACTTGTGCACAATCATACCGTGCTCCACCAGCTGCAGCAGATCCCCCTTCGTCACCGTGGAGGGGAGGAAGTCCCCCTGGATCCACCCCGCCGGCAACGCTCGCTGCCGCCGCTGAGCAGGAGCCGCCGCCTTCCCCTTCTTCTTCTTCACCTCCAGCTTGCTGGTCTGTCCCTTGGTCATGGCGGAAGCTGCGGGTCCGCGAAGGAGAAGGAAAAGGAGGAAGCTTGGGTGCGCAGGGGAAGGCGAGAGGAGCGGAGCAAGCAAAGGCAAGAGATCCGGCGAGCGTAACGAGAAAACCCTCGCCGCTGCGGTTTAAGTAAGGTTCCGACTGTTGGAATTATGCCCTAGAGGCAATAATAAATATAGTTATTATAATAATTCCTGTATCAAGATAATCGTTTATTATCCATGCTATAATTGTATTTGAATGAAGACTCATTTACATGTGTGGATACATAGACAAAACACTGTCCCTAGCAAGCCTCTAGTTGGCTAGCCAGTTGATCAAAGATAGTCAGTGTCTTCTGATTATGAAACAAGGTGTTGTTGCTTGATAACTGGATCACGTCATTAGGAGAATCACGTGATGGACTAGACCCAAACTAATAGACGTAGCATGTTGATCGTGTCATTTTGTTGCTACTGTTTTCTGCGTGTCAAGTATTTATTCCTATGACCATGAGATCATATAACTCACTGACACCGGAGGAATGCTTTGTGTATATCAAACGTCGCAACGTAACTGGGTGACTATAAAGATGCTCTACAGGTATCTTCGAAGGTGTTAGTTGAGTTAGTATGGATCGAGACTGGGATTTGTCACTCCGTGTGACGGAGAGGTATCTCGGGGCCCACTCGGTAATACAACATCACACACAAGCCTTGCAAGCAATGTAACTTAAATGTAAGTTGCGGGCTCTTGTATTACGCAACGAGTAAAGAGACTTACCGGTAAACGAGATTGAAATAGGTATACGGATACTGACGATCGAATCTCGGGCAAGTAACATACCGAAGGACAAAGGGAATGACATACGGGATTATATGAATCCTTGGCACTGAGGTTCAAACGATAAGATCTTCGTAGAATATGTAGGATCCAATATGGGCATCCAGGTCCCGCTATTGGATATTGACCGAGGAGTCTCTCGGGTCATGTCTACATAGTTCTCGAACCCGCAGGGTCTGCACACTTAAGGTTCGACGTTGTTTTATGTGTATTTGAGTTATATGGTTGGTTACCGAATGTTGTTCGGAGTCCCGGATGAGATCACGGACGTCACGAGGGTTTCCGGAATAGTCCGGAAATGAAGATTGATATATAGGATGACTTCATTTGATTACCATAAGGTTTTCGGAGTTACCGGGAATGTACCGGGAATGATGAATGGGTTCCGGGAGTTCACCGGGGGGGCAACCCACCCCGGGGAAGCCCATAGGCCTTGAGGGTGGCACACCAGCCCTTAGTGGGCTGGTGGGACAGCCCAAAAGGGCTCTATGTGCCAAGAAGAGAAAATCAAGAGAAAAAAAAGGAGGAGGTGGGAAGGAAGGGGGACTCCCTCCCACCAAACCAAATCCAACTCGGTTTGGGGGGGGGAGTCCTCCCCCCTTGGACTCGGCCGACCCCCTTGGGGCTCCTTGAGCCCCAAGGCAAGGTCCCCTCCCTCCCACCTATATATACGGAGGTTTTAGGGCTGATTTGAGATGACTTTTCCACGACAGCCCGACCACATACCTCCATGGTTTTTCCTCTAGATCGCGTTTCTGCGGAGCTCGGGCGGAGCCCTGCTTAGACAAGGTCATCACCAACCTCCGGAGCGCCGTCACACTGCCGGAGAACTCTTCTACCTCTCCGTCTCTCTTGCTGGATCAAGAAGGCCGAGATCATCGTCGAGTTGTACGTGTGCTGAACGCGGAGGTGTCGTCCGTTCGGTACTAGATCGTGGGACTGATCGCGGGATTGTTCGCGGGGCGGATCGAGGGACGTGAGGACGTTCCACTAAATCAACCGCGTTCACTAACGCTTCTGCTGTACGATCTACAAGGATACGTAGATCACTCATCCCCTCTCGTAGATGGACATCACCATGATAGGTCTTCGTGCGCGTAGGAAAATTTTTGTTTCCCATGCGACGTTCCCCTACACTGGTATCAGAGCTAGGTTCATGCGTAGATGTCTTCTCGAGTAGAACACAAAAGTTTTTGTGGGCGGTGATGTGCATTTTTTTGCCCTCCTTAGTCTTTTCTTGATTCCGCGGTATTGTTGGATTGAAGCGGCTTGGACCGACATTACTCGTACGCTTACGAGAGACTGGTTTCATCGTTACAAGTAACTCCGTTGCTCAAAGATGACTGGCAAGTGTCGGTTTCTCCAACTTTAGTTGAATCGGATTTGACCGAGGAGGTCCTTGGATGAGGTTAAATAGCAACTCATATATCTCCGTTGTGGTGTTTGCGTAAGTAAGATGCGATCCTACTAGATACCCATGGTCACCACGTAAAACATGCAACAACAAAATTAGAGGACGTCTAACTTGTTTTTGCAGGGTATGCTTGTGATGTGATATGGCCAATGATGTGATGTGATATATTGGATGTATGAGATGATCATGTTGTAATAGAAATATTGACTTGCACGTCGATGGTACGGCAACCGGCAGGAGCCATAGGGTTGTCTTTATACTAACGTGTGTGCTTGCAGATGCGTTTACTATTTTGCTAGGATGTAGCTTTAGTAGTAATAGCATGAGTAGCACGACAACCCCGATGGCAACACGTTGATGGAGATCATGGTGTGGCGCCGGTGACAAGAAGATCGTGCCGGTGCTTTGGTGATGGAGATCAAGAAGCACGTGATGATGGCCATATCATGTCACTTATGAATTGCATGTGATGTTAATCCTTTTATGCACCTTATTTTGCTTAGAACGACGGTAGCATTATGAGGTGATCTCTCATTAAAATTTCAAGACGAAATTGTGTTCTCCCCGACTGTGCACCGTTGCTACAGTTCGTCGTTTCGAGACACCACGTGATGATCGGGTGTGATAGACTCAACGTTCACATACAACGGGTGCAAAACAGTTGCGCACGCGGAACACTCGGGTTAAGCTTGACGAGCCTAGCATGTGCAGACATGGCCTCGGAACACATGAGACCGAAAGGTCGATCATGAATCATATAGATGATATGATTAGCATAGGGATGCTTACCACTGAAACTATACTCAACTCACGTGATGATCGGACTTGAGCTAGTGTAAGTGGATCATGAACCACTCAAATGACTAGAGAGATGTACTTTTTGAGTGGGAGTTTAGCGAATAATTTGAGTAAGTTAAACTCTAATTATCTTGAACATAGTCTAAGTCCACTTTGAATATATTTGTGTTGTAGATCATGGCTCACGCGACAGTCATCCTGAATTTTAATACGTTCCTAGAGAAAGCTAAGTTGAAAGATGATGGAAGCAACTTTGTAGACTGGGATCGTAATCTTAAGCTAATCTTACAAGCTGGGAAGAACGATTATGTCCTTAATGCTGCGTTAGGAGATGAACCACCCGCTACGGCTGATCGGGATGTTAAGAACGCTTGGTTAGCACGTAAGGAGGACTACTCAATAGTTCAATGTGCAGTCTTGTATGGCTTAGAACCGGGACTTCAACGTCGCTTTGAGCGTCATGGAGCATTTGAGATGTTCCAGGAGTTGGAGTTTATCTTTCAGAAGAACGCCCGGATCGAGAGGTATGAGACCTCCGATAAATTCTATGCTTGCAAGATGGAGGAAAACTCATTTGTCAGTGAACATGTGCTCAAAATGTCTGGGTACTCAAACCGTATAGCTGAGCTGGGGATTGAACTCCCGCAAGAAGCTATCACTGACAGAATCCTTCAATCACTGCCGCCAAGCTATAAAGGCTTTTTGTTGAACTACAACATGCAAGGGATGAACAAGTCTCCCGGCGAGTTGTTTGCGATGCTGAAAGTCGCAGAGTCTGAACTCCGTAAAGAGCATCAAGTGTTGATGGTGAATAAGAACACTAGTTTCAAGAGAAACGGCAAGGGCAAGAAGGGCAATTCGAAGAAGAGCGGCAAGCCTGTTGCCAATCCGACGAAGAAACCCAAAGCTGGACCTAAGCCGGAAACGGAGTGTTACTATTGCAAGGGTATGGGTCACTGGAAGCGCAATTGCCCCAAGTATCTGGCAGATAAGAAGGCGGGCAAAGAAAAATCAGGTATATTTGATATACATGTTATTGATGTGTACTTAACCGGCTCTCGTAGTAGTGCCTGGGTATTTGATACCGGTTCTGTTGCTCATATTTGCAACTCGAAACAGGAACTGCGGAATAGGCGAAGGCTGGCGAAAGATGAAGTGACGATGCGCGTAGGAAATGGTTCCAAGGTTGATGCAATCGCCGTCGGCACAGTGTCACTTCAGTTACCGTCAGGATTAGTGATGAACTTAAATCATTGTTATTTAGTGCCTGCGTTGAGCATGAACATTATATCTGGATCTTGTTTATTGCGAGACGGTTACTCTTTTAAGTCAGAGAATAATGGTTGTTCTATTTCTGTGAGTAACATCTTTTATGGTCATGCACCGAATGTGAGAGAATTGTTCATATTGAATCTTGATAGCGATACGCATATACATAACATTGAGACCAAAAGAGTTAGAGTTAACAATGATAGCGCCATATTTTTGTGGCACTGCCGCTTAGGTCATATTGGTGTAAAGCGCATGAAGAAACTCCATGCCGATGGACTTTTGGAGTCACTTGACTTTGATTCACTTGACACGTGCGAACCATGCCTCATGGGCAAGATGACTAAGACTCCGTTCTCAGGAACAATGGAGCGTGCAAGTGACTTGTTGGAAATCATACATACCGATGTGTGTGGTCCGATGAGCGTGGAGGCACGCGGCGGATATCGTTATTTTCTCACCTTCACTGACGATTTAAGTAGATATGGTTATGTCTACTTGATGAAGCACAAGCCTGAAACATTTGAAAAGTCCAAGCAATTTCAGAGTGAAGTGGAAAATCATCGTAACAAGAAGATCAAGTTCCTACGGTCTGACCGTGGGGGTGAATATCTGAGTTTCGAGTTTGGTGCTCACTTAAGACAATGTGGAATTGTTTCACAGTTAACACCGCCTGGAACACCACAGCGTAATGGTGTGTCCGAACGTCGTAATCGTACTCTATTAGAGATGGTGCGATCTATGATGTCTCTTACTGATTTGCCGTTATCATTTTGGGGCTATGCATTAGAAACAGCTGCATTCACTTTAAATAGGGCACCATCAAAATCCGTTGAGACGACACCATACGAACTGTGGTATGGCAAAAGGCCAAAGTTGTCGTTTCTTAAAGTTTGGGGATGTGATGCTTATGTCAAAAAGCTTCAGCCTGAAAAGCTGGAACCCAAAGCGGAAAAGTGCGTCTTCATAGGTTACCCAAAAGAGACAGTTGGGTACACCTTCTATCTCAAATCCGAGGGCAAAGTGTTTGTTGCTAAAAACGGAGCTTTTCTCGAGAAGGAGTTTCTCTCGAGAGAATTGAGTGGGAGGAAGATAGAACTTGACGAGGTTGTCGAACCTCTCATCCCTCTGGATGGTGGCGCAGGGCAAGGGGAAACCTCTGTCATTGCGACGCTGGTTGAGGAGGAAGTTAATGATGATGATCATGAAACTCCAGTTCAAGTTTCTGTCGAACCACGCAGGTCGACGAGACCACGTGCTGCTCCAGAGTGGTACGGTAATCCCGTCTTATCAATCATGTTGTTAGACAACAATGAACCTGCGAATTATGAAGAAGCAATGGTGAGCCCAGATTCCAACAAATGGCTGGAAGCCATGAAGTCCGAGATAGGATCCTTGTATGAGAACAAAGTGTGGACTTTGGAGGTACTGCCTGAGGGCCCCAAGGCCATTCAGAACAAATGGATCTTTAAGAGGAAGACGGACGCCGACGGTAATGTGACCGTTTATAAAGCTCGACTTGTGGCAAAGGGTTTTTCACAAGTTCAAGGAGTTGACTACGATGAGACTTTCTCACCCGTAGCGATGCTTAAGTCCGTTAGAATCATGTTAGCAATAGCTGCATTTTTTGAATATGAAATCAGGCAGATGGATGTCAAAACGGCGTTCCTTAACGGTTTCCTTAAGGAAGAGTTGTATATGATACAACCCGAAGGTTTTGTCGATCCTAAGAATGCTAACAAGGTGTGCAAGCTCCAGCGATCCATTTATGGACTGGTGCAAGCATCTCGGAGTTGGAACAAACGCTTTGATGAGGTGATCAAAGCATTTGGGTTTATACAAGTGGTTGGAGAATCTTGTATTTAAAAGAAAGTGAGTGGGAGCTCTGTGGCGTTTCCAATATTATATGTGGATGACATATTGCTGATTGGAAACAACGTAGAGTTTTTAGAGAGCATAAAGGATTACTTGAATAAAAGTTTCTCTATGAAGGACCTAGGAGAAGCTGCTTACATTCTAGGCATTAAGATCTATAGGGATAGATCAAAACGCCTGATAGGACTTTCACAAAGCACATACCTTGATAAAGTTTTGAAGAGGTTCAAAATGGAACAGTCCAAGAAAGGGTTCTTGCCAGTTCTACAAGGTACGAGATTGAGTAAGACTCAGTGCCCAGCAACTGATGAAGATAGAGAGCATATGCGCTCCGTCCCCTATGCTTCAGCCATAGGTTCTATCATGTATGCAATGCTGTGCACTAGACCCGATGTTAGCCTGGCCATAAGTATGGCAGGTAGGTTCCAGAGTAATCCAGGAGTGGATCACTGGACAGCGGTCAAGAATATCCTGAAGTACCTGAAAAGGACTAAGGAGATGTTTCTCGTGTATGAAGGTGACGAAGAGCTCGCCGTAAAAGGTTACGTCGATGCAAGCTTTGACACAGATCCGGACGACTCTAAGTCGCAAACCGGATACGTATTTATTCTTAATGGGGGTGCAGTAAGCTGGTGCAGTTCCAAGCAAAGCGTCGTAGCAGATTCTACATGTGAAGCGGAGTACATGGCTGCCTCGGAGGCGGCTAAGGAGGGTGTCTGGATGAAGCAGTTCATGACGGATCTTGGAGTGGTGCCAAGCGCACTGAATCCAATAACCTTGTTCTGTGACAACACTGGTGCCATTGCCTTAGCAAAGGAACCACGGTTTCACAAGAAGACCAGACACATCAAACGACGCTTCAACCTCATCCGCGACTACGTCGAGGGAGAGGACGTGAATATATGCAAAGTGCACACGGATCTGAATGTAGCGGACCCGCTGACTAAACTTCTTCCACGGCCAAAGCATGATCAACAGCAGAACTGTATGGGTGTTAGATTTATTACAATGTAATTCACATGGTGATGTGAGGGCTAGATTATTGACTCTAGTGCAAGTGGGAGACTGTTGGAATTATGCCCTAGAGGCAATAATAAATATAGTTATTATTATAATTCCTGTATCAAGATAATAGTTTATTATCCATGCTATAATTGTATTTGAATGAAGACTCATTTACATGTGTGGATACATAGACAAAACACTGTCCCTAGCAAGCCTCTAGTTGGCTAGCCAGTTGATCAAAGATAGTCAGTGTCTTCTGATTATGAAACAAGGTGTTGTTGCTTGATAACTGGATCACGTCATTAGGAGAATCACGTGATGGACTAGACCCAAACTAATAGACGTAGCATGTTGATCGTGTCATTTTGTTGCTACTGTTTTCTGCGTGTCAAGTATTTATTCCTATAACCATGAGATCATATAACTCACTGACACCGGAGGAATGCTTTGTGTGTATCAAACGTCGCAACGTAACTGGGTGACTATAAAGATGCTCTACAGGTATCTCCGAAGGTGTTAGTTGAGTTAGTATGGATCGAGACTGGGATTTGTCACTCCGTGTGACGGAGAGGTATCTCGGGGCCCACTCGATAATACAACATCACACACAAGCCTTGCAAGCAATGTAACTTAAGTGTAAGTTGCGGGATCTTGTATTACGGAACGAGTAAAGAGACTTACCGGTAAACGAGATTGAAATAGGTATACGGATACTGACGATCGAATCTCGGGCAAGTAACATACCGAAGGACAAAGGGAATGACATACGGGATTATATGAATCCATGGCACTGAGGTTCAAATGAAAAGATCTTCGTAGAATATGTAGGATCCAATATGGGCATCCATGTCCCGCTATTGGATATTGACCGAGGAGTCTCTCGGGTCATGTCTACATAGTTCTCGAACCCGCAGGGTCTGCACACTTAAGGTTCGATGTTGTTTTATGTGTATTTGAGTTATATGGTTGGTTACCGAATGTTGTTCGGAGTCCCGGATGAGATCACGGACGTCACGAGAGTTTCCGGAATAGTCCGGAAACGAAGATTGATATATAGGATGACCTCATTTGATTACCGGAAGGTTTTCGGAGTTACCGGGAATGTACCGGGAATGACGAATGGGTTCCAGGAGTTCGCCGGGGGGGCAACCCACCCCGGGGAAGCCCATAAGCCTTGAGGGTGGCACACCAGCCCTTAGTGGGCTGGTGGGACAGCCCAAAAGGGCTCTATGCGCCAAGAAGAGAAAATCAAGAGAAAAGAAAAAAAAGGAGGAGGTGGGAAGGAAGGGGGACTCCCTCCCACCAAACCAAGTCCAACTCGGTTTGGGGGGGGAGTCCTCCCCCCTTGGACTCGGCCGACCCCCTTGGGGCTCCTTGAGCCCCAAGGAAAGGTCCCCTCCCTCCCACCTATATATACGGAGGTTTTAGGGCTGATTTGAGACGACTTTTCCATGACAGCCCGACCACATACCTCCACGGTTTTTCCTCTAGATCGCGTTTCTGCGGAGCTCGGGCGGAGCCCTGCTGAGACAAGGTCATCACCAACCTCCGGAGCGCCGTCACGCTGCCGGAGAACTCTTCTACCTCTCCGTATCTCTTGCTGCATCAAGAAGGCCGAGATCATCGTCGAGCTGTACGTGTGCTGAACGCGGAGGTGCCGTCCATTCGGTACTAGATCGTGGGACTGATCGCGGGATTGTTCGCGGGGCGGATCGAGGAACGTGAGGACGTTCCACTACATCAACCGCGTTCACTAACGCTTCTGCTGTACGATCCAGAAGGGTACGTAGATCACTCATCCCCTCTCGTAGATGGACATCACCATGATAGGTCTTCGTGCGCGTAGGAAATTTTTTGTTTCCCATGTGACGTTCCCCTACACCGACTGTGTCACTGGCAGGTGGCCCCGAAACCTTATCCCCCGACCAACCGCGGCAATATCAGTGGAGAAGATGAAGGCGCGAGAATCGAGGCGTCAAGCGCTACTCGAGTGCGATGGCGTCATCCCCGCTGAGCGCGCGGTAACCGAAATTTGAGGATCCCGGAAAATCTGCAGCTGTCAGTTGACTGGTCGCGTCAAGAGATACCCTAGAAGCACTCGGTTTCCGATAGTTTATTCCACAAATAATTCCACTCGGATCGTTGGTCAGAAAAGATAAAATGGATCGAGGCAAGCAACGCCAAAGTCACATCCGTTCCAGTCGGATCCAAACTTCAAGCATCGCTTCGTCGTTCCAACCCCAATCCATTCGGGGACTAATGATGGGGTCATGGTCCTAGGGTAGGGTCATAGGCCTGCCTTGTAGGTCCAACCCAAGGACTACCCCTCATAAGGGATAAGACCCTTAGTCAGTTCCGACTGAACTAAGGAGTTCCCTCCATCCAGTCGGTAACAGATCCTCGACCGTCCAATCGGAGATTAGCATTCGGAGTTTATCAAACTAACCGACTGGATTCCACTCTGTGCATCGTAACCCCCCTGGAGGGAAACGGTCATACGTTTCCATGTGCCTTTATTAGCATTTAAGACATACATTACATGTAATGTAGGCATTTATTCGCCACCACTCCACCCCTGTGCACCGAACCGTTGTGGAGGTCAGCGCACTCTATATAAGCCACCCTCCCCCACTGGTGCAGGGGTTACCAATTCACTTTGTTGGATATTCCACTCGACAACAAGCTCCCTGAGCACTGAGACGTAGGGCTATTACCTCCACCGTAGAGGGGCCTGAACTCATACAACCTCGCCGTAGCTAAGGCTCTGCCCATCCCTTTCGTACCCTACACATCTACTGTCAGGCTTATAGCCACGACACCTTTTATATATTTTTTGGGACTAACTTATTAACTCAGTGCCAAGTGCCAGTTCCTGTTTTTTCCATGTTTTTGACCCCTTTCAGAGGAGGATTTTGAACGGAGTCCAAACATAAGGAAACTGCCAAAAAGATTTTTTTTCCGGAAGAGAGAAAGATCGGAAAGCCAGAGAATCAGGGTAGGGGCCCACCAGGGACCCCACAAGCCCTCATGGCGCGGCCAAGGGGAGGTCGCGGCCCTCTGGCTTGTGGGCTCCCTGAGGCCCTCATACGCCTCAAACGTATTTATAATTTTTGATGGTTTCACGCTGTTATCTTGTCTTCTTTGTATGTTTTATGTACCTTTTTATATCTTTTTTGGGACTAACTTATTGATTCAGTGCCAAGTGCCAGTTCCTATTTTTCCGTGTTTTTGACTCTTTTCAAATCTGATTTTGGAACGGAGTCCAAACGGAAGAAAAACCCCAAAATGATTTTTTCCCGAACGGAAGAAGTCCACGCAGCCATTGGGCCAGGTCAGGTGGGCCCCACGGATCCCACAAGCTCCCACCCCGCCACCACGGGGGAGGCGGCGGTGGGCAAGCTTGTGGCTTCCCTGGCCGCCTCCTGACCTAGGTCTTGCGCCTATATATTCCCAAATATTCCGCAAAAAATCAGGGGAGCCTCGAAAATACTTTTCCGCCGCCACAAGCTTCCGTTTCCGCGAGATCTCATCTGGAGACCCTTCCCGGCGCCCTGCTGGAGGGGATTTTGGAGGTGGAAGGCTTCTTCGTCATCATCATCGCCCCTCCAATGACTCGTGAGTAGTTCACTTCAGACCTACGGGTCCGTAGTTAGTAGCTAGATGGCTTCCAATACAAAGTTCTCTATGATCTTCATGGAGATCTATCCGATGTAATCTTCTTTGGCGGTGTGTTTGTCGAGATCCGATGAATTGTGGACTTGTGATCAGATTATCTATGATATATATTTGAGTCTTTGCTGATTTCTTATATGCATGATTTGATATCCTTGTAAGTCTCTCCGAGTCTTGGGTTTTGTTTGGCCAACTAGATCTATGATTCTTGCAATGGGAGAAGTGCTTGGTTTTGGGTTCTGCCATGTGGTGACCTTTCCCGGTGATAGTAGGGGCAGCAAGGCACACATCAAGCAGTTGCCATCAAGGGTAAAAAGATGGGATTTTTATCATTGGTTTGAGATTATCCCTCTACATCATGTCATCTTGCTTAAGGCGTTACTCTGTTCTTATGGACTTAATACACTAGATGCATGCTGGATAGCGGTCGACGTGTGGAGTAATAGTAGTAGATGCAGACAGTATCGGTCTACTTGTTTCGGACGTTATGCCTATAGAAATAATCATTGCATAGATATCGTCACGACTCTGCACAATTCTATCAATTGCTCGACAGTAATTTGTTCACCCACCGTCTACTTGCTTTCATGAGAGAAGCCACTAGTAAACACTACGGCCCCCGGGTCTATTCACATCCATCGTTTACAACTCCGCTTTTACTTTGCTTTGTTACCTTGCTGCTTTCAGTTCTCACTTGGCAAAACAATCTATAAGGGATTGACAACCCCTTCATAGCGTTGGGTGCAAGCTTTTGTGTTTGTGCGGGATCTTGAGATACTCTTCCGCCGGATTGATACCTTGGTTCTCAAACTGAGGGAAATACTTACCACCGCTATGCTACATCACCCTTTCCGCTTCGAGGGAACACCAACGCAACGCTCCAAGGCCACGGGGGAAATCCTTTGCATACTTGCCAAGGAAGTCCCTTAAGGCGTAGCCGCAACAGAAAGATCAAGCCAAGTATTCTCCCGTCGACGTGCCTATTTCTCGCGCCATTGCCACGGATACCCAGCAAATGTTAGAAGTATTTTTGGCGCCGTTGGAAGGTCTTTTGTTGCAGCAGCTGAAGTATTTCTGGCGCCGTTGCCGGGGAGGAGAAATCAAGATCTATCCAAGTAGGTTTCACAACCTCTTCTCTTGCATTTACTTTTGTTGCCAGTTGCCTCTCGTTTTCCTCTCCCCCACTTCACATTTGCCATTTTCATTCGCCTTTCTCCTTCGCCGTTTTCTCTTGCCCTTCCCGTTTTCCTTTGCCGGTTTCTTGCTTGCTTGTGTGCTTGTTTGTTTGTTGAAGACATCATGTCTGAAAACACCAAACTTTGCGACTTCTCGGGCACTAATAATAATGATTTTATTAGTACTCCGATTGCTCCCGCCACTAGTGCAGAATCATATGAAATCAACGCAGCTTTGTTGAATCTTGTTATGAAAGAGCAATTCTCTGGCCTTCCTAGTGAAGATGTCGCATCCCATCTCAATACCTTCATTGAGCTTTGTGATATGCAAAAGAAAAGAGATGTGGATAATGACGTGATTAAGTTGAAACTTTTTCCTTTCTCGTTGCGAGATCGCGCAAAAACTTGGTTTTCTTCTTTGCCTAAAAATAGTATCGATTCTTGGGATAGATGCAAAGATGCTTACATATCCAAGTATTTTCCGCCGGCTAAGATCATCCCTTACGTAACGATATCATGAATTTCAAGCAACTTGATCATGAACACGTTGCACAATCTTGGGAGAGGATGAAGCTTCTGATTAGAAATTGTCCCGCTCATGGCTTGAGTTTGTGGATGATTATACAAATCTTTTACGCTGGCTTGAATTTCGCTTCTCGCAATATCTTGGACTCCGCCTCAGGTGGAACGTTCATGGAAATCACGTTAGGAGACGCTACAAAACTCCTAGGCAATATCATGACCAACTACTCTCAGTGGCACACCGAACGGTCGCCGCTAGCAAAAAGGTGCATGCTATAGAAGAAATTAACTCGCTTAGTGCTAAGATGGACGAGTTGATGAATTTGGTTGCTAGTAGAAATGCTACCGTAGATCCTAATGACATGCCACTATCTTCTTTGATTGAGAGTAGCAACGCTAGTTTGGACGTGAATTTTGTTGGTAGGAACAATTTTGGCAACAACAATGCTTTTAGAGGAAACTATATTCCTAGGCCTTTTCCTAGTAACTCCTCTAACAATTATGGCAATTCCTACGGCAACACTTATGGAAATCACAAAAAATTACCCTCTAATTTAGGGAGTAATATCAAAGAGTTCATCAACTCTCAAAAGATTTTCAATGCGTCCATAGAGGAAAAACTACTCAAAATAGACGATTTGGCTAAGAGCGTTGATAGGATGTCTTGTGATATTGATGCTTTGAAAGTTAGATGCGCTCCTCCCAAGATCAACTTGGATGAAACTTTGAAAGCTATGCGTATCTCCATGAATGAGAGCAAAGAAAGAACCGCCCAAATTCGCGCTATACATGAATGGTTTAAAAGGGTGCGTTCTAGTGATGCAAATCACGAAGATCTTAAAGTGCTTGGTGTGTCTCCTCTTGAATCTTTGTTTTCGCGTGTCAAACCTACTTATGGAGGGGCTGGATATGAATCCACTTTGGTTGAAAAATGCCCCAATGATTCGGAGTCCACCTATCTTGATGATAAAGGTGTGGAGAGTGGAGTAGAATAAGTCAAAATTTTGGGTAGTAATGGAACTCCCACTTTGGATCTCAAGGAATTCAATTATGATAATTGCTCCTTGTTTGAATGCATTTCTTTGATGCAATCCATTGAAAACTCTCCACATGCTTATAGCCAAAGCAAAGCCTTTACCGCGCATATCATAGATGCTATGATGAAATCTCTTGAAGAGAAGCTCGAACTAGAAGTCTCGATACCTAGAAAACTTCATGATGAGTGGGAACCTACTATCAAAATCAAGATCAAAAACTATGAGTGCAATGCTTTGTGTGATTTGGGTGCTAGTGTTTCCGCGATTCCAAAGTCTTTATGTGATATTCTTGGTTTTCATGAGATTGAAGAGTGTTCTCTTAATTTGCATCTTGCGGATTCTACCGTCAAGAAACCCATGGGGAAGATCGATGATGTTCTTATTGTTGCAAATAAGAACTATGTACCCGTGGATTTCATTGTACTTGACATAGATTGCAATCCTTCATGTCCCATTATTCTTGGTAGACCTTTCCTAAGGACTATTGGTGCTATCATCGATATGAAGGAAGGGAATATTAGATTTCAATTTCCCTTAAAGAAGGGCATGGAGCACTTTCCTAGAAAGAAAATAAGATTGCCTTATGAATCTATGATGAGGGCTACCTATGGCTTGAGCACCAAAGATGACGGTACGTGATTCCATCACTTTCGCCTAGCTAAGGGCGTTAAACAAAAGCGCTTGTTGGGAGGCAATCCAACGAAGCTATCATTTTTCTTTCTGTTTTGTGTTTTCCACACTTTCATAATTCTGTTATGATTGTGTTTTTTGTGTTTCTTTTTGCGTTTGTGCCAAGCAAAACCGTTATGATTAGTCTTGAGGATGATCGTTTGGTCATGCTGGAAAAGACAGAAACTTTCTGCTCACGAAAAGAATTTTCTTTTTTTCTGTAAGAGCTTTTGAGTTTATTATTTTTGATGCTGATTGCTACGCAAATTCTTCAAACTGTCGTAATTTTTCAGAATTTTTGAAGTACCAGAGGTATACGAAACATACAGATTGCTACAGACTGGTCTGCTGTTAACAGATTCTGTTTTTGTTGTGTTGGTTGCTTATTTTGATGAAACTATGGATAGTATGGGGGGTATTAGCCATGGAAGATTGAAAGTACAGTAACCCAACATTAGCACAAGTAGAATTTAAGTCTTCCACAGTACCTAAGGAAGTGGTGGTTTGCTTTCTTGTACTAATGTTAACACGAGTTTCTGTTTAAGTTTCGTGTTGTGAAGTTTTCAAGTTTTCGGTGAAGTTCTTATGGACAAAAAGCTAAAGAGTGGAAAGAGCTCAAGCTTGGGGATGCCCAAGGCACCCCAATTCAAGGATGTCGTAAAATCCTAAGCTTGGGGATGCCCCGAGAAGGCATCCCCTCTCTCGTCTTCAATCCATCGGTAACGTTACTTGGGCTATATTTTTATTCACCACATGTTATGTGTTTTTGCTTGGAGCGTCTTGTATCGTAGGAGTCTTTTATTTTTTTTGTGTCACAGTCATCCTTGTTGCACACCTAGAGAGAGAGACATGCACACACCGTGATTTTGTCGAGCTTCACTTATATCTTTTGGTAGACAATTCAGCTCACATGTGCTTCACTTATATCTTTTAGAGCGCAGCGGTGCGCGGCTTGGTAGTTGATCTATGCTTTGACGGTAGTCTTAAAAGGGGTAGTTACCCAAAGGGATACGAAAAATTCATCCTTCATGTGCATTGAATAGTTAGAGAAGTTTGATTCATCTCAATTAGTTTTGAGTTGTGGTTATGGTAATATTGAAGTCATGCTACTAAGGTGTTGTGGATCTAGAAATACTTGTGTTGAAGTTAGTGATTCCCGTAGCATGCACGTATGGTGAACCGCTATGTGATGAAATATGAGCATGATTAGTCTATTGAGTGTCATCCTTTGCGTGGCGGTCGGGATCGCGCGATGGTTTATACCTACCAACCCTTCCCCTAGGAGTATGCGTTGAATGCTTTGTTTCAATTACTAATAAAACTTTTGCAACAAGTATATGAGTTCTACATGACTAATGTTGAGTCCATGGTTTAGATGCACTTTCACCTTCCACCATCACTATCTTCTTAGTGTCGTGCAACTTTCGCCAGTGCACAAAACCCACCATTAGCCTCCCTCAAAACGGCCACCATACCTACCTACTATGGCTTTTTCAAAGTCATTCCGAGATATATTGCCATGCAACTACCACCATGATATGTGCCACCACGTCTACATTGCCTTTGCACGATCGTAAGATACCTAGCATGATGTTTCCATTGATGTCTATGCCATGCTAGATCATTGCCACGGTACACTACCGAAGGCATTCCATACAGAGTCATAATTGCTCTAAGTTTTGAGTTGAAAGTGTGATGATCATCATTATTGGAGCATTGTCCCATGTGAGGAAATAAAAGAGGCCAAAGAAGCCCATAAAAAATAGGCCAAAGAGCCCACCAAAATAAATAAAAATGAGAGAAAAAGAGAGAAGGGACAATGCTACCACTTTTTCCACACTTGTGCATTTTGAGCACCATGATCTTCATGATTGAGAGTCTCTCATTTTGTCACCACCATATAGCTAGTGGGAAATTCTCATTATATAACTTGGCTTGTATATTCCAATGATAGGCTTCCTCAAAATTGCCTTAGGTCTTCGTGAGCAAGCAAGTTGGATGCACACCCACTAGTTTTCTTTAAGATCTTTCACATACTTGTAGCTCTAGTGCATCATTTGTATGGCAATCCCTACTCATTCACATTGATATCTATTGATGAGCATCTCCACAACTCATTAATATGCCTAGTTAATGTGACTTTCTTCTCCTTTTTTTGTCTTGCAAACTCCACCACATTCCACACCATCTATAGTGTTATAACCATGGCTCACGCTCATGTATTGCGTGAGAGTTGAAAATGTTTGAGAAAGTAAAGGTGTGAAACAATTACTTGGCAAATACCGGGGTTGTGCATGATTTAAATTCGTTGTGCAATGATGATAGAGCATAGCCAGAATATATGCTTTTGTAGGGATAACTTTCTTTTGGCCTTGTTATTTTGAAAGTTCATGATTACTTTGCTAGTTTGCTTGAATTATTATTGTTTCCACGTCAATAGCCAACTATTGTTTTGAATCTAATGGATCTGAACATTCACGTCACATAAGAGGAATTCCGAAGGACACCTATGCTAGGTAGCATGAAAGCATCAAAAATTCATTCTTATCACTTCCCTACTCGAGGATGAGCAGGAGTTAAGCTTGGGGATGCTTGATACGTCTCAAACGTATCTATAATTTTTGATGGTTTCACGTTGTTATCTTGTCTTCTTTGTATGTTTTATGTACCTTTTTATATATTTTTTGGGACTAACTTATTGATTCGGTGCCAAGTGCCAGTTCCTGTTTTTCCGTGTTTTTGAATCTTTTCAGATCTGATTTTGGAACGGAGTCCAAACGGAAGAATAAACCCGAAATGATTTTTTCCCGAACGGAAGAAGTCCAGGGAGCCTTTGGGCCAGGCCACGCCAAGTGGGCCCCACGGAGCCCACAAGCTCCCACCCCGCCACCAGGGGGAGGCGGAGGTGGGCAAGCTTGTGGCTTCCCTGGCCGCCTCCTAACCTAGGTCTTGCGCCTATATATTCCCAAATATTCCGCAAAAAATCAGGGGAGCCTCAAAAATACTTTTCCGCCCGCGCAAGCTTCCGTTTCCGCGAGATCTCATCTGGAGACCCTTCCGGGCGCCCTGCCGGAGGGGACTTTGGAGGTGGAGGGCTTCTTCTTCATCAACATCTCTCCTCCAATGACTCGTGAGTAGTTCACTTCAGACCTACGGGTCCGTAGTTAGTAGCTATATGGCTTCTTCTCTCTCTTGGATCTTCAATACAAAGTTCTCCATGATCTTCATGGAGATCTATCCGATGTAATCTTCTTTGCCAGTGTGCTGGTCGAGATCCGATGAATTGTGGACTTGTGATCAGATTATCTATGATATATATTTGAGTCTTTGCTGATTTCTTATATGCATGATTTGATATCCTTGTAAGTCTCTCCGAGTCTTGGGTTTTGTTTGGCCAACTAGATCTATGATTCTTGCAATGGGAGAAGTGCTTGGTTTTGGGTTCTCACATGTGGTGACCTTTCCCAGTGACAGTAGGGGCAGCAAGGCACACATCAAGCAGTTGCCATCAAGGGTAAAAAGATGGGTTTTTTATCATTGGTTTGAGATTATCCCTCTACATCATGTCATCTTGCTTAAGGCGTCACTCTGTTCTTATGGACTTAATACACTAGATGCATGCTGGATAGCGGTCGACGTGTGAAGTAATAGTAGTAGATGCAGACAGTATCGGTCTACTTGTTTCGGACGTGATGCCTATAGAAATAATCATTGCATAGATATCGTCACGACTCTGCACAGTTCTATCAATTGCTCGACAGTAATTTGTTCACCCACCGTCTACTTGCTTTCATGAGAGAATCCACTAGTAAACACTACGGCCCCCGGGTCTATTCACATCCATCGTTTACAACTCCGCTTTTACTTTGCTTTGTTACCTTGTTGCTTTCAATTCTCACTTGGCAAACAATCTATAAGTGATTGACAACCCCTTCATAGCGTTGGGTGCAAGCTTTTGTGTTTGTGCGGGATCTTGAGATACTCTTTCGCTGGATTGATACCTTGGTTCTCAAACTAAGGGAAATACTTACCACCGCTACGCTACATCACCCTTTCCGCTTTGATGGAACACCAACGCAAGGCTCCAAGGCCACGGGGGAAATCCTTTGCATACTTGCCAAGGAAGTCCCTTAAGGCGTAGCCGCAACAGAAAGATCAAGCCAAGTATTCTTCCGTCGACGTGCCTATTTCTGGCGCCATTGCCAGGGATACCCAGCAAACGTCAGAAGTATTTCTGGCGTCGTTGGAAGGTCTTTTGTTGCAGTAGCAGGCCCCTTTGCCCTAGGTTTTGCGTCTATATATTCCCTAAAAATACTTAAAAAATCAGGAGATCATCGAAAGTACTTTTCCGCCGCCGCAAGCTTCTGTCTCCGCAAGATCCCATCCGGGGCACGTTCTGGTGCCCTGGAGGAGGTGGGATTCGGATACGGAGGGCTTCTTCATCAACACCATGACCTCTCCGATGATGCGTGAGTAGTTCACCATAGACCTACGGGTCCATAGCTAGTAGCTAGATGGCTTCTTCTCTCTCTTGGATCTTCAATACAAAGTTCTCCATGATCTTTATGGAGATCTATCCGATGTAATCTTCTTTTACAGTGTGTTTGTCGAGATCCGATGAATTGTGGATTTATGATGAGATTATCTATGAATCTTATTTGAGTTTCTTCTGATCTCTTATATGCATGATTTCATATCCTTGTAATTCTCTTCGAGTTGTGGGTTTTGTCTGGCCAACTAGATCTATGATTCTTGCAATGGGAGAAGTGCTTGGTTTTGGGTTCATACCATGCGGTGACCTCACCCAGTGACAGAAGGGGTAGCGAGGCACGCATCGTGTTGTTGACATCAAGGGTAAAAAGATGGGGTTTTCATCATTGGTTTGAGATTATCCCTCTACATCATGTCATCTTGCTTAAGGCGTTACTCTGTTCGTCATGAACTCAATACACTAGATGCATGCTGGATAGCAGTCGATGTGTGGAGTAATAGTAGTAGATGTAGAAAGTATCGGTCTACTTGTCTCGGACGTGATGCCTATATGTATGATCATTGCCTTAGATATCGTCATGACTTTGTGCGGTTCTATCAATTGCTCGATAGTAATTTGTTCACCCACCGTGATATTTGCTAGTTTGAGAGAAGCCTCTAGTGAACACTATGGCCCCCAGGTCTACTCCACACCATATTTTCAGCCTTACACTTTTTACTTCGTTGCACTTTCCGCCTTCAGATCTCACTTTGCAAACAATCTTGAAGGGACTGACAACCCCTTTACAGCGTTGGGTGCAAGTTCTTTTGTGTTTGTGCAGGTACTCTGGACTTGACGAGATTCTCCTACTGGATTGATACCTTGGTTCTCAAACTAAGGGAAATACTTACTGCTCCTCTGCTGCATCACTCTTTCCTCTTCAAGGGAAAAACCAACGCAAGCTCAAGAGACGACAGAAGCATCTCTGGCACCATTGCCAGGGAAGTACTTTTGTTGACGTAGGAGGAGCCTCCGCAAAATGTGAAGCAGCTTCGAAGCTTTCTCGGGCTTGCAAGCTATTGTAGAAAGTTCGTTGAGAACTTCTCCAAGATTGCTAAGCCTCTCTCAAGTCTTCTTGAGAAGGGTGTGAAGTATGCCTGGTCTCCAGAGTATCGGTTGGCCTTCGACACACTCGAAGAGAAGCTCACCTCTACTCCAGTCTTGGTTCCTCCTGATGACTCCAAACCTTACCAAGTGTTCTGCGACGCCTCTCTTCAAGGTCTTGGTGCAGTTCTGATGCAAGAGAAGAAAGTGGTAGCTTATACCTCGAGGCAGTTGAAGCCAGCTGAGAAGAATTATCATGTGCATGATCTTGAGTTGGCAGCAGTGGTACACGCTCTGATGACTTGGGGACACCTCTTGTTGGAACGAAAGGTTGAAGTGTTCACCGATCACAAGAGTCTCAAGTACATCTTCACCCAGCCTAACTTGAATCTTCGGCAAACTCGTTGGGTGGAAATGCTCCAAGATTTTAATCCGAGCATTGAGTATACTCCAGGCAAAGCTAATGTCGCGGCAGATGCTTTGAGCAGGAAGGCTTACTGCAACAGTATCATTCTGAAGCCTCTCCAGCCTGTCCTTTGTGAATCTTTTAGAAATCTCAACCTTTAGTTAGTACCTCAGGGATTTCTTGCAAATCTTCAGATCTCTCCTACCTTGGAAGATCAGGTCCGAGCAGCACAGCTTCTTGATGCAATGGTGAATAAAGTCGGTATTGGCTTGGCAAAGGGAGTTCCCAAATATAAGTGCTTCAGTGTGGATGCCAAAGACACGTTATTCTTTGAGGATCGCCTTGTCGTTCCGAAAGGTGATCTCAGAAAGGTAATCATGGAAGAAGCTCATAACTCTCTGCTCTCAATACATCCAGGAAGCTCCAAGATGTATTAGGACTTGAAACAGACCTTCTGGTGGACTCGTAGGAAGCGTGAGATTGCTCAGTTTGTAAATGAATGTGATGTATGTCGAAGGGTGAAAGCAGAGCATCAACGTCCAGCAGTTCTTTTGCATCCATTGCCCATTTCGAGTGGAAGTTCTACCATATTGAGATGGATTTCGTCACCGGGTTTCTGAAGTCCAAGAAGGGTAACGATGCCATCTTCGTCATCATCGACAAGTTGAGTAAAGTGGCTCATTTTCTTCCAGTCAAGGAATCCATCTCTGCAGCTCAGCTTGCAGAACTGTACACTTCGAGGATAGTATCTTTGCACGACGTGCCTTTGTTGATTTCTTCGGATCGCGGAAGTACCTTCACTTCCAAGTTCTGGAACTCTTTTCAGTCTACGATGGGCACGAAGATACACTTCAACACAACTTTTCATCCTCAGACTAGTGGTCAAGTGGAGAGAGTCAATCAGGTCCTTAAGGATATGCTGAGAGCCTGTGTTATCTCTTTTGGCATGAAGTGGGAAGACTGCCTGCCTTTCACTGAGTTCTTGTATAACAACAGTTATCAAGCTAGTTCAGGCAAAGCTCCATTTGAGATTCTCTATGGCAGGAAGTGTCGTACTCTGCTCAACTGGTCCGAGACGGCGAGCATCAGATTCTTGGGAATGACTTGATAGAAGAAGCTGAAGATATGTGTCGGGTCATTCGGGATAATCTCAGAGCAGCGCAGTCCTGTCAGAAGAGATATTATGATAGCAAGCATCGTGACATGTCTTATGAGCTCGATGACTTCGTCTATCTCAAGGTGTCCCCTATGAAGGGTACACAATGTTTTGGCATCAAAGGTAAGCTTGCACCTCGTTTCGTTGGTCCTTTCAGAGTTGTTGGCAAGAGAGGCGACCTTGCGTATCAGCTCGAGCTCCCTTCAAACTTTGCAAATGTGCATGACGTGTTCCATGTCTCTCAGCTTCGGAGATGCTTCAAGACTCCCGAGCGCACAGTTCATCTTCAAGACATCGACCTTCAACCCGACCTATCCTATCGTGAGCATCCAGTTGCGGTTCTCGAGGTGGCTGAGCGCAAGACCCGCAACAAGTCTGTCAAATTTCTCAAGGTGCACTGGTCACATCATTCCGATAAAGAGGCCACTTGGGAACGCGAGGATCACCTCCATTCTGAATTCCCAGAGTTCTTTCAGTCCTAGATCTCGGGACGGGATCTTTTTGTAGTGTGGGAGAGTTTGTAATGGACCAAAGTGTAACTTGCCTTATTTGGAACCTTCTTGTATGTGGGTCCATCATGTCAGTGCAATGAGAGTTATATTCCTTGTGGTATTTCATGTGCATGCCTTGTTTCCTTTGCATTCATGCATCCATTCATCCATGCCTCTTTGTGTTTGTTGCCTTGCGAATCCATGTATGTGGTATGTGATGTGATGGTATGTGATGTGATGGTATGTGATGTGATGATGTGTGGTGCATTTGAAAGTGTGGTGCAATAATGTTAGTTTTCAAATAGGTTTCAAAACTCCCCCCTTGTCTATTTCTTAAAGCTCAAGTTTCACTTGCTCCATCCCTGTTTGAAAAGTGTTCATATTTCAAAGTGATTTGTGGTGGATGTGACGCTAGGTTTATAGTGTTTTGAAACTTTGTTTGAGTGGTGTAAATATTCACAAAACAGATTAATTAATTCTGTTTTGTAAATATTTAAATGCTCCAAAAATTCCCTTTTCATTTTATCTAAATACGTCATAATTCCTTATCACCACGGGCATTTTTGTTTTATTTTTAGGGTCAACAGTGTTGCCTGTGCAATTGTTTTTGCCTCTATTTATTTTATTTAAATAGGTCATAATTCTTTTTCTCTACCTGGCGCCTTCGAGCGGGCTTTCTCCCCTAGCTGGCTCAGTAACACCTCCTCGCGTGCAGCCCACCTCCTTCCTTCTCCTCTAGACGGCGTCTCCTTCCTCTGTCGCCTTTCCGTCAGTCTTCTTCAGAGACAGCGCGACACACACGACGTCGTCTCACGGACATCGAGGCCGCGCGTCCCTCGCCTCCTCCTCCTCCTATAAAGCCCCCTTGGCGTCCGTGCAAGGCCTAGGGATCCTCCAAGCCGCCGCCACTCCCTTCCTCTTCCTCCTCCCTCTCCCCGGATCGAAAGTAGTCGGGCCAAGCTCCTCCTCCGCCATGGCCGTAACTTCAGAGCTCCTCGCCGTCGTTGTCGTGCATCTTCGCCCTCTCCGAGCAGCCCATGAGCACACGGGACCTCAAGGGGATCCGTCCCTGCAGCAAGGAGGTGCAGATCGGCTCTGCTTCGACGACGTCAATGTCGTCCCCTTCTTCCTCTTCCGCGCCTACGATCTCCTCCGCCTCGGCTTCTTCCCCTACTTCCTCTCTGGCAGGCTCGGCTTCCTCGACCAGTGGGTGAGCACGAGAAAGCTTTCCCTTCCCCCGTAGCTAGATCACGCGTATAGGGTCGTATCATTGTAACACCCTGGATTTTGCCCATTTCTTTTTCTTTGATTTTCATGTGGATTTGCTTTTCTGTGGTTTAATAATTTTGAAACCTAAAGGGATTACCCTTGATTTCTTTTTCTTAGTGGCTTGCCAACCTTCAAACCACCCCAAGACCTAGCCATTTCCATCTTGATCCAATCCCAAAATTCCTTTCCATGGGAATATTCCTTTTTCTTTTAAAGGAATAATCATGTTTGCCTTGAGTTGTGAAGCAACCCCCATTTATATCTCTCCAAAAATTCTCAAATAATTCTCATAAATCTATTGGGTCATATCTTCCTAAGATATGACAAAATATTTCTTTGCCATGTTCAAAACTATTCCTCAATAATTCCTTTTCTGATTCTGCCCTATATACCAAGTTGTGAAGCAAGTACCCTTTTTATTTGCTTGATTGCTCTCAAAATTTGTGGGCACTTTTTCCTAGACATATCATTGCCTCATGCCAAAATGCAGCTCAAATTAGCTAGTAAATAGTTCTTGGCAAATTTCTAAAGTTTCTGATCCAGAGAAAGCTTTGTGACGCAAGTGCTAGCTAGGAGTGCTCAAATGAGTTGAATCTTTTTCATCATCTCAATATGCTCAAATAATGCCTATCCACCAAATTTTAGCATCACACCTTCAACCATGTGACCATAGCATCAAATCTTTGTCTCTGGTCATTATTTGGATTTGTGAAGCAACTATATTTTATATTGCTCCATAAATTCTGAATTTTTACCAGGACACTCTCCTATCTATAAAATCTTTCTAAACCAATTTTGAGCCCATTTAATCTAGCCAATTAATTCCAGTAATTCTTCAAAGCTTCTGTCCAGAGAGAAACTGTATGAAGGAAGTGCCACTTGAGCTTATCAAGATGGCATGAATTTTATACAACATCCTCACATGCCCAAATTATTCATATCCTCCAAGTTTGAGCTCAATCCAAGCATGTATGTGAGTGCCACTCCAAAATTTCTATTCTGGACCAGATTAGCCAGTTGCAAAGCAACTATATTAAATATTGCTCCTCTGATCCTCAAATTTCACATGATTGTAGTCCCTCCTACCCTAAGCCTCCCAGACATAATATTTTGACCTTATCTCTTCCCTGTTGACCACAGTGACAGTGCCAAGTTGGCAACAGCAATCTTGTAGTGAAGTTTCCCATCACCCCAGTGCTTGCTTTTGTGATCCATCACCTCCATGCTTCCTTGGGGACCAAGTACTTCACCCCAGACAAGGTGTGCCAGCCCCTCGTGTCTCCTCAGCGCCAGTGCATGTGGTGACCACCACCCTCGCATGCCATGGACGCGAGCTGCATGTTTGCTAGCTCGGGCCCCTCCTTTGCTCGTCATTTCCACACGCCTCGTCGTGTCCAGAAGCTCCCCATCGTCGTCCTCTACCTCCTGGAGCCCTCTCCCCCTCTCAAGTCCTCTCCTGAGCGGTGTTGTAGCCATGCCCGCGACGTGGTCGTCCCTGTCGCCGTCGCGTCCCATCGTCGAGCTCTCCTGATGCTCCCCTGTTTCTCCTCGCCCCTGGAGGCCCTGCCGACGTCGCCTTCGACTGCCACATGCCTTGGTGCACCAGTGTTAGAATTTTAGGGTTTGTGGTCTACCCCCTATTCCTCTGCGCTTATCCGTGGTGCCGCTCACAATTCGCATCTCTGAGGCTAGGGGGTAGGGACCTTCTTATACTGTCTTTCCAAAGAGTCCACCTCTTATACAGATATAAGATTCCTAGTATTTTTCACTAGTTTCCGGGATAGAGTCCAGATCAAATTACCAACCACAATCATATTTTTCTATTAACGGATTCTACCCGTTATGTCCCTCGAGCACACGCTTGTGAGCAACGCATCGTAATAGAGTGTAAATTCCTCTAATTACGTAGATCAACATTAGGGCTGTAATCTAACTATACCATCTAGCTCCTTCCGATCATCAGTGTACCCGGGTAGTCTTTCCAATATAAATAGTATATTGTATTCCATTGATGATCGACCAGCTTCCTTAAGTATATAACTTAAGTATGTTCCAACAAGTAATAATTCTATGATAATCATGTAAAGTAATTCCATGTATACATACATGTCTAATTTCATAATGAGGTATTCCGAATATTAACAATTCCTATTATTTGAATATAGTTGCAGGACACATAATTCCAACACCCAGTGCAGCGATAAGGCCGCCACGGCGGCGGTGCCAATCCGCTCGTCCCGGACGGCTATAAAAGCGGCAGCCTCGAACCTCCCCGCGCATCCCAAGCCACCTCCACCCCTTCCTCTTTCTCCTAGGAGCGTCCCCGTCCTCTCCCTCGAGCCGAGGAGCTCTCCTGCCCTCCAATGGCCGCGTTGGCCGCCGCTCCCCCTCGCCAAAATTCGCTCCCCTCCCGCCCCCGGTTCTTCGACAGTCGCCACGGACGACCTCCTCCTCACCCAAGAAAGCTCCGCCTACCTCCTCTTCCTCTCAGGATAGCCCAGAGCTTCGGCTCGAGCTCTCCACCGCTGCCCTTTCCCTCCACCTCGACCAGTCGCCTTAGGGCACCCGTGTCTCCGCCTCGACCACCCACGGGCGCGGGGTGCATCAGGGCATCCATCCCCATCGGTGCCCAGGGCCGACACGGCCTCCTGCCGCCAGCGCCGGCGAGGCCGTCGCCTCTACTGCCTTCGGTCGGGACAGATGAGGGAGGAGGAAGAAGAAGATAGGGGGAGGAGAGATAGGAGCGCGGGCCCCACCTGTAAGCGACCAGAGGCCGGCCCCGCCGCTGCTGACGTGTATAAGTGGAGGCGCCCCGTTATGAATACGTTTTCCCCTCTCGGAAACGCATTACTCCAAAGGCGCTTGCAGTTATTTCAGCCAGGGACCGGGTTGTGAATATTTTTATTTGAAACAAGTCCCTGCCACCAAAACCTTTATAACTTTTTATCCGTGACTCCGATTCCAGTGATTCCAGCGGCCGCGTATTCGTCTCGTCGCGCCCGTCAAGATGGTATCATTTCTACCATGTGATCTCACAGTAGAAATGATCATGTTTCCCTTGTCGTAAACAGCCCCTCCTCCGAGAGAGAACTATTTCCAGCAATTCCTTCCGCGAGTTTTTCGCGCTTCTTCCCGGTGGTTTCATCATCCGAGGCAAGCCACAACTTTCATTTGCTTTATTGCATTGCAACGTTATAGTCTCATCAACTACTTTGATAATAAATGTATCTCTTGATAGTCCGGCATATGAGTATGCACTATTTGAATAAATGAATGCCGTGTTGAGCACAAGACCGTTAATAACTAACGCTTTCACCCACTAATTTACTCTATACTATTGAGATTACTGTCTATGATTACTTTGTGAACATGGATCGACAGTAGTGGCTAGAGCTTATCAGATTGCTATGACATTGGAGGGTCAGTTGTGACAGATTATTCAGGATAAGATACCTAGTTGGTTGATCAGAGTCACCTCTCCGGGCCCATTCGCACAACCACCTCTTGCCGATATGGGACGGCCTTGACTTGAGCTGTTCGCGTGATCGCTTTCATCGGTAACTCCAAAGAGGGAGGGTTATGCATGTGCGCTACCTTGGCCCGGTAGGCGGTGATAACCCTGTGAGCCAGTTGAGTTGTTTGGGGTACCCGTCCCCGTTTGGGACAGTTTTGTTTGGCCACGACGGTGGCAGGTGTCATGAGGACAAAGGGCCACCCAGGGCAGGACTCCGAAAGGGAGTGGTTGCCGGTGGTACGATGAAAGGGTCATGGTGCAGGCAAGTTTCGTTGAAGCAATGTTGGTCCACCCGAATGGGATCACGAGGTCAGTGTTCCAGAGTGTGGGTAAAATGTGCAACCTCTGCAGAGTGAAAAATCTATTCGAATAGCCAATTCCACGGCATTGGACAGCCCGACCAGACCTTAGTAGAAGGTCAACCGTATCTGTGATAGTAATGATGGAAGAACTCGTCTGAGTATGTTACAGTTGGGCATCGTGTCGGTGTTACAGATGGGCATCGTGCCGGTGATAAGTCCTGGTATCCATCTTGAGGATACTCGCTAAGGATCTTGGTAAGATCACATGAGTTGGTATCACCCGAGTATGGTGAGAGTAGCCTGGTATAGTTGGTGCCCTCCTACTCCTTTAGTATTAATGGATCTTCTCTTAATCTTGATTGCTATGATGTTGTCTTGCTTTAATGCTAATGTTTGTCGTGAGCTTGCGAGTACATTCAAAGTACTCACCTGGCTTGTCATGCCAGTTTGCAGGTCATGCCTTGATTGCTTAATTGTCGAAGATTCCGAGTTGCGAGCTAGGATGCGCGTTCCAGCCAGAGTCCCTGCGGAGTGGAGTTCATCACATTGGTAGCTGTTCCGCTGCTAGCGTAAGATTTACCGTAGGCACGTGTAGTATCGCCAAGGCGATGTAATCCATGTATCCTTGTAATCGTTTCCATAGTAATAAAGAGCTGATTTTTTCTGTGCCAACGGTTTCGTATTCCAGAAGACTGGTCCTTGGGCTGGAATACGGGGCGTTCCGGTTTCCTCCGAGCCGGGTGCCACAAGAGTTGGTATCACACCAGGTGTGGCTGTAGGATGCCCTAGACCGCGCGAGCATTAGTAACCAGTAGTACAGGATCCAGTTGGTTTGCTGCACTTGTTTGTTGCATTTGATTGTGCATGGCATGCATATAAACTAGATACTTTATTACTAACAATGGATCCGGTGAGTGTAGGTGGCATCGGTTTCGATTCGCCACATGCACTCTCCAGCCTGCTTTCTTCTTTCTTGGTGTGGTGTCATCTTCGCTTCAGCGGAGTGATGCCAGGGTGCGTGGTGATGTCGATCCCTTGTCGGATTGATGCACCGGTACAACACCAATGCATTCCCTTCAGTCGCCCTATGGTCTCGGTGATAGACATGCTTCTATCCCAGATCTTGCCCATCCCTCTAGCCGCGTTGGCAACCCTTACTGATCTTGCTTATCAGAAAAGGGCAAGGCCCGCAATCCCTTCTTTTCATAGTTATCCTTCTCTGCCATCCATCCTCTGGACGAGTACGGTTCTCTTCCGTACACTTGATGATGACGTGGTCGAGACCCTGTGTTCCGACCCATGATCACCAAGTTTGTCCTTGCCACCATGTCCGTCTAGACGGAATCGGTGTAAGTCCCTCTCTGGTGTAGCTTTGTTTACACCGACCCCCACCTTCCACACATTGATTCACCTTTGTGCACACCACCACAGCATGTTAGACCGTAGTACCGGAGTTCTTGCGAGATTCTTGTGCTTAAGTAGGAATGCATATCATCGCTGTGAATAGTTGTAGAATGTAGGCTATTACCGGTATGTGATCTTGCCGCTTTGTGTTTGTTGTTTGCTTCTTTTTTGGACCCTTGGTGTTACCTTACTTCCCCTTATGGAGATTTCTCACCAACATTGGACTCGAAGAATTTGTGAAGAGACGGTCAGTCGGAAGCTCAGTTCTGCGATATGGAATTTTCAGCGGAATGCATTATATCAGGAATATCGAGCCCGAATATAAATGGTATCCTGCCCAGAGGAATTATCAGCATCAAGTATACCTCCGTGCAACTTTTTCAGCAGCGATCATGGAATCAACAAGAAGGAAGAGATGCGTATAGTTCGAGTCAAAGGTATGATGCATATACAAGGTAAAGTCTGTTATGAATAAAATTCGAAACCTGCTACACTATGAAAGGAAGTAAGAATGAGCTATGAACCTAATGTCCAGCAAGAGGGTTAGCCGAATGCGATATTGCATACAACAAGTGACCAACAACAGGAACGTTAAGAATAAATACATGCATTTAGCTTGCATATGGCAAAAGGACGCTTCACATATAAGCAACCCAGTCGTCCCTCGCAAGCTACCCAAAAAGCTTATGGCACAAGATTCAGGTGACTTCCCCAAGGTGACACGTGGATCTTTGTCCAAGACACCCATGCTTCGCCAGTAGGACATCACAGCAAGCTTCTAGCATAAGGTATCGATTCTTATCCAGCAAGTCTTCAAGGAAGGAAAGCACTTGAAATATGGTACCCATGCTTCTTCAAGAAGCTATCCCGATTGAAGCGTCAAGCACAAGCTACCCAGTCGTCCTAGACACGATACCCAGGATGACTTACAACACAAGCTAAGTAAACCCTTGTTGGAAAGGTATCGCATTCTCACTAGTACAAGTTATTCCACTAACAGTTGGCCGCATATCACCGTGCATCTCAAGGATTAAATCCGCCATAGTTGGTCAGAAGACAAAATAGTCAGTCAAGACACCAGTCTGCTTCAGGAATCAAGCACTCGGCCACATAAACCCAATATATATATGGTGGACATGTTACCAAGGCCATATGAGTTAGTCATATAACGGTGATAGCCCGATGAGAATCCGACTAGTGCATGAAGAAGAACGCCAGCTATACACTTCAATAAGATGACCAACAACCTAGGGAAAAGATGTATGGGACACGGATGAACCCTTGCCCATCTTTCTTTGGCAAATGGCACCACGCCTGCATTCTGAGTTGTTTCCGGCCGTCCAGGGTGGATGCCGACTTTTATTTCTCTTGTCAACAACTAGCCCGTGTTCTGAGCTGCTTTTCGACCGTCTTGGACAGTTGTTGAGTTTCTCCTCGTAGTAGTGACCCTATGCTCTGAGCTATTTCTTAGCTGTCTTAGGGAACTGCTACTTTCTTCTTATCGACACCGTCTCATGCTCTGAGCTGCTTTTCAGCCGTCTTGAGTCGGGGTTGAGTTACTCCAGTAATGTCCCAGATCTGAGTTGTAAAGACCGTTCTGGTGGCTACTGGTTTATTTGCCGGTTTTATCCAAGGGTTTAGACGGTCGTTATCCCACAGCTACAACTTGTTAAGCAATATGCCTGCCAGAACATGGTACCTGGCAGCACCCATGGTCATCCGAAGGAATAAAGAGTACATGAGACCAAGCTCTTTCAGCTAAGGATCCATGCAACAAGAACTATAATGAAAGGGCAAGATTGCCCATACAGATATGATAATGGTTGCAAGGTCAACATGGCGCATATATTCAAGACAGTCCGGTTCGATACCAAACACCGTGGGAACACACCCATGGAGTCTATTCAAATTGCAAAGACCCTATATCGAGTCAATCCGCTCAGCCCAACCAGATATGCTCAGATCGGAATATTCAGATCTATGAAGACCACCCAACAGTTAGATTACGACAATAATGATGCAATGTTGCACGGCCTACTATTCATTTAAAGATGACGACAAACGAAATGACCAGAATGTGGGGCAACAACCTCGAAGCATGTGTCCGCACATATGGGAATCCGTCAAAAGATAATTTGTCGTAACAAGATATCTCTGCCAGAATCTCCAACAGTCAAGTCAGCATATATATAAACAGATGAAAGTTAGAGTAACATATAAGGATCCGGTGGAACAAACCACCCTGAAACCAGATAGTCAGTCAACAAAGATGTTATCAGAAGTATTATTCTAAGGAAAGAAGGAAACCCAATTTGGAAACAGTTTCCTCAAGAAAGGATACTTATGTTGAGCCTTGAGCAATCAAATCTGGAGGACGAGATTTCTTTAATGGGGGTACGTTTGTAACACCCTGGATTTTGGCCATTTCTCTTTCTTTGATTTTCATGTGGATTTGCTTTTTTGTGGTTTGATAATTTTGAAACATAAAGGGATTACCCTTGATTTCTTTTTCTTAGTGGCTTGCCAACCTTCAAACGACCCCAAGACCTAGCCATTTCCATCTTGAGCCAATCCCAAGATTCCTTTCCATGGGAATATTCCTTTTTCTTTTAAAGGAATAATCCTGTTTGCCTTGAGTTGTGAAGCAACCCCCATTTATATCTCTCCAAAAATTCTCAAATAATTCTCATAAATCTATTGGGTCATATCTTCCTGAGATATGACAAAATATTTCTTTTCCATGTTCAAAAATGTTCCTCAATAATTCCTTTTCTGATTCTGGCCCATCTATAAAGTTGTGAAGCAAGTACCCTTTTATTTGCTTGATTTCTCTCAAAATTTGTGGGCACTCTTTCCTAGCCATATCATTGCCTCATGCAAAAATTCAACTCAAATTAGCTAGTAAATATTTCTTGGCAAATTTCCAAAGTTTCTGATCCAGAGAAAGCTTTGTGAAGCAAGTGCTAGCTAGGAGTGCTCAAATGAGTTGAATCTTTGACATCATCTCAATATGCTCAAATAATGCCTCTCCACCAAATTTTAGCATCACACCTTCAACCATGTGACCATAGCATCAAATCTTTGTCTCTGGTCATTATTTGGATTTGTGAAACAACTATATTTTATATTGCTCCATAAATTCTAAATTTTTACCAAGACACTATCCTATCTATAAAACCTTGCTAAATCAATTTTGAGCCCATTTCATCTAGCCAATTAATTCCAGTAATTCTTCTAAGCTTCTGTCCACAGAGAAACTGTATGAAGGAAGTGCCACTTGGGCTTATCAAGATGGCCTGAATTTTATACAACATCCTCACATGCCCAAATTATTCATCTCCTCCAAGTTTGAGCTCAATCCAAGCATGTATGTGAGTGCCACTCCAAAATTCCTATTCTGGACCAGATTAGCCAGTTACAAAGCAACTATATTAAATCTTGCTCCTCTGATCCTCAAATTTCACAGGGTTGTAGTCCCTCCTACCCTAAGCCTCCCAGACATAATCTTTTGACCTTATCTCTTTCCTGTTGACCACAGTGACAGTGCCAAGTTGGCAACAACAATCTTGTAGTGAAGTTTCCCATCACCCCAATGCTTGGTTTTGTGATCCATCACCTCCAGGCTGCCTTGGGGACCAAGTACTTCACCCCAGACAAGGTGTGCCAGCCCCTCGTGTCTCCTCAGCGCCAGTGCATGTGGTGACCACCACCCTGGCATGCCATGGACGGGAGTTGCATGTTTGCTAGCTCGGGCCCCTCCTTTGCTCGTCGCTTCCGCACGCATCATCGTGTCCAGCAGCTCCCCATCGTCGTCCTCTACCTCCTAGAGCCCTCTCCCCCTCTCAAGTCCTCTCCTGAGCGGTGCTCTAGCCATGCCCGCGACGTGGCCGTCCCTGTCGCCGTCACGTCCCGTTGTTGAGCTCTCCTGAAGCGCCCCTGTTTCTCCTTGCCCCTGGAGGCCGTGCCGACGTCGCCTTCGACTGCCACATGCCTTGGTGCACCAGTGCAGCGATAAGGCCGCCACGGCGGCGGTGCCAATCCGCTCGCCCTGGCCGGCTATAAAAGCGGCAGCCTCGAGCCTCCCCGAGCATCCCAAGCCACCTCCACCCCTTGCTCTTTCTCCCAGGAGCATCCCCGTCCTCTCCCTCGAGCCGAGGAGCTCTCCTGCGCTCCAATGGCCGCGCTGGCCGCCGCTCCCCCTCGCCAAAATTCGCTCCCCTCCCGCCCCCAGTTCTTCGGCAGTCGCCACGGCCGACCTCCCCCTCACCCCAGCAAGCTCCGCCTGCCTCCTCTTCCTCTCAGGATAGCCTAGAGCTTCAGCTCGAGCTCTCCACCGCCGCCCTTTCCCTCCACCTCGACCGGCCGCCTTAGGGAACCCGTGTCTCCGCCTCGACCACCCACGGGCGCGGGGTGGATCGGCGCAATCATCCCCATCGGCGCCCAGGGCCGACGCGACCTCCTGCCACCGGCGCCGGCGAGGCCGTCGCCTCTACTGCCTTCGGTCGGGACAGATGAGGGAGGAGGAAGAAGAAGATAGGAGGAGGAGAGAGAAGGAGCGTGGGCCCCGCCTGTAAGCGACCAGAGGCCGGCCCCGCCGCTCCTGACGTGTATAAGTGGAGGCGCCCGACCAAGAATACATTTTCCCCTCTGGGAAACACATTCCTCCAAAGGCGCTAGCAGTTATTTCAACCAGGGACCCGGTTGTGAATATTTTTATTTCAAACAAGTCCCTGCCACCAAAACCTTTATAACTTTTTATCCGTGACTCCGTTTCAGTGATTCCAGCGGCCACGACTTTGTCTCGTCGAGCCCGTAAATATGGTATCATTTCCCCCATGTGATCTCATAGTAGAAATGACCATGTTGCCCTTGCCGTAAACAGCCCCTCCTCCGAGAGAGAACTGTTTCCGGCAATTCCTTCCGCGAGTTTTTTGTGCTTCTTCCCGGTGGTTTCATCATCCTAGGCAAGCCACAACTTTCATTTGCTTTATTGCATTGTAACATTATAGTCTCATCGACTGCTTTGATAATAAATATATCTGTTGATAGTCCGCCATATGAGTATGCACTGTTTGAATAAATGAATGTCGTGTTGAGCACAAGACCGTTAGTAACTAACGCTTTCACCCACTAATTTACTCTATACTGTTGAGATTACTATCTATGATTACTTTGTGAACATGGATCAACAGTAGTGGCTAGAGCTTATCAGATTGCTATGACATTGGAGGGTCAGATGTGAAAGATTATTCAGGATAAGATACCTGGTTGGTTGATCAGAGTCACCTGTCCGGGCCCATTCGCACAACCACCTCTTGCCGATATGGGACGGCCTTGACTTGAGTTGTTCGCGTGATCGCTTTCATCGGTACCTCCAAAGAGGGAGGGCTATGCACGCGCGCTACCTTCGCCCGGTAGGCGGTGATAACCCTGTGAGCCAGTTGAGTTGTTTGGGGTACCCGTCGCCATTTGGGACAGTTTTGTTTGGCCACGACGGTGGCAGGTGTCATGAGGACATAGCTGTCATGAGGACACACGGCCACCCAGGGCAGGACTCCGGAAGGGAGTGGTTGCCGGTGGTACGATGAAAGGGTCACGGTGCATGCAAGTTTTGTTGGAGCAATGCTGGTCCATCCGAATGGGATCACGAGGTCAGTGTTCCAGAGTGTGGGTAAAGTGTGCAACCTCTGCAGAGTGAAAAATCTATTTGAATAGCCGAGTCCTTGGTATTGGACAACCCGACTAGACCTCAGTAGAAGGTCAACCGTATATATGATAGTAATGATGGAAGAACTCGTCTGAGTATGTTACAATTGGGCATCGTGTCGGTGTTACAGATGGGCATCGTGCCGGTGATAAGTCCTGGTATCCATCTTGAGGATACTCGCTAAGGATCTTGGTCAGATCACATGAGTTGGTATCACCCGAGTATGGTGAGAGTAGCTTGGTATAGTTGGTTCCCTCCTACTCCTTTAGTGTTAATGGATCTTCTCTTAATCTTGATTGCTATGATGTTATCTTGCTTTAATGCTAATGTTTTTCGTGAGCTTGCGAGTACATTCAAAGTACTCACCTGGCTTGTCATGCTAGTTTGCAGGTCATGCCTTGATTGCTTAATTGTCGAAGATTCCGAGTTGCGAGCTAGGATGCGCGTTCCAGCCAGAGTCCCTGCGAAGTGGAGTTCATCACATCGGTAGCTGTTCCTGCTAGCGTAAGATTTACCGTAGGCAGGTGTAGTAACACCATGGCGATCTAATCCATGTATCCTTGTAATCATTTCCATAGTAATAAAGAGCTGATTTGTTTTGTGCCAATGGTTCCGTATTCCAGAAGACTGGTCCTTGGGCTGGAATACGGGGCGTTCCGGTTTCCTCCGAGCCAGGTGCCACAATCATCGCCGCCGTCTTCTCTCTGTCGCCGGCGCCGCCGTGCTTGTCGCAGCAGTAGGTATAGGCCGTCTCGTGGCGAGTTAGGTAGTGGAATGGAACCGTGGGAGCTCCTTCTCCCTTCCATCGAAGAGTCGTTGCTTAATTTGAAGTAGAACGCCGGCGATGACCTCCCCTGTTCCAGCCACCGTTGGGCAGAGGTAGAACCAGAGGAGTTGCTCAAAAGAGCAGAGCCCCCCTCTCTGTTAAGAATCGTTGCAGCAGCGCAGTGGTAGGTGGTGTTTTGATGTGCGACAGGTCCTCGGTTCGAAACCCGCAGCGTCCCTTTTGTTTTGTGGATTTCATGGCACAGTAGCAACACGGGATAGCTTATCCTATTTTACCCCTCTGTTCTGTCGAGCCAAGGCTGCTAGCCGAGTGGTGCTAGTGCTGGTGGTGAACCAGGGGCACCTGGGTTCAATTCCCCCCAAGCCCCTTTTATTTTTGCCTATTTCCTTTTGCTATTTTCATTGTTGGGCATATTAGTTGTTGTGGTATGCTAGGTTAGCAAGTGTGGTTTTTTTTGCCTCACAACCAGTAGATTTTTCCCTTGCTCTAGTTAGTGTGCATGAGTAGTTTGGTATGCTTATGTTAGTGAGCTAGTGCTTGGTGTAGGGTGTATAAGTGATGCAAGCTTGTGTGATATGCATGTGTAGGAGTTAGTGTTTGATGAGTGGTGTGTAGGTGATGCTAGTATTTGTGTGTGCAAGCATCTATGTGCATGTGTGCTTGTGTGGTGCAAGCACCCAAGGAGTGTGTAGCTGTAAGTCACCATGTGTATGTGTGTTGTGAGCTTGTGGTGTTATGCACTAGTGTAGGTGTAGGAGATGTCCTTGTGTTGATGTAGATGTAAGCATGTATGACATTGTGTGTTTGTGTGCATGTGTGTGTGACACCCACATGCCCAAGGCATGGGTTGCCTTGATGAGCACTTGAGTGCAAGCATATGTGAGTAGGAGATAGTGGTAGTTGTTGGAGTGTATGTATGTGAAGTGTGTGTATGCTTGAAGGATGTGAGTGTGTATGGTGATATGCTATGGCACACATACATGAGGTCTAAACCCTCATGTCACCATTGAAGTTGTGAGAGTGTGCAAGTGCATGTGTAGGTGATGACTAGTGTTCAACACATGTGATATAGCACTATTTGCATCATGTGATTCCATGTAGAATTTCTTCTTAGCTTTGTGCCCATTTGTTCTATGCAAGTACCTAGGTATTATATATGTTTTTGGGGTAGAATCATCCCAGGAATCCAATGGTGAAATCAGATTTCCCTTTGGAACACTTCCTGGGAATGTCATTTTTCTCTTTTGTTCTAAGTTTAGAGCTTGGTTCCATGTGATGTGATGAGCCCAAGAGGATGATTCCTTGTTGTGGCAGTAGAGGGTGAACCCCTCTACAGCATGGTGGTGGTGTTTCATGCTTAAGAGTTTACATGTGCAAGTTGTGCCTAGTCAAAGTAGGCATGTGGCTGAAAATATCAGCTTAGTGAAAATCACAGATTTTCACTAAGCTGATATCTGAGAAACTGTTGTTATTTTCTTCCCTTGTAGTTGTGCTTGCAAAAGTTCATGTGTTGGGAATCAGCCCCTGCAATCAACTGGAAAGTTGGAGATTTTGTGTTTGTCTAGCTCTCTGTCAATTTTCATTCCATTTGACTTCCTGCTGATATTGTTTTGGGTGCTGTCAAAATGCTTCACAGCATAAACAGCTAGTGAGAATCTGAGAATTTCACGAAGTCCCTGAAAATTGATATTTTTGTCCAAGTTAGCAGTTGTAGATCTTTTTGTGTGTAACTCCTTTGTATTATCTTTTTGCTCATGCTTGTAGAGCTTTTGAATAGCTCTTGCCACATATCTTATTTGGCACATTTGGGTGGTTGTAGGTGCTTTGCATGTAGCTCTCAAACTGCTATGTTGCTGTTTAGGACAGAATGTATAGTTTTGTTGTTTTGATGCTTGTGAGTGCATAGTTGATGGTGAGGTGAGTTTCTTGGCACCACCCCATCTATGTTTGGTTGTTTGATCATTTGGCAACCTGGGAATACCAAAAGTATGCCATTGGAGAGTGCTTGTGGTAGTTTTGATCTGTAGGACTCCATCTCTTGTTTCGTTGTTTCCGGTTGATCCGTAGCTCCGTTCGTAACGTTCTTTATATGTTTTTGCATCGTTTTCCTGTGATGCATCTATTCATGTCATCTTCATGCATGTCAAGATAGCTTAGAGGGACGTTCTGCCCAGAAGTTTGTAGTTTCTTCTCATGTATATGCAAGTGATTAGAATAGAGATGCATGCTACATTCTCATCTCATGCATCATGTGCTTATTGCATCATGTTGTGTTGTTGTTCATTGGATGCTATTTTAATGTTGGGTAGCACCGGGATCAGAGAGCGAGTACGTGGATCCGGGAGAGTACGTGCAGGACGAACAAGAGCAGTTCCAAGCTGAAGACATCACAGGCAAGATGACGTGACCTTGATACCATCTCTAGTCTTGTTGTGCCTAGATTCATGTTTCCTTCGTCATATGCTCGCTGCCTACCACTGAAATAATTGCCTCCTGATATTGCCATGAAACCCAAACACTTTCCCCTCCTAGCAAATATTGAATGGCTAAGTAGGCTTCCTCAACTTCTAATGTTAGCGTTGCTAGTTGCAGGTTCAATTGTCTCATGTGATAACATGAGTTTGATATCATTATGTTAAATCTGTTATTTAATGAATGCACCTATATACTTGGTACATGACGGGAGGCCTAACCTTTTGTCAGGTGTTTTCTTCCATTATTGCCGCCATAGTTTTCGGCTACCGGTGTTTGATTCCATAACTGATCGCTCCTAACACGTTCGGGGTTGTTATGGGGACCCCCTTGATAAATCGTGTAGTGTTAAGACTTGTCCGACAGAACCCAACATTGGTTTTAATGTGCTAATCACTTAATAATAATCTGCATAGGGAATAGCTACCCCCGAGGAATTAATCAACAACCTGGGCCAGTGCTCCTCATGAGTGTTGGTCCAACCCAGAGCTACTTATTACGCTCCCCGGGGCAACTCGATGTTTTGGCGTGGTAACCATCGCTCATCCGTCGTGTCCTGAGACTGAGATACGCGGCTCTTATCGGGGTCGTCGACACGAGGGAGGTCCTGCTAGTCTTGTCTTACCTTAGCGATATATCTTGCGTATAGGAATCCCGGTGAAGCTTTGGTTCTCCCCAGAGTTGAGGTTTTCCTCTAAGGAATCCGACGAGATCACGAGATTCGTGATAGAGGATTACTTTGCGGCCCGTGACCGTTTGTGATGGACTAGTTGGAGCACCCCTGCAGGGTTTAATCTTTTGGAAAGCCGTGCACGCGGTTATATGGCAACTTGGAATATTTGTTAACATCTGGTTCTAAATAACTTGAACTAATTCTAATAAAATTGCCAACCGTGTGCGTAACCGTGACTGCCCCCTTCAAAGACCTCTCTTCGATCAGGAACACGGCGGGGTTATGTTTGACGTAAGTAGGTGTTCAAGATCACTTATTGATCAGCTAGTCTTCGCCCGCTAGCATAGACCACCATGAATAACTTGTTCTACGTAAGTTAGCCACCATAAATGCTTAGGATGTTGCAACCTAAACACTGAACCTTCCTCACCTAATAACTTGACTAGTTTCGGTACCGAGGTCATAGATTGATGAGTCCCTGTGGCTCACAGATTACTTCAACACCCCAACAGGTACAGGTACGCCCAACACAGGTGATCCCTATGGCATGCAGCTCGCGTGGCAGTACGATGAGGAGAATGACCGCATGTACGTGAACTATCCAGAAGACTGAGGCATGGTCGTGATCGTGGGCAAGCATGCAGGGTAGCATAGTCTTTTCTCAAGTTATGTAGTCCGTAGCGGAACTACCTTGTATGAATAAATGTGTGATGTAAACTCTGATATTATCTATGAGATGGCAAACGATTCCCTATTTGTCATCCTTTTATTATGTATGTGCTATATTATCGTGCTTGCGAAACGCTTAGATGCGCTTCTTTCCATTTTGGGCCTCGTTCCCTAAATCGGAAAGGACTGCATCTTAGTCGTTATATGTAATTAGCGAGCATGGTGGAAATCTCAACCTCAGGTATCCTCCTCTTATTAGTCACAATATCCTTCATGTACTTAGCATAAGGAGACATTTTGAGCATATCTGTCAAACGCATTTGCAGAAAGACAGGTCTAATCATTTCAACAAATCGCTCA
Source organism: Hordeum vulgare subsp. vulgare (assembly GCF_904849725.1). Lineage (NCBI taxonomy): Eukaryota > Viridiplantae > Streptophyta > Magnoliopsida > Poales > Poaceae > Hordeum > Hordeum vulgare. The sequence continues at coordinate 595,118,582 of NC_058519.1, read as the reverse complement.
AAATCCTCATCATCCTTTTTCTTGGATGGTTTGGGAGGAAAGGGCATGGGTTTCTGAACCCATGGTTCCCTTTCTTTACCATGCTTCCTAGCAATGAAGTCGTTCTTATCGTATCTCCTATTCTTAGGTTGTGGGTTATCAAGATTAACAGGTTCAATCTCCACATCCTTATCATTGCTAGGTCGAGCATCTTCATGAACATCACTATCGATATTATCATTAGGCTCACGTTCATCACCAGATTGTGTTTCAGCATCAGAAACAGAGATATCGTTTGGATTCTCGAGTGTAACAGCGATAGGGTTGCTAGCCTGCAAGTTCCTATCATCTTTCTTTTTCTTTCTAGGATGACTAGGTGCCTCGGTGCTAACTCCTTGATAATCTTGTTCAATTCTCTTAGGATGACCCTCAGGATACAAAGGTTCCTCGGTCATTCTACCGCCTCTAGTGACGACTCTCACAGAATTGTCATTCAACTCATTGAGCAAGTCATTTTGAGCCTTAAGTACTTGTTCTACTTGAGTAGTAACCATAGAGGCATGTTTACTCAAAAGCTTAAGATCATTGACGTTTCTGTCCACACAAGCACTTAAATGACAAAGCATACGAGCATTCTGTTCCAATTGTCTGCTAACATAATCATTGAAACTTTGTTGTTTGGCAACAAAGTTATCAAATTCATCCAGGCATAAGCTAGCAGGTTTATCAAAAGGAATATCACTCTCATTGAATCTACAAAGAGAATTTACCTCTACTACCTGTGTCGGGTTATCAAGACCATGGATCTCTTCGATAGGTGGTAGATTTTTGACATCTTCAGATTTAATGCCTTTCTCTTTCATAGATTTCTTAGCTTCTTGCATATCTTCAGGACTGAGGAATAGAATACATCTTTTCTTCGGAGTTGGCTTCGGAGGTGGTTCGGGAATAGTCCAAGCATTCTCATTGCACAAGATATTATTCAATAGGATCTCAGCTTGTTCTACAGTTTGTTCCCTGAAAAAACAACCAGCACAACTATCTAGGTGGTCTTTAGAAGCATCGGTTAGTCCATTATAGAAGATATCAAGTATTTCATTTTCTCAAGAGGGTGATCGGGCAAAGCATTCAGTAGCTCGACAAGCCTCCCCCAAGCTTCTGGGAGACTCTCTTCTTCAACTTGCGCAAAGTTATATATTTCCTGCAAGGCAGCTTGCTTCTTATGGGCGGGAAAGTATTTTTCACAGAAGTAGTAGATCATATCCTGGGGACTACGCACACAACCAGGAGCAAGAGAAGTGAACCAAGTCTTAGCATCATCCTTTAGCGATAAAGGAAACTACTTAAGGATATAGTAGTGGCGGATCTTTTCCTCACTTGTGAATAGGGTGGCTATATCGTGCAACTTAGTAAGATGTGCTACAACTATTTCAGACTCATAACCATGAAAGGGATCAAATTCGACCAGAGTGATTAACTCAGGGTCGATAGAGAATTCATAATCCTTATTGGTCACAAAGATAGGTGAAGTAGCAAACTTTGGGTCGTATTTCTTCCTAGCGTTCAAAGATTTTTCTTTCCACTTGCGCAATAATTTCTCAAGATCTTAGCTATCCTTACAAGCAAGAAAGTCCTCAGCTATCTCTCCCTCCATAACATAACCCTCAGGCATATCAGGCAATTCATATCTAGGAGAGCTAGTTCTAACAGGCGAAATAGTAGGTTCTACTTCAATAATCTCAGCAGTTTCAGAAGTATCATCACATTCAGCAGCAACTCTAGCAATTTGTGCATCAAGGAATGCACCTAGTGGCAAAGCAGTATCAAGCAAAGCATCATCACAAGTACCATGGATAGCAGAAGTAGCATCATCAAGCACATGCGACACATCAAAATTTCTAGCAGAAGGTGGTGTCGCAAACTTACTCATAACTGAAGGTGAATCAAGTGCAGAGCTAGATGGCAGTTCCTTACATGTCCTCGTAGTTGAGGGCAAGACTTTAATTTTTGGATCTCTCGGATTCCTCATAGTGATCAGCAGACGTAAATCCCAAGTGACTCAGAGAATAGAGCTATGCCTCCTCGGCAACGGCGCCAGAAAATAGTCTTGATAACCCACAAGTATAGGGGATCGCAACAGTTTTCGAGGGTAGAGTATTCAACCCAAATTTATTGATTCGACACAAGGGGAAGCCAAAGAATATTCTCGAGTATTAGCAGTTGAGTTGTCAATTCAACCACACCTGAAAGACTTAGTATTTGCAGCAAAGTATCAGTAGCAAAGTGGTGTGATAGCAACAGTAGCAACAGTAACAGTAGCATCAGTGACAGCAGTAGTGATAGAGTAACAGTAGCAGTAATGACAGAGTAACAGTAGCAGCAGTGACAATAGTAGTGACAGAGTAACAGTAGCAAGGACCAGTAGGAAAAACTCGTAGACATTGGATCGATGATAGATAATTATGCCGGATGACATTCATCATGCAACAGTTATAACATGGGGAGATATGTAACTAGCTCCAGTTCGTCAATGTAATGTAGGCATGTATTCCATATGTAGGCATACGTGCTTAGGGAAAAGAACTTGCATGACATCTATTGTCCATCCCTCCTGTGGCAGCGGGGTCCTAATGGAAACTACGGGATATTAAGGTTCTCCTTTTAATAGAGAACCGGAACAAAGCATTAGCACTTAGTGAATACATGAACTCCTCATACTATGGTCATCTCCGGGAGTGGCTCTGGCTATTGTCACTCCGGGGTTGCCGGGTAATAACACGTAGTAGGTGACTACAACTTGCAAGATAGGATCAAGAACACACATATATTGATGAGAACATAATAGGTTCAGATCTGAAATCATGGCACTCGGGCCCTAGTGACAAGCATTAAGCATGGCAAAGTAGTAGCAACATCAATCTCAGAACATAGTGGATACTAGGGATCAATCCCCATCAAAACTAACTCGATTACATGATAGATCTCATCCAACCCATCACCGTCCAGCAAGCCTACGATGAGATTACTCACGAACGGTGAAGAGCATCATGGAATTGGCGATGAAGGAAGGTTCGTGATGACGATGGCGACGATCTCCCCTCTCCGGAGCCTAGAACGGACTCCAGATCTGCCTTCCAGAGGAAGAACAGGTGGTGGCGGCGCCTCCGTATCGTAAAATGCGATGAACTCTTCTCCTTGATTTTTTCAGACGAAAGGGACTAAATAGAGCTGGAGTTGGAGGTGGAAGAGCTCCGAGGTCCCCACAAGCCTGCTAGGCGCGGCCAGGGGGCCCGCGCCTGGTGGGCTTGTGGGCTCCTCGCTCCACTCCTCCAGTTGATTCTTGCGCCAGTATTTTTTATATATTCCACAAAAAATCCTCGTAAATTTCCAGGTCATTCTGAGAACTTTTATTTATGCGCAAAAACAACACCACGGCAATTCTGCTGAAAACAGCGTCAGTCCGGGTTAGTTCCATTCAAATCATGCAAATTAGAGTCCAAAACAAGGGCAAAAGAGTTTGGAAAAGTAGATACGATGGAGACGTATCATCGGTGGATCTAGAGGACCATATCCTCGCGACTGTCCCCAAATGCCCCCTCACCACGGCGAAGACAAATGCACGATAGCTCTGCTACTTGTGAGATGCATTGAGTTTTTTCCTGAAGAGGAAGGGTGAAGCACTATAGTAACGGATAAGTTTTTCCTCCACTGAGAACCAATGTTATCAAACCAATAGGAGAATCATGCAAATTACCGTCTTCAGCAACTACACACAAAATCAAACACTTCCACCCAACACGGGCAAGAGGGTTGTCAATCCTCTTGAACTCGTTACTTCCAAGGATTAGTTCCGATAGTGATAGATAGATAAAAAAGAAAAGTAAAAACAAATTAAATAAATTGCAGGAAGGTATATTTGGTTTTTAGCAATAGGATTAAGTAGACTCTGTGGGTCATAGTTTTCACTAGATGCTTCTCTCTCAAACACATAGCATTCAGTGGGTAGACAAATTACTGTTGGGCATTTGATAGAAAAACGCATAGTTATGATGTTATTCATGGCAATGATCATGTATATAGGCATCACGTCCGTGACAATAGACCAACTCCTGCCCACACCTACTACTATTACTCCAACAATCGACCGACTCCTGCGTGCATCTATGGTAGTAAGTTCATGACAAACAGAGTAACGTTTTAAGCAAGATGACATAATGTAGGCAAAGTAAATCTAATCAATATGAATAAACCTTGTCGTTTTATCTTTAATATGGCAACAATACAAATACATATCTTGTCCCCTACTTTGTCACTATGATATAGAGCACCACAAGATTGAACCCATTACAAAGCACCTCCCCCAGTGAAGATAAATCAATCTAGTTTGCCAAACCAAACGGATAGATCGGAGAGAAATACAAAGTTATAACAATCATGCATGATAAATTTCAAAAAAGACTTGATTACTTTCAATGAATAGTCTGATCATAAATGCATAATTCATCGGATCACAACAAACACACCAAAAAAATAAGATTATATTGGATAGAACACCAAGAAGATTGAGGAGAACATGGTACTGAAGATCAAAGAGAGAGAAGAAGCCATCAAGCTACTAACTATGAAACCGTAGGTCTGTGATGAACTACTCACACATCATCATGAAGGCAACAAGGTTGATGTAGATGGCCTCCGTGATCGATTCTCCTTCCGATAGAGTATGGGAAAAGGCTTCTAGATTGGATCGCGGAAGAATAGAGGCTTGCGACAAAGGTGTCTCTCTGTTGGTTTTGGAGTATTTGGGAATATATAAAAGTGTAATTAGGTTAGGGGGCTCGCGAGGGAGTCACAAGCCTACATGGCGCGCCCTACCCCCGAGGGCATGCCATGTGAGCTCATGGGTCTCTTGTGGCTCGTCTGGTGTCCTCCCGAAGCTTCTAGGGTATCTTTATGTCCAAAATTAACCCTTGTAAAGTTTCATAGTGTTTGGACTTCGTTTGTTATTGATTTTATGAAAAGTCAAAAACATGCAAAAAAAAATGAGCTGACACTCAACACTGGGTTAATAGGTTAGTCCCAAAAAATGATATAAAAATAGCATATAATTGCATATAAAGTATCAAAAATGATAATATAATAACATTAAATAATGAAAAATTATATATACATTGGATACGTATTAGGCTCCATCCCCAAAATGCCAAAGTGCTCTGGCCCGCCATTGAGCAGTCGGAGGGCATGGCTATGACGGGGGTGGTGGCCATGGTGAAGGCAGCCGACTCACCAAGGAGGAGGACCACGTGGTCCGAAGGATGATCGACAAACATCTCCTTTGACGACGACTTGGACCTCACCGACACCTCCAACTCTAAGGACGACGCCCCTACGGCCATTAATGCCTGCACGGAGGGGTAAAACCGCTCGACAACTGCAAGAGGAAGGGGATGTCGAGGAAATGATGACATCATTTGTCCTTCCCCGTGTGCCCGTTTTATCTAGTTTTTTTTATGTTTAAGTAGTACCATCATGCAGATGAGTACTTGTTCTTTTGTTTGTCTGATGACTCCTAGTATGAGTTATGCCTGATTTATGTTCGAGTTATGTCCGTTTATTGCTAGTGTGTTGATCTAGTAGTTTTATATTTTATGGATATGGGGATAAGATATGAGGGAGTACATAGGATAGGCTTGGGCTGGAGTGGACACTGACACTAACTAGGTTGATTGAACATAAGAGCATCTACAACCGGACACCTTAAACCCTCCTAAAACGTTCGGACGGACGGTCCGTTCACTGACCGGTAAAAAAGGAAGTGACCCCACACTACTAAGGAAAACCCTATAGGTATACAAGGAACAACATCACGAGTTTAAAAGAAGTGCTACCGCTGATTAGCAGTAACGTCGGTGAAAGACCACCGCTGCTGCTAGAAGTTAACAGTAGCGCACCGAGAGAATCACACATTACTATTAATTAAGCAAGACACACAATTCCCCCACGTACGAGCCACAATAGCAGTGCTGGACCCAGTCGTCACTACAACAAAAATGGCTTTTTTTGAGACGCTGTTTGTATTCGTCTCTACGCCCATAAACACTAGTAGGCTAAAGACGCTTCTTAAGACGTTTACAAAATGCCACAAACTTTTTCTTATTATTGGTCATTTAGAAAATAGCTATATAATTTTAATTAACTTAGAGACGATTTATAAGGCGCTTTAGTATGCGAATCTATTGAGAAAACTTTTAATAATTATATTTTCAACTTGAAAGGCTATTGAAATTAGTTGTGCTTGTAGCATATTATTTTTTAAAATTTTAATAAGTTGATTCCGGTATCCTATCGCCGTTTATAACATATGGCGTCGTGGGTTGTAGTTCTCTACGACCGCGGGCATGCTGTCGCGGGGCGCGAGACGACGAGTGTCAAAACCACCCATTTATTACCATCCTCGTCCATAAAGTTGTAGTAGTTCGCAGCTGTAGGGGGCGACGACGGCAAGTCGCTATGCGGCTGTGCAAGGAGATGGCGCATGACGAGGTGGCTCAACACATGTACTGCGATGGCCATTTGATCCAATGACGCGGGCTCAGCGGGACAAAGTTTCGATCGGAAATATCACGTCTCTAGCTATGGAATATGACGTCTCTACAGGTAGATTTTCTTGTAGTGCGTGCGCTACTGCTAAGACCATTTGTAGTAATGGGACACCTTACCCTGCGCTGCTACTGTGGCCAGCACGGGCCCATCTTGCGTGCCCCACTTAGCAACAACGTCGGTCGGCTAAACGCGCTACTGCTGATGGGCTTAGTAGTAACGTGACCCGTGACCCATGTTGCTGCTAAGCCCACCTTATCCTCTTTCTCGGCCAGGCCTCACCACTCCCACACTCCCACTACTCTTCTCCACCTGTGTTCGCTGCCACCGTCACCCTCCCGTGCTCGCCGTCGTTGCCTACCCGCGCCCGCCAGCGTCACCCGACGAGGTAGCTCCTCCCTCCTCCCTCCACTTCCCTCCCTCCCTCCCTCCTCCCTCCCTCCTCCCTTTGTTTTTTAAGTAGAATATAATATGTTTGAATATTTTAAGGTATAGAAATGTATCGGAATCCAATAAAATGTATTATAGGTTTGAATTGTCTATTTTTTAATAGAATAGACAATTTTAAACGTATAGGTATCAAATTTAGTATAGAAATTTTGAGGTAAAAAAATCAGGTATGGAAATTTTTAGTAAAGAAATTTAGGTATAGAAATTTTTCGTAATTATTTTTAAATATAAAAGTGTATTAGGCAATTTAATTTTTTTAAGTCGTTATCAATTTGTCAGGAGAAAATGCTATATGACATTTGACGATCTATATATTTCACTCGGTGGAATATGCAGGCTTTATAGTGCCGCGTCTTTGTGGAGTGATCGTCGTCAGAGCTTCCTCTACACTCTAGTCGGTGAGCTAAAATTCCACCTCCTCATTCTCTTCTTCTCAGACACGTGTGTATGATTTTACAAGGAACGCCTTCAACTGGTTTATGTTTTGCCGGAATGTTGATTTATTTCCGTTCCCACAAATTCAAGTACTCGATATGTCCTGTTTTTAGAAAAGGTCATGCCAAAATTTCCCAACTGTTGTCGTGGGGTCGCTTCCTCTTCCTCTTCTAGTGATATGTACCTTGGTATAATGCGTGAGAAAGGGAGAGAAAGCGACCAACACTGAACGTTAAAATTTCTATCGAGGAGTGTCCACTACATACATCATCATATGAGTATGAAGGAGTGCACACCATATACACCATTAGATATGAGACTTGTTCAATAAATCCTCGACAGGCAGAAAGTCAACCCATGCTAAATAGTGCCTGGTATAATTGTCGTCTATTTTTAATCTTCAAATCATGAATACAGGAAATGTTCGACGACGAGAGGATCCTTCAGTGCAAGTGGTGCATCGATGATAGGGGTATGTGCGACCGTTATCCTCACCTAGAGAATGGTACGTCCTTCAATGTCAAGCTATAGGAGGATTTTAAAATTATTACGGTATGTAAAGACGACATCTATTTTCTGTAATGAAGCATGATATGTCCTTTTTTGCTTTAGTTAACTTATAATTTTCGTTTTTATAATTTGACTAGTGCATTTCTTGCCATGCAAGACTCCATGTTTTGGACAAGTTCCATTTCCAAGATAGAGAGAGTGCTGAGACTAAGAGAGCTCACCTAAAGATGGAACTTTCCACTTTTGATCTTAAGATAAAAATGTAATAGATCACACATATTTTGGTTGTTCCATTTGGAGGGCATTGTGCAAGGCATATGAGTTTTAGGAGAACATGCAAATAACCTTCGATCTTTGTCATGACGTTGGTAGTGAAAATTATATCGAAATTTGGGTGCATGTGGATCACTTGATTCCACTTCTACCTCCATGTGAGTTTGTCAACAAATTTGTTAGGTAACTTACATTATTTATTGGAAAATAATTGGTACTCATCCGATTAAACTTGTTTATTTTTAATTGTGATCTTATTTCTCTTCTCCAAAAAATACATGACAAATAGTAGACCGAACCTATTACAGTTATGCCTCTGAGCTTACTTGGTTGGACAAAAATCATCTGACCTCATTTATTCACGATGTTGAGCATTTTAAGAACAATTACATGAGGGGCGACAGTTACATCACTTCAGGCACCTTTGTAAGATTTTTTTTAGTATCGTGTCACTAGTCCATCTTTTTCATACATTCTTCTTAAATAAAACTAAATTGCTAACTATGTTATTATTACTCATGTTCTTCAACAGGTACTCCTGCCAAAGTCTGTGCCTAAAGTGATGTTTACAAAAGGTGATTTTCATATGGTTAGCATACGACCAATGCCGATAAGTTACCCACGTACATACACCATATCTTGAAGGGAGGAAACCGGAAATCAAAGGATGGAGAAACGCAATAAAAGCATCCAGGCAACCACTTGGAGACTATAACTGGCGCATGCCACAATTTAAAGATAGGTTGATATGTATTTTTTAATGTGGAGATGCATGAGTTCACTTTTTATTCTATTTTACGTATGAGAGAATATTATGTGCTATTTAGGAGAGATGGCCATTTCTAGTTTATAACATTGTGTAGTAGTGGTTAACTTGGCATGATTAAGCTGATGATGAGTTGTTAGATGATTAAGATGATGATAAGTTGTTATATGACTAAGGATGATGAGTTATTATATGGCATATATTAAATTAAAATGGATGGATGCACGTGATCAAGTTGAATTAGTAGGAAAATATAAAATTGTAACATCATATTTTTCTACTAATTCAACTTGATCACTTGCACACATCCACTTTAATCTAAATGTTGTTTCTTGCATAATTATTATTGATGTTGTATATTAATATGTACTTCCTCCGGTCCTTTTTAGTCTGCATATAAGTTTTGTCGAAAGTCAAAGTATCTCTACTTTGACCAAGCTTATAGAAACAATTATCAACGTTCACCATGCCAAATCAATATTGTTAGATTCTTTACAAAATGTAGTTTCATAATATACATATTTGGTATTGTAGAAATTGATATTTTTTAATATAAATTTGGTCAAACTTTGCAAAGTTTGACTTGACCTAAATCTAATACGCGGAGTAAAAAGGACCGGAGGGAGTATAACAGTGTGTAAATACAATATAAATATAAAAAAGTATATATACGTGATTAGTAGTGGCGCGTGGTACATAAGCGTGTTACTAATAGTTAGCAGTAGCGAGGGTAAAAACCACACTACTAATACGTTAGTTACCAATAGCACGAGCCTGACCCATACTGCCGCTAACCATTAGTTGTAGCGCCCTAGCAGTAGCATGGGCCCCGTGCTACTGATATGGGAAAAACCCGTGCTACTACTAGGCTTTTCTCTAGTAGTGCTAGTCAGACCCCTCATACCGAGTCCAAATCTGGGGCGGATATGAGATTCTTGGGCACGTCCTCCACGTCTGATACGACCCATGCTGGCTCGTCCCGATCCCACGTATATTTGTTTCCATTCGTTCTTGGATCAAACCCTAGCAACTCCACTCCACTCCCCTCCCATTTGTCCCTAAGCTCACTTTCGTCCTTCTCTGGTATGGCGTGCAGCGGATTCAAGGCCTCCGTCAGCCGTTCTGTGAACTGGGACCTCATCCCAATCGGGCCCGAGGAGGAGATGGTTGTTCGCATTGTGCTCCGTCGTGCCGAGAATGCCCGGCAAAGGTTGGACTCGATGGATGGACTGCAACTCCGGGTAGTGCAACCGCGTCATGGTAGACACGTCAGCCACACACGAACACTTCGCATCCCTCGTCGACCTCACTTTGACCAACACCGTGAAGGATACGAGCTCCGATGAGAAAGAGTAGGGACAACACCATGAGCCCCGTGAGCCGACGTGTGTCGTGTGTTCCACTCTACCTCGCCGACGACCGAACCAGCATTTGGACGGGCGCAACCAACCGTCAGATATGGGCACGACCGAGTCGGACGGGCTCTGCTTTAGATTAGGTTTCCCATGCATGTAATAATACGAATTTAAGAATTCCTAATTTAGATATCCGGTTAAGAAAACATTATTCTGAGATCTAACCGGTCACTATTCGTGGATGCATTCGGACACATCCATGGTCGTTTGAGAGGGTAGGATTTGGTATATCCCCATGTCCGTGGTAGACACTCTAAGAACATCTATCATCGAACCCACCAAATCATCCTTAAACGTTCGAGGACATGACCGGTCAGTGACCAGACAAGAAAGGGAAGGAAAAAACTGATCCAACCGAATTCCTCATATCATCTATATATGTTCGGGTAGTTCGCGAACCCTCATATCCATCTCAAATGTAGGGAGGGTATGAGGACTCGCGGACGCGCCCGGTCAGTCCGGCACCGGCACGTAGGACGCGACCCTATACCGGACTACATTTTCTATTTATTTATTTATTCTTTTTTTTTCTTTATCTTTATCAATCACATGTAATGGACAAACGAGGAAGCAAACGAGGATTGTGACTGCACAAACGATTTTTTTAAGGCAAACAAACGGATAAATAAAAACTCAAAATGAACACTTCCGGTACGTGGGCTGTAAAGCCCAAAAATGATCACGCCACAGTAGACACCACCCCTTCAATCAGAAAAAGAATGGAAAAATAACTGAATCGATCGGTCTCTATCTCGCCAAATCGATCCCCTCCCATTCCCAACCCCTACTCTCGAGCCCTAGCCAGCAGCGGTTGCTGCGCCGCCGCCGTCCGCCCGCCCCTCCGTGCGGCTCCACCGCCTGCTGCTCCGGGCCGCTGCTGTACTGCGAGCGCCGCCCGCTGGTGTCTGCTGCGTCACCTCCTTCTGCTCCGTGCCGCTGCTGCCTGCTGAGCCACCACCCGAGGTTGAGAAGGTCGTAGCTTTGGCGGCAGCGGTACTACCTTCGGCGCTGGTACCTAAATTTTTGTAGGCCTAAATGTTCCTCTCGGCTAAACTTGATTCCTGGGTCCGCCACTGTCCAGGGGTGAATAATGGCGTCGCGGCCGGCCGCCGGTCTCACCGACTACGAACGCCTCCGCGAGGAGAACATCCGCCGCAACGAGGCCATCCTCGCCTCCCTCCGCCGCAAGGCCGACGAGCTCTCGGCCGCCATCAAGACAGCGTCTAAACGAGTACGCCCCAGCAACCAGCCCCGCAAGAAGCCCGCCGCCAAGACAAGCCCCGGCCAACTCCGCCGCTCCCTCCGGCTCTCTCAACCCCCCCCCTCCCACTCCCCAGACGCCGAGCCCACGCCCGCCCCCCCTCCGGTGCCCCGCAGCACCAGCTTCGCCTCCTCGCTCGCATCCTCCATCATCGAGGCCGTCTCGCTTGCACCACCGGCCAAGGTTCGGGCGGACGATTTCGATGCCGGGAAGGAGCTCGTGCTGACGCCTGCGAACGTTAGGAAGGTGGTGCCCGACAGGATACTTGGGGTTCGGGTCCTGCCCCTGCTCGACCGGACCGTGGTTGCAGCGGGGAACAAGTTGGGGAATATTGGGTTCTGGGATGTGGACGGCATGGTGGAAGACGAGGATGACATCGGTGCAGATGGGGTGTTCCAGTATTTGCCTCACAGGGGTCCTGTGCCAGCAATCGTCGCACACCCTGCCGCGCCACAGAAGGTGAATGCTCCTTGCTATTCTGCTCTTCTACAGGTTTTCTGATTAGTGATTTAACATCTGGAATTTAAGTTAATTGTATGGTGTTCACTTCAATTGGATTGCTGGATGGTATGAACACATGATTTAGTAAGAGTAAATTGCACTTCTCTTTGCTAACTTGTGCATAAATCTTTTACACACATAACTCCGAAGTTCACTAAAAGAACTTACAAGTCTCCTGTTAACCGAGCTCGCTGTGTTGACGAGTTCGAAGCTGTGTAGATAAAGCAAATAGAAGTTTCTGTTGTATGGGCAATTGTTTGTAGGGATGATAATATTTAGCACTGTTACTAGTCATTGGATTGTTTCTAGGATGACATCTGTGAGATGAACTGATTGAAGAAAATTATTGCTGCTGCCTAACAGCTGTGAATCGTATATTAGGTTGTGGGGACTGCAAGGTTGGCAGGTTAATACTCTGGATTAATTGTCATATGAGGACAGGGGAACATTTTTGATCGGTGTGTGTGTGTGGTGACTGTACAAAATGAGACATGGGAGAGGATGGAAGAAGGCAGGGGCAAGTGGTTGTTAAGGGAGACAGAGGGACTTTAGATGTTGTTGGTGTTCTTCCTTATTAATCTTAAGCAGCTAGCAGCTAATTCTAGGACCTTTTCCCCCAAGATGCATCCCGTAGCTACATTTGCTAACCATGTTTCAAGGTAGACCAACTAGGTTGTATGCTCCCGTTTCTGATATGTGTGGTGTTGACAAGCATAAGCGTCTTCTGACAAGGTTGTTGGTAGGATGAGCAGACAATATATTCTAACAGTTATTTATATTTTGTTGAACATCTCCTCATTCAGTTATGATTCTAATTTTGTTGTCTTTCTTCTATTTGCCTTGTAGATTTACAGCTGTAGTTATGAGGGTGAAATTTGTCTTATGGACCTTGAGAAGGAGAGCTTTAATATGATCCAGTTGTGCGACTATCCTGTTTATTCGCTTTGTCAAGCACCAGATAGTCCTAGCTGCCTATATTTTGGTGACGGAAATGGCGAACTGAAACTCCTCGATGAGCGGATGGGTAAGGTATCAGCCACATGGGATTCACATGACAATACAATTAACTCAATAGATTTTCATCCAGAGAAAAAACATATGCTTGCCACAAGTTCAACAGATCGAACAGCACGCATATGGGATCTCAGAAGGCTTAAAAGGAAGAAAGAAGAGAGCTTGAAGGTTCTAAAACATAATAGATCTGTTCAGTCAGCTTATTTCTCACCTAGTGGCCTCATGCTAGCAACAACAAGGTAACAATTTTCCTACACTTGCTGTAGTTAATGTCTGTTCTGTTGTTTGAAAGAAAGGATTTCCTGTTTGATTTAATGAATGTGTTTCTTTAACAACCATCACCTTGTGATGAACTCTGATTGTGTCAATACATAGCTGATTCCAATTGGGACCTCAACAAGTCCTATAGCATCTGTATGATGTTTATTTAAATATTCTACGTTACTAGTATGCAATCTGTGTGTTTGCACAGGCTACTACATAATACTCCCTCCATCCCATAATATAAGAGCGTCTTTCAAGCTATGTTAGCTTGGAAAACACTCTTATGTTGTGGGATGGAGGGAGTACTATTTACCTTTCGTTACTTTATTTATTAAAATTTACATTGCTATTATTTCATTGGCCTTGCTTTTGATCATTGGATTATTTATTTATTTTCGAAGCATGGAGGCATGCATGTGAATATATTAGAAGAGAGAGGGAGGGGGGGGGGGTCCATACAAAGTTCAAAAGAACAAGGACCAAACATGATTAGAGTGTCGAAAGAAACAAAACACATCAACACCAAAAGAATGGTGAGCAGAAAAAAAAGAAAAAAAACCTGTGATCGCTGAACCTAACTCATCCTGCTGAACCAGAAATTATTTGTGCCCACCTTGATCTGATTAACAACCTGCTGCGCCGGCGCGACCTTACCTTCAAACACCCAACTATTCCACTCGTTCCGGATAAAATGCATAGGCAATCAAACTTCTTCCTGAAGATGTTATGTGCATCAACCTTCTAGCAGTGAACCACCACACTGAGGTATTCATGATGGGGTATTGCACATAGCTGGTAATCTGGATGGGAAAAACTGAGAAACAATGTACGCTAAACCATCGGAACAGAGGTAGTACAGTTCCCATATATCAAGCATGCTTTGTCAGATTAAATCTAGACCTGTATAATCTGGACTCACCACATAATCGACAGATCATATTATTTAGTCTATATATATGTGGAAGAACATGGTGTGGCTCATTTGCCTCTTGCTTTAATAAAATAATAGATTAGTTAACAGCCATAAGGCAATATATGATGGAAAGACGTACTATTTTTCAGTTTTATGTTATGCTTCAAACATTATATTTAAGTTTAACTACAGAAATGTCATCTTCTTTTGAATCGCAAAATATATGTTACAGTGCACTTGTTTAATACTCCCTCCATTCACAAATATAAGATGTTCTAACTTTTATCATAATCGAATGTATATAGACATGTTTTAGTGTGTTTGGTCACTCACTTGAGTCCGTATGTACTCCATATTGAAATATCCAAAACATCTTATATTTGTGAACGGTGGGAGTAGTTTATACAGAATTATGTTGTTACAGAAGGCCTTACTCTTTTTCTGTCCACTGTCCAGCCTCGATGATACTGTCCGAGTCTTTTGTGGGGATGACTTTGATAGGTCACACAGTATCAAGCATAATAACCAGACAGGCAGATGGATTTCTACATTCAAGTATGGCAGCTCTTTTCACCCAGTGGCTAGCTTCATGACCTTGAATGAATATCTCTTCGCAAACTAATTCGATTATTGCAGGGCAATCTGGGGCTGGAACGACGTCGACCTATTTATCGGAAACATGAAAAGGGCAATAGATATTATCTCACTTGGTGGCGATGACAGTAGTGTCTCGGCTTCGAACAGCGCATGCCTCGAGAGTGAGCACATGACAGCCATTCCGTGCAGGTTTTCCGCACATCCATATAAAGTCGGGCATCTTGCTTGCGCAAGCTCCGGTGGCAAGGTGTTCTTTTGGACGAGGGCTTGAATCAACAAGATCTCCGGTGGCCGACTTTGCGAATTGTTACCGATTCTGTTAGTTAGTAGTCATGCTAGGAACTTAGTGCTTGTTTAGTGTCCTGTTGAAGAAGATTAGCATAGTGGTACCATTCTTCTTTGTAATGTTTTAGACTTTTAGTTGGTGGAGCAGTTGAATATCGTCAGAGAAACACTGGGCAGCTGGGAATCGGTTTTCACTAGCCGAGTGTTTTGGAGCTCGCATCCTTGCATTGTTTCCTCCCAGTTCCTGATGCAAATCCTAGCTAGTTACCCTGTTTGATAGCAAAGAATTTTTTAAAGTATTCAAAGAATACTACAGTATTTTAGATTACTATGGTTTTATTTACAACGGGCTGTTTGTGTGCGCCTAAAAACTGTGGTTTTGATACTAGAGTATTTGCCAAACCACAGTATTTTCTCTGCATAATAAAACGAACCCAGGCCTCTTTTTTTAAAACCGAGTATGGTGAGAAAACGGTCAAAATGGGAAAACTAGAGTATCAAAACTGTGATATTTTCTGTCTATAGGTTAAAATACTGTAGTTTTCAAATACTTTAGGTTTTTCAATACTTTGCTATCAAACGGGGCCTTAGGGTGGACATGATTCAGGTTGGCATCCATTTTGGCTCTCGGGTCCAGAAGCGATTCTTCTTATCTGCAGTAACGTTGCCATGGGGATGTGTGTTCATATTTAGGGCGTACTGTTTTCAATACTTTGCTACCAAATGGGACCTTAGGGTGGACATGCTTCATGTTGGCATCCGTTTTGGACATGAGGGCTTCAATCCTGTTTGGACATGTCATGCATTCTATGGATCGCAACCAAGGAAGGCCTTTCCAAACAAAGGGCGTCCCCTTGATTCTTCCCCAAATGTCTATTGGGTGATTCGGGCAAAAAAGCCAATCCAAGGGCCCTGTTTGTGTGATGTTCGTCGAACATCCATCTTAGAGTACCTTTAGTCAGATAACCCAATGCTCGAAGCAAAAAAGCTATTCAACTGTGCTCCTTTTATCAAGTCCAAATATTCGGGTTTTCTCGCACCACTTCAACCTAGCCCGTGGGGCAGATTTAGGGATGCCCGGACATGTTTCTGACGTGTCTGCTCGTCCACGCTTCCTCTTCCCTTCAAATCGCCCCCATTGTTCGCCCAACTTGACCTCTTCCTCGTCCACGCTGCCCCTTGCCTAGCTCTACTGCGGTCCCCACCCTAGATCCGTCGACATCCCCGATTCGAAGCATCACCACCACGGCCCCCAAACCCCTCATGTCCTCGTCTCGTGGAGCATACACCTCGCCCACCATGTGTTTGATGAGATGATTGAGCTAATTCTTTCGCTCGTTTGTAGACCAAACGGTGGATTTGTCGGATAGACGAAGATGCTAAGGTGATGAGCATCTTGAAAGAGATGTAGAAGAAAGAGGAAAATGTTCTCAATTTTAAGGGTTCAATAAAGGAAATAATAATTGTTGGCCAAGATGGGGTGTAACAACCCAGATGTAATCCATTCCATATTTGAATCCTTTCCTATTTTGTGGAAACATGTTTTGGATATTATTAAGGTTATCATTTCATGTGGCTCATTGCATGTCATCATCTTGCATCATGGCATCCTTCTTCTATGCATTGCTTTCTTTCTTGTGTTGCTAGTTGATCCATCTTGGTAATGAGTAGCTTGCTTGGATGGTGAGATGTTGTGGTGTTTTCAAACCAATGATTTAAAACAATGCTTTTCAAACTATGCTTTCAAAACAATGCAAGCCCTTCCCCTTTTGATATTTTAACTTGTGTGTTAAACCTTGATTGAACCTATTTTAAAATGTTGAACATTTAGAGTATTTAATTGTGATTGAGGGGGTAACTCTCATTGCTATATTAACCTTTAGGTTCATAGGGTTTTATTTAAAAACAACCTTATTAATTCCTGTTTTGTGTATAATTTAGTTGCTCTAAAAATGTGGTTTGTATTTTATTTAAATGGGGCATAAATCCCTCAGCCCCTGGCCATTTTTATTTTTCTAAACAAACCGTTCTACTTGTTCATGTGAGTTTTTGTTTGTGGCTGTTATTTTAAAAAGAAAACCCCCTTGTTTTTATTTTCTTTCTCCGAGGCTCCAGAGAGCCCACGTGGGCCGGCTACCCCTTTCTCCACCTGGGCCTCGTCTCCTTTGCTTCGCCGCGTGGCCCCTTCCCCTTTCCTTTCTTCTTCTTGACGCCGTTGCTCCTTTCCCCTCCTTTCCGTCAGAGAGCGTGGCGCGTGTGAGAGAGAGCTCGCGTCCGTGGCTTCACGGACGTCGAGGCCGTCAACCCTCCTCCTCGACGTGCGTGCTAGGGTTCTGTTGGGGAGCGTTGCATGGGAAACAAAAAATTTACTACGCACACGAAGACCTATCATGGTGATGTCCATCTACGAGAGGAGATTTGGATCTACGTATCCTTGTAGATCGCACAACAGGAAGCGTGAAGAAACACGGTTGATGTAGTGGAACGTCTTCACGTCCCTCGAACCGCCCCACGAACCGTCCCACGAACCGTCCCGTGATCCGTCCCACGATCCGTCCCGTGATCCATCCCATGAACCGTCTCGCAATCCATTGCACGAACCGTCTTGCGATCCATCTCACGATCCGTTCCAATCTAGTGCCGAACGGACGACACCTCCGCGTTCAGCACACGTACATCTCGATGACGATCTCCACCTTCTTGATCCAGCAAGAGGGGGCGGAGAGGTAGAAGAGTTCTCCGGCAGCGTGACGGCGCGCCGGTGGTGGTGATGATCTACTCCGACAAGGCTTCGCCTAAGCTCCGCAGAAATACGATCTAGAGGAAAAACTGCGTGGTATAGGGTCGAGCAGCACGTGGCAAAGTTGTGTCTCAAAAACCCTCAATACCTCTAGTATATATAGGAGGGAGGGAGGGGAGGAGGCAGCCTCAAACCCTCAAGGTTTGGCCGAAATTGGAGGTGGAGGAGTCCTACTCCAATCCTACTTGGAGTAGGATTCCACCTTCCCACTTGGAAACTCTTTCCACCTTGTGTTTTTTCCTTCTCAAACCTTATGGGCCTTAGTGGGAACTTGTTCTAGCCCACTAGGGGCTGGTTTATCTCTTCCCATAGCCCATGAGACCCCTTGGGGCGTGACACCCCTCCCGATGGTCCCCAACACCCCTCCCGGCACTCCCGGTACACTACCGATGAGCCCAAAACTTTTCCGGTGACCAAAACAGGACTTCCTATATATCAATCTTTACCTCCAGACCATTCCGGAGCTCCTCGTGATGTCCTGGATCTCATCTGGGACTCCGAACAAATTTCGGCTACCAACACCTATAACTCAACTATACCGAAACGTCACTGAACCTTAAGTGTGCAGACCCTGCGGGTTCGAGAACTATGTAGACATGACCCGAGACACTCCTTGGTCAATATCCAATAGCGAGACCTGGATGCCCTATTGGATCCTACATGTTCTTCGGAGATCTTATCGGTTGAACCTCAGTGCCAAGGGTTCATATAATCTCGTATGTCATTCCCTTTGTCCTTCGGTATGTTACTTACCCGAGATTCGATCGTCGATATCCGCATACCTATTTCAATCTCGTTACCAGCAAGTCTCTTTACTCGTTCCGTAATACAAGATCCTATGACTTACACTTAGTCACATTGCTTGCAAGGCTTGTGTGTGATGTTGTATTACCAAGTGGGCCCCGAGATACCTCTCCGTCACACGGAGTGACAAATCCCAGTCTTGATCCATACTAACTCAACGGACACCTTCGGAGATACCTGTAGAGCACCTTTATAGTCACCCAGTTACGTTGCGACGTTTGATGCACACAAGGTATTCCTCCGGTGCCAGTGAGTTATACGATCTCATGGTCATAGGAACAAATACTTGACACACAGAAAACAATAGCAATAAAACGACACGATCAATATGCTACGTTCATAGTTTTGGTCTTGTCCATCACATGATTCTCCTAATGATGTGATCCCGTTATCAAGTGACAACACTTGCCTATGGCCAGGAAACCTTGACCATCTTTGATCAACGAACTAGTCAACTAGAGGCTCACTAGGGACAGTGTGTTGTCTATGTATCCACACATGTATTTGAGCTTCCAATCAATACAATTCTAGCATGGATAATAAAAGATTATTATGAACAAGGAAATATAATAACAACTAATTTATTATTGCCTCTAGGGCATATTTCCAACAGTCTCCCACTTGCACTAGAGTCAATAATTGTCGGTGAATACTCACAACATATGCCATAGGTAGGCTAAAGTCGGTGAGAAGCAAAGGGACAAAGGTGGACGCTGGGAACAAGGTTGGTACACGCATGGGACGCACGATGTACCCAGGTTCAGGGCTCTCCGTAGAGATAATACCCCTAATCCTGCCGGAGTGTTTGATGTGTATGAACAGAGTACACGATTGCTCCTCGAGCTGTGTTGGGAGGAGGAAGAGGGGAGCAGCCGGCTCGTCTCTGCCTCTCTCTGTGGTTGGTGAGCGTACAGTGCTGTTCGGTTGTGGAATGATCGGCCCCCTTGCATGGAGGGCGACCGGGGGATTTTATAGACGAACCCGCCGGCCTACAATATGGATAAAGGGTACAAGTGTGGGACCCGGCTGGCAGCCTCGCCGGCTGGCCAGGGGCCCACTTGAGTCTTGTCTTGTCGCTTGAGGGACCCGCCGGCTGCATGGTCTCGATTGGCGGTGGGACCCGCCGGCTCGCCAATGAGGCTCTCGCGTAAGGTTGACGACGAGCACCCGCTGTACGTCAAGCGTCACCCCGCGAGATTCGTCATGGGCAGGTAGTACGACCGCCTTCACTGTTCCCCACGCCGAGTGCAGTAATGGAGTGGGAGTGTGACGGTCTGACACTATGCTAGGTGATGGATCAGAGCCGGGGTAGGTCAGCGGCGTGGCCGCCGACGCTCGTACCTGCCGGGCGCCCCGATCCAGTACCTTTTGCTGACGCGTAGCTACCTTTAATCGTAAGGTCTTATCCTTACCTACGATCTGATGTGACTTGTGATCTTCGGCCGGCTAGCCTGCTTGGCTAGCCGGCTTGGGTGCGGCCGCCTCCTTCCGAGCCGGGCTGGCGGGACCAGGCCGGCTCAGGAGAGGTAGTCGCCTCGACTCTAGCCGGCGGGGGTTGCCTGGCCGGCCAGAGGAATGGCCGCCTCGTCCTCTAGCCGGTAGGCTCTGCCTAGCCGGCCAGAAGACTTGGGCCTTGGGAATCTGTATACGTTCATGTCCTTTGGGCCAGAAATGAAGGAGCAGGCTCGATGAGCCTACCCCGGGGTTATCCCCCCGACAGTAGTCCCCGAAGCTGGCGAGGTCTGCCGTCTGCGGGCCGGCGGCCTCACCGGCTTGTCGATTTGTCTTGATATTTTTTGCAGCCACTCGTGACGAAGGGCGCCGGCTTCAAAACCGATTGGCTTCGAAGCGACGCCTCGGCCTCATTGCAATTCGCTCGGAGAACGCCATCTGCGAGGCCCCGCCTGGCAAAGTTGTCAGAATCGCGATTCTGAATCGGATCGGAGCTCCGTTGCTAGGATCGTGAATCGTAGAATCTTAACTATCAGGATCATAGAAACTTAGATTCTATGAACAAAATCGTAGGCTCGGAGAGGCTATTTTGGATCGTAAGATCGTAAGATTCTGAGACTTGAGTCATGATTCTGACAACTTTGCCGCCTGGCGTAATGATGGTGATTACTGATGACGGGACCGGCCCTGGGCCCTGGGTCCCGCCACGACGCCCCCTCAGCCTCCGCGCGGGAGATCCTCTACGGATTTACTCCGTGACGGTTGGGCTTAGGGAAGCGTTACCGCCCGTAATACACGGGGTTAATGGGGGTCCGACGCGCACCGGATCCCCTCCCCACGATGCTTCGCGGGGGTTTAAATGGGATGCGGGGGGTTGTGAGGAGGCCATTCGCCCCCTCCTTGCTCCGCATCCGCGCTCTCTTCCTCCCTGCGCCCAGAGAGAAAGAGCTTGTATCCTTCGTCTTCTTCGTCTTCGTCGCCGCGAAGTTGCCAACCCCTTCGGGTTCCCGTCACCCGCAACCATGGCCGATGGTTCTTCCTCGAAGAGGCCCTCGGCGTAGAAGGCGTCCTCGTAGGGAGCCTGGCTGGGCAGTGATGTCGGCGGGGGGCACATCGAGGCGCTCCGTCACCACCGACTACTGCCCCCGGCCTCCCAAGTGTTGGTGCGACTCCTTGGCGCCGAGACCGCTCCCGCACCCACCACGGGAGAGGTCGTGGTCTTCGCCGAGCATTTCTACCGGGGCTTCGGGCTGCCGGCCAGCGCTTTCTTCGCCGAATGGCTCCACTTCTTTGGCCTGCAGCCGCATCACTTGGCACCGAACGCCATTCTGCAGCTGTCGGCCTTCGTGGTCCTGTGCGAGGGCTTCGTGGGGATCGAGCCCCGCGTCGACCTGTGGCGCAGCCTGTTTTTTCTTCAAGCACCAATCCATCGCCATGGAGAAATCCGAGGTGGAGAAGCTCCAGGGGCCGCGCCCGATGACGCCGTGCGGGGCCGCGTTGGTGCACCACCGCTCGAAGTCGGGCTTCCCCCAGATGCCTCTGCAAGAATCCATCAAGCATTGGCAGAAGGGTTTCTTCTATGTGAAGAGCGCCGACCCTGCCCAGGATGCCCTCAACATGCCCCCGCTCGACATCGCTCTGCCGACGAGGCGGAACTGGGATGCGAAGACCCCCAGGCCGATTCCCGAGGTGGCGCTGATCTGTGCCCACCTCGACATTTTGGAGAAGAGCGGCCTCCTGGACCGCGACCTACTCACCACCATGGTGGCCCGCCGGATCCTGCCTTGCAGAGGTGGCCGCATCTGGTCTGCCAGATGAGCGGCCGACATGATCCATGCCGGCTATCCACCAAGAGGTTCACCCCGACGCTGTAGCGCGAAGGGTGAACCTGATCTCCATCGCCCGCATGGATGAGAGCGGAGAATGGACGTGGGGGATGTCCCCCTTTAACAGGGCCCATCCGCCTCTGATGGTAGGTGGCTTCTTTATTCTTTGTTGTTTGCCTTGCAACCGGTCGTGTTGCTGAGCCGACAATTGAATCCTTTTCGCAGCTGTTCGAGAATCTGCAGGGGTCCCTCCGTCCGCCCGCTCCTGACGTGGATGTGTCCGACGCCTCGGAGATTGAGGACGAGGGCATGATTGAATCCCGCTCGGACTCCTCCGCCGGCTCGGAGAATCCCCTGGAGTCGGAAGGGCCAGAGCCGTCTGGTGAGTACGCACGGCCCTCCGTTGCGAACTGGACGGATGACGACGAGATTCCCTCATTCATTTCTGGTCCAGCCCGCCAGTGACGCGTGACAGGCGCCAAAGGGCCGGAGCGACCGCTGTTGACGAGGCAGCCGGGAAGAAGGGCAAGGGTGCCACAGCTTCCCGACCGGCTCCTAAGCGGCCGGCGCCGGGTCCTCCAGCCGGACAGCGAGCAGGCGGCACGAAGAGACGTCGCAGTGCTGGCCGGAGGCAGGTCCCTGTGGTAGCGGGGTAAGATTTCCTCCCCCCTTTTCTTCGTTTTTCTTGCGAGGAGCTTTGTTCCTTAGGAGTTTTGCTTGACAGGGAGGCGGAGGATGTGGATGAAGACACCGCCTCCGTAGCCGAGCAGGCTGGCTGGGCAGCAGCCGATGCTGCCCAGAGGGAGCTTGAGACGGAGTCCAAGCACCGGTGGGACACGGCTGCGGGGAAGGCCGCCGTGGGCCAGCCTCGCCCCAGCCAGGTCGAGAGGCCGGTAGAGAAGCATGTGAAGGCTAGACATGACCCCTCCGCACATGCTCGCACGGAGGAGCCAGCTAGCGAGGCCGCTTCGAGGCCGGCCCCAGGGGCTGACGGGGCCAGCCTTCACGGCCGGAAGCCTCGGCGCAGGTGGACCTGGAAACGGTCCCTGACTCCCCCAGGGCCAAGGCGGCACCCGACGCACCGGAGCTGGACCTAGCTGCACCGGACACGGCCCCTGACGCCCCAGGGGCGACCATGGATGCGCCGGATGTTGGAAATATGCCCTAGAGGCAATAATAAATTAGTTATTATTATATTTCTTTGTTCATGATCCATGCTATAATTGTATTGATTGGAAACACAATACTTGTGTGGATACATAGACAAAACACTGTCCCTAGTAAGCCTCTAGTTGACTAGCTCGTTGATCAAAGATGGCCAAGGTTTCCTGGCCATAGGCAAGTGTTGTTACTTGATAACGGGATCACATCATTAGGAGAATCATGTGATGGACTAGACCCAAACTAATAGACGTAGCATGTTGATTGTGTCATTTTGTTGCTACTGTTTTCTGTGTGTCAAGTATTTGTTCCTATGACCATGAGATCATATAACTCACTGACACCGGAGGAATGCTTTGTGTGTATCAAACGTCGCAACGTAACTGGGTGACTATAAAGATGCTCTACAGGTATCTCCGAAGGTGTTCGTTGAGTTAGTATGGATCGAGACTGGGATTTGTCACTCCGTGTGACGGAGAGGTATCTCGGGGCCCACTCGGTAATACAACATCACACACAAGCCTTGCAAGCAATGTGACTTAGTGTAAGTTGCGGGATCTTGTATTACGGAACGAGTAAAGAGACTTGCCGGTAAACGAGATTGAAATAGGTATGCGGATACTGACGATCGAATCTCGGGAAAGTAACATACCGAAGGACAAAGGGAATGACATACGAGATTATATGAATCCTTGGCACTGAGGTTCAAACAATAAGATCTTCGTAGAATATGTAGGATCCAATATGGGCATCCAGGTCCCGCTATTGGATATTGACCGAGGAGTCTCTCGGGTCATGTCTACATAGTTCTCGAACCCGCAGGGTCTGCACACTTAAGGTTCGACGTTGTTTTATGCGTATTTGAGTTATATGGTTGGTTACCGAATGTTGTTCGGAGTCCCGGATGAGATCACGGACGTCACGAGGGTTTCCGGAATGGTCCGGAAATGAAGATTGATATATAGGATGACCTCATTTGGTTACCGGAAGGTTTTCGTGCATTACCGGAAAAGTTTCGGGCTCATCGGTAGTGTACTGGGAGTGTCGGGAGGGGTGCCGGGAACCATCAGGAGGGGTGTCCCGCCCCAAGGGGTCTCATGGGCTATGGGAAGAGATAAACCAGCCCCTAGTGGGCTGGAATAAGTTCCCACTAAGGCCCATAAGGTTTGAGAAGGAAAAAACACAAGGTGGAAAGAGTTTCCAAGTGGGAAGGTGGAATCCTACTCCAAGTAGGATTGGAGTAGGACTCCTCCACCTCCAATTTCGGCCAAACCTTTAGGTTTTGAGGTTGCCTCCTCCCCTCCCTCCCTCCTATATATAGTGGGGTTCTAGGGCTGATTTGAGATAACTTTTGCCACGGCAGCCCGACCACATACCTCCACGGTTTTACCTCTAGATCGCGTTTCTGCGGAGCTCGGGTGGAGCCCTGCTGAGATTAGATCACCACCAACCTCCGGAGCGCCGTCACGTTGCCGGAAAACTTATCTACCTCTCCGTCTCTCTTGCTGGATCAAGAAGGCCGAGATCATCGTCGAGCTGTACGTGTGCTGAACGCGGAGGTGCCGTCCGTTCGGCACTAGATCGGAGCGGATCGTGGGACGGATCGCGGGACGGTTCGTGGGATGGTTCGCGGGGCGGATCGAGGGACGTGAGGACGTTCCACTACATCAACCGCGTTTCCTAACGCTTCTGCTGTGCGATCTACAAGGGTACGTAGATCGGAAATCCCCTCTCGTAGATGGACATCACCATCATAGGTCTTCATGCGCGTAGGAAAATTTTTGTTTCCCATGTGACGTTTCCCAACAGTGGCATCATGAGCTAGGTTCATGCGTAGATGTCTTCTCGAGTAGAACACAAAAGTTTTTGTGGGCGGTGATGTGCGTTTTGCTGCCCTCCTTAGTCGTTTCTTAATTCCGCGGTATTGTTGGATCGAAGCGGCTCGGACCAACATTACTCGTACGCTTACGAGAGACTTGTTTCATCGCTACGAGTAACTCCGTTGCTCAAAGATGACTGGCGGGTGTCAGTTTCTCCAACTTTAGTTGAATTGGAATTGACCAAGGAGGTCCTTGGATGAGGTTAAATTGCAATTCATATATCTCCGTTGTGGTGTTTACATAAGTAAGATGCGATCCTACTAGATACCCATGGTCATCACGTAAAACAAGCAACAACAAAATTACAGGACGTCTATCTTGTTTTTGCAGGGTATGCTTGTGATGTGATATGGCCAACGATGTGATGTGATATATTGGATGTATGTGATGATCATGTTGTAATAGTTAATATCGACTTGCACGTCGATGGTACGACAACCGGCAGGAGCCATAGGGTTGTCTTTAAACTAACGTTTGTGCTTGCAGATGCGTTTACTATATTGCTAGGACGTAGCTTTAGTAGTAATAGCATGAGTAGCATGACAACCCCGATGGCAACACGTTGATGGATATCATGATGATGGAGATCATGGTGTGACGCCGGTGACAAGAAGATCGTGCCGGTGCTTTGGTGATGGAGATCAAGAAGCGCATGATGATGGCCATATCATGTCACTTATGAATTGCATGTGATGTTAATCCTTTTTGCACCTTATCTTGCTTAGAACGACGGTAGCATTATGAGGTGATCTCTCACTAAAATTTCAAGACGAAATTGTGTTCTCCCCGACTGTGCACCGTTGCGACAGTTCTTCGTTTCGAGACACCACGTGATGATCGGGTGTGATAGACTCAACGTTCACATACAACGGGTGCAAAACTGTTGCACACGCAGAACACTCGGGTTCAGCTTGACGAGCCTAGCATGTGCAGACATGGCCTCGGAACACATGAGACCGAAAGGTCGAGCATGAACCGTATAGTTGACATGATTAGCATAGAGATGCTTACCACTGAAACTATTCTCGACTCACGTGATGATCGGACTTGAGATAGTGGATTTGGATCATGTACCACTCAAATGACTAGAGAGATGTACTTTTTGAGTGGGAGTTCTTAAGTAATATGATTAATTGAACTAATTGTCATGAACATAGTCTAATGGTCTTTGCGAATTACGATGTAGCTTGCGCTATAGCTCTACTGTTTTTATATGTTCCTAGAGAAAATTTAGTTGAAAGTTGATAGTAGCAAACTTTGAAGAGGATTGTCCTCGTTGCTGCGCAGAAGGCTTATGTCCTTAATGCACCACTCGGTGTGCTGCACCTCGAGCGTCGTCTGTGGATGCTGTGAACGTCCGACATACACGTTTCTGATGACTACACGATAGTTTAGTACAAAATACTTAATGGCCTAGAAGCAAGGCGCTGAAGACGTTTTGAAACGTCACGGAACATAAGAGATGTTCTAAAGAGATGAAATTGTGATTTCATGCTTGTGCCCTTGTTAAGAGGTATGAGACCTCCGACAAGATTCTTTTCCACGAAGTAGAGGAGAAAAGCTCAATCATTGAGCGTGTGCTCAGATTATCTGTGTACGACAATCGCTTGAATCAAGTGGGAGTTGATCTTCCAGATAAGATAGTGATGATTCTCCAAAGTCACTGCCACCAAGCTGTGAGAGCTTCGTGATGAACTATAACATATCAAGGATAGATAAAATGATCCTTGAGCGATTCGCGATGTTTGACACTGCGAAAGTAGAAATCAAGAAGGAGCATCAATAGTTGATGGTTAGTAAAACCACTAAGTTTCGATAAAGGCAAGGGCTAGAAGGGATACTTCGTGAAACAGCAAAGCAGTTGCTGCACTAATGAAGAGACCCCAGATTAAACCCAAGCCCGGGACTAAGTGCTTCTGTAATGAGGGGAACAGTCACTGAGGCGGAGCAACTCTAGATACTTGGTAGATAAGAAGGCTGGCAAAAGTCGAAAGAAGTATATTTGATATACATGATGTTGATGTGTACTTTACTAGTACTCCTAGTAGCATGAGGGTATTGGATACTGGTTCGGTTGCTAAGTGATTAGTAACACGAAATGAAAGCTACGGCATAAACGGAGACTAGCTAAAGGGGAGGTGACGATACGTGTTGGAAGTGTTTCCAAGGTTGATCAAACGTCGCACACTCCCTCTACCATCGGGATTGGTGTTAAACCTAAATAATTGTTATTTGCTGCTTGCGTTAAGCATGAACATGATTGGATCGTGTTTCTTGCAATACGATTATTCATTTAAAGAGAATAATGGTTACTCTATTTGCTTGAATAATCACCTTCAATGGTTTATTGAATCTCGATCGTAGTGTTACACATGTTCATGATATTGGTGCCAAAAGATACGAGGTAATGATGATAGTACCACTTACTTGTGGCACTGCCGCTTGAGTCATGTTGGTATAAATTGCATGAAGAGGCTCCATGCTGATGGATCTTTATACTCACTTGATTTTGAATCACTAGTGACATGCAAATCATACCACATGAGCAAGGCCTTGTTTTCATTGAGATGAAATAAGATAGTAACTTGTTGAAAGCGATACATTTTGATGTATGCAGTCCAATGGGTGCTGAGGCATGCAGTGGATATCATTATGTTCTTACTTCAATGACGATTTGAGTAGATACTAGAGTATTTGCTTAATGAATCACAAGTCTGAAATACTGAAAAGTTCAATTCTGTTTCGGAGTGAAGTTCGTCGTAACAAGAGGTTAAACTGTCTACGATATGATCATAGAAATGAATATCTGAGTTACGAGTTTTGGTACGCAGTTAAGACAATTTGGAAATTGTATCGCAGTTCATGCCACCTAGAACATCATAGTGTGATGATGTCTCTGAACGTCATAGCCACACACTATTTGGTATGGTGCATGCTATGATGTCTCTTATCGAATTACCACTATCGTTTATGGGTTAAGCATTAGAGACAACCGCATTCACTTTAAATAGGGCACCACGTATTTCCGTTGAGATGACACAGTATAGACTGAGGTTTAGAGAAATCTAAACTGTCGTTTCTTGAAAGTTTGGGGTTTCGACACTTATGTGAAAAAGTTTCAGTCTGATAAGCTCGAACCCAAAGCGGATAAATGCATCTTCATAGGATATCCAAAACAGTTGGGTACATCTCCTATCTCAGATCCGAAAGCAAAGTGTTTGTTTCTAGAAACGGATCCTTTCTCGAGGAAAGGTTTCTCTCGAAAGAATTGAGTGGGAGGGTGGTAGAACTTGATGAGGTTATTGAACCATCACTTCGACCAGTGTGTAGCAGGGCGCAGGAAGTTGTTCCTGTGGCGCCTACACCAATTGAAGTGAAAGATGATGATGGTGATTATCGAGCATCGGATCAAGTTACTACAAGCCTCGTAGGTTGACAAGGCCGCGTACTACTGCAGAGTGGTACGGTAACCCTATCTTGGAGGTCATGTTGTTGAGCAACAGTGAACCTACGAGTTATGGAGAAAGCAATGGTGGGCCCAGATTCCGACAAATGGCTGGAAGCCATGAAATCCGAGAGAGGATCCATGTATGAAAACAAAGTGTAGACTTTGGAAGAAGTACTTGATGGTCATAGGACTATTGAGTAAAGATGGATCTTTAAAAGGAAGACAGACGATGATAGTGATAAGTCACTATTAAGAAAAGCTCGACTTGTCGCAAAGATGTTTCCGACAAGATCAAATAGTTGACTATGATGAGACTTTCTCACTCGTAGCGATGCTAAAAGTCTGTTAGAATTATGTTAGTAGTTGCTACATTATTTATGAAATATTGCATGTAGGATGTAAAAACATTGTTTCCTCGACGGTTTCCTTGAGTAAACATTGTATGAGATACAACCATGAGGTTTTGTCGATCCTAAAGATACTAGCAAGTATGCAAGCTCCAACGATCCTTAAATGGACTGGTGCAAGCATCTCGGAGTTGGAATATACACTTTGATGAGATGATCAAGGATTTTGGGTTTGTACAAGGTTTATGAGAAACTTGTATTTCCAAAGAAGTGAGTGGGAGCACTATAGAATTTCAGATAAGTATATGTGGTTGACATATTGTGGATCAGAAGTAATGTAGAATTTCTGTAAAGCATACAAGGTTGTTTGAAAGGAGTTTTCAAAGGAATACCTGGATTGAGCTACTTGAACGTTGAGCATCAAAGATCTACGGAGATAGATCGAAAGCGCTTAATGGAAGTTTCAACAAGATGCATGCCTTGACAAGTTTTGAAGGAGTTCAAAATAGATCAGCAAAGAAGGAGTTCTTGGTTGCGTTGTAAGGTGTGAATTTGAGTAAGACTCAAAACCCGACCACGGCAGAATAAAGAGAATAGACGAAGGTCATCTTCTATGCCTTAGCCGTAGAGTCGAAAGTATGCCATGCTGAGTACCGCACCTGATGTGTGCCTTGCAGCAAGTCTGTTGAGAGGTACAGAAAGTGATCCATGATTGAATCACTAGCAGCGGTCAAAATTTATCCTTAGTAACTGATGGACTAAGGAATTTTTCTCGATTATGGAGGTGGTTAAAGAGTTCGTCGTAAAGGGTCACGTCGATGTAAGCTTTGACACTAATCCGAATAACTATGAGTAGTGAAACGGATTCGTATAGTAGAGTAGATATTTGGAGTATTCCCGAATAGAACATAGTAGCAGCATCTATAAGATGACATAAAGATTTGTAAAGAACACACGGATCTGAAAATTTCAGAACCGTTGACTAAAACCTCTCTCATGAGCAAGACGTGATCAGACCCCATAACTATATGGGTGTTGGATTCGTTGGAATCACATGGTGATGTGAACTAGATTATTGACTCTAGTGCAAGTGGGAGACTGTTGGAAATATGCCCTAGAGGCAATAATAAATTAGTTATTATTATATTTCTTTGTTCATGATAATCGTTTATTATCCATGCTATAATTGTATTGATTGGAAACACAATATTTGTGTGGATACATAGACAAAACACTGTCCCTAGTAAGCCTCTAGTTGACTAGCTCGTTGATGAAAGATGGCCAAGGTTTCCTGGCCATAGGCAAGTGTTGTTACTTGATAACGGGTTCACATCATTAGGAGAATCATGTGATGGACTAGACCCAAACTAATAGACGTAGCATGTTGATTGTATCATTTTGTTGCTACTGTTTTCTGCGTGTCAAGTATTTGTTCCTATGACCATGAGATCATATAACTCACTGACACCGGAGGAATGCTTTGTGTGTATCAAACGTCGCAACGTAACTGGGTGACTATAAAGATGCTCTACAGGTATCTCCGAAGGTGTTCGTTGAGTTAGTATGGATCGAGACTGGGATTTGTCACTCCGTGTGACGGAGAGGTATCTCGGGGCCCACTCGGTAATACAACATCACACACAAGCCTTGCAAGCAATGTGACTTAGTGTAAGTTGCGGGATCTTGTATTACGGAACGAGTAAAGAGACTTGCCGGTAAACGAGATTGAAATAGGTATGCGGATACTGATGATCGAATCTCGGGCAAGTAACATACCGAAGGACAAAGGGAATGACATACGGGATTATATGAATCCTTGGCACTGAGGTTCAAACGATAAGATCTTCGTATAATATGTAGGATCCAATATGGGCATCCAGGTACCGCTATTGGATATTGAACGAGGAGTCTCTCGGGTCATGTCTACATAGTTCCCGAACCCACAGGGTCTGCACACTTAAGGTTCGACGTTGTTTTATGCGTATTTGAGTTATATGGTTGGTTACCGAATGTTGTTCAGAGTCCCGGATGAGATCACGGACGTCAGGAGGGTTTCCGGAATGGTCCAGAAATGAAGATTGATATATAGGATGACCTCATTTGGTTACCGGAAGGTTTTCGTGCATTACCGGAAAAGTTTCGGGCTCATCGGTAGTGTACTGGGAGTGTCTGGAGGGGTGCCGGGATCCATCAGGAGGGGTGTCCCGCCCCAAGGGGTCTCATGGGCTATGGGAAGAGATAAACCAGCCCCTAGTGGGTTGGAATAAGTTCCCACTAAGGCCCATAAGGTTTGAGAAGGAAAAAACACAAGGTGGAAAGAGTTTCCAAGTGGGAAGGTGGAATCCTACTCCAAGTAGGATTGGAGTAGGACTCCTCCACCTCCAATTTCGGCCAAAACTTTAGGTTTTGAGGCTGCCTCCTCCCCTCCCTCCCTCCTATATATAGTGGGGTTCTAGGGCTGATTTGAGATAACTTTTGCCACGGCAGCCCGACCACATACCTCCATGGTTTTACCTCTAGATCGCGTTTCTGCGGAGCTCGGGCGGAGCCCTGCTGAGATTAGATCACCACCAACCTCCGGAGCGCCGTCACGTTGCCGGAAAACTCATCTACCTCTCCGTCTCTCTTGCTGGATCAAGAAGGCCGAGATCATCGTCCAGCTGTACGTGTGCTGAACGCGGAGGTGCCGTCCGTTCGGCACTAGATCGGAGCGGGTCGTGGGACGGATCGCGGGACAGTTCGTGGGATGGTTCGCGGGGCGGATCGAGGGATGTGAGGACGTTCGACTACATCAACCGCGTTTCTTAACGCTTCTGCTGTGCGATCTACAAGGGTACGTAGATCGGAAATCCCCTCTCGTAGATGGACATCACCATCATAGGTCTTCATGCGCGTAGGAAAATTTTTGTTTCCCATGTGACGTTCCCCAACACCGGATGCGGCCCATCCGCATCCCGCGGAGGAGATAGTGCCAGCCAGGACGGCGCCAGAGCCGGCCGCCGAGCCGACACCAGGAGCCGGTGCAATTGTCATTCCTCAGCACGGCCCTATTGCGCCAGGAGCTGGAGGCCGGGCTGGGAGCCGGCCCATGAAGACATGGCAGGCGGCCAACCTGGCCCGCCGGCGACTGCCCACCGGCACCGCGCTTTCCGGCGTTCCGGAGCTGGTGTCGATGTTTACCAGCAGCCGGTCCAAGGTGGAGCAGTTGGCCCGCATGGTCTGTGGCGACATGGAGCGCGTGGAGGCCCGCACCCAGGTAGGTGTTTCCTCTTTGGCTTTTTTGAACTTTTTTCTTCCTTTTGCGTTAGTGGGGGCGCGACAGTGCACCCACTGGGTGTAGCCCCCGAGAATCGGGCCGGTCGATCGTCGACCGGTCCGAATCTCTTGGAGGTCCTTTTCCCTGTATTGTTTCTTCAGTGGGGGCGCGCTAGCGCACCCACTGGGTGTAGCCCCCGAGAATCGGGCTGGTTAAGTCTTAACCAGGCCAAATCTTAATCCTATTCCTTTTTGCTTTTTGGCAGGAGCTTTATGACACTCAAGCGCAGGCTTATAACGAGCTGCGGGCCCAGCACCTGGGAGCTGATGGCTGGATCGCCGAGCTCGAAGTCCGGCTGGGCGAAGTTGCCACAGAGCGGGACGCCCTGCATAACGCCGGCAACCAGCTCCAGGAGCAGCTGGTCCTTCTTCAGACGTAGAAGAAGGAGCTCGAGGCGGCCAGCCGGGTCGAGCTGGAGCGACTGCGCGCTACGCTGTAGGAGAAGGATGCCTCCTACTCCGCCGACGTGGATCGCCTCGTGTCGCTTCATCTCGAGGAGATGGACCTCAAGGATGCCGCCCTTAGGGAGAAGGAGGAGGCCCTTGTCCAGAAGCAAACGTAGCTGGCCAAGGCCTTGGAGTCTGCGGCGACTCTCCAGGAGGAGGTTGCCCGCCTTACTCATGCGAGTAAGGTGCGGGAGCGCGAGGTCCTCGAGAGCTCCCATGAGACCGATGGCGCCTTCCATCATGAGTCTCTCTTCCTTGTCTTATTTTTGGTCTTTTTGGCTGTCTCCTCCTTTTACTGTGCTCTTACGTCCTGGCTGCTGCCATTCCAGGTCTCTTTCCTGAGACCCAAATCGCGGCCGACACCGCCGTCGAGGTGATCCACGAGGAGCGCCGCGCAGCCGGGCAGGAGGTAGAAACTACCTCCGGCTGGAGCGTGGAGGAGATCGGGGTGGGCCTTCGGGCCCGCCTGCGCGCCCTGGGCGAGTTTGTGGCTCAGCTCCAGATCACAGGCTCGTCGATGGTGGCGGCCTTGTGGCCGGAAGGCGTGGAGCCGGCGTTAATGAGCCAGCTCGCCCGCTGGCTTGCAGCAGGCGGAGAATGCCTGGATGCGTGGCGCGCCTCTGCCGCGCGGGCTGGGGCTTATATGGCCCTGCGCTTGGCCAAGTCCTGGTATCGGAACCTGGACTTGGGCAAGCTCGTCGCCCAGCGTGATGGCTCGGAGGCGGAGCTACAGGGCATGGAGGAGGCACTTCGTGTGAGGGCCAGCGACGTCGCCGAGTACGCAGCCTGTGACGACTTCGTTTTGGAGCAGGGTGAAGATGGCGGTGTGATCGCTGAAGATCTGCACGGCCTTCAGCCCTATGACTTTGACGACAGCTTCGACGAGGCGACCCGAGCTATGGAATGTGCTGCCGCCTCCAGCGGTGCGGCGTACGCCGACTCTGGTGCGGACGGATCCGGGAGCCCTCGCGAAGGAGACGGTGCAACCGCCTCGGGAGCAGCTAGAGATGGTGATGCTACCACATCAGGAGCAGCGGCCGGGGCAACCGATGAGGCCGCAGCCCCGTAGCCGGTGTCCTGTGTGTTTTGTTCTACCCCGGGAGGGATGTAATGAATGTGGGTCGTGGGCCAATGCTTTTTTGAATGTATATATTCAGCATTATATTTGTATTGCCAAGCGTGTTGTCTTATATTCTTGTCTTTTGATTCCTGGTTGACTCCTTTTTCGAAGCCATCAAGACTTAAAGAACAAGACATAAGCCAACAAAGGCGGCTTGAATGAGATCGTATATATGATCGAGCCAGCCCGAGCCAGTGACCCTTTGTAGCCGAACTTTGCATGTATCCGACCTGACCTGCGTCACCTCGCAAACCAGGCAGCCGGAGCCAGCCCGCAGGCTCGTAAGAGGTGACCAGGGATCAGCCGGTTACACTATGTGTTCTTTTACAATAGGGAAGGCGTCCGAGCGGCTAGCGAGCCCCCGAGCTTGTTAGAGCCAGCAAGGGGCATGCGCCGCGTAGCCTCCGAGCTTGATAAAGCCAGCAAGAGGTGTAAGCGGTGTATCCCCCGAGCTTATTGAAGCCAGTCAGGGGGCGTACACTGAGTGAAAACTCTCAATAAAAAGAAACATGAAGCATGCTCTTTTTATTGCATTTGTTGTTGCTCCGTGAAAAGGGAGAAAGGTACATGCATGCTCTTTCCCTTGCTTGATTCTTGCCTTTTAGCAATAGAACAGATGAAGCAGCGCCGCGTTCCATGGACGTTCCGTTTCTTGGCCGGAGTCGTCCCTCTTACACTTCCTTGGCTTTTGGGCATCGATCAAGTAGTAAGCGTTGTTGTGCAATGCCCTACTGATGATGAAGGGTCCCTCACATGGGGATGAGAGTTTGTGCTGGCCGGCAGTGCGCTGGATTCTTCTGAGGACCAAGTCTCCCTCCCTGAAAGAGAGAGCCTTGATATTTTTGCTGTGGTAGTATCTCAGCTTCTGTTGATAGATGGCCGTCCGACTCAAGGCCAAGTCCCTTGCTTCTTCGATGAGATCCACACCGTCTTCTCTTGCCTCCTTCGCCTCCGTTTCTGTGTACAGGGTGACCCGAGGCGAGTCGAACTCGATATCCATGGGAATAATAGCCTCGGACCTGTATACCAGAAAGAATGGAGTGAAGTCGGTCGACCGGTTGGGCGTGGTGCGGAGGCTCCATAGCACAACCGACAGTTCTTCAATCCAGCAGCCGGCTGATCTGACCAGTGGTGCCACCAGTCTTGGCTTGATGCCGACCAGAATCAGGTCGTTGGCCCTCTCTGCTTGGCTGTTTGACTCAGGGTGCGCCACTGATGCTAAATCGAGCCGGATGCCTACCTTGGAACAGTAGAGCACTAGAGCGCCCTTGGCGAAATTGGTGCCGTTGTCGGTGATGATGTTGTGGGGAACGCCATATTGAACAGATATGTCTGTGATGAACTTGACGGCGGTGGGGCCATCAAGCTTCTTGATAGGTCTGGCTTCGATCCACTTGGTGAACTTGTCGACGGCCACCAAGAGATGCGTCATCCCACCGCGAGCCATCTTGAAGGGCCCTACCATGTCCAGTCCCCAGACGGCGAATGGCCATGATAGAGGGATGGTTTTGAGGGCCGAAGGCGGCATATGGCTCTTCGCGCTGAAGAAATGGCAGCCTTCGCACTTGTCGACCAGATCCACGGCCTCCTCGAGAGCCGTGGGCTAGTAGAATCCGTGGCGAAATGCCTTGGCCACCAGGGTTCTGGAGGCGGCGTGATGCCCACACTCCCCCTGGTGAATGTCTCTGAGGATCTCCTGTCCCTTTTCTGATTCGACGCAGCGTTGGAACACGCCGGTCACGCTGCGCCATACGAGTTCGCGATTGATGATGGCATAGGCGGCAGACCTGCGCTGGATCTGTCTCGCCTCCGCCTCGTTCTGAGGAAGTTCACCGCGAAGAAGGAAGGCCAGAATAGTTTGAGCCCATGATGGAGCCGACACAAGGGTCGCCTCCGCCTTGTCTTGACTGTTGGGAGCTTCTGCAGCCCCCGAGCTTGATGGAGCCGCGGCTGTGGGCTCGAGACAAGGTGTCTCTGGTGCTGTCGCGGCAGCCGGCTCACCGTATACCTCCATGACGTCCACCACTGGTTGTCGAGACGACAGGATTCGAGTTCAGGCACAGCCGGGGTTGTTGTCGTAGCCGGTGCTGCCATTGGAGTCGGTGGGGGCAAATAGAGCCGGCATAGGAACTGCAGCCGGCGTAGTTGGTGGAGCCGACGGTGCTTGCACCGTGGATTCAGCCGGTGCCGCTATTGGACTCGGCGTAGTCAACGCAGCCGGTGTGGGAACCGCAGCCGGCGTAGCTGATGGAGCCGACGGCGCTTGCATCGTAGAGTCAGCCGGCACAAAGATCGATGCCGACTCGGGAGACGACTTGATAGACGGCTTATGGAGTTGCTCGAGGGAGACGCCGGCTGGAATAGCCTGTCTCGTGGAGCCGATCTTCGTCAGTGTATCGGCCGCCTCATTTTCTGTCTTGGGAACGTGGTGAAACTCACATCCCTCGAAGGGGCCGCTGAGCTGCTGAATGAGGAAGCGATAGCTTCCCATGTTGGTGTCACTGGCGTCCCATTCGCCAGAGACCTGCTGCACCACCAAGTCTGAATCGCCGAAGCATATGAGCCGTCTGATGCCGATCTCCTTAGCAAGCCGGAGGCCATGAGCCAGTGCTTCGTACTCGGCGACATTGTTGGAGGCGGCGAAATGGATCTGGAGAGCATACTCGAGATGGTCCCCTTTCGGAGACGTCAAGACGATGCCGGCTCCCAGTCCTGTCCGCATCTTCGAGCCGTCGAAGTGCATCCGCCAATGCGTGGAGTCTGGAGGCGGTGGCTCAAACTGGGTCTCGGCCCAGTCGACTAAGAAGTCGGCCACCACCTGAGATTTGATGGCGGTACGGGGCTCGTACCGGATATTGTGATCCGCCATAGCGATGGACCATTTGGCAATCCTGCCCGTGGCATCATGGTTGCCCATGATCTCTGAAAGTGGGGTAGTGCTTACCACGGTGATGGCATGCTCGTGGAAGTATTGCTTCAACTTCTTTGCAGCAAGGTAAACACCATAACACAATTTTTGATAATGCGGATAGTTCTGCTTAGAGGCGGACAAGATCTCGCTAAGGTAATAGACGGGGCGCTGCACTGGCAGTGCCTTTCCCTCTTCTTTACGCTGAACTACCAACACTACGCTAACCACGCGAGTAGTCGCCGCAATGTATATGAGTATGGGTTCCCTTTCAGATGGCGTTGCCAAGATTGGCAGGCTCGAGATTACCCGCTTGAGGTCGCGGAAGGATTCGTCTGCCTGGTCGTTCCACTCAAACTTCGTTGTCTTCTTCATGAGTTGGTAGAGTGGAAGGGCCTTCTCGCCAAGCCGGCTGACGAACCAGCTAAGGTACGCCAAGCAGCCGACGAACTTCTGGACATCGAGGATTCGAGCCGGCCGCACCATCAGTTCGATGGTGCCGATCTTCTTGGAGTTCGCTTCGATACCGCGGGCGGACACGAAGAACCCCAAGAGTTTGCCGCCTGGAACCCCGAAGATGCACTTCTCCGGGTTGAGCCGGATCTTGTACTCGCGCAGATTGGCGAACGTCTCCCGCAAGTCGTCGAGGAGGCTGAAGTGCTGCTTCGTCTTGACAACGATGTCATCCACATAGACGTGGATGTTTCTGCCTTTGTGTGTGTTGGGGAACGTCGCATGGGAAACAAAAATTTTCCTACGCGCACGAAGACCTATCATGGTGATGTCCATCTACGAGAGGGGATTTCAGATCTACCTACCCTTGTAGATCACACAGCAGAAGCGTTAAGAAACGCGGTTGATGTAGTGGAACGTCCTCACGTCCGTCGATCCGCCCCGCGAACCATCCCGTGATCCGTCCCACGATCCGCTCCGATCTAGAGCCGAACGGACGGCACCTCCGCGTTCAGCACACGTACAGCTCGACGATGATCTCGGCCTTCTTGATCCAGCAAGAGAGACAGAGAGGTAGATGAGTTCTTCGGCAGCGTGACGGCGCTCCGGAGGTTGGTGGTGATCTAATCTCAGAAGGGCTCCGCCCGAGCTCCGCAGAAACGCGATCTAGAGGTAAAACCGTGGAGGTATGTGGTCGGGCTGCCTTGAAAAGTTGTCTCAAATCAGCCCTAATACCTCTGTATATAAAGGTGGGAGGGGAGGGGCCTTGCCTTGAGGCTCAAGGAGCCCCAAGGGGGTCGGCCGAACCAAAGGGGGGAAGTCCTCCCCTTCCAAACCGAATCCAACTAGGATTGGAAGGTGGAGTCCTTCTCTCCTTTCCCACCTCCCCTTTTTTTCTTTCTCTTTGATTTCTTATCCTTTGGCGCATAGGGTCTTCTTGGGCTGTCCCACCAGCCCACCAAGGGCTGGTGCGCCACCCCCAAGGCCTATGGGCTTCCCCGGGGTGGGTTGCCCCCCCGGTGAACACCCGAAACCCATTCGTCATTCCCGGCACATTCCCGGTAACTCCGAAAACCTTCCGGCAATCAAATGAGGTCATCCTATATATCAAGCTTCGTTTCCGGACCATTCCGGAAACCCTCGTGATGTCCGTGATCTCATACGGGACTCCGAACAACATTAGGTAACCAACCATATAACTCAAATACGCATAAAACAACGTGGAACCTTAAGTGTGCAGACCCTGCGGGTTCGAGAACTATGCATACATGACCCGAGTGACTCCTCGATCAATATCCAATAGCGGGACCTGGATGCCCATATTGGATCCCACATATTCTACGAAGATCTTATCGTTTGAACCTCAGTGCCAAGGATTCATATAATCCCGTATGTCATTCCCGTTGTCCTTCGGTATGTTACTTGCCTGAGATTCGATCGTCAGTATCCGCATACGTATTTCAATCTCGTTTACCGGCAAGTCTCTTTACTCGTTCCGTAATACAAGATCCCGCAACTTACACTAAGTCACATTGCTTGCAAGGCTTGTGTGTGATGTTGTATTACCGAGTGGGCCCCGAGATACCTCTCCGTCATACGGAGTGACAAATCCCAGTCTTGATCCATACTAACTCAACGAAAACCTTTGGAGATACCTGTAGAGCATCTTTATAGTCACCCAGTTACGTTGCGACGTTTGATACACACAAAGCATTCCTCCGGTGTCAGTGAGTTATATGATCTCATGGTCATAGGAACAAATACTTGACACGCAGAAAACAGTAGCAAAAAAATGACACGATCAACATGCTACGTCTATTAGTTTGGGTCTAGTCCATCACATGATTCTCCTAATGATGTGATCCTGTTATCAAGTAACAACACTTGCCTATGGCCAGGAAACCTTGACCATCTTTGATCAACGAGCTAGTCAACTAGAGGCTTACTAGGGACAGTGTTTTGTCTATGTATCCACACAAGTATTGTGTTTCCAATCAATACAATTATAGCATGGATAATAAATGATTATCATGAACAAAGAAATATAATAATAACTAATTATTATTGCCTCTAGGGCATATTTCCAATAGTGTGGTAGTAGGCACTGTTGCATGCAGCGTTGGAACGTCGCGCATGCGTTCTTCAGACCGAACGTCATGGTGGTGTAGCAGTAGGCCCCGAAGGGCGTGATGAAGGAGGTCTTCAGGCGATCAGCTGGATCCAGCTTGATTTGATGGTAGCCCGAATAAGCATCCAGAAATGACAGCAGTTCGCAGCCTGCGGTGGAGTCGATCACTTGATCTATCCTAGGCAACGCGAAAGGGTCTTTCGGACAAGCCTTAGTCAGGCTAGTGTAGTCAATACACATTCGCCATGTGTTGTTCTTCTTTAGCACCTGGACTGGATTAGCCAGCCAGTCCGGGTGGAAAACCTCCATGATGAAGCCGGCTGCCAGGAGCCGGGTGATCTCTTCTCCGATCGTGCGTCGCTTCCCCTCGGCGAAGCGGCGCAAGGGTTGTTTCACCGGCTTTGCATCCGGTCGCACGTGAAGTTTGTGCTCGGCGTACTTCCTCGGAACACCCGACATGTCCTTGGGGGACCATGCAAAGATGTCTCGATTCTCATGGAGGAAGTCGACGAGCTCGCCTTCCTATTTGGGGTTGAGGCCAGCCCCGATGGTGACGCACTGCTTTGGGTTGGCAGGGTCGAGTGGGACCTGCTTGGTCTCTTTAGCCGGCTTGAAAGAGCCCTCGCCGGCCGATTGGGACGGAGGAGAAGGAATCGCCGGCTGCTCAGTAGCCTGGGCCACGAGCCAGTCGATCTGTCGCTTCTCCTCAGCAATCACCAAGGCGTCGGCGAGGCGGCTGCTATCTTGGGCACACTCGAGCGACTTCTTGTAGTCGCCAACAACAGTGATGATGCCCTTGGGACCCGGCATCTTCATCTTCAGGTAGGCGTAATGCGGAATAGCCATAAACTTGGCCAGAGCCGGTCTTCCCAGCAGCGCGTGATACGGGCTACTGAGATCCACTACCTCAAACCATATGGACTCTCGGCGGAAGTGGGCTTTGTCGCCGAAGAGGACGTCCAGCTGGATCTTGCCGATGGGCGAGCAGGACTGCCCCGACACGATGCCATGGAAGACAGTACTAGTCGGTAGGACGTCCGTCTCCTTGAGCCGAGCTTGAGGAGAGTGTCGAGGTAGAGGATGTTGATGCTGCTGCCGCCGTCGACCAACGCCCGGGAGAATCGGCAGGTGAGCCTCTTGGAGGCGAGGTGGGGTCGAGGATGAGTGCGTATGACTCCGGGTTGGGCATCACCGCAGGATGGTCCACCCAGCTCCACGTGATTGGTTTGTCGGACCAATGCATGTACTGGGGAACCGGGGGGACAGTGACGTTCACCTCGCGCTGCCTCTGGCGCAGGTTGTGCTTGTCGTCCATTCACTGGTGAAGACAACGAACGCTCCGTCTTGATGAGGGTAGTCGTCTTGATGGTGGCCGTCGTCGCGAGGAGGCGGCGGCGGAGCCGGAGCGTGGTTGGGAGCCGGTGCACGATGGGCCGCCTGCGCACCTGGAGGAGCCGGCAGACCATCCCCTTGCGACAGCCGGCGTGCAAAGCTGCACTGTCGAAGGGTGTGGGAAGACGGCTGTGCCCCAGAATGTATCTTGCACGGGGCGTCGAGCAGCTGCTCGAAGGACTGCTTGGGCAGCCAGTTGGCGTTGCTTCTGTTGGGGCGCTTTCGCGGAGGGCCGGCTTGAGGAGCCGATGCTTCGCCCTCCACGCTGGCCACCAACTTGCTGTTAGAGCGGGGATCCATCTGATCCGCCTTGCGCTTGTAGTTATTCTGGCCGCCTCGGTTATCCCCAGCCGGCTTGGGAGTAGCCGGCGTAGGTACAGCCTTGTCCGAGGCGGTCACCTTGACGCGCATTGCCGAGTCGGCCGTGACGTATTTGTCCGCCTTGGCCATGAGCACCGCCAGAGAGGTGGGCTCGGAGCACATGAGCTTGTGCTTGAGGAGGGTGCCGTCTCGGCAACCGTCGATGAAGTACTGGATGGCTTGTACCTAATGCACCCCCTCGCATGAATTACGGAGCTCAGTCCACCGGGTGACGTAGTCGCGAAGGGGTTCGTTGGCCTTCTGGATGCACATGGCCAGCTCGCGGGGCTGGCCAGGGCGCTTGTAGGTGCCAGTGAAGTTGTGGACGAACGCCTCCTCGAAGTCCACCCAGGAGTTGACACTGCCGACTGGGAGGCTGTTAAGCCAAGTCCGGGCCGAGCCGGTCAACATGAGTGGCACGTAGCGGACTGCTACGCGCTTGTTGCCCCTGGCAATGCCGACGGTCGTGGTGTAGTCAATCAGCCAGTCCTCTGGCTTGGCCGTGCCATTGTATTTTGGCGTGTCCCGAGGCAGGGTGAAGCCTCGGGGGAACGGCTCCCCTCGGATCCGGGGGCTGAAGCAGGCCGGACCGACGGGACCGTCTTCCTCTAGGAGGGTTGACTGGGCTAGGACGATGAGACGTCGGCGAGCGTCCCGATCATCCTGGGTGGCGTGAGCGCCAGCCCTAGTGGCGAGAGGGGAGGCGCATCGCGAACGAGAGACGTGAGTTCTTCGCGGGGGAAGAATCTCACACTCCGAATCACCGTCGTCGCCTCCGCGACGCAAGCCCGAAGTGTGCTCGCTCTAGCGCTGAGAGCGCCGATCTTGGCTTCCCTCGCCCCTCCGGCCGGAAGGGCGATGCAAGGAAGATCCTTCTGCATGATGCTGACCGCTAGGGTCGCATCGAGCATGTTGCTGGTTGGCGGCGTCAAGGAGGTCCTTGACCCGCTTCTCCTGGAAAGCGCACTCATCGCCTTCCAGGTTCGCCATCTCCTCCATGGCTGCCTGAGCCGATCGCATGTTGGCTGCAGGGGTCTTGTAGGTGGGCAGATTGCCACCTAGGACTTCGGTGATGAACCGGCCGCGGCTGTGGACCGATCCAAGCCGGCTAGGAGCCTCGAAAATCGGAGTAAGGCCGTATGCGGAGTTATACTCGCACTACGTAGCCTCCATCCGACGTTTTGCCGAAGCTACGGCAATGCCTTCCTCCAGGATACGCTTGCGAGCCTCATCTAGCGAGGCCCGAGCATCAGCAGGGTTGGCGGAAGCGGTGACGGATGTCTTTAGGCTGGTGATGGCGTCCCGAAGAGTATCGGCGGTGGCAGCGGCGGGCTCGCCAGCGCCTGCTGAGGCCTTGTCGGGAGTTGTGCTGGTGCCGGCGCCGATAACCATCACTTCCACGGTGTTGGAGACGGGAGCAACGTGGTATGGGGTGAAGAACCCCACCGACGGTGGAGGACCGTCGAAGACGAGGACATTGCTGGGATATACGTCGTGGGCAGGCATCTCAGCGATAGAGAGTCTGCTGAAGCTAGCGCAGAGCGCCTCAACGTCGAAGTATTCGCCGAAGTAGCGCGGACCGTCGTTGAGACGTAGGTCGCTGAAGAGAACGCTGAGGTTCTCCATAACAGTGACGACGACTCTAGGGAGCGCCTCGTCATCAGAATCTTCGTCCGAATCCGCATGGCGGACGGGGACGTCGATCATCATGGGTGTTGCCTCATCGAAAGCGGGCTCCACGGGCATGCAAACTGATCCGTACGCGATGCATCCGGTGGTGTAGGTGCGGGCCCCGCCCAGCGCGTAAAGCCACTCGATGCCGCGATCGGCCCCATGGTGGGCGCCAAATGTCGGTGAATACTCACAACATATGCCATAGGTAGGCTAAAGTCGGTGAGAACCGAAGGGATAAAGGTGGACGCTGGAACGAGGTTGGTACATGCATGGGACGCACGATGTACCCAGGTTCAGGGCTCTCTGTAGAGATAATACCCCTAATCGTGCCGGAGTGTTTGATGTGTATGAACAGAGTACACGGTTGCTCCTGGAGCTGTGTTGGGAGGAGGAAGAGGGGAGCAGCCGGCTCGTCTCTGCCTCTCTCTGTGGTTGGTGAGCGTATAGTGCTGTTCGGTTGTGGAATGATCGGCCCCCTTGCATGGAGGGCGACCGGGGGATTTTATAGACGAACCCGCCGGCCTACAATATGGATAAAGGGTACAAGTGTGGGACCCCACTGTTCCCCACGCCGAGTGCAGTAATGGAGTGGGAGTGTGACGGTCTGACACTATGCTAGGTGATGGATCAGAGCCGGGGTAGGTCAGCGGCGTGGCCGCCGACGCTCGTACCTGCCGGGCGCCCCGATCCAGTACCTTTTGCTGACGCGTAGCTAAC
Source organism: Hordeum vulgare subsp. vulgare (assembly GCF_904849725.1). Lineage (NCBI taxonomy): Eukaryota > Viridiplantae > Streptophyta > Magnoliopsida > Poales > Poaceae > Hordeum > Hordeum vulgare. The sequence continues at coordinate 595,075,090 of NC_058519.1, read as the reverse complement.
TTAAATCGTAAGGTCTTATCCTGACCTATTATCTGATGTGACTTGTGATCTTCGACCGGCTAGCCTGCTTGGCTAGCCGGCTTGGGTGCGGCCGCCTCCTTCCGAGCCGGGTTGGCGGGACCAGGCTGGCTCAGGAGAGGTAGCCACCTCGACTCTAGCCGGCGGGGGTTGCTTGGCCGGCCAGAGGAATGGTCGCCTCGTCCTCTAGCCGGTAGGCTCTGCCTAGCCGGCCGGAAGACTTGGGCCATGGGAATTTGTATAAGTTCATGTCCTTTGGGCCAGAAATGAAGGAGCAGGCTCGATGAGCCTACCCCGGGGTTATCCCCCCGACAATAATCTAGTTCACATCACCATGTGATTTCAACAAATCCAACACCCATATAGTTCTGGGGTCTGATCACGTCTTGCTCATGAGAGAGGTTTTAGTCAACGGTTCTGAAACTTTCAGATCCGTGTGTTCTTTACAAATCTTTATGTCATCTTATAGATGCTGCTACTACGTGCTATTCGGAAATACTCCAAATGTCTACTCTACTATACGAATCCATTTCACTACTCATAGTTATTCGGATTAGTGTCAATGCTTGCATCGACGTAACCCTTTACGACGAACTCTTTAACCACCTCCATAACCGAGAAAAAAAAATCCTTAGTCCATTAGTCACTAAGGATAACATTGACCGATGTTCAGTGATTCAATCTTGGATCACTCTGTGTACCTCTTAACAGACTTGTGGCAAGGCACATATCAGGTGTGGTACACAACATGACATACTATAGAGTCTACGGCTAAGGCATAGGGGACGACCTTCATCCTTTCTCTTTCTTCTGCCGTGGTCGGGCTTTTGAGTCTTACTCATATTCACACCTTACAATACAACCAATAACTCCTTTGCTGATCTATTTTGAACTCCTTCAAAAACTTGTCAAGGCATGCATTTCATTTGAAAGTTCTATTAAGAGTATTGATCTATCTCTATAGATCTTGATGCTCAATGTTCAAATAGCTCTATCCAGGTCTTCCTTTGAAAAACTCCTTTCAAGCAACCTTTTATGCTTCATAGAAATTCTACATTACTTCTGATCAACAATATGTCAACCACATATACTTATCAGAAATTCTATAGTGCTCCCACTCACTTCTTTGGAAATACAAGTTTCTCATAAACCTTGCACAAACCCAAAAGCTTTGATCATAACATCGAAGTGTATATTCCAACTTCGAGATGCTTGCACCAGTCCATAAAAGGATCGCTGGAACTTGCATACTTGTTAGTATCTTTAGGATCGACAAAACCTTCTGATTGTATCACATACAATCTTTCCTCAAGGAAACCGTCGAGGAAACAACGTTTTGACCTCCTATGCGCAATATTTCAAAAATAATGCAGTAACTACTAACATAATTCCAACAAACTTTTAGCATCGCTATGAGTGAGAAAGTCACATCATATTCAACTCTTTGATCTTGTTGAAAACATCTTTGCGACAAGTCGAGCTTTTCTTAATAGTGACTTATCACCATCATCGTCTGTCTTCCTTTTAAAGATCCATCTTTACTTAATAGTCTTACTACTATCAAGTAGTTCTTCCAAAGTCTACACTTTGTTTTCATACATGGATCCTCTCTCGGATTTCATGGCCTCCAGCCATTTGTCGGAATCCGGGCCCACCATTGCTTCTCCATAACTCGTAGGTTCATTGTTGTTCAACAACATGACCTCCAAGACAGGGTTACCGTACCACTCTGTAGTAGTACGTGACCTTTGTCGACCTACGAGGTTTGTAGTAACTTGATCCGAAGCTCTAATGATCACCATCATCAGCTTCTACTTCAATTGGTGTAGGCGCCACAGGAACATCTTCCTGCGCCCTGCGACACACTGGTTGAAGTGACGTTTCACTAACCACATCAAGTTCCACCACCCTCCCACTCAGTTCTTTCGAGAGAAACCTTTCCTCGAGAAAGGACCCGTTTCTAGAAACAAACACTTTGCTTCCAGATCTGAGATAGGAGATGTATCCAATTGTTTTGGATATCCTATGAAGATGCATTTATCCGCTTTGGATTCAGGCTTATCAGACTGAAACTTTTTCACATAAGCGTCGCAGCCCCAAACATTAATGAAACGACAGCTTAGGTTTCTCCAAACCATAGTCTATGCTGTATCATCTCAACGGAAACACGTGCTGCCCTATTTAAAGTGAATGCGGCTGTCTCTAATACATAACCCATAAACGATAGTGGTAATTCGATCAGAGATATCATAGTATGTGCCATATCAAAATAGGGCGTAGCTATGACGTTCGGACACATCATCACACTATGGTGTTCCAAGTGGCATGAACTGCGAAGCAATTTCCACATTGTCTTAACTGTGTACCAAAAACTCGCAACTCAGATATTCATCTCAACGATCATATCGTAGACAGTTTATCCTCTTGTCACGATGATCTTCACTCTGAAATAACTTTGAACTTTTCAATATTTCATACTTGTGATTCATCAAGTAAATACTCATGTATCTACTCAAATCGTCAGTGAAGTGAGAACATAACGATATCCACTGTGTGCCTCAGCACTCATTGGACTGCTCACATAAAAAATGTATTACTCCCAACAAGTTACTCTCTTGTTTCATGTGGCATGATTTGCATGTCTCAAGTGATTCAAAATCCAGTGAGTCCAAACGATCCACCTCTATGGAGCTTCTTCATGCATTTATACACCAACATGATTCAAGTGGCAGTACCACTTATTTGTGGCACTATCATTATTACTTTGTATCTTTTGACACCAATATTATGGACATGTGTAACAGTACGATCGAGATTCAATAAACCATTGAGGGTAATTATTCAAGCAAATAGAATAACTATTATTATATTTAAATGAATAATCATATAGCAATAAACACGATCAAATCATGTTCATGCTCAACGCAAACACTAAATAACAATTATTTAGGTTTACCACCAATCCCGATGATAGAGGGAGTGTGCGATGTTTTGATCACATAAACCTTGGAAACACTTCCAACACATATCGTCACCTCGCCTTTAGCTAGTCTCCATTTACACCGTAGCTTTCATTTCGAGTTACTAATCACTTAGCAACCGAACCGGTATCCAATACCCTTATGCTACTAGGAGTACTAGTAAATTACACATCAATATCATGTATATCAAATATACTTCTGTCGACTTTGCCAGCCTTCTTATCTACCAAGTATCTAGGATAGCTCTGCAACAGTGACCGTTTCCCTCATAACAGAAGCACTTAGTCTCAGATTTGGGTTCAATTTTGGGTTTCTTCATTAGAGCAGCAACTGGTTTGCCGTTTCATGAAGTATCCCTTCCACCCATTGCCCTTCTCGAAACTAGTGGTTTTACTAACCATCAACAATTGATGCTCCTTCTTGATTTCTACTTTCGCAGTATCAAACATTGCGAATCACTCAAGGATCATCATATTTATCCTTGATTTGTTTATAGTTCATCACTAAGCTCTAGCAGGTTAGTGGAAGTGACTTTGGAGAACCATCACTATCTCATCTGGAAGATTAACTCCCACTTGATTCAAGCGATTGTTGTACTCAGACAATCTGAGAACATGCTCAACGATTTGAGCTTTTCTCCTTTACTTTGCAGGCAAAGAATCTTGTTGGAGGTCTTATATCTCTCAACAAGGGCACGAGCATGAAATCTCAATTTCATCTCTTTGAACATCTCTTATGTTCTGCGACGTTTTCCAAACGACTTCGACGCCTTGCTTCTAAGCCATTAAGTATTGCGCACTGAACTATCATGTAGTCATCAAAGACATGTATGTCAGATGTTCGCAACATCCACAGACGACGCCCGAGGTGCAGCACACGGAGTGGTGCATTAAGGACATAAGCCTTCTGCGCATCAATGATGACAATCCTCAGTTTTACGGACTCAGTCCGCAAAGTTGCTACTATTAACTTTCATCTAAATTTTCTCTAGGAACATATAAAAACAGTAGAGCTATAGTGCAAGCTACATCGTAATTCGCAAAGACCATTAGACTATGTTCATGATAATTAGTTCAATTAATCATATTACTCAAGAACTCCCACTCAAAAAGTACATCTCTCTAGTCATTTGAGTGGTACATGATCCAAATCCACTATCTCAAGTCCGATCATCACGTGAGTCGAGAATAGTTTTAGTGGTAAGCATCTCTATGCTAATCATATCAACTATACGATTCATGCTCGACCTTTCGGTCTCTTGTGTTCCGAGGCCATGTCTGCACATGCTAGGCTCGTCAAGTTTAACCCGAGTGTTCCGCGTGTGCAACTGTTTTGCACCCGTTGTATGTGAACGTTGAGTCTATCACACCCGATCATCACGTGGTGTCTCAAAACGACGAACTATCGCAACGGTGCACAGTCGGGGAGAACACAATTTCGTCTTGAAATTTTAGTGAGAGATCACCTCATAATGCTACCGTCGTTCTAAGCAAAATAAGGTGCATAAAAGGATTAACATCACATGCAATTCATAAGTGACATGATATTGCCATCATCATGTGCTTCTTGATCTCCATCACGAAAGCACCGACACGATCTTCTTGTCACCGGCGCCACACCATGATCTACATCATCATGATCTCCATCAACGTGTCGGCATCGGGGTTGTCGTGCTACTCATGATATTACTACTAAAGCTACGTCCTAGCAATATAGTAAACGCATCTGCAAGCACAAACGTTAGTTTAAAGACAACCCTATGGCTCCTGCCGGTTGCCGTACCATCGACGTGCAAGTCGATATTAACTATTACAACATGATCATCTCATACATCCAATATATCACATCACGTCATTGGCCATATCATATCACAAGCATACCCTGCAAAAACAAGTCAAACGTCCTCTAATTTGTTGTTGCATGTTTTACGTGGCTGCTATGGTGTCACGCCCAAGATGCAACCCTATCCTCAATTTGGCACGAGGGCCTCGTCAAGGATAGAAGCGCATCTCGTCGTGTCGCAAGAATGGATATCGTTACAAGTACATGTACTGAAAATAAGAGATATAAAGAATTGGCTTACACTCGCCACAAGCTACATCAGAGTCGCATCAGTACATTACATAAACATCAAGAGTAAGAGCAGGGTCCAACTACGGACGAAAATAAACGAGAAAAATAAGAACGACGTCCATCCTTGCCATCCCAGGCTGCCGTCCTGGAACCCATCCTAGATCGATGAAGAAGAAGAAGAAGCAACCCCAAATGAACAATCAACGCGCTCGCGTCAAATAACCTTTACCTGCACCTGCAACTGGTGTTGTAGTAATCTGTGAGCCACAGCGGACTCAGCAATCTCATTTCCAAAGGTATCAAGACTATCAACGCTTAATGGGTGAGGTATGGTTAAGTGGTGAGGTTGCAGCAGCGGCTAAGCATATATTTGGTGGCTAAACTTACGAGTACAAGAAATAAGAGGGGGAAGATCTACGCATAACTGACGTGTCTACTCATGATCAAATGAATGATCCTCAACACCTACCTACGTCAGACATAACCCCACCGTGTCCTCGATCGGAGAAGGAACTCATGAAAGAGACAGTCATGATTACGCACACAGTTGACATATTTTAATTAAGTTAACTTCAAGTTATCTAGAACCAGTGTTAAACAAAGTTTCCACGTTGCCACGTAACCGCGGGCACGACTTTCCGAAAAGATTAAACCCTACAGGGGTGCTCCAACTAGTCCATCACAAATTACCACAAACTGCATAGAAATTCTCAATCACGAAGCTCGCGATCTCGTCGGATTCCCTAGTGGAAAACCTCAACTCTGAGATTACCCAAAGCATCACCGATATCCCGATGCACAAGATATCTCGTCAAAGGTAAAACTAATCCAGCAAGGCCACCCGATGTGTCGATGAACCCGATAGGAGCCGCGTATCCCGTTCTCAGGACACACCGTCTATGCATAGTGGACGGTAGCCAAACCTCAAGTTGCCCCGAGGTGGCACCGCCGACTGCTAGGTGGGTGGACCAACACTCATGCGGAGCACTGGCCCGGGGGGTTGATTAAATTATCCTCGGGGTCCAGAAAGTCCCTATGCAATTTTATTAGGTGATTAGGCAAATGTAGTACCTGTCGTGGGTATAAGTCTGACAGTAGATGTGTAGGGTGCGAAAAGGATGGGCAGAGCCTTAGCTACGGCGAGGTTGTATGAGTTCAGGCCCCTCTGCGGTGGAGGTAATAGCCCTACATCTCAGTGCTCTCGGAGCTTGTTGTCGAGTGGAATATGGAATACAAATGAGTTGCCAACCCCTTCACCAGCGGGGGAGGGTGGCTTATATAGAGTGCGCTGCCCTCCACAACGGTTCTGGTACAGGGGTGGAGTAGTGGCGATTGAATGCATACGTTACAGGTAACGTACGTCCTAAATGCTAATAAATGCACCGGGAAACGTACGACCGTTTCCCTCCAGGGGGGTTACGATGTTCCGAGCGGCATCCAATCGGTTAGTTGGATGTTCTCCGAATGCTAGTCTCCGACTGGATGGTCGAGGACCTGTTACCGACTGGATGATGGGGACTCCTTAATTCAGTCGGAACTGACTAAAGGCCTCGTCTCTTATGAGGGGTAGTCCTTGGGTAGGACTTACAGGGCAGGCCTATGACCCTACCCTAGGACTATAACCCCATCATTAGTCCCCGAATGGATTGGGGTTTGAACGATGAAGCGATGCTTGAAGTTTAGATTCGACTGGAACGGATGTGACTTTGGTGTTGCTTGCCTCGATCCATTTTATCTTCTCTGACCAACGATCCGAGTGGAAATCTTTGTGGAACAAACTGTCAGAAACCGAGTGCTTCCAGGGTATCTCTTAACGTGACCAGTCAACTGACAGCGGCGGATTTTCCGGGATCCTCAAATTTCGGTTTCCGCGCGCTCAGCGGGGATGACGCCAGCGCGCTCGAGTAGCGCCTGATGCCTCGATTATCGTGCTTCAACTTCTCCACTGATATCGCCGCGGTCGGTAGGGGGATAAGGTTTCGGGGCCACCTGCCAGCGACCCAGTCGGAACCTTACTTAAATCCCAGCGGCAAGGGTTTTTAGTTACGCCCGCCAGATCTTTTGCCTTTGCTTCGTCCTCCTCGCCGTCTCCAGCGCACCTAATCTTGCCTTTGCTTCGTCCTCCTCGCCGCCTCCAGCGCACCTAACTTCTCCACTCCTCCTTCCCCTCCGCGGATTCGCAACTTCCGCCATGACCAAGGGTCAGACCAGCAAGATGGAGGCGAGGAAGAAGAAGGGGAAGGCGGCGGGTCCTGCTCAGCGGCGGCAGCGGCCGTTGCCAGCGGGGTGGATCCAAGGCGACTTCCTCCCCTCCACGGAGATGGAGGGGGATCTGCTGCAGCTGGTGGAGGACGGGATGATCGTGCACAAGTCTTGGAGGCTGCCGGCGGAGAATGAGGTCGAGCCGGCACCCCGGGAGGGGGAGCGCGTCCTGCTGCTCAGCCATGTCTATCGAGGTTTCTCTCTGCCCCCGCATCCTTTCTTCAAGGGCATTATGAACCACTTCGGGGCACAGCTTCATCACTTTCCCCCGAATGCTATTGCCCATCTCTCTGCTTTCATAGTTATGTGTGAGTGCTTCATCGGCTGCCCTCCCCATTGGGGATTGTTCAAACACATATTCTCTGCTAGATCTCAAACTATCAAACGGCTCAGCCAGTCGGATGATAAAACACATCTTCTCCAACTCTACGGAGGCTTAGGTTTCCAGAAAAAGAGTCGGAGTAGTTATCCTGCTCTTCAGCTGAGTGAGTCGGTTAGGAACTGGCAGTCGACGTGGTTCTACTGCCAAGACGTTGCCTGCCCGAATGCCTCGACAGGGTTGCCTCCTTTTAGCTTAGATCGTCCCGCTCCACCTAAGCAGCTCGCGCTCACAAAGGCGGAGAAGATCGACATCCAGCCCCTGGTCGACGCACTCGTAGACGTCGTCAGAAGGGGGGTCACCGGCATGGATTTGCTGGAGACTTTCCTTGGTCGGCGCATACAACCACTGCAGGCTCGCGACCACGCCATGTGGCACTACGCGGGGCCCGAAGACTCCACTCGGACCAACGTCTTGAGCGTGACCGAGGAGAAGGTGGCGTCGTGGGTGCTCCAGATCACAGGCGCCTGCGAGAACCCCAAAGGGTCTCGGCGAGTGAGGGCTTTCAGCGCGGACAATCCTCCTCCGAACCAGGTGAATACCATTTGTCGAGTGCACGTATCTGTTTTAGTTTTATCGCTTTCTTGAATCTCTGCCCGTCGTTTGATGTCGCCGACTGTTTTTCACGCAGAAGTGGACCAACTGGTTTTCTCCTGTCTCGAACGGGAACCCGGACGAGGAGGAGGGAGAAGGCAGCCAGGAGGGCAGTGTGGAGAGCGGCGAGTATGTCTCCGACAGTGGGGAGACGGAGGAGTAGTCTGGTGAAGAAGAGGAGGATGACGAAGAGCAGGACTCGCCGCCTCCGCTGCCAGAGCATCGGACCAAGCGCCGACATGAACCTGCGGTTCCTTCGGCCCCTCCGGCATCCTCGAGTGCTCCGCCTGCTGCTCCTGTGGTTCTGAGTGCTCGGAGCACCAAGAGGGCCAGGGACGCTGCTGTCGAGCCCGTGGGTCAGCCTTCCAAGGCGGCCAAACCGAGTGGGTCTAAACCTCGGAAGGCTTTGCCGCGGATAAGGGTCGTCGTTCCTGTCACCTCGACGTAAGTGCTCTGTTCCTCCAACTTCTTATGATATTCGGTTGAACTCCTGTTTGAAGGTCGAATGAATTTCACTCGACAGGGTTGCCACCTCTCCGGCGCGCCAGGAGGATGATCCCATGGACGCGGACAACGTCGTCTCGTCCCAGCCAGGTGCGTTGTAGTGACTCCGAGAGTGTTATACTATCGCGACGCGAATTCTATCTTAAGTCTTGCCTCTTTCTTTTTCTGAGATCTCGTGTCGTTCGGTCTATCAGGGGCGATTTGCGTGGACGAGGGCGACCAGGGGAGGCCTGAGCAAGCCGCGGAGCCTGTTCTCGAGGCTGCCCCTCCAGTCACTGCTCTCGTCGCAGACGTGGTGCCGACCGAGGCGATGCCGCCGACTGAAACGACGCTGGTGGCTGATGAACCTAATGGAGCGGGTCTTGGGATGCCCCAGGAACTTCCAACGATGCCAGGCTCGTCGAATGTCGAGTTCAACATCCAGCGTCTCCCGGAGGAGCAAGTGGGAGCGGCCAAGGGGGCCATGGTGCAGGCGGAGCTGATGGCGGGAGAAGCCAAGAGGCCATACGACTCCATCGCATCCCTGTACCAGCGGAGTTTGGAGCTGCGGGGAGATATCCGAGTAAGTGGGCTAGTAAGTATTTACTTTTCTCTTGTAACCCACTGGGTGTTCTCGGATATCGGATGATGTTTGCAATGGGTTCACTCTGAGTGAACCCAGTGGGTGTAGTCCCCGAGACTTCTGTCGAGTGCTTGCACCGGCAGTTGTCTTTATACATATTGTTTTTGCCTTGGTCAGATCTTGAAATAGTATGGTCGACCGCAAACAGTTGTGGCAGTCGGGGTGCACTTACTGTAAGAGTCCCCGAGAGTAATTTTACTCAGGTCGGGTAGTATTAGCCTCGTAGGCGTGGGTGGTAACATGTATCTCAATAGGGCGGGCCTGCTTGAGTTGCATGCCAGTGGGGTCACTCTCAGTGAACCCACTGGGTGTAGTCCCCGAGACCGCTGTTGACTGCTTGCATCGGCAGGGGTCTGAAGAACTTAGACTTTTATTGTTGAATTATCTGATTGTCTCTTGGTGCTGGCTGGCAGAAAACTTGTGAAATGGGGACAGCATACGAGACTCTGAGGACGGAGAAGATTCAGTTTGCTGGTGAGCGGGATGCGGCACTGCTTGCAATGGATGGTATGAAGGTGGTTCTCGCGGAGCGAGAGAAGTCGTTGGAGCAGGCTCGTGAAGCGAACAAAGTGCTTACTAAGGAAGTTGAGAAGATAGGGAAACAAAGGACTGCTCCGATGGGACAAATGGACGTGTTGAACAAACGACGCAGAGCGCAGGAGAAATACGTCAGTGACTGGGCTCGGCAGATGATGACGCGTCTAGCTGGTAAGTCCTGCTTTTTCCGAGTGCTTGTGGTATGTGCGTCACACTCGGCGCTTATTGTTTGCTTGTCCTGTTGTCGCAGATTTTTGCATTGACGCCGAAGCTGAAGCAGCTGATGTGGAGCAGTCGATTCGCGAGAACGTTCCACTCGGCGAGGACGCCAATCGAGATCTGCTCCGAGCGCACATCCGCGTGGGCAAAGTTGGCCCTTTCATCGGTCGACTGAGAGAAGTTGTCGGCCGGATCGACAAGGAGCTTTGGCCTGAGGATGAGTCGCGGCAGGAGATGGAAAACTTGCTGAGTCGACTGGAGGAGGTCCCCGACCGAGTGCAGTCATGGAAGAAATCCGCGGCTCGTTGTGGTGCAGATGTCGCTCTGTCCTTGGTCCGAGTTCATTGCAAGGAGGTGCGCGAGGAGAAGCTGAAAACGTTGAAGGTCGCCAACACGAAGAAACTTCAATTCGAAGACTTCATGGAAACCTTCCTTGAAAGTGCCACTCGCATCACCGACGGAATCAACCTGGACACCTTCGTGGAGCCGTCCAGTCCTGGCACCGATCCAGACGACGCGTAAGAAAACTTATCCTCGGTATGTCGAGTGTTGCTTTGTAAGAAACTTTGGCCACTACTGTTGGCCGTCACATTCTTGTTTCGGTGTGGATAAGCTTGATCCACACCGAGCCAGTATCTTTGTTTGAATTTTAAATCGAATCCTTTGCTCTTCTGTTGCAATTTTGACTCAAGTTTTGTTTGGCGTTTCTTGGTGAAGCCAAAGGCAAACATTCGGAACATGTCAGTTGTGTTGGCATCTGCATGGGCCTCATTGAGGGTCCGTGGAATTTCCGATTGGATCCGTATTATCACCGAGTGGATCGGTAGGATCGCCGAGTGGATCGGTAGGACGTACTCGGAGGTCAAAGAGTACTTGGGCGATGCGGGATCGTAGCTAGGTTGTCGAGTGCGACTATCAGGTCGCACTCGGGGCAAGTTGGTAATGATGTAGTTGTTAGTTGTTTTGACATCCGCATGAGCCTCAATGAGGGTCTGCAACTCATGTAGTTGTCAGTTGTTTTGACATCCGCATGAGCCTCAATGAGGGTCTGCAACTCATGTAGTTGTCAGTTGTTTTGACATCCACATGAGCCTCAATGAGGGTCTGCAACTCATGTAGTTGTTAGTTGTTTTGACATCCACATGAGCCTCAATGAGGGTCTGCAACTCATGTAGTTGTCATTTGTTTTGACATCCACATGAGCCTCAATGGGGGTGTGCAACTCATGTAGTTGTCAGTTGTTTTGACATCCACATGAGCCTCAATGAGGGTCTGTTGAGTTCCCGAGTGTACCTTTAGGATACAATCGAAGGTATGTGGGTGTTTTAGGCGATTCTGGATCGCAGCTAAGTCCCCGAGTGTGGCGTTAAGTGCACACTCGAAGAAAGTTAAAACTTAGGCGATTCTGGATCGCAGCTAAGTCCCCGAGTGTGACGTTAAGTGCACCCTCGGAGAGAGTTAATACTTAGGCGATTCTGGATCCCAGCTAAGTCCCCAAGTGTGACGTTAAGTGCACACTCGGAGAAATTTAATACTTAGACGATTCTGGATCGCAGCTAAGTCCCCGAGTGTGACGTTAAGTGCACACTCGGATAAAGTTAATACTTAGGCGATTCTGGATCGCAGCTAAGTCTCCGAGTGTGACGTTAAGTGCACACTCAGAGAAAGTTAATACTTAGGCGATTCTGGATCGCAGCTAAGTCCCCGAGTGTGACGTTAAGTGCACACTTGGAGAAGGTTAATACTTAGGCGATTCTGGATTGCAGCTAAGTCCCCGAGTGTGACGTTAAGTGCACACTCGGAGAAAGTTAATACTTAGGCGATTCTGGATCGCAGCTAAGTCTCCGAGTGTGACGTTAAGTGCACACTCAGAGAAAGTTAATACTTAGGAGATTCTAGATCACAGCTAAGTCCCCGAGTGTGACGTTAAGTGCACACTTGGAGAAAGTTAATACTTAGGCGATTCTGGATCACAGCAAAGTCTCCGAGTGTGACGTTAAGTGCACACTCGGAGAAAGTTAATACTTAGGCGATTCTGGATCGCAGCTAAGTCTCCGAGTGTGACGTTAAGTGCACACTCGGAGAAAGTTATTACTTAGGCGATTCTGGATCACAGCTAAGTCCCTGAGTGTGACGTTAAGTGCACACTCGGAGAAAGTGTCGGGACCCCGATCCTAAGCCATAGGAATCCAGCCTGTAACACATCGCATCCCTTTGCGGTCTCACGCACGGTTAACTCCACGGCTGCAGCCTTACCTTAGCCGGGACCGTTTGCGTCTTTTGACTCGCGTATGCAATAGTGTCGCTAGCATTCCAAAGTCAAAGAACCCGGATCGACATGTCTAGTCATAAACCAAAGTGGCAGTACCGCACAAGGACAGGCATACATGACCCAACAAAGCAGGTGTCGGTCACCAGCGAGTGTAGACGAGTCGTAGCAAGCTACAAGGACTCCATTACATCGCGTGACATTTCCCCAAAGAGGACAGACACAACAGCTAAGAAGGACACATGCCGGTCAACCAATGTGTCCGGAGCAGTAGCGAACTACCAAGGCTCGTTGGATCACAAAGGGGCATTTCCTTGTAAGGAATGCTACTAAAGCTCATGACTAGGTAATCGAACCCCATACATATCAAGTACGACACACGTACGCATGGCATACCGATATGTATAGATACATCGATGGCATCACAACATAACCATAAACATACAACCTTTATTTAAGAGGCTCGGAAGAGCCACACACATAATATTACACATTAAGGGTCTCACGACCCATAATAGCAGTCATTCAGTTACAAGCCAGCGGAAGAGTTTAAACTGTCTGAATACAGACAGGGCAACTAGAAGGCACATGGCGTGACTATACTACAGACCCAACGTAGGGCCAGATCGTAGCTGGGACACCAGCAACTCGTCGTCGTCGATGTCTACGAAGAACCCTCCATTAGGGTCATTAGCAACCTCTGCAACATTTATTAAGAAAACATGAGTACGAAGGTACTCAGCAAGACTTTAGGATAACTATCTACTCATGCAAGGTATCAAGAAGGTATTGTGGGGTTTCATGCGGAAAGCCAGCATTTGACTCGTGGCTAGACAACTTGCATTTTTAAATAATTTTGGCAACTTGACTTCTTGCACACGAGTCCACTAACACCACAACAATACACTATCGTGGAATCATTCCGTCTCCATACAGAAATGCCGTCCACAACACTCACGCTTATCTTGGCAATTTTATGAGTAGCCATTGAAGTTATCTATGAACAACATATGTCTCCAAGTAGTCCATATCCGCGAACGCGGCTATTCGAATAGATCATAACCCTGCAGGGGTGTACTTCGTCACACACGCTCTCGCCACTTATCGCCATGTGCACGTCATGCACCTCAGCAACCTTCAAGCGGAAGCCCAGCGAGGGAGTCGGCCACGACCGTTAACCACACTAGTACCTAGTCCAGGTTTATCGCCTATCTGAGAGTAACACGTACGGAAGTCCGGCCGAGGTTTCCGCCACGGCCTCAAATGATGTGCGCAGGGTTCCCAAGCCCACCATCCGGGTGCCACTTGGTACACCGTGCCACTGCCTACCGCATCACGGCCCACCGCTCAGGTCAGCACCATGCACGGCCTCCAGCATTACTATAAACACCAGAAACTACTTGCAACTCCTGGACCGAGTACTAAGCGATTAATAGGCCGAGCGGGGTCATATTTCAGGGCCCAGCATGTGGTAGTATCTAGTCTTGGATTACATACACGGAATTCAGTTCCTAAGGACGGTTCCAATGAAACAACCCACCATGTACTCCTACACAGCCTTTCACCAGTACCTTTACCAAATCAGGTTCAACACACAACCTTTGCTTACGAACACATTCTCACAATTCTGTTCATCTCCCAGATGACAGACCATACACAACTCTAAGCATAGCATGCATAGCAGGATAAGGCACATCATGGCTCAAGCAACTACCAGGTATGCTAGGTTGCAAGGTTCGACTATTTACTGTGACAAGGATAGGTCATGCAAAGGAAGTGGGTTCAACTAACGTGGCAAAAGCAGTTGAAGCATTTGATCCTAATGCAATAAATAAGTGCAGGAGCAAGAACATGGGATTTATGGGGATGATCAAAAGGGTTGCTTGCCTTGTTGCTCAGAGGAGGGACAATATCCGTCAGACGGATATTCGGTGGAATCTGGGGGTGTGGAGCCTACCGAAATGAATGGCAACAATCAATAACAATCATATGCAAGCAAGATGATGCATGAGCATGGCATGAGAATGCAAGGTGATAAACTATTATGATCAACATGTATTACGTTTGAGATTGATTTGAATCATATTCGGATATCAATTCAAACCAGGTATTCTCGAATACCGATTTAATTGATTCGACCTGATGCTCAGATCAACTTGATGTTAACATGCATGAATGTCATGTTAAGGTACTGGTTGGTTATTAGAACAATGTTTGATCATGTCATTCATAATGAAATTTGAATATTTTTCAAATTCCATTTATAAAGTAATTAAAAGAATTGACTTATTCATTAATCTACATGTTTGGGTTCTGTAACTTTTTCAAACATGAATGAAAATAGCATATTCAGATTCCTTGAATTGTTTTGATACTTTTTCATATATAAATTATTTTCATTGGAGTTACAAATTAATTTCTATGAATTTTTGAAGTTTTAAACATTTCTGGAATTATTTTTATACTGGAAAATACTTTTACTGCATCAGCATGACATTAGCAGGTTCATCTGGCCGTTGAAAGTCAAACCTGACCAGTGGGACCCACTGGTCAGTCTCTCTGGTCAATTTTAGATTAAGTTTAAACTTAATTAACTGATTAATCTTACTGGACCCACATGTCAGTGACTTATTAACTTATCTGATTTATTTTTATTATCTTTAATCTTGCCAGAGGCTGGCCCCACCAGTCAGTGGCTCAGGCCAGCCGAGTTCCACCGGCGGCGAGCTCGTCCTCGCCGGCGGGGAGCCTCCGGCGAGCACCAGAACGTCGGGGGGGGGGGGCTCAGAAATGGCGCACAGAGGGCCAAACGCATGGCTAAGACCATGGGAGGAACGGCCACTCGATGGCGCGCACGATGGGATAAGCCCCAGGGACTGTGGTGGCCGGGATCAACGCCGGCGACGAGCTTGGCGGCGACCAAGTTCGGCCATCGTCGAAGCCATCGAATACAGGGGCGAAACGCGCGGGGCTGGGCACTGAACGCATCTACATGATGTCCTGAGGCTGTTGGTGGCCTCAGACTGACCAACCCGTCACCGGAGGGCTGCCGGCGACGAGCTGCAGCGGCGGTCCTCGTCGGGCTCCGATGGAACTAAGCCTAGAGGAGGGGATCGACGGGGAGAGCTTAGGGGAAATGACCGCATGCTCACGGGGAGTGCAGTGGTGGCGCTAGCTTGCTCGGGGACGGCCTGGAGAGGGAGAACGTCGGTGGCGATCTTCGGTGACCCGAGGAAGAAGACGACTGCTGCGCGTTGATTCACTGCATCTGGGCGTCGGGCTCGTGGCTAGGAAGCTTCAGGGGGTTGCGGCGGAGCTAACGCGCGGCTCAGAAGGAAGGGAGGTCGGCTAGAACGACGACGAGCTCGAGCTCTGCTCGGGCTCCAATGGCGGCAGAAGGGGGAGGAGGGGGAGAACTGGCGCTGGGAATGGATAGGGGCGGCCTCGAGGAGCTTATCCCCGGCCTTGCCAGCGCGAGGTGGCGGCCAGGCAGGCGCACAGGTGCGTGCCGCGCCGGAGAACGTGGCGGCCACCTCCTGCTGCCCACTGGCGGGGAAGGGAGACGACAAGAGTTGAGATGGGCCGGGCCAGGTGAGCGACAGGTAACCTCTTTTCTTTTTTTTCTTTCTGTTTTTTTGTTTCTATTTTCCTATTTCACTGATTTTCTAT
The DNA here is from genome assembly GCF_904849725.1 of Hordeum vulgare subsp. vulgare. Classification (NCBI taxonomy): domain Eukaryota; kingdom Viridiplantae; phylum Streptophyta; class Magnoliopsida; order Poales; family Poaceae; genus Hordeum; species Hordeum vulgare. The sequence goes on along the minus strand of NC_058519.1, from coordinate 595,058,963 downwards.
TTATTTCAACTCCCAAATAAATTGTAAAAGCTATGTTAAGCATCCTAGAATATTTGTTGGAATATTTCCAACTATTTCCAAAGTTTTCAACATTTTTGAAAATTTAAAGTTTCTGATTTCAAAATTAAAACTTGGAAACCAGTAGCTTTTGCATTCATTTAAAAATACTTAAAGTGTCAAGAAAATAGTTTTCTCCAATGCTCATTTACTTTCATGATTTATCAGAAAGTTTGAACATTTCTTGAGGCCATTTTGGGTTCATTGATTTTAACTAGTTTGAGATTTCCTTATTTAAAGTAGTGGCTAGGGTTTTGAGTTTTTCCTTTACCACTTTCTTGTTCTTGTTGGAGAATTCTTAGATGCAAATGCAAAGAAGACATGAGCACAAGACTAACTTGCTTAAGGTGTCAGGGATGTGACAGAAAGTTAATACTTAGGCGATTCTGGATCGCAGCTAAGTCCCCGAGTGTGACGTTAAGTGCACACTCGGAGAAAGTTAATACTTAGGCGACTCTGGATCGCAGCTAAGTCCCTGAGTGTGACGTTAAGTGCACACTCGGAGAAAGTTAATACTTAGGCGATTCTGGATCGCAGCTAAGTCCCGGAGTGTGACGTTAAGTGCACACTCGGAGAAAGTTAATACTTAGGCGATTCTGGATCGTAGCTAAGTCTCCGAGTGTGACGTTAAGTGCACACTCGGAGAAAGTTAATACTTAGGCGATTCTGGATCGCAGCTAAGTCCCCGAGTGTGACGTTAAGTGCACACTCGGAGAAAGTTAATACTTAGGCGATTCTGGATCGCAGCTAAGTCCCCGGGTGTGATGTTAAGTGCACACTCGGAGAAAGTTAATACTTAGGCGATTCTGGATCGCAACTAAGTCCCCGAGTGTGACGTTAAGTGCACACTCGGAGAAAGTTATTACTTAGGCGATTCTGGATCGCAGCTAAGTCCCCGAGTGTGACGTTAAGTGCACACTCGGAGAAAGTTAATACTTAGGCGATTCTGGATCGCAGCTAAGTCCCCGAGTGTGACGTTAAGTGCACACTCGGAGAAAGTTAATACTTAGGCGATTCTGGATCGCAGCTAAGTTTTTTTTTTGAGACCGGAGTCTGTGACCGCGGAAGAACTTTGAACCTGCAAAAAACTCAATCTGCTTTATATTATTTCACCAATTCTTGTTCTTTACATTGCTTCAGTCGACGGTCATGTGTAGAAACGCTTCAGGAGATCTCCGTTCCATGCTCGTGGCTCGTCTATCTCCCTGTCGATGTTGTAGAGTCTGTATGCTCCGTTGTTCAGCACCTTTGAGATGATGAAGGGTCCTTCCCAGGCAGGAGCCAACTTGTGAGGTCTTTGCTGATCTACTCGGAGCACCAGGTCGCCTGCTTGGAACGTACGACTCCTGGCGTGTCGCGCGTGAAAACGACGTAGATCTTGTTGATAAATAGTTGAACGAGTCAGTGCCATCTCGCGCTCCTCCTCTAGAAGGTCCACTCCGTCTTGCCTTGCTTTTTCTGCTTCAACTTCGGAGAAGAGTTCGACTCGTGGAGCGTTGTGAAACAAGTCACTCGGAAGGACTGCTTCTGCTCCATAAACGAGGAAGAACGATGATCGTCCTGTAGATCTGTTCGAGGTTGTGCGGAGACCCCAAAGCACTGAAGGTAACTCGGTGACCCATGCGCCAGCGGCATGTCCCACCTCTCGCAGGAGTCGGGGCTTCAAACCTTGGCTTGCGCAGAAACCTTTGAATCTGTCCGAGTCGAAGTTTGTTCCGTTGTCCGTGATTATGCTGTGAGGCACACCGAATCTGGAGATGATGTCCCTGACAAACATGATGGCTGTTAGGGCGTCGAGCTTCTTGATGGGCTTGGCTTCAATCCATTTTGTGAACTTGTCGACTGCCACGAACAGATGTGTGTATCCACCTTGGCCTGTCCTGAATGGACCGACCGTATCTAATCCCCATACTGCAAACGGCCACACAAGAGGGATTGTCTTCAACGCAGATGTCGGCTTGTGGGACTTGTTGGAGTAGAACTGGCAGCCTTCACATCGGTCAACCATATCTTTAGCCATCTCGTTAGCCTGCAGCCAGAAGAAACCAGCCCTGAATGCCTTGGCGATGATTGCTCTCGAAGAGGCGTGATGACCGTAGGTCCCCGAGTGAATATCCTCCAGGATCAGCTCCCCTCCTCTGGGGAGATGCATCGTTGAAGAACGCCTGAAACACTTTCCTTGTACAATTGGCCATCAAGGACAGTGAATGACTTCGACCTGCGGACTATCTGCCTGGCCTGGACTTCGTCTTCTGGTAGTTCCTGCCTCGGGATATATGCAATGATCGGCACAGTCCAATCGGGGATGACAGCAAGAATCTCCATGACCATATCAACCACAGCAGGTACATCGACTTCAGTCAGATCTGTTGAACTCTTTGGTTGTGCTGGTTCCTCTGTAAAAGGATCTTCTTTGACTGAGGGAAGGTGGAGGTGCTCGAGGCAGACGTCACTCGGGACTGGTCTCCGAGTGGATCCGAGTTTTGCCAACTCATCAGCTGCTTGGTTCTTCAGTCTCGGAACATGGTGAAGTTCTAGACCTTCAAACTTCTTCTCAAGCTTCCTCACTGCATTGGAGTATGTGGTCATGGTGGGGTTCCTGACGTCCCACTCTTTCATCACTTGATTGACCACCAAATCCGAATCGCCGTAGACCATCAGGCGACGGACGCCGAGTGAGATGGCCATACGCAACCCGTAGAGGAGAGCTTCATACTCTGCCTCGTTGTTGGAGGAATCGATGTGTATCTGTAGCACATACTTGAGTTTGTCGCCCTTTGGCGATATGATCACAACGCCAGCGCCGGAGCCATTCAACATCTTGGACCCGTCGAAGAACATTGTCCAATGGGCCGAGTAGATGTGGGTCGGTTGCTGTTGTTCTACCCATTCTGCTATGAAGTCAGCCAAAGCTTGAGACTTAATAGCTTTCTTGGCCTCGAACTTGATATCGCAGTACAGCATCTCCATTGCCCACTTTGCCACTCGGCCTGACGCGTCTCGATTGTGGAGAATTTCCGACAACGGAGCATCAGAAACGACAGACACCGAGTGGTCTTGGAAATAATGGGCCACCTTCTTCGCAGTCATCTAGATCCCGTAGATAAGTTTTTGATAGTGGGGATACCTCTGCTTGGAAGGAGGCAGGACTTCAGAGACGCAGTACACTGGCCGCTGAACTTTGTATGCTTTGCCTTCTTCTTCTCGTTCGACTGTAAGAACAGTACTGACGACTTGATTTGTAGCCGCGATATACAGAAGAAGGGGCTCTTTACTGAGCGGAGCAGTAAGAACCGGCTGGGTGGAAAGTAGGACTTTGAGGTCATCGAATGCGACTTGGGATTCGTCTGTCCACTCGAAAGAATCTGATTTCTTCATGAGTCGGTACATAGGAAGTGCTTTCTCGTCGAGTCGACTGATAAACCTGCTCAAAGCCGCTAGGCAACCTGTGAGCCGTTGAACATCGTGTATTCTGACCGGCCTTTCCATTCGGACGATGGTCCCGATCTTTTCGGGGTTGACATCGATCCCTCGTTCGGAAACGAAGAAACCGAGTAACTTTCCGCTGGGAACACCGAATGAACATTTGGCGGGGTTGATCTTGATACCGTACCTACGAAGGTTGGCGAATATTTCTGCCAAGTCAGTCAGCAGGTCGGAACCTTTGCGTGACTTGACTACGATATCATCCATATACGCCTCCACATTCCGACCGATGTGGTCGAGGAGACATTTTTGGATCATGTGCATAAAGGTAGCTCCTGCATTCTTCAAACCGAATGGCATAGTGATGTAGCAACAGCACCCGAATGGGGTGATGAAGGCTGTTTTTAACTCATCGGGACCATACAGACGGATCTGATGATAGCCCGAATAGGCATCAAGAAATGACAGACGCTCGCAACCCGCAGTCGAATCGACAATTTGATCTATGCGGGGAGCGGAAAATGGTCTTTCGGGCAGACCTTATTGAGATGCTTGAAGTCGATGCACATTCGGAGCGACTTATCCTTCTTGGGCACCATTACAACATTGGCGAGCCACTCGGAGTGGTGAACCTCGCGAATGAAGTTGGCTGCCAGTAACTTGGCCACCTCTTCCCCGATTGCCTTCCTCTTGTGCGAGGCGGACCGGCGCAGGCGCTCTCGGACGGGCCGAGCGGCAGGATCCACATGCAGCCGGTGCTCAGCCAAGTCCCTGGGTACACCTGGCATGTCAGAGGGTTTCCATGCGAAGATGTCCCAGTTCTCACGGAGGAATTGGGTGAGCTCGGCTTCCTATTTAGGATCGAGGGTGGTGGAGATGTTCGTCGGGGCAGCAGTGTCGTCCGTCGGGTGGATGCTGACCTTCTTCGTCTCTCCCCCGACTGGAATGCAGACTCTGAAGCTGGTTTCTTCGAGCGCATCAAGTCGGCGGGGTTGACTGTTTTCTTGTAATCATCGAGCTCGAGGACGGCCATCTGCTGGTCGGCGATTCTTGATCCCTGCTGCAGACACTCTTCGGCTCGCTGACGATTGCCCGTGATGGTGATCACGCCTTTCGGGCCTGGCATCTTCAGCTTCAAGTATACGTAACACGGTCGGGCCATGAAACGCGCATACGCTGGGCGGCCCAAAATTGCATGGTAAGCGCTCTGGAAGTCCACCACTTCGAACGTCAGCTTCTCCTTGCAGAAGTTCTTGTCGAAGCCGAAAACGACGTCCAACGCGATCTGGCCGAGTGACTTGGCCTTCCGTCCAGGGACGACTCCATGGAACTGCATGCTACTCTCGCTGAGTTTGGACATTGGAATGCCCATCCCCTTGAGTGTGTCAGCGTACATGATGTTCAAGCCGCTGCCGCCGTCCATGAGGACTTTGCGCAGTCGGACTCCTTCCACCACCGGGTCGACGACCAGAGCCTGTCTCCCCGGGGTGGGTACGTGTGCTGGATGATCCGACTGGTCGAAGGTGATCGCAGTCTGAGACCATTTGAGGAACTTGGGGTTGGTGGGGGTGGCCATGTTCACCTCCCTGTTCACCAACTTCAGTCGACTCTTGCTCTCGACGTCAGCAAAAATCATGAGAGTTGCATGGACTTGGGGGAACGGATCCTCCTTATCCTCCTCATCCTATTCGTTGTCCTTTTCACTCGGTTGTCCTTCGCCGAACCCCTGGATCAGGAGGCGACACTGTCGAGTGGTATGTTTTGGATATATGGGGTTGCCTTCTTCGTCCATCTTCGTATGAACTGGACAAGGCTGGTCCAGGATGGGATTATTGAACTGCTTCTTCTTGGGGGTAAACTGCGCCTTCCCTTTGCCCTTGAACTTGGCATTGGTCATGGCTGCAGCTTCTGCCTGCGGGGTGGACGGAGCTTTCTGCTTCTGCTTTCGAGTGTTATTCTCGTCTCCATCACCGACTGTCTTGTGCTTGCCGCTTCGGATGCGGTCCTCTTCTTCGCCATTTGCATAGCGAGCTGCTATCTCCATCATCTTGCTCATGGAGATGTCACCTGTTCGGCCGAATTTTAGGTACAGATCTCTGTACCGCACGCCTGCCTTGAAGGTGCAGACTGCTTGATGCTCGGTGACGTTCTCCACCGTGTGGTAGAGGGTTGTCCAACGCTGAATGAAGTCACGCAGGGGTTCATTCTGCTTCTGGACGCAATGCTGGAGCTCCACGAGGCCTGCAGGGCGCTTGCACGTCCCTTCGAAGGTCTTGATGAACACTCGGGCCAGATCTGCCCAACTGTAGATGTTGGAGGGGGCCAACTGGTTCAGCCACGCTCGCGCCGAGCCGTCAAGCATCAGAGGGAGGTGTTTCATCGCGACATGGTCGTCCCCTCCTCCGATCTGGACTGCCACTCAGTAGTCGTCCAGCCACGTTTCTGGCTTGGACTCTCCTGTAAACTTGCTGATTCCCGTCGCCAATTTGAAGTTTGGCGGGATGTCAGCCAAACGGATGGCTCGACTGAAACACTCGGGACCAGACACGATGGTCCTGCTTCCACTCGGACGGTCCATATCATAACCATCGCGGTGGGCTTGGCCCCTGTCGACCCTTCGCTGAGCGATACGCCCTATTGCGTCAGGCCTTGGGTCGTAAGCGTTACGGACTGAACGCCGATCATCATGATGTCGGGGCCCGTAGGGCCCACCTCGCGGAGGGGTGCGTAAACGGCGGCGATCTTCGTGATTTATGGAACGGCTGCCTCCTCTGTGCCACTGATGGGAACCAGGGCTGTGAACCGACCGATGCGTATTCGCATGAACGGAACTATTATGGATCCTGTTATGCGACTGGGAGACTGCCGAATTCTGCTGCTGCGCCGTGTGCAACACGGCTCGGATCTGCTCGATTCCCCTACCAGCCTCTGAATCAGTCGGCTGGAGGGAATCGGCTATCTTGGCAGCTGCAGCCAAGTTGAGGAGGGGTGTGCAGAACAACTCCACGTTGCTCCGCCGAGTGTGTCGGCTGGTAGAACGGCGAGGAGGACGACGCGCGCCGGACGTTTCGCCGATCTCGTGCTCATTTCGGCCAGCTTGACGGGGATCTTCATGGGAGTTGGCCATGTATACTTCTGCTGCAGGCCCGCGACCCGCGTACTCGGAAGACGCGTTCTGGCACGCCCGGGCGTGTTGCACCCAACGCTGAAGTCGCGGACGGCGGGACCGCTTGTTGCGGCGCGTGACGGCGGTGTAGGTCGACACCGGAGCCGACTGCTGGAGAAGAAGAATGCCGCGGGCGCCGGCACGGAAGTGCGTAGCCCCACGACGGGGAAGCGCCTCGACGTCGAGAGGCGCATCCCGGAGCCACGCCGAATCACCGACGATGAAGGAGAGAGCGCCGAAGAAGATCTGGTGACCCATGCTCGAATCTCCACCGGACGACATGACGAAAGGAAGTAGTCGCAAACTCGCCAGAAGTCGCTTAGACGCCTGCCCCATGGTGGGCGCCAACTGTCGTGGGTATAAGTCTGACAGTAGATGTGTAGGGTACGAAAAGGATGGGCAGAGCCTTAGCTACGGCGAGGTTGTATGAGTTCAGGCCCCTCTGCGGTGGAGGTAATAGCCCTACGTCTCAGTGCTCTGGGAGCTTGTTGTCGAGTGGAATATGGAATACAAATGAGTTGCCAACCCCTTCACCAGCGGGGGAGGGTGGCTTATATAGAGTGCGCTGCCCTCCATAACGGTTCTGGTACAGGGGTGGAGTAGTGGCGATTGAATGCATACGTTACAGGTAACGTACGTCCTAAATGCTAATAAATGCACCGGGAAACGTACGACCGTTTCCCTCCAAGGGGGTTACGATGTTCCGAGCGGCATCCAGTCGGTTAGTTGGATGTTCTCCGAATGCTAGTCTCCGACTGGATGGTCGAGGACCTGTTACCGACTGGATGATGGGGACTCCTTAATTCAGTCGGAACTGACTAAAGGCCTCGTCTTTTATGAGGGGTAGTCCTTGGGTAGGACTTACAGGGCAGGCCTATGACCCTACCCTAGGACTATAACCCCATCATTAGTCCCCGAATGGATTGGGGTTTGAACGATGAAGCGATGCTTGAAGTTTAGATTCGACTGGAACGGATGTGACTTTGGTGTTGCTTGCCTCGATCCTTTTTATCTTCTCTGACCAACGATCCGAGTGGAAATCTTTGTGGAACAAACTGTCGGAAACTGAGTGCTTCCAGGGTATCTCTTAACGTGACCAGTCAACTGACAGCGGCGGATTTTCCGGGATCTTCAAATTTCGGTTTCCGCGCGCTCAGCGGGGATGACGCCAGCGCGCTCGAGTAGCGCCTGATGCCTCGATTATCGCGCTTCAACTTCTCCATTGATATCGCCGCGGTCGGTAGGGGGATAAGGTTTCGGGGCCACCTGCCAGCGACCCAGTCGGAACCTTACTTAAATCCCAGCGGCAAGGGTTTTTCGTTACGCCCGCCAGATCTTTTGCCTTTGCTTCGTCCTCCTCGCCGTCTCCAGCGCACCTAATCTTGCCTTTGCTTCGTCCTCCTCGCCGCCTCCAGCGCACCTAACTTCTCCACTCCTCCTTCCCCTCCGCGGATTCGCAACTTCCGCCATGACCAAGGGTCAGACCAGCAAGATGGAGGCGAGGAAGAAGAAGGGGAAGGCGGCGGGTCCTGCTCAGCGGCGGCAGCGGCCGTTGCCAGCGGGGTGGATCCAAGGCGACTTCCTCCCCTCCACGGTGACGAAGGGGTATCTGCTGCAGCTGGTGGAGGACGGGATGATCGTGCACAAGTCTTGGAGGCTGCCGGCGGAGAATGAGGTCGAGCCGGCACCCCGGGAGGGGGAGCGCGTCCTGCTGCTCAGCCATGTCTATCGAGGTTTCTCTCTGCCCCCGCATCCTTTCTTCAAGGGCATTATGAACCACTTCGGGGCACAGCTTCATCACTTTCCCCCGAATGCTATTGCCCATCTCTCTGCTTTCATAGTTATGTGTGAGTGCTTCATCGGCTGCCCTCCCCATTGGGGGTTGTTCAAACACATATTCTCTGCTAGATCTCAAACTATCAAACGGCTCAGCCAGTCGGATGATAAAACGCATCTTCTCCAACTCTACGGAGGCTTAGGTTTCCAGAAAAAGAGTCGGAGTAGTTATCCTGCTCTTCAGCTGAGTGAGTCGGTTAGGAACTGGCAGTCGACGTGGTTCTACTGCCAAGACGTTGCCTGCCCGAATGCCTCGACAGGGTTGCCTCCTTTTAGCTTAGATCGTCCCGCTCCACCAAAGCAGCTCGCGCTCACAAAGGTGGAGAAGATCGACATCCAGCCCCTGGTCGACGCACTCGTAGACGTCGTCAGAAGGGGGGTCACCGGCATGGATTTGCTGGAGACTTTCCTTGGTCGGCGCATACAACCACTGCAGGCTCACGACCACGCCATGTGGCACTACGCGAGGCCCGAAGACTCCACTCGGACCAACGTCTTGAGCGTGACCGAGGAGAAGGTGGCGTCGTGGGTGCTCCAGATCACAGGCGCCTGCGAGAACCCCAAAGGGTCTCGGCGAGTGAGGGCTTTCAGCGCGGACAATCCTCCTCCGAACCAGGTGAATACCATTTGTCGAGTGCACGTATCTGTTTTAGTTTTATCGCTTTCTTGAATCTCTGCCCGTCGTTTGATGTCGCCGACTGTTTTTCACGCAGAAGTGGACCAACTGGTTTTCTCCTGTCTCGAACGGGAACCCGGACGAGGAGGAGGGAGAAGGCAGCCAGGAGGGCAGTGTGGAGAGCGGCGAGTATGTCTCCGACAGTGGGGAGACGGAGGAGTAGTCTGGTGAAGAAGAGGAGGATGACGAAGAGCAGGACTCGCCGCCTCCGCTGCCAGAGCATCGGACCAAGCGCCGACATGAACCTGCGGTTCCTTCGGCCCCTCCGGCATCCTCGAGTGCTCCGCCTGCTGCTCCTGTGGTTCTGAGTGCTCGGAGCACCAAGAGGGCCAGGGACGCTGCTGTCGAGCCCGTGGGTCAGCCTTCCAAGGCGGCCAAACCGAGTGGGTCTAAACCTCGGAAGGCTTTGCCGCGGATAAGGGTCGTCGTTCCTGTCACCTCGACGTAAGTGCTCTGTTCCTCCAACTTCTTATGATATTCGGTTGAACTCCTGTTTGAAGGTCGAATGAATTTCACTCGACAGGGTTGCCACCTCTCCGGCGCGCCAGGAGGATGATCCCATGGACGCGGACAACGTCGTCTCGTCCCAGCCAGGTGCGTTTTAGTGACTCCGAGAGTGTTATACTATCGCGACGCGAATTCTATCTTAAGTCTTGCCTCTTTCTTTTTCTGAGATCTCGTGCCGTTCAGTCTATCAGGGGCGATTTGCGTGGACGAGGGCGACCAGGGGAGGCCTGAGCAAGCCGCGGAGCCTGTTCTCGAGGCTGCCCCTCCAGTCACTGCTCTCGCCGCAGACGTGGTGCCGACCGAGGCGATGCCGCCGACTGAAACGACGCTGGTGGCTGATGAACCTACTCGAGCGGGTCTTGGGATGCCCCAGGAACTTCCAACGATGCCAGGCTCGTCGAATGTCGAGTTCAACATCCAGCGTCTCCCGGAGGAGCAAGTGGGAGCGGCCAAGGGGGCCATGGTGCAGGCGGAGCTGATGGCGGGAGAAGCCAAGAGGGCATACGACTCCATCGCATCCCTGTACCAGCGGAGTTTGGAGCTGCGGGGAGATATCCGAGTAAGTGGGCTAGTAAGTATTTACTTTTCTCTTGTAACCCACTGGGTGTTCTCGGATATCGGATGATGTTTGCAATGGGTTCACTCTGAGTGAACCCAGTGGGTGTAGTCCCCGAGACTTCTGTCGAGTGCTTGCACCGGCAGTTGTCTTTATACATATTGTTTTTGCCTTGGTCAGATCTTGAAATAGTATGGTCGACCGCAAACAGTTGTGGCAGTCGGGGTGCACTTACTGTAAGATTCCCCGAGAGTAATTTTACTCAGGTCGGGTAGTATTAGCCTCGTAGGCGTGGGTGGTAACATGTATCTCAATAGGGCGGACCTGCTTGAGTTGCATGCCAGTGGGGTCACTCTCAGTGAACCCACTGGGTGTAGTCCCCGAGACCGATGTCGACTGCTTGCATCGGCAGGGGTCTGGAGAACTTAGACTTTTATTGTTGAATTATCTGATTGTCTCTTGGTGCTGGCTGGCAGAAAACTTGTGAAATGGGGACAGCATACGAGACTCTGAGGACGGAGAAGATTCAGTTTGCTGGTGAGCGGGATGCGGCACTGCTTGCAATGGATGGTATGAAGGTGGTTCTCGCGGAGCGAGAGAAGTCGTTGGAGCAGGCTCGTGAAGCGAACAAAGTGCTTACTAAGGAAGTTGAGAAGATAGGGAAACAAAGGACTGCTCCGATGGGACAAATGGACGTGTTGAACAAACGACGCAGAGCGCAGGAGAAATACGTCAGTGACTGGGCTCGGCAGATGATGACGCGTCTAGCTGGTAAGTCCTGCTTTTTCCGAGTGCTTGTGGTATGTGCGTCACACTCGGCGCTTATTGTTTGCTTGTCCTGTTGTCGCAGATTTTTGCATTGACGCCGAAGCTGAAGCAGCTGATGTGGAGCAGTCGATTCGCGAGAACGTTCCACTCGGCGAGGACGCCAATCGAGATCTGCTCCGAGCGCACATCCGCGTGGGCAAAGTTGGCCCTTTCATCGGTCGACTGAGAGAAGTTGTCGGCCGGATCGACAAGGAGCTTTGGCCTGAGGATGAGTCGCGGCAGGAGATGGAAAACTTGCTGAGTCGACTGGAGGAGGTCCCCGACCGAGTGCAGTCATGGAAGAAATCCGCGGCTCGTTGTGGTGCAGATGTCGCTCTGTCCTTGGTCCGAGTTCATTGCAAGGAGGTGCGCGAGGAGAAGCTGAAAACGTTGAAGGTCGCCAACACGAAGAAACTTCAATTCGAAGACTTCATGGAAACCTTCCTTGAAAGTGCCACTCGCATCACCGACGGAATCAACCTGGACACCTTCGTGGAGCCGTCCAGTCCTGGCACCGATCCAGACGACGCGTAAGAAAACTTATCCTCGGTATGTCGAGTGTTGCTTTGTAAGAAACTTTGGCCACTACTGTTGGCCGTCACATTCTTGTTTCGGTGTGGATAAGCTTGATCCACACCGAGCCAGTATCTTTGTTTGAATTTTAAATCGAATCCTTTGCTCTTCTGTTGCAATTTTGACTCGAGTTTTGTTTGGCGTTTCTTGGTGAAGCCAAAGGCAAACATTCGGAACATGTCAGTTGTGTTGGCATCTGCATGGGCCTCATTGAGGGTCCGTGGAATTTCCGATTGGATCTGTATTATCACCGAGTGGATCGGTAGGATCGCCGAGTGGATCGGTAGGACGTACTCGGAGGTCAAAGAGTACTTGGGCGATGCGGGATCGTAGCTAGGTTGTCGAGTGCGACTATCAGGTCGCACTCGGGGCAAGTTGGTAATGATGTAGTTGTTAGTTGTTTTGACATCCGCATGAGCCTCAATGAGGGTCTGCAACTCATGTAGTTGTCAGTTGTTTTGACATCCGCATGAGCCTCAATGAGGGTCTGCAACTCATGTAGTTGTCAGTTGTTTTGACATCCACATGAGCCTCAATGAGGGTCTGCAACTCATGTAGTTGTTAGTTGTTTTGACATCCACATGAGCCTCAATGAGGGTCTGCAACTCATGTAGTTGTCATTTGTTTTGACATCCACATGAGCCTCAATGGGGGTGTGCAACTCATGTAGTTGTCAGTTGTTTTGACATCCACATGAGCCTCAATGAGGGTCTGTTGAGTTCCCGAGTGTACCTGTAGGATAAAATCGAAGGTATGTGGGTGTTTTAGGCGATTCTGGATCGCAGCTAAGTCCCCGAGTGTGGCGTTAAGTGCACACTCGAAGAAAGTTAAAACTTAGGCGATTCTGGATCGCAGCTAAGTCCCCGAGTGTGACGTTAAGTGCACCCTCGGAGAGAGTTAATACTTAGGCGATTCTGGATCCCAGCTAAGTCCCCAAGTGTGACGTTAAGTGCACACTCGGAGAAAGTTAATACTTAGACGATTCTGGATCACAGCTAAGTCCCCGAGTGTGACGTTAAGTGCACACTCGGAGAAAGTTAATACTTAGGCGATTCTAGATCGCAGCTAAGTCTCCGAGTGTGACGTTAAGTGCACACTCGGAGAAAGTTAATACTTAGGCGATTCTGGATCGCAGCTAAGTCCCCGAGTGTGACGTTAAGTGCACACTCGGAGAAGGTTAATACTTAGGCGATTCTGGATTGCAGCTAAGTCCCCGAGTGTGACGTTAAGTGCACACTCGGAGAAAGTTAATACTTAGGCGATTCTGGATCGCAGCTAAGTCTCCGAGTGTGACGTTAAGTGCACACTCAGAGAAAGTTAAAACTTAGGCGATTCTGGATCGCAGCTAAGTCCCCGAGTGTGACGTTAAGTGCACACTCGGAGAAAGTTAATACTTAGGCGATTCTGGATCACAGCTAAGTCTCCGAGTGTGACGTTAAGTGCACACTCGGAGAAAGGTAATACTTAGGCGATTCTGGATCGCAGCTAAGTCTCCGAGTGTGACGTTAAGTGCACACTCGGAGAAAGTTATTACTTAGGCGATTCTGGATCACAGCTAAGTCCCCGAGTGTGATGTTAAGTGCACACTCGGAGAAAGTGTCGGGACCCCGATCCTAAGCCATAGGAATCCAGCCTGTAACACATCGCATCCCTTTGCGGTCTCACGCACGGTTAACTCCACGGCTGCAGCCTTAACTTAGCCGGGACCGTTTGCGTCTTTTGACTCACGTATGCAATAGTGTCGCTAGCATTCCAAAGTCAAAGAACCCGGATCGACATGTCTAGTCATAAACCAAAGTGGCAGTACCGCACAAGGACAGGCATACATGACCCAACAAAGCAGGTGTCGGTCACCAGCGAGTGTAGACGAGTTGTAGCAAGCTACAAGGACTCCATTACATCGCGTGACATTTCCCCAAAGAGGACAGACACAACAGCTAAGAAGGACACATGCCGGTCAACCAATGTGTCCGGAGCAGTAGCGAACTACCAAGGCTCGTTGGATCACAAAGGGGCATTTCCTTGTAAGGAATGCTACTAAAGCTCACGACTAGGTAATCGAACCCCATACATATCAAGTACGACACACGTACGCATGGCATACCGATATGTATAGATACATCGATGGCATCACAACATAACCATAAACATACAACCTTTATTTAAGAGGCTCGGAAGAGCCACACACATAATATTACACATTAAGGGTCTCACGACCCATAATAGCAGTCATTCAGTTACAAGCCAGCGGAAGAGTTTAAACTGTCTGAATACAGACAGGGCAACTAGAAGGCACATGGCGTGACTATACTACAGACCCAACGTAGGGCCAGATCGTAGCTGGGACACCAGCTACTCGTCGTCGTCGATGTCTACGAAGAACCCTCCATTAGGGTCATTAGCAACCTCTGCAACATTTATTAAGCAAACATGAGTACGAAGGTACTCAGCAAGACTTTAGGATAACTATCTACTCATGCAAGATATCAAGAAGGTATTGTGGGGTTTCATGCGGAAAGCCAGCATTTGACTCGTGGCTAGACAACTTGCATTTTTAAATAATTTTGGCAACTTGACTTCTTGCACACGAGTCCACTAACACCACAACAATACACTATCGTGGAATCATTCCGTCTCCATACAGAAATGCCGTCCACAACACTCACGCTTATCTTGGCAATTTTATGAGTAGCCATTGAAGTTATCTATGAACAACATATGTCTCCAAGTAGTCCATATCCGCGAACGCGGCTATTCGAATAGATCATAACCCTGCAGGGGTGTACTTCGTCACACACGCTCTCGCCACTTATCGCCATGTGCACGTCATGCACCTCGGCAACCTTCAAGCGGAAGCCCAGCGAGGGAGTCGGCCACGACCGTTAACCACACTAGTACCTAGTCCAGGTTTATCGCCTATCTGAGAGTAACACGTACGGAAGTCCGGCCGAGGTTTCCGCCACGGCCTCAAATGATGTGCGCAGGGTTCCCAAGCCCACCATCCGGGTGCCACTTGGTACACCGTGCCACTGCCTACCGCATCACGGCCCACCGCTCAGGTCAGCACCATGCACGGCCTCCAGCATTACTATAAACACCAGAAACTACTTGCAACTCCTGGACCGAGTACTAAGCGATTAATAGGCCGAGCGGGGTCATATTTCAGGGCCCAGCATGTGGTAGTATCTAGTCTTGGATTACATACACGGAATTCAGTTCCTAAGGACGGTTCCAATGAAACAACCCGCCATGTACTCCTACACAGCCTTTCACCGGTACCTTTACCAAATCAGGTTCAACACACAACCTTTGCTTACGAACACATTCTCACAATTCTGTTCATCTCCCAGATGACAGACCATACACAACTCTAAGCATAGCATGCATAGCAGGATAAGGCACATCATGGCTCAAGCAACTACCAGGTATGCTAGGTTGCAAGGTTCGACTATTTACTGTGACAAGGATAGGTCATGCAAAGGAAGTGGGTTCAACTAACGTGGCAAAAGCAGTTGAAGCATTTGATCCTAATGCAATAAATAAGTGCAGGAGCAAGAACATGGGATTTATGGGGATGATCAAAAGGGTTGCTTGCCTTGTTGCTCAGAGGAGGGACAATATCCGTCAGACGGATATTCGGTGGAATCTGGGGGTGCGGAGCCTACCGAAATGAATGGCAACAATCAATAACAATCATATGCAAGCAAGATGATGCATGAGCATGGCATGAGAATGCAAGGTGATAAACTATTATGATCAACATGTATTAGGTTTGAGATTGATTTGAATCATATTCGGATATCAATTCAAACCAGGTATTCTCGAATACCGATTTAATTGATTCGACCTGATGCTCAGATCAACTTGATGTTAACATGCATGAGATGTCATGTTAAGGTACCGGTTGGTTATTAGAACAATGTTTGATCATGTCATTCATAATGAAATTTGAATATTTTTCAAATTCCATTTATAAAGTAATTAAAAGAATTGACTTATTCATTAATCTACATGTTTGGGTTCTGTAACTTTTTCAAACATGAATGAAAATAGCATATTCAGATTCCTTGAATTTTTCTGATACTTTTTCATATATAAATTATTTTCATTGGAGTTACAAATTAATTTCTATGAATTTTTGAAGTTTTAAACATTTCTGGAATTATTTTTATACTGGAAAATACTTTTACTGCATCAGCATGACATTAGCAGGTCCATCTGGCCGTTGAAAGTCAAACCTGACCAGTGGGACCCACTGGTCAGTCTCTCTGGTCAATTTTAGATTAAGTTTAAACTTAATTAACTGATTAATCTTACTAGACCCACATGTCAGTGACTTATTAACTTATCTGATTTATTTTTATTATCTTTAATCTTGCCAGAGGCTGGCCCCACCAGTCAGTGGCTCAGGCCAGCCGAGTTCCACTGGCGGCGAGGTCGTCCTCGCCGGCGGGGAGCCTCCGGCGAGCACCAGAACGTCGGGGGGGGGGGCTCGGAAATGGCGCACAGAGGGCCAAACGCATGGCTAAGACCATGGGAGGAACGGCCACTCGGTGGCGCGCACGATGGAATAAGCCCCAGGGACTGTGGTGGCCGGGATCAACGCCGGCGACGAGCTTGGCGGTGACCAAGTTCGGCCATCGTCGAAGCCATCGAATACAGGGGCGAAACGCGCGGGGCTGGGCACTGAACGCATCTACATGATGTCCTGAGGCTGTTGGTGGCCTCAGACTGACCAACCCGTCACCGGAGGGCTGCCGGCGACGAGCTGCAGCGGCGGTCCTCGTCGGGCTCCGATGGAACTAAGCCTAGAGGAGGGGATTGATGGGGAGAGCTTAGGGGAAATGACCGCATGCTCACGGGGAGTGCAGTGGTGGCGCTAGCTTGCTCGGGGACGGCCTGGAGAGGGAGAACGTCGGTGGCGATCTTCGGTGACCCGAGGAAGAAGACGACTGTTGCGCGTTGATTCACTGCATCTGGGCGTCGGGCTCGTGGCTAGGAAGCTTCAGGGGGTTGCGGCGGAGCTAACGCGCGGCTCAGAAGGAAGGGAGGTCGGCTAGAACGACGACGAGCTCGAGCTCTGCTCGGGCTCCAATGGCGGCAGAAGGGGGAGGAGGGGGAGAACTGGCGCTGGGAATGGATAGGGGCGGCCTCGAGGAGCTTATCCCCGGCCTTGCCAGCGCGAGGCGGCGGCCAGGCAGGCGCACAGGTGCGTGGCCGCGCCGGAGAACGCGGCGGCCACCTCCTGCTGCCCACTGGCGGGGAAGGGAGACGACAAGAGTTGAGATGGGCCGGGCCAGGTGAGCGACAGGTAACCTCTTTTCTTTTTTTTGTTTCTGTTTTTTTGTTTCTGTTTTGCTATTTTACTGATTTTCTATTTATTTCAACTCCCAAATAAATTGTAAAAGCTATGTTAAGCATCCTAGAATATTTGTTGGAATATTTCCAACTATTTCCAAAGTTTTCAACATTTTTGAAAATTTAAAGTTTCTGATTTCAAAATTAAAACTTGGAAACCAGTAGCTTTTGCATTTATTTAAAAATGCTTAAAGTGTCAAGAAAATAGTTTTCTCCAATGCTCATTTACTTTCATGATTTATCAGAAAGTTTGAACATTTCTTGAGGCCATTTTGGGTTCATTGATTTTAACTAGTTTGAGATTTCCTTATTTAAAGTAGTGGCTAGGGTTTTGAGTTTTTCCTTTACCACTTTCTTGTTCTTGTTGGAGAATTCTTAGATGCAAATGCAAAGAAGACATGAGCACAAGACTAACTTGCTTAAGGTGTCAGGGATGTGACAGAAAGTTAATACTTAGGCGATTCTGGATCGCAGCTAAGTACCCGAGTGTGACGTTAAGTGCACACTCGGAGAAAGTTAATACTTAGGCGACTCTGGATCGCAGCTAAGTCCCTGAGTGTGACGTTAAGTGCACACTCGGAGAAAGTTAATACTTAGGCGATTCTGGATCGCAGCTAAGTCCCGGAGTGTGACGTTAAGTGCACACTCGGAGAAAGTTAATACTTAGGCGATTCTGGATCGTAGCTAAGTCTCCGAGTGTGACGTTAAGTGCACACTCGGAGAAAGTTAATACTTAGGCGATTCTGGATCGCAGCTAAGTCCCCGAGTGTGACGTTAAGTGCACACTCGGAGAAAGTTAATACTTAGGCGATTCTGGATCGCAGCTAAGTCCCCGAGTGTGATGTTAAGTGCACACTCGGAGAAAGTTAATACTTAGGCGATTCTGGATCGCAACTAAGTCCCCGAGTGTGACGTTAAGTGCACACTCGGAGAAAGTTATTACTTAGGCGATTCTGGATCGCAGCTAAGTCCCCGAGTGTGACGTTAAGTGCACACTCGGAGAAAGTTAATACTTAGGCAATTCTGGATCGCAGCTAAGTCCCCGAGTGTGACGTTAAGTGCACACTCGAAGAAAGTTAATACTTAGGCGATTCTGGATCGCAGCTAAGTTTTTTTTTTGAGACCGGAGTCTGTGACCGCGGAAGAACTTTGAACCTGCAAAAAACTCAATCTGCTTTATATTATTTCACCAATACTTGTTCTTTACATTGCTTCAGTCGACGGTCACGTGTAGAAACGCTTCAGGAGATCTCCGTTCCATGCTCGTGGCTCGTCTATCTCCCTGTCGATGTTGTAGAGTCTGTATGCTCCGTTGTTCAGCACCTTTGAGATGATGAAGGGTCCTTCCCAGGCAGGAGCCAACTTGTGAGGTCTTTGCTGATCTACTCGGAGCACCAGGTCGCCTGCTTGGAACGTACGACTCCTGACGTGTCACGCGTGAAAACGACGTAGATCTTGTTGATAAATAGTTGAACGAGTCAGTGCCATCTCGCGCTCCTCCTCTAGAAGGTCCACTCCGTCTTGCCTTGCTTTTTCTGCTTCAACTTCGGAGAAGAGTTCGACTCGTGGAGCGTTGTGAAACAAGTCACTCGGAAGGACTGCTTCTGCTCCATAAACGAGGAAGAACGGTGATCGTCCTGTAGATCTGTTCGAGGTTGTGCGGAGACCCCAAAGCACTGAAGGTAACTCGGTGACCCATGCGCCAGCGGCATGTCCCACCTCTCGCATGAGTCGGGGCTTCAAACCTTGGCTTGCGCAGAAACCTTTGAATCTGTCCGAGTCGAAGTTTGTTCCGTTGTCCGTGATTATGCTGTGAGGCACACCGAATCTGGAGATGATGTCCCTGACAAACTTGATGGCTGTTAGGGCGTTGAGCTTCTTGATGGGCTTGGCTTCAATCCATTTTGTGAACTTGTCGACTGCCACCAACAGATGTGTGTATCCACCTTGGCCTGTCCTGAATGGACCGACCGTATCTAATCCCCATACTGCAAACGGCCACACAAGAGGGATTGTCTTCAACGCAGATGTCGGCTTGTGGGACTTGTTGGAGTAGAACTGGCAGCCTTCACATCGGTCAACCATATCTTTAGCCATCTCGTTAGCCTGCAGCCAGAAGAAACCAGCCCTGAATGCCTTGGCGATGATTGCTCTCGAAGAGGCGTGATGACCGTAGGTCCCCGAGTGAATATCCTCCAGGATCAGCTCCCCTCCTCTGGGGAGATGCATCGTTGAAGAACGCCTGAAACACTTTCCTTGTACAATTGGCCATCAAGGACAGTGAATGACTTCGACCTGCGGACTATCTGCCTGGCCTGGACTTCGTCTTCTGGTAGTTCCTACCTCAGGATATATGCAATGATCGGCACAGTCCAATCGGGGATGACAGCAAGAATCTCCATGACCATATCAACCACAGCAGGTACATCGACTTCAGTCGGATCTGTTGAACTCTTTGGTTGTGCTGGTTCCTCTGTAAAAGGATCTTCTTTGACTGAGGGAAGGTGGAGGTGCTCGAGGCAGACGTCACTCGGGACTGGTCTCCGAGTGGATCCGAGTTTTGCCAACTCATCAGCTGCTTGGTTCTTCAGTCTCGGAACATGGTGAAGTTCTAGACCTTCAAACTTCTTCTCAAGCTTCCTCACTGCATTGGAGTATGTGGTCATGGTGGGGTTCCTGACGTCCCACTCTTTCATCACTTGATTGACCACCAAATCCGAATCGCCGTAGACCATCAGGCGACGGACGCCGAGTGAGATGGCCATACGCAACCCGTAGAGGAGAGCTTCATACTCTGCCTCGTTGTTGGAGGAATCGATGTGTATCTGTAGCACATACTTGAGTTTGTCTCCCTTTGGCGATATGATCACAACGCCAGCGCCGGAGCCATTCAACATCTTGGACCCGTCGAAGAACATTGTCCAATGGGCCGAGTAGATGTGGGTCGGTTGCTGTTGTTCTACCCATTCTGCTATGAAGTCAGCCAAAGCTTGAGACTTAATAGCTTTCTTGGCCTCGAACTTGATATCGCAGTACAGCATCTCCATTGCCCACTTTGCCACTCGGCCTGACGCGTCTCGATTGTGGAGAATTTCCGACAACGGAGCATCAGAAACGACAGACACCGAGTGGTCTTGGAAATAATGGGCCACCTTCTTCGCAGTCATCTAGATCCCGTAGATAAGTTTTTGATAGTGGGGATACCTCTGCTTGGAAGGAGGCAGGACTTCAGAGACGCAGTACACTGGCCGCTGAACTTTGTATGCTTTGCCTTCTTCTTCTCGTTCGACTGTAAGAACAGTACTGACGACTTGATTTGTAGCCGCGATATACAGAAGAAGGGGCTCTTTACTGAGCGGAGCAGTAAGAACCGGCTGGGTGGAAAGTAGGACTTTGAGGTCATCGAATGCGACTTGGGATTCGTCTGTCCACTCGAAAGAATCTAATTTCTTCATGAGTCGGTACATAGGAAGTGCTTTCTCGTCGAGTCGACTGATAAACCTGCTCAAAGCCGCTAGGCAACCTGTGAGCCGTTGAACATCGTGTATTCTGACCGGCCTTTCCATTCGGACGATGGTCCCGATCTTTTCGGGGTTGACATCGATCCCTCGTTCGGAAACGAAGAAACCGAGTAACTTTCCGCTGGGAACACCGAATGAACATTTGGCGGGGTTGATCTTGATACCGTACCTACGAAGGTTGGCGAATGTTTCTGCCAAGTCAGTCAGCAGGTCGGAACCTTTGCGTGACTTGACTACGATATCATCCATATACGCCTCCACATTCCGACCGATGTGGTCGAGGAGACATTTTTGGATCATGCGCATAAAGGTAGCTCCTGCATTCTTCAAACTGAATGGCATAGTGATGTAGCAAAAGCACCCGAATGGGGTGATGAAGGCTGTTTTTAACTCATCAGGACCATACAGACGGATCTGATGATAGCCCGAATAGGCATCAAGAAATGACAGACGCTCGCAACCCGCAGTCGAATCGACAATTTGATCTATGCGGGGGAGCGGAAAATGGTCTTTCGGGCAGACCTTATTGAGATGCTTGAA
The DNA here is from genome assembly GCF_904849725.1 of Hordeum vulgare subsp. vulgare. Taxonomy (NCBI): domain Eukaryota; kingdom Viridiplantae; phylum Streptophyta; class Magnoliopsida; order Poales; family Poaceae; genus Hordeum; species Hordeum vulgare. The sequence continues at coordinate 595,037,940 of NC_058519.1, read as the reverse complement.
GTCGATGCACATTCGGAGCGACTTATCCTTCTTGGGCACCATTACAACATTGGCGAGCCACTCGGAGTGGTGAACCTCGCGAATGAAGTTGGCTGCCAGTAACTTGGCCACCTCTTCCCCGATTGCCTTCCTCTTGTGCGAGGCGGACCGGCGCAGGCGCTCTCGGACGGGCCGTGCGGCAGGATCCACATGCAGCCGGTGCTCAGCCAAGTCCCTGGGTACACCTGGCATGTCAGAGGGTTCCCATGCGAAGATGTCCCAGTTCTCCCGGAGGAATTGGGTGAGCTCGGCTTCCTATTTAGGATCGAGGGTGGTGGAGATGTTCGTCGGGGCAGCAGTGTCGTCCGTCGGGTGGATGCTGACCTTCTTCGTCTCTCCCGCCGACTGGAATGCAGACTCTGAAGCTGGTTTCTTCGAGCGCATCAAGTCGGCGGGGTTGACTGTTTTCTTGTAATCGTCGAGCTCGAGGACGGCCATCTGCTGGTCGGCGATTCTTGATCCCTGCTGCAGACACTCTTCGGCTCGCTGACGATTGCCCGTGATGGTGATCACGCCTTTCGGGCCTGGCATCTTCATCTTCAAGTATACGTAACACGGTCGGGCCATGAAACGCGCATACGCTGGGCGGCCCAAAATTGCATGGTAAGCGCTCTGGAAGTCCACCACTTCGAACGTCAGCTTCTCCTTGCAGAAGTTCTTGTCGAAGCCGAAAACGACGTCCAACACGATCTGGCCGAGTGACTTGGCCTTCCGTCCAGGGACGACTCCATGGAACCGCATGCTACTCTCGCTGAGTTTGGACATTGGAATGCCCATCCCCTTGAGTGTGTCAGCGTACATGATGTTCAAGCCGCTGCCGCCGTCCATGAGGACTTTGCGCAGTCGGACTCCTTCCACCACCGGGTCGACGACCAGAGCCTGTCTCCCCGGGGTGGGTACGTGTGCTGGATGATCCGACTGGTCGAAGGTGATCGCAGTCTGAGACCATTTGAGGAACTTGGGGTTGGTGGGGGTGGCCATGTTCACCTCCCTGTTCACCAACTTCAGTCGACTCTTGCTCTCGACGTCAGCAAAAATCATGAGAGTTGCATGGACTTGGGGGAACGGATCCTCCTTATCCTCCTCATCCTGTTCGTTGTCCTTTTCACTCGGTTGTCCTTCGCCGAACCCCTGGATCAGGAGGCGACACTGTCGAGTGGTATGTTTTGGATATATGGGGTTGCCTTCTTCGTCCATCTTTGTATGAACTGGGCAAGGCTGGTCCAAGATGGGATTATTGAACTGCTTCTTCTTGGGGGTAAACTGCGCCTTCCCTTTGCCCTTGAACTTGGCATTGGTCATGGCTGCAGCTTCTGCCTGCGGGGTGGACGGAGCTTTCTGCTTCTGCTTTCGAGTGTTATTCCCGTCTCCATCACCGACTGTCTTGTGCTTGCCGCTTCGGATGCGGTCCTCTTCTTCGCCATTTGCATAGCGAGCTGCTATCTCCATCATCTTGCTCATGGAGATGTCACCTGTTCGGCCGAATTTTAGGTACAGATCTCTGTACCGCACGCCTGCCTTGAAGGCGCAGACTGCTTGATGCTCGGTGACGTTCTCCACTGTGTGGTAGAGGGTTGTCCAACGCTGAATGAAGTCACGCAGGGGTTCATTCTGCTTCTGGACGCAATGCTGGAGCTCCACGAGGCCCGCAGGGCGCTTGCACGTCCCTTCGAAGGTCTTGATGAACACTCGGGCCAGATCTGCCCAACTGTAGATGCTCGAGGGGGCCAACTGGTTCAGCCACGCTCGCGCCGAGCCGTCAAGCATCAGAGGGAGGTGTTTCATCGCGACATGGTCGTCCCCTCCTCCGATCTGGACTGCCACTCGGTAGTCGTCCAGCCACGTTTCTGGCTTGGACTCTCCTGTAAACTTGCTGATTCCCGTCGCCAATTTGAAGTTTGGCGGGATGTCAGCCAAACGGATGGCTCGACTGAAACACTCGGGACCAGACACGATGGTCCTGCTTCCACTCGGACGGTCCATATCATAACCATCGCGGTGGGCTCGGCCCCTGTCGACCCTTCGCTGAGCGATACGCCCTATTGCGTCAGGCCTTGGGTCGTAAGCGTTACGGACTGAACGCCGATCATCATGATGTCGGGGCCCGTAGGGCCCACCCCGCGGAGGGGTGCGTGAACGGCGGCGATCTTCGTGATTTATGGAACGGCTGCCTCCTCTGTGCCACTGATGGGAACCAGGGCTGTGAACCGACCGATGCGTATTCGCATGAACGGAACTATTATGGATCCTGTTATGCGACTGGGAGACTGCCGAATTCTGCTGCTGTGCCGTGTGCAACACGGCTCGGATCTGCTCGATTCCCCTACCAGCCTCTGAATCAGTCGGCTGGAGGGAATCGGCTATCTTGGCAGCTGCAGCCAAGTTGAGGAGGGGTGTGCGGAACAACTCCACGTTGCTCCGCCGAGTGTGTCGGCTGGTAGAACGGCGAGGCGGACGACGCGCGCCGGACGTTTCGCCGATCTCGTGCTCATTTCGGCCAGCTTGACGGGGATCTTCATGGGAGTTGGCCATGTGTACTTCTGCTGCAGGCCCGCGACCCACGTACTCGGAAGACGCGTTCTGGCACGCCCGGGCGTGTTGCACCCAACGCTGAAGTCGCGGACGGCGGGACCGCTTGTTGCGGCGCGTGACGGCGGTGTAGGTCGACACCAGAGCCGACTGCTGGAGAAGAAGAATGCCGCGGGCGCCGGCACGGAAGTGCGTAGCCCCACGACGGGGAAGCGCCTCGACGTCGAGAGGCGCATCCCGAAGCCACGCCGAATCACCGACGATGAAGGAGAGAGCGCTGAAGAAGATCTGGTGACCCATGCTCGAATCTCCACCGGACGACATGACGAAAGGAAGTAGTCGCAAACTCGCCAGAAGTCGCTTAGACGCCTGCCCCATGGTGGGCGCCAACTGTCGTGGGTATAAGCCTGACAGTAGATGTGTAGGGTACGAAAAGGATGGGCAGAGCCTTAGCTACGACGAGGTTGTATGAGTTCAGGCCCCTCTGCGGTGGAGGTAATAGCCCTACGTCTCAGTGCTCTGGGAGCTTGTTGTCGAGTGGAATATGGAATACAAATGAGTTGCCAACCCCTTCACTAGCGGGAGAGGGTGGCTTATATAGAGTGCGCTGCCCTCCACAACGGTTCTGGTACAGGGATGGAGTAGTGGCGATTGAATGCATACGTTACACGTAACGTACGTCCTAGATGCTAATAAATGCACCGGGAAACGTACGACCCTTTCCCTCCAGGGGGTTACGATGTTCCGAGCGGCATCCAGTCGGTTAGTTGGATGTTCTCCGAATGTTAGTATCTGACTGGATGGTCGAGGACCTGTTACCGATTGGATGATGGGGACTCCTTAATTCAGTCGGAACTGACTAAAGGCCTCGTCTCTTATGAGGGGTAGTCCTTGGGTAGGACTTACACGGCAGGCCTATGATCCTACCCTAGGACTATAACCCCATCAGTACCAATGTTGGGCCTTGCCAGACCAGCTTTAATCTAAAACGAATTATCAAGAGGGTTCCCATAACAACCCCGATCGTGTTAGGAGCGCTCAATTATGGAAGATAACACCGGTAGCCGGAAACTAAGGGGCCAACGGTGGAACAAAACACCATGCTAGAAAGGTCGAGCCTTCCACCTTTTACCAAGTATATAGGTGCATTAAATTAAATAGCAATTAAATATGGTGATATAACAAGGAACGCATGTCTTCACATGGAAGCAATGCACCTGCAACTAGCAACGCTAACACCATGGTTAAGCAAGCAGTAACATAGCCAATCAGTGGTTTGCTAGGTCGAACAGGTTGAAGGTTTCATGGCATTGTTGAGAGGCTGATATTTAACATGTGGTAGGCAACGAGACATAAATGGTAGCAACGGTAAAACTAGCATGGCAATGATAGTAATGGTATCTGGGGAAATGGTCATCTTGCCTGAGATCCCGCTTGGAAGAAGAATGAATCTGTGAAGCAGACGAACCGACGTAGTCGAACGGGTCCTCACAATCCGACACGCTTGCGGAACTCTAATGAGACGAAGCAAACCGGGAAACAAGAATCAACACACGATATTCACCACACGATGCACAACACAAATGATGCATGAGCAACTGAATACATGCAAGTCACGGCATGACAATTCACACGAACAGACACTACACATTAAGTGAAGTTCAATATACAACGAGTTGCATGTTGACGAAACTCCACGTTAATTATTTAGTTCTATTCCGAGTTGATACATGGCAATATTAAATGTTGTTAAACATGGCACGAGGGTGAAGCAGAAATTAATCTACCTAGCTAGGCATTTTAAATGAGGCCGGAAACGTCATTTAGCATCTCCGAAATGACCCCACGCGTGAAATTCTAATTCTGTCCAGATTTGTCCTAATCACATTTTAGGTTTGTTAGACGGCAAAACAAAGTGGTTCACGTGATTCTAATCGTCGTTCTGGTCCAATTACATATATGGCACATCTCCAACGGAGCTACGGACAAATAGTTACGACCTAAACCGTTTTCAACACGTCGACACGCAACCGTTCAAACAGCACACTAAACAGATTTTATTATGCATGAAAGTTGGAAATATTAATCTACGCGAAATTCTACACGTTTGACTTATCTATGATTTTTGCATAAGAGGCAGCATTTAAAAGTTATAAACGTTTCAAAATCAATGGTCTTTTGAAATTCTTAAAATCCCTAGGGCCAACAACAACAACAAAAAAACAGGGTAAAATAATATGGGGTAGCACAATTGGGATTTGAACCCAAGACCCCATGCATGCTGAGGTGCTGCGTTGACCAGTCCCACCGGCCAAGTTAATGTGGTATGTGGCAGCTCAAACTTAATTGAGCAAGTAGCAACACGCAGCACACCAGGGATGCAACAAAATGAAACAAAAGAAAAACTGCGCTCACTGGGATTTGATCCCGGGTCTCGCTAGGACTGGAGTGGCTGCGCTAGCGAACTCGGCTAGCGGCCTTTGCATTGACAGAACTAGCACACAATATAAACAACACGTACTTACAGAACGGATCTAGAACAAAAGACTGAATTTTAGATCGGGATGGAGGTTCTCATAGAGGGGAAAACAACAGGCCGACGACCATGGCCGCATTTTGAACGAGCAGGAGAGATGGGGGCCCTCCAGACCCAGTGCCTGAGGACAAGGAGAAGGCCGACGTCGAGCTACGAACACGAACCAACAACGATGGGGCGAGCAGCTGGACGCGGTGTTGGCTCTGCTCGTTTCCCTGAAGAACAGAGACACCAACAGGGGTGCTCCGGGGTGGGCGACGGGCGACATGGATGGGGCAGGGTGGCGAGCTCGAGTTGGATCCAGACGGCCTTGGTGTTGCAGTCCCATTCTCGATGGTGGAGGCGGCTGGTGTTGCGAGATCGACCGAGGGCGAGCTCCTTGGGGCGGCGGCCATGGAGGTCTGTAGATAAGAAATGAAAGAGAGAGATGAGAGATAGAGAGAGAACCAGAGAGAGGAATAGAAGGAAGAAAGAAGAGAGAAGGAGCACGGGCGACCCGGGTGCCTGCTCATCGGTGAAGCTCGCAGGCGGCTCATGGCGTCGGTCTCGGGCGCGCGGGTGCTCGGGAGGAGCGGCTCCTGGGAGGCACGGGACGAGGCCATGCTCGCTCTTGCACTCAAGTTGGCTGGTTGGGGACGGCCTGCTCGCGGGCGACGGACGCTTGGAGCTGCGGGCGACAGATGCGTCCGGTGGCTCAGCTCTCGCGTAGGGCGAGGTCCAGGCGTAGGGAGCTCTGGATCGAGCGGCCTGAGGGGTTGGCTGCAGATTGGATCTGGGGATCCCGAGGTGGGAGATGCTACGCTTGCCTGATGGGAAAAAATATGTGGAGTGGCAGCGGCTCGATGGGATAAAGCTCCTAGATTTTAGGGTTTTCCAAAATAGACTGGGGAACGTCTATATATAGTAGGTTAGCTAGGATTAGGGGTTTTGGACCCTCCTATTAGATCGTACGGACAGAAATAACTGGGTTAGGGAGTCCAGTTGACAAACTGGAGACGGTTTGCAGCAAAACCGGGTTGATCTGGACCCAACGGTCACGAGCACCCGGTTCGGGTTTCGGGACGTTTTCGGACTAGGTGGCGCGCAGGACCGGTGCAGTGTGTAGAGGGGCTAGGTGGGGATGAGAGGGACAACGGGCGACGCGGCAACGTATTTTAGAACACCGACAAACGTCCGACGGTAGACCGAAATACGGTGCCGCTACGGTCGACCGTCCGGGTACCACACGGACTCCGATCGCGACAAAATTCGACAGGCGGCCTCGCTATAACTAATTACGACCGCATGCAAAGTTTCACCTCGATCAGAGAAAGTTTTACGCACACTTTTAAAACAGGGTTTTGACGATGCCGCGGGCGCGTGCGTGTGCGGTCGGGCTCAGAACGGACAACGACGAGAACCGGGAACTATCAACGGATGCAAGTTTTGAAAACTGGCGGCAACAGGATGCCGATGCAATGCAGATGATGTGCATGATGCGATGATGATGCGACAAAAGAAAATAGACACACGACGAAAGCGGAATAGAAGGGGAATCTTCTGGAACGTCGGCACCGGGCTGTCACAACTCTCCTACACTACAAGAGGATCTCGCCCCGAGATCCAAGAATGAAAGGGGAAGAGGATGAGAAAGAACAAGAGGTAAAAACTTAGTCGCTTCTTTGACAAACGAGTGAAACCAAGGATCCTTAAAGGTTGCAAAGAGATGAGGAATGATATGAGAAACAAGCAAGAATTCACGGAAAATTTCGGCAGCACTTCGGTAGGAAATTGGGACAAAAAAATCAATAAGATGGAAGAAATAGACAATAATCACAACAAACAAGTAAATAGAACAAGGGAACACGATGATCTTGATAGAACAACAAAATAGACCCAAAAGAGCAACATCACAATGCCTCCGGAACAATAGAATAGGAACTAACTCATACTAAAGAAGAGAACGAAGAAAAGAAAGACAACTACTAACTCCAACGAACTTGGCAAGCATCCTTGCAAGAAGAATTGGACGGAGTTGTTAGAAAACCACAACGAAAAGAATAAGATGGTAGTGGCCTTATGGAAACCTTTTCAAACTAATGAAGTGACAACCAGCCACTACAGAAACAAGGATTGATTGGGAGAAACAAGATATGGACAATTTCTTACACCAAGAGGATACATTGAGAACTTGGATTAATGACAAACACCATGATAGCACAATCCCTAGGAAAAGCTTTAGGTAATCCAAACCCAGATAGCTCAATGAAGAAATCATGGGTTGAAAATATCTCATGACCATAGAATTGGTGGGTTTAATTATCTCATTCATGAAAGAAAACTCTTCGAGGCTCCTACACTAACAAGAATGCTATAATACCACCTCAAAGGATAAAGGAAGAACAATTGCACATATAAATGCAAGAGAAAGGATACTTCGGGTTCTCCAACAAGAATCTTGAAGAACACTTGAGAATGGATTGAAACCTTGATGAACCACCATGAAGGACCTCCGTATACGAATGAACGATGCAAAGATAACAAGGTAGAAAAGAATAAGATTATGACCTTGCCAAGATTTAGATGAAGCCTCACAGAGAGAAACTTGATAGAACTTAGAACTCCGGAAAAGAAAAGATAAGAACACTTGAGAAAAGAATTGATATCATTAGCCACTCCGGAAGAAGAATTGAAATCATTTGATGAAACAAGAATAAGAATTATGTTAAGCTAATCCTTCATCAAGTTAAATTCACGACAATCAACGGATTTAGCATACAACTTATTTCTCTTGAAAGAGTCTTGAAGAGACAGAGAGATAAATAAAGCACAAAATAGAAGAAATGTTGCAAGAAACACCGGTAAGAATTCACAATTGAATGGGAGCACCACGAATTAATGGAGAAACATGAGAATGAAGAGCTCATGAGCCACCTTAGAGAAAACTTGAACAAGGCACCGGATAATCGAGAGACGAACGAAGAGACAACAATTGAGAAGAATTGAGGATGAAAGCTGAAAGCCGAGAACGAAGAATCTTCTAAAATGATGGCCTTCGGTGGAACGAGAAATAAAAACAACTCAGAGAAGCACCAAATAGCACGAAAGGGATTACTCATGATTGGAACAAATAAGATGACGACACCAAGCTGAAATGATGAATCTCCTAGCTAATGAACCAAGATTTGAGAGAAACACCTCTTCGGTCTTCAAAGGAGAGAATGATGAGAAGAACACCACCAAGAATAACTAAGACACTCCGGAATAATGAAGAATGAAAGGTTGAGCCAACGAATGAATTAATTCAAATTGATCTTGAGAAGGAATATGACTGATGAAATTCATACTTACGTCATAGTTGAAAAGAATTAAAGATCTCCGGAGGATTACAAGAGCTATAACAGATCCTGGAAAAACCTGTGGGTTATGGGTCCACTCAAAGAAATCACCGTTGAAAAGATACTAGAATGGAAGATATTGCACTCGTATGAAGAAAACTAGATGAGGTTGAGAACCTCGAAATAATGAAAGATCTGCAACAAGAAACTCTGAGATATCTTCAACACTCCGGATAGCAAGAGAGGAATGAATAAACAAGATAGGCTGACAAGAATTCCCAACACGAGAAAGAATTACGAGGAAGAATAGGATATAATGAACACGGATAGCTGAATTAAATTCACCGGAAAAGAAAACAAGACTTAATAAAGATGAACACGAATCTCCTAAGAATCTTCACAAAGAACCACCGGATAAGAGAGAAAGAATAGACAGCGGAAGCACAAAGAAAAGAAAAAGAACTCCTGGATGAAAATTGAATCACTGAAGAAAAGGGTGGGAGGGCGGGGAAAAACAAAAATAACTTGAGACACATGAGATGAACTCCGGCATAAAAGAGAGAATGATCTTGCAAAATTAGATAAGATTGAATTCAGTTGCAGAGAAGCACACCGGTTGAATGGAATTGATACGATGACTCCGGTTGAAAGGAATTGATAAGACAATTGATAGAGCAAAGAATTAATACTCTCATAAAAATATGAGAACACCTCTTAGAAAAGATCTGAAATCACCACTTGACATCAAAGCAACATGAATTACCATATTCCAACAAAACAAAGGGTGAGGCTTATGAAACAAGCCAGAACAAACTCCTGAGAAAGATTTCGTCCGATATTTTCGTGGACAGGAATCCACTAGATGTCGAACCCCAACCTAACATCATGCATTTGTTGGAAGATTGTCCTATAAGCAACTACTAGAATTCCCACCTATGAATTCCCGAAATATCTGGTCATGCAATCTGGTACACGGATACAAGGAGTAATATTCACACAACTCCTATACTAACCCGTCACTTGTATCACATCCGTCAACACATGACCAGAATCTCGGACCTTCATCTACTACAGACGCTCGTGATCACAACGATACAAAGTATGGCAGTACTCCCGAACAATCTGCACCAGTACTGGGGACATCGGGGTTATCTCGCCACTACTAGTATTGAAGCAATTACGAACATCCTTCGTTCTGAGATACTAAGAAATCTGAATGATAACGATGTGCTCAAGAATCCCCTGGAGCTCAACTCCCCAGAAACTTAAAGCAGATAGGAGGCACCAAGACAGAACTCCGTCACATCGGCATCATATAGATTCCAATAATATCCGCGTGATCCTAATTTTTTTTTTGAGTGGGAAGAGGAGTAGAATTAAATTATTACGTCAAGATTCCTCACCGGAGCATAGAAGAGGAGAAAAAAGAATCCTACCCTCCGATATATAACTAGACTCAAAGTAGTTTTTCACTAGACTCGACTCGGCCAAGTTCGATCAATCAAGGGGGCTCCTAGGTCGGTACTGCTCTGATACCAACTTGTCACGCCCAAGATGCGACCCTATCCTCAATTTGGCACGAGGGCCTCGTCAGGGATAGAAGCGCATCTCGCCGTGTCGCAAGAATGGATATCGTTACAAGTACATGTACTGGAAAGAAGAGATATAAAGAATTGGCTTACACTCGCCACAAGCTACATCAGAGTCACATCAGTACATTACATAAACATCAAGAGTAAGAGCAGGGTCCAACTACGGATGAAAATAAACAATAAAAATAAGAACGACGTCCATCCTTGCCATCCCAGGCTGCCGGCCTGGAACCCATCCTAGATCGATGAAGAAGAAGAAGAAGCAACCCCAAATGAACAGTCAACGCGCTCGCGTCAAGTAACCTTTACCTGCACCTGCAACTGGTGTTGTAGTAATCTGTGAGCCACAGCGGACTCAACAATCTCATTTCCAAAGGTATCAAGACTAGCAACGCTTAATGGGTGAGGTATGGTTAAGTGGTGAGGTTGCAGGAGCGGCTAAGCATATATTTGGTGGCTAAATTTACGAGTACAAGAAATAAGAGGGGGAAGATCTACGCATAACGGACGTGTCTACTGATGATCAAATGAATGATCCTGAACAACTACCTACGTCAGACATAACCCCACCGTGTCCTCGATCGGAGAAGGAACTCACGAAAGAGACAGTCACGATTACGCACACAGTTGACATATTTTAATTAAGTTAACTTCAAGTTATCTAGAACCAGTGTTAAACAAAGTTTCCACGTTACCACATAACCGCGGGCACGGCTTTTCAAAAAGATTAAACCCTGCAGGGGTGCTCCAACTAGTCCATCACAAATTACCACAAGCCGCATAGAAATTCTCAATCACAAAGCTCGTGATCTCGTCAGATTCCCTAGTGGAAAACCTCAACTCTGAGATTACCCAAAGCATCACCGATATTCCGATGCACAAGATATCTCGTCAAAGGTAAAACTAATCCAGCAAGGCCACCCGATGTGTCGACGAACCCGATAGGAGTCGCGTATCTCGTTCTCAGGACACACCGTCTATGCATAGTGGACGGTAGCCAAACCTCGAGTTGCCCCGAGGTGGCACCGCCGACTGCTAGGTGGGTGGACCAACACTCATGCGGAGCACTGGCCCGGGGGGGTTGATTAAATTATCCTCGGGGTCCGGAAAGTCCCTATGCAATTTTATTAGGTGATTAGGCAAATGTAGTACCAATGTTGGGCCTTGCCAGACCAGCTTTAATCTAAAACGAATTATCAAGGGGGTTCCCATAACAACCCCGATCGTGTTAGGAGCGCTCAATTATGGAACATAACACCGGTAGCCGGAAACTAAGGGGGCAAAGGTGGAACAAAACACCAGGCTAGAAAGGCCGAGCCTTCCACCTTTTACCAAGTATATAGGTGCATTAAATTAAATAGCAATTAAATATGGTGATATAACAAGGAACCCATGTCTTCACATGGAAGCAATGCACCTGCAACTAGCAACGCTAACACCATGGTTAAGCAAGCAGTAACATAGCCAATCAGTGGTTTGCTAAGTCGAACAGGTTGAAGGTTTCATGGCATTGTTGAGAGGCTGATATTTAACATGTGGTAGGCAACGAGACATAAACGGTAGCAACGGTAAAACTAGCATGACAATGATAGTAATGGTATCTGGGGAAATGGTCATCTTGCCTGAGATCCCGCTTGGAAGAAGAATGACTCCGTGAAGCAGACGAACCGACGTAGTCGAACAGGTCCTCACAATCCGACACGCTTGCGGAACTCTAACGAGACGAAGCAAACCGGAAACAAGAATCAACACACGATATTCACCACACGATGGACAACACAAATGATGCATGGGCAACTGAATACATGCAAGTCACGGCATGACAATTCACACGAACAGACACTACACATTAAGTGAAGTTCAATATACAACGAGTTGCATGTTGACGAAACTCCACGTTAATTATTTAGTTCTATTCCGAGTTGATACACGGCAATATTAAATGTTGTTAAACATGGCACGAGGGTGAAGCACAAATTAATCTACCTACCTAGGCATTTTAAATGAGGCCGGAAACGTCATTTAGCATCTCCGAAATGACCCCACGCGTTAAATTCTAATTCTGTCCAGATTTGTCCTAATCACATTTTTAGGTTTGTTAGACGGAAAAACAAAGTGGTTCACGTGATTCTACTCGTCGTTCTGGTCCAATTACATATATGGCACATCTCCAACGGAGCTACGGACAAATAGTTACGACATAAACGGTTTTCAACACGTCGACACGCAACCGATGCAAACAGCACACTAAACAGTTTTTATTATGCATGAAAGTTGGAAATATTAATCTACGCGAAATTCTACACGTTTGACTTATCTACGATTTTTTCATAAGAGGCAGCATTTAAAAGTTATAAACGTTTCAAAATCAATGGTCTTTTGAAATTCTTAAAATCCCTAGGGCCAACAACAACAACAAAAAACAGGGTAAAATAATATGGGGTAGCACAATTGGGATTTGAACCCAAGACCCCATGCATGCTGGGGTGCTGCGTTGACCAACCCACCGGCCAGGTTAATGTGCTATGTGGCAGCTCAAACTTAATTGAGCAAGTAGCAACACGCAACACACCAGGGATGCAACAAAATGAAACAAAAGAAAAACTGCGCTCACTGGGATTTGATCCCGGGTCTCGCTGGGACTGGAGTGGCTGCGCTAGCGAACTCGGCTAGCGGCCTTTGCGTTGACAGAACTAGCACACAATATAAACAACACGTACTTACAGAACGGATCTAGAACAAAAGACTGAATTTTAGATCGGGATGGAGGTTCTCACAGAGGGGAAAACAACAGGCCGACGACCATGGCCGTACTGTGAACGAGCGGGAGAGATGGGGGCCCTCCAGACCCAGTGCCTGAGGACGAGGAGAAGGCCGACGTCGAGCTACGAACACGAAGCAACAACGACAGGGCGAGCAGCTGGACGCGGTGTTGGCTCTGCTCGTTTCCCTGAAGAACAGAGACACCAGCAGGGGTGCTCCGGGGTGGGCGACGGGCGACATGGATGGGGCAGGGTGGTGAGCTCGAGTCGAATCCAGACGGCCTTGGCGTTGCGGTTCCATTCCCGATGGTGGAGGCGGCTGGTGTCACGAGACCGACCGAGGGCGAGCTCCTTGGGGCGGCGGCCATGGAGGTCTGTAGATAAGAAATGAAAGAGAGAGATGAGAGACAGAGAGAGAACCAGAGAGAGGAATAGAAGGAAGAAAGAAGAGAGAAGGAGCAGGGGCGACCCGGGTGCCTGCTCATCGGTGAAGCTCGCAGGCGGCTCATGGCGTCGGTCTCGGGCGCGCGGGCGCTCGGGAGGAGCGGCTCCTGGGAGGCACGGGACGAGGCCATGCTCGCTCTTGCACTCAAGTTGGCTGGTCGGGGACGGCCTGCTCGCACGGCATGCGGGCGACAGATGCGTCCGGTGGTTCAGCTCTCGCATAGGGCGAGGTCTAGGCGTAGGGAGCTCTGGATCGAGCGGCCTGAGGGGTTGGCTGCAGATTGGATCTGGGGATCCCGAGGTGGAAGATGCTACGCTTGCCTGATGGGAAAAAAATTAGGTGGGGTGGCGGCGGCTCGATGGGCCAAAGCTCCTAGATTTTAGGGTTTTCCAAAATAGACTAGGGAACGTCTATATATAGTAGGTTAGCTAGGATTAGGGGTTTTGGACCCTCCGATTAGATCAGACGGATAGAAATAGCTGGGTTAGGGAGTCCAGTTGACAAACCGGAGACGGTTTGCAGCAAAACCGGGTTGATCTGGACCCAACAGTCACGAGCACCCGGTTCGGGTTTCGGGACGTTTTCGGACTGGGTGGCGCGCAGGATCGGTGCAGTGTGTAGAGGAGCTAGGTGGGGATGAGAGGGAAAATGGGCGACGCGGCAACGTATTTTAAAACACCGACAAACGTCCGATGGTAGACCGAAATACGGTGCCGCTACGGTCGACCGTTCGGGTACCACACGGACTCCGATCGCGACAAAATTCGACAGGCGGCCTAGCTATAAGTAATTACGACCGCATGCAAAGTTTCACCTCGATCAGAGAAAGTTTTATGTACACTTTTAAAACAGGGTTTTGACGATGTCGCGGGCGCGTGCGTGTGCGGTCGGGCTCAGAACGGACAACGACGAGAACCGGGAACTATCAACGGATGCAAGTTTTGAAAACTGGCGGCAACGGGATGCCGATCCAATGCAGATGATGCGCATGATGCGATGATGATGCGACAAAATAAAATAGACACACGACGAAAGCGGAATAGAAGGGGAATCTTCTGGAACGTCGGCACCGGGCTGTCACATATGGGTATCTAGTAGATCGCATCTTACTTACGCAAAAACCACAACGGAGATGTGCAAATTGCTATTTAACCTCTCCAAGGACCGCCTCGGTCAAAACCAATTCAACTAAAGTTGAAGAAACCGACACCCGCCAGTCATCTTTATGCAACGAGGTTGCATGTCAAGCGATAAAACCAGTGTTTCGTAAGCGTACGAATAATGTCGGTCCGGGCCGCTTCAATCCAACAATACCGCTGAATCGAGAAAAGACTAAGGAGGGCAACAAATCGAACATCACCGTCCACAAAACCCTTTGTGTTCTACTCAAGATAACATCTACGCATGAACCTAGCTCATGATGCCACTGTTGGGGAACGTTGCATGGGAAACAAAAAATTTCCTACGCACACGAATACCTATCATGGTGATGTCTATCTACGAGAGGAGATTTGGATCTACGTACCCTTGTAGATCGCACAACAGGAAGCGATAAGAAACGCGGTTGATGTAGGGGAACGTCTTCACGTCCCTCGAACCGTCCCACGAACCGTCCCGCGATATATCCCATGATCCGTCCCGCGAGCCATCCCACGAACCGTCTCGCAATACGTTGCATGAACCGTCTTGCGATCCATCTCACGATCCGTTCCGATCTAGTGCCGAAAGGACGGCACCTCCGCGTTCAGCACACGTACAGCTCGATGACGATCTCCACCTTCTTGATCCAGCAAGAGGGGGCGGAGAGGTAGAAGAGTTCTCCGACAGCGTGACGGCGCGCCGGTGGTGGTGATGATCTACTCCGACAGGGCTTCGCCTAAGCTCCGCAGAAATACGATCTAGAAGAAAAACTGTGTGGTATAGGGTCGAGCAGCACGTGGCAAAGTTGTGTCTCAAAAACCCTCAATACCTCTAGTATATATAGGAGGGAGGGAGGGGAGAAGGGAGCCTCAAACCCTCAAGGTTTGGCCGAAATTGGAGGTGGAGGAGTCCTACTCCAATCCTACTTTGAGTAGGATTCCACCTTCCCACTTGGAAACTCATTCCACCTTGTGTTTTTTCCTTCTCAAACCTTATGTGCCTTAGTGGGAACTTATTACAGCCCACTAGGGGCTGGTTTATCTCTTCCCATAGCCCATGAGACCCCTTGGGGCGTGACACCCCTCCCGATGGTCCCCGACACCCCTCCCGGCACTCCCGGTACACTACCGATGAGCCCGAAACTTTTCCGGTGACCAAAGCAGGACTTCCTATATATCAATATTTACCTCCGGACCATTCCGGAGTTCCTCGTGATGTCCTGGATCTCATCTGGGACTCCAAACAACTTTCGGTTACCAACACCTATAACTCAACTATACCGAAACGTCACTGAACCTTAAGTGTGCAGACCCTGCGGGTTCGAGAACTATGTAGACATGACCCGAGACACTCCTTGGTCAATATGCAATAGCGGGACGTGGATGCCCATATTGGATCCTACATATTCTCCGAAGATCTTATCGGTTGAACCTCAGTGCCAAGGATTCATATAATGACGTATGTTATTCCCTTTGTCCTTCGGTATGTTACTTACCCGAGATTCGATCGTCGGTATCCGCATACCTATTTCAATCTCGTTACTGGCAAGTCTCTTTACTCGTTCCGTAATACAAGATCCCGTGACTTACACTTAGTCACATTGCTTGCAAGGATTGTGTGTGATGTTGTATTATCGAGTGGGCCCCGAGATACCTCTCCGTCACACGGAGTGACAAATCCCAGTCTTGATCCATACTAACTCAACGGACACCTTTGGATATACCTGTAGAGCACCTTTATAGTCACCGAGTTATGTTACGACGTTTGATGCACACAAGGTATTCCTCCGGTGCCAGTGAGTTATATGATCTCATGGTCATAGGAACAAATACTTGACACGCAAAAAACAATAGCAATAAAACGACACGATCAATATGCTACGTTCGTAGTTTGGGTCTTGTCCATCACATGATTCTCCTAATGATGTGATCCCGTTATCAAGTGACAACACTTGCCTATGGCCAGGAAACCTTGACCATCTTTGATCAACGAACTAGTCAACTAGAGGCTCACTAGGGACGGTGTGTTGTCTATGTATCCACACATGTATTTGAGTTTCCAATCAATACAATTCTAGCATGCATAATAAACGATTATTATGAACAAGGAAATATGATAACAACTAATTTATTATTGCCTCTAGGGCATATTTCCAACAGGTTCCTCTTCCCCGCGGCCACATCCTTCTCCCTCCTTCTTCCCCCTCTGCAGGGAAGTTCAGAGAGAGATTCAGAGAGAGAGAGGTTTCAGAGAGAGCGTCGTCGTCGATCCCCGCCGTTCTCCTCGTCGCCGGCAGCCTCTCCCGTGGTGTCTGAGGCGTCCGCGAGGATGCTGGGACCTTCCCCAACCCGTTCCCGGCGCTAGGAGAGTGGACCCCCTCCTCTATCGGCCCCTCCACGCCGTCGTCGTCTCGGGCGGAAGGAGCAGAGCGTCGCCGTCGCCTCGCTGCTTCTTCCTCTCCGTCGAGCCGCTCCTCCCCTTCTAAGCGCCCTAGGTGAGCCTTCGTCGTCTTCTCCCCCTCTCCCGCGTGCCTGTCCCCTCATTGCACATGTTTGTCGCCGCCGCCGTGCTCTGCCATGGCCAGGAGCAGCAGCTCTGTTGCGCCGCCGTTGCAGCCGCCCTCTCGCCTAGTTAGGCTTGGGAATGGATCCCCCTAGGTCATTGCTTCCCTACGCCAGTAGCTTCCCCGTAGATTGCTGCCTGCAGCGACGCCGTCGTCCTCCCCTGTTCCGTCCGTCGCTGTGATTGTGTGGAGGTGCAGAGGGGCTGCTCAAAATGAGACATGCCCCCTCTCTGTTAAGATTTCTCCCCGTAGCGCAGTGGCAGCCGAGCCTGACGCGTCGCCGGCGTCGTGGGTTCGATCCCCCCTCGGGCGCCTTTCTTTTTCTTTGTTTTTCGCCAGTAGCAGGGCAGCGCCAGAGAGGGTTAGCTTGCATATAGCCCCCTCTCTTTTAAGCTTTGATAGCATAGCCTAGTGGTGTGCCTCTGGTGGGTGTGCCAGGGGGTTGTGGGTTCGAACCCCACACTCTTTTTTTGTTGATTTCATTCTTTTCTTTTGCTGTTATATTTTGTTCGTGTTGTTTCTTTTTACATTAGGTAGTTTGCTTGTAGTTTTCTTTTTCTTTCACTCATATAGCACTAGGGTGTCGTGTATGTGTGTGCAAAGGATGTGTTGGGTGTGTGTGCATGAGTGTGCACTTACACTTGTGCAAGAGGGCCTAATCCCTCATGTTTGCAAATAGTCATGTGGTGTGATGTGAGTAGTTGTTGTGTGTGTGCATGTGTAGGTGTAGATGGTGTGGTGTGAGTCCACTTATACATGTGCATGTGTATGTGTTGCACATGTGTGTGTGTGTGGATGACCACATTTCTAAATGTTAGTGTGACATGTTAGTGAATCCACGCTATGCCTAGATAGGTTGTTCTTGCCCTAGTGATGTGCATGTGTAGGTGATGCAATATGTGATAGCTCCCACATGTGATGATAGATATTTGTAGCTTATTGGATTCTATGTGACATTTTCGAGCTAGCTTTGTGCATTGTTGTTACATGCAAGTACCCATGTATGATATATGATTTTGGGGTAGAATCATCCCAGGAATCCATTGGTGCAGTCAAATTTCACGTTAGAGCAACTTCATAAAACTGTTATTTTCTGATATGATGCCATGTTTAGAGCTTTACATTAGATGGTGCTATGGCCCTTTGTGGATGATTCCTTGATGGAATGGTAGTGGGTGAACCCCTCTACAGCATGGGGTCTTTGTTTTGTTCTTAGGAATTTGTATGCACCTATTGTGCCCTGTCAAAGTGGACACTTGGCTGAAACTGACAGATTTGTGAAACCTTGTGATTTTCACTAAGTCTGGGAATCTGATGTTATTTTCTTCCCCTGTTGTCTTGTGTGAATTAGCTCCTGTGTTGGGAGTTATCCCATGCAACAAATTAAAGTTTGTGAGCTTTTCTGCTTGTTTAGCTCCCTGTTAAATTTCATGCTTATACACTTCCCGTAGATATCATTTTGGAGGCTGCCAAAATGCCTCAGAGCATAAGCAGCTGGTGAAAATCGATGATTTTCAATAAGTCCCAGAAACTGTGATATTTTGTCCAAGTTAATGCCTATAGATATGCTCATGGGTGATTCATTTGCATTAGCTTCTTGTTCAGGGTTGTAGAGCTTTTGGATGGCTTCTGTCTCATATCTTGTTTGATTCATTTAGAGGGTCGTAGCTACTTTAAATATTGTAGACAAACTGCTATGTTGCTGTTGAAAACAGATTGTATGTTTGTATTGATTTGAAGCTTGTGTGGGCATTGTTGATGGTGTGGTGTGTTCCCATGCACCACCCCACTTATAATTTGTTGCCTGGTCATGTGGCAACCTGGTTACACCAGGGGGTGCCCATTAGAGTGTGTTTGTGGCTGTTTTGAACCATAGGTCTTCATAACTTCTTTTGTAGTTTTCGGTTGATCCGTGACTCCGTTCTCTACATTCTTTATATGGTTTGCATCATTTTCTCGTGATGCACATGTTCATGCCATATTCATGCATGTCAAGATAACTTAATATGAGGTTCTGTCCAGAATTCAATTATCTCAACTAATGCACATGGAAGTGACTAGAATAGTGATGCATGCTTCCTTCTTCACGCATGCATCATATCTATTGTTGCATTATGTATTGTCGGTGTTCATTGGTTGTTATCTTATCTTGGGTAGCATCGGGAACGGAGAGCGAGTACGTGGATTCTTGAGAGTACGTGCAGGAAGATCAAGAGCAGTTCCAAGCTGCAGACATCATAGGCAAGATGACCGTGCTTGACACCGTATCTAGCTTTGTTATGCTTAGAATCATGTTTCCTTCGTTACATGCTCGCTGCCCACCACTTGATATAAATGCCACCTGTCTTTGCCATGAACCCCAAACACCTCCCTCTCCTAGCAAATGTTGTTTGGCTAAGTAGGCTTGCTCAACCTCTAATGAGTAGCTTTGCTAGTTGCAGGTGCCAGCTGTCCCATGTGATAACATGGGTATTTTGTTATCATTATGTTTAAACTGCTATTTAATTAATGCACATATATACTTGGTAAATAACGAAAGGCCTAGCCTTTTGCCGGGTGATTTGTTCCATTGTTGCCGCCTTAGTTTTGGTTACCGGTGTTTGATTCCATAACTGATCGCTCCTAACACGTTCGGGGTTGTTATGGGGACCCCCTTGATAAATCGTGTAGTGTTAAGGCTCGTCTGGCAGGACCCAACATTGGTTTTAATCTGCTAATAACCTAATAATAATTTTCATAGGGAATAGCTACCCCGAGGATTTAATCAACAACCCGGGCCAGTGCTCCTCATGAGTGTTCGTCCAACCTAGTGCACTGTGCGGGGACAACTCAGGGCAACTTGAGTGATTTCTATCAGGCCACTGTACGTGTCGCTTATCCATCGTGTCCTCAGAACGAGATACGCGGCTCCTATCGGGATCATCGACACGTCGGGAGGTCTTGCCAGATTTGTCTTACCTTAGTGATATATCTTGCGTATAGGGATTCCGGTGAAACTTTGGGTCTCCTCAAAGTTGAGGTTTCCTCTAAGGAATCCGACGAGATCACGAGTTTCGTGATAGAGGATTACTTTGCGGCCCGTGGCAGTTTGTGATGGACTAGTTGGAGCACCCCTGCAGGGTTTAATCTTTCGGAAAGCTGTGCCCGCGGTTATGTGGCAAATGTGGATATTTTGTTAACATCCGGTTCTAGACAACTTGAAGTAACTCTAATAAACTGCCAAGTGTGTGCGTAACCGTGACTGTCTCCTTCGGAGATCGTTCTCCGATCGAGAACACGGTGGGGTTATGTTTGACGTAAGTAGGTGCTCAGGATCACTTAGTGATCAATCTAGTCTTCGATAGCTCGCGTAGACCACCATATGATTGCTCTGGTCATCGTAAGGTAGCCACCATATATGCTTAGGTTGCTGCAAACCCATACACTTAACCTTCCTCACCTAAAAACTTGGCTAGATTCGATACCAAGGTCATTCGATTGCTGAGTCCCCGTGGCTCACAGATTACTACAAACCCCAACAGGTACAGGCACGCCCGACGCAGGAGATCTTGATGGCAACCAGCTGAAGTGGGAGTTCGATGAGGACTCTGGCCGTCTGTACGTGAACTATCCGGAGGTCTAAGGCCGTGGTTGTGATCGTGGGCCAGCATGCGAGATGTCATAGTTTTACTTGTTTCATGTTGTCCGTAGCGGGACTAAACTATGCTCTGAATAATGTGTGTGTCTGCAAGCTTAATGCTATACTATTATCAGATGGCAAGTGTATGCCCTACTTGTCATTCTTTCAGTTATGTAATGTTATGATTATCTCGCTTGCGAAACGTTTAGATGCGCCCCTTTCCCTTTTGAGGCATCGCCCCAAAATAGGAAAGGGCCACTATCGTGGATATAAGCCTGATAGTAGATGTGTAGGGTACGAATGAGATGGGCAGAGTCCTAGCTACGGCAAGGCTGTATGAGTTCAGGCCCCTCTGCGGTGGAGGTAACAGCCCTACGTCTTAGTGCTCTCGGAGCTTGTTGTCGAGTATAATATGGAATACAATGATTTGCTAACCCTTCTACCAGTGGGGGAAGGCGGCTTATATAGAGTGCGCTGCCCTCCACAACGGTTCCGGTACGGGGGTGGAGTAGTGGGGATTGAATGCGTACGTTACAGGTAACGTATGCTCTAAATGCTAATAAATGCACCCGGAAACGTACGGCCGTTTCCCTCCAGAGAGGTTACGATGTACCGAGTGTAGCCAGTCGGTTAGCTTGGTATCCTCCGAATGCTAGTCTCCGACTGGATGATTGAGGACCTGTTACCGACTGGATGATGGCGACTCCTTAACTCAGTCGGGGCAGACTTAGGGCCCTGTCCTTTGTGTGGGGTAGTCCTTGGGTAGGACCTGTATGGCAGGCCTATGACCCTACCCTAGGACTATGACCCCATCTTTAGTCCCCGAATGGATTGGGGTTGAAACGACGAAGCGGTGCTTGAAGTTCGGATCCAACTGGATTAGATTCGGCTTGGGCGTTGCTTGCCTCTATCCATTTTATCTTTTCTGACCAACGATCCGAGTCGAAGTGCTTGCGAAACAGACTGTCGGAAGCCGAGTGTTTCTACGGCATCTTTTGACGCGACCGGTCAACTGAGAGCGGCGGATTTTCCGGGATCTCAAATTTCGGGTTTCGCGCGCTCAGCGGGGATGACGCCAGCGCACTCAAGTAGCGCCTGACGCCTCGATTGTCGCGCCTTCAACTCCTCCACTGATATCGCCGCGGCCGGTCGGGCGGATAAGGTTTCGGGGCCACCCGCCAGTGACCCAGTCGGAACCCTATTTAAATCTGGGCGGCGAGGCTTCTTCGTTACGCTCGCCGAATCTTTCGCTCTCGCCTGCTCCATCTTCCTCGCCACCTCCAGCGCTCCTACACCCCGTCCTTCTCCTTCCTCTCGAGGGTTCGCCGTCGCCTCCATGACCAAGGGTCAGACCAGCAAGATGGAGGCGAGGAAGAAGAAGGGCAAGGAGGCGGCGCCTCCTCAGCGGCGGCAGCGGCCGCTGCCGGCGGGGTGGATCCAAGGAGACTTCCTCCCCTCCACGGTGACGGAGGGAGATCTGCTGCAGCTGGTGGAACAAGGAATGATCGTGCATAAGTCCTGGAGGCTGTCGGCGGAGAACGAGGTCGAGCCGGCGCCCCGGGAGGGGGAGCGCGTCTTGCTCCTCAGCCACGTCAATCGAGGTTTTTCTTTGCCCCCGCATCCTTTCTTCAAGGGCGTCATGAATCACTTCGGTGCCCAACTTCACCATTTCCCTCCGAATGCCATTGCGCACCTTTATGCCTTTATAGTCTTATGTGAGTGTTTCATCGGCTGCCCTCCCCATTGGGGTTTGTTCAAACACATCTTCTCCGCCCGATCCCAAACTATCAAACGACTTAGCCAGTCGGATGATAAGACGCACCTCCTCCAGCTCTGCGGGGGTTCAGGATTCCAAAAGAAGAGTCGGAGTAGCTATCCTGCTCTCCAGTTAAGTGAGTCGGTTAGGAACTGGCAGTCGACGTGGTTCTACTGCCAGGATATCGCCTGTCCGAATGCGTCGACTGGGCTGCCTCCTTTTAGTCTAGATCGTCCCGCCCCGCCTAAGCAGCTTGCGCTCTCGAAGGTGGAGAAGAACGACATCCAGCCCTTGGTTGAGGCACTCGTGGACGTCGTCAGGAGGGGGGGTCACCGGTATAGACCTGCTGGAAGTCTTCCTTGGTCGGCGGATCCAGCCTCTGCAAGCTCGCGACCATGCCATGTGGCATTACACGGGGCCCGAAGACTCCACTCGGACCAACGTGGTGGGCGTGACTGAGGAGAGGGTGACCTCGTGGGTGCTCCAAATCACGGGTCCCTGCGAGAACCCCAAAGGAGCTCGGCGAGTGAAGCCTTACAGCGCGGATCATCCTCCACCGAATCAGGTAAGTGGCACTTGTCGAGTGCATTCAACTGTCTTAATTCCTGTCGTTTGTCTATATCTCCGTGTGATGTCTAATGTTTTCGACTGAAATTTATGCAGGCGTGGACCAACTGGTTCTCCCCCGTCTCGAATGGGAATCCGGAGGAGGAAGAGGAGGAAGGCAGCCAGGAGGGCAGTGTGGAGAGCGCCGAGTACGTCTCCGACAGCGGGGAATCGGAGGAGGAGAACAGCGAGGAAGAGGAAGAGGACGAGGAGCAGGACTCGCCGCCTCCGCAACTGGAGCATCGGACCAAGCGCCGACACGAGCCCGCTGTCCCCTCAGCTCCTCCCGCGTCTTCGAGTGCTCCGCCTACTGCTCCAGTGGTCCCGAGTGTTCGAAGCACTAAGAGGACCAGGGATGCCGCCGCTGAGTCCGCGGGCCAATCTTCTAAGGCGCCCAAGCCGAGTGGGCCTAAACCTCGGAAGGCTCTGCCGCGAATGAGGGTCGCTGTCCCCGTCACCTCCAGGTAAGTGTACTCAGCTTTCAATTCTTTCTGATATCCGAGTGAACTTCTGTTTACTGGCCGAATGGATCTCACTCGACAGGGTCGCTACTTCTGCCACCTCTCCGGCGCGTCAGGAAGACGACCCCATGGACACGGACAACGTCGTCTCGTCTCAGCCAGGTGCGTTGTAGGAACGTCGAGTGTTTTATACTATCGCGTCCTAGCCAGGTGCTTCTTTCTTTTTCTGAGACCTCGTATCATTCGTCCTGTCAGGGGCGATCTGCCTGGATGAGGGCGACCAGGGGAGAGCCGAGCCAGCTGTGGAGCCTGTTCTTGAGGCTGCTCCTCCCGCTGCCGCTCTCGCCGCCGACGTGCTGCCGATAGAGGCGCCGCCACCGACTGAACCAGTGCTGGTGGAGGAGGAGCCGACCGGGGCGGACCTTGGGATGCCTCAGGAACCTCCGACGATTCCAGGTTCGTCGAATGCTGAATTCAGCATCCGGCGTCTTCCGGAGGAGCAGGTGGGAGTGGCCAAGGGGCCTATGGTGTAGGCGGAGCTGATGGCTGGAGAAGCCAAGAGGGCCTATGACTCCATTGCGGCCTTGTACCAGCGGAGCTTGGAGCTGCGCGATGATATCCGAGTAAGTGGTCTAGTAAGTATTTACTTTTCCCCTGTAACCCAGTGGGTGTTCTTGAATAGCAGCTGTTGTTTGCAATGGGTTCACTCTGAGTGAACCCAGTGGGTGTAGTCCCCGAGACTTCTGTCGAGTGCTTGCACCGACAGTTGTCTTTATACATTTTGCCTTGAGTTTGGTTATGTCTGTAGATAGGATTACCGAGTGCGAGTAGTTGTTGTAGTCGGAGTGCACTTACGGTAAGAGTCCCCGAGAGTAAGTTGTACTCCGGTCGGGTAGTATTGGCCTCGGAGGCGTAGGTGATAACATGCATCTCAATAGGGTAGGCCTGCTTGAGGTGCATGCTAGTGGGGTCACTCTTAGTGAACCCACTGGGTGTAGTCCCCGAGACCGTTGTCGACTGCTTGCGTCGGCAGGGGTCTGAAGAACTTAGACTGTTAACTGTTGAACTTTCTGATTGTCCCTTGTTTCTTGGTGGCAGAAAACTTGTGAAATGGGGACGGCCTATGAGGCTCTGAGAGCGGAGAGGAACCAGTTCGCTGGTGAGCTTGATGCGGCCATGCTTGCAATGGCCGGCATGAAGGATGCTCTGGCGGAACGGGAGAAGTCATTGGAGCAGGCGCGTGAAGTGAACAAGGTGTTCACTGGGGAAGTGGAAAAGATGGGGAAACAGAGGACTGTGCTGATGAGTCAGATGGATGTGTTGAACAAACAATGCAGGGCGCAAGAGAAATATGTCAGCGACTGGGCTCGGCAGATGATGACGCGTCTGGCTGGTAAGTCCTGTTTTTTCCGAGTGGTTGTGCTATGCGCGTGACACTCGGCGCTTATTGTCTGTTTGTCCTATTGTCGCAGATTTTTGCTTTGACGCCGAAGCTGAAGCAGCTGACGTGGAGCGTTCGATTCTTGAGAACGTTCCACTTGGCGACGACGCCAATCGGGATCTGCTTCGTGCGCACATCCGCGTGGGCAAAGTTGGTCCTTTCATCGGTCGACTGAGAGAAGTCGTCGGCCGAATCGACAAGGAGCTTTGGCCAGAAGATGAGTCGCGGCAGGAGATGGAGAACCTGATGACCCGACTGGAGGAGATTCCCAACAGAGTGCAGTCGTGGAAGAAATCTGCAGCTCGTTGCGGTGCAGATGTTGCTCTGTCCTTGGTCCGAGTCCATTGCAAGGAGGTGCGTGAGGAAAGGCTGAAGACACTGAAGGTCGCCAACACGAAGAAGCTTCGATTCGAAGACTTCATGGAGACGTTCCTTGAGAGTGCTACCCGCATCACCGACGGAATCGACTTGGACACTTTCGTGGAGCCCTCCAGTCCTGGCGCCGGCCCAGCTGACGCGTAAGAAACTTTATCCTCGGTATGCCGAGTGTTTATCTGTAAGGTACTTTGGCCACTTTTGTTGGCTGTCACACTTTTAAATCGGTGTGGGTAAGCTTGATCCGCACCGAGTTAGCTATCTTTTTGAGAATTTTGGAATCCGAATGAAAGCGTTTACTCTTGTGTTTGAATGTTGTTTCGAGTGCGACGTTTAGTGCATACTCGGAGAAGATTAGTACTTAGGTGATTCTTGATCACAGCTAAGTCCCCGAGTGCGATGTTTAGTGCACACTCGGAGGAAGTCAGTACTTAGGTGATTCTTGATCACAGCTAAGTCCCCGAGTGCGACGTGTAGTGCACACTCGGAGGAAGTTAGAACTTAGGCGATTAAGGATCGCAGCTAAGTCCCCGAGTGCGACGTTTAGTGCACACTCGGAGGAAGTTAGTACTTAGGTAATTCTTGATCACAGTTAAGTCTCCAAGTGCGACGTTTAGTGCACACTCGGAGGAAGTTAGAACTTAGGCGATTCAGGATCGCAGCTAAGTCCCCGAGTGCGACGTTTAGAGCACACTCGGAGGAAGTTAGAACTTAGGCGATTCTTGATCATAGCTAAGTCCCCGAGTGCGACGTTTAGTGCACACTCGGAGGAAGGTAGAACTTAGGCGAATCAGGATCGCAGCTAAGTCCCCGAGTGCGACGTTTAGTGCACACTCGGATGAAGTTAGTACTTAGGTGATTCTTGATCACAGCTAAGTCCCCGAGTGCGACGTTTAGTGCACACTCGGAGGAAGTTAGTACTTAGGTGATTCTTGATCACAGCTAAGTCCCCGAGTGCGACGTTTAGAGCACACTCGGAGGAAGTTAGAACTTAGGCGATTCAGGATCGCAGCTAAGTCCCCGAGTGTGACGTTTAGTGCACACTCGGAGGAAGTTAAAACTTAGGCGATTCAGGATCGCAGCTAAGTCTCCGAGTGCGACGTTTAGTGCACACTCAGAGGAAGTTAGTACTTAGGTGATTCTTGATCACAGCTAAGTCCCCGAGTGCGACGTTTAGAGCACACTCGGAGGAAGTTAGAACTTAGGCGATTCAGGATCGCAGTTAAGTCCCCGAGTGCGACATTTAGTGCACACTCGGAGGAATTTAAAACTTAGGCGATTCAGGATCGCAGCTAAGTCTCCGAGTGTGACGTTTAGTGCACACTCAGAGGAAGTTAGAACTTAGGCGATTCAGGATCGCAGCTAAGTCCCCGAGTGCGACGTTTAGTGCACACTCAGAGGAAGTTAGAACTTAGGCGATTCAGGATCGCAGCTAAGTCCCCGAGTGCGACGTTTAGTGCACACTCGGAGGAAGTTAAAACTTAGGTGATTCAGGATCGCAGCTAAGTCCCCGAGTGCGACGCTTAGTGCACACTCAGAGGAAGTTAGAACTTAGGCGATTCAGGATCGCAGCTAAGTCCCCGAGTGCGAGGTTTAGTGCACACTCGGAGGAAGTTAAAACTTAGGCGATTCAGGATCGCAACTAAGTTTTTTTTTTGTGTGTGACCGGAGTCTGCGACCGTGGAAAAACTCTGAATCTGCAAAAAACTGAATCTGCTGTATATTATTTCATCAATACTTGTTCGTTACACTGCTTCAGTCGACGATCACGTATAGAAACGCTTGAGGAGGTCTCCGTTCCATGCGCGCGGCTCGTCTGTCTCCCTCTGAATGTTGTAGAGTCTGTATGCTCCGTTGTTCAACACCTTGGAGATGATGAAAGGCCCTTCCCAGGCTGGAGCCAACTTGTGGGGTCTTTGCTGATCCACTCGGAGCACTAAGTCGCCTGCTTGGAATGTGCGACTCCTGACGTGACGTGCATGAAAACGTCGCAGATCTTGCTGGTAAATTGTTGAGCGAGTTAGTGCCATCTCGCGCTCCTCCTCTAGAAGATCTACTCCATCTTGCCTTGCTTGTTCTGCTTCAGCTTCGGAGAAGAGTTCGACTTGTGGGGCATTATGAAGCAGGTCACTCGGAAGGACCGCTTCTGCTCCATAAACGAGGAAGAACGGTGATCGCCCCGTTGATCTGTTCGGAGTGGTGCGGAGGCCCCAAAGCACTGAAGGTAACTCGGTGACCCATGCGCCAGCAGCGTGTCCCACCTCTCGCAGGAGTCGGGGCTTCAAACCTTGAAGAATAAGCCCATTCGCCCGCTCAGCTTGTCCGTTGGATTGAGGATGTGCTACGGAAGCAAAATCCACTCGGATACCCTGACTCGCACAGAAACCTTTGAATCTGTCCGAGTCGAAGTT
The DNA here is from genome assembly GCF_904849725.1 of Hordeum vulgare subsp. vulgare. NCBI lineage: Eukaryota > Viridiplantae > Streptophyta > Magnoliopsida > Poales > Poaceae > Hordeum > Hordeum vulgare. The sequence continues at coordinate 595,010,348 of NC_058519.1, read as the reverse complement.
TGTCCCGTTGTCCGTGATTATGCTGTGAGGTACCCCGAATCTGGAAATGATGTCTCTGACAAACTTGACAGCTGTTGATGCGTCGAGTTTCTTGATGGGCTTGGCTTCTATCCATTTTGTGAACTTGTCGACTGCAACCAACAGATGTGTGTAGCCTCCTTGGCCTGTCTTGAATGGTCCGACTGTATCTAATCCCCAAACTGCAAATGGCCACACAAGAGGGATTGTCTTCAATGCAGATGTTGGCTTGTGGGACTTGTTGGAGTAGAACTGACAGCCTTCACATCTGTCGACCATATCTTTAGCCATCTTGTTTGCCTGCAGCCAAAAGAAACCGGCTCTGAACGCCTTGGCGACGATTGCTCTCGAAGAAGCGTGATGACCGCAGGTTCCCGAGTGAATATCCTCTAGGATCAACTGCCCCTCCTCTGGGGAAATGCAACGTTGAAGAACGCCTGAAACACTCTCCTTGTACAATTGGCCATCAATGACAGTGAATGCCTTCGACCTGCGGACTATTTGCCTGGCTTGGACTTCGTCTTCTGGAAGTTCTTGCCTCAGGATATATGCAATGATCGGCACAGTCCAATCGGGAATGACAGCCAGAATCTCCATGACCAGATCAACCACAACAGGTACATCGACTACAGTCGAATCTGTTGTGCTCTTGGGTTGTACCGGTTCCTCTGTGAAGGGATCTTCTTTGACTGAGGGAAGGTGGAGGTGCTCGAGGCAGACATCACTTGGGACTGGTCTCCGAGTGGATCCGAGTTTTGCCAACTCATCAGCTGCTTGGTTCTTCAGTCTCGGAACATGGTGGAGCTCTAGACCTTCAAACTTCTCCTCTAGCTTCCTCACTGCATTGCAGTATGTGGTCATGGTGGGGTTCCTGACGTCCCACTCTTTCATCACTTGATTGAACACCAAATCCGAATCGCCGTAGACCATCAAGCGACGGACGCCGAGTGAGATGGACATGCGCAATCCATAGAGAAGAGCTTCATATTCTGCCTCGTTGTTGGAGGAATCAAAGTGTATCTGCAGCACGTACTTGAGCTTGTCGCCCTTTGGTGATATGATCACAACACCAGCGCCGGAGCCATTCAACATCTTAGACCCATCGAAGAACATTGTCCAATGAACCGAGTAGATGTGGGTCGGTTGCTGTTGTTCTACGCATTCTGCTATAAAGTCAGCCAGGGCTTGAGACTTAATAGCTTTCTTGGCCTCGAACTTGATGTCACAGTACAACATCTCCATTGCCCACTTCACCACTCGGCCTGATGCGTCTCGATTGTGGAGAATTTCCGACAATGGAGCATCAGAAACGACAGATACCGAGTGGTCTTGGAAATAATGAACCACCTTCTTCGCAGTCATATAGATCCCATAGATAAGTTTTTGATAATGGGGATACCTCTGCTTGGAAGGAGTCAGGACTTCGGAGACGTAGTACACTGGCCGCTGAACTTTGTATGCTTTGCCTTCTTCTTCTCGTTCGACTGTAAGAACAGTACTGACGACTTGATTTGTAGCCGCGATATACAGAAGAAGGGGCTCTTTACTGAGCGGAGCAGTAAGAACCGGCTGGGTGGAAAGTAGGACTTTGAGGTCGTCGAATGCGACTTGGGCTTCATCTGTCCACTCGAAGGTATCTGATTTCTTCATGAGTCGGTACAGAGGAAGTGCTTTTTCGCCGAGTCGACTGATGAACCTGCTCAAAGCCGCCAGGCAACCTGTGAGCCGTTGAACATCGTGTATTCTGATCGGCCTCTTCATTCGGACGATGGTCCCGATCTTTTCGGGGTTGACGTCGATCCCTCGTTCGGAAACGAAGAAACCTGGTAACTTTCCGCTGGGAACACCGAATGAACATTTGGCTGGGTTGAGCTTGATATCGTACCTACGAAGGTTGGCGAATGTTTCTGCCAAGTCAGTCAGCAGGTCGGAACCTTTGCGTGACTTGACTACGATATCATCCATATATGCCTCCACATTGCGACCGATCTGGTCGAGGAGACATTTTTGGATCATGCGCATAAAGGTAGCTCCTGCATTCTTCAGACCGAAAGGCATAGTGATGTAGCAGAAGCACCCGAATGGGGTGATGAAGGCTGTCTTTAACTCATTGGGACCATACAGACAGATCTGATGATAGCCCGAGTAGGCATCCAGAAATGATAGACGTTCGCAACCCGCAGTCGAATCGACAATTTGATCGATGCGGGGGAGCGGAAAATGGTCTTTCGGGCAGACCTTATTGAGATGCTTGAAGTCGATGCACATTCGGAGCGACTTGTCCTTCTTGGGCACCATGACAACATTGGCGAGCCACTCGGAGTGGTGAACCTCGCGAATGAAGTTGGCTGCCAGCAGCTTGGCCACCTCTTCCCCGATTGCCTTCCTCTTGTGCGCGGTGGACCGGCGCAGGCGTTCTCGGACAGGCCGAGCCGTGGAGTCCACGTGCAGTCGGTGCTCAGCCAACTCCCTGGGTACACCTGGCATGTCAGAGGGTTTCCATGCGAAGATGTCCCAGTTCTCACGGAGGAATTGGGTGAGCTCGGCTTCCTATTTAGGATCGAGGGTGGTGGAGATGTTCGTCGGGGCAGCAGTGGCGTCCGTCGGGTGGATGCTGACCTTCTTCGTCTCTCCCGCCGACTGAAATGCAGACTCTGAAGCCGGCTTTTTCGAGCGCATCAGGTCGGCGGGGTCGAATGTTTTCTTGTACTCGTCCAGCTCGAGGACGGCCATCTGCTGGTCGGTGATTCTTGATCCCTGTTGCAGACACTCTTCAGCCCGCTGCTGATTGCCTGTGATGGTGATCACGCCCTTCGGGCCTGGCATCTTCAGCTTCAGGTATACGTAACATGGACGGGCCATGAAGTGCGCATACGCTGGGCGACCCAGAATTGCGTGATAAGCGCTCTGGAAGTCAACCACTTCGAATGTCAGCTTCTCCTTGCGGAAGTTCTTGTCGGAGCCGAAAACGACATCCAACGCGATCTGGCCGAGTGACTTGGCCTTCCGTCCAGGGACGACTCCATGAAAGTGCATGCTGCTCTCATTGAGTTTGGACATCGGAATGCCCATCCCCTTGAGTGTGTCAGCGTACATGATGTTCAAGCCGCTGCCGCCATCCATGAGGACTTTGCGCAGTCGGACTCCTTCCACCACCAGGTCGACGACCAGAGCCTGTCTCCCCGGAGTGGGTACATGTGCGGGATGATCCGACTGGTCGGAAGTGATCGCAGTCTGAGACCATTTCAGGAACTTGGGACTGGTTGGAGTGGCCATGTTAACCTCTCTGTTCACCAGTTTCAGTCGACTCTTGCTTTCGATGTCAGCAAAAATCATGAGGGTTGCATGGACTTGGGGGAACGCATCCTCCTTATCCTCCTCGTCTTGTTCAGGATCCTTCTCACTCGGTTGTCCCTCGCTGAACCCCTGGATCAGGAGACGACACTGTCGAATGGTATGCTTCGCGTATGTGGGGTTGCCTTCTTCGTCCATCTTCGTGTGAACTGGACAAGGCTGGTCCAGGATGGGATTGTTGAACGGCTTCTTCTTGGGGGTAAACTGCGCCTTCCCTTTGCCCTTGAACTTGGCATTGGTCACGGCTGCAGCTTCTGCTTGCGGTGTGGGCGGAGCTTTCTGTTTCTGCTTCCGAGTGTTACCTCCGTCAACATCGCCGACTGTCTTGTGCTTGCCGCTCCGGATGCGGTCCTCTTCTTCGCCGTTTGCGTAGCGTGTTGCTATCTCCATCATCTTGCTCATGGAAATGTCGCCTGTTCGGCCGAACTTCAGGTACAGATCCCTGTACCGCACGCCTGCCTTGAAAGCGCAGACTGCTTGATGCTCGATGACGTTCTCCACCGTCTGATAGAGAGTTGTCCAGCGCTGGATGAAGTCACGCAGGGGCTCATCATTCTGTTTCTGGACGCAGTGCTGGAGCTCCACAAGGCCAGCAGGGCGCTTGCACGTCCCTTCGAAGGTCTTGATGAACACTCGGGCCAGATCTGCCCAACTGTAGATGCTTGAGGGGGCCAACTGGTTCAGCCACGCTCGTGCCGAGCCGTCGAGCATCAGAGGGAGGTGCTTCATGGCGACATGGTCGTCCCCTCCTCCGATCTGGACTGCCACTCGGTAGTCATCCAGCCACGTTTCTGGCTTGGACTCTCCTGTGAACTTGCTAATTCCCGTCGCCAATCGGAAGTTGGGAGGGATGTCAGCCGAACGGATGGCTCGACTGAAACACTCGGGACCAGACACGGTGGCCCTGCTTCCACTCGGACGGTCGATATCGCGACCATCGCGGTGGGCTCGACCTCTGTCGACTCTTCGCTGGACGATACGTCCTCTTGCGTCGGGTCTTGGGTCGTAAGTGTCGCTTACTGAACGCCGATCATCATGATGTCGGGACCCATAGGGCCCACCCCGCGGATGGGTGCGTGAGCGGCGACGATCTTCGTGAATCACGGACCGGCTGCCTCCCTTGTGGCGCTGATGGGAACCAGGGCTGTGAACTGATCGATGCGTATTCGCGTGGACGGAACTGTTATAGATCCGGTTGTGCGACTGGGAGACTGCCGAATTCTGCTGCTGCGTCGTGTGCAACAGGGCTCGGATCTGCTCGATCCCTCTGCCAGCCTCTGAATCAGTCGGCTGGAGGGAATCGGCTATTTTGACAGTTGCAGCCAAGTTGAGGAGGGGTGTGCGGAACAGCTCCACGTTGCTCCGCCGAGTGTGCCGACTAGCGGAACGGCGAGGTGGACGACGTGCGCCGGACGCTTCGCCGATCTCGTGCTCGTTCCGGCCAGCCTGACGGGGATCTTCATGGGAGTTGGCCATGTGTACTTCTGCTGCGGGTCCGCGACCCGCATACTCGGAAGGGAACTCAGTCGGAACCGAGTCCGAGTGCTGGGACGGCGGGGCAACCACAACGGACTCAAGAACCGCCACTTGTGAAGATGCGTTCTGGCGCGCCTGGGCGTGTTGCACCCAACGCTGGAGCCGCGGACGGCGGGACCGCTTGACGCGGCGCGTGACGGCGGTGTAGGTCGACACGGGGGCCGACCGCTGGAGAAGAAGAATGTCGCGGGCGCCGGCACGGAAGTGCGTAGCCCCGCGACGGGGAAGCTCCTCGATGTCGAGAGGTGCATCCCGAAGCCACACCGAGTCGTCGACGATGAAGGAGAGAGCGCCGAAGAAGATCTGGTGACCCATGCTCGAATCTTCACCAGACGACATGACGAAAAGAAGTAGTCGCAAACTCGCCGGAAGTCGCTTAGACGTCTGCCCCACGGTGGGCGCCAACTGTCGTGGGTATAAGCCTGACAGTAGATGTGTAGGGTACGAATGAGATGGGCAGAGTCCTAGCTACGGCAAGGTTGTATGAGTTCAGGCCCCTCTGCGGTGGAGGTAACAGCCCTACGTCTGAGTGCTCTCGGAGCTTGTTGTCGAGTGTAATATGGAATACAATGATTTGCTAACCCTTCTACCAGTGGGGGAAGACGGCTTATATAGAGTGCACTGCCCTCCACAACGGTTCCGGTACGGGGGTGGAGTAGTGGGGATTGAATGCGTACGTTACAGGTAACGTATGCTCTAAATGCTAATAAATGCACCCGGAAACGTACGTCCGTTTCCCTCCAGAGAGGTTACGATGTACCGAGTGTAGCCAGTCGGTTAGCTTGGTATCCTCCGAATGCTAGTCTCCGACTGGATGATTGAGGACCTGTTACCGACTGGATGATGGGGACTCCTTAATTCAGTCGGGGCAGACTTAGGGCCCTGTCCTTTGTGTGGGGTAGTCCTTGGGTAGGACCGGTATGGCAGGCCTATGACCCTACCCTAGGACTATGACCCCATCAGCCACATCTTAGTCGTTACATGGGGTATGTGGCACAAAGAGTCTCTACAACGAGTACTTCAAACCTGACCTGATATTCCAGGATCTTTTTGGTGTCGCTTCCGGATGAGTAGTCATTTCTACTTGTGCATAGTGGATGTTGTGAAGAAATATGATCTCTACTTCACGATGAGGAAGGATTGTTGCGGACAACTTTCGCTCTCGTTTGCAGAAATGCACAACTTTCGAATGAGCAGTCATTTATACTTGTGCATAGTGGATGTTGTGAAGAAATATGATCTCTACTTCACAATGAGGAAGGATCGTTCCGGATAACTTTTGCTCTCATTTGCAGAAATGCATAGATGCTTTACTTTTGCTCTCATTCGCAGAAATGCATAGATGCTTTGAGGATGGTTGCATATGGCAAAGCCACATGTGTTGTTGATGAGTAAGCCTGTATGGGGGAAGAATACATGCACTGAGGTCATGGACAAATTTGCCTACAGAGTGATGAAGGTGTTTGGAGTGTGACACCTTTCGTGAATGCACCCTAAGGCACATGTGGCATCGTCGCCTTGTGCATTCTTGGATCGTCATGTCTTGGTCTCAGGTGGCTAATGTTGTTCGATTACACTAACGATGAACCTCTTGCAATAGGCTGCAATGTAGGCAATTGAATAGAATTCAGGTTTTGAAAATTTCAAACAAACATAGGTTATACATATTTACTCCAGTACCACTCAACAACTTTTGGACATAGTATTACTATTATGGATTACAAATGTCTACAAGTTCAATACTATTTCTAAATAGCAGTTACATGGATACAACATGAAATTGAACATGGCTCTTCGTCACATGGCCGCTATCAGAATCGTCCCACAAGATTGTGTTGCGATCACCGTAGTAGCTTAACCACTGTTGTCGACCGACGAAAAGAGCTGTAGCCTGGACAGAAACTCTGGAGACACACGGGTAGGGCGATAGTCCTTGTTGAGACAAACAGCTGTTGCCTTTGCTTCCGCAATCAACTGACAGGAGAAATAAGATATGCAAAGTCCGGATATATCAATCTTGAAATAACTTTTATCATGATATATGAATATTTTGCTGCATGGAATGGTGGCACAGAAATGCATAGGAACAATTTATACGTGAAACAGAATACAAATTGCACAAGTTGTACATATTTGACACCATGGCCTCCAGAATGCTACTGAATGTCGTTGCCGCCTTATTTCGACTGCAAACATGCTTTAAACACTCATTGTATCTTATTGTTCTGCTCTGAATTCATAATAACTCTTTGGTACGCATACCTCGTGGTTAGGCAGCTTCTCAATGCAGTGCTCGAATATCATCCTTATACCTTTGATGCTTGCAAGCCTCACCTTGACGACAAATTTATCACCACTCTGACAGCACAAGAAAATACAAAATGGAATTCAGATCTGAAGATAATCCATGACAGTATATGTTGAAGTCTGAACTAGTAATGTTACTGGTTTCACAGTACTGCAACAAGTATCTTAACTTCTTTTATTTTTTGCTCAACATAGGAAAGGAGGGCATTACTCTCAAAGGCGCGAAGTACTTGAGGTGCATCTCAGAGAGGGCCAGTGACTCACCGCTGCGAGCTACTGCATCTGCACTTATTCCTACGCTCTCAAGCAGCTCATGACGACCTACTCAATTTGAAAGCATAGGACCCAATGAGAGATGTCGATATGCTATATAAACTACAACCATGCTTTGTACTGATGGTATGGAATGTTATCTAATGAGATAAGAATTTATATACGTTTCATTCTAGAATAATTTATACATACGTTTCATTCTTGAATGAGTACGAGTTCTTAAGACGGCATCTGAATCATGTTCACTGACCAAGTGTGCAACAATGAGAGATTCAGCTGGAATTTGGTCTGAGCTCACCATGTTGGCAGTAGCTAGCATAGATAGCATTGTTGACAACTCCGTACTGGTCGAGTTCATAGTCGCGCACCTTCATCTCAACTTCGAAAAACTTATCCACTCTGAAAAATCAGAAGGACTAGAGAGAATGTGACACGCTCACATCCATGTGCATTCCAAACTTAACTGAATGAACAGAGCATAGTTTTCAGTATATCATGCAAAGATACCAAAAACGTGTGGTTCACTGGTAAAATCACTGATACCTCCTTCCTGCTTTCAACAAACCACCGATGTCTGAAGCTACTTGACAGACATAGTTCGCAGCTATAGATAACAAATGTGGAAGCACCGTGCACAGCATCAATTAGTGAAGACATGGATATGCAAGCGCATGTACCACAGGATCAGCAGAATTGGCCAAATCCCCTTTCCAGCGGGCGATGACTACGATGCTCGCTGACACGAAATTCGACAGGCAGGCTTAGGACGAACCTCAGACCGGCGTCGATGCTGGCTGGCTGGGCGGAGACGGCGAGGGGGCGGCATAAGCCTCGGGTGGCTGCGGAGGCGAGCGCCGTCCGGCGGAGCGGTGCGGGGCGACCCGCCGGCCAGCCGCCCCTTCCCGCTCCGGCGCGGATCGGCGGGAGCGGCGAGCAGGCGTTGGGGACGAGGCGCCAAATCTGGCCGTACATCGTGGAGGAGTCTGGTGAGTGGACCCGGTGCGGCGCGGACGGGGACGGGTACTTGGCTTGGCCGCCCACCCGACTCGTATTAATTCCGCCCAGCCGTCAATTCTCCCCCCATCGGTCCCGTCCCCGCCCTCTCTTCCCGCCGCGAAAACCGAACGCGACATCCCAAATCCCCAAACCCCACAACCGCCCCGCCCCACCCCGCCCCCCTCGAGCCATCGCCGCCTCCATGGCCTCGACCGCCCCCGCCGGCGACGACAAGCCCCCGGAGACCGCCCCGGGCAGCCCCATCGGCCCCGATCCCCACAGGTCGGGTCCCATCCACCCGCGTTATTACTTATTCCCCCTCAAACATCTCGGGTTCCCATACGAATCTGCGTAGCCCTAACGCCGGGTTCCTCCGCAGGGATGTCGAGCCCCCGGCGCCGGTGACGTCGTCGGGCGATGGCGGTACGTCGGTGACGGGGACGACGGAGGATTTCTACCCGCTGCCGCTGTGGGCCTTGGCAGAGCGGGCGTGCCCCTCGTGCGAGCGCAAGAGGATGATCCGCGAGAAGTGGGAGGCGAAGCGCGGCCTCGAACCCCTGGCATGTCCCCGAAGGTCGGAACCTCTCTAGTCTATCCACCTCTGAACCCTCGAGTTCCGCGCCCTGGGCGAGTTCCTCGCGATCCTGACTCTAGCTAGTTCCCTCTGCAGTGACGACGACGGGGTGCCATCGTCGCCGTCAGCGCCGGCGCAGGGGCCCGGGACGGAGCTTCAGGACCCGCAGGCGCCCTCGGCAACATGGTGGTGCGACCCGTGCGAGCAACACAAGAAGTCGCTGCGCGACTGGCGTCTCCGAAGGTCGGAATCTATCTATCTACCATTCTACCCACCTCCAGATCTCTCGAGTCCGCCACGAATTCCCGTAGGCCTCGCCTCACGCTAGCTCTCTCTGCAGGGAGGGCAAGCTCGCCCCACCTCCGCCCCCGCCGCCGCCGCCGCCGCCGCCCCGGCCATCCGAGGCGCCGTTTTACTTTGGGATACCAGGGCTTGGTGACGCCAAGTCGATAATAGCGCTGGGGCGGACGCTGCAGGAGCAGGCGCGGCGCGGGAAGAAGCGGCCTCTCTCGGTAGCGGAAGAGCGGGGGTACCGCGAGTGCGACGTGGGCAAGAGGGTGGTGCGCCAGAAGCTGGACGTGCCGCCCCGGGACACGGTCGGCTTTGGCGCCGCGACGAGAGTACGCGATGCGCTGACGAAGATGATGCCTGATAAGCGGAGGGGCGCGCGCCGCGTGGACTACTCCAAGTTGACGCCGCTCGTGGGGTCGCGGGAGCCCAGCTCCATTGCTGCGGCTGGAGAGGACGGTTTGCACGACGAGGCGTTTCAAATCATCGGGCTCCATGAGGGCAGCTCCGCCCAGAGGTTTGCCCTACAGGTCTCAAGGGAGTTCATGCGGCTGCTGGACCCACAGGCGAGTTCTAGCGCCCCAGCTGGAGGCGATCTGGACGGGAGGCTGGACGAGGAGGCGATCGACAATTTGCTGAATGAGGAGGGCATGGAGGTATGTTGTTTTCTTGCGTGTGCTTCATGGCGATATGAAATATGCTGGGAAAGAGTTTTGATGATGTGCAGCTTTGTCCCACCGATCAGCTCTTTCTCGGGAGCCAGATTATATATTTTGTATATAATGCACTGTGGTGAAATTCAACTTCTGAACTCGACTCAGTCATTTTCATGGAAATGTGTTTGTGATATATTGAGAAGAACTTCCTTGCCATGTTCTTGCATATGACGAATTCATGATGTCCTTGTTAGATTCTAGATCACTTTGCTAACGACGGCCGTAAGAATAGTTCTCTGTACTGTTTTTAAGGGAAATTCTCTACTGTTTTAATAGTGGAATATTTCTCTAAATTTACATTCGCAGGATGTAAAAGATGTCTTGTGATTCTGTGTAGAGGGACTGCCACTTATCTGGCAGCAGTATAATTGACCTGGCATCTCAACCAGATAGTTCGCTTTTGGCATTTCATTTGCTGCAACTAATTTTTCTCTTTCTAAACTGAAATGCAAACCCACTTTTGCAAGATAATGAACACCATGGCCTTTGCATCTATGTAATTACTTTTGCTTATCTATCCATTGGTATGTTTCGTTTTCTACAATAACTGTGTGGATCAAAACAATGAGCAAAGGAAAAACTTTCTTTACCCCACCCTCCATGGAAGCAGTGTTTCTGTGCTCAGTTTTTACTTTGCCTCATATTGTGGATTTCTGTCATCATTTTATTTATTTTGTTTGTCAGGTCCTATTTTTTTTCTGAACTAGCCTCTGAGTAAATAAACACCCCAGACGGGGCAGTGACGTATCCTGCTATCTTTTCAGGACATTGTCAAAACATCGATACCAAAAGCTTATTCCAAGGAGATTTTTTATGACTTAATAATGGAGTGTATTAGACAATACCGAAAGTGGCTGTCAGATAACGCAGACAAGTTAGATAAGGAAAAAAATGAGCAGTACCTGCTGCAGCTTGTACCCATGGCAGACCTTACTTTGGTTTATGATAAGGAGCCTGAGAATTTGTCCAAGATAATCAAACTGATGTACAAGGTCGGAGAATATGGCCCACCACCCAGTGGTGTCATTCATGCTATATCTCCTCATCTTTATCAGAGTACCATGGACCAACTGTAAGTCCTTAAACTATGGCTTAATGCTAGGATTGATAGCTTCTGTGTTTAATTTAGTTTTTTTGTTGTTGCAATTGTTAACTTGAATTTAATTGAATAATTATGTTCTGTGGGAAAAAGGATGCTCCATCAAATAGGAATGTCTTTCTTTGGTAGTAATGGAATTAATATTTCTGGAACTTGTATGATCCATCATCCACCCCAAACTTACCCTTTTGGTACTCGGTTGTAACTATCTAATTCTGGACAACACCCCCACAATCTTACTTTTTGGAATGAAGGCATTTCGCCTGGATCTATATATAAGGCCTTGTAGATAAGAAGCCCAAATACAATCTTACCTGCAAGCATTCTTTACTCTTTTTTCTATATATACAACTAGGATGCTTGCTAGTTTAAGCTTTCAACTGTATTTATTGCATGTGCATTTATGTGGAATTCCAAAACTCAAAACTTGATTTTACTAAGTGTTGATCTGTCGTTAGCATTTTCTGTTCTTTTGATTTTATTGATTTATATAATTCTGGTCAGCGCCGCTGCTGGAGCAGTAGACATTTTGCACGGTAAGTTGCCGCAAGTCATCAAAGTACAGACAGAGGTGCTCCATGAGGGCTGCTCTGGCCAGAGGTTGGTTGGACAGGTGGAGTTTGTGCGGCTGCTGGACTCAGAGGTGGGTTCTGGCACCACAGCTGGAGGCGATCTGGACCAGGGGCTGGTTGAGGACGTGATAGACAATTTGCTGAATATGGAGGGCATGCAGGTATGTTGTTTCCTTGTGTATTTGCTGATAGACAATTCTAGAGAAGTTGGCTAACTGTCGGCTACACAAATAATTCTCCACCATTTTAAGAAGGAATATTTCTCTAAATTTACATTTCTAGGTTTAAAAGGGTGTCTTCTGGTTCTGTACAGCGGGACTGCTACTTATCTGGGAGCAGCATAATTGACTTGGCATTCGCATCTCAACTAGATAGTTCCCTTCTTTTGGCACTTCATGTGCTGAAATGATTGAGTTTTTTTTTCCAAACTGAAACGTAAACCCACTTTTGCAAGATAAAGGACACCATAGCCTTTTATTTCTAACTTTCTAAGATGAACAGAGCTTAACTGAGATATATCTATATAATAAATGGTTAATGCACCCCCTCCCTCAATAATTACTTTTTCCTATCTATCCATTGCTATGTTTCCTTTTGTGCAATAACTGTGGATCAAAAGTTCAAAACACACTTATGAGCACAGGGAAAACTTTCTTTACCCCACCCCTCATGTAAGTAGTAGTTCTGTGTTTAATTTTTACTCTGCCTCATGTTGTGAATTTCTAGCATCATTTTATTTTACTTATGTATCAAGTACTGTACTACTCCCTCTGTCCCAAAATAACTGTCTCAACTTTGTACTAGCTCTAGTACAAAATTGTACTAAGCTTAAGACACTTATTTTGGGACGGAGGGAGTATTTTTTAGGAACTAGCATCTGTAAATAAACACTCCAGACAGGGCAATGACATATCCTTCAAAATTTGTAGGACATTGTCAAGACATGGATGCCAAAAGTTTGTTCCAAGGAGATTCTTTATGAGCTCTTTATGGAGTATGTTGGGCAATACCCAAAGTGGCTGGAAGATAATAAGGACAAGTTAGATACGGAAAACTATGACCAGTGCGTGAAGCAGTTTGAGTCCATGGTGAACCTTACTACCGTTTATGATAACGAGCCTGAGAATTTCTCCAAGATAATGAAACTCATGTACAAGATCGGAGAATATGGCCCACCTCCCAGTGGTTTCATTCATGCTGCATCTCGTGTTTATGAGAGTACGATGGAGAAAGTGTAAGTCCTTTGCTATTTACTCTCATTGTCATTATATGCGACTTTGTTGATTGATTCTAAGTTTCTAACTATGGCTTAATGCGAGGAGGGATATCCTCTGTATTTAATTCAGATTTTATTTTTGTAATTGTTAACTTGAATTTGGTTGAACAATGTTTCTGTAGGGAAAAAAGATGTTCCCATTGAATATCAATGTCTTTCAGGGTAGTATTGGAAATGATATTTCTGGAACTCGTATGATCCACACAAACTTACCCTCTCTGTAGTAATAACTAATAACTGTATAATGTTGGTCAGCAGCCTCCAATCTTACTTTTTGGAATGAAGCTTTTCATCTGGATCTATAAATAAGGCCTTGTAGATAAAAAACCCAACTACAAACAATCTTACTTGCAACATATTTTATTAATTTTCTTAACTAAGTTGCTTGCTATTTTATGTTTTCAACTGTATTTATTGTATATGCTGTTATGTGGAATTCTAAAACTCAAAACTTGGTTCTACTAGTGTTCCTTTTTATTGTTAGCATTTTCTGTTCTTGTGAGTTTATTGGAGTACATCCAGCATTTAATTGATGTGGCTTGGTCATAGTCAGGCTCTCTACCAAACTGAGGCTGTTTTTTTCCCTGGAAATATTTGGCTGTACCAGTTTTTTGTGCGACCTAAAACCCTCACACCATCCTTTTTATCGTATTATAGCGATACCCTGTAGTTGACATCGATTGGCACACTTATTATTGTCAATCAAATTTAAGATATTAGGGTCCACCGATTTGAGTGTATATATACTCCCTTTGTACCTCTAGTTCTCCCCAACTATAATTATTTAGGAACAGAGGAAGTATTTTATAAGAATATCTGCCATATGTCTCTTCTGACAACCCATTTGGTATCCCAACATCTTTTGGAACCACATTTTTATTTCGACTTTAGGATGTACTCCCTCTGTTCCCAAATATAAGTCTTTTTAGAGGTTCCACTAAAAGACTAAATACGGATGTATATAGACATATTTTAGAGAATAGATTCACTCTTCTGCTCCGTATGTAGTCCCCTAGTGAAATTTCTAAAAAAACTTATACTCCCTCCGTCCCAAAATTTTTGTCTTAAATTTGTTTAGATACGAATGTATCTAGTCACATTTTAGCATTTAGATACATTCATTTGTAGACAAACCTAAGACAAGAATTTTAGGACGGAGGGAGTATTTAGGAACGGAGGGAGTACTAATAATAAGTAGTTGATAGCATCTTTGGGTGTGATTTGGAAAAGAAGAGGAGGAATGACAGACTGCATGGGGGAGCAATCCTGTGTACCAACCTTACTGGAATAAGTAAACAAGTCCCTAACTAGATACCGCAGCACAACAACCTCAAACTAACATTAACATCTGTAGAATACCTATCATAATGCTCTGATGTCTGCTGAGACTTTGGGGGGTGGCCTAACACAACTCAATGTCCATCAAAATCCACTGTAATGTATGCATGGTACTTTAAGGCTGTCTTGTAGGTAAATCATGGCCTTGTTAAATGGTTAGAAAAACGGACATATAGCCTTTTATTGAAGTCTTCGAGACATGTGCAGTGGTAATCACCGCAGTTGGCAGGTAACTGAGTTAACAAAAGAGAAAATTCAATGGCTGTCGTTATTAATAAGTCAACGGCTGCTACCTATTACTCCCTCCGTTCCTAAATATAAGACCTTTTAAAGATTGTACTATTAACTACATACGGATGTACATAGTCATATTTTAGAGTATAGATTCACTCATTTTGCTTCGTATGTAGTCTTCTAGTGAAATCCCTAAAAGGTCTTATATTTTGGAACGGAGGGAGTATATAACTTGACATCCTGAAATACACTGACATGCATGCTTACCGAGAACAGATATAAGATTTTACTTCCTCTGTTCCTAAATATAAATATTTCTAAAGATCTCACTACGGACTACGTACGGATGTATATAGACATACTTTAGAGTGTAGATTTACTCATTTCGCTCCGTATCTAGTATGTAGTCCGTAGTGGAATCTCTCAAGGACTTATATTTAGGAAAGGAGGGAGTAGTTGCAAGGCTAAGTGTTATGTAACTAGATGAAGCATCAATGCTCTAAATGCTCTGTTTGCTCAGTTGAGATGCACTCCCTCTGTAAACTAATATAAGAGTGTTCATAGATAACTAAAATAGTGATCTAAACGTTCTTATATTAGTTTACGGAGGGAGTAGTGCATTACATCTTGGTACCTTATTAACCACATTTTTTTTACAAAGTTTGGCTTTAATCTGTAATGCAATAGGTGTATGCTGTTTGCAAGTTGAGTGCACCTTTTGCAGTAGATTTGACTTCATAGGATCTCCTCTACCTTGCAGGTCTACTGGGATAGTCGAGCTGCTGCAGAATTATGACAAATTGTTCCCTGCGGACGCTAGTCCATCAACCACATGAAGCAGTGTGGACCCGTATACACGTACCGTCCTATGCAAATCATCATATATAGGCACGCGTATAACGAATTCATCCTCGCTGTTTAGTTTTGGAGATTACATGAACAATTTGGTCTGGTACACGGCCAGCTGTGCCTGTAATTTCTAGTAACTAGTAACTACACCGGGAAGTTTAAATCGATGAGCAACTATATACTGTACTAGTTCCTTTATATCTATGCTATTCTTGTAGTATGCTTGTGATGTGCTGGTATGAATGTATATCTTGTCTGCTGAATATGTGGTGCGTGAAACTGCCTGGGAGTTCAGACATCTGGAGTGAGCCAGTGGAATCCGTTGACGAAGCTCTTGCCGAGGAATGGGCGGGCGGTGAAGTAGTCGAGCTCCCGCGCCCATGGCACGCCGTGCACGGCGTCGGCGCCGGGCCCCCAGTTCTTATACATCCCGAAGAACGCCGTCCTGTATTATCATGTAAAAACAGGTTAGTTTTGCTCAATGTACGCATGCTTTGTCTGCAGTAGAGTACTGGTGTAGTTACATGCTCTTGTTGCTGTTGTGGTCCCAGTCGTCCCATCCGCCGGGCGCGATGACGTTGTCGAAGTAGGTGTAGGCGTAGACGATGCGCGAGTACTGCCCCATGGCTCGCCCCGCGTAGAGCATCCCCGTGCCGGTCACCCGGCAGTTGACGAACGCGAAGCCGGTGCGTTCGCAGGGCCCCTGCCGCCCGTGCGCCGCCACTGACCCGAACCGCCGCGCCGTCGAGTGCAGCTCACAGTCCTGCACGTACGTACGTACGTGTTCTCGGCGTCAGCACATATGTAACGTACTGTATGTGTCTGCCAGGCTGCACGGATGCAGTGCCATTACGTACCTTGTAGAGGGACCGGCCGTTGCCGAAGATGAAGTCGATGGAGCCCTCGATGTAGCAGTCGCGGAAGTAGTGCCGGCCGGCGTCGTCGCACAGCGTGTCCTGCGCGCCGTAGAACCCGCACCCGAAGAAGAAGGCCTTGTCGCCGGAGATGCGGAACGCCACCGCCTGCCCCCCTTGCATGCCGGGCATCGGTGCTGGAGCCGTGTTCTGTCAAAGTGAAACCATACATATAGGAAACCCAACGTCAGTCAAGTCGCACATCATGCCAACCTTCCCGAGTCACGAGCAAATTAAGCGGCTTCGTGTTTGCTCGGCCCAGGCGCTCCACTCCAGCCAGCCATCGTCCATCTCGTCTCGCCGTGGCCAGACCCAGACGAGCCCGGGTGATTCGCCTGCCTGCTCCAAGCAAAACTCAAAACACATCATGCATGCATGCGAACGCGATGCACCGCTACGGATTTCAAAACCTCACAGGACGAGCATGGATCGATGCACAGTCAGAGGCAGCAGCGCGCGTTTCGCGAGATGTGTGGCTTGTGACCCTGAAGCTTTTGTCACTTTGTCTGCACCCCCCTGCACGGCGCGCGCTGAGACGGTGCGCACTGATATGATGCACGCAGTGCAGCACAGCACAGGGCCGGGGCGCGTACGTAACAGCATCTGCTTGTGCCTTGTGACTCCTCGTGCCGTCGCGCTCATGGACCACCGGGGGCGAGTGTGTGACTCACCTTGAAGCTGATGTTTTTGGCGGTGAAATAGTTAGAGAGAACGGTTACGGAGGCGGTGTTGTAGGTGCGCAGCTGCTGCCCATCGGGGCCGCGGTCGCTCGCCTTGTCGTGCCACTCCACCACCGTCGCGTCGCGCCCGGCGCCCTCCATCGTGATGTACGGCTTCGACGCCGGCACCACCACCTTCTCTCTGCGCGCGCATGCATGAACTCGTCTAGTCAGGAAGGAGAAAGCCCGGCACTGCACCGTGCACACGCGAAGAAGAAGAACGACGAGAGCTACTCGGAAGCTGGAGCTTACATGTAGGTGCCGGCGTTGATCTGCATGATGACGCGCACGCTGTTGTTCACCGGCACGGAGTCCACGGCCTGCTGGATGGAGAGGAAGTCGCCGGCGCCCGTCGCGTCCACCACGACCCTCCGCACGCCCACCGGCTGCCTGTACTGGTGGTGCCCGCGCCTCGCGCTCTCGCACGTCGTCGCCGCCGCCGTCGCCTGGCTCGTCGACGCCGGCAGGAGGCTCGCCAGCGCCGCCGCCAGCACCAGCGCCGCCAAGAACGGGCGAACCATCTGATTTGATTCAGCGTCCACCTCGTGCGTCTGACAGTGTCTATGTGACAGTGTTCTTGAGTAGTATATCTACGTGCCTAGCTAGCTTGTCACTCTAGCTTTCACTCGCAGTGCCCTCTATCTCTCACAGTGTAGATGGTGGAGTGACCGTGAGAGCAAAGCTAAGCTAGGTAGGCTCTTTCCCACGGCCGAGAGGCTTGAAATATATAGAGGCGAGAGGGGGCTGGGCACGATGCGAGGAGCGAATAATGGAGGAGAGAGTCTGGACTCTGGAGTGCACCAAAGTCCAAATGCTATAGCTTGCATGGAGCGGCCTGTTTTGGAAGTTGCGTTTTGGTCGGACGCCAACGGTCATGCTTCCGCTTGCTAGGTCTCGCCTGCTTAATTTGCATGCTTAAAAAAAAGCTTAGCTTTGCGCAACGCGCATTAGTATGTAAGTAGAGGGAGGTTTTTACAGTCCTGATGAGCGGCCGGCAATCTGACCAGTGACGGATCCAGGAATTAAACTTAGCCGGGATCGAAACATTTAAGGTCTGAATTTTTTAGAACAAATGCAAGTCAACCAGAAGTCATAAAATTCAAATATGAAGAAAGATGCGCTAAGAAATTAACATAACTAATGATTCAGAACAGTACAAGATTCTCAACAACTAGGTATATACCTAGTACGTTGCGGTGGCTAATGAATTGGACTGTACGTTGGTGTGCACCTGTTGGTTGGGCTTGCTAATTTTGCAAAATGCAGCTGACCATTTGTACGAGCTGGATGCTGGGCCGCCGCTTGCTTCGTCCCATGCCGGCCGCGCCCCGGACTGCTTCTTTTGGTTCGCCCATCCGCAGGTGCCTGGTGGAGGTCGGCCGGCAGCTTGCGAGCGAGGCGGAGCTCGGTGGTGTTGCGGCGACGGCTAGGTTAGAGCATCTCCAACCCTTTGGTTTCAAGAGCACCACGGCGAAAGCTTTTTTGACGTTGTGCCGGCGTTATTTTCGTTTTTGGGACGAACGAGTTTTCACACGCGTCCTCGGGTTTCGGTCTCGGCATTAACTTTTTAAAATTCTTCTTTCCGGTTACAAAAAGACGTCATGAGTTCGGCGATCAAAAGGAAAGGATAAAATAGAGATGAAACAGATTAAACGACCGGCTCGGCGTGGTGCAGGTCCTTTGCCGCGGGACTGGTCAGGTTCGTCATCGGTGTAATCGGGCTGTTCGTCATCGGCATAGTCGGGCTCGTTGTTGGCGTGGTTTCTACGCTCAGGCTGGGCGTCGTTTTCGGTGCTACCATCGTGATCGCCGCTGGGGTCGCCGCCGACGCGGGCATATGGCTTAAGATGAGGTCGCACTGCACTATGTACCACGCTTTCACATTCTCGTCCATCGTCGACGTGTCTGCCCGTATCAAGAACTCCAGGCCAGTGATCGGGTCGATGCTAACGGTCTTCCACGCTTCGCAAGGCACTCGTCTTCCTTTGAAGTCTACTTGACGCGTGGTTCGGCTGGCTTGGCGTTTGCCGCCCGCTTTCTCTTCCCTTCCTTCTTCTTCGGCACTGGTTCTGGTTTCATCTCCACCGCCTCTTCCCCCCCTCCTCCTCCTCGGCATTGTCGAGCTCGTCGTCAATGTCACTGGTGGTGTCCATTATTTCATCCTACACGCCGAACTCCGGGAGCGATGCGGCGGCGACGGAGCCGCTCGTGATGATCTCGTCCATGTCGGCGTCGGCGTAGTTAAACTACATCGATGAAGTGGGTGCGAATGGAAGGACAGCACGACGCAGAGACGACGCATGCGAGGCTGCTGACGAGTACGCCGCCGACGACTAATTGTACCGGGTGTTGAGGCCGACGCTGAATGCGGGTGAGGGAGTGCGCCGGTCGTGGCCAAAACTGGTGAGGGAGGAACGTTGCGGCGCGCCATGCGGGAAGGTGGTGTTGGTATTGAAGCGCCATGCGCGTCGCCGTCGAAGTAGCCACGCGAGGGCACATATCAGGGCGGCATCGTTGGCGAGAGGTTGGCCGGCGACACAACGCCCTGGCGACCCCTTCAGGCGGCCTGCGGGTTGCGGCCGGGCGGAGATTCTGTTGGAGTTATGCCCTAGAGGCAATAATAAATATAGTTATTATTATAATTCCTGTATCAAGATAATCGTTTATTATCCATGCTATAATTGTATTGACTGAAGACTCATTTACATGTGTGGATACATAGACAAAACACCGTCCCTAGCAAGCCTCTAGTTGGCTAGCCAGTTGATCAAAGATAGTCAGTGTCTTCTGATTATGAACAAGGTGTTGTTGCTTGATAACTGGATCACGTCATTAGGAGAATCACATGATGGACTAGACCCAAACTAATAGACGTAGCATGTTGATCGTGTCATTTTGTTGCTACTGTTTTCTGCATGTCAAGTATTTATTCCTATGACCATGAGATCATATAACTCACTGACACCGGAGGAATGCTTTGTGTGTATCAAACGTCGCAATGTAACTGGGTGACTATGAAGATGCTCTACAGGTATCTCCGAAGGTGTTAGTTGAGTTAGTATGGATCAAGACTAGGATTTATCACTCCGTGTGACGGAGAGGTATCTCGGGGCCCACTCGGTAATACAACATCACACACAAGCCTTGCAAGCAATGTGACTTAGTGTAAGTTGCGGGATCTTGTATTACGGAACGAGTAAAGAGACTTGCCGATAAACGAGATTGAAATAGGTATGCGGATACTGACGATCGAATCTCGGGCAAGTAACATACCGAAGGACAAAGGGAATGACATGCGGGATTATATGAATCCTTGGCACTGAGGTTCAAACGATAAGATCTTCGTAGAATATGTAGGATCCAATATGGGCATCCAGGTCCCGCTATTGGATATTGACCGAGGAGTCTCTCGGGTCATGTCTACATAGTTCTCGAACCCGCAGGGTCTGCACACTTAAGGTTCGACGTTGTTTTATGCGTATTTGAGTTATATGGTTGGTTACCGAATGTTGTTCGGAGTCCCGGATGAGATCACGGACGTCACGAGGGTTTCCGGAATGGTCCGGAAACGAAGATTGATATATAGGATGACCTCATTTGATTACCGGAAGGTTCTCGGAGTTACCGGGAATGTACCGGGAATGACGAATGGGTTCCGGGAGTTCACCGGGGGGGGGGGGGGGGGGGCAACCCACCCCGGGGAAGCCCACAGGCCTTGAGGGTGGCACACCAGCCCTTAGTGGGCTGGTGGGGCAGCCCAAAAGGGCCCTATGCGCCTAGGAAAGAAAATCAAAGAGAAAGAAAAAAAGGAGGAGGTGGGAAGGGAAGGAAGGACTCCCACCCACCAAACCAAGTCCAACTCGGTTTGGGGGGGGGGGGAGCCTTCCCCCTTGGACTCGGCCGACCCCCTTGGGGCTCCTTGAGCCCCAAGGCAAGGTCCCCTCCCTCCCACCTATATATACAGAGGTTTTACGGCTGATTTGAGACGACTTTTCCACGGCAGCCCGACCACATACCTCCACGGTTTTTCCTCTAGATCGCGTTTCTGCGAAGCTCGGGCGGAGCCCTACTAAGACAAGGTCATCACCAACCTCCGGAGTGCCGTCACGCTGCCGGAGAACTCTTCTACCTCTCCGTCTCTCTTGCTGGATCAAGAAGGCCGAGATCATCGTCGAGCTGTACGTGTGCTGAACGCGGAGGTGCCGTCCGTTCGGTACTAGATCGTGGGACTGATCGCGGGATTGTTTGCGGGGCGGATCGAGGGACGTGAGGACGTTCCACTACATCAACCGCGTTCACTAACGCTTCTGCTGTACGATCTACAAGGGTACGTAGATCACTCATCCCCTCTCGTAGATGGACATCACCATGATAGGTCTTCGTGCGCGTAGGAAATTTTTTGTTTCCCATGCGACGTTCCCCAACAGTGGCATCATGAGCTAGGTTCATGCGTAGATGTCTTCTCGAGTAGAACACAAAAGTTTTTGTGGGCGGTGATGTGCGTTTTGCTGCCCTCCTTAGTCTTTTCTTGATTCCGCGGTATTGTTGGATTGAAGCGGCTTGGACCGACATTACTCGTACGCTTACGAGAGACTGGTTTCATCACTACGAGTAACCCCATTGCTCAAAGATGACTGGCAAGTGTCGGTTTCTCCAACTTTAGTTGAATCGGATTTGATCGAGGAGGTCCTTGGATGAGGTTAAATAGCAACTCATATATCTCCGTTGTGGTGTTTGCGTAAGTAAGATGCGATCCTACTAGATACCCATGGTCACCACGTAAAACATGCAACAACAAAATTAGAGGACGTCTAACTTGTCTTTGCAGGGTATGCTTGTGATGTGATATGGCCAACGATGTGATGTGATATATTGGATGTATGAGATGATCATGTTGTAATAGAAAATATCGACTTGCACGTCGATGGTACGGCAACCGGCAGGAGCCATAGGGTTGTCTTTATACTAACGTTTGTGCTTGCAGATGCGTTTACTATTTTTCTAGGATGTAGCTTTAGTAGTAATAGCATGAGTAGCACGACAACCCCGATGGAAACACGTTGATGGAGATCATGGTGTGGCGCCGGTGACAAGAAGATCGTGCCGGTGCTTTGGTGATGGAGATCAAGAAGCACGTGATGATGGCCATATCATGTCACTTATGAATTGCATGTGATGTTAATCCTTTTATGCACCTTATTTTGCTTAGAACGACGGTAGCATTATGAGGTGATCTCTCACTAAAATTTCAAGACGAAATTGTGTTCTCCCCGACTGTGCACCGTTGCTACAGTTCGTCGTTTCGAGACACCACGTGATGATCAGGTGTGATAGACTCAACGTTCACATACAACGGGTGCAAAACAGTTGCGCACGCGGAACACTCGGGTTAAGCTTGACGAGCCTAGCATGTGCAGACATGGCCTCGGAACACATGAGACTGAAAGGTCGATCATGAATCATATAGATGATATGATTAGCATAGGGATGCTTACCACTGAAACTATACTCAACTCACGTGATGATCGGACTTGAGCTAGTGTAAGTGGATCATGAACCACTCAAATGACTAGAGAGATGTACTTTTTGAGTGGGAGTTTAGCGAATAATTTGATTAAGTTAAACTCTAATTATCTTGAACATAGTCTAAGTCCACTTTGAATATATTTGTGTTGTAGATCATGGCTCACGCGACAGTCACCCTGAATTTTAATACGTTCCTAGAGAAAGCTAAGTTGAAAGATGATGGAAGCAACTTTGTAGACTGGGCTCGTAATCTTAAGCTGATCTTACAAGCTGGGAAGAAGGATTATGTCCTTAATGCTGCGCTAGGAGATGAACCACCCGCTACGGCTGATCAGGATGTTAAGAACGCTTGGTTAGCACGTAAGGAGGACTACTCAGTAGTTCAATGTGCAGTCTTGTATGGCTTAGAACCGGGACTTCAACATCGCTTTGAGCGTCATGGAGCATTTGAGATGTTCCAGGAGTTGAAGTTTATCTTTCAGAAGAACGCCCGGATCGAGAGGTATGAGACCTCCGATAAATTCTATGCTTGCAAGATGGAGGAGAACTCGTCTCTGAGTGAACATGTGCTCAAAATGTGTGGGTACTCAAACCGTCTAGCTGAGCTGGGGATTGAACTCCCGCAAGAGGCTATCACTGACAGAATCCTTCAATCACTGCCGCCAAGCTATAAAGGCTTTGTGTTGAACTACAACATGCAAGGGATGAACAAGTCACCCGGCGAGTTGTTTGCGATGCTGAAAGTCGCAGAGTCTGAACTCCGCAAAGAACATCAAGTGTTGATGGTGAATAAGACCACTAGTTTCAAGAGAAACGACAAAGGCAAGAAGGGTAATTCAAAGAAGAGCGGCAAGCCTGTTGCCAATCCGACGAAGAAACCCAAAGCTGGACCTAAGCCTGAAACGGAGTGTTACTATTGCAAGGGTATGGGTCACTGGAAGCGCAATTGCCCCAAGTATCTGGCAGATAAGAAGGCGGCCAAAGAAAAATCAGGTATATTTGATATACATGTTATTGATGTGTACTTAACCGGCTCTCGTAGTAGTGCCTGGGTATTCGATACCGGTTATGTTGCTCATATTTGCAACTCGAAACAAGAACTGCGGAATAGACGAAGGCTGGCGAAAGATGAAGTGACGATGCATGTAGGAAATGGTTCCAAGGTTGATGCAATCGCCGTCGGCATAGTTTCACTTCAGTTACCATCAGGATTAGTGATGAACTTAAATCATTGTTATTTAGTGCCTACGTTGAGCATGAACATTATATCTGGATCTTGTTTATTGCGAGACGGTTACTCTTTTAAGTCAGAGAATAATGGCTGTTCTATTTCTATGAGTAACATCTTTTATGGTCATGCACCTAATGTGAGAGGATTGTTCATATTGAATCTTGATAGCGATACGCATATACATAACATTGAGACCAAAAGAGTTAGAGTTAACAATGATAGCGCCATATTTTTGTGGCACTGCCGCTTAGGTCATATTGGTGTAAAGCGCATGAAGAAACTCCATGCTGATGGACTTTTGGAGTCACTTGACTTTGATTCACTTGACACGTGCGAACCATGCCTCATGGGCAAGATGACTAAGACTCTATTCTCCGGAACTATGGAGCGTGCAAGTGACTTGTTGGAAATCATACATACCGATGTGTGTGGTTCGATGAGCGTAGAGGCGCGCGGCAGATATCGTTATTTTCTCACCTTCACTGACGATTTGAGTAGATATGGTTATGTCTACTTGATGAAGCACAAGTCTGAAACATTTGAAAAGTTCAAGCAATTCCAGAGTGAAGTGGAAAATCATCGTAACAAGAAGATCAAGTTCCTACGGTCTGATCGTGGGGGTGAATATCTGAGTTTCGGGTTTGGTGCTCACTTAAGACAATGTGGAATTGTTTCACAGTTAATACCGCCTGGAACACCACAGCGTAATGGTGTGTCTGAACGTCGTAATCGTACTTTATTAGAGATGGTGCGATCTATGATGTCTCTTACTGATTTGCCGTTATCGTTTTGGGGTTATGCATTAGAAACAACTGCATTCACTTTAAATAGGGCACCATCAAAATCCGTTGAGACGACACCATACGAACTGTGGTATGGCAAAAGGCCAAAGTTGTCATTTCTTAAAGTTTGGGGATGTGATGCTTATGTCAAAAAGCTCCAGCCTGAAAAGCTGGAACCCAAAGCAGAAAAGTGCGTCTTCATAGGTTACCCAAAGGAGACAGTTGGGTACACCTTCTATCTCAAATCCGAGGGCAAAGTGTTTGTTGCTAAAAACGGAGCTTTTCTCGAGAAGGAGTTTCTCTCGAGAGAATTGAGTGGGAGGAAGATAGAACTTGACGAGGTTGTCGAACCTCTCATCCCTCTAGATGGTGGCGCAGGGCAAGGGGAAACCTCTGTCGTTGCAACGCCGGTTGAGGAGGAAGTTAATGATGATGATCATGAAACTCCGGTTCAAGTTTCTGTCGAACCATGTAGGTCGACGAGACCACGTGCTGCTCC
This sequence comes from Hordeum vulgare subsp. vulgare, assembly GCF_904849725.1. NCBI lineage: Eukaryota > Viridiplantae > Streptophyta > Magnoliopsida > Poales > Poaceae > Hordeum > Hordeum vulgare. The sequence goes on along the minus strand of NC_058519.1, from coordinate 594,985,247 downwards.
AGAGTGGTACGGTAATCCCGTCTTATCGATCATGTTGTTGGACAACGATGAACCTGCAAATTATGAAGAAGCAATGGTGGGCCCAGATTCCAACAAATGGCTAGAAGCCATGAAGTCCGAGATAGGATCCATGTATGACAACAAAGTGTGGACTTTGGAGGTACTACCTGAGGGCCGCAAGGCTATTCAGAACAAATGGATTTTTAAGAGGAAGACGGACGTTGACGGCAATGTGACAGTTTATAAAGCTCGACTTGTGGCAAAGGGTTTTTCACAAGTTCAAGGAGTTGACTACGATGAGACTTTCTCACCCGTAGCGATGCTTAAGTCCGTCAGAATCATGTTAGAAATAGCTGCATTTTTCGATTATGAAATCTGGCAGATGGATGTCAAAATGGCGTTCCTTAACGGTTTCCTTAAGGAAGAATTGTATATGATGCAACCCGAAGGTTTTGTCGATCCTAAGAATGCTAAGAAGGTGTGCAAGCTCCAGCGATCCATTTATGGACTGGTGCAAGCATCTCGGAGTTGGAACAAACGCTTTGATGAGGTGATCAAAGCATTTGGGTTTATACAAGTGGTTGGAGAATCTTGTATTTACAAGAAAGTGAGTGGGAGCTCTGTGGCGTTTCTAATATTATATGTGGATGACATATTGCTGATTGGAAACAACGTGGAGTTTTTAGAGAGTATAAAGGATTACTTGAATAAAAGTTTCTCTATGAAGGACCTAGGAGAAGCTTCTTACATTCTAGGCATTAAGATCTATAGGGATAGATCAAAACGCCTGATAGGACTTTCACAAAGCACATACCTTGATAAAGTTTTGAAGAGGTTCAAAATGGAATAGTCCAAGAAAGGGTTCTTGCCAGTTTTACAAGGTACGAGATTGAGTAAGACTCAGTGCCCAGCAACTGATGAAGATAGAGAGCATATGCGCTCCGTCCCCTATGCTTCAGCCATAGGTTCTATCATGTATGCAATGCTGTGCACTAGACCGGATGTTAGCCTGGCCATAAGTATGGCAGGTAGGTTCCAGAGTAATCCAGGAGTGGATCACTGGACAGCGGTCAAGAATATCCTGAAGTACCTGAAAAGGACTAAGGAGATGTTTCTCGTGTATGGAGGTGACGAAGAGCTCGCCGTAAAAGGTTACGTCGATGCAAGCTTTGACACAGATCCGGACGACTCTAAGTCGCAAACCGGATACGTATTTATTCTTAATGGGGGTGTGGTAAGCTGGTGCAGTTCCAAGCAAAGCGTCGTAGCATATTCTACATGTGAAGCGGAGTACATGGCTGCCTCGGAGGCGGCTAAGGAGGGTGTCTGGATGAAGCAGTTCATGACGGATCTTGGAGTGGTGCCAAGCGCACTGAATCCAATAACCTTGTTCTATGACAACACGGGTGCCATTGCCTTAGCAAAGGAACCACGGTTTCACAAGAAGACCAGACACATCAAACGACGCTTCAACCTCATCCGCGACTACGTCGAAGGAGAGGACGTAAATATATGCAAAGTGCACACGGATCTGAATGTAGCAGACCCGCTGACTAAACCTCTTCCACGGCCAAAGCATGATCAACACCAGAACTGTATGGGTGTTAGATTTATTACAATGTAATTCGCATGATGATGTGAGGGCTAGATTATTGACTCTAGTGCAAGTGGGAGACTGTTGGAATTATTCCCTAGAGGCAATAATAAATATAGTTATTATTATAATTCCTGTATCAAGATAATCGTTTATTATCCATGCTACAATTGTATTGAATGAAGACTCATTTACATGTGTGGATACATAGACAAAACACCGTCCCTAGCAAGCCTCTAGTTGGCTAGCCAGTTGATCAAAGATAGTCAGTGTCTTCTGATTATGAACAAGGTGTTGTTGCTTGATAACTGGATCACGTCATTAGGAGAATCACGTGATGGACTAGACCCAAGCTAATAGACGTAGCATGTTGATCGTGTCATTTTGTTGCTACTGTTTTCTGCATGTCAAGTATTTATTCCTATGACCATGAGATCATATAACTCACTGACACCGGAGGAATGCTTTGTGTGTATCAAACGTCGCAATGTAACTGGGTGACTATGAAGATGCTCTACAGGTATCTCCGAAGGTGTTAGTTGAGTTAGTATGTTACTCCGTGTGACAGAGAGGTATCTCGGGGCCCACTCGGTAATACAACATCACACACAAGCCTTGCAAGCAATGTGACTTAGTGTAAGTTGCGGGATCTTGTATTACGGAACGAGTAAAGAGACTTGCCGGTAAACGAGATTGAAATAGGTATGCGGATACTGACGATCGAATCTCGGGCAAGTAACATACCGAAGGACAAAGGGAATGACATACGGGATTATATGAATCCTTGGCACTGAGGTTCAAACGATAAGATCTTCGTAGAATATGTAGGATCCAATATGGGCATCCAGGTCCCGCTATTGGATATTGACCGAGGAGTCTCTTGGGTCATGTCTACATAGTTCTCGAACCCGCAGGGTCTGCACACTTACGGTTCGACGTTGTTTTATGCGTATTTGAGTTATATGGTTGGTTACCGAATGTTGTTCGGAGTCCGGGATGAGATCACGGACGTCACGAGGGTTTCCGGAATGGTCCGGAAACGAAGATTGATATATAGGATGACCTCATTTGATTACGGGAAGGTTTTCGGAGTTACCGGGAATGACGAATGGGTTCCGGGAGTTCACCGGGGGGGGGGGGGCAACCCACCCCGGGGAAGCCCATAGGCCTTGAGGGTGGCACACCAGCCCTTAGTGGGCTGGTGGGGCAGCCCAAAAGGGCCCTATGCACCTAGGAAAGAAAATCAAAGAGAAAGAAAAAAAAGGAGGAGGTGGGAAGGGAAGGAAGGACTCCCACCCACCAAACCAAGTCCAACTCGGTTTGGGGGGGGGAGCCTTCCCCCTTGGACTCGGCCGACCCCCTTGGGGCTCCTTGAGCCCCAAGGCAAGGTCCCCGCCCTCCCACCTATATATACGGAGGTTTTAGGGCTGATTTGAGACGACTTTTCCACGGCAGCCCGACCACATACCTCCACGGTTTTTCCTCTAGATCGCGTTTCTGCGGAGCTCGGGCGGAGCCCTGCTGAGACAAGGTCATCACCAACCTCTGGAGCGCCGTCACGCTGCCGGCGAACTCTTCTACCTCTCCGTATCTCTTGCTGGATCAAGAAGGCCGAGATCATCGTCGAGGTGTACGTGTGCTGAACGCGGAGGTGCCGTCCGTTCGGTACTAGATCGTGGGAGTGATCGCGGGATTGTTCGCGGGGCGGATCGAGGGATGTGAGGATGTTCCACTACATCAACCGCGTTCACTAACGCTTCTGCTGTACGATCTACAAGGGTACGTAGATCACTCATCCCCTCTCGTAGATGGACATCACCATGATAGGTCTTCGTGCGCGTAGGAATTTTTTTGTTTCCCATGCGACGTTCCCCAACAGATTCATCATCTCCGCGCGGGACGCCTCTTCCTGATCGACCGCGGCCGTTGCCGCCGCCGCGTCCCTGCTCCTCTTGGCGTCGAGCCTCCTCCCCGGATTTGTTGCTACTGCCTCCCGGCGCTGAACATCTGCCCTCCACTCTACGTCTGAAATGCCCGTCGGCCTGGTCATCGGCTTCCTCTGCTTCGGCTGCCTGGAATCGACAGCGGTGGCGGGGCGAGGGAAGGTGTTCTTCTTCTTCGGTGGCATCATAGTCGGATGGCGGGAGGAGGCGGGGATTGGAGGGGGAAGGGGAAGAAAACGACGGGAATAGGCCATGCTGTCGTCGATAGAGCGGGCCAGCTTGTCTTTTCGCTTCGACCGGCGCTCCAAGGCGCCCCCGGGTGCTGGGTTCGGCTTAGGTTCGTCGATGTTATTTTGACCCAAATCGACGCTAAACGAGGAGTCGATTTAAGCGCGACTGGACCGATTTTACATCGTCGGTGCTAAAAAGGTGCCCTCGGGGGCTGTTGTTTGGGGGGGGGGTGAGTGGAGATGCTCTTACTCTACCCCCTTGATTGGGGGAGTGCCTACACCTTGATCGGGGCATCCTAGGGGCTATGGGCTACAACTGGGCTGGGGTATGACCTGTGATCCTAATGTACTAGACGATGCCCCCGCGCGTTGCGGCGGGAACCTTGTTAAAAATATATGAATAAGTGATAGAAGACTAAATTTAATGCAAAAATAAATGTAGAACTTTCTTACATGAATTAATTTTCTAGGAAAAAATAATGCATGAGGTGATACATTTTTCATGAAGAGATTAAAAAAAAGTAACTTATGATTCTATATATGACTTAATGATGTGGCATTGTTGCATGGAGAGAAAAAATAGCTAATGGGTTGTAGCTATTTAAAAATAAATGATTTCTTTTTTGCGCATGACCATAAATGTATTGCCTCATGTACAAAACGAATCGTTTTTTTTTTTTGCGTACGGCATTCCGGCTACGTGGGGGCAGCCAAACCGACCATACTCGCGCCCTAGGCGCCGCCACTGAATCTGACAGAGTTGGAGCATATCCCACTGCCCATGTGAGTGCATTTCACAGCTATAAGAAATAAGATCACACTCTCTATTAAACCTTACTATAACGTCTCTTTTCTGTTTGCAACACATATTTTGCACCGAACACAATTGATCCAACATCAGTACACGTAGACCTATTTACACACGCATCGGCACGTCTCACTAAACTGTTCATCAGCTGCTTCCTCCGTCTGTCAGAGAACATCTTATGGACGGAGGGTGTACTTCACATGGATCGATCGGTATATGTATATACTACTTCCTCCGTTTCTAAATATAAGATCTTTTAGAAATTTCACTATGAACTACATACGGATGTATGTAGTCATATTTTAGGATGTAGATTCGTTCATTTTGTTCCGTATCTAGTGTATAGTGTAATCTTAAAAGTTCTTATATTTAGGAACGTAAGGAGTAGTACAGTACGAGACAGAAAATGCATGTACGTTTATGACGTGCGTGGCACATCAGCTTTTCCGGATCCCTAGCTAAGACGGGAGGGAGGGAGGCAGGGAAGGGATGGTCCTGAACTCTGATGTGCCGTGGGCGGTGGCCCTCCCTGAAAACGGTAGATTGGATGTAGACAAGAGCGTGCATTGATAGGAGCACCAAAGCCACCAACAGCACAGCAACATGCATGCATGCGCTGATTACTGCCGATTTCCTCGCTGTAGATGCTCGGGAAATGCCACCGCAAACGCACGGGATAGAAAGAGTGCAAGGAAACCTCTGCTTGTTCCTTCCTACCTAGTATCCGTTACAGGCTTACGGCCAAGGCACCGCTAAATTAATGCAAAAGAAATAATAATTCCTTGAAGCGCATGGAAGCTGAACCCTTACGTGTCCTCCTCAACCCGGCCGCACTGACCATCGTAAGCTAATGCTTACGAGTTACGATCCATTTGATGCGTCCTACTGCAAAATTCGACGTGAAGCGTCGACCTACGTACGGGCAGCATGACCCAACGGGAAAACCGAAGGAATGATCGGAGGACGAACGAGCCCATGCCGCCATGCACGCACACGCCGAGCTTAAAGAGGAAGCCTCGCTTCGGGAGACGCGCGCGCGGGGCAGGCCGATCGTGCCCCCGCCGCGACGGCGAGCCGCAAAGCTGAGGCCCTTTTGCACGATCCGTCCATCCTCTTTGTCCCTCGAGGCTCGAGTTAAGTGATTACTAGCAGCTGATGAGAGGTCGTGTGTTGAAAGGCAATACCTTTTCATCTTTGGCGTTTGTTCTCTTATGGGCTGTGAGAACCTCCTTGATCGTTGCAATACGACTACTAGTGCTGTAGGAGTACGACGGGAGGACTACCTAGTAGCGCCTACCTATGCCTGCTGAGTACCGAGGCCCGCGCCCACATGGCATCGTGCTGTGAAAAAGATTGGGAATAAGCCTCGCCTTTTGGATCGGGATCCATGCCCATGGCCATGGGTCTCGATCGCTTTTACCTTTATACAGTGCAGTTCAGAGACGTGACTGAAAGCTGTAGCCTTGGACCGGCAAACCCATACCGATCCATGTACGCTCATCCATGCATTCCTCCGGCCGTCTGAGTGTGGATCAGTGAATGAGAGACGCCAGTAACTGTTTCCCTCAACAAGGAATGCTACGCGGCAGGCAGGTTGACGGAGCAACGCCAAGCGGGCAAGCCTGATACCGATGCCCGAACGGGCAGCGACCATCGCAGGGCAGCGAGAAGGCACCATCCATCCAGGCCGCTCCATTTCTCTCATTCTCTGTGCCGCGGTGACCACGACTTGCTGGGCGCGCGCGGTGACCACGCCTTGGCCGCGCACCACCATGCCAGCGCAATGCGGCCAGGCGCAACGGTCACTTTTGCGGTTTGCGCGCGCTCGAGGCGGCATGGCGGCGACGCGACGTGGGGGCGTCGTCGCGTCGCGTGCATGCATGCGGTCGTCGAGGCGAGAGAGGGATGGAGCGGGGCATGCGTGTGGCCTACCGCCCGTCGCTCACGGCCTGTGACGCGCGCGCTTGCCCGTGGTTTTGTACGCCAGTGGAGCGTCCCCTTGTGTAGTAGCCCTGGAACGGAGGGAAATTAAGGTGACGGTTTTGAAACGTTTGAAGGTGTCGGGCGGCATGGATGGATGGATGCTAGCTCAGCGAGAATGGCATGTCACGGGGTAGCATATCGGAGCTCCGTCTCTGAAACAGACAAATTCGTAAGGAGGGTGGGGGCACGGCGTCCGGGTCCGCTTTTCCGTTGAGGCCACCACCGTAGAAAAGTATACTGTCCCGTTGCTTTCTTTTTTTGCGGGGTATACTTTCCTTTGCTTTAATCCCAGTTTGTACAGAAGAATCGAGTGCGCATACGACGCGTGGTCGATGTTTCGAGTGGCTGTAGGTCCATTGTCATATTCCAAGTTAGGTGAAGTACATGGAGCTCAAGCTGGGGTTTTGCCTAGCGGACAGAAACCCTAGCCGCCGTCGTCGTCAGGAGAGTCAATTTCTGACGTCGTTTTTCGACGACTCTCCTTTACCGGTGAACTTTTGATCTTAGGGTCAAGAACATCGATGATCCTGAGGGGAGTCGCCGGATCCCATGCCCGGGGATCGTTTTTTTAGATTTTAGGGTCTTAGTACCTTAAGTTTTTGGATTGTCCGACATCATGGGTGCGGCGGCAATGATCGATGTTGAATAGAGAAGCTTCAGATTCATCTTCAACGAGGCGATCGTCTCTATGGTTGGAGATGGATTTGGAAACCAGTTTATTCAAGTGGGGATATCGTGGCGGTGACAACATCTTTGTGGTGGACTTGTGTCCTCGGGCACCATCGTTGCGACGGCGTCGGCTCCAACGTCAGCGTGGAGCTTGGGAGGTAGTCTAGGAGCGGATGCAGATTGTGGTCTGCATCGACGACATCTGGAAGACAACGTGTACTGGGTTCGTGGTTGATGGATAGCATGTATGGTTTCCTTCTTTTGCGTCTTAGTCGTGGTGGGGTGCCAGATTTGAAGTTTCATGGCGTGTCCGGGGTGTTGCGTCGCTCTAGTACGTTCAACGGTAACGACTTCATCTTTGATGAGCCACCTTGGAGGTCCGTAAAGCTGCATATCAGCGATGGAGTCACGTCTAGCTCGGGTGAGGAGGTGATCCGTCATTTTTTTCTTTGATGGCTGTTACGATGGTGCCAGAGGCAGGTGACAGATGTTGGTGTGAAGCTCAACGATGTTTTGCTATCTTTTCAGCTTTATCACATCGGTTTTTACAGGAGATGTAATTCAATCTTTATGATATGAATGAGACAAGTATTATCGTGTAAAAAGAGTTAATTTTATGTTTGTAGAACTATAAATTCAAGTAAGAGCTTGAACCTTAAGTGCCGAGCCTCTCGGCAAAAAAGATAGCACATTCATTCCTTCAATTATTTTGGGCGCGAAGCTCAAGACGAAACATAATTACGTTAGAGAGGAATTTATCCTTGTCACGTCCAAGATGCGACCCTATCCTCAATTTGGCACGAAGGCCTCGTCAGGGATAGAAACGCATCTCGTCGTGTCGCAAGAATGGATATCGTTACAAGTACATGTACTGAAAAGAAGAGATATATATATATATATATATAGAATTGGCTTACACCCGCCACAAGCTACATCAGAGTCACATCAGTACATTACATAATCATCAAGAGTAAGAGCAGGGTCCGACTACGGACGAAAACAAACAAGAAAAGAAGAACGACGTCCATCCTTGCTATCCCAGGCTGCCGGCCTGGAACCCATCCTAGATCGATGAAGAAGAAGAAGAAGAAGCAATTCCAAATGAACAATCAACGCGCTCGCGTCAAGTAACCTTTACCTGTACCTGCAACTGGTGTTGTAGTAATCTGTGAGCCACAGGGGACTCAACAATCTCATTTCCAAAGGTATCAAGACTAGCAAAGCTTAATAGGTGAGGTATGGTTAAGTGGTGAGGTTGCAGCAGCGGCTAAGCACATATTTGGTGGCTAAACTTACGAGTACAAGAAATAAGAGGGGGAAGTTCTACGCATAACGGACGTGAACTACTGATGATCAAATGAATGATCCTCAACAGCTACCTACGTCAGACATAACCCCACGTGTCCTCGATCGGAGAAGGAACTCACGAAAGAGACAGACACGGTTACGCACACAGTTGGCATGTTTTAATGAAGTTAACTTCAAGTTATCTAGAACCAGTGTTAAACAAAGTTTTCACGTTGCCACATAACCGCGAGCACGGCTTTCCGAAAGATTTAACCCAGCAGGGGTGCTCCAACTAGTCCATCACAAATTACCACAAGCCGCATAGAAATCCTCAATCACGAAGCTCGCGATCTCGTCGGAATCCCTAGTAGAAAACCTCAACTCCGAGATTACCCAAAGCATCACCGGAATCCCGATGCACAAGATATCTCGTCAAAGGTAAAACTAATCCAGCAAGGCCACCCGACGTGTCGACGATCCCGATAGGAGCCGCGTATCTCGTTCTCAGGACACGACGGATAAGCGAAGCGTACGGTGGCCTGATAGAAATCTCCCGAGTTGCCCCGGGTTGGCCCCACACGTCCTCTGTTTTGGACCAGCACCATCAGCACTGGCCCTCCCTGTATTATGTGAAATTATTCCTCGGGTTCATGACGCCCTATGCTTTAAGTATTACCAAAATTATTATGTTGGGCAAATTTAGTACCAATATTGGGCCTTGCCAGACCAACTTTAATCTAAAACGAATTATCAAGGGGGTCCCCATAACAACCCCGATCGTGTTAGGAGCGCTCAATTATGGAACATAACACCGGTAGCCGAAACTAAGGGGGCAAAGGTGGAACAAAACACCAGGCTAGAAAGGCCAAGCCTTCCACCTTTTACCAAGTATATAGGTGCATTAAATTAAATAGCATTTAAATAGGGTGATATAACAAGGAACCCATGTTATCACATGGAAGCAACTGCACCTGCAACTAGCAACGCTAACAACATGGATAAGCAAGCGGTAACATAGCCAATCAGTGGTTTGCTAGGTCGAACAGGTTGAAGGTTATCATGGCCTGATTAAGAGGCTGATATTTAACATGTGGTAAGCAACGAGACATGCGATAGAAACGGTAAAACTAGCATGGAAATGATAGTAATGGTATCTGGGGAAATGGTCATCTTGCATGAGATCCCGCTTGGAAGAAGAATGACTCCGTGAAGCAGACGAACCGATGTAGTCGAACGGGTCCTCACAATCCGACACACTTGCGGAACTCTATCGAGACGGAGGAAACCGAAAACAAGAATCAACACACGATATTCACCATACGATGCACAACACACATGATGCATGAAAGGACTAATGCAAGGCATGACAATCACAACAATCAAACACTACACATTAAATGAAGCTCGATATGCAACGAGTTGCATATCGACGAAACTCCACGTTGACTTATTTAGTTCACTCCCGTTCAGTTACACAACTATATTAAATGTTGTTAAATATGGCACGAGGGTGAAGCACAAATTAATCTACCTAGCTAGGCATTTTAAATGAGACCGGAACGACATATAGCATCTCCGAAATGACCTCACGCGTTAAATTCTAATTCTGTCCAGATTTTTCCTAATCACATTTTATGTTTGTTAAACGGCAAAACAAAGTGAACACGTGATTCTACTCATCGTTCTAGACCATTTACATATATGGCTCATCTCGAACGGAGCTACGGTCAAATAGTTACGACCTAAACCGTTTTCAACACGTCGAGACGCAAACCGATGCAAACAGCACACTAAACAGACTTAAACATGCATGAGAGTTGGAAATTGTTTATCTACGCGAAATTCTAGTCAAGTTTCATATATAACTTGTCTTGAACCGGTGCACGGTCTAAAAGCTACGGGTGTTTGAAAATCGATGCCTTTTTCTAAAATTCACAAAATCCTAGTCCAGTAAAAAAAGAGGACAAACAAATATAGGGCAAGCTTGGATTCGATCCCAGGAGCCCTTGTATAATAGTTGGCAGCGCTAGCCACCCCACCTAGCATTCTGCTCGTTAATAGGAGCAGTTCCCACCCTATACAACCTATACTTACCCGAACGGATCTAAGAAAAAAACAACATAGATCAGATATGGGGATTGCTGACCTCGGGGTTCAGAGAGGCCGCGACTATGGTGAGCTGACGCGGAGAGGGACCGGGGTTTGACGGATCCGGACATGGGGAATCCATTCCCGTGGACGAGGGGCCTTGGGGTGATGGGACGGGCGAGCTCCATCGGCGGCAACAGCAGGCGTCACTCTGTTACTGAAAGAAAGAAAAGAAGCATAGATGAGAGGGATCAGAGGAGGAAGCAGAAGGAAGGAGGGGTCGCGAGAGAGGTGCGCTGGGCAGAGGGGGCTGAGCCGGAACCAGGCCGGATCTGGCCGGCAACGCGACGAAGGACGCCCGGGCCGGCGCGGGCGGAGCTCCCCTCGGGATCCATGGCACCCGCAGGATAGAACAGAGAGAAGGGAAGGTTAGGGAGAGAGGGAGAAGAAGAGGAGGAAGGGAGAATGAAAGGAGAGAGCACAGCAAGGATCGGGTCCGACGGGGCTGATTCTGAAGGTTCGATCTACTGCTGCATGCGGTGAGGGGAGGCAAAGCTCCTACCGCAAGGGTGCTGTCCGGCTAGGTCCTTAGCACGCACAAGAGGCTGCTGCATCAGGCTCGCTCGGCGGGCAGAGCAAGGAGGAGACCACGTGGGCGACGGATCGGTGATGTGCTGGGTTGGGCAAGGGCGGAGCTGGTTGGCTACGAGGGGATCGGGACGAGATCCCGAGGTGGGAGAGGCTGGCGGCGGCGGGTCGATGGGACTAGGGATGGATGGGTGGAACAGATTTCTAGGCTAGGGTTGGACTGCTATATACTCTCGGATTAGGCTAGGGCCATCTCATCCTTCGATTGAAATCGAACGGTCGAAATTATTAGGTTAGGGAGACCAATGAACAAACCGATGACAATTTAGGGTATAACGGGTTGATCCGGACCCAACGGTTACAACCGTGTGTTTCGGATACCGGGAGGTTTTCGGACTGGGCTGCGCGTAGGGTCGATGCACTGTGTAGAGGGGCTAGGCGGAGGTAGAGGGAAAACGGGCAAACCGGCATTAGTTTTTTTTTAAAAACACCGAAAACATCCGACGTTTAACCGGCTATAGTGCCGCTATAGATTTAACGGACCGGTGATCAAACAAACTCCGATTGGGGTGAGATTTGGCACGCAACCTACCTTTATTAAAATAAGACCGCACGCCAAGTTTCGACCCAATCCAAGAATATTTTCTGGACACTTTTAAAAACAAATATTTTAACGATGCCGCGGGCGCATGCGTGTGTGGTTGGGCTCAAAACGGACAACGACGAGAACCGGCAACTAACAACGGATGCAAGTTTGAAAACTGGCGGCAACGGGATGCCGATGCAATGCAGATGATGTGCATGATGCGATGATTATGCGACAAATAAAATAATCACACGACGAAAACGGAATAAAGGGGGAAATCTTCTAGAACGTCGGTTTCGGGCTGTCACAACTCTCCTACACTACAAGAGGATCTCGACTCGAGATCCAAGAATGAAAGGGAGAGAGGATGAGAAAGAACAAGAGTTAAAATTTAGTCGCTTCTTTGACAAATGAGTGAAACCAACGATCCTTGAAGGTTGCAAAGAGATGAAGAATGATATGATAAAGAAGCAAGAATTCACAGAAAATTTCGGCAGCACTTCGGTAGGAATTTGATGACAAAAAATTTGATAAGAAGAGAGAATTAGACAATATACATAACAAACAACTAAATAGAACAAGGGAGCACCATGATCTTGATTGAACAACAAGATAGACCGAAAAGAACAACAACACAAAGCCTCCGGAACAATAGAATAGGAACTAGCTCAAGCGGAAGAAGAGAATGAAGAAAGAATGCCAACTACCAACACAATAGAATTGAAGAGCCTCCGGACAGAGAATTGACGTAGTAGTTGGGAAACCAACAACGAAAAGAACAAGATAGTAGTGGGCTTATGGAAACCTTTTCAAACAATGAGTTGACAACCAGCCACTAACAGAAACAAGGATTGATTGGGAGAAACAAGTTAAGAACAATTCTTACACCAAGAGGATACATTGAGAACTTGGATTAATGACAAGCACCATGATAGCAACAACCCATAGGAAAAGCTTTAGGTGAAATCCAAACCAAGATAGCTCAATGAAGAAATCATGGGTTGAAAATATCTCATGATCAAAGAATTGGTGGGTTTAATGATCTCATTCTTGAAAGGAATTTTCTTCGAGGCTCCTACACTAACAAGAATGCTATAATACCACCTCAAAGGATAAAGGAAGAACAATTGCACTTGGAAATGCAAGAGAAAGGATACTTGAGGCATTCCAACAAGAATCTTGAACAACACTTTGAGAAAAAATCACACCCTTGAAGAATCACCATGACGAGCCTCCGTATGAGAAGGATGATGCAAAGATAAGAAGGATGAAAGAATAAGATTGAAGCCTTGCAAGACTTCGATGAAGCTTCACGAAGAGAAACTTGAGAAAACTTGGCATTCCAGAAAAAAAGATAAGAACACTTGAGAAAAAGGAATTGATATCATGAGCCACTCCGGAAGAAGAATTCAGATTACTGTGAACAAGAATAAGATTTATGTTATGCTTATCCTTCATCAAGTTTTAATTGATGACAAGCAAAGGATTTAGCATACAACTTATTCTTCTGAAAAGATTAAGGAGAGATATGAGCACAAACTAGAAGAATTCTTGAAGGAGACACCAGTGAGAATTGAAATAATGAGGCAACCATGAATGAATGGAGATACATGAGAATGAAGAGATCATGAGCCACCTGAGAGAAAACTAGAACAGGCACCAGAATAATTGAGAGACGAACGAAGAGACAACAATGGAGAAGAATTGAGGATGAAAGCTGAAAGCTGAGAACGAAGAATCTTTTGAAATGATGGCCTTCGGAGGATCAAGAACTGAAAACAACTCAGAAAAGCACCGGATAGCAAGAAATAGATTACTCATGATTGGGAATAATTCAAGATGATGCCAGAAGGCTGAAACTATGAATCATGAAGAGAATGGACCAAGATTGAGAGAAACACTCCTTCGAATTGCAAGCTAAGAATGATGACGAGAAACAACACCACGAATAACTGAGACTCTCCGGAATAAAGAAGAATGCAAGGTTGAGCCAATGACGAAAAATAAATTTGAAGCAATCTTGAAGAAGGAATAAGACTGGTGAAATTCATACTTATGTCATAGTTGAAAATAATTAACGATCTCCGGAAAAAGATTAAAAGAGCCAGGAAAGATCGTGGGAAAAACCTGTGGGTTATGGGCCCACTCAAAGAAACCACCGTTAGAAAAGATTGCTTAGAAGAGAGATAATGCACCGGTATGAAGAGAACTAGATGAGGTTGGCACCTCGAAATAAATGAAAGAATTGAAAACAAGAATTTCTGAGATAACTTCAACGCTTCGGATAGAATAGAGATAACTGAATAAACAAGATAGGTTGATAAAAATCCCCAACACGAGAAAGAATTACAAGGACGAAAGGAATATGATGAACACGGACAACTGGATTAAATTCACCGGTAAAGATGAGAAGAATGAACAAATATGACACGAATCTCCTGAGACTCTTCACAATGAATCACCGGCTACAAAATGAAGAAGAGATAGCGGAAGCATCGCTGAATATAAAGTCAGTAGGATGATGACTGAAACATTGAAGAAAAGGGCGGGAGGGCGGGGAAAAACAAAGACAACTTGAGACAGATGAGATGAACTCCGGAAAGGATTGAGAGAATGATCTGCAAAATTAGAGAGGATTGAATTCACAGAAGAGAAGCACACCGGTTGAAAAGAATTAACATGACGGCTCCGGTTAACAAGGAATTGATATGACAATCTGATTTGAGCAAAAGGATTTGCATTCTCACATAAAAATATGAGAACACCTCTTAGGAAAGATCTGAAATCACCACTTGACATTGAAGCAACTTGAATTACCATAGTTCAACAAAACAAAGGGTGAGGATTTGTTGGAAGATTGTCCTATAAGCAACTACTTGAATTCCCACCTATGAATTTCCGAAATATCTGGTCATGCAATCTGGTACACCGGATACAAGGAGTAATATCACACAACTCCTATACTAACCCGTCACCTGTATCACATCCGTCAACACACAACCAGAATCTTGGACCTACATCTACAACAGACCCTCGTGATCACAATGATACAAAGTATGGCAGTACTCCCGAACAATCTGCACCAGTACTGGGGACATCGGGGTTATCTCGCCACTACTAGTATTGAAGCAATTACGAACATCCTTCGTTCTGAGATACTAAGAAATCTGAATGATAACGATGTGCTCAAGAATCCCCTGGAGCTCAACTCCCCTGAAACTCAAAGCAGATAGGAGGCACCAAGACAGAACTCCGTCACATCGCATCATATAGATTCAAAAATATCCGCGTGATCCTAAATTTTTTTTGAGTGAGAAGAGGAGTAGAATTAAAATATTACGTCAAGATTCCTCACTAGAGCATAGAAGAGGAGAAAAAAGAATCCTACTCTCCGACATATAACTAGACTCAAAGTAGTTTTTCACTAGACTCGACTCGGCCAAGTTCGATCAATCAAGGGGGCTCCTAGGTCGGTACTGCTCTGATACCAACTTGTCACGCCCAAGATGCGACCCTATCCTCAAATTGGCATGAAGGCCTCGTCAGGGATAGAAGCGCATCTCGTCGTGTCGCAAGAATGGATATCGTTACACGTACATGTACTGAAAAGAAGATACATACATATATATATATATATACACACATATATATATATAGAATTGGCTTACACTCGCCACAAGCTACATCAGAGTCACATCAGTACATAACATAATCATCAAGAGTAAGAGCAGGGTCGGACTACGGACGAAAACAAACGTGAAAAGAAGAACGACGTCCATCCTTGCTATCCCAGGCCGTCGGCTTGGAACCCATCCTAGATCGATGAAGAATAAGAAGAAGAAGCAATTCCAAATGAACAATCAACGAGCTTGCGTCAAGTAACCTTTACCTGTACCCGCAACTGGTGTTGTAGTAATCTGTGAGCCACAGGGGACTCAGCAATGTCATTCCAAAGGTATCAAGACTAGCAAAGCTTAATGGGTGAGGTAAGGTTAAGTGGTGAGGTTGCAGCAGCGGTTAAGCACATATTTGGTGGCTAAACTTACGAGTACAAGACATAAGAGGGGGAAGATCTACGCATAACGGACATGAACTACTGATGATCAAATGAATGATCCTGAACACCTACCTACGTCAGACATAACCCCACCGTGTCCACGTTAGCATAAGTTGTTGGTGCACATAGGTGAGCCTAGTTGTTTGTAGGTTTTGTGCTTGACATATTAAACGTTAGTTTTATTCCGCATTTGTTCAAGCCTAAATCTTAATTATTTTAAAGCGCCTATTCACCCCCCCTCTAGGCGACATGCACGTCCTTTCACCTACGTACGTCAGACATAACCCCACCGTGTCCTCGATCGAAGAAGGAACTCACGAAAGAGACAGTCACGGTTACGCACACAGTTGGCATGTTTTAATTAAATTAACTTCAAGTTATCTAGAACTAGTGTTAAACAAAGTTTCCACGTTGGCACATAACCGCGGGCACGGCTTTCCGAAAGATTTAACCCTTCAGGGGTGCTCCAACTAGTCCATCACAAATTACCACAAGCCGCATAGAAATCCTCAATCACGAAGCTCGCGATCTCGTTGGAATCCCTAGTGGAAAACTTCAACTCTGAGATTACCCAAAGCATCACCGGAATCCCGATGCATAAGATATCTCGTCAAAGGTAAAACTAATCCAGCAAGGCCACCCGACGTGTCGACGATCCCGATAAGAGCCGCGTATCTCGTTCTCAGGACACGACGGATAATCGAAGCGTATGGTGGCCTGATAGAAATCTCCCGAATTTCCCCGGGTTGGCCCCACACGGTGCTCTATTTTGGACCAGCACCATCAGCACTCGCCCTCCCTGTATTATGTGAAATTACTCCTCGGGTTCATGACGCCCTATGCTTTCAGTATTACCAAAATTATTATGTTGGGCAAATGTAGTACCAATGTTGGGCCTTGCCAGACTAGCTTTAATCTAAAACGAATTATCAAGGGGGTCCCATAACAACCCCGATCGTGTTAGGAGCGCTCAATTATGGAACATAACACCGGTAGCCGAAACTAAGGGGGCAAAGGTGGAACAAAACACCAGGCTAGAAAGGCCAAGCCTTCCACCTTTTACCAAGTATATAGGTTTATTAAATTAAATAACATTTAAATAGGGTGATATAACAAGGAACCCATGTTATCACATGGAAGCAACTGCACCTGCAACTAGCAACGCTAACAACATGGATAATCAAGCGGTAACATAGCCACTCAGTGGTTTGCTAGGTCGAACAGGTTGAAGGTTATCATGGCATGATTAAGAGGCTGATATTTAACATGTGGTAGGCAACGAGACATAATCGATAAAAACAGTAAAACAAGCATGGCAATGATAGTAATGGTATCTGGGGAAACGGTCATCTTGCCTGAGATCCCGCTTGGAAGAAGAATGACTTCGTGAAGCAGACGAACCGATGTAGTCGAACGGATCCTCACAATCCGACACGCTTGCGGAACTCTATCGAGACGGAGGAAACCGAAAACAAGAATCAACACACGATATTCACCATACGATGCACAACACATATGATGCATGAACGAACTAATGCAAGGCATGACAATCACAACAATCAAACACTACACATTAAGTGAAGGTCGATATGCAACGAGTTGCATATCGACGAAATTCCATGTTGACTTATTTAGTTCACTCCCTATCAGGTACACAACTATATTAAATGCTGTTAAACATAGCACGAGGGTGAAGCACAAATTAATCTACGTAGCTAAGCATTTTAAATGAGATCGGAACGACATATAGCATCTCCGAAATGACCTCACACGTTAAATTCTAATTCTGTCCAGATTTGTCCTAATCACATTTTATGTTTGTTAAACGGCGAAACAAAGTGAAACACGTGATTCTACTCGTCGTTCTAGACCATTTAAATATATGGCTCATCTCGAATGGAGCTACGGTCAAATAGTTACGACCTAAACCGTTTTCAACACGTCGAGAGGCAAACCGATGCAAACAACACACTAAACAGACTTAAACATGCATGAGAGTTGTAAATTGTTAATCTACGCGAAATTCTAGTCAAGTTTCATATATAACTTGTCTTGAACCGGTGCACGGTCTAAAAGCTACGGGTGTTTGAAAATCGATGCCTTTTTCTAAAATTCACAAAATCCTAGTGCAGAAAAAAAAGAGGACAAACAAATATAGGGCAAGCTGGGATTCAATCCCAGGAGCCCTTGCATAATAGTTGGCAGCGCTAGCCACCCCACCTAGCATGCTGCTCGTTAATAGGAGCAGTTCCCACCCTATACAACCTATACTTACCCGAACGGATCTAAGAAAAAAAACATAGATCAGATACGGGGATTGCTCACCTCGGAGTTCAGCGAGGCCGCAGTTATGGTGAGCTGACGCGGAGAGGGACCGGGGTTTGATGGATCCGGACATGGGGAATCCATTCCCGGGGACGAGGGGCCTTGGGGTGATGGGACGAGCGAGCTCCATCGGCGGCAACAACAGGCGTCAATCTGTTACTGAAAGAAAGAAAAGAAGCATAGATGAGAGGGATTAGAGGAGGAAGAAGAAGGAAGGAGGGGTCGCGAGAGAGGTGCGCTGAGCAGAGGGGGTTGAGCCGGAACCAGGACGGATCTGGCCGGCAATGCGATGAAGGACGCCCGGGCTGGCGCGGGCGGAGCTCCCCTCGGGATCCATGGCACCTGCATGATAAAACAGAGAGAAGGGAAGGTTAGGGAGAGAGGGAGAAGTAGAGGAGGAAGGAGAATGAAAGGAGAGAGCACAGCAAGGATAGGGTCCGACGGGGCTGATTCTGAAGGTTCGATCTACTCCTGCATGCGGTGAGGGGAGGCAAAGCTCCTACCGCAAGGGTGCTGTCCGGCTAGGTCCTTAGCACGCACAGGAGGCTGCTGCATTAGGGTGGCTCGGCAGGCAGAGCAAGGAGGAGACCAGGTGGGGCGACGAAATCGGTGATGTGCTGGGTCGGGCAAGGGCAGCGATGGTTGGCTACGAGGGGATAGGACGAGATCCCGAGGTGGGAGAGGGTGGCGGCGGCGGGTCGATGGGGCTAGGGATGGATGGGTGGAACGAATTTCTAGGCTAGGGTTGGACTACTATATACTCTCGGATTAGGCTAGGGCTATCTCATCCTTCGATTGAAATCGAACGGTTGAAATTATTAAGTTAGGGAGACCAATGAACAAACCGATTTCAGTTTAGGGTATAACGGGTTGATCCGGACCCAACGGTTACGACCGTATGTTTCGCGTACCGGGAGGTTATTGAACTGGGCTGCACGTAGGGTCAATGCACTATGCACAGGGGCTAGGCGGAGGTGAGAGGGAAAACGGGCAAACCGGCATCAGGTTTTTTTGAAAAACACCGAAAACATCCCACGTTTAACCGGCTATAGTGCCGCTATAGATTCAACGGACCGGTTATCAAACAAACTCCGATTGGGGCGAGATTTGGCACGGATCCTACCTTTATTAAAATAAGACCGCACACCAAATTTCGACCCAATCCAAGAATATTTTCCGGGCACTTTTAAAAACAAATATTTTAATGATGCCGCGGGCGCGTGCGTGTGTGGTTGGGCTCAAAACAGACAACGACGAGAACCGGCAACTAACAACGGATGCAAGTTTGAAAACTGGCGGCAACGGGATGCCGATGCAATGCAGATGATGCGCATGATGCGATGATGATGTGACAAATAAAATAATCACACGACGAAAACGGAATAAAGGGGGAAATCTTCTGGAACGTCGGTCTCGGGCTGTCACAATCCTCTACTCAAAACATGTCCCCGCACTAATACTAGACGTTGGCGCGTGCAACTCCTTTAGTGCGCTACCCCCTTTCATACTTTTCATATCCTTTTCCCGACGAGCTCAGTCGATGAAGTCGGGGACCTCGTGGAGGGCACGCCGTTCGTCGACATAGAACTTTTGTGTTGTTTATTCGCGGCCGAAGAAGTCTTGCAAGGCGATTTCGCAGAACCAATGAAGGACGACCGAGTCCGCCTCATGATTTGGTTGATCACTGATGAGTGTCTCGAACGATGGCTACAAGGCGCCAGACAGATGCAACTCCTACTCAACCATTGGAGGCAGCTTCGTCACAATCTCCAGAGGAAGATGACTGACTTGTGGCTCATCATCATCGTAGTCGTAGTCGTAGTCGTCCATCTTCATCTCCTCACCCTTGTCACATGTCTCCATCGGTGCACGGTTCTCCTCCATCATGGCCTCCTATTGTGCAACCTCACTGCACGCGACTTCGAGATCCTCAGGAGAAGGATCTCATTGGGCATATGGGGAGTGATGCGAAGAGGGGCTGGGGGCATGGAGATGCATAGATGGATATCAGGTGATTCCATTTACCGTCGATGTTGTTGCAGGTGATGATTTTCATACGAACAATGGTCGGGGGCTGGTATGTGCAATGTTTACTCGCCAGAAAAGGCTGATGCGAAGCGGCTCTATAGGTGGGCAGACGGAAAAAAGGAAAAAACACGGCAAGTAGCTAGACGATGGACGGAAGCTTCTATATTCATGGGCGACACGCCATTGGACTGGCAATGTGCAGTCATGAGGGTACACTTGTAACGTCCAAGATGCGATCCTATCCTTATTTTGGCTCGAGGGCCTCGAAAGGGATAGAAACTCATCTCGTTGTTTCACAAGAATGGATATTGTTACAAGTACATGTAAAGAAGAGATGAGTATATGAGACTGGCTCACACTCGCCACAAGCTAATCAAGATCATCTCAATACAAACAAACATTCAATCACCATTCAAAAGAGCAGGGTCCGACTACGGACGAAATCAAACGATAAAAACGACGTCCATCCTTGCTATCTCAGGCTGCCGCCCTGGAACCCATCCTATGATCGATGATGATGAAGAACAAGAAACTCCACAAAGAATAATCATCGCACTCACATCACATTTTCACTTTACCTGTACCTGCAACTGTTGTTGTAGTAATCTGTGAGCCACAGGAACTCAACAATCTCATTTGCAAAGGTACCAAGACTAGCAAAGCTTAATGGGTGAGATATGGTTAAGTGGTGATGCTGCAACAAGCACTATGCATTTATTTGAGTGGCTAACTTACAAGTACTAGAAACAAAGGGGGTGATCTACGCATAAATGTACATGAACTAATAATGATCAAGAAATGATCCTTGACACCTACTTATGAGTCAAACATAACCCCACCTTGTCCTCTCTTGAATTCAGAACTCATGAGAAGAGACAGTCAGGGTTATGCACAGAGTTGGCATATTTTAGTTGAGTTTACTTCAAGTTTGCTATGACCGAGTGCTAAACAAAGTTTCCAAGTTGCCACATAACTGCGGGCACGCCACTCAAAAAGATTTAACCCTGCAGGGGTGCCCCAATTCATCCATCACAAACTAGCCACAAGCTGTGTGGAAAACCTCAACCATGGAAAAAGGTCATAGTCTCCTCGGAATCCTGGTGGAAAACCTGAACCTCGAGATAGCCCCAAGTATCCTCGGAAAACCTATGCACAAGATGTTTGAGAGGGTAAATCAAATCCAACAAGACCGCCCGACGAGCGAGATCCCAATAGGAGCCGCACATATCTGTTTCTCAGGGCATGCCAGATGGGTCTAGCTACGAGTAAAACCAATTCCCGAGTTTCCTCGTGATGGACCCGCAGGCAACCCTTTTTGGACCAATACTCATGAGGAGCACTGGACCGGGGATATGCAAATTTTAGTTATTATTAAGCAAATAGTACCAATGTTGGGCCTCGCGAGACGAGTTTTATCCCAAAATGAAGATCAAGGGGGTCCCCATAACAACCCCAAGCATGTTAGGAGCGCTCAATATGGAACATAACACCGGTACACAAGTAACTAGGGCGACAAAGGTTGAACAACAATAACACCAAGCCAAAAGGCCAAGTCTTCCACCTTTTACCAAGTATATAGGTGCATTAAATTAAACAACAATAATATTGTGATATATCAAGGAACCCATGTTGTCACATAGAAAGAAACTTGCACCTACAACTGGCAATGCTATAAGAAGGGCTGAGCAAACGGTAACATAGCCAAACAAAGGTTTGTTGGGATGTGGAGGGGGTTAGAGGCTTTTCATGACAATGTTTGGAGGCTTGACATTCACGTGGTAGGTAACGAGGCATAATGATAGAAGAGACACAACTAGCAAATCAATGATAGTAGTGGTATTGAGGGAAATGGTCATCTTTCCTAAGATCCTGCTTGGAAGAAGAACGATTCCGTGAAGTAGACAAATGGGCGAAGTCGAATGAATCCTCACATTCGGAATCGGTTTCGAAACTCTATCGAGAAGAGACAATCCAGAAAAAACAATCAACACAAGATAACACCATTACATTTGCATGACATGAAGCATAACCAAATATGATGCATGCTCATTTAAATATGCAAGGCATGGCAATCACAACAATCGAATGCTACACATTAAGTGAAGTTCAATATGCAAGAGTTGCATATTGACAAAACTCCACACTTGAATTACTTAGTTCAATCCCGTTTATGTACACGACAGTATTAAATGTTGTTAAACATGATAAGAGGTGAAGCATAAATATTCTACACTATCTAGGCATTTTAAATGAGGTCAAAAACAACTTATAGTATTCCGAAGCGACCCCATATGTTAATTTCGAAATTGGTCTAGATCTGACCTAATCACATTTTATATTTGTTAAACAGGGAAACAAATTGCACAATGTGATTCTACATGTCATTCTAGTCGATTTACATATATATATATATATATATATATATATATATATATATAAATATAATCTAAAATGGAACCACGGTCTAAAAGATATAAGCAACACAAGATAATACGCCATGAATGCAAATGACAGCCACAAGCATGTTAAATCATGGGTGCAACAAGATATTATGAAACTACATGATATTCTAAGCAAGTCTCATATATGGCATGTTCAAGACAAAGCAACGGTTCCACAAGTACAACCAATACAAGATATAGTGATAATCTGCCCAAAACAACAATATGACATTTTACAAACACCAAAACAGCATGCTACAAGAATGTAAAATGTACAAACAAGACATGAGGGAGTAGTTGACATGTTGCACAACAATTCAACTCATATTAGCAATTTAATAGAAGGATGGATCACTAGGAAATGAGCTTACAAGATGGCTACTTGAACACAATTTCAGAATTAGTGAAAATACCTCTTTGTAAAAATAGTAGTTTTATTATGATGGCATATTGACAACAAGAAAAACATATGCTACAATACATATAATAACATGAAAATTTACAGCAAGATAGTAGGCATGTTGCACTTTATTTCATTCCATTACACCAACCTCAAAGGGGCTATATAACAATAGCAAATGACATGGACACATAGCAACAAAATGTAGTAGATTCCAGACTTAGAATTATTGACCCTACAAACAAGAACATTTTCATGGCATATACACATGATAAAAACTAAATCTAAACATGACATACATGGTACGGGAAACCTACTAACAACAACTAGACATATCATACTGCAAGTCACTCCATTGCACACATTCAAAAGAGGCATGGTTTGCTTAATTCGAGCTTCACAAAATAGAACTTTACAAAAACAGATCAGCAGTTTTAATGCGTAGCACCTTGTGAGCATCTAATGAACTTGTTAATTATAATTTAGATGGAAATCAGAGGCATGTCATCAAAGTAGTCATCACATAGAACAAGTATCAAGAATGTACCACATGCACACGCCTACTGATTAGATGCAATCATCAAACCAAGTTTGAATAAAATAACAATTTTTGACTTATTCACGAAGCACTTGTAATGGCGATTTGAGCATGTATATGCAATCTATTATGGAAGCAAATGCCACAATCATGTAGAAGATGAAAAGTAGAACATTTTTCATGTAAAATTTATTTAATTTAGAGCAACCTTTATTTAATTATGAATTAAACTAATTAACATGGCAATCACGCGAATCAATGCAAGTAAACAGGTTTAAACATTTTACACATGGATGAAAGTTGGTTATTGTGAATCTGCACAAAATTCTTAATATTTTATACGTTGAAATCATTTTAATCTGATGCACGGTTATTTATATATGAGCAATGAAAATAATGGATTTTCTGCTTGATAATTGTCAAATTCGTTGGAACAGAAAAAACACAATGGGCCTAATCTACAATGAGATGGCTTGAACATGGATGAGCGTAGGATAACAAAGTGCGCCCAGGGCGTCACTTACGGCGGATGGGGCTCACCATAGGATACATTAACATGCCCCAACTCTCTATCGTTCATTCACGATTTACCATATTGTGGTGTGTCATTTGTAGTTCTATTGGTGTGCAAAATTGTTAATGTCTATTGGCTATCATGTTTTGTGACCTTATACCATCGTCCTTGTTTGTTACATTAACACATTGTTATGGCTATTGTCATTGTTCATACAAGGATACAAATATCCAGCAGTGTAGGTGTGGATATTGTTTGTGACCCATGGAAATTTCCATGGGTCGGCAATGGATGGTCTTAGTGATATATGACTACACATTTAGTTCAATTGTATTGTCCAAGCCCACCCATTATCATCCCTACACAATGTGTGATCGGATAACGAGAAGTGTTGAACGCTTCAGAGAATTGAAAGTATGCACATTTTAATATCCTGGATAAATAGAACATATCATTATGAATATTTCTATGCATTAAATACATCGCACCTCCTGTATGACATTAACAATTTGAGATTTATGCTATAAATGTGAATCATATTGTGATATACATATCTTTATCTTATGCAATTAATAATACGGTTCTATATACAGATACAAAAAAACTGATTTTTGGGCCACTAATTGCATCAATGATAGGCTAGAAAGCATATATATTCACTTGTTATGCACTATGAAATTTACCATTCAAGGTTTCCAAAATGAAAGAAATGCAAGCTGCTAGAGTGCTCATTCTACTAGCATATCTTGTTCTAGTAACGAGAGGAATATATACAACTATAACTCAAAGGTATAATACTAGTGAGATCCTCATCCATCGAGAAGTTGATAAAGACATGACGGTAAGAAGAATTCCTCATCGTATTTTCTATATATAGTGTTGGTTTGAATGGCTAACAAGCAGATGACACATAAAACTAGATGTAAGGTGGAGATGTATATGACTGCATTAATGTGAATCTCCAACCAGCTTTGGACCACCCACTGTTGAAACACCACAAAATTCAGGTAAATTACATGCATAAAGTGTTGGGGAACGTAGT
Source organism: Hordeum vulgare subsp. vulgare (assembly GCF_904849725.1). Lineage (NCBI taxonomy): Eukaryota > Viridiplantae > Streptophyta > Magnoliopsida > Poales > Poaceae > Hordeum > Hordeum vulgare. The sequence goes on along the minus strand of NC_058519.1, from coordinate 594,960,126 downwards.
AATAATTCAAAAAAAAAATTCTACGTCGCACCAAGATCAAACTAGGAGAAACCAGCAATGAGAGAGATAAAGCATCTTCATACCGTTGAAGATCGCAAAGCGGAAGCGTTACTATGAACGCGGTCGATGGAGTCGTACTCGTGATGATCCAATCCAAACACCGAACGTTCGGTGTCTCCGTGTTCAACACACGTATAGACCGGGGACGTATCCTCCTTCTTAATCCAGCAAGGAGGGAGGAGAAGTTTAGGGAGAACTCCAACAGCATGACGACATGGTGGCGATGGAGTTTTTGGCTCTTTGGCAAGGCTTCGCCAAGCACCGCGGAGGAGGAGAGGTGGAGAGGTAGGGCTATGTGACAGCCCGAGACCGACATTTTAGAAGATTCCCCTTTTCTTTCTGTTTTCGTCGTGTGTGTTTTTTTCTTTTGTCGCATCATCATCGCATCATGCGCATCATCAGCATTGCATCGACATCTCCGTTGCCGCCAGTTTTCAAATGTTGCATCCGTTGTTAGTTGCCGGTTATCGTCGTTGTTCGTTCCGAGCCTGACCACACACGCACGCGCCCGCGACATCGTCAAATCCTTGTTTTTAAAAGTGTGTTGAAAACTTTCTCTGATTGGGTTGGAATTTGACGTGCAGTCTCATTTTAATATAGGTAGGCCGCGTGTCAAGTTTCGTCGCAATCGGAGTCCGTCTGGTACCCGAACGGTCGACCGTAGCGGCACCGTATTCGGTCTACCGTCAGACGATTGTCGGTGTTTTAAAACCGCGTTGTCGCACCGCACCGTTTCCCTCTCACGTCCGCACAGCCCATCAAACCCATCTAGACACTTCCTCCATTCATGGTCGTTAGATCGCGATCGGATGGACGAGTTCCACCCCACCATAGCCCAATCCTATATAAGCATCACCCCATAGAGAGACCCCTCTCACTTCACTAGGGTTTCCCCCTAGTCATTTTTGCAGCCACCCCCTAAAAAAAACACCACCTGCTAGCCCCATCTCCTCCCTCCCTGAAATCTCATCCCAGGTCAGATCTGGACCATTGGATTTCCATCCAAAGGCCCAGATTCGTCAGCTTTCCCACGTACCGGACATGTCCGTGGTCAAACCGGACACGTCCGGCAACCACAGAGCCACATAGTCCGATTTCCAGATCGGGAGGAGCCCCGATCCAGAGCAGCCGCCGCCCGGGAGCCCGCCTTCCTCCGCCGCCCGCGCCGAACCTTGCGCGGCCTTCTGCCCCGCGCATGTCGCTGCCCTCGCCCCCTGCCCGCCGCTGCCTGCAGTGCCCCGAGCGCCGCCGGCGTTCTCAGCTCGCCGCCGGCCCTTCTGCTGTCGGGAATGGGTCCCTCAGAACCAGATCCGCCCGGATCCGGCGAGCCCCCACCGGATCCAAGCTCGCTGCGTCTCGCCGGCCTCGCCGAGACTTGCTGTGGTGCCGCCATGGCCTCCCGCTGCGAGCAGCTCGCCCGAGCGCAGCGCCCGCTGCTGACTTGCGCGAGCGCACGAGGAGCCAGGCCCAGCTCGCCCCCTGCGCCTCGGCCCAGGCCAGAGCGCCCAGCACCCGAGGCCGGCCCAATCCGCGAGCCAGGCCTCCCCAAGGCAAAGCTCCCCCGATTGCCTTCCCTCATGGGCCCGAAGCCCACAAGGTGAGCCTCCCCCTACTGCTTATCTAGCGCCCGTGGCATGTTTTTTCAATTATTCGCCAATGCCTTGTTTCGGCCAGCAGTAGTTTCGGCCCATTAGTTGTTTTTTTAGGGTTGCGATTTATTTATTTTTCAGGGAGTTATAGATATTCAAACGCTTGTAACTTTTAATCCGTATGTCGGATCGTGATGATTTAGATATGTACCTCATGTAGAATTTCGCGTAGGTTACGAATTTGGAACTTGCATATTTATTTGACGTTGTGTAACGTGTCGTATGTCTAGTTTAGTGTGCTGTCTCGATAGGTTTATTATCATAGTTATTTTTCGTGCCTTCCCGAATTGCTCGGATGCCGTAATAGAAATGCCCATGTTTTAGGAACTAATTTTCCTTGTATTTTAGAGCGGTCATTTTTATTTTTGCGTGTAGGGTTTGCCGGTAGTTTATTTTCCCGTGTATAGGTTATTTTCTCGCATTTTCGTGTTGTATTATTTTGTTGTGCAACCCCACATATTTTATATGTTTTCGGGGTAGAAAAATCCATGGATTTTTCTGTGCAATTAGTTTTAGCTTTTGAGTAAGTTAGTTCGCGCAATATTTTGCCGTGATGCCCTTTTGTTTTTTTCGTAGGATTTATTCCGTGCTTCGTTTGAAGGAGTTGTCAACTAGAGAGTTGTTCTTTGATGTTTAGACGAGCCTCTGATATTTTTGGTTTAATATAAATGCATATTTAGGTGTGGTTTGATAGCCCTCAAGTTGCTAGAAATAGTGCTGTTTTGGAGGAGCTGAAATATTTCTAAGTCCGGAATCTGTTATATTTTGTTGCTGTATTGTATTGCTTCTATCTTTTGATCTGTAGCTCTTTTGAGGTTGGTGCAATGGAGTTAGTTGTAGCCATTTGGAGACCTGTAGCTTATGGTTTTCCTGCTGTCAATATTGCACTTTCATGAGGTGTAATTTTCAGTAAGTCTGAAATAGTGTGTGGGATGCCTCTTTATGACTTCTTTCTCTAGTGATCCTTGCTGCCATCCTAGTTGTTGTTAGTTGTTTGTTGTAGTGCTTCTTGCCCTCTTCCGTGCCATGTCTTGCTTGAGCATATTGGAGTTGTGTAGCCCGTAGTTGTGGGGCGTAGAAAATGCTATGTGGCTGATTTTGGTAGATTGTAGTGATTTCTTGTTTTGCTCGTAGATGTTGAACCGTAGCTCCGATTTGAACGTGTCCTATATGAAACTTGTTTAGGATCTCGTGTAGTTTCATTTTCTATTGCTGTTTGTTTGTTTTGAAGTGCTCGTAGCCGCTGTTGCACATATATTGCATTCATGCCATCACATCTCGCGGTGCTTGTAACTTTTGATTTGTAGCTCCGTTGGAAATGATCTCTATGTGTAGATTGCTTGAAATACGCTTAGAATCACTTGAACCTATTTGTTTTGCTGTTTACCAACTAATTAAATGTGTTAACTCAGATCTGGACAGAATTGTAAATTAACATGTGAGGTCGTCTCGGAGATGCTATATGTCATTTTCGACCTCATTTAAAATGTTTAGATAGGTAGTTTAATTTCCGCTTCACCTCTTGCATGTTTGACAACATTAATATTGTCGTGTAGATAACCGGGAGTGAACTAAATAATTCCTATGTGGAGTTTCGTCAATATTCAACCCGTTGCATATTGAACTTCACTTAATGTGTAGTGTTTGATTGTGTGAATTGTCATGCCGTGTCTTGCATGTATCAGCTGCTCATGCATCATTTGTATTGTGCATCGTGTTGTGAATATCGTGTGTTGATTTGTGTTTCCGGTTTGCTTTGTCTCAATACAGTTCCGCAAGCGTGTCGGATGTGAGGACCCGTTCGACTACGTCGGTTCGTCTGCTTCACGGAGGCATTCTTCTTCCAAGCGGGATTTCAGGCAAGATGACCATTTCCCCAGATACCATTACTATCATTGCCATGCTAGTTTTATAGTTTCTGTCGTTATGTCTCGTTGCCTACCACATGTTAAATATCAGCCTCTCAACAATGCCATGAAAACCTTCAACCTGTTCAACCTAGCAAACCACTAATTGGCTATGTTACTGCTTTCTTAACCCTGTGTTAGCGTTGCTAGTTGCAGGTGCAGTTGCTTCCATGTGATAACATGGGTTCCTTGTTATATCACCATATCCAAATGCAATTTAATTTAATGCACCTATATACTTGGTAAAAGGTGGAAGGCTCGGCCTTTCTAGCCTGGTGTTTTGTTCCACCTTTGCCCCCTTAGTTTCGGCAACCGGTGTTATGTTCCATAATTGAGCGCTCCTAACACGACCGGGGTTGTTATGGAGACCCCCTTGATAATTCGTTTTAGATTAAGACTGGTCTGGCAAGGCCCAACTTTGGTAGTACATTTGCCTAAACACCTAATAAAATTGCGTAGGGACTTTCCGGACCCCGAGGATAATTTAATCAACCCCCGGCCAGTGCTGCTCATGAGTGTTGGTCCAAATTGGCAGACTACGGGGCCACCACGGGGCAACCCGAGGTTTGGTATCTCCTAGTGTGACCCATCTGTCGTGTCCTGAGAACGAGGTACGCGACTCCTATCGGGATCATCGACACGTCGGGCGGCCTTGCTGGATTAGTTTTACCTTTGACGAAATATCTTGTGCATCGGGATTCCGGTGATGCTTTGGGTAATCTCACAGTTGAGGTTTTCCACTAGGGAATCCAACGAGATCGCGAGCTTCGTGATTGAGGATTTCTATGCGGCTTGTGGTAATTTGTGATGGACTAGTTGGAGCACCCCTGCAGGGTTAAATCTTTCGGAAAGCCGTGCCCGCGGTTATGTGGCAACGTGGAAACTTTGTTTAACACTGGTTCTAGATAACTTGAAGTCAACTTAAATAAAACTTGCCAACTGTGTGCGTAACGGTGACTGTCTCTTTCGTGAGTTCCTTCTCCGATCGAGGACACAGTGGGGTTATGTATGACGCAGGTAGGTGTTCAGGATCATTCATTTGATCATCAGTAGTCACGTCCGCTATGCGTAGATCTTCCCCCCTCTTTATTCTTGTACTCGTAAGTTTAGCCACCAGATATATGCTTAGCCGCTGCTGCAACCTCACCACTTAACCATGTCTCACCCATTAAGCTTTGCTAATCTTGATACCTTTGGAAATGAGATTGCTGAGTCCCTTGTGGCTCATAGATTACTACAACACCAGTTGTAGGTACAGGTAAAGGTTACTTGACGCGAGCGCATTGATTGTTCATTTGGAGTTGCTTCTTCTTCTTCTTCATCGATCTAGGATGGGTTCCAGGCCGGCAGCCTGGGATAGCAAGGATGGACGTCGTTCTTATTTTCTCGTTTGTTTTTGTCCGTAGTCGGACCATGCTCTTACTCTTGATGAATATGTAATGTACTATTGTGACTCTGATGTAGCTTGTGGCGAGTGTAAGCCAATTCTATTATACATCTCTTCCTTTCAGTACATGTACTTGTAACGATATCCATTCTTGTGACATGACGAGATGCGCTTCTATCCCTGACGGGGCCCTCGTGCCAAATTGAGGATAGCGTCGCATCTTGGGCGTGACAAGTTGCTATCAGAGCAGTACCGACCTAGGAGCCCCCTTGATTGATCGAACTTGGCCGAGTCGAGTCTAGTGAAAAAAATACTTCGAGTCTAGTTATATATCGGAGAGTAGGATTCTTTTTTCTCCTCTTCTATGCTCTCGTGAGGAATATTGACTTAATAATTTAATTCTACTCCTCTTCTCACTCAATTTTTTTTTAGGTTCACGCGGATATTTTTGGAATCTATATGATGCCAATATGACGGAGTTCTGTCTTGGTGCCTCCTATCTGCTTTAAGTTTCAGGGGAGTTGGGGTCCAGGGGATTATTGAGCACATCGTTATTATTCAGATTTCTTAGTATCTCAGAACGAAGGATGTTCGTAATTGCTTCAATACTAGTAGTGGCGAGATAACCCCGATGTCCCCAGTATTGGTGCAGATTGTTCGGGAGTACTGACATACTTTGTATCGTTGTGATCACGAGGGTCTGTTGTAGATGAAGGTCCGAGATTCTGGTTGTGTGTTGTCGGATGTGATACAGGTGACAGGTTAGTATAGGAGTTGTGTGATATTACTCCTTGTATCCGTGTACCAGATTGCATGACCAGATATTTCGGAAATTCATAGGTGGGAATTCAAATAGTTGCTTATAGGACAATCTTCCAACAAATGCATGATGTTAGGTTGGGGTTCGACATCTAGTGGATTCTTGTCCACGAAAATATCGGACGAAATCTTTCTCATGAGTTTGTTCTGGCTAATTGCAAGTCGCACCCTTTGTTTTGTTGAATGTGGTAATTCAAGTTTCTTCGATGTCAAGCGGTGACTTCAGATCTTTTCTAAGCAGTGTTCTCATATTCATATGAGAGTGCAAATTCTTTGCTCAATCAGTTGTCTTATCAATTCTTTTCAACCGGAGTCATCGTATCAATTCTTTTTCAACCGGTGTGTTTCTCTTCAAATGAATTCTATCCTATCAAATTTTTGCAGATCTTTCTCTCAATTCTTTTTGGAGTTGTCTCATCTGTCTCAAGTCATCTTTGTTTTTCCCCGCCCTCCCACCCTTTTTCTTCAGTGATTCAATTTTCATCTAAGAGTTTTCTTTCATGTGCTTCTGTTATCTGTTCTTTTCTCTCTTACCCGGTGATTCATTGTGAAGATTCTCAGGAGTTTCGTGTCATATTTGTTCATTCTTGTCATCCTTACCGGTGAATTTAATTCAGTTGTCCATGGCATCATATCCTTTTCATCCTTGTAATTCTTTCCTATGTTGGAAATTCTTATCAGTCTTCTTGCTATTCATTCCTCTCTTTTCTATCCGGAGTGTTAAAGATATTTCAGTAGTTTGTCGTTTTCAATTCTTTTAATTATTTCGAGGTGCTAACCTCATATAGTTCTCTTCGTACCGGTGCAATATCTATCTTTCTAAGAAATCTTTTCATCGGTGGTTTCTTTGAGTGGGCCCATAACCCACAGGTTCTTTCCCATGATCTTTCCTGGCTCTTTTAATCTTTTTTCCGGAGATCTCTAATTCTTTTCAACTATGACGTAAGTATGAATTTCATCAGTCATATTCTTTCTTTAAGACCTATTTGAATTAATTCTCAGATTTGGCTCAACCTTTCATTCTTCATTATTCCGGAGTGTCTCACTATTCTTGGTGTTGTTTCTCGTCATCATTCTCAGTTTGCAAAATCTGAAGGAGTGTTTCTATCAAATCTTGGTCCGTTCTCTTAGAGACTGTCATCTCAGCTTTGTGTATCTTCTCATTTGTTGTCAATTATGAGTAATCCATTTTCTTGCTATCCGGTGCTTTTCTGAGTTGTTTTCATTCTCGATCCTACGAAGGCCATCATTTTAGAAGATTCTTCATTCTCAGCTTTCAGCTTTCATCCTCAATTCTTCTCCATTGTTGTCTCTTCGTTCGTCTCTCGTTTATACGGTGCCTTGTTCTAGTTTTTTCTCATGTGGCTTATTATCTCTTCATTCTCATGTTTCTCCATTAATTCGTGGTGTTCCCATTCAATTGTGAATTCTTACCGGTGCTTCCTTCAATTTTGTTTACAAGTGGTGTTTTTCCTCTCTGTCTCTCCAAGATTCATTTCTAGAAGAATAAGTTGTATGCTAGATCCATTGCTTGTCATCAATTTAATTTGATGAAGGATGAGCATAACATAATTCTTATTATTGTCCTTCCTTCTTCCAAGAGATTTCAATTCTTCTTCCAGAGTGGCTCATGGTTTCAATTCTTGTCTCGTGTGCTTATCTTTCTTTTCCGGAGTTCCAACTCCTATTAAGTATCTCGTTGTGAGGCTACATCTAAATCTTGGCAGGTCATAATCATATTCTTTTCTACCTTCATATCTTTGCATCGTTCATTTGTATACGAAGGTCCTTTTTGGTGGTTCATCAAGGGTTCAATCCATTCTCAGGTGTTCTTCAAGATTCTTGTTGAAGAACCTCAAGTATCCTTTCTCTTGCATTTATATGTGCAATTGTTCTTCCTTTATCTTTTGAGGTGGTATTATAGCATTCTTGTTAGTGTAGGAGCCTCCAAGAGTTTCCCTCTCAAGTATGAGATAATTAAACCCACCAATTCTATGATCATGAGATAGTTTCAACCCGTGATTTCTTCATTGAGCCGTCTTGGTTTGGATTTCACCTAAAGCTTTTCCTATGGGTTGTTGCTATCACGGTGCTTATCATTAATCCAAGTCCTCAATGTATCCTCTTGGTGTAAGAATTGTTCATATCTTGTTTCTCCCAATCAATCCTTGTTTGTTTTAGTGTTTGGTTGTCACCTCATATTTGTTGAGATGATTTTCACAAGCCCACTACTATCTTGTTCTTTTCGTTGTTGTTTTTCCAACAACTCCGTCCAATTCTTCTTGCAAGAATGCTTGTCAAGTTCATTGGAGTTAGTAGTTGTCATTCTCTCTTCATTCTCTTCTTCCGCATGAGCTAGTTCCTATTCTATTGTTCCGGAGGCATTGTGATGTTGCTCTTTTGGGTCAATCTTGTTGTTCTATCAAGATCATGGTGTTCCCTTGTTCTATTTACTTGTTTGTTGTGAATATTGTCTATTTCTTCCATCTTATCGACTTTTTTGTCCCATTTTCCTACCGAAGTGCTGCCGAATTTTTTTCGTGAATTCTTGCTTGTTTCTCATATTTGTCCTCATATCTTTGCAACCTTCAAGGATTGTTGGTTTCACTCGTTTGTCAAAGAAGCGACTAAGTTTTACCTCTTGTTCTTTCTCATCCTCTCCCCCTTTCATTCTTGGATCTCGGGGCGAGATCCTCTTGTAGTGTAGGAGAGTTGTGACAGCCCGAGACCGACGTTCCAGAAGATTCCCCTTTTCTTTCCATTTTTGTCGTGTTTTTTTTCTTTTATCGCATCATCATCGCATCATGCGCATCATCAGCATTGCATCGGCATCTCCGTTGCAGCCAGTTTTCAAACATTGCATCAGTTGTTAGTTGCCGGTTATCATCGTTGTTCGTTCCGAGCCTGACTGCACACGCACGCGCCCACAACATCGTCAAATCCTTGTTTTTAAAAGTGTGTTGAAAACTTTCTCTGATTGGGTTGGAATTTGACGTGCAGTCTCATTTCAATATAGGTAGGCCGCCTGTCAAGTTTCGTCGCAATCGGAGTCCGTCTGGTACCCGAACGGTCGACGCAGCGGCACCGTATTCGGTCTACCGTCAGACGATTGTCAGTGTTTTAAAATCACGCTGTCGCACCGCACCGTTTCCCTCTCACGTCCGCACAGCCCATCAAACCCATCTAGCTACTTCCTCCATTCGTGGTCGTCAGATCGCGATCGGATGGACGAGTTCCACCCCACCATAGCCCAATCCTATATAAGCATCACCCCATAGAGAGACCCCTCTCACTTCACTAGGGTTTTCCCCTAGTCATTTTTGCAGCCACCCCCCTAAAAAAAAACCCGACCTGCTAGCCCCATCTCCTCCCTCCCCGAAATCTCATCCCAGGTCAGATCTGGACCATTGGATTTCCATCCAAAGGCCCAGATTCGTCAGCATTCCCACGTACCGGACATGTCCGTGGTCAAACCGGACACGTCCGGCGACCACAAAGCCACATAGTCCGATTTCCAGATCGGGAGGAGCCCCGATCCAGAGCAGCCGCCGCCCGGGAGCCCGCCTTCCTCCGCCGCCCGCGCCGAACCTCGCGCCGCCTTCTGCCCCGCGCAGGTCGTTGCCCTCGCCCCTTGCCCGCCGCTGCGTGCAGTGCCCCGAGCGCCGCCGGCGTTCTCAGCTCGCCGCCGGCCCTTCTGCTGTCGGGAATGGGTCCCTCGGAACCAGATCCGCCCGGATCCGGTGAGCCCCCACCGGATCCAAGCTCGCTGCGTCTCGCCGGCCTCGCTGAGACTTGCTGTAGCGCCGCCATGGCCTCCCGCTGCGAGCAGCTCGCCCTAGCGCAGCGCCCGCTGCTGACCTGCGCGAGCGCACGAGGAGCCAGGCCCAGCTCGCCCCTCCGCGCCTCGGCCCAGTCCAGAGCGCCCAACACCCCAGGCCGGCCCAATTCGCCAGCCAGGCCTCCCCAAGGCAAAGCTCCCCCGGTTGCCTCCCCTCATGGGCCCAAAGCCCACAAGGTGAGCCTCCCCCTCTGCCTATCTAGCGCCCGCGGCATGTTTTTTCTATTATTCACCAATGCCCTGTTTCGTCCTGCAGTAGTTTCGGCCCATTAGTTGTTTTTTTAGGGTTGCGATTTATTTATTTTTCAGGGAGTTATAGATATTCAAACGCCCGTAACTTTTAATCCGTATGTCGGATCGTGATGATTTAGATATGTACCTCATGTAGAATTTCGCGTAGGTTACGAATTTGGAACTTGCATATTTATTTGACGTTGTGTAACGTGTCGTATGTCTAGTTTAGTGTGCTGTCTCGATAGGTTTATTATCGTAGTTATTTTTCGTGCGTGCCCGAATTGCTCGGATGCCGTAATAGAAATGCCCATGTTTTAGGAACTAATTTTCCTTGTATTTTAGAGCGGTCATTTTTATTTTTGCGTGTAGGGTTTGCCGGTAGTTTATGTTCCCGTGTATAGGTTATTTTCTCGCATTTTCGTGTTGTATTATTTTGTTGTGCAACCCCACATATTTTATATGTTTTTGGGGTATGGGATTTTTCTGTGCAATTAGTTTTAGCTTTTGAGTAAGTTAGTTCACGCGATATTTTGCCGAGATGCCCTTTTGTTTTTTTCGTAGGATTTATTCCGTGCTTCGTTTGTAGGAGTTGTGAATTAGAGAGTTGTTCTTTGATGTTTAGAAGAGCCTCTGGTATTTTTGGTTGCAATAGAAATGCATGTTTAGGTGTGGTTTGATAGCCCTCAAGTTGCTAGAAATAGTGCTGTTTTGGAGGAGTTGAAATATTTCTAAGTGTGGAATCTGTTATATTTTGTTGCTGTCTTGTATTGCTTCTATCTTTTGATATGTAGCTCTTTTGAGGTTGGTGCAATGGAGTTAGTTGTAGCCCTTGTTTTTCCCTAGCATGCTATGAATTTTCATGCCATTTGGAGACCTGTAGCTTATGGTTTTGCTGCTGTCAATATTGCTTCAGATCGAAAACTGCACTTTCATGAGGTGTAATTTTCACTAAGTCTGAAATAGTGTGTGGGATGCCATTTTGTGACTTCTTTCTCTAGTGATCCTTGCTGCCATGCTAGTTGTTGTTAGTTGTTTGTTGTAGTGCTTCTTGCCCTCTTCCGTGCCATGTCTTGCTTGAGCATATCGGAGTTGTGTAGCCCGTAGTTGTGGGGCGTAGAAAATGCTATGTGGCTGATTTTGGTAGATTGTAGTGATTTCTTGTTTTGCTCGTAGATGTTGAACCGTAGCTCCGATTTGAACGTGTCCTATATGAAACTTGCTTAGGATCTCGTGTAGTTTCATTTTCTCTTGCTGTTTGTTTGTTTTGAAGTGCTCGTAGCCGTCGTTGCACACATATTGCATTCATGCCATCATATCTTGCGGTGCTTGTAACTTTTGATCCGTAGCTCCGTTGAAAATGATCTCTATGTGTAGATTGCTTGAAATGACGCGTAGAGTCACGAAAACCTATTTGTTTTGCTGTTTAACAACTAATTAAATGTGTTAACTCAGATCTGGACAGAATTGTAAATTAACATGTGAGGTCGTCTCGGAGATGCTATATGTCATTTCCGACCTCATTTAAAATGTCTAGATAGGTAGTTTAATTTTCGCTTCACCTCTTGCATGTTTGAAAACATTAATATTGCCGTGTAGATAACCGGGAGTGAACTAAATAATTCCTATGTGGAGTTTCGTCAATATGCAACCCGTTGCATATTGAACTTCACTTAATGTGTAGTGTTTCATTGTGTGAATTGTCATGCCGTGTCTTGCATGTATCAGCTGCTCATGCATCATTTGTGTTGTGCATCGTGTTGTGAATATCGTGTGTTGATTTGTGTTTCCGGTTTGCTTCGTCTCGATAGAGTTCCGCAAGCGTGTCGGATGTGAGGACCCGTTCGACTACGTCGGTTCGTCTGCTTCACGGAGGCATTCTTCTTCCAAGCGGGATTTCAGGCAAGATGACCATTTCCCTAGATACCATTACTATCATTGCCATGCTAGTTTTATAGTTTCTGTCGTTATGTCTCGTTGCCTACCACATGTTAAATATCAGCCTCTCAACAATGCCATGAAAACCTTCAACCTGTTCAACCTAGCAAACCACTAATTGGCTATGTTAATGCTTGCTTAACCCTGTGTTAGCGTTGCTAGTTGCAGGTGCAGTTGCTTCCATGTGATAACATGGGTTCCTTGTTATATCACCATATCCAAATGCTATTTAATTTAATGCGCCTATATCTCTACTATTAAAGGGGCATCTGCCGCCGTCGTGATGGTTCAACCAGAGCGATGGTTCGACCTCTCGATCCCACCTCTCCACTTCCTGGCATTTCAACCGATTTTTTTCATCCCTTCATAAACCAGGCAACCAGGCGATTAAATAACCACACCAAACGGTTCAATACAAAAAAAAACGTTCGTTCCCACGTGCGATCGCCCTCCCACCCACTGCCTCTCCCATCCAAACCCGTCAAAACGCAAAAAAAACACAACCCACGAACGCAGCTGCTTCCCCCACGCTCCCACGATCGCCCCCGACGAGAACCCTAGCCGCCGCCACGCGCAGCCACCGTCGTGGCCTCCACTCCACCGCCGGCGCCGCCTCCCCTCCTTTCCCCTTCTCCCACCGGCGATGAGCCCCTAGCTAGCTAGCTCGGACCAGTCCGGCTGCGAGAGGCCACCGGTGGCATGGCTGCGTGCAATGCGAGCGCTCTACTCGGATCTGTCCGAATCCTGTCGCCACGCCCGTCCCGCTCGCCGTGGCCGCTGATCGCGCGCCTTGGCTGGGGCCGCGTCCCTCCACAGACGGCGGCGATGATGGACCAGCCCCTCCCGCCGCGCCGGACCGGGCATCGGCTTGGAGGCCCCTCGGGGCTGACGCCGGTGCAGGAGGCGTCCGCGGCCGTGCAGGCTGGGGACCGAGCGGCGGGTTCTGGCGCGGGATCTGAGCCGCCGTCGATGGATTTCTCGTAGCCTGGTTTCATTTTTCTTTGGATCCGGTACGGTCCCCATCTCTCTCTCTCTCTCGCACAAGCTCTCTCTCTCTCTCTCTCTCTCTCTCGGTGCGTGCATGCGCGCAGTTCACACCCCCAGGCAAGCTTCACCTAATGCCACGGTTTATTGCAGGTGGAGGTGGAGTATGCGCCGAAGAATCCCAACCTCGGCGCCGGCGACCTCCTCCTTCTCGACGCCTTCACGGCCGTTTTCAAGAAATTCAGCTTCACGGACAACACCGCTGATGTGCCCGTCGAGGTTCCCGGGCCCTCTATTTTCATCCAATACATGGTTATGCAGAATTGTTTTTTGATGCTAGCAACGTGTTTGATGGAAATACAACCTGACTATATGCTTGCCATGTACATATTTTATATAATTATATGTCCATAAGGTTGGAGATGAAAACCCAAAAAGGTATAAGTGTTCGTGCCGACCGCCTTCTAGAGAGAGAGATATGGATATAGGAGAGCAGCGGTGGTCGTCGTGCTGCGCCCGTCATGGAAGAGAGGGGGAGATGAAGAGAGAGAGAGATATGGATATAGGAGAGCAGCGGCGGTGCTGGCGTAATCGGCCACAGAGGAAGATACAGTCATGGTTTCAATGCGTGGCGCGTCGGCGCTGCAGGGTGACGGCAGTCGACTTCCTTGTCTACTCCGTCCACGGGCACACCTTGCCCTCATCTCACCCAAGGCGGTCTTCAGTCCATCACGGTAATCCGGTACTTCCGAATGTCAGCGCGATCGTCGTCATCAAACGTTCACTTCAGGGCAGCCACCAGAAAGAATTCGAGATGCCAGACTTATGCACAAGCTCTCTGTTATGGTGAGATAGAAACTCTAGAATTTCCCTCCTTTTTCTTCTAAGCTTCATATGCCTTGGTTGATATGATTTTTTAGGTTAGTATAAATGATGATGGTTTATGCTAATCTGGTCTGAGAGCTTGTGCAGAAGAAGGAAAAGTCTGCTTCCTAATCAAGTAGGTTGGCAACAACAATGCCAACATTAAGTTCAGCAAGGGAGCCGGACACCTTTTACAACATGCATTCTCACAACTCACAAGTACTCTGGTTGGTAGTTCTTTGCCCTCTCCTATTCAAATGAATTATGGATGTCTCTTGTGTCACTAATAGATTGGTGTGGTGGTTCATGTTTTTTCAGGCCAGGTAAACAAGAAGGCAGCCAACTGAGTATTTACTTATCGGATCAAAGAATTAATTCTTGAATGGAATTTTAGTATTTAACCAATCAAACGGTCAAGCCACTAAATCATGATCGCCTAATGATATACTGCAGCTCGTCTGAGATACTTTTGGTTGCATGCTTAACCACAACTTCTTGGCACCACCTCAAACTGGACAAGAAGCAGTTTAGATTGGCAAATAATTTATGCACCACACATACGTGGAAAGCCTCCTCTCACATGTATGTTATCTCCTGCAACCTTCTCCTTTTATTTGTGCAGGAACTTCTCACTATGTAGTTCGTGTTGCTACACAGTTTTTCCATATGCAATCTGTGACCTTCACACTATGAAGTACAGTCAATGGCTCCATGTTTTTTCAGCTTTTTAGCTACCTTTGAAGCGAATGTGATGGTCAAACCTTAACATCAATGAACTTCTCTATATGTTGTGTTCAGACTACCATACTAGATCGCTAACCCAGCAAGGCTAAAAACTTTTCTGCCAAAATCAGAAAGTCTCTATATGCCTAAGTAGATGATATTAATTGTGGAATCAACACACTTCACTCCATCTAATACATCAAACAGAAGGTGAATATCGCTTTTTTTTATTTCTTTCAACATGAATGGGGATGTGCATATCCACATACCTTTTATTGTCCGTGTTACTTGAATACAGATTTATCATCTGTTCATCTTTTTAACTTTAATCACCGGAATGGCTGTGGAGACTAGAGGCAAACTGTATTTTTTATATTTTGAAACATTAGTGATGGATAGCCTGAGAGTTGTCTGGCGCTGCAAAATGGCGAGGAAAGTCGTAACATAAAAGATTTTTGTGCCACTGAAATCTGACATTTTTGTTTTACCTGCATTCTAGTATCAACTACTAAGGAAAGTAGTACAATAAGCAATTTTGGCTTGCATAAATTCTTCTTGTTACTATGCGTTTTTTCGAAGGACACATTAATTCTAAAGTTCATTGTTTTTCACAAGCAGACATTTGCATGTTTTGTCGTGTATAAGCTTGCCTTGCCTTTTTCCTTTCTGGTAAGAACAAATTCCAGTTGCTATCCTCTTGTTATGACCATGTTAAGTACAATTATCTTTGTTTTAGAAAGTCGCATATTTATTCTGATTTATAATAGCATCAAATTGGTTACTGTTTATATTAGAACATGGCAAATTGGAGCCGATAAATAGTTCAGAATTTCGAGAATAGGATAATTCACTATAGTAGCTACCTGTTTTTACAATGATTCGTTTTCACCAGAATTTAGGTGCACTTTGACCATAAGCTGCACTATACATTATTACTATGAGAAATTTTATGCGGCATTATAGAAGAAATTTGTGTGCGGCAAGTGCAAGCATATCTGGAGAAAGAATGATGCATCGAGTTGAGTACAAGAAAAAAGGCTACAGAGGCTAAAACTATGAGATTTCTGTTCACGCCATATAGCCCTAAACTGCAGGGTTTCTTGTTTTTTCCACATGGATGTCGTGTCTTTCTTCAGTTGCCGTAAACAGGTCCAGAAGAATGTTTTCCAAGTGGTCTGAATAGTTTGGGTCCCTCGCTTTATTGAAAAGATTGCTAGAAAACCCCGAAGCACTTTGTTATTTGCTTTTATTAGAATCAACAAAAAATCATATTGCATGAGCCATAAGGTTAAGAATGGCCAACTTATTAAATCTGTTTAGAACATTTAGCACTAATCTTGATAAATGTAGTACTTCTGATATTGTGTTGACGTTTTGTACTATTGACCTATTTGCAGGTTTTTATAAAGGAAGTAGTCCAGGAGTTATTAGTTCATTTTCTACAGGTGCAATGAATGAGTAGAGAACATGTTCAAACTTTTCTGGTCTTCTGTTTCTCACTTATGCAACAATGTACAGATACAATTTGCCTTTCCATTGGAATAATGTGATGCTTCCTTGTCACAACATAAATTTTTAGGAGATACAGTTGCATCTTTTGTTTATGTGCTTTGTGAAATTAAATGCAAGTCCAAGGCAGTAGCAAATAATGTAGAATGAATTGGTTTTCAATCTTGGGACTCAGATGTAATGGTTAGTATAATGGGATGTTCCATACTGGTTGTTCTATCCGAAGAGATTATTTTATGAAGGGACTCTATGGAGGGTACTGACACGGGCTTACTGTTGTTAGAACAATTGCTTTAACATATAGTATCTTCAAGGAAGCAACCTGTTGAGTCAATAATTTGTTTTCTTCCATGCTAAAATTGATCTAAGGAAGTATGCTAACATACTCGAGTACTGGGATACAGGTAGGAGTATCGAATGAAAAGAAATTTTTTATTTCTATGCGCACATTTCTGGAAGTGTAAATGTATGTTCATGGAACTGGCCGGTCTTTGACTGTTTGTGTAGAAAATGGAAACTATACCACATGTTTAGCATAGGTAGATGAATGTTCCTGTAACTTGTGCAAAGATTTCTTATTACACTCACTACTAAACATATGGATAATTCATCTAATAGGCTTTGCAATCATTTGCCTCTGATCTTTCTTTTTTATCTACATCACAAAACCTGGGAGAAATGGGGTGACAAATGAGACAAATGCAAAACAGAGGAGGTGTTGTTCTTGATCCAGCGACCAACGCAGGTTCGTTCCTCCTTCAATTTTCTTTCACATCCAAGCAATTAGAGAATCTAGGGGAGGTTGAGTTGGAGCCACCGACAAGTGGATAGAGGGGTGGTGGCAGCGATGCCGTGGCTGAAGGTGGGGAGGCCCTTGAAGGGATGAACTTCTGCTTTAGGGAGAGAGCAGAGGGCATGCTGTGCGCTGCTGCTTGAGAGATAAGATAGGTGAGGAAGAGAGAGAGAGCACAGAGATGAGAGATATAGAGCAGAGAGAGACGCTAATTGACACATATTTAGATAGAGGGCTTGCTGGATCTGCTGCTGGCCGCTGCTGATATATAGAGAGAGAACAAAGGAGAGATAGGGTTCGATGCTGATTTGCTCTTGTGGAGAAAAACAAGAAAGATAGGCGAGGAAGAGAGAGAAAGCAAAGAGATGATGGAGAGGGAGGGAGGGAGGGACACTCATTGCTGCACATTTTGATACATGTATGTTGCTTCTTGTATGAGGTATGATGCTACTAATTAATGCACATTTAGATAGAGAATAGAGATGTAGCTTGCTACTGATTGTTGTTGTTATTGCTAGAGTCTCATCAATCAATCTATATCTAATAATAAAAGATAACAACTTATATCTAGATAATTTGCATCTGTCATCAAGGGAAAAGACATCACTGAATCCTTTGGATTCTAATTGCAAGGTTAAATAATTTTGTGTGTGTTCTAACTCTGTGGGATAATCTACAGTTATCTGGCTCATCGTCATGCCGCAAGTTTCCGACATAGCTCTATACAGTCTCACCGTTCTACCAACTATGCAGTCTGCCTAGACACCATAAGCCATCGTAGAATCTCGCCGTTCTACCAACGTCGATGGACTACCCATGCTCCATGTGAGGTATGCCTGATCTCATGCACATCTAAATTTGGTTCTGTCATTTTGAAAAAAGACATATCTTTCATGTGTGTCTGCAATAGCAACTGCTATCATCATCATCTTGCTGATATACATCCAGTCTGCACTCTTTAGCCCTGCCGCCGTTGTGTGTGCCGACGCCGACGCCGATGTCGTACTCAACATGTTCTTCAGCAAAGGAACGAGGAATACCGACGTCACCTATCGCCCCGTCTTGTTTAGGATCTACATCCTCTCCTCCAAGGCTCCAACTACGTCCTCAATGAACCAAACCAAGCCGCTGCCAGTACACACCAAATACCATGTGGGTAACAAACCTTTCTATTCGATGATGCAAGCTACGTTCAATGGAACATTTCTTCCAGCAGGAAAGTTTTCATCCCTCTCTCTATATATGCCTTGTTGTATTTTTTACATCATCGTCTTATCTCTACAATGCTTCTCTCTGTTGCTATCACTGTATGATGATGTAACCCGCTGTTGTTCTATCAATAAAAGGGGTTTCCTGATTTCGGTGCAGTTTGATCATGTGTGCGGTTTCTTGTATGGTAGAAGATAGATAGAATTGACTTTGTGTATGTTTAGATTGTTTTTTGGATGTCGATCTTGCAGGGGCTATTTCCCTCATGGCGAGACTGGCTTGTTTGTGTATTCCCTCTTAATGATGATCTTGCTGTGTGTACGGACTATTAGTAAGTGATGTGTCAAGCTTTGCGACTTGACCAGTTGGTGGGGCAAATAAATTGTGGGTTTAACATGATTTATTAGTTGTAGGAGCACTATATCTTTGATAATTCATTCACTGGGTTGATTGTGTGCTACATGAAAAGTAACTAAAAAAATAAAGGAAACCGAGTTGTAGAATAACTCTTAAGGCTATGTTTGGTAGCAAAGTATTAAAAACACAGTATTGAAAACCATAGTATTTTAGTCAGTAGGTACAAGATACCACAGTTTTGACATAGCAAAGTATCTTGAAGTTTTGAAAATACCGCGACCCGTTTGGCAATTGCTTGTATATATGCACCAACGTAAATTAGTAGCTAGCATATGAAGCAGTTGCACTGTGCACAGTGCTAGCTAGCTAGTCGGAGGCATTTAACGGCCATGCATAATAATCAGCCACATGCACTGAACTACCATGCACAAAGATAGTTTACAAGAAAAGAAGGCAGTTCAACTCGACACAAGAAGGGGAATAAAGCAGCCGCGCAGAGAGGCAGGTGCCAGCGCCGAGAGGCGGGAGGATAAAGATCAGCATAGTCACGCTCCTCTCTCCTTTGCCATCTCTTGGTTTGTCTCCGATGGAGACGATATCCAGAAACGACATGGTGGTTGCAGCTTAGAAGGAGGAAGAAGATAGGGAGGACGACATTTCTTTCGCGTGCTCTCTTTTTAAAAAAGAGGTTGAGGGTTCTTTTTTTTAAACAGAGAAAATACTGTGGTTTTGCAAATACTGTAGTTTTAATACCACAGTTTTCACTCATAGCCAAACAGCTCAAAGTAATTAAAACTATGGTATTTAAAAAAACTGTAGTATTCTTGGAATACTTCAAAAATATTTTGTTATCAAACAGGGCCTAAGTTGATGTAATCAACGATTTTTCTCTTTGTCCCACTTAATATTATGTACAAACAAATTAAAAATATTTTTTGCTACAACAAAAAAAGTGAGATCTCCGTGAACTCTACGTCTGCTTGCATACCTAGCATAGCTAATGCGACGTGAATAAATATAAGAAGATCTAGCTTAATCCATGTGCATGGTAGCAGATCATCTACTTTGCTTTTTTTTCAATTTTCTAAATCGCAGTTTCATCTCTACCCACATTTTTAGGTAAAGAACATGTGCATACTGTAGTTTGCACAAGCAGGAGATCTAGAAAATGTAATGGAGTGCGTGATCTACTGAATAGACATATAATAAAAAGAGGCATTTTCTTTCATCTCGGTACGTAATAAAACAGTGCTATTGGGTGCTCTCTTTACTAATGCAATTGCCTCACCCACTGTAAAAAAAACTCGAGTTTATATGGTCTTTTGTTTTGCACTATTACAATGTTAAGGCTGCTAATTTATGACATGTATAGATAAAAACACATACTACAACCAAATTAATTTATCCCGTGATGAAGTGTTACTTGCTTATTTCGTGACAACTTCAGCCAGAAATATAAAGTTGAGGGAAATCACACTTTGCTAAATGTTTCTACAGCCGTGTGTTATTCCCTAGCCACTGAGCAAATGTATCGACATACATATATTAGAAACATGGTCTGGTTTATGAATATGAAGTAAATTATATTAAGCAAATTCTCTTTGCTTGTTGAGTATTTTTGTTCGTTATGGCTAATATATGTACCCTCCAACTCATGATCTCTATGTCTAAATTTATTATCTGGGGAATTATGCGAACTTTTTTTTCTTTGTAACCAATATCACACAACACAAGATTTGATTGAGAACATCTATATACTTTTTTTTTTCTTTCTCATGATGATAAGTAGGTATGTGTGGAATTCAAGTTTGAGTCACATGTTTTGGCTTAGTGTTTCATTGTATAGGGACGAATGTATAAGACTGTTTTATGGGATGATGGCCTTTAGTGAAGGGGTTGTTAGGGGCATGAGAGGGTGGTTCTAGACCTTCACTTTACCCAACGCCGACGAAGAGCCAAGGGTAGACAACACGTTCGTCGATGACAAGAGAACTATCAATGTTCTATCGGCATTGGTGACAAACAATGATGATGAGCGACGTGTAAGTTTGTTGTCCCGTAGCAACGCACGGG
This sequence comes from Hordeum vulgare subsp. vulgare, assembly GCF_904849725.1. Classification (NCBI taxonomy): domain Eukaryota; kingdom Viridiplantae; phylum Streptophyta; class Magnoliopsida; order Poales; family Poaceae; genus Hordeum; species Hordeum vulgare. Next base: position 594,939,785 of record NC_058519.1, on the reverse strand, counting down.
CACTCAACTAGTACTTGGTAAAAGGTGGAAGGCTCGGCCTTTCTAGCCTGGTGTTTTGTTCCTACTTTGCCCCCTTGGTTTCGGCTACCGGTGTTATGTTCCATAATTGAGCGCTCCTAACACGATCGGGGTTGTTATGGGGACCCCCTTGATAATTCGTTTTAGATTAAGACTGGTCTCGCAAGGCCCAACTTTGGTACTACATTTGCCTAAACACCTAATAAAATTGCATAGGGACTTTCCGGACCCCGAGGATAATTTAATCAACCCCCGAGCCAGTGCTCCTCATGAGTGTTGGTCCAAATTGGCAGACTACGGGGCCACCGCGGGGCAACCCGAGGTTTGGTATCTCCTAGTGTGACCCATCCGTCGTGTCCTGAGAACGAGGTACGCGACTCCTATCGGGATCGTCGACACGTAGGGCGGCCTTGCTGGATTAGTTTTACCTTTGACGAAATACCTTGTGCATCGGGATTCCGGTGATGCTTTGGGTAATCTCAGAGTTGAGGTTTTCCACTAGGGAATCCGACGAGATCGCGAGCTTGGTGATTGAGGATTTCTATGCGGCTTGTGGTAATTTCTGACGGACTAGTTGGAGCACCCCTGCAGGGTTAAATCTTTCGGAAAGCCGTGCCCGCGGTTATGTGGAAACGTGGAAACTTTGTTTAACACTGGTTCTAGATAATTTGAAGTTAACTTAAATAAAACTTGCCAACTGTGTGCGTAACCATGACTGTCTCTTTCGTGAGTTCCTTCTCCGATCGAGGACACGGTGGGGTTATGTATGACGCAGGTAGGTGTTCAGGATCATTCATTTGATCATCAGTAGTCACGTCCGCTATGCGTAGATCTTCCCCCCTCTTTATTCTTGTACTCGTAAGTTTAGCCACCAGATATATGCTTAGCCGCTGCTGCAACCTCACCACTTAACCATGTCTCACCCATTAAGCTTTGCTAGTCTTGATACCTTTGGAAATGAGATTGCTGAGTCCCCTCTGGCTCACAGATTACTACAACACCAGTTGCAGGTACAGGTAAAGGTTACTTGACGCGAGCGCGTTGATTGTTCATTTGGAGTTGCTTCTTCTTCTTCTTCATCGATCTAGGATGGGTTCCAGGCCGACAGCCTGGGATAGCAAGGATGGACGTCGTTCTTGTTTTCTCGTTTGTTTTCGTCCGTAGTCGGACCATGCTCTTACTCTTGATGAATATGTAATGTACTGTTGTGACTCTGATGTAGCTTGTGGCGAGTGTAAGCGAATTCTATTATACATCTCTTCCTTTCAGTACATGTACTTGTAACGATATCCATTCTTGCGACACGACGAGATGCGCTTCTATCCCTGACGGGGCCCTCGTGCCAAATTGAGGATAGCGTTGCATCTTGGGTGTGACAGGCTATGCCGAGGGAGAGAGAGACGTGTGTCTGCAGCCCTCCCAATACCTCCACTATTTATAGGAGGGAGCGAGAGGGGGTGCGGCCACCCCTAGGGAAACCCTAGGTGGTGCGGCAGCCCTAGGAGGAGGAGGGGGCGGCGCCCTAGGGGTTGGCTTGCCACCCAAGGCAGCCCCCATGCCCTAGGGTTTGGCCCCTATGCGCCTTGGGCCTCCTCCCTTGCTCGCACCAGCCCACCAGGGGCTGGTTCACTTCCCCTTTCAGCCCATGTAGTCCTCCGGGACAGGTGAACCCTCCCGGTGGACCTCCGGTACCCTTTCGATGGTCCCGGTACAATACCGATACGCCCAAGATGCGACCCTATCCTCAATTTGGCACGAAGGCCTCGTCAGGGATAGAAGCGCATCTCGTCGTGTCGCAAGAATGGATATCGTTACAAGTACATGTACTGAAAAGAAGAGATATATATAGAATTGGCTTACACTCGCCCCAAGCTACATCAGAGTCACATCAGTACATTACATAATCATCAAGAGTAAGAGCATGGTCCGACTACGGACGAAATCAAACTACAAAAGAAGAAAGACGTCCATCCTTGCTAACCCAGGCTGCCGGCCTGGAACCCATCCTAGATCGATGAAGAAGAAGAAGAAGAAGCAACTCCAAATGAACAATCAACCCGCTCGCGTCAAATAACCTTTACCTGTACCTGCAAGTGGTGTTGTAGTAATCTGTGAGCCACAGGGGACTCAGCAATCTCATTTCCAAAGGTATCAAGACTAGCAAAGCTTAATGGGTGAGGCATGGTTAAGTGGTGAGGTTGCAGCAGCGGCTAAGCATATATTTAGTGGCTAAACTTACGAGTACAAGAAATAAGAGGGGGGGCGATCTACGCATAATGGACGTGAGCTACTGATGATCAAATGAATGATCCTGAACACCTACCTACGTCAGGCATAACCCCACCGTGTCCTCGATCGGAGAAAGAACTCACGAAAGAGACAGTCACGGTTACGCACACAGTTGGCATATTTTAATTAGGTTAACTTCAAGTTATCTAGAACCAGTGTTAAACAAAGTTTCCACGTTGCCACATAACCGCGGGCACGGCTTTCCGAAAGATTTAACCCTGCAGGGGTGCTCCAACTAGTCGATCACAAATTACCACAAGCCGCATAGAAATCCTCAATCACGAAGCTCGCGATCTCGTCGGATTTCCTAGTAGAAAACCTCAACTCTGAGATTACCCAAAGCATCACCGGAATCCCGATGCACAAGATATCTCGTCAAAGGTAAAACTAATCCAGCAAGGCCGCCCGACGTGTCGATGTACCCGATAGGAGCCGCGTATCTCGTTCGCAGGACACGACGGATGGAACTAGCTATGAGTGCCAAACCTCGAGTTTCCTCGCGGTGGCCCCGCAGGCAGACCGTTTGGGACCAACACCATCAGCACTGTCCCCTCCTGTTTATGTAAAATTTCTCCTCGGGTAGCGCTAACTCCCTATGCATTTCAGTATTATCAAATTATTATGTTGGGAAAATGTAAAACCAATGTTGGGCCTTGCCAGACCAGCTTTAATCTAAAACGAATTATCAAGGGGGTCCCCATAACAACCCCGATCATGTTAGGAGCGCTCAATTATGGAACATAACACCGGCAGCCGAAACTATGGGGGCAAAGGTGGAACCAAACCAGGCTAGAAAGGCCGAGCCTTCCACCTTTTACCAAGTATATAGGTGCATTAAATTAAATAGCATTTAATACGGTGATATAACAAGGTGTTATAGCATATATCTCCATACGTGGTTTTGGTAATTGATAACAATTCCTATGGACTAATGGTTGCCTTAAGTTATATTTATAGGATTTGTCCATAGGAGCTTCCTGAAGTCCATCTGTTGGGTTCAAGGAGTTTATATGTTGACCAAGATGTTATTCAAGTTATTATCCAAAGAATGGTCATATAAACACTAGGTTGATCAAGATCTCAGACAAAGAGCAAATCAAGATGATCAACACATTGCTTTTATTGCAATTTGTCCATAGGCACTTCTTGAAGTCCATCTGTTGGGTTCAAGGAGTTTATATGTTGACCAAGATGTTATTCAAGTTATTATCCAAAGAATGGTCGTAGAAACACTAGGTTGATCAAGATCTCAGACAAAGTGTAAATCAAGATGATCAACACACAAAGCGTATAAGATGTACCGAGAGGGATCAAGTGATCCCATGGTAAGGTAAGCATTGTCCATTACGTGTTTGTGTACTAACCCATGGTCTTTGTGAGACTCCTATGTGGGGGGTTAGGTGTGTTTCCATTGGGCTTGCGTCAAAAGGAAGATCTCATACAACCCATGAAGGATGATGTCAAGTGGTGATCGTCATCAAGATTGTGGTGTGCAAGTTCAAGTGGATCACCACGAATATATCATTGAAACTATTGTCAATGATCATGTGCTAACAAGGACAAGATCAAGATAAGCATTCCTGAGCACTACATGCTTGATTCTTGTGGATGTTCACATGGTGGATAGGACAAGATCAAGATAAGCATTCTTGAGCACTACATGCTTGATTCTTGTGGATGTTCACACATGGTGGACAAATGAAGATAAATACATAAGCTAGGATTTCCGCATTGTGTATGGGAAAGCTACTTGAAGACTTCATCATGTCTTGCTTTCAACTTGAGCCAAGAAGGAACAACAACATCAAGCTCAGGTGAAAGGGCTAACTCAAAGGTATCAGTTCCTTTGACGTTAGTTGTGCGGAGTGATGATCAGCGAATAAAAGTATACACTCAAGTATGGATCATCAGTACTCTTTTATGATTCTTGAGTCCTTAGGGATCCCGCACTATTGAGAGGGGATCACAGGTTTTGCGATGAACTTGCTCAAACTACATCATCACTTTCTGCTCAGACCACATCTCCACTGTTTTGTTGTTATCTGAAAACAGAACCAGTGCCTCGGACATCCGACTTTCTCCGGACGTCCGAGGACCGGACGACTAACTAGTTCGGAAATCCGGAATCCTATACCAGAGAAATCAGAGCCATATATCTCGGACTTCCGGCTACCTCCGGTCGTCCGAGGCCCGGATGTCCGGCCAAGTCCCGGAATTCCAGAAGCCTGCACCAGTAGAAGTTGAGTTCTATATCTCGGAAATCCGGCTTCCTCCGGACGACCGAGCGCCGGACGTCCGACACCCGTCGGAAATCCGGAACCTACCACCAGTAGAAGTTGAGCTGTATAACTCGGATTTCCGGTCCTCTCCGGACGTCCGTATGCTGATAAATTCAAATATGTTTAGGCACATCTACAGGCCTCGGACGACCGACCCCTGTCGGACGTCCGGCCGCTGATGAATTCAGAAGAGTTCCAGTCATGCCTAAAGGTCTCGGACGTCCGACCCTGGTCGGACGTCCGGTCCCTCGCGGACGCCCGGACTTCCGACAACTGTCGGACGTCCGGACCTTGTGTGACTTAAAGTGTCCCCATCGGCTCTTTTTCTCTCCCCACTATAAATACCCCCCTCCCACTTCGTGAGAGTGTGGCCCAACACAGCCTTATCCTCATAAGAACACACTTCCACCTCACACACATTTGCTCACTCCAAATCTTAGATCCCAAGAGCATCTGTGAGCCCCTTTGAGAGTTGTTCCAATCAAAAGATAGATCTTCTCCCTCCCCTTCTCTCAACCCAAGCTATTTGTGATTTGAGAAAGTTTTGAGCATTGCCCGTGATCTTGTTACTCTTGGAGGTTGGAGACTCCTAGGCGGTAGGAGTTCTTCGGAGAGGAATCAATCCCTGTGATTTCCCCCGGAAAAGTTTGTGAGGGTTTGGAAGCCACCTCAAAGGCTTACCACTAGTGGTTGAGAAACGCCTTCGTGGTGTTATCTCAAAGGGAGAATAGGGTGAGCCTTCGTGGCGTTGGTGTGCCTTCGTGGTAACATCCACCTCTCTAACGGTGACTAGCTTCCCTCCAAGGAAGTGAACATCGGGATACATCTTCGTCTCAGTGACCTTGGCTATCCTTAACCCTAACTCCTTACTTGTGGTTTACTTGTGTTATTTGAGCATACATACATTGCATATTGCTTGTGCTCGTTATATTGTGTTGGCCATTTCTTGTACAAGATTAATCATTCAAGCATACCCTCTATATCCACACGTTCATACTTGCAGCCCTTGATATATCGTGTTGATATAGTGTGATCTAGTATCTTGTGTTGTTCACCTACTTGTCGTGTGATATAGCTCAAGTAAGTTTGTGTGACTTACTTGTGCTTGTTAGTAACTGTATTGTGTCCACCTTGGTAGATCGTGTTGTTGATACACGTTGCAGTGCCTAGTGCATTTAGGATTTGTGCTTGACAAGTACCCTCTTAGTTTATTTCCGCATTAGGTTCAAGCCAAATCTGAAGAAGCTTTTAAATAGCCTATTCACCCCCTTCTAGGCGTCATAGAGGTCTTTTCAATTGGTATCAGAGCTAGGTCTCTCTTTAATTAGGTTTCACGACCTAGAGAGTATCGATGTCGACTATTGGATTAGTGCACAATGGCATCTTTGACTTTGATGGCACAAATTATACCCTATGGAGAATTCGTATGCTTCATCACTTTGGGGCCATGGGCCCAAATACTTTACGAATTGTTCTTGTAGGGATTGCCGACAAAAAGGATGATGCATCTTCATCTACTAATGAAATGTATCTTGATTGTGAGGCCTTTCTTGCCATTCATCGAACCATAAGTCCTGAAGTGTTCAAGTCTATCTCGACTTGCAAGTCAGCTCATGAAGTTTGGACTAAACTTGAAGATATATATGGTGGGTCCAATCTTTATGAAGACGGTATTATGATGAAGGAGTTGGTGCATGAGCTCTTCACTCTTTTCGATCTTAAAGAGTCCACCACTACTCCCATATCCGATTGCTTGCACACCTCAGCATCTTCAATCTCACAAGGTAATGACATGGTGAGTGAAGAAATATATGTTGATGAAAATGGCATAGCCTCTATGGACACGAGCATATCTAGCACCACACATAGTGTAAATTATTGTGCTGATAGGTCATGCGTTTCACCTAAAGATTCCTTGACAAATGTCTGTGGTGATATGCCTGCTTCCTCGTGTCCTCTTGATCAAAATATCTTGTTTCTCCCTAGTTGCTCTATGACTAACCATTTAGGGGAAATCAAGAAATATGAAGTACTTTTGACTAATGAAGAATCTGATTCACCAAAAGAATCATCATCAACTCCTCCAGTTCACATGTGCCTCATGGCAAGAGGTAATAATGAGGTATCATCTTCCCTGTGCAATAACGATGATATTTGCGATGAGGATGATGATGATGACTTGACTGAAAATATCTATGTGATCAGTAAAATTCTTCATAAAGCTAAAATAACTCTCTTCAAAGGTTCCAAGATGTTCTTGCTTACTTTGAAAACTGTAATGATTCACTTAATCATGAACAAGCTAAAAGTGAACAACTTGAACATGAACTTGAGAAGAGTCATCAAGCATGTAGAGACTAAAGATCTTCAAAAGGAGAGATTGAAGTTGCTCATGATAAACTTAAAAGGGATTTTGAGGTCCTTCTCCTTGAATGCAATAATGTCAAGGGAGAGCTAATCAAAACCTCTAAGATCTATGAGGAGCTTCAATCCACTCATGAGAAGTCTCTATTTGCTACTTACTCCTCTCATATTGTTGATGATACTTGTACATCTAACTCTACCTCTCTTGAAGTATCAACATTGAAGGAGAATGTTGAGCTACGTGCTCAACTTGATTTACTAACTAGCAATTATGGGAAGTTGGAAGAAAACCATGTAATGCTCACAAACTCTCATGCCGATCTTCTAACATCCCATAATGTGCAAAAGTTAGCTCATGAGGCTATCATCACCGAGGTAACATCAAGCGAGCCTCATGTGGACAATGGCACTACTTCTAGTCAAAGTACTATATTTCCATGTGCTAGTCCTCGTAATTCGTCTAATCATAATGTTGCAACCTTGTGTGATGAATTACTTTCCTTGCCTTGTTGCTCTAACATTGAAGCTTACACTTCCTCTAGTACTTGCAATGATACTAACCGTGCAGAGGAAATCAAAGAGCTCAAGGCCCAAGTCACTTCTTTGAAGAAAGACTTGGAACGGTGTCATGAAGGGATGCCCACACTCAACAACGTCCTGTGTGAGCAAACATCTCCGAATGACAAACATGAGTTTGGAGTAAACTCAAACAAGAACAAGAGGGGCCTAGAACAAGTCAAGAATTCGGCCAAAATCATTTGCTTCAAGTGCAAAGTTAAAGGGCACCATGTTAGATCTTGCCCTCTGAAGACGAAGTCTCAAAGTCACAAGCAACAAGGGAAGCGGCCACAAACTCAATCACATATTCAACTACAAGTTGAAGGAAGGCCTCTTCCCAATAAGACCCAAGCCAACACTCCCCCAGGTGAGAAATCAACTGGGAAGAAAGCAGAGGGTAGATGTTGCTACTTATGTCGTGAGAAGGGTCACGTCGCTTCGTCTTGCACAAGAGGTAACTTATCCAAACCAATCACTATTGATGATATCTATTCCCTTGGGAAGGATAAGGGTCACAATGTGTTTGCCAAGTTTGTTGGTACTCAAAATGGTCTCAAGAAAAGAACCATTTGGGTTGCCAAGCCTATTGTGATTAACCTCTTAGGACCCAACGTAGTTGGGGACCAACAAGCTCAAAGTTGATCAATAGGTGACTATGGAGGACATTAGAGACTTGGATACATAATGAAGAATTAAGGGGTCTTCATCATTCATATTATCTCAAGCCAAGTCATTTGGATTATCGAGTTTCTATCTTATATCCAATGTGCCTCCTTACGGTAACTTATACTTAAACTGTTTACATTGTGAGGTGCTTGCCCCCTTTTGCATGTTGTGGTTTTGTACCTTGCATGCATTTGTATATGTTGTGTTTCCAACTTGCCTATCTTGAGTAATCAAGTATGTGTATGTTGGTTTGCACATCATGTACATGTGAGTCTTGTATTGAGCCTATTTGCATCTTGCCTATATTTTTGTTGGCTCTTGTGAGAGATTAATGGATTATCCCATTGTGGGGGAGTAATGTGCTTTGCACACCTCTCAATCCTATAAATGTGTATACATGGGGAATACCACTTAGTTTTGATATTTCAAGATTATCTAGTTTCTATGTGGTATGTCTTACTCATGAGAAATTCAAATTCTATATGGTCCATTAATTATCTCTTGTTGGTTTCAATTTGCCACTTGTTAATATTGTTGGTTATCACATTATGGGGGAGTAATACGCTATGTGCATATTACGAACCTAGAAAATGTGTACATTTGAGGTGTTGCCACTTAGTGTTGATATTGTAAATTATCCTGTTCCTAGGTGGCATGTTATCTCTACAAGTGTCATTTTCTTGCGTTTTATGGGTAAAGATGATCTTGGATATATTTGTGATCTACCAATGAGTATCATTTCAAAAATACTTCTTGACGTTGACAATTGGTATTCCCATCATGTGATTGGAATTGATAATCATCTTTATATTGGATTTTGTGTTTTGTTTGTCTTTCTTGCCTCTTATGAATCTATTTTTAACATGTCTAGTGTGGTTATAGATATAGAGAAAGTGATGATCCCATCGTGTGCGTTGTTTATTCAAATGCAAATTCTATATAATGCACGTCCCTTGGGGGAGCTATCCTATTCTCTTTAAAACACTCTCTTTATTCACCCATCATAAAATCATTTGATCCCCATCAAGTGTGTGTTGATGGGAGGCAAGTCTTGCTCTTTATGATGCTTTGTGCCATCATGAAAATTTGTAGAGGGCTTTGTTTGTTGGAACCTATCTCTCTCTTGGAAACTAGATACCTCGTGTTTGTTTTCCTTCAATTGGTTTCTTGTTGCCTTCTAATTGGCATGTGTCAATGGATATCTCATTCCTTGAGGTATCTTTTAATTGATATCCTTCAAGTGATAGTTCTTTTTGTTTTAGGATCTTATTATCACTTGATACCTTGTCTTTTGGTGACCTATCAACTTTGTGTTGAGTTGATTCTTAAGAGTCTTGAGCATGCGTATCATATCTACTATATACAACTTCTTTTGCTTGCTTTCCTTCTTTGACCCAATATATAGGGGAAATTCCACCTTGTCATAAATTGGCTAAAGTGTGCATGAAATTCAAATTCATATCTATATGCACATATGTATGTGGAGTTTGTCCTATGTATTGCTGGTTTTCTAACTCTTTGGTCCCAATGAGTTTGGGCACCATTTTGTTTGTTTTGTTGTTCCAGGAACAACTGGAGATGCATTGGATGCTCGGCTCACCTATAAGGAAGATGTTGAGACCATGTGATTATTGGAGCCAAGTTAGGATGATCAAAGAACAACCATCTACTACATCAATGCAATGTTGTCTCGGTAACAAGTATCCACATCATGCACTCTTTTCTTACAAAGGACCCAACCTGTCTTTTCTTTTCCAGGTTGCATCATGGCATGAATCTCTTGATTCATTCTTGTAGTACTTGTTTGCTTTCTCAAAGCATCCGAACGATGATGTCTTACTACTAGTTGGGATGTCTTTGATGTTCGTATGTTGGAAGTTCATATTATACAATAAGAAAATATTAGGCCAGGTGCTATGCTTCCAAGCAAAAGATTTCATTGATATATTTATGACTTCCTTTGGATATCTAGTTTGCTCCTTCTTGTAACCATTTTATGTGTATATCCTTCTTGGTGGACAAATATCATCATGATTGTCTTCCACTTAGAATCTTTTACACATGAGAGAAGTTACATCTCTAATTGATATCCTCTTTTCTTTCACGTCCATCGTTGCATTTCCTCTTTCAAGTTTTTTTTGATGGCTTCGTGAAAGGATTTGTTTTGTGTGCGCATCTTATTTCTACATCTTGATGCACTCTTTGGCAGTGAAGATTATTTTTTCCTCATGCTTGTCTTGATGAGGGTTTTGCCATTTTCAATTAGTATCCCTCCTCTTGACAAGGTTCTTACTTCCTATCTTCACAATGGGTTGTCACAAGCGTTGGTTCTTATTTTGTTTATTAGTAAACTTGTGAACCCATTTTCTAGTATGTGTGTGTGGGAATGATATGTCTTGCACTTTGTATCTCATTTCATCAAGACTATGTTGATGAGAAATGCTCATCCCTATCTTAGTCTTCTCAAGTGCTTTGCCATGACTCATACACATTACTTTGTTTGAGCCTATTCTTAAGTTGCTTCTATTACATGTTGCTCAAACATTTGTTTTGTGCAATTGATATGCTTATTGTCTCATCTATCCTCTTGCACTCGTTGTGTGTTTTATAAATTCTGGGGGAGCAACGATCCTATTTTGTGCACCTGTGTCAAATGCAATAATATCATATTAGTGCACAAATCATGGGAAGCTTCTCTAGTTTTTGATAAAGCACTATGTTGTCTTTATCATAATATCTTTTATTCATGTGGTTCGAAGGACCATATGATTGTTTGTTCCATCTGGAATCCTTTGATTTCCTGCCTCTATCTTTGTATGTCTTTGTGGCATACGATTCTTTTTGCAATTTTTGGGTCCTTAATATAGTTTGTTTTCCTCCAACTACTTATCATTGTATTTTTATATTTTTCTGCACTCATTTGGTGAGAAGTACAAACTTTTTGGAGGACCACCTACTATATTTGCCTTCTAAACTGTTCGTCCATTTTGGCAATCGATGCCAATGGGGGAGAAGTTTAGAGAGTTTACTTTGGATATGTTTAGAGGGTTTTGCTTTTATTGCGTAAGCATTTACATCTTGCTCACATGCATTATTACCTTGTATGTGTGCGCTTGGTTATGCTTATTTCCTTATATAAACTCTCTTGAAGTGGTTGTCTTCAATTACCAAAATGGGGGAGATTGTTAGAGCATATACCTCCATATGTGGTTTTGGTAATTGATGACAATTCCTATGGACTAATGGTTGCCTTAAGTTATATTTACAGGATTTGTCCATAGGAGCTTCCTGAAGTCCATCTGTTGGGTTCAAGGAGTTTATATGTTGACCAAGATGTTATTCAAGTTATTATCCAAAGAATGGTCATAGAAACACTAGGTTGATCAAGATCTCAGACAAAGAGCAAATCAAGATGATCAACACATTGGTTTTATTGCAATTTGTCCATAGGCACTTCTTGAAGTCCATCTGTTGGGTTCAAGGAGTTTATATGTTGACCAAGATGTTCTTCAAGTTATTTTCCAAAGAATGGTCGTAGAAACACTAGGTTGATCAAGATCTCACACAAAGAGTAAATCAAGATGATCAACACACAAAGCGTATAAGATGTACCGAGAGGGATCAAGTGATCCCATGGTAAGGTAAGCATTGTCCATTACGTGTTTGTGTACTAACCCATGGTCTTTGTGAGACTCCTATGTGGGGGTTAGGTGTGTTTCCATTGGGCTTGCGTCAAAAGGAAGATCTCATACAACCCATGAAGGATGATGTCAAGTGGTGATCGTCATCAAGATTGTGGTGTGCAAGTTCAAGTGGATCACCACGAATATATCATTGCAACTATTGTCAATGATCATGTGCTAACAAGGACAAGATCAAGATAAGCATTCCTGAGCACTACATGCTTGATTCTTGTGGATGTTCACATGGTGGATAGGACAAGATCAAGATAAGCATTCTTGAGCACTACATGCTTGATTCTTGTGGATGTTCACACATGGTGGACAAATGAAGATAAATACATAAGCTAGGCTTTCCGCATTGTGTATGGGAAAGCTACTTGAAGACTTTATCATGTCTTGCTTTCAACTTGAGCCAAGAAGGAACAACAACATCAAGCTCAGGTGAAAGGGCTAACTCAAAGGTATCAGTTCCTTTGACGTTAGTTGTGCGGAGTGATGATCACCGAATAAAAGTATACACTCAAGTATGGATCATCAGTACTCTTTTATGATTCTTGAGTCCTTAGGGATCCCGCACTATTAAGAGGGGATCATAGGTTTTGCGATGAACTTTCTCAAACTACATCATCACTTTCTGCTCAGACCACATCTCCACTGTTTTGTTGTTATCTGAAAACAGAACCAGTGCCTCGGACATCCGGCTTTCTCCGGACGTCCGAGGACCGGACGACTGACTAGTTCGGAAATCCGGAATCCTATACCAGAGAAATCAGAGCCATATATCTCGGACTTCCGGCTACCTTCGGACGTCCGAGGCCCGGATGTCCGGCCAAGTCCTGGAAATCCGGAAGCCTGCACCAGTAGAAGTTGAGTTCTATATCTCGGAAATCCGGCTTCCTCCGGACGACCGAGCGCCGGACGTCCGACACCCGTCGGAAATCCGGCTTCCTCCGGACGACAGGCCTCGGACGACCGACCCCTATATCCACACGTTCATACTTGCAGCCCTTGATATATCGTGTTGATATAGTGTGATCTAGTATCTTGTGTTGTTCACCTACTTGTCATGTGATATAGCTCAAGTAAGTTTGTGTAACTTACTTGTGCTTGTTAGTAACTGTATTGTGTCCATCTTGGTAGATCGTGTTGTTGATACACGTTGCAGTGCCTAGTGCATTTAGGATTTGTGCTTGACAAGTACCCTCTTAGTTTATTTCCGCATTAGGTTCAAGCCAAATCTGAAGAAGCTTTTAAATAGCCTATTCACCCCCCTCTAGGCGTCATCGAGGTTATCACATGGAAGCAACTGCACCTGCAACTAGAAACGCTAGCACAGGGTTAAGTCAGCAGTAACATAGCCAATCAGTGGTTTGCTAGCTTGAACAGGTTGAAGGTTTCATGGCATTGTTGAGAGGCTGATATTTAACATGTGGTAGGCAACAAGACATCGATATAAGCGATAAAACTAGCATGGAAATGATAGTAATGGTATCTAGGGAAATGATCATCTTGCCTGAGATCCCGCTTGGAAGAAGAATGCCTCCGTGAAGCAGACGAACCGACGTAGTCGAACGGGTCCTCACAATCCGACACGCCGCGGAACTCTATCGAGACGAAGCAAACCGGAAACACAAATCAACACACGGAATTCACCACACGATGCACAACACATATGATGCATGAGCAGTTGAATACATGCAAGACACGGCATGACAATTCACGTCATACAAACACTACACATTAAGTGAAGTTCAATATGCAACGAGTTGCATATTGACGAAACTCCACGTTTAATTATTTAGTTCTATCCCGACTAGATACACGGCAATATTAAATGTGGTTAAATATGGGAAGAGGTGAAGCGTAATTAAACTACCTATCTAGGAATTTTAAATGAGGTCGGAAATGACATATAGCACCTCTGAAACGACCTCACATGTTAATTTACAATTCTGTCCAGATCTGAATTAACACATTTAATTAGTTGTTAAACAGAAAAACAAATAGGTTCACGTGATTCTACGCGTGATTTCAAGCAATTTACATATCAAGAACATCTCCAACGGAGCTACGGTTCAAAAGATACAAGCATCGCAAGATATGATGGCATGAATGCAACATGTGTGCAACGGCGGTCACAAGCACTTCTAAACATACAAACAGAAATAGAAGATGAAACTACACGAGATTCTAAGAAAGTTTCATGTAGGACACGATCAAATCGGAGCTACGGATCAAAAACTACGAGCTAAACAAGAAATCACTACAATCTGCCAAAATCAGCCACATAGCATATTCTACACCCCACAACTACGAGCTACACAACTCCGATATAATTAACCAAGGCATGACACGAAAGAGAGAAAGATGCACTACTACAAAAAACTAACAACAAATAGCATGGCATCATGGATCACTAGGGAAAGAAGACACAAAATGGCATCCCACACACTATTACAGACTTAGTGAAAATTACACCTCATGAAAGTGCAGTTTTCGATCTGAAGCAATATTGACAGCAGCAAAACCTATAGCTACAGGACTCCAAATGGCATGAAAATTTACAGCATGCTAGATAAACACAAGGGGTACAACTAACTCCATTGGACCAACCTCAAAAGAGGTACAGATCACAAAATACAAGCAAGACAAGGCAGCAACAAAATATAACAGATTCCAGACTTAGAAATATTTCAGCTCCTCCAAATTAGCACTATTTCTAGCAACTTGAGAGCTACCCAACCACACCTAAACATGCATTTCTATTGCAACCAAAAATACCAGGGGCTAGTCTAAACACCCAAGAACAACTCCCTAGTTGACAACTCCGTTAAACGACGCACGGAATAAATCCTACGAATTAAACAAAAGGGCAACATGGCAAAATATCGCGCGAACTAACTTCCTCAAAAACTAAAACTAATTGCACAGAAAAATCCATGGGATTTTTCTACCCCGGAAACATATATAATATGTGGGGTTGCAGAACAAAATAATGCCACACATAAATGCGAGAAAATAACCTATACACGAAAAAATAAACTACCTGCAAACCCTACACGCAAAAAATACCAATGTCTACTCTAAATTACATGGCAAAGGGGTTCCTAAAAGATGAACATTTATTCTACGGCATACGAGCAATCCGGTCTTGGGCGAAAAATATCTACGGGACGAAACAATAAAGACAACACACGTATCTAGGCATATGGCACGCTAAACGACTTCAAATAAAAATACAAGTTGTGAAATCGGATTGTACGTGAAATTCTACAAAAAAAGCATATACAACTCATCGCGATTCGACATACGGATTAAAAGATACGTACGTTTTAATATCGTCTACTCCCTGAAATTTAACTAACCGGAAAATAACCTAAATATCTAACGGGCCGAGTTGGGGCGCAATATAGCAAAACAGTGCATGGGGAAAAATAGAGGGCTCGGGGGATGCTCACCTTAGTAGGTCTCGGCCTGGTCAGAAGGGGTCTGGGCCGGCTGCTGGAGCTGCTGGCTTGGGCCGAGGCGGAGGAGAGGTGGGCCTCGGGGCGCTCCTTGGGCCGAGCAGGAGGCGCGCTGGGCCGGTGCGGCGCTGGCGCTGGCGTTGCGTGGGCGAGTTGTCCTCCCACACGAGACGAAGCGGCAGCGCCGCTGGGATGCCGGCGAACGCGACGGCGCAGGGGAGGCGGAGTGCACTCCGGCGGGCGCCACAAGATGGTGGCGAGGGGCGGCTTCCTCGAGGTCTGGCTATGGCCGGTTCCTTGGCCAGAGGCAATCGCGGAGGCCGGCGGCGGAAGGCAACAAGGCGAGCGGAGGCGGCGGGTGCTCGCAGCACAGAGACCCGGCGTGGGGAGGTGCGGCTCACAGGGCGGCGACTTGCTGGCAGCGGCGAAGCACATGCGTCGAGGGGGCGCGCAGAGGTCCTCGGGGCGGCGGCCATGGGATATCGTGGGCGGCGCGCAGATGGCGGGGCAGGGTCCGAGGCGGCGAGGCTCCGGCCGTTGGTGGGCGGCGGCCGGCGAGGGAGGTGCGGCGGCGCGGGCAGGAGCCTGGGGGCGGCGCGGCCACGGGGAGCACGGGGCACGGGGGAGCGGGGGAGCACGGGAGGCGGCGGCGGCGGCGGATGGGCCTCGCCCGGGCCCGATCTGGGCCTGGCGGGCCGGCGGCGCCAGGGAGGAGAGAGGAGGAGGGTTGGCTGCGCTAGGGTTAGGTTTGGCACGGGAAACGAGGTAGGGGGAGAGGGGGCTGTCTAAAACATATGCTGGAGGGGGGTATTTATAGAGAAAAGAGGGGCTCGGTTAACCGGAATCGCGTTCTCGATCCAACCGCGGGGTCGGATTCGGACGATTCCGAATGCAGGAACGGTTACGAGGCCGTGTAGAATGGGTATCCGGTGACGAGAGGGGAAACGGGTGGCGCGGCAACGCGTTTTAAAACACCAACAAACGTCCGATGAATAACCGAAGACGGTGCCGCTACGGTCGACCGTTCGGGTACCAGACGAACTCCGATCGCGACGAAATTCGACAGGCGGCCTAGCTTTAACTAATTACGACTGCATGCCAAGTTTCACCCCGATCAGAGAAAGTTTTACACCCACTTTTGAAAACAAGATTTAAACATTGCCGCGGGCGCGTGCGAGTGTGGTCGGGCTCAGAACGGTCAACGACGAACGCGAAGAGAATCGGCAACTAATAACGGATGCAAGTTTTGAAAACTGGTGGCAACGGAGATGCAGATGCAATGCAGATGATGCGAATGATGCGATGATGATGCGACAAAAGAAAATAGACACACGACGAAAACGGAATAGAAGGGGAATCTTGTGGAACGTCGGCATCGGGCTGTCACAACTCTCCTAGACTACAAGAGGATCTCGCCCCGAGATCCAAGAATGAAAGGGGGAGAGGATGAGAACGAACAAGAGGTAAAAACTTAGTCGCTTCTTTGACAAACGAGTGAAACCAACGATCCTTGAAGGTTGCAATGAGATGAGGAGTGATATGGGAAAGAAGCAAGAATTTACGGAAAATTTTGGCAGCACTTCGGTAGGAAAAAAGGACCAAAAAATCGATAAGAAGAGAGAATTACACAATATGCACCACAAACAACTAAGTAGAGCAAGGGAACACCATGATCTTGATAGAACAACAAGATTGACCCGAAGAGCAACATCACAAGGCCTCCGGAAGAAGAGAATATGAACTAGCTCATACGGAAGAAGATAATGAAGAAAGAATGACAACTACTAACTCCAATGAACTTGGCAAGCACCCTTGCGAGAAGAATTGAACGGAGTTGTTGGAAAAACAACAATGAAAGAACAAGATAGTAGTGGGCTTATGGAAACCTTTTAAACTAATGTAGTGACAACCAGCCACTAACAGAAACAAGGATTGATTGGGAGAAACAAGATAAGAACAATTATTTACACCAAAAGGATACATTGAGAACTTGGATTAATGACAAGCACCATGATAGCAACAATCCATAAGAAAAGCTTTAGGTGAAATCCAAACCAAGATATCTCAATGAAGGAATCATGGGTTGAAATATCTCATGATCATAGAATTGGTGGGTTTAATTATGTCATTCCTGAAAGAGAATCTCTTCGAGACTCCTACACTAACAAGAATGCTATAATACCACCTCAAAGGAAAAAGGAAGAACAATTGCACATATAAATGCAAGAGAAAGGATACTTGAGGTTCTCCAACAAGAATCTTGAAGAACACTTGAAAGTGAATTGAAACCTTGATGAACCACCAAGAAGGACCTCCGTATACAAATGAATGATGCAAAGATATCAAGGTAGAAAAGAATAAGATTATGACCTTGCCAGGATTTAGAAGAAGCCTCACAAAGATATACTAAAAGAACTTGGAACTCCGGAAAAGAAGGATAAGCACTTGCGAAAAAATTGATATCATGAGTCACTTCGGAAGAAGAATTGAAAGGTTGAGCCAATATGAGAATTAATTCAAATAGCACTTGAAGAAGGGATATCACTGATGAAATTCATACTTACGTCCTAGTTGAAAAGATTTAGAGATCTCTGGAAAAATAGAAAAGACATATAAGATCCTGTGAAAAACCTGTGGGTTATGGGCCCACTCAAAGAAACCACCGTTAGAAAAGATTGCTAGAACAAGAGATATTGCACCGGTATGAAGAGAACTAGATGAGATTGAGAGCCTTGAAATAATTAAAAGAATTGAGAACAAGAATTCTGAGATGACTTCAACGCTCCGGATAGAATAGAGAGAAACGACAACAAGAAGATAGACTGATAAAAATTTCCAACGTAGGAAAGAATTACAAGGATGAATGGATAAGATGACACCGACAACTAAATTAAATTCACCGGTAAGGATGACAAGATTGAATAAAGATGAACACGAAGCTCCTGAGAATCTTCACAATGGATCACCGGATAGGACACGGAATAAAAGATAGCGGAAGCAACAATGAAAAGAAAACTCTTGGATGAAAATTGAATCACTGAAGAAAAAGGGTGTGAGGGCGGGGAAAACCCAAGACAACTTGAGACAGATGAGATGAACTCCGGAATAAAATGAGAGAATGATCTTGCAAAATTAGATAAGATTGAATTCAGTTGAAGAGAAGCACACCGGTTGAATGGAATTGATACGATGACTCCGGTTGAAAGGAATTGATAGGACAATTGATAGAGCAAAAGAATTAGTACTCATAAAAATATGAGAACGCCACTTAGGAAAGATCTGAAACACCACTTGACATCGAAGCAACTTGAATTAACATATTCCAACAAAACAAAGGGTGCGGCTTATGAAAGAAGCCAGAACAAACTCATGAGAAAGATTTCGTTCAATATTTTCGTGGACAGGAATCCACTAGATGTCGAACCCCTACCTAACATCATGCATTTGTTGGAAGATTGTCCTATAAGCAACCACTTGAACTCCCACCTATGAATTCCCGAAATATCTGGTCATGCAATCTGGTACACGGATAAAAGGAGTAATATCACACAACTCCTATACTAACTCGTCACCTATATCACATCCACCAACACACAACCAGAATCTCGGACCTTCATCGACAACAGACCCTCGTGATCACAACGATACAAAGTATGGCAGTACTCCCGAACAATCTGCACCAGTACTGGGGACATCGGGGTTATCTCGCCATTACTAGTATTGAAGCAATTACGAATATCCTTCATTCTGAGACACAAAGAAATCTGAATGATAACGATGTGCTCGAGAATCCCCTGGAGCTCAACTCCCCTGAAACTTAAGGCAGATAGGAGGCACCAAGACAGAACTCCGTCACATCGGCATCATATAGATTCCAAAAATATCCACGTGATCCTAAAAAAATTTTGAGTGAGAAGAGGAGTAGAATTAAATTATTACGTCAAGATTCCTCACCAGAGCATAGAAGAGGAGAAAAAAGAATCCTACTCTCCGATATATAACTAGACTCAAAGTAGTTTTTTCACTAGACTCGACTCGGCCAAGTTCGATCAATCAAGGGAGCTCCTAGGTCGGTACTGCTCTGATACCAACTTGTCACACCCAAGATGCGACCCTATCCTCAATTTGGCACGAAGGCCTCGTCAAGTATAGAAGCGCATCTCGTCGTGTCGCAAGAATGGATATCGTTACAAGTACATGTACTGAAAAGAAGAGATATATATAGAATTTGCTTACACTCGCCACAAGCTACATCAGAGTCACATCAGTACATTACATAATCATCAAGAGTAAGAGCAGGGTCCGACTACGGACGAAATCAAACGACAAAAGAAGAACGACGTCCATCCTTGCTAACCTAGGCTGCCGGCCTGGAACCCATCCTAGATCGATGAAGAAGAAGAAGAAGAAGCAACTCCAAATGAACAATCAACGCGCTCGTGTCAAATAACCTTTACCTGTACCTACAACTGGTGTTGTAGTAATCTGTGAGCCACAGGGGACTCAGCAATCTCATTTCCAAAGGTATCAAGACTAGCAAAGCTTAATGGGTGAGGCTGTTGGAAATATGCCCTAGAGGAAATAATAAATTAGTTATTATTATATTTCTTTGTTCATGATAATCATTTATTATCCAAGCTATAATTGTATTGATTGGAAACACAGTGCATGTGTGGATACATAGACAAAAGACTGTCCCTAGTAAGCCTCTAGTTGACTAGCTCGTTGATCAAAGATGGTCAAGGTTTCCTGACCATGGGCAAGTGTTGTCACTTGATAACGGGATCACATCATTAGGAGAATCATGTGATGGACTAAGACCCAAACTAATATACGTAGCATGTTGATCGTGTCATTTTGTTGCTACTGTTTTCTGTGTGTCAAGTATTTATTCCTATGACCATGAGATCATATAACTCACTGACACCGGAGGAATACTATGTGTGTATCAAACGTCACAACGTAACTGGGTGGCTATAAAGATGCTCTACAGGTATCTCCAAAGGTGTTCGTTGAGTTAGTATGGATCAAGACTGGGATTTGTCACTCCGTGTGACGGAGAGGTATCTCGGGGCCCACTCGGTAATACAACATCACACACAAGCCTTGCAAGCAATGTGACTTAGTGTAAGTTGCAGGATCTTGTATTACGGAACGAGTAAAGAGACTTGCCGGTAAACGAGATTGAAATAGGTATGCGGATACTGACGATCGAATCTCGGGCAAGTAACATACCGAAGGACAAAGGGAATGACATACGTGATTATATGAATCCTTGGCACTAAGGTTCAAACGATAAGATCTTCGTAGAATATGTAGGATCCAATATGGGCATCCAGGTCCCGCTATTGGATATTGACCGAGGAGTCTCTCGGGTCATGTCTACATAGTTCTCGAACCCGCAGGGTCTGCACACTTAAGGTTCGACGTTGTTTTATGCGTATTTGAGTTATATGGTTGGTTACCGAATGTTGTTCGGAGTCCCGGATGAGATCACAGACGTCACGAGGGTTTCCGGAATGGTCCGGAAACGAAGATTGACATATAGGATGACCTCATTTGATTACCGGAAGGTTTTCGGAGTTACCGGGAATGTACCGGGAATGACGAATGGGTTCCGGGTGTTCACCGGGGGGGGGGGGGGCAACCCACCCCGGGGAAGCCCATAGGCCTTGGGGGTGGCGCACCAGCCCTTAGTGGGCTGGTGGGACAGCCCAAGAAGGCCCTATGCGCCATAGGAAGAAAATCAAAGAGAAAAGGAAAAAAAGAGGAGGTGGGAAAAGGGGGAAGGACTCCTCCTTCCAAACCTAGTTGGACTCGGTTTGGAAGGGGAGGGTTGCCCCCTTGGCTGGGCCGACCCCCTTGGGAGTCCTTGGACCCCAAGGCAAGGCTCCCCCTCCTCCCCCTATATATACGGAGGTTTTAGGGCTGGTTTGAGACAACTTTTGCCACGGCAGCCCGACCACATATCTCCACGGTTTTACCTCTAGATCGCGTTTCTGCGGAGCTCGGGCGGAGCCCTGCTGAGATAAGATCACCACCAACCTCCGGAGCGCCGTCACGCTGCCGGAGAACTCTTCTACCTCTCCGTCTCTCTTGCTGGATCAAGAAGGCCGAGATCATCGTCGAGCTGTACGTGTGCTGAACGCGGAGGTGCCGTCCGTTCGGCACTAGATCGTGGGACTGATCGGGGGACGGTTCGCGGGGCGGATCGAGGGACGTGAGGACGTTCCACTACATCAACCGCGTTCACTAACGCTTCTGCTGTACGGTCTACAAGGGTACGTAGATCACACATCCCCTCTCGTAGATGGACATCACCAGGATAGGTCTTCGTGCGCGTAGGAAATTTTTTGTTTCCCATGCGACGTTCCCCAACAGTGGCATCATGAGCTAGGTTCATGCGTAGATGTCTTCTTGAGTAGAACACAAAAGTTTTTGTGGGAGGTGATGTGCGTTTTGCTGCCCTCCTTAGTCTTTTCTTGATTCCGCGGTATTGTTGGATTGAAGCGGCTTGGACCGACATTACTCGTACGCTTACGAGAGACTGGTTTCATCGCTACGAGTAACCCCGTTGCTCAAAAATGACTGGCAAGTGTCAGTTTCTCCAACTTTAGTTGAATCGGATTTGACCGAAGAGGTCCTTGTATAAGGTTAAATAGCAATTCATATATCTCCGTTGTGGTGTTTGCGTAAGTAAGATGCGATCCTACTAGATACCGATGGTCACCACGTAAAACATGCAACAACAAAATTAGAGGACGTCTAACTTGTTTTTGCAGGGTATGCTTGTGATGTGATATGGCCAACGATGTGATGTGATATATTGGATGTATGAGATGATCACGTTGTAATAGATAATATCGACTTGCACGTCGATGGTACGGCAACCGGCAGGAGCCATAGGGTTGTCTTTAAACTAACGTTTGTGCTTGCAGATGCGTTTACTATTTTGCTAGGATGTAGCTTTAGTAGTAATAGCATGAGTAGCACGACAACCCCGATGGCGACACGTTGATGGAGATCATGATGATGGAGTTCATGGTGTGACGCCGGTGACAAGAAGATCGTGCCGGTGCTTTGGTGATGGAGATCAAGAAGCACGTGATGATGGCCATATCATGTCACTTATGAATTGCATGTGATGTTAATCCTTTTTTGCACCTTATCTTGCTTAGAATGACGGTAGCATTATGAGGTGATCTCTCACTAAAATTTCAAGACGAAATTGTGTTCTCCCCGACTGTGCACCGTTGCGACAGTTCTTTGTTTCGAGACACCACGTGATGATCGGGTGTGATAGACTCAACGTTCACATACAACGGGTGCAAAACAGTTGCACATGCAGAACACTCGGGTTAAGCTTGACGAGCCTAGCATGTGCAGACATGGCCTCGGAACACATGAGACTGAAAGGTCGAGCATGAATCGTATAGTTGATATGATTAGCATAGAGATGCTTAGCACTGAAACTATTCTCGACTCACGTGATGATCGGACTTGAGATAGTGGATTTGGATCATGTACCACTCAAATGACTAGAGAGATGTACTTTTTGAGTGGGAGTTCTTAAGTAATATGATTAATTGAACTAATTGTCATGAACATAGTCTAATGGTCTTTGCGAATTACGATGTAGCTTGCGCTATAGCTCTACTGTTTTATATATGTTCCTAGAGAAAATTTAGTTGAAAGTTGATAGTAGCAAACTTTGCAGACTAAGTCTGTAAAACCGAGGATTGTCCTTGTTGCTGCGCAGAAGACTTATGTCCTTCATGCACCACTCAGTGTGCTGCACCTCGAGTGTCGTCTGTGGATGCTGTGAACATCCGACAGACACGTTTCTGATGACTACACGATAGTTCAGTGCAAAATACTTAATGGCTTAGAAGCAAGGCGCCGAAGATGTTTTGGAACGTCACGGAACATAAGTGATGTTCTAAAGAGATGAAATTGTGATTTCATGCTTGTGCCCTTGTTAAGAGGTACGAGACCTCCGATAAGATTCTTTGTCCACAAAGTAAAGGAGAAAAGCTCAATCATTTAGCATGTGCTCAGATTGTCTGAGTACGACAATCGCTTGAATCAAGTGGGAGTTAATCTTCCAGATGAGATAGTGATGGTTCTCCAAAGTCACTGCCACCAAGATGTGAGAGCTTCGTGATGAACTATAACATATCAAGGATAGATACAATGATCCTTGAGCGATGAGCGATGTTTGACACTGCGAAAGTAGAAATCAAGAAGGAGCATCAATAGTTGATGGTTAGTAAAACCACTAAGTTTCGAGAAAGGCAAGGGCTAGAAGGGATACTTCGTGAAATGGCAAAACAGTTGCTGCACTAATGAAGAGACCCAAGATTAAACCCAAACCCGAGACTAAGTGCTTCTGTAATGAGGGGAACAGTCACTGAGGCGGAGCAACTCTAGATACTTGGTAGATAAGAAGGCTGGCAAAAGTTGAAAGAAGTATATTTGATATACATAATGTTGATGTGTACTTTACTAGTACTCCTAGTAGCACAAGGGTATTAGATATCGGTTCGGTTGCTAAGTGATTAGTGACACGAAATGAAAGCTACGGCATAAACGAAGACTAGCTAAAGGCGAGGCGACGATACGTGTTGGAAGTGTTTCCAAGGTTGATATGATCAAACATCGCACACTCCCTCTACCATCGGGATTGGTGTTAAACCTAGATAATTGTTATTTGGTGCTTGCGTTAAGCATGAACATGATTGGATCGTGTTTATTGCAATACGATTATTCATTTAAAGAGAATAATGGTTACTCTATTTGCTTGAATAATCACCTTCAATGGTTTACTGAATCTCGATTGTAGTGTTACACATGTTCATGATATTGGTGCCGAAAGATACGAGGTAATGATGATAGTACCACTTACTTGTGGCACTGCCGCTTGAGTCATGTTGGTATAAATTGCATGAAGAGGCTCCATGGTGATGGATCTTTATACTCACTTGATTTTGAATCACTAGTGACATGCAAATCATACCACATGAGCAAAGCCTTGTTTTCATTGAGATGAAACAAGATAGTAACTTGTTGGAAGTGATACATTTTGATGTATGCAGTCCAATGGGTGCTGAGGCACGCAGTGGATGTCATTATGTTCTTACTTCAATGACGATTTGAGTAGATACAAGAGTATTTACTTAATGAATCACAAGTCTGAAATATTGAAAAGTTCAATTATGTTTCGGAGTGAAGTTCGTCGTAACAAGAGGATAAACTGTCTACGATATGATCATAAAAATGAATATCTGAGTTACGAGTTTTGGTACGCAGTTAAGACAATGTGGAAATTGTTTCGCAGTTCATGCCACCTGGAACATCATAGTGTGATGATGTGTCTGAACGTCATAGCCACGCACTATTTGGTATGGTGCATGCTATGATGTCTCTTATCGAAATACCACTATCGTTTATGGGTTATGCATTAGAGACAACCGCATTCACTTTAAATAGGGCATCGCGTATTTCCGTTGAGATGACACAGTATAGACTGAGGTTTAGAGAAATCTAAACTGTCGTTTCTTGAAAGTTTGGGGCTTCGACACTTATGTGAAAAAGTTTCAGTCTGATAAGCTCGAACCCAAAGCGGATAAATGCATCTTCATAGGATATCCAAAACAGTTGGGTACATCTCCTATCTCAGATCCGAAAGCAAAGTGTTTGTTTCTAGAAACGGATCCTTTCTCGAGGAAAGGTATCTCTCGAAAGAATTGAGTGGGAGGGTGGTAGAACTTGATGAGGTTATTGAACCATCACTTCAACCAGTGTGTAGCAGGGCGCAGGAAGTTGTTCCTGTGGCGCCTACACCAATTGAAGTGGAAGCTGATGATGGTGATCATTGAGCATCGGATCAAGTTACTACAAGCCTCGTAGGTTGACAAGGTCACGTACTACTGCAGAGTGGTACGGTAACCCTGTCTTGGAATTCATGTTGTTGAGCAACAGTGAACCTACGAGTTATGAAGAAAGCAATGGTGGGCCCGGATTCCGACAAATGGCTGGAGGCCATGAAATCCGAGAGAGGATCCATGTATGAAAACAAAGTGTAGACTTTGGAAGAACTACTTGATGGTCGTAGGACTATTGAGTAAAGATGGATCTTTAAAAGGAAGACAGACAATGATGGTGATAAGTCACTGTTAAGAAAAGCTCGACTTGTCGCAAAGATGTTTCTGACAAGATCAAACAGTTGACTATGATGAGACTTTCTCACTCGTAGCGATGCTAAAAGTCTGTTAGAATTATGTTAGTAGTTGATGCATTATTTACGAAATATTGCACATAGGATGTCAAAACATTGTTTCCTCGACGGTTTCCTTGAGCAAACATTGTATGTGATACAACCTGGAGGTTTTGTCGATCCTAAAGATACTAGCAAGTATGCAAGCTCCAGCGATCCTTCAATGGACTGGCGCAAGCATCTCGGAGTTGGAATATACACTTTGATGAGATGATCAAAGATTTTGGGTTTGTACAAGGTTTATGAGAAACTTGTATTTCCAAAGAAGTGAGTGGGAGCACTATAGAATTTCTGATAAGTATATGTGGTTGACATATTGTAGGATCAGAAGTAATGTAGAATTTCTGTAAAGCATACAAGGTTGTTTGAAAGGAGTTTTCAAAGGAATACCTGGATTGCGCTACTTGAACGTTGAGCATCAAAGATCTATGGAGATAGATCGAAAGCGCTTGATAGAAGTTTCAACAAGATGCATGCCTTGACAAGTTTTTGAAGGAGTTCAAAAATGGATCAGCAAAGAAGGAGTGCTTGGTTGCGTTGTAAGTTGTGAATTTGAGTAAGACTCAAAACCCGACCACGGCAGAATAAAGAGAATAGACGAAGGTCATCTTCTATGCCTTAGCCGTAGACTCTAAAGTATGCCATGCTGAGTACCGCACCTGATGTGTGCATTGCAGCAAGTCTGTTAAGAGGTACACAAAGTGATCCAGGATTGAATCACTGATCAACGGTCAAAGTTATCCTTGGTAACTAAATTGACTAAGGAATTTTTCTCGATTATGGAGGTGGTTAAAGAGTTCGTCGTAAAGGGTTACGTCGATGCAAGCTTTGACACTAATCCGAATAACTATGAGTAGCGAAACGGATTCGTATAGTAGAGTAGATATTTGGAGCATTTCCGAATAGCACGTAGTAGCAGCATCTATAAGATGACATAAAGATTTGTAAAGATTGCACGGATTTGAAAGTTCCAGAACCGTTGACTAAAACCTCTTTCACGAGCAAGGCGTGATCAGACCCCATAACTATATGGGTGTTGGATTCGTTGGAATCACATGGTGATGTGAACTAGATTATTGACTCTAGTGCAAGTGGGAGACTGTTGGAAATATGCCCTAGAGGCAATAATAAATTAGTTATTATTATATTTCTTTGTTCATGATAATCGTTTATTATCCATGCTATAATTGTATTGATTGGAAACACAGTGCATGTGTGGATACATAGACAAAACACTGTCCCTAGTAAGCCTCTAGTTGACTAGCTCGTTGATCAAAGATGGTCAAGGTTTCCTGACCATGGGCAAGTGTTGTCACTTGATAACGGGATCACATCATTAGGAGAATCATGTGATGGACTAAGACCCAAACTAATATACGTAGCATGTTGATCGTGTCATTTTGTTGCTACTGTTTTCTGCGTGTCAAGTATTTATTCCTATGACCATGAGATCATATAACTCACTGACACCGGAGGAATACTATGTGTGTATCAAACATCACAAAGTAACTGGGTGGCTATAAAGATGCTCTACAGGTATCTCCAAAGGTGTTCGTTGAGTTAGTATGGATCAAGACTGGGATTTGTCACTCCGTGTGACGGAGAGGTATCTCGGGGCCCACTCGGTAATACAACATCACACACAAGCCTTGCAAGCAATGTGACTTAGTGTAAGTTGCAGGATCTTTTATTACGGAACGAGTAAAAAGACTTGCGGGTAAACGACATTGAAATAGGTATGCGGATACTGACGATCGAATCTCGGGCAAGTAACATACCGAAGGACAAAGGGAATGACATACGGGATTATATGAATCCTTGGCACTGAGGTTCAAATGATAAGATCTTCGTAGAATATGTAGGATCCAATATGGGCATCCAGGTCCCGCTATTGGATATTGACCGAGGAGTCTCTCGGGTCATGTCTACATAGTTCTCGAACCCGCAGGGTCTGCACACTTAAGGTTCGACGTGGTTTTATGCGTATTTGAGTTATATGGTTGGTCACCGAATGTTGTTCGGAGTCCCGGATGAGATCACGGACGTCACGAGGGTTTCCGGAATGGTCCGGAAACGAAGATTGATATATAGGATGACCTCATTTGATTACCGGAAGGTTTTCGGAGTTACCAGGAATGTACCGGGAATGACGAATGGGTTCCGGGTGTTCATCGGGGGGGGGGGGCAACCCACCCCGGGGAAGCCCATAGGCCTTGGGGGTGGCGCACCACCCCTTTGTGGGCTGGTGGGACAGCCCAAGAAGGCCCTATGCGCCGTAGGAAGAAAATCACAGAGAAAAGGAAAAAAAAGAGGAGGTGGGAAAAGGGGGAAGGACTCCTCCTTCCAAACCTAGTTGGACTCGGTTTGGAAGGGGAGGGTTGCCCCCCTTGGCTCGGCCGACCCCCTTGGGAGTCCTTGGACCCCAAGGCAAGGCTCCCCCTCCTCCCCCTATATATACGGAGGTTTTAGGGCTGATTTGAGACAACTTTTGCCACGACAGCCCGACCACATATCTCCACGGTTTTACCTCTAGATCGCGTTTCTGCGGAGCTCGGGCGGAGCCCTGCTGAGATAAGATCACCACCAACCTCTGGAGCGTCGTCACGCTGCCGGAGAACTCTTCTACCTCTCCGTCTCTCTTGCTAGATCAAGAAGGCCGAGATCATCGTCGAGCTGTGCGTGTGCTGAACGCGGAGGTGCCGTCCGTTCGGCACTAGATCGTGGGACTGATCGCGGGACGGTTCGCGGGGCGGATCGAGGGACGTGAGGACGTTCCACTACATGAACCGCGTTCACTAACACTTCTCCTGTACGGTCTACAAGGGTACGTAGATCACACATCCCCTCTCGTAGATGGACATCACCATGATAGGTCTTCGTGCGCGTATGAAATTTTTTGTTTCCCATGCGACGTTCCCCAACAGAGGCATGGTTAAGTGGTGAGGTTGCAGCAGCGGCTAAGCATATATTTGGTGGCTAAACTTACGAGTACAAGAAATATGAGGGGGACGATCTACGCATAACAGACGTGAGCTACTGATGATCAAATGAATGATCCTGAACACCTACCTACGTCAGGCATAACCCCACCGTGTCCTCGATCAGAGAAAGAACTCACGAAAGAGACAGCCACGGTTACGCACACAGTTGGCATATTTTAATTAGGTTAACTTCAAGTTATCTAGAACCAGTGTTAAACAAAGTTTCCACGTTGCCACATAACCGCGGGCACGGCTTTCCGAAAGATTTAACCCTGCAGGGGTGCTCCAACTAGTCCATCACAAATTACGAGAAGCCGCATAGAAATCCTCAATCACGAAGCTCGCGATCTCGTCGGATTTCCTAGTGGAAAACCTCAACTCTGAGATTACCCAAAGCATCACCGGAATCCCGATGCACAAGATATCTCGTCAAAGGTAAAACTAATCCAGCAAGGCCGCCCGACGTGTCGACGTACTCGATAGGAGCCGCGTATCTCGTTCTCAGGACACGACGGATGGAACTAGCTACGAGTGCCAAACCTCGAGTTTCCTCGTGGTGGCCCCGCAGGCAGACCGTTTGGGACCAACACCATGAGCACTGGCCCCTCCTGTTTATGTAAAATTACTCCTCGGATAGCGCTAACTCCCTATGCATTTCAATATTGTCAAATTTTTATGTTGGGCAAATGTAAAACCAATATTGGGCCTTGCCAGACCAGCTTTAATCTAAAACGAATTATCAAGGGGGTCCCCATAACAACCCCGATCGTGTTAGGAGCGCTCAATTATGGAACATAACACCGATAGCCGAAACTAAGGGGGCAAAGATGGAACAAATCACCAGGCTAGAAAGGCCGAGCCTTCCACCTTTTACCAAGTATATAGGTGCATTAAATTAAATAGCATTTAATATGGTGATATAACAAGGAACCCATGTTATCACATGGAAGCAACTGCACCTGCAACTAGCAATGCTAACACAGGGTTAAGCCAGCAGTAATATAGCCAATCAGTGGTTTGCTGGGTTGAACAGGTTGAAGGTTTCATGGCATTGTTGAGAGGCTGATATTTAACATGTGGTAGGCAACGAGACATAATCGATAGAAGCGATAAAACTAGCATGGCAATGATAGTAATGGTATCTAGGAATATGATCATCTTGCCTGAGATCCCGCTTGGAAGAAGAATGCCTCCGTGACGCAGACGAACCGACGTAGTCGAACGGGTCCTCACAATCCGACACGCCGCGGAACTCTATCGAGACGAAGCAAACCGGAAACACAAATCAACACACGGAATTCACCACACGATGCACAACACATATGATGCATGAGCAGTTGAATACATGCAAGACACGACATCACAATTCACGTCATACAAACACTACACATTAAGTGAAGTTCAATATGCAACGACGAAACTCCACGTTTAATTATTTAGTTCTATCCCGACTAGATACACGACAATATTAAATGTGGTTAAACATGGCAAGAGGTGAAGCGTAATTAAACTACCTATCTAGGCATTTTAAATGAGGTCGAAAATGACATATAACACCTCCGAAACGACCTCACATGTTAATTTACAATTCTGTCCAGATCTGAATTAACACATTTCATTAGTTGTTAAACAGAAAAACAAATATGTTCACGTGATTCTACGCGTGATTTAAAGCAATTTACACATCAAGAACATCTCCAACGGAGCTACGGTTCAAAAGATACAAGCATCGCAAGATATGATGGCATGAATACAATATGTGTACAACGGTGGTCACAAGCACTTCTAAACATACAAACAGCAAGAGAAGATAAAACTACACGAGATTCTAAACAAGTTTCATGTAGGACACGATCAAATCGGAGCTACGGATCAAAAACTACGAGCTAAACAAGAAATCACTACAATCTGCCAAAATCAGCCACATAGCATATTCTACACCCCACAACTACGAGCTACACAACTCCGATATAATCAACCAAGGCATGAAACGAAAGAGGGAAAGAAGCACTAATACAAACAACTAACAACAACTAGCATGGCATCATGGATCACTAGGGAAAGAAGACACAAAATGGCATCCCACACACTATTTCAGACTTAGTGAAAATTACACCTCATGAAAGTGCAGTTTTCGATCTGAAGCAATATTGAAAGCAGCAAAACCTATAGCTACGGGACTCCAAATGGCATGAAAATGTGCAGAATGCTAGAGAAACACAAGGGGTACAACTAACTCCATTGGACCAACCTCAAAAGAGTTACAGATCACAAGATACAAGCAACACAAGGCAGCAACAAAATATAACAGATTCCAGACTTAGAAATATTTCAGCTCCTCCAAATCAGCACTATTTCTAGCAACTTGAGAGCTACCCAACCACACCTAAACATGCATTTCTATTGCAACCAAAAATACCAGGGGCTAGTCTAAACACCCAAGAACAACTCCCTAGTTGACAACTCCGTCAAACGACGCACGGAATAAATCCTACGAATTAAACAAAAGGGCAACATGGCAAAATATCGCGCGAACTAACTTCCTCAAAAACTAAAATTAATTGCACAGAAAAATCCATGGGATTTTACTATCCCGGAAACATATATAATATGTGGGGTTGCACAACAAAATAAAGCCACACATAAATGCGAGAAAATAACCTATACACGAGAAAATAAACTACCGGCAAACCCTACACGCAAAAAATACCAATGTCTACTCTAAATTACATGGAAAAGGGGTTCCTAAAACATGAACATTTATTCTACGACATAAGAGCAATCCGGTCTTGCGCGAAAAATATCTACGAGACGAAACAATAAAGACAGCACATGTATCTAGGCATATGGCACGCTAAATGACGTCAAATAAAAATACAAGTTGTGAAATCGGATTCTACGCGAAATTCTACACGAAAAGCATATACAACTCATCGCGGTTCGACATACGGATTAAAAGATACGTACGTTTTAATATCGTCTACTCCCTGAAATTTAACTAACCGGAAAATAACCTAAATATCTAATGGGCCGAGCTAGGGCACAATATAGCAAAACTGTGCACGGGGCGAAATAGAGGGCTCGGGGGATGCTCACCTTACCAGGCCTCGGCCTGGTCAGAAGGGGATCTGGGCCGGCTGCTAGAGCTGCTGGCTTGGGCCGAGGCGGAGGAGAGGTGGGCCTTGGGGCACTCCTTGGGCCGAGCAGGAGGCGCGCTGGGCCGGTGCGGCGCTGGCGCTGGCGTTGCCTGGGCGAGTCGTCCTCCCGCACGAGACGAAGCGGCGGCGCCGCTGGGATGCCGGCGAACGCGACGGCGCAGGGGAGGCGGAGTGCACTCCGGCGGGCGCCACAAGATGGCGGCGAGGGGCGGCTTCCTCGGGGTCCGGCTATGGCCGGTTCCTTGGCCAGAGGCAATCGCGGAGGCCGGCGGAGGAAGGCAACAAGGCGACGGGAGGCGGCGGGTGCTCGCAGCGCACAGACCCGGCGTGGGGAGGCGCGGCTGACAGGGCGGCGACTGGCTGGCGGCGGCGAAGCACAGGCGTCGAGGTGGCGCGCAGAGGTCCTCGGGGCGGCGGCCATGGGATATCGTCGTCGGCGCGTAGATGGCGGGGCTGCCAGCTCCGACGAGCTGCTGCTGCTGCTGGCGGCGGGGCAGGGTCCGAGGCGGCGGGGCTCCGGCCGGTGGTGGGCGGCGGCCGGCGAGGGAGGTGCGACGGCGCGGGCACGAGCCTGGGGGCGGCGCGGGCACGGGGAGCACGGGGCACGGGGGAGCCGGGGAGCACGGGGCACGGGGGAGCCGGGGAGCACAGGAGGCGGCGACGGATGGGCCTTGCCCGGGCCCGATCTGGGTCTGGCGGGCCGGCGGCACCAGGGAGGAGAGAGGAGGAGGGTTGGCTGCGCTAGGGTTAGGTTTGGCACGGGAAACGAGGTAGGGGAGAGGGGGCTGTCTAAAAATATGCTGGAGGGGGGGTATTTATAGAGAAAAGAGGGGCTCGGTTAACCGGAATCGCGTTCCGGATCCAACCGCGGGGTCGGATTCGGACGATTCCGAATGCGGGAACGGTTACGAGGCCGTGTAGAATGGGTATCCGGAGACGAGAGGGGAAACGGGCGGCGCGGCAACGCGTTTTAAAACATCAACAAACGTCCGACGAATAACCGAAGACGGTGTCGCTACGGTCGACCGTTCGGGTACGAGACGAACTCCGATCGCGACGAAATTCGACAGGCGGCCTAGCTTTAACTAATTACGACTGCATGCCAAGTTTCACCTCGATCAGAGAAAGTTTTACGCACACTTTTGAAAACAAGATTTAAACATTGCCGCGGGCGCGTGCGAGTGTGGTCGGGCTCAGAACGGTCAACGACGAACGCGAAGAGAAGCGGCAACTAATAACGGATGCACGTTTTGAAAACTGGTGGCAACGGAGATGCCGATGCAATGCAGATGATGCGAATTATGCGATGATGATGCGACAAAAGAAAATAGACACACGACGAAAACGGAATAGAAGGGGAATCTTCTGGAACGTCAGCATCGGGTTGTCACATACCTGTAGTGCACCTTTATAATCACCCAGTTACATTGTGAAGTTTGATACACCCAAAGTACCCCTACGATATCTGGGAGTTGCACAATCTCATGGTCCAAGGAAATGATACTTGACATTATAAAAGCTCTAGGTGACGAACTATACGATCTTGTGTTATGCTTAGGATTGGGTCTTGTCCATCGCATCATTCTCCTAATGATGTGATTCCGTTATCAATGACATCCAATGTCCATGATCAGGAAACCATGACCATCTATTGATCAACGAGCTAGCCAACTAGAGTCTCACCAGGGACATGTTGTGGTCTATGTATTCACACATGTATTACGGTTTTCGGTTAATACAATTATAGCATGAACAAGAGACAATTATCATGAACAAGGAAATATAATAATAACCATTTTATTATTGCCTCTAGGGCATATTTCCAACATAAAGATATGAGTAACAATCATTATGTGGCTCAAATTGCCACCGAATCATGTCTAGGGATATAACAGAATGTTAGTTCCCACATATACAAGAATGTTAGTTAGCCAAAAAAATCATGTGTATAGATCAAGTGTTGTGCTATAATATGTTATTTTCAATTGAAATGTTTCAAACATAATTTGGTCTACTCCCTTTAGTTCAAATCTTATTTGTTATCTATTCTTTACATATATTTCAACAAACATTGAAAGTCAACTTTTCATAAATAAACCTTATGATACATGTGCTTCATTAGTAACGACTTAAATTGCATAATTTATGTATATATGATTTTGCACTAGCAATATTTATGTGAATTATAAGGTGGGCTAGTTTTTATACAGATTGAACCAAGTTCTTTACCGGTTGGATATAGTATAAAATCTCCCTCCCAGGATGGTGTTTTACAAGCGCGTCTCTCTATCGTCGAATGCCCAACAGGAATGATTCCAGTTCTCCGTAATAATTCTGCATCACATATTACTAAGCAAGTGATTAACATGGATGACCAATTAGAGGCGAGTTGTCTTTTTTGTGTCAAAACGATCTAGTTACGACAGAGGCTATGCAACTAGCTGCAAGTTTTTGTCTTCCTAGAAAATGTAAAATGTAGTTAGTTGACTACACATGTGGAATCATAATCAAATATAATTCTAAAAGATTGTTTCAATGCAAAGTCATTTTTTTTGCATGCCAATGGTTAATCCTACAGCGATGGTTTTATGGTGAATTATATGACCCGTGGTATGGAATAATAAATTTAACCGAATAGAAGTTTAGAATACACACACGCACATGCACGCACACACATAAACGTGTGTGCATGAGTACATACACATCAGTGGAGCCGTGCCCAGGGCACCTAGGGCACGGGCCCATGGTATGTGATTATTTTTACTATTACATATGTGTATTTAATATTGAGATCGTGGTTCATCCCACAAGCCCTGCATAGCACGCTTTAAAAATGAGCTTGCGACCTCCATATTTGGAGGCTACACAACCATGATATGGACCGCACGTCAAACCTAGCTATTCCCCTTTCTTACATGCCGATACAAACGCCACATTAGGAATTCCCCAATAGGAAGTGCACCCTTTAATGACTACCCAACACCTGCCAAATTGTCCATTCAGGTTTGTCGCGATGGTTACCGCCACCATTTTTTCTAACCTGCAGCCTTTCCTCGTCCCGCCGCCCTAGTTCTAAAACGCCTGGCACCTCCCCCATCAACTTTTTCATTCTCTTCTCCAGCAGTTACCCGCCACATCTCCTCTCCACTTCCACTCCCCCTCCGCCTCCACACCTCTCTCCTCAATGGCGTGATGGATCATAACCACCGACATGAAGAAGAAGGAGGAGGTCGTGTCCAAGCAAGCTCACCCACCCATCAAATAAATGAAATATGACCCCATGTACAACGAGGAAGCAGGGTGCATGTATTTCAAGATTGTGATGGTGGATTCTTAGGAGATAGACGCCAAGAGGGAGCACAACATTCATGACCATGTAGTGACATCACGATATCACTTGGCCATAGTGGAACAAGACCGCACTAACTCACTTCCGTCAAATGAGGCCCCAATTTCCTCATTCCACGCTAGCACATCCAACACCGACACATCCTACACTGACATGTCGTTGCAGCCACACCTACTTATTAATTATTAATATTATATCTCTACAAAGTCATGATGCTACTCTTTTCCACCCCTTTATATATGAATGAATTGCAAGTTAGCAATTTTCTAATGTTGATCTTGCCAGAAAAAATCAATCAAGAATAAGGAAAAAACATGGAGGTCTATTTTTGGCGACTCCACGAGTGCGCACAACTTCCACAAACTCCAAGAATCTATGGAGGGAGCTCAAACCTGTTTTGGCAACTACAAATATGACAAATCTGCTAGAGTTGCTCCAAGCTGTTTGTCCAAGACTTTCATGAAGTGTTTGATATGCATTGATCTCTCTTACTCTTAGTTAACACCATTAAGTTGTTGTAATTGATGTCTTATGGTATTCGACTTATTATGATGTGGTTAATATTTAGTTATCACATTGACCAATATTAACTTTTTATAGGTTGTAGGAATTAAATATTCAGATGATTTGTATGGGGTACGGGCTACAATAAATGTGTACGAGCCAAAGGTGAAGAAAGATAGCAAAGATCTTAGTCAATCAGGGGTACTAATTTATAATGGACCAAGAGATCAAAAAGAAGGTGCAGGTGCTTGTTATTCGATAGCTCCAAGCTTCAACGGCGATAGCTTTGCGAGGTTTCATGTTACATGGGTAATTAATAATATTTCCTCTGATACACATTACATTATCACGTACATACATTTTATAACACAAAGTTACAAACAAAATGATATAGTTTATTTTTACCTTTGAACATACTTGGATAACAGCGTGATGCTAAACTACACAAGCCCTGCTACGATCACACATGTCCTGGTTTTGTGCAAGTTAGTCACCGTGTTGATCTTGGAGGAAGAGTGCTTCCTATTTCTGTCTATAATGGACCACAATATGTGATTGACATTTTCATTTTCAAGGTACTCTCTTGTTCAATGAAATTTACGATTTTCTATTTATAATTTGCAAGTGTTGGATTTGAAAATTTGTACTTACTTGACTAAGTTGATTTGCATAACCATTTTAGGTAGCTCAATATGATAATAATTACTCCCTCCGTCCCAAAATAACTGTCTTAACTTTGTACTAACTTTAGTATAAAGTTGCATTAAGGTTAAGACACTTATTTTGAGACAGAGGGAGTACATAATTTGGAACACCAAAAGAAGTTAATTTTCATCAATTTTGAGATGCATTTGATAAATCTTCAACAACATGGCCTAAAATAAAATTACCAATCACCTTACCATTAAAAAAACACATATTCAGTTAGCACTTCCAATCATGAGAAACATTTGAGCTTCAAGGATTCACATAAACATTGTTTTGATGTACATCTCGTATTATGGGAAAACGTTACGAGAAGAAATGCCTAATATATATCTTCAGATGAACAAAAAAAATTGCATGCACACTAGAACATTTAGCAGAATATCATTGAGGATTTTGCATCCTCGTATGTGTTTGGTAACCTTTCATCCATTTTTATTTATCTTAGGACCCAAAAACGGCAAATTGGTGGGTGATGTACGGTGAAGAGAAGGCATCGATTGGATATTGGCCAAGCTCATTGTTCTCTCATATTAAGGAAAATGGAAATTTCTCATTTTGGGGCGGTCATGTTTCAGGCCCGACAGCTTCGTCAGACTCCCCACAAATTGGTAGTGGGCATTTTGCCTATGAAGGATACGAAAAAGCAACTTTTGTGAGAAACATCCAAATTGTTAACAACAACAACAAGCTTGTTACTCAAAATACACACAAATACCTTCCTGGCACTAGTGATAAAAGAAAATATAGCATCGATGGTTATGATGTTGATAACCATGTTATGCATATGTACTATGATGGACCTGGTAATTTAGTTTGAGAACGTATTATATAGACTACAATAAATTGTCACTATACTTCTCGAGCTGAAAATTACATTACTACTAGGAGTTGGCATACATTGATGTTTTTCTTCCAACGAATGGTTTATCAATCACAATAAGGCAATGATCGTATGAGAGAAAGAGCATAAATATAAAATTTAAGAGTCACACTGTAATATTTTCATTTATCATTTGTTTGGATTTATTCTGCCTTCGGGTAACCAACATTTCTCACACACATATGTCAACGAGGCTCAACGGAGAGCAAGATAGACTTATGAGAGGTCCTGTCCCTCTTTCCCAAAAGACTAGTCCGATAGTATGCGATACGTCCACTCTAATAAGTTGTGATGCATCTTCGACTAAACCCAACATTTTCTCTCTCACGTCGGTCATCATGACCTCACAAACACCAACGTGTTCAGCCCATTAACCATGACCGATTACCCGTGAATCCATCAAGATTTACTTTTTGATACCTAGGCTCTAATACCCGATTGTTAACACATATCCCGACTGGTCTTGTACTTTTAATAAGTCGTAGCTTGCGATCCAGTCGAGTACTTCCTGGCTGAGTAATGATGCTAAGTAAGAGTCGTAGATTGATGCTAGACAGGAGCCAAATTAGCGCATACATGAAAAGCCAAGTGGCTGGATCGATTCTGGTACGTGAAGCTAGCTTGCACTTGGGACATCTCAACGCTGATATATTTGGAGTTAACGATGAATATGCCCTTTATCGGAAAAACAGGTAGACTAGAGTGGCTGGTCTAGTATCCAACGGCTGAACATGGCGTAGCACCGCTCGTACTGAGGCGCCGTGTGCCCGGCTCCCTGCAAAATCAACCCGCAACAACAGCTCAAAACTGGTATTCCACCAATAACCACGCGCGCCACATACACACACAATATATATACATTACCTTTACTGTCGCGAATGTCATGTTGTTGGAGTAGCTTATGGTGAATCTGCAAACCAAGGGAAGAGAAAGCAGAGGAAGCACTATTAGCGAGTGAAGAAAAACCAGAGCATGCTATGCAATGACGACGAACCCGGCAGACTGGTCGTCGAGATGCCACGCCCTCCATTGGTCGACGATGGGGAAGCCGAGCGACCTCACCCACGCCTGCGTCCCGAGATGCGGCACAACCGCGTCGTGGTCGCCGCTGCCAACACCAATGCAAATCCCGGCCAGGTTCAGTCTTTCAGCTGACAAAACCATGATGTACACCAGCGCACGGTAGCCGTTGGCGGTGACGTTCCGGTGGTACCTGATGCTGCTCCCGATGTCCACGGCGTACGGCAGGTCGCCGCTGTGGCACCTCACCCACTCGTCCACTGTGCCGTCCTTGATCCCCAGGGCGTCTCGGGTGAGCGCGTCGTTTGCCCAGAAATACGACAGGTAAGCCGTGTAGCTCTGCATCCATCCATGGCGTGTGTAGCATTAGGAGGTCAACGGGGGCGCATGCAATGGTAGAGGTCTATGTGCGTGATATCCCGACTTAAATAACAGCCAAGTGATACACGAGGTGGCGGATGTTTTACCCGTTTCCCCGTCACGATCACTGCTTCTTCCTCGTTTAGGATCTTCCGACTGGCACTGGCTGATTTGGGCGGTCATAACTTCTGATCGGAGCTGCAATTTGAATTTCATAGTGCAGCAGGGGCGGACCCAGAATTTTTTGTGAGAGGGGGCAAAGTATGTCACATTCATGAACCAAAAAGAAAAATACACTCTTGTAAAAACTGCGGGCATAACCTTTTTATTCTCCACATGGTAATCAAGTTTAT
The DNA here is from genome assembly GCF_904849725.1 of Hordeum vulgare subsp. vulgare. Classification (NCBI taxonomy): domain Eukaryota; kingdom Viridiplantae; phylum Streptophyta; class Magnoliopsida; order Poales; family Poaceae; genus Hordeum; species Hordeum vulgare. Next base: position 594,900,875 of record NC_058519.1, on the reverse strand, counting down.
TAAAAAAATACGAGAAACGAACTAGTAACAACTTGAGGAAAAATAAATCATACTAGCATAACAATGACTTGTTTCGAAGTTGCAAAAGACAACATTGCCTCAATTGTTCTAACACTCTAGCCTACAACCTGCATCAACAATGAAAGACATGATCAAATTGAGGGAGAATGAAAACATTGAAGAAGGTCGGTATTAAAAAAGACAAGAACTTTATCTAGCACATTAGCTTTCGCTTCATCCAATGACGATCTTTCACCGCATGAAAACGGTTAACTATCACTTCATTGGGAATTTTGCTCAACAATTCTTTTTCTACATAGCAGATAAGGCTATGGTTCATAAAATCATCACTGATTTTGTTACGTAGAACATTCTTCACAATCTTCATAGCTGAGAAGCACCTCTCAACAGTTGAAGTGGCAACAGGCAAAGTTAGTGCTAGCTTTATAAGTCGGTATACTAAAGGATAAGAAAGATTCTTCTTTGTAGTCATCATCAATTCAGCCAGATCTCCAATATTATCCAAGCTAGCAAACCTTGTATCATGGGTTACATTATCCAAATAGAGATCAAGTTCATGCTCAAGGGCCACAAAATCATTGAAGTCATCAGGGTAAAAATGAGCCAATTTCATCAACTTCTCAACATTATAGTGACTAAACTGAACTTGGACTCAAAGCTGACATACAACAAAGTAACTCGGAACTTATAACATTGAATCGGCCATTTAACTCTTCTACCAACATATCTAGGACAACAAAGAAACATTGTTAATGATGCTCATTGTTAATGTCGGTCCTTTGCCTTGTCTTCTTTGGATTCACATAATCATTTTCCATTTGCATCACTGAAATGCCATTCATCTCACAAAAAGAACGCACCTTGTTCAGAAGATCATTCCAACCATGCTCAAATCTAAGATTTTGTAGCTCTCTCTTAGTGGATTCCACATCTGACATGGCATTAACAATATCCACATCCTTTCTCTGAAAGGTTTTAGATAGCCCATTTGTTAAAGCAAATATAGTCATCATCATGTGTAGATAGAATGCAGAATCGAATGATTGAAAATATTTCAGAATCCCACAAGCTTGACGTTTCTTAATAGGATCAGTACCATCTTCCTCAACATATTCTAGCACTTTAGTCACCGAGGGAAACATCTTTGACAAACCTACCAAAGTTCTGTAGTGAGAGTTCCATCTAGTATCTCCTGGTCTTTGAAGAGAAAGCTCTTGATTTAACCCGGTTCCTGTAGCAATTTCGCCCTTACCAATTGCTTTCCTCACTTCTTCTTGATGGTGCTCTCTAAGTTTCTCCTTTCTCTTACAATTCTCTTCCTTTTAGATGGATCCCTAGGAAGCTTATCCAAATCAACTAGTTCAGGCATCTTGGAACTGGAAGTTGTTGATTTTTTATAAAATCTTTCCATTAGCTTTCCTGTAATATTACATTGCAAACTCTCGAGTGTTAAACAAAAAAATTGTTTCTACTGACCTAGTCAGACAAAATGATAAATTACTACACATAAATTAACTAGACTAAGAATCTAAGATGCAACGAAAGAACCAGGTGGTCTTTATTAACTAGACGGTGGTCTTTAATATAGAAGCAACGAACAAAAAGTTTGAGATCAAAACGTATAGGAATTTACCGTGAACTTGATGTCAATTGGAATTAAGAAATTACAAGAGATGAGATTGTATTGCCGGCTTGCCGCTGCCCACTGCAACGTCGCGTGGAAGGTCGGGATCACGATGGCGGAAGCCGCGACGAAGGGCGACGGGAAGTGGGCGATCGCCGGCGACGGTGCGGCGTGGTGCGGTGCAATGAGCCGCGACTGCAGCGACTAGCGGCGGCGGTTTGCGAGACGAGGGTTTCGTTCGTCCCGTGCGAACTAGTGAAGCCTGAAGACGCTATGCGGGATGGTGGAATCTGCATGCGTCTGGTATGTGCGCTGTAGGCCTGCAGAAGTTGAGTAGAGTATCGTTAGTGGGCCAGTATTTGGGCTTTAAAAAATACATACAGTGACAAACTGACAAATAATTAGGCTTAGTGGGGGCAGGTTATTAGGCTTAGAGGGGGCACTAGTGTATTACAGTATGGGCTAGTAAGTTGCCGCAAAAAAACAAGTGGGGGCATGTGCCCCCAGAACTCTTAACCTAGGTCTGCCACTGTAGTGCAGCATATAAGATATAACCTTGTGTCAAGTAATAACTGGGAGTTGGTGTTGGAAATATAAGCAATTTATCATAGGATTTTATTAAAAGAAAAGCTAGGGAAAACATGACTATCATAAAATAGATGAAACAAGACATGGAATATAAAGATGAGACAACGAAAGACATGTGCACATCTGATCTAGAAGAGAACATGCGTAGAGCCGTACTATATACACAAGGCATCTTATGGAGTGATGAGCAAAAACGAAACATATCTAGAACTGAAACTATAGCAAAAAGTTGTGGTAGAAACTCAACGAAAAAGAACATGAGTACGTACTGTGTTGCAGCAGCAGTATGGTTGGTGTTGTTGTTGTCGTTGGTCATGTTACCGAAGAGGTAGTCGACGTCGGGGAAGTAGTCGTCGTCCGGAAAGAGATCGTCGGTGTCCGTGATGGAAGCCAGTAGTCGCGTTGAGCGCTCCCCAAAAACCTTATCGCCCTTCTCCCGTACAGGATTCGAAGAGACGTAGTATCGGAGGCCTACTGTCCCGACCTACGGTGCACGCTGCAAGACGGGATGGGGAAGAACGTAGCAGCAGCACAGAGAAAGGAACCGCTGGCGAGAGGGAAGTTCTGATGCATCTTCTCTGGAGAGGAGCGACACCTCTCTTTTATAGGCGCAGGAGAGGGAGGCGAGAGACCAGCGACGGAAGCCGAAGAGAGCGAGGGATACAAAACTAACGGACAACAGCGTTCGCTTTCAATATCCACTACAGCAAAAATATGTTCAGCTTCTCCGAGTGATCTTTCGTATACCAGTCGTGCGTGACAAAAAATTAGTTCGGCCCGGATCATTCCCGCGGCGCGGCGCGGTGCGTCGTGACGAGGCGAGGCGGCGAAGGAGGAGGAGCGCGCATGTATGTCTCTCTTGTTCTCAATCTCATACATGTGTGGAAACATCCTCCCTTATAAGGAGGTCCAACTCCCACTGAACTATTAATGTGGGACTAAACATTTCCACCTCTTGCCTTGCACAAATGGGGTGCGTGGGCCTCTAGGATTTATTAGGAATTTTCTGAAATTATATATTGGGCTGGCCCATAAATAGGCAAAATTCCATCAATCCCCCACCAGATCCCAGAGGCACACAAAATTTGCCTTTGGTTCCAAAACACTGTTTTATATACCGATACTACAGTGGAGACTGTTAAGTTGAACTTCCACCTAGAACACTATGCTACACTAGTAAGCAACTTGAACAGTGGACTAGGCCTTGAACTACAAGTTTTCTATGAATCTAGCTTCACACAGATCCTTGACCGATACTAGGCTACCGTGGGACTTCCCCGCGGATGGAGCTTATGCGTCATACTCCGAGACCTTTCGTGAGTATACTAGAGAGCACCCTACTCTCATAGATTGCGACGTTTAACAATCTGACTCATATAGGTATGTTCTTCAAAAGATGTTCTGGAGGACAACATCTCTGCTTCAGTAAGCCACTTAGAACATATTAAGATGTATATCAACCTGCCATGCAGTTTAGGAAAGTATTGCATCTTCATGGAGTGGTATTACTAATGATAAGGATACTTTCCTCCCAGTTGACCAACATCTTGTCTTCCACATCTAATTCACGGGATCTCCGATCACAAAGAATAGGTTACCACTGTGAACAACTCAAATTGTTGGTTTCATACCCATCTCCCTCGATGCATTATCACATTACGTGATAGACCCTTAGTAAAAGGATCTGCCAGATTTTTAGATGTTTGGATATAATCCAATGCAATAACTCCGGAGTTTCTCATTTTCCTGACAGATTTTAACCTTCTCTGAATGTGTCTTGATGACTTCATGTTATCCTTTGAGCTGCTCACTTTCGTGATCACAGTTTGATTGTCGCAGTTCATAAGGGTACCCGATACAGGTTTCTCGACAACCGGCAAGTCACTCAAGAGCCGGCGGAGCCAATCTGCTTCGACCGTAGCTGTATCCAGTGCTGTGAGTTCTGCTTCCATTGTTGACCTAGTTAAGATCGTTTGCTTGCAAGACTTCCAAGAAACAGCGCCACCTCCATGAGTGAATACATATCCGCTCGTGGCCTTTATCTCATCAGCATCAGAGATCCAGTTTGAATCACTATATCCTTCAAGCACCTTTGGGTGTTCAGTATAGTGAATTCCATAATTTGCAGTGCCTTTCAAATAACGCAAAAATCTATCTAGAGCTTTCCAATGCACATCTCCTGGTTTTGAGACAAACCGACTCAGTTTGCTAACATCAAAAGAGATGTCAGGTCTTGTAGCACTGGCTAAGTACATAAGCGAGCCAATAATCAAAGAATATTTCAATCGGTCTCTAGCAATTCTTCGATTCTTTCGAAGCAGCACGCTCGCATCATATGGTGTGGGAGAGGACTTGCAGTCACTATACCCAAAGGGACTCAAGATCTTTTCTACATAATGAGATTGAAGCAACGAAATCCCACCATCTTCGTCTCTCAACAACTTGATGTTCACAATGACATCAGCCACTCCTAAATCCTTCATCTCAAAACAGTGAGATAGGAAATCCTTGACCTCTTTAATAACATTAAGATTTGTTTCGAAAATCAGTGTGTCATCAACATACAAGCAAAGGATAACTCCCTTGCCCCCACCATGGCGATAGTACACACATTTATCAGCTTCGTTTACTACAAAGCCTGCAGTTGTTAGAGTTCTTTCAAACTTCTCATGCCACTGCTTGGGTGCTTGCTTAAGTCCATATAAAGACTTCAGCAACTTGCATACTTTCCCTTCCTGACCATCTACTACAAACCCATCTGGTTGTTCCATGTAAATTTCCTCATCCAACTCTTCATTCAGGAAAGCAGTCTTAACATCCATTTGATGAACGAGAAGACCATGTGAGGCGGCTACTGAAAGTAGTACTCGAATAGTGGTCAGTCGAGCCACGGGTGAGTAAGTATCAAAGAAGTCTTCACCTTCCTTTTGTGTATAACCCTTAGCCACGAGTCATGCCTTGTACTTTTCGATAGTACCATCAGGCCTAAGCTTCTTCTTGAATACCCATTTGCATCCTATATGTTTGCACCCATAAGGACGATCAGTGATTTCCCAAGTTTCATTTGCCAAGATGGAATCCATCTCACTACGGAATGCTTCCTTCCAGTAGTCAGCATCTTCAGACGCATAGGCCTCTGAAATAGAACTAGGAGTGTCATCTATAAGATACACAAGAAAATCATCACCAAAGGACTTTGCAGTCCTCTGTCTCTTGCTCCTGGTAGGAACTTCATTGTTCTCCTCCACAATATTTTCAAAGTGTTCCATCGAAATGATAGGTTCAGTAATTGTGACTAATTCATGGTTTGATGAATTAGGCGTCTCCTGATTAGATGAGGTAGCTATATCCTTCATGGGAAAGATATGTTCGAAGAAAGTCGCATCATTCGACTCCATGATTGTACCGACATGCATGTCAGATACCTCAGATTTTACAACCAAGAATCTATATCCAATGCTATGAAAATCATATCCCAGAAAAACACAATCCATAGTTTTTGGTCCTAGCTTGCGGTTCTTTGGGATTGGCACATTGACTTTCGCCAAACAACCCAGGTTCGTAGATAAGAGAGTTTTAACCTTTTCTTTTCCCATTCCCCGAATGGAGTTATCTCTTTGTTCTTTGTGGGAACTCGATTCAGGACATGACATGTAGTCAATATCGCCTCCCTCCACCATGCCTTGGAGATACCCGATGTGTCTAACATGGCATTAACCAAATCAGTTGGAGTACGGTTCTTTCTTTCGGCTATCCCATTTGATTGAGGTGAATAGGGAGGCGTAATCTCATGGATTATACCATGTTCCGCACAAAACGAATCAAATTCATTTGAGAAATAATCTCCACCACGATCGGACCTAAGCCTCTTGATCTTTCGATCAAGTTGGTTTTCTGCTTCAGCTTTATAGATCTTGAAAAAGTTCAAAGCCTCATCCTTAGATTTCATAAGATACACTCGGCAGTATCTAGTGGAGTCCTCAATTAGTGTCATGAAATATTTCTTTCCACCTTTTGTCAAAATGCCATTCATTTCACATAGATCTGAATGTATGAGCTCTAGTGGTGCAAGATTTCTCGTTTCGGCAGTCGTATGAGACTTACGAGCTTGTTTTGCTCGCACACAAACTAGATACTTAGATCCCTTGACGGTGGTAAAGCTAGGGATTAAGTTCAATTTGACTAGTCGCGACATGCAACCAGAATTAACATGACATAGACGTGAATGCCATACATTTGATTCACTATTGTTGTAAACATGATTAACAACTTTATTGCAAACGTGTGCCAAGGATAAACGGAACAGGCCTCCTGACTCATAGCCTTTACCAACAAAAGTTCCATACTTGGATATAACAAATTTATTAGACTCAAAGACAAGCTTGTAGCCATCTCTACACAAAAGAGATCCGCTAACAAGATTTTTATTCACGGAGGGGACATAATGCACGTTCTTCAGCCACACGACCTTCCCTGAAGTAAACTTCAAATCGACCGTGCCAACACCACGAACAGAAGCACTTGAACCGTTGCCCATCAGCACGGTGGAAGTCCCTACGGACTGATAAGATGAAAACATGGAAATATCACTGCATACATGCACATTAGCACCCGTGTCAATCAACCAATCGGGAAAATGACATACTGAAAGGATAGTGGGAAATATACCATACCCAACATCCTCCACGTCAGTGTCACCAATGACAACATTAGCGGACTTGCTGCCTTGCCCATGTTGACGCTTGTCATAACGATTAGGGAAGTTAGGTGCCCAATGATCAGGATCTCCGCACACATGACAAACACCTTTCTTCTTGTCATTCTTCTTCTTGAAGTTGGTGTGCTGTACAACCTTGTTCTTGCCATCAAACTTTCCTTTACCATGAAACTGGCCCTTGTTCTTGAAATTGTGGGGCTGGAAGCTTTTCTTTTGTACCAGATTGGCACTAGAACCTCCCTCAAAGCCTCGAGCACGTGTGTCTTTTGCTCTCGCCTTTTCTTCCACATCAAGAGTACCTATGAGATCCAGAATGGAAAACTTCTGTCTCTTATGCTTCAGTAAGGTAGCAAAGTTCCTCCACGAAGGAGGAAGTTTAGTGATGATGCCTCCGACAACAAACTTGTCCGGTAGCATGCAATTGAAGTGCTCAAGTTCTCTTGCAAATGACTGTATTTCGTGAGCATGCTCAACCACGGAGCGCTCTTCAGTCATCCTATAATCATAGAATTCTTCCATGATGTACAACTCAGTGCCAGCATTCGAGACCCCAAACTTGGCCTCGAGTGCATCCCACATATCTTTTCCGTTATCAATTGACGCATAAGCATCAAATATGTTCTCACCAAGAATGCTCAAGAGAGCAGCCTTAAACAAGGTATCCATTTTCTAAAAAGCTAGCTCCTGTTGAGCATCATGATCTCCTTCAGGTTTGCCAAGAGTGGCGTCATAGCAGCTCATGGTTTGAAACCACAAAACAGCTCTCACGCGCCACCTCTTATAGTGGACACCCTCAAACAAAGGAGGTCTCATGGAAGCAACAAAACCACTCGCGGTAAATTGCCTATAATAAGGTTTTTGGATTGTTGGAAATATGAGCAATTTACCATAGGATTTTATTAAAAAAAATCTAGGGAAAACATGACTATCATAAAATAGATGAAACAAGACATGGAATATAAAGATGAGACGACGATAGACATGTGCACATATGATCTAGAAGAGAACATGTGTAGAGCCGTACTATATACACAAGGCATCATATGGAGTGATGAGCAGAAACGGAACATATCTAGAACTGAAACTATAGGAAAAAGTTGTGGTAGGAACTCAACGAAAAAGAACATGAGTACGTACTGTGTTGCAGCAGCAGTAGGGTTGGTGTTGGCATTGTCATTGGCCATGTTACCGAAGAGGTGGTCGACATCGGGGAAGTAGTCGTCGTACGGAAAGAGATCATCGATGTCCGTGATGGAAGCCAGTAGTCGCTCTGAGCGCTCCCCAAAAACCTTATCGCCCTTCTCCTGTACAGGACTCGAAGAGACGTAGTTTCGGAGTCCTACTGTCCCGACGTACGGTGCACGCCGCAAGACGGGATGGGGAATAACGTAGCAGCAGCACAGAGAAAGGAACCGGTGGCGAGAGGGAAGTTCTGATGCGTCTTCTTTGAAGAGGAGCGACCTCTCTTTTATAGGCTTAGGAGAGGGAGGCGAGAGACCAGCGACGGGAGCCGAAGAGAGCGAGGGGTAAGAAACGAACGGACAACGGCGTTCGCTTTCAATATCCACTACAACAAAAATATGTTCAGTAGTTCGGCTCGGCTCATTCTCGCAACCCGCGGCGCGTCGTGACGAGGAGAGGCGGCGGCGGAGGAGGAGCGCGCGTGTATGTCTCTCTTGTTCTCAAGCTCATACATGCATGGAAACATCCTCCCTTATAAGGAGGTCTAACTCCCACTAAACTAGCAATGTGGGACTAAACATTTCCACCTCTTGCCTTGCACAAATGGGCTGCGTGGGTCTCTAGAATTTATTAGGAATTTTATGAAATTATATATTGGGCTGGCCCATAAGTAGACAAAATGCCAACAATCCCCCACCAGATCCCAGAGGCACACAAAATTTGCCTTTTGTTCCAAGACACTGTTTTATATACCAATATTGAAGTGGAGACTCTTAAGTTGAACTTCCACCTAGAACTCTATGCTACACTAGTAAGCAACTTGAACAGTGGACTAGGCCTTGAACTGCAAGTTTTCTGCGAATCTAGCTTCACACAGATCCTTGATCGATATTAGGCTACCATGGGAATTCCCCACAGATGGAGCTTATGCGTCATACTCCGAGACCTTTCGTGAGTATACTAGAGAGCACCCTACTCTCATAGATTGCGACGTTTAACAATGTGACTCATATATGTATGTTCTTCAAAAGATATTCTGCAGGACAACATCTTTGCTTCGGTAAGCCACTTAGAACATATTAAGATGTATATCAACCTGCCATGCAGTTTAGGAAAGTATTGCATCTTCATGGAGTGATATTATTAATGATAAGGATACTTTCCTCTCAGTTGACCAACATCTTGTCTTCCACATCTAATTCACGGGATCTCCGATCACAAAGAATAGGTTACCACTGTGAACAACTCAAATTGTGGGTCTCATACCCATCTCCCTTGATGCATTATCTATCACATTACGTGATAGACCCTTAGTAAAATGATCTGCCAGATTTTTAGATGTTTGGATATAATCCAATGCAATAACTCTGGAGTTTCTCATTTTCCTGACAGATTTTAACCTTCTTTGAATGTGTCTTGATGACTTCATGTTATCCTTTGAGCTGCTCACTTTCGTGATCACAGTTTGATTGTCGTAGTTCATAAGGGTACCCGGTACAGGTTTCTCGACAACCGACAAGTCACTCAAGAGCCGGCGAAGGCAATCTGCTTCGACCGTAGTTGTATCTAGTGGTGTGAGTTCTGCTTCCATTGTTGACCTAGTTAAGATCGTTTGCTTGCAAGCATTCCAAGAAACAGCGCCACCTCCGTGAGTGAATACATATCCGCTCGTGGCCTTTATCTCATCAGCATCAGAGATCCAGTTTGAATCACTATACCCTTCAAGCACCTTTGGGTGTCCAGTATAGTGAATTCCATAATTTGCAGTGCCTTTCAAATAACGCAAAACTCTCCCTAGAGCTTTCCAATGCACATCTCCTGGTTTTGAGACAAACCGACTCAGTTTGGTAACAACAAAAGAGATGTCAGGTCTTGTAGCACTGGCTAAGTACATAAGCGAGCCAATAATCTGAGAATATTTCAATTGGTCTCTAGCAATTCTTCGATTCTTTCGAAGCAGCACGCTCGCATCATATGGTGTGGGAGAGGACTTGCAGTCACTATACCCAAAGCGACTCAAGTTGTTTTCCACATAATGAGATTGAAGCAACGTAATCCCACCATCTTCGTCTCTCAACAACTTGATGTTCAGAATGACATCATCCACTCCTAAATCATTCATCTCAAAACAGTGAGATAGGAAATCCTTGACCTATTTAATAACATTCAGATTTGTTCCAAAAATCAGTATGTCATCAACATACAAGCAAAGGATAACTCCCTCGCCCCCACCATGGCGATAGTACACACATTTATCAGCTTCGTTTACTACAAAGCCTGCAGTTGTTAGAGTTCTTTCAAACTTCTCATGCCACTGCTTGGGTGCTTTCTTAAGTCCATATAAAGACTTCAGCAACTTGCATAATTTCCCTTCCTGACCATCTACTACAAACCCATCTGGTTGTTCCATGTAAATTTCCTGATCCAACTCTCCATTTAGGAAAGCAGTCTTAACATCCATTTGATGAACGAGAAGACCATGTGAGGCGGCTAGTGAAAGTAGTACTCGAATAGTGGTCAGTTGGAGCCTGATACGTCCATTTTGCATCATGTTTTCATGTTGATATTTATCGTTTCTTGGGCTGTTATTTCACTTCTACAATACTTATGCCTTTTCTCTTTTATTTTGCAAGGTTTACATGAAGAGGGAGAATGCCGACAACTGGAATTCTGGCCTAAAAAAAGCAAAGTTGAGATACCTATTCTGCGCAACTCCAAACGCCGTAAAAATCAACGAGGATTTTTTTTCCGGATTTATAAAAAATACTGGGCCGAAGAAGCGCCAGAGGGGCGCCAGCAAGTGGCCACAAGCCTGCTTGGCTCGGTCACCCCCCTGGCCGCGCCAAGGGGGCTGGTGGGCAGCCTGCTGGCCCACTGGCCCCCCTCTTATGCTATATGAAGGGTTTCGTCCAGAAAAAAATCAAGGCGGAGCTTTTTTGTGGATTCGCCGCCGCCACGAGGCGGAACTTGAGCAGAACCAATCTAGAGCTCCGGCAGGACGATCTTGTCGGGGAAACTTCCCTCCCGGAGGGGGAAATCATCGCCATCGTCATCACCAACACTCCTCTCATCGAAGGGGACTCGCCACCATCAACATCTTCATCAGCACCATCTCATCTCCAAACGCTAGTTCATCACTTGTAACCAATCTCCGTCTCACGACTCCGATTGGTACTTGTAAGGTTGCTAGTAGTGTTGATTACTCTTTGTAGTTGATGCTAGTTGGATTACTTGGTGGAAGAGTTTATGTTCAGATCCTTGATGCTACTCATTACCTCTCTGGTCATGAATATGATTATGCTTTTTGAGTAGTTACTTTGGTTCCTGAGGACATGGGATAAGTCATGCTAATAGCAGTCATGTGAATTTGGTATTCGTTCAGTATTTTGATGTGTTGCATGTTGTTTTTCCTCTTGTTGTGTTATATGAACGTCGACTACATAACACTTCACCATTATTTGGGCCTAGAGGAAGGCATTGGGAAGTAGTAAGTAGATGATGGGCCTAGTGGAAGGCATTGTCTTAATTCTTCTTTCTTAGTTGCGGATGCTTGCGAGAGGGGTTAATCATAAGTGGGATGCTTGTGCAAGTAAGGGCAGTACCCAAGCACCGGTCCACCCACATATCAAACTATCAAAGTAACGAACACGAATCATATGAACATGATGAAAACTAGCATGACAGAAATTCCCGTGTGTCCTCGGGAGCGTTTTTCCTCCTATAAGACTTTGTCCAGGCTTGTCCCTTGCTACAAAAGGGATTGGGCCACTTTGCTGCACCATTGCTACTTTTTTTTTACTTGTTGCTTGCTACGAATCATCTCACCACACAATCACTTGTTATCGACATTTTCAGTGCCTGCAGATTTTACCTTGCTGAAAACCACTTGTTAGATCCTTCTGCTCCTCGTTGGGTTCGACACTCTTACTTATCAAAAGGACTACGATTTATCCCCTATACTTGTAGGTCATCAAGACTCTTTTCTGGCGCCGTTTCCGGGGAGTGAAGCGCCTTTGGTAATTGGAACTTGGTAAGGAAACATTCCTATAGTGTGCTGAAATTTGTTGTCACTTGTCACTATGGATACTAATCCTTTGAGGGGCTCGTTCGGGGTATCTTCACCTCGAACGGAAGCACAAAGAGTTTCTCCTCAATCTGCTGCACCTACTGAAAATATTTGCTTTGAATTTCCTTCGGGTATGCTTGAGAAACTCTTGGCTAATCCTTTTACAGGAGATGGAGCATCACATCCAGACTTGCATCTAATCTATGTAAATGAAGTTTGTGGTTTATTTAAGCTTGCAGGTCTGCCCGAGGATGAGGTCAAGAAGAAGGTCTTTCCTTTATCTTTGAAGGATAAGGCGTTGACATGGTATAGGCTATATGATGATACTAGATCATGGGACTACAATCGGTTGAAATTGGAATTTCATCAAAAGTTTTATCCTATGCATTTAGTACACCGTGATCGGAATTATATTTATAATTTTTGGCCTCGTGACAGAGAAAGCATCGCTCAAGCTTGGGGGAGGCTTAAATCAATGCTATATTCATGCCCCAATCATGAGCTCTCGAGAGAAATTATCATTCAGAACTTCTATGCTCGGCTTTCTCATGATGATCGCACCATGCTTGATACTTCTTGTACCGGTTCTTTTACGAAGAGAGATATTGACTTCAAATGGAATTTATTGGAGAGAATTAAATGCAACTCTGAAGATTGGGAGCTTGAAGAAGGTAAGGAGTCAGGTATGAATTTCACGTTTGATTGCGTTAAATCCTTTGATGAGACAAATACTTTTTGTGATTTTAGCGCTAAGTATGGACTTGACTCTGAGATAGTAGCTTCATTGTGTGAATCATTTTCTGCTCATATTGATCTCCCCAAAGAGAAGTGGTTTAAATATCATCTTCCTTTAGAAGTCAATGTAGTTAAACCCACTCCACTTGAAGAGAAAGTCATTGCCTATAAAGATCATGTGGTTCCCAGTGCTTATATTGAGAAACCACCTTTCGCTGTTAGGATAAAGGATCATTATAAAGCTTCAACTGTGATACGTAGAGGCTATATTAGAACACCTACACCCCCTCAGAAAATTAGAGTTGAACCTAGCATTTCTATTATCAAAGATCTTCTGTCCGACGATGTTGAGGGACATAATATTCACTTCTGTGAAGATGCTGCCAGAATTGCTAAACCTCACGTTAGAGACAAACATAGGCCTGTTGTTGGCATGCCTGTGGTTTCTGTTAAGATAGGAGATCATTGTTATCATGGTTTATGTGACGTGGGTGCTAGTGTTAGTGCAATACCTCAATCCTTATACGATGAAATCAAATATGAGATTGCACCTATTGAGATAGAGCCTATTGATGTCACTATTCAGCTTGCCAATAAAGATACTATCTGCCGTGTGGGAATTGTTAGGGATGTTGAAGTCTTGTGTGGTAAAACGAAGTATCCTGCTGATTTCCTCGTTCTTGCTACCGCACAAGATAGCTTTTGTCCCATCATATTTGGTAGACCTTTTCTCCATACCGTCAATGCTCATATTGACTGTGAGAAGCAAACTGTCACTGTTGGCTTTGAAGGTGTGTCACATGAGTTCAATTTCTCCAAGTTTGGTTGACAACCTCATGAAAAGGAGTTGCCTAGTAGGGATGAAACTATTGCCTTAGGTTCTATTGCCGTGCCTCCTACTGATCCCTTAGAGCAATACTTGCTTGAGCATGAAAATGATATGCATATGGATGAAAGGGATGAGATAGATAGAGTTGTCTTAGAACAATATCCCATCCTTAAGAATAATCTGCCTGTTGAACTGCTTGGGGATCCACCCCCACCAAAGGGTGATCCTGTGTTCGAGCTTAAACAGTTGCCAGATACTCTTAAGTATGCTTATTTTGATGAGAAGGAGATATATCCTGTTATTATTAGTGCTAGCCTCTCAGAGCATGAAGAAAAGAAGTTGCTAAAAACTCTGAGGAAGCACCATGCTGCTATAGGATATACTCTTGATGATCTTAAGGGCATTAGTCCAACTCTATGCCAGCACAAGATTAAAACTGATCCTGACTTCAAACCAGTTGCTGATCATCAAAGGAGATTAAATCCTAAGATGAAAGAAGTAGTAAGAAAAGAAATCCTAAAGCTCCTGGAAGCGGGTATTCTCTATCCTGTTGCTCATAGCGATTGGGTGAGTCCGGTGCATTGCGTCTTACCGTTGTCCCTAATGATAAGGATGAATTGATCCCACAGAGGATTATTACAGGCTATAGGATAATGATCGACTTTAGGAAATTGAATAAAGCCACTAGTAAAGATCATTACCCTCTGCCTTTTATCGACCAAATGCTAGAAAGGTTGTCTAAACACACACACTTCTGCTTTCTAGACGGTTCTTCTGGTTTCTCCCAAATACCAGTTGCACAATATGATCAGGAGAAAACCACTTTCACCTGCCCTTTCGGTACCTTTGCTTATAGACGTATGCCTTTTGGCTTATGTAATGCACGTGCCACCTTTCAAAGATGTATGATGGCTATATTCTCTGACTTTTGTGAAAAGATTGTCGAGGTTTTCATGGATGACTTTTCTGTTTACGGGTCTTCCTTTGATGATTGCCTCAGCAACCTTGATCGAGTCTTGCAGAGATGTAAATACACCAATCTTGTCTTGAATTGGGAGAAGTGCCACTTTATGGTTAATGAAGGCATCGTCTTAGGACATAAAATTTCTGAAAGAGGTATTGAAGTTGATAAGGCTAAGGTTCATGCAATCGAGAAAATGCCATACCCCACAGATATCAAAGGTATAAGAAGTTTCCTTGGTCATGTTGGTTTCTAAGGTTCATTAAAGACTTCTCTAAGATTTCTAGGCCTCTTACCAATCTCTAGCAAAAGGATATTCCTTTTGTTTTTGACGATGATTGTGAGGAAGCCTTCAAAATACTTAAGAGGGATTTGATAACTGCACCTATTGTTCAACCACCTGATTGGAACTTGCCTTTTGAGATTATGTGTGATGCTAGTGCTTATGCTGTTGGTGCTGTTCTAGGGCAAAGAGTCGGTAAGAAGTTGAATGTTATTCACTACGCTAGTAAAACTCTAGACAGTGCCCAGAGAAACTATGCTACTACGGAGAAGGAATTTTTAGCAGTCGTGTTTGCATGTGAAAAGTTCAGGTCTTACATAGTTGATTCCAAAGTCACTATTCACACAGATCTTGCTGCTATTAAGTACCTCATGGAGAAGAAGGACGCTAAACCTAGACTTATCAGATGGGTTCTCTTGCTACAAGAATTTGATCTACACGTTGTTGACAGGAAGGGTGTTGATAACCCAGTAGCAGATAACTTGTCTAGGTTGGAGAACGTTCTTGATGACCCACAACCTATTGATGATAGCTTTCCTGATGAGCAATTGAGTGTCATCAATGCTTCACGTAGTGCACCGTGGTATGCTGATTATGCAAACTATATCGTTGCCAAATATATACCACCTAGTTTCACGTACCAGCAAAAGAAGAAATTCTTCTTTGACTGGAGACACTACTTTTGGGATGATCCTCACCTTTATAAGGAAGGAGTAGATGGTGTTATTAGACGTTGTGTACCTGAACATGAACAGGGACAGATCCTACAGAAGTGTCACTCCGAGGCCTACAGAGGACACCATGCCGGAGATAGAACTACACACAAGGTATTGTAATCAGGTTACTATTGGCCCACTCTCTTCAAGGATGCCCGTAAGTTTGTCTTGTCTTGTGACGAATGTCAAAGAATAGGTAATATTAGCAAACGTCAGTAAATGCCTATGAACTATTCACTTGTCATTGAACCATTTGATGTCTGGGGCTTTGATTATATGGGACCCTTTCCAAAATCCAATGGGTATACTCATATCCTAGTTGCTGTTGATTATGTCACTAAGTGGGTAGAAGCTATCCCCACTAGTAGTGCTGATCACAACACCTCTATCAAGATGCTTAAAGAAGTTATCTTCCCTAGATTTGGAGTCCCTAGATATCTAATGACCGATGGTGGTTCACACTTCATTCGTGGTGCTTTCCGTAAAACGCTTGCTAAGTACGATGTCAACCATAGAATTGCGTCTCCCTATCACCCTCAGTCCAGTGGTCAAGTAGAGCTAAGCAATAGAGAGATTAAACTGATTCTGCAAAAGACTGTCAATAGGTCTAGAAAGAATTGGTCTAGGAAGCTCGATGATGCACTGTGGGCTTATAGAACTGCCTATAAGAATCCCATGGGCATGTCTCCGTACAAAATGATGTACGGCAAAGCATGTCATTTAGCTCTTGATCTAGAGCATAAAGCTTATTGGGCAATCAAAGAGCTCAACTTTGATTTGAAACTTGCCGGTGAGAAGAGGTTGTTTGATATTAGCTCGCTTGATGAATGGAGAACTCAGGCATATGAGAATGCCAAGTTGTTCAAAGAAAAGGTTAAAAGGTGGCATGATAAGAGGATACAAAAGCATAAGTTCAATGTAGGTGATTATGTCTTGCCATATAACTCTCATTTAAGATTCTTTGCAGGCAAGCTTCTCTCTAAATGGGAAGGTCCCTATGTTGTTGAGGAAGTATATCGTTTCGGTGCTATCAAGATCAACAACACGGAAGGTAATTGTCCGAGAGTGGTAAATGGGCAAATAATCAGGCATTATATCTCAGGTACTCCCACAAATGTTGAAAGCAATATTATCAATACCATAACTCCGGAAGAATACCTAAGGGATATTTATCAGTCTGTTTCAGACTCCGAAAACGAAGAGGTATGCGATTCGGTAAGAAAACAGAGTCCAAAACTTTTCTAGTAGGAAATTTTCTCCATTTTGGAATATTTGAAAAAATACAAAAATTGGAAGTAGTCCGGAAAGTGCACGAGGAGGCGACAAGCCTGCACGGCGCGGGCCCACCCCCTGGCGGCCCGGGAGGGCTTGTGGCCACCTCGCGCACCACCCGGACTCCGTTTTCCTGCGGAGTACTCCTTATGGTCTGGAAAAAATCATTATATATACTCCCGTTTGGTCTGACCCCTGCATCATGCAGATTTCTTCTGTTTTTCGTTTCAAGCCTGTTTCTGTTGCAGATCTAGATCGCTATGACTTCCCCAAAAGCTCCGAAGGACAAGATCTTCGAGAAGGTCATCAATCCGTACCTCACGGGAGTGCTGCAACACCCTCAATCTATCGAGATGCGTAAGGGGATGTTGCACATCCGTGATGTTGAGGGTCCCAAGAAGACCGGAAGCATGGAGACGAGGCTCGAAACAATGGGGCAACTAGTCTTCAAGTGCCAAGGGATGGTGGAGCGTGGACTCAACGCCAACCACATGATGATCACGGAGTTCACCAACAAGCACATGATTGATGCCAATGACATTGGGAAGCACCTCTCCAGGCTCTATGACAGGATTGATCATCTCCAGGCCCAAATCTATGACCTGCAGAACCAAAACTGTGAGTATGAGTATAGATTTAAATCAATACGGTTGGCTGCAGATTTGAGGATTCCGGAGACTCGTTCATCTTTCCATGATGGAGCACCTATGCCTTGGAAGATGGAGGATCAAGCCCATGTTGCAACAACTCCTCCACCATCACCACCAAAGCAAGACAACTAAACATGGGTATGGGCAATCCCCTTGGCTTGTGCCAAGCTTGGGGGAGTTGCCCCGGTATCGTATCACCATCACATCTTTTGCCTTTACCTTTGTTTTAGTTTTCCTTTTCAGTTTTCTCTTTCTCTAGTAGATTAAAGGTCTTAGTGTTTTAGTCTTGAGTATTGCTTTGTGTCACCCCCGATGTATTCAAGCTCGTGAGCCATATAATAAAGAGTGTCTTAGTTGAAGGGCTTTGCCTCTTGCCATGATCAAAAGAGTGAGAAAAGAAAAAAGCATGAAAGATCATGTAATGATCTTATGGGAAGTGATGGCTTCACATATAAAAGAATGAGGATTGAAACTTGTTGAGGGCAGGCAAACGTAGACCTTGGTCATGGTTGCAATTAATAGGAAGTGATAAAGAAGGAGAGGTTCACATATAAATATATCATCTCTGACACCATCTATGATTGTGAACACTCACTAAACTATTGCATGCCTAGAAGTAGATGTTGGACAAGGAAGACAACATAATGAATTGTGTTTTATTGGCTCCGAACAATGTTATATGATAATAGATCCCTTAACATGTGACGATTGCTTCCACTCACATTAGCCAAACCTCCCGCACTAAGTAGAGATACTACTTGTGCATCCATAAACCATCAACCCAGTTTTGCCATGTGAGTCCACCATACCTACCTATGGATTGAATAAGATCCCTCAAGTAAGTTGTCATCGGTGCAAGCAATTAAAATTGCTCTCTAATATGTATGATCTATTAGTGTGTGGAAAATAAGCTTTGTACGAACCTGTGATGAGGAAGACATAAAAGCGACAGACTGCATAATAAAGTTCTTTATCACAGGAGGCAATATAAAGTGATGTTCCTCCGCACTAAGAGGACACGCATCCAAACCTCAAAAGCGCATGACAACCTCTGCTTTCCTCTGCAAAGGGCCTATCTTGTACCTTTACGTTTTGCCCTTGAAAGAGTCATGGTGATCTTCACCAATTCCTTATTTCGCTTTATCTTGGCTAACGTCATATGCTTGGGAAAGATCTATATTCATATGTCAACTTGGAGGTAAGTATTCATGAATTATTATTGTTGACATTACCCTTGAGGTAAGCAGTTGGGAGGCAGAACTGTAAGCCCCTATCTTTCTCTGTGTCCAGCTGAAACTTTGATCTCATGAGTACCACGTGAGTTGTAGCAATTGTAGAGAACGAAAGAATGATTGAGTATGTGGATTTGCTTTACAAGCTCTTATTTGACTATTTCTGATGTTGTGATAAATTGCAATTGCTTCAATGACTAAAGGCTATCGGTTGTTACTTCTCGGTAAGGTTCTTGATCCATGTTGTACTTTGTGAAGGAATTATCACTTTAGCATGAGAGATTATATGTTGGTATTGCTCTTCTGATCTTGATCATGATGCCTGCATGTTCGTATCTTGTTCTGTCGACACCTCTCTCCCTAAATGTGTGGACATATTTATTGAGCTAGGCTTTCGCTTGAGGACAAGCGAGGTCTAAGCTTGGGGGAGTTGATACGTCCATTTTGCATCATGTTGATATTTATCGCTTCTTGGGCTGTTATTTCACTTCACGGTACAATACTTATGACTTTTCTCTCTTATTTTGCAAGATTTACATGAAGAGGGAGAATGCCGGCAGCTGAAATTCTGGCGTGAAAAAGGAGCAAAGCTGAGATACCTATTCTGCGCAACTCCAAACGCCGTAAAAATCAACGAGGATTTTTTTCCGGATTTATAAAAATTACTGGGCCAAAGAAGCACCACAGGGGCGCCAGCAGGTGGCCAAAAGCCTACTTGGCGCGGCAACCCCCTGGTCGCGCCAAGGGGGCTTGTGGGCAGCCTGCTGGTCTACGGGCCCCCTCTTGTGCTATATGAAGGGTTTCATCCAGAAAAAAAATCCAAGGAGGAGTTTTTTCATGGATTCGCCGCCGCCACGAGGCGGAACTTGAGCAGAACCAATCTAGAGCTCCGGCAGGATGATCCTGTCGGGGAAACTTCCCTCCCGGAGGGGTAAATCGTCGCCATCGTCATCACCAACACTCCTCTCATCGGAGGGGTCTCGTCACCATCAACATCTTCACCAGCACCATCTCATCTCCAAACCCTAGTTCATCACTTGTAACCAATCTCCATCTCGCGACTCCGATTAGTACTTGTAAGGTTGCTAGTAGTGTTGATTCCTCTTTGTAGTTGATGCTAGTTTGATTACTTGGTGGAAGAGTTTATATTCAGATCCTTGAGGCTACTCATTACCTCTCTGGTCATGAATATGATTATGCTTTGTGACTAGTTACTTTGGTTCCTGAGGACATGGGATAAGTCATGCTAATAGTAGTCATGTGAATTTGGTATTCGTTCGGTATTTTGATGTGTTGCATGTTGTTTTTCCTCTAGTGGTGTTATGTGAACGTCGACTACATAACACTTCACCATTATTTGGGCCTAGAGGAAGGCATTGGGAAGTAGTAAGTAGATGATGGGTTGCTAGAGTGATAGAAGCTTAAACCCTAGTTTATGCGTTGCTTCGTAAGGGGCTGATTTGGACCCACTAGTTTAATGCTATGGTTAGACTTTGTCTTAATTCTTCTTTCATAGTTGCGGATGCTTGCGAGAGGGGTTAATCATAAGTGGGATGCTTGTCCAAGTAAGGGCAGTACCCAAGCGCCGGTCCACCCACATATCAAACTAACAAAGTAACGAACGCGAATCATATGAACATGATGAAAACTAGCATGACAGAAATTCCCGTGTGTCCTCGGGAGCGTTTTTCCTCCTATAAGACTTTGTCCAGGCTTGTCCCTTGATACAAAAGGGATTGGGCCACTTTGCTGCACCGTTGCTACTTTTGTTACTTGTTGCTTGCTACGAATCATCTCACCACACAATCACTTGTTACCGACAATTTCAGTGCCTGCAGATTTTACCTTGCTGAAAACTACTTGTCAGATCCTTCTGCTCCTCTTTGGGTTCGACACTCTTACTTATCGAAAGGACTACGATTGATCCCCTATATTTGTGGGTCATAAGAGCCCTCCTCACCGGAGCCCTCCCCCATCGGAGCGCTCCTCACCGGAGACATACAATTTGTTTTAGAAAAAAATCTACAATATGATGTCTAGGGAAAATTTGTAGCTAAACCTACAATATGTATGTCTAGGGAAAGTTTTGGTTTTAGTGTTGATTATGATGATGTTCGTCACTTGTATATCAATTATGGGTGAATAAAAAGGGCATGGATGCAACAAAATATAAGCAAGCATTTAAAGTTCAAGTTCTTACTCATTTTATATGCAATCTTTGTATTTTGTATTTTCAGGGAAAACCATCACGTGTATTTTAAATGCAAGTGATATGATTTGTATGCAATCTTTGAATATTGCAACCAGATTTTTTTATATGCAATTTAGAATATTGAAAGTAGAAACCATAATTTTATATGCAATCTTTGAATATATCCAATCTTACTCATTATATATGCAAGCTTTGAATATTGAAAGTAGAAACCAGAACTTTTCTATATGGACATTTATTCGTCTTCATGAGAAAAATTTAGCCTATCTCTTGTACTTGTTCATTGTTGCTATATCCGAGTGGCCTATGTTTTGCCGGAATGTTGTTCATTTCCCTTTCGGCAAATTTCAGGTGCTCCATATATCCACTTTTTAGCAAAGGTCATGCCAAAAAATTTCGTGAATTTCGGCATGACTAGTGCTAGAAACTAGGACATATCGAGTGTCGTGGAATTGCCAGAAATGGGAATGAATCAACATTCCGACCAAATATAGGTCCCTTTTTATTATTCGTGCTTCTGTTTATATATAGATGTTCAATTCTTTCTATATAGTGTCACGGTTGTTGTTTACGCATTTACAAACATGCTCCATGGATTATAAGTTAAATTACCACATTACAACAAGAAATGTGTGACGATGAATATTGTGAGTGTGAATATTGCGTCGACTATCGGGGTATCTGCGACACGTCGCACCTGCGAGACGGCAGGTTCTTCAGCATGAAGCTTGACGAGTCCTTCAAAGTTTGTATGGTACGCAATGATGACAAGTATTTTTTCGTAATTAAGCATGCATGCCTTCTGTTTTTTTGCTTCGATGTGTAATTTTTATTTTATACAATTCGACTAGTTCCTCCCCTGCCATGCAGAAAGATATGTGTTGGAGAGGCTCGGTTTTGAAGACGACGAGAGTATGGAGACGAGGAGCGCTAACCTGAGGACTATACAGGGTCACACATTTGTGATCAAATAATTTAATTCAGTTTTTAACACAGAAATAGGGTGCCCAAAGTGGGAAGATCTTTGCAAGGCATATGGATTTCAGGAGGGTATGGAAATAACCTTCGATCTTCGTCCTAAAGATAATTTGTCACGCAACATCGACATTTGGGTGGTTGTCGATATGCTTCTTGTTTTACCTCCATGTGAGTTCCTCACCCATATTTTTCAAGTAATTTGCATTCTATATTTAGAAATAGTTGGTGTTCATCCATATACTAAATTTGTTAAATTATAATTTACAACTTATTTCGGTACTTCGAGTGAATTACGGAAATTAGTTGACACGACACACTACATATATGGATTACATCTAACTTGGAAGGAGAAGGATGTTCTTCTCCATTTTGTTGTTGGTGTCCTGGTTGCTAGGGATAACTTCTCATATAATTTGGGAATTGGCCTAAATTATACATTTTACATGCCACTAGTGCATAGGTTGAAGCCGGATGACATTCGCCGAAATATCTTGGTAAGAGTTTCCTAATTAAGTATGCTCTACTATTGCATAAATGGTGTTCATTACATTGCTAACTAGGTTATTATTATGTTCTTCAACAGCAACTGCCAAATGATGTAGTGCCTCTGTTGATGCACCTAGAAGGTCATATGAAAATTAAAAGCCCGCTCAGGGCTGAGTTCGATGCTCCATACTCGATTAACCGCAAATCAAGAAGGCTCCAAATTGAAGCATGGAGAGAAATAAAGAAGGATCGCAAGCCACAAGTTGGAGACCGTTGGATCTCTGTGCTTCATCATGGAGACATAGGTGTTATTCTGTTTTATGACATTATACCTAGGAGCGAGGACTAGGTCTTATGAGAGACAAGTTTTTCTGGTTTATATTAACTTGGCATGATCGATTAGGATGCATGCATATGATGACTATTATGATGTTTTTCTGTTTTACGAGATTTTAACTTGATATATGATTAAGATGATAATGAGTTGTTAGATGAGTATGTAAGATGATGATGAGTTATATGACATGATACTTTATGTGTACGCTATGATGAGAATAATGCATATTTATTATGATATAATGAAACTATTGTTTAGAGCATGCACAAATACGTAGAGGGGGCATAAGGGGAAGGAGTAAAGACCATCATCGACGGTCGAAAATCAATGAGGGAGTGTCCACCATATATGAGAGAAGAAGAATGCCGGTTGTTGTCATGGGGGTCGCTTCTCCTTCTTCTCCTTGTGCTCGATATTTGTTATGCACTAGGGGAAATAGGAGTAGCGACCATCATCGACAGTCGAAAAATCGGTGAGAGACTGTCCACCATATACGTAAGATAAGAGCTTAGGAAGGAAGACTCGACAGACCTAAAGTCAACCCTTTGCATATTGAGTAATAGTTCCTCAACCATATTTATTAACTAATTTATATTGTTTATTTAAAAATACTTGAAAACTAATTTTTGTTGACAGCTTATTTCCATTCAAGCAAACCTGTCCAGTGCTGACGTGCAACTATTCGTGACTTGATGCCTCCCACGCAACGGCGCTAGAAAAATGCTGCTCGTCCCCTTTGCTCAATGATACGTCTCAAACGTATCTATAATTTTTGATGGTTTCACGCTGGTATCTTGTCAACTTTGGATGTTTTGTTTACCTTTTATATATTTTTGGGACTAACTTATTAATCTAGTGCCAAGTGCCAGTTCCTGTTTTTTCTGTGTTTTTGACTCTTTTCAGGTCTGATTTTGGAACGGAGTCCAAACGGAATAAAATCCCCAAAATAATTTTTTCCAGAACCGGAATAAGATCGGGAGGCTTGAGGGCCAAGGCAAGGGGCCCACAAGCCCTGTTGCCGCGGCCAGGGGGGCCCGCGACAACCAAGGTTGTGGCCTCTGTGGCGCTCCCCTGCCCTAGCTCTTTGGCCTATAAATTCCCTAAAATCCCAGAAAAAATGAGGGCATCCACGAAAACACTTTTCCGCCGCTGCAAGCTTCCGTTTCCGCGAGATCTCATCTGGAGACCCTTCCCGGTGCCCTGCCGGAGGGGACTTTGGAGTTGGAGGGCTTCTACATCAACATCATCGCCTCTCCAATGACTCGTGGTAGTCCACTTCAGACCTACGGGTCCGTAGTTAGTAGCTATATGGCTTCTTCTCTATCATGGATCTTCAATACAAAGTTCTCCATGATCTTCATGGAGATCTATCCGATGTAATCCTCTTTGGCGGTGTGTTTGTCGAGATCCGATGAATTGTGGATTTGTGATCAGATTATCTATGAATTATATTTGAGTCTTTGCTGATTTCTTATTTGCATGATTTGATATCATTGTAAGTCTCTCCGAGTCTTGGGTTTTGTTTGGCCAACTAGATCTATGATTCTTGCAATGGGAGAAGTGCTTGGTTTTGGGTTCATACTGTGTGGTGACCTTTCCCAGTGATAGAAGGGGCATTAAGGCACGCATCGTGTTGTTGCCATCAAGGGTAACAAGATGGGCTTTTATCGTAGATATGAGATTGTCCATCTACATCATGTCATCTTGCTTAAGGCGTTACTCTGTTCTTTTGGAATTAATACACTAGATGCATGCTGGATAGCGGTCGACATGTGGAGTAATAGTAGTAGATGCAGAAAGTATCGGTCTACTTGTTTTGGACGTGATGCCTATAGATATAATCATTGTCTTAGATAATGTCACGACTTTGCGCAGTTCTATCAATTCCTCGACAGTAATTCGTTCACCCACCGTCTACCTGCTTTCATGAGAGAAGCCACTAGTGAACACTATGACCCCGGGGTCTATTCACAACTATCATTTCCACTTTTGCTTTTACTTTGCTTTGTTTACTCTTTGCTTTCAGTTCTCACTTTGCAAACAATCTATAAGGGATTGACAACCCCTTCATAGCGTTGGGTGCAAGCTCGTTGTGTTTGTGTAGGTACTTGTGACTTGGACGCTCCTCCTATTGGATTGATACCTTGGTTCTCAAACTGAGGGAAATACTTACCGCTGATGTGCTACATCACCCTTTCCTCTTCAAGGGAACACCAACGCAAGGCTCCAAGGCCGCGGGGAAATCCTTTGCATATTTGCCAAGCAAGTCCCTATAGCCGTAGCCGTAGCAGCAGGATTCCTGGCGCCGTTGTCACGGAAGGTCTGTTGTCGCAGTAGCACTCTACAATTAGCAATTGTCTTGCAATGGCCCACCAGTGCGTGGGTTCGTGGTAGTTTTCGAGGGTAGAGTATTCAACCCAAATTTGTTGGTTCGCCCGACGGGAAGTGAAAGAATATTCTCAAGTATTAGCAGCTGAATGTGTCAGATTCAACCACACCTGAAAGATTAGTGTGTGCAAGCAAAGTATCAACAACAAAGTAGTATGATAGCAACGGTGCCAGAAACGATCTGTTGACAAGGCAGACTATTCCTAACGGTTGTATTAATGGCGCCAGAAGTTGCCCGTGGATGGGAAATATTCTTTCCCGTCAAAGGCACGAGAAAAATTATGGTAGCAGGTAGCAGCAGTGTAACGAGTAACAGCAGTGGCAAGGAACAGCAGTAGTGACAGCAGTAGCAAGTAGCAACAGCAGCAGAGCAAAACAAGTAACAACGGCAGTGGGACAAACTCGTAGGCAATGGGTCGATGATTTGTCGGATGACATTCATGATGCAACAGTTATAACACGGAGAGATATTTGGCTAGCTCCCGTTCGTCAATGTGATGTAGGCATGCATTCCGTGTGTCGTCATACGTGCTTAGGGAAAAGAACTTGCATGGCATCTATTGTCCATCCCTCCCGTGGCAGCGGGGTCCAAAAGGATACTAAGGGATATTAAGGTTCTCCTTTTAATAAAGAACCGAAACAACACATTAGCACTTGGTGAACACATGAACTCCTCAAACTATGGTCATCACCGGGAGTGGTTCCGGTTATTGTCACTCCGGGGTTGCCGGATCATAACACATAGTAGGTAACTACAAATTGCAAGATCGGATCTAAAACACACATATATTGGTGACAATATAATAATTTCAGATCTGAAATCATGGCACTCGGGCCCTAGTGACAAGCATTAAGCATGGCAAGGTAGTAGCAACATCAATCTCAGAACATAGTGGATACTAGGGATCAATCCCTGTGAAAACTAACTCGATTACATGATAGATCTCATCCTACTCATCACCGCCCAGCGAGCCTACGAATAGATTACTCACGAACGATGAAGAGCTTCATGGAATTGGAGAGGGAAGAAGGTTGATGATGACGATGGCGACGATTTCCCCTCTCCGGAGACCAAAACGGACTCCAGACCTGCCCTCCAGATGAAGAACAGGATGTGGCGGCGCCTCCATATCGCAAACGCGATGAAATCTTCTCTCTTGATTTTTTTCTGGGACGAAAGGGAATAAATAGCACTGGAATTGGGGGCGGCAGAGCCACATGGGCCCCACAAGCTTGGTAGCCGCCACCAGGGGGCGGCTACACGGCTTGTGGCCCACTGGCCCATCCCCTCCGGTGGATCTTTGTGCAGGTATTTTTCATATTTTCCAGAAATATTCTCCATACATTTTCAGGACGTTCCGAGAACTTTCATTTCTGCACAAAAACAACACCATGGCAATTCTGCTGAAAACATCGTCAGTCTGGGTTAGTTCCATTCAAATCATGCAAATTAGAGTCCAAAATAAGGGCAAAAGAGTTTGGAAAAGTAGATACGATGGAGACGTATCATCCAGCGCTTGATAGACAACACCTACTACTGTCCCGGGGCTGAACTAAACTGCGAGGAGATAGGTCATTATGTTTAATGGCTTGAGGATCCATGATACTGTCAAGATAGGTTATTTTCCTCGACTTTGAGATATTAGTACTCAAAACGTGCGATACTAGTGTGCGTATTGAACTACGGTCACATCTATTTAGGAAAGATGGTAAGATA
The DNA here is from genome assembly GCF_904849725.1 of Hordeum vulgare subsp. vulgare. Taxonomy (NCBI): domain Eukaryota; kingdom Viridiplantae; phylum Streptophyta; class Magnoliopsida; order Poales; family Poaceae; genus Hordeum; species Hordeum vulgare. The sequence goes on along the minus strand of NC_058519.1, from coordinate 594,873,881 downwards.
TTTACTATTTGTCCTCAGTGCATCTTTTGCATACATTATTTTTTAAGCTAAACTTCATTACTATGTATGTTACATCTATGTATTGAACAGGGACTCCTGATGAGTGTTGTGCCTCGTTGGATCGAGTCTAAAGGTCACATGACAATGGTTAGCTTACGACCAAGATATCCTGTATTGCACATGAGTGCATGTACACATGTTTTATGCTATTTTACCCGAGAGAGAGCAGCAGGGGTAGGTCCTAGGTATTAAGAACAATTAGTGATGTACCATGGACAAAAATGATGTATCATGGATGAAAATGATGATGATGAGGAGTTGTTATATGACAATGATGTATTATGATGATACTGTATGGAAACCTGTATAATGGCGCTGCTAATACGACGACAATTAAATATTGAAAGCAGTAACATTAGCAGTAGCGCTGGGTTATCAGAAGCGCTTTATCTTCTCTAGTGCTACTGCTAATGTGTATACCAGTAGCGCTGGATAAAACAGCGCTACTGCTAACAGATTAACTGTAGCGCGATTGCAGTAGCGCTGGCACCGGCGCTACTAGTAAGGGACAAACCAGTGCTACTGGTAGCCTTTCTCCTACTAGTGTAGGGTTACATACAACCAACCTCGAGTCAGGGATAGATGCGCCGATCTAGCCTACTAAACTTGGATGAAACACGAGTCTTTGGAGTTTTCGTTCCTTAATACGAAGTCGTCATGCAGTTAGTCTTCAATAATACGTCCCATATGGCTGGCCTTTAAAAGATGGGTCGGCCATCCGAGGACCCCTTAATCCACGACTCCCTCACTTGCTTGATGGAAAGCCAAGGAGCACTAACTTGCTTGCTCTGTTCTTCCTGTTGGTTGACCGACTGATTAGTCACAATCTCGGGAATAATGGGTGTCTCCCTAGGAATCTCAGTCGTCTCCGATGTGTTTGGGACATAACGACTAATTGGGTTAGCTGGACGGTTTGGGCGAAAGTGTCAAGATGGGCTAGCTGGTTGGACTGGGCGAGTAGTAGGAATTGTGGGCCTATCTTACGCAATGCAAGCGCGAGCAATGTGACCCCACTGTTTGCAGGCCCGACAGTTGATTGTGTTAGTGCAATGGGCCTAGAGTGATCTGTGAGTAGGCATTGAACACAAAAAGACCCTAATGAGCAGTTTGAATGCGCGGAAATCATGCCTTCCCATAATTCTGTTTGGTAGTAACTGTCGCACAAAGATTTTGCTCCGATGATGTAGCCTTGCTAGGGATTGGATTAGGATCTCGATTCAATCTACAATCATCAACCTTTGAGGAGGAATAAATACCAGGTGATCTAAGAGCTTGCAGGTAAGATTTGTTAAAGATATGAGTCCACTAATCTTCCTTCTCTTGTAAATATTGATCCAATTCTGAGTTGGAGTTAGCCCCCCCTCACCCCAAAGTAAGAAGTTGATATTGAGAAGAGGGAGAGATAAACTCCCCCCTTTGATGATAGAAAAACCAAATTGTTTGGAAAAAAACTGAGAATTTAAACGACCAATTTTGGAGCTGCTCAACTTTGAAGAGAAAATCCCTACCACCAAAACAAGAGAGCAGGATTGATCTTACAGATTCCTTAGTGAGTCTGATCCTGGAGTGTGTGAATTGGACAACCAAGTGGAATTCTATGAGATCTTTGCCTTCCTCGTAGTTGATGGGAACACCCCATTTTCTACACACTTCCGATGCAAAATCTTGCCCAATGTCGAAGTTGAGATCTGCGAATGCCATGGGAGGGGGGATGCTTCTGAGATGATGGGAGAGTTGGGTTTGTGGACGCTGGGGCCGGAGTGCCACCAGCGGAGATGGGAGCGGAGGCGCAAGACGGAGGTGCTACGCGGAGGCGCTAGGCAGCATCGCGTGTGAAAATGATGTAGTTCATCAGTCTTAGCCAAGAAAATGCATATGCATATTGAATAATGGTATTTCCGGTAGTCATACTCACAATAATAAGATGCATCCATCTGATAGCTTAGAGGAAGGCGATAATTTCCATCAAGTTTGGTACCATTAGCTGGTGGATGGAACATTGGTTGAGCAAGCAAGTCTGGGAAATAGCTAGCAAGAAAACCGTGATCTGCGCCATCTGGTTTTCACGCCCAATAGCTAGCTCATGTAGCATGTTCTTAAAAACATCCATAGAGGGCTAGAAACAAAAGAAATATATCAATAAGAATATTCGTGCTTTTCGTGAAAAAAGCAAAAGGAAAATGGTTAATAAGTGTGAGAATGTAAACAACAATTGTGTTCATACATAACAAAAGGGTTTCAATGTTTTAGAACCAAGACCAGTCCTTTTACACCACGAAGATGGGCTCAAATTTTTCTACTCCCTCCGACAACGGCAATTTATATGGATCGGAGGGAGTACGTCGGAAGTACGTAAATCAATATACACAATACGCAATTAACAACTTATGCATCACACATCTTGGACAAATACATTTTTGTTTTGAAAAAGGCTCACAAAGAAAGTACAATCTACAATCTTTATGAATTTTGTGAAATCCATTGTTAGCTTCCATCTTCAAAGTTCAAACAAAAGTAGGTAAATAAACAAAATGTACTAAACAAGCTGACAACATGACTGCAAAGATCTATATTTAACCCAACAGAACAAACAAGGTAGTCCGAAGTTTCAATGTTACCTAAGTCACTCGTAAGCTAAGTACTGAACGAAAAACAAAGCAATAACACAACTTTGATGTGTAAAAAGATAATAAATTTTACGGAAGAAAGGAGATATGTGTTGTTTTAGTAACCCTACCTTCAGTACAAAGAGGCATGTATGGAAGATGCAAGGGTTGATGAGGACACCACACAAGTGGCCACACTGAAATAATTCATTAGTGTTTTGGAGAAACATATTGTGACAGTCTAGCATAGCAACTCGATCATAGGAAACTAAGCTCCAAGCATACAACTTATTTAAGGTCAACTTGAATTGTGAGTTGAATGTTTCTTGTTTTTCATTAGGATTCTTCAAATTATCCATAGAGACCACCTTCACACCATCATCTTTCCTACAGAAACGATTGGGGATGCATAAATAAATTACAAAATCAAGACTCTACATGCCAAAAAATGTACATTCCGGATTTAAGTATATTTAACAGAAATTTGTATATGTTGCATGTTTTGCTTCAAAGTACATGTGAATTATAACAGTAGCATGAGGCATCACAAGAAAATACCTTTAGTTATTTATTTATGTATTAGTAATACCTGATCAGCTGTAGTAAGGTTCAAAACACGAGACAACTATCAACTTCAAGTAATATTTTTTGTATCAGATTCAATCGCTTGTCCATGTATTAAAGCCCACTTACAGAAATGCCCAGACTCAACAACACTTTACATGCTGATATTCGTTGGAACAGGGGAGAAAGTTTTGCATACCAAGATATAGAGAAAACTCGCCACTTCCACAAAATAAAGCTAGACTTTTCTGAAACTTTAATCTCGTAGGCAAGCACTAAAAAGTCATAATAGAGATAAATCAACCTAGTCTGACCTCCAGATGTGGTCGCTTAAACGAGGACAAGACGTATGCCCAACTAAAAGTACACTTTTTTGAAAGATCAAGCGAATCGCTGGCATTTCATTCATAAGCAAGAAGCAAAGGGAAACAGAAGGTGGGGTGTAGCTCCTAGGACTAGTTTAAAAGAGCAACTTCAAGGCCCGGCCTTTGCCGGCCTCGACCCAGGATTTAACTCGGACTCCTCACGGTGGATCCCAGAATGGGCTCTCTAGACATGTTCCGCCTGCTTGGCGCCATAGCTCAATGGAGTTCTCGATGGCCTCCAAGATATCCTCAACAGAAGGCATTTTCCCCTAAAAACGCAGTTGTTTCTCTCCTTCCAGATCTCCCAACATGTCAGGAGAGTTGTGGCCTTGTTTGCTTCCCTTTGCAAAGGTTGGCACGGATTCACCATCTTCTTCATGATTTCTATGACAGTCCCTTTTGTTTCATGGTTGACCAATAAGAGCTGTTGGCAGCCGCCTCTTGTGCCCACCCTCGTCCATATTTGAGTGGAGAAAGGGCATTCCAAAAGTAGGTAATGCGCCGTCTCCAGATTACGGACGCAAAGAGGGCAGAAGAAGCTGTTTGGCCATCCGCGTCTTTGTAACGATCGTTTTTTCATAAACGATTATGCGCTAGAATCCAAGTGAAGATCTTGATGTTTCCTGTAGCCTTGGACCTCCAAATGATATTCTCGAACTCCTACCCTGAAATTGCACATTGTATGCAGATTTAGCCGTGTACTTCCCCCTTGCCTCCAGGTTCCAAATAATTTAGTCCCTTTCTCCAACATTAAACATCGTATCCATGGCCGAAATCCAACGGTGGAGGAGGATGAAGTCCGGAAGAAGGGGCAGCGTGTCACCATGTCTTAGATCTTTTATCCAGTTTTCTTCACGTAAGGCATCTTGCACCGACCTAGCGTGATCTCTTCCTCTTGTTTCCAGAGGAATCCGTGTCTACTTTTGTCAACTTCTTTGAGGAGCTTCTTTGGCACTTGGGGCATGAACAGTGCAAAGGTTGGCATGGCCTTGAGGGTGCATTTTACTAGTATTTTTCTGCTAGCAATGGGTAGCATCTTCTCTTTCTAGCCCGCTAGACTGGCCTTGATCCTATCGATGATGAATTGCAGATTGGCCAATCTAATCCTAGCAAGCATGAGAGGCAACCCCAAGTAAGATGTCGGATAGTGACCGAGACTGCCTCCGAAGCTTTCTAACACTTCCCCGAGGTTCAGGTTGTCGCATCTAATGGGAGGCGCCGTGGATTTTGACGGGTTAAGGTGCAAGCCCATAGATGCACCAAAATCGTTGAGAATGCGCATAAGAGCATCGATCTCATGCTTGACAGGGTTAGTGAAGATTACAAGGTCGTCGGCGTTTAGGATAATGCAAAGCTTCGTTTCCCTTCCTCGAGAGCTATGATGTTCAGCCTTGCTGCTGCTTCTAGCAGATGGTGAAGCGGGTCGACCCCCAAGATGAAAAGGAAAGGTGACAAGGGGTCACCTTGTCGTAGAATGCATCGGTGACGCACCCTTTGTACGGGGACACCATTGAGTAGGAAGGACGATGATGATATGGACATAAGAAGTGCTATCCGGTCTCCCCATCGTGCACTAAAGCCTAATTATTGCATCACCTCTAGGATATACTCCTAGGACAAGTTGTCGAAAGCCTCGGCGATGTCTAGCTTAAGGAGCACGGTAGGATTTTTCTGTCTATGCAGGGCCTTGATCGCATTTTGGACGTAGAGGAAGCTGTCATGAATACACTTTGTTCGCAGGAATTCCGATTGTGTCGGAGATATTAGTGTGTCTATGACACCTGCTAATCTCATGGAGAGAACTTTGGATATGAGTTTGGCTATTGAATGATGAGGTTGATCTACCTGTAGTCGCTAATGGATGTCGCCCCATCTTTCTTGGGCAGCAAGGCTACGATGGCGGAGTTTAGGACCCGAAAATTCCTACCGGCTAGGTCGTAGAACTGGCCAAACGCGGCCATGACGTCGTTCTTGATGACTGCGTGCACTTTTACAACTATACACTTTTACAACTATATGCAGTCACAATCAGTTAGCATGTAGAAGTTGTAGAACATTGACTTGTCAAACCTTGCGAATTTCAGCAAATAACTAGCAGAAGCGCCAAATGAGTGGTCTAAGATGAAATGTTCTACATTGAAGAAATATTGGTTAACAATAAAGTAGGTAAAAATTTTGGAAATACTTGTTAACAATATTGGACGGCATATTGAAACTGAGATCACTTGATGTATGTCTTGCATGTGGATACTCGTGGTTACAATGGGTGTTCTATTGATTCACTTGATATATATTTTAGTACTCAACTTGCGGATTCCTATGGAGACAATGAGGTAATCTATGCATATGGGTTGATACATGTTCTTGTCCTACTTTCTTCGATATAAATCTTGGGATACTCTTTGAAGTTCTTTGTGTTGGATCGAATATGATGAATCCGAAATTATTTGATGCATGACAAATAATTAACCCATGGATACTGCATACATGAGGTGACATTGAAGTATTTAGGTGATATTAGGGTTGATTGATATGTATCATGGGTGTTATTCTAGTATAAATTCTAGGGCTGTTTGTGACACTTATAGGGATTTCTCAACAGATTGATCGGAAAGAATAACTTTGAGGTGGTCTTGCTACCTACAACAATTTCACCTTATGTTCTCCTCCCATAGGAACTTTGGAGTGATTTTTTTGTTGCACGTCGAGGGATGACCATATGATTCTATTATGTAAGCATTGCTGAGAGATAGCACTAGTGAAAGTATGAACCCTAGGCCTTATTTTCAAGCATTGCATACCGTTTATGCTCACTTTTATTACTTGTTACCTCATTGTTTTTATTTATTTAGATTAAAAAACCTATATCTACTATCCATACTACACTCATATCACCATCTCTTCGTCGAACAAGTCCATCTATATTGGGTGTTAGGGACACAAGAGATTTATCAAATTTGATTGCATGGTTGTTTGAGACAGACCATCTTCATCCTACACCTTCCATGGATGAATAAACCATAGGTTATCCATTTAAGAAAATTTTGTTGTTGTCCAACAAATCTTTGCACTTGAAGGTCCAACAAGATCTACAAGAATAAAGTTGCGTAGTAGCAGGGGCGGACCCAGAATTTTTTGTGAGAGGGGGCAAAGTATGTCACATTCATGAACCAAAAAGGAAAATACACTCTTGTAAAAACTGCGGGCATAACCTTTTTATTCTCCACATGGTAATCAAGTTCATTGAAAAAATACGAGAAACGAACTAGTAACAACTTGAGGAAAAATAAATCATACTAGCATAACAATGACTTGTTTCGAAGTTGCAAAAGACAACATTGCCTCATTGTTCTAACACTCTAGCCTACAACCTGCATCAACAATGAAAGACATGATCAAATTGAGGGAGAATGAAAACATTGAAGAAGGTCGGTATTAAAAAAGACAAGAACTTTATGTAGCACATTAGCTTTCGCTTCATCCCATGACGATCTTTCACCGCATGAAAACGGTTAACTATCACTTCATTGGGAATTTTGCTCAACAATTCTTTTTCTACATAGCAGATAAGGCTATGGTTCATAAAATCATCATTGATTTTGTTACGTAGAACGTTCTTCACAATCTTCATAGCTGAGAAGCACCTCTCAACAGTTGCAGTGGCAACACGCAAAGTTAGTGCTAGCTTTATAAGTCGGTATACTAAAGGATAAGAAAGATTCTTCTTTGTAGTCACCATCAATTCAGCCAGATCTCCAATATTATCCAAGCTAGCAAACCTTGTATCATGGGTTACATTATCCAAATAGAGATCAAGTTCATGCTCAAGGGCCACAAAATCATTGAAGTCATCAGGGTAAAAATGAGCCATTTTCATCAACTTCTCAACATTATAGTGACTAAACTGATCACTTGGACTCAAAGCTGACATACAACAAAGTAACTCGGAACTTATAACATTGAATCTGCCATTTAACTCTTCTACCAACATATCTAGGACAACAAAGAAACATTGTTAATGATGCTCATTGTTAATGCCGGTCCTTTGCCTTGTCTTCTTTGGATTCACATAATCATTTTCCATTTGCATCACTGAAATGCCATTCTTCTCACAAAAAGAACGTACCTTGTTCAGAAGATCATTCCAACCATGCTCAGATCTAAGATTTTGTAGCTCTCTCTTAGTGGATTCCACATCTGACATGGCATTAACAATATCCACATCCTTTCTCTGAAAGGTTTTAGATAGACCATTTGTTAAAGCAAATATAGTCATCATCATGTGTAGATAGAATGCAGAATCGAATGATTGAAAATATTTCAGAATCCCACAAGCTTGACGTTTCTTAATAGGATCAGTACCATCTTCCTCAACATATTCTAGCACTTTAGTCACCCAGGGAAACATCATTGACAAACCTACCAAAGTTCTGTAGTGAGAGTTCCATCTAGTATCTCCTGGTCTTTGAAGATAAAGCTCTTGATTTAACCCGGTTCCTGTAGCAATTTCGCCCTTACCAATTGCTTTCCTCACTTCTTCTTGATGGTGCTCCTTAAGTTTATCCTTTCTCTAAGTTTCTCCTTTCTCTTACAATTCTCTTCCTTTTAGATGGATCCCTAGGAAGCTTATCCAAATCAACTAGTTCAGGCATCTTGGAACTGGAAGTTGTTGATTTTTTATAAAATCTTTCCATTAGCTTTCCTGTAATATTACATTGCAAACTCTGGAGTGTTAAACAAAAATTTGTTTCTACTGACCTAGTCAGACAAAATGATAAATTACTACACATAAATTAACTAGACTAAGAATCTAAGATGCAACGAAAGAACCAGGTGGTCTTTATTAACTAGACGGTGGTCTTTAATATAGAAGCAACGAACAAAAAGTTTGAGATCAAAACTTATAGGAATTTACGTGAACTTGATGTCAATTGGAATTAAGAAATTGCAAGAGATGAGATTGTATTGCCGGCTTGCCGCTGCCCACTGCAACGTCGCGTGGAAGGTCGGGATCACGATGGCGGAAGCCGCGACGAAGGGCGACGGGAAGTGGGCGATCGCCGGCGACGGTGCGGCTTGGTGCGGTGCAATGAGCCGCGACTGCATACGGGATGGTGGAATCTGCATGTGTCTGGTATGTGCGCTGTAGGCCTGCAGAACATGAGTAGAGTATCGTTAGTGGGCCAATATTTGGACTTTAAAAAATACATACAGAGACAAACTGACAAAGAATTAGGCTTAGTGGGGGCAGGTTATTAGGCTTAGAGGGGGCACTAGTGTATTACAGTATGGGCTAGTAAGTTGCCGCAAAAAAACAAGTGGGGGCATCTGCCCCCAGAACTCTTAACCTAGGTCTGCCACTACGTAGTAGACATTATGGACCGCCGGCCAGTGAAGGAGCGCCATTTACCTGCTCATCGGTGCCGACGCATATCGGCGGGAAAGCTCGAAAGAAGGGAGCAGGGTGATGTGAGTTTGGACGGTGAGGAGAAGAGGGTTAAATAGGGGCCGAATCGGTGGGAGGTGAGACAAAATCCTGCTGCCAATTTTCGGAGACACCCACGAGCTTGCGCCGTCTTTGTAGTCGCAAGAGTTCACCGCCCCATCCCCTCCCCTGCTTCAGCCGAGTCTGGCTCTCGAGAAACTATCGATTCACACGTAGCTTTTGGGTCTGGCTCCGATGTACTTTAAACTTCGTGCCATGCACGCCAAACACTCTATGGGGGCAATTACACAGCTTGTTTCCTTTCCGCGTAGGCCTGATTGAAATTTATGCAGGCAACCAAACGTGTCCTTAATTTTATGGAAACTAGATGTACTTCTTTTGTAAACTAATACTCCCTCCGTCCGAAAATACTTGTTCTAAAGATGAATGTATCTAGACTTATTTTAGTTATAGATACATCCATTATATTCATTTCTAGAACAAGCATTTCCGGACGGAGGGAGTATAAGTTTACAAAGTGAGTACATGGTTTTCTTTTTGTACAATACAGACCACAATAGACTAGGGTTTTCCTTGTGTACAATACAGACCACAATAGACTAGAGTGGTTGATTCACTATCCAACGACTGAACATGGCGAAGCACCTCTCAGGCTCGTACTCAGGCGCCGTGTGACCACCACCCTGAAAACCAAATCCGAATGAGAACCGGTAATCCATCAATAACCACGCGCACCAAAAACTCACACAGAAAATGTTACCTTCACGGTCGCGAATGTCATGTTGTTGGAGTAAGCTACAGTGAATCTGCAAACCCAGGGAAGAGGAGGCAGAGCGATCATTGTGAGTGAGTGAAATAAACAGAGCATGCAACGAGAAGGGGACGACGACGAACCCGGCAGACTGGCCATGGAGATGCCATGCCCTCCAGTCGCGAGCGACGGGGAAGCCGAGCGATCTCACCCACGCCTGCGTGCCCAGGTGCGGCACCACCGAATCGTGGTCGCCGCTGCCATGGATACCAAGGAAAACCCCATCAGAATAACACTCAGATCTTTCAACCGATCCTGGTTTTCATGCACTAGTAACAGGCCAAAATATGAGGACCTGTATACAAGCGCGCGGTAGCCGTTGGCCGTAACGTTGCGGTGATACTTGATGCTGCTCGCGATGTCCCTGGTGTACGGGACGCCGCCATCTTGGCACCTCACCCACTCGTCCACGGTGCCGTCCCTGACGCCGAGGGCGTCCCGGGTGCGCTCGTCGTTGGCCCAGAAATACGACAGGTAGTGGGCGTAGTTCTGATCCATCGGGCATGCATGATCGGGTCAGTCCAATGAACGGGGGAACACATACAGGCATGATGCTGACTTACAATACAGTCAAGTGGAGGACGAACTGGCGGATGTTTCAGCCGGCTCCCCATTTTGATTGCAGCTGCTTCCTCGCTTAAGATCTTCCTGCCAGCACCAGCCGAATCGCCCGTCTCCGCATGCGGTCCAGCAGATGAAAAAACGCATTTCTCCCGCAAAATATGGGCCAACATAACTTCGGAGAGGAGCTGTACGTAATTGGATCATTTGGAACGAGTGTAACTTTGAGTGCTTGATCATATATTTACTTCATGTTTATGGACGAAATAAACGTTTTCCTGGCTGGCGTGTTCTTACACTATGGAAAGTACCCAGAGCTTTGGCACACAGCACGCTTGTAGGATTCTTGTAGTCTTGTCCTTGACAATGACCCAATATTGTCTGTATGAAAGAAATTTATACTATGATGAGTACTATTTGTCCCACAACAGTTTTGACGGGAATATAGTCGATACAGGTGAGGTTAATTACCTCATATAATTGATCTGATATTATACCAAATCCGTGAGCAAAAGGCACTTTGGAGCTTTCGTCGATCCTTTCACCTGTTGCCGGGTTACCTACTAGATAGCCCTGTTGACGACGAAATGAACATAAATATGGTGTCAGATATATTAACACCATCACGCTACGAAAGGCAGGCATTTTTATTTTGTTGACAAAGACAATATATTAATATGGTGGAGGTACCACTTACATTCGGCCTCTCCAACAGTATAATATTCTAAAAACATTACGGATGCATGCAACCCAAAAACAAAAATAAAAGAAGAAAAAACAAAAGATCCTGCTACAATGATCAATTCCTTATAACAGCAGCAGGAGCCACCATTAAGACAACACCCGAAGTTAAAATTCTTCACAAGGGATGCCTTCAAAAAGAAAATAATGCACAAGCGCCGTCGGCCCCCGATCATACATCTTAGGTTTTTACTCTAAAAAAAATCCACGCTCTCAAAAACAATGCCTTCAACAATGTCACTATCAGGCACAACCAATTAAGATCAGACCTTGGATTTTTAACTTGAAAGCTAAGACTTTGTACTCCTCCTGTACTGCCACACCCACTTACCGATGCTGCTACTACAAGTCACGAAACACCAAACAAAGTCCTCATCGCCTAGAAGATTTGATCCGTCATTACTAGGTCTCACACCATAGCCACCATGACCTTCTACGCTACTGTCTTCAGCATGGAAATTAAAATACCTACATGTCCATATTGTCAACACAAAATGAAGCTTCACGTCAAGACCTCCTAAAACCACACATGCTGAAATAGGGGTGCACATGATCAATTCCCATCCGATCCAGCAATCTACATGCGTCAAGCACCTAAAAGAGATGTTCGGCGAAAGGCATCCAGCAATCTACATGCGTCAAGCACCTAAAGGAGATGTCCGGCGGAGCCTTCCGGAATTCATCAAAACCCAAATCAAAGAGGGCCGACATCAAGCAACACACCGTCTTGGCCTTGGAAGAACCATAGGACGGCCTCCATTATTGAAGCACAACCAACACGTCCCTACACTGCCGGTCTGAATAGCGGAGGAGAACGCATCTGCGACGGCGCCTGCATGGACGCGCCACTCGACCCTGCCTTGCCGCTCCGACTCGTGACATGACATGATCCAAAGCACCACGACAACCAGAGGATGGAGGTGATGGTGGCGTGTGGTGGCTAGGGTATCTTCCTAGGTCGCCCTAGGGAGGCGGCTCAAGGAAAAGGCCTCAATGACGTGACCCCTTTGCTTAAAAATTAAGGGAGAGTGTCACTTCCCTGACCTCTGCACCAACTAAGCATGAAAACAACATTTGAAGCACGAGTACCAGGATTTTAATCTTAATTACGCATCAAGCCTAGTTTTCAAGGATAAATGTGTGAGTATCAGGAAAGTCTGTTCAAATCTAAATTCGCCTCCGTGAGAATTTGAGTTTAGGTGTTGGGTTGTACATACATTCCCCCAACTAGTTGAGTTAGGCTCACGTCCCAAAGACAGTCTTATACTGTTAAGAAAATATATAATTGTGTCCTCTACAAGCTATGAAAATATTGGAGGCACGGGTTGCTAAGAAGAGATTTTTTTTACAGACCTAACTATAGTTGATTAACAAAGTGTGCTTATTTAAACTGCAAAATGATAGATATGTTTATGTTAGCCATAATTTAAAATCCTATAGCGACTAAAATAGTAATATAAGCCGTTGACCGTGATCCACTTAGCCATAGTTATGAAGATCCGTCGTCTCACTAGTAGAAAAAAGGGCTTTGGTCCAGGGCCTGCAATCCCATTAGTCCCGGTTCACACATGAACCGAGACCTATGGTGTCACTGGTCCCGTTTCGTGAGGCTAGGGCGCCGGCCGGGCATCATGGGCCATTGGTCCAGGTTCGTGTCACCCCTTTGGTCCCGGTTTCATACATGAAATGGAACCAATAGGCCGGTTCCATACACGAACCGTTCGTATCCCCCTTTAGTTCATATCCCCCAGCTTCGGCCAGATGCTGACGCGTGGATGTCATTTGGTCCCGGTTGGTGTGACCAACCGGGACTAGAGTTCCTCCTGCCTGGACTTCCCGCAGCGGTCACGTGGAGCTTCTTTGAACCGGTTCATAAGCCAAGCAGGACTAAAGGAATCTTTAGTCCCGACCCTTTAATCCTGGTTTCAGAACCGGGGCTAATGGGTCTATGGAACCGGGACAAATGAGCCTTTTTTACTAGTGTCTATGTTTTGATAACTAAAAGATGGCATATCAAATTAAAGGATGGATACTTTTTGTTGAGTTTTCTAACATAATTTACCTTTACCAGTCAAAACCTCATGTACGGTAATCTGATATATTGATATATACATATACGTAGATAGCAATGCAATGCTTACAATATTTATAATATGGATTTTGTATTGTCTACGTTTCATGAACAGACATAATATGTGGGTTTTCATGCTTCTTTTTAGGGATGAAAACTAGGCAGAAAGATTTCGTCCATTCAGTTTTCTTTTAAAACAGAGCGTAAATACGCAATCGGAAGTGGAATTTAAATAACAGAACCAGACTGGATATTTTACAATAGAATGGAGATAGAATGTCGCTTTCTGGTGAAACTTCAACATGAAAAGAAATTTTAGCAAATGTACATGGAGAATATTATTTTTTTGAAAAACCGGCAGAATGTCTGCTTTTGCATTAAGAAGAAGAGAGTTGACTAGTTTATAAGAAAAACTAACCAAAAACCGATACATCGAAACACACGAGCCAACGACCCTCCCGCCCACGTGATCAGATTTGACACTCCACAAAATAAAGGTGCTCTCTGGAGCTGCCGCTCCTACTTGCCCGCTGACCCCGAGGCCGCGCTCCACCTGAGCTAAGGACGCCACCGTCCACACGGCCAGAATCGACACTCCACATCACTGTTCTCCGGAGCCACCGCTCCGACTTGCCCGCCGACCCCGAGGCCGCGCTCCACCTGAGTTGACGCCGCTGCCACCCACACGACCAGAATCAACACTCCACATCATTGTTCTCCGGAGCCGCCGCTCCGACTTGCCCGCCGACCCCGAGGCCGCCCTCCACCTGAGCTGACGACGCTGTCGCCCACACGACCAGAATCAACACTCCACATCACTGTTCTTCGGAGCAGCCGCTCCGACTTCCTCACTGGCCCCGAGGCCACGCATACTCTTGGCGGACGATGAATCCGCAAAGTCACCCGAGCCACCACGAAATGACGAAGGACCTGACCTCCAAGACGTCGTCCCCAAGAGGAAAGCGATGATATCGCCGGTGACGCCCGCTCCGACCAAGGTCGAAACTAGGGGTTTCACCCGGAGAGCGTGAGACCGAGGTGACAAAGGTGGTGAAGGGGCTCCCACGACGCGCCTCCAAGGAGGGAACGACGTCCTAGTACGCCGTCGACGCCGGCAACGACCGAGGTCTTGCAAGGCCTTCGTCTGGAGCTCACCGAATCCATCGTCACACCAGCCTGCCCAGCAAACCGTCTCCGGGCACATGCCGACCGTCCTCGCCCAAGCCGCCAGCTCAAACATCCAAGGCAGCTCACCGCCGGCAAAACCTACCTGCTGCACCCACCACCATAGCCCACCTCGCAGCACAATGGCGTCGCCGGACTGCCAGAGCCACGCCCCCAGACCAGCCTCCACATGCCACCACCCCAACTCTTGCGAGGCCTAGGACAGCAACGCTCCTCGCGGCCGTACGCCAAGCCCACCAGTGCGCCGCCACCGCGTAGCCGTCCACGAACCGCGACACACCTCCTCTGTCGCGGAACTGTAGGAGCTAGCCGGAGCCGCTACAACCGGGCCAGCCACCACCACAGTCACGGCGCCGCCGCGCCGTCATCCAAAGTTGTACCTCGCCGCCACCACCATAGCTTCCCCCGCCGAGGGAGGGGACCCCGGCACCCCGCACGCCCCACAGGCGCAGCCCGCCGGAGCGGCACGTCGGAGTGCCTCAACAGCCAGATCTGGGCGTCGGGCGCCAGATCGATGGTCGCCGACCTTTGCCACGCTCCGCTCGCCAGCCAGCTGAGGGAGGGGGTGAGCAATCACGCCACCATGCCCGGGGCCGCCGCCACGGCTTGCTCGCGCCAATGAGGCGCGGCCGTCGGCAGATGCGGGCCTTCGACCGGGGCCGAAGCCACGCGACGAGGGCCCTCTGCCGCGGCCGTCCACCGAGGGTTCTTTGCCCGTCAGCCTCCTCCGGTCGCGACAAGAGGAGCGAGAGAGGAGAGGGGAGTGGGGGTGGCGGCGGCTAGGTCATCCCCCCGGCGACGCGATCGAGCGATCGAGAGATATGGCGACAAATTTCCACTTATCGGCATAGTCCATTCCACCCGAGCACATATATACTTTGGAAAATTCTATCGGCACAAAAAAAATAATAATCCCCCCACCCCAATAGTCTTGTGTTCCTTGTCCTCCCGACTACTACGCACGTCCCAATCACATTCTCTAGGCACGCTAGCTGGCACACCTCCTTGTCTCCTCGTTGGTGTGCATTTGAACTGTTTTGTTATTTTTTGTGTATTTTTATATATGGTTGTCGCGTTTTCTAAATTTTGGTAACCTTTCAGTTTCGTATAGCTGCCCGCAACAGGTTTGCTTTGTATTCCATTTTGGCAATCTTGCTTCGTATTTTTGTTTACAAGATTATCATCTATGTTTTGCTTTCGCTAACAAGTAGATAAACAATTGCAACAACACTTGGTTCATCTGTTTCCACTCAGTTTTCATACCCACTGCTTAGGAGTTTTCACTCACTTTTCATTCCCATATGTGACCATGTGACACACATGTGGTAAGCAAACTAGTCAAAGAAACAAATCTCCATCCATGACAGCAACACGTACCTTGACGGGACACCATCCTTTTGTTGGTTTCCTTTATATCGACGTACTTGTGCGGATGAATACGTGTTACCTACTTGGGTTGAAACTATAAATAGATACTCTTTTTCTTATCTTACCTACTAATAAAGCAAATATTGCTTCTTCTGTACGTCATTCAAATTACCCTTAAAGTTGACTAAAATTACCCACCAATGCCACCTATAAATCATAAAAAACGTTTCAAACAGGAAAATCTCCGGACTGGACCGGCCCATGTAAGAACCTCCTATATTACGTTCTGGTGTTGAAAAAAGATGCAGCACACCTGTTTGGGCCGACTCATGCGTGGGCGCCTGTTTTTTTAGTTTAGTTTTTTTATTTTTCTTTTCAGTTCCGTTTTGTTTTCTACTTTAAATAATTTACAACTTCAAACAACTTTTCTCAATTTTAAGAAACTGAGAATTTCGAAATAAAATATTCAAAAAAACATAAATTTTTTTAGAATTCAAAAACTACTCAGGAGTTTTGAAAAATGTTTGCATATAAAAAAATGTTTAAACTTTGAGAAAATGTCCATAAAATAAAAAAATCAACGATTTTAAACAAAAGTCCGTGTAAAAATCTTAAAAACGGTTCGTGCCTCTGTTTTTAGTCTCATTTTTTATTTTCATTTTTCTGTTCCATTTTTTAGTTTAAATAATTTAGAACTTTGAAAAACTTTTGCAATTTATAAAACTGGGAATTTTGAAATAAAATTTTGAAGGAAATATGAAATGTTTGTGAATTCAAAAAATGTTGAGGATTTTTGTAAAAATATTCGCATATTCAGAAAAATGTTCATAATTTTGAGAACAATGTTGGTGAAAACAATAAAAGTCCATGATTTTGAAAAAAAATTTGTGTGTTATTTTTTGAATGCAATTGAAAAAATTGTTTGCTAATTCAAAAAATGTTCATGCATTTCAAGAAATGTCCTAAAATTTTAAAGACATAATATGATCAGCATCATTGAAGATTATAATTGTTTTTCTCCCGTTGCAACACACGGGTCCTTTTGCTAGTATACCTAAATAATTATATATGAAAGAACTAGACTAGTTTTTTCCAATTACAATTATTTTGCTGTAGAAAAAGTAAATGTGATGTGTATGTGTTGCTGGCATGGACTGGACCCATGATATAAGCTAATACCCTGACACATGGTGCCTCAGGGTAGTTGCCATATCAAGATTTGCCTACGGTATAACGGCGCCCCATAAAACTAACACAATAATGAATGAAATCTTTTGACACGAGCAATAATGGCAAACAAATCTGTGGTTGGATGGTTAGGGAACAGTGGTATCCCCAGTTCTGGTCAAATCCTGATGCTTGCATTATTTCTGAATTTATTGCAGGATTTTCGGTGATATGCTTTCAGTGGGAGGGGACGTTCCCGTCGACGAGGAGGCGCCTACAGTGACTTCGTAAATCTCAAGATGATATGCCGGCTTAGTCTTTCGAAGGTGCTCATATGGGTAGAATGTGCGTGTGTGTGTTTATAGAGATGAGTGTATGCGCATGTATATGAACATTTTCGTTTATACTATGTTCAGGAAAAAAAAACATACACAATAATGAATGCATTATTCCATATTCTCTTGTTTAGAATAGTTTTCATACCCACCGCTGAGGAGTTTTCATTCCTATCTGTGACCATGTGACACACATGTGGTAAGTAACGCAAACTAGCTAGTCAAAGAACATGACAGCAACACATACCGTGACGGGACACCATCCTTTTGTTGGTTTCCTTTATATCGACGTACTTGTGAGGATGCACGCGTGTTACCTACTTGGGTTGGACCTATAAATAGATATATTCTTTTTATACTTAAATAATTAAATTTTAAAAAACTAAACTAGTTTTTTCCAACTACAATTATTTAACTATAAAGAAAGTAAATGTGATGTGTATGTGTTGCTGGCATGGACTGGACCCATGATATAAGCTAATGAACATGACACGTGGGGCCTCAGGGTAGTTGCCATATCAAGATTGGCCTACGGTATAACGGCGCCCCATAAAACTAACACAATAATGAATGAAACCTTTTGACACGAGTGGTGACCCATCCTAAACATACACAATGATGGTAAATCAATCTGTGATTGAATGGTTAGGGGACAGTGGTATCCTCAGTCCATCAGGGTTCAAATCCCGGTGCTTGCATTATTTCTGGATTTATTTCAGGATTTCCGGCGATATGCTTTCAGCGGAAGGAGACGTTTTCGTTGACGACGAGGCGTTTACGGTGACTTCGTAAATCTCAAGATGATATGTCGGCTTAATCTCTCGGAGGTGTTCATAGAGGTAGAGTGTGCATGTGTGGGTCCATAGGGATGAGTATATGTGTGTGTATATGAGCATTTGCGTTTGTATTATGTTAAAAAAAACATCCACAATAATGAATGTATTATTCCATATTCTCTTGTTTAGAATAGTAGTGAGGGTTACGGTAGGTACCTTGAGGTTAAGAAGGGGTCTCCTTCCAACTTCATTACCTGTAGGGATGAAAGCATAAAGATGACACCGTCCTTTAAAAAAACCATGAAGATAGAGTTGAACTCAGCTAGTACCACTTTTTTTTTTTTCATTTTGAGATGGCTTACCACGTTTACCTAGTGGTGAAAACAGCAAAATCAGTCGACTATAAACGCATGCTCAATGTTGGATACGTGGAAATATACAGCAAGCTGTCCTTACCTTCGGAAATCTTTTGTGTGATGAATGGTACAATTTTTCCAGCATACGAGTCTCCCCCGATGTAGAGGGGACTTGATAGAAACTTGGGGTGGTCGCCGATCCACTGGACAAGGTCACGTGGATAAATCAGTGAGGAAGGTGCACCAATTCATGCATGGCAACAAATGTGTGGATGGGAGTGGCTAGGTAAGCAGTCAGGTATCACCTTGATGAGGAACTCATGGAGCTGCAATGAGGTAGATACTTCCCCGACATGGTAGCCTTGGGGTCGTCTTGAAAATGAAAACCCTGCCCCAACCGGTGTATCAACGAAAAGGATATTCGCCACCTGCAGTGATCAGTACAGCAATGAGCGTGGACATGTAATATGGCTTAATTGGCTAGCTGCAGCCTGCAGTGTGCGGAGCATGACCGACGACCTTCGTCCATGAGTGCGGATTTATTTCCAGCCTCGGTGTGGTGCCACTGTATGGCTCTACGACGAACTTGACAGGACCTGCAGTTGCGGTGGACATGTATATGAGGTAGACTAGAGGGTAATGGCGAGTCGCTTGCGGGAGGATGTGAACAGAATGAATGTATATACCGATCTCGAAGGCGAGGCCGCTGAATACGGTGCAGTGGTCGCCGCCGGTGAGCCAGAGGAGGAAAGGTGCGTCCTCCGTGCCGGCCTCGGACTCGATGAAGTAGTAGAACAGCTCCGTGCCGTTGTCCTCGTCCACCTCCACGTACCTTGTAGAGTTGTAGTTGAGCAGGAGCAGCAGGTTACATAACCTACCGAATGGAGCCGATCAACGAGATCCGTAGCTGAAGAACAAAGTGGGAAATGGGTACCCGGTCTCGAGGTGGAAGGGGAGGCGGCCCTGGAACCCGGGGAGGCGGGTCACTACCTTGGAACTGGAACTGGAGGCCGCAGCGGCGCCGGCGAGCTGCCGCGTGGTAAGCACGGCGAGCAGCAGGAGCAGCCGCCCGACCATCGTACGAGATACTAGTAGTGTAGTGGGCAGCCGCTTCCGTTTGTTCTGTGCTCCTTAATCTCTGTATAAGAGGCCGAGAGAGAGGACGAGGATTCGTGGCTCTGAGGTGATGTCCCCCTGGTATCCCTCGTTAGGCAGATTTCCACAATAATAATTGTTATAGCCGCATACCGGCTGAATACAATCGGTTGATACGTGGTGAGATGGGCCGTTATTAATTTTTTGTTGTACTCTTAGACCTTGTTTGAAACTATAATAGATTATGATAATCTGAATTATGAAGATAGATTATATAATCTGATTTATAAAAATAATCTAGTTGAGCAGGTTTGAAGGTCAGATTATATAAACTCTAATTCAGATTTTACATTGCATAATGACATGACTGCCCTCTGTTTTTTCTTTAAAAGAGAAGGGTGACGGTGACAGGAATGTAATTATCTTCAACTTTATAAGGGTAATGAATCATTAGCAATTCATAATTTAATTTTAGCTGGGGTAGAGTAGATTGTAAGTTTTTAATAATCTATCTATCTAGTTTTTATAATTTATATCATAATCTATCATGTTTAAAGACATAATAGATTATAAAAATTAAATTATATAATCTGATTGATTTTAAACAGAGCCTTAGTAGTATAGTCTAGGACAGGACATTTATTTCGCGTCGCTGGATTTCAGTTGAGACCACTCCTCGTATGACTTAATGTCCGCATAGCGATGGCCATGTGATATCGTCTAACAAGAACAATAATTAGATTTAGACAACCATTAAATAAAACACATCATGTATCCGTACATTAGGGTAAGCCAATTAGACACAACACATGATCTATTCGTACAGAATGCCCTTCGCGGCTTTAATGATTAGACTACTATTAATGATTAGACTACTAAGAAAGTAAGAATGCATGATAATGGTTGGTTCATATGTTAGAGCAAGGAGATGGAGTGACTTGAAATGAGGAGGAGGATAGTTAAATACAAGGGTGTGGGGCTTCCAGGTGGCAGATGTGGTGCAGAGAGTGGTGGCTGTGGAATTTGGGTATGTTGTGCACAACATTCATTTACGGGAGTGGACTAGAAAAAAAACATAACTCATTATAGATATGATCTGAGACAAGAATGTTAATTCATAAAAAACTTGGGAGCATAATTCTGTGGGAAAAGCAAGTTGGCTGCAAGTTGTAGTTAAAAACAGTTGGTTGCAAGATTGGAGAGAACAAAACATAATGGAGAAAAGAAATGTAGGTGAGATGTGAAATAAGCTGAAGATTACCAAGTGGCGATGATCACATTTAGCACAATTAATGTATGTCCAAAATCCTAGGCACGTGACAGTAAATTCATTGATCATAAACTAGTATCATAGGTGAGTAACAAATAGTAGTATCATTCATATGTTACTTTTGTACGATACTACCTTCATATTGCATAGTATCATACGTGATCTCATTTATTGACATGCATGACACATAATAGCATAGCATTTATCATGTTACGGTATCTACCTATGTTACTTTAATCCTCTCTCTTCTTTAATTACTTGTCACATCACCATGTTTGCTAGTCCCAAGACTATGTTACTAGCTATGATACTCCCACTATGACCAGCCTTAGTAGACGGGATGACACGAGTATTAATTTCCAGCTTACATGGAAGCATAGATAATTGTCAAGAGAAGTTGGGCACACAAATTCAAATGAAATTTCAGTTTTTCTAACAAGAAAATAACATGTGAGCTGGCAGATAAAATGACAATCCGGTGAAAAAAAATAGAATAATCAAATATCACAATCAACAAGCACATATATATAGGGGGAGGGGGGCGATTACACCACAGGAACTGTACTTTGGTGCTACCTGAAACGCTAACCTAATATCAGATTAACACTTAACATGTATTAAGCGGAGAAGCTCTAGATGGGAGCTCAAAATGGGGAACGGAAGAAGAGGAGAGTGTAGATGAAAGAGTAAGTGTGGGGTGGGTGGAGTGGGCTGACCAGAGCTAGATGAGTTAATCGTGAACATAATATCTTAAGTGTATAGAACACCTTCTATCCCACTAGTGGGACCGATGGACATGCATATACACGGTGATATGTTTGCCGCAATTAAGTGATACGGAGGACTATACGCAGCACACGTACTATACATTTTGAATTTAAATGCAATTGCATGGTGGAGATGTAGGGGGTGCAGCACCTAGGATCCCCGTGCAATTTCCCCGAAAGAGATGTATAAGATCAACTTTAACCGGTGAACCATTTTTATGTCTTTTGTCACCGTGGACAAAAATAATGGCTCAACACAGAGACCCATATTTATTTCTTGTCTACTTTGTGTTTATTCAGATCTATTTTAGTCTTAAATTTAGGTCATATTTAGGTTAGAGGCGGACATAAAATGAATGTTTTCTGTGTCCTCTTCGTCCGCTGCATGCGAGGCCTGGCCACTGTAACAGACCCATCGCTCTCCCTCCTCGTCTTTCTATACCTCCTACGCGGCCCACCCGTGCGCCCACTGCTCCCTCCATTGGTCGGCGTCCTCTAAGAGCGTGAGGAGCTCGAGCTCCAATGTCGCGTCGTGGCGCCGCGCGAAGTGTCACGCTACTCGTGCATCACATTTACAGCCGCGGGGCGTCGCAGAGCCTCGCCATCCAACCCAGGTGTGTTTGATGTTGGTTTTGAACCGTCAAAACCTTCAGGAGCACCATGTATGTGTACGTGCAAAGCTAGCCAATCAAGCAAGCAAGCACCTTGATGGATTTAGCAGCACACGCACTATACGTGTGGATAAGGTTGATTTCCGCATGGGCGTGTCGCTCCTGAGCTTTTTAGTGCTTTTTGTTTTTTCTGATGCTACAAGCAACACCCCTAGGGTGTCTTTTATACACGTCCACAAGGGACTATGTAAATAGACTAGGACTAGGTATCCTAATACTATTAGGACTCGGTTTGCATTTCTTTCCTGATCCTACATGAGCAACATGATTAACTTCTACATTCACCTCCTTAATCTTGTTGCTTGACTTCACTTTTTGCACTCCGACTTTCTTCCTCATCTCGATGAACTTCTGTCGATCGAGGGACTTGGTGAAAATATCGACAAGCAGGTCTTTCGTGTTCACATGTTGAACCTCGATCAGACCTTCCTCAATGCACTGCCAGATGTGGTGGAACCGGGTATCTATGTGCTTGCTCCTTTCGTGATGAACCAGATTTTTGCACAGTGAGATTGCAGCTTGGTTGTCGATCTTCAATGACACCTTCTGCACCTCCCGCTTTGCAAGAATAGCTAGGAGTCTTCTTAGCCAAACTTCTTGACAAGCCTTCGTGCTTGCCGCTATGTATTCCCCCTCGCATGAAGACAGTGCCACCACCTTTTGCTTCTGAGAATTCCAGCTAATCGGATTCGGGCCAGGGTAGAAAACCATGTCCGTTGTGCTCTTTTGCTCATCAACATCACCTGCCATGTCGCTATCTGAATATCCACGAAGGATCAATCCTTCCTTTCCCTTTCTATATGTGCAGCCAAGATTAATTGTGCCTTTCACATAGCGTAGAATTTGATTGATGGCGCTCATGTGTTCGGTTGTCGGATTCTCCATGAAACGACTCACGATCCCGACTGAATAAGCCAAGTCAGGTCGGGTATGCACCAAGTATCTTAGGCTGCCCACAACGCTTCGATACATTGTGGTGTCCACCGACGTATTTGAGCTACGCTTGCTCAACTTGTGACGTTGGTCCATTGGAACTTGTGTCTCGTAGCAATCTGAAATGCCACACTTTTCCAATAACTTGACCGTGTAAGCCGATTGACATAGGGAAATCTCTCCGGAGCTTTGCTTCACTTCGATGCCCAAGTAATAGCTGAGTAATCCCAGATCACTCATGCTAAACTTGTTCTTCATTTGCGCCTTGAAACGTACAATTTCTTGTACGCTATCTCCGGTGATAATCAGATCGTTGACATAAACTCCAACTAGAAGGTTTGAGCCTTTGGAGTTCTTTGTATAGACTGCATGCTCGAGGGGACATCTCTTGAACCCGAGCAAGACCAAACTTCGGTCTAACTTTGAGTTCCAAGCTCTTGGCGCTTGCTTCAACCCGTAAAATGCCTTCTTGAGTTTGTAAATTTTTTCTTCTCCGCCTTTCTTCTCATAGCCGAGGGGTTGTTCCACGTACACTTCTTCTATAAGATCACCGTTGAGGAAAGCGGATTGAACATCCATATAATGAACCTTCCAATCCTCTTGTGCTGCCAAAGCTAGGAGCACTCTCACTGTCTTGAGTCGAGCAACCGGTGCAAACACATCATCATAGTCAACTCCTTGACGTTGTACGTAGCCCTTTGCAACGAGTCTTGCCTTGTACTTCACAATGGCACCCTCCGTGTCCTTCTTTAACTTGTAAACCCACTTCAAACCAATTGCCTTTTGGTTTGGAGGAGGGGTTACCAAAGTCCACGTCGTTGCTCTCAATCGCCTTCATCTCCTCATCCATAGCGTGCGTCCAGCTAGGACTTGTGCTCGCCTCTACGAAGTTCGCCGGCTCCTCAACTCCGAAAAGACATAGTCCGGAGTATTCGAGCGTAACTGGCTTTGTATACTTGTAGACTTTCTTGAGGGTCTTGTAGCGACGAGGCCCTGAGGAGTCCGCTGTGGCTTGCGAAGGAGGCGACACAAATTGTGTCGGTGTTGATGCACTTGAGGAAGATGGCTGAGATCCGGGCGTGTCATCGACATCCGTGTCGTCGGCGTAGTCGTCGTGACCGTGACCATCATCTTGATTGTCGTTGTCACTATGCGCCTCATTGTCGATGTTGTCGTCGAGATCTCTGCGCGTGTCGTGCGCGTCGTTGTCTCTATCTCCTTGCGACCTATGCGTGTTGTCGTCGGTGTCGGCACCATGATGATCACTACCATTGTGGTCACCTTGGTTGGGCGTCTTGCCAACCACCTGGACATCCTCCCCAGCATCATCATCAGTTGGAAATTCGACCGTGAATATGTTACCGTTTGGAGCATCGTCGGTTGCGGCGCTCCAATTCCACGCTTGGTTTTTTTTCAAACACGACGTCGCGTGAAATCCGTTGACGCTTGGTTTGTGGATCGTAGAAGCGGTATGCCTTGGTGCCGGTACTCCTCTCGTATCCGATGAACACCATCTTGGTGCTACGATCGGCAAGTTTTGAGAGGTGCGGCTCCGTCGTCTTCACATGTGCCACGCACCCGAACGTCCGTAGATGAGACACATTCGGCGTACGTCCGTAAATTGCTTCATACGGAGTCTTGCCGATCACCGCCTTCGTTGGATCCCGGTTGAGAAGATAGACCGCCGCCGAGACAGCTTCTCCCCAAAAAGTCCCCGGTAGGTTCTTGCTCTTGAGTAAACTCCTTGCCAGGTCAACGACGGTTCGATTGCGCCTTTGAATGACCCCGTTCTGCTGCGGCGTGTAAGGTGCCACGAGGAACCTTTTTATGCCAATCTTCTCGCAGTAATCATTGAATTCGTTCGACGTAAACTCTCCGCCCCGATCTATCCGTAGAGCGCGAACCTTCAACTTGTGTTCCATCTCCGTTGCAGTCTTCAGCTTCTTGAACGTTTCAAACGCCTCATCTTTAGATCGTAGGAGAACGACCCACATATATCTCGAGTAGTCGTCTACCACAAGGAAGAAATACTTCTTTCCCGCGTGAGTTGCCGGGGTGATCGGGCCACATAGATCACCCTGGAGCAGCTCGAGTGCATCACTTGCACGATAGGTAGACTGAGCAGGGAACGGTCTGCGGTGTTGTTTTCCAACCAAGCACCCGTCACCTACTCGATCAACATGGTCGATAACTAGCATCCCGGATACCATCTCCATCTTTGACATCTTCTTCAAGACGTCGAAGTTAACGTGTCCAAATCTAGCATGCCATAACCATGAATCATCATCACTCTTGGCAAGCCAACACTCCGGTTGAGATTGATCAAGGTTGAGGATATAGAGCCTATTCCGTGTGCGATTAACACGAGCTAGAACGTTTTGGAGGTTGTCAAAGATCGTCATCACTCCGTTCTCGATATTCACGTTGCATCCATTCTCGTCAAGCTTCCCAATAGAGATGATGTTGTTGCGTAGCCGTGGGATGTAGTACACTCCGGTGAGTATGCGATGTTCGCCCGTGAGACCCTCGAAGAGGACAGATCCTTGCCCGCAAATCTCCACAGCTGAACCATCACCGAACTTGACCGAGCCTTCAACATCGTATTCCAGCTCGAGGAATTTCTCCTTGCACCCCGTCATGTGGTTACTGGCACCCGTGTCGAGATACCACGACACATTCTGATCACCATATACTTGGTGTCACAACCTTTCGGCTTGGTTTCACAACCACCGTTTCAGCGAGATCACAAACTTCGGCCATCAGAAGACCTGGACCTTCGCCTTCCTACTTTGCCAAATTTGCCTTGATCTCCTGCTTGTTAGGCTTCAGACAATCCTTCGCAAAGTGACCCATCTTATTGTAGTTATAGCACTTGACCTCGGACAAGTTCAAGTTTTGTGGCTTATTGCACTTATAGCACTTGACCTCGGACGAGCTTGTGGTTTGCCTTTTCCTTTGCCTTTTCCAGTTTGTCCATCACCCTTCGTGTTGCTTGAGCCTTCGCCACCGTCACACCTTCCTTTGCTACTTGGGGCCTCCCAATCTGCGCGTGAGTACATGAGTTGGTCACTACCTCCTCCTTTGCCTTTCCGACAGCCACGAGCATTCTCTTCCCATGTCCACAAGCATCCGATCGCCTCCGTTATGGTCATGTCCTCGATGTCGTAAAGCTGCTCGAGCGTGTCGATGATGTACGTAAATTTATCAGTCACCGAACTGGAAAATTTCTCCACAATCTCGGTCTCATCGAGCTTTGCACCAAGCGCGCGGATCTCTCCCACCAAAGTAGTAAGACGTATGGCATAGTCGTTCACCGATTTAGTTTCCTCCATCTGCAACTTGTGAAATTGGCGCTTCAGCACTTGTGCCCGAGCCTTCGTGACACGATCTTCTCCAATCCTCATCTCCTTGAGTGCATTCCATGCCTCTCTTACCGTCTCGAACTCCACCAATGTCATCTGCACGGAATCCGGCACGGACTGGGCTATGGCGGCCATGGCACCTTCGTCGCACTCCTCGTCGACGTCGTCGTCCATGATTGCCTGCCACACTCGAAGGGATCGGAGAATAATCTTCATCTTCGCCGCCCACACGTCGTAGTTGGCGTCGGTGAGCATCGCGTACTTGATGGGGATATTGCGATGCGCCTGGATGTTGGCACCGCCCATCTCTCCACCACTGGTTGCTGACTTGCCACCCTTCTTCACCTTGTCGTCGTTCTTGTTCGTCTTGGCACTGCCGTTGCCAGACTTAATCGATTCAGCGTCGCTATCCGTCATCCTAGATCGTCGAGGCTCTAGATACCAATTGTTGGTTTTGAACCGTCAAAACCTCCAGGAGCACCACGTATGTGTACTTGCAAAGCTAGCCAATCAAGCAAGCAAGCAGCTTGATGGATTTAGGAGAGCAGCACACGCACCTATACGTGTGGATAGGTAGTTGGGCTTAGTCTACGTCTACAAAGGATTATGTAAATAGACTAGGACTAGGTATCTTAATGCTAGTAAAACTCGGTTTGCCTTTCTTTTCTAATCCTACATGAGCAACATGATTAACTTCTACATTTGGTTCATGCTGAGATGAGAGATACACGCATCAAAGCGGCTGTTGATGCGCGGAAACACGAGGTGGAGCTACGCCTGCTGCTCGACGGATGCAACAACAGATGGTGTTGGAGTTGCTGCCGTCGGCGCCTAGCGCCACGGGCCACCCACCTCCACCTCTTGCGGCTTCCCTCCAGCCCGCGCCATGGCGCGTCACGCTCAAGCTGGCACGTAGCGGCAGCAGCTCGTCAGAGACGGACGGAGCACCCGTCCTGGGCAGCCAAGGAGGAGGACACGCGCGAGGTCATGTTGTCCTCCGGGGGCCTTGGCGCCGGTGTAAGCGAGCGCTGCGAGCCCGAGCAGCAGGTGCTAGGCACGACGGGCGCCGAGGAGTTGGTCGCCTATGCTCGGCTGCGAGGTGTTTGACGAAATGCTTAATACGGACACACCCACAAATGGGGCAAACCATTGGGCGATGCGGTCCATCCAAATGGAAATGGGGACAAATATGTCCGAGCGATCCAAATGAAAAAAGAACCAACAAAATCAATGTCCATTTGAATCATCTTGTTGAAGTTGCTATCACAAGGCAGGTCCTTCATGGCCATCTGTGTAATGCGTGCCCTCAGCATAATCTAGAAGAGACTTCTTTGAATATACCATCTCACAGCATCTACAACCAGACCCCTCCTATCTGTTTCAAACGCTTGGACAAACTGTTCAGTTAGTAATCGGTCACAAAAAGGGACCCAACCGGACCCCTTATGTCCGTCTCAAACACCTGGACTAATCGACACCCTTCATATCAATCTGAAATATGAGGACTCGCGGAGGCGTCCAGACATGCCCGGTCAGTCCGCCACATAGGACACGACCCCATTCCGGACCACATTTTCTTTTTTCTTGTTCATTTTTTCTTTCTGTCTCGTCTTCTCCATCAAGCATGTGAAAGTGAGTGAACATATGAGAAAAAATATAAGAAGTGTGACTGCAAGGAACGAAAAAGTAGGAGCTTAAAACACGTCCGGTCACTCATCGGATAAGCCCACGGGCGTATAGAGGGTCATATTTGCTAAGTGCGGTTGTAGATGCTCTCACTGAGCTCACTAGAATTGAAGGCCTCTCATTCAATTGAGGTCACCAATTTTAACCGGGTCAATAATCTCTCATTCAATTATTTTAATTAACTATGCTTTCTTATTACATTGAGAAATAAAATATTGGATTTCGTTCATGATTTTAACTCGGTCAACAATTTTTAACAAGCAACCGACCTATAAAAACTTATCAATTCTAGGCACCCTCTCATCATCCAGAAAAATAGCGCCGACATGAGATACTGCAGCACCAATATAATATATACACCCACCAACGCAGAATCTTTTTCACATAAGTATGAGTTAATTAGCAGATCACAAAATTACACCATGAAAGCCCACTAGAACACCACTTTACATGAATAAAAAACAAAAGACAATCTATCATATTTCCCACTAAACAAACCTAATACTCACTCCGTTCTAAAATCTAAGTTATGTTAGTTTATTAAAAATCAATTTTTGTTTAACTTTGACCAAGTTCACACGCAAAAATATCGACACCTACAATACTAAATATTAAAATATAAAAAATCATTATATGATTAATCTAATAATCCTATTTGATATTATGGATACTCATATATTTCTACAAAAATGTGATCAAATTTAAAGACATTTGATTTAAAAAAATAAAACACCTTATATTTAAAGATAATGGATCATTAGCAATCCATAATCTAATTTTAGCTGGGGTAGAGTAGATTGTGAGTTTTAATAATCTAGTTTTTATAATCTATGTGCCACGTCAAGGACCCTGACGTTTGGTAGCAGATCACACAATTTTCTTTAATAATATGTTCCACGTCATCCGGACGCAAGGCCCCTCGGCGTTTGGTACCAGACGCCAGGGTCCCTGGCGTCTAGTCCTGGACCACACGCCAAGGTCCCTGGCGTTTGGTACCATGCCACGTCAAAAACTTAGCGGGTCAGCCGGTCATGCCATCCCGTACCAGAGGCCAGGGACGTCTCGCAGCAAACGAGACGCCGGGGATGTTGGCGTCAGGAAAAGAGGTTAGATTGAGATGTTTTTTTGAAAGCGAGGTCAATTCTAGATTTTCTTAGCCCTATAGGTCAAAACAGAGAAATTAGTCGCCGAAGGGGAGAATGGAGGCTTGGGAACACACGCTTTGTGGCTCCATGCCGGCAGGTGCACCATGGGTGAGCTCCACCCCCCTGCGGGTGGTCATGGGCGTCCACCACCGCGACCTCCCATGACATACCTCCTCTGCTTTGCCATGTGTCGATCTGATGACATCCACTTGCTCCATGATGACCCACAAGTATAGGGGATCTATCGTAGTACTTTCGATAAGTAAGAGTGTCGAACCCAACGAGGAGCAGAAGGATCTCACAAGTGGTTTTCAGCAAGGTAATATCTGCAAGCACTGAAATTATCGGTAACAAGTAGTTGCGTGGTGAGATGATTCGTAGCAAGTAGCAAGCAACAAAAGTAACAACGGTGCAACAAAGTGGCACAATCCCTTTTGTAGCAAGGGACAAGCCTGTACAAAGTCTTATAGGAGGAAAGACGCTCCCGAGGACACATGGGAATTTCTGTCAAGCTAGTTTTCATCATGTTCATATGATTCGCGTTCGTTACTTTGATAGTTTGATATGTGGGTGGACCAACGCTTGGGTAATGCCCTTACTTGGACAAGCATCCCACTATGATTAACCCTCTCGCAAGCATTCGCAACTACAAAATAAGAATTAAGACAAAGTCTAACCATAGCATTAAACTAGTGGATCCAAATCAGCCCCTTACGAAGCAACACATAAACTAGGGTTTAAGCTTCCGTCACTCTAGCAACCCATCATCTACTTACTACTTCCCAATGCCTTCCTCTAGGCCCAAATAATGGTGAAGTGTTATGTAGTCAACATTCACATAACACCACCAGAGGAAAAACAACATACAACACATCAAAATAGCGAACAAATACCAGATTCACATGACTACTTATAGCATGACTTATCCCATGTCCTCAGGAACAAAAGTGACTACTCACAAAGCATAATCATATTCATGACCAGAGAGGTATAGCATCAAAGATCTGAACATATAATCTTTCACCAAGTAATCCAACTAGCATCAACTACAAAGAGTAATTAACACTACTAGCAACCTTACAAGTACCAATCGGAGTCGCGAGATGGAGATTGGTTACAAGTGATGAACTAGGGTTTGGAGATGAGATGGTGCTGATGAAGATGTTGATGGTGATTAGTCCCCTCCGATGAGAGGAGTGTTGGTGATGACGATGGCGACGATTTCCCCCTCCGGGAGGGAAGTTTCCCCAGCAGGATCGTCCTGCCGGAGCTCTAGATTGGTTCTGCTCAAGTTCCGCCTCGTGGCGGCGGCGAATCCTCCGAAAAGCCTCCTCTCTATTTTTTTCAGACCGAAACCTTCTTGTAGCAAAATAGGGGGGGCAGTGGGCCAGCAGGGAGCTCACAAGCCCCCTAGGCACGGCCAGGGGGTGGTCGCACCTAGCAGGCTTGTGGCCACCTGTTGGCGCCCCTCTGGCACTTCTTCGGCCCAGTATTTTTTATAAATCCCAAAAAAATCCACGTTGATTTTCACGGCTTTTGGAGTTGCGCGGAATAGGCATCTCAAACTTGCTCCTTTTTCAGGCCAGAATTCCAGCTGCCGGCATTCTCCCTCTTCATGCAAACCTTGCAAAATAAGAGAGAAAAGACATAAGGATTGTACCGTGAAGTGTAATAACAGCCCAAAAAGCGATAAATATCAACATGAAAGCATGATGCAAAATGGACGTATCAACTCCCCCAAGCTTAGACCTCGCTTGGCCTCAAGCGAAAGCCGAGATCAATAAATATGCCCACATGTTTAGAGAGAGAGGTGTCGACAAAACAAGATACGAACATGCAGGCATCATGATCATGATTAGAACAACAATATCATCATATCAATTCTCATGCTAAAGTGACAATTCCTTCACAAAGTAAAGCATGAATCAAGAACCATACCGAGAATTAACAACCGATAGCCTTTAGTCATTGAAGCAATTGCAATTTATCACAACATCGAAAAGAGTCAAATAAGAGCTTGTAAAGCAAATCCACATACTCAATTATCTTTTCATTCTCTACAATTGCTACAACTCACGTGGTACTCATGAGATCAAAGTTTCAGTTGGACACAGAGAAAGATAGGGGCTTATAGTTTCGCCTCCCAACCATTTACCTCAAGGGTAAAGTCAACAGTAATAATTCATGAATATTTACTTCCAAGTTGACATATGAATATAGATCTTTCCCAAGCATATGCCGTTAGCCAAGATAAAGGCGAAATAAGGAATTGGTGAAGATCATCATCACTCTTTCAACGGCAAAAAGTAAAGGTACAAGATAGGCCCTTCGCAGAGGGAAGCAGAGGTTTTCATGCGCTTTTGAGGTTTGGATGCGTGTCCTCTTAGTGCGGAGGAACGTCACTTTATATTGCCTCCTGTGATAAAGAACTTTATTATGCAGTCTGTCGCTTTTATGTCTTCCTCATCACAGGTTCGTACAAAGCTTATTTTCCACACACTAATAGATCATACATATTAGTGAGCAATTATTATTGCTTGCACCGATGACATCTTACTTGAGGGATCTTATTCAATCCATAGGTAGGTATGGTGGACTCTCATGGCAAAACTGGGTTGAAGGTTTATGGATGCACAAGTAGTATCTCTACTTGGTGCGGGAGTTTTGGCTAATAAGAGGTAGAAGCAATCGTCACATGATAAGGGATCTCTAATCATATAACATTGTTCGGAACCAAGCAAACTCAATTCATTATGTTGTCTTCCTTGTCCAACATCTACTTCTAAGCATGTAATAGTTTAGTGAGTGTTCACAATCATAGATGGTGTCAAAGATGATATATTTATATGTGAACCTCTCCTTCTTTAGCACTTCCTATTAATTGCAACAATGACGAAGGTATACGTTTGTCTACCCTCAACAAGTTTCAATCAACATTCTTTTTATATGTGAAGCCATCACTTCCCATAAGATCATTGCATGATCTTTCATGCCTTTGTTCTTTTCTCAATCGTCTGATCATGGCATGAGGCAAGGCCCTTCAACTAAGATAGCCTTTATTATATGGCTCACGAGCTCGAATACATCGGGGGTGACACAAAGCAAAACTCAAGCCTAAAACACTAAGACCCTTATTCTACTAGGGAAAGAGAAAACTGAAAAGGAACAAACTAAAACAAAGGTAAAGGCAAAAGATGTGATGGTGATACGATACCGGGGCAACTCCCCCAAGCTTGGCACAAGCCAAGGGGATTGCCCATACCCATGCTTAGTTGTCTTCCTTTGGAGGTGATGGTGGTGTAGTTGTTGCAACCTTTGATTCCAAGAGGGCCATCAATCTTTGATTTATACCTTGGAGCTCTATGATATGTTTCTCCAGCAAAACAACTTCACGAGTGAGATAAGTATTGCGAGCATGAGTTGTTTCACAAAACCTCAAGAGTTCAATCAAGGACGGAGACAGTAGGTGGAGGTAGGGTTGAAGGAAATCCACTTCTTCAACTTATTCCTTGTTGAACACAGATTGCCCTTCGTCCCACGCTTGATTATCCTCCTTAGTTTTGCCCTTGGTTTCTTTAGGTAGCCTTTCCTTGGCCTCCATGACCTCCATTCTTTTCAGATCAGTATTTACTTCTCCATAGACTTGAGGGAGATTGTTCTCTCCCACAGATTCCTGAGACGACATCTTGCTCTAAATCTGTGGCAGAAAACAAGCTCCAAACGAAAACAAAGGAAATTCGCGTGATACGAGGGTCAGACCATATGGGAGAATATATAATGATTTTTTCTAGACCAGAAGGAGTACTCCGCACGAAAACGGAGTCTGGGAGGCACACGAGGTGGCCACAAGCCCCCCAGGCGCGGCTAGGGCGTGGCTCGTGCCTGGCCGGCTTGTCGCCTCCTCGTGCGCTTTCCGGACTACTTCAAAATTTTCTATTATTTCAAATATTCCAAAACGGAGAAAAATTCCTACTGGAAAAGTTTTGGAGTCTGTTTACTTACCGAAACACATACCTCTTTGTTTTCGGAGTCTGAAACCGGAGTTATGGTATTGATAATATTGCTTTCAACATTTATGCGAGTACGTGAGATATAATGCTTGATTCTCTGCCCATTTACCACTCTCGGACAATTACCTTCCGTGTTGTTGATCTTCATAGCACCGGAACGATATACTTCCTCAAAAATATAGGGACCTTCCCATTTAGAGAGAAGCTTGCCTACAAAAAAATCTTAAACGAGAATTATATAGCAAGACATAATCACCTACATTGAACTCACGCTTTTGTATCCTTTTAGCATGCCACCTCTTAACCTTTTCTTTGAACAACTTGGCATTCTCATACGCCTGAGTTTTCCATTCATCAGGCGAGCTAATATCAAATAACCTCTTCTCACCAGCAAGTTTGAAATCAAAGTTGAGCTCTTTGATTGCCCAATAAGCTTTATGCTCTAGATCAAGAGGTAAATGACATGCTTTGCCGTACATCATTTTGTACGGAGACATGCCCATGGGATTCTTATAGGCAGTTCTATAAGCCCACAGTGCATCATCGAGCTTCCTAGACCAATTCTTTCTAGACCTATTGACAGTCTTTTGCAGAATCAGTTTAATCTCTCTATTGCTTAGCTCTACTTGACCACTGGACTGAGGGTGATAGGGAGACGCAATGCTATGGTTGACATCGTACTTGGCAAGAGTTTTACGGAAAGCACCATGAATGAAATGTGAACCACCATCGGTCATTAGATATCTAGGGACTCCAAATCTAGGGAAATTAACTTCTTTAAGCATCCTGATAGAGGTATTGTGATCAGCACTACTAGTGGGGATAGCTTCTACCCACTTAGTGACATAATCAACAGCAACTAGGATATGAGTATACCCGTTGGATTTTGGAAAAGGTCCCATATAATCAAAGCCCCAAACGTCAAATGGTTCAATGACAAGTGAATAGTTCATAGGCATTTCCTGACGTTTACCGATATTACCTATTCTTTTAAATTCGTCCCAAGACAAGACAAACTTACGGGCATCCTTGAAGAGAGTGGGCCAATAGAAACCTAATTGCAATACCTTGTGTGCAGTTCTATCTCCCGCATGGTGTCCTCCGTAGTCCTCGGAGTGACACTTCTGTAGGATCTGTCCCTATTCATGTTCAGGTACACAACGTCTAATAACACTATCTACTCCTTCCTTATAAAGGTGAGGATCATCCCAAAAGTAATGTCTCAAATCAAAGAATAATTTCTTCTTTTGCTGGTATGTGAAACTAGGTGGTATATATTTGGCAACGATATAGTTTGCATAATCAGCGTACCACGGTGCACTATGTGAAGCATTGATGAAATTCAATTGCTCATTAGGAAAGCTATCATCAATAGGTTGTGGGTCATCAAGAACGTTCTCCAACCTAGACAATTTATTTGCTACGGGGTTATCAGCACCCTTCCTGTCGACAACGTGCAAATCAAATTCTTGTAGCAAGAGAACCCATCTGATAAGTCTAGGTTTAGCGTCTTTCTTCTCCATTAGGTACTTAATAGCAGCATGATCAGCGTGAATAGTGACTTTGGAATCAACTATGTAAGATCTGAACTTTTCACATGCAAACACGACTGCTAAAAATTCATTTTCCATAGTAGCATAGTTTCTTTGGGCACTGTCTAGAGTTTTACTAGCATAGTGAATAACATTCAACTTCTTATCAACTCTTTGCCCTATGTAACATCCCAAATTTTGGAATGTTAATATAATTATTATATTGTTTGTTAGTTTGCTTGAGTGATTGAAACTTGAGTGAAATTTAAAACTTTTCAAAAACTTTTGAATGAGGGGAATAAAATGACTTTCCCCATCTCCGATGAATTCAAATTCAATCTTTTAAAAGCAAAGAGAGAAGATGACATGAATTCTTCAACTATAAAGAATTTGAACGGAGTTTGCATTTGAATCCTTTCAAAATATTTGCCCTTGCTTCTATATTTTTCTTCCCCGAGAAAATGCCCCGACAAAATTCTTGCACGCAAGAAAGAGCGGAGGAAATTGACCCTCCAAAATGTGAGGCATTTCTGAAATATTTTGAGCCAAGAAGACCCAAGTTTATGGGGAAAATATTTTGCCAAAAGAAAATAAAGCCTTAGGGATTTTTCTGAAAAAACATTTTTTAAAAGTTTTTATTTTGGTATTGGAAAAATGATAAACGAGTAGGGAATATTTTTCTGAAAATTTTGGTATATAATACCCCATATAAATCTTTTTATTTTATTTCCTTTTATTATTGTTTCTCTTGCTGTTTTTTTTAAATCGGGAGATCTCCTTGTGCCAGATCTCCCCATCGCTGGGAGAGAATCCCTCGCAAACTGCCACCAGCCCCGAGCGTACCCCACTTTTTTTCCCTTTCTTTCTTTCCTTCCTTCTTCTTCCTCTTTCCTTCTTTCTTCCTGTGACTTTTTTCCTTCCCCAGCGCACCTCCCCTTTCCATGGCGTGATCCTCCTGGATCGCTGGGATCCCTCCCGATTCTCTCTCCCTCTTCCTTCCACTCGCCCATGCCCCTATATAAGCCGCCGCCCCAGCCCCCCCCCCTCGGCCCCTCCTCCCCACGCTGCCTCGCCCAGCGGTTATTTGTATTAGTAAGTTTAGCCGAAGCGGTTTCTTATATAGCGACCATCCGCTGTTTAGCCTATGCAACGCACACCCCAGAGCCAATCACAACACGCCACGTGGACCCCCGCTCACTAATTAGTTATTCAGTTTTTCAGTGTTAATTGAAAAATAGAGAGAGTTTCAATCTTCTTTTGCTCATAACTTTTGATCATTAAGTCCAATGGAGTTGAATCTTTTTTCAGTAGATTACAATTTTTCTGTAGTTTCTAAAAACATATAATTTTTCTATGTTTGAAATTTTCAAATTTGAATTAGATCAGATTCAGTTTACAACTTGTTTTACTTATTCCAGGAGTCTAAAAATAGCTTTTAATTTGATTCTTTTTGCTACTGATCACTAGTGATCTTATTTATCAGTGGTAACAATTTCAGAATTATTTGAGTATTTTAGCTCATTGTTTCTTGTGAAACAATTTCTGTTTCACCTCTTTTAGGATTACGGCTATTTCCTTTTCTATAATTGTTTTTAAATTATTTTCTTTTATATTTTAGAAAGATTATGTTTTGTTTCTGTTAGTTAACAGTAGGTTTGTAACAAGTTTTGATTTTATTTTTATATGTTATCATGAAATCAATTCTAGTTCTCTAATAACTTGCAATTGGTTTCTCCACTGTTTCTAATCCCGTTTGGAAATACTTTCAATTAGTTTTGTGAAAAATACTTTATTTTATCCTAGTTAATCCATATCTTAGTTCCCTATTATTATTTTCTCTTAGGAAAAAACTATTTAATGTTTGACGGAGTAGAAGACTCCCTAGTCTTATTTGAAGTTTCCTTCGGATTCTTATTTCACTCTCTGCTCTGTTTTGATTGCTAGAATGATTGCTAGTATAAGTGCTTATGTGAATGATATGTTTGTTATATAGATTTCATCGGAGAGTGACGAGTAGTCTATCAAGTTATTTCTCGAGAAATTCTTCTTCGTCAACATCACCAGGCAAGTCATTTGATCATGTATCACCTATGTTTTATGCATCGTAGTTCTACCATCCTATGCCCAATTTGCATGCTGAGTAGGTACTTGGAAATTATGGTTACATATTGTAGTATCATGTGGTAGGCACCCAACAACCCCGTTACTTGGCCCGGGACGACAAATTTCATATTGCTATGCTTGAGTAGACGAGATTCTGGTTGAGAGTTTATCACGAGTGATGCGAGAATAATTTAATAACCAAGACCGGTTAAGTCAAGACTTTTCAAGACCTCGTGATGCAATGCAACTCTGGGTGAAGGACGGTTGATCGGCTCCCTAGAGAAACTAGTGGATGACCCGGGATGCTGGAGACGGCCATGACATCTTGCGGAAAGCTTCACCCAGGCTCAAAGAGACGGACGGATATTTTCAAGACCCAAGGCTTACCTGCACAGCCACAAGTCATTATGGGCTCTAGCTTGGTTGGACAACGTGGCGACTCTGGACAGGCGGTGCTAGCAGATGTAGAAGAATGGTAGGATTGGATGGGACCGACAGGG
Source organism: Hordeum vulgare subsp. vulgare (assembly GCF_904849725.1). Lineage (NCBI taxonomy): Eukaryota > Viridiplantae > Streptophyta > Magnoliopsida > Poales > Poaceae > Hordeum > Hordeum vulgare. Next base: position 594,836,395 of record NC_058519.1, on the reverse strand, counting down.
ATTCAGAGAGACCCGTTGAAAGACCATGTTTTGATCATCCGGTCTTCAAACACCCTGAAGTGCGAGGACATACACGGAGGCGATCAAATCTTGTGGGGAACGTGTGCAAAACTATGCAGAGTACTCAAACCTTATCGATTAGCCATGTCCACGTTCATGGACAACTTGAGCCAAAGGAACTGAAGTTATCTGAAACTCTCAACACAAATAATAATTTTGATGTGGGGATTATTGACAACTCGGGTACGAGAATTGGTTGGCGGAACCATCTCGTTAACAACAAACAACGTAGTAACATTTTGCTTTTAAGCCTCTCTTGATGTTGGAGAAAACTTGCTTTTCGCTAAAAACTTATAGCCCCACCTGCCATATATGCATATAGTATAGATGATTACTTTTCACCCCTCTCTTATGTGACTTGCCGGCATATTCAATATGCTGACTTACACGGTTGCAACGTCTTATGTTGCAGATATTTTTCTTCGACGAGTAAGAGTACGATTCAGGGTTACGGTCTACACTCAACTTGCCGTTGGTGTTTATTGGGACACCACTCCCTTGACTGCTTCCGCTGAGATATTTAAGGTATATATATCAGTTTTACGCTATTTACATGTGATTGCACTTTGATATATATATATTGATGTACTGTGTGTGCCAGCATACTGATCCAGGGATGGCACAGAAACACAGAGGCTTGACTCGTTTTGAGTCGGGTGCTACACCCTAGAACAGCACCAACAACATAATCACTAGCATCACACATGATTTCAAAAGGTAAGTTCCAATCAGGTGGTTGAACAGTAGGTGCAGTTATCAAAGCCTTCTCAAGTATTTTGAAGGCTTCCTCACAATCATCGTCAAAAACAAAAGGAATATCCTTTTGCAAGAGATTGGTAAGAGGCCTAGAAATCTTAGAGAAGTCTTTAATGAACCTTCTATAGAAACCAGCATGACCAAGGAAACCTCTTATACCTTTGATATCTGTGGGGTATGGCATTTTCTCGATTGCATCAACCTTAGCCTTATCGACTTCAATACCTCTTTTCAGAAATTGATGTCCTAGGACGATGCCTTCATTAACCATAAAGTGGCACTTCTCCCAATTCAAGACAAGATTGGTGTCTTTACATCTCTGCAAGACTCGATCGAGGTTGCTCAGGCAATGATCAAAAGAAGACCCGTAAACAGAGAAGTCATCCATGAAAACCTCAACAATCTTTTCACAAAAGTCAGAGAATATAGCCAGCATACATCTTTGAAAGGTGGCAGGTGCATTACATAAGCCAAAAGGCATACGTCTATAAGCAAAGGTACCGAAAGGGCAGGTGAAAGTGGTTTTCTCCTGATCAGATTGTGCAACTAGTATTTGAGAGAAACCAGAATAACCGTCTAGAAAGGAGAAGTGTCTGTGTTTAGACAGTCTTTCTAGCATTTGGTCGATAAAAGGCAAAGGGTAATGATCTTTCCTAGTGGCCTTATTCAATTTCCTAAAATCGATCACCATCCTATAGCCAGTAATAATCCTCTGTCGGATCAATTCATCCTTATCATTACGGACAACGGTAATACCTCCCTTCTTAGGGACGCAATGCACCGGACTCACCAAATCACTATGAGCAACAGGATAGATAATACCCGCTTCCAGGAGCTTTAGTATTTCTTTTCTTACTACCTCTTTCATCTTAGGATTTAATCTTCGTTAATGATCAGCAACTGGCTTGGAATCAGGATCGGTTTTAATCTTGTGCTGGCATAGAGTGGGACTAATGCCCTTAAGATCATCAAGAGTATATCCAATAGAAGCACGGTGCTTTCTTAGAGTTTTTAGTAACTTCTTTTCTTCATGCTCTGAGAGGCTAGCACTAATAATAATAGGATATATCTATATTTCATCAAGATAAGCATACTTAAGAGTATCTGGCAACTGTTTAAGCTCTAACACAGGATCACCCTTTGGTGGGGGTGGATCCCCAAGCAGTTCAACAGGCAAATTATTCTTAAGGATAGGATATTGTTCTAAGACAACTCTATCTATCTCATCCCTTTCATCCATATGCATATCATTTTCATGCTCAAGCAAGTATTGTTCTAAGGGATTAGTAGGAGGCACGGTAATAGAAGCTAAGGCAATAGTTTCATCCTTACTAGGCAACTCTTTTTCATGAGGTTGTCTACCAAATTTGGAGAAATTGAACTCGTGTGACACCCCTTCAAAGCCAACAGTGACAGTTTGCTTCTCACAGTCAATATGAGCATTGACAGTATTGAGAAAAGGTCTACCAAATATGATGGGACAAAAGCTATATCTTGTGTGGTATCAAGAAGGAGGAAATCAGCAGGATACTTCGTTTTACCACACAAGACTTCAACATCTCTAACATTTCCCACATGGCAGATAGTATCTCTATTGGCGAGCTGAATAGTGACATCAATGGGTTCTATCTCGATAGGTGCAATCTCGTCTTTGATTTCATCATATAAGGATTGAGGTATTGCACTAACACTAGCACCCACGTCACATAAACCATGATAACAATGATCTCCTATCTTAACAGAAACAACAAGCGTGCCAACAATAGGCCTTTGTTTGTCTCTAGCGTGTGGTTTAGCAATTCTAGCAGCATCTTCACAGAAGTGAATATCATGGCCATCAACATTTTCGGACATGAGATCTTTGATAATAGAAATGCTAGGTTCAACTCTATTTTTCTCAGGGGGTGTAGGTGTTCTAATGTAACCTCTACGTATCACAGTTGAAGCTTTAGAATGATGCTTTATCCTAACAGGGAAAGGTGGTTTCTCAATGTAAGCACTAGGAACAATAGGATCATTATAGGCAATGAATCTTTCTTCAACTGGATTGGGTTTAAATATATTGACTTCTAAGCGAGGATGATATTTAGACTACTTCTCTTTGGGGAGATCAATATGAGCAGCAAATGATTCACACAATGAAGCTACTATCTCAGAGTCAAGTCCATACTTAGCGCTAAAGTCACAAAAAGTATTCGTTTCAACAAAGGATTTAACGCAATCAAACTTGAAATTCATACCTGACTCCTTACCTTCTTCAAGCTCCCAATCTTGAGAGTTGCGTTTATTTCTTTCCAATAAATTCCATTTGAAGTCAATATCTCTTTTCATAAAAGAACCGGTACAATAAGTGTCAAGCATGGTGCTATCATCATGAGAAAACCGAACATAGAAGTTCTGAATGATAATTTCTCTCGAGAGCTCATGATTGGGGCATGAATATAACATTGATTTAAGCCTCCCCCAAGCTTGAGAGATGCTTTCTCTGTCACAAGACCGAATATTATAAATATAATTCCGATCACGATGTACTAAATGCATAGGATAAAACTTTTGATGAAATTCCAATTTCAACCGATTGTAGTTCCATGATCCAGTATCATCACATAGCCTATACCATGTCAACGCCTTATCCCTCAAAGATAAGGGAAATACCTTCTTCTTGACCTCATCCTCAGGCAAATCTACAAGCTTAAATGAACCACAAACTTCATCTACATAGATTAGATGCAAGTCTCGATGTGATGTTCCATCTCCTGTAAAAGGATTAGCCAGCATTTTCTCAAGCATACCCGAAGGAAATTCATAGCAAATATTTTCAGTAGGTGCAGCAGGTTGAGGAGAAAATCTTTGTGCTTCCGTTCGAGGTGAAGATACCCCGAACAAGCCCCTCAAAGGATTTGTTTCAATAGTGACCAGTGACAATAAATTTCAGCACACTATATGAATGTTTCCTTACCAATTTCCACTTACCAAAGGCGCTTCACTCGCTGCAACGGCGCAAGAAAAGAGTCTTGATGACCCACAAGTATAGGGTATCTATCATAGTCCTTTCGATAAGTAAGAGTGTCGAACCCAACCAGGAGCAGAAGGATCTAACAAGTGGTTTTCGGCAAGGTATATCTGCAAGCACTGAAATTATCGGTAACAAGTAGTTGTGTGGTGAGATGATTCGTAGAAAGTAGCAAGCAAAAAAAGTAACAACGGTGCAGAAAAGTGGCCCAATCCCTTTTGTAGCAAGGGACAAGCCTGGACAAAGACTTATAGGAGGAAAAACGCTCCCGAGGACACATGGGAATTTTTGTCAAGCTAGTTTTCATCATGTTCATATGATTCGCGTTCGTTACTTTGATAGTTTGATATGTGGGTGGACCGGCGCTTGGGTACTACCCTTACTTGGACAAGCATCCCACTTATGATTAACCCCTCTCGCAAGCATCCGCAACTACGAAAGAAGAATTAAGACAAAGTCTAACCATAGCATTAAACTAGTGGATCCAAATCAGCCCCTTACGATGCAACGCATAAACTAGGGTTTAAGCTTCTATCACTCTAGCAACCCATCATCTACTTACTACTTCCCAATGCCTTCCTCTAGGCCCAAATAATGGTGAAGTGTTATGTAGTCGACGTTCACATAACACTACTAGAGGAAAAAAACATACAACACATCAAAATATCGAACGAATACCAGATTCAAATGACTACTTATAGCATGACTTATCCCATGTCCTCAAGAACAAAAGTGACTACTCACAAAGCAGAATCATATTCATGACCATAGAGGTAATGAGTAGCATCAAAGATCTGAACATATAATCTTCCACCAAGTAATCCAACTAGCATCAACTACAAAGAGTAATTAACACTACTAGCAACCTTACAAGTACCAATCGGAGTCGCGAGATGGAGATTGGTTACAAGAGATGAACTAGGGTTTGGAGATGAGATGGTGCTGATGAAGATGTTGATGGTGATTAGTCCCCTCCGATGAGAGGAGTGTTGGTGATAACGATGGCGACGATTTCCCCCTCCGGGAGGGAAGTTTTCCCGGCAGGATCGTCCTGCTGGAGCTCTAGATTGATTCTGCTCAAGTTCCGCCTCGTGGCGGCGGCGAATCCTCCGAAAAGCCTCCTCTTGATTTTTTCCAGACCGAAACCCTTCTTGTACTAAAAGAGGGGGGGGGGCAGTGGGCCAACAGGGAGCTCACAAGCCCCCTAGGCGCGGCTAGGGAGGTGGCCACGCCTAGCAGGATTGTGGCCACCTGCTGGCGCCCCTCTGGTACTTCTTCGGCCCAGTATTATTTATAGATCCCAAAAAAATTCCACGTTGATTTTCAGGGCTTTTGGAGTTGCGCAGAATAGGCATCTCAAACTTGCTCCTTTTTCAGGCCAGAATTTCAGCTGTCGGCATTCTCCCTCTTCATGTAAACCTTGGAAAATAAGAGAGAAAAGGCATAAGGATTGTACCCTGAAGTGTAATAACAGCCCAAAAAGCGATAAATATCAACATGAAAGCATGATGCAAAATGGACGTATCACCCCATCACACTATCGTGCCAGTTTCGGCACACCCAAGGACGTATTTGGTAGGTTGCATTAGGTCGGGGCAGGCCCGTGTGGGCAAAATTTGGCCTATTTGGTTGCTTGGCTCGCATGCGTTTCACGGCTCGCACAAACCTCAAAGCAGGCATGGGCCTAGCTCTGGAGGAACAACTGAATCAACTATTTTTTGCGAGCGAGGCTTGCTCGAGCCATGCATGGTGAGCGCGTGCATGCTTGGTGAAGCTCAAGAGACGACGCGATGGCTCATAACTCCCCACACCCCCTCTCATCACCTTCCTTGTCAGTTCACACCCACTCACTCTCTCTCTCTCACCTCACCACCCGTTCGGTTTCTCAAATGGCAATGCCACCATCTCACCATGACCCACGCACTCCGGTCATCGCCGACTGCAATCCCATCAAAGTGAGGTGGGTTGTCGGCATCTACTCCATCAGACTAGATCTAGTGGTGGCACTGCGACCTCCCTCCCCTTTCTGCACCATGTCGTCACCACGGGCCAATGCAGCACCGGCGCTCATCGCTCCGGCTCCGGCACTGGAGCCGGTGGTCTACGCCTTCAGCTCAAACCTGACGGGGATACACTACTCACCCGCGTGGTCCTTTGTCGACCCCTCTTATGGGGGCATTTTTTACCGCAAAACGAGGGTTTTATCCTGTGTGTCTGGTGAAAGGGGGAGAGCTCGAGGATGTCTGCGTCATCTTTGAGCCGGCACAGGACGAGGTCCGCAGTCATAACCCTCGGAATGGTCGGGTTTTCTTCATCGGCACCATTAGCACCCCTCTTCCAGTAAGATTTTTCTCCACAGCCGTAGTACGCTACACCGGAAACCCCCGCTGTAAGCTCTCAAACCTCCCTTTGGTTCATACTTAGAGTTCTTAGGGTAGTTTTAGTTGTGTTAGATTAGATTGTTGACAGTAGAATTGGCCCGATTTGATCCGATTCAACTCGATTCGACCAGATTCGATCAGAATCCACTATTTTGGGGATGAACCAGAATGCATGCGTACTTTGTTCATGTCACATGACTAGATTGTTCATAATGCAGTGTTAGTTTGCATTTTTAATGTCACATTGTTACTTTGTAGTGCCATATTATAAGTTTGTAGTGCCAGACTTTTAGTTCTTACTGCCACATTGTTAGTTCTTAGTGTTGTTACTAGTGTATATGCTCCTGTTCTCGATGTTGTTGTTAGTTCTTAATGCTCCTCTTGCTCTTGTTGCTAGGGTATGTGAGTGCATGTAGCATGCAAGTAGGACTTATCTGAATGCGAAAAATAGCAGGTGCAAGTAGGACATACATGATCAGAGTAGTCCATGTGAGTGGTGGCTTCATCTAATCATTGGTAGCTCTCATGAGGGTAGCTTTGATCACCGTTAGCACTCATCATTGTTAGCTTTGATCAGTGCTATCATTGATCATTGCTATCTCTGATCAGTGTTAGCACTGATAAGTGTAAGCAGTTCTCATGTGTTAGTAGTGATCATTGTAAAGATGATGTCCTATTTGGTAGCTTTGATCATGTGTCATAGGTTTCTAACTGATGTACATCTTGCTGACAAACTAATGAAGACGTACTGGGTCAGAGCCAACAGTGGTGCGCAGGTTCTCGCCGATGTAGAGGGGGTGGAGGACCTCATCCTGCCATGAACCGATGGTGAAGAGGGTGGTGCACCCTAGCAGGATGGATTACATGATGATGTCATTGGGGGTTCGCGAGAGGCCGAGGACCGTACACGAGGAGGGTGCATGGAAACCTATCGGGTTCTACTGTAGATCAAGGACCACGAGGACATCGCCATGCTCCGCCTAAATTCAGGTTGGTGATCAAGCAATGGCTGGTCACTGGCCCTCGTTATAACGTTAGCAGCGGTAACAGTAGCAGATTGGTAGCAAGTGTAATAGTAGAAGCAGTAATAATAGTAACTTAGCAAGTATCAGTATGTGGAAACTCATAGGCAACGGATCAGTGATGTTGGGTATGTGTTGGATGATAACGATCATGTATCAGTTATAACCTAGGGCGACACAGAAATAGCTCCAGTTCAACAATACAATGTAGGCATGTATTCCGTAAATAGTCATGCGTGCTTGTGGAAAACAACTTGCATGACATCTTTTGTCCTACCCTCCCGTGGCAGCAGGGTGCATAAGTAAACTAAGGGATATTAAGGCCTTCTTATTAGAGAACAGGAACAAAACATTAACACATAGTGAATACATGAACTCCTCAAACTACGATAATCACCGGAAGGAATCCCAGTTATTATCACCCTAGGGGATGCGGGTCAAAACACATAGCAGGTGCATACAACTTGCAAGATCGGATCTAAAACACAAATATATTGGTGAAAACATAAACGATTCAGATCTGAAATCATGGCACTCGGGCCCTAGTGACAAGCATTAAACATAGGAAAGTCATAGCAACATCAATCTCAGAACATAGTGGATACTAGTGATCAAGCCCTAACAAAACTAACATGATTACATGATCAATCTCATCCAACCCTTACACCGACCAGCGAGCCAACAAAGAGATTACTCACTCCGGTGAGGAGCATCACAGAATTGGTGATGAAGAGAGGTTGGTGATGACGCAGACCAAAGATTCCCCTCTCCGGAGCTCCAAACGGACTCCACATCTGGCCTCCCGATGAAAAAGGGAGCTGGCGGAGGCTCCGTCTCGTGAAACGCGATAATTATTCCTCTCTGATTTTTTTATCCGCGAATGTGATTTTATAGGCTTGGAATTAAGGCAATATGGGCCACTAGGGGCCCACACAACACCAGGGCGCGCCCCTCTTTGGTTGTTCTTTGCTCCAATATTCCTTATTAATTCCATAAAAATTCCTTGGGAAGTTTCATCTCATTTGGAGAACTCTGATTTCTGCACCAAAACAACACCATGGCAGTTCTGCTGAAAATAGCATGAGTCCGGGTTACTTCCATTCAAATCATGCAAGTTAGAGTCCAAAACAAGAGCAAAAGTGTTTGGAAAAGTAGATACGACGGAGACGTATCACACATCAACAACTGCTAGTCCCATTTGTTAGAATCTTTGACCAGTCAAACCCACAAAACGTTTATTGGTGATGGATAATTGTCACCAAAAACGATCTTGACAAATCGGCCTATCATAAGTGACAGTCTCGGCCACATCACTGAAAATGGTCATTGGTGACAAATTGGGTTGGTGACCTAAGATGCGTGATAGAAAAAGTGGTGCCTTCAATAATTTATTTTCTATAACTGTGTTTCAATGACGGTGGGGGTGATGGTCGGAAAACGTCACCGGACCATATTTCGTGACGAAAATCGATTTTTACCTAACACTAGTGGACCATCAAAAACTAGTCCTTGTTTTAAAGTGATGGGAGGGGGTACTTTGGGATGTTGAATACATACAAGAATCCATCCAACCAATCTCTCTCATTCAAAGGAGAGGGGGGAGGCCACGGAGAGTAGTGTACGCTATCCCACACTATCTTGGAAGGTTGAGCACCGGTGAAAGGATCAATATAGTTGACTAGAGGGGGGGTGAATAGGCAACTACCAATTTTTAGCTTTTCTAAATAAATATAGAGTAGCAATCATAAAGGTTCACTAACATGGCACTAGGAGGACAACCTATATGATGCTACTTAGTAACGAGTAACGAAGCACGAAGGAGATCCTCTACAAGACCAACATATACAAAGTAAAGGTAAGAGAAAACCACAAGTGGAACCGATGAAGACGAGGATGTGTTACCGAAGTTCCTTCCCTTTGACAGGAAGTACGTCTCCGTTGGAGCGGTGTGGAGGCACAATGCTCCCCAATAAGCCACTAGGGCCACCGTATTCTCCTCACACCCTCGCACAATGCAAGGTACCGTGATTCCACTATAGGTGCTCTTGAAGGCGGCGATCGAACCTTTACAAACAAGGTTGGGGCAATCTCCACACAAAGCTTGGAGGCTCCCAACAAGACCACGGAGCTTCACCACAATGGAATGTGGCTCCGAGGTGACCTCAACCGTCTAGGGTGCTCAACCACCCAAGAGTAACAAGATCCGCAAGGGATTAGTAGGGGGAATCAAATATCCTTTGGTGGAAGTGTGGATCAAGGCCTTCTCAAGCAATCCCTAGAAAATCAACAAGATTGATTGGCTAGGGAGAGAGATCGGGCTAAAATGAGCTTGTGGAGCAACAATGGAGCTTAGAGAGGTCAAAGGTGAGCTCAAGGAAGAAGGAGATGCATTTATATAGTTGGTGGGGCAGATCCAACCGTTACCCACCTACCACATAAATGCACGAGCGGTACTACCGCTTCCCAGAGCGGTACTACCGCTCCAGGGAGCGGTACTACCGCTCAGCTCCTCACCAACCACGATAGTACCGGGGGGTACTACCGCGCCACCCCCTCCGTGGGAAAGTATGCGAGAAAAGGTCCGTCGGTGCGGTAGTAAAATAATACTACCGCACTGAGGGCGGTAGTACCGCCCTTGGAGCGGTAGTAATAAACTACTACCATTCTTCGGGCGGTAGTACCGCTTGGAGCGGTAGTAAAAGTTTACTACCGCACGTGGGACGGTAGTACCGCTCGTGGAGCGGTAGTTAAAATTTACTACCGCTCTGAGAGCTGTACTACCGCTGTGCCTGCGGTACTACCGCTTACCCCTTTTCACATAGGCAAGGAAAATACAATGGTGCTCCATTGAGGCTAAAATATGGGTGGGTGCATGAGGTGTGTGCGTGAAGATTCCACCCAAACCTTTCCGACGCGGATCCCCTCTTGGTACGAAGACTTTCCTATGACTCAAACTAGGAAGAGAAATGCAGAACAAAATCCATCTTCGAGATCCTCCGAGGGGCGTCGAGTCATCTTGTGCCTAAAGGAGAATATTCTGAACTGCTCAGGACACGTGATTAGTCCGCACAACAATTGTCATCACTCACTAAAACCACTTAGGAGAAATATGCCCTAACAATCTCCCCCTTTTTGGTGGATTGATGACAATGTTGGATTTGCACAAAGAAATAGAGATAGGCATATGCAAACTTCGAAGATATCACGAGGGGGGTAGTTTCCTCTGGGTATGTGCATACCAACAACTAACCACAGAGAGAACACTCCCCCTAGATTATATAGACTAAGCCATCCTTACTATATACGTACGAGAGATGAAGAATATTGAAGCATGGCAAAGCATGTGAGGAAAGGAATACTGGCACAAGATACTATGTCTCACAGGTTAAACAAAAAATAATAATACTAATAATACTGAGACAAAAGATAAGCAAGAGTAGGATCTGACGACTCAGTCTCAGCCATAAAGCAAAAGTAGCGAACGAAAGGAACACAGTTTTCTCAAACCACTAGACCAGAAAAACTAGAGAACGAACGAGCAAATCCTACGCTCTCTCCCCCTTTGGCATCGAAACACCAAAAAGGCAGAGAGGAGCCCTAACACCCAGGTGGTAGAAACATCAGTCGGTGTCCTCCTCATCACGATACTCCTCATCGGAGCCATCGTCTGTGTCCTCCTCCTCCTCAGATGCAGCCCACTGAAGATGATGCTTCTCCATCCATGCCGCCTCGGGGGTGATCTCAGTCTCAGAACCGTTGGAGAAGGGTAAGTCAAGCTTCCTCATCATCAACTTGTCGCGCTGGCGACTCTCCTTCAGAGCAACATGTGTGCGTACTGGCCCTTGGCCTGCATACAGAACAGGGTCTTCATCCTGTCAGTGAGCCGTGTGGCCCAAGACGGTTTCGTAGCTGTGTGGGAACCCTCACCGTGTCTAGGAGCCGCTGGAGGGGTCTCATCCTCAGTGCCTGGCAGATCGTCATCAGAATCCCTGGGGGCAGCCTGACGAGAGGAGGTGTTGGCCCATTTTTCTTTCTGACGCAGCTTGATGGGCTCATGGTGGACCCAATCCGGAGCAAGAAACTCAGCCCCGGGGAATAGCTTGGTCCAGGTAGCCTTGATAAAATAGAAGAGGTATGGACCGTAGATTGGGACCTTACGGTTAATGACTGCAGAGTAGAGTTCAGTCCACATGATATGAGAAACATCAAGGGGCTGACACTGACGATTCCTCGCTTTCTGACAAAAGAGGAGCATGTCTACCAGGTAGGAGTGCACTTGGTCCTTATTGCCAACCCTGGGAAATAGTGTGTTGCGAAAGATCCGGTGCATCACATCCAAGAAGGGGTTCATCACATAGGATACCTCGCCAGTGGGGGTGTGCTTCACAGAGAGGTACGGGAGTAGCTTCTCCTTGGGAGCGGCTTGGGCCTTGGCATGGGGGCACAAGCTAACAGAAGTAGTGAGGCCCTCATCCCTAACCTGAAGAAGATCCATGAAGTCTTTCCACGTAGCAGTCAGTTGCATGCCATTTGTCATCCAAGTCATAGTGCGGGCGTCATCATGGTGAAAGTGCACTGTAGCAAAGAAGTGAGCTACAATGGAAATATCAAAATCCTGGTGGAACGAGATGAGGTCTGCAATCTAAAGTTGCTCCACCATAGCAAGGGCCTCCCCAAAATAAGTCATGTCCTTCCTCAAATGTTCAAGATCTATCCAATGCACCAGGACATAGAGGTTCTTCTTTGATCTGAGCACGTCTTCATAGATTAAGAATTGATCGCGAGTCCAAAACTGTTCACTGCCAGGGGACTCCTCCCTATTGCTGGCATATGGGTTGACCTTGCGACGGTGTGGGAACTTGGCAAGCGGCATAGTGTTCCAGTTGACTAAGGGCTTCTTTGGAGCAGGCTTCTTGAACGAGCGCTTAGGGGCATTGGAGCCTTCAGATGGATCAAAGGAAGGTCGCTTGGAGCTGGCAGTGCGAGACGGGTTGGAACGACGGGAACCACCACCTGGGATACGCAAAAACAACACACAAAACACGCAAGAAGGGAGAAACACGTCAAGGCAATGAACAAGAACGACCCAAAACCTCATAAAACACAATAGATCAGTGGGTGTGCACAAAGGGGAGCGGTAGTACCACAGGTGGAGCGGTAGTACCGCCCAGAGGGCGGTAGTACCGCTTCGGGAGCGGTAGTAAAATTTTACTACCGTTCCTCGAGCGGTAGTACCACACCACGAGGGGCGGTAATACCGCACGGGACGGCCTAATCTCAGATCTAATCAATTTTGACAGGAAAAAACTTGTGAAGTAGACATAGAAAACCATAGATCTGGATCTTAAGCAAGCCTAGGCACACACACACACCTAAGCAAAGAATCATATTACCCAAAAAGCTACCATGAACTCCCAATCACGATGCTATGAGTCCATATGCCCTATCCCTAGAAGGAATCAACGAACAAAGCATAAGATTGCAGATGAGGGGCAGTACCGGAGTCCATGGCGCGTGGGGAAGAGTCCCACCGGTCGGAATCGGAGGACGATGGCCGGATAGGGAGATCCGGCAATGCCCTACGGCAGTTTTTGAGGAGAGGAGAGAGAGACAGAGAAGAACTCGGGGTAGATGGGGAAAAAGAAAGGCCTCCCGGCCCTTTAAATAGTCCCCTGGGCAAGGCGGCGCGGTAGTACCACAGTCATCGTGGTAGTACCGCTCTACGTGCGGTAGTACCACGCCCACAGCGGTAGTAAAAAATTAGTACCGTGCTGGGGGCCGTAGTACCGCAAGGTGAGCGGTAGTAGTGCTCCCCCAGCGGTAGTAAAATTTTACTACCGTGCTGGGGGCGGTAGTACCATGCATGAAGTCACAAAAATGGCAAAAAAAACAGCTCTCTACTCCTTAGGTGATGAAAAAACTTGATCAAGCCAAGAGAAACCAAAACACAAAAACAAGGACACACCGAAGAGAGAGAAACAACACAGAGACTCCAGGGGAGAGGGCGGTGGCCTAGGCCACCAATGTTTGAGACAAATGGTATGACACCGCGAAGAATTATCCTTGGGTTCATGACCATAGCTCGTCTTTGAAGCACAAGTGCCATTTGGTGATGGCCAAAGTGAAAGACTTGATCGATTTATGCATAATGGGGGGAGGGAAAGTTCATTGAGAGAACAACACTCCCCCTATGTCCATGCCTACATCTAGAGCAAGATGTAATGTAGAGTGAGGTGCAAAGTGCTTAGTTTCAATCCACATTACTTGAATCAATGATATTTAGCTCATGCCCCGGAACTTTGCTTCATCTAGGGGCTTAGTGAAAATATCTGCAAGTTGCTCTTCAGTGTTGATGAAGTGAATCTCAATATCACCTAGCTTGATATATTCACGAATGAAGTGATGACGAATATCAATGTGCTTGGTCTTGCTGTGTTGAACTGGATTGAGAGAAATCTTGATAGCACTTTGATTGTCAAATAGGAGAGGTACTTTGTCACAGGTGACACCGTAGTCCTTTAAAGTTTGCCTCATCCATAGTAACTGGGCACAACAACTTGCAACTGCTACATACTCAGCTTCGGTGGAGGATAGTGATACACAGTTCTGCTTCTTGGAAGACCAACTTACCAGTGAACGACCAAGGAATTGGCATCCTCTAGAGGTTGACTTCCTCTCCACACTGTCGCCTGCCCAATCTGAGTCAGAATAGCCTACTAGGTTAAAGTTTGCTCCTTTGGGATACCATAGACCAAAGTTTGGGGTATGAGCCAAATGTCAAAAGATTCGTTTGACAGCCATGTAATGACTCTCCTCTGGTGCGGATTGAAACCGTGCACAAATCCCTACACTCAACATGATATCAGGTCTAGATGCACAAAGATAAAGGAGGGATCCAATCATGGAGCGATATACCTTTTGATCCACTGCTTTACCATTGGGATCACTGTCAAGCTTACATCGTGTTGGCATGGGAAACTTGACCGGCTTGACATCCTCTAACTCAAACTTTTGAGCATGTCTTGAGTATATTTGGCTTGTTTAATGAAAGTCCCTTCTAATCCTTGTTTGATCTCGAACCCGAGGAAGAACTTCAACTCACCCATCATAGACATCTCAAATTTCTCGGTCATTAGTGCAGAAAATTCTTCACTGAAAGATTCGTTAGGAGAACCAAAAATGATGTCATCAACATATAGTTGGCATATGAAAAAATCCCCTTTGACCCTCTTAGTAAAAAGAGTGGGATCAATCTTCCCAATTTCAAACCCACGATCTTGTAATAACTCAGTAAGATACTCATACCACGCACGTGGGGCTTGTTTAAGGCCATAGAGTGCCTTATTAAGTCTGTACACATAATTGGGGAGCTTGGGATGTTCGAATCCCGGGGGTTGTTTGACATATACCAACTCATTTAAAGGACCATTAAGAAAGGCACTTTTCACATCCATTTGTTGTAATTTGAAATTATGATGAGAAGCAAATGCAAGCATCATGCGAATAGATTCTAAACGAGCATCAGGGGCAAAGGTTTCACCGTAGTCGATACCCTCGACTTGGGAGTAGCCTTGAGCCACCAATCTTGCCTTGTTTCAAATCACAATCCCATTGGCATCTTGCTTGTTTTTGAAGATCCATTTGGTCCCGATGACATTATGTTCCTCCGTTGGCCTTGGCACTAAATCCCAGACTTGATTGCGCTCGAAATTGTTGAGTTCTTCATGCATGGCCATAAGCCAATCCTCATCATCGAGCGCTTCCTGTACCTGTTGAGGCTCACAATACGAAACAAACGTGTGATGCTCACAATAATTCCAAATTTGTTGACGAGTGGATACTCCCTTTTTCAAACTACCAAGTAAATTCTTCATAAGATGTGACTTGACTCTCAGCTTGTTCGCAATCTTGGTTGCGCGACGCTCCAAGAGTTCTTCATTGGATAACTGGGGAACATCGACTTGATTGCTTTGTGTGCCCTTGCGTTTTGATCTTCCCTTGGCACCAGTACCCCGTTTAGGCGCCGCAGAAGGGAATTGAGAGACATATTCCTGATCAACTTGATCTTCGTCTTGAGCAGGTTCACTAGTTTGTCCTTGTTCTTGTGGTTGCTCTTGATCTCTATATTGTGCTTCTATTTGGTCTGGATCATGTGGTTGCACTTGATCTTGATCTTGAGCCGGTTCGGAACCTTGGGTGAGTGCTTGAACTTCATGGGGCACATCACCATCTTTAGGCACTTGGTCTTGATCTTGAGTTTGTTCAACTTGTTGAGGGTCTTCTCTTTGTTCATCGGAAGCGTGTGGGACTTGTGAGGATGATGGCTCCACTTGAGTAGAGCATTGTCCTTCTCCTTCGGCCACAAGGGGTTCCTCAATGGGGAGTATTTGACCAATCCCCATTCTTCTTATGGCTTGGGGAGGAATTTCATCACCTACATCACATAGACCACTTTGCTCCACTTGGGAGCTATTATTTTCATCAAACTCCACGTTACACGTCTCCTCAATGAGTCCGGTGGACTTGTTGAGGACACGGTAAGCATGAGAGTTTGTAGCATAACCAACAAAGATGCCCTCATGTGCTCTAGAATCAAATTTAGCTAAACGTGCACCTTTCTTGAGAATGAAACACTTACACCCGAATACCCGGAAGTACTTGAGATTGGGTTTGTTTCCGGTGAGAATCTCATATGGGGTCTTGTTCAAGCCTTTGCGGATATAGAGCCGATTGGACGCATGACATGCTGTGTTGATGGCCTCTGCCCAAAAGTTATATGGAGATTTGAATTCCGCCATCATTGTTCTTGCAGCGTCTATCAAGGTCCGGTTCTTCCTTTCTGCCACGCCATTTTGTTGAGGGGTATATGGTGCTGAATATTGATGTTTTATTCCCTCATCACCTAGAAACTCATCCAAGGTGTAGTTCTTGAACTCGGTGCCGTTGTCACTTCTAATCATTAAGATCTTTGCTTCATGTTGACGTTGAGCTTCATTAGCAAAGTTGATGACAGTTTGTTGAGTTTCACTCTTCCTTTTGAAGAAATATACCCAGGTGTATCTTGAGTAATCGTCAACAATCACCAAGCAGTACTTTTTGCCCCCAAGACTATCAAATGATGGAGGACCGAAGAGATCCATATGAAGGAGCTCCAACGGTCTCTTAGTGTAAATGAGAGTCGTTGGACGATGAGCAGTCTCATGGATTTTTCCTTCAATATAGGCACTGCAAGCACGATCTTTGGCAAAAATCACATTTGTTAGTCCACGAATATGGTCCCCTTTAAGGAGACTTTGCAAAGATCTCATATTGACATGGGCTAGTCGGTGATGCCAAAGCCAGCCCACATCAACTTTAGCCATTAGACATGTCGCAGTCTTAGTGGGTCGCTTTGAAAAGTTCACCACATAGAGACCATTTTCGACATGTCCAACATAGGCTACTTTAAGAGTCTTGCTCCACAAAAGGACCACAGTATCAAGATTAAAGAATGTGGAGAAGCCCATGATTGCAAGTTGCTGAACTCAAAGTAAATTATAAGCAAGGGACTCAACAAGCATGACCTTCTCAATAGATAACTCTTGAGAGATGACCACCTTACCAAATCCCAATACCTTTGACAATGATGCATCGGCGAATTGGACATGGGTGGGCATAGATGGGGAAGGATGCACATCCACCACTAAGTCCTTGCTTCCGGTCATATGATTTGTTGCTCCACTATCGAGCAACCATGACACCCCTCCGGAAGCAAACTCCTGCAATAGATCAAGGCTTGGTTTTAGGTACCCATTTTTGAATGGGTCCTTTAACGTTAGAGACAAGGGTCTTAGGAACCCAAATATCACATTCAATGTACTCATAGTAAGAACCAATAAATCTGGCATAAACATGCCCATCACCAGCACGACGTAAAACATAGGAAGGATTTAGTTTGCCGGCCGTGTTGGTAGGGATGGTTTTGCCCTTCTTGATGCTCCCATTTTGCACCTTGTTCCTGTTCACCTCCTGAGTCCCTTCGCCCTCTTTGACAAAGATGTCCATGAGGGTGGGGGATCTGTTGTTCCTGTTCTTTCCTTTTCTCTTAGACATAGATGTAAGTCCAAGCCCCTCCTTTCCTACCACACCCTTTTGATTGCTCAAAAGGTTGTTCAGGCTCTTCTTGCCTTGGATGCATGACACAAGGCCCTTCTCAAGTTTAGCCTTTAACTTGGCATTTTCCTCCACAAGATGTACATGCTCACAACAAGGGTTAGTTGTACAAGCATTATCAATTAAATCAAAAGGAGGACAAGTAGAGATTTCCTTGGTAAGCTTTGCTTGAAGTTCATCATGAGACTCTTTCAGGGAGAAATGACTACCTTTCAAGGCCTTGTGAGCCTTGTCAAGTGTGTCAAACTCCATTTTGAGTCTGTCATGGTCAACCCCAAGAGCATCCTTTTCAGACTTAAGCATACGAGTAAGAACAGTAGCATGATCTAGTTTCTTTTGCAATTTAGCGCAGTCATTGTTGTATGACTCCTCAGGAGCCAAACAAAGAGTGCGCTCTGTTTCTAGAGCAATAGAAAGTTCAGCAATCTCGTCGGCATAGTCACGACTATGACCTTGCATCTCGGAGATGGTCTCCTCATGAGACTCGATGAGGTCATTAGCCTCACCCAATTGTTCCAAAAGGGCAACAAAGTGCCTCTTGGTTTCTCCTTTGATAGTACATAGAAATTTGTCAAGGTCATGCTCATTAAGTTCCACAACATCACTATCATCAACACAGTTCAACAATGAGGGAGCACTAGTGATGTTGGTCTTAATGTTGGGTGTTACCTGAGTGATACCTTTAGCCATGAGGCACTTGGCGATGTGATTATCATTGGGGGCGTTGAAGAGGGACACCTTCTTGGAAGAAGAAGTGGGAATGGCGACAGTCGCAGTTGCCACCATATCATCATCATCATCATCGGAGGGGTACTCTTCAAGTGCCACCATACCCTTTGGATGGGGTTTCTTGACAAAGTTGTTCTTGCTTGGGAATGACTTTGTTTTGTCCTTGCGAATGAGCTTTCCTCCATTGTCTTCCCTCTTCTCATAAGTACATTCCGCCATGAAATGGCTCACATTACCACAGTTATAGCATGTCCTCACTCGTTGCTTGGGTTTGAACCCACTTGAGTTGTTCTTGGTGAAGTTGGGTCTTGAGTTCCTCTTGTTGCCCTAGAATTGCCTTGACGCAAGAGCCATGTGCTCGTGATAAGCATACTTAGTGTCTTCTGGGCAGCTCTCCTCTTCTTCATCCTCCTCTTCTTCTTCAGAAGCAGCCTTTGCCTTCAAAGCAAGGTTAGGCGAAGCTGTCTTTGATCGAACTCGAGCAAGTGCATTGTCAGCGGTCTCGTTCATGATTGACATTGCAATGAATTCATCCAACACCTCACTCGAAGACAACGAGTGGAAATCTGGTCGTTGGTGAATGACTGATGACATGGCTTTGTTGAAAGGCATGATGGCCTTAAGAAACTTGCGCTTGACCCATGTGTCATCCACATCCTTGCTCCCATGATCCTTGAGAGCAACAACAATAGCAGTCACCCTCCGATAGAGATCACGAGGGTCCTCATCTTCCTTCATTACAAACTCATCAGCCTGATCAAGTATCACTTCATAGTTTGACCGTTGAATGCTAGAGCTTCCCTTGTATAGCACCATAATGTGCTCCCAACAGTCCTTGGCCAGAGGGAAGGGGCGCAAGTGAGGAAGATCTTCAAGTGGTACTGCGGACTGTAAGATGAACAACGCGGAGTGATTATATTGATTGTCCGCTTCTTCTCTTGGAGTGAGGTTGCTTGGGTCATGAGGATAGAAGCCTTGCTCGATGATTCTCCATAAGTTTGTTGAGCTCTGATTCAAACGAGACTTAATAGAAAACACCCAGTTAGCAAAATCACCCTTAACAAGCTTAGGAGGAGGACCAACAGGATTAAGACGCGGTGTGGGAACGGGTCCTCCATAGACCATGGGAGGTGGAACTGAGGCATAGGTTCCAGTCCCATCCTTTTCGTGAGATGAGGAAGGTCGCATACCTTTAGCCGCTTCCTTAGAGGAATTGGCCTCCGAATCGGTGATGGTGGGTTTAACCACTAACGCCGGTTCGGGTGGACTTTTAAATCCCTCAATTAACTCTTTAAGCATGGTCTTGACTTCGTTTGTCAAGGACGTCTTGAGGGCGTCCATAGCCGTATTGAAGTCGTCCCTTGTGACCGAAGTCAAGTCCATGGCCTCGGGTTTCCCATGGGGAATTCCCTCTTCGCCTTCCATACTCTTCGGGTGGTGAAACCCTTAATAAAGAGACGAGGCTCTGATACCAATTGAAAGTATCAATATGTTTGACTAGAGGGGGGTGAATAGGCAACTACCAATTTTTAGCTTTTCTAAATAAATATGGAGTAGCAATCATAAAGGTTCACTAACATGGCACTAGGAGGACAACCTATATGATGCTACTTAGTAACGAGTAACGAAGCACGTAGGAGATACTCTACAACACCAACATATACAAAGTAAAGGTAAGAGATAACCACAAGTGGAACCAATGAAGACGAGGATGTGTTACCGAAGTTCCTTCCCTTTGACAAGAAGTACGTCTCCGTTGGAGCGGTGTGGAGGCACAATGCTCCCCAATAAGCCACTAGGGCCACCGTATTCTCCTCACGCCCTCGCACAATGCAAGGTACCGTGATTCCACTATAGGTGCTCTTGAAGGCGGCGACCGAACCTTTACAAACAAGGTTGGGGCAATCTCCACACAAAGCTTGGAGGCTCCCAACAAGACCACGGAGCTTCACCACAATGGAATGTGGCTCCGAGGTGACCTCAACCGTCTAGGGTGCTCAACCACCCAAGAGTAACAAGATCCGCAAGGGATTAGTAGGGGGAATCAAATATCCTTTGGTGGAAGTGTGGATCAAGGCCTTCTCAAGCAATCCCTAGAAAATCAACAAGATTGATTGGCTAGGGAGAGAGATCGGGCTAAAATGAGCTTGTGAGCAACAATGGAGCTTAGAGAGGTCAAAGGTGAGCTCAAGGAAGAAGGATATGCATTTATATAGTAGGTGGGGCAGATCCAACCATTACCCACCTACCACATAAATGCACGAGCGGTACTACCGCTCCTCAAGCGGTACTACCGCTTCCCAGAGCGGTACTACCGCTCCAGGGAGCGGTACTACCGCTGAGCTCCTCACCAACCACGATAGTACCGGGGGGTACTACCGCGCCACCCCCTCCGTGGGAAAGTATGCGAGAAAAGGTCCGTCGGTGCGGTAGTAAAATAATACTACCGCACTGAGGGCGGTAGTACCGCCCTTGGAGCGGTAGAAAAAAACTACTACCATTCTTCGGGCGGTAGTACCGCTCCTGGAGCGGTAGTAAAAGTTTACTACCACACCTGGGACGGTAGTACCTCTCTGAGAGCGGTACTACCGCTGGGACAGCGATACTACCGCTTACCCCTTTTCACATAGGCAAGGAAAATACAATGGTGCTCCATTGAGGCTAAAATATGGGTGGGTGCATGAGGTGTGTGCGTGAAGATTCCACCCAAACCTTTCCGACGCGGACCCCCTCTTGGTACGAAGACTTTCCTGTGACTCAAACTAGGAAGAGAAATGCAGAACAAAATCCGTCTTCGAGATCCTCCGAGGGGCGTCGAGTCATCTTGTGCCTAAAGGAGAATATTCTGAAATGCTCAGGACACAAGATTAGTCCGCACAACAATTGTTATCAATCACTAAAACCACTTAGGAGAAATATGCCCTAACAACCGGGCTAGAGTGGCCACCAGCAAGGGCGATGGGCTTGGGGAAGCATGTGTTAGGGGTTCTAATCCTCGTAGATCTTTTCATGCATTTTTGTATTAATGTATTTTAGAGTCCACATTAACTAAAAGGGCTCTCTCTCACTCACTCACTCACACACACACATTCATGTCCTTATCTTTAGTAGCAATAGCACTATACCACATTAGGGGCAACCATGCTTTGATATCCATTGGAACCTTGCTTTTCGCATATGCTAATGGGATATGTGCAAAGCAACCGATGATAGCTGCTCATATATGGTTTTCACAATGAACATTCTAGATTTATTGAATTTTCACCTAGGAACATAGAGCCCTCTCCCGCAACAATTTTGTGTAACATGCCTCTCAAGGTATTGCATTGATCTTGCAAATCCACATCCAACCAAATTTTGAACCTCGGTTGCTAAAGTGACTCGACCATTTTAGCAATTGTAAAATTCTGGTCCACGTATATCTCACACACTTTTATGAAAAGAGTGGAATGCAAAATTATTTTTGAACGATGTGGTCCCTTTTGTAGTTAACGAGACACAAAACTATTCAATTACCATGAAGTAAGAAACAAAGTTTAGGCTACACTGCTAATTCGAACAAATTTCCCAAAATAAAGTATTGTGGGGTGAGGATTTGTGGCACATAGATTTGCGGTTGTCCGATTGCCTCGTGATTCAAAAACTAGTTTGGTCTTGTATGTGTTTTATCCATTAATCACCTTAGATGGGGTCTATGCGTGAATCTTTTCACAGGTTTTTCAGCTCCACCCATCCCACGACCCATGGTTTTTCCTTTAACACTTGAATCAATTATAACTTTTAAACCAAAACTCCATTTTATATTTTGCTTGCACATTCATGTTTTTTTATGAGGGCTTTCAAATAAGATCCATTTTGAATATGTTTTGATGGGTTTTAGAAAATTCTTGAAGTTTACATAAACTTGATATAAATTGTAAATTTCACAAAGTGAAACTTAAAATTTGATGTGCCTTCGTGCGGAATCCAACGACTTTGTGATCCAGGAGACAAATCGGGTAGTCGTGCAAGTTTCAATTATTTGAAAATGATGGATTGATAATAATTTAGCAGGTTTCAAAAAGTGAAACCCTAAATCCTAAGCCTAGAACACTAAAACCCTAAAATCATATGAAACTTCGTAAAATTTGATAAACTTGGTAAAACTTAATGTCACGATTATGAAATTTGAATATATGAAAGTCATATTATTTTTCTATTTTTTTATGTATTTAAGATTGGAGTTGTTTGGAAGTTTTCATCATCATAAACACAAATATTCAAATAAAACTTAATTTTTACTTTAGGTTCAAAAGAAATAGTAGATTAAGATTAAAAGATGAAATAGAAAAAGACATGGGAGGGAATAAATGTGCACGTAGCTCTGGTAAAAGCTGTCAAAAGCATGCATGGACCCCAACCCGCGGTGATGAAAATTCTAACACTAAACAAGTTTCCAAATATTAAGACAATTGAGAGGTCGTAGAGGACTAGGCTCGTATGAATTTCACACACATCTCAGTGCTCCTACGAATTTCAGGTATGTGTAGGTGATACGTATTCTATGGAAAAGAATAAGACTAGTAGCGGCAAGCAAATTAACAAATCATCTCCCACAACTTTTATGTTCGACTCGTGCATAGAATCTACGCATAGAAAACCTGGATCGGATGCCACTGTTGGGTAACGTAGCATAAATTCAAAATTTTCCTACGCATATTCAGATCTTCCTATGGAGAGACCAGCAACGAGAGAGGGGTAAGAGCATCTTCATACCTTTGAAGATCGCTAAGAGGAAACGTTGCTAGAACGCGGTTGATGGAGTCGTACTCGCAGCGATTCCGATCTAGTGCCGAACTACGGCACCTCCGCGTTCAACACACGTGCAGCCCGGTGACGTCTCCCACACCTTGATCCAGCAAGGCGGAGGGAGAGGTTGGGGAAGAACTCCAGCAGCACGACGGTGTGGTGTCGATGGAGAGACGAGGTCTCCCGGCAGGGCTTCGCCAAGCACCGGCAGAGAGGAGGAGGAAGAAGGGCAGGGCTGCGCCGAGAGAGAGGGAAAAGTCTATCTCCCAATGGCCAAAAGTGCCCGGTATATATAGGGGAAGGGAGGGGCTGCGCCCCCTTGAGGGTTTCCCCCTCCTGGGGGGGCAGCCCTAGATGGGGCTGGTGCGGCGGCCAAGGGGGGAGGAGGGGTGTGGCGCACCCCTGGTGGGCCTTAGGCCCACCTGGCTTAGGGTTTGCCCCCCTTTTTCTCTCCCCTGCGCATTGGGCTGAGTGCGGAGGCGCACCAGCCCACCTAGGGGCTGGTTCCCTCCCCCACTTGGCCCACCTTACCTTCCGGGGTCGTTGCCCCCTTTCGGTGGACCCCCGGGGCCACCTCCGGTGGTCCCGGTACGTTACCGGTGATGCCCGAAACACTTCCGGTGTCCGAAACCATCCGTCCTATATATCAATCTTTACCTCCGGACCATTCCGGAGCTCCTCGTGACGTCCGGGATCTCATCCGGGACTCCGAACAACTTTCGGTAACCTCGTATAACAATTCCCTATAACCCTAGCGTCACCGAACCTTAAGTGTGTAGACCCTACGGGTTCGGGAGACAAGCAGACATGACCGAGACACCTCTCTGGCCAATAACCATCAGCGGGGTCTGGATACCCATGGTGGCTCCCACTTGCTCCACGATGATCTCATCGGATGAACCACGATGTCAAGGATTCAATCAATCCCGTATACAATTCCCTTTGTCTGTCGGTATAGAACTTGCCCGAGATTCGATCGTCGGTATACCAATACCTTGTTCAATATCGTTACCGGTAAGTCTCTTTACTCGTTCCGTAGCACGTCATCGTGTGACTAACTCCTTAGTCACATTGAGCTCATGATGATGTTCTACCGAGTGGGCCCAGAGATACCTCTCCGTCACACGGAGTGACAAATCCCGATCTCGATTCGTACCAACCCAACAGACACTTTCGGAGGTACCCGTAGTGCACCTTTATAGTCACCCAGTTACGTTGTGACGTTTGGTACACCCAAAGCACTCCTACGGTATCCGTGAGTTGCACAATCTCACGTCGAAGGAAAAGATACTTGACATTAGAAAAGCTTTAGCATACGAACAATACGATCTAGTGATATGCTTAGGATTGGGTCTTGTCCATCACATCATTCTCCCAATGATGTGATCCCGTTAGCAATGACATCCAATGCCCATGATCAGGAAACCATGATCATCTATTGACTAACGAGCTAGCCAACTAGAGGCTTGCTAGGGACACATTGTGATCTATTTATTCACACATGTATTATTGTTTCCTGTTAATACAATTGTAGCATGAACAATAGACGATTATCATGAACAAGGAAATATGATAACAACCATTTTATTATTGCCTCTAGGGCATATTTCCAACACCTACGGGTCCATAGCTAGTAGCTAGATGGCTTCTTATGTCTCTTGGATCTTCAATACAAAGTTCTTCATGATCTTCATGGAGATCTATCCGATGTAATCTTCTTTTGCGGTGTGTTTGTCGAGATCCGATGAATTGTGGATTTATGATCAGATTATCTATGAATCTTATTTGAGTTTCTTCTGATCTCTTATATGCATGATTTTGTATCCTTGTAATTCTCTTCGAGTTGTGGGTTTTGTTTGGCCAACTTGATCTATGATTCTTGCAATGGGAGAAGTGCTTGGTTTTGGGTTCATAACGTGTGGTGACCTCACCTAGTGACAGAAGGGGTAGCGAGGCACGCATCGTGTTGTTGCCATCAAGGGTAAAAAGATGGGGTTTTCATCATTGGTTTGAGATTATATCCCTCTACATAATGTCATCTTGCTTAAGGCATTACTCTGTTCGTCATGAACTCAATACACTAGATGCATGCTGGATAGCGCTCGATGTGTGGAGTAATAGTAGTAGATGCAGAAAGTATCGGTCTACTTGTCTCGGACGTGATGCCTATATGTATGATCATTGCCTTAGATATCGTCATGACTTTGCGCGCTTCTATCAATTGCTCGACAGTAATTTGTTCACCCACCGTAATATTTGCTATTTTGAGAGAAGCCTCTAGTGAGCACTATGGCCCCTGGGTCTACTCCACACCATATTTTCAGCCTTACTCTTTTACTTTGTTGCACTTTCCGCCTTCAGATCTCACTTGGCAATCAATCTTGAAGGGATCGACAACCCCTTCATAGCGTTGGGTGCAAGCTCTTTGTGTTTGTGCAGGTACTCTGGACTTGACGAGATTCTCCTACTCGATTGATATCTTGGTTCTCAAACTGAGGGAAATACTTACTGCTCATGTGCTGCATCACCCTTTCCTCTTCAAGGGAAAAATCAACGCAAGCTCAAGAGATGACAGAAGGTTTCTGTCGACGTAGTAGTAGGCAATCATATACATCCTAGACCTATTATGTTACATACAAGACCTACTCCATCGACCTTGCCAACCATGATTGTCATGCCATTTGCTGCTCCAACGTCACCGATGGTCCGCCTGGATGCACTAATGGCTCCTATGTCGGGAGGGATGCCCACTCCCCTTCGACGTAGTAGTCGTCACCCCATCCATGTTGATCGCTCTTCTCCAACCAACAAGTGCTCTTTGGACAAGGCAATGTGCTGTCAAGTTGCACACAATTTCGACTCCATGCCACGTACATCATGAGTAAAATCATTTATTTCCTTTTCGGACACACGTATTTCTTCTACCTTAAATAACGTTGGTGTCTCTATGGAAAGAATGATAATGAGGGGAGCTTGTCGATGGGGGTGCTAAAACATACGGAGATCGATCGTTTAAAGGTTTCTCCAAAATCTTTGAGTACCTTGCCTAACCCTCAAATCGAGGAGGGGGAAGAGGTGGATTCCATATATGATGGTTTGCTTCTTTCCTACTTGATTGGTGTGGTTACCGAAGTTGAATTGGATGAAGAAAGTCCTGGATCCATGTTTTGTGACTGCACAACGTGGGTTGTCTCTTTTATGAGGAATGTTAAATCTAAATCACATTCCTAAAAAAAGAAACAAAAAAACGTCCAAGAAGGCGAAGATGTCCACCCCGACCTCAGTTTTCACATGAGAGACGTGTTTTGGAACAGTAGATGTCTTTCAGACTTGGCTAAACATAAACATGACAGTGACTATGTGGGTGAGCATGGGTTGGATTTTGAGGCTGGAAACTGTGACTTTCGTGTGCATGTCCTGCACTACAAGAAATTTGTTATTACATGACAGATATGATCTGTCAAGGATCGGTGTAAAACTGTCATGGGTCCGAAATTACATGATGGTTCTTGTCTGTCATGGCTCTACCCCAGCTGGTTCTTCTCCATCATGGATTTGCCGAGGCCTAATCCATTGTGATGGAACAAACCATCATCGACTAACGCCACGTAGGATTTTTCATTGACCAATTCGAATGACGTGGCTGCCTACGTGGATACTATTTTTCGTCACAAAATTCATCGTCGTTGAGCACATTAGCCCATTTCTTTAAGCCTCATTTCTTTAACATCGTCGTCGTCGTTAAGCACGTCGTCGTTGAGTACATTTTTTGCACAGTGCTTTAAAAAGATCATGAATGCCAATTTTGGACCAAGAGGAAGTAATTGCAAAGTGTATAAAATTAAAAAGTTCAACCAGTATGCAGCCATCTGTATGTATATGTACAACAAAGCAGTTGATAAAATCCTCTAAAAATGGTAACTTACAATATAGATTGACAAAATATACCACACATCACCGTTAGGAATGAGTACAATTCATTTTACATCAACAGAACATACAAACAATCAAGCTTGTTATTTAGGTTCTTGTTGTCGGCCCTATTGATGGCAACCATCATATCTTGGCTGATTGTGATGAGCAACACCAAGTATCCCACTGCCTAAACATACATGCATATTCACAAAAACCTTAGATATTTGTAGATATGAATAGGTAGTAAAATATAATATAATACAACAAGTATTAAAATGAATTACGTGTTGTCTGAATTCTTAAATTTTATAATGCCTACAAATGATAATAACATTGTTTCTACTATTAAACAAGAGTAAACATGAGGTTTCTTAAAATTAATCCAAATGAAAGTGTCTCAAATGACAGTAATAAAGCACACATCACATAACTAAGTATTATATTATTAAGGTTGTTATTCAAGTTCTTATCCTCGGACCTCCTAAAGATAGTAGAAATAAGTTAATTAGAACAAACAAGAAAATTGAATTACGTACTGTCCAAATTTCTTAAATCTTACGGTGTCTACAAATGAGAATAACAAAATATCTACACCAAAAACATGGCATCACTAAGAAACAATATGCACACCAAAACTATGTTTCTCATAGTGCTAGATAACTTATCAGGTGGTTTCGACTTCACCTGGCATAGTCTAACAACACGTGGAAGGTCCTAAAAAATCTTACTTGGGATAAAAACCATAACCATGGACTTGTTAGCCTTTTTGATTGGTGATTTTCACATGAAACTCCACCTTCAAAACATAATTGATAATTTTACATGGTGCCTGGTCACCATGTAAAGTAATGACCGCTTTGGCACTCAAGATGCGCATAAATCCGCTTTTCTTCGGGAATTGGTGAACCTGGCTAATAATTACCTCCGTCCAATGCTTATTGGAGGGGACTTTAACTTTCTTAGGTACCAAGAAGAGAAAAGTAATGACCACTTTGACACTCACTGGCCTTTCCTATTCAATAATGTAATTGATAGTTTGAATCTTTGGGAATCCAGTATGTCCGGGAGAGAATTCACTTGGGACAATAACCGTTATGTGCCAACATACGAAAAGCTTGACACGCTACTCATGGATCCGAATGGATCTAACATTTCCTCTGGTAACTGTACGGACCATAGAGCGCGTAGAGGTACTATCGGATCATGCACCCATCATTCTTGATTCTAATTCTACAATCCCGTCCGCTCGCTGCCCTTTCAAATTTGAATTGGGATGGTTGTACCGAGAAGGCTTTGCAGACATAATCAAGAATGTATGGTAGAGGACCGTTGTTGGTTACACAACTATTTAGAGATGAGACTTTATAATAAGGGCCACAAGAAAATACATCTCTGGATGAGCGAAACACACCAATGGACTGTAAAAAAAGAAAAGCAACTTCTCTCGACCATTATTGACGACCTCGACAAAATTGCAGGGACTCGCATCTTGTCGCAACAAGAGATTGAATTGAAAATTTGAACTAATGAGAAGATAGCATGTCTTATGCAAGAAGAGGAAATGAAATATTACCAAAGATCCAAAGTTGACTTCGTCTTGAAGGGAGACAATAATACCGGTGGTTGGCATAGGAATAAATGTATTTTTAGTCTCCAATAAGACGAGGGGCGGACCAAAGGTCACGTATAGCTCAAAAATTATATCACCAAATACTACAAATCTCTGTTTGGGGCACCAGACGAAGGGAATTTCACTATTGATGAGACCCGAATAGGTGATATTACATAAGTCACAGCAAAAGAGAACAATATCCTTACATCACCTTTCTGTGAGGAGGAGGTTAGAGCTGCGGTGTTCCAAATGAAACATAACAATGCTCCAGGTTGTGATGGCTTCCTTGCAGAATTATATCAAAATTTCTGGGATGTCATCAAGAATGACCTATTGGAGTTGTTCAGTTGTCTTCATGCTGTCCAACTTGACCTATTCAGGCTAAATTTTGGCAAGATAGTTTTATTGCCAGAAACTAAGGATGATGAGCGAATCCAGCAGAATGGACCCATATGTATCCTTAATATCAGGTTCAAGATTTTCATCAAAGTGTCTACTAATAGGCTTAATTCAGTTGCTGACCATGTTATCCGGCCATCTCAAACACCATTCATGCAAGGTAGAAATATACTCGACGGAGTAGTGATTTTACATGAGACCTTTCATGAGATGCACCGAAAAAACATGAGTGAAGTAGTTTTTAAGATTTACTTC
This sequence comes from Hordeum vulgare subsp. vulgare, assembly GCF_904849725.1. Lineage (NCBI taxonomy): Eukaryota > Viridiplantae > Streptophyta > Magnoliopsida > Poales > Poaceae > Hordeum > Hordeum vulgare. Next base: position 594,807,313 of record NC_058519.1, on the reverse strand, counting down.
AAAAAAGCCTATGACAAGGTCAAATGGTCGTTCCTTCAACATGCTCTAAGAATAAAGGGATTCTTTGATACATGGCGCGAGTGGATCCAAAATTTTGTTACTTGATGTAGTGTGGTTATTAAATTCAATGATGACCTAGGTCAGTACTTTTAGATAGAAAAGGACTATGGCAGGGTGACCCCATATGTCTCCAATGTTTTTTAACATTGATGTTGACATGTTGTCTATTCTAATTGATCGCGCCAAGCAGGACAGTCAGATTAGAGGAGTAGTGCCACACCTTGTGGATGGTGGCCTCTCTATTCTGTAATATGCTGACGGTACAATTCTTTTTATGAAACATGACCTGGATAATGCTCGAAACCTGAAACTATTGCTTTCAGCATTTGAGAAAATGTTAAGACTTAAAATCAACTTCCATAAAAGCGAATTATTCTGCTCACAAGAAGACAGTAAGGTGGCGGCTCATTACGCATGTCTATTTGGTTGTGCGCAAGGCCAATTATTAATTAAATATTTGGGAATTCCGATTCGTTATCGGCAATGCAGAGTGGAAACATGTATAAAAGCGCTTGGAGAAACGCTTGAGAAGCTAGAAAGGCAAGTTGCTCTTTGTTGGAGGACAATTGGTCTTGATCAACTATGTTCTCACAAATATGGTTCTCTGTACACTTTATTTTTTCTAACTCCCAAAAAGGGTCTTGCAGAGGCTGGATTATTTCAAATCTAGATTCTTTTAACAAGGGGACAATGTAAAGAAAAGGTACATGATGGCCAATTGGAGCATGGTATGTAGGCCTAAAGACCAAGGCGGACTTGACATCATGACCTACATGTCAAGAATGATGCCTTAAATAGTGAATGGTTGTCAAACTACTTACTGAGGATGACGTTTGACAAAACCTCCTACAAAATAAGTATCTTAGCCAAAAAGCGGTGTCCCTAGGCCTATGGGAAATCCGGTGACTCGCATTTTTTGGCTGGTCTAATGGCGGCGAAGAAACATCTTTTTCGTTCTTTCGTGACAAAGGACGGATCATTGATTCCTTTTTGACACGACAACCAGTTTGGCAATACCGGCCTGCGAGAACAATATCCAGCTTTGTACCATATTGTCCATCATAATAATGATACTCTTGCGCAAGTGCTCAGTTCATTCCCATCAGATATTGTTTTCATGTGGGATTTGATTGGCCCTCGTCTTATGTCATGGTAAAATCTGGTATCCCGCTTGGAATTGATTAACTTGACAGAAGGACGGGACGTGTTTCGCTGAAACCTCACTACATCTGGTTCATTAACAATCGATTCAATGTATTGTGCGCTTACACATTCGGAGGTCCTAGTGGATAATAACAAGAAAGTTCAAGGTCAAAGATTCCACTAAAAGTTAAAATTTTCATGTGATATATTCAAAGGGATGTTTCCTAAGCAAAGACAACCTCGCCCATTGCAATTGACAAGGAAGCAAGAAGTGTAGGTTTTGTACTCATGATGAGACAACAAACACCTCCTTTTTAATGCAAATTTGTGTGTTCTACGTGATCAGTCATCCAAATAGCGTTCAATTTGTATCCGCACACAAATGTTGCCAATATTTTTGGTCACTCGTTGGATGATATTCCAAATAGGTGCACAATGCTAATTAGGGTGAGAGTGTATGCCTTAATTTGGACGATGTGGATATGTAGAAATGATTTGGTTTTTTAGGGGGGAAATTTCCTTTCCTTACCATACAATTTTTTGTTGTACACGTTTTCTACGTTTGTGGTCCACACTACAGTGAATAAAATATCAACCACTATTCAAGATGGTGTGAATGCGGTTGGAACGGACGGCGAGGTTTTTTTGACCATATATGGATGGCCACATAATCTCCGGGATTAGTTCACCACCTCCTTTGATATAGGCATAGTGTCGATCTTATATGACTCTAATGTTGTCTATATGTTGTGGTATTTTTTATCATTTTGTTAGTATTTGGCTGCGTATCTTAGTCATGCAAAGGCTAAATATTTCTTATTATGATGTGTACCTTCTTAATGCTACATTTTAAGTTTATAATAAATACGCCCTTTATCGCAAAAATAGGTAGACTAGAGTGGCTGGTCCAGCATCCAACGGCTGAACATGGCGTAGCACCTCTCGGGCTCGTACTGAGGCGCCGTGTGCCCGGCTCCCTGCAAAACCAACCCGCAACAACAGCTCAAAACTACCAACCCACCAATAACCACGCGCGCCACACACACACACACACACACACACAAAATATATTACCTTTACTGTCGCGAATGTCATGTTGTTGGAGTAGCTTATGGTGAATCTGCAAACCAAGGGAAGAGAAAGCAGAGGAAGCACTATTAGCGAGTGAAGAAAAACAAGAGCATGCTATGCAATGACGACGAACCCGGCAGACTGGCCGTCGAGATGCCAGGCTCTCCAGTCGTCGACGACGGGGAAGCCGAGCGCCCTCACCCACGCCTGCGTCCCCTGGTGCGGCACAACCGCATCGTGGTCGCCGCTGCCAACACCAATGCAAACCCCATTCAGGTTATGTCTTTCAGCTGACGGAGCCATGATGAATCTCTACCAGTCTACCACGAGATGGCATCCGACTTTCACTTGTTACCTGTAGACCAGCGCACGGTAACCATTGGCGGTGACGTTCCGGTGGTACCTGATGCTGCTCCCGGTGTCCACGGCGTACGGAAGGTCGCCGCTGTGGCACCTCACCCACTCGTCCACTGTGCCGTCCTTGATCCCCAGGGCGTCTCGGGTGAGCGCGTCGTTTGCCCAGAAATACGACAGGTAAGCCGTGTAGCTCTGCATCCATCCATGGCGTGTGTAACATTAGGAGGTTGACGTAAGCAACGGGAGCGCATGCAATGGTAGAGGTCTATGTGCGTGATATGCCGACTTACATAACAGCCAAGTGGTACACGAGGTGGCGGATGTTTCACCCGTTTCCCCGTCACGATCACTGCTTCTTCCTCGTTTAGGATCTTCCGACTGGCACTGGCTGACATGCCCGTCTCCGTACCTGCTCCAGCGGATGCAAGATAGCAATTGTCCAGCAAGATTTGGGCGGTCATAACTTCTGATCGGAGCTGCAATTTGAGTTTCATAGTGCAGCATATAAGATATAACCTTGTGTCAAGTAATAACTGGGAGTTGGCACACGGCTTGAATGTGTTTGTAGGATATCTCGTTCTTACATACATTATAGTAAGTGCTAAGAGCTTGGGCACACGGTGTATTTGTAGGATTCCTGTAGTCTTCTCCCTGGCAATGCTCCAATATCGTCTAGAGGAACAAGAGAAAGAGAGACAGACATAGAGAGAGTAGCATGCATATCACTCGGAGTGCAGAATTTCTGTGTGCATCATAACGGACAAGATGGGTTCAGTTACCTCATATAATTGATCTGGTATTATACCAACTCCATGAGCATATGACACACTAGAGCTTACATCAATGATTTCACCCGTCACCGGATTGCCTACCAGATAGCCCTGGGAGAGCGAGGAAACTTGCATAAGTATGTCACTCTCTCCGGGTTTTCTCTATTTCACATGGTAGCTTTATTTTTAGTCAAATTTATGAAGTTTGATAAAATTATAATGTAAAATATCTTTCATTTTGAATCTAATGACACTAATTTGATATTACGAGTGTTAATATTTTTTTTCTAAACTATCACATATGCCCATGCGTTACAACGCACGGAGGGGGGAGATTATTTTTGTGAGAAGCAACAGGAGGGATAATTGATGTGACCATCAAAAACAGCCTCCATGGCATGGAGCTGCAGTCTTCTCTCGGACCATGTTTGCCCTTTAAGATCTTGATAATGATGGGGTTGATCGGTGTGGCGGCGACCACCTGACTCGTGTCTTTTTTTTCCTCCGGATCCATCTCCATCCCAGGGTTGTGGCTACCTCCTCATTCGGTGGTTGTCCGGCGACCGGCGACCTTCGAGGCATGGTTGCTTCGACCAATTTCTCATACAACAGTGTGATCGTATGGATTACTAACTATAGCGTATAAATCCCATTTCATTAGCATAATCAACACATAACAAGGCATGAATGCCCCTTCTTTATCACGTTTTATCCCGGCTACCCACTGGCAGGCACCGAAACGGCATCTATTATAAGGCACGAATAAAAATTCAAAACAATGCGCTTTTCAAAATCAGACTGACGACCTCAAAGACCTGACCACGTGTTGCTGGCCATTTGAACAAACGCGTCCTACTAATTCATGACCAACATGAATATTTAAGAACATACTATAGTGTATGATCCTGAACATTTTTTTCTCTTTATTGATTCTTTTTTTAAAAATTGAAATAATACTAATAATAATGAATATTCAAATATTTTGGGAAACTTCAATAATTTTGTAATCTTGAAATTTTCAAAAAATGTGAATAATTTTTTGAAAATTCTACATTTTTCAAAAACATGAAAAAATTCTAAATGATTTTGTATTTAATTTAAGAAATAGTTTTTCAAAATTTGGAAGTGTAATCGAAGCATTAACGTTTCTTGAATTTTTGAACAATTTATAAAAACGGGTTTTTGTATTAAGAAATAGTTTATGAAAATTTGGAAGTGTAATAGAAGCATTAACGTTTTCTTGAATTTTTGAACAATTAATAAAAACGGGAACATGTTTTAAACATTCAGAACAATTTCAGGAAATATTTTTAAATGTCAAAATTATTTTGATTTCCTTAATATTACACCAAAATAAGAAAAAAAATATTTGGAAACAAACGAATGCCATTTCCAAATTCTCCTTTTTTCAAAATACAAATATTTTTCAAAGATGGTAACTTTTTTTAAATTTTGAAAAAATCATGAACCAGACAAAAATTAGAAGTTCCAAACATTTTTCAAAACAGGAAGAAAATTTATGAATTCCAAATATTTTACGAAAACTTGAACAAAAAAATCTGAAGTGTTTTCTAAAGTATTGAATATAAAATACAAAGTAAAAATATATTTGAAGGAAAAAATGGGAAAGAAAAAGATAAAGAACATAAAAAATAGAAGAAAAACACAGAAAAAATGAAATGGCATGTCTTGTCTTGGGCGCCTGTGCAATGCCCTGACATATAACTCATCGTGCGGTTAATAGGGTTATCCCAGTTGCGTTCCGAGGAAAATAATTGGGTTGGCTTCACTGGGCCACAGCGCGCGGGCCACATATAAACTTCTGGACAAAACATTTTCCTTTTGTCGCAGATGGACATATAGAAATTTAGTATCACCTTGGACTTTTTTTTTCTTCCTTTTGATGGCCAATCTGGTTAAATTTTTAGCAGGATGACTTCAAACAAAATTAATATGTGATGAAAAATAGAATGAAAGGAGTATTAATGTATATACAAATGTGTTGTGTTCTACAATTTCTTTAATATTACTTTTTTTACAAAAACTAGAAACCACCTCCCTGTTTTAGCCTCATGCATAGGAGTTCAAATCAATGAGTCTCACGTCAATCCGATTTCAAAGCTCTCTAGCTGACACTGTGAATTGAATAATGTTGATCATCGACAATAGTTTGTTCTACCCCGGTTCTTCTGAAATAATATGTCTAGGAGGATGGCAGAATTTAGATGAGTAGATGGGTGCGATTAATTGAAAATAATCACCGAGGGCGATGTAGGCTTGTGCCCACCGGTGTAGATTGAACAACAATTTTCATTGTCCACATGCTTCAAGCTCATGTTCACCTAAATGAATTCTCCTTATCGATGTGGTCTTGATGGCGGAAGGGTTCAGCAAGGGGAGCTACAATGCAGCGGGGATGATCTGTTGCGAGCTTGCTTGTTCACTATACATGAGCAACCTATTTTTAGTTGTTCTCCACGGGACCGAAGAGTGTCTCTTAGTTTGCCACCTGAAGAAAGACATGCCTTCGTACCAAACCGGACGGAAAAGCGACTCTTCGTCCCCCACGTGAACGAAGAGGGACTCTTCGTCCATGACAAGAACGACTGGATGATAGAACTATTTTTTTCTAAAATGTCTATATAGTTTCCCAATTTTGTAATAAGATAATAATATTTAAAAAAGGACTATTAGCTTGAGCTAAACTTATGGTTGGTCTACAACACAACCATGCTCATTTAGAGCATGATCACATGAAGTCCTAGTATGTTCATCTACTTTTTCTGTTTCTTTTTACTTCGTATATAAATTTTTTCTTAAGTCAAACCTCATCAAGTTTGACCTATCGGCTCCTTTTAGGGCATAAAAGAGTGTTTCTCTCAGATTCTTTCACAAAATCAAAATGGTAAAACAATCATTTCGGCTCGTGGGAAAAACTCATCGGACCCGCCCTCTTTGCATCGCTTTCTTCCACCTAAGTAGATTTTTTGCACACTTAAACTTTTTTTATTTTTGGATCATTATATTCACTTTGGGGTTTCAGACAATTGTTTCATGCCATGGTTGGTAGTTTAGTTTGTGTGGCATCCAGATCGTTCGCCCATACATGGTAAAGAATGCACCTGCGTTGGTTTGAAGCTATAAGCACTATATCGACATAGTTTCACCATCTTCAAAAACTTTGACGTCTCTTTCGCCACTACCATACATAAACGTTATTGATGACCACTCCCGGTTTCAGTCACTATATTCTCTAACCCCAACACTTTAGGTGTTGCCAGTGGTGGTGGTTCATGTTCATGTTTGTTGTTGTGTGTCTTCAGTGATCACTTTGGCATAACATTTTAGGGTACTGTCCTTTGGTTCTCATTTTCATAATAATTCGGTTGTTTGCGTCTTCATGTACCATCCAAGTTTTAACATTATGTTCTTGTGTACAATGGTTGTATTTCGTGTAAGCTTAATATTATAATATTGATATACCTCTTGTTATTGAAACAATATGATCCCCTACGACTTGGGGTCTCAAACTCAAGGGGTGGTGGTCCCAACCTCCTACTTTGGAGACTATATTTTCTGCCCATGCAAAAGAAAACATGACAATAGTACGTTGGAACCCTTATAACCAAAAGCATCTCGTTATATGCAAACTCCTAGCGATAGGTATATACTCCATGGAATATTTTGGAAAAATTTACCAATGCATGAAGGAGGGATGACCATGCATGCTTGACTAATACGTGTTCAAACATTTATTATGTTCTCTTTTATTAGAGTTCTACCAATGCAAAGTTGCTTAAATGAGGTGCTAAATGCATGAAAACATACTAACTAAACTCTCCAGTGCATAGGTTTAGCTTATTATAGCTAAGCTTTCTTTATTTAATTCTTTAGAGATCAAACTCCTCTATCCATAGGCGTTTTGCATTGGTCTACGCATTTGACATCATTTTTTCGTGAGGTCATTAAAGTGATCTATTTCCTTCTTGAGAGGCGATTTTCAATGATGGTTGTAGCTATGCACCCATGGTAGAAGCTATATACCCTTTAGCATACGTGCCTTTTTATATATGAGGTTTTGGGTGTTTTTGTTGTATAGAAATGATTTGGTCTCACTTTTCTTTGTATTTTTATTACCTTTTTATAGAATTTCCTTTTCGTTGTGTAGAAAGGGCTTTTTTCTCACTTCTCCGGTCTTTTTGCTTGCTTTTTTTTTGGCATAATTACATGTTTGCTTGTCTGGCTGGTCTATAGTCATGATATTTTTCATCATAGAGTTATTATTCATAGTTTAAAATAATTTATCAAAATAATTAGAAATAAAATATGGGATCATGCATAGCTACCATCATGGGTAGCAACTTATTTCTATTTTCCTCCTTAGTTACTTCGCTACGTCACTTTTCACGTATGTGACATGCTTAGCATATGTACACCATAAAGCATTGTAAAGACCTTTTGTAGTGAATTTTAAGATACTTAATAAACTTCAAAAGGAAAATACCAATGCAACCATTCAAAAAATAATGGTATCCCCCATAATGAGAAGGAAGACCTATCATCTCCTTTTGGGACATAAAAGAGTGTTACTTTCAGATTCTTTCACAAATTCAAAATGATAAAACAATCATTTCGGCTCCTAGGAAAAACTCATCGGAAGCGCCCTCTTTGCCTCGCTTTCTTCCACATAAATAAATATTTTGCACACTTAAACTTTTTTTATTTTTGGATCACTATAATCACTTGGGGGTTTAGTACAATTGTTTGATGCCATGGTTGGTAGTTTCATTTGTGTGGCATCCATTTGGTCCGCCCATACATGGTAAAGAATTCACCTGCGTTGGTTTGGAGATATAAGCAGTATATCATCATAGTTTCACCATCTTATCAAACTTTGACCGCTCTTTCGCCACTACCGTACATAAACATCATTGATGACCACTCCCGGTTTCTATCACTATCTTCTCTAACCCCAACACTTTAGGTGTTGCTAGTGGTGGTGGTTCATGTTGATGCTTGTTGTTGTGTGTCTTCGGTGATCACTTCAGCATAACATTTCAGGGTATTGTCCTTTGTTTTCTTTTCATAATAATTCGATTATTTGCGTCTTCATGTCCGGTCCAAGTTTTAACACTATGTTCTTGTGTACATTGGTTGTATTTTGTGTAAGCTTAATATTGTAATCTTGATATATACCGCTTGTTATTGAAAAAATATGAGCCCTATGACTTGGGGTCTCAAAATTATGGGCGGTGGTCCCAACCTCCTGCTTTGGAGACTATATTTTCTATCCATGCAAAAAAACATGAAAATAGTATGTTGGAACCATTATAACCAAAAGCATTTCGTTATATGCAAACTCCTAGTTATAGGTATATACTCCATGGAATATATTGGAAAAACTTATCGTGGTTACCTTGAGATTAAGGGTGGGGTTCCTTCCAGCGTCGATACCTGCAGACAATAAAGCATGGGTATATAGTCGAACTAGGTAAATATAAGCAATAATATATTTAAGAATCTACAATAATAAGCTATATTTTTATGGGTTGCAAGTTGCAACTGCATGGTTAAGCACCATCTCCTTGGAAAGATCTACTATGCCTTGGATACTCCATAGCTCAAAGGGATCCGTTTGAATGTGTTGGGCTGCGCGGGATGCTACCCTAGAAAACAAAAAATCTACCGCATGAACCACAAACATGATGTGGACATATATCATGGTTTTATCACTAGATGCGCAATCTTACTGCAGAAGAAGAGTCCGAGTAGCGCGTCAATGAGGTGAAGCCAAAGTACCTCCTCCTCCTTGTGTGGACCACAAGAACGATTTGTCAAAGCTATGCAAGCACGACACCTCTAAGCTATCCGTGTGTGCAGGGAGAAACATCAAAGAGGGCCTCAAGAGTCTTTGTCGATCTCGTACCCCGACAGGGCACTACTTGTTGTCCTAAAGGCAAGACACAGGTAGATAAATATTCAAAGCTTCGTGAATGACCGAGACCTCGACGCGCTACCGAAGGATGATGCAATCATTTTTTGCCCCAACCCAGAAGTGGAAAGGTCCATGAACACATTCAAGGGATACTAACGGTATTAGGACCATGTTGTACCTCAATCCACGGGACTTCAACGCACCACACTGGCCCAAGGCCCCCTAGGCCGCTACAAACACCGACCATTAGCCCGACATGTGAGGACTCTAGAAGGAAGGAGCCGACATCCTACATACAATATAAGAAGAACGACTAGCCATGCAAAGACCAATGACGATGGAGCTACAATGTGCAATGGACTAATGGCACAGCGGCAGCTATCTGTTGGGATGACATTAGAGCTTACTTAGGCTCGTCTTCCAAAGTGTATGTTGTCACTAGTGAAAAGGATCGAGATGGACGTAGAGGGGGGGTGAATAGGTACAATTCCAAATTTTAATAATTACTTAGCAATTTTAGGCAAAAGTGCGGAATATGAGTGTAGGCCTAATAATTGCTATGACAAGGAGTAAGCTATTTAGAGTGAAGTAAGACAAACGGTAAACAATAATCAAATACAAGTACGTAATAAGGATTAACACAAGTAGAGAGTTAGGGTTAGGAATAACCGAAACTCCAAGAGAGACAAGGATGTATCCCGATGTTCACTTTCTTGGAGGGAAGCTACGTCACCGTTAGAGGGGCGGATGTTACCACGAAGGCACACCAACGCCACGAAGGCTCACCCTATTCTCCCTTTGAGATAACTCCACGAAGGCGTTTCTCAACCACTACTAGTAAGCCTTGAGGTGGCTTCCAAACCTTCACAAACTTTCCGGGGGAAATCACAATGGTTTGATTCCTCTCCGAAGACTCCTACCGCCTAGGAGTCTCCAACCTCCAAGAGTAACAAGATCACGGGGATTGCTCAAAACTTTCTCAAATCACAAATCACTTTGGTGGGAAGGAGGAGAGGGAGACGATCTATCTTTTGATTGGAACAACACTCAAAGGGACTCACAAATGCTCTTGGGATCTAAGATTTGGTGTAGACAAGAGTGAGTGAGAAGAAAGGTGGTCTTGGATGTATTCTAGCTGTGTTGAACACCCACTCACGAAGTGGGTGAGGGGTATATATAGTGGGGAGTGTAAAACAGCCGTTGGGGACACTTTAAGTCACACAGGGTCCGGACGTCCGGCAGTTCTCGGAAGTCCGCGCGTCCGCAAGGGGTCGGACGTCCGACAGGGGTCGATCGTCCGAGGGGTGTAGCTATGACTGGAAACACTATGAATTTGAACAGCGACCGGACGTCCGAAGAAGGCCGGAAATCCGAGTTATTCGACTCAACTTCTTCTGGTGGGAGGTTTAGGATTTCCGAACGAGGACGGACGTCCGGCCCTCGGACGTCCGGAGGGAGCCGGCAATCCGAGTTATAGAGCTCATGTTCTTCTGGTGTAGGGCTCCGAATTTCCGAAGCTGGTCGGACGTCCGGCCCTCGGATGTCCGGAGGGAGCCGGAATTCCGAGTTATATGACTCAAATACTTCTGGTGGAGGGCTCCGGATTTCCGAAGCCTGCCGGTCGTCCGGCCCTCGGACGTCCGGAGGGAGCCGGAAGTCCGAGGCAATAGACCTGTTTTGAGATAGGAACAGAGTAGAGAATATGTGGTATTGGGTAGGATAGTGAAGATGTGGTATGAGTAGGTTCATCGCAAAACCTGTGATCCCCTCTTAATAGTGCGGGATCCCTATACTCAATAATAGTAAACTCAAAAGGATAGTCTACATCATCTTTTCTCAATCCCGATCCTTCTCGAAATATAAATCCCGATCTTCTCAGACCACCTTTGGCACATAATTCTCAATCTACTAAAGTACTTGCCATCCTGAGATACACTCAACAAATAGGATTAGTTTCCTATGTATGTGTTGTCATTAACACCAAAAGTCGATTAGGGGCATAGCATGCACTTTCAATCTCCCCCTTTTTGGTAGTTGATGACAACATATACATGGGTTTCAAAAAGATTTAACATACATTATAGCCTAGGAGATATTTAGTACGGAGCTCCCCCTTAGTATGTGCATGATAAAATATCGGAGCTCCCCTTTAATGTGTTTATCGAACATATAATGGATCAACATGTAAAGATAATAGATCATCATAGAAAGACAATAGATCATCATAGAAGTAGTGGAGCAAAACATAATAATCTATGATGATATCATAGCAATCCATAGCAATCACAATCATTCATAAGTAGCCATACATGAGTTTATCCATTACATTAAATCTCCAAAGACTAAAAACTACGATACATTACTCCCCCTTTGGCACCAAGTACCAAAAAGGGAGGCACCAACAGCACCAACCACGCTCAGAGCTCATCAGCATCATCAGCAGCATCATCACCATCGTCAGGCAAGCCACTGCCACCAGCCTCGTCAAGGAAATCAGCCCACTCAGGACCAGATGGGAAGCCAAAGTCAGTAGGAGGAGCACCAGGAGGGGCCTCATCATCACTCACATCAAGAGCGCCCGAGGCTCTCAGACGAGCCTTGAGGGCATTCTTGGAGGAGACTAAGCGAGAAACCACATCATGGGTTTGACCACACTGGAAAGAGAAGGCCTTCATCATAGCAGAATGTGCCTTGCCAAGGAATTTGGCAGTGCGACCGAGAGGAGCGGAGCTAGATGAGGGGGTGGCTGACCGGGCAGCAGTGCGGCGAGTGGATGTGGAGGATGGGGCTTTCTTGGGAGCATAGTTATCCGCCATGTGAGTGGGAATGACCCACTTGCGATGTGTGTGAGTGACAGCTACAGAGAAATCAGCAACATGATTAATAAGAGCCTGGATGAAGGGGCATGAGGAAAGGCTCGCTTGTACTGAAAGCTAGCAAGCCGAATCTCATGCCATAGAAAATGAGGCACATTAATTTTGCTCTTGGGGTGCTCGTACAAGTGAGACATAATGTCAATACAATAGCTACTGCAAGAGCCCTTATCACCCATCTTGGGATAGATGGTGCGGATGAGACACTGAAAAATGATGAAGTAAGGTGAGCGCCAGATGGATACCTGGTTAAGGTCCTTCATGCGTTCATCCGCATCAAGCTCACTTAGTGGTTTGAGAAGATACTCACATGCCTCAATGGACTTAGGCGCATGGTTAGGATCATCCCTATGTATTTTGAAGCCGGAGTTGAGGAAACCAAGTGCGGCAACAAAAGTATCATAAGAAGCTGTGAAGCGAACATCAGAGGTGATCCAGCTAACAGTGTGGTTTGGAGCAAAGAAGCATGTGGCATAGAACTGGTGAATGGCAGCAGCATTAAAGTCGCGATGAAAGGCAAACGGGGCGGCAAGCCCCGATGCCTCAATAAGCTCAATGGCACCCGGGTATTTCGCCGGGTGCATGCGAATATGCTCAAGATCTATATAGAGATGAACAGATAAACCCTTAGGAACTATGACTGTAGTAAAAATGTCCGCCTGGACGTGTATGCGGAAACGTGAGTCCGTAGAGTCACGTACGACAGTGTATTGATCAATGTCGCGGCGGAAAGTGAGGTATGACGACTTGGCAAGTGTGGTGAAGTTCGTGATTGCACGACCTAAGGTAGCAGGGGGTTCTAGTGAGATGCGACGAGCTTCACCTGCGGGCTGAGCAGGAGGAGGTGGTGGCATGTAGGACGCCCTGCGAGTCCCGGGCTTTGGCTTGGACCTCCGATCGGCGGACTGGTCAGCAAGGTCCTTGGCGGCAAGCTCATCCTCGAAGTCGGAGTCATCACCATCACACGACGAGGGGAGCTGTGAAGGCGGAGAACACCGGGCAGTCCGTTTGAAGGGACGCCGTGGCCCGTCGGAGTCCGACCCCGTGCTAGTAGGGGCGCGAGAGGATGACCCAGCAACGTTCTTCGTGCGGCGTGCTTGGTCTTGGGCATGGTGCACAATAACCTATACGAATGAAACCCCAAATGAGGAATGAACATGGTCAAACCATAGGAACGAACATGGAGACTTGGGAGAGAGGGAACCAAACGCGAGGGGAAACAGAGGAGATACCTATAGACGGATCCCGCGGAAGAAGAAGAGGAAGGAGAGAAGGATCCGCAGAGGAGATCGGGCAGATCTCGGGAAGGGCGGCGCTGGCGAGTGCTCCTGGAGCTGGCGGCGGCGGCGGTAGGGGAAAAAGGGGGCGCATGAGGGCTAGGGAAAAGCCCAGCCCCGCGCCCAGCTATTTATATACCCCGAAGCGTCGGACGTCCGACAGGCGTCGGACGTCCGGAGAGGATTGTGCCATCGGACGACCGACACTGGTCGGATGACCGGAATGAGATTTGCCGCCGGACGTCCGAGACACGTCGGACGACCGAGAGAGAGGAGGAGGCAGAGGCTGGTTCTGAAATTTTTGCTGATGAGATGATGATTTTTCATGGTTTCTCACAAAAAGTACGAACATAGTTGCCTACAAGCATTACATATACTACTTGTGGACAGAAATTGATTTATGCGTACTTTGTAAGCTCAAAAATAGAAAATTAAGACTCACTCCCCCTAAATGCATGCCCACATCAAGACACAAACATAATGTGAGTGTGTGTATGTGTGCAAGGTTTTAAGTTATGTTGTCAAGCTCCAAGATACCAAGTTCACGCCTAAGTTGACAGAACCTAGCTACGCTAAGTGGCTTGGTGAAAATGTCGGCTAGCTGCATGTGGTTACCCACATGGGTAATATCAATGTCACCCTTTTGCACATGGTCTCTCAAGAAATGATACCTAATATCAATATGTTTTGTGCGAGGGTGATCAATGGGGTTCTCAGAGATCTTTATGGCACTTTCATTATCATAGAGAAGAGGAACGTGTCGATACGTGATACAATAATCCTTTAGTGTTTGCCTCATCCATAGCAGTTGGGTTGCACAGCTTGCGGCTGCAATATATTCGGCCTCGGCCGTGGAGAGAGAAACACAGTTCTGCTTTTTCGAGGACCAACTTACCAAGGAGCATCCAAGAAACTGACATGCACCGGAAGTGGATTTCCGTCCCACTTTGTCACCGGCCCAATCCGCATCGAAGTACCCAATAAGATCGAACTTTGCATCCTTAGGGTACCATAAGCCTAACTTTGGGGTGTGAACAAGGTATCTAAGAATATGCTTAACCGCCGTATGATGGCTTTCCTTAGGGGAAGCTTGAAATCTAGAACATATGCCTACACTTAACATGATGTCCGATCTAGATGCGCAAAGATAAAGTAGCGAACCAATCATGGAGCGGTACGTAGATGGGTCAAAAGGAATACCATTGGTGTCTTCATTTAGAACTACGTCTGTGGCCATGGGTGTCTTCATAAGTTTAGCATTTGTCATATCAAATTTTTCAATAATTTCCTTGAGATACTTAGTTTCAGACAAGAAAATCCGTTCTTGAAATTGTTGTATTTGAAACCCAAGAAAGAACTTCAAGTCCGTGTTGAGTGACATCTCAAAGGTCTTGGTCATGGAGGTCGCAAACTTCTTGCATAAATGGATGTTAGGAGAACCAAAAATGATGTCATCTACATAGATTTGGCATAAGATCAAATCACCATTTTCCCTCTTAGTAAAAAGAGTGGGATCGATCACCCCCACCACAAAGCCATCATCGAGTAGGAACTTCGTAAGATGATCGTACCAAGCACGGGGTGCTTGTTTGAGGCCATACAGAGCCTTGTGAAGTTTGTATACATGGTCTTTGTGGTGAGGGTCAACAAACCCAGGTGGTTGTGATACATATACCTCTTCTTGTAGAGGACCGTTAACAAAAGCACTTTTCACATCCATTTGATGCAAAGTAAAACCATTGAAAGCAGCATAGGCCAATAAAATGCGAATGGACTCAAGACGAGCAACAGGGGCGAAAGTTTCACCAAAGTCCAAACCTTCAACTTGGGAGTACCCCTGTGCTACTAACCTTGCCTTGTTGCGTAGGACAGTCCCATTCTCATCTTCCTTGTTCTTGAAAATCCATTTAGTTCCAATGACATTATGTTCCTCAGTTGGTCATTCTACCAATGACCATACTTCGTTGCGTGTAAAACTATTTAACTCCTCTTGCATAGCAAGGAGCCAGTCATTGTCACACAACGCATCATGAACCCTGTGCGGCACGGTACTAGAGACAAACAAAAAGTGAGCACAAAAGTTTGTTAATTGTTTACGAGTCACTCTACCTTCCGACACGCCGGTGAGGATTTGATCAATATCAACACGATCGGCCACACGTGGCATGATGGAGGTCAGGGTTTCACGAGGTTCGACTTCGTTTCCATCATCAACGTCCTCAACATATGGATCATTTATGTGCGGAGGAAGATATTCCTCTTCGCATTGCAGCTGTTGAGGTTCATCATCAAACATACCCATACTTTGGTCTAGCTCTTGAAGATCAACTTGTTCTTGAGTGTGATCAGGGTGAGAGACATGTTCTCCCACTTGATCCTCAACAACTGGCATGATGTGTGTGCTAGTATCTTGTGGAGGTACGGGCAGTGAACTGTCTTGAGGATGAGAAATACTCTCATCATCTTCATCATCATCATGGGGTCTTTGTTCCATGGGAAGAAGTGCACCTACACCCATGTTTAAGATATCTTGTGGGGAGTCTTCTTCACCTGCATCATTTAGATCAACTTGCTCCCCATGGGAGCGGTTAAATTCATCAAACGTCACGTCACAGGTTTCTATAACACATCCAGTGGATTTGTGGTAGACTCTGTAGGCGTGAGAGTTTGACCCATAGCCAACAAAAATCCCTTCAGTTGTTTTGGATTGAAATTTTCCAAACCGTTCCCATTTGTTGAGGATGAAACACTTGCATCCAAACACACGAAAGTACTTAACATTGGGCTTGTTCCCAGTTAGGAGCTCATATGGAGTCTTCTCCAATATTGATCGAAGGAAGAGCCGGTTTGATGCATGGCATGCTGTGTTGACGGCCTCGGCCCAAAAACTATGTGGTGACTTGTATTCGTCTAACATGGACCTTGCCATTTCCACAAGTGTACGGTTCTTCCTCTCTGCCACACCATTTTGCTGAGGGGTGTAAGGTGCGGAGTACTGATGTTCAATTCCCTCATCACTAAGAAATTCTTCTAGGGTGTAGTTCTTGAACTCAGAGCCATTATCACTTCTTACTGCCTTGATGTCCTTGTCAAACTTCCGCTGGGCTTGTTTGGCAAAATCAATGAAGGTGATCTTCGTCTCGTCCTTAGACTTGAGAAAGAATACCCATGTATATCTTGAGTAATCATCAACAATGACTAGGCCATACTTTTTCCCTCCAAGACTTGCCCATGAAGGAGGCCCAAACAGATCCACATGAAGGAGCTCTAACGGCCTCGAAGTGGATACAATGTTCTTGGGTGGATGTTTTGATTGATGTTGTTTTCCAGCTATGCATGCACTGCACACACGATCTTTCTTAAAAGATACATTTGTTAGTCCAAGGATGTGATTGCCGTTTAAGAGATTTTGAAGATTTTTCATGCCAACATGGGCGAGCCGGCGATGCCACAGCCATCCCATGTCGGCCTTGGCCATTAGACAAGTTGTATGGAAGGTGCTCTCTTTCAAGAAATCAACCGTGTAAAGGTTGCCATCCAACTCTCCAACAAAGGCCACTTAGAGAGTGTCTCTCTTAAAGACTTTCACATCCGTTAGTCCAAATAATGTGTCATGACCGACGGAAGCCAATTGGCGAACTGAAAGTAAATGATATTGAAGAGATTGGACAAGCATGACATTGCAATAGACATGTCATTAGTGATTGCCACCTTGCCCAACCCAATTACCTGCCCTTTCGACCCTCCACCAAATACAATGCTCATGTATGGTCGAATGGCTTGCATAAAGTCATAGAGCAAGTTACTATCTCTGGTCATATGATTGGTGCATCCACTGTCGATCACCCATTTGGCTCCTCCGGAGAAAACAGCTTGTAACGAATTAAGACTTGGTTTGAGGTACCCATTTCATCATGGGGCCTTTCACATTAGTTACAAGAGTCTTAGGGACCCAAATAGCATAGAATCGGGATGCATTACGGGGGCCAACGAATTTAGCATAAACCTCTCCTTTCTTTGATTTGTGTAGTACATAGGATGGAGGCATGAATTCGGTTGTCTTGTTGTGAGTAGGCGAGCCCCTAGTGGCCGACCCACTCACAACCTTACCTTTCTCCTTGTGTCCCTCTCGTACAAATATTTCTTTAAGTGGAGTGGTACACTTGAGAGGAGATGCACTTTTCTTGGCGGTGCTTGGGTTGAACCCAAGCCCTTCCTTGGCAAGACCTCCATTGTGTCGACTTAAGATCTCATTGAGAGTCTTTTGTCCTTGTGCACATGTCATGAGACCTCTGTCTAGCTGTGCCTTTAGCGAACAGTTTTCCTCAAGGATAGATGTCAGTTCACTACTAGAGTTAGTAGTGCACGTATCAACATTAATAATAGGTGAGGAGAAGGCCTTAGCTAAAATGTCAAGATAAGTAACCTTGAGTGCCTCAAAGCTCTTTGTAAGAACAGCGAGTTTCTCTTCCTTGTCTTTGAGAGACAAGGATAGACGCTCACAGTCCTTAGAAAGGGAAGCATGAGAGTTTCCTAGTCGGTTTTTATCATTTAGTAACTCTTTGCACACAGATTCAGCCTTTTTCAAGGAGGCAAGATCATTAGCATGTTTATCAAGGTTCTCACCTACTTTTGAGCATAATGCATCATTTTGTGCTTCCTCATACAGGACTTTCTGCTCAAGGATCTCATTTCTTTCCTTCTCCTCGGTGACGAGGGTTTCGAGTTCCTTGATGGTATTAGTGTGCTTACTCACCATTTCCATAAGTATGCGAAACATACTGAGCTTCTTTCCTTTAAGAGAGAACATAAATTTGTTTATTTTAGCAAACATGGGATGATCTAAATCATTATCCTCATAGTGATCTTCCGCATCAAGATACTCATCAGATGGGGTAGAAGCTAGACTGAAAGAGTTTAACCGTGGAGTTACCTTAACCTTATCATGGGAGCTTTGGTCTTCCTCATCTCCCATGGCAGTCTTTGCCATCAAACACTTGTGAGTGTTTCCCTTGTAGTCCTTCATATAGTTGTAGTGAACAACATCACCACTTTTGTTGACTAGCCTCAAGGTGTTTTGTGTATCCTGAGCTACTCCGGCAACCCCACCAACATCTTCTGGATCTGATTCTTCTTGTGCAACCATTTCTCTTCCATCTGTCCTCTTGAGCTTGGAGTTCATAGGGTTTGGCAACTTATTCTTTACAAAGGTCTTTGGAAACCTTGGTTTGTCTTCTCTCTTCTCATAAGGGCAGTCATTGGAGAAGTGGTTGGTTTCCTCACAGTTGTAGCATTTCCTTACCTTCTTCTTTGGGAATCTTCCCTTGAATTTTCCTGCACTGAACTTCTTTACAAAGAGAGCAATGTCCTCATAAGATGGGCTTTCATCAGAGTCAACATCATCACCATCTTCGCAGTCATCATCACCCTCTTCTTCTTCACTTTCTTCTTCGTCACATTCATGCTTGGCTTTCAAAGCAAGATTGATCTTTGATGTTGAAGTGCCATGCATGGCAAGGTGCTTTGTTGCATTCGCCTTTGACTCTTCAAATAATTGGAAAGTGGATATGATGTCATCTGGAGTCATTTCTTTGAACCCATGGTGCTGCCTCATGTCCCATACCATTTGATGGTGATATGGAGCAAGAGCATGAAGTAACTTGTCCACGAGAAATCTCTTGGTCAGATTGAAACCATCTTGCGTCTTGTCACAGTCACATGACTCAATGTCTGCGGCGGGAGTCATGAGCCGTTCTAGTAGTTGCTTGGGAGATTCACCCTTTTCCATACAGAAATTCTGTAATTGCCCCTTGGAAATTTCATATTGAGCAAGCCGAAGAGTGGAGGTACCGGTCTTGGTCCTTATAATGCTATCCCACAGTTCCTTGGCACTTGTGATGTGAATGTAAGGTCTCCGTTGCTTGTCATTCATTCCTTTTCTTATGCACATGATCGCAGTGTCATTGAGATGCTTGTCATAAGTTTCTCTGGGAGTGAGGCACCTTGGATCTACAGGATTGTACCCATGCTCGAGGATGTCCAACATCTCATCATTGGCGTACCTAAGATGATCGTGCATACCAACTCTCCACAAAGCAAAATCGGAATTGTCATCAAGCAAGGGAGGTTTTCCTCCAGGATTGTACTTAGGTTTCTCAATTTTAGATCTAGCATAAAGCCATGGAACACTGGTTTGGTTCCTTTCCGGAGGTTGTTGGCCAAATGAAGTACCGTGCACATGTGGCCCTGAGGCCCTCGGGGACGTGGTTGTCCCCGTGGTTAGTGATGCCAGTCTCATTTGGACCATGGCCTCAAGAGAAGCATCATGCTCCTCCTTTTGCTTGGCAAGGGCCCGTTCCAGGTCCTCAGAGGTGAAAGACTTGACTTCCGTGGAAGTCCCGTCCCTCTGCACTGGAGCTACCGTAGCTGGAACCCCATCCATCTCGCTCTAGGGTGGTTAAGCCACAAGAATAGAGCACGAGGCTCTGATACCAATTGAAAAGGATCGAGATGGACCTAGAGGGGGGTGAATAGGTACAATTACAAATTTTAATAATTACTTAGCAATTTTAGGCAAAAGTGCGGAATATGAGTGTATGCCTAATAATTGCTATGACAAGGAGTAAGCTATTTAGAGTGAAGTAAGACAAGCGGTAAACAATAATCAAATACAAGTACTTAATAAGGATTAACACAAGTAGAGAGTTAGGGTTAGGAATAACCGAAACTCCAAGAGAGACAAGGATGTATCCCGATGTTCACTTCCTTGGAGGGAAGCTACATCACCGTTAGAGGGGCAGATGTTACAATGAAGGCACACCAACGCCATGAAGGCTCACCCTATTATCCCTTTGAGATAACTCCACGAAGGCGTTTTTCAACCACTAGTGGTAAGCCTTGAGGTGGCTTCCAAACCTTCACAAACATTCTGGGGGAAATCATAATGGTTTGATTCCTCTCCGAAGACTCCTACCGCCTAGGAGTTCCAACCTCCAAGAGTAACAAGATCACGGGGATTGCTCAAAACTTGCTCAAATCACAAATCACTTTGGTGGGAAGGAGGAGAGGGAGACGATCTATCTTTTGATTGGAACAACACTCAAAGGGACTCACAAATGCTCTTGGGATCTAAGATTTGGTGTAGACAAGAGTGAGTGAGAAGAAAGGTGTTCTTAGATGTATTCTAGCTGTGTTGAACACCCACTCACGAAGTGGGTGAGGGGTATATATAGTGGGGAGTGTAAAACAGCCGTTGGGGACACTTTAAGTCACACAGGGTCCGGACGTCCGACAGTTCTCGGAAGTCCGGGCGTCCGCAAGGGGTCGGACTTCCGACAGGGGTCGGTCGTCTGAGGGCTGTAGCTATGACTGGAAACACTGTGAATTTGAACAGCGACCGGACGTCCGGAGAAGGCCGGAAATCCGAGTTATTCGACTCAACTTCTTCTGGTGGGAGGTTCCGTATTTCCGAACGAGGACGGACGTCCGTCCCTCGGACGTCCGGAGGGAGCCGGCAATCCGAGTTATAGAGCTCACGTTCTTCTGCTGCAGGGCTTCGGATTTCCGAAGCTGGTCGGACGTCCGGCCCTCGGATGTCCGGAGGGAGCCGGAATTACGAGTTATATGACTCAAATACTTCTGGTGGAGGGCTCCGGATTTCCGAAGCCTGCCGGTCGTCCGGCCCTCGGACGTCCGGAGGGAGTCGGAAGTCCGAGGCAATAGACCTATTTTGAGATAGGAACAGAGTAGAGAATATGTGGTATTGGGTAGGATAGTGAAGATGTGGTATGAGCAAGTTCATCGCAAAACCTATGATCCCCTCTTAATAGTGTGGGATCCCTATACTCAATAATAGTAAACTCAAAAGGATAGTCTACATCATCTTTTCTCAATCCCGAGCCTTCTCGAAATATAAATCCCGATCTTCTCAGACCACCTTTGGCACATAATTCTCAATCTACTAAAGTACTTGCCATCCTGAGATACACTCAACAAATAGGATTAGTTTCCTATGTATGTGTTGTCATTAACACCAAAAGTTGATTAGGGGCATAGCATGCACTTTCAACTAGTGAGCCAACTTTGTTAGAAAATTATGCTTGCAGGGAAGCTCTATGCATGGCGTATGATCTAAATTTACGGAATATCTATGTTGCTTTTGATTGCCCCGGAGTGACTGGGGACATTCATCGAGGAATGAAGGGATCACATGGTGCAATTATCTTGGAAGTCAAGGGACACATGATGCAGTTTCGGTCATGAAGATTCATCCATGAGCGCCATAATCATAATTTGTGAAGCTCATAATCTCGCTAAATATGATTGTACTCTAGAAGTAGGTCGTCACATTTAGTTGGCTATTCCTTATGACCCAATTATTGTACCGATGAACATTACCAAATTTTAAATAAAGTTAGTGAGATTTCCAAAAGAAGATAAGTAGAATGGCGTATCATCAGGACTCTCTAACCAACTAGGACTTCGTAAGCCTAGACCTTGGCATCCTTTATATGGAAAGGTAGGGGTAGTTAATAGACACCTTACAATCACCCCCGTTATACCTATGATCCTTGATATCATCCATGTACTTTGTACACTCCATCGATTCAATACAAACACGAGGAGGAGTAGGGTTTACCTCCAACAAGATGGCCTAGACCTGGGTAATTCTGCCTCATGTTTCCCTTTGAGCTTTCCAGCAAATCGTGGAACCCTATTGAGGGGTGTGCAGGATTTTGAACCAAAGTATCACATCTAAGTGATCAGCTGAAATCATTTGAGTGGGTTCATGCCCCTTAAGCGTGTGACTCGTTGGAACCCATCGACACAAGTAGGATCATATCCTAGTCCATAGCTAGTAGTGGCTCCTAGCAGAACGAGACTAATTCCAAGTGTGAGCAAAGCCACATTAGCACACCTTGCAACATTCCTTTTGCCTCGGGATATATATTTCTGGGCACAAGGCTAGTAATTGTTACTATTGTCGATAGCTTTACCACTCTTCTCGAATCAATGATATAGACTTTTGAAATGGTTTAAAACTTAATCCATGTTGGGCCATGCTTTCCCCACATGTAGCCGACATACGTGTAACCCTAGATACTCTCGACTCCTATATAAGCTAAGGGGTTTAGACCATGGAGGATTAATCAATTTCATTGATACGGTATCGAGGTAGATCATCATGTCCTTTGTACCCCGCCACAATCAATATAATAAAAAATAGTATGTAGGGTTTTACCTCTTAGAGAGGGCCCTAACCTAGATAAATCATCGCCCCCTTGTCCTATTATCATCTAGACAAGATCATTATCTCGGGACCCCATACCCGAGATTTTCCGGTTTTAGCATTGACGTTGGTGGCCCATACAGGTCCCGCTATGTTGTCACAAAGGCTCGATGGCTCATCTTCGGATCAGCGATAATGTTGGTTGTGGTAAGATATTCATCATAGGGCATCTCTTCGCCTTTGGAAGCACTTTGCTTCACATCGACTCGACTGGTCACCTCGGCCAAGTCGAGAACCTCTTACCAGGCCAATCCTTCATGTTTGGGAATCTGGAGTATGCCACCGACTCCCATTGAGAGCTTGCATTTTGGAGTTGGGTGCCAGATCAAACCGAAGACCCCATCAACTCCACTGTATTAGCCCCAGTTTCGATCTCGGAGGAGGACTGTGGAACGCCTGGTAGCTCAGACCTGGCTTCAAGCTTGGATCTGAGCACTGTGCTGCCGGATTAAGTGTTAGGCCCATCAGAGGAAAGTACCAAAACTATGTCAAGAGATGGGTGAGGCCGACATAACGCTCCTAAATGATATGTTTGATCGGATTCAAAACCTTGGAATCTTAGACGATTGGAACTCATTCTACAACCGATATATGCAAACCTGGAGGAATACAAATTCAGGACATGACTCAGATGAACCTATTTCTGAACATGTAATCAAAGAAGTTGTGTTCTCACTTCCTTTGGTTAAAGCCCTCAGGTCGGATAGTTTCATTGGAGCATTCTTCAAATCGTGCTAGGACATCATCCAAGTTGATGTGGTAGAGTCCATCCTCCACATGTACAATCTTCACGGGAACTTTAAGAGCCTTGTCAACTCGGAAAATATCATCTTGTATTACTCTAAAAAAATTGATGTCGTGGGGGTGGGTGACTAAGAGCCAATCTATCTCACCATAGCTTGTCAAAGATAATCTGGAAGGAGGTGGCCAATCATTTGGCCTTCTCCATATTGTGATATCCAAGGCCCCTAATGTTTTTTGTTTAAAAGAGAGGCATCCACGATAATTTTCTTCATGTCTGTATCATTCATGGGATGCACACCTAAAATACTTTGTGCAGTTTTTTGAAGCAAGACATGTCCAAGGCTTCTGACTCTTTCAACTAGAGCTCCTTAATAGAGGTGCTCACTAGCATGGGGTTCGAGCAATGTTGGTGGGATTGGGTTTGCTTCCCCATTCTCTACTTACATCTTGCTCAATGGGATCCATGACTTATCTTTGAACACCATCACATCATTCACCAGGGAGACGAAATATCATCTATGCTCTTCTTCGTCACCATACATCCACTTTAGAAAATTCTGAGAGAGGCAACTAGCATTGGTATCCTCAAGAGGATATGTGCTCGCATAGCGCGATCTTACATATCTCTATTGGCTAATGATGTTGGCATCTTTACAAATCTAGACATTGAGGAAATAAGGGCGCTCTCTGGCATCTTGTCCTCCTAAGAACCTGGTTGGGGGCTTGTCTCTAACCTTGCCAAAACGGAAATCTTTCAATTTGGTGATAGACCACTGATCTTCGAGAAATCCTTGAGGTGTTCCCTACACACATTGCAACATTCCCTGACACCTAACTTGTCCTAAAACCCCATTACAAGTAGGTAAATAAGGTGGACTTCCATGCCCTAATCGACAAGGCTAGAGGGTTTTTACCCGGTTGGAAATGTGAGTTCTTGGCCTGATCTGCAGAGTTGTCCGCACAAAATCAGTCCTCATGACAATAACCACTTACTCATTCTTTTGCCAAATTGGGTGTGTGCCAAGTTAGAGAAGATTTCCAGGGGTTTCATTTGGCACCCCCAAGGACAATGAGCAACAAATGGTAGCCACTCTCTGGTCAAGTGAAAGGTACATTGTTGCCCAATGTCATGGAGGGCTTAATACTGCCGAATTGGAACAATTTAGTTGTGCTCTATGCGTGTGATAGTGTTGGTTCCAATATATTATCCCAAATTTCCGACCAACTATGGTTCTGCTCAAATCCCCCCTACAACAAGGCGGGTGCCTCTTTCGAGTATCAACTATGATAATCATGGGTGATTGTGCAAATACGACTTTGTGACATGACAACTATTCTATCAATGGAACCCTACCATTTTTTATTATGGCTGCCATCGGATCGGATGCAGATGGATATTGCTCATACCATATCATATTACATATTTATTATTGAATCCAAAGTTGTAAAAATATGGTATGTATGCGGATTTGAATACCAGCTTATGATGGATTATAACACGATATAGTAACAAAACATACACGATCGGAAATGATCATATACCACATGCATATACAGGAAATATACGCATGCTTTAAAATAAATTTTACATAAATAGTGAGCAAATATTAATAACTATACATTTTAAGCACACATAAAGCACTAGAAGGTACTAAAATAAGACAAACATACCACTAACAAGCATGTGTCTTGCCTCATAAACATTTCATTCATATATTGCTCAATAATTAAAACATTAACAATAAATTGGATATCCATGTTTAACCGGTTAGATTATTCTACTAGAAAAAGGATTATCCTATCACGTCGTATACTGGTAATACCATATCCTATATCTTATCCTATCAACCGGACTTGGATTCAACTTGAATTGTGTTTGGATGTGAAAAATCTCTTCCGATGACATATAAAACAGGATTCATAAACGTTTTCGGTCAAAAATTACCCTAACCACTTTCAGCCTTAGTTTTTACACTCCCAGTTGTACAATAACGCAGCTAGGAAGAATAGGATCGGGAAGAAGGAGCTCAGAAACAATAAGGGGATCAAGCCACTCCATGCTATCCACCCCACTCAGCTAATGGAATTTGTTGGCCTATGAACCGTGCATAATATGATCAATAACTCCATGAACATAGGGCACTATTTGCTAGGAGTGGGCTTTCAATGAGGATCCTCTTGATTGACATAAACCACTCAGTTTGTTGGATCCTTTAGTTGGTTCTAGTAAGGCGAGATTTGGAGGGGCCATGCTGAGCATAGGTGCCGACTATTTCTTGGCTTGTCTCCATGGCAAAATACTCATGGCAGATCTTCTTGCCATCAGGGGCTATCCACATGACATCACCAGTCAATTGTGTGTTGGTTTTCCTGAAATGGCAATTCATTTGTGCATGGAGCACCCCTTTGTCAACGCAGTGGGGAACCTTTCTAGCACCAAACCACCCCTTGGTAAGTGCTGGGGTATTCTCATGGCAGTACTAAAACAGAAGTGATGCTAACACAGTGGTCACCTTATCTACAATGTTGGGACATATGGAAGGAGCACAACAGTTGAATATGCATCCATAGACATCTCACATACATTGATCACGCATCCCTTGATTTTGAGGACATTTGGGAGGCCGCATAGGGAGTAGTAGGGGTAGGAATAGTAATGGTGTGTGTCCGACCATTGGCGGTGAGATGATGGGATCGTCGGCGGCATGGAATAACTTCTCCCCACATCTCCCTAGTTTTGATGGTACTCGTACCATCACGAAGCATGTAGAGGATGTTGTGGTCCTCGCAGAGTCGACGCTCGTGGATAGTGGAATTCCATCATCAACATGGACTTCTAGGCACCATACCATCTAGAATTCGTTCGGTGGGACGAAATCAACACTACTCAGATGTGGATTCCTAACATCTTCTCGGGGATATGAGGTTAGGATTTTTTGTCATGCATGCGTGCTGGCGAGTTCTCGTGTTAAAGAGCTTCAAATCAATTTAAGGGTTCCATGATGTGGGTTGCGACTCCAGGGCACATGTACGAAGACTTTATAATCATCTATCTTGCCACATAAAACATATGCCATCGGCCGAATCTTTTTGGTTTTTGGACTTTAAAATGTTTTATCTTTTAAATAAAAAATACAATTAAAAATCTGTCTTCACCATTAAATCCACCTCGACGAGATCTTCAAAACTAGATCTCATACTGATATTTTTGACGACTTTTTTAGACCAAAAGTTGTCATGATGTTTGCACTGAAGTTGCCATATTGTTTAGAATAAAATTGTCAAACCATGTTTAATCTAGTTTTTTCTTCTAGTTTTCAAGCTATCATTGTATTTCAACTACTTTTTCACGACAATTTTTATTAATTGACCATGTCAAATATTAGTAATTAACCATGACAAATTTAATTCATAGATCTTGGCAATTTTTAGTAATTAACCAGGACAAATTTAATTCATGGATCTTCGCAAGTTTTTGTAATTCATCATGGCATATTGAGTTTATAGATCATGGCAATTTTTCTATTTTGACCATGGCAATTCTAGTATTTTTAACATGGAAAAAAATTGTATGAACCATGGCAAATTTTAGTGCGTGTATTATGGCAAATTTAAGTAATTCATCATGTCAATTTTAGTTTATGGTTCATGGAAAATTTGAGCCATTGACCATGCATTTTTAAAGTAATTGGCGTCATATTTATTTTTACTTACGAACCATGTCAATATTATTTTATGGATCATGATAAATTTTAGTAATTCATCATGGAAAGTTTAGTTTTTAAATTCTTTTTTTATAACATGTCAAATTTTACTTTAAACATAAAAGAAAAAATACTTAAAATGTATCATGGCAATTTTACTGTAATCATGATGACAATTTATGTGCAATAGACATGACAATTTTTAACCTCAAAAAAGTCGTCGAAACATATCGATATGAGATCTAGTTTCGAAGATCTCTTCGCGACGGATAAAATATTAAAAATGGTTTTTCAATCATATTTTTTATTTAAAAGATAAAATATTTTAAAAACTGAAAAGACGAAAAATTCTTGATGATAGCATCAGTTTCCTCATGTGTGCATGCATGGAGTGACATGACCCAATATGTGATCACGAGGCGTGTGATCGGGTATTGCTTCCATTACATGTGTGATGGTATCAACGTCTTTTTTCCTATAGTAGTCCTAGACTATATATTAAAAAAATACTGCATGAATATTTAGATAGCGTCCATACATACCTTCCGAGATCTTTTGAGCGAGAAATGGTACAAGATGTCCAGCAAGGGAGTCTCCCCCGATGTAGAAAGGATTTGCGAGGAACTTGTGATGGTCAGTGAACCACTAGACGTTGTCGATCGCGTGGATTAAACTAATCAGTCCTCAATCCCTCACAGAAAACAAAACTAACTAGTACCTCAGTTGAAGTACCTTGATGAGGAGTTCATGTATCTGCAACGAGGTAGATACCTCCCCAACATGGTAGCCTTGGGGTCGTGCTGAAAAGGAAAATCCTGCACCAACCGGTGTATCGACGAAAAGGATGTTTGCCACCTGCAGATGCACACTATCAACACAGAAATGGACCTGTACAAGTACTTGTAAGATAGCCACTAGGTCTAACTAAGCTTATGATGAACAGAACAAGACCGACCTTGGTCCATGAGTAGGGATTGATTTTCAGACGCGGTACGGTGCCATTGTAAGGCTCTGGGACGAACTGGAATGGCCCTGCAGTTGCCGCCATGTCCACCACATGTATGGAATAATACACACGATAATGATGTCGGAGAGCAGCGATATGAGATTCGACGCTTGAGAATGCAAGCAAGCTAGACGTACCGATCTCCAAGGCGAGGCCGCTGAGCACGGAGCAACGGTCGCCGCCGGTGAGCCAGAGGAGGAAAGGAGCGTCCTCCGCGCCGGACTCAGACTCCACGAAGTAGTAGAACAGCTCTGTGCCTTTGTCCTCGTCCACCTCCACGTACCTTGTGATTGAGCAGCAGCAGCAGATTATATGTATAATATAACCTATCCGACGTAGTCGATCATGGAGATCGTACTTCCTACCGTATTGGTGCGCGGAAAAATAAGCAGCGAGGAATGCGTACCCGGTCTCGAGGTGGAAGGGGAGGCGACCCTGCAACCCGGGGAGGCTGGTCACCACCTTGGAACTGGACGCTGCGGCGGCGACGGCGAACTGTCTTGCGGTGACCGCGATCGAGAGGAAGAAGCAGAGCAGCAGCCGCCCGTCCATTCTACTTTAGGATATTTTGGTTCTTCTCTGCAAGAGGCTGGTACAGATAGATGATGACAGGGCATCAATAATGCGGTCGAGGCCACAGAGCAAGTGTAGCGCCTGCCGTGGCGGTCCATCAATAATGCGGTCCGTACTGTCTGATTCATATGTTCTTTTCACCTATACAAAAGGTCCCCAATAGCCAGCAAATACTACCTGAAAACATGATATTTCCGAACTTATTTATGACAAGTTCTTGGAAAGCACATAACAATATTTTCAGGAACACATGGCAATTGCAAGAAGTTTTTTTTTTAGACAATTTCGCAAAGCTTTTACTCAACCGTCACAAGGTTTACAGGGACGAAACAAAGATTCTCGGGGTGGCCTAACCAAACATGGCGGCCAGCCCCCAACTTTAAAACATGATTTGCTAGATTGTGAGCCTCGACATTCGAGCTCCTAAATTCATGAACGAAATTACAGCTATCAAAATAACTATTGTGATCTATTATTTCATGTAGAATTGCTCCATAAGTAGCCATGTTCCTATGGTTGATGTCGTCTACCACCACTTTGCAATCCGATGCCACATGGATATGATGCAAGTTGAGGTCATCAGCTAGAGCAAGGGCCTCTCGGACCGCCAGAGCCTCCAAAGTCGGTGGGTCTCGTATCCCTCCAAAGACCATAACCGAAGTCCCTAGGAACAGACCTTCGTGAGATCGACACACTGCAGCCACCGATCCATAGCGTCGATTCCTGCTCATTGTTGCATCAGAATTGAGCTTGGAGAAGCTTGCCGGCGGCTGCTGCCAGCCTGTCGGTCTGTTCGTGGGAGCTTTGGGAACTGGTGTAGAAGCATCGAAGTTGTCCAGCGTTTCGAGATATGCCAGGAAGTTAGTGATGAAGTGATGGGTGCATAAAGGGCTATGGAAAATATCTTCATATATGACCTTCCTTCGAGCTCTCCAAATAGCCCATAAGGTAACCAGGCAGCATCGAAATTCCTGCTCTCACAACTTCTCTTGCATAGCGAATATCCAGTTTCTAGCATTGCAGTCTTGATTCAAACTGAGTTGGTGAACGAGGTTTTCCTCAGCCAGAGACCAAATAGACGGGGACATGGTGAAATTCAAGAGTGCATGTCTCCATGAGTCCGGCATCCCGCAAAGCGTGCATCTAGAAGAGTCAGCCATATGCCGGCGATGAAGCACATCTGCTGAAGGGATTGAATGCTGGGCTAAACGCCAGCAAAAAACCTTGACTTCGGAAGGGACTTTGATTTTCCACATCGATGTCCATGCCTTTCCCTAGGTAGCCTCGTCGGAGAAGCCGCCGTTTTCCTTAAGCCAATTCTCCCTCTGAAACTTTTTGTTCATGATCTTATGATAAGCTGATCGGACAGTGAACATCCTGCTGGAATTTTGTGTATTTATGGGCCAGCCCAATATGTAATTTCAGAAATTCCTAATAAATCCTAGAGGCCCACGCAGTCCATTTGTGCAAGGCAAGAGGTGGAAATGTTTAGTCCCACATTGCTAGTTTAGTGGGAGTTGGACCTCCTTATAAGGAAGATGCTTCCACACATGTATGAGCTTGAGAACAAGAGAGATATACACGCGCGCTCCTCCTCCTCCGCCGCCCGCCTCGCCTTGTCACGACGCGCGCGGGTGGCGGGAATGAGCCGAGCCGAACTAAATTTTCTGGCCTCTCGCCTCCTTCTCCTCCGCCTATAAAAGAGAGGTCGCTCCTCTCCCGAGAAAGTGCATCAGAAGTTCCCACTCGCCACAGGTTCTTCTCTCTGTGTTGCTGCTACGTTCTTCCTCATCCCGTCCTGCGGCGTGCACCGTTCGTCGGGACAGTAGGCCTCCGAAACTCCATCTCTTCGAGTCCTGTACGGGAGAAGGGCGATAAGGTTTTTGGGGAGCGCTTAGCGCGACTATTGGCTTCCATCACGGACACCGACGATCTCTTCCCGGACGACGACTACTTCCTCGACGTCGACCACCTCTTCGGTACCATGGCCAACGACAACGGCAACACCAATCCTCCTCCTGCTGCAACTCAGTACGTACTCATGTGCTTCTTCTTTGAATTCCTATCACACCTTTTTGCTATAGTTTCTCTGCTATATATGTTTCGTTTCTACTCATTACTCCAGATGATACCTTGTCTTTGTAGAACGGTTATACATATGCTCTTTTCTGGATCCTACGTGCACATGTCTTTTGTCTTCTCATCTCTATATAGCTTGCCTTCTTTCGTTGTTGTTATGTTGATTATGTTTTTCCTAGTTTTTCCTGTAATAAAATCCTATGGTAAATTTCTCATATTTTCAACAATCCAAAAACCTTATTATAGGCAATTTACCCCGAGTGGTTTTGCTGCTTCCATGAGACCTCCTATGTTTGAGGGTGTTCACTATAAGAGGTGGCGCGTGAGAGCTGTCCTATGGTTTCAAACCATGAGTTGCTATGACGCCACTCTTGGCAAACATGAAGGAGATCATGATGCTCAACAAGAGCTAGCCTTTCAGAAAATGGATACCTTGTTTAAAGCTGCTCTTTTGAGCGTTCTTGGTGAAAACATAGTTGATGCTTATGCATCAATTGATAATGGAAAAGATATGTGGGATGCACTCGAGGCCAAGTTTGGGGTCTCGAATGCTGGCACTGAGCTGTACATCATGGAACAATTCTATGACTACAGGATGACTGAAGAGCGCTCCGTGGTTGAGCAAGCTCACGAAATATAGTCATTTGCAAGAGAACTTGAGCACTTTAATTGCATGCTACTGGACAAGTTCGTTGCCGGAGGCATCATCACTAAACTTCCTCCTTCGTGGAGAAACTTTGCTACCTTACTGAAGCATAAGAGACAGGAGTTTTCCGTTCCGGATCTCATAGGTACACTTGATGTAGAAGAAAAGGCGAGAGCGAAAGACTCACGTGTTCGATCTATTGAGGGAGGTTCTAGTGCCAATCTGGTACAGAAGAAAAACTTCCAGCCCCACAATTTCAAGAACAAGGGCAAGTTTGATGGTAAAGCAAAGTTCGATGGGAAGAACAAGGTTGTACAGCACACCAACTTCAAGAAGAAGAATGACAAGAAGAAAGGTGTTTGTCATATGTGTGGAGATCCTGATCATTGGGCACCTAACTGCCCTAATCGTTATGACAAGCGTCAATATGGGAAAGGCGGCAAGTCTGCTAATGTCGTCATTGTTGACACTAACGTGGAGGATGTTGGGTAAGGTATATTACCCACTATTCTTTCAGTATGCCATTTTCCTGATTGGTTAATTGACACGGGTGCTAATGTGCATATATGCGGTGATATTTCCATGTTTTCATCTTATCAGTCTGCACGGACTTCCACCATCCTGATGGGCAACGGTTCACGTGCTTCTGTTCGTGGTGTTGGCACGGTCGATCTGAAGTTTACTTCTCCGTGAATAAAAATCTTGTTAGCGGATCTCTTTTATGTAGAGATGGCTATAAGCTTGTCTTTTAGTCTAATAAATTTGTAATATCCAAGTATGAAACTTTTGTTGGTAAAGGCTACGAGTCAGGAGGCTTGTTCCGTTTATCCTTGTCAGACGTTTGCAATAAAGTTGTTAATCATGTTTACAACAATAGTGAATCAAATGTGTGGCATTCACGTCTTTGTCATGTTAATTTTGGTTGCATGTCGCGACTAGTCAAATTGAACTTAATCCCTAGCTTTAACACAGTCAAGGGATCTAAGTGTCAAGTTTGTGTGCAAGCCAAACAACCTCGTAAGTCTCATACGACTGCCGAAACGAGAAATCTTGCACCACTAGAGCTCATACATTCAGATCTATGTGAAATGAATGGCATTTTGACAAAAGGTGGAAAGAAATATTTCATGACACTAATTGATGACTCCACTAGATACTGCCGAGTGTATCTTCTAAAGTCTAAGGATGAGGCTTTGAACTTTTTCAAGATCTATAAAGCTGAAGCAGAAAACCAACTTGATCGAAAGATCAAGAGGCTTAGGTCCGATCGTGGTGGAGAGTATTTCTCAAATGAATTTGATTCCTTTTGTGCGGAACATGGTATAGTCCATGAGAGGACGCCTCCCTATTCACCTCAATCAAATGGGATAGCCAAAAGAAAGAACCGTACTCTAACTGATTTGGTTAACGCCATGTTAGACACATCGGGTCTCTCCAAGGCATGGTGGGGGGAGGCGATATTGACTGCATGTCATGTCCTAAATCGAGTTCCCACAAAGAACAAAGAGATAACTCCATTCGAGGAATGGGAAAAGAAAAGGTTATAACTCTCTTATCTACGAACCTGGGGTTGTTTGGCAAAAGTCAATGTGCCAATCCCAAAGAAGCGCAAGCTAGGACCAAAAACTGTGGATTGTGTTTTTCTGGGATATGCTTTTCATAGCATTGAATATAGATTCTTGGTTGTAAAATCTGAGGTATCTGACATGCATGTCGGTACAATCATGGAGTCGAATGATGCGACTTTCTTCGAAGATATCTTTCCCATGAAGGATACAGCTACCTCATCTAATCAGGAGATGCCTAATTCATCAAACCATGAATTAGTCACATTTACTGAACCTATCATTTCGACTGAATACTTTGAAAATATTGTGGAGGAGAACAATGAAGTTCCTACCAGGAGCAAGAGACAGAGGAGTGCAAAGTCCTTTGGTGATGATTTTCTTGTGTATCTCATAGATGACACTCCCAGTTCTATTTCACACGCCTATGCGTCTAAAGATGCTGACTACTGGAAGGAGGCAGTCCGTAGTGAGATGGATTCCATCTTGGCAAATGAAACTTGGGAGATCACTGATCGTCCTTATGGGTGCAAACCTATAGGATGCAAATGGGTATTCAAGAAGAAGCTTAGGCGTGATGGTACTATCGAAAAGTACAAGGCACGACTCGTGGCTAAGGGTTATACCCAAAAGGAAGGTGAAGACTTCTTTGATACTTACTCACCCGTGGCTCGACTGACCACTATTCGAGTACTACTTTCACTAGCCGCCTCACATGGTCTTCTCGTTCATCAAATGGATGTTAAGACTGCTTTCCTAAATGGAGAGTTGGATGAGGAAATTTACTTGGAACAACCAGATGGGTTTGTAGTACATGGTCGGGAAGGGAAAGTATGCAAGTTGCTGAAATATCTATATGGACTTAAGCAAGCACCAAAGCAGTGACATGAGAAGTTTGAAAGAACTCTAACTACTACAGGCTTTGTAGTGAACGAAGCTGATAAATGTGTGTACTATCGCCATGGTGGGGGCGAAGGAGTTATCCTTTGCTTGTATGTTGATGACATACTGATTTTCGGAACAAATCTGAACGTTATTAAAGAGGTCAAGGATTCCCTATCTCACTGTTTTGAGATGAAGGATTTAGGAGTGGCTGATGTCATTCTGAACATCAAGTTGTTAAGAGACGAAGATGGTGGGATTACATTGCTTCAATCTCACTATGTAGAAAAGATCTTGAGTCGCTTTGGGTATAGTGACTGCAAGTCCTCTCCCACACCATATGATGTGAGTGTGCTGCTTCGAAAGAATCGAAGAATTGCTAGAGACCAATTGAAATATTCTCAGATTATTGGCTCGCTTATGTACTTAGCCAGTGCTACAAGACCTGACATCTCTTTTGCTGTTAGCAAACTGAGTCGGTTTGTCTCAAAACCAGGAGATGTGCATTGGAAAGCTCTAGAGAGAGTTTTGCGTTATTTGAAAGGCACTGCAAATTATGGAATTCACTATACTGGACACCCAAAGGTGCTTGAAGGGTATAGTGATTCAAACTGGATCTCTGATGTTGATGAGATAAAGGCCACACGAGCGGATATGTATTCACTCATGGAGGTGGCGCTGTTTCTTGGAAGTCTTGCAAGCAAACGATCTTAACAAGGTCAATAATGGAAGCAGAACTCACATCACAAGATACAGCTACGGTCGAAGCAGATTGGCTTTGCCGGCTCTTGAGTGACTTGCCGGTTGTCGAGAAACCTGTACCGGGTATCCTTATGAACTGTGACAATCAAACTGTGATCACGAAAGTGAGCAGCTCAAAGGATAACATGAAGTCAGCAAGACACATTCAGAGAAGGTTAAAATATGTCAGGAAAATGAGAAACTCCGGAGTTATTGCATTGGATTATATGCAAATATCTAAAAATCTGGCAGATCCTTTTACTAAGGGTCTATCACGTAATGTGATAGATAATGCATCGAGGGAGATGGGTATGAGACCCACAATTTGAGTTGTTCACAG
Source organism: Hordeum vulgare subsp. vulgare (assembly GCF_904849725.1). NCBI lineage: Eukaryota > Viridiplantae > Streptophyta > Magnoliopsida > Poales > Poaceae > Hordeum > Hordeum vulgare. Next base: position 594,772,258 of record NC_058519.1, on the reverse strand, counting down.
TGGTAACCTATTCTTTGTGATCGGAGATCCCGTGAATTAGATGTGGAAGACAAGCTGTTGGTCAACTAAGAGGAAAGTATTCTTATCATTAATGATACCACTCCATGAAGATGCAATACTTTCCTAAACTGCATGGCAGGTTGATATACATCTTAATATGTTCTAAGTTGCTTACTAAAGCAGAGATGTTGTCCTGTAGAACATCTTTTGAAGAACATACATATATGAGTCAGATTGTTAAACTTCGCAATCTATGAGAGTAGGGTGCTCTCTAGTATACTCATGAAAGGTCTCGGAGTATGACGCATAAGCTCCATCCGCGGGGAAGTCCCACGGCAGCCTAGTATCGGTCAAGGATCTGTGTGAAACAAGATTCGCAAAAAACTTGCAGTTCAAGGCCTAGTCCACTGTTCAAGTTGCTTACTAGTGTAGCATAGAGTTCTAGGTGGAAGTTCAACTTAACCGTCTCCGCTGCAGTATCGGTATATAAAACAGTATTTTGGAACCAAAGGCAAATTTTGTGTGCCCCTGGGATCTGGTGGGGGATTGCTGGAATTTTGTGTATTTATGGGCCAGCCCAATATGTAATTTCAGAAATTTCTAATAAACCCTAGAGGCCCACGCAGTCCATTTGTGCAAGGCAAGAGGTGGAAATGTTTAGTCCCACATTGCTAGTTTAGTGGGAGTTGGACCTCCTTATAAGGGAGGATGTTTCCACACATGTATGTGCTTGAGAACAAGAGAGACATACACGCGCGCTCCTCCTCCTCCGCCCGCCTCGTCACGACGCGGGTTGCGGGAATGAGCCGAGCCGAACTAAATTTTTGCCACGCACGACTGGTATATGAAAGGCCACTCGGAGAAGCTGAACGTTTTCTGCTGTAATGGATATTGAAAGCACACGCCGCAGTTTCGTCGCTGCGTCTGTTCGCTTCACATCCCGTCGCTGGCCTCTCGCCTCCTTCTCCTGCGCCTATAAAAGAGAGGTCGCTCCTCTCCCGAGAAAGTGCATCAGAAGTTCCTACTCGCCACCGGTTCTTCTCTCTGTGCTGCTGCTACGTTCTTCCTCATCCCGTCCTGCGGCGTGCACCGTTCGTCGGGACAGTAGGCCTCCGAAACTCCGTCTCTTCGAGTCCTGTACGGGAGAAGGGCGATAAGGTTTTTGGGGAGCGCTCAGCGCAACTACTGGCTTCCATCACGGACACCGACGATCTCTTCCCGGACGACGACTACTTCCCCGACGTCGACCACCTCTTCGGTACCATGGCCAACGACAACGCCAACACCAATCATCCTCCTGCTGCAACTCAGTACGTACTCATGTGCTTCTTCTTTGAATTCCTATCACACCTTTTTGCTATAGTTTCTCTGCTAGATATGTTCCGTTTCTACTCATTACTCCAGATGATACCTTGTCTTTGTAGAACGGTTATACATATGCTCTTTTCTGGATCCTACGTGCACATGTCTTTTGTCTTCTCATCTCTATATAGCTTGCCTTCTTTCGTTGTTGTTATGTTGATTATGTTTTTCCTAGTTTTCCCTGTAAAAAAATCCTATGATAAATTGCTCATATTTTCAACACATCCCTTTTCTTTCACCGCTCCATGACCAGAAGTCATCAATGTTCCTAGTGCAGAGTGGGATACCGAGGATAGCTTCCGCGTCAGTTGGTAAAAAAGTAGACCAGATCAGATCATACCTCCATGATGCTGAAGTTTCATCAATGAGCTGCACGACGAGCCTAGGCGGATTCTCAGTCAGAGATGCGATAGGTCTCATTGGTCCCACTCTCTGAATCTAGTTTGTTTCCCAAATATCCGTGGTTGCTCTGTTCTCAATCCCGCGGATCAAACCTTGCTTCAGAATGTCTCTACCATCCAAGACTGCTCGCCGGCCAGATTTGCAAGGGGTGGTGCCAAGATGAGCCTGTAGGAAGGTATTATCAGGGAAGTAAACAACCTTCAGTATGCGAGCACTTAGAGAATCTGGTTGTTGGAAAACCCTCCAAGCCTTACGAGCAAGAAGAGCTAAGTTAAAAATCTCCATATCTCGAAAGCCCAAACCACCAAGGTTTTTTGGCCATGTCATAACATCCCAAGATACCCAGGCCTCGCTTCCTTCTTCCTTGCTTAATTACTCCCCCACCAGAATTGCCGAATGGATGATGTTATGTTATCACAAAGGCCACGGGGTAACCTAAAGCATGACATGAAATAAACTAGGATCGATTGGGCAACCGATTTGATCAGCACCTCCTTCCCTGTCGAACATAATAGCTTTTGCATCCAACCTCTGATTTTCTCCCAAACTCGATCTCTAAGGTATTTGAACGTTCCCATCTTCGAGTGCCTAAGTGATTTTGCTGTGAACATTACTGGGCTCGCTCGAAAGAGTTAACATCATAGTTTAAAAAAGGGATAAGTATAATGTTTGCCCCTCTACTCTTTTGAAAGTATAGAAATGGTCTCTCAACTCCCAAACCAGCAAAACTTGGTCCCTCGGGTGGTTTTCGTCTGGCATGAACAGTAAATTTAAAAATATAGCAAACAAATTAAAAAACTAAAATTTTATGACATCGAAAATGCTTGGGCCCGTAAGGTGGGTGCTAATTTTTGTCATGTTTAGCCATTCGAGGAGCCCGCGGCAAAAAAAGTAAATCTGCTCTATGTTGAATAGTAAATTAAAAAAACAGAAAAAACTGAATTTTTTTGGCGTCGAAGAAGCTCGATTGTGCAACGTGCATGCAAAATTTTATGATCAAATAACATCGGAGGAGTTCGTGGTGTTTGGAAACCACCCGAATGGCACTATTTTTGTTTATTTTGCCACAAGCACCTTGTATATCATTTGACCCCAAAACTTGGCACGACCTTGCTCACCCAAGAATCTTGGATTCCCACAAATTTCAGATATTTTTTTATTTAGTTTTGTTATTTTTTTTATTAATTTACTGTTTATGACAGAGCAGACTTACTTTCCTTTTTTTTTGTCGCGAACTCCTTGAACGTCCAAACATGACTAAATTTTGTACGGACCTTGCGCGCGAGTATCTTTGATGTCATAAAATTTCAGATGTTTTTTATTGTTTTTGCTATTTTTTTCATATTGTTCACATTGGACGAAAACCACCCGAGGGACTAAATTTATCTGGTTTTAAAAGTTAAGGGACCTAATTTTGCTGGTTTTGATGTTAAGGGACCATTGCTAGACTTTCGAAAGAGTCGAGGGACGAAAAATATACTTATTCCTTTAAAAAAAGAGTCAATTGCACCAGAGCTATCTAAACTTGACGAGCAAAATCAGTTTGATGTTAAAACTTAGAGCATTCATTGAACCGGTGATCAAACTTGACTTTAGCAAGCATCTACGGTGCTAATCACGTGTGTACACGCATTGTTTTTTTTTACTTCATAAATATATTAGCATTCATATTTATTATTTTAATTATACAAATATTTTTAGGAATTACCTGAACACCATTTTAAATAATAATAATTCTTGTAAAATGAATATACAACTATTTGTTGTGAATGCATGAATATAGTCTAAAAAATACATGAATATTTTCTGAATAAATTAATGATATTTTTATAATTCAGGAAATTTATTATAATTCATAAATATTGTTTTATTATATAATTTCTTTTAAATAATATGTGAATAATTATAGGATACAATTAACAAACTTTTAAATAAGAACAGTTTTTACAATTACATGGGCATTTGTATGTATATAATTTTTAGTTTAGATATTTTTACAAAATTTTAAGAAAGGAAAATAAACTAATTTCTGCAAATGGGCCGCGGTGACTGCAGCTTATTGAAGACTTGTGTGAGTGCTCGCTTATAGGCTATTAAATGTAGAAATCCTATTTGATTCGAAAGAGAGACTTGGTGTGGTGGCTAGTCTGCATGGCCACAATGGAACAAGGGTTGTGTTCAACCTTGTGCTCCGCAACATTTTGTGTCTCAATTTCCTGGTGGGTAGGGGCCCATTTTTATTGTGTTGTTTCATCTTCTTTAGAGAAAAAATTTGAGGGGCTTTTTCGTGAGAAAAGGAAGTTTCTAGGGTTTTTGCAAAAAACAATGGCACATGCCCTCGTCCGGATTTTTCAGTCATTGACACACGGTCCCACGCCATGATAACGCACATCATCATCACTCTATGCGTATATAAACATGATTAGCACCGTAGATGAATACCAAGCCAAGTTATATCACCGATTTAATATATACCACAAAATTTAGCACCAAACTAACTTTTTTTTGCCGTACTTGTGGTGTAATTGACTCTTTAAAAAACTAAATCGATGCTCGAACCACTTGTGATCGTATCGACGGTCGTACCACTAGAGAAGAGAGCTAGTAGAAGGTCCAGAGAATTTAACGGATTCCGATACGAGCGAAGAGTTTCATACTCGCGATTGTACCGTGCCTTGACCCTCACTAACAAAAAACCCAGAAATGCAAGAAGGCGTACAATAAGATCCCGGACGATGCTACGTACCAAATACAAATCAGGCAACAGAAAGTTTTAAAAATGAAGCAGGCATTTTTTTTCTTGAAACGGAGGCAAAAGCTTTGCCTCATCCATTAAATAAGAGAGAATAGAGTTTGTTACATGTCACCAAAATACAGGACATGCGGATTACTCGCGCTCAATAAAAGACCCTAGTTTCTTTGCTCGAGCAATTACCCAAAGGTTTGCCTCGGTGGAGATGGAAGCAAGCAAGATTGGCGGTGGGGCGCTCTTATGCTTGAAAACCCTCGCATTTCGCTCATTCCGCATTGTCTAAGAGACAAGCATGGTTACGGAGGCATTGGCTTGTCGATCTGACGTTCCTTCAAAACAAGTGTTTGCCCACCAATCCTTAACCATGTCAAACGGGGGCCAAGCGGAAGTCTCTAGCCCAAGCATGGGGAATTTCCCAATAACCAAAGACCAAAGGCGCCGGGTGTAGCGACACTTGAAGAAGAGATGGGCCCCGCACTCTTGCATCTTCGTGCAAAGAGGGCAAACATCACAATTTGGCCACCTTCGCTTTGCCAATATATCTGTCGTCCAGATTCTATCCTGAAGAGCGAGCCAAGCAAAAAAATTACTTTTTGGGGTGCCCAAACCTTCCAGAACATCCTGTCCATGGGTGAAAGGACCATCCCTAGGAATTGCGCCTTGTATGCTGAAATCCATGTTCAAGAATTCGTCCGACTAACCAGTTAACTTGTCGATTAATCCCTACTCGTAGGGTCACCGAGTAGTCGATTAAGTGATAAATCGCCCGATTAATGGATTAACTTACCGATTAGCCTATTAATCCCCTACTCGCCAGCCAACCGAGCAGTTACCAGTTAACGATTTCCTCAACAATGGCTGAAATCGCCGAGTACTGCCTGCTACTCGTATGCTTCGAGATGATTTCATCCTCGGTGAGCTCGCCAAGGTGGACCTCATTGAGAAGCATCCAAATAGTGAAGAACTGTGTGACGTGCTCGATGGTGACGTTGGTGGGGGTTTTGATCTTGAGGATCCATGCGTTGTGCTTGAGGGCCTCCCTCACCTTCCATTTTTTTCTCTTTGGATTTTCATAAATGAAAGGGGCAATGTCTTTTGGCATAGGCCCCAGAAGCCAGGGAGTGTCCCAAAAGGGTGTCCTCGCGCCGTTACCAACGATGATGGTGGTGGAAGCATAGAAAATACTGAGGTCCTCCGCATCACATGGGTTTCCCAATCCCACCCACATCTTGGTGGGTTCTTTCCATTAATACCATGGCAATCGCAACCGGAGAGCACTCGTAAACTTGTCGGTGTTGAGCACCCCGAGCCCTCTATATGAAAGTGGCCGACACACTTTCCCCCAGCTCACCTTGCATTTAGCCCCGGATGTCTTGTACGAACCATACTATAGGAAAACTCTTTCGAGCTGGTTGACATTGTGGATGATGGTTGGCGGGATGATCAACGTGGTGGCGGGGTAGACCAGTTGGGAAGTGAGAACGGACTTGACGAGGGTCGTTCGCCCAATGGTGGTGATGTTCCGGCCATCATATGTTGACAGCTTGGCAGCCAATTTTTCCACGAGGAATTGAAGGTCCATCAATTTCAGCTTCCACACGAAGAGGGGGAGTCCCAGGTATCGCAACGGAAAAGACGCTCGCACAGCCGACAAGCTTTGGGTTAGGTGATCAAAATCAATATGGTTGCAACGAATGGGCACGACCGAGCTCTTTTGGAAGTTGGTGCAGAGGCCCGTGACGTCCCCAAACCCCCTCGAGATGGCAGCAAAGTTATCAACATCCTGCTTGATCAGTGCCAGGAAGAAGGTCGTGTCATCTGCGTATAGAGAAGTCCACATCATGGCTCCCCTACAGGATTTATGGAGGAGCCCCTTCTGTGTTGCCACATCAAGAATTTTTTTGGAGTGGGTCGATGGCGATGACAAATAGAAGCGGGGAAATAGGGTCCCCATGTTGGAGCCCCTTTCCATGCTTTATTGGGCAGCCGTCAATACCATTGAGAAGGATCCTCAAGGATGAGGAGCTAAGGATGGCCGCAATCCAATCCCTGAATTTACTTGGGAATCCTCGTCATTGGAGGAGATCAAGCAAGTACTCCCACCTCACGGAGTCAAAGGCCTTGCGAATGTCGAGCTTGAAGAGAAGGGATGGGGTCTTCCTCTTGTGAAGACGCCGGGCAAGGTTGCGGACGTGCAAGAAATTGCCGTGGATCCTTCTTGTTTTGATGAAGACGCTTTGGGCATTGGATACGAGATTTTTCATATGTGGGCCTAGACTCATGGATAGCACCTTCAAAATAATCTTTGCGATCGCGTGGATGAGGCTAATAGGTCTAAAGTCGGTGATCCCCTCCGCCTCCTACTTATTGGGCAAGAGCGCCACATTTGCGGAGTTGACCCATTGAAGATTTGAGGTGTTGAGAGAGTCAAAATGCATGACGACCCTCATGAGGTCGGGCTTGATGATGTCCCAACGCTTCTTGAAAGAGAGGCGTGTGAATTCATCCGGTCCCGACGCCTTGTCGCTTGGCATTGTTGTTGATTGCATCAAGGACCTCACTCTCGGCCATTGGGCAGCCAAGATCATGCGGGTCAAGAGACTCCAGATTTAGTTCATCCGAGTTGAAATCTTTGCGGCATCGAAGACCTCTTTTCACGACCTTGGAAAAATGGTCAGTGTTTCTTTCGTATACGCACAGAAGGTCAACCATGTAGTGTATGACGGTTTCTGGTACGCGCACGCTATACTCGAGGCCAAAACGATGGTCATACCAGGTATGCGCATAGAAGGTCAACCTATCCATACGCTTCAAACTAATCGAGGCCAAAATTCTCAAAACAAGTTTTCGCCCCATTTTATATGTAAAACAACATCGTAACATCGGCAACATGATACAATGTGGTGTGAAGGCCCCTCTTTTTTTTAGAAAAGGAGGTTAAACCCCCGACCTCTGCATCAATCGATGCATGCAGCCATTTTATTAATTATTCCACAAAGGTCTAACAAGAGTATACATCAGTCCACCCAAAGCCACCACTCACACCTACAAATTCGATGATATGGAGTGCTCTCATTCCACATACCTAAGACCGGTGTTGTTTCCAATCCATCCACATAACGTATCGGGAACAACAGCCGGTGCAGCACACCTAAAACGCACACCTCACGCACACGTTTTACTAGCCGCCATCATCCTCGAACCACTGACCCATCTTCAGGAAAGAGATCTGCATCATCCTTGCCAGTCCAATCATCTGTCGACGCCACCACGGCGCCCAACGGATCCACCATCCTGCGCTCATCTGTCCAGATGCGAAGACTCCGGAAGATCTGTCGTGCGTAGGACCTGCCAACCAGGCATGACTCGGCGTAGCACGTGTCGGCCAGGCATGACTTGACAGCTCCACCAAAATTCCGAGCAAGACGAAGCCGCTCCACCTCCTGCCTCAGTCTGCTAGCGCTGCTCCACAAACGATGCTTCCAAGAGAAAAACGACATCGCAGTACCGCCATCGTCCGATCTGGAAGACCATATCCTAGGGTTTCCCCCGAAGTAGTGCCCACCATCAGCAACCGTTCAGTACCCACACAGTGCCCACCACCACTCAGCCCTCAAGGCGACGCCTTCAGGAAGGTCACGACATCAAGGACGCCGTCACCGTCCACCGGAGTTAGGGTTTTCATCCAAGAGGCAAGGAAGGGGAGCAGAGGAGTAGATGTATACTGACATCTCCAAAAAGAATAACGGCGCCCTTGAGCGTCGTCGTCGTCGGCGGCGCGGCCGGCCTGGGCCAACCAAGGGGTTTCCCCCAATCCAAATCTCCTCCACTGGCTTCACCCGCAGGTAGGGCCCCGGCAACCACGCCGGCACCGCTAAGAATCCGTAAGAGAGAAGCCCACATATCAGGACCTGGGGGGCGCAGGTGGCGGTGCGGGCAGCGGCCGATGAAGGGGAACAGCACACCTCCACAACGACGCTTCCAAGAAAGATAGCGGCACCCATGAGTGTCGCTGTCGCGGCTCCGATGAAGATCGGAGCAAGGATTTCTCCCGGAGCTGCACTGGATATCCACCGCTACCGACCGCTGAGCATGGCCGCCACACCATCACGACCCCCAGCCAAGGCCACTGCACCGCGCGCCCTGGACACTGCTCGTGCCCAGCCGACCAGCGCAGCCTCGCCCGGCTGCCGCTCTACCACCAGGGCCGAGTGCCCCGCCAGATCCGACCATGGAGCCCCGGATCCGCCCTCCGTCGCCGCCGATTGGCGAGATCACAGCGGATCCCGCAACCGCCGACGCGAGGCGCCGCCGCCAGAGCCCGAGGGCCGACGCGAGGGGCCCCGCCGCCGCCATCCGCGGGGCGCGCGCGGCTTCGCCGGCGTCCCCTCCGGCAGCGGCGAAGCGGGAGGGGCGGAGATGGGGTCCGGTGTTCCTGCTGGATGCGCTGCTAGTCGCCGGTGCCAGGAGGCGCTGGAGAAGGCTCCGTGTGATTCGAGTCGCGCGCACGGAGAAGGAGAAGAGGCCGCACCCGGAGCTGGAGAAGAGCGGATCGAGGGAGCGCACCACCGGAGAGTTACCCGGAGGCGGACGAGGCGAGCGATGCGATAAAGCACATCAAAAAATATATAAGAAACTAGAACAAGCTTAACACCTAGAAGAGGTCCGACCATGGACACCTGAGCACCACAACAACGCCCCCAAGAGGGTGAAGACGCGAAGCAATGCCGCTGCCGAGTCCATACGAACAAGAGTTTTCACACGGAGCACTGACACAAGGATAAGATCTTCGACGACGTCTTCATGAAGCAAGCGACACCCACGGACGCCATCGTTGCCAGCGCTAGAAACACAAAACTTTCGCTCGAACACTCGCCACCACCACAAGAGGGACCCCGGCCACGGCCACAACTAGAGTCAGGTCATCCACATCAGATCTGGACACGGTCAAAACAGACCAAGGCCTCCCGCCGCCCACACGAGCACCACTGCCTGCCACAACAGGTTTGGAGCACACATGCTGATTCAAACAGACTTCACGAAATGAGGTATGTGTAGACGAACATATACACCCTAGACTTACTTAGATGATGTTATTACATACAGGTAGACGACTAGAGTGGCTGGCCCAGCATCCAACGGTTGAACATGGCGTAGCACCTCTCGGGCTCGTACTGAGGCGCCGTGTGCCCCGCTCCCTGCAAAACCAACCCGCAACAACAGCTCAGAACTGCCAATCCACCAATAACCACGCGCGCCACATACGCGATCAGAAAATATAATGTCACTACCTTTACGGTCGCGAATGTCAAGTTGTTGGAGTAAGTTATGGTGAATCTGCAGGCCCGTGAAATGGAAATCAAGCAGAGGCATCACTGTTACCGAGTGAGAAGAGCAGAGAGCAGGCAAGGCAATCAAAGTTGGAACGAACGATGACGAACCCGGCAGACTGGCCGTCGAGATGCCACGCCCTCCAGTCGTCGACGATTGGGAAGCCGAGCGACCTCACCCACGCCTGCGTCCCCAGGTGCGGCACAACCGCGTCGTGGTCGCCGCTGCCAACACCAATCAGAAAACTCAGTCAGGTTCAGATATCCCTAGCATCGAACGAACAAACCTACCACCTTGTGACGATGTCAGAGTTTCGCTCATTACCTGTACACCAGCGCACGGTAACCGTTGGCGGTGACATTCCGGTGGTACTTGATGCTGCTCCCGATGTCCAAGGCGTACGGCAGGTCGCCGTCGTGGCACCTCACCCACTCGTCCACGGTGCCGTCCTTGATCCCAAGGGCGTCTCGGGTGAGCGCGTCGTTCGCCCAGAAATACGTCAGGTAGGCCGTGTAGCTCTGCATGCACCCATGCGTAGCATTAGGTCAAACTCAAGGACTGTCAACACATACAATGGTGAGAGGTCTGTGGCTCTGTATATATATATGTTGGCTTACAATGCAGCCGGGTGGCACACGAGGTGGCGGGTGTTTTACTCGTTTCCCCGATGAAATTGCTGCTTCCTCGCTTAGGATCTTCCTGGCAGAACCAGCTGATTTGTCCGTCTCAGTGCCTGGTCTAGGAGATGCATAAACGCAGTTGTCCAACAAAATTTGGGCCATCATGACTTCTGAGAGGAGCTGCAATTTGAGTTGCATGCAGATGCAGTACATAACCTTCAGTCAGGTGCTAAATGGGAGTTGGTACGCAGGTTGAAAGTATCTGTGGGTGGGATATCTTATTCTTACATTATTGAAAGTGCCCAGAGATTGAGCACACAATGTATTTGTAGGATTCGTGTAGTCTTCTCCTTGGCAATGCCCCAATATTGTCTACAGAAGAAAAAATGAGAGAGAGAGAGAGAGAGAGACTGACTGACAGGGTAACATGCATATCATTTGGAGTGCAGAAATTTTTGGTGCGTGCAGATATCCTGGAGCGGATGTCTATGCGTTTAATTACCTCGTATAATTGATCTGATATTATACCAAGTCCATGAGCATATGGCACTCTAGAGTTAACATCAATGATTTCGCCGGTACCGGGGTTGCCTACCAAATAGCCCTGGGAGCGAGGAAATTAACGTAATTATGACATGCGATATATCGATGTAACCCCTCTGTAAAGAAATATAAAAATATTTAGATCATTACTTATCATGATGGTTACCTTAAGATTAAGAATGGGGCTCCTTCCAGCTTCGATACCTGCACATGGATAGACAGTTGAACTAGGTAAACAAAATTAAAAAATTGAGGTTCAAATTTAATCAATTATACTTTTGACTTTTGACAATTTAAAATAGAAAGAGCATCTACCGCGGACCTTGCAAATCCGTCCGCACGCTCATACTTCTCATTTTCTTCCTCATATGTCCGGTCACTTGCACGTGATTGATGAAGGGGAAGAGAGAGAGAAAAAAGAATGAATAAAAAAAGAAAAAGATGGTCCGGGATGTGGTCACGTCCTATGTGGCGCATTGCCCGGACGTGTCCGCGAGCCCTCATATCCTCCCCATATTTAGGATGGATATGAGGGTTCGCGGACAGCCCGGACATATTGGGACGATATTAGGGGTCTGGTTGGATCATTTTTCTTTTTTCTCCTGTCCGGTCACTGGCCGGGCGTGTCCGTGGACGTATGAAAGGTCATTTAAGGGATCTGGTTGTAGATGCTTTAAGAGCATCTTCAGCCACGACTTGCAAATTCGGGCCCTCAAACGCCCGCGGACACGCCTGGTCAGTGACCGAGCGTGTCCCTTATTTGTTCGTCTATGCAGCCACACTCCTCATTTTGTTCCTCATATGTCCGGTCACTTACGGTGATTGATGGAGAGGAAGAGAGAGAAGGAAAAGAACGAATAAAGAAAAAAAAAGGTGGTCTGAGGTAAGATCGCGTCCTATGCGGCGGACTGACCGAGTGCGCCCGGGCGCGTCCACGAGCTCTCGTATCCTCGTCATATTTGAGAGATGGATATGAGGGTTCGTGGACAGTCCGGACATACAAGGATGATATGAAGGATCCGGTTGGATCATTTTCTTTTCTCTCTCATGTCCTATCACTGATCGGGCGCATATGTAAATATACGACAGATCATTTAGGGGGTCCGGCTATAGATACTTTAAGCTATGTGTCGTGGGTATAAGCCTGACAGTAGATGTGTAGGGTACGAATGGGATGGGCAGAGTCCTAGCTACGACGAGGTTGTATGAGTTCGGGCCCCTCTGCGGTGGAGGTAACAGCCCTACGTCTCAGTGCTCTCGGAGCTTGTTACCGAGTGTAATACGGAATACAATGATTTTCTAACCCTTCTACCAGTGGGGGAGGGCGGCTTATATAGAGTGCGCTGTCCTCCACATGGTTCCGGTATAAGGGCGGAGTAGTGGGGATTGAATGCATACGTTACAGGTAACGTATGCTCTAAATGCTAATAAATGCACCCGGAAACGTACGACCGTTTCCCTCCACGGAGGTTACGATGTACCGAGTGTATCCAGTCGGTTAGCTTGGTATTCTCCGAATGCTGGTATCCGACTGGATGATATAGGACCTATCCCCGACTGGATAATGGGGATTCCTTAATTCAGTCGGGGTAGACTTAGGGTCTTGTCCTTTGTGTGGGGTAGTCCTTGGGTAGGACCTGTTTGGCAGGCCTATGACCCTACCCTAGGACTATGACCCCATCATTAGTCCCCGAATGGATTGGGGTTGATACGACGAAGCGGTGCTTGAAGTTTGGATCCGACTGGATTAGATTCGGCTTGGGCGTTGCTTGCCCCTATCCATTTTACCTTTTCTGACCAACGATCCGAGTGGAAGTGCTTGCGAAATCGACTGTCGGGAGCCGAGTGTTTCCGCGGCATCTTTTGACGCGACCGGTCAACTGACAGCGGCGGATTTTCCGGGATCTCAAATTTTGGGTTCCGCGCGCTCAGCGGGGACGACGTCAGCGCACTCGAGTAGCGCCTGACGCCTCGATTCTCGCGCCTTCAAGTCCTCCACTGATATCGCCGCGGCCGGTCGGGCGGATAAGGTTTCGGGGCCACCCGCCAGTGACCCAGTCGGAACCCTATTTAAATCTGGGCGGCGAGACTTCTTCGTTACGCTCGCCAAATCTTTCGCTCTCGCCTGCTCCGTCTTCCTCGCCACCTCCAGCGCTCCAACACTCCCTCCTTCTCCTTCCTCTCGAGAGTTCGCCGTCGCCTCCATGACCAAGGGTCAGACCAGCAAGATGGAGGCGAGGAAGAAGAAGGGCAAGGCGGCGGCGCCTGCTCAACGGCGGCAGCGGCCGCTGCCGGCGGGGTGGATCCAAGGAGACTTCCTCCCCTCCACGGTGACGGAGGGAGATCTGCTGTAGCTGGTGGAGCACGGAGTGCTCGTGCACAAGTCCTGGAGACTGCCGGCGGAGGACGAGGTCGAGCCGGCGCCCCGGGAGGGGGAGCGCGTCCTGCTCCTCAGCCATGTCCACCGAGGTTTTTCTTTGCCTCCGCACCCTTTCTTCAAAGGCATCATGAATCACTTCGGTGCCCAACTTCATCATTTCCCTCTGAATGCCATCGCACAACTTTCTGCCTTCATAGTCTTATGTGAATGTTTTATCGGCTGCCCTCCCCATTGGGGTTTGTTCAAACACATCTTCTCCACCCGATCCCAAACCATCAAACGACTTAGCCAGTCGGATGATAAGACGCACCTCCTCCAGCTCTGTGGGGTTTAGGATTCCAGAAGAAGAGTCGGAGTAGCTATCCTGCTCTCCAGTTAAGTGAGTCGGTTAGGAACTAGCAGTCGACATGGTTCTACTGCCAGGATATCGCCTGTCCGAATGCGTCGACTGGTCTGCCTCCTTTTAGTCTAGACCGGCCCGCCCCGCCTAAACAGCTCGCGCTCTCGAAGGCGGAGAAGAACGACGTCCAACCCTTGGTTGAGGCGCTCGTGGACGTCGTCAGGAGGGGGGTCACCGGTATAGACCTGCTGGAAGTCTTCCTCGGTCGGCGGATCCAGCCTCTGCAGGCTCGCGACCATGCCATGTGGCATTATACGGGGCCCGAGGATTCCACTCGGACCAATGTTGTGGGCGTGACTGAGGAGAGGGTGACCTCGTGGGTGCTCCAGATCACGGGGCCCTGTGAGAATCCCAAAGGATCACAGCAAGTGAAGCCCTTCTGCGCGGATAATCCTCCGCCGAATCAGGTGAGAGAGTCTTGTCGAGTGCTCCTAACTGTCTTAATCTTGTCGTTTGCTTGAATCTCTGTGTGATGTTGGATGTCGCCGACTAAATTTTATGCAGGCGTGGACCAACTGGTTTTCTCCCGTCTCGAACGGTAATTCGGCCGAGGAGGAGGAGGGCAGCCAGGAGGGCAGCGTGGAGAGCGCTGAATACGTCTCCGACACCGGGGAGTCGGAGGAAGAGTCCAGCGAGGAGGAGGAAGAAGATGAGGAGCAGGACTCGCCACCCCCACAACAGGAGCATCGGACCAAGCGCCGACACGAGCCCACTGTCCCCTTAGCTCCTCCCACGTCTTCGAGTGCTCCGCCTACTGCTCCAGTGGTCCCGAGTGTTCGAAGCGCTAAGAGGACCCGGGATGTCGGCGCTGAGCCTGCGGGCCAATCTTCTAAGGCGCCCAAGCCGAGTGGGCCTAAACCTCGGAAGGCTCTGCCGCGAATGAGGGTCGCTGTCCCCGTCACCTTCACGTAAGTGTACTCAGCTTTCAGTTTTTTCTGATATCCGAGTAAACTTCTGCTTATTGGCCGACTGGATCTCACTCGACAGGGTCGCTACTTCTGCCACCTCCCCGGCGCGTCAGGAAGACGACCCCATGGATACGGACAATGTCGTCTCGTCTCAGCCAGGTGCGTTGTAGGAACGTCGAGTGTTTTATACCATCACTTCTTTCTTTTTCTGAGACCTCGTGTCATTCGGCCTGTCAGAGGGCGATCTGTCTGGATGAGGGCGACCAGGGGAGAGCCGACCCAGCAGTGGAGCCTGTTCTTGAGGCTTCTCCTCCCGCTGCCGCTCTCGCCGCTGACATGCTGCCGATAGAGGCACCGCCGCCGACTGAACCAGTGCTGGTGGAGGAGGGGCCGACTGGGGCGGGCCTTGGGATGCCTCAGGAACCTCCGACGATTCCAGGTTTGTCGCATGCTGAATTCAGCATCCAGCGTCTTCCGGAGGAGCAGGTGGGAGCGGTCAAGGGGGCTATGGTGCAGGCGGAGCTGATGACTGGAGAAGCCAAGAGGGCCTATGACTCCATTGCGGCCTTGTACCAGCGGAGCTTGGAGCTGCGCGATGATATCCGAGTAAGTGGTCTAGTAAGTATTTACTTTTCCCCTGTAACCCACTGGGTGTTATTGAATATCATCTGTTGTTTGCAATGGGTTCACTCTGAGTGAACCCAGTGGGTGTAGTCCCCGAGACTTTTGTCGAGTGCTTGCACCGACAGTTGTCTTTATACACTTTGCCTTGAGTTTGGTTGTGTCTGTAAATAGGATTACCGAGTGCGAGTAATTATTGCAGTCGGAGTGCACTTACGGTAAGAGTCCCCGAGAGTAAGTTGTACTCAAGTCGGGTAGTATTGGCCTCGGAGGCGTAGGTGGTAACATGCATTTCAATAGGGCAGGCCTGCTTGAGGTGCATGCCAGTGGGGTAACTCTCAGTGAACCCACTGGGTGTAGTCCCCGAGACCGCTGTCGACTGCTTGCGTCGGCGGGGGTCTGAAGAACTTAGACCGTCAACTGTTGAACTTTCTGATTGTCCCTTATTTCTTGTTGGCAGAAAACTTGTGCAATGGGATCAGCCTATGAGACTCTCAAGGCGGAGAGGAATCAGTTCGCTGGTGAACTTGATGCGGCCATGCTTGCAATGGCTGGCATGAAGGATGCCCTGGCGGAACGGGAGAAGTCATTGGAGCAGGCGCGTGAAGTGAACAAGGTGGTGACTGAGGAAGTGGAAAATATGGGGAAGCACAGGACTGCGCTGATGAGTCAGATGGATGTGCTGAACAAACGATGTAGAGCACAAGAGAAATATGTCAGCGACTGGGCTCGGCGGATGATGGCGCGTCTGGCTGGTAAGTCCTTATCTTTCCGAGTGGTAGTGTTATGTGCGTAGCAGTCGGCTCTTATTGTCTGTTTGTCCTATTGTCGCAGATTTTTGCTTTGACGCCGAAGCTGAAGCAGCTGACGTGGAGCGTTCGATTCTTGAGAACGTTCCACTCGGCGATGACGCCAATCGGGATCTACTCCGTGCGCACATCCGCGTGGGCAAAGTTGGTCCTTTCATCGGTCGACTGAGAGAAATCGTCGGCCGAATCGACAAGGAGCTTTGGCCAGAAGATGAGTCGCGACAGGAGATGGAGAGCCTGATGACCCGACTGCAGGAGATTCCCAACAGAGTGCAGTCGTGGAAGAAATCTGCAGCTCGTTGCGGTGCAGATGTTGCTCTGTTATTGGTCTGAGTCCATTGCAAGGAGGTGCGTGAGGAAAAGCTGAAGACACTGAAGGTCGCCAACACGAAGAAGCTCCGATTCGAAGACTTCATGGAGACGTTCCTTGAGGGTGCTACCCGCATCGCCGATGGAATTGACTTGGACACCTTTGTTGAGCCCTCCAGTCCTGGCGCTGACCCTGCTGACGCGTAAGAAAATTTATCCTCGGTATGCCGAGTGTGTTATGTGTAAGGTACTTTGGCCACTTCTGTTGGCTGTCACACTTTTAAATCGGTGCGGGTAAACTTGATCTGCACCGAGTTAGCTATCTGTGCGAGAATTTTGGAATCCGATTTTCGCTCTTCTGTTGCAATGTTGATTCGAGTTTTTGGTTGGCGTTTCTTGGTGAAGCCAAAGGCAAACAGTCGATGTTGGATCGTTGTTAAGCCTCCGAGTGTGACGTGAAGTGCACACTAGGAGAAGGTTAATACTTAGGCGATGCTGGATCGCAGCTAAGCCCCCGAGTGTGACGGTAAGTGCACACTCAGAGAGAGTTAATACTTAGGCGATGTTGCATCGCAGCTAAGCCCCCGAGTGTGACGTTAAGTGCACACTCGGAGAGAGTTAATGCTTAGGCGATGCTCGATCGCAGCTAAGCCCCCGAGTGTGACGGTAAGTGCACACTCGAAGAGAGTTAATACTTAGGCGATGCTGGATCGCAGCTAAGCCTCCGAGTGTGACGTGTAGTGCACACTCAGAGAAGGTTAATACTTAGGCGATGCTGAATCGCAGCTAAGCCCCCGAGTGTGACGTGTAGTGCACACTCGGAGAAGGTTAATACTTAGGCGATGCTGAATCGCAGCTAAGCCCCCCCCGAGTGTGACGTGTAGTGCACACTCGGAGAAGGTTAATACTTAGGCGATGCTGAATCGCAGCTAAGCCCCCGAGTGTGACGTGTAGTACACACTCGGAGAAGGTTAGTACTTAGGCGATGCCGAATCGCAGCTAAGCCTCCGAGTGTGACGCGTAGTGCACACTCGGAGAAGGTTAATACTTAGGCGATGCTGAATCGCAGTTAGGCCCCCGAGTGTGACGTGTAGTACACACTCGGAGAAGGTTAGTACTTAGGCGATGCTGAATCGCAGCTAAGCCCCCGAGTGTGACGCGTAGTGCACACTCGGAGAAGGTTAATACTTAGGCGATGCTGAATCGCAGCTAAGCCCCCGAGTGTGACGTGTAGTACACACTCGGAGAAGGTTAGTACTTAGGCGATGCTGAATCGCAGCTAAGTCCCCGAGTGTGACGTGTAGTACACACTCGGAGAAGGTTAGTACTTAGGCGATGCTGAATCGCAGCTAAGCCCCCGAGTGTGACATGTAGTACACACTCGGAGAAGGTTAGTACTTAGGCGATTCTGAATCGCAGCTAAGCCTCCGAGTGTGACGCGTAGTGCACACTCGGAGAAGGTTAATACTTAGGCGATGCTGAATCGCAGCTAAGCCCCCGAGTGTGACGTGTAGTACACACTCGGAGAAGGTTAGTACTTAGGCGATGCTGAATCGCAGCTAAGCCCCCGAGTGTGACGTGTAGTACACACTCGGAGAAGGTTAGTACTTAGGCGATGCTGAATCGCAGCTAAGCCCCCGAGTGTGACGCGTAGTGCACACTCGGAGAAGGTTAGTACTTAGGCGATGCTGAATCGCAGCTAAGCCCCCGAGTGTGACGCGTAGTGCACACTCGGAGAAGGTTAGTACTTAGGCGATGCTGAATCGCAGCTAAGCCCCCGAGTGTGACGCGTAGTGCACACTCGGAGAAGGTTAATACTTAGGCGATGCTGAATCGCAGCTAAGCCCCCGAGTGTGACGCGTAGTGCACACTCGGAGAAGGTTAATACTTAGGCGATGCTGAATCGCAGCTAAGCCCCCGAGTGTGACGCGAAGTGCACACTCGGAGAAGGTTAATACTTAGGCGATGCTGAATCGCGGCTAAGTTTTTTTTTAGACCGGAGTCTGTGACCGCGGAAGAACTTTGAACCTGCAAAAAACTTTATATTATTTCGCCAATACTTGTTCGTTACATCGCTTCAGTCGACGATCACGTGTAGAAGCGCTTCAGGAGGTCTCCGTTCCATGCGCGCGGCTCGTCTGTCTCTCTCTGAATGTTGTAGAGTCTGTATGTTCCGTTGTTCAGCACCTTGGAGATGATGAAGGGTCCTTCCCAGGCCGGAGCTAACTTGTGGGGTCTTTGCTGATCCACTCGGAGCACCAGGTCGCCTGCTTGGAACGTCCGACTTCTGACGTGGCGTGCATGAAAACGCCGCAGATTTTGTTGATAAATGGTTGAGCGAATTAACGCCATCTCGTGCTCCTCTTCCAGAAGGTCCACTCCGTCTTGCCTTGCTTGTTCTGCTTCAGCTTCGGAGAAGAGTTCGACTCGTGGCGCATTGTGAAGCAAGTCACTCGGAAGGACCGCTTCTTCTCCTTAAACGAGGAAGAACGGTGATCGCCCTGTAGATCTGTTCGGGGTTGTTCGAAGTCCCCAAAGCACCGAAGGTAGCTCGGTAACCCAAGCCCAGCGGCATGTGCTATCTCTCGCAGTAGTCGGGGCTTCAATCCTTGCAAAATAAGCCCGTTTGCCTGCTCTGCTTGTCCGTTGGACTGAGGATGTGCTACGGAAGCAAAATCCACTCGGATGCCCTGGCTTGTGCAGAACCCTTTGAATCTGTCCGAGTCAAAGTTTGTCCCGTTGTCCGTAATTATGCTGTGAGGTACCCCGAATCCGAAGATGATGTCCCTGACAAACTTGACGGCTATCGAAGCGTCGAGCTTTTTGATGGGCTTCGCTTCGATCCACTTCGTGAACTTGTCGACTGCCACCAACAGATGTGTGTATCCACCTTGGCCTGTCTTGAACGGGCCGACTGTATCTAATCCCCACACTGCAAACGGCCACACCAGAGGGATTGTCTTCAACGCGGACGTTGGCTTGTGGGATTTGTTGGAGTAGAACTGGCAGCCCTCGCATCGATCAACCATATCCTTAGCCATCTCGTTAGCTTGCAGCCAAAAGAAGCCAGCCCTGAATGCCTTGGCTACGATTGCTCTCGAAGAAGCGTGATGACCGCAGGTCCCCGAGTGAATATCCTCCAGGATCAGCTGCCCCTCCTCTGGGGAGATGCATCGTTGAAGAACGCCTGAGATACTCTCCTTGTACAATTGGCCTTCAATCACAGTGAATGACTTTGACCTGCATACTATCTGCCTGGCTTGGACTTCGTCTTCTGGAAGTTCTTGCCTCAAGATGTATGCCACGATCGGCACAGTCCAAACGGGAATGACAGCCAGAATTTCCATGACCAGATCAACCACAGCAGGTACATCGACTTCAGTCGGATTTGTTGTGCTCTTGGGCTGTACCGGTTCCTCTGTGAAAGGATCTTCTTTGACTGAGGGGAGGTGGAGGTGCTCGAGGCAGACGTCACTCGGGACTAGTCTCCGAGTGGATCCGAGTTTTGCTAACTCGTCAGCTGCTTGGTTCTTCAGTCTTGGAACATGGTGGAGCTCCAGACCTTCAAACTTCTTCTCCAGCTTCCTCACTGCATTGCAGTATGTGGTCATGGTGGGGTTCCTGACGTCCCACTCTTTCATCACTTGATTGACCACCAAATCCGAATCGCCGTAGACCATCAAGCGACGGACACCGAGTGAGATGGCCATGCGCAATCCGTAGAGGAGAGCTTCATACTCTGCCTCGTTGTTGGAGGAATCAAAGTGTATCTGCAACACGTATTTGAGCTTGTCGCCCTTTGGTGATATGATCACAACACCAGCGCCGGAGCCATTCAACATCTTAGACCCATCGAAGAACATTGTCCAATGAGCCGAGTAGATGTGGGTCGGTTGCTGTTGTTCTACCCATTCTGCTATAAAGTCGGCCAGGGCTTGAGACTTAATAGCTTTCTTGGCCTCGAACTTGATGTCACAGTACAGCATCTCCATTGCCCACTTCGCCACTCGGCCTGATGCGTCTCGATTGTGGAGAATTTCCGACAACGGAACATCAGAAATGACAGATACCGAGTGGTCTTGGAAATAATGAGCCACCTTCTTCGCAGTCATATAGATCCCATATATAAGTTTTTGATAATGGGGATACCTCTGCTTGGAAGGGGTCGGGACTTCGGAGACGTAGTACATTGGCCACTGAACTTTGTATGCTTTGCCTTCTTCTTCTCGCTCGACTGTAAGAACAGTACTGACAACTTGATTTGTAGCCGCGATATATAGAAGAAGGGGCTCTTTACTGAGCGGAGCAGTAAGAACCGGCTGGGTGGAAAGTAGGACTTTGAGGTCGTCGAATGCGACTTGGGCTTCGTCTGTCCACTCGAAGGTATCTGATTTCTTCATGAGTCGGTACAGAGGAAGTGCTTTTTCGCCGAGTCGACTGATGAACCTGCTTAAAGCCGCTAGGCAACCTGTGAGTCGTTGAACATCGTGTATTCTGACCGGCCTCTCCATTCGGACGATGGTCCCGATCTTTTCGGGGTTGACGTTGATCCCTCGTTCGGAAACGAAGAAACCGAGTGACTTTCCGCTGGGAACACCGAATGAACATTTGGCTGGGTTGAGCTTGATATCGTGCCTACGAAGGTTGGCGAATGTTTCTGCCAAGTCAGTCAGCAGGTCGGAACCTTTGCGTGACTTGACTACGATATCATCCATATGTGCCTCCACATTGCGACCGATCTGGTCGAGGAGACATTTTTGGATCATGCGCATAAAGGTAGCTCCTGCATTCTTCAGACCGAAAGGCATAGTGATGTAGCAGAAGCACCCGAATGGGGTGATGAAGGCTGTCTTTAACTCATCGGGACCATACAGACGGATTTGATGATAGCCCGAGTAGGCATCGAGAAACGACAGACGCTCGCAACCCGTAGTCGAATCGACAATTTGATCTATGCGGGGGAGCGGAAAATGGTCTTTCGGGCAGACCTTATTGAGGTGCTTGAAGTCGATGCACATTCGGAGCGACTTGTCCTTCTTGGGCACCATAACAACATTGGCGAGCCACTCGGAGTGGTGAACCTCGCGAATGAAGTTGGCTGCTAGCAGCTTGGCCACCTCTTCCCCGATTGCCTTCCTCTTGTGCGCGGCGGACCGGCGCAGACGTTCTCGGACAGGTCAGGCCGTGGGATCCACGTGCAGTCGGTGCTCAGCCAACTCCCTGGGTACACCTAGCATGTCGGAGGGTTTCCATGCGAAGATGTCCCAGTTATCACGGAGGAATTGGGTGAGCTCGGCTTCCTATTTAGGATCGAGGGTGGTGGAGATGTTCGTCGGGGCAGTAGTGGCGTCCGTCGGGTGGATGCTGACCTTCTTCATCTCTCCGCCGACTGAAATGCAGACTCTGAAGCTGGCTTCTTCGAGCGCATCAGGTCGGCGGGGTCGACTATTTTCTTGTACTCGTCCAGTTCGAGGACGGCCATCTGCTGGTCGGCAATCCTTGATCCCTGCTGCAGACACTCATCAGCTCGGTGCCGATTGTCTGTGATGATGATCACGCCTTTCGGGCCCGGCATCTTCAGCTTCAGGTACACGTAACATGGACGGGACATGAAGTGCACATACGCTGGGCGACCCAGAATCGCGTGATAAGCGCTCTGGAAGTCAACCACTTCGAACGTCAGTCTTTCCTTGCGGAAGTTCTTGTCGGAGCCGAAAACGACGTCCAACGCAATCTGGCCGAGTGATTTGGCCTTCCGTCCAGGGACGACTCCGTGGAACTGCATGCTGCTCTCGCTGAGTTTGGACATCAGGATGCCCATCCCCTTAAGGGTGTCGGCATACATGATGTTCAAGCCGCTGCCGCCATCCATGAGGACTTTGCGCAATCGGACTCCTTCTACCACCGGGTCGACGACCAGGGCCTGTCTTCCCGGGGTGGGTACATGTGCCGGATGATCCGACTGGTCAAAGGTGATCGCAGTCTGGGACCATTTGAAGAACTTGGGGTTGGAAGGGGTGGCCATGTTCACCTCTCGGTTCACCAGCTTCAGTCGACTCTTGCTCTCGACGTCAGCAAAAATCATCAGGGTGGTGTGGACCTGGGGGAACGGATCCTCCTTATCCTCCTCATCCTGTTCATGGTCCTTCTCACTCGGCTGCCCTTCGCTGAATCCCTGGATCAGGAGGCGACATTGTCGAGTGGTATGCTTCGCATATATGGGGTTGCCTTCTTCATCCATCTTCGTGTGCACCGGACAAGGCTGGTCCAGGATGGGATTGTTGAACGGCTTCTTCTTGGGGGTAAACTGCGCCTTCCCTTTGCCCTTGAACTTAGCATTGGTCATGGCTGCAGCCTCTGCTTGCGGTGTGGGCGGAGCTTTCTGTTTCTGCTTCCGAGTGTTACCTCCGTCAGCATCGCCGACTGTCTTGTTCTTGCCGCTCCGGATGCGGTCCTCCTCTTCGCCATTTGCATAGCGCGTCGCTATCTCCATCATCTTGCTCATGAAGATGTCGCCTGTCCGACCGAACTTTAAGTACAGCTCTCTGTACCGCACGCCTGCCTTGAAGGCGCAGACTGCTTGATGCTCGGTGACGTTCTCCACCGTGTGGTAGAGAGTTGTCCAACGCTGGATGAAGTCGCGCAGGGGCTCATTCGGCTTCTGGACACAGTGCTGGAGCTCCACAAGGCCTGCAGGGCGTTTGCACGTCCCTTCGAAGGTCCTGATGAATACTCGGGCCAGATCTGCCCAACTGTAAATGCTCGAGGGGGCCAACTGGTTTAGCCACGCTCGTGCCGAGCCATCGAGCATCGGAGGGAGGTGCTTCATAGCGACATGGTCGTCCCCTCCTCCGATCTGGACTGCCACTCGGTAGTCATCCAGCCATGTTTCCGGCTTGGACTCTCCTGTAAACTTACTGATTCCCGCTGCCAATCGGAAGTTGGGCGGGATGTCAGCCGAGCGGATGGCTCGACTGAAACACTCGGGACCGGACACGATGGCCCTGCTTCCACTCGGACGGTCCATGTCGTAACCATCACGGTGGGCTCGACCCCTGTCGACTCTTCGCTGGGCGATACGTCCTCTTGCGTCGGGTCTTGGGTCGTGAGTGTCGCCGACCGAACACCGATCATCATGATGTAGGGATCCATAGGGCCCACCCCACGGAGGGGTGCGTGAGCGGCGGCGATCTTCGTGAATCAAGGAACGGTTGTCACCCCTGTGGCGCTGATGGGATCCAGGGTTGTGAACCGACCGATGCGTGTTGGCGTGGACGGAACTATTGTAGATCCGGTTGTGCGACTGGGAGACTGCCGAATTCTGCTGATGCGCCGTGTGCAACAGGGCTCAGATCTGCTCGATCCCTCTACCAGCCTCTGAATCGGTCGGTTGGAGGGAATCGGCTATCTTGGCAGCAGCAGCCAAGTTGAGGAGGGGCGTGCGGAACAACTCTACGTTGCTCCGCCGAGTGTGTCGACTGGCAGAACGACGAGGTGGACGGCGCGCACCGGATGCTTCACCGACCTCGCGCTCGCTTCGACCAGCTTGACGGGGATCTTCATGGGTGTTGGCCATGTGAACTTCTGCTGCAGGCCCGCGGCCTGCGTACTCGGAAGGAAACTCAGTCGGAACTGAGCCCGAGTGCTGGGAACGCGGGGCAACCACAACAGACTCCAGAACTGCCACTTGAGAAGACGCGATCTGACGTGCTCGGGCATGCTGCACCCAACGTTGGAGACGCGGACGGCGGGACCGCTTGTTGCGGCGCATGATGGAGTTGCAGGTCGACAACGGAGCCGATTGTTGGAGAAGAAGAACGCCGCGGGCGCCAGCACGGAAGTGTGTGGCCCCGCGACGGGGAAGCGCCTCGACGTCGAGAGGTGCCTCCCGAAGCCACGCTGAATCGTCGACGGTGAAGGAGAGAGCGCCGAAGAAGATCTGGTGACCCATGCTCGAATCTCCACCAGACGACATGACGAAAGGAAGTAGACGCAAACTCGCCGGAAGTCGCTTAGACGCCTGCCCCACGGTGGGCGCCAACTGTCGTGGGTATAAGCCTGACAGTAGATGTGTAGGGTACGAATGAGATGGGCAGAGTCCTAGCTACGACGAGGTTGTATGAGTTCGGGCCCCTCTGCGGTGGAGGTAACAGCCCTATGTCTCAGTGCTCTCGGAGCTTGTTACCGAGTGTAATACGGAATACAATGATTTTCTAACCCTTCTACCAGTGGGGGAGGGCGGCTTATATAGAGTGCGCTGCCCTCCACAACGGTTCCGGTATAAGGGCGGAGTAGTGGGGATTGAATGCATACGTTACATGTAACGTATGCTCTAAATGCTAATAAATGCACCCGAAAACGTACGACCGTTTCCCTCCAGGGAGGTTACGATGTACCGAGTGTATCCAGTCGGTTAGCTTGGTATTCTCCGAATGTTGGTATCCGACTAGATGATATAGGACCTGTCCCCGACTGGATAATGGGGATTCCTTAATTCAGTCGGGGTACACTTAGGGTCTTGTCCTTTGTGTGGGGTAGTCCTTGGTTAGGACCTGTATGGCAGGCCTATGACCCTATCCTAGGACTATGACCCCATCACTATGCGTTTACGAGTTTCAGCTACATGAGCCATTTTTTCAAAAAGAGCTGCATGAGCCATACTTTTATACGTGTCGTATCAGACTTTTTTTCTTTTGTCTCGAAATAGGCTATCGCCCCGTTATATATATATATATATATATATATATATATATATATATATATATATATATATATATATATATATATATATAGCAACCACATGATACAACATGAAACCACTCATGGGGCAAAACATCACATCCACGCCCAAAAAAGAAAAGAAAGAGAAAATAATGCCAACACCGACGGCTTAACAAAAACAATAGTGACCCGCAACCGCTGCGTCTCCTCCGAAATATTTCCACCACGATCCAAGCATCTTGATCCATCGCGTACCAAGCAGCACCTTCACGAAGGATAATGACGACGATGACACTGCTGCCCGGACAGGTCCTAGGGTTTCCCCCGGTACGCTCCGAGGCGTGGGGAGGAGGCACACCCGACACCCTTCAGAAAGGAAGGGTGACACTCTCAAGCGTCACCGTGTCGGTGTCAAAAGACAAGGATTTCTCCCGACCCCCAAGCCACCACCCCCCGGACAATCAGAGACGGACCACTAAGCATGCCATCCACCAACAAACGCCACCTCGGTCTTGCAATCATCATCGTCGTCTCACCATGATCAACGTAGCAAGGCCGGTCAGTCTGAGGCGAACCACCCGAAGACACGATCTGACAGGGGGACAACCACACAGAAGGGGACTACCTCCACCGTCCAAGACGGTCGCCGTCCGGACACGACGACGAGAGCACACCGAACCATTGGAACCGGAGGGCAGCAGCAGCGCAGCCACCCGGAGGGCGTCCTCCACCGCCATCGGCGGGTGCCGACCGGACACAGCAGCCAGGACACACCAGGCCAAGAAGGCCCGGCCGAGCGCCGACCAAGTCCCGGGGCTCGTAAAGTCCCGGTGCCGTGCCGCTGAACGTAGGCCGCCACCGCCGCTACCCTCATGCAACCCAAAAGCTCAGCCGGGCATGGACAAGCTCGTGAAGCTCCCATCGTCACGCCGCAGCGATGCGATGTCAACGCTGCCATCCCCGCCGCAAACCAACCAGAGGCGACGAGGCAGGCCCGACCAGACCCAGATCGGGCCCGGGGGGGCAGATATGGGCCTGAAGGGCCGGATCGCTGCCACCGCTACCCAGCCACCAACGGCAGCACCACCGCCACCGAGACCATCCACGACGCACCAGGGGGAGCCCCGCCGCCGCGCCGGGCCGCTGCCGCCGAGACGCACCACCAAGCCCCAGGTTGCCCCGCACCACCCAAGCCACGAGGGGAAAGGCCGGAGTCCCGCCGCCACCGGGGCCGCCCGACCAAGGACCGGCGTGGCGCACCGGCGACGGCAGGAGGAGGGAGGGAAGGGAGGGGCGAGCGGGCGAGAGGGTGGGGGGCGCGGCCCGACCGTCGCGGGGGCGGCGTGGGGTCGCGGGAGAGGAGGAGGGGGAGAGGGGGCGCGGATCCGAGGGCCCTGGGTCGACGGAGTGGGAGGGAAGGAGGGGGAGAGGGGGAGGGGGCGGGGCCGGCCGCCGCCGGCGACAGCGGGGGGAGGGAGGAGGGGCCGACTTTTTTTCGTTTTAAAAAGAGAAAAATGTGCATAGCGTGGGTACCTACCTTCTGAGATCTTTTGAGCGATAAATGGTACAAGTTGTCCAGCACGAGAGTCTCCCCCAATGTAGAGAGGGTTTGCGAGGAACTCGGGACGGTCAGTGAACCACTAGACGTTGTCACACGGATTACACCGAATTAGTACACGATCCCTCAAAAAGAGCTAAATCAAATTAGACTAATTAGTGGATCAGAGCAGCCACTGTACCTTGATGAGGAGTTCATGGAGCTGCAACGAGGTAGATACTTCCCCAACATCGTAGCCTTGGGGTCGTCTTGAAAATGAAAACCCTGCCCCGACCGGCGTATCGACGAAAAGGATATTGGCCACCTGCATATACAGATGGACGCCGTCAACACAACACACGGGCATGAAATGAACCGGCATTGCATGCGTACGTACGTATGCAAGAAACAGAACCGACCTTTGTCCATGAGTAGGGGTTGAGTTGCAGGCGCGGCACGGTGCCGTTGTAGGGCTCTGGGACGAATTGGAACGGGCCTGCAGTCGCCGTCCACATGCATGGAACAATATGATGTCAGGAGAGCAATGCCATTGGCGTGGCGAGTCAACGGTTGAGAATGCAAGCTAGACGTACCGATCTCCAAGGCGAGGCCGCTGAGCACCGAGCAGCGGTCGCCGCCGGTGAGCCAGAGGAGGAAAGGGGCGTCCTCCGCGCCGGCCTCGGACTCGACGAAGTAGTAGAACAGCTCCGTGCCGTTCTCCTCGTCCACCTCCACGTACCTTGAGTTGAGAAGCGACGGCAAAACTTAGCCAATGGGGTCGGTCGATCAAGGTGATCCGTCTTGCTGCGTGGAAAAAATAGCCGAAGAAGGAGGCGGGAAATGGGTACCCGGTCTCGAGGTGGAAGGGGAGGCGGCCATGGAACCCGGGGAGGCTGTTCACCACCTTGGAGCTGGAACTCGAGGCTGCGGCGGCGGCGGCGACGGCGACGGCGAGCAGCCGTGGCGGGGTCGGCGCGAGTGCGAGGAAGAGGCAGAGCGGCAGGAGCAGCCGCCGGATCATTCTCGGAGATGGTGGTGGCTTCGGTTCCTTGTGCTCTGTTTTTGTTGCTCTCTGCAAGAGGCTGAGACAACAAGGCACCACCTTGTGTAGATGCCAGCAAAGCAGAAGGACATCTGCATGAGGCTTTTTCAAACGATGCTTCTTGTATGGAAGTTTCTAAAACTTATCTATAATTTAGTCTCATTCATTTAATAAATAATAATAATAAATAAAGTAATACAATCCTTGTCAACACACACGCATCTTATGGTATCATATTTAATGATTATAAAAAAGTAAATGAGACATAACTAAAACTCAGCTAGATGAGTTCTAACAAAACCGTTTTGGTATTATGTACTTATAATACTAGTGCGCATGATCAGCACTCTTATCTCTTTCTTGACAGCCATATTAGATTGCTAATCAATATCATGTGTCAGGCGTGGCTAGTTGTCTCACGCAAAAGAATTGGATCTGATCAATCTCAAGATTCGTCATCACACAACCCGCCAAAAAAAAAAGTCAAAACGCGCACAGTATGTGCAGTATTGTAAGCGATCACGCAGCACCCAGGACAGGCAAAAATGTACTATTGTGTATGACTGAACAATTGATTCTTAAAAACAAATTGTATGACTGAACAGTTTAAACTTTGATCATTTGTTTTGCACGTTCAAAAATATTACAAAATTGCAATCAAGAGACGGTCGCCTCTAATACTTCTTTTCTAAGAAAGGGGTCTCCCCCGCCCCATTTTATTAATGAAACAGCAAAGAGAAACAGAACCAAGCAGGTTCACAAGCTAATACTTCCTCCATTCCTAAAGACAAGTATTTTAAATTTTTTATTATGGACTATATATGGATGTATATAGATATACTTTAGAGTATAGATTTGTTTATTTTGATTCGTATGTAGACCGTAGTAGAATCTCTAAAAGACTTGTATTTAAAAATGAATGGAGTACATATCTTATGGGTTAATTTCGTGCCAAACAATCTTCATGCCATCAGATAATCGCTAGCTAATAAGCACGCCTTATATTTGAACAATGGAGGATATCTTTGTCAAACATGTTTAGTTATCCAACGAAGTCTCTTGCACATTTCCAAACCTACTTTAGTCTACTTTGGCTTAATTTACACCCCAAACTTTAATACCGCTTACAAACACATAAAATGTAATAGAAACGAAAAAAAAAATCAAGCCATCAGGACATATGGAGAGGCAATCGCGTTTCAAACTTCAGGCCATCAGGACATATGAAGAGGCAAAATCATGTCCAGCAACAGTGGCAAAAGATTTGACCATTTTTCATGATAGTAGAACTGAAAAGATCAATTGCATGAACGCCAAGAATGTGTTGGCCATTTTTTCTCGGACAACAGCATACCAAGAAACCAGAAAAGCATTTACTCTATTCTGGTTTGTTCATCAGCAGAATCACAACCAACACACATGCACAAGCATGAATCCCCCCTTTTCCTCGACACCGTATATATCATCTACACGCCCAAGAGGACAATCATGGGTTCCAATGGTTCCAGTTCGTGTTACATAGGATCAACAACTGTAGTTCCAAACTCGGCGATTTTACTTGTACAGCTGAATTGGCCATCAGAATTGCCAACATGAACTGGGATTAGCTGATCAAATCAAACGACACTAAAAGTCACCATATATGTATCTGTCGCGCCCACCTCAGTAAAGCTTGGTGAACTCCGCCGTCTGGTTAGGCTCCCCAAGCCTGAAGGCGTCCCTCTCGATCAGGACCTGCAAGGAGCTCATTATCTTGACCAAGGATGCCCAGACCACCGGCGCGCAGAAAAACGCATACGCGAACACCGCCAACGCCCTGACGACACCGTTCATGTACCAGGGGCATGCCATCACAAAGAGCGTGCCGATGAGCCCAAACCATGTCGTGAGAACAGCAAGGGGGTGGAGGAGGAAGAAGTTGATGACGATCAAGGAGAGGGAGAAAGAACCGAGCAGGTATAGTGGCCAGCCTAGCAGCGGATGGACGGTCCGTGGGACGAGGAAGAAGGGAATGGTGTAAGCTGCGAGTATGGACCATGCCACCACTACTCTGAGGGTGGTGAGTAGGAACATCGTGCTTTTCTCCATTCTCCGGTTGTAGCACAGCTTCGACAAGCTAGGACGTGCGAGCCGGTTCACTGCGATGACTCCAATGTACAGTAGAGCCTGGAATAGTGCCATTGGTATCTCTGATGAATACCTGTTTTGCACCAAGTTCAAACATTGTCAGAAAAATGTAAGTGATGATGTGTTTCCGAATTATTCTACATGGCAATTGATGATGCTCCTTTACCCATACGAATTTTTAAGGGCATCACACATTCATAACCCCTACTTTACAGAATTCTATTCTATCCTAAAAGATTAAAAAAAGCATCACAACCCGCTGTTATTCTAAGAAGACAGACAGCGATTCCCGAAAAACATGCGACCAATCACATCAGTACACAATGAGTGCTACTTATCATTTGACAAAACAGCCTTTTCTTATATGGCATGCAAGGTTACTATCAGAGTTTGATAATGTAAGAGATATGGATGACAAAGTTTCTAAAGAAACTACCCACCCTAGGTTTTCACGACGTTGTTCATGCCAAGAAAGCCCCAGAGGTAAAACTGGCCAAGACCACCAGTACCATGGCTTCATCCATGGAGCACTTGGAAATGTGACCACACTATTCGGTCCACATGGAATACTCCAACGGAGCTTTAAATCTGAAAGAAGTGTAGTTCATCAGTCTTAGCCAAGAAAATGCATAGGCATATTGAATAATGGTATTACCGGTAGTCATACTCACAATAATAAGATGCATCCATCTGATAGCCTAGAGGAAGGCGATAATTTCCATCAAGTTTGGTACCATTAGCTGGTGGATGGAACATTGGTTGATCAAGCAAGTCTGGGAAATAGCTAGCAAGAAAGCCCTGATCTGCGCCATCTGGATTTTCACGCCCAACAGCTAGCTCATGTAGCATGTTCTTAAAAACATCCATAGAGGGCTAGAAACAAAAGAAATAGATCAATAAGAATAGTCGTGATTTTCGTAAAAAAAAAAGCAGAAAGAAAATCATTAATAACTGTGAGAATGTCAACAACAATTGTGTTGGTACATAATAAAGGGGTTTCAATGTTTTAGAACCAAGACCAGTCCTTCTACACAACTTTGTACTAAATCAGCTGCAATTTATATGGACCGAAGGGAGTACGTAAGTTAATCTACACAATACATAATTGACAACTTGTGCATCACACGTCTTGGACAACTACATTTATGTTCTGAAAAAGGCCCACAAAGAAAGTACTCCCTCCGTTTTTATTTACTCTTCATATTAGAGTTGACTTCATAAAGTTTGACCATTGTTTATAGAAAAGAATATAAATATTTACCATAAGAAATCTATATGATGTGAAAGTACATTCAATAATGAATCTAATGGTATTGATTTGTTATTGTATATGTTAATATCTTTGTCTACAAACTTTGTCAAAGTTTACAAAGCTTGACTTTGACCAAAGCTAATACGCGGAGTAAATAAAAATGGAGGGAGTACAATCTACAATCCCTATAAAATTTGTGAAATCCATTGTCAGCTTCCAGCTTCAAAGTTCAAACAGAACTAGGTAAACAAACAAATTGTACTAAACAAGTTGACAACAGAACTACAAAGATCTATATTTAACCTAACAGAACAAATAAGGTAGTACGAAGTTTCAAATGACAACTAGATCACTCCTAAGCTGAAGTACTGAACAACAAACAGAGCATCCATAATCAATCTCAAAAGTTTTGTTCATAACAATTGCAAATAGCAAAGCAATAAACCAATTTTAGATATATAAAAAAAAAATTAACGGAAGAAAGGAGATGTGTGTTGATTTAGTAACCCTACCTTCAGTACAAAGAGGCCTGTATGGAAGATGCAAGGGTTGATGAAGACAGCACAGAAGTGGCCACACTGAAATAATTCATCAGTGTTCTGGAGAAACATATTGTCAGAGTCTAGCATAACAACTCGATCATACGAAACTAAGCTCCAAGCATACAACTTGTTTAAGGTCAACTTGAATCGTGAGTTGAAGTTTTCTTGTTTTTCATAAGGATTCTTCAAATTATCCACAGAGACCACCTTCACACCATCATCTTTCCTACAGAAACAGTTGGAGATGCATAAATAAATAACAGAATCAAGACTCTGCATGCCAAAAAAAGGTACTCCCTGTGTAAACTAATATAAGAGTGTTTAGATAACTAAAATAGTGATCTAAACGCTCTTATATTAGTTTACGGAGGGAGTACATTCCAGATTTAAGCATATTTAACAGAAATTTGTGTATGTTGCGTGTTTTGCTTCAGAGTACATGTGAACTCTAACAGTGGCATGAGGCATCACAAGAAAATACCTTCAGTTATTTATTTATGCATTAGTAGCACCGGATCAGATGTAGTAAGCTTCATAACCCGAAACAACTTCAACTTCAAGTAATATTTTCGTATTAGATTCAATCGGTTGTCCATGTATTAAAGCCCACTTACAGAAATGCCCAGACTCAACAACACTTTACAGGCTGATATTCGCTGGAACAGGGGAGAAAGCTTTGGATCCGATATAGAGAAAACTCTCGCCAATTCCGCAAAACAAAGCTAGGATTTTCTGAAAGCATAATCTCGTAGGCAAGGACTAACAAGCCATAGCAGAGATAAATCAACCTAGTCTGACCTCCAGATGTGGCCACTTAAACCAGGACAAGACGTATATGCCCAACTGAAAATACATTTTTACAACTATAAGCAGTCACAATCAGTTAACAAGTACTCCCTCCGTCCCATAATATAACAGCGTTTTTGACACTAGTCTCATAATATAAGAGCGTTTTTGACAATAGTGTAGTGTAAAAAATGCTCTTATATTGCGAGACGGGGGGAGTAGAAGTTGTAGAACGTTGACTGGTCAAACCTTGCGAGTTTCAGCAAATAACTAACAGAAGCACCAAATCAGTGGTCTAACACGAACTGTTCTACAGCGAAGAAATACTGGTTAACAAACTCAGTATTTCTGGAAATTCGCAGCCCAGGTCTCGCAATTTATCCACGAATATTTCAAAACGCAGATGATGTATTATTCCTAACAAACTCCAATGACTTTGTGCCGCTGAATCAACATGCACATGAGAGCTACCGACTGAATGACAGTAACCACTGGAGAAGACCATTTCCAAGAAGCAAGCAAGTTAACATATACTGTATCTCGTCTGTGCATCGGGAAGTACTGGAAGAAACAGTAACCAACAGGACAATGCGAAAATGATCCGCGCGCAAAAACTGTTCACAGAAATGCAAGATAAAACTGTAAGAAACTTTACATATTTCAGCAACAGAAGAGCGCCACCTTTAATACCGGATACCCAAATGTGTATTATGTTGTAAGAGTTGTACCGAAAGAAAATCGAATCTGAACCTAATAAGATGAGGAGAAAGACGAATATCCATACCCTGTACCATCAAATCAATCAAATAATAATTATGAATCGGCGTTGGGTAGCAACGAAGGCGTTTCACTGAGCACCCAAAGTTCAGATGAAAGAGCACACGAAGGGGGGTCGAATCAAATACGGCGTGGAACTACCCAAGTTAGTACTGAAAGAAGATAGATGTAGCTACAAATATGCAGCAAGCAAGCAACGAACCAAGCCATAAGTCAACCAGTGAGGCAATAGGAGGTTGAAGAAACAGAAACACTCGAGCAACCAAGCTAGGCATCATATATCCACTCAATAGTCAATAGTCAATAGGGAGGAGGGGGGTGAAATTTTTGGCACCAGCCAACGATCCAAGGGAGGAAGACGACATGAGGGGAGTGGGGGAGGGGCTTACAGCGCCTGGACCCAGCTGGGCGGGACGTCGAGCGAGGCGATCACGACGCGATCGGCGTCGGCGCCGAACCCGCGGAGCGAGCGCATCATGACGCGCGTGGCCACGTAGAACTCGTAGTCGCGGGGCGTGCCCATGTACATCATCGCCGCGTAGGCGTGCCGGCGCGGCCCGGGCGCCCCGACGGCCGCCCTGCCATCCTCCTCCGCGGCCAGCGCCCCCGCCGCCGCCCACAGCACGAGGAGCCACCGCAGCCCCGCGAGCCGCGCCATGCCGCCCGGGAGCCTCCCGCGGGCCAGATCTAGCTGCGAGCCGGGATCGCCGCGGCGGATGCAGGGGCCCGTGGCATCACCCGGCGGCGGCGGCCGGCGGGCGGCGGAGGGGCGCGCCGCGGGAATGGGCGGGGGGAGGGGTCGGTGGCCGCCGGTGAGCTGTCTCGGGGGCTGGAGCTGGGGCGGCGGTGGTGGCTCTTTGTTTTTGTCTCTCCCCCGTGATTGCAGGCGGAGGCAGGCAGGTTGGCTTCCGAGAGACGGGACGGGGGTGGGAAAGGTGGAGCTTTTTCTGAGTAGCAGAGGAGAGGAGACGGCGAGCGACGAGAATGGAGCTGCTCAGCTCAAGTAGGAGTACAGCTTCGTAGTACCCCACGTAGACTGGTACAGTGCACGCGGCACGTGGAAGGCCGGGGTTAGTTCTGCCTGATCATGCTGGCCGGTTGCTTCAGGTGGGGTTAACCCTGGTCAGGTCAGTCTCGGTCACGTTAGTCAAGGCAGAGCTCGTCGGTTTTATCATAAACTTTATAAACCACATGTGAAGTCTCATCAGCATGTGTTTTTGCCAGAATATGTGAGACTAGTGCGGCATCACATTCAACCTAGAGTTTAGAGTTTAGTGGTTGCATGTATCTCAAACTAAGGACAACTTCACGGGCCGACTTATTTCGTGAGCCGTCGTCGTCACAAAAGTAATGACATAACGCGTCGATCCATTTTCAAAACGCGTGCGCATCGATTCATTTTCAGTTCAAATTTAGGACTGAAATGCGTCAGCGCGGACGCGCGCGTCCTCTTGGTGTCCATCTCAACCATCGCGGTCAACATAATTTATGACATTCGTCCTCCTCGGGCCCATGCTTCAGCGATCGTGGTCGGTTTTTTTTAATTCGAGCGTGCGGTGGGGTTCGGCCATCTGCTTCCAGAACCCTCCCCCTTTTCATCTCGCCATCCCTTTATTTCCTCGTCGACGACCCAACAACCATGGACAACGGCGACAACCTCATTGTCTATGCCTGCGCAATGCTCTCAGAGGAGGTCGCCAACCTGCAGGCTAAGAGGGCGATGTGCCAGGCGCACGAGCGCGCCAGTGCTAATGCCCGGCTTCGCCCAGAACACCCTC
Source organism: Hordeum vulgare subsp. vulgare (assembly GCF_904849725.1). Classification (NCBI taxonomy): domain Eukaryota; kingdom Viridiplantae; phylum Streptophyta; class Magnoliopsida; order Poales; family Poaceae; genus Hordeum; species Hordeum vulgare. Next base: position 594,737,259 of record NC_058519.1, on the reverse strand, counting down.
GTCGTCTAACCCTGTGCGCTGCTTCCGGAGGAGGCCGCCTACCTTCATGTTAAGATACCGCTGCGCCTGGCAAACAAGCGCCCCTGTGCTGCATCACTGCCGACACCAGCACTACCCGCTCCGGCACAGCCCGACCTTGCCGCCGCCGCCGAGGACACATAGGTTTTTTTTTCGTTTATAATGTAACGCGTGGACTTCAGCCGGCCTTCATGGTTGGCTTTCAATATTTAATTATGCGTGTTTTATATATTATTTTCGCACGCTGACAAAAATGCATCGAGCCAACGTTGGGCGCATGCGTCGACCCAAACGTCGAAACGGACATTTGTGTCCGTTGGACCGACCCAAACGAACAAAATCGTCGTCTGTTTGGGTAGGTCCGTTGGAGTTGCCCTAAAATACATTTAAATACGAGGTACAGGTTTTGTCGTGGGTTAACTGGTTTGGTTTAAGGAGGGATGGAAAAAATCGATTGGTTTAAGGAGGGATAGAAAAAAAAATCGGTGAAACTGTGCTGGTACCGACGGGGATCTGCCGTGGTCGAACCATCACGACAGACGGCAGATCTTCTTTAATAATAGAGATTCGTTTCTTCTATAAATAATTTTGGACGAAGGAAGTGTTGTTTTGGACATTCAAGTTTGATCATTTATTGTTGAAATAAGATTATATGGAGGGCTTTCATGTTTTTTGATGATTTGGGTGGTTTGATGTGGTCGAAAATGAAATGTTAAATGGTTGCATGGGAAGTTTGATGATGTGAATGATGTGCATGTGTCAGAAAGTGAAGAGTTGATTGATTGTAGGTGCTTGATGACCTGAATGACTTGTATGTACATTCAAATGAAAAGTGACATATGCGAAATACATAATCTAAAATGATGAATATAGTAACATGTGTTAAAAAGTTTCACATTTGTCTTTTTTGCACAGATTTCATTTTAACGTATTTTGTTTTGAGAATTTACACACTTGTGTATTATACCTTCATCTATCTATGTAAAAAAATCTAAAATATTAAAATACTATTAAAATACGAATTTTCATGAAATTTAAAGTTTGAATTTAAAGGCCTCCATGAAGCTCGGGAGTCAAAAGCAATTTCCTCTACTCAACAGGCTATAAACTGCTCCACATCAGCATAATCATGCGTGGAGGAGAGACGGGGTGCTTAATCTGCCCATAATAATGCATAAGTATGATTTGATCAGAAAAACGCAAGGCGGTGACAAAATGCACAATTAACGCTTAGCATTTTTCCCACACCTTTACAGATGTGATTCTTTTGCAAAATTTAGAAGAAAAAAAATCAATGATTATTGACAAAACATCACCAGCCCAGCCTAATGAAACTCTGGATGAGTCTTCGTTGGAACCTACAAGAAATCAGCTGCCCGATTATGAAAAGAAAAAAGCATATTCTACAAAAGAAGGCACTCATTGCAGACTGAGCCATACTCTCTCAGCAAGTGAAGCGCATTTTTTTTAAAGAATACCTCGGTCTGTGCACCAAAAAGATGCATGCGGCCTTTCTATTTTAAAAGAAAGCAAGCGAAGTTCATAGCCCTTATGGGTTAATTCAGTGCATTGGCGGCCATTGACCAGACACACACTTCATAGTTGGTATTTTGTATCCGTGTATCACATATCGGATACCCTATATTCATATTACACATGCAACATTGAGCTACTTTACATGATCAAACATCAGACAATAAAAACGGATCCAATGAACACAAGATCGGCTGCAAAACGGGCACCAAACATCACCCGAAAGATCATTTTAAGTTCACCAGAGGGGGAGGGGCGAGATCACCACTTCCTCGCCGCGCCTTTGCCCTTTCGGTCGTCGGCGCATCTATAGCCGTCCGCGGTTGTGGGAGGGTCTTAGTCGTCGGAGGAGGAGGTGCGGTTGTAGCCGTCTTCAACGTCGGAAACGGAGAGGACGATGAGCCCCTTCATCTGACGAACCGTCCTGTCCGGCTCCCGCTTTAACTTGGCGACCCGGACCGCCTCCGTTGTTGCATCCTTCGTCGCGTGCTTCAACTGCTCAATAGCAAGCCGGAGCGCCTTGGCGTTCTTCCGTCGGAGGCGGCGAGCGTTCGTCTCCGCCATCACGAGGGACCGATGGTACACCCATGTGAGGAGGCGTTCATCCTCGTCGGGCTCCGTCGGCATCCCCCGACGGTGGCGCGCGAATTGCTCTATCGTTTCCCTCTCCTTTGTCCGTTGCCTCTCGCGGCACACGGCACGCGCCTCCAAATCCGAAGTGCACGTACGGACCGACGACGCGGGCACTAGCACCCACTGCTGCCCCGCGTGGAGGAGCGGTCGACAGGGAAAGGAGACGATGTGAGGCTGATACCGACTGCGCTGTCCTGCCAGTGCTACGCGCGTGTCGGGAGGGTCCAGCTTCGGACCGGCACGGAAGCTGCGGTTGCGAGTGTTCACCTTAGACCGCTCCAAATCAATGTGAAGGGTCAGCTCCTCGTCATAGTCGACGTCGGAGCCGGAACGAATACCGAAGCTCAACATTAGAGTGGATGGGATCGGAATCGGAGAAGGAGAGGAAATGACGGAGCGAGAGAGAGTGAGGTCAGGTTCAAAGCGAGGCACGTGAAGTGACATTTTTATGAGACAACAATGGGGTCTGTGGTGGGTGATACGTCCATTTTGCATCATGTTTTCATGTTGATATATATCGCTTCTTTGGTTGTTATTTCACTTCACGGTATAATTCTTATGCCTTTTCTCTCTTATTTTACAAGGTTTACATGAAGAGGGAGAATACCGGCAACTGGAATTCTAGCCTGAAAGTGAAGCAAAGTTGGGATACCTATTCTGCGCAACTCCAAACGCCGTGAAAATCAACGGGGATTTTTTTCCCGATTTATCAAAAATACTGGGCCGAAAAAGTGCCAGAGGGGCACCAGGGGTGCCCACAAGCCTGCACGGCGCGACCACCCCCCCAGGCCGCGCCATGAGGGCTTGTGGGCAGCCCACTGGCCTACTGGCTCCCCTCTTTTGCTATATGGAGGGTTTCGTCCAGGAAAAAATCACAGAGGAGCTTTTTCGTGATTTCGCCGTCGCCACGAGGCGGAACTTGAGCAGAACCAATCTAGAGCTCCCGCAGGACGATCCTGCCGAGGAAACTTCCCTCATGGAGGGGGAAATCGTCGCCATCGTCATCACCAACACTCCTCTCATCGGAGGGGACTCGTCACCATCAACATCTTCATCAGCACCATCTCATCTCCAAACCCTAGTTCATCTCTTGTAACCAATCTCCGTCTCGCGACTCCGATTGGTACTTGTAAGGTTGCTAGTAGTGTTGATTACTCTTTGTAGTTGATGCTAGTTGGATTACTTGGTGGAAGAGTTTATGTTCAAATCCTTGATGCTACTCATTACACCTCTGATCATGATTATGATTATGCTTTGTGAGTAGTTACTTTTGTTCCTGAGGACATGGGATAAGTCATGTTAATAATAGGCATGTGAATTTGGTATTCGTTCGGTATTTTGATATGTTGTATGTTGTTTTTCCTCTAGTGGTGTTATGTGAACGTCGACTACATAACACTTCACCATTATTTGGGCCTAGAGGAAGGCATTGGGAAGTAGTAAGTAGATGATGGGTTGCTAGAGTGACAGAAGCTTAAACCCTAGTTTATGCGTTGCTTCGTAAGGGGCTGATTTGGATCCACTAGTTTAATGCTATGGTTAGACTTTGTCTTAATTCTTCTTTCGTAGTTGCGGATGCTTGCGAGAGGGGTTAATAATAAGTGGTATGCTTGTCCAAGTAAGGGCAGTACCCAAGCGCCGGTCCACCCACATATCAAACTATCAAAGTAATGAACGTGGATCATATGATCATGATGAAACTAGCATGATAGAAATTCCCGTGTGTCCTCGAGAGCGTTTTTCCTCCTATAAGACATTGTCCAGGCTTGTCCCTTGCTACAAAAGGGATTGTGCCACTTTACTGCACTGTTGCTACTTTTGTTACTTGTTGCTTGCTACGAATCATCTCACCACACAATCACTTGTTACCGACAATTTTAGTGCTTGCAGATTTTTCCTTGCTGAAAACCACTTGTCAGATCCTTCTGCTCCTTGTTGGGTTCGACACTCTTACTTATCGACAGGACTACGATTGATCCCCTATACTTTTGGGTCATCAAGACTCTTTTCCGGCGCCGTTGCCAGGGAGTGAAGCGCCTTTGGTAAGTGGAACTTGGTAAGGAAACATTCATATAGTGTGCTGAAATTTATTGTCACTTGTCACTATGGATACTAATCCTTTGAGGGGCTTGTTCGGGGTATCTTCACCTCGAACGGAAGTAGAAAGAGTTGCTCCTCAAGTTGCTGCACCTACTGAAAATATTTGCTTTGAATTTCCTTCGGGTATGCTTGAGAAACTGCTGGCTAATCCTTTTACAAGAGATGGAACATCACATCTAGACTTGCATCTCATCTATGTGGATGAAGTTTGTGGTTTATTAAGCTTGCAGGTGTGCCCGAGGATGAGGTCAAGAAGATGGTCTTTCCTTTATCTTTGAAGGATAAGGCGTTGACATGGTATAGGCTATGTGATGATACTGGATCATGGGACTACAATCGGTTGAAATTGGAATTTCATCAAAAGTTTTATCCTATGCATTTAGTACATCGTGATCGAAATTATATTTAAAATTTTTGGCCTCATGACAGAGAAAGCATCGCTCAAGCTTGGGGGAGGCTTAAATCAATGTTATATTCATGCCCCAATCATGAGCTCTCGAGAGAAATTATCATTCAGAACTTCTATGCTCGGCTTTCTCATGATGATCGCACCATGCTTGACACTTCTTGTACCGGTTCTTTTATGAAGAGAGATATTGACTTCAAATGAAATTTATTGGAGAGAATTAAACGCAACTCTGAAGATTGGGAGCTTGAAGAAGGTAAGGAGTCGGGTATGAATTTCACGTTTGATTGAGTTAAATCCTTTGTTGAGACAAATACTTTTTGTGACTTTAGCGCTAAGTATGGACTTGACTCTGAGATAGTAGCTTCATTGTGTGAACCCTTTGCTGCTCATATTTATCTCCCCAAAGAGAAGTGGTTTAAATTTCATCCTCCTTTAGAAGTCAATGTAGTTAAACCCACTCTAGTTGAAGAGAGAGTCATTGCCTATAATGATCCTGTGGTACCCAGTGCTTACATTGAGAAACCATCTTTCCTTGTTAGGATAAAGGATCATTCCAAAGCTTCAACTGTGATACGTAGAGGCTATATTAGAACACCTACACCCCCCTGAGCAAATTAGAGTTGAACCTAGCATTGCTATTATCAAAGATCTTCTGTCTGAAGAAGTTGAGGGACATAATATTCACTTTTGTGAAGATGCTGCTAGAATTGCTAAACCTCACGTTAGAGACAAACATAGGCCTGTTGTTGGCATGCTTGTGGTTTCTGTTAAGATAGGAAATCATTGTCATCATGGTTTATGTGACTTGGGTGCTAGTGTTAGTGCAATACCTCAATCCTTATACGATGAAGTCAAAGATGAGATTGCACCTGTAGAGATAGAACCTATAGATGTCACTATTCAGCTTGCCAATAGACATACTATCTGCCCTGTGGGAATTTTTAGGGATGTTGAAGTCTTGTGTGGTAAAACGAAGTATCCTGCTGATTTCCTCGTTCTTGCTACCGCACAAGATAGCTTTTGTGCCATCATATTTGGTAGACCTTTTCTCAATACTATCAATGCTCATATTGATTGTGAGAAGCAAATTGTCACTATTGGCTTTGAAGGTGTGTCTCATGAGTTCAATTTCTCCAAGTTTGGTAGACAACCTCATGAAAAGGAGTTGCCTAGTAGGGATAAAACTATTGCCTTAGCCTCTATTGTCGTGCCTCCTACTGATCCCTTAGAGCAATACTTGCTTGAGCATGAAAATGATATGCATATGGATGAAAGGGATGAAATGGATAGAGTTGTCTTAGAACAATATCCTATCCTTAAGAATAATCTGCCTGTTGAACTACTTGGGGATCCACCCCCACCAAAGGGTGATCCCGTGTTCGAGCTTAAACAGTTGCCTGATACTCTTAAGTATACCTATCTTGATGAAAAAGAGATATATCATGTTATTATTAGTGCTAGCCTCTCGGAGCATGAAGAAAAGAAGTTACTAAAAACTCTAAGGAAGCACCTGCTGCTATAGGATATACTCTTGATGATCTTAAGGGCATTAGTCCCACTCTATGCCACAACAAGATTAAAACTGATCCTGAATTCAAACCAGTTGCTGATCATCAAAGGAGATTGAATCCTAAGATGAAAGAAGTAGTAAGAAAAGAAATACTAAAGCTCCTGGAAGCAGGTATCATCTATCCTGTTGCTCATAGCGATTGGGTGAGTCCGGTGCATTGCGTTCCTAAGAAGGGAGGCATCACTGTTGTCCCTAATGATAAGGATGAGTTGATCCCACAGAGGATTATTACTGGCTATATGATGGTGATTGATTTTAGGAAGTTGAATAAGGCCGCTAGGAAAGATCATTACCCTCTGCCTTTTATCGACCAAATGCTAGAAAGACTATCCAAACATACACACTTCTGCTTTCTAGACGGTTATTCAGGTTTCTCCCAAATACCAGTTACACAATCTGATCAGGAGAAAACCACTTTCACCTGCCCTTTCAGTACCTTTGCTTATAGACGTATGCCTTTTGGCTTGTGTAATGCACCTGCCACATTTCAAAGATGTATGATGGTTATATTCTCTGACTTTTGTGAAAAGATTGTTGATGTTTTCATGGATGACTTCTCCGTTTACAGGTCTTCCTTTGATGATTGCCTCAGCAACCTTGATAGAGTCTTGCAGAGATGTAAAGACACCAATCTTGTCTTGAATTGGGAGAAGTGCCACTTTATGGTTAATGAAGGCATCGTCTTAGGACATAAAATTTCTGAAAGAGGTATTGAAGTCGATAAGGCTAAGGTTGATGCAATCGAGAAAATGACATACCCAACAAATATCAGAGGTATAAGAAGTTTCCTTGGTCATGCTGGTTTCTATAGAACGTTCATTAAAGACTTCTCTAAGATTTCTAGGCCTCTTAATAATCTCTTGCAAAAGGATATTCCTTTTGTTTTTGACGATGATTGTGAGGAAGCCTTCGAAATACTTAAGAGGGCTTTGATAACTGCACCTATTGTTCAACCACCTGACTGGAACCTACCCTTTAAAATCATATGTGACGCTAGTGATTATGCTGTTGGTGTTGTTCTAGGGCAAAGAGTTGATAATAAGTTGAATGTTATTCACTACACTAGTAAAACTCTAGACAATGCCTAGAGAAACTATGCTACTACGTAGAAGGAATTTTTAGCAGTCGTGTTTGCATGTGAAAAGTTCAGGTCTTACATAGTTGATTCCAAAGTCACTATTCACATTGATCATGCTGCTATTAAGTACCTCATGGAGAAGAAGGACGCTAAACCTAGACTTATCATATGGGTTCTCTTGCTACAAGAATTTGATTTGCACGTTGTCGACAGAAAGGGTGCTGATAACCCAGTAGCAGATAACTTGTCTAGGTTGGAGAACGTTCTTGATGACCCACAACCTATTGATGATAGATTTCCCGATGAGCAATTGAATGTCATCAATGCTTCACGTAGTGCACCATGGTATGCTGACTATGCAAACTATATTGATGCCAAATACATACCACCTAGTTTCACGTACCAGCAAAAGAAGAAGTTCTTCTTCGACTTGAGACACTACTTTTGGGATGATCCTCACCTTTATAAGGAAGGAGTAGATGGTGTTATTAGACGTTGTGTACCTGAACATGAACAGGGACAGATCCTACAGAAGTGCCACTCCGAGGCCTACGGAGGACACGATGCGGGAGATAGAACTGCACACAAGGTATTGCAATCAGGTTTCTATTGGCCCACTCTCTTCAAGGATGCCCGTAAGTTTGTCCTGTCTTGTGACGAATGTCAAAGAATAGGTAATATTAGCAAACGTCAGGAAATGCCTATGAACTATTCACTTGTCATTGAACCATTTGATGTCTGGGGCTTTGATTATATGGGACCTTTTCCAAAATCCAACGGGTATACGCATATCTTAGTTGCTGTTGATTACGTCACTAAGTGGGTAGAAGCTATCCCCACTAGTAGTGCTGATCACAACACCTCTATCAAGATGCTGAAAGAAGTTACCTTCCCTAGATTTGGAGTCCCTAGATATCTAATGACCGACGGTGGTTCACACTTCATTCATGGTGCTTCCCGTAAAACGCTTGCTAAGTACGATGTCAATCATAGAATTGTGTGCCCCTATCACCCTCAGTCCAGTGGTCAAGTAGAGCTAAGCAAGAGAGAGATTAAACTAATTCTACAAAAGACTGTCAACAGGTCTAGAAAGAATTGGTCTAAGAAGCTCGATGATCCACTGCGGGCTTATAGGACTGCCTATAAGAATCTCATGGGCATGTCACCGTACAAAATGGTGTATGGGAAAGCATCTCACTTACCTCTTGAGCTAGAGCGTAAAGCTTATTGGGAAATCGAAGAGCTCAACGTTGATTTCAAACTTGCCGGTGAGAAGAGGTTATTTGACATTAGCTCGCTTGATGAGTGGAGAACTCAGGCATATGAGAATGCCAAGCTGTTTAAAGAGAAGGTTAAGAGGTGGCATGATAAGAGGATACAAAAGCGTGAGTTCAATGTACGTGATTATGTCTTGCTATATAACTCTCGTTTAAGATTCTTTGCAGGCAAGCTTCTCTCTAAATGGGAAGGTCCCTATGTTGTTGAGGAAGTATATCGTTCCAGTGCTATCAAGATCAACAACACGGAAGGCAATTGTCCGAGAGTGGTAAATGGGCAGAGAATCAAGCATTATATCTCAGGTACTCCCATAAATGTTGAAAGCAATATCATCAATACCATAACTCTGGAAGAATACCTTAGGGACATTTATGAGCCTGTTTCAGACTCCGAAAATGAAGAGGTATGAGATTCGGTAAGAAAACAGAGTCCAAAACTTTTCCAATAGGAAATTTTCTCCGTTTTGGAATATTTGAAAAAATACAAAAATAGGAAGTAGTCCGGAAAGTGCACGAGGAGGCGACAAGCCTGCATGGCGCGGGCCCACCCCCTGGCCGCGCCGTGAGGGCTTGTGGCCACCTCGTGCGCCTCCCAGACTCCGTTTTCGTGCAGGGGACTCCTTCTAGTCTGGAAAAGATCATAATATATACTTCCGTTTGGTCTGACCCCTGCATCACGCAGATTTCCTCTGTTTTTCGTTTCGAGCCTGTTTTCTGCCGCAGATCTAGGTCAAGATGTCTTCTCAAGATTCAGAGGGGGAGAGCTATGTGGCTGATTACCTTGCTAACCGCAAGGTCTATGGGGACTTTGATCCATATGGCTGGACCACTGATGAGGAAGAAGACTATGATCCCAAGGGGAAGGAACAAACAAGTTCTGATGAAGAGGAGGCTCCTCTACCTCAACCTGGATGCACACATGAGTAGTTCAAGAAGTCGGGCCTCCCTGACTCAAGGAAGAAGCCTAAGACCTTGTTTATCCCTTCTCGTTTCTTGCACGAGAGTAAGCAGGAGTTATGCCAAAGAGTGTTGAAGCCGGAGGAGGAAAATGATGATCTGAGGGAGCAGAACTTTATGCTCAAGTGGAAATTAGACAAGCTCAAGACCGCTTCAACAACTCCTCCACCTTCACCACCAAAGGAATACAACTGAGCATTGGTATAGGCAATCCCCTTGGCTTGTGCCAAGCTTGGGGGAGTTGCCCCGGTATCGTATCACCATCACATATTTTACCTTTACCTTTGTTTTAGTTTTCATTTTCAGTTTTCTCTTTTTTCTAGTAGAGTAAAATTCTTAGTGTTTTAGTCTTGAGTTTTGCTTTGTGTCACCCCCGATGTATTCTTGCTCGTGAGCCATATAATAAAGAGTGTCTTAGTTGAAGGGCTTTGCCTCTTGCCATGATCAACAGAGTGAGAATAGAACAAAAACATGAAAGATCATGTAGTGATCTTATGGGAAGTGATGGCTTCACATATAAAAAGAATGATGATTGAAACTTGTTGAGGTTAGGCAAACATAGACCTTGGTCATTGTTGCAATTAATAGGAAGTGATAAAGAAGCAGAGGTTCACATATAAATATATCATCTCTGACACCATCTATGATTGTGAACATTCACCAAACTATTACATGCCTAGAAGTAGATGTTGGACAAGGAAGACAATGTAATGAATTGTGTTTGCTTGGTTCCGAACAATGTTATATGGTTAGAGATCCCTTAGCATGTGACGATTGCTTCCACCTCATATTAGCCAAAACTCCCGCACCAAGTAGAGATACTACTTGTGCATCCATAAACCTTCAAACCAGTTTTGCCATGAGTGTCCACCATACCTACCTATGGATTGAATAAGATCCCTCAAGTAAGTTGTCATCGGTGCAAGAAATAAAAATTGCTCTCTAATATGTATGATCTATTAGTGTGTGGAAAATAAGCTTTATACGAACCTGTGATGAGGAAGACATAAAAGCGACAGACTGCATAATAAAGTTCTTTATCACAGGGGGCAATATAAAGTGACGTTCCTCCGCACTAAGAGGACACGCATCCAAACCTCAAAAGCGCATGACAACATCTGCTTCCCTCTGCGAAGGGCCTATCTTGTATCTTTACTTTTTGTCCCTGAAAGAGTCATGGTGATCTTCACCAATTCCTTATTTTGCCTTTGTCTTGGCTACCGTCACATGCTTGGGAAAGATCTATATTCATATGTCAACTTGGAGGTAAGTATTCATGAATTTTTATTGTTGACATTACCCTTGAAGTAAGCAGTTGGGAGGCAAAACTATAAGCCCCTATCTTTCTCTGTGTCCAACTAAAACTTTGATCTCATGAGTACCACGTGAGTTGTAGCAATTGTAGAGAACGAAAGAATGATTGAGTATGTGGATTTGCTTTACAAGCTCTTATTTGACTCTTTCTGATGTTGTGATAAATTGCAATTGCTTCAATGACTAAAGGCTATCGGTTGTTACTTCTCGGTAAGGTTCTTGATCCATGCTTTACTTTGTGAAGGAATTATCACTTTAGCATGAGAGATTATATGTTGGTATTGCTTTTCTCATCATGATCATGATGCATGCATGTTCGTATCTTGTTTTGTCGACACCTCTCTCCCTAAACATGTGGACATATTTATTGAGCTCGGCTTTCGCTTGAGGACAATCGAGGTCTAAGCTTGGGGGAGTTGATACGTCCATTTTGCATCATGTTTTCATGTTGATATTTATCGCTTCTTTGGCTGTTATTTCACTTCACGGTACAATTCTTATGACTTTTCTCTCTTATTTTGCAAGGTTTACATGAAGAGGGAGAATACCGGCAACTGGAATTCTGCGCAACTCTAAACGCCGTGAAAATCAACGGGGATTTTTTTCCCGATTTATCAAAAATACTGGGCCGAAGAAGTGCCAGAGGGGCACCAGGGGGCCTAGAGGAAGGCATTGGAAAGTAGTAAGTAGATGATGGGTTGCTAGAGTGACAGAAGCTTAAACCCTAGTTTATGCGTTGCTTCGTAAGGGGCTGATTTGGATCCACTAGTTTAATGCTATGGTTAGACTTTGTCTTAATTCTTCTTTCGTAGTTGCGGATGCTTGCGAGAGGGGTTAATCATAAGTGGGATGCTTGTCCAAGTAAGGGCAGTACCCAAGCGCCGATCCACCCACATATCAAACTATCAAAGTAACGAACGCGAATCATATGATCATGATGAAACTAGCATGACAGAAATTCCCGTGTGTCATCGGGAGCGTTTTTCCTCCTTTAAGACTTTGTCCAGGCTTGTCCCTTGCTACAAAAGGGATTGGATCACTTTGCTGCACCGTTGCTACTTTTGTTACTTGTTGCTTGCTATGAATCATCTCACCACACAATCACTTGTTACCGACAATTTTAGTGCTTGCAGATTTTTCCTTGCTAAAAACCACTTGTCAGATCTTTGTGCTCCTCGTTGGGTTCGACACTCTTACTTATCGAAAGGACTACGATTGATCCCCTATACTTGTGGGTCATCAGTGGGCCGGACCTGTCAGCTAAGACGTGACGGACGTTCCCGAATATGACCGGACCATCCAAAATCTGCCCTAAATTTATGCTAAATATGAAAGGGGTGCCATTCACTCCGGACGTTTAAGACGGATTTGAAAAGTTTGGTTGGTTTGTGTTTCTATGACCGGACAATTTTGAAAGGTTTGCACGGTCATTTGAAATGGTTAGAGCATCTACAGCCGGACCCCTCATACGTCCGCGGACGTGTCCGGGCGCGTCCGCGGACACTGACCTGTCACGTCTCAAATAATGCAGTCTACATCCAAACACCTCAAATCTCATATCTCAAATTCATACAACCCATGCAACTACTACGTCCACGCACACACGTTGTCCGGCTACTCCGTCACTGCTAAACATGCCATCGGACTACCAAAATTTGGCATGTTTGACTATGATGGAGATCATCCACGTCTGTCCTTGTCCTTCCTGGTGCCATTGCCATCTTTGTCGCGGAAGTATCGGTCGAAGACGCAGTACGGATTGAGCCAGACATGCTCGTCGCCGGAGCTGTCCTCGCCGCCGCTCACCTCCTTCTCCTCCTTCGATGACAGTCCGGCCATTTCACGGACCGTCTGATTCTGCTCGCGGGCGAGGGCGCGCGTGTTCGGCCAGTTGTTTCTTCAAAATACGGGCGCAGATGGCTTCCTCTTGTGCAGCCGCCCGCGCCGTCGCATCAACCGCCTCTGCCTCCGCCATTTCTTCCATGAGATAGGCCTCAACGATCCTTATCCTCTCCTTCACACGACAGACAGCCCGTTCCCGGTGGGACTCGAAGTCCGCGGGTCTGGTCGATGGATTCGCCCGCCTGGAAATGGAATATCTCGCCCAAGAGGAACCGAGCACCCTTTGAGCGGACGCTATGGAGTTGCGACGGACATATCCTCCAGTCGACCGGGCACTATCCTCGCCCAAGCGGCGGAGTGCAATGTGAACCGTTATTGCCTCCTCCACTCCGCACAGGACGACCCCCTAGTCGACGAATTCGTATTGGTCGGAGTCGAATCGGCTGAAGACCACGCCAGAGAAGGTGTGAGACCGCCGGATGTGAGCTTGGATGGCGGGTGGAAGTGAAGGGGCGTAGCGTGAAGTGGCTAGGGTTTGGTTCGGCCAACGGATAAGAACGAATATATGTGGGCTATATGCGGACCAGCGTGAGCCAGTGCCGGCCAAGCAGGCGTGCTCGGGCGCGCCCGGGCTCCTTATGTCTGCCCCATATTTAGGTTAAAATGAGGATGTCGGTCTGGCTGAACGTTTGAGCTCAGTTTAAAAGACGTGTTGGATCAATTTTTTATGACTGGATCGTAATCAGACAACCTGTTGATGCGTTTGAGAAGGGTTTAAGTGATCCGCTTGTAAAGCCTCTTACGCAGGGTGTGGTTGTAGCGCACACTGATTAGACTATGGACGAGTGTTGGTTGGAACTCGGGAAGCTGCCAGCGGTTGTTGGGCTCGTTCGGTCTCTGCTCGATCGCATCTTTCGTTGTCCAGGTCGGCAGCAAGGTGGCGCGCTCGGGCGATCCACGCTTTCCTTTCGATCCGTTGTCCCCCTCGCACATATTCTTCCGAGCAAACACCTCATATCAAGCACAAAAGGCGGTCATCAAAATGTTAGCACACTTTTACACACCACCTGCAGGTCCTCCAGCAAGAGCGGCACCCTGAAAAAACGGGAGCATTCCCTAGCTGGGCCGGCGCATCATCCTTTTTCGTGTCCAAAGAAAAAGGTGGCCAAGAACCGTAGTACAGTACAGGAACGAAAGTAAACAGACCAAGGGGAATGAAATAGTCCAAGGTGGTGAAGGTAGCCACCCACGTGAAGGCCCCGGAGTCCGTGCTGGGTCTCCGTGGAAACACTCGGCCGTCCGCTCAACTCGCGTCATCCGTGGCGTGTCGCTCTCCCACCGTGGCCGTGGCCGTGGCCCTGCCCCCTGCGTGCTCGTAGACTCGTACAGGTATGACTGTGATCCTGTGGTGCAGACCCAGCGCGTGCGCGTACGTGCGGCGTGGCGATTGCGACCGATACGTGCCCATGGAGAAACGGATGGATGGGTGTATGGATAGGGACGAACACGTCAGGGGCGCCGCTCGGGCGGATAACGACGCACGGGGAGCGTACACAAAATATAAAGTGGCGGCTTGATGCTTTCGCCTCTTCATGGATGGACGGCATCTCCTAATCTCTTTCGTGCAGGTTTCGATCTGCGTGTTCTTCTTTTTTTTCTTTCTTTCTTTTGAACCTGGTTTGCGTGTTTCGTTAATTAATTGATCACGCGAGGTTAAGTAATCCTTTCGGCCTCCACATCTCACATCATGACGCGACACAAAACAAGTTGTTTAAAAACGCGCACAGAGCATCGGCGCTGGAACAGTTGGCAAAGCTGCAACGGACGCTACTCTGTGAGAGCAAACCCTAAGATCATCGATTGGTGAACGGTCAAACAAGTTGCGAGCCAGAGAAACACCTCAAACATCCGGACTTGTCAGCATCTATCGTATCCACTTCAAATATGGAATTGATACGAGATGGCAACGCCGCGTCCATCAAGTCGGACTAGACAACTCACCCGTATAAAAGTTGAATCAAATCTGTCGACTCCATCGGCCTCCTCCGGCCTTCCTTCATCAATTCTTTAGTTTGAGCCCTCATCGCCGGCCATCCTTACTCCTCCAACTTCGCCGTTGGCCCTCATCCGACGTCCTGGATGTCATCAAACCCATCCCCCAACTCCACCGTCACCACGAAGGCTGTGTCCCGCGTCGTCCGTTGGTCTTTCGTCCTTGGCTCCGTCGTGCAAGCCTTAGAACGTCGCCCGAAAGGACCGGCGATAGAGGCAGCATGAGAGGGAAACGGCGTCGCAAGGAGCAGATGTGGACCTCGAGGAGCTGGTGCCCCCCTCCCCTCACGGTCGCACCCGCACACTGTATCTCGTCCATCGAGTTGGCGACAAGGGTTGCCGCCTTCGACCCGGTTGGGACAAAGGAGACGGACAGATGAGGCACATTCTGGACAGTTTTTCAGCAACAAAGTGGGAGGCGGTGAGCGTATGTGACTCGTTGCAACTCGTTTGGTCGCAAATAGGCCCGGGCACGGCGTTGCCCTGGATGCCCATCTCTTGCTGGACGAAATGATGCAAGAGTACTCTGTATGTTTGTTTTGTTCCTCTTCCAATCAACTTTGCATATGTGATGATCAATCTTCTGCATAGACCTTTAGTTCACTTAAAATCATGATAATTGAGGATGTTGATGAGTCCACTTTATGTGATGATTTTGATAGTTATTTTGTGCCTACATAGTATGTTTTGTGAGATTTTACAACGTTCGCGCACCTTTTTATCAGTAGTGAAAAAATCACATAACTTGATATCCTCTTGAGTCATCGTGACAAAGTAAGCAATCTAGCATACAAGCAAGCAAACGAAAAGACGAACAGAAGAAGGATGAATAAAAAGGAAAATCTTTTTGGTATTTTCTGAAAATCGTTTTAGTACTGGGGGAGAGGAAAATGGCAAATAAAGTAATTGCAAGAGATGAATTTGTGATGGGTACTTGGTAGGCTTGATCTTGCTATGTATCCTTCCCGGCAACGGCACAAGAAATCCTTCTTGATATTTATCCTCAACGGCCTGAGCTTGCGTTGGTTTTCCCTTAAAGAGGAAAGGATGATGCAGCAAAGTAGATAAATATTTCCCTCAGTTTGTTGATAACCAAGGTATCAATCCAGTAGGAGGAATAAGCAAGGCCTCAATCGTAGCACCTACACAAACAATCAAACACTTGCACCCAACGCTAAAAAGGGGTTGTCAATCCCTTCACCATTATTTGCAAGGATGAGATCTGATAGAGATAGGTATAGAAGATTGCTAGAACTAAAAGTAAAACAAAAGTAAATAAATAGCAGCAATATATTTTTGGTATTGTTGGTTTATAGATCTGAAAGTATAATATGGAAAATAGACCCGAGGGCCATAGGTTTCACTAGAGGCTTCTCTCATGAAGGAAAATAATACGGTGGGTGAACAAATTACTATCGAGCAATTGATAGAAAATCGAATAATTATGAAGATATCCAAGGCAATGATTATGCATATAGGCATTACGTCCGTGTCAAGTAGACCGAAACGATTCTTCATCTACTACTATTACTCCACACATCGACCGACTCTTGCCTGCATCTAGAGTATTAAGTTCATGAAGAACAGAGCAACGCATTAGGTAAGATGACATGATGTAGAGGGATAAACTCAAGCAATATGATGAAAACCTCATCTTTTTATCCTTGATGGCAACAATGCAATAGTGCCTCGCTACCCCTACTTTGTCACTAGATGAGGACACCGCAAGATTAAAGCCAAAACTAAGCACTTCTCCCATTGCAGGAATTACCAATCTAGTTGGCCAAACCAAACCAATAACACGAAGAGACTTGCTAAGATATGAAATCATGCATATAAGAATTTAAATAAGATTCCAATATAATTCATAGATAATCTGAACATAAACCCACAATTCTTCGGATCTCGATAAACACACCGCAAAAGAGTATTACATCGGATAGATCTCCATGAATGTCATGAAGAACATGGTATTGAAGAACAAAGAGAGAGAAGAAGCCATCTAACTACTAGCTATGGGCTCGTAGGTCTGTGGTGAACTACTCACGCATCATCGGAGGGGAAATGGAGTTGATGTATATGCCCTCGTGAGCGATTCCCTCTCCGGCAGATTACTCGAAAAGGCTCCCAAATTGTATTTCACGGGAAGAGAGGCTCCCGATGGCGGAAAAGTATTTTTTTGTCTCGTTCTAGTATTTGGGGAATATTTAAGAATTTATAGAACAATGATTAGGGTTAGGAGGCCTCCAGGGGGCCCACAAGCCAGGGGCGCGTCCCCCTAGGGCGCGCCCTACAGGCTTGTCATCTCCCGGCAGGTCTTCTGTCCCCTTCTTCAAGTCGGGAAGGTTTCTTTTGGTCCAAGAAAAATCATTCCATAGATTTTATTTCGTTTGGACTTCGTTTAATATTCTTATCTGCAATACTCAAAAACATGAAAAAAACAGAAACTCACACTAGGCTCTAGATTAATAGGTTAGTCCTAAAAATAATATAAAATAGCATATTAATGCATATAAAACATCCAAAACAGATAATATAATAGCATGGAATAATAAAAAATTATAGATACGTTGGAGACGTATTATCCGTCCCCGCCTCGATGTTCTTCAGCATCACCGTGCAACGGTACCTCAAACTACTTCTCCGTGATCGTCGCCCGTGCCTTCCTCCGCATCCAACATCGTCATTGTCTCCGCCGCGTCCAGCCCGCCGTCCGACTCCGTCCTGGTAAGCACACCTCCGTTCTCTCTGTTAATCTTACTTACGGTATGAGTTTGTTAGTTTAGTTAAAATGTATAATATATGAATAAAACTCTAGTACAGCATTATATTAATGTAGCTAAAATTTGTTGTGAGTGCCAATGTCTATAAGTACCAATGTCTACAAATATTCACACAACATTTTATTAATGTATTTAAAATGTACCATTATATCTTCATAAGTGAATGCCTTAAAATATGGATGAGCATATGGTACATGGGATTTTTCATGATGCAAGTGTATTCGCAGTGAGTGTCAATGTTTTTGCAAAGCATGGATTAAGTTCCATTTCGCTTAATTTTTGACACTCAATATGTCCAATTTCTATCAAAGGGCATGCTGCTTTTTTCTTCTAAATGTCATATCTAAATGTCAAATTGTTTAATGTGATTTAGATAAAGAAGCCAAGACGCCTCGTTAGGGCTCCTACAGCCGTAGACGAAATTCCTAGTGCCGTAGACATCATCACGAGGGTGGCTCAGTACATCGAGATCGTGCTCGCCTATGTCAAGAGTGCTCGAGCAGCCATCGAGAGCGCTCGGTCATATTCAGAGAGCGCTAGAGGAGCCGTTGCGATCACTAGAGGACCCGCTGCGAGTTCTAGAGGAGCCGCTATGAGCGCTAGAGCAGCCGTACAGAGCGCTCGAGAAGTCGTCGAAGCTGCGATGGAGTTGAACAATTTGTGCACTCTTTCATGTGATCTATATGATCGATGCTTGTGAACTAAATTTCTTAGTTGCTATGATGGAGCTAAATATGTGCTTCCGAACTACTAACGAATTGTGCAACATGGTGACTTGTATCATCTATGATGCTATGAAGATTAAGATGTGACTTAGCTCGATGTGATTGGATAACTACGAAATTGACTTATTGGCTTCTTTATTTATTTTCTAGATGAAGTGGAACTGGTATGTGGTGTACACCGGGAGGAATTGTGGAATTTATGATTCAAGGGATATATGCAAGGAGCAAGTGAATGGTTACAAAAAGAGCGAAAATTGCTTTCGGAGGCCGAGCTCCATAGAGGCCTTCAAATACAAAATTCAAATTTCATGAAAATTCATATTTGTGCATTTCAAAAAATTCTGAAAAATACATAAATAGATGAAGGTATATTACACAAGTGTGTAAATTTTTAGGACTAAATAAGTTGAAATGATGGCTGTACAAAAAAGACAAATCTGAGGCTTTTTAACACATGATACTATTGATCCTTCGAGACCGTGAATTTATATTTTTTGCGCAGTTCACGTTTCAAAGTATTTCGGTCTGAAATTCTACACACACGCGGACCACACCCTCGTTTAGTTGTACAAATATTTTTTCAGATTTTTTTGACGCCAAAAATTCAAATTTTGATTTTTTTTAAGAATTCAGCCTCAATGGAGGTCGAGAGCCAAAACGCCATTCTCCAAAAACAGCTGCTACAAAGGATATAAGACTAAAAACAAAGCTGTGCATCATTATGTCATCTACGTTCGTAGAGAAGCCGAGGGTCATTACGCCAACTACGTTCGTGAAGAGAAAAATAACTATGAAGTATGCAAGACCGTGTGAACAAGTGTACGAGTACATTATTTGATTATCTTTATCCTGCTCATTGTCATTATGATATTGTTGTTATCATGAGGTCTTGTATGCATGTGTATGTAGTAATGATGCGACATGAGTTGTTGTACAATCATACATACATCTATTTGTATGAAGCTTAGATTATTGCTATGTTAAATGTAATGTGTATGATCACTAACGTTAGTTGTATGTTGTAATGTAGTTATTTGTATCCTCTAATACGTAGGAGCTGCTAGGGTAGCAGGCTGAAGAGATAGAAGTGACAGATGATAGGGACTGCTCGCTGCAACTGTTGACACGCACCAATGGCGGGCACTCAATAATGCCCGCCACTAGATAAGCTGTAACAGTGGCGAGCTCCCGCCCACCACTGATGACATTATAGCAGTGGTAGGAGGTTAGTGGCGGGAGCTCCTGTGTGCCTTACCCGTCACTGCTGGCCATTTGGCGCTCGCCACTAATAGGAATTCCTGCAGTAGTGTAGGTAGGCACTGAGAACCTTCTCGGACTGGATGCCCTCCGCAACAATCGCTGCCATTGCGTTAATGTTGCTTGACTGCTGTTTGCAGAGGATCTGAAGATGTAGTTGCAGAGGCCGACACAGAGGCAGCAACATCAATGCATGTGTGTGGGAGGCAAAAGTCATCGTTGCCGAACACGACAATATCTATAGTAAGTCACATATGCAGTAAGTCACATATCCAAAAGTAGGCTTGTTTTACCGCCCCCCGCAACAACCCCCGCTCGTCCCACCATGGGCGACTCGGGCGAAAGTGTCGATCTCCTTCCCCTCGCCTCCTCAACATCTTCCCCAACCTCGCCGTCGACCGTGGCCGCCTGGGCAAAGCCCCTCGTGGTGGCTGGCGGCGGGGACCTATTCTTCGTGCCACGGAAGGGCCACTACAGGGTGGTATCGCCAGGCAACGGAGTTGGGCGGGCACTGGGATCGGCGTCGTAGAGATTGGGGCGGCGTACTCATCGGGACGACATGATGAGGGCAGCCCGTTGTACGTTGGCTGCGTGCCCACGGCAGCGGCGACGGGTCAGACCAGATCTAACTTTTGCAGCTGAGGCATTGGGCCTCGTCTCCGGCCACACCCGATCCGCCCAGTACGATCTCTACGCGTAACAACGATGATCGGTGGCGGTCCCGTGCACACAATGCTAGATGGAGGGTCCTTGAGAGGATCCGGGTGAAAACCCTACTCTTGTCACTTTGCCATGGTCGGTGATGGCGGCATTTTTCTGGGTCTCTCCTTCTTGAAGGCATCCTCGTGGAGAAGCTCTAGATCTCTATCCACTATCTCTGGGGAAATCCTAAATCAGTCGATCGGATGACGGCGACACTCATGTGTCATACCCCTCTTGAGGGCTTCAATCTTGGAGGTGTACATACGCTCGAGGGACTAGCGGACAACATCTGCGATGGAGCGGTGATCCCTCTAACGCATCGATGTTGTGGAGTCTTGATGGTGAGGCGCAACAAAGTCTCGAAGATAGATGCATGATAATGAATGCACATAGGGAGGAGGCGCTGTGTGGCGTCGTAGGGGCGTCAACGGCAGGCCTAGCAAGGTCGATGTGTCGATACCTGCTCTGAAGATGGATTGACGGAAGACGACAACGATGACCTATGAGAGTGTGTGATACCGGTTTGAGCCCTAGACACAGTATGTGGCTTGGTCGAGGCATCCAGTTTTAGATGTTAGGCTTTGATGTGATGTCTGTTTGGTAGTCGACTCAGACAATTCGCACCCCTTTATTAATGAATAGGAGTAGCGAGAGATGTTGTCAAGATGTCGGCTTCAGACATATGCGTTCATAGAGGTGAGTGTATGCACATGTATATCAGCGCTTGTGTTTGTGTCGTGTTCAATTTTTTTAATAAAGTGATTGCATGCATCTATTAGGTGCAGAGACCAGGGTCATCCTCCTTCTAAAAAACATGACAGACATATTCAAATTTTTCTCATGTTCAAATCCTTTGCTGGGGCCGTTTAGCTTCATGGACAATGTGGTGGCGACAGAGGGAGAAGCTTCGAGGTGGATGGGATTCGAGGGAAGGAGGAGGAAGACCATCAGAGGGCGGAGCATTTGGGGGAAGAGGGAGAGGGTGGCATAACTACCGATCACCACGCAAAGATCCTCGTAGGACCACCGCCTCCCAGTCACGAGAGCAAGCGAGACGAGGATTTCCTCCTCAACCCGAGGAGGCGTGAAAATCTCAGTCGGGGAAGGGCCTCGGAAAGGGCCACGACCGCTCAACTTTGTTTGGAATTTAATGCGGTTGTAGGGTCCCCTCTTTTTTTTAAATAGGCTTTTGCCCTGCTTTATAGATAAAGCAATGGTCACATACAGGATCAGTCAGCGATAGCAGTCGGGGCAACGACACATTCTAGCCCAAAGAAAATAAGAGAAATAAGAAAAAGCCACCAAGTTGCGGGAGAGCCTAGGTCCTACAGGGAGGCAAGTTGTCGTGTCGTACCGTGAAGCGCATCCAGCATACGATCTAGACAATCCCTATCTCGCTGCATAGAGAGGGGGTGCCAATGCTGCATAAAAGCAAGAAATTTGAAGGAGTCAGATGCCTGTCTCAGGAAGAACCTTTCTATCACCATCTTATTGTTAATTGTCCAGAGGGTCCATGCCATAGCGGCAAAGATGAGCCAGAATAGACTTCGGCGCTGCGTGTGATTGGTCATGGTTTGGAGAAACTCTGCGAGGTTGTGGGCCTCCTCGTCGGGTCCCAGTGCATGGCGTATGAATTCCCAAATGGCCTTCGCAGCCATGCACGTAAATATTATGTGGGTCATCCTCTCCGGGACCGCGTATAAGGGGCACATGTCGTCTCCCGGCCATGCCACTTACGCACCTCCGTCCCCGAGGGACACAAAAAATTTGATCTTCACAGGAATGGAAGCCTTCCATAAAGGCATGAGCCAAGGTATGATGGTGGATCAGTAGAGGGCTTGATATGCCGAACTAACCGAAAAGTCCCTAGATGGGGATTGATACGACCATTTTGCATCATGCTTTCATGTTGATATTTATCGCTTTTTGGGATGTTATTTCACTTCACGGTACAATACTTATGCCTTTTCTCTCTTATTTTGCAAAGTTTACATGAAGAGGGAGAATGCCGGCAGCTGAAATTCTGGCCTGAAAAAGGAGCAATATTGAGATGCCTATTCTGCGCAACTCCAAAAGCCGTAAAAATCAACATGGATTATTTGGGATTTATAAAAAATACTGGGCCGAAGAGAGAAAAGGCATAGGTATTGTACCTATTGGCCCACTGGCCCCCATCTTTTGCTACGAGAAGGGTTTCAGTCTGGAAAAAATCAGGAGGAGGCTTTTCGGAGGATTCACCGCAGCCACGAGGCGGAACTTGAGCAGAACCAATCTAGAGCTCCGGCAGGACGATCCTGCCGGGGAAACTTCCCTCCCGGAGGGGGAAATCGTCGCCATCGTCATCACCAACACTCCTCTCATCAGAGGGGACTCATCACCATCAACATCTTCATCAGCACCATCTCATCTCCAAACCCTAGTTCATCACTTGTAACCAATCTCCGTCTCGCGACTCCGATTGGTACTTGTAAGGTTGCTAGTGGTGTTAATTACTCCTTGTAGTTGATGCTAGTTGGATTACTGGGTGGAAGAGTTTATGTTCAGATCTTTGATGCTACTCATTACCTCTCTGGTCATGAATATGATTATGCTTTGTGATTAGTTACTTTTGTTTCTGAGGACATGGGATAAGTCTTGCTATAAGTAGTCATGTGAATTTGGTATTCGTTCGATAATTTGATGTGTTGTATGTTGTTTTTCCTCTAGTGGTGTTATGTGAACGTCGACTACATAACACTTCACCATTATTTTGTTGGAAATATCCCCTAGAGGCAATAATAAAATGGTTATTATCATATTTCCATGTTCATGATAATCGTCTATTGTTCATGCTATAATTGTATTAACAGGAAACAGTAATAAATGTGTGAATAAAAAGATCACAATGTGTCCCTAGCAAGCCTCTAGTTGGCTAGCTCCTTAGTCAATAGATGATCATGGTTTCCTGATCAGGGGCATTAGATGTCATTGATAACGGGATCACATCATTGGGAGAATGATGTGATGGACAAGACCCAATCCAAAGCATAGCACTAGATCGTATTGTTCGTATGCTAAAGCTTTTCTAATGTCAAGTATCTTTTCCTTCGACCGTGAGATTGTGCAACTCCCGGATACCGTAGGGTGTATCAAACGTCACAACGTAACTCGGTGACTATAAAGGTGCACTACGGGTATCTCTGAAAGTGTCTGTTGGGTTGGTACGAATCGAGATCGGGATTTGTCACTCCGTGTGACGGAGAGGTATCCCTGGGTCCACTCGGTAGAACATCATCATGAGCTCAATGTGACTAAGGAGTTAGTCACACGATGACGTGCTACGGAACGAGTAAAGAGACTTACCGGTAACGAGATTGAACAAGGTATAGGTATACCGACGATCGAATCTCGGGCAAGTTCTATACCGACAGACAAAGGGAATCGTATACGGGATTGATTGAATCCTTGACATCGTGGTTCATCCGATGAGATCATCGTGGAGCAAGTGGGAGCCACCATGGGTATCCATACCCCGCTGATGGTAATTGGCCGGAGAGGTGTCTCGGTCATGTCTGCCTGTCTCCCGAACCCGTAGGGTCTACACACTTAAGGTTCGATGACGCTAGGGTTATAGGGAATTGTTATACGAGGTTACCGAAAGTTGTTCGGAGTGCCGGATGAGATCCCGGACGACACGAGGAGCTCCGGAATGGTCCGGAGGTAAAGATTGATATATAGGACGGATGGTTTCGAACACCAGAAGTGTTTCGGGCATCACCGGTAACGTACCGGGACCACCGGGACCATCGGAGGTGGCCCTGGGGGTCCACCGAAGGGGGCCAACGACCCCGGGAGGTAAGGTGGGCCAAGTGAGGGAGGGAACCAGCCCCTAGGTGGGCTGGTGCGCCTCCCCACTCAGCCCAATGCGTAGGGGAGAGGAAAGGGAGGGGGCAAACCCTAAGCCAGGTGGGCCTAAGGCCCATCAGGGGTGCGCCACACCCCTCCTCCCCTCCTGGCCGCCACCTCGTGGCGCAGATGGGGGCTGCCACACCCCTTTGGGGTGGGAACCCTAAGGGTTGCGCCCCCTCCCCTCCCCCTATATATAGTTGAGGTTTCGGGGCTGTTTTGCACACAGATTTCTCTCTCTCTCGGCGCAGCCCTGCTCTTCCTCCTCCTCCTCTCTGCCGGTGCTTGGCGAAGCCCTGCCGGGAGACCCCGTCTCTCCATCGACACCACGCCGTCGTGCTGCTGGAGTTCTTCCCCAACCTCTCCCTCTTCCTTGCTGGATCAAGGTGCGGGAGACGTCACCGGGCTGCACGTGTGTTGTCGCGGA
Organism: Hordeum vulgare subsp. vulgare; assembly: GCF_904849725.1. NCBI lineage: Eukaryota > Viridiplantae > Streptophyta > Magnoliopsida > Poales > Poaceae > Hordeum > Hordeum vulgare. Next base: position 594,712,697 of record NC_058519.1, on the reverse strand, counting down.
GGTGCCGTAGTTCGGCACTAGATCGGAATCGCTGCGAGTACGACTCCATCAACCGCGTTCTAGCAGCGCTTCCGCTTAGCGATCTTCAAAGGTATGAAGATGCTCTTACCCCTCTCTCGTTGCTGGTCTCTCCATAGGAAGATCTGAATATGCGTAGGAAAATTTTGAATTTATGCTACGTTACCCATCAGTGGCATTCGAGCCAGGTTTTCTATGCGTAGATTCTATGCACGAGTAGAACACAAAAGTTGTGGACGATGATGTGTCAATTTTCTTGCCGCTACTAGTCTTATTATTTTCCGGCGGTATTGTGGGATGAAGCGGCCCGGACCAACTTTACACGTACGCTTACGTGAGACTGGTTCCACCGACACACATGCACACCGTGCATAAAGGTGGCTAGCGGGTGTCTGTCTCTCCTACTCTAGTCGGACTAGATTTGATGAAAAGGGTCCTTATGAAGGGTAAATAGCTTTGGCATATCATCGTTATTGCTGTCACGTAGGTAAGAAGGCATTCTTGCTAGAAACCCAAATCAGCCATGTAAAACTTGCAACAACAATTAGAGGACGTCTAACTTTTTTTTGCAGGGTTTGACATGTGATGTGATATGGCCAAAGTTGTGATGTTGCATGTATGATGTATGAGATGATCATGTTATTGTAATAGGTTTCACGACTTGCATGTCGATGAGTATGACAACCGGCAGGAGCCATAGGAGTTGTCTTAATTTATTGTATGAGATGCAACGCCATGTGCTTACTACTTTTACTTCATTGCTAACGGTTAGCTATAGTAGTAGTGATAGTAGTAGTTGGCGTGACGACTTCACGGAGACACGATGATGGAGATCATGGTGTCACGCCGGTGACGATGATGATCATGCGATGCCCGAAGATGGAGATCGAAAGGGCGAAGATGATAATGGTCATATCATGTCACTATATGATTGCATTGTGATGTTTATCATGTTTTTCATCTTATTGCTTAGAACGACGGTAGCATAATAAGATGATCCCTCTTAAAATTTCGAGAACGTATTCCCCTAAGTGTGCACCGTTGCGAAGGTTTGTTGTCTCGAAGCACCACGTGATGATCGGGTGTGATAGATTCTAACATTCGCATACAACGGGTGTAAGCCAGATTTACACACGTGAAACACCTAGGTTGACTCGACGAGCTTAGCATGTACATACATGACCTCGAATGCAAGAGACCGAAAGGTCGAACATGAGTCGTATGGTTGAATACGATCAACATGAAGTTGTTCACCATGGTGACTAGTCCATCTCACGTGATGATCGGACACGGGTTAGTCAACATGGATCATGTATCACTTAGATGACTAGAGGGATGTCGATTTAAGTGGGAGTTCATACTTAATTTTATTAAATGAACTTAATTGTCATGAACTTATTCTAAAAGTTGTCTTTATAAATATTGTAGATGGCCAACGTCAACCTCAATTTCAACGCATTCCTAGAGAAAAACAAGCTGAAAGATGATGGTAGCAACTATGCGGACTAGGTTCGCAACTTGAAGCTCATCCTTGAAGCAGCTAAAAAGGCTTATGTCCTTGATGCGCTGCTAGGTGACACTCCCGCTCCCGCAGCAGCCCAGGACATTCTGAACGTCTGGCAAACACGGAGTGATGACTACTCTCCGGTTAGGTGTGGCATGTTATACAGTTTAGAAACGGGGCTCCAAAGACGTTTTGAGCAACACGGGGCATATGAGATGTTCCAGGAGCTGAAGCTAGTTTTTCAAGCTTATGCCCGTGTCGATAGTTATGAAGTCTCCGACAAGTTCTTTAGCTGTAAGATGGAGGAGAACAGTTCTGTCAGTGAGCACATACTCAAAATGTATGGGTTACACGGTCGTCTGACTTCACTTGGAGTCGAACTTCCGGATGATGCTATAATTGACAGAATCCTCCAGTCTCTCCCACCAAGCTACAAAGGCTTTGTGCTTAACTACAACATGCAAGGGATGGAGAAGACCATTCCCGAGTTGTACTCGATGCTCAAGTCCGCGGAAGTAGAAATCAAGAAAGAGCATCAAGTGTTGATGGTCAACAAGACCACTAGTTTCAAGAAGGGCAAGGGTAAGAAGAACTTCAAGAAAGACGGCAAAGCTGTTGCCGCGCCCGGTAAGCAAGATGCCGGGAAGAAGAAAAAGAATGGACCCAAGCCTGAGACTGAGTGCTTCTATTGCAAGGGAAAAGGTCACTGGAAGCGGAACTGCCCCAAATACTTAGCGGACAAGAAGGCCGACAACGTTAAAGGTATATGTGATATACATGTTATTGATGTGTACCTTACCAGTGCTCGTAGTAGCTCCTGGGTATTTGATACCGGTGCTGTTGCTCACATTTGCAACTCAAAGCAGGAACTGCGGAATAAGCGGAGACTGGCCAAGGACGAGGTTACGATGCGCGTGGGGAATGGTTCCAAAGTCGATGTGATCGTCGTCGGCACGCTACCTCTACATCTACCGTCGGGATTAGCTTTAAACCTTAATAATTGTTATTTAGTACCAGCTTTGAGCATGAATATTGTATCAGGGTCTTGCTTAACGCGAGACGACTACTCATTTAAGTCAGAGAATAATGGTTGTTCTATTTATATGAGTGATATGTTTTATGGTCATGCTCCGCTGGTGAATGGTTTATTCTTGATGAATCTCGATCGTGATGTTACACATATTCATAGTGTGAGTACCAAAAGATGTAAAGTTGATAATGATAGTCCCACATACCTGTGGCACTGCCGCCTTGGTCATATCAGCGTTAAGCGCATGAAGAAGCTCCATACTGATGGACTATTAGAGTCTCTTGACTTTGAATCATTTGACACAAGCGAACCGTGCCTCATGGGCAAGATGACTAAGACTCCATTCTCAGGAATAATGGAGAGAGAAACCGACTTATTGGAAATAATACATACTGATGTGTGTGGTCCAATGAACGTTGAAGCTCGCGGTGGCTATCGTTATGTTCTCACTCTCACCGATGATTTGAGCAGGTATGGGTATATCTACTTGATGAAGCACAAATCTGAGACATTTGAAAAGTTCAAGGAATTTCAGAGTGAAGTTTGTTGGAATTATGCGCTAGAGGCAATAATAAATATAGTTATTATTATAATTCCTGTATCAAGATAATCGTTTATTATCCATGCTATAATTGTATTGAATGAAGACTTATATACATGTGTGGATACATAGACAAAACACTGTCCCTAGCAAGCCTCTAGTTGGCTAGCCAGTTGATCAAAGATAGTCAGTGTCTTCTGATTATGAACAAGGTGTTGTTGCTTGATAACTGGATCACGTCATTAGGAGAATCATGTGATGGACTAGACCCAAACTAATAGACGTAGCATGTTGATCGTGTCATTTTGTTGCTACAGTTTTCTGCGTGTCAAGTATTTGTTCCTATGACCATGAGATCATATAACTCACTGACACCGGAGGAATACTTTGTGTGTATCAAACGTCGCAACGTAACTGGGTGACTATAAAGATGCTCTACAGGTATCTCCGAAGGTGTTCGTTGAGTTAGTATGGATCGAGACTGGGATTTGTCACTCCGTGTGACGGAGAGGTATCTCGGGGCCCACTCGGTAATACAACATCACACACAAGCCTTGCAAGCAATGTGACTTAGTGTAAGTTGCGGGATCTTGTATTACGGAACGAGTAAAGAGACTTGCCGGTAAACGAGATTGAAATAAGTATGCGGATACTGACGATCGAATCTCGGGCAAGTAACATATCGAAGGACAAAGGGAATGACATACGGGATTATATGAATCCTTGACACTGAGGTTCAAACGATAAGATCTTCGTAGAATATGTAGGATCCAATATGGGCATCCAGGTCCCGCTATTGGATATTGACCGAGGAGTCTCTTGGGTCATGTCTACATAGTTCTCGAACCCGCACGGTCTGCACACTTAAGGTTCGACGTTGTTTTATGCATATTTGAGTTATATGGTTGGTTACCGAATGTTGTTCGGAGTCCCGGATGAGATCACGGACGTCACGAGGGTTTCCGAATGGTCCGGAAACGAAGATTGATATATAGGATGACCTCATTTGATTACCGGAAGGTTTTCGGAGTTACCGGGAATGTACCGGGAATGACGAATGGGTTCCGGGTGTTCACCGGGGGGGGGGGGGGGGAAACCCACCCCGGGGAAGCCCATAGGCCTTGGGGGTGGCACACCAGCCCTTAGTGGGCTGGTGGGACAGCCCAAGAAGGCCCTATGCGCCATAGGAAGAAAATCAAAGAGAAAAAAAAGAGGAGGTGGGAAAAGGGGGAAGGACTCCTCCTTCCAAACCTAGTTGGACTCGGTTTGGAAGGGGAGGGTTGCCCCCCTTGGCTCGGCCGACCCCCTTGGGAGTCCTTGGACCCCAAGGCAAGGCTCCCCCTCCTCCCCCTATATATACGGAGGTTTTAGGGCTGATTTGATATAACTTTGCCACGGCAGCCCGACCACATATCTCCACGGTTTTACCTCTAGATCGCGTTTCTGCGGAGCTCGGGCAAAGCCCTGCTGAGATAAGATCACCACCAACCTCCGAAGCGCCGTCACGCTGCCGGAGAACTCATCTACCTCTTCGTCTCTCTTGCTGGATCGAGAAGGCCGAGATCATCGTTGAGCTGTACGTGTGCTGAACGCGGAGGTGCCGTCCGTTGGGCACTAGATCGTGGGACTGATCGCGGGACGGTTCGCGGGGCGGATCGAGGGACGTGAGGACGTTCCACTACATCAACCGCGTTCACTAACGCTTCTGCTGTGCGGTCTACAAGGGTACGTAGATCGAACATCCCCTCTCGTAGATGGACATCACCATGATAGGTCTTCGTGTGCGTAGGAATTTTTTTGTTTCCCATGCGACGTTCCCCAACAAAGTTGAGAATCAACGTGATAGGAAAATTAAATCTCTACGATCTGATCTTGGAGGAGAATATTTGAGTCACGAGTTTGGCACACACCTAAGGAAGTGTGGAATCGTTTCACAACTAACGCCGCCTGGCACACCGCAATGCAACGGAGTGTCCGAACGTCGTAATCGCACTTTATTAGATATGGTACGATCTATGATGTCTCTTACCGACCTACCGCTATCATTTTGGGGATACGCATTAGAAACTGCAGCATTCACTTTAAATAGGGCACCGTCTAAATCCGTTGAGACGACACCGTATGAACTATGGTTTGGCAAGAAACCTAAGTTGTCGTTTCTTAAAGTTTGGGGCTGCGATGCTTATGTGAAGAAACTTCAACCAGAAAAGCTCGAACCCAAAGCGGAGAAATGCGTATTCATAGGATACCCTAAGGAAACTATTGGGTATACCTTCTATCTTAGATCCGAAGGTAAAACCTTTGTTGCCAAGAACGGATCCTTTCTAGAGAAAGAGTTTCTCTCGAAAGAAGTAAGTGGGAGGAAGGTAGAACTTGATGAGGTAATTACACCCCCTCTCGAACGGGATAGTAGCGCAGTGCGGGAAGTTGTTCATGTGGCGCCTACACCAACTGAAGAGGAAGTTAATGATGATGATCATGAAGCTTCGGATCAAGTTACTACTGAACCACGAAGGTCCACAAGGGCACACTCTGCACTAGAGTGGTACGGCAACCCTGTGATGGAAATCATGTTGTTAGACAACGGTGAACCTTCGAACTATGAAGAAGCGATGGCAGGCCCGGATTCCAACAAATGGCTTGAAGCTATGAAATCCGAGATAGGATCCATGTATGAGAACAAAGTATGGACTTTGGTGGACTTGCCCGATGACCGGCGAGCCATAGAAAATAAATGGATCTTCAAGAAGAAGACTGATGCAAACGGTAATGTAACCGTTTACAAAGCTCGACTTGTCGCAAAGGGTTTTCGACAAATTCAAGGAGTTGACTACGAAGAGACTTTCTCTCCCGTAGCGAAGCTGAAATCAGTCCGAATCATGTTAGCAATTGCCGCCTTTTATGATTATGAAATTTGGCAAATGGACGTCAAAACAACGTTCCTTAACGGGAACCTTAAGGAAGAGTTGTATATGATGCAACTAGAAGGTTTTGTCGACCCTAAGGGTGCTAACAAAGTGTGCAAGCTCAAGCGCTCCATCTATGGGCTGGTGCAAGCATCTCGGAGTTGGAACATTTGCTTTAATGAGGTGATTAAAGCATTTGGGTTCATACAGGTTTACGGAGAAGCCTGTTTGTACAAGAAAGTGAGTGGGAGCTCTGTAGCTTTCCTCATACTGTATGTGGATGACATATTATTGATGGGGAATAATATAGAGATGTTTGAGAGCATAAAGGCCTATTTGAACAAAAGTTTTTCAATGAAGGACCTTGGAGAAGATGCATACATATTAGGCATCAAGATCTATAGAGATAGATCAAGACGCCTCATAGGTCTTTCGCAAAGTACATACCTTGACAAGATATTGAAGAAGTTCAATATGGAAAACTCAAAGAAAGGGTTCTTGCCAGTTTTGCAAGGTGTGAGATTGAGTAAGACTCGGTCACCGACCACGACAGCAGATAGAGAGAAGATGAGTTCTGTCCCCTACGCTTCAGCCGTGGGCTCTCTAATGTATGCCATGCTATGTACCAGACCTGATATAAACCTTGCCATAAGTTTGGTAGGGAGGTACCAAAGTGATCCCGGTATGGAACACTGGACAGCGGTCAAGAATATCCTTAAGTACCTGAAAAGGACTAAGGAAATGTTTCTCGTTTATGGAGGTGACGAAGAGCTCGTCGTAAAGGGTTACGTCGACGCTAGCTTCGACACAGATCCGGATGACTCTAAGTCACAGACCGGATACGTATACGTGTTGAATGGTGGAGCAGTGAGGTGGTGCAACAGCAAGCAAGAAGTCGTGGCAGCATCTACATGTGAAGCGGAGTACATAGCTGCTTCAGAAGCAACTCATGAAGGAATTTGGATGAAGGAGCTCATCACCGACCTTGGAGTGGTTCCAAGCGCGTCGGGTCCAATGACACTCTTCTGTGATAACACCGGGGCCATTGCCACAGCCAAGGCGCCCAGGTTTCACCGAAAGACGAAGCACATCAAACGCCTCTACAACTCCATCCAGGACCATATCTAGAGTGGAGTGATAGATATTTGTAAAGAACACATGGATATGAATATTGCAGACCCGTTGACTAAACCTCTTCCACGAGCAAAACATGATCAACACCATAATGCTATGGGTGTTCGATACATCACAACGTAACTAGATTATTGACTCTAGTGCAAGTGGGAGACTATTGGAAATTTGCCCTAGAGGCAATAATAAAATGGTTATTATCATATTTCCTTGTTCATGATAATCGTCTATTGTTCATGCTATAATTGTATTAACAGGAAACAGTAATACATGTGTGAATAAATAGATCACAATGTGTCCCTAGCAAGCCTCAAGTTGGCTAGCTCGTTAGTCAATAGATGATCATGGTTTCCTGATCATGGGCATTAGATGTCATTGATAACGGGATCACATCATTGGGAGAATGATGTGATGGACAAGACCCAATCCTAAGCATAGCACTAGATCGTATTGTTCGTATGCTAAAGCTTTTCTAATGTCAAGTATCTTTTCCTTCGACTGTGAGATTGTGCAACTCCTGGATACCGTAGGAGTGCTTTGGGTGTATCAAAAGTCACAACGTAACTGGCTGACTATAAAGGTGCACTACGGGTATCTCTGAAAGTGTCTGTTGGGTTGGTACGAATCGAGATCGGGATTTGTCACTCCGTGTGACGGAGAGGTATCTCTGGGCCCACTCGATAGAACATCATCATGAGCTCAATGTGACTAAGGAGTTAGTCACACGATGACGTGCTACGGAACGAGTAAAGAGACTTACCGGTAACGAGATTGAACAAGGTATAGGTATACCGACGATCGAATCTCGGGCAAGTTCTATACCGACAGACAAAGGGAATCGTATACGGGATTGATTGAATCCTTGACATCGTGGTTCATCCGATGAGATCATCGTGGAGCAAGTGGGAGCCACCATGGGTATCCAGACCCCGCTGATGGTTATTGGCCGGAGAGGTGTCTCGGTCATGTCTGCGTATCTCCCGAACCCGTAGGGTCTACACACTTAAGGTTCGATGACGCTAGGGTTATAGGGAATTGTTATACGAGGTTACCGAAAGTTGTTCGGAGTCCCGGATGAGATCCCGGACGTTAGAGGAGCTCCGGAGGTAAAGATTGATATATAGGACGGATGGTTTCGGACACCGAAAGTGTTTCGGGCATCACCGGTAACGTACCGGGACCACCGGGACCGCCGGAGGTGGCCCCGAGGGTCCACCGAAGGGGGCCAACGACCCCGGGAGGTAAGATGGGCCAAGTGAGGGAGGGAACCAGCCCCTAGGTGGGCTGGTGCGCCTCCCCACTCAGCCCAAGGCGCAGGGGAGAGGAAGGGGGGCAAACCCTAAGCCAGGTGGGCCTAAGGCCCACCAGGGGTGCGCCACACCCCTCCTCCCCTCCTGGCCGCCACCTCGTGGCGCAGATGGGGGTCCGCACCCCTTGGGGGTGGGAACCCTAAGGGCTGCGCCCCCTCCCCCTCCCGCTATATATAGTTGAGGTTTCGGGGCTGTTTTGCACACATATTTCTCTCTCTCTCGTCGCAGTCCTGCCCTTCCTCCTTCTCCTCTGTGCCGGTGCTTGGCGAAGCCCTGCCGGGAGACCCCGTCTCTCCATCGACACCACGCCGTCGTGCTGCTGGAGTTCTTCCCCAACCTCTCCCTCCTCCTTGCTGGATCAAGGTGCGGGAGACGTCACCGAGCTGCACGTGTGTTGTCGCGGAGGTGCCGTAGTTCGGCACTAGATCGGAATCGCTGCGAGTACGACTCCATCAACCGCGTTCTAGCAACGCTTCCGCTTAGCGACCTTCAAAGGTATGAAGATGCTCTTACCCCTCTCTCGTTGCTGGTCTCTCCATAAGAAGATCTGAATATGCGTAGGAAAACTTTGAATTTATTCTACGTTACCCATCATATTTGGGCCTAGAGGAAGGCATTAGAAAGTAGTAAGTAGATGATGGGTTGCTAGAGTGACTGAAGCTTAAACCCTAGTTTATGCGTTGCTTCGTAAGGGGCTGATTTGGATCCACTAGTTTAATGCTATGGTTAGACTTTGTCTTAATTCTTCTTTCGTAGTTGCGGATGCTTGCGAGAGGGGTTAATCACAAGTGGGATGCTTGTCCAAGTAAGGGCTGTACCCAAGCGCCGGTCCACCCACATATCAAACTATCGAAGTAACGAACACGAATCATATGAACATGATGAAAACTAGCATGACAGAAATTCCTGTGTGTCCTCGGGAGCGTTTTACCTCCTATAAAACTTTGTCCAGGCTTGTCCCTTGCTACAAAAGGGATTGCGCCACTGAAAACCACTTGTCAGATCCTTCTGCTCCTCGTTGGGTTCGACACTCTTACTTATCGAAAGGACTACGATAGATCCACTATACTTGTGGGTCATCAACAGGGATAGATGCCAAGCCACCAAATCCCGGTATTGTTGGAGCGTATGTGGCAACGCGTCTAGCAAGTGGTTCCATGCAGCCGTTTCTATTGGTCTGAATGAGCGCGTGACCCTAATATCCCATTTCCCTTGGCGGGCGGCATTTTAAACCAGAAGGGATGGTCCTATGGAGATGAAGAACAAGATAGGGAACTCCACCCTATGCGAGTCATTCCTAACCCATGGGTCCAACCAGAACTGGGTTCCCTCCCCATTACCTATACTAGCTAAATACCCGTGCATTGCTACAGGATGAAACAATATTTAAAGAGCGATGGCGTCTGACCGATTGTCCTTAGTCATCACCATCATACCAAAATGTGGTCAAAGCCCTCGACCGTAGTTTGGTCGTTGTGGCCGTCAACCTAGTCCTAAGAGGTATGTTGTCCTTGCCTTAAACATTTCAAGAACCATCATCTTGTAGACCAACTGTAGAGCATATTCGTCATCCATCTTGATGGTTTGGTCGTCCATATCATTAGGGCATGGTGGTCCTTGTCATGTTGGCAAGCGTTGGTCGGCCATGTCCCCGAGAGCCCGCTTGCAGTCTCCAACGTCAACGAGAGCCTACTGGTCGTCTTCACCGTGAATGCTTTCAAATTGATTTGGCGCAGTTAGCTACCTACCTAATTAATTATTAGTAGGGCTAATTAACTCTCTTCCTAATTATTTAATGTCTATCTAATTGAAAAACTCCTTACTTTTAATTATTTGCAGTTCTAATTAACTCTTTGTCTAATTAATTAAGTATATAATTGACTTGGTTTGTAAATTGATAGCAAAAGGTCCATGCATTGTCATGGGAGTATATATATTTAGTGATTCAACACAATCATGTATACATGTATATTTAGGACCGTGTCTGAATATATGTGTAATTTTTAATGGTTCAACACCGATTGTCAAATCTTTTAGGTGGGAGAGATTTGTTAAATACACATTTAGAATAATTTTGGTAAAAAATTAGCATAAACTTTCCACAATAAAACTATATCTTTGTTGTAATGATGGATCATACAAAAAGATGGGAGTACCTCATGTGAACTGATGATATTCTTCTGGCCTAAAGCGATTGCTTCTAAGAATTAAATCCATATTGGACTATTAATATTCTTACCATTATCATATTATTCATGTCACATCAACAACCCCTAAACAAATTCTCTTGACATTTAGGAGGGGCCGGAACATTTAGTACAACATACTTGCACACCTGGCAAGCAACAACATTGATCAAATAATAATTTAGGTGAACAGGAGTCGAGTATAAATATTTCCTAGGAAAACTTATAGGACCAAACAAAGTTATAGTTGTTTTTTAAGAAAAGCATTACATTTTATTATGCAAGGCTCAAGAGATAATTCTTTTCATAAATATTTCTTACTGTAGAATGAAGTGTAATACTGTAATGTACCTGTGTCAAGCCAGAATGAAGCGCGGGTTGTATCATCGAACGTCCAACACCGTTTCAATTAGTTAACCTTCAACCGATTTCACTAAATGGAATAGAACACCTGAATGAAGGTAAAATCATGCAATGCCGTAATGACTTTCACCAAATAGTAAGATATCTTCATCACCGAGTAGCCCCATAGCAAGATCACGACCCAAGCTTCCCTTAAGATTTTTTTTGTAATATGGCATAACACAGGAAGATAATTGTCTCAAAAGCAATAACTGGTCCGTCAATTTTAGTATTATAATCACACCATGTCATACTTAAAAGAAGGGTGCCCCCTGGGCGTTCAGGCATTGGGTTGTCATCGTGTGGAGGGCAGGGGCAACACAATGTGCATCAGAGTCATCGAAAGCCAGCACGACGCAACATTGTGGTGAAACTACTCATGGATGATGAGGCGAGTAGAGCCACGCGTAGAACTTGCCCTGCTCGGACCTACGGCTACTGGTGCCATCCTTCCTCTTGGTTGCCACTCGAGAACCCCTCATCCGTGCGGGTAGGGGTGACCAAAGTCTGGCCATCATGGAGCATAGAGATTTCGACAATGGGGATATATCATTTGCGAAACAAAATCAAAGCGTAGATAATGGTCGTCATCCCAGACTCCGCGTTCGCTCCCGCCGACCGATGGCGAGTCTTTATCGAGTTGGTTGCGCCGGACGGGAGCCGATCCCTTATAGGGCAGAGCGGACGAAGGTGGCGGGGTGCAGTGCATGCAAGGAAAGTTACGATTTATAACCAAAAAAATGAAGAAGAAGAGATCGAATCAGGTGGGCACGTTAGGAAGGAAATCAACGTGATCTCGAAAAGGGAATGGAATCAACAAATAGAGAAAAAACAGTTGAATTGGTGGGTTGTTATCCTTCGATCGATATGCGAGCAAACTAAACAAACGACTTGCGGACTTCCCTTTTAGAGTAGAGATCTGGTAATTAATTGCATTAATACCATGATTTACAAATATTGTCACTTGTCACTATGGAAACTAATCCTTTGAGGGGCTTGTTCGGGGTATCTTCACCTCAAACGAAAGCACAAAGAGTTGCTCCTCAACCTGCTGCACCTACTGAAAATATTTGCTATGAATTTCCTTCGGGTATTCTTGAGAGACTGCTGGCTAATCCTTTTACAGGAGATGGAACATCACATCCCGACTTGCATCTAATCTATGTAGATGAAGTTTGTGGTTTATTTAAGCTTGCAGGTTTGCCTGAGGATGAGGTCAAGAAGAAGGTCTTTCCCTTATCTTTGAGGGATAAGGCGTTGACATGGTATAGGCTATGTGATGATAGTGGATCATGGAACTACAATCGGTTGAAATTGGAATTTCATCAAAAGTTTTATCCTATGCATCTAGTACATCGTGATTGGAATTATATTTATAATTTTTGGCCTCGTGACAGAGAAAGCATCGCTCAAGCTTGGGGTAGGCTTAAGTCAATGTTATATTCATGCCCCAATCACGAGCTCTCGAGAGAAATTATCATTCAAAACTTCTATGCTCGGCTTTCTCATGATGATCGCACCATGCTTGACACTTCTTGTACCGGTTCTTTTATGAAGAGAGATATTGACTTCAAATGGAATTTATTGGAAAGAATTCAATGCAACTCTGAAGATTGGGAGCTTGAAGAAGGTAAGGAGTCAGGTATGAATTTCAAGTTTGATTGCGTTGAATCCTTTGTTGAAAGAAATACCTTTTGTGATTTTAGCGCTAAGTATGGACTTGACTCTGAGATAGTAGCTTCATTGTGTGAATCATTTCCTGCTCATATTGATCTCCCCAAAGAAAAGTGGTTTAAATATTATCCTCCCTTAGAAGTCAATGTAGTTAAACCCAATCCAGTTGAAGAGAAAGTCATTGCCTATAATGGTCCTATTGTTCCAGTGCTTACATTGAGAAACCACCTTTCCCTGTTAGGATAAAAGATCATTCTAAAGCTTCAACTATGATACGCAGAGGCTACGTTAGAACACCTACACCCCCTGAGCAAATTATAGTTGAACCTAGCATTGCCATTATCAAAGATCTCCAGTCCGACGATGTTGAGGGACATAATATTCACTTCTGTGAAGATGCTGCTAGAATTGCTAAACCTCACGCCAGAGACAAACATAGGCCTGTTGTTGGCACGCCTGTTGTTTTTGTTAAGATAGGAGATCATTGCTATCATGGTTTATGTGACGTGGGTGCTAGTGTTAGTGCAATACCTCAATCCTTATATGATGAAATCAAAGACGAGATTGCACCTATTGAAATAGAACCTATTGATGTCACTATTCAACTTGCCAATAGAAATACTATCTGCCCTATGGGAATTGTTGGGGATGCTGAAGTCTTGTGTGGTAAAACGAAGTATCCTGCTGATTTCCTCGTTCTTGCTACCACTCAAAATAGCTTTTGTCCCATCATATTTGGCAGACCTTTTCTCAATACTGTCAATGCTCATATTGACTGTGAGAAGCAAACTGTCACTATTAGCTTTGAAGGTGTGTCACATGAGTTTAATTTCTCCAAGTTTGGTAGACAACCTCATGAAAAAGAGTTTCCTAGTAAGGATGAAACTATTGCCCTAGCTTCTATTGCCGTGCCTCCTACTGATCCTTTAGGGCAGTACTTGCTTGAGCATGAAAAAGATATGCATATGGATGAAAGGGATGAGATAGATAGAGTTGTCTTAGAACAATATCATATCCTTAAGAATAATTTTCCTGTTGAACTGCTTGGGGATCCACCCCCACCAAAGGGTGATCCTGTGTTCGAGCTTAAATAGTTGCCATATACTCTTAAGGATGCTTATCTTGATGAAAAAGAGATATATCCTGTTATTATTAGTGCTAGCCTCTCAGAGCATGAAGAAACGAAGTTATTAAAAACTCTGAGGAAGCACCCTGCTGCTATTGGATATACTCTTGATGATTTTAAGGGCATTAGTCCCACTCTATGCCAGCACAAGATCAAAACTGATCCTGACTCCAAGCCAGTTGCTGATCATCAACGAAGATTAAATCCTAAGATGAAAGAGGTAGTAAAAAAAGAAATACTGAAGCTCCTGGAAGCAGGTATTGTCTATCTTGTTGCTCATAGTGATTGGGTGAGTCCGGTGCATGGTGTCCCTAAGAAGGGAGGCATTACCGTAGTCCCTAATGATAAGGATGAATTGATCCCACACAGGATTGTCACTGGCTATAGGATGGTGATCGATTTTAGGAAATTGAATAAAGCCACTAGGAAAGATCATTACCCTTTGCCTTTTATCGACCAAATGCCAGAAAGACTGTCTAAACACACACACTTCTGCTTTCTAGACGGTTATTATGGTTTCTCCCAAATACCAGTTGCACAAGCTGATCAGGAGAAAACCACTTTCACCTGCCCTTTCGGTACCTTTGCTTATAGACGTGTGCCTTTTGGCTTATGTAATGCACATGCCACCTTTCAAAGATGTATGATGGCTATATTCTCTGACTTTTGTGAAAAGATTGTTGAGGTTTTCATGGATGACTTCTCCATTTACGGGTCTTCTTTTGATGATTGCCTCAACAACCTTGATCGAGTCTTGCAGAGATGTAGAGACACCAATCTTGTCTTGAATTGGGAGAAGTGCCACTTTATGGTTAATGCAGGCATCATCTTAGGACATAAAATTTCTGAAAGAGGTATTGAAGTCAATAAGGCTAAGGTTGATGCAATCGAGAAAATGCCATACCCCACAGATATCAAACATATAAGAAGTTTCCTTGGTCATGCTGGTTTCTATAGAAGGTTCATTAAAGACTTCTCTAAGATTTTTAGGCCTCTTACCTATATCTTGCAAAAGGATATTCCTTTTGTTTTTGACGATGATTGTGAGGAAGCCTTCAAAATACTTAAGAAGGCTTTGATAACTGCACCTATTGTTCAACCACCTGATTGGAACTTGCCTTTTGAGATCATGTGTGATGCTAGTGATTATGCTGTTGGTGCTGTCCTAGGGCAAAGAGTTGATAAGAAGTTGAATGTCATTCACTATGCTAGTAAAACTCTAGACAGTGCCTAAAGAAACTATGCCACTACGGAAAAGGAATTTTTAGCAGTCGTGTTTGCATGTGAAAAGTTCAGGTCTTACATAGTTGACTCCAAAGTCACTATTCACACTGATCACGCTGCTATTAAGTACCTCATGGAGAATAAAGACGCTAAACCTAGACTAATCAGATGGGTTCTCTTGCTACAAGAATTTGATTTGCACGTCGTCGACAGGAAGGGTGCTGATAACCCCGTAGCAGATAACTTGTCTAGGTTGGAGAATGTTCTTGATGACCCACAACCTATTGATGATAGCTTTCCTGATGAGCAATTGAATGTCATCAATACTTCACGTAGTGCACCGTGGTATGCTCATTATGCAAACTATATCGTTGCCAAATATATACCACCTAGTTTCACATACCAGCAAAAGAAGAAATTCTTCTTTGACTTGAGACATTACTTTTGTGATGATCCTCACCTTTATAAGGAAGGAGTAGATGGTGTTATTAGACGTTGTGTACCTGAACATGAACAGGGACAGATCCTACAGAAGTGTCACTCTGAGGCCTACGGAGGACACCATGCGGGAGATAGAACTGCACACAAGGTATTGCAATCAGGTTTCTATTGGCCCACTCTCTTCAAGGATGCCCGTAAGTTTGTCTTGTCTTGTGACGAATTTCAAAGAGTAGGCAATATCGGTAAACGTCAGGAAATGCATCTGAACTATTCACTTGTCATTGAACAATTTGTTGTCTGGGGCTTTGATTATATGGGACCTTTTCCAAAATCCAACGGGTATACTCATATCCTAGTTGCTGTTGATTACGCCACTAAGTGGGTAGAAGCTATCCCCACTAGTAGTGCTGATCACAACACTTCTATCATGATGTTAAAGAAGTTATTTTCCTTAGATTTGGAGTCCCTACATATCTAATGACTGACGGTGGTTCACATTTCATTCATGGTGCTTTTCGTAAAACGCTTGCTAAGTACGATGTCAACCATAGAATTGCGTCCCCCTATCACCCTCAGTCCAGTGGTCAAGTAGAGCTAAGCAATAGAGAGATTAAACTAATTCTGCAAAAGACTGTCAACAGGTCTAGAAAGAATTGGTCTAAGAAGCTCGATGATGCATTGTGGGCTTATAGAACTGCCTATAAGAATCCCATGGGCATGTCTCCGTACAAAATGGTGTACGGCAAAGCATGTCATTTACCTCTGGAGCTAGAGCATAAAGCTTATTGGGCAATCAAAGAGCTCAACTTTGATTTCAAACTTGCTGGTGAGAAGAGGTTATTTGACATTAGCTCGCTTGATGAATGGAGAGCTCAGGCATATGAAAATGGCAAGTTGTTCAAAGAAAAGGTTAAGAGGTGGCATGATAAAAGGATACAAAAGCGTGAGTTCAATGTAGGTGATTATGTCTTGCTATATAATTCTCGTTTAAGATTTTTTGCAGGCAAGCTTCTCTCTAAATGGGAAGGTCCCTATATTGTTGAGGAAGTATATAGTTCCGGTGCTATCAAGATCAACAACACGGAAGGTAATTGTCCGAGAGTTGTAAATGGGCAGAGAATCAAGCATTGTATCTGAGGTACTCCCATAAATGTTGAAAGCAATATTATCAATACCATAACTCCGTAAGAATACCTAAGGGATATTTATCAGCCTGTATCAGACTCCGAAAACAAAGAGGTATGTGATTCGGTAAGAAAACAGACTCCAAAACTTTCCGAGTAGGAATCTTTCTCCGTTTTGGAATATTAAAAAAATAGAAAAATTGGAAGTAGTCCGGAAAGCACGCGAGGAGGCGACAAGCCTGCCAGGCGCGGGCCCACCCCCTGGCGGCACCTGGGGGGCTTGTGGCCACCTCGTGTGCCTCCCGGACTCCGTTTTCGTGCGGAGTGCTCCTTCTGGTCTGAAAAAAATCATTATATATTCTCCCGTAAGGTCTGACCCTCGTATCACGCAAATTTCCTCTGTTTTCATTTCGAGCTTATTTTCTGCCGCAGACTTAGGGCAAGATGTCTTATCAAGATTCAGAGGGGGAGAGCTATGTGGCAGATTACCTTGCTAACCCCAAGGTCTATGGGGACTTGGATCCTTATGGCTGGACCACTGATGAGGAAGAAGATTATGATCCGAAGGGGAAGGAACAAACAAGTTCTGATGAGGAGGAGACTCCTCTACGTCAACTTAGACACACACATCTGGAGTTCAGGAAGTCGAGTCTCCCTGACTCAAGGAAGAAGCCTAAGACTTTGTTTATCCCTTCTCGTTTCTTGCAGGAGAGTAAGCAGGAATTATGCCAAAGGGTGTTGAGGCTTGAAGAGGAAAATGATGATCTGAGGGAGCATAATTTTATACTCAAGTAGAAATTAAACAAGCTCAAGACCTCTGCAATAACCCCACCACCACCACCTCCAAAGTAAGACAACTAAGCATGGGTATGGGCAATCCCCTTGGCTTGTGCCAAGCTTGGGGGAGTTGCCCCGGTATTGTATCACCATCACATCTTTTGCCTTTACCTTTGTTTTAGTTTGTTCCTTTTCAGTTTTCTTTTTCTCTAGTAGAATAAAGGTCTTAGTGTTTTAGGCTTGAGTTTTGCTTTGTGTCACCCCCGATGTAATCGAGCTCGTGAGCCATATAATAAAGAGTGTCTTAGTTGAGGGCTTTGTCTCTTGCCATGATCAAAAGAGTGAGAAAAGAACAAAAGCATGAAAGATCATGTAATGATCTTATGGGAAGTGATGGCTTCACATATAAAAAGATTGTTGATTGAAACTTGTTGAGGGTAGACAAACGTAGACCTTGGTCATTGTTGCAATTAATAGGAAGTGATAAACAAGGAGAGGTTCACATATAAATATATCATCTTTGACACCATCTATGATTGTGAACACTCACTAAACTATTACATGCTTAGAAGTAGATGTTGGACAACGAAGACAACATAATGAATTGTGTTTGCTTGGTTCCGAACAATGTTATATGATTAGAGATCCCTTAGCATGTGACGATTGCTTCCACCTCATGTTAGCCAAAACTCCGGCACCAAGTAGAGATACTACTTGTGCATCCATAAACCTTCAACTCAGTTTTGCCATGAGAGTCCACCATACCTACCTATGGATTGAATAAGATCCCTCAAGTAAGTTGTCATCGGTGCAAGCAATAAAAACTTGCTCCCTAATATGTATGATCTATTACTGTGTGGAAAATAAGCTTTGTACGAACCTGTGATGAGGAAGACATAAAAGCGACATACTGCATAATAAAGTTCTTTATCACAGGAGGCAATATAAAGTGACGTTCCTCCGCACTAAGAGGACACACATCCCAACCTCAAAAGTGCATGACAACCTCTGCTTCCCTCTGCGAAGGGCCTATCTTGTACCTTTACTTTTTGCCCTTAAAAGAGTCATGGTGATCTTTACCAAATCCCTATTTTGGCTTTATCTTGGCTAATGTGATATACTTGGGAAAGATCTATATTCATATGTCAACTTGGAGGTAAGTATTCATGAATTATTATTGTTGACATTACCCTCGAGGTAAGCAGTTGGGAGGCGAAACCATAAGCCCCTATCTTTCTCTGTGTCCAGCTGAAACTTTGATCTCATGAGTACCACGTGAGTTGTAGAAATTGTAGAGAACGAAAAGATGATTGAGTATGTGGATTTGCTTTACAAGCTCTTATTTGAATCTTTCTGATGTTGTGATAAATTGCAATTGCTTCAATGACTAAAGGCTATCGGTTGTTAATTCTCGGTAAGGCTCTTGATCCATAGTTTACTTTGTGAAGGAATTGTCACTTTAGCATGAGAGATTATATCTTGGTATTGCTGTTCTGATCATGATCATGATGCCTGCATGTCCGTATCTTGTTTTGTCGACACCTCTCTCTCTAAACATGTGGTCATGTTTATTGATCTAGGCTTTCGCTTGAGGACAAGCGAGGTCTAAGGTTGGGGGAGTTGATACGTCCATTTTGCATCATGTTTTCATGTTGATATTTATCGCTTTTTGGGCTATTATTTCACTTCACGGTACAATACTTATGCCTTTTCACTCTTATTTTGCAAGGTTTACATGAAGAGGGAGAATGTCGGCAACTGGAATTCTGGCCTGAAAAAGGAGCAAGTTTGAGATGCCTATGCTGCGCAACTCCAAAAGCCGTAAAAATCAACGTGGATTTTTTGGGATTCATAAAAAATACTGGGCCGAAGAAGTTCCAGAGGGGCGCCAGCAGGTGGCCACAAGCCTGCTAGGCGCGGCCACCCCCCTGGCCGCGCCTAAGGGGCTTGTGGGCTCCCTGCTGGCCCACTGGCCCCCCTCTTTTGCTACAAGAAGGGTTTCGGTCTGGAAAAAATCAGGAGGAGGCTTTTCGGAGGATTCGCCGCCGCCACGATGCGAAACTTGAGCAGAACCAATCTAGAGCTCCGGCAGGACGATCCTGCCGGGGAAACTTCCCTCCTGGAGGGGAAATCGTAGCCATCGTCATCACCAACACTCCTCTCATCGGAGGGGACTCATCACCATCAACATTTTCATCAACACCATCTCATCTCCAAACCCTAGTTCATCACTTGTAACCAATCTCCGTCTCGCGACTCCGATTAGTACTTGTAAGGTTGCTAGTAGTGTTAATTACTCCTTGTGGTTGATGCTAGTTGGATTACTTGGTGGAAGAGTTTATGTTCAGATCTTTGATGCTACTCATTACCTCTCTGGTCATGAATATTATTATGCTTTGTGAGTAGTTACTTTTGTTTCTGAGGACATGGGATAAGTCATGCTATAAGTTGTCATGTGAATTTGGTATTCGTTCAATAATTTGATGTGTTGTATGTAGTTTTTCCTCTAGTGGTGTTATGTGAACGTCGACTACATAAGACTTCACCATTATTTGGGCCTATAGGAAGGCATTGGGAAGTAGCAAGTAGATGATGGATTGTAGAGTGGCAGAAGCTTAGACCCTAGTTTATGTGTTGCTTCGTAAGGGGCTGATTTGGATCCACTAGTTTAATGCTATGGTTAGACTTTGTCTTAATTCTTCTTTCATAGTTGCGGATGCTTGCGAGAGTGGTTAATCATAAGTGGGATGCTTGTCCAAGTAAGGGCAGTACCCAAGCGCCGGTCCACCCACATATCAAACTATCAAAGTAACGAACGTGAATCATATGAACATGATGAAAACTAGCATGGCAGAAATTCCCGTGTGTCCTCGGGAGCGTTTTACCTCCTATAAGACTTTGTCCAGGCTTGTCCCTTGCTACAAAAGGGATTTTTCACTTTGCTGCACCGTTGCTACTTTTGTTACTTGCTACTTGCTACGAATCATCTCACCACACAACCACTTGTTACCGATAATTTCAGTGCCTGCAGATATTACCTTGCTGAAAACCACTTGTCAGATCCTTCTGCTCCTCGTTGGGTTCGACACTTTTACTTATCGAAAGGACTACGATAGATCTCCTATACTTGTGGGCCATCAACAGGGATAGATGCCAAGCCACCAAATCCGGGTACTGTTGGAGCGTATGTGGCAAAGCGCCTAACAAGTGGTTCCATTCAGCCGTTTCTATCGATCTGAATGAGCGCGTGACCCTAATATCCCATTTCCCTTGGCGGGCGGCATTTGAAACCAGAAGGGATGGTCCTATGGAGATGAAGAACAGGATAGGGAACTCCACCCTATGCGACTCATTCCTAACCCATGGGTCCAACCAGAACTGGGTTCCCTCCCCATTACCTATACTAGCTAAATACCCGTGCATTGCTACAGGATGAAACAATATTTAAAGAGTGATGGCGTCTGACCGATTGTCCTTAGTCATCACCATCATACCAAAATGTGGTCAAGGCCCTCGACCATAGTTTGGTCGTTGTGGCCGTCAACCTAGTCCTAAGAGGTATGTTGTCCTTGCCTTAAACATTTCAAGAACCATCATCTTGTAGACCAACTGTAGAGCATATTCGTCAACCATCTTGATGGTTTGGTCGTCCATATCGTTAGGGCATGGTGGTCCTTGTCATGTTGGCAAGCATTGGTCGGCCATGTCCCCGAGAGCCCGCTTGCAGTCGCCAACGTGAACGAGAGCCTACTAGTCATCTTCGTCGTGAATGCTTTCAAATTGATTTGGCGCAGTTAGCTACCTACCTAATTAATTATTAGTAGGGCTAATTAACTCTCTTCCTAATTATTTAATGTCTATCTAATTGAAAAACTCCTTACTTTTAATTATTTGCAGTTCTAATTAACTCCTTTTCTAATTAATTAAGTATATAATTGACTTGGTTTGTAAATTGATAGCAAAAGGTCCATGCATTGTCATGGGAGTATATATATTTAGTGATTCAACACAATCATGTATACATGTATATCTAGGACCGTGTCTGAATATATGTGTAATTTTTAATTGTTCAACAGCGATTGTCAAATCTTTTAGGTGGGAGAGATTTGTTAAATACACATTTAGAATAATTTTGGTAAAAAATTAGCATAAACTTTCCACAATAAAACTATATCTTTGTTGTAATGATGGATCATACAAAAAGATGGGAGTACCTCATGTGAACTGTTGATATTCTTCTGGCCTAAAGCGACTGCTTCTAGGAATTAAATCCATATTGGACTATTAATATTCTTACCATTATCATATTATTCATGTCACATCAACAATCCCTAAACAAATTCTCTTGACATTTAGGAGGGGCCGGAACATTTAGTACAACACTTGCACACCTGGCAAGCAACAACATTGATCAAATAATAATTTAGGTGAAGAGGAGTCGATTATAAATATTTCCTAGGAAAATGTATAGGACCAAACGAAGTTACAGTTGTTTTTTAAGAAAAGCATTACAGTTTATTATGCAAGGCTCAAGAGATAATTCTTTTTATAAATATTTCTTACTGTAGAATGAAGTGTAATACTGTAATGTACCTGTATCAAGCCAGAATGAAGCGCGGGTTGTATCATCGAACGTCCAACACCGTTTCAATTAGTTAACCTTCAACCGATTTCACTAAATGGAATAGAACACCTGAATGAAGGTAAAATCATGCAATGCCGTAATGACTTTCACCAAATAGTAAGATATCTTCATCACCGAGTAGCCCCATGGCAAGATCACGACCCAAGCTTCCCTTAACATTTTTTTTTTGAAATATGGCATAACACAGGAAGATAATTGTCTCAAAAGCAATAACTGATCCATCAATTTTAGTATTATAATCACACCATGTCATACTTAACAGAAGGGTGCCCCTGGGTGTTCACGCGTTGCGTTGTCATCGTGTGGAGGGCAGGGGCAACACAATGTGCATCAGAGTCATTGAAAGGCAGCACGACGCAACATTGTGGTGAAACTACTCGTGGATGATGAGGCGAGTAGAGCCACACATAGAACTTGCCTTGCTCGGACCTACCGCTACTGGTGCCATCCTTCCTCTTGGTTGCCACTGGAGAACCCCTCATCCGTGCGGGTAGGGGTGACCAAAGTCTGGCCATCATGGAGCATAGAGATTTCGACAATGGGGATATATCATGGGCGAAACAAAATCGGAGCGTAGATAATGGTCGTCATCACAGACTCTGCGTTCGCTCCCGCCGACCGATGGCCAGTCTTTATCGAGTTGGTTGCGCCGGACGGGAGCCGGTCCCTTACAGTGCAGAGTAAACGAAGGTGGCGGGGTGCAGTGCGTGCAAGGAAAGTTACGATTTATAACCAAAAAAATGAAGAAGAAGAGATCGAATCAGGTGGGCACGTTAGGAAGGAAATCAACGTGATCTCGAAAAGGGAAAGGAATCAACAAATAGAGAAAAAACAGTTGAATTGGTGGGTTGTTATCCTTCGATCGATATGCGAGCGAACTAAACAAACGACTTGCGGACTTCCTTTTTAGAGTAGAGATCTGGTAATTAATTGCATTAATACCATGATTTACAAATTGATGTTGTGTGCGAACTAACCAGGTTCTTGCATGTTTGTAACGTGGCTAGTTAGGAAAGTTGAAAAGGTTACGAATGTTTTTATTGGTAGGAACCAATATGAAGGGAGGGTGCAAGGTGGAGCGAAAAGAATCTCTCCCTAATAATAAAGCCGTTAATGCATCTCTCGTCCATCATGACGGTTTTGTAAAAATATTTCCCTATTATTTTAAAATCAACCCGCAGTCCTTCATTAAGTGAAAAAAATGTTTGGTCTTTTCAAAAAAGCCCTGTCCTCCATCGGTCCGGGGCTCATAGTCCGGTCCCGATCTAGCCGAGGAGGAGGCTGGTCCGTCGACGGCGGCTCCGACGCCGGCGAGCGTCGCGGCGGTGGTCAGAGGTGGAGGCGAGGCCGAGGGGCGCGTGGGGCGGCCGGATCCATGGCGATCCAGGCCGGATCTGGAGGTGGGAGCGACCAGAGAAATCCCAGTATCATCCATCGCCCAAATCACGCGATGCATCCGAGACCAACACACGCGAAAGCCGCCCATGGCAGATGCATCACCGACGACTCGTGGAGTGGCCGGGCGCCCCATCTTCCTCCTTTGGGAAAGATCCACCAGGGAGGCTGGAGCCTGAAGTCGTGTCATTCGCGAGTCCGAGCGTGGTCCGGTTCCATGTGCCGGTGCGGCGGCCCCGGCAGCTCGACGACGGGCTAGAGAGCGGCATGCCGAGGACCAAGAGGCAACGGCGAAGGCGAGGTCGAAAGCAGTCGTTGGCAGAGCTGGAAGAGGGCCCACGCGGCGAGCATCGTCTCCGCGCAGCCGATGTTGTGGCCACGTCCAACGGCGCGGTGGCCGTGTCCCGCGGGCGGAGCACGGCGTGACGCGAGACGGCGCGGCGGGCGAGGGCGAGAGCCTCGGGGCGGGCGGCCGAGGGCGAGGCCTCATCGCGGCCAACGGGCGGAGTGTTGGCGGCCACGGCTTGACGATGCCGGGCGCAGGCGCGCGGGCACAGGCACGGGTGGGCGCGGCGCGGCGCTGCCAGGCAGCGGCCGGGCGGACGGGCGTGGTGCGGTCTGTGCTCGGAGCCGGTGCGGCCGCCGGGCAAAAGCCTGGGCGCGGGTGGCCGAGGGTGAGGCCTCGGTGCGGCCTTCAGGCGGTAGGTGCCGCGAGTCCCTGACTCCCTGTCGTTGTGGCCGCAGAGTGCACTGTGGCTGCACCACCATAGAAATGCTGGGGACTGCACGCCGCGTGCCAGTCATTGTCCGCTCTCATCCGTCGCTGGACGTTGGCCCTGTTTGGATACTCTACCTTAGCTAGTGGTTAGATTTAGTTTCTAGCTCATGACTAACCCTAAACTAACTCTAACCAAATAGGTGTTTGGATGAAAGGGTTAGATTGACAATAGATGCACTTTATGAAAAAAGAAAAATGATTTTTAATGAGCTTCATGAGAACTAGCTCCAATTAGCATCTCTTGGCTGGTGGGAGAGAGAAAGAAAAATATTTTTTAATGAACCCCATGAGAACTAGCTCCAATTAGCACCTCTTGGGTGAGATAGTTTTTTCGGATGGGTTAGATGCAACTAGCTCCAATCTAACCCTTATGTTTGGATACTTTAGGGTTAGTTGAAACCAAACTAGCTCAAACTAACTCTAGCCTATGGATCCAAACAGAGCCGTTGAGGATGCGGACGCAACGGCTACGCTCCGGCTGTTTCTGGCAGCTGAGGAGAGCCGTTGTTGGAGATGTAGCCAATGGCCGACTCTCCGTGTGTTGGCGCTCTCCAACTGCTGCGTGCATAGCCAGGTATGTCAAAGTATTAACTTTTGAGGCGTTTGTGCTTACAGAATCGAAAATCGGAAGGTAGCACCTTGTTCTTGTAGCCATTAGATCAAGATTTTTGTATGAGCATGACTGCTTGATCTTCTCCCACTCTGATTTCTATCTTCCTCGAGGCCAAACCCGTGGAATCGAGGGTCACAGGAGATCAGGACCGTCGGAGTTGCTGCCTCCTCTATGCCGATTTCCATTTCGTCTGGCCTTTCCGTCAGGCTGAGGGGGCGATGCAATAGCTAGGAACCGATGCGCCCATGGAATCGCTCTGGCCGGGAAGCAGTGCTGATAACGTGTTGAATGGAATCGAGAAACAAACGATAGAGACAACAAAATGATTCAAACTGTATCCTTTTTATTGATGATGATGTCTTATATAGAATTACAAAGGGTGCCTCCAAGGGGTGTCTGTACAAAGGGACATGAGCAACTGACATGCCAAAAGTAATGGCCTTGGTAATTAAGAAAAGCAAGGATTAACATAATTCTCTCCCTAATCTCTCCCTAATAATAAAGCAGCCACTACTTCTGAGGTTTTGCAAAAACGTTCCCCTGTTATTTCAAAATCAACCCGCGGTCCTCCATTAAGTGGAAAAAAATGTTTTGTCTTTTCAAAAAAGCCCTTGTCCTCCACCAGTCCACGGCTCACGGTCCGGTCCCGATCTGGCTGAGGAGGAGGCTGCTCGATGGGCGTGTGGGGCGGCCGGATCCATGGCGAGCCGGGTTGGATCTAGCGGCGGGCGCAGCGCACCATGCAGGGGGCGGCTAGATAGGAGGCGGCGGCGCGCGGCAGCGCAGGCGCGCGGGGCGGCAATGTGTGGCGGCGGTGGCTCGCGGCAGTGCAGGCGGCGGGGCAGCCAGTGGTGTGCTCTCGCATCACGCTCATCTCCTCCTCACCCCCTTATTCCTCCCTCACTCACTCCCTCGCCCACTCACTCTCAGCAGTTGCCGCCCAAACGGAGGGAGAGAGAGGCATCCAGCGGGTTCATCGGAGGAAGAAGTGTCGAGTTTGCCGGAGGTACAAGAACAACCATCCAACACTCCAATGTTGCCTGCCACGGCTACACCAAAGGTATGTATCCCGTGTTTGATTAATTTTTCTATCCCCTGTATCGCTGGCGAGCTTGTGCGCAGCCGTTGTTGCTGCTCGTGCTTTTGTGCGCGTCCCTGCTTCTTCCGTTGCTGCTCACTCGTTCCTGCCCGTGCACGGCGGCATCGTCCGTGTGTTTTGACCTTATCGTTTGTTAGTTTCCTCTGTAGCTAGGCCAAATAACTCTGAAGCCATGAACCAAACGCAAGTGCTCTGAATTTTCTAAACTGAATGAATGAAAGATCGTTTTTTCATTCTGAAAAGATCGAGCTGAAATCAACTTTAAGTGCGTGCAATGATATATACACCTTACAAAGTGTGTCAGCCCACTTATTTGATGAAACCTTCCAGTCCTTGACTTGCAAGATCCCTGTTGTATAACAAAGTTTTTTCTGTACTGTATTGCCTGAAGGTGGTCTTGATCATGTATTTTGCATCTGTCATCAAGTAGTACTTATTAAATCTGTATATTCTTTAAAATATGGTCGATAATCTGGCATTAAATTACTAATTATGTATGATCTTCCGTACATGGTCTTTATAATCCCTGAACAATTCAATGCCTGAAATAGTACAACTCATGGATTAAAAATAGAAGCTAGACCACAAGTGATCAAATCGATAGAAAATAATAATAAACCAGATTGAGAAGTCAAACAATATGCATAAGTTGACCTAGAATTATGTCCATCCATGTAGCCAATGTATGTCGTTCAAGCTGCTCGAGCAATACT
This sequence comes from Hordeum vulgare subsp. vulgare, assembly GCF_904849725.1. Taxonomy (NCBI): domain Eukaryota; kingdom Viridiplantae; phylum Streptophyta; class Magnoliopsida; order Poales; family Poaceae; genus Hordeum; species Hordeum vulgare. The sequence goes on along the minus strand of NC_058519.1, from coordinate 594,686,060 downwards.
GATTTGGGGTTGTTTTCATCAAGTGGCTAAACTGAACCATAAACAAAATAGTCTGTCACACACAAGTTCCTCAATGCTACACTGTTGTTATAATATTCGCACATCGAGAAGCAAAGATAATTTTGGAAGTAGCAATCGAATGTTAATTCTTTCCCATGCAATTTCTAAATACTGTTCAAAGGTCATCTCAATATTTGATTACAATACTTACTATTATCAATTAGGTAGTCTGACTCTTAGACACTGAACTTTTTAGTACCAGTTTTAAACAACTATAATTTTAAATAGGAGTAGTTCAACTAAACTTCTACCTATTTATTTGACTATTTTGGTGTCTTGCCTCCATCATATCTTTTGTATTATATTGTTGTGGACATGCTAGTTCTGAATTTGGCATCGATTGATAGAATTCCGTGCAAACTATAATTTTGTTGTTCAAATGTAGGATACTTGGTTATGATGTCTCTGTTGTGTGTACGCATTCAGGTGTTGAAGGAGTCTGATAGAACTCAGATGGAGGCCAAGGAGGTTCAACCCTCGGACATGCCACCAGTAATACTCGATGATACCAATGTAAACACCGTAAGTTTCCAATATGCAAATTGCATAATTTTTATACACGTATCAGGTGGCATATGTATTTTAGAAAATTTTGTTTTTGTTATGGTTGAAGTGCACAGGGTATTACTGGTACACACATGAATTGGAAGGACTTAAATATGTGAAGGGTGATTAGCAATATATATAGTTGAGAATCTATTTGGGCTACTTATAATTATGTTGTTACTGCAGGAAATAGACGACATTGCTGAAGTGAACATTGTAGAGGATTTGGATAACCGACCTTTAGAAAAAGAATTTTTTTCGGATTCAAGTGTTCTGGAGCCAAAACCAATGTTACCAACTATGTGAGCATCTTCTCTAAATTCGGAATGTTTTGAATCGAGTGTGCAAGAATCAGATAATCAGATAGATCGTGATCCATTGCCATCACCTCTATCCCATCTAGCTCGACATTATCTCATTTTTTACCATTACATGATGTTAAGGAACCAGATTCAAATAAAGAGATCAAAGTTGTTCATAAATATGATTATCTACCACAAGGTATTTATTTCATTTATTATGTGTACTTTTGTATTCAATATATTCTTAAATTATTTGATTTTTGCAGACTATACATTGACCGACTATGATCTATGAGCTCATATAATAATTGAATCATCTTTGAGAAACAAGAGTCGGTTCAGATAGATGGAAGTACTGTGTTACAAAATCAATTGATGTGCTTGCTAGATTAAAAAATATTTCCATTTAGAAATGTACGACAAAAATAAAATCTGATACAAAATGTTCTTTTTAGAGAAATGTTCCATTTTAAAAAAAGTAACTATTCTTAAAAAACTGTTCCAATTTCAATGAAAATGTTAAATTTTATTAAAAATAAGAAAATTTGCGCGTTTAACCTTATCATCAACATTTAGTAAAAGTGGATATAAAAAATGATGCACAATGACACATGAAGCACGTAGTGTTCATTTTTCAACCAGTGCAACGCACGGGCATTTCTACTAGTCAGACTAAATTGAAATCAAATGTAATTAAATCAAACAAAATCTTTACTTGTTAAGCTTGTTAAAATTTGTTATTTCTTTCCTGAAAATCTACTATTTGTTTCCTAAAATAAATTGCATTAATTAGAGAGATCAGTTTATTTAGATGAGTTGGGAAAGTTAGATATGTGATTTTCCTTTGTTGCCAACTCCCCCTTTAGGTTCTCCTTTGGCCCCTCCTCCTCGTTCACCTCCTCCTTCCCATCGTCGGCGACCGTGGGAACCAAACTGAAAGTGCGTTATATCGATTAGAGGGAGGGTGAATAGGCGATTTTTACAATTTCACCACTGAGGAAATTCCTAGCGAGGAAAGTCCTGAGTCATGAACTGAGTGCAGCGGAAATAGTACAAATTCACAAGTGCAAAAACGTCTACAACAAAGTACTTATCGTGATTTCAAAGAATCGGTTTGCACCGGTCACAAGTACAGAATAAGTAGATGAAGATTAACTCGGGTGAAGAATTTGAGGTGAGGAATTTAGAGAAAGTCTTCACCCAAATTCTTCAAACGTTACAAACGAAAGTCTTCAACATGCAATTGAGGAAATGAAGCTAGTTGAGGAAATAGAACTAGTAGCTCGATGAAGACAGTTGTTGATGACCCATTTCCAACTGTTGTGACAGTTGTACATCTGGTTTGGAGTGGCTTGGTATTGAAACCAAAGGACACTCAGTCCCTAATCTATTCTCCTTGAGCTAAGGACACATAGTTCTTGCCCAACACTCGTGGTAAGTCTTCAGGGCAGACTTTCAAACCCTCACAAACTCGGCCACCCGGTGATCCATAATTGACTGCTAGATGGTCTAGACCATGACGCCTACCCGTATGGAGGTTGCACAGTCCTCAAAGATAACAAGCGTTGGTTCCACACATGAATAAATTCTTCAGTGATGCTCAATCACTTAGGTTTTGGTTTTGGTTTGGGTGTTTAGGGTATTTCCTCACTTGATGATTTTCGCTCAAAGGCTCTCACGAGTTTGGGTTGCTCTAAATGACTAGTGTGAGTTTCTCTCGAAGCAGCCAACCAGCTAGTGGTTGTGGGTGGGCGACTATTTCTAGCCTTGGAGCATCCCGACATGATTTAACATAAATGCCGTTTAATAATAGACCGTTGGGTGGATAAGATCTGGGATAGGTGGCGCGTGGCGTGGCAACGGTCGGAACTTTCAACTGTGAAAGTCCTCATGTCTCTCATGTTCCTCACTTTGAGGATTTGGTAGATGTAGGTTTCGGTTGAGCATCATGAGGAAATTTGTTCCATAGTTTTACCTCGACCCCCTTTAACAGTACGGTGTTCCTATGAATAAAGTATAAAGAAAATGAAACAGAAAGAGTAAATCTTCAAGCTTCAAAGTCTTAAGTGTATTTTCTTTAGGACACACCAAATTCCTCATCTTCAATATCTTCATGAGGAATATCAATTTCTTCGCGATCAAAGTCTTCAAGGAATAACCAAAGTCTTCACCCAAAGACATTCATTTTTAGGGGTCGATATTCATCGAATAACTCAAACTCCCCAGCGACTTATAGAGCGTGTTTACACTTACAAACATATCAGTCTCTTAACCTATAAGTCTTCAAACCACCAAAATCACTAAGGGGCACTAGATGCACTTACAATCTCCCCCTTTTTGGTGGTCGATGACAAATAGGTTAAGTTTTTAACAGGGATAATTATATGAAGTCTAAGTACCGAGTTTGAGGAATTTGAAGGTAAGATATAGAGAAACTCCCCGTGAAGTTGTGCATATTTTGAAGAATTTGCTTTAAGCAGCAAATGCACATTGATGATATATATCATGGAGATCTCCCCCTGTATCTTGTAATTCATGCATACATTTGACATATAGTATGAGGAATTTGAAATGGATGATGAAAAATGGTGTCTCACGAATTTCAGCATGCATGCATTAATTAAATTAAGGAATAAGCATGCGAGGAAAAACATCCAAACGTGTTAGAACACCATCGGGCTTAAGTTACAACTCATTACATCAAAAACATCAGAAGAACCAAGAGTTTGTAACTTAATAAAGTTTATAAGCCCATATATTTGACCCGCTTGAAGACAAACTCTCAGATTTCTCCCCCTTTGTCATCAAGTGACGAAAAGGGACGAAACTGAGGACTAACACTCATGAAGAACTTCACTTCCGTGTTGAGGTAGAGATGCGAGCATTCTTCGAGTCACACTTCCTTGTTGGGCCAGTTACAGTATCCGCAGGTTGTTCATCTGAACTAGAAGTGCGGAATGAAGAAAATGAGTTCTCCACCAAGTCAAGAACTAGAATAGTCTTGAATTTCTTCTTTGGTGGCCATGACCAATCAAAGTCGCGAGTGAATTCCATTTTTTCAAGTTCCTTTGGAGTCATCAAGTGAGACAATATGACCCAAGTGCGATCAAATACCTCATGAACATAATAGTGATTTTTGTTCAAATCATTTTGAGCATCATTGAGGGTTTCACAAAGGAGCCATACTGGCGTTTTACCCACTTATGGTCGTGATCGACTTTTTGATGAAGACTGAGGAGAAGCTCTTTGTTAGTCATCATCGTTGGGGCAGTTGGGCTTGGAGGTTTTGCTCTGCCATCAGATTCTTGAGTGGCAGTGTCATCACATGAGGAATATGAAGCAACCTTGCGAAATTGACCATCCATGGGTCGATTTCCTTAATCAATCACTGACTTGCCTTTGCCTTCAACTCGTTCAAAAGATTTCTTGATGACTTTGAGAGGCGGTGGATAACCAAGGTGATTTTGATAGTCAGTTTGATAGTGGATGTCAGATCTATTCCTGATGAATCTCATGATCTAGGGTGCATAAATCTTCAGCTCAAATGATGACAAGGCATTATCGGCCAAAGTCTTCAAGAAGAAATCGTGAAGGTTCATTTTTATGCAATGTATGACGTTGAACAGGATGTTCTTCATTATACCAACAATATCTTCTTACTTATGATGCCCTTTGATAGGTGCGATGGAATATGCCAATATTCTGTAGAGTGTTCTAGGCACATATTTCAATTCCTTCACGAGGAATGTTATCCTTGGAGGTTGGCCCTGGTTTCATGAGGACCTCCATGAGATGATTTGGCAACTCTCTTTCATCATACAGTTTGATTGCTTCATCTGAAGGAATTGAGATAGGTAGAGCTCGAAGCAATTCTGCGGCTGGAGCTTTGTAGTGAGTGTGTTGTGTCATCCAATCCAAGACCCAAGAGTTGATGTCTTTGGGGTCACCTGAGATATCCAGTGTATCATAGAACTGAAGAATAATGTATGTATTCCAATCACCGATATCTGTGCAGAATGGCAATAGCCCTGCTTCATGAAGAACACTCAGTACTGGGGTGAAGCAAGGAATTTCCTCCATGTCACAATGAGGAATGTGCGTGTGATGAAATATCTTCCTTTTCCCACAAAGCACAGAAGGATAGTAATTAAGTTGAGTTCTGGTCCAGAACTTTCTACGCCTGATACGAAGCCTATCGTAAGGATTTTCTCCAGTGAAGAAATGTTGTTCATCATAGAAGTCTTGAAACTGCAATTGAGGAGTATTGAACACCACAATTTTGGTTGAAGATTATGATCAATTGAGGAGTTTTGACTACCATCAACATCATAAGCTCTAGTGGTTGCAAATCCTGAAACTACAATTGTGTTGATGCCTTTCTCTTCTTTGCTTTCTTCTTAGGAGCTTTTGTTTTCTTCACGTCTGATACAGACGTAAGAGTCACTTTCTTCACCTTTGAAGACATTGGTGACGGGGCATTTTCATCAAGCATTGCATGAGCAGTGTTAGGCCTGGCAAATTCTTCAGCAGGAATATGCTGAGTGATTTCATCAGCAGCCACTTCTTCATCTTCATCAGAATCAGGCAATTGTACATCATAGTTGGGCTGAGGATTATCTGGTAGCTTTGGGGCTGCAACCCTGCTATTGTATTCATCAATTGCATTAGTTGCGGCGTTGACAAACCTCACTTTGACACCCTTTCAGTCTGCATGAAGACTTGTGTATGTGTTAGTGAGGGTTTTTAGTTCTGCGTATGTAGAAACAAGTTTCTCACGCGACGGGTTAAGGATGTTTTGCTTCAAGTACTTTTCCTTTTCAACCTTTGCCGCCCGAGCTTGTTTGGCTTGATGATCCTTCCATTTTGCTTCATTGATGAATGAAGTGACCATGTGACTGAGTCCATGTGGAAGTTTGAAATCGTCAATTGGAGTGTTTGGATCCTCATACCAAAGGTCGATGAAGTTCAACACAACTTTCGGATCCAGTGCGAGGGGAATTGTGTTGCCAGTAGCCTGTGCAACCCTTTATTGCTTGTTTTTGATGATGGCTTGAAGAGTTTCATCATCATATTCTTCACTTCCTTCTCATGCAGAAGGAATGTTGACAACCTTGTTTGGGCTTGGCTTTGTTCCTCTTCCAGCAGTCATCTTTGTCTTCAGTATGCCAGGTGAAGATTTGAGAGCTGAACCTGAGGCAGATGGTACTCAGGAACTTGGATTTTCTGCTTGATGTTGCTTGAGCTGTGACTGCACTGGAGGTGAAGACTTTGATGTAGTTGAGGACTTGGCATCCATTGTAGCAACTTTATGAGGAATTTGCTCTTTTGACAGAGATATTGAAGGTTTTGCCTTGAGTCCTATTTTCCTCATTAGGACCTTCTTGTGAGGTTGTTCTGTAGCAGAAGCCTCGGCAGCAGAAGAAGTAGCAGCAGCAGTTGCAGCAACAGAATCCTTATTGAACTGTGTTACAACATCTTTTGCCTTTTTCTGTAGCTTAGACAAATACTTGTCTTTTTCATCAGGATAGTCCTCAACTGTGGCTACACTTGAGGAATGTGCTGCTTGTTGGTCTCCCTGTGGCAATCTTTTACAAGGAGGTTTGAGGGCAAACTTCTTGGCATATTTTGGAGTGACATACGTGTATTCCTTCCATTCCTTTCCCCATACGCGTTCAATCCTTTGAAGCCTTATCTTGCGTTTTGCCATGGTCTCTTTTCCATTAATTTCTTCATGTGGCGTGCAGTACTCAGCATATATTTGGAATTTCAAAAGCAGTGTTTTGTTCCTGTTTCTTGCCACCCTTCTGTTTTCAGTCTTCCTCCATTTTCTTCAGCTGAGGTTTTTTGCTAATGAATTTGTATTCTTGAGGAATCTGAGGGCATAGGTAATGTTTCTTTGAGAAATGCTGCAAATGAGTTAAGTTGATGAGAATCTAGTGATTCATCAGCTGACATTTTGTACGTGTGAACAGAGTATAGGTGCAAATAATTTCGAGAGGTCAGATGCATTCGCAGATTTGAGGAAATTGAAAAATTACTTAAGTTGAGGAATTTGACCACTGTGTTGAGGAATTTGACTAAGTATTCTAATCTTGGGTTCCAGAGTAGTGCAAATTCGAAAATTTACACAATTGAGGAATCACGTGAAGAATTTAGGGGCTTAGTAAAATTCATCAAGTGTTCTAGACATGGGTTTGCACAGCTGAGAGATTTTCTGAGAAAAAATGATTTCACAAATCCAAAGAGAATAAATGGATCAACAGGGACAGTAAAATAGGATTTTAATTACCCTATATGAAGAACACGATGAACTGGGGAGGTAAAAATGGAAGTTCTTCGGTTCAGATCTTCAGTGCCCTAACTTGACAACCGAAGACAACTACGATGGCAGCGGGGGAAGATGTTCCGCAGTCGACGTGAGTCCAGTGACGGTGAGGTCGAGGCAGTGAAGCTATTCCTCACCGGCAACGAGGATGCTAGCGGCGGTGCTAGGTTTTGAGCTCGATCGGAGGAGTCGAGAGGGTGAGAAGAGTTTTTGACTCAAGGGGGTAAGGGGCTATTTATAGCTCAGGTGAAAACGGTTTGAAGCAAAAACTTCAGAGGAAACTACCCTTGCCCTTTTGTCTCCGCATGACACGTGCTACCCACGATCGAAGCGGTGGAGATCGTGGTTATCCTATTGTGAGTAGTGGGTGCGGTTACTGTGGTAACGTTAACATTAATTTTTTAATTTTGAGGATTTTGTTGCAAAGTCCTCAGCTGACCAGAACTCAGTGAGGATTTTGAACAAGTGTCAACAGAACGCATATGAAGAATTGAGAATAAACTGGGTTGAGCTTAGCATAGAGGGGAGACGGGTCCAATCACATTCACTTAGAAGAAATACCAAATTGAATACTTAGCAATAAGTGAATGCTGTTGAGGACATTGAAAGCTCAATATATAATATATAAGCAATGAAGATCATCACAGAAAATTTTTGAAGACTTTGAAAATTTTGAGGAATTTGTGCAAAGTCTCAGACTAAAGAATTTCCAACTTCAAGAATTTCAAAGTTTGGTGGTGGCATGACCCACCGTATAAGAATGATGATTTCAGGCGCCTCGTACAATTGTCGTAGGGCCCTGAGAACCAAATTCTTCATTAATTTCTTCACACTTAGAGTGATATTCTTCATTGGTTGAAGAAAATCGTTACTTCGTGTGTTGCACATCTAAGTCATCAATTTTGCATAAGTGTTAGGATGTGTGCATGTTTACAAAACATTTGAAGACTCTAGGATATTTAGCTCACACCTCAACTTGCAAAACCTTCTCTCATCCAAGGGCTTTGTGAAGATATCTGCTAGCTGGCCATCAGTCTTCACATGGTCGATGATGATATTACCCTTGAGTACATGATCACGAAGAAAGTGATGACAAATCTGGATGTTCTTGGTCTTCGAGTGTTGTACTGGGTTGTAGGCGATCTTGATTGCACTCTCATTGTCGCAGTAGAGGGGCACATTCTTCATGTTGATGCCGTAGTCTCTGAGAGTTTGCTTCATCCATAACAGTTGAGCACAGCAAGATGCATCAGCAATGTATTCAACTTGAGCAGTGGAGAGTGATACACAATTCTGCTTCTTTGAGGACCAACCAACTAAGGATCGTCCGAGAAAATGACATGTGCGTGATGTTGACTTGTGATCCACATGGTCACCAGCATAATCAGAATCAGAATATCCAACAAGGTGAAGATTTGAGCCCTTCGGGTACCATAATCTTAGTGTTGGTGTGTGAGCTAGATATCGAAGAATATGTTTCACAACCTTATGGTGTGATTCCTTCGGTTTTGCTTGAAAACATGCACACATGCAAACACTAAGCATAATGTGTGGCCTAGATGCACATAGGTACAACAAAGAGCCAATCATAGAACGATATACCTGCTGATCAAAATCTATACCATTTTCATCAGTGCACAAGTGGCCGTTGGTAGGCATAGGAATCTTGGCGCCTTTGCATTCATGCATACCGAATTTCCTCAGAACATCCTTGAGGTATTTCTCTCGAGAAATGAAGATACCATTGTGTTGTTGACGAATTCGCAGACCTAATAAGAATTTCAGCTCCCCCATCATGGACATTTGATATTCCTCACCCATCATGTAGGCAAATTCATCAGTGTAACGTTTGTCAGTACAACAAAAAATAATGTCGTCGACATATATTTGGCACACCAATAGTTTATTGTCATAGGATTTAGTGAAAATAGTAGGATCAAGTGACCCAGGTTTGAAGCCTTTCTTCATGAGGAATTCCTTCAATGTATCATACCATGCCCGAGGGGCTTGCTTGAGGCCATAGAGTGCCTTTTTGAGCCTGAAGACTTTGTCAGGGTGCTTCAGGTCTTCAAAACCTGGGGGCTGAGCAACATATACTTCTTCCTCAAGCTTACCATTGAGGAATGAAATTTTCACATCCATTTGATATAGAGTAATATTGTGATGGTTAGCATAAGCAAGTAATATTCGAATAGCTTCAAGTCTAGAAACACGTGCAAAAGTTCATCAAAGTCAATTCCTTCAACCTGTGTGCAGCCTTGGGCTACAAGTCGTGCCTTGTTCCTCACAACCTAACCATCCTCATCTTGCTTGTTTCGGTAGATCCACTTGGTCCCGATGATATTGTGCTTGCGAGGATCTGGTCTTTTGACGAGTTCCCATACATCATTTAGCTTGAACTGAAGAAGTTCATCTTGCATGGCTCGAATCCACTCAGGTTCCATGAAGTCTTCAACAACTTTTGAGGGTTCTGTGACAGACACAAAATAGGAATGCCCACAAAAGTTAACTAAATGTGAAGCTTTTGAGCGAGTGAGAGGACTTGGCGCATTAATGTCATCGAGGATTTTGTCAAGTTCCACTTCATTTCCAATCCTTGGATGAGCTGGTTGAAGACTTTGGTTGGGCTAAGGAATTTGATCTGTAGCATTTTCCACAGGTGCACGTGCTTGAGTTTCATCAGTGTTGGGGACGACTTCTTCAACAAGGGATTGTTCCTCAGTAGGAATGATATCTTTAGTAGCCTTGTGCTTAACAACTTCCTCAGGAGTCAATTTATCTGGCACAGGAGACAGTTGCTCTTTTTGCGAGCCATTAGTTTCATCGAACCACACATCTATAGTTTCAACAACCTTGTTGTGATAGGTGTTGAAGACTTTGTAGGTGAGCGAGTCCTTTACGTAACCAACATAAAACCCTCATGTGCTTTAGGTGCAAACTTTGAGCTATGGTGAGGATCTCTAATCCATCATCTTGCACCGAAGCTTTGAAATAACTTACATTGGGTTTCTTGTCAATGAGGAGTCCGTATGAGGTTTTCTTGAGGAATTTGTGAAGATATACCCTGTTAATGATGTGGCAAGCAGTGTTGATTGCTTCAGGCCAAAAGCTACGAGGAGTCTTATATTCTTCAAGCATTGTCCGTGCCATTTCAACCAGAGTCCTGTTCTTGCATTCAACGACGCTATTCTGTTGAGGAGTATAAGGAGCAGACAATTCATGAGTAATACCAAGTTCATCAATATAATCATCAAGACTAGTATTGTTGAATTATGTCCCATTATCACTCCTGATGTGTTTGATCTTGACGCCGAAGTTCGTCGAGGCCCTTGAGGAAAATCGTTTGAAGACTTCCTACACTTCAGTTTTATACAGAATGATGTGCACCCAAGTATAACGAGAATAGTCATCAACGATGACAAATCCATATAAAGATGTTGCATTGGTTAGAGTAGCATAATGAGTAGGTCCAAACAGATCCATATGAAGCAATTCAAACATACGAGTAGTGGTCATGATAGTCTTCAAGGGGTGTTTGGATCTGGTCTTTCCAGACTGGCAAGCACCGCACAGATGGTCCTTGAGGAATTTGACAGATTCGATGCCAATGACATGCTTCTTGTTTGCCAGTGTGCGCAAAGTCCTCATGCCTGCATGACCAAGTCGTCGATGCCATAGCCAGCCTTCTGAAGTTTTCTCTATTAAACATGTGGCTGGTTGAGGACCTGTGGAAAAATCAACAATGTACAAGTCTCATCTCCTAAAGCCTTCGAAGACTTTGGATTTGTCATATTCCATGATGACTACACATCTATATTTTCCAAAGATGACAATCATATCAAGGTCACAGAGCATTAAGTCTGACATGAGGTTAAACCCAAGGGGTTCGACAAGCATGACCTTGTCCATGTGCCGATCCTTAGAGATAGCCACTTTACCAAGTCTTAATACCTTGCTTTTACCTTTATCATCATAAGTGGTTTGCTTGAGTGGTGATGGAGTCAGTGGTATATTCATCAATAAGCTTTTATCACCAGTCATGTGATTTGTGCAACCACTATCAAGAACCCACTCTGTATTCTTGGGTTTGTCATCCTTTGAACCTTTTGCCATGAAGCAATAGGTTGGAGCAAAGTCATTAGCATATTCATCAGTGTAGTTGGCGTTGTCATTTTCTTCAAGGTTGAAGATCGACATGCTGACGAATGTATTAGCCAGTGCAAGACTCGCCACACCTGACTCTGACTCCACTTCAGAAGCTTGCTCTTCATCACATTCCTCAGATTCGTCTTCAGAATCCATTTCCTTGCCAATGAGTGCCTAAGCCTTTCTGAATCTGGTATTCTTGTGCGATGAGGACTTTGAAGATGAGAATTTTGTATATTTCTTCTTTTTCTTCGAGCCATCAGAACTTTCATCCTTGTATTTCTTCTTCTTTGATTCTTTCACCCAGCGAGGACAGTCTCAATGTAGTGACCAGATTTCTTGCATTTGTGGCAGGTTCTTTTCTTGTAGTCCTCAGATGAAGATTCTGATTTCCTCGTATCTTTTCTTGAAGATTTTCCGAACTGGCCACACTTTGTGAACTTATGGAATTTCCTCACGAGTATTGCAAGTTCATGTCCAAGTTCTTGAGGGTCACCAATATTGCAATCCGAATCTTCTTCTTCAGATGAGGAAACAACCTTAGCCTTCAGCGCACGAGGTCTTGAATAGCTTGGTCCATACAAATCTCTCTTTTCTTCTTGTTGGAATTCATGAGTATTGAGTCATGCAAGTATATCAGCATGATCAAGCATCTTGTAGTCTCTTCGTTCTTGGATTATTAAAATCAGTGTGTCAAATGATGGATCAAGAGATCGCAATAGTTTCTTCAGAACTTCATGGTCAGTGATGTCTCTAGCTCCCAGAGCTTGCAATTCATTTGAGATGTCAGTGAGGCTATCAAAGGTATCTTGGAAGCTTTCATTGTCAAGCCTCTTGAAGCGATTGAAGAGATCGCGAAGAACATTGACACGAGAATCACGCTGTGTTGAGACTCCCCCATTGACTTTGGAGAACCTATCCCAGATAAGCGTAGTTGTGCCCAAAGCACTAACTCTGCCATACTCACCTTTGCTCAGGTGGCCATAGATGATATTCTTCACTTGAGAATCAAGTTGCTTGAACTTCTTCACATCAGCGTTAGAGATAGTAGCAGTGATGGAGGGAATACCATTTTCCACAATATACCAAAGATCATTGACAATTTCTTGAAGATGCATTTGCATCTTGGTTTTCCAGTAGTGGAAGTCCTTTCCTTCGAAGGTAGGGCATCCTGCAGTAACCTTGATCATACCTGCAGTCGACATACCTAAAATTCCAGGCGGTTAAACCAAAATCACAGAGAACAAGGGAGTACCTTGCTCTCATACCAATTGAAAGTGCCTTATATCGACGAGAGGGGGGGGGGGGTGAATAGGCGATTTTTACAATTTCACCACTGGGGAAATTCTAGTGAGGAAAGTCCTTAGTCATGGACTGAGTGCAGCAGAAATAGTACAAAGTCAGAAGTGCAAAAACGTCTACAACAAAGTACTCATCATGATTTAAGAGAATCAATTTGCACAGGTCACAAGTACAGGATAACCAGGTGAAGATTAACTCAGAGAAAATCTTCAGTCAAATTCTTCAAACAGTACAAATGAAAGTCTTCAACATGCAATTGAGGAAATAAAGCTAGTTGAGGAAATAGAACGAGTAGCTCGATGAAGACAATTGTTCATGAACCAGTTCCAACTACCGTGACAGTTGTATGTCTGGTTTGGAGCGGCTTGGTATTGAAACCAAAGGACACACAGTCCCGGGACACACAATCCCTACCGTATTCTCCTTGAGCTAAGGACACACAGTCCTCGCCCAACACTCATGGTAAGTCTTGAGGGCAGACTTCCAAACCCTCACAAACTCGCTCACCCGACGATCCACAATTGACTGTTGGATGCTCTAGACCATGACACTTAGCCGTCTGGAGGATGCACAGTATTCAAAGGTAACAAGCATCAGTTCCACACAGTAATAACTTCTTCAGTGATGCTCAATCACTTAGGTTTTGGTTTGTGTTTGGGTGTTTGGGGTATTTCCTCACTTGATGATTTTCTCTCAAAGGCTCTGATGAATTCGGGTTGCTCTAAATGACTAGTGCCAGTTTCTCTCGGAGAAGCCAACCAACTAGTGGTTGTGTGTGTGTGTGGGGGGGGGGGGGGGGGCTATTTATAGCCTCGGAGCATCCCGGCATGATTTGACCTAAATGCCCTTTAATAATATGACCGTTGGGTGGATAAGACTAGGACAGGTGGCACGTGGTGCGGCAACGGTCGGGACTTTCAACTGTGGAAGTCTTCATGTCTCTCATGTTCCTCACTTTGAGGATTTGGTAGATGTAGGTTTGTGTTGAGCATCATGAGGAAATTCGTTCCATAGGTTTACCTTGACGCCCTTTAACAGTATTGTGTTCCTATGACTCAAGTATAAAGAAAATGAAACAGAAAGAGTAAATCTTCAAGCTTCAAAGTCTTCAGTGTACTTTCTTCAGGACACACCGAATTCCTCATCTTCAATATCTTCATGAGGAATATCAATTTCTTCGCAATTTCTTCGCGATCAAAGTCTTCAAGGAATGACCAAAGTCTTCACGTGAAGACAATCATTTTTAGGGGTCGATATTCATCAAATAACACAAACTTCTTAGTGACTTATAGAGCCTGTGTACACTTACAAACTTATCAGTCTCTTAACCTATAAGTCTTCAAATCACCAAAATCACTAAGGGGCGCTAGATGCACTTACACAAACGGCGGTCACCTGGAGTGTGGGAGGTTGAGGCGACAAAGATTATGGAGGCGATGCCCTTCGAAGGGGGAGATGCGTTTGGTAGACGACGGTCACCACATCGTAGGAGTAGAGAAAATATTAGATTGTTAGGGAAGGCATGAATCGACGCGTTAGGGAAGTTTAGATTTGAAATTGATTACGAGAAATGTGGATTTTATTATTTGGTAACGTGTTATCGGTTCCTGCATGTTTGTAACGTGGCTAGTTAGGAAAGTTGAAAAGGATAGGAATGTTTTTATTAAAAGGGGAAACCCAATATGAAGGGGGGGGAGGGAGGTGGAGCGAGAAGAATTAGTGAAATAAAATCAAACAAAATATTTACTTGGTATGTTTCTTAAAATACGCTATTTATTTCCTGAAAATCTACCATTTGTTTCCTAAAACAAATTACATTAATTAGAGAGATCAATTGATTCAGATAAGTTATAAAAGTTAGTGTGTACATTAGGAAAGTATTGAATTGAAAGGAAAGAGTGAAAAGAAGATTAAACGGATGGACAAGAAAACCAGTAGGAGAGGGTGGTGGGATGTGGGACAAAATAAAACCAAACAATAATAAACCCGTCTAAGGAAAAAAAGTCGTGTACGAGGCTACCAAACCTACTATCATGACTGGAGACTCCGTGTCATAACCCAAAATTTTAATAATATTTTTATTAAAAAAATATATTGTCTAGAATAAATTTTTTGAGAAATAATTTGCTTCATGACACTATTCAAGGCCTCTTTCCAAAAGCTTTTCCTTTCAAGTGGCATTTTAAATATCATTTGGTGTTTGAGCCCTTTTTTAGACCATTTTAAATTCTTTATTTAATTAAATGGAGATACCCTTTTTATTTTGGCCATGTTTGCTTAAAATCTGAATTTCTGGGTTTCACTTGATTTTTTTGGAAACACTCCTTTTCCCTTTTATAAAATTCTTTCCCTAAGTAAATGTTTTTGAAAAATTATGTTGGAACCTGAATGCTTGCATCAACACATTTTTTTTCTAACAAATTCATTGGAGATTTCCTTTTAATATTTTTGCCAAGGTTTCTTTTATTCAAAAATGACTTTTATTCCCTTTAACGGCTTGTTTTGCACTACAACCTTTATATAAGTTTTTCTAAGAATTCTACAAAAATTTGTAAGTGACACGTGATGTCCCTAGATCATATTTTTGTAAAAATATATCCAAGTGTTTTCGAAAATTTTAGCTAACTAGCTCCTTTTCTATTCTGGCCAAAAGTGGAGTTTGTACTACAACCCCTAGATATATTCGTTCTAAAATTCTATAAAAATTCGGGGATGTGCAATAGTGCATTGGATTAATTTTTATGCAATAACACAACCTCGTGATTTGGAAAATTTAGCAAAACGATCATATTTCTATTCTGGTTCAGTTTGATGATTTGTAGTGCACCCCCAATTTTAATTGCTCCAATGCCCATGAGAATTTTACTGCTAGTTGTTCACCCTACCAAAACCTTAAGTCCAAGAGATCAGCTTTATAGTCATATTTTAAGTTGGCCAAATTTCCCCCTGCTTTTTTTTGTAAAGAATTGATTTTCACCAAAACTTGCATTACCAAGTTTTCTATTTTGCCAAACTAATTATGTCATCTCCGATTTCATCTATAGAGACTCCACTATGGGAAGTTTGGATGCCACCAAGGTCCTCTTGATGCCACTGGCATTTTGTCAAACACCTATGGTCCATGACCATAGTTGGCATGGTTCTATGATTGCATTGGGATTTGCTTCACTCGCCAAATCAACATGTCCACTAGCCCTAAACCACCCCCATCAATGACTCTGTTAAGTTTCAGTTGCATCCAACGATGATAGCCACCCCCTGGGATTCTATCGAGCATGTGTCGTGCGTGCTCTGGGCGCACCCCGAGCGCATGTTTTGCATGCGCGCTGATACGTCTCAAACGTATCTATAATTTTTGATGGTTTCACGCTGTTATCTTGTCTTCTTTGGTTGTTTTATGTAACTTATTAATTCAGTGCCAAGTGCCAGTTCCTGTTTTTTCCGTGTTTTTGACTCCTTTCAGATCTGATTTTGGAACGGAGTCCAAACGGAAGAAAAACCCTGAAATGATTTTTTCCCGAACGGAAGAAGATCAGGGGGCCTTTGGGCCAGGCTAGGTGGGCTCTAGGGAGCCCACAAGCCCCCACTCTGCCACCAGGGGGGAGGCGGCGGTGGGCAGGATTGTGGCCTCCGTGGCCGCCCCCTCACCTAGGTCTTTGGCCTATAAATTCCCAAATATTCCGCAAAAAATCAGGGGAGCCTCGAAAATACTTTTCCGCCGCCGCAAGCTTCTGTTTCCGCGAGATCTCATCTGGAGACCCTTCCCGGTGCCCTGCCGAAGGGGACTTTGGAGTTGGAGGGCTTCTTCATCATCATCATCACCCCTCCAATGACTCGCGAGTAGTTCACTTCAGACCTACGGGTCCGTAGTTAATAGCTAGATGTCGTCTTCTCTCTCTTGGATCTTCAATACAAAGTTCTCCATGATCTTCATGGAGATCTATCCGATGTAATCTTCTTTGGCGGTGTGTTTGTCGAGATCCGATGAGTTGTGGATTTGTGATCAGATTATCTATGATATATATTTGAGTCTTTGCTGATTTCTTTTATGCATGATTTGATATCCTTGTAAGTCTCTCCGAGTCTTGGGTTTTGTTTGGCCAACTAGATCTATGATTCTTGCAATGGGAGAAGTGCTTGATTTTGGGTTCTACCATCTGGTGACCTTTCCTAGTGACAGTAGGGGCAGCAAGGCACACATCAAGTAGTTGCCATCAAGGGTAAAAAGATGGGGTTTTTTATCATTGGTTTGAGATTATCCCTCTACATCATGTCATCTTGCTTAAGGCGTTACTCTGTTCTTATGGACTTAATACACTAGATGCATGCTGGATAGTGGTCGACGTGTGGAGTAATAGTAGTAGATGCAGAAAGTATCGGTCTACTTGTTTTGGACGTGATGCCTATAGATATAATCATTGCATAGATATCGTCACGACTTTGCGCGGTTCTATCAATTGCTCGACAGTAATTTGTTCACCCATCGTCTACTTGCTTTCATGAGAGAAGCCACTAGTAAACACTACGGCCCCCGGGTCTATTCACATCCATCGTTTACACCTCCGCTTTTACTTTGCTTTGTTACTTTGTTGCTTTCAGTTCTCACTTGTCAAACAATCTATAAGGGATTGACAACCCCTTCATAGCGTTGGGAGCAAGCTTTTCTGTTTGTGCAGGATCTTGAGATACCCTCCACCGGATTGATACCTTGGTTCTCAAACTGAGGGATATACTTACCGTCACTGTGCTACATCACCCTTTCCGCCTCAAGGGAACACCAACGCAAGGCTCCAAGTCCACGGGGGAAATCCTTTGCATACTTGCCTAGGAAGTCCCTTAAGGCGTAGCCGCAGTTGAAGGATTCCTGGTGCCGTCGACACACCTGTTTCTAGCGCCTTTGGAAGGACTTTTGTGCATTAGCATAGCTGACATCAGAAGCATTTCTGGCGCCGTTGCCGGGGAGGAGGATCGCTTGCCGAGGAGATCAAGACAAGAGTAATCTCCCGTCAACACGCCTATTTATGGCGCCGTTGCCGGGGAGGAGGATCGCTTGCCGAGGAGATCAAGACAAGAGTAATCTCTCGTCAACACGCCTATTGCTGGCTCCGTTGCCGGGGAGGAGAAGTCAAGATCTATCCAAGTAGGTCTCACAAACTCTTCTCTTGCATTTACTTTTGTTGCCAGTTGCCTCTCGTTTTCCTCTCCCCCGCTTCACATTTGCCATTTTCGTTTGC
This sequence comes from Hordeum vulgare subsp. vulgare, assembly GCF_904849725.1. Taxonomy (NCBI): domain Eukaryota; kingdom Viridiplantae; phylum Streptophyta; class Magnoliopsida; order Poales; family Poaceae; genus Hordeum; species Hordeum vulgare. The sequence continues at coordinate 594,668,145 of NC_058519.1, read as the reverse complement.
CTTTCTCCTTTGCCGTTTTCTTTTGCCCTTGCCGTTTTCCTTTGCAGGTTCTCTTGCTTCCTTGTGTGCTTGTTTGTTTGTTGAAGTCATCATGTCTGAAAACACCAAACTTTGCGACTTCTCGAGCACTAATAATAACGATTTTATTAGTACTCCGATTGCTCCCGCCACTAGTGCGGAATCGTATGAAATCAACGCAGCTTTGTTGAATCTTGTTATGAAAGAGCAATTCTATGGCCTTCCTAGTGAAGATGTCGCATCCCATCTCAATACCTTCATTGAGCTTTGTGATATGCAAAAGAAAAGGGATGTGGATAATGACGTGATTAAGTTGAAACCTTTTCCTTTCTTGTTGCGAGATCGCGCAAAAACTTGGTTTTCTTCTTTGCCTAAAAATAGCATCGATTCTTGGGATAAGAGCAAAGATGCTTACATATCCAAGTATTTTCCGCCGGCTAAGATCATCTCCTTATGTAACGATATCATGAATTTCAAGAAACTTGATCATGAACACGTTGCACAATCTTGGGAGAGGATGAAGCTTATGATTAGAAATTGTCCCGCTCATGGCTTGAGTTTGTGGATGATTATACAAATCTTTTACGCTGGCTTGAATTTCGCTTCTCGCAATATCTTGGACTCCGCCTGAGGTGGAACGTTCATGGAAATCATGTTAGGAGACGCTACAAAACTCCTAGACAATATCATGACCAACTACTCTCAGTGGCACACTGAAAGGTCGCCTGCTAGCAAAAAGGTGCACGCTATAGAAGAGATTAACTCGCTTAGTGCTAATATGGACGAGTTGATGAATTTGGTTGCTAGTAGAAATGCTACCGTAGATCCTAATGACATGCCACTATCTTCTTTGATTGAGAGTAGCAACGCTAGTTTGGACGTGAATTTTGTTGGTAGGAACAATTTTGGCAACAACAATGCTTTTAGGGGAAACTATGTTCCTAGGCCTTTTCCTAGTAACTCCTCTAACAATTATGGCAATTCCTACGACAACACTTATGGAAATCACAACAAATTACCCTCTGATCTAGAGAGTAATATCAAAAAGTTCATCAACTCTCAAAAGATTTTCAATGCGTCCATAGAGGAAAAACTACTCAAAATAGACGATTTGGCTAAGAGCGTTGATAGGAGGTCTTGTGATATTGATGCTTTGGAAGTTAGATGCGCTCCTCCCAAGGTCAACTTGGATGAAACTTTGAAAGCTATGCGTATCTCCATGAATGAGAGCAAAGAAAGAACCGCCCAAATTCGCGCTAGACATGAATGGTTTAAAAGGGTGCGTTCTAGTGATGCAAATCACGAAGATCTTAAAGTGCTTGGTGTGTCTCCTCTTGAATCTTTGTTTTCGCGTGTCAAACCTACTTATGGAGGGGCTGGATATGAATCCACTTTGGTTGAAAAACGCCCCAATGATTAGGAGTACACTGATCTTGATGATAAAGGTGTGGAGAGTGGAGTGGAAGAAGTCAAAATTTTGGGTAGTAATGAAACTCCCACTTTGGATTTCAAGGAATTCAATTATCATAATTGCTCCTTGTTTGAATGAATTTCTTTGATGCAATCCATTGCAAACTCTCCACATGCTTATAGCCAAAGTAAAGCCTTTACCGCGCATATCGTAGATGCTATGATGAAATCTCTTCAAGAGAAGCTCGAACTAGAAGTCTCTATACCTAGAAAACTTCATGATGAGTGGGAACCTAGTATCAAAATCAAGATCAAAAACTATGAGCGCAATGCTTTGTGTGATTTGGGTGCTAGTGTTTCCGCGATTCCAAAGTCTTTATGTGATATTCTTGGTTTTCATGAGATTGAAGAGTGTTCTCTTAATTTGCATCTTGCGGATTCTACTGTCAAGAAACCCATGGGCAGGATCGATGACGTTCTTATTGTTGCAAATAAGAACTATGTACCCATGGATTTCATTGTACTTGACATAGATTGCAATCCTTCATGTCCCATTATTCTTGGTAGACCTTGTTGGGGAACGTCGCATGGGAAACAAAAATTTTCCTACGCGCACGAAGACCTATCATGGTGATGTCCATCTACGAGAGGGGATGAGTGATCTATGTACCCTTGTAGATCGTACAGCAGAAGCGTTAGTGAACGCGGTTGATGTAGTGGAACATCCTCACGTCCCTCGATCCGCCCCGCGAACAATCCCGCGATCAGTCCCACGATCTAGTACCGAACGGACGGCACCTCCGCGTTCAGCACACGTACAGCTCGACGAAGATCTCGGCCTTCTTGATCCAGCAAGAGTGACCGAGAGGTAGAAGAGTTCTCCGGCAGCGTGACGGCGCTCCGGAGGTTGGTGATGACCTTGTCTCAGCAGGGCTCCGCCCGAGCTCCGCAGAAACGCGATCTAGAGGAAAAGCCGTGGAGGTATGTGGTCGGGCTGCCGTGGAAAAGTTGTCTCAAATCAGCCCTAAAACCTCCGTATATATAGGTGGGAGGGAGGGGAGGAGGCAGCCTCAAAACCTAAAGGTTTCGCCGAAATTGGAGGTGGAGGAGTCCTACTCCAATCCTACTTGGAGTAGGATTCCACCTTCCCACTTGGAAACTCTTTCCACCTTGTGTTTTTTCCTTCTCAAACCTTATGGGCCTTAGTGGGAACTTATTCCAGCCCACTAGGGGCTGGTTTATCTCTTCCCATAGCCCATGAGACCCCTTGGGGCGTGACACCCCTCCCGATGGTCCCCGGCACCCCTCCCGGCACTCCCGGTACACTACCGATGAGCCCGAAACTTTTCCGGTAATGCACGAAAACCTTCCGGTAACCAAATGAGGTCATCCTATATATCAATCTTCATTTCCGGACCATTCCGGAAACCCTCGTGACGTCCGTGATCTCATCCGGGACTCCGAACAACATTCGGTAACCAACCATATAACTCAAATACGCATAAAACAACGTCGAACATTAAGTGTGCAGACCCTGCGGGTTCGAGAACTATGTAGACATGACCCGAGAGACTCCTCGGTCAATATCCAATAGCGGGACCTGGATGCCCATATTGGATCCTACATATTCTACGAAGATCTTATCGTTTGAACCTCAGTGCCAAGGATTCATATAATCCCGTATGTCATTCCCTTTGTCCTTCGGTATGTTACTTGCCCGAGATTTGATCGTTAGTATCCGCATACCTATTTCAATCTCGTTTATCGGCAAGCCTCTTTACTCGTTCCGTAATACAAGATCCCGCAACTTACATTAAGTTACATTGCTTGCAAGGCTTGTGTGTGATGTTGTATTACCGAGTGGGCCCCGAGATACCTCTCCGTCACACGGAGTGACAAATCCCAGTCTCGATCTATACTAACTCAACGAACACCTTCGGAGATACCTGTAGAGCATCTTTATAGTCACCCAGTTACGTTGCAACGTTTGATACACACAAAGCATTCCTCCGGTGTCCGTGAGTTATATGATCTCATGGTCATAGGAACAAATACTTGACACGCAGAAAACAGTAGCAACAAAATGACACGATCAACATGCTACGTCTATTAGTTTGGGTCTAGTCCATCACATGATTCTCCTAATGATGTGATCCCGTTATCAAGTGACAACACTTGCCTATGGCTAGGAACCTTGACCATCTTTGATCAACGAGCTAGTCAACTAGAGGCTTACTAGGGACAGTGTTTTGTCTATGTATCCACACAAGTATTGTGTTTCCAATCAATACAATTATAGCATGGATAATAAACGATTATCATGAACTAAGAAATATAATAATAACTAATTTATTATTGCCTCTAGGGCATATTTCCAACAGTCTCCCACTTGCACTAGAGTCAATAATCTAGTTCACATCACCATGTGATTCCAACGAATCCAACACCGATATAGTTATGGGGTCTGATCACGTCTTGCTCGTGAGAGAGGTTTTAGTCAACGGTTCTGAAACTTTCAGATCCGTGCGTTCTTTACAAATCTTTATGTCATCTTATAGATGCTGCTACTATGTGCTATTCGGAAATGCTCCAAATATCTACTCTACTATACGAATCCGTTTCACTACTCATAGTTATTCGGATTAGTGTCAAAGCTTGCATCGACGTAACCCTTTACGACGAACTCTTTAACCACCTCCATAATCGAGAAAAATTCCTTAGTCCATTAGTTACTAAGGATAAATTTTTTGACCGCTGCTAGTGATTTAATCATGGATCACTCTCTGTACCTCTCAACATACTTTGAGTCAAGGCACACATCAGGTGCGGTACACAGCATGGCATACTTTAGATTCTACGGCTAAGGCATAGAAGACGACCTTCGTCTATTCTCTTTATTCTGCCGTGGTCGGGTTTTGAGTCTTACTCAAATTCACACCTTACAACGCAACCAAGAACTCCTTCTTTGCTGATCTATTTTGAACTCCTTCAAAAACTTGTGAAGGCCTGCATCTTATTGAAACTTTCATTAAGCGCTTTTGATCTATCTCCATAGATCTTTGATGCTCAACGTTCCAGTAGCGCAATCCAGGTATTCCTTTGAAAACTCCTTTCAAACAACCTTGTATGCTTTATAGAAATTCTACATCACTTCTGATCCACAATATGTCACCCACATATACTTATCAGAAATTCTATAGTGCTCCCACTCACTTCTTTGGAAATACAAGTTTCTCATAAACCTTGTACAAACCCAAAATCTTTGATCATCTCATCAAAGTGTATATTCCAACTCCGAGATGCTTGCACCAGTCCATTGAATGATCACTGGAGCTTGCATACTTGCTAGTATCTTTAGGATCGACAAAACCTCCTGGTTGTATCACATACAATGTTTGCTCAAGGAAACCGTTGAGGAAACAATGTTTTGACATCCTACGTGCAATATTTCATAAATAATGCATCAACAACTAACATAATTCTAATAGACCTTTAGCATCGCTACGAGTGAGAAAGTCTCATCATAGTCAACTGTTTGATCTTGTCGAAAACATCTTTGCGACAAGTCGAGCTTTTCTTAATAGTGACCTATCACCATCATCGTCTGTTTTCCTTTAAAGATCCATCTTTACTCAATAGTCCTATGACCATCAAGTAATTCTTCCGAAGTCTACACTTTGTTTTCATCCATGGATCCTCTCTTGGATTTCATGGCTTCCAGCCATTTGTCGGAATCTGGGCTCACCATCGCTTTCTCCATAACTCGTAGGTTCACTGTTGCTCAACAACATGACCTCCAAGACAGGGTTACCGTACTACTCTGCAGCAGTACGCGACCTTGTCGACCTACGAGGTTTGTAGTAACTTGATTCGAAGCTCAATGATCACCATCATCATCTTCCACTTCAATTGGTGTAGGCGCCACAGGAACAGCTTCCTGCGTCCTGCTACACACTAGTTGAAGTGATGGTTCAATAACCTCATCAAGTTCTACTACCCTCCCACTCAATTCTTTCGAGAGAAACCTTTCCTCGAGAAAGGATCCGTTTCTAGAAACAAACACTTTGCTTTCGGATCTGAGATAGGAGATGTACCCAACTGTTTTGGATACCCTATGAAGAAGCATTTATCCGCTTTGGGTTCGAGCTTATCAGACTGAAACTTTTTCACATAAGTGTCGAAACCCCAAACTTTCAAGAAACGACAGTTTAGATTTCTCTAAACCTCAGTATCTACTGTGTCATCTCAACGGAAATATGCGGTGCCCTATTTAAAGTGAGTGCGGTTGTCTCTAATGCATAACCCATAAACGATGGTGGTAATTCGATAAGAGACATCATAGTATGCACCATACCAAATAGTGCGTGGCTATGACGTTCAGACACATCATCACACTATGATGTTCCCGGTGGCATGAACTGCGAAACAATTTCCACATTGTCTTAACTGCGTACCAAAACTCGTAACTCAGATATTCATTTCCATGATCATATCGTAGACAGTTTATCCTCTTGTTACGACGAACTTCACTCTGAAACGGAATTGAACTTTTCAACATTTCAGACTTGTGATTCATTAAGTAAATACTCCTGTATCTACTCAAATCGTCAGTGAAGTAAGAACATAATGATATCCACTGCGTGCCTCAGCACCCATTGGACTGCATACATCAAAATGTATCACTTCCAACAAGTTACTATCTTATTTCATCTCAATGAAAACAAGGCCTTGCTCATGTGGTATGATTTGCATGTCAGTAGTGATTCGAAATCAGGTGAGTACAAAGATCCATCAGCATGGAGCCTCTTCATGCAATTTATACTAACATGACTCAAGCGGCAGTGCCACAAGTAAGTGGTACTATCATCATTAACTCGTATCTTTTGGCACCAATATCACGAACATGTGTAACACTACGATCGAGATTCAATAAACCATTGAAGGTGAATATTCAAGAAAATAGAGTAACCATTATTCTCTTTAAATGAATAATCGTATTGCAATAAACACGATCCAATCATGTTCATGCTTAACGCAAGCACCAAATAACAATTAGTTAGGTTTAACACCAATCCCGATGGTAGAGGGAGCGTGCGACGTTTGATCATATCAACCTTGGAAACACTTCCAACATGTATCGTCACCTCGCCTTTAGCTAGTCTCCGTTTATGCCGTAGCTTTCATTTCGCGTTACTAATCACTTAGCAACCGAACCGGTATCCAATACCCTCATGCTACTAGGAGTACTAGTAAAGTACACATCAACATCATGTATATAAAATATACTTCTTTCGACTTTTGCCAGCTTTCTTATCTACCAAGTATCTAGAGTTGCTCCGCCTCAGTGACTGTTCCCCTCATTACAGAAGCACTTAGTCTCGGGTTTGGGTTTAATCTTGGGTCTCTTCATTAGTGCAGCAACTGTTTTGCCGTTTCGCGAAGTATCCCTTCTAGCCCTTGCCTTTCTTGAAACTTAGTGGTTTTACAAACCATCAACTATTGATGCTCCTTCTTGATCTCTACTTTCGCAGTGTCAAACATCGCGAATCACTCAAGGATCATTGTATCTATCCTTGATATGTTATAGTTCATCACGAAGCTCTCATAGCTTGGTGGCAGTGACTTTGGAGAACCATCACTATCTCATCTGGAAGATTAACTCCCACTTGATTCAAGTGATTGTCGTACTCAGACAATCTGAGCACACGCTCAATGATTGAGCTTTTCTCCTTTACTTCGTGGACAAAGAATCTTGTTGGAGGTCTCGTACCTCTTAACAAGGGCACAAGCATGAAATCACAATTTCATCTCTTTAGAACATCACTTATGTTCCGTGACGTTCTTCAACGTTTTTGGCGCCTTGCTTCTAAGCCATTAAGTATTTTGCACTGAACTATCGTGTAGTCATCAGAAACGTGTATGTCGGATGTTCATAGCATCCACAGGCGACGCTCGAGGTGCAGCACACCGAGTGGTGCATTAAGGACATAAGCCTTCTGCGCAGCAACGAGGACAATCCTCTTCAAAGTTTGCTACTATCAACTTTCAACTAAATTTTCTCTAGGAACATATAAAAAAACAGTAGAGCTATAGCGCAAGCTACATCGTAATTCGCAAAGACCATTAGACTATGTTCATGACAATTAGTTCAATTAATCATATTACTTAAGAACTCCCACTCAAAAAGTACATCTCTCTAGTCATTTGAGTGGTACATGATCCAAATCCACTATCTCAAGTCCGATCATCACGTGAGTCGAGAATAGTTTCAGTGGTAAGCATCCCTATGCTAATCATATCAACTATATGATTCATGATCGACCTTTCGGTCTCATGTGTTCCGAGGCCATGTCTGCACATGCTAGGCTCGTCAAGCTTAACCCGAGTGTTCCGCGTGCGCAACTGTTTTGCACCCGTTGTATGTGAACGTTGAGTCCATCACACCCGGTCATCACGTGGTGTCTCGAAACGACGAACTGTAGCAACGGTGCACAGTCGGGGAGAACACAATTTCGTCTTGAAATTTTAGTGAGAGATCACCTCATAATGCTACCGTCGTTCTAAGCAAAATAAGGTGCATAAAAGGATTAACATCACATGCAATTCATAAGTGACATGATATGGCCATCATCACGTGCTTCTTGATCTCCATCACCAAAGCACCGGCACGATCTTCTTGTCACCGGCGCCACACCATGATCATCCATCAATGTGTTGCCATCGGGGTTGTCGTGCTACTCATGCTATTACTACTAAGGCTACGTCCTAGCAAAATAGTAAACGCATCTGCAAGCACAAACGTTAGTTATAAAGACAACCCTATGGCTCCTGTCGGTTGCCGTACCATCGACGTGCAAGTCGATATTATCTATTACAACATGATCATCTCATACATCCAATATATCACATCACATCGTTGGCCATATCACATCACAAGCATACCTTGCAAAAACAAGTTAGACGTCCTCTAATTTTGTTGTTGCATGTTTTACGTGGTGACCATGGGTATCTAGTAGGATCGCATCTTACTTACACAAACACCACAATGGAGATATATGAGTTGCTATTTAACCTCATCCAAGGACCTCCTCGGTCAAATCCGATTCAACTAAAGTTGGAGAAACCGACACTTGCCAGTCATCTTTGAGCAACGGGGTTACTCGTAGCGATGAAACCAGTCTCTCGTAAGCGTACGAGTAATGTCGGTCCAAGCCGCTTCAATCCAACAATACCGCGGAATCAAGAAAAGACTAAGGAGGGCAGCAAAACACACATCACCGCCCACAAAAACTTTTGTGTTCTACTCGAGAAGACATCTACGCATGAACCTAGCTCATGATGCCACTGTTGGGGAACGTCGCATGGGAAACAAAAATTTTCCTACGCGCACGAAGACCTATCATGGTGATGTCCATCTACGAGAGTGGATGAGTGATCTATGTACCCTTGTAGATCGTACAGCAGAAGCGTTAGTGAACGCGGTTGATGTAGTGGAACGTCCTCACGTCCCTCGATCCGCCCCGCGAACAATCCCGCGATCAGTCCCACGATCTAGTACCGAACGGACGGCACCTCCGCGTTCAGCACACGTACAGCTCGACGAAGATCTCGGCCTTCTTGATCCAGCAAGAGTGACCGAGAGGTAGAAGAGTTCTCCGGCAGCGTGACGGCGCTCCGGAGGTTGGTGATGACCTTGTCTCAGCAGGGCTCCGCCCGAGCTCCGCAGAAACGCGATCTAGAGGAAAAGCCGTGGAGGTATGTGGTCGGGCTGCCGTGGAAAAGTTGTCTCAAATCAGCCCTAAAACCTCCGTATATATAGGTGGGAGGGAGGGGAGGAGGCAGCCTCAAAACCTAAAGGTTTCGCCGAAATTGGAGGTGGAGGAGTCCTACTCCAATCCTACTTGGAGTAGGATTCCACCTTCCCACTTGGAAACTCTTTCCACCTTGTGTTTTTTCCTTCTCAAACCTTATGGGCCTTAGTGGGAACTTATTCCAGCCCACTAGGGGCTGGTTTATCTCTTCCCATAGCCCATGAGACCCCTTGGGGCGTGACACCCCTCCCGATGGTCCCCGGCACCCCTCCCGGCACTCCCGGTACACTACCGATGAGCCCGAAACTTTTCCGGTAATGCACGAAAACCTTCCGGTAACCAAATGAGGTCATCCTATATATCAATCTTCATTTCCGGACCATTCCGGAAACCCTCGTGATGTCCGTGATCTCATCCGGGACTCCGAACAACATTCGGCAACCAACCATATAACTCAAATACGCATAAAACAACGTCGAACATTAAGTGTGCAGACCCTGCGGGTTCGAGAACTATGTAGACATGACCCGAGAGACTCCTCGGTCAATATCCAATAGCGGGACCTGGATGCCCATATTGGATCCTACATATTCTATGAAGATCTTATCGTTTGAACCTCAGTGCCAAGGATTCATATAATCCCGTATGTCATTCCCTTTGTCCTTCGGTATGTTACTTGCCCGAGATTTGATCGTTAGTATCCGCATACCTATTTCAATCTCGTTTATCGGCAAGTCTCTTTACTCGTTCCGTAATACAAGATCCCGCAACTTACATTAAGTTACATTGCTTGCAAGGCTTGTGTGTGATGTTGTATTACCGAGTGGGCCCCGAGATACCTCTCCGTCACACGGAGTGACAAATCCCAGTCTCGATCTATACTAACTCAACGAACACCTTCGGAGATACCTGTAGAGCATCTTTATAGTCACCCAGTTACGTTGCAACGTTTGATACACACAAAGCATTCCTCCGGTGTCCGTGAGTTATATGATCTCATGGTCATAGGAACAAATACTTGACACGCAGAAAACAGTAGCAACAAAATGACACGATCAACATGCTACGTCTATTAGTTTGGGTCTAGTCCATCACATGATTCTCCTAATGATGTGATCCCGTTATCAAGTGACAACACTTGCCTATGGCTAGGAACCTTGACCATCTTTGATCAACGAGCTAGTCAACTAGAGGCTTACTAGGGACAGTGTTTTGTCTATGTATCCACACAAGTATTGTGTTTCCAATCAATACAATTATAGCATGGATAATAAACGATTATCATGAACTAAGAAATATAATAATAACTAATTTATTATTGCCTCGAGGGCATATTTCCAACAGACCTTTCCTAAGGACTATTGGTGCTATCATCGATATGAAGGAAGGTCATATTAGATTTCAATTTCCTTTAAAGAAGGGCATGGAGCACTTTCATAGAAAGAAAATAATATTTCCTTATGAATCTATGATGAGGGCTACCTACGGTTTGAGCACCAAAGATGACTATACGTGATTTCATCACCTTTCGCCTAGCTAAGTGCGTTAAACAAAAGCGCTTGTTGGGAGGAAACCCAACGAATCTATCCTTTTTCTTTCTGTTTTGTGTTTTCCACACTTTCATAATTCTGTTATGATTGTGTTTTTGTGTTTCTTTTTGCGTTTGTGCCAAGCAAAACCGTTATGATTAGTCTTGGGGATGATCGTTTGGTCATGGTGGAAAAGACAGAAACTTTCTGCTCACGAAAAGAATTTTCAGTTTTTTTTATGTAAGAGCTTTTGAGTTGATTCTTTTTGCTGCTTATTGCTACGCAAATTCTTCAGACTGTCGTAATTTTTCAGAATGTTTGAAGTACCATAGGTATACGAAATATACATATTGCTACAGACTGGGCTGCTGTTAACAGATTCTGTTTTTGTTGTGTTGGTTGCTTATTTTGATGAAACTATGGATAGTATCTGGGGGTATTAGCCATGGAAGATTGAAAGTACAGTAACCCAACATCAGCACAAGTAGAATTTATGTTTTCTACAGTACCTAAGGAAGTGGTGGTTTGCTTTCTTGTACTAATGTTATCACGAGTTTCTGTTTAAGTTTCGTGTTGTGAAGTTTTCAAGTTTTGGGTGAAGTTCTTATGGACAAAGAGATAAAGAGTGGCAAGAGCTCAAGCTTGGGTATGCCCAAGGCACCCCAAAATATTCAAGGATGCCGTAAAAGCATAAGCTTGGGGATGCCCCGGGAAGGCATCCCCTCTCTCGTCTTCAATCCATCGGTAACGTTACTTGGGGCTATATTTTTATTCACCACATGTTATGTGTTTTTGCTTGGAGCGTCTTGTATCGTAGGCGTATTTTATTTTTGTTGTGGCACAATCATCCTTGCTGCACACCTAGAGAGAGAGACATGCACACACCGTGATTTTGTCGAGCTTCAATTATATCTTTTGGTAGACAATTCAGCTCACATGTGCTTCACTTATATCTTTTGAGCTAGATACTTTTGCTCTATGTGCTTCACTTATATCTTTTAGAGCACAGCGGTGCGTAGCTTGGTAGTTGATCTATGCTTTGAAAGTAGTCTCAAAAGGGGTAGTTATCCAAAGGGATACAAAAACTTCCACCTTCATGTGCATTGAATAGTTGGAGAAGTTTGATTGATCTCAATTAGTTTTGAGTTGTGGTTATGGTAATATTGAAGTCATGCTAGTAAGGTGTTGTGGATCTAGAAATACTTGTGTTGAAGTTAGTGATTCCCGTAGCATGCACGTATGGTGAACCGCTATGTGATGAAATCTGAGCATGATTAGTATATATTGATTGTCATCCTTTGCGTGGCGGTCGGGAACGCGCGATGGTTTATACCTACCAACCCTTCCCCTAGGAGTATGCGTTGAATGCTTTGTTTCGATTACTAATAAAACTTTTGCAACAAGTATATGAGTTCTTCATGACTAATGTTGAGTCCATGGTTAATATGCACTTTCACCTTCCACCATCACTATCTTCTTAGTGCCGTGCAACTTTCGCCGGTGTACAAAACCCACCATTAGTCTCCCTCAAAACAGCCACCATACCTACCTACTATGGCTTTTTCAAAGTCATTCCGAGATATATTGCCATGCAACTACCACCATGACATGTGCCACCACATCTACATTGCCATTGCATGATCGTAAGATAGCTAGGATGATGTTTCCATTGATATCTATGCCTTGCTAGATCATTGCCACGGTACACTACGAAAGGCATTCCATATAGAGTCATAGTTGCTCTAAGTTTTGAGTTGAAAGTGTGATGATCGTCATTAATGGAGCATTGTCCCATGTGGGGAAATAAAAGAGGCCAAAGAAGCCCACCAAAAAAAAGAGAGGCCAAAGAGCCCACCAAAATAAAATAAAATAAAATAATGAGAGAAAAAGAGAGAAGGGAGAATGCTACCACTTTTTCCACACTTGTGCATATTAAGCACCATGATCTTCATGATTGAGAGTCTCTCGTTTTGTCACCACCATATAGCTAGTGGGAAATTTTCATTATATAACTTGGCTTGTATATTCCAATGATAGGCTTCCTCAAAATTGCCTTAGGTCTTCGTGAGCAAGCAAGTTGGATGCACACCCACTAGTTTTCTTTAAGAGCTTTCACATACTCGTAGCTCTAGTGCATCATTTGTATGGCAATCCCTACTCATTCACATTGATATCTATTGATGAGCATCTCCACATCTCATTGATATGCCTAGTTAATGTGACTGTCTTCTCCTTTTTTGTCTCGCAACCTCCACTACATTCCACACCATCTATAGTGCTATAACCATGGCTCACGCTCATGTATTGCGCCAGAGTTGAAAAGGTTTGAGAAAGTAAAGGTGTGAAACAATTACTTGGCCAATACCGGGGTTGTGCATGATTTAAGTTCGTTGTGCAATGATGATAGAGCATAGCCAGACTATATGATTTTGTAGGGATAACTTTCTTTTGGCCTTGTTATTTTGGAAGTTCATGATTACTTTGCTAGTTTGCTTGAATTATTATTGTTTCCACGTCAATAGCAAACTATTGTTTTGAATCTAATGGATCTGAACATTCACGTCACATAAGAGGAATTACAAAGGACACCTATGCTAGGTAGCATGAAAGCATCAAAAATTCATACTTATCACTTCCCTACTCGAGGACGAGCAGGAGTTAAGCTTGGGGATGCTTGATACGTCTCAAACGTATCTATAATTTTTGATGGTTTCACGCTGTTATCTTGTCTTCTTTGGTTGTTTTATGTACCTTTTATATCTTTTTTTGGGACTAACTTATTAATTCAGTGCCAAGTGCCAGTTCTATTTTTTCCGTGTTTTTGACTCTTTTCAGATCTGATTTTGGAACAGAGTCCAAACGGAAGAAAAACCCCAAAATGATTTTTCCCGAACGGAAGAAGATCAGGGGGCCTTTGGCCTTGCCAGGTGGGCTCCAAGGAGCCCACAAGCCCCCACTCCGCCACTAGGGGGAGGCGGCGGTGGGTAGGCTTGTGGCCTCCCTGGCCGCCCCCTGACCTAGGTGTTTGGCCTATAAATTCCCAAATATTCTGCAAAAAATCAGGGGAGCCTCAAAAATAATTTTCCGCCACCGCAAGCTTCCGTTTCCGCAAGATCTCATCTGGAGACCCTTCCCGGCGCCCTGCCGGAGGGGACTTTGGAGTTGGAGGGCTTCTTCATCATCATCATCGCCCCTCCAATGACTCATGAGTAGTTCACTTCAGACCTACGGGTCCGTAGTTAGTAGCTAGATGGCTTCTTCTCTCTCTTGGATCTTCAATACAAAGTTCTCCATGATCTTCATGGAGACCTATCCGATGTAATCTTCTTTGGCGGTGTGTTTGTCGAGATCCGATGAATTGTGGATTTGTGATCAGATTATCTATGATATATATTTGAGTCTTTGCTGATTTCTTATATGCATGATTTGATATCCTTGTAAGTCTCTCCGAGTCTTGGGTTTTGTTTGGCCAACTAGATCTATGATTCTTGCAATGGGAGAAGTGCTTGGTTTTGGGTTCTACCATGTGGTGACCTTTCCCAGTGACAGTAGGGGTAGCAAGGCACACATCAAGTAGTTGCCATCAAGGGTAAAAAGATGGGTTTTTTATCATTGGTTTGAGATTATCCCTCTACATCATGTCATCTTGCTTAAGTCGTTACTCTATTCTTATGGACTTAATACACTAGATGCATGATGGATAGATGTCGACGTGTGGAGTAATGGTAGTAGATGCAGAAAGTATCGGTCTACTTGTTTTGGACGTGATGCCTATAGATATAATCATTGCATAGATTGTTGGGGAACGTCGCATGGGAAACAAAAATTTTCCTACACCCACGAAGACCTATCATGGTGATGTCCATCTACGAGAGGGGATGTGTGATCTACGTACCCTTGTAGACCGTACAGCAGAAGCGTTAGTGAATGCGGTTGATGTAATGGAACGTCCTCACGATTACGAATACCCAGGCACTAATACAAGAGATGGTTAAGTACACATCAATAACATGTATATCAAATATACCTGATTTTTCTTTGGCCGCCTTCTTATCAGCCAGATACTAGGGGCAATTGCGCTTCCAGTGACCCATACCCTTGCAATAGTAATACTCTATTTCAGGCTTAGGTCCAGCTTTGGGTTTCTTCGTCGGATTGGCAACAGGCTTGCCGCTCTTCTTTGAATTACCCTTCTTGCCTTTGCCGTTTCTCTTGAAACTAGTGATCTTATTCACCATCAACACTTGATGCTCTTTACGGAGTTCAGACTCTGCGACTTTCAGTATCGCAAACAACTCGCCGGGAGACTTGTTCATCCCTTGCATGTTGTAGTTCAACACAAAGCCTTTATAGCTTGGCGGCAGTGATTGAAGGATTATGTCAGTGATAGCTTCTTGCGGGAGTTCAATCCCCAGCTCAGCTAGACGGTTTGAGTACCCAGACATTTTGAGCACATGTTCACTGACAGACGAGTTCTCCTCCATCTTGCAAGCATAGAATTTATCGGAGGTCTCATACCTCTCGATCCGGGAGTTCTTCTGAAAGATAAACTTCAACTCCTGGAACATCTCAAATGCTCCATGACGCTCAAAGCGACGTTGAAGTCCCGGTTCTAAACCATACAAGACTGCACATTGAACTACTGAGTAGTCCTCCTTACGTGCTAACCAAGCGTTCTTAACATCTTGATCAGCCGTAGCGGGTGGTTCATCTCCTAGCGCAGCATTAAGGACATAATCCTTCTTCCCAGCTTGTAAGATTAGCTTAAGATTACGAGCCCAGTCTACAAAGTTGCTTCCATCATCTTTCAACTTAGCTTTCTCTAGGAACGTATTAAAATTCAGGGTGACTGTCGCGTGAGCCATGATCTACAACACAAATATATTCAAAGTGGACTTAGACTATGTTCAAGATAATTAGAGTTTAACTTAATCAAATTATTTGCTAAACTCCCACTCAAAAAGTACATCTCTCTAGTCATTTGAGTGGTTCATGATCCACTTACACTAGCTCAAGTCCGATCATCACGTGAGTTGAGCATAGTTTCAGTGGTAAGCATCCCCATGCTAATCATATCATCTATATGATTCATGATCGACCTTTCGGTCTCATGTGTTCCGAGGCCATGTCTGCACATGCTAGGCTCGTCAAGTTTAACCCGAGTGTTCCGCGTGCGCAACTGTTTTGCACCCGTTGTATGTGAACGTTGAGTCTATCACACCCGATCATCACGTGGTGTCTCGAAACGACGAACTGTAGCAACGGTGCACAGTCAGGGAGAACACAATTTCGTCTTGAAATTTTAGTGAGAGATCACCTCATAATGCTACCGTCGTTCTAAGCAAAATAAGGTGCATAAAAGGATTAACATCACATGCAATTCATAAGTGACATGATATGGCCATCATCATGTGCTCCTTAATCTCCATCACCAAAGCACCGGCACGATCTTCTTGTCACCGGCGCCAGACCATGATCTCCATCAACGTGTCGCCATCGGGGTTGTCGTGCTACTCATGCTATTACTATTAAAGCTACATCCTAGCAAAATAGTAAACGCATCTGCAAGCACAAACGTTAGTTATAAAGACAACCCTATGGATCCTGCCGGTTGCCGTACCATCGACGTGCAAGTCGATATTATCTATTACAACATGATCATCTCATACATCCAATATATCACATCACATCGTTGGCCATATCACATCACAAGCATACCCTGCAAAAACAAGTTAGACGTCCTCTAATTTTGTTGTTGCATGTTTTACGTGGTGACCATGGGTATCTAGTAGGATCGCATCTTACTTACGCAAACACCACAACGGAGATATATGAGTTGCTATTTAACCTCATCCAAGGACCTCCTCGGTCAAATCCGATTCAACTAAAGTTGGAGAAACTGACACCCGCCAGTCATCTTTGAGCAACGGAGTTACTCGTAGCGATGAAACCAGTCTCTCGTAAGCGTACGAGTAATGTCGGTCCGAGCCGCGTCGATCCAACAATACCGCGGAATCAAGAAAAGACTAAGGAGGGCAGCGAAACGCACATCACCGCCCACAAAAACTTTTGTGTTCTACTCGAGAAGACATCTACGCATGAACCTAGCTCATGATGCCACTGTTGGGGAACGTCGCATGGGAAACAAAAATTTTCCTACGCGCACGAAGACCTATCATGGTGATGTCCATCTACGAGAGGGGATGTGTGATCTACGTACCCTTGTGGACCATACAGCAGAAGCGTTAGTGAACGCGGTTGATGTAGTGGAACGTCCTCACGTCCCTCGATCCGCCCCGCGAACTATCCCGCGATCAGTCCCCACGATCTAGTGCCGAACGGATGACACCTCCACGTTCAGCACACGTACAGCTCGACGATGATCTCGGCCTTCTTGATCCAGCAAGAGAGACGGAGAGGTCGAAGAGTTCTCCGGCAGCGTGACGGCGCTCCGGAGGTTGGTGATGATCTTGTCTCAGCAGGGCTCCGCCCGAGCTCCGCAGAAACGCGATCTAGAGGTAAAACCGTGGAGATATGTGGTCGGGCTGCCGTGGCAAAGTTATCTCAAATCAGCCCTAAAACCCCACTATATATAGGAGGAAGAGGGGGAGCCTTGCCTTGGGGTCCAAGGACCCCTAAGGGCTTCGGCCGAGCCAATGGGGAAGGTCTCCCCCCAAACCGAGTCCTACTTGGTTTGGAAGGTGGAGTCCTTCTTCCCTTTCCCACCACCTCCTATTTTTTCTTTTCTCTTTGATTTTTCTTCCAATGCGCATAGGGATCTTTTGGGCTGTCCCAGCAGCCCACTAAGGGCTGGTGCGCCACCCCCAAGGCCTATGGGCTTCCCCGGGGTGGGTTGCCCCCCCGGTGAACTCCCGGAACCCATTCGTCATTCCCGGTACATTCCCGGTAACTCCAAAAACTTTCCGGTAATCAAATGAGGTCATCCTATATATCAATCTTCGTTTCCGGACTATTCCGGAAACCCTCGTGACGTTCGTGATCTCATCCGGGACTCTGAACAACATTCGGTAACCAACCATATAACTCAAATACGCATAAAACAACGTCGAACCTTAAGTGTGCAGACCCTGCGGGTTCGAGAACTATGTAGACATGACCCGAGAGACTCCTCGGTCAATATCCAATAGCGGGACCTGGATGCCCATATTGGATCCTACATATTCTACGAAGATCTTATTGTTTGAACCTCAGTGCTAAGGATTCATAGAATCCCGTATGTCATTCCCTTTGTCCTTCGGTACGTTACTTGCCCGAGATTCGATCGTCAATATCCGTATACCTATTTCAATCTCGTTTACCGGCAAGTCTCTTTACTCGTTCCGTAATACAAGATCCCGCAACTTACACTAAGTCACATTGCTTGCAAGGCTTGGGTGTGATGTTGTATTACCGAGTGGGCCCCGAGATACCTCTTCGTCACACGGAGTGACAAATCCCAGTCTCGATCCATACTAACTCAACGAACACCTTCGGAGATACCTCTAGAGCATCTTTATAGTCACCCAGTTACGTTGCGACGTTTGATACACATAAAGTATTCCTCCGGTGTTAGTGAGTTATATGATCTCATGGTCATAGGAACAAATACTTGACACGCAGAAAACAGTAGCAATAAAATGACACGATCAACATGCTACGTCTATTAGTCTGGGTCTAGTCCATCACGTGATTCTCCTAATGACGTGATCCAGTTATCAAGCAACAACACCTTGTTCATAATCAGAAGACACTGACTATCGTTGATCAACTGGCTAGCCAGCTAGAGGCTTGCTAGGGACAGTGTTTTGTCTATGTTTCCACACATGTATACAAGTCTTCATTCAATACAATTATAGCATGAATAATAAACGATTATCTTGATACAGGAATTATAATAATAACTTTATTTATTATTGCCTCTAGGGCATAATTACAACATAGATATCGTCACGACTTTGCGCGGTTCTATCAATTGCTCGACAGTAATTTGTTCACCCACCGTCTACTTGCTTTCATGAGAGAAGCCACTAGTAAACACTACGGCCCCCGGGTCTATTCACATCCATCGTTTACACCTCCGCTTTTACTTTTCTTTGTTACTTTGTTGCTTTCAGTTCTCACTTGACAAACAATCTATAAGGGATTGACAACCCATTCGTAGCGTTGGGAGCAAGCTTTTGTGTTTGTGCAGGATCTTGAGATACCCCTCCACCGGATTGATACCTTGGTTCTCAAACTGAGGGAAATACTTACCGTCATTGTGCTACATCACCCTTTCCGCTTCAAGGGAACACCAACGCAAGGCTCCAAGGCCATGGGGGAAATCCTTTGCATACTTGCGTAGGAAGTCCCTTAAGGCATAGCCGCAGCTGAAGGATTCCTGGTGTCGTTGACACACCTGTTTCTAGCGCCATTGGAAGGACTTTTGTGCATTAGCATAGCTGACATCAGGTGCGCGCCAGAGTCACCGCGTCCATCTGCTAGTGCCCCTTGGCAAGCTTCCAGGTCCACGCTGCGCCGCGTGCGTCCCCGACCGTTGGTCGCCCCGGCTTGTGCTGCCCAGCGCCACAGCAGCGTGACTGCCGTGGCGGCTAGCCAGCGTCTGCACTGCCGCTGCCATGGTCGGTGCCGCCCGAGCCTTCTGAACACGCTAGCTGCCCCTGGACCACTTCCCTGCATCTCCCCTTGCTGCTCCGACACACTGCTGCCCCTGTTGTGCTGCTAGCTCGCCCCTGTTGCCCCTGGCATCGCCAAAGCTTTCTCACCGGCGTGCTTATCACCTCGCCCGTCGAACTGACCATAGCCGCCTATTTAAGCGCCCTCCAAGACCTCCCAGCCACCCAGGCTATCCCCAGAAGCCCCCCTTGCCGGAGAAACCTGGTCGTGTGCCCAATTGCATCGCCGTCGACTGCCACTTCCACGGGCAGTTCCGGTTGATTCCGGTGGTACGAGCTTCCTTGGAACCACGGTGGCTTCGGCTAGCTACTCTGCAGCCTCTAGAACCCACCCCGCTGCCATTTTTCGTCTAGGAACCACGGTAGGAAAGGCCCCCTTCCCGTCCGAGCAGTCGCCGCCATTGCTGGAGCCATGCTACATGCTAAGTTCTCCGGTGACCCCACCACCTCCATGGGATGCGACCCTTTCCCCTGAGCTCGTTGATATGCCAATCATCACGAGGGATGCCCCATAGCGTCGACGAGCCTCACCAGAATCGACATGGTTTCCAGTCCAGAAGCGCGCGTGAGGTGGGAGATGAACCCGACAGGTGGGGCCCACCTGTCGGTCAATCACCGCACACCCCTGATGGCGTTGCCGTGCTCGTGCACCTCCCACGAATACATTTTTAGTTCTAGAAAGCGTATTAGTTTCCGAAACGTTTTCTTTTATAATAGATTTTTAAAACAGAATTGAACAGAAACTTAAACTGACCACAACTTTTTTATAGAAAACTCTAAATTAACTGATTCTTTTTCCTACATCTTTAAAATTACGTCAACTTTATTTACATATTTATTTAAAAAATATTTCAACAACTTTTGTGTGCTGTTTTGTGTTTGTGTGTTAATTCAAATATTTTTAAAATAGGATTTTGGAGAGAGGAGACTTACTTCAAGATTTTGTGGTACACATCGCCCTCCTCAAACTCCAAAGGCAAGCATCCTGAACTCTGATTGCCATAAAGTGGTGTGATGTTTGCCGTGGTGCATCTATTGCATGATTTTAGGTTATGTTGATAATAATCTCGCATGAAATCATACCTTACATAAGAGAATGTGATGGATATTTTGTGATAAGGTTTTGGAAGGCTAGTGGTGAGTGGTTACTGCCTCATACTTCGTATGCTATGTTGGTCTGGACAACCTCGGAATAAGGTGTGTCGTTGTGGAAGTGAGACCTTGGGCTGACATCTCGTGGGACAAGACTGGTCAGTGAAAGCATGTCGGGGTGTGATGGTAGTAACCTCGAGATAATTTCTTTCAGCAAGATCATGTGGTACTAACCCTTGCAGGAAAATATTAAACCTCCTAAGTCGACCGTAGATCGAGTCTAGTCTGTGTGTCACCTTACCTTTATGCTGCCATAGGTCTTTCCGAGAGGGAATACGGTCTATTAGGTCATAAACCTATTATCAGGTACACACCAAGTAGAGAGGTCGGGACGAAGGTATCCATGGTCCTGGACTAAATCCAGTCATACGGTCAGGGGGCATGGGTGTTTCCGGCCTGGGACCGAGAGGGAAGAGCTCTTCCCTTGTAGCGTGCAGTATAATTTGATCCCATGCTAGTCGAGGTTGGAGCCTCCCCGTCTTATGGTTTTTCCCTCGCAGCGTAGTCTGGGTGAAGCCGGGCTTCGTGGGGGTAAAAAAGGGTGTCACCTAGTTCTGAGTGTTTACTTCTAAAATACCGTACGCGAGATTAGTCTGAGTGACTATTGGAACCCATGGACTGCGAGCAAAGAGTACACCCTCTGAAGAGTCAAAACTACTCGAGTAGCCGTGTCCACGGTCAAGGATGAGTGGTTGGCTAGTCAAGTGTCGATCTTCGGACGAAGTTAAAGAAATCGTGGGACTAATTAGGAAATGTGGTGGATGATCATACTATTATGATTATTACCATGGACTAACCTCTATGATTTTGATTGTTGGATATCCCTCGGACGGTTCTACCTCCTGGATATTCAATATTTATTAATGTTTCTTACAAGCCCTTTCTGTGGTGTCTCTTAGATGCTCGATTGAGGCATGCTTATTATTATTCATTATAATCCCTCTCTGTGGTGTCGCTTAGACGCCCAACTGAGGCATGCTTATTATTATTCCTTATAAGCCCTTTACGTGGTGTCGCTTAGACGCTGACTAACGCATGCTTATTATTATTCCTTATAAGCCCTTTCTTCGGTGTCGCTTGGACGCCCGACTAAGGCATGCTTATTATTATTCCTTATAAGCCCTTTGTGTGGTGTCGCTCAGACTCCCGACTGAGGCATGCATGTTATTACTTGTTTATTATTACCTTCCGTGCTTGTTTATACAACATTGGTGGAAAATTCTTATCTGCATAAATGCATCCTTGAATTAAATTATAATGACATGGTAGAGTTATTAAGTGGATTATGCATGCATCTCACCTCTTTAACTTATTTGTTTTCTTGATGTTTGCGAGTACATTCAAAGTACTCACTGGCTTGTCCGTGGCTATTGTCTTGGCCAGATTGTGTTCGGAGAGGAGCACGATGCCATCAACCCTGGAACCTAGGAGTCCAGGATAGCGGCCTTGTGAGATAGGAATTTATCCAGGTCAGTTGTTCCTGTGGGAATGGAGTCCCACGAACACTGGAGAATTCCTCGAGTCGCTTGCGCCGTCAACCTCAGACTTTTGTCCAAACCAGTAGACATTATGGTCTTGTAACCCCAAATTTTGTATTTTTCTTGGTTATTCTGTATCAAGTGAGTGTCTACCAGCTAACAGTCATCCTAGAGCTGGTGAACACAAAGACCTATTTTCTGGAAATTATTTTCTGAAAAACGGGTCGCTACAACCTTGGTATCCAAGCTAGGGTGACCATTGGCTAAACCTATCTTAGCCGGGTCGCTATCCCTATCCCGGATATTTATATATCCAGAAACCAGCCTAGCTTACCCAATAGCCGACCACAGTGGCCATCTGACACCTTTTGGCAGTCAATGCCTAACCTGCCACCCAACCCTTAAGTTGTGTGTCTATGACCAACGCCGGAGTTGTCGTATTCCCTAGCATGCAATGAAAGACTCCCTACCCTATATAGTAATGCCTTGACTCAACCAAGCAACCCGCAACTTTGAGACCGCTATCCTAGTAACCCTCTTGACTTGCAAGATGCCTGGCCGTGTTCTTTGCAACGAGACCACCGTGTCCGAGCCTGGAGACTCCATAGTCATCCTCACCGACCTCAGTCGCCAAGCTTTTGGCATAGAAGAGCCTCCAGTATATGTTGTACATGAGGAGCCTACAAGTGATGCTACTCGTTACTTTTGGGCCTCGATGCACATATATGGAGGGAATTCTTTGCTGGAGTGCTCTTACCATTTCACTGGTAGAGCAGCCATCACCGAAGTCCAAGCCCGTCAGCTTGGAGCCCAAGAGGCTATAGTCCAGTTGCGACATTTGTCGCCGTGGATGAAAAGCCGACCGTTCTGCTACTATCCTAGTCGTGAGGCTATCGCACTCACGACCCGAGTCGCCAGCGAAGACCTTGAGGCAGACCCTGCCCTGGTGCAGGTTGTGCGCTATTTGGGAGCGCAAGAGGCACTCATTGATCAGATCACCTCTGACTTGGTCATGAGACGCACACTAATTGCTCGCCGGACCCCGGCAAGCCATGAAGCCACAACCGCCTCCAGCAACCAGCACATCTTGGTTGGAAGACCTATTGTATCTCTAAGGTCTGCCCGAGCCTTTATGTTAGCCGACCCGACCCTGACCCCGGCGGAGCTTCACTGCAGTTTGGATGCCTTCTGCAATGAAGCTGTGCCAAGGGCGTGTCGTCCGAGACATCGTCGCCACAACAACCCTGCAACCCCGTTCCATGGCCCTGTTGACTCTGGAGCCATGGTAAATGGAGGAGCCGTATTGGTTACTGAGCCTGTCCGCTCAGAGGCCAATGAAGGCGGAGCGAGTCCGTCAGAGTAGCTGTCTGGCCGTAGTACTGAGTGTTGCCCTTTAACATTGTATTCACGTGTTGTAATAGACATTGTTTTAAATAAAACTGTAGGATCCATGCACACCCTTGTTTTTAAAGGTAGGTTTGTGTAGAACAATCCGTGTGGCCTTAGATTAAATTTTTGGGCTTGACCATCTAGCCACCAAGCCAGCTAACCGAGTGGTGTGTCACCTGGGAGTTGATACCCGAGTTTCCACCCCGATGACCCAGGTCACACGAGTGTTATATTGTGTGTCCCTAAACCAGGTACCGAGTGAGACCACCCATGGCCGCTCCTAGCACTTCTCACCAAGTGCAGTAACCAAAGTGAGTTTTTCCCCATGACTAACCATTGGGATTCGTCTGGAAATTCTGGATGCAACCCCACAAAGGTAACCGTGTTGCCTCGGAGCCTAGTATAGAGCAGCCCTAGTGTGCCCATCCCTTGTCCTTCAGGTCATCACCAAGGGTGTTGACCCATCAACGTGTGGATTAATTCCACACACAGACTAGTGGAAAATTTTCAGATCTTCCATAGGTAGGCCATTGTTGTCAAACCAAATGGGGGACACGCTCTCCAGACTCCTTAAAGCAGAAGTGAAATGTGTTTTCCCCGGCCGAGAGTATTTTCTCAGGAACCCCTTCCCCGTATCTCGTTGACCGCCGTCAGAGCATACGTTAGTATAGTAGTATGTCTTGCTAATACTAGGTGAGTAGCGGTGTACTAAGTGATTGCATCGTTTGCACCTGCTTATGAGTGACTGTGTGCTATAAGATTGCTTTGTTTGCGTGTGCAATTGAGTGATCTTGATTCCATGTTTTCATGAGTGAATTATTTTCCTTCCCTAAGGAAATCTCAGGGATGAGATTTATCTTTAAGATGGGTAGTGTCTATCACACCCCAAACATTTAATAATATTTTTATAAAATAAAATATTGCCTAGAATAAAGTTTTTGAGAAATAATTTGCTTCAGGACTCTTTTCAAAGCCTCTTTCCAAAAACTTTTCCTTTCAAGTGGAATTTTAAAGATCATTTGGTGTTTGAGACCATTTTAAATTATTTATTTTATTAAATGGGGATACCCTTTTTATTTTGGCCATGTTTGCTTAAAATCTGCATTTCTGGGTTTCACTTGATTTTTTGGAAACACTCCTTTTCCCTTTTATAAAATTCTTTCCCCAAGTAAATGTTTTTGAAAATTTATGTTGGAACCTGAATCCTTGCATCAACACATTTTTTTCTAACAAATTCATTGGAGATTTTCCTTTTAATATTTTTGCCAAGGTTTCTTTTATTCAAAAATGACTTTTATTCCCTCTAAGGGCTTGTTTTGTACTACAACCTTTATATAATTTTTTCTAAAATTTCTACAAAAAATTGTAAGTGACACGTGATGTCCCTGGATCATATTTTTGTAAATACATATCCAAGTTTTGAAAAAATTGAGGTGATTAACTCCTTTTCTATTCTGGGCAAAAGTGGAGTTTGTACTACAACCCCTACATATATTCTTTCAAAAATTCTATAAAAATTTGGGGATGTCCAGTAGTGCATGGGATTAATTTTTATGCAAAAACCCAACCTTGTGCTTTGAATTTTTTTAGCAAAACGACCTTTTTTCTATTCTGGTCCAGTTTGATGCTTTGTACTGCACCCCAAATTTTAATTGCTCGAATGCGCATGAGAATTTTACTCCTAGTTGTTCACCCTACCAAAACCTTAAGTCCAAGAGATCAACTTTATAGTCATATTTTAGGTTGGCCAAATTTCCCCTGCTTTTTCTGTACATAATTGGTTTTCAACAAAACTTGCATTACCAAGTTTTCTATTTTGCAAAAATAATTATGTCATCTTCTATTTCATCTATAGAGACCCCACTCTGGAAAGTTTGGATGCCGGAATGGTCCACTTGATGCCACTGGCATTTTGTGAAACACCTATGGTGCATGACCAGCATTGCCATGGTTCTACGACTGCATTGGAAACTTGCTTCCCTGGCCAAACCAACATGTCCAGTAGCCCTGAACCACCCTCATCAATGACTCTGTTAAGTTTCAATTGCATCCAACGATCATAGCTACCCCCTGGCATTCTGTCGAGCACGTGTCGTGCGTGCTCTGGGCGCGCGTGATACGTCCATTTTGCATCATGCTTTCATGTTGATATTTATTGCTTTATGGGCTGTTATAGTACTTTGTGGTACCATATTTATGCCTTTTCTCTCTTATTTTGCAAGGTTTATTTGAACAGGGAGAATTCAGGCAGCTGGAATTCTGGACTAGAAAAGGAGCAAATCTTAGTCCACTATTCTGCACATCTCCAAATGCCCTCAAAAGTTACGTGGAATTTTTTGCGATTATATAAAAAATAATGGGCTAAAGAAGTACCAGAGGGGGGCTACTAGGGCACCACAAGCCCTGCCCCCGCCACCCCCTGGTGGCGGAGGGCAAGCTTGTGGGCTCCCTGACGGCCCACTAGCCCCCCTCTTTTGCTATATGAAGGGTTTCGTTCCAGAAAAAAATCAATAGGGAGCTTTTTCGTGGTTTCACCGCCACCACGAGGCGGAACTTGAGCATATCCAATCTAGAGCTCCGGCAGGACGATCCTGCCGGGGAAATTTACCTCCCGAAGGGGGAAATCGTCGCCATCGTCATCACCAACACTCCTCTCGTCGGAGGGGAGGCATCATCATCAACATCTTCATCAGCACCATCTCCTCTCCAATCCCTAGTTCATCTCTTGTAACCAATCTCCGTCTCACGACTCTGATTGGTACTTGTAAGGTTATTAGTAGTGTTGATTACTCTTTGTAGTTGATGCTAGTTGGATTACTTGGTCGAAGAGTTTATATTCAGATCCTTGATGCTATTCATTACACCTGTGATCATGATTATGATTATGCTTTGTGAGTAGTTACTTTTGTTCCTGAGGACATGGGATAAGTCATGTTAATAATAGTCATGTGAATTTGATATTCGTTCGGTATTTTGATATGATGTATGTTGTTTTTCCTCTAGTGGTGTTATGTGAACGTCGACTACATAACACTTCACCATATTTGGGCCTAGAGGAAGGCATTGGGGAGTAGTAAGTAGATGATGGGTTGCTGGAGTGACAGAAGATTAAACCCCAGTCTATGCGTTGCTTCGTAAGGGGCTGATTTGGATCTACTAGTTTAATGCTATGGTTAGACGTTGTCTTAATTCTTCTTTCATAGTTGTGGATGCTTGCGAGAGGGGTTAATCATAAGTGGGATGCTTGTCCAAGTAAGGGCAGTACCCAAGCGCCTGTCCACCCACATATCAAACTATCAAAGTAACGAACGTGAATCATATGAACATGATGAAACTAGCATGACAGAAATTCCCGTGTGTCCTCGGGAGCGTTTTTCCTCCTGTAAGACTTTGTTCAGGCTTGTCCCTTGCTACAAAAGGGATTGGGCCACTTGCTGCACCATTTCTACTACTTGTTACTTGTTACTTTTTGCTTGCTATGTTTCACCTCACTACACCATCACTTGTTACCGCTACTTTCAGTGCTTGCAGTTATTACCTTGCTGAAAACCGTTTATCAGAGCCTTCTACTCCTCGTTGGGTTCGACACTCTTACATATTGAAAGGACTACGATTGATCCCCTATACTTGTGGGTCATCAAGACTCTATTCTGGCGCCGTTGCCGGGGAGTGAAGCGCCTTTGGTAAGTGGAAATTGGTAAGGAAACATTTATATACTGTGCTGAAATTTATTGTCACTTGTCACTATGGAAACTGTTCCTTTGAGGTGTTTGTTCAGGGTATCTTCACCACGAATGGAAGCACGAGGAGTTGTTCCTCGACCTGAGGTACCTACTGAAAATATCTTTTATGAAATTCCTTCGGGTATGCTTGAGAAACTGCTGGCTAATCCTTTCACAGGAGATGGATCTTCACATCCAGACTTGCATCTGATCTATGTAGATGAAGTTTGTGGTTTATTTAAGCTTGCAGGTTTTCCCGTGGATGAGGTAAAGAAGAAAGTCTTTCCTTTATCTTTGAAGGATAAGGCGTTGACATGGTATAGGCTATGTGATGATACTGGATCATGGGACTACAATCGGTTGAAATTGGAATTTCTTCAAAAGTTTTATCCGATGCATTTAGTACATCGTGATCGGAACTTTATTTATAACTTTTGGCCTCGTGACAGGGAAAGCATAGCTCAAGCTTGGGGGAGGCTTAAATCAATTCTATATTCATGCCCCAATCATGAGCTCTCGAGAGAAATTATCACTCAAAACTTTTATTCTCGGCTTTCTCATGAAGATCGTACCATGCTTGACACTTCTTGTACCGGTTCTTTTATGAAGAAGGATATTGACCACAAGTGGAATTTATTGGAGAGAATCAAACGTAACTCTGAAGATTGGGAGCTGGAGGAAGGTAAGGAGTCAGGTATGAATTTCCAGTTTGATTGCGTTAAATCTTGTGTTGAGACAAACACTTCTAGAGATTTTAGCGCTAAGTATGGACTTGACTCCGAGATAGTAGCTTCTCTATGTGAATCTTTTGCTGCTCATATTGATCTTCCCAAAGAGAAGTGGTTTAAGTATCATCCTCCTGTAGAAAGCTACATAGTCAAAACCAATCTAGTTGAGGAGGAAGTCATTGCTTTTAGTGATCCTGTTGTTCCTTGTGCTTACACTAAGAAACCACCATACCCTGCTAGGATAAAGGATTATTCTAAAGCTCCAACTGTGATACGTAGGGGTTACATTAGACCACTTGCACCCCCCCTGAGGAAATTAGAGTTGAACCTAGTGTTGCTATTATCAAAGATCTCTTAGCCGAAGACGTAGACGGGCATGTTATCAAATTCTGTGAGGACTCCGCTAGAATTGCTAAACCTGTAGTTGGCCTGCCCGTTGTTTCTGTCAAGATAGGAGATCAGTGTTACCATGGTTTATGTGATATGGGAGCTAGTGTTAGTGCAATACCCTGTTCTCTATATGATGAAATCAAAGATGAGATTGCACCTGCTGAGTTAGAACCCATTGATGTCACTATTACGCTAGCTAATAGAGACACTATTTGCCCTCTGGGAATTGTGAGAGACGTAGAAGTCCTGTGTGGTAAGACGAAGTATCCTACTGATTTCCTCGTCCTTGGTACTGCACAAGATAACTTTTGTCCCATCATATTTAGTAGACCCTTTCTCAACACTGTCAATGCTCACATTGATTGCATTAAGCAGACTGTCACAGTTAGTTTCGAGGGTGTGTCTCATGAATTTAACTTCTCCAAGTTTGGAAGACAACCCCATGAAAAAGAGTCATCTGGAAGGGATGAAATCATTGCTCTTGCCTCTATTGCCGTACCTCCTATGGATCCTTTAGAGCAATATCTGCTTGAGCATGAAAATGATATGCATATGGAGGAGAGAGATGAGATAGATAAAATTGTCTTAGAACAATATCCTATTCTCAAGAATAATCTGCCCGTTGAACTGCTTGGGGATCCTCCCCCACCAAAGGGTGATCCTGTGTTCGAGCTTAAACAGTTGCCTGATACTCTTAAGTATGCCTATCTTGATGAGAAGGAGATATATCCTGTTATTATTAGTGCTCTCCTCTCAGAGCACGAAGAGAAGAAGTTATTAAAAAACTCTGAGGAAGCACCGTGCTGCTATTGGATATACTCTTGATGATCTTAAGGGTATTAGCCCCACTCTATGTCAGCACAAGATTAAAACCGATCCTGATTCTAAGCCAGTTGTTGATCATCAAAGGAGATTAAATCCGAGGATGAAAGAGGTCATGAGAAAAGAAATATTAAAGCTTCTGGAAGCAGGAATCATTTATCCTGTTGCTCATAGTGATTGGGTAAGTCCTGTACATTGCGTACCTAAGAAGGGAGGTATCACCGTCGTTCCTAATGATAAGAATGAACTAATCCCACGGAGGATTATTACTCGCTATAGGATGGTGATAGACTTCCGGAAACTGAGCAAGGCAACCAGGAAAGATCATTATCCTTTGCCGTTTATCGACCAAATGCTAGAAAGGCTATCAAAACACACACACTTCTGCTTTCTAGACAATTATTCAGGTTTCTCGCAAATACCTGTTGCAGAATCTGATCAGGAGAAAACCACTTTCACCTTCCCCTTCGGTACCTTTGCTTATAGACGTATGCCTTTTGACTTATGCAATGCACCTGCCACCTTTCAAAGATGTATGATGGCTATATTCTCTGACTTTTGTGAAAATATTGTCGAGGTTTTCATGGATGACTGCTCCGTTTACGGGTCTTCCTTTGATGATTGCCTCAACAACCTTGATCGAGTCTTACAGAGATGCAAAGATACCAACCTCGTCTTGAATTGGGAGAAGTTCCACTTTATGGTTAACGAAGGTATCGTCTTAGGACACAAAATTTCTGAAAGAGGCATTGAAGTTGATAAGGCTAAGGTTGATGCAATTGAGAAAATGCCTTGCCCCACAGATATCAGAGGTATACGAAGTTTCCTAGGTCATGCTGGTTTCTATAGAAATAGAAGGTTCATTAAAGACTTCTCTAAGATTTCTAGGCCTCTTACCAACCTCTTGTAGAAGGATGTTCCTTTTGTTTTTGATGAGGATTGTGAGGAAGCCTTTGAAATACTTAAGAAGGCTTGGACAACCGCACCTATTGTTTAACCACCTGACTGGAACTTGCCCTTTGAAATCATGTGCGATGCTAGTGATTATGCTGTTGGTGCTGTTCTAGGACAAAGAGTTGACAAGAAGTTGAATGTCATTCATTATGCTAGTAAAACTCTAGACGGTGCCCAAAGAAACTATGCCACTACGGAGAAGGAATTTTTAGCAGTCGTGTTTGCATGTGAAAAGTTCAGATCTTATATAGTTGACTCCAAAGTCACTATTCACTCTGATCATGCTGCTATTAAGTACCTTATGGAGAAGAAGAACGCTAAGCCTAGGCTGATCAGATGGGTTCTCCTGCTAGAGGAATTTGATCTGCATGTCGTTGACCGAAAGGGTGCTTATAACATTGTAGCAGATAATTTGTCTAGGCTAGAGAATGTCCTTGATGACCCATGAATTGATGACAGCTTTCCTGATGAGCAATTAAATGTCATCCGCACTTCACATAGTGCACCGTGGTATGCTGATTACGCAAACTATATCGTAGCCAAATACATACCACCCAGTTTCACCTATGAGCAAAAGAAGAAATTCTTCTTTGATTAGAGACACTACTTTTGGGATGATACTCACCTTTATAAGCAAGGAGTAGATGGTGTTATTAGACGTTGTGTGCCTGATCATGAACAGGGACAGATCTTGCAGAAGTGTCATTCCGAAGCCTACGGAGGACACCATGCTGGAGATAGAACTGCCCATAAGGTATTGCAATCAGGTTTCTATTGGCCCACTCTCTTCAAGGATGCCCGTAAGTTTGTCTTGTCTTGTGACGAATGCCAATGAATATGGAATATCAGTAAGCGTCAGGAAATGCCTATGAACTATTCACTTGTCATTGAACCATTCGATGTCTGGGGCTTTGATTATATGGGACCCTTCCCGAGTTCCAATGGGTACACTCACATCTTAGTTGATGTGGATTATGTCACTAAGTGGGTAGAAGCTATCCCCACTAAAAATGCTGATCACCACACCTCTATTAAGATTCTTAAAGAAGTCATTTTCCCAAGATTTGGAGTCCCTAGATATTTGATGACTGATGGCGGTTCACACTTCATTCATGGTGTTTTCCGCAAGATGCTCGCTAAGTATGATGTTAACCATAGAGTTGCATCTCCTTATCATCCTCAGTCTAGTGGTCAAGTGAAGTTGAGTAATAGGGAGATCAAATTGATCCTACAAAAGACCGTCAATAGATCTTGAAAGAATTGGTCTAGCAAACTTGAAAATGCACTATGGGCTTATAGGACTGCCTATAAGAATCCCATGGGCATGTCGCCGTATAAAATGGTTTACGGTAAGGCCTGTCATTTACCTCTTGAGCTGGAACACAAAGCTTATTGGGCAATCAAAGAGATCAATTTTGATTTCAAACTTGCCGGTGAGAAGCGGTTGTTTGATATCAGCTTGTTAGATGAATGCAGGGCCCAGGCATATGAGAATGCCAAGTTGTTCAAGGAAAAGGTTAAGAGATGGCACGACAAACGAATACAGAAACGAGAGTTCAATGTAGGTGATTATGTCCTGCTATACAATTCTCGTTTAAGATTCTTCGCAGGCAAGCTTCTCTCTAAATGGGAAGGCCCTTACGTTATCGAGGAAGTATATCGTTCCGGTGCCATCAAAATCAATAACACGGAAGGAAATTTTCCTAGAGTGGTAAATGGGCAAAGAATCAAACATTACATTTCTGGTACTCCCATAAATATTGAGACCAATATCATCAATGTCATAACTCCAGAGGAGTACATAAGGGATGTTTATCAGCCTATTTCAGACCCTGAAAACGAAGAGGTATTTGTTTTGGTAAGAAATTGGACTCCGATGCTTTTGCAATAGGAAATTTCCTCCGTTTTGGAATTTTTGGAAAATTAGAAAAATAAAAAGAACTCCGGAGAGCGCACGAGGCGGCCACAAGCTTGGCCACCGCCACCCCCTGGTGGCGGAGAGAGGGCTTGTGGGCACCTCGTGTGCCTCCCGGACTCCGTTTTCTTGCGGAGCACTCCTTCTGGTCCAGAAAAAATCAATATATATATTCGCCCGACGGTTTTGATCTCCACATCGCGCAGTTTTCCTCTGTTTTCGTTTTGAGCATGTTTCTGTGACAGATCTAGATCATCATGACTTCCCCAAACGCTCCTAAGGACAATATCTTCGAGAAGGTCATCAATCCCTACCTCACGGAAGTGCTGAAACACCCTCAATCTATCAAGATGGGCGAGGGGATGTTGCACATCCGTGATGTTGAGGGGCCTAAGAAGACCGGAAGCATGTTGACGAGGCTCGAAGCAATGGAGCAACAAGTCTTCAAGTGCCAAGGGATGGTGGAGCGTGGCCTCAACGCCAACCACATGATGATCACGGAGTTCACTAGCAATCACAAGATGGATGCCATTGACAATGGGAAACACCTCTCCAGGCTCTATGACAGGGTTGATCAACTTCAGGGCCAGATCTATGACCTGCAGAACCAAAACTGTGAGTATGAGTACAGATTTAAATCAATAAGGTTGGCTGCAGATTTGAGGATTCCGGCGACTTGTTCATCCTGCCATGATGGAGCACCTATGCCTTGGAAGACGGAGGATCAAACTACTCCAACAACTCCACCACCATCACCACCAAAGGAAGACAACTAAGCATTGGTATGGGCAATCCCCTTGGCTTCTGCCAATCTTGGGGGAGTTGCCCTGGTATCGTATCACCTTTATATCTTTTGCTTTTACCTTTGTTTTACTTCTTTCCTTTTCAGTTTTTATTTCTTCTCTTAGAGGAATAAGTCTTTAGTGTTTAGTTTGAGTCTTTTGCTTTGTATCTCCCCCGATGTATTCAAGCTTGCGAGCTATATAATAAAGAGTATCTTAGTCAAGGGCTTTGCTTTGTGCCATGATCAGAAGTATGAAAAGAACGATAGCATGAAAAATCATGAGACGATCTTATGGAAAGTAATAACTTCACATATGACACGTATGATGATTGAAACTCGTTGAGAATAAATCAACATAGACCTCAGTCATTGTTGCAATTAAGAAGAAGTAATAAGGAAAGAGAAGTTCACATATAAATATATCATCTTAGACACTTTTTACAACTGTGAGAACTCACCAAACTATTACATGCTTAGGAGTAGATGTTGGACAAGGAAGACAACATAATGAATTGTGTTTGCTTGGTTCCAAACAATGTTATATGATTAGAGATCCCTTAGCATGTGACGATCGCTTCCACCTCATGTTAGCCAAAGCTCCCGCACCAAGTAGAGATACTACTTGTGCATCCATAAACCTTCAACCCAGTTTTGCCATGAGAGTCCACCATACCTACCTATGGATTGAATAAGATCCTTCAAGTAAGTTGTCATCGGTGCAAGCAATAAAAATTGCTCTCTAATATGTATGATCTATCAGTGTGTGGAAAATAATCTTTGTACGAACTTGCGATGAGGAAGACATAAAAGAGACAGACTGCATAATGAAGTTCTTTATCACAGGAGGCAATATAAAGTGACGTTCCTCCGCACTAAGAGGACACACATTCAAACCTGAAAAGCGCATGATAACCTCTACTTCCCTCTGCGAAGGGCCTATCTTGTACCTTTACTTTTTGCCCTTGTAAGAGTCATGGTGATCTTCACAAATTCCCTATTTTTGCCTTTGTCTTGGCTACCGTCACATGCTTGGTAAAGATCTATATTCATATATCAACTTGGAGTTGAGTACTTATGCTTTATTATTGTTGACTTTACCCTTGAGGTGAATGGTTGGGAGGCAAAACTATAAGCCCCTATCTTCCTCTGTGTCCAGCTGAAACTTTGACACCATGAGTACCACGTGAGTTGTAACAATTGTGGAAAACAATAGAGATGATTGATTATGTGGGTTAGACTTACAAGCTCTTATTTGACTCTTTCTGATGTTGTGATAAATTGCAATTGCTTCAATGACTTTGGACTGTTGTTGATTACTTATCGGTAAGGTTTTTGCTTCATGCTTTGCTTTGTGAAGGAATTGTTACTCTCCCATAAGAATCTTTATGATGTATTGCTGTTCTATCTGTGATCATGATGCCCTCATGTCCGTATTATGTTTTATCGACACCTTCGTCCCTCAACATGTGGAAATGTTTATGGAACTTGGTTTTCGCTTGAGGACAAGCGAGGTCTAAGCTTGGGGGAGTTGATACGTCCATTTTGAATCATGCTTTCATGTTGATATTTATTATTTTATGGGCTGTTATATTACTTTATGGTACCATATTTATGCCTTTTCTCTCTTATTTTGCAAGGTTTATTTGAAGAGGGAGAATTCTGGCAGTTGGAATTCTGGACTAGAAAAGGAGCAAATCTTAGTCCACTATTCTGCACATCTCCAAATGACCTGAAAAGTTACGTGGAATTTTTTGGGATTATATAAAAAATATTGGGCTAAAGAAGTACCAGAGGGGGGCTACCAGGGCGCCACAAGCCCTGCCACAGCCACCCCCCTGGTGGCGGAGGGCAAGCTTGTGGGCTCCCTGACGGCCCACTAGCCACCCTCTTTTGCTATATGAAGGGTTTCGTTCCAGAAAAAATCAATAGGGAGCTTTTTCGTGGTTTCGCCACCACCACGAGGCGGAACTTGAGCATATCCAATCTAGAGCTCCGGCAGGACGATCCTGCCGGGGAAACTTCCCTCCCGGAGGGGGAAATCGTCGCCATCGTCATCACCAACACTCCTCTCGTCGGATGGGAGGCATCTTCATTAACATCTTCATCAACACCATCTCCTCTCCAATCCCTAGTTCATCTCTTGTAACTAATCTCCGTCTCACGATTCTGATTGGTACTTGTAAGGTTACTAGTTGTGTTGATTACTCTTTGTAGTTGATGCTAGTTGGATTACTTGGTGGAAGAGTTTATATTCAGATCATTGATGCTATTCATTACACCTCTGATCATGATTATGATTATGCTTTGTAGTAGTTACTTTTGTTCCTGAGGACATGGGATAAGTCATGTTAATAATAGTCATGTGAATTTGATATCCGTTCGGTATTTTGATATGTTGTATGTTGTTTTTCCTCTAGTGGTGTTATGTGAACGTCCACTACATAACACTTCACCATATTTGGGCCTAGAGGAAGGCATTGGGGAGTAGTAAGTAGATGATGGGTTGCTGGAGTGACAGAAGCTTAAACCCCAGTCTATGCGTTGCTTCGTAAGGGGCTGATTTGGATCTACTAGTTTAATGCTATGGTTAGACGTTGTCTTAATTCTTCTTTCGTAGTTGCGGATGCTTGCGAGAGGGGTTAATCATAAGTGGGATGCTTGTCCAAGTAAGGGCAGTACCCAAGCGCCGGTCCACCCACATATCAAACTATCAAAGTAACGAACGTGAATCATATGAACATGATGAAACTAGCATGACAGAAATTCCCATGTGTCCTCGGGAGTGTTTTTCCTCCTGTAAGACTTTGTTCAGGCTTGTCCCTTGCTACAAAAGGGATTGGGCCACTTGCTGCACCATTGCTACTACTTGTTACTTGTTACTTTTCGCTTGCTACGTTTCACCTCACTACACCATCACTTGTTACCGCTACTTTTAGTGCTTCAAGTTATTACCTTGCTGAACACCGTTTATCACAGCCTTCTGCTCCTCGTTGGGTTCGACACTCTTACTTATCGAAAGGACTACGATTGATCCCCTATACTTGTGGGTCATCAGCGCACGCGCCCGAGCCGCTGCGTCCCTCTGCCAGTGCCCCTTGGCTAGCTTCCAGGGCCGCGGGGCGCCGCGTGCGTCTCCGACCGTTGGTCGCCCCGGCCTGTGCAGCACAGTGCCGCAACAGCGCGACTGCCATAGCGGCTAGCCGGCGTTTGCAGTGCCGCTGCCTTGGCTAGTACCGCCCGAGCCTTCTCAACACACCAGCTGCCCCTGGACCAATCCCTTGCATCGCCCCTTGTTGCTCCGACATGTTGTTGCCCCTGTTGCGCCGCTATCTCGCCCCTGCTGCCCCTGCCATCACCAAAGCTTTCTCACGGACGTGCTTATAACCTCGCCCGTCAAACCGACCGTAGCCACCTATTTAAGCGCCCTTCAACCCCTCCCAGCCACACAGACCATTGATAACCCACAAGTATAGGGGATCGCAACAGTTTTCAAGGGTAGAGTATTCAACCCAAATTTATTGATTCGACTCAAGGAGAAGCGAAAGAATATTCTCAAGTATTAGCAGTTGAGTTGTCAATTCAACCACACCTGAAAGATTTGGTGTCTGCAGCAAAGTATCAGTAGCAAGGTAGTATGATAGCAGCAGTAGCAACAGTAACCAGTAGCATCAAAGTAACAGCAGTAGCAACAGAGTAATAGTAGCAGCAGTGACAACAGTAGCGGCAAAGTAACGTAGCAAGGACCAGTAGGAAAAACTTGTAGGCATTGGATCGGTGATGGATGATTATGCCGGATGCTATTCATCATGTAACAGCTATAACACGGAGAGATATGTAACTAGCTCCCGTTCGTCAATCTTATGTAGGCATGTATTCCGTATGTAGTCATACATGCTTAGGGAAAAGAACTTGCATGACATCTATTGTCCATCCCTCACGTGGCAGCGGGGTCCTAATGGAAACTACATGATATTAAGGTTCTCCTTTTAATAAAGAACCGGACCAACGCATTAACACTTGGTGAATACAGGAACTCCTCATACTATGGTCATCTCCAGGAGTGGTTCCGGCTATTGTCACTCCGGGGTTGCCGGGTCATAACACATAGTAGGTGACTACAACTTGCAAGGTAGGATCTAAAACACACATATATTGGCGACAACATAATAGGTTCAGATCTGAAATCATGGCACATGGGCCCTAGTGACAAGCATTAAGCATGGCAAAGTAGTAGCAACATCAATCTCAAAACATAGTGGATATTAAAGATAAATCCTTGTCAAAACTAACTCGATTACATGATAGATCTCATCCAACCCATCACCGTCCAGCAAGCCTACAATGATATTACTCACGAACGGTGAAGAGCATCATGGAATTGGCGACGAAGGAAGGTTGATGATGACGATGGCGACGATCTCCCCTCCCCAAAGCCCAGAACGGACTCCAGATCTGCCCTCCAGAGGAAGAACAGGAAGTGGTGGTGCCTCCGTATCGTAAAACACGATGAACTCTTCTCCTTGATTTTTTTCAGGACGAAAGAGGTTATATAGAGATGGAATTGGGGGCGGCGGAGCTCCGAGGGGCTCACAAGCCTGCCAGCCCCGACCAGGGGGGCGGGCCTGGTGGGCTTCTGAGCTCCTGGCTCCGTCCCTCTAGTTGATTCTTGCGCCAGTATTTTTTATATATTCCACAAAAATTCCTCATAGATTTCCAGGTCATTCCGAGAACTTTTATTTCTGCACAAAAACAACACCATGGCAATTCTGCTGAAAACAGTGTCAGTCTGGGTTAGTTCCATTCAAATCATGCAAATTAGAGTCCAAAACAAGGGCAAAAGAGTTCGGAAAAGTAGATACGACGGAGACGTATCAACTCCCCCAAGCTTAAAGCCTTGCTTGTCCTCAAGCAATTCAGTTGACAAACTGAAAGAGACAAAATAAAAACTTTGACGAACTCGGTTTGATATTGTTGTTGGAATTATGCCTAACTCATATCCAGAATTTTAGCAAGATCATAAGCTAACCACATAAGCAAATGACATCTAGGTCTCACGGTAAACTCATATCAATGGCATAATCAACTAGCGAGCAAATAATAATAAGTTTCAAACGTCAACACTTCAATCAAAACAGTCATGAAGCACTACGAACATATGGTATCTCACTAGCTCTTTCTGAGACCGCAAAACATAAATGCACAACACCTTCAACGACCAAGGGTTGACTAAACATTGTAATTCATGGCAAAGAAGATCCAGTCACAGTCATAGTCAACACAGTTAAAAGCAAAGCATAAAAATGACAGAGGTGCTCTCTAATTGGTGCTTTTTCAAGAGGAGGATGACTCAACAGGAAAATAAATAGACATGCCCTTCGCAGAGGGAAGCATTGATTTGCAGAGGTGCCAGAGCTCAAGCTTTGAAAACATAGATAATAATTTTGGGTGGCATGCTTTCATTGTCAATGTAATGACTAAGAGTTCTCACCATCTTCCACGCTACACATGCTATAGGCGGTTCGCAAACAGAAAAGGAAAGTTTTGACTCCCCCACAACTAATCAATCACACTCCACGACTAGCCGAATACTCGGGTGCCGTCCATACCAACATCAATCCAGGGGGAGTTTTGTTTGCAATTGTCTTTCGATTTGAGAATGGAACTGGGCATTCCAATTACCGGCCCCTTTCTCGTGAATGATAGTGGATAAACACATATCGAGGATAACACGCCTAGCATGGAAGATACTGATAGCCCCCTGTCACGACATGAGCAGTTCGGGCATGCAAAACAGATTATTTCTTGAAGATTTAGAGAGTGGCACATGCAAATTTACTTGGAACGGCAGGTAGATACCGCATATAGGTAGGTATGGTGGACTCATATGTAACAACTTTGGGTTTAGGGAAGTGGATGCACAAGCAGTATTCCTGCTTAGTACAAGTGAAGGCTAGCAAAAGACTGGGAAGCGACCAACTAGAGAGCGACAACAGTCATCAAAATGCATTGAGATTAACCAACACTGAGTGCAAGCATGAGTAGGACATAAATCACCATGAACATGAATATCATAGAGGCTATGTTGATTTTGTTTCAACTACATGCGTGAACATGCGCCAAGTCAAGCCACTTGAATCATTCAAAGGAGGATACCATCCTATCATACTACATCATAGTCATCTCAACATTCATGCGGGCATCCAAGACAAACCATTATAAGATCCTAGCTAAGTAAGCATGGCATCAGCAACTATGATCTCTAAGTTGTCATTGCAAACAAGTTTCTCTCACAATAAAGGTGAATCAGGCACGATGAGCTAGTCATATTTACAAAAACAAAATAGATCGAGTTCATACCAGCTTTTCCAGGCTCAGTCACTTCATCATATATCGTCATTATTGCCTTTCACTTGCACGATCAAATAATGTGAACAATAATAAGAGTGCTCATGCATTCGACTAAAGCTGGAATCTGCAGGCAAACACAAAGGAGAAGACAAAGTAATATGGCTCTTTGACAGATAAACAGGTATGCATGCGAGAGCCACTAAACATTGTAACCATGGTCTTCTACCTTGACCCAAAGAAAAATAAAACTATTTACACGAGAAAGCTCCCAACAAGCAAAAGAATAACATGAAAATCTTTTTGGGTTTTCTCAAACTAGATAGACACACGAAAAGAAAACGAGAAAAATAAATGAACTAGCATAGATGATACAGTGGCAAAGTGTGAACACCGACGAGCAAAGTGAAAGCATAAGGAAGAATGTAACGTCGGTGAGAAACACGTACAACCCCAAGCTTAGTCTTTTGGCCTAAGTTGGTCTACTCCCATGGATGGTCCGGGCGATATCCGAAATCATAATGGGGGTTGTACGGGAGCGCTGCAGCCACTTCCTGATTAGCTGCCTCTCGGAGACGAGCAACCTTTTCCTCCCTCTCATACTCCTCTGCCTCTCCTCTGGTTATGTAATATCTCCGTTTTACCTGAAAGTCAAAGAAGGCAGGAGCAAGAAGGGTAATATGGAAAACACGCTGCCGGTTAAATATTAACGGTATAGGATGGATTCATCATCCCTCTCAAGGAACTGGTAGCGTGTCAGAGCGATGCTGTCAAGGAAAGCTGTATGGAGCAGGGGACCTCCTTCGCAGATGGGTACTCCAAGGAAATTCGCTATGCGAGTGGCATATATCCCACCAAAGAAATCCCCTTCATTAGCATTATTATTCAGCCTCCTTGCTATTATAGCTCCCATGTTGAAACTTTTATCACCCGTTACT
The DNA here is from genome assembly GCF_904849725.1 of Hordeum vulgare subsp. vulgare. Taxonomy (NCBI): domain Eukaryota; kingdom Viridiplantae; phylum Streptophyta; class Magnoliopsida; order Poales; family Poaceae; genus Hordeum; species Hordeum vulgare. The sequence goes on along the minus strand of NC_058519.1, from coordinate 594,628,085 downwards.
GCGCTCTTAAGTATATTAAGGTCTGGTGCGCAGAGATGACAATGATCAATCTTGCCATTAATGCATCTACCTATGAAGAGGGCAAAGTAATGCAAGGCAGGAAAATGATTGCTCCCCATGGTAACCTGCGAAATATCTCTAGTTTCTCCCACAGTTATACTAGAGAAAAAAATCTCTAACCGAAGATTTAGGAGGATCATTGAGACTACCCCAAATAGGTATCTTGCAAATTCTATTGAAATCCTCTAAATCCATGGTATATGATTTCTCATTGAGATCAAACAGTACAGATGTATCACGGCCAACTAAAAATTTGAATCTACGAACAAAAGAGGTAGTGAGCGTAACATACTATTCAAATTTATCGGAGATGAATTCTTCGAGTCCGACGTTGTGAACAAGTGTATAAACTCGTCTTTGAAAGCTGCCTCAATCATGAATTCATCAGAAGGCCATTCACATGGTTGTACGAGTGCGTTCCTCGGTTGGTAAGGATCGGGCTCCTGAATCGCAAGACGGGGACCTCTCTTGCTTGGGGAACCACCATGATAGTTTCTCCTGAACATCTTCCTTTTCTGAAATTTTCAGTGACCCAAAGGAAAAGTGAACAAGGCTCAACTAAACTTGTAGGAACTACTCCCACAAGTGCCTAGAGGCCATATTACGCAGCAAAACTACTTGGGACCAACTAAATTTAGCATGCAAAGCTCAAGAACATGGTCACCAAGGCAGCAAAAATACGCAACTAATAAGACACTAGAGCAAAAACTAATTGGACCAATGGAGGAGTCACTTACCAAGGAGTAATTTCCCCAAAACAGTTCGGAGGATGGTGCTTTGAGAAAGGAGATCGAAAATACCAGCAAGAGGAGCAAGAACACGGGTTTGAGCTGCGAAATGAATTTTTCTGGAGGTAGGAGAAGTGGATGAGAGCTAGAATGAGTGGAGGGGGTGCATGTGGGCCCCACAAGCCTGCCGGCCCTAGCCAGGGGGGTGGTCGGGCCTCCTGGGCTTGTGGTCCACTCGCGCATCCCCCAGACTACCTATTCGTCTCAGTATTTTTCAAAAATTCCAGAAAAAATCATACTTGATTTTCAGGACATTCAGAGAACTTTTATTTTCGGGGTACTTTTCTACGGGACGCTAAAACAGAAAACAGGGAAAACTAAACTAAATCTATCATTTTTCTTCTAAGCAACCGAAGGTGAAAGCTCGGAACAGAGGTTTGTGACTCCTCGATTCATCCTTCTCATGGTCATCGAAAGAAATCCGTCAATTAGGTTGATCAAGTCTCCTCGACAAACATTTTTGAATCATAAAAGAGAACGGAGAATTTTCGAATAGTCACTAGGTAACCTCAATAGGGATGTGTATCTCCCCAACCAGCAAATTATACTTCATCTTAACAGGAGGTATAGGGCATTCAAAGCTCCCAATAAGAATCGATGAAGTTCTTTCGATAGCATTGATGCAATGTACTCGATATTTTTTCTTCGAAAAGTGCACCGTATGCTCATTACCGTTGACATGGAAAGTGACATTGCCTTTGTTGCAATCTATAACAGCCCTGTAGTGTTAAGAAAGGGTCTTCCAAGGATGACTGCCATGTCATCGTCCTCGGGAATATCCAAGATAACAAAGTATGCCGGTAAAAAAAAGATAACAAAGTATGTTAAGATAGTAACGTTGGCAACCACAACAGGCACATCCTCACAAATGCCGATAGGGAAGGCAGTTGATTTGTCGGTCATTTGCAGAGAGAATTCAGTGGGTGTCAACTTATCTAGTTCAAGTCTACGATAAAGAGTAAGAGGCATAACACTAACACCGGCTCCAAGGTCGCATAAAGCAGTTCTAACGTAGTTGCCTTTAATGGAGCAACGTATAGTGGGCACTCCGGGATCACCTAGTTTCTTAGGAGTTCCACCGTTGAAGGTATAGTTAGCAAGCATGGTGGAAATCTCAACCTCAGGTATCCTCCTCTTATTAGTCACAATATCTTTCATGTACTTAGCATACGGAGACATTTTGAGCATATCTGTCAAACACATTTGCAGGAAGACATGTCTAATCATTTCAACGAATCGCTCAAAATCCTCATCATCCTTTTTCTTGGATGGTTTGGGAGAAAAGGGCATAGGTTTCTGAACCCATGGTTCCCTTTCTTTACCATGCTTCCTAGTAGCAAAGTCATTCTTATCGTATCTTCTATTCTTAGGCTGTGGGTTATCAAGATCAACACGTTCAATATCCACATCCTTATCATTGCTAGGTTGATCATCAACATGAATATCACTATTGATATCATCATTAGGCTCATGTTCATCACCAGATTGTGTCTCAGCATCAGAAACAGAGACGTCGTTTGGATTCTCAGGTGTAGCAGCAACAGGGTTGCTAGCGTGCAGGTTCCTATCATCTTTCTTCTTCTTTCTAGGATGACTAGGTGCATCAGTGCTAACTCCTTGAGAATCTTGTTCAATTCTCTTTGGATGACCCTCAGGATACAAGGGTTCCTGGGTCATTCTACCGCCTCTAGTAACGACTCTGACATAATTGTCATTCAACTAATTGAACAAGTCATTCTGAGCTTTAAGTACTTGTTCTACTTGAGTAGTAACCATAGAGGCATGTTTACTCAGAAGCTTAAGATCACTGACATTTCTGTCCACACAAGCACTTAAATGACTAAGCATACGAGCATTATGTTCCAATTGTCTGCTAACATAATCATTGAAACTCTGTTGTTTGGCAACAAAGTTATCAAATTCATCCAGGCATAGGCTAGCAGGTTTATCAAAAGGAATATCACTCTCATCAAACCTATGCAGAGAATTTACTTCTACTACCTGTATCGGGTTATCGAGACCATGGATCTCTTCGATAGGTGGTAGATTTTTGACATCTTCAGACTTAATGCCTTTCTCTTTCATAGATTTCTTAGATTCTTGCATATCTTCGGGACTGAGGAATAGAATACCTCTTTTCTTCGGATTTGGCTTAGGAGGTGGTTCGGGAATAGTCCAAGCATTCTCATTGCACAAGATGTTATTCAATAGGGTCTCATCTTGTTCTACAGTTCGTTCCCTAAAAACACAACCAACACAACTATCTAGGTAGTCTTTAGAAGCATCGGTAAGTCCATTATAGAAGATATCAAGTATTTCATTCTTCTCAAGAGGGTGATCAGGCAAAGCATTCAGTAGCTGGACGAGCCTCCCCCAAGCTTGTGGGATACTCTCTTCTCCAGCTTGAGCAAAGTTGTATATTTCCTGCAAGGCAACTTGCTTTTTATGGGCAGGGAAATATTTTCCAGAGAATTAATAGACCATGTCCTGGGGGCTACACACGCAACCAGGAGCAAGAGAAGTGATCAGGCTTAGCATCATCCTTTAGCGAGAAAGGAAACAACTTGAGGATATAGTAGTGGCGAATCTTTTCCTCATTCGTGAATAGGGTGGCTATATCGTGCAGTTTGGTAAGATGGGCTACAACCGTTTCGGACTCATAACCGTGAAAAGGATCTGATTCGACCAGAGTGATTAACTCAGGGTCGACAGAGAATTCATAATCCTTATCGGTCACAAAGATAGGCGAAGTAGCAAACTTCGGGTCATATTTCATCCTAGCGTTCAGAGATTTTTCTTTCCACTTGAGCAGTAGTTTCTCAATATCATAGCTATCCTTACACGCAAGAAAGTCCTCAGCTATCTCTCCCCCCATAACATAACATTCAGGCATATCAGGCAATTCAGACATATCAGGCAATTCATTTCTAGGAGAGCTAGTTCTAGCAGGCAACATAGCAGTTCTACTTCAATAGTATCAGCAGTTTCAGAAGTATCATCACAACTAGCAGCAACTCTAGCAATTTGTGCATCAAGGAATGCACCTAGTGGCAAGGCAGTATCAAGCATAGCATCATCATAAGAATCATGGGCAGCAGAAGTAGCATCATCAAGCACAGGCGACATATCAAGATTTCTAGCAGGAGGTGGTGTCGCAAACTTACTCATAACTAAAGGTGAATCAAGTGCAGAGCTAGATGGCAGTTCCTTACCTGTCCTCGTAGTGGAGGGCAAGACTTTAGTTCTTGGATCTATCGGATTCCTCATAGTGACCAGCAGACGTAAATCCCAAGTGACTCGGAGAATATAGCTGTGCTTCCTCGGCAACGGCGCCAGAAAAAGGTCTTGATAACCCACAAGTATAGGGGATCGCAACAGTTTTCGAGGGTAGAGTATTCAACCCAAATTTATTGATTCGACTCAAGGGGAAGCGAAAGAATATTCTCAAGTATTAGCAGTTGAGTTGTCAATTCAACCACACCTGAAAGATTTAGTGTCTGCAGCAAAGTATCAGTAGCAAGGTAGTATGATAGCACCAGTAGCAACAGTAACCAGTAGCAGCAAAGTAACAGCAGTAGCAACAGAGTAACAGTAGCAGCAGTGACAACAATAGCGGCAAAGTAACGTAGCAAGGACCAGTAGGAAAAACTCCTAGGCATTGGATCGGTGATGGATGATTATGCCGGATGCTATTCATCATGTAACAGCTATAACACGGAGAGATATGTAACTAGCTCCCGTTCGTTAATCCAATGTAGGCATGTATTCTGTATGTAGTCATACGTGCTTAGGGAAAAGAACTTGCATGACATCTATTGTCCATCCCTCCCGTGGCAGCGGGGTCCTACTGGAAACTACGGGATATTAAGGTTCTCCTTTTAATAAAGAACCGGACTAACGCATTAACACTTGGTGAATACATGAACTCCTCATACTATGGTCATCTCCGGGAGTGGTTCCGGCTATTGTCACTCCGGGGTTGCCGGGTCATAACACATAGTAGGTGACTCCAACTTGCAAGGTAGGATCTAAAACACACATATATTGGCGACAACATAATAGGTTCAGATCTGAAATCATGGCACTCGGGCCCTAGTGACAAGCATTAAGCATGGCAAAGTAGTAGCAACATCAATCTCAGAACATAGTGGATACTAGGGATCAATCCCCGTCAAAATTAACTCGATTACATGATAGATCTCATCCAACCCATCACCGTCCAGCAAGCCTACGATGAGATTACTCACGAACAGTGAAGAGCATCATGGAATTGGCGATGAAGGAAGGTTGATGATGACGATGGCGACGATCTCCCCTCTCCGGAGCCTAGAACGGACTCCAGATCTGCTCTCCAGAGGAAGAACAGGAGGTGGCGGCGCCTCCGTATCGTAAAACGCGATGAACTCTTCTCCTTGATTTTTTTTCGGACGAAAGAGGCTATATAGAGTTGGAATTGGGGGCGGCGGAGCTCCGAGGGGCTCACAAGCCTGCCAGCCCTGCCAGGGGGGGCCTGGTGGGCTTGTGAGCTCCTGGCTCCGTCCCTCCAGTTGATTCTTGCGCCAGTATTTTTTATATATTCCACAAAAATTCCTCGTAGATTTCCAGGTCATTCCGAGAACTTTTATTTCTGTGCAAAACCAACACCATGGCAATTGTGCTGAAAACAACTTCAGTCCGGGTTAGTTCCATTCAAATCATGCAAATTAGAGTCCAAAACAAGGGCAAAAGAGTTCAGAAAAGTAGATACGACGGAGACGTATCAGCCATCCCCAAAAGCCCCCCCCTTGCCACAGAAACCTGGCCCTGTGCCCAATTGCATCGCCGTCGACCGCCACTTCCACGGGCAGTTCTGGTCGATTCCGGCGGTCCAGAGCTTCATTCGAACCACGATGGCTTAGGCTAGCTTCTCTACAGCCTCTAGAACCCACCCCGCTGCCATTTTTCATCTAGGAACCAGGTACGCAAGGGCCCCTTCCCGTCTGAGCCGTCGTCGTAATTGCTGGAGCCTTGCTCCATGGTAAGCTCTGCAACGACCCCCACCACCTCCATGGGATGCGACCCTTTCCCATGAGCTCGTTGGTATGCCAAGCACTGCGAGGGATGCCCCGTAGCGCTAGCGAGCCTCACCAGAATCCATGTGGTTTCCTGTCCAGAAGCGCGCGTGAGGTGGGAGACGAACCCGACAGGTGGGGCCCACCTATCGGTCAGTCACCGCACACCACTGATGGCCCTACCGTGCTGGTGCACCTCCCCCGTAGGTAGATGCCTCCCACGAATATGTTTTCAGTTCTAGAAAGCGTATTTGTTTCCTAAGCGTTTTCTTTTATAATAGATTTTTAAAATATAATTAAACAGAAACTTAAACTGACCACAACTTTTTATAGAAACCTCCAAATCAACTGATTCTGTTTCCTACCTCTTGAAAATTGCCTCTAGTTTATTTACATATTTATTTCAAAAATATTTAAACAACTTTTGTGTGCTGTTTTGTGTTTGTGTGTTCATTCAAATATGTTCAAAATAGGATTTTGGAGAGAGGATACTTACTTCAAGATTTTGGGGTACACATCACCCTCCTCAAACTCCAAAGGCAAGCATCTTGAACTCTGATTGGCATAAAGTGGTGTGATGTTTGCTATGGTGCATCTATTGCATGATTTTAGGTTATGTTGATAAGAATCTCGCATGAAATCATACCTTGCATAAGAGCATGTGATGGATATTTTGTGCTAAGTTTGTGGAAGGCTAGTGGTGAGTGGTTACTGCCTCATACTTCGTATGCTATGTTGGTCTGGACAACCTCGGAGGAAGGTGTGTTGTGGTGGGAATGAGACCTTGGGCTGACATCTCGTGGGACGAGAGTGGTCAGTGAAAGCATGTCGGGGTGTGATGGTAGTAACCCCGAGATAATTTCTTTCAGCAAGATTATGTGGTACTAACCCTTGCAAGAAAATATTAAACCTCCTAAGTCGACCGTAGATCGAGTCTTGTTTGTGTGTCATCTTACCTTCATGCTGCCACATGTCTTTCTGAGAGGGAATACGGTCTAGTAGGTCATAAACGTATTACCAGGTACACACCAAGTAGAGAGGCCGGGATGAAGGTATCCATGGCCCTGGAATAAATCCAGTCATCCGGTCAGGGGGCATGGGTGTTTCCGGTCTGGGACCAAGAGGGAAGAGCTCTTCCCTTGTAGCCGCGGTATAAATTTGATCCCATGCTAGTCGAGGTCGGAGCCTCCCCGTCTTATGGTTTTTCCCTGGCAGCGTAGTCCGGGTGAAGCCGGGCTTCGAGGGGGTAAAAATGGGTATGTGCTCGTTCTGAGTGTTTACTTCTAAAATACCGTACGCGGGATTAGTCCGAGTGACTATTGGAACCCGTGGACTATGGGTAAAGAGTACACCCTGTGCAGAGTCAAAACTACTCGAGTAGCCGTGTCCATGGTCAAGGACGACTGCTTGGCTAGTCAAGTGTCGGTCTGAGTGTCGGTCGTTGGAGGAAGTTAAAGAAATCGTGGGACTAATGAGGAAATGTGGTGGATGATCATACTATTACGATTATTACCGTGGACTAACCTGTATGATTTTGATTGTTGGATATCCCTTGGATGGTTCTACCTCCTGGATATTCAATATTTATTAATGTTTCTTATATGCCATTTCTGTGGTGTCGCTTAGACGCCCGACTGAGGCATGCTTATTATTATTATTTCTTATAAGCCCTTTCTGTGGTGTCGCTTAGATGCCCGACCGAGGCATGCTTATTATTATTCCTTATTAGCCATTTATGTGGTGTCGCTTAGATGTCCGACCGAGGCATGCTTATTATTATTATTCCCTATAAGCTTTTTATGTGGTGTCGCTTAGGCGCCCGACTGAGACATGCTTATTATTATTCCTTATAAGCCCTTTCTGTGGTGTCGCTCAGACGCCTGACTGAGGCATGCATGTTATTACTTGTTTATCATTATCTTCCTTGCTTGTTTATACACCATTGGTGGAAAAATGCTTATCTGCATAAGTGCATCCATGAATTAAATTCTAATGGCATGGTAGAGTTATTAAGTGGATTATGCATGCATCTCACGTGCTTTAAATTATTTGTTTTCTTGATGTTTGCGAGTACATTTAAAGTACTCACTAGCATGTTCCTAGCTATTGTAGATTGCGTTCGGAGAGGAGCACGATGCCATCAACCCCGGAACCTAGGAGTCGAGGATAGCGGCCTTGTTAGACAGGAATTTTTTCAGGTCAGCTGTTCCTGTGGGAATGGAGTCCCATGGACACTGAAGAATTCCTCAAGTCGCTTCTACCGTCAACCTGAGACTTTTGTCCAAATAAGTAGACCTTATGGTCTTGTAACCCCAAGTTTTGTATTTTTCTTGGATATTCTGTATCAAGTGAGTGTCTACCAGCTAACAGTCATCCTGTGGCTGGTGAACACAAAGACCTGTTTTCTGGAAATTATTTTCTAAAAAACCGGTCGCTACACTCCCCCTTTAGGAGTAGAGATTAAAGGAGATTCTGAAACGAATCTCCTCCTTTATTTTTTGGATAACACATCAGAATTGGGATCCTCCTGTGCAGGAACAAGCAAGGAGCGGCTCATCCCTTAGGTACTTTGCCTGAAGAAGTTGTAGCCACAATCCACCATCGTTACGAAGGATCCGCCATACCCACCGGAGCATGTATTCATAATGCGGGAGGCTATGATCCCCAACCCACCACGATCCTTGGACACGCAGATATCTGCCCACTTGACCATGTGATACTTCTGTCGGCCGCCAGCGGCTTGCCAGAAGAACCTGTCGAGTTCCTTATCGAACGAGCTATGAACGCTCTCCGACAGGATATACAACCCCATCATAAACATGAAAAGGCTCGCCAGGTTAGCGCTAATAAGAACCATTTTACTTCCCTTTCTCGGGATTTTCCCACCAAGGGAAAGGAGTGGATCCCTTTTTTACCAAATAAGCCCCCTTGGTCTAATTTAGAGGTAGTGTGGTCATGGTACCGTGGTTTCCCTCTTTTTGTGTGGATGGTATTGTGGTTTTTGTCAGGTGTTTTTGCGTTCGGTGTTGTCATAAGCTGGAACGGATGTTTTCTTATGAGGGGAATTGAAGGAACCTGCCCTATGATACCATAAATCATTGTACGATCGAAGTTATTAAATTGAGGTGTGGTCCGGTTCATGGATATTCTGAGAGCCCCTACCGTCTCCCTATCATCAGGTCAAACCTACTACCAACCAGTCCGATAAACAATGAAACTCATAATAGTGTTGTCCCTACTGTTTGCCTGTCATTTTCAAGTTAGGGTAGCGACAAGTGGAAACGCTAAAAAGTACTGTATAAACAGTGGACTGTATGTATAGGGGGTGTTTGGAGTTTTTGATGTAGGGAAAAAAAGTCCCTTTTAGTCCCATGTGAAAGAAACAAGAGGGACTTTTAGGGACTAACAGGGGTATTTTGAAACTAAAGGAAGAAGTCCCTATGGGAGGGACTTTTTGAGATTTTTTTGGCACTTTTTTCAGTAGTGCCCCTACTTTTAGCATGTCATTTAATAACCTTTAGTATATTACTAGGGGTAACATGATCTTTTTGCATGTCATTTAGTGACCTTTAGTCCATGTTTAGTCCTTGAAAAGAAACGAGTAAGGACTAGAGACTTTTTAGTTGGGACTAAAAAAGTCTTAGGACTTTTTAAAGAAACAGGGCCATAGTTGGCGGATGTCAAACATCACTGATGTGATTTCGTGCAAAAGAAGTCACAAATGATGGAAATTATTCCGAGTTTCATGGGCAAAGATGGACAAAAATTTCAACTTTACCAGTGATAAACAAAGAGAAAAACAATAACAACAGAAAAGTCATCTTAGTAGTAGGTTGGCCTACAACCCTATCCACCTCCGGCGCTGTGAAATAGTCGCCCCGGAAATGCTAGTCTGCTACCGTCATTTCTGCCAGGCTAATCTGAAAAATCAACTGATGATGGGCTATTACTGGGTTATCGTTCTTGATCATGGACTGGTTGCGCTTGCTCCTTCCATCTCACTAGGGAATCTAGGAACTCCTTCACCTGCATGGCACAATTTGGCAAGTGAAACGGCCAGATCGGTGGGCAATTGACCGAGCAAAATCGACAGGGATGCAGAAATCTGGCATGGAAATTCATGGAGTTTATACTTGAGATGGGTTTCGTAGCGAGTAGAAGGCTTCAGTCTCCTTGGGCACCTGCGAAACCAGAATCCCGTACCCAGAGTTCCGCTGGCGAAGCACCTGATCATCGTGGCAAACGAACAGAAGAAGCGGAAGGTATGTTCAGTGGATTCGTCACTGAAATGAGCAGATCGTCTACTGAAGAAACAGTTGAAACCTTGAACGCGTCTTCGTCGGTTCGATCATCTCCGATGTAGATAGGGAGAACGCTTCCAATGTCATCTAGCCGGAGCGACTGCAGCAGGAACTCCACGGCCTTGCCCTTGTCCCAGTCAATCACTGGACGAACCTCTAAAACCTGCACACGGTGAAGAGATGCACATTTCTGTCACTGGTGATAGGAGAGTACAGTAGAAGGCACATTTCTGTCAGTGGTGAAGGCACATTCGAATGTTCTTACCTTTCGTCCAGTTGTTAGTTTGAGACGAGGAAAAGATTTCAGCACATCGTTGACAAGTTGCGCGACTGAATTCCAGTCCTGGAAACAGGCAAGAGTGGACAAAAAAAGTTCAGAGGAGCTTGCAATGGTTGAAACAAGAGAGGCAAGATCAGCAGCAGCTAGAGATTACCTGCTTGTCGACGTTGCGGTAATGTACAGATACACAGAACTTGTTGTTCTCAACATTTGCGCCCCTGATTGACCTAGTGGCCTCCACCAGGGAGTTGTAAGCCTGTTGTGCAGAAAACAAGACAAGATAAATAGGTTAGCATTTTCATTGCGAAACTGCTTTGCGCACGACGAGTGCGCGGCCAATTTATGAAGGATGCAAAATCTTAGAAGAGTTGCACTGTGTACCTCAATGATCATGGGTAAAAACTCGCTTGCAGGTTGGAAGAGTTTGGCTTCTTTGTCCTACAAAAAAACAGAGTTTAACAAAAGAACAAAGACCTGAACGAAAAATCCATATAGTATTCAGGCAAGAGCAAAAAGGAACAGATCAACGTTTATCTTTGCCACATAACATATTTTTAGTGAATGCAAGAAAGCAATTTTGGCCGTTCTACAAATGAAGGAAGAAGTACTCACATCTTCTATTTTACTTTCAGAATCTGCACAAGATAGCATTATGTCCATTCCATGACTTCCAGCGTAGCAGAGCTCCTTCAGGTTTACAAATTCAAACACCTGAACATGAAGGGGCAAGGAGAACACCTTCAGCTATATGTTTTTCATACAAGTAGGGATCGTTCCAACAGTCACATGCCAACTCGTGCAAAAGTTGCTCAGACCTTGTCACGGGACCTCCCGCTGACGATTGCCGTAGGGAAGAACTTTGCGACATTCTTCACAGCAGCACGCATCTGAAGAAAGTTTTCCAGGTCGAGCAACCAAGTTTTATACATACACCAAGGCTTCAGCACAAAGCATATTTATGCATACAAAAAGGCGTGAAGCAATTTTCAGAGCCAAGCATATTTATCTGAGTTGCGGGTTACCTCGGGCGACATGAACGCTTTGTCAGGATCATTGACAATAGGCGAAAGAGTGCCATCATAGTCCAAAAACAAGGCGATCTTCTTGCCTTGCGCACTGCCTATGATCTGGTTGAAGGAAGATAAAGCAGAAGGGCATGTTGCCTGCAACAAATGGCAAAATTCTAGAATCCTTTGCATGACACAACAGCTAGATAACTGAAAACCGAAAGAAACATTGATCTTACCAGCCAAGCTTTGTAAGCAGAAACTTCATCAGATGGACCATCAGAATCAGAATTCACAGATGGCTTCATATGGGTTGGCGATGGTGTCATCACACCAAGCAGTCCATCGGCGACTTCAACAAGTGTACGCCTGCTGATGTATGTCACACTCGGGGAAGAACATGAAAGACTCTTGGGTGTGACCGAGGATGGTATGGGATTTGAAGGCAGGGCCAATACTGGCTGGCTTTTTGCCACATGATCCGACATTGCAGGCAAGCTATTGCTACTATACAGTGGAGAAATAAATCAATAAATAGGCTAATTGCAAAATGCTGTTTTTGGGGATGAAATTAGGCGGAGCGGGGTTGTTTCTTCCAACTACTCCTTGTCAATGAAAAACCAGAGTTGATTTAACCCACAGTCTTGTCAATGAAAAACCACTTCTTCAACGTTTTCTTATCAGTGTAAGTGCGCACACGGTTCCTTATCAGAAAACTTCCAGTGATCTGATAGAAAAGGGTAATATCAGACTAGACACAAGTGCATCCATGCAATGAAAATCCAAAAATACTTACAATCACATTATACGGCGTACCTTCATATACACCCGTGTGAGAGTGCATGTGCAGTTATTCGTCACAAAAGTGAAACTTCAGTAGAGAAGGGACCATGTAATTCAACCTCCATATATACTTGATCAGATATCATTGCTGCATGAGTCAAGGAGAAAGTCTATCTCACTGATCTTAGAACGTCATAGTGCTCCAAAGATTCATGAGAGCATGCATGTATGGACCGGATTTGTAATGACATCTAGGCACCTAGCCAACACTAAAGTCCCTCTGCTCCCTAATTGAACCAACGACAATTAATTATGTACAATCAGGGTCCTTATCACTCGGAAGATAATGAAAACAACAACACAGTTTGCCTAGATAAAACTTTGGTATTACTGTTTTGAATTATTTTTTCTGGATTAATGGGAAATCTGAATCGATCTGCCTGATTCAATATAATTACTGCTTAATCAAACAACACGTGTCTTCTACTAGAATGAATCACTGATGATAAACATGGTTAGGCGCAATGCATGCCTACCATCTATAATGATTGATAAGATACCTCAGAAAGCACAAAACAACCAGTAACTAGTTTTGATCATAAATGCTGATTGCATGTTAGGTGAGCCTAACTTCTCTTTTTCCTGGTGAATCATCGGAAATTCTTGGCCGTGAGTGAATCGTCGGGGCACCTAAACATAGCTACAAATCTAGTTTTTGGTAAGTAATTCGCATCACTGTAATCTTTGATGGAAAACGAATCCAAGATGCATTACGATCTGATGAATTACATGTTTCACGGCCGCTAGAGAATACCATATAGCATGAATCATGGAAAGGGATCTGAATATGGGAATGTCTAGCACGAAATAGACACGACATGCAGAGTCTGTCCTAAAATTAATTCGATTTAGCGATAAAAATGACATGCAAGACGATCAGGTCAAGAAACGAAAAATGTTGATATATAATCCGCCATCACATGAGCCTACAACGAGCTCTGATCTACGACATTTTAGAAATTTTGATCTTTGAAATACAAATTTACGCATCTAGATGCAAAGTATCACGATGACAAAAAAAAAAGGGAAAGCAAAAGAGATGGATGGGAGTTAGAAACAGCCGATCATGATTTCTAAACCAATACGAACAATCTCTTGCGAAAGGGGAAACAATAAGGGAAATAATAGGAAAATTTGCAATGGAAGATAAACAAACCTTGATTACGAAGAATAGGAGATCGGTGTGAATCACCAGGAAGAACAAGGGGAGAGGAAAATGTCGTTGAGTTGGAAGCCTATATATAGATACACGAGAGTAGGGGGTAGAAAGCTCCCTCTTTTTCACGTCTTCAATTTATACTTTGGCAAAAAAAATGTCCTTCTGTTGTGGCGGGCTATAGATCATCGTGTAGGAAGCCCGACCCGATGGCCCGAGCTCAACTGTTTTGGCCCTCCCGTGGCTCCAGTGCCTCCTGTGCCACTCCAACGGAGCCCCGGGAGGAAACCCTAGCCACCGCTGCCAATCGGATCTGGTGAGCTAGTGGCCGGATGCAGCGGTTGGCGGCGGATCAGGCTCAAGGAAGTGCGGCGAGTGGAGGGCTATGCGGATCTGGCGCGGGGTGGCACATGGTGCGTGCGTCCGGTTCGCGTGCACGGGCGGCGATGGCAGGGCGAAGACGGTTGTTGTGGTGGGCGGTTGGTGGTGCCCAGATGCCGTTTATCGGAGCTGGGAGGCTCCGGCCGCGGTTGGATGCGGGGTGCAAGACCTGTTCTTGTCTCTGCAAGCTCCTCGTAGAGGAGGCTAGCTGGTGGCCCTACACAACGTTGACGCGCTTGCTATGCGGGGGATGCGCGGTCCAGTGGAGGCATGAGTCGATCTCGGCCTCCTGCGTAGGAGTGGCTGCCCCAGGTGAAAGCTTGGCCGGTGCTGGCCGATCGTCGGTGACGGCCCCCGTGGGCGTCGTTTATCCTGCTTGGAGGCATCGTCGGGAATTTCACAGCCTTTGCTCCCGGATCAATTTCTTCGGGTGAAAGCCCAGATCGTGTTGTAGGGTCGGACGATGGCGTCGTGTTCAACGTCGTTCCCCTCTTTAGGGCGCCGTCTTGAAGACTTTGATCCCTCTGGTGCTTCCTACGACTGGACGCACACGGGGGCTTTTATCGCAGCGATGACGATGGTGAGCAATGTGAGAGGCGTGGTCTTGGTCGTGGTAGTCGACTCTTCTTCTCCGGCGTGTCCGTGGGTGTGCCTCGACTGTTTGTTGTTGCGAAGTCAAAACTATGGTGGGGAGCCGGTGTTATACGATGATGCGTGATGGGTAGTTCGTTTGGTGATCCTCCTTAACACCAACCTTGCCTAGTTTACTTTGTAGTTCACCATCGAAGTCGGAGCTGCGATGTCTACTTTGCTTTGTGTGGAGAGCTGTGATGTAGCTTTTAGGGCTGCTGTTTTTTCTTTGATCTTCTCATCTTCTAGTCCTAGGACCTTCATCACCTTGTTGTTTTCCATTGCTTTCTACTATTATCACTGAATGCCAGCGATGCTGCATCTTTCAAAAAAATATGTTTGGCCCTGAAGACTATAATTTAGTGGCGCTAAAAAAAAACTCATTTTTATTGAAAATATATAGGTATAATAATGTATAAATTTATTTCAAAAATGTTAAACTGTTTTATAGGAATGATTAAAAAATTAACTGTTTTTTAGGGATGATTAAATTTATATCTCGCAAACCGGATGGAAAGCTAGGGGTGCTTTGCGGAAGTTCGGACTTCCGCCACATAGGATTGTGAAAAACCCGCCCCACCAAAAACCTCACCCAAAGCCTGCGCATTTGTCCACATCTGCATGTTTTCGCGTCAAAGCCCGCGTACTCCCGCGGTCTCTAGTCGATCGCCACCTCCCTCCACCGGCAAAATTGACAAAAATGACCCCTGGGGGAAAGAATGCACAGAGTGACCCCTCGGGGGAAATATTTCACCCCTCTGACCCTTTTGTGTGGCGCTCGACACCTAGGCGCCACACTACACTGTGTGACGCCTAGCGGTTCGGCGCCACACGTCCCGACCACCTGGTAGGGAGGGCCCACCCTGTCACGCCCAAGATGCAACCCTATCCTCAATTTGGCACGAAGGCCTCGTCAGGGATAGAAGCGCATCTCGTCGTGTCGCAAGAATGGATATCGTTACAAGTACATGTAGTGAAAAGAAGAGATATATATATACAGAGTTGGCTTACACTCGCCACAAGCTACATCAGAGTCACATCAGTACATTACATAAACATCAAGAGTAAGAGCAGGGTCCGAATACGGACGAAAACAAACGGTAGAAATAAGAACGACGTCCATCCTTGCCATCCCAGGCTGCCGGCCTGGAACCCATCCTAGATCGATGAAGAAGAAGAAGAAGAAGCAACTCCAAATGAACAAACAATGCGCTCGCGTCGAGTAACCTTTACCTGTACCTGCAACTGGTGTTGTAGTAATCTGTGAGCCACAGGGGACTCAACAATCTCATTTCCAAAGGTATCAAGACTAGCAAAGCTTAATGGGTGAGGCATGGTTAAGTGGTGAGGTTGCAGCAGCGACTAAGCATATATTTGGTGGCTAACTTACGAGTACAAGAATATAAAGAGGGAAGATCTACGCATAACGGACGTGAACTACTGATGATGACATGAATGATCCTGAACACCTACCTACGTCAGACATAACCCCACCGTGTCCTCGATCGGAGTAAGAACTCACGAAAGAAACAGTCACGGTTACACACACAGTTGGCATGTTTTAATTAAGTTAACTTCAAGTTATCTAGAACCAGTGTTAAACAAAGCTTCCACGTTGCCACATAACCGCGGGCACAGCTTTCCGAAAAAGATTTAACCCTGCAAGGGTGCTCCAACTAGTCCATCACAAATTACCACAAGCCGCATAGAAATCCTCAATCACGAAGCTCGCGATCTCGTCGGATTCCCTAGTGGAAAACCTCAACTCTGAGATTACCCAAAGCATCACCGGAATCCCGATGCACAAGATATCTCGTCAAAGGTAAAACTAATCCAGCAAGGCCGCCCGACGTGTCGACGATCCCGATAGGAGTCACGTACCTCGTTCTCAGGACTCGACGGATGAGCTAGACGTCGGGATCGCTAAACCTCCGGGTGACCAGAGGGGCGCCGGACATCGCTCAGGTGGGGCCAACACTCATGAGGAGCACTGGCCCGGGGGTTGATTAAATTATCCTCGGGGTCCGGAAAGTCCCTATGCAATTTTATTAGGTGTTTAGGCAAATGTGGTACCAAAGTTGGGCCTTGCCAGACCAGCTTTAATCTAAAACGAATTATCAAGGGGGTCCCCATAACAACCCCGATCGTGTTAGGAGCGCTCATTTATGGAACATAACACCGGTAGCCGGAAACTAAGGGGGCAAAGGTGGAACAAAACACCAGGCTAGAAAGGCCGAGCCTTCCACCTTTTACCAAGTATAAAGGTGCATTAAATTAAATAACATTTAAATATGGTGATATAACAAGGAACCCATGTTTTCACATGGAAGCAACTGCACCTGCAACTAGCAACGCTAACAACAGGGTTAAGCAAGCAGTAACATAGCCAATCAGTGGTTTGCTAGGTTGAACAGGTTGAAGGTTTCATAGCATTGTTGAGAGGCTAATATTTAACATGTGGTAGGCAACGAGACATAAACGGTAGCAACGGTAAAACTAGCATGGCAATGTTAGTAATGGTATCTGGGAAAATGGTCATCTTGCCTGAGATCCCGCTTGCAAGAAGAATGCCTCCGTGAAGCAGACGAACCGACGTAGTCGAACGGGTCCTCACAATCCGGCACGCTGCGGAACTCTATCGAGACAAAGCAAACCGGAAACACAAATAAACACACGGAATTCACCACACGATGCACAACACATATGATGCATGAGCAGCTGAATATATGCAAGTCACGGCATGACAATTCACACAATCAAACACTATACATTAAGTGAAGTTCAATATGCAACAAGTTGCATATTGACGAAACTCCACGTTTATTTATTTAGTTCTATCCGGATTAGATACACGTCAATATTAAATGTGGTTAAACATGGCAAGAGGTGAAGCGCAATTAAACTACCTATCTAGGCATTTTAAATGAGGTCGGAAATGACATATAGCACCTCCGAGACGACCTCACATGTTAATTTACAATTCTGTCCAGATCTGAACTAATGCATTTAATTAGTTGTTAAACAGCAAAAAAAATTAGGTTCACGTGATTCTACGCGTCATTTCAAGGAATCTACACATAAAGAACATCTCCAACGGAGCTACAGATCAAAAGTTACAAGCACCGCAAGATATGATGGCATGAATGCAATATGTGTGCAACGACGGCTACAGACACTTCAAAACATACAACCAGCAAGACAAAATGAATTTACACGAGATTATAAGCAAGTTTCATATAGGACACAATCAAAACGGAGCTACGGTTCAAAAGATACGAGCAAATCAAGAAATCACTACAATCTGCCAAAATCAGCCACATAGCATTTTCTACGCCCCACAACTACGGCTACTCAACTCCGATATGCTCAAGCAAGGCATGGCACGAAAGAGGGCAAGAAGCACTACTACAAACAACTAACAACAACTAGCATGGCATCATGGATCACTAGGGAAAGATGTCACAAAATGGCATCCCACACACTATTTCAGACTTAGTGAAAATAACACCCCATGAAAGTGCAGTTTTCGATCTGAAGCAATATTGACAGCAGCAAAACCTATAGCTACAGGAATCCTAATGGCATGAAAATTCACAGAATGCTAGAGAAACACAAGGGGTACAACTAACTCCATTGGACCAACCTCAAAAGAGCTACAGATCAAAAGATACAAGCAAGACAAGACAGCAACAAAATATAACAGATTCCAGACTTAGAAATATTTCAGCTCCTCCAAATCAGCACTATTTCTAGCAACTTGAGAGCAAGAAAACCACACCTAAACATGCATATCTATTGCAACCAAAAATACCAGGGGCTAGCCAAAACACCCAAGAACAATTCCCTAGTTGGCAACTCCTTCAAACGAAGCACGGAATAAATCCTACGAATTAAACAAAAGGGCATCACGGCAAAATATCGCGCGAACTAACTTACTCAAAAGCTAAAACTTATTGCATAGAAAAATCCCATGGATTTTTTCTACCCCGGAAACATATAAAATATGTGGGGTTGCGCAACAAAATAAAGTCACACATAAATGCGGGAAAATAACCTATATACGGTAAAATAAACTACCGACAAACCATACATGCAAAAATACCTATGACCGCTCTAAAATACATGGAATAATGGTCCCTAAAACATAGGCATTTTATCTAAGGCATGCGGACAAACCGGACATGCGCGAAAAATAAATTACGGGCAAAACACATTAGGACATCATGCTAAACTAGGCATTCGGCACGCTAAACTATATCAAACAAAAATGCAAGTTGTAAATTCGTAATCTACGTGAAATTCTACCCGAGATACATATCTAAATCTTCGCGATCCGACTTCCGGATAATATTCTACGGGCATTCGAATCTACGTTATTTTTTTACTGGAATTTATTAATTCCTAAAATACCTAATAAACCTATTGGGCCGAACGGTGGGCGCAACTTAGATAAAGGATGCACAGGCGGGGGGAATCTCACCTTGGGGCCTTTCGGCCTGCTCGTGGAGAAGCCCGGTTGGGCCTCGAGGCCAGGCGAAGGCGACGGGGGTGGGCCGAGCTGGCCTGGGCCGGCGCGGAAGGAGGCCGCCTGGGCCGAGGTGAGGCAGGCCCACCCTTGGGTCAACGCCCGCTCGGGCGCTGGGGCTCGACCTCGCCACGCGGCTCGGGCAGAGGCCACCGGCGGCGGCGACGGAAGGCACCGGCGGCGAGGGGCCTCCGGTGGAGGTGACGGCGCAGGGAAACGTGACCCTCAGCGTGGATTTGGCCGGGGTGACTCCATTCCCGACGGATCTGATGCGATCCGGCGGAGCTTGGCCTCCATGGCTTCCTGTCCGAACGAGACAGAGAGAGATGAGTGAAGGGGGCGTCGGCATCGGGCTGTCACAACTCTCCTACAGTACAAGAGGATCTCGCCCCGAGATCCAAGAATGAAAGGGGAGAGGAAGAGAAGGAACAAGAGGTAAAAACTTAGTCGCTTCTTTGAAAAACGAGTGAAACCAATGATCTTTGAAAGTTGCAAATAGATGAGGAATGATATGAGAAAGAAGCAAGAATTCACGCAAAATTTTGGCAACACTTCGATAGGAAAACGGGACAAAAAATTCGATGAGATGGAAGAAATAGACAATATTCACAACAAACAAGTAAATAGAGCAAGGGAACACCAAGATCTTGACAGAACAAGAAGCTAGACCCAAAAGAGCAACATCACAAAGCCTCCGGAACAATAGAATAGGAACTAGCTCATACGGAAGAAGAGAATGAAGAGAGAATGACAACTAGAAACTCCAATGAACTTGGCAAGCATTCTTGCAAGAAGAATTGAACGGAGTTGTTAGAAAAAACAACAACGAAAAGAACAAGATAGTAGTGGGCTTATGGAAACCTTTTCAAACTAATGAAGTGACCACCAGCCACTACCAGAAACAAGGATTGATTGGGTGAACAAGATATGAACAATTCTTACACCAAGAGGATACATTGAGAACTTGGATTAATGACAAGCATCATGATAGCAACAATCCATAGGAAAATCTTTAGGTGAAATCCAAACCAAGATAACTCAATGAAGAAATCATGGGTTGAAACTATCTCATGATCATAGAATTGGTGGGTTTAATTATCTCATTCTTGAAATAAAATCTCTTCGAGACTCCTACACTAACAAGAATGCTATAATACCACCTCAAAGGATAAAGGAAGAACAATTGCACATAGAAATGCAAGAGAAAGGATACTTGAGGTTCTTCAACAAGAATCTTGAAGAATACTTGAGAATGAATTGAAACCTTGATGAACCACCATGAAGGACCTCCGTATACAAATGAACGATGCAACGATATGAAGGTAGACAAGAATAAGATTATGACCTTACCAAGATTTAGATGAAGCCTCACAAAGAGATACTAAAAGAACTTGGAACTCCGAAAAAAAAATAAAGATAAGCACACGAGAAAAGAATTGAAACCATGAGCCACTCCGAAGAAGAATTCAAATTACTATGAATAAGAATAAGAATTATGTTATGCTTATCCTTCATCAAGTTAAATTGATGACAAGCAACGGATTTAGCATATCACTTATTCTACTAGAAATGAATCTTGAAGAGGCAGAGAGATAAGCACCACTTGAGGCAAAATTAAGGAAGCACCGGTAAGAATTCACAATTGAATGGAAACACCATGAATTAGTGGAGATACATGAGAATGAAGAGATCATAAGCCACCTGAGAGAAAACTTGAACAAGGCACCAGATAAACGAGAGACGACGAAGAGACAACAATGGAGAAGAATTGAGGATGAAAGTTGAAAGCTGAGAACGAAGAATCTTCTGAAATGATGGCCTTCGGAGGATCGAGAAATAAAAACAACTCACAGAAGCACCGGATAGCAAGAAGGGATCACTCATGATTGGAGCAAATAAGATGATGACACCAAACTGAAATGATGAATTTCCAAGAGAATGAACCAAGATTGAGAGAAACACTCCTTCGGATAGCAAGCTGAGAATGAGGAGTAGAACACCACCAAGAATTAATGAGACACTCTGGAATAAAGAAGGATGCAAGGTTGAGCCAAATAAGAGAATTAATTCAAATTGATCTTGAAGAAGTAATATTACTGATGAAATTCATGCTTACGTCATAGTTGAAAAGAATTAGGGATCTCCGGGAAAAATTAAAAGAGCCAGGAAAGATCCTGGGAAAGAACCTGTGGGTTATGGGCCCACTCAAAGAAATCACCGTTGAAACAATTGCTAGAACGAGAGATATTGCACCGGTATAAGAAAACTAGATGAGGTTAGAACCTCGAAATAATGAAAGATCTGCAACAAGGAACTCTGAGATATCTTCAACACTCCCGATAGAAAAGAGAGAAATAAATACCAAGATAGGCTCATAAAAATTCCCGACATGGGAAAGAATTACAAGGACGAAAAGGATATGATGAACACGGACAACTGAATTAAATTCATCAGTAAGGATGACAAGAATGAACAAATATGACATGAAGCTCGTGAGAATCTTCACAATGAATCACCGGGTAAGAGGGAAAAGAACAGACAACGAAAGCACAATGAAAAGAAAACTCTTGGATGAAAATTGAATAATCTGAAGAAAAAGGGCGGGAGGGCGGGGAAAAACAAAGACAACTTGGGACAGATGAGATGAACTCCGAAATAAAATGAGAGAATGATCTTGCAAAAATTGGAGAGGATTGAATCCACTTGGAGAGAAACACACTGGTTGAATGGAATTGATACGATGACTCCGGTTGAAAAGGAAATGACATGACAAATGAACGAACAAAAGAATTTGCATTCTCACATAAAAATATGAGAACACCTCTTAGGAAAGATCTGAAATCACCACTTGACATCGAAGCAACTTGAATTACCATATTCAGCAAAAACAAGGGATGAGGCTTATGAAACAAGCCAGAACAAACTCATGAGAAAGATTTCATCCGATATTTTCGTGGACAGGAATCCACTAGATGTCGAACCCCAACCTAACATCAAGCATTTGTTGGAAGATTATCCTATAAGTAACTACTTGAATTCCCACCTAAGAATTCCCGAAATATCTGGTCAAGCAATCTGGTACACGGATACAAGGAGTAATAACACACAGCTCCTATACTAACCCGTCACCTGTATCACATCCGTCAACACACAACCAGAATCTCGGACCTTCATCTACAACAGACCCTCGTGATCACAACGAGACAAGTATGGCAGTACTCCCGAACAATCTGCACCAGTACTGGGGACATCGGGGTTATCTCGCCACTACTAGTATTGAAGCAATTACGAACATCCTTCGTTCTGAGATACTAAGAAATCTGAATGATAACGATGTGCTCAAGAATCCCCTGGAGCTCAACTCCCCTGAGACTTAGAGAAGATAGGAGGCACCAAGATAGAACTCCGTCACATCGGCATCATATAGATCCCAAAAATATCCGCGTGATCCTAAAAAAAATTGAGTGAGAAGAGGAGTAGAATAAATTATTACGTCAAGATTCCTCACCAGAGCATAGAAGAGGAGAAAAAAGAATCCTACTCTCCGATATATAACTAGACTGAAAGTATTTTTTTACTAGACTCGACTCGGCCAAGTTTGATCAATCAAGGGGGCTCCTAGGTCGGTATTGCTCTGATACCAACTTGTCACGCCCAAGATGCGACCCTATCCTCAATTTGGCACGAAGGCCTCGTCAGGGATAGAAACACATCTCGTCGTGTCGCAAGAATGGATATCGTTACAAGTACATGTACTAAAAAGAAGATATATATATATATATATATATATATATATATATATATATATATACAGAGTTGGCTTACACTTGCCACAAGCTACATCAGAGTCACATCAGTACATTACATAAACATCAAGAGTAGGAGCAGGGTCCGACTACGGACGAAAAAAACGGGAGAAACGACGTCCATCCTTGCCATCCCAGGCTGCCGGCCTGGAACCCATCCTAGATCGATGAAGAAGAAGAAGAAGAAGCAACTCCAAATGAACAAACAACGCGCTTGCGTCGAGTAACCTTTACATGTACCTGCAACTGGTGTTGTAGTAATCTGTGAGCCACAGGGGACTCAGCAATCTCATTTCCAAAGGTATCAAGACTAGCAAAGCTTAATGGGTGAGGCATGGTTAAGTGGTGAGGTTGCAGCAGCGACTAAGCATATATTTGGTGGCTAACTTACGAGTACAAGAATATAAAGAGGGAAGATCTACGCATAACGGACGTGAACTACTGATGATGACATGAATGATCCTGAACACCTACCTACGTCAGACATAACCCCACCGTGTCCTCGATCGGAGTAAGAACTCACGAAAGAAACAGTCACGGTTACGCACACAGTTGGCATGTTTTAATTAAGTTAACTTCAAGTTATCTAGAACCAGTGTTAAACAAAGCTTCCACGTTGCCACATAACCGTGGGCACGGCTTTCCGAAAAAGATTTAACCCTGCAGGGGTGCTCCAACTAGTCCATCACAAATTACCACAAGCCGCATAGAAATCCTCAATCATGAAGCTCGCGATCTCGTCAGATTCCCTAGTGGAAAACCTCAACTCTGAGATTACCCAAAGCATCACCGGAATCCCGATGCACAAGATATCTCGTCAAAGGTAAAACTAATCCAGCAAGGCCGCCCGACGTGTCGACGATCCCGATAGGAGTCGCGTACCTCGTTCTCAGGACGCGGCGGATGAGCTAGACGTCGGGATCGCTAAACCTCCGGGTGACCAGAGGGGCGCCGGACATCGCTCAGGTGGGGCCAACACTCATGAGGAGCACTGGCCCGGGGGTTGATTAAATTATCCCCGGGGTCCGGAAAGTCCATATGCAATTTTATTAGGTGTTTAGGCAAATGTAGTACCAAAGTTGGGCCTTGCCAGACCAGCTTTAATCTAAAATGAATTATCAAGGGGGTCCCCATAACAACCCCGATCGTGTTAGGAGCGCTCATTTATGGAACATAACACCGGTAGCCGGAAACTAAGGGGGCAAAGGTGGAACAAAACACCAGGCTAGAAAGGCCGAGCCTTCCACCTTTTACCAAGTATATAGGTGCATTAAATTAAATAGCATTTAAATATGGTGATATAACAAGGAACCCATGTTTTCACATGGAAGCAACTGCACCTGCAACTAGCAACGCTAACAACAGGGTTAAGCAAGCAGTAACATAGCCAATCAGTGGTTTGCTAGGTTGAACAGGTTGAAGGTTTCATGGCATTGTTGAGAGGCTAATATTTAACATGTGGTAGGCAACGAGACATAAACAGTACCAACGGTAAAACTAGCATGGCAATGTCAGTAATGGTATCTGGGGAAATGGTCATCTTGCCTGAGATCCCGCTTGGAAGAAGAATGCCTCCGTGAAGCAGACGAACCGACGTAGTCGAACGGGTCCTCACAATCCGGCACGCTGCGGAACTCTATCGAGACGAAGCAAACCGGAAACACAAATAAACACACGGAATTCACCACACGATGCACAACACATATGATGCATGAGCAGCTGAATATATGCAAGTCACGGCATGACAATTCACACAATCAAACACTATACATTAAGTGAAGTTCAATATGCAACAAGTTGCATATTGACGAAACTCCACATTTATTTATTTAGTTCTATCCGGATTAGATACACGTCAATATTAAATGTGGTTAAACATGGCAAGAGGTGAAGCGCAATTAAACTACCTATCTAGGCATTTTAAATGAGGTCGGAAATGACATATAACACCTCCGAGACGACCTCACATGTTAATTTATAATTCTGTCCAGATCTGAACTAATGCATTTAATTAGTTGTTAAACAGCAAAAAAAATTAGGTTCACGTCATTCTACGCGTCATTTCAAGCAATCTACACATAAAGAACATCTCCAACGGAGCTACGGATCAAAAGTTACAAGCACCGCAAGATATGATGGCATGAATGCAATATGTGTGCAACGACGGCTACAGACACTTCAAAACATACAACCAGCAAGACAAAATGAATTTACACGAGATTCTAAGCAAGTTTCATATAGGACACAATCAAAACGGAGCTACGGTTCAAAAGATACGAGCAAATCAAGAAATCACTACAATCTGCCAAAATCAGCCACATAGCATTTTCTACGCCCCACAACTACGGCTACACAACTCCGATATGCTCAAGCAAGGCATGGCACGGAAGAGGGCAAGTAGCACTTCTACAAACAACTAACAACAACTAGCATGGCATCATGGATCACTAGGGAAAGAAGTCACAAAATGGCATCCCACACACTATTTCAGACTTAGTGAAAATAACACCCCATGAAAGTGCAGTTTTCGATCTGAAGCAATATTGACAGCAGCAAAACCTATAGCTACAGGAATCCTAATGGCATGAAAATTCACATCATGCTAGAGAAACACAAGGGGTACAACTAACTCCACTGGACCAACCTCAAAAGAGCTACAGAACAAAAGATACAAGCAAGACAAGACAGCAACAAAATATAACAGATTCCAGACTTAGAAATATTTCAGCTCCTCCAAATCAGCACTATTTCTAGCAACTTGAGAGCAAGCAAACCACACCTAAACATGCATATCTATTGCAACCAAAAATACCAGGGGCTAGCCAAAACACCCAAGAACAATTCCCTAGTTGGCAACTCCTTCAAACAAAGCACGGAATAAATCCTACGAATTAAACAAAAGGGCATCACGGCAAAATATCACGCGAACTAGCTTACTCAAAAGCTAAAATTTATTGCATAGAAAAATCCCATGGAGTTGCGCAACAAAATAAAGTCACACATAAATGCGGGAAAATAACCTATATACGGTAAAATAAACTACCGACAAACCATACATGCAAAAATACCTATGACCGCTCTAAAATACATGGAATAATGGTCCCTAAAACATAGGCATTTTTATCTAAGGCATTCGGACAAACCGGACATGCGCGAAAAATAAATTACGGGCAAAACACATTAGGACAGCACGCTAAACTAGGCATTCAGCACGCTAAACTACATCAAACAAAAATGCAAGTTGTAAATTCGTAATCTACGCGAAATTCTACCCGAGATACATATCTAAATCTTCGCGATCCGACTTACGGATAATATTCTACGGGCATTCGAATATACGTTATTTTTTTACTGGAATTTATTAATTCCTAAAATACCTAATAAACCTATTGGGCCGAACGGTGGGCGCAACTTAGATAAAGGATGCACAGGCGGGGGGAATCTCACCTTGGGGCCTTTCGGCCTGCTCGTGGAGAAGCCCGGCTGGGCCTCGAGGCCAGGCGAAGGCGACGTGGGTGGGCCGAGCTGGCCTGGGCCGGCGCGGAAGGAGGACGCCTGGGCCGAGGCGAAGGGAGGCGAGGCACGCCCACCCTTGGGTCAACGCCCGCTCGGGCTCTGGGGCTCGACCTCTCCACGCGGCTCGGGCAGAGGCCACCAGCGGCGGCGACGGAAGGCACCGGTGGGAGGGGCCTCCGGTGGAGGTGACGGCGTAGGGAAACGCGACCCTCGGCCTGGATCTGGCCGGATCCGGCCGGGGTGGCCCCATTCCCGACGGATCTGATGCGATCCGGCGGAGCTTGGCCTCCATGGCTTCCTGTTCGAACGAGACACAGGGAGATGAGCGAAGGGGGCGTCGGCATGGGGCTGTCACACACCCCCCAGGCCGTGTGACGCCTAAGCCTCAGGCGTCACACATTGTAATGTGTGGCGCCGAACGCTTAGGCGCCACAAATTGACTTATACAGCCACGGGCCAGCCCCCCTCCCCACCCCCTCCCCATTCCCCTCCCCCATTCAAACCGGCGGCGGCTGGCTCTCATCCAAGACCGAATCCCCTCCCCCATCCCCTTCAGATCTGGTCATTTCTTCCTTGGATTGATCCCCCAAGGTTGGCTACTAGATAATCTCTTCCGTTTCCCATCCTTGTATCCAAATGTCATAGGTTTTTGTTTGAGTAGATTGATATGAGTAGATTGATATGAGTAGATTCATATGAGTAGTTAGTATTAGTAGTTAGGATATGAATAGATTCATATGAGTAGTTAGGATATGAGTTCTTAGGATTTGAGTAGTTAGGATATGAGTAGATTCATATGAGTAGCTAGTTAGGATATTAGTAGTTAGAATATGAGTAGATTCATATGAGTAGTTAGGATATGAGTAATATGTAGATGAGTGGATTAGTAGATGAGTATTTTTTTGAATATGAGTATTTTTTGTGATTTGTAGGATGGTGTGGCTTTTGAATGATGTTTATGATGTTGATCACCGGGCCTATTTGATGTCGGAGAAGAAAATCGTAAGTAGATCATATGATAAAAAATCATGTATTTAATAAGATGAAAATGTAATGATATCACTTACTCCTATCTGTTTGCAGGAGCTTATGCCCTTGAAGATCCGGTCTCACGGGGCATCGTCTGTAATGCAGTACGATGAGCGGTACACACCATACATCGAGATGACATGACTCCTTCCATTCATTCAGCTTGTGAGTCGGTCAACGCCCAATCTGAACGCTCCGGCAGTCACTGCACTTATTGATCGGTGGAGGCCGGAGACACATAGTTTTCACCTCCGGACCAGAGAGATGATAGTTACTCTTCAAGATGTTTCCATGATCACCGCACTTCCGATCGAGGGGAAGCCTCTTTGTATGAGCACTAATTCCGAGGGATGGCGGCAACAAATGGAGGCCCTTATTGGTATGTCGCTTCAGGAGCCAGAGGTAGAAGATGGAGGGAAGAAAGATAGAGTCCCGGCCGGCGCTCCTTTCACTTGGATTGCCGCCAACTTTGCTCATTGTCCTGAGGACGCAGATGACGAGGTGATCCAGAGGTATGCTTGCGTGTACATGTGGTATGTCATCTCTAGGACTATCTTCGCTGACGGCACTGGCAAGAATGCTCCATGGATGTGGCTGAAGGCATTGACTATTTTCGACAACAAGTTCAGTTGGGGCTCGGCCGCACTGGATTACTTGTATTGGCAGGTAATAAATTGTTAATAGTAAGTACTCTCTGTTATCCTTTTCTACTAAACTGATGCATGTTTGTTGTTACTTGTAGTTGGACGATGCTTGTCGCAGGTCCACAAAGGACGGTGGAGTTGGTGGTTGTATGCTCCTACTTTCAGTATGGAGCTGGGAACGCCTTCCTGTTGGACGCCCTAAAACCTCAAAGTGGAATACCTGGGATGACCACGGCAACCCTGTACGGCTTCCT
Organism: Hordeum vulgare subsp. vulgare; assembly: GCF_904849725.1. Classification (NCBI taxonomy): domain Eukaryota; kingdom Viridiplantae; phylum Streptophyta; class Magnoliopsida; order Poales; family Poaceae; genus Hordeum; species Hordeum vulgare. The sequence goes on along the minus strand of NC_058519.1, from coordinate 594,599,814 downwards.
ACATGGGCTTACAAGTGGGACTTGGTATCGGAGGTGACAAGCGAAGTGAACCTATTGTACAAGCACTACACCAACGAGATGGATTCGCTTACCCCCGAGCAGGTAAGATGGTTTCAGAGTTAACTTCCAGCTTTTATGTTGTGAGTAAAATGAATTGTGCCTTTTATGTTGTGTTGTAGGTGGAATGACAGCCATATGGTGCCGGGCCAAACTTTGGTGATGCACACACATTCGAGCTCAATCCACTATGCCTGCAGGAAAACCATCTTTGGATAATGTGTTGTCCCCTTATATGCAATTGGGCGGTTGAGTTTCATCTCCTGCATCGTGTGATGCATCAATTTGGGTTGTTTCAGCCACACCCGCCGGAGTGGGTGGACACCGACACACAGCTTCACAGGTAACAAAATCATGCACAATAAAGAAGTACTGATCAGTTTTGTTTTTAGTGTTGAGCGAGCTACTAATGGGTTTTGTTAAAAGCAGGTTGGATAGGAGGAGGCAGCGAAAGATCAAGGATTGGCATAAGCATCATAAGAACTATGTCATTATGTTCGAGCAAAGTGTGCAGGCAGCTTTGAGTGCGCAACGAACCCAGCACCGCCAGCATTGTCCGCTTGCGTTCAACAACTACCTAAGATGGTTTCAGGAGAGTACTCGTGTCGAGATTTGTCCGCCGGCTTATGAGGAGTACATATTGGAATAACCCACTGAGTACGATGCACTTGCCCATGGCGATTACAACAAGTTAATTCGCGAAGGGTACTAAACTTCCTTCGCCCCTGTCCTGAACTTTGTGGTAAGTGTGCTCACCTATGTTTAGTATGAATGCTAGTACACATATTCACTTGCATGTCATTGTCTTGTGATCATAGCGCAAAGAGGTCAAGAAACAAGCTGATGAGTCCGAAGATATTCTAGAGAAACACCTGGAGGAAAAAAGGGAGAATCTGCACTTCGTCTTTTCATAAAGGTGTTGTTTCATTATTATTATTTTGCCCACGAATGCAACATACGGTACCTTATATATGTCATTTATATTTGAATCTAACAGGAACAGGGCAAGAAGTTGCGGCGCCTATCCAACATTTTAAGTTGCCATGACCCTGAATATGTTTCACCTTCGAGATCCGGTTCATCCCAAAGAAATATTCTAGACGATTCAGCTACTTCGGGCGCTCGTATGGACGATGGTGACATTACCTCGGCAGCTAATACCCAAACAAATACTGTAGAGGATGATGTTGACACTCCAGAGGTATGACATAGCCATAAAACATTGTGCACTTTCAACCTTCATATGTATGACGATATCGTTTTAGGTTGCGGACGGGATGACGTTGAAGGCTTTCCAACGCTCCGCTTACATGTTGAAGCCTAGGAAGGAATTTAGGCGGTACTCACCAGAATATTATGCGAAAGGAAAGAACCCGGTCGGCGGGGGCTCTCGTTGAAGCATTCTGCCATGTTACTTGTCATTTGATCATATCTTCGGCCATCTTCATCATAAGCTCGTGCCCACTTGGGCCGAAGTTCAATGTGCCTGTTGAGAAACTCAAGCCCACCCGCATCAAGTTTTTTGTGTACAAGCAAAGCGTTGTACAATCTTGCAAATCGTTTGTCCGAAAATGCTTGACAATAATCTTGAAGATCATCAGCCAACCCCTTGCTACCACATGCCCGGTAGAAGTTTGCACAGAAATGCCTCATGCACCATCGATGATGCAAAGGAGCATGGCCGGGAATGACAATGTCAACCGCGTTAAGTATGCCTTGATGGCGATCCGATATGACACATATTTCCCTCTCAAACGGTAATACTTTGGTTCTCAAAATATGCAAGAACCATTCCCAGTTAACATTGTTCTCTGCCTCAACCAAAGCAAAAGCCACAGGCATCAACCGGTTCTTGGCATCACTTGCTATTGCAACCAACAAAGTGCCCTTGAATTGTCCGGTCAAAAACGTGCCATCGATGGAGATGACACGACGACAATGCTGAAAAGCCCTCACACATTGCTCAAATGCCCAAAATGCACGGCCAAATACGTGGACCCTATTTCCATTGAGAATCCTTGTTTTCTCCCCATACGGCTCGACCACATGAACCATGCCCGGGTTAGTGGCGGCAATAGCTCCCAACAACCTAGGTATGCGGTTGTATGCTTGCTCCCAATCACCATACAACATCTTGAATGCGGCTTGCTTTGCTTTCCATGCCTTACCATATTTCACCTCGTAGTGAAAGAGGGCTTTCACAAGGTCTTGTACGCTTTTTATGCTCATTGTAGGAAGAGAGGAGATGGAGTTGGAAAGCCTATAAGCGATGAACTCAGAGGTGAGTTGTCTATGGCTTTGCGATGATAAGGCACCATCAACCCTCTTGCCTCGACACATGTGAGGCATACAACTGACAATGTTCCATCCTGGCCCTCCTTTCCATGGTCTTGCACGGACAATCCAAGGACACCCTCTATCCTCACATGCAACCGTGTAACGCAGCTTCATGTTTGAATGAACAACTTTGTGTGGCCTATAATGCGTAATAGAATATTCATCCGACCACATCTTCAGTTCAAAGAATGTTTTGAACTTTGACCCCGGCAAAATAATATTCTTCCCATGTGTGTCCCGATGAGAAGGTGGCCTAACTCCAAACAATATGCCTTCGCCTCCGTCAACCACGGCTTCATCCGCAAGGCTAAGATCCTCGAACAATGGTGTCCGGTGATCACGCTTTAATACCTTCGTGAAAGCTTCAGCCTCCTTTGCCGTGAACCCTTCCTCATCAACTTCTTCATCGGGACCCTCATTGTCAGACTCAGAGGCATAGCCACGTGAGTACGGAATCGAATGGTCCATTGTCTCTTGCAAATTATATTTGTCCAAATCACCAAGATTGTTGTCATGAAGAACATTACCATCATTCTCATCATCATCGTGTCCATCATTAGCCTCTAGCAATGGTTCATGTTCGACACAAGAAAGAGGTTCAATGTTGGCCTCTTCGTTGATGGGTGGAGGAATAGCTTCAACAATTGGAGAGGCAACCCGGTTCAAATCCAACAAGTTAGGAACATTTGTTTTGATGGCAAATAACTCTAGAGCCTTGTCTAGTGATTCGGCCATCGTATCCTTGTATGCAAGCCAACGTTGCTCGGAGTTGACACGCATGGTCTTCCAACGAATGTGCATTCCGAATCCCACATTATGTCTACCATCAAACTCAACTACATCACTAGGGTCCATCCAATTCAAATCCTTTCGGACTTGTTCCAACAATTCACCATAGCTAGGATACAAATGGAGCACCATGTCAAGCTCATCCGGGTCCGGATCAATATTTCCTTTTTAAAAGGCATCCTTGTCCACGTGATGAACATAAACACATGTTCTTCCCATCCCTAAACAACAAAACTTAGAACATTTTTTATAAGCAATCATACAACTACAATATCTACTTACTAACTTCCAAACATCCATAACACTAACCCCATCATAACCCTAACACAACCAAACATCCCTAACCCTAGCCTAACCCTAAAACAACCATAATGCAAACATCCAAACAACCCTAATCCTAACCCCATCATACCCCTTATCCTAACATACAAAAAAATACAACAATATCATATACATCCCACATTTCATGAAAAACTAGGGTTTCCTCAAACTTGCAAAAAAATGACCACAAGAGTTTTTTGTTTGGATGAGAATGAGGGCAGAGGTGGGGATTACCTTAGGGGAGTGATTGTACAACAAATGCCCGGTCCAAACCTTCAGATTTGGTGATTTGGAGAAGGATTTGAAGAGGGGCCCGTGGCTAGGAGAGGGGGGTGGGTGAGTGGAATGAGGAGGGGGTGGGGAGGGGGGCTGGCCCGTGGCTGTATAAGTCAACGTGTGGCGCCTAAGCGTTCGGTGCCACACATTACAATGTGTGACGCCTGAGGCTTAGGCGTCACACGGCCTGGGGGTGGGCCCTCTCTGCCAGGTGGTCGGGGCGTGTGGCGCCGAACAGCTAGGCGTCACACAGTGTAGTGTGGCACCTAGGTGTCGGGCGCCACACAAAAGGGTCAGATGGGTGAAATCTTTCCCCCGAGGGTTCACTCTGTGAGTTCTTTCCCCCTAGGGGTCATTTTTGTCAATTTTGCCCCCTCCACCCATGTTCTCACCCTTTTCTCCTTCTTCACCGCATTGATCCATTTGTACCATTGCTGGAGCGAGAGAAGCAGGAGGATCCAACAGTGGTGGCTTCCTAGAAGATCAACTCGGCCACCCACAAAGCGTGCCGCCATGTCCAAAGGAGCAAGGAGAAAGTGGCGTCGACGTCCAAGTACCAGCCACCTCCTAACAAGGGCGGTGGGCACTCGGCAGGGACTAGGGAGATGTGTCGGGCATGGATGGGGCCTCGCCCTCGTCGGCGAAGATGCAACCGCCCTACTACTACGTTGGGACATAGCTCTTTCATCAGCACCCGTCCCCGGCTGCTTCCAGCATGTCCCTCGGATAGTCCATCAAACTGAATGCGCCCATCCACTTCGGTGAATCGCCAGCACCATAGCTTGCGCGATCGTGGACGTCGGGCGTGGATCAATTTGGTGCCCGATCTGTTCACCAGTATGTATCAACCACGCACGAAGCCGATGGATGACTGGGTGATGTTGGATATCATCCATGACAAAGAATAGGGGAGAGATCAAATCATCGAGACAGAAAAAATCCCCTCCCCTCCCCCGTCGCTCTCGCAGGCGACGGGGAGGGAACCCTAGCCGCCGCCAGCCTCTTCCCCTCCTCCCGCTCCCTTCCTCCCCCGCCGCCGCCACAGAGTGCGCCCAGGCAAAGCCTGGCCGGTGCTGGCGGCGGCGGGCCTCCTCGTTGCCTCGCCTGTGGCGCCAGTGTGGGCCGCGTCCAGGGGCCAAGGCGCCGTGGTTGGTGGGTCACGGCGGCGCGGCGGGTCTCTGCCGATGACGGTGGGAGGTGGCTTCATGGCGCGTCGGGCTTCTCGATGAAGGGACGTGCTTGCGGTTGCCTACGCCACATCTGGCGCTGGGAGCCGTGGGCGGCACGGGGTCGGCGGCCGCTGTGGGTCCTGGATGGAGGTGGCGGCCGACCGTGGTGGCCCGGCGAGGTTCGGTGGTGGCGGTTGTTGCTGGCCGCTGCTGGAGTTACCGGGGTGGCGGGGCGTGCTTGGGGCGGCGGCACTGGACCTTGCCGGATCTGCATCAGGGGCTCCTCCGTCCGCTGTCCCCTGGGCCACGCGGGCTGTGGCGGCGCGGGCCGGCCGTCGCCGGTGGCTTTGGGTGCCGGTGGTGGTGCGGCGTGGTGGTGTGCCGTGTCGGGAGGGTCCGGCGGTATGGCCGCGGGGACCGGCTTGACCGGGGTGCAGGTGGAGCGGGTTCGTGGGGGCGGCGGCGCTCTGTGGTGGTCGTGCCCCATCGACGGCGCAGCGTGGCGGATGTGATCCTCCTTCTCTCGGTCTAGAATGGCTATGACCGGGGGCGCATGCTCGGGAGGATCTGATCGGGGCCCGAGGCGTTTCGGAGTTGCTACTCTGGGTAGGTGTGATTAGGCTCGATCTGGGATGTACCCGCGGTTGGCGAGGTCCCTCCCTCCGTTGGTACGGCGGTTGTTGTTGGTGGTCGGGACTTCACGGTACTGTCGGGCAACACGGAGTCGAGGGCCACGGATATGGCGTTGTCCGAGTGTACTCGGCGAGGGCCGTCGGGAATCACGGAGGTGTGTCTCCCCTAGTCCACCGGGATTGGCTCGGGACAGAGGGTTGGGCCCCTACTGTGGTGGCGCCGGACCAACCTCTGTGGCTCATGCCGGGCTAGGAGTGAAAGATGTGGACTTTCGCTCTTCTTAACATGGCTGGTACTCTGTGGTGTGGGCAGTGGGTGAGGTCCTGGACTTGGATGCCGGAGCGGCGGCTCCGGAGGGTTGGTCGCTTGGTTGGCTCTTCGGCGGGCGCCATGTCGGGGTGGTGGCTTCCTTCTTGGTTCGTGCGGGCGACGAGAGGGGTAGTTGTTGGTGGCTCGGGCGCGTCCTTTGCAGGACGTCGCCCAGATCTGGATCTGGGGTATGGGCATGCCACGTCTGCCCTAGGGCCGCGGTGACTTTGGATGGGGTGCCGAGCAAAAGCTCCGCGCTTTTGCGCCGGCGACGACGACGCTTGCGGGCGCCGTTCTCTTCTTGAAGACGTCGCTGTGGATCTCCTCTCCGCGTCAGGATTCCGGATGAAGATCCTTGCCCGGTGGGGTTAGGCAGCGATGACGCTCTGCACCGTTGTCCCTCTTGGGGGCATTGTCTAGGAGCTTCAGTAGCGTTGTTGCTTCGCGGTCCGGCTAGCCTAGGATCTGCTTTGTAAGAGGGTCATCTCACCACCATGTATCGTTCAGCTGTGTACTTTGTGCGGTTTGTGCCTTCATCTATAAAGGTGGGCGAATGCCTGTTTCGAGACAAAGAATAGGGAGACATCAAGGACGGACAAAGTGGATGACTCCTAGATAGAGATGTACAATGAGCATTTGGGCACTTACAGCGAGCACTTAATGCGTACAAGTAGTTGGGCACGTACACCAAGTATCTGGAGTCGTACTCCAAGAAGGTGGGCCTTGATTTGGAGGATTGGTCGAACGGCGGTGACCCAAAGAATAGGGGGAAGGGATAAAAACATCAATTTGAAGGAGGACAAATTGTTGTGTGATGCTTAGGTGGCCACTGGCCTCATCTGTTCGACGCCATAGTCCACCTTTTGCTCCAATGTTCATACTTGGTTCCATGAGCACAAGAAATTTGATCCTTACCACTTGGAAGTAATGTGAGATCATTCTATAAAGTCGCCCACACATCGATGGTAAATCATCGAAGAGCCTACAGGAAAGTATTGTGACCATCTCGATTCACTCATAAAACGGTGGCCAAGTGGTGCAATTATCTCCGAGTAATTAGGTTGTTATATGAGTTGTTAATTTGGCCAGATATGATCTATGTGTTGGTCATTTGGTTAGATGGTGCTGGATATGCAACTTGTTGACCATGTCATATTTTGTTAGCCTCCCAGGGCGTGCACATTGCATGTGAATGTGGGGAAAAAGAACTTCATCCCCATGCATTGTTGGTTGATATGAATGGGCAACCAAAGTTGCTCCTCTCCATGGCCCATACCGTCAAGACTGGCGACATCAACAATGAATACAAAAATTGTGATCCAACCGATCCAACAAAAGTAGAGTCGGACAAGAAGATCAAAAGGGGGATCAGGGGAGTAGCGTCCAAGATGATGGAGAAGTTCAAGGGCATAACGAAGAATAAGGATGAGGCTTGTATTAAGCGCCATGACATCAAGGAGGAAAAGCATGTAGGTAGGTTTGACATATTCATGTTGGAAATAGAGAAGAAGAGAAACCTCAAAGAGCAACATACCAATCTCGAATAAAAGAAGACCAAACTCCAAAAGAGGAGGGTTGGACTCAAGACCGTTTCAAAGGAAACAAAGATGTTGACCATGAGCCAATAAAAAACATGTTGACCATGAAGATGTAAAAGTTGGATCCCGTTGCGGCAAAGATTGTGCAAGCCGTGTGTGCAAAGAGGTTGAAGCACTTGCCAGCAGAGATGGCGGAGGCAAACGCTATGGATAAGCTTCTGTCTCCGCCATCAAAGGGGGATAATAGATCAAATAAACCGAGCAAACATTACTAAAAAGAATGCCGACAAACTAGGAAAAACAGCAAAGCACTCTAAAGACGCCATTTCTAACTCCTCCAATTACATGCCAATATTCTTCTATGTAGTTGGTAGAAAACCATAGGAAGATCATAACTGCGTAATATTGACTAGCCTTGAGAATTTGAATAGCCACATGAGACGTCAACCATCGTACACTCTTGAATGCACCTTGACATGTGACACAATCCTCGAAAGCCATATGGTCGAAATGTAGATTCATTACTACAATGAGAAAAACAAGATCAAGATAGGAGGAAACATCAGTAATCAAAACACCACTAGCTCCCCAAGTGTTGCATGTGAATGTCGCACTACAACAAGATGAATCTGGGAGACCATTGTTCTACACAACATTGTATCGGCTGTTGAAATGTTGACACCAAGACACATGAAATGAAGGTATGAGTGATTGGGTTATTGTTATTTTTGGTTGACATCTCCACACCTCCATTACTCCTCTCTTGCGAGCGACCGAGAGAAACCCTAGCCTCCGCTTAACCCCCTCCTTATAACCCACAAGTGTAGGGTATCATTTGTACCTTTTGGATAAATAAGAGTGTCGAACCCAATGAGGACCTAAAGGTAGAATTAATATTCTCTCAATTTCTATCGACCATCGATACAACTCTATGTGCAACAATGTTCACTTTGCCTAGTACAAGAATAAAACTTACTTTACTTTGCAAGAATTAAAATAGAAGTAGTTTGCAAGATAATAAAAGTTAATGTTATAGTAGTAAGCTTTTTTAACACAAGAGAAGGATTTGTCCCTAGGCAATTGATAACTAGATTGGTCATCGTCATTGCAGTTTTATATGAGGGAGAGGCATAAGCTAACACATTTTCCATACTTGAATCACATGAAGTTATGACTGGAATTCTAGCAAGCATCCTCGACTACTAAAGACCATTAAGGTAAAACCCGACCATATCTTTAAGTATAAAGTCCCATTTATCTCATATGCAACAACCCACTTATTTTTTATTGATCCGCCATTGAGTGGGCCGACCATATCTAGCCCCCAGACCATGAAAGACCAGGTAATGTGGATAGCACGGAGAACCGCGGAGGCATGTGGCTTTGTTTGGGGAATAATTGACAGCCCGGACAACGGTGTACTAACACCGAGGCATCGGTGCCCGTGGTTGGCCAATAGAAATCAGTTCGGAAGGCCTCGATGATCAAGGTCCGAGTAGCGGTGTGATGTCCACTCATGTCGGAGTGTATCTCCTAAAATAATTTTCTTCCGTCCTCTTCGGATATGCATCGCTGGAGGACGCTTGTGGTGCTCATCTTATCTAGCTCTTCTTCACAAACCTTATAGGCTTTTGATTGCAATACAATCTGTCATGCGTCAGTTTAGTCATCGGGGAGTGATATGTCTCTAATGTATCTATAATTTTTGATTTTTTTCATGTTGTTATATTATCATTCTTGGATGTTTTATAATCATTTTATAGCAAATTTATATCATTTTTTGGGACTAACCAATTGACATAGTGCCCAGTGTCAACTTTTGTTTTTTGCTTGTTTTTTACTTCATAGAAAATGAATACCATACGAAGTCCAAATGCAGCAAAACTTTTTGGAGAATTTGTTTGGGCCAGAAGACACGGGATGGGCCAAAGAAGTACCTGGGGATGCTTCGAGGGCAGCGCAACTCGCTAGGGCGCGCCTAGTAGCCCAGGCTCGCCCTGGTGGGTTGTGCCCACCTCGGTGGCCTCCCGCACCGCCTCTTCTCTCTATAAATACCCTGATATTCCAAAAATCCTAGGGGAGTCGACGAAAAATTGTTCCAGCCGCCGCAAGTTCCAGAACCACGAGATCTAACCTAGAGCCCTTTTCCTGCACTCCGTCAGAGGGGACCATGATCACAGAGGGGTTAATCATCCTCATTGGTGCCTCTCTCATGATGCACAAGTAGTTCACTTCAGACCTACGGTCCGTAGGCAATAGCTAGATGTCTTCTTCTCTCTTTGTTTCTCAATACAATGGTCTCTTGGAGATCTATTTGTTGTAATGACTTTGTGCGGTGTGTTTGTTGGGATCCGATGAACTCTGAGTTTATGATCAGATTTGCCTTGATTTAATATCCATTCTTGATTATTATAGCCTCGTATTTATTCTCTGATATTTTTTTGGCCAACTTGATCTATTAATATTGCAATGGGAAGAGGTGCTTTGTGATGGGTTCGATCTTGCGGTGTCCTTTCCTAGTGACATAAGGGTTAGAAAGACTTGCATGTATTTTTGCTATTAAGGATAAAAAGATGGGGTCTATTCCTACATTAATATATCTTGTCTACATCATGTCACTGTTCTTATTGCATTACTCTGTTTTCCATAAACTGAATACACTAGATGCATGTTGGATAGCGGTTGATGTGTAGTAGATGCACGCAGGAGTCGTTCTACTAATCTTGGACGTACGTGATGCCTATATACATCATCTTTGTCTTGGATATCATCATGATTATTCGCTTTTGTACCAATTTCCCAATAGTAATTTGTTTACCCACCGTTTGCTATTTCTCGAGAGAAGCCACTAGTGAAATCTACGACCCCCTGGTCTATTTTCCTATCATATACTTTCAGATCTATATTGCTACTTGCTTTTTCCTATATTTGCAACTTTTATTTTCAGATCTATATTATCAAAAACACAAAAATACCTTGCTACATTTTTTACTACTTGTTTTATTTCGCGTTTTATCAAGATCTATTTATCCAATCTACCATAAATCCATGGGAAAATTTGTTGCAGGACACCGTTATTTTCCGGCGTTTGTCAAAACACACCGCTCAATTATGGCTTTGCCAGGTACCATTATAATTTTGTGGCACGTTTGCCAGAACACACTGGATGTCCCAAAACGGGAAGTTTGACACTTGTGCTTGAAAGGACCATTCTATGACGGGTTTTATACCATTTTATTTGCCTCTATTTCAGATTTTGAAATGAGGGAGAGTTTGTACATTTTAAACTTAGGACATTTATATGCAAGAAAAAAATCAGACAACATTTGGCCTTAATTTGAACCATAGATTTTAGTACCAAAACAACAGTAGACATATTCAACAGTAATCAAATTTGGACAACATTTACTCTCAACTTAAACCAAACTTTTGAGTACCAGGAGTAGCACTATGGGAACGAACAGATTTAATAAGGAATACGTAGTATCATTTATATCAAATAACAACCAACAAGCAAGCAGCTTCGTTGTAGGCATACAATACGATTTAACCAACTAGAGGCTCAACATAACAACCCACAAAATAACATGTTCTAAAGAAATATGGTTTCACCTAGCTAGCACTAGCACAGATCCTGTACATGGAAAAACTGAACACTACTTTTTGGCCTTTCTGACATCCAACTTGCGAGTTGTTTTCTTCATGGCTTTAGGATTAGCGACAACTTTTGACGCCTTGTGCATAGCAGCATCCAACCCCAATTGTTTCTTGCGACTGCATTAATCATAAGCATATAAATCACATTGGGAAACAATTAGCCATGTAATAATTGCACGGAACTTGTTGTTTTGGTTTACCTTCTTGTCATTCGGCTATTGTCATCAATAGTAGAAGCAACCTGTTTTGTTGGTGTGCACATTCCATGAATAGCTGCTGAATCAAGATCTAATTGCCGCTTACGGCTGTCAAAAATTATGGAGACAAGTGTAAATTGTTTTGTTAGCATGTAAATAGAGAAAAAACTTGCAGATTTAATCACCTTCTTGTCATTGGGCTACTATTATGCATGGCTGGAGTGGAGGCTTTTGAGGGTGTAGTGCAGATAACCAGAGCTGGTGCTTTTGACCCAATAGCCATGTGCAACCTGTCAAAGAACCATGCCGAGTTATCAGACGTCTCTGAGTCGAACACACCATAAGTTATTGGAAACATCCAGTGATTTCCATCAATAGCAATGGCAGATGCAAGTTGTCCTCTCCACTTGCCAGTTAGTGCAGTTGAGTCCACGCCTAGATATGGTCTGCAACCATGAATAAAACCATCGACACATGCACGCAGGGCAACAAACATCCTAGTGAACCTATGTTTTCCCTCTCCATCCTTCTCGAACTCAATGTCCACTATGCTTCCTGGATTTGTCCTCTCCAACTCAGCTTTGAAGCTAAAAGCATCCTCAAAGCTAGCATCCCAATCGCCTTGGAGCTTCTTTAGAGCCATTTCTTTTCCATCCCAAACAACCCACTTTGATATCTTGATTTTTTACTTCTCTTCTAATTTCTTCTGTAGCTCCGTAGGCCCTATGCTAGCATCCTTTGAGAACCATTCCATGACCCTGTCACATACCCAATGATTATTTGCCATGCAGTTCTTCTCCAGTGTCCTTGTGCTTCCACAATTGTGTTTCCTTGGTATCTTCTTTATCCACATTCACAAATATACACATCAGAACAATGTTATAGAATAGATCGGAAAAAATAGATAACTGAAGCAAACACTACATACCTGCCAAGTCCTGCCATCTTCAAGTTGGCTTGCATGTATCCTCCACTTGCATCTCTTAGCTTTGCCATAGCCCATGTACCTTGTTGCCTCAGAGTATGGAGCTGCGATCTCATATCCGCCCTTTACTACATATTGCCTAATAGCCTTCTTAATGGATTTACCATCTTCAAATGTAACACCGACTTCAATTTTGGGATTTTCAATTTTGGTTGTTGTTGTTGATGTGGCTTATTAGTTGGATTTAGAGGGGTTGTCAGCTGTGGAACACAAGCAGATGTACTGCTATCCCCTTTGCAAACAACAGAGACCATTATAGGAAGCTTCCTTTCATCCCAATACATATCTATTGCAGTTAATAACAAAGTATCATGGTTGATTTCTGCAAAAGAACGGCTAACTTTATCCCAGAAAAGTGATTAATAACTTCTGATCCAGTCCATGTTTTATTTCTTCGTCAAGTTCTTCACTGATATCTTTCAAATTGACACAATCTTTGTCTACAACTTTCAATTCGTCCCTAGCTGGATGCCAAACTTGTGTCCCATTATCACCAAATTCAGCATACGCACACACCCGAACATCAATTCTAGTAGCTGAACTACTATCCATCCTACGAAAATTAATAGGACATGAATTAGAGACTATACTACTATCAGTTCACATCCAATCCAATTGAGAGCAATTAAGAAGGGAATTAGGGACGAATTACCTGTCAGGCACCCAGGTCAAGTTGTCGTACATCGCTGCCGGTTTCGTCGCAAGTGAGGGCACTGGTGCGGACAGCTGGTGCGTCCTGGTCTCCTCCCAGAGCGACGCGGAACCTGTACATGCCGTTCGCCGTTGGGGCCTGGCCGGCGACGCAGGGGACAAGAACGGGAGGGTGATGAAGGACGGAGGACGGGGATGGAGAGAGCAGGCGTTGAGGGGGGCGGGGACGGGGACGGCGAGATCGGGCATTGATGGGGCAGCGGCAGGGCGACCTGCGAGATCGGGCGGCACCGCCCGCTTGGGTTCCTCCTTGTGAAATCGGCCCGGTCGTCTTAGCAGTTCCTGCCTTCGTGGGAGATGAAAGCTTGGAAGAAAGAAGCATGCGTACATATCTCCAAGGGTAAGATTGTAATTTCATACGAGAAAAGTCAACCTTTCCGTTTTGGGACGTATGGTGTGTTCTGGCAAACGTGGCACAAAATTATAATGGTACTTGTCAAAGCCATAATTGAGCAGTGTGTTTTGGCAAATGCCGGAAAATAACGGTGTCGTGTAGCAAATTTTCCCTAAATCCATCTATCTTTTTACGCGAGAGATTGACAACCCCTCTTATATGGCGGGTTGCAAGTATTTGTTGTTTGCGTGTAGGTACCATTTACATAGTGTTGCGTGGTTCTCCTACTAGTTTGATAACCTTGATCTCATCACTGAGGGAAATACCTACCGTAGTTGTGCTGCATCATCCCTTCCTCTTTGGGGAAATACCGACGTAATTCAAGCAACATCAAAAGGAATTTCTGGCGCCGTTGCCACGGAGACATCACCAACATCTATGAGGTTCCTAATCACAAATATCATCTCCTTGCAATTTACATTATTTTCCATTTTCCTCTCGTTTTCATCTCCCCCGCTTCTAAAAAATTTGCCATTTTATTCGCCCTCCTTTTCTTTCGTCCTTTTCTTTTCAGATCTATCTTGTGTTCTTGAGTGCATAGTCATGATAACCGAAGAGAACACTAAGTTGTGTGATTTTTCTAACACTAATAACAATTATTTTATTAGTATGCCAATTCCCCCGCCGCTAGTGCGGAATCTTATGACATCAATGCTTCTTTGTTGAATCTTGTTATGAAAGTGCAAGTTTCCGACACTCCTAATGAGGATGCCGCATCCCATGTGATACATTCTTAGAATTGTGTGATATGCAAAAGAAAAAATATGTGGACAATGATATTGTGAAGTTGAAATTATTCCCGTTTTCTTCGCGTGCTTGTGCTAAAATTTGGTTTTCATCTTTACCTAGCAATAGTATTGATTCTTGGAATAATTGCAAAGATGCCATTATTACTAAGTATTTTCCACCCATGAAAATTATTTCCCTTAGAACTCAGATCATGAATTTCAAGCAACTTGAGCATGAACATGTTGCTCAATCCTGGGAAGGAATGAAATTGATGCTAAGGAATTGCCAACCTCATGGGTTAAATCTTTGGATGATCATACAATTGTTTTATGCGGGGTTGAATTTTGTTTCTAGAAATCTTTTAGATTCCACCGCGGGTGGTACTTTTATGGAAAATACTTTGGGTTAAGCTACTAAATTCTTAGATAATATCATGGCAAATTATTCACAATGGCATACCGAAAGGGTACCTACTAGTAAAAAATTTAATTTGGTTGAAGAAATTAGCATTTTGAGTGAAAAAGTTGATGCTCTTATGAAGTTGGTTGCTAATAAAAATGCTTCAATTGATATTAATGATGTGCCTTTGTCTACTTTGATTAAGATTAATAGTGATGCCATATATGTGAATTTTATCTTGCTAAACAATTTAAAAAACAATGCTTATAGAGGTAATTTTAACCCTAGGCCTTTTCGTGGAAATTCCTCTAACAATTATGCTAATTCCTATGGTAATTCCTCTTACACTAATAATAGGAACTGTTGGGGAACGTTGCATGGGAAACAAAAAAAAATCCTACGCACACAAAGACCTATCATGGTGATGTTCATCTACAAGAGGAGATTAGATCTATGTACCCTTGTAGATCACTAAGCGGGAAGCGTTAAGAAACGCGGTTGATGTACTGGTACAACTTCGTGATTCAAATCACCGCCGTCCCACGATCTGTTTCGATCTAGCGCCGAATGGACGACACCTCCGCGTTCAGCACACGTACCGCTCGATGACGATCTCGGCCTTCTTGATCCAGCAAGAAAGACGGAATAGTATATGAGTTCTCCGGCAGCGTGACGACGCGCCAGTGTTGGTGATGATCTATTGCTGCAAGGCTCCGCCCGAGGTCCGCAGAAATCTAATCTAGAGGAAGAACTACGAGGTGTAGGTTTGAGTTGCACGTGGCAAAGTTGTGTCTCAAACAACCCTAAACCTCAAGTATATATAGGAGGAGCCAAGGGGTGGGGTAAGCCCTTAGGGTGCCGGCCAAAGAGGCCCTTCTTGGGTCGGCCGAAGTGGGGTGGAGGAGTCCTTCTCCAATCCCACTTGGATTAGGACTCCTTCCTTATTTTCCCACCTCTTTTGGATTTTCCACTTTTTCCTCATGGGATTTCCTTGGATGACTTTGTCAGCCCATTATACCTTATTGCGCATCCAATAAACCCATGTGGACCCCTTGGGGCGTGGTGGGCCCACCCAGTGGGCCCCCAGAACCCATTCGTCACTCCCGGTACACTGCCGGCAATGCCCATAAACTTTTCGGAATCCAAACACCAACTTCCTATATATCAATCTTCGTTTCCGGACCATTCCGGAAACCCTCGTGATGTCTGTGATCTCATCCTGCACTTCGAACAACCTTCGGTCACCAACACATATAACTCAACTATACTAAAACATCATCGAACCTTAAGTGTGCAGACCCTGCGGGTTCGAGAACTATGTAGACATGACCTGAGACACTCCTCGGTCAATATCCAATAGCGGGACCTGGATGTCCATATTGGATCCTACATATTCTACGAAGATCTTATCAGTTGAACCTCTGTGCCAAGGATTCATATAATCCCGTATAACATTCCCTTTGTCCTTCCGTATGTTACTTGACCGAGATTTGATCGTCGGTATCCCTATACCTATTTAAATCTCGTTACTTGCCCGTGACTTACACTTGAGTCACATTGCTTGCAAGGCTTATATGTGATGTTGTATCACCGAGTGGGCCCTGATACGTCCATTTTGCATCATGCTTTCATGTTGATATTTATTGCTTTTTGGGTTGTTATTTCACTTCACGGTACAATACTTATGCCTTTTCTCTCTTATTTTGCAAGGTTTACATGAAGAGGGAGAATGCCGGCAGCTGGAATTCTGGCCTGGAAAAGGCGCAAGTTTGAGATGTCTATTGCGCTCAACTCCAAAAGCCGTCAAAACCAACGTTGATTTTTTTGGGAATATATAAAAAATATTGGGCCGAAGAAGTGCGAGAGGAGCGCAATCAGGGGGCCACAAGCTTGGTAGGCGCGGCCACCCCCCCTGGCCGCGCCTAGGGGGCTTGTGGTCTCCCTGCTGGCCCACTAGCTCCCCTCTTCTACTATATGAAGGGTTTCGTTCCGAAAAAAATCATGAGGAGGCTTTTCGGAGGATTCGCTGCCGCCACTAGGCGGAACTTGAGCAGAACCAATCTAGATCTCCGGCAGGACGATCCTGCCGGGGAAACTTCCGTGCCGGAGGAGGAAATCGTCGCCACCGTCATCACCAACACTCCTCTCATCGGAGGGGACTCGTCACCATCAACATATTCATCAGCACCATGTCATCTCCAAACCCTAGTTCATCACTTGTATCCAATCTCCGTCTCGCGACTCCGATTGGTACTTGTAAGGTTGCTAGTAGTGTTAATTACTCTTTGTGAATTTGGTATTCGTTCGATATTTTGATGTGTTGTATGTTGTTTTTCCGTTGGTGGTGTTATGTGAACGTCGACTACATAACACTTCACCATTATTTGGGCCTAGAGGAAGGCATTGGGAAATAGTAAGTAGATGATGGGTTGCTAGAGTGACAGAAGCTTAAACCCTAGTTTATGCGTTGCTTCGTAAGGGGCTGATTTGGATCCACTAGTTTAATGCTATGGTTAGACTTTTGTCTTAATTCTTCTTTCGTAGTTGCGGATGCTTGCGAGAGGGGTTAATCATAAGTGGGATGCTTGTCCAAGTAAGGGCAGTACCCAAGCGTCGGTCCACCCACATATCAAACTATCAAAGTAACGAACGCGACTCATATGGACATGATGAAAACTAGCTTGACAGAAATTCCGGTGTGTCCTCGGGAGCGTTTTTTCTCCTATAAGACTTTGTCCAGGCTACTTTGTTGCACCATTGCTACTTTTGTTACTTGTTGCTTGCTACGAATCATCTCATCACACAACCACTTGTTACCGATAATTTCAGTGCCTGTAGATATTACCTTGCTGAAAACCACTTGTCAGATCCTTCTGCTCCTCGTTGGGTTCGACACTCTTACTTATCGAAAAGACTACAATAGATCCCCTATACTTGTGGGTCATCAGGCCCCTAGATACCTATCCGTCAAAAGGAGTGACAAATCCCAGTCTTGATCCATGCTAACTTAGCGGACACCTTCGGAGATACCTGTAGAGCACCTTTATAGTCACCGAGTAGCGTTGTGACGTTTGATACACACAAGGTATTCCTCCGGTGTCAGTGAGTTCATGATCTCATGGTCATAGGAATGAATACTTGACACGCAGAAAACAATAGCAACAAAATGACACGATCACATGCTACATTTATAATTTGGGTCTTGTCCATCACATGATTCTCCTAATGATGTGATCCCGTTATCAAGTGACAACACTTGTCTATGGTAAGGAAACCTTGACCATCTTTGATCAACGAGCTAGTCAACTAGAGGCTTACTAGGGATAGTGTTTTGTCTATGTATCCACACATGTATTTGTGTTTCCAATCAATTCAATTATAGCATGGATAATAAACGATTATCATGAACAAAGAAAGATAATAATACATAATTTATTATTGCCTCTAGGGCATATTTCTAACAGTCTCCCACTTGCACTAGAGTCAATAATCTAGTTCACATCACTATGTGAGTTTAGCGAATCCAACACCCATACAGTTCTGTGGTTTGATCACGTCTTGCTTGTGAGAGAGGTTTTAGTCAACGGTTCTGAACCTTTCAAATCCGTGTGTGCTTGACAAATCTTTATGTCATCCTATAGATGCTGCTACTACGTGCTATTTGGAAATATTCCAAATGACTACTCTACTATACGAATCCGTTTTACTACTCAGAGTTATTCGGATTAGTGTCAAAGCTTGCATCCATGTAACCCTTTACGACGAACTCTTTAACCACCTCCATAATCGAGAAAATTCCTTAGTCCATTAGTTACTAAGGATAACTTTGACCGTTGTTTAGTGATTCAATCCTGGATCACTCTTTGTACCCCTTGACAGACTCATGGAAAGGCACACATCAGGTGCGGTACACAGCTTGGCATACTTTTAGAGTCTACGGCTAAGGCATAGGGGACGACCTTCGTCCTTTCTCTTTTTTTTGCCGTGGTCGGGCTTTTGAGTCTTACTTAAATTCACACCTTACAACACATCCAAGAACTCCTTCTTTGCTGATCTATTTTGAACTCCTTCAAAAACTCGTCAAGGCATGCATTTGATTGAAAGTTCTATTAAGCGTTTTGATCTATCTCTATAGATCTTGATGTTGAATGTTTCAAGTAGCTCTATCCAGGTTTTCCTTTGAAAAACTCCTTTCAAACAACCCTTTAAGCTTTATAGAAATTCTACATTACTTCCGATCAACAATATGTCAACCACATATACTTATCAGAAATTCTATACTGCTCCCACTCACTTCTTTGGAGATACAAGTTTCTCATAAACCTTGTACAAACCCAAAAGTTTTGATCATCTCATCAAAGCGTATATTCCAACTCCGAGATGCTTGCACCAGTCCATAGAAGGATCGCTCGAGCTTGCATACTTGTTAGCATTCTTAGGATCGACAAAACCTCCTGGTTGTATCACATACAACCTTTCCTCAAGGAAACCGTCGAGGAAACAATGTTTTGACATCCTACGTGCAATATTTCATAAATAATGCAAGAACTGCTAACATAATTCCAACAGACTTTTAGCATCGCTACGATTGAGAAAGTCTCATCAAAGTCAATTCTTTGAACTTGTCGGAAACATCTTTGTGATAAGTCGAGATTTTCTTAATAGTGACTTTTCACCATCATCGTCTGTCTTCCCTTTAAAGATCCATCTTTACTTAATAGTCCTACGACCATCAAGTAGTTCTTCCGAAGTCTACACTTTGTTTTCATACATGGATCCTCTCTCAGATTTCATGGCCTCTAGCCATTTTTCGGAATCCGGACCCACCATCGCTTCTTCATAGCTCGTAGGTTCATTGTTGTTCAACAACATGAACTCCAAGACAGGGTTACCGTACCACTCTGTAGTAGTACGCGACCTTGTCGACATACGAGGTTTGCAGTAACTTGATCCGAAACTCAATGATCACAATCATCAATTTCCATTTCAATTGGTGTAGGCGCCACAGGAACGACTTCATGCGCCCTGCTACACTGGTTGAAGTGACGGTTCACTAACCTCATCAAGTTCCACCACCCTCCCACTCAATTCTTTCGAGAGAAACCTTTCCTCGAGAAAGGACCCGTTTCTACAAACAAACACTTTGCTTCCGGATCTGAGATAGGAGATGTACCCAACTGTTTTGAATATCCTATGAAGATGCAATTATCCGCTTTGGGTTCGAGCTTATCAGACAGAAACTTTTTCACATAAGCGTCGCAGCCCCAAACTTTCAAGAAACGACAGCTCAGGTTTCTCCAAACCATAGTTCATAATGTGTCATCTCAACGGAAATATGCGGTGCCCTATTTAAAGTGAATGATGTTGTCTCTAATGCATAACCCATAAACGATAGTGGTAATTTGATAAGAGACATCATAGTGTGCACCATATCAAATAGGGCGCGGCTATGACATTCGTACACACCACCGCACTATGGTGTTCTAGGTGGCATGAACTGCGAAACAATTTCCACATTGTCTTAACTGTGTACCAAAAACTCGCAACTCAGATATTTATCTCATTGATCATATCGTAAACAGTTTATCCTCTTGTCACGACGATCTTCACCCTGAAATAGCTTTGAACTTTTCAATATCTCAGACTTGTGATTCATCAAGTAAATACTCATGTATCTACTCAAATCGTCAGTGAAGTAAGAACATAACGATATCCACTGCGTGCCTCAGCACTCATTGGACTGCACACATCAAAAATGCATTGCTTCCAACAAGTTACTTTCTTGTTCCATGTGGTATGCTTTTGCATGTCTCAAGTGATTCAAAATCAAGTGAATCCAAACAATCCATCCGCATGGAGTTTCTTCATGCGTTTATAATAACAGGTATGGTTTGCATGTCTCAAACGTTTCAAAAATGAGTGAGTACAAAGATCCATGAGCATGGAGCTTCTTCATGCATTTTACACCAACATGACTCAAGAGGAAGTGCCACAAGTAAGTGGTACTATCATTATTACTTTGTATCTTTTCACACCAATATTATGAACATGTGTAACACTACAGTCGAGATTCAATAAACCATTGAGGGTAATTATTCAAGCAAATAGAATAACTATTATTCTCTTTAAATGAATAATCGTATTTCAATAAACACGATCCAATCATGTTCATGCTCAACGCAAACACCAAATAACAATTATTTAGGTTTAACACCAATCCCGATGGTAGAGGGAGCGTGCGATGTTTTGATCAAATGAAACTTGGAAACACTTCCAACACGTATCGTCACCTCGCCTTTAGCTAGTCTCCGTTTATTCCGTAGATTTTACTTCGAGTTACATATCACTTAGCAACCGAACCGGTATCTAATACCCTCGTGCTACTAGGAGTACTAGTAAAGTACACATCAATATCATGTATATCAAATATACTTCTGTCGACTTTGCCAGCCTTCTTATCTATCAAGTATCTAGGGTAGCTCTGCCCCAGTGACTGTTCCCCTCACAACAGAAGCACTTAGTCTCGGGTTGGGTTCAATCTTGGGTTTCTTCATTAGAGCAGCAACTGGTTTGCCGTTTCATGAAGTATCCCTTCTAGCCCTTGCCCTTCTTGAAACTAGTGGTTTTACTAACCATCAACAATTGATGCTCCTTCTTGATTTCTACTTTCGCAGTGTCAAACATTGCGAATCTCTCAAGGATCATCATATCTATCCTTGATATGTTATAGTTCATCATGAAGCTCTAGAAGCTTGGTGGCAGTGACTTTGGAGAACCATCACTATCTCATCTGGAAGATTAACTCCTACTTGATTCAAGCGATTGGTGTACTCACACAATCCGAGCACATGTTCAACGATTGAGCTTTTCTCCTTTACTTTCTAGACAAAGAATCTTGTCGGAGGTCTCATACCTCTCAACAAGGGCACGAGCATGAAATCTCAATTTCATCTCTTAGAACATCTCTTATGTTCCGTGACGTTTCAAAACGTCTTGGGCGCCTTGCTCCTATGTCATTAAGTACTACGCACTGAACTATCACGTAGTCATCAAAAACGTGTAGGCCAGATGTTCACAACATCCACAGACGACGCTCGAGATGCAGCATACCGAGTGATGCATTAAGGACATAAGCCTTCTGTGCAGCAATGTGGACAATCCTCAGTTTTACGGACCCAGTCTGCAAAGTTGCTACTATCATCTTTCAACTAAATTTTCTCTAGGAACATATAAAAACAGTAGAGCTATAGTGCAAGCTACATCATAATTCGCAAAGAACTTTTGACTATGTTCATGATAATTAGTTCAATTAATCATATTACTAAAGAACTCCCACTCAAAAAATACATCCCTCTAGTCATTTGAGTGGTGCATGATCCAAATCCACTAACTTAAGTACGATCATCACGTGAGTTGAGTACAGTTTCAGCGGTAAACATCTCCATGCTAATCATATCAACTATACGATTCATGCTCGACCTTTCGGTCTCTTGTGTCCCGAGGCCATGTCTGCACATGCTAGGCTCGTCAAGTTTAACCCGAGTGTTCCGCGTGTGCAACTGTTTTGCACCCGTTGTATGTGAACGTTGAGTATATCACACCCGATCATTACATGGTGTCTCGAAACTACGAACTGACGCAACGGTGCACGGTCGGGAAGAACACAATTTCATCTTGAAATTTTAGTGAGGAATCACCTTATAATGCTACCGTCGTTCTAAGAAAGATAAGGTGCATAAAAGGATTAACATCACATGCAATTCATAAGTGACATGATATGGCCATGATCCTGTGCTTCTTGTTCTCCATCACCAAAGCACCGACATGATCTTCATCGTCACCGGCGCCACACCATGATCTCCATCATCATGATCTCCAGCATTGTGCCGCCATCGAGGTTGTCGTGCTATCTATGCTATTACTACTAAAGCTACAACCTAGCAATATGGTAAATGCATCTGCAAACACAAACATTAGTTTAGAGACAACCCTATGGCTCCTGCCGGTTGCCGTAGTATTGGCATGCAAGTTGATATTAACTATTACAACATGATCATCTCATACATCCAATATATCACATCATGTCTTTGGCCATATCACATCACAAGCATACCCTGCAAAAACAAGTTAGACGTCCTCTAATTCTTTGTTGCATGTTTTACGTGGTTGCTATTGGTATCTAGTATGATCGCATCTTACTTACGCAAACACCACAATGGTGATGTGAAAATTGCTATTTAACCTCTCTCCAAGGACCGCCTCGGTCAAATCCAATTCAACTAAAGTTGAAGAAACAGGCACCCGCTAGTCATCTTTATGCAACGAGTTGCATGTTGGTCGATGAATCCAGTCTCTCGTAAGCGTACGAGTAATGTCGGTCCGGGCCGCTTCAATCCAACAATACCGCCGAATCGAGAAAAGACTAAGGAGGGCAGCAAATCGAACATCAACACCCACAAAACCTTTTGTGTTCTACTCGAGATAACATCTACGCATGAACCTAGCTCATGATGCCACTGTTGGGGAACGTTGCATGGGCAACAAAAACATTCCGACGCACACGAAGACCTATCATGGTGATGATCACTAACGAGAGGAGATTAGATCTACGTACCCTTGTAGATCGCTAAGCGGGAAGCGTTAAGAAACACGGTTGATGTAGTGGTACAGCTTCGTGATTCAAATCACCGTCGTCCTACGATCCGTTCCGATCTAGCGCCGAACGGATGGCACCTCCACGTTCAACACACGTACAACTCGATGACGATCTCGGCCTTCTTGATCCTGCAAGAAAGATGGAGAAGTAGATGATGATACATCTCAAATGTATCTATAATTTTTGATGGTTTCATGTTGTTATCTTGTCAACTTTGGATTTTTTATATACCTTTTATATCTTTTTTGGGACTAACTTATTAATTCAGTGCCAAGTGTCAGTTCCTGTTTTTTCTGTATTTTTGACTCTTTTCAGATCTGATTTTGGAACGGAGTCCAAACGGAGACTTGAGGGCCAAGGCAGGAGAGCCACAGTGGGCCCACAAGCCCTATAGCCGCCACCAGGGGGGCCGGCGGCTACCAAGCTTGTGGCCCCCCTGGAGCTCCTGTGCCCTAGCTCTTTCGCCTATATATTCCCTAAAATCCCAGAAAAAATCAGGGCATCCACGAAAACACTTTTCCGCCGCCGCAAACTTTCGTTTCCGCGAGATCTCATCTGGAGACCCTTCCCGCTACCGTGTCGGAGGGGACTTTGGAGTTGGAGGGCTTCTACATCAACATCATCGCCTCTCCAATGACTCGTGAGTAGTCCACTTCAGACCTACGGGTCCGTAGTTAGTAGCTAGATGGCTTCTTCTCTCTCTTGGATCTTCAATACAAAGTTCTCCATGATCTTCATGGAGATCTATCCGATGTAATCCTCTTTGGCGGTGTGTTTGTCGAGATCCGATGAATTGTGGATTTGTGATCAGATTATCTATGAATTATATTTGAGTCTTTGCTGATTTCTTATATACATGATTTGATATCCTTGTAAGTCTCTCCGAGTCTTGGGTTTTGTTTGGCCAACTA
The DNA here is from genome assembly GCF_904849725.1 of Hordeum vulgare subsp. vulgare. Classification (NCBI taxonomy): domain Eukaryota; kingdom Viridiplantae; phylum Streptophyta; class Magnoliopsida; order Poales; family Poaceae; genus Hordeum; species Hordeum vulgare. Next base: position 594,575,746 of record NC_058519.1, on the reverse strand, counting down.
GATCTATGCTTCTTGCAATGGGAGAAGTGCTTGGTTTTGGGTTCATACCGTGTGGTCACCTTTCCCAGTGACAGAAGGGGCAGCAAGGCACGCATCATGTTGTTGCCATCAAGGGTAACAAGATGGGCTTTCATCATAGATTTGAGATTGTCCATCTACATCATGTCATCTTGCTTAAGGCGTTACTTTGTTCTTATGAACTTAATACACTAGATGCATGATGGATAGCGGTCGACGTGTGGAGTGATAGTAGTAGATGCAGAAAGTATCGGTCTACTTGTTTTGGACATGATGCCTATAGATATAATCATTGCCATAGATAACGTCACGACTTTGCGCGGTTCTATCAATTGCTCGACGGTAATTCGTTCACCCACCATCTACTTGCTTTCATGAGAGAAGCCACTAGTGAACACTACGGCCCCCAGGTCTATTCACATCTATCGTCTCCACTTTCACTTTTACTTTGCTTTGTTTACTTTTTGCTTTCAGTTCTCACGTTGCAAACAATCTATAAGGGATTGACAACCCCTTCATAGCGTTGGGTGCAAGCTCTTTGTGTTTGTGCAGGTACTTGTGACTTGACGTGATCCTCCCACTGGATCGATACCTTGGTTCTCAAACTGAGGGAAATACTTACCACTATTGTGCTACATCACCCTTTCCTCTTCAAGGGAACACCAACGCAAGGCTCCAAGGCCACGGGGAAATCCTTTGCATATTTGCCAAGGAAGTCCCTAAAGGCGTAGCCCGTAGCAGCAGGATTCCTGGCACCGTTGCCAGGGAAGGTCTATTGTCGCAGTAGCTGAAGGATTTCTAGCGCCGTTGCCGGGGAGGAGGATCGCTTGCCGAGGAAGATCAAGATAAGAATAATCTCCCGTCAACACGCCTATTTCTGGCGCGGGGAGGAGGGATCAAGTCAAGATCTATCCAAGTAGGTGTCACAATCTCATCTCTTGCATTTACCTTTTTTGCCAGTTGCCTCTTGTTTTCCTCTCCCCCACTTCACATTTGCCGTTTTCTTTTGCCTGTTTCACTCACTTTCTTCCTGCTCGTTTGTGTGTGGGATAGTCCATCAATGGCTAGACCCACCACTCCAAACGATACCCCTGAGAACGAAGTTCTCAATTTCAAGCAGAATGAGGAAGAAAATTTAAAGGACGCTTGGTACAGGATTTGCAATGCTCAAAGTAGATCTACTCGTAAGCAATCCACTACCATTCTTCTTCGCAGTTTTTATGTTGGAATCTCTCCTTGGAATAGGTATATTCTTGATACCGTCGTAGGCGGGAATTTTTTGGGGCGCCATAATGTTGACTCCTATGGAGCTATCATGAATTTGGTAGGCTCACCTCCCCTCATGGTTAATGGAACTACCTTGACCTTGGAACACGTGATGCAAAGGCTTGACGCTATTGAAAACAAAATTGCCACAATTGAACTTATTGAGGGTTTGGATAGAAAGATCCACAATCAAATTACTCAGTACGGATCCAAAGTGGGAATGGTTTTAAAAAATTTAAGGGATAAGGAACCTATAGTTAATGATTCCTCTAGAATTGGCAAACTAGAAGATGTCATAACCAACTTGGGTTCCGCTTTTGCCGCTGTGCAAAATACTCCAAATCTTACTCTCAAAAAGACCGTCAAGTCTATTTTTGTTCCTAAAGCTAGTGGTGAGTCATCCAATAAATATGAAGACCTTAAGATGATAAATGATCACGCTATTTATGGTTTGAGCACCAAAGATGACTATACGTGATTCCATCACCTTTTGCCTAGCTAAGGGCGTTAAACAATAGCGCTTATTGGGAGGCAACCCAACGAATCTATCCTTTTTATTTATGTTTTGTGTTTTCTACACTTTCATAATTCTGTCATGATTCTGTTTTTTTTTGTTTTTGCGTTTGTGCCAAGTGAAACCGTTATGATTTGTCTTGGGGATGATCGTTTGGTCATGCTGGAAAATACAGAAACTTTCTGCTCACGAAAAGAATTTTCATTTTTTTTCTGTAAGAGATTTTGAGTTGATTCTTTTTGCTTCTGATTTCTATGCAAATTCTTCAGACTGTCGTAATTTTTCAGAATTTTTGAAGCACCAGAAGTATACGAAGTATGCAGATTGCTACAGACTGTTCTACTATTAACAGATTTTGTTTTTGTTGAGTTGGTTGCTTATTTTGATGAAACTATGGATAGTATCGGGGGTATTAGCCATGGAAGATTGAAAATACAGTAACCCAACATCAACATAAGTAGAATTTAAGTTTGCTTCAGTAACTAAGGAAGTGGTGGTTTGCTTTCTTGTACTAATGATATCACGAGTTTCTGTTTAAGTTTCGTGTTGTGAAGTTTTCAAGTTTTGGGTGAAGTTCTTATGGAAAAAGAGATAAAGAGTGGAAAGAGCTCAAGTTTGGGGATGCCCAAGGCACCCCAAGTTGATTCAAGGATGCCGTAAAAGCCTAATCTTGGGGATGCCCCGGGAAGGCATCCCCTCTTTCGTCTTCAATCCATCGGTAACTTTACTTGGGGCTATATTTTTATTCACCACATGTTATGTGTTTTGCTTGGAGCGTCTTGTATCGTAGGAGTATTTTATTTTTGTTGTGTCAAAATCTTCCTTGCTGCACACCTAGAGAGAGAGACATGCACTCACCATGATTTTGTCGAGCTTCACTTATATCCTTTGGTTAGACAATTCAGCTCACATGTGCTTCACTTATATCTTTTGAGATAGTTGATTTTGCTCTATGTGCTTCACTTATATCTTCTAGAGCACGGAAGCGCGTGGCTTGGTAGTTGATCTATGCTATGAAAGTAGTCTCAAAAGGGGTAGTTATCCAAAGGGATATGAAAACTTCCATCTCCATGTGCATTGAATAGTTAGAGAAGTTTGATTCCTCTCAATTAGTTTTGAGATGTGGTTGTGGTAATATTTAAGTTATGTTAGTATGGTGTTGTGGATCTAGAAATACTTGTGTTAAAGTTAGTGATTCCCGTAGCATGCACGTATGGTGAACCGCTATGTGATGAAGTTTGAGCATGATTAGTTTATTGATTGTCATCCTTTGGGTAGCGGTCGGGATCGCGCGATGGTTTATACCTACCAACCCTTCCCCTAGGAGTATGCATTGAATGCTTTGTTTCGAGTACTACTAAAACTTTTGCAACAAGTATATGAGTTCTTCATGACTAATGTTGAGTCCATGGTTTAGATGCACTTTCACCTTCCACCATTGCTATCTTCTTTAGTGCCGTGCAACTTTCGCCGGTGCACAAAACCCACCATATAGCCTGATAACCCACAAGTATAGGGGATCAATTGTAGCCTTTCTCGATAAGTAAGAGTGTTGAACCCAACGAGGAGCTAAAGGTAGGACAAATATTCCCTCAAGTTCTATCGACCACCGATACAACTCTACGCACACTTTACGTTCACTTTACCTAGAACAAGTATGAAACTAGAAGTACTTTGTAGGAGTGACAGGATAGGCTTGCAAGAAAGTAAAGAACACGTAAATAAAACTAGGGGCTGGTTAGAAAAAGAAACAAATACGAGTGTCTAACGAGTGTGGAAAAGTGGTGGTAGGAGTTGCGGAATTGTCCCTAAGCAATTGACTACGTTACTAGATCGATAGCAAGTATCATGTGGGAGAGGCCTCTGCTAGCATGTCATCCCTTACTTGGAATTCTACGCACTTATGATTGGAACTATTAGCAAGAGTCCGCAACTACTAACGTTCATTAAGGTAAAACCCAACCATAGCAATAAGATATATTGGTCCCCCTTCAATCACATATGCATCAGTTTCTATGCTAGGTTTGAAGCTTGTGTCACTCTAGCCTGCCAATACATAGTCCTATGAACAGACAACTAACCCTATGGTGTGATCCACGCGCGCGATCATATGATGGGCACCAAAGGACAACAACATAACCACAAGCAAATTAAACCAATCATAGCAATTCATCAATCACCGATAGGACAATGATAATCTACTCAGACATCATAGGATAGCAACACATCATTGGATAATAATATGTAGCATAAAGCACCATGTTCAAGTAGAGGGTACAGTAGGTTGCGGGAGAGTGAACCGCTGAATATAGATGGGGGAAGATGATGAAGATGTTGGTGAAGATGACGGAGGTGTTGGTGTAGATCGTCGTCACATGATGATGTCCCGGGCGGCGTTCCGGCGCCGCCGGGAGAGAGGGGGAGAGAGCCCCCCTCCTTCTTCTTCTTCCTTTACCTCCTCCTTAGATGGGAGAAGGGTTTCCCCTCTGGTCCATGGTCTCCATAGCGGCGGAGGGGCGACAGCCCCTCCGAGATTGGATCTCTCTCTCTGTTTCCTTCTGTTTGTGCGCTCCCAGATTCTGCGTTTCACCATTTCTTAAATTCCCAGAGATCCGTAACTCCGATTGGGCTGAAATTTTAACACGGTTTTATTCCGGATATTATCTTTCTTTCGGCGAAAGAAGGGCTCCAACCGCCTTAAAGAGTGGCCACAAGCCTGCCAGCCGCCACCGTACCTCCTGGTGGCGGCTACAGGGCTTGTGGGCCCTCCGTGCATCGCCTCGCGTTGATTCTTCTTCCCAAAAATCATAAATATTCCAAAAATAATCCCCTTAAGTTTTTATTACGTTTGGACTTCGTTTGGTATGGATATTCTGCGAAACAAAAAACATGCAACAAACAGGAACTCGCACTGGGCACTGGATCAATATGTTAGTCCCAAAAATAGTATAAAAAGTTGCCAAAAGTATATGAAAATTGTAGAATATTAACATGAAACAATCAAAAATTATAGATACGATGGAGACGTATCATAGCCTCCCTCAAAACAGCCACCGTACCTACCTACTATGGATTTTTCAAAGCCATTCCGAGATATATTACCATGCAACTACCACCATGACATGTGCCACAGCTTCTGCATTGCCATTGCATGATCGTAAGATAGCTAGCATGATGTTTCCATTAATGTCTATGCCATGCTAGATCATTGTCATGGTACAAGTCCGAAGGCATTCCATATAGAGTCATCATTGCTCTAAGTTTTGAGTTGTAAGTGTGATGATCATCATTGATGGAGCATTGTCCCATGGAGGAAATAAAAGAGGCCAGCGAAGCCCATTTACAAAAAGAGGCCAAAGATGCCCACCAAAATAAAAATATATATAAAAAAAGAGAGGAAAAAGAGCCCACCAAAAAAATGAGAAAAAGAGAGAAGGGACAATGCTACTATCCTTCCACACTTGTGCTTATTAAGCACCATGATCTTCATGATTGAGAGTCTCTCGTTTTGTCACCAGCATATAGCTAGTGGGAAATTTTCATTATATAACTTGGCTTGTATATTCCAATGATAGGCTTCTCAAATTTGCCTTAGGTCTTCGTGAGCAAGCAAGTTGGATGCACACCCACTAGTTTTCTTTAAGAGCTTTCACATACTCTTACTCTAGTGCATCATTTGTATGGCAATCCCTACTCATTCATATTGATATCTATTGATGAGCATCTCCATAGCTCATTGATATGCCTAGTTAATGTGACCATCTTCTCCTTGTTTGTCTTCCAACCTCCACCACACTCCATTCCACTTATAGTGCTAAAACCATGGCTCACGCACATGTATTGTGTGAGAGTTGAAAAAGTTTGAGAAAGTAAAGGTGTGAAAACAATTACTTGGCCAATATCGAGGTTGTGCATGATTTAAATTCGTTGTGCAAGGATGATAGAGCATAGCCAGACTATATGATTTTGTAGGGATAACTTTCTTTTGGCCTTGTTATTTTGAAAGTTCATGATTGCCTTGCTAGTTTGCTTGAAGTATTATTGTCTCCACATCAATAGCAAACTATTGTTCTGAATCTAATGGATGTGAACATTCACGTCACATAAGAGGAGTTACAAAGGACATCTATGCTAGGTAGCATGAAAGCATCAAAAATTCATTCTTTATCACTTCCCTACTCGAGGACGGGTAGGAGTTAAGCTTGGGGATGCTTGATACGTCTCAAACGTATCTATAATTTTTGATGGTTTCATGTTGTTATATTGTCAACTTTGGATGTTTTATATACCTTTTATATCTTTTTGGGGACTAACTTATTAATTCAGTGCCAAGTGCCAGTTCCTGTTTTTTCTGTGTTTTTGACTCTTTTCAGATCTAATTTTGGAACGGAGTCCAAATGGAACAAAATCCCCGAAATAATTTTTTCCAGAACAAAAGAAGATCGGGGGACTTGAGGGCCAAGGCAGGAGAGCCACAGGGGGCCCACAAGCCCTGTAGCCGCCACCAGGGGGGTCGACGGCTACCAAGCTTGTGGCCCCCCTGGAGGTCCCCTGCCCTAGCTCTTTCGCCTATATATTCCCTAAAATCACAGAAAAAATCAGGGCATCCCCGGAAACACTTTTCCGCCGCTGCAAGCTTCCGTTTCCACAAGGACTCATATGGAGACCCTTCCCGGTGCCCTGTCGGAGGGGACTTTGAGTTGGAGGGCTTCTACATCAACATCATTGCCTCTCCAATGACTCGTGAGTAGTCCACTTCAGACCTACGGGTCCGTAGTTAGTAGCTAGATGGCTTCTTCTCTCTCTTGGATCTTCAATACAAAGTTCTCCATGATCTTCATGGAGATCTATCCGATGTAATCCTCTTTGGCGGTGTGTTTGTCGAGATCCGATGAATTGTGGATTTGTGATCAGATTATCTATGAATTATATTTGAGTCTTTGCTGATTTCTTATATGCATGATTTGGTATCCTTGTAAGTCTCTCCGAGTCTTGGGTTTTGATTGGCCAACTAGATCTATGATTCTTGCAATGGGAGAAGTGCTTGGTTTTGGGTTCATACCATGTGGTCAACATTCCCAGTGACAGAAGGGGCAGCAAGGCACGCATCATGTTGTTGCCATCAAGGGTAACAAGATGGGCTTTCATCATAGATTTGAGATTGTCCATCTACATCATGTCATCTTGCTTAAGGCGTTACTTTGTTCTTATGAACTTAATACACTAGATGCATGCTGGATAGCGGTCGATGTGTGGAGTAATAGTAGTAGATGCAGAAAGTATCGGTCTACTTGTTTTGGACGTGATGCCTAGAGATATAATCATTGCCATAGATAACGTCACGACTTTGCGCGGTTCTATCAATTGCTCGACAGTAATTCGTTCACCCACCGTCTACTTTCTTTCATGAGAGAAGCCACTAGTGAACACTACGGCCCCCGGGTCTATTCACAACTATCGTCTCCACTTTCACTTTTACTTTGCTTTGTTTACTTTTTGCTTTCAGTTCTCACTTTGCAAACAATCTATAAGGGATTGACAACCCCTTCATAGCGTTGGGTGCAAGCTCTTTGTGTTTGTGCAGGTATTTGTGACTTGACGCGATCCTCCCACTGGATCGATACCTTGGTTCTGAAACTAAGGGAAATACTTACCGCTGCTGTGCTACATCACCCTTTCCTCTTCAAGAGAACACCAACGCAAGGCTCCAAGGCCGCGGGGAAATCCTTTGCATATTTGCCAAGGAAGTCCCTAAAGGTGTAGCCTGTAGCAGCAGGATTCCTAGCGCCGTTGCCAGGGAAGGTCTGTTGTCGCAGTAGCAATGAGTTCTCCGACAGCGTGACGGTGTGCCGGTGTTGGTGATGATCTATTCCTGCATGGTTCCGCCCGAGCTCCGCAGAAATCTAATCTAGAGGAAGAACTACGAGGTGTAGGTTTGAGTTGCACGTGGCAAAGTTGTGTCTCAAACATCCCTAAACCTCAAGTATATATAGGAGGAGCCAAGGGGTGGGGTAAGCCCTTAGGGCGCCGGCCAAAGAGGCCCTTCTTGGGTCGGCCGAAATGGGAGGGAGTAGTCCTTCTCCAATCCCACTTGGATTAGGACTCCTTCCTTATTTTCCCACCTCTTTTGGATTTTCCACTTTTTCCTCATGGGCTTTCCTTGGATGACTTTGTCAGCCCATTATACTTATTGCCCATCCAATAAACCCATGTGGACCCCTTGGGGCGTGATACGTCTCCAACATATCTATAATTTTTGATGGTTCCATGTTATTGTCTTGTCAAACTTTGGATGTTTTGTATGCCTTTTATATATTTTTGCGACTAATTTATTAACTCAGTGCCAAGTGCGAGTTCCTATTTTTTCCGTGTTTTTGACCTTTTTCAGAGGAGAATATCAAACGGAGTCCAAACGGAATAAAACCTCCAAAAAGAAAAAAAATTCGGAATAGAAGATACGCAGGAAGCTTGTGAACCAAGGCAAAGGGCACCAGGGGAGGCCACAAGCTCCCTTGCCGAGGCCTGGGGGTTCACCTAGCAGGCTTGTGGGCCCCCTGTGGCTCCTCTACCCTACTTCTTCCGCCTATAAATCCCCAAAAAATCCAAAACCACGAGAGAGAGCCACGAAAATACTTTTACGCCGCCGCAAGCTTCTGTCTCCGCAAGATCCCATCTGGGGCACGTTCTGGTGCCCTTCCGGAGGGGGGATTCAGATATGGAGGGCTTCTTCATCAACACCATTTTCTCTCCGATGATGCGGGAGTAGTTCACCATAGACCTTCGGGTCCATAGCTTGTAGCTAGATGGCTTCTTCTCTCTCTTGGATCTGCAATACAAAGTTCCCCATGATCTTCATGGAGATCTATCCGATGTAATCTTCTTTTGTGGTGTGTTTGTCGAGATCCGATGAATTTTGGATTTATGATCAGATTATCTATGAATCTTATTTGAGTTTCTTCTGATCTCTTATATGCATGATTTCATATCCTTGTAATTCTCTTCGAGTTGTGGGTTTTGTTTGGCCAACTTGATCTATGATTCTTGCAATGGGAGAAGTGCTTGGTTTTGGGTTCATACCGTGTGGTGACCTCACCCAGTGACAGAAGGGGTAGCGGCGCACACATCGTGTTGTTGCCATCAAGGGTAAAAAGATGGGGTTTATATCTATTGCATGAATGTATCCCTCTACATCATGTCATCTTGCTTAAGGCGTTACTCTGTTTGTCATGAACTCAATACACTAGATGCATGCTGGATAGCGGTCAATGTGTGGAGTAATAGTAGTAGATGCAGAAAGTATCGGTCTACTTGTCTCGGACGTGATGCCTATATGTATGATCATTGCCTTAAGTATCTTCATGACTTTGCGCAGTTCTATCAATTGCTCGACAGTAATTCGTTCACCCACCGTAATATTTGCTATTATGAAAGAAGCCTCTAGTGAACACTATGGCCCCGGGTTTACTTCACATCATATTTTCAACACTACACTTTTACTTTGTTGCACTTTCCGCCTTCAGATCTCACCTCGCAATCAATCGTGAAGGGATTGACAACCCCTTTGTAGCGTTGGGTGCAAGTTTGCTATCTTTGCGCAGGTACTTTAGAAACTTGGCTTGATACTCCTACCGGATTGATACCTTGGTTCTCAAACTGAGGGAAATACTTACTGCTACTGTGTTGCATCACCCTTTCCTCTTCAAGGGAAAAAACCAACGCAAGCTCAAGAGGTAGCAGGGCGTGGTGGGCCCACCCAGTGGGCCCCCGGAACCCATTCGTCACTCCCGGGACAGTGCCAGCAATGCCCGAAGACTTTCCGGAATCCAAACAAAAACTTCATATATATCAATCTTTGTTTCTAGACCATTCCGAGAACCCTCGTGACGTCCGTGATCTCATACTAGACTCCAAACAACCTTCAGTCACCAACACATATAACTCAACTATACTAAAACATCATCGAACCTTAAGTGTGCACACCCTGCGGGTTCGAGAACTATGTAGACATGACCTGAGACACTCCTCGGTCAATATCCAATAGAGGGACCTAGATGTCCATATTGGATCCTACGTATTCTATGAAGATCTTATCGGTTGATACTCTGTGCCAAGGATTCATATAATCCCGTATAACATTCCCTTTGTCCTTCGGTATGTTACTTGACCCAGATTTGATCGTCGGTATCCCTATACCTATTTCAATCTCGTTAGTGGCAAGTCTCTTTACTCGTTCCGTAATACAAGATCCCGTGACTTACACTTGAGTCACATTGCTTGCAAGGCTTATATGTGATGTTGTATAACCGAGTGGGCCCCGAGATACCTCTCCGTCACACGTAGTGACAAATCGCAGTCTTGATCCATGCTAACTCAACGGACACCTTCGGAGATACCTGTAGAGCACCTTTATAGTCACCCAGTAACGTTGTGACGTTTGATACACACAAGGTATTCCTCCGGTGTCAGTGAGTTACATGATCTCATGGTCATAGGAATGAATACTTGACACGCAGAAAACAATAGCAACAAAATGACACGATCACATGCTACATTTATAATTGGGTCTTGTCCATCACATGATTCTCCTAATGATGTGATCCTGTTATCAAGTGACAACACTTGTATATGGTCAGGAAACCTTGACCATCTTTGATCAACGAGCTAGTCAACTAGAGGCTTACTAGGGACGGTGTTTTGTCTATGTATCCACACATGTATTTGTGTTTCCAATCAATATAATTATAGCATGGATAATAAACGATTATCATGAACAAAGAATTATCATAATAACTAATTTATTATTGCCTCTAGGGCATATTTACAACAGGAACCCCTCTGATCTTGAGAATAATATTAAGTAATTTATCAATACTCAAAAGGTTTTCAATGCTACGATAGAAGAAAAGTTGAATAAGATTGATGATATGGCTAAAAGTATTGATAGAATTTCTAATGGCGTAGAAAATATCAAGTTGATTTTTGTGTGCCAAAGATTGATGAATCAATTAAAGCTTTATATGTTTGTATGGATGAAAGTAAGAAAAGAGCCTCTGTGCTTCGGGCTAAAAGATAATTCTTAGAAAAGCGTATTCTAGTGATTGCTTTCATAAAAATGATGAAGATCTTAAAATGATTGGTGTTTCTTATATTTATTCCTTGTTTAGTAAACTTAAAATTGAAGAAAAAGGGGCTTAAGAAGAGTCAACTTTAGCTAGAAGGCGTCCCGATAATTCGGAGGGTGAAAATCTTGTTGAAAATATTGATAAAAGTGGATTTGGAGAGGTCAAAACTTTAACTAGTGATATGCCCACTCTTTTGGATTACAAATACTTTAACTATGATAATTGTTCTTTGATTGATTGTATTTCTTTGTTGCAATCCATGATAAGTTGACCTCATGCCTATAAACAAAACAAAGCTTTTACTAAACATATTGTCGATGCCACGATGAAAGCTTTAGAAGAAAAGTTGGAATTAGAAGTTTCAATTCCTAGAAAATTATATTTTCCAAACCATTATTTTCACGAAAGACATTAAAAGACTAAACCATCGAGGCATTGTAAACTCCATTTTTTGTAGTTTTATTTTATAAAACCAAACTAGTGAGAAACAAGAAACTAAAATATTTATTTGCAAGATCTAAAGATATACCTTCAAGCACTCACCTCCCCGGCAACAGCGCCAGAAAATAGCTTGATGTCTACAACACAACTTTATTCTTGTAGACTCGTATTGGGCCTCCAAGCGTAGAGTTTTGTAGGACAGTAGCAATTTTCCCTCAAGTGGATGGCCCAAGGTTTATCAATCTATGGGAGGTGTAGGATGAATATGGTCTCTCTCAAGAAAACTTGCAATCAAGTACAAGAAATCTCTTGTGTCCCCATCACACCCAATACAATGCTAAATTGTATAGGTGCACTAGTTCGGCGAAGAGATGGTGATAGAAGTGCAATATGGATGGTAGATATGAGTTTTTGTAATATGAAAATATAAAAATAGCAAGTTAACAAGTGGCAAAGAGCGAGCAAAACGTTGTATTGATGCTTGGAAATAAGGCCTAGGGTACATACTTTTACTAGTGCAATCTCTCAACAATGCTAACATAGTTGGATCCCTCAACGTGCAACAAAGAATCACTCCAAAGTTCCTATCTAGTGGAGAACAATAAGATGAAATTGGTGTAGGTAGTAGAACCACCTCAAAGTTATTCTTTCCGATCAATGTATTCAAGAGTTCGTACTAAGATAACATCAAGCTATAATTTCCGTTCAATCTATTCAAGAGTTCGTACTAAGATAACATCAAACTATCCTTTCCATTGGATCTATCTAAGAGTTCGTACTAAAATAATACCAATGATACATATCAATCGACCGTAATGTCACCTAGATACTCCAATGTCACCTCAAGTATCCGTGGGTAAATTATGCGACATGCATCAAACAATTTTAGAGCTATCATATTCAATCCAACAGAAAGAACATGCAAGTAGCACCCTAAGATTGCTATAAGAGAACATGGTATGAAAACGTGCAATCAATCCCTATGCATAGATCCCCAAGGTCACCAGAACCCGCAAGTTGATGCCTCAACATATATCAAGTGAATCAATAGAATACTCCAATGTCACTACGGGTATCCCACGCAATACTTACATCAAGTGTTGTCATACCAATATGCTCAATCCAACATGACGAGATCTTAAAGGAAAAGACTCAATTCATCACAACTAGATGGTAAGGGAACTACATCATATGATCCAACTATATTAACAAAGCCAGTGTTCTTGAGATCGTGCCATCTCAAGAACACGAAAGAGAGAGAGAGAGAGAGAGAGAGAGATTGAACACATAGCTACTGGAATATACCCTCAGCCTCGAGGATGAACTACTCCCTCCTCGTCATGGCCTCCGTCGGGATGATGAAGATGGCCACCGGTGATGGTTTTCCCTCTCACACAGGGTACTGGAATCGCTCCAGATTGGTTTTCGGCAATACAGAGAGTTGTGGCAGCGAAGCGGAAGTTCTCTCTTTATTTCCGGGGTTTCTGAGATTACACGACTTTTCAGCGTTGGAATCACGCGCAACGGAGCCACATGGGCCCCACAAGCCATCAGGGCGCGACCAAGTCCCAGGCCACACCCTCTTGGCTTGTGCATCCATGGCAGCCCTCCTCTAGTGGTTATTCACTCCAACGTTGCTCATATGTTCTAGAAAAAATCATAAAAAAATTTCGGGTGATTCTGGGAACTTCCATTTTCTGTACAAAAAACAACACCACGGTAATTCTACTGAAAACAACGTCAGTCCGGGTTAGTTCTCAATAAATCATATAAAGCAGATCAATACCATATAAAGTTATTATAAACATAGGCAAATATGGCATGGATACTTCATAAATTATCGATACATTGGAGACGTATCAGCGCCGAGGAGCCTAGGCTCGCCCCCACCTCGGTGGCCTCCCGCACCACATCTTCGCTCTATAAATAACCATATATTCCAGAAAGCCTAGGGGAGTCGATGAAAATTTGTTCCAACCGTCGTAAGTTCCACAACCACAAGATCTAAACTAGAGCCCTTTTTTGGCACTCCGCTCGAGGGGAACACGATCATGGAGGGGTTCATCATCCTCATTGGTGCCTCTTCGATGATGCGTGAGTAGTTCACTTCCGACATACGGGTCCGTAGGCAGTAGTTTGATGGCTTCTTCTCTCTTTGTTTCTCAATACAATGGTCTCTTGGAGATCTATTTGATGTAACGACTTTGTGCGGTGTGTTTGTTGGGCTACAATGAACTGTGAGTTTATGATCAGATTTGCTTTAATTTAATATCCATTATCAATTATTATAGCCTTATATTTCTTCTCTAATATTTGAGTTTTGTTTGGCCAAGTTGATCTATTTATCTTGCAATCGAAAGAGGTTCTTTGTGATGGGTTCGATCTTGTGGTGTCCTTTCCCAGTGACAAAAGGGCAAACAAGGCACAAAGGTATCGTTGCTATTAAGGATAAAAAGATGGGGTCTATTCCTACATGAATAGATCTTGTCTACATCATGTCATCATTCTTATTACATTACTCCATTTTTTCATGAACTTAATACACTAGATGCATGTTGGATAGCGGTCGATGTGTGGAGTAATAGTAGTAGATGCAGCCAGGAGTCGGTCTACTAATCTTGGACGTGATGCCCATATGAATGATCATTGTCTTGGATATCGTCATGATTATTTGCTTTTCTATCAATTGCCCGACAGTAATTTGTTTACCCACCATTTTCTATTTCTTGAGAGAAGGCACTAGTGAAATCTACGCCCCCCCCCCCCGGTCTATTTTCCTATCATATACTTTCAGATCTATATTGCTACTTGATTTTTCCTTTATTTGCAAATTTTATCTTAAGATCTATATTATGAAAAAGACAAAAATACCTTGCTGCACTTTTTCTATTACTTGTTTTCTTTCACGTTTTATCGAGATGTATTTATCCAATCTACCACAAATCTATCTATCTTTTTACACCAGAGGGATAGACAACCCCTCTTATACGGCAGGTTGCAAGTATTTGTTATTTGTGTGCAGGTACCGTTTACATAGTGTTGCATGGTTCTCCTACTGGTTTGATAACCTTGATCTCATCACTAAGGGAAATACCTACCGTAGATGTGCTGCATCATCCCTTCCTCTTTGGGGAAATACTGACATAGTTCAAGAGACATCAGGGAGCTCTTTATGGAGCAGGTATGCAAGGAATGGCTCTGTCCATGGTGCGATGTCTGCCATGACTTTGTGTGCAGAAGATGTTTCCTGAATAGCCAGGCCGCTCATTGAACCTTGTCCTTCTTCATCTTCGGGTGAGGAATTCTCCCTGGCATCGCTTGATTCCGGCGTTCTTTTGTCATCTTGCTACATTACATATGACTTCAAGGGCTGTTTGAGGAAGGCATTGTCCGGGACTTTGTCCCGCTTTGCACCCATTCGGGCGAGTATATGTGTGACCTGGTTGCTATCTCGGGGTATGTGCTGAAATTCCAGCCCCTCGAAAGTGGCCGAGATTTTTAAGACGACATTCCGGTATCATGTCATCTTTGGGCCCTTAACATCAAATCCACCGTTGACTTGTGAGATCGCGAGGTTGGAATCATATCGGACCTGTAGGCATTTGACATCCATGGAGGGCATCGTATTCAGTCGCGTTGTTGGAATTCGTGTACATAATTTGTAACACATATCGAATATTGTCTCTTGTGAGTGTCGTGAGTACGACACCAACACCTAGGCTAGCAAGCATTTTTGAACCATCGAAGTATGGTCCAATGTGAATAGGTGTTGTACTCTCGAGGGAGTTTGGGTTCCGTCCATTTGGCCACAAAGTCGGACAACCCCAAGATTTAATAGCTCGAGGCATTCGATAGGCGACTTCAAAGGTAGGACCTCTATGGCCCATTTGGCTATACGCCGCATTGCATCCCTGTTGTTAATTATGTCACTTAATGGGACATCTGATGGCACGATCATCGAGAACTCTTGAAAGTAGTGTTAGAGTTTTCATGATGGCATGAATATGGTGTTTGCTCTCTTTTGGTAGTGAGGGTAACATGTTCTGCAAGGGGTCAAGACTTCAGAGACGTAATAAACAGGCTTCTGACCCGGAAACTTGTGACCCTCCATGTCTCGTTCAACCACTAGCACTATGCTAACCACGTGGTTTGGGGCTGAGATGTATGATATCATCGGCTCACATACACCCGGCGCCGTCATGACAATATTAGTAGCGAGGAGAGTTTTGATATCTTCCAGGGCCGTCACGGCCTCCTTGGTCCATGTGAATGTCTTTGTTTTCTTTAGCAAGCTCTATAGGCAAGGCTTTCTCCCCGAGTGTTGATATGAAGCGGCTTAATGCCGCCACGCATCCCGGTTGTTTTTGTCTGTGTTTGAGCTCTATTGGTACCTCCAAACTGTCCAAGGGTAGTACTATAAAGACGAGGAGTTTGATGGCTGGGACTCCGAAGATGCATTTCTTAGGATTGGCTTGATTTGATATTCCTGTAGGCTAGCGAATGTACCACGAAGGTTGTTTACCAACTTTCCAACATGTTTAGTTTTGATGACCACATCATCAACGTAGGCCTTGATGGTCTTCCCCGCGTGTTTCTCCACGCATGATTGAATCATGTCTTGGTATGTGGCGCCGATGTTCTTTAGTCCGAAGGGCATTGTGTTAAAACAAAACGACCATAAGGTGTGATGAATGTTGTTGTTGCCTGGTCATACTCTTTCATCTTTATTTGATGATATCCTAAATAGGCCTCCAGGAAGCAAAAATACTCATGCCCTATTGTAACGTCCATGATTTGGTTGATACGTGGTAATGGGAAGGGGTTCTTGGGGCAGGCTTTACTGAGGTCTTTAAAATCGATGCACAAGCGTCATGACCTATCCTTCTTTGGTACCATGACCAAGTTGGCAAGCCAGTAGGGGTGCTTTATATCTTGGATGAGCCTGACCTCCAATAGTTTAGCCACTTCCTCACCCATTGCTTGATGCTTGAGTTTGGAGTAATGTCGAAATGTTTGTTTGACAGGTTTGTACCTTTTAATATGTTTAGACTCTGTTCTGCGAGCCTGTGGGTTATCCCCGGCATATCAAAAGGGTGCCAAGCAAATATATCCAAGTTTTCACTAAGGAAATTTCGTAGAACCTCGCCAATCTCGGGATCGAGGTTCGCCCCAATGGACGCCATTTTAGCTGGGTCCATGGGGTGTACTTGGAACTTGACTATTTCGTCAGCCGGCTTTAATGAGGTAAACTTCGGTCGTTTTTCGAGGATGACATCATCTCGATCGACTTTGGCACATAGTGTGGTCAGTTCCTCTTCCACGAGGGATCTGGACAAGGATTCGTGGGCAAGCGACACTGTTTTATTCTCGGCTCTTATTGCTCCGTTGGAGTCGCTTGAGATAGTAATGATCCTGTTTGGGCCCGACATTTTGAGCTTCATGCAGCCGTAATGCAGTGCTGCTTGAGATTTGGAGAAGGCGCCCTGCCCGAGGAGGGCATGATATCCACTCTTAAAAGGGGCGATGTGGAATGTAACCTCTTCGGCGCGGTAATTGTCCAGTGTTCCGAAGATTACATCCAGGGTTATTTTTCTGTTGCAGCGTGCCTCTCAACCATGTATTGTACCTTTAAAGGTGGTGCCACTTTGTTCTATGCGTGATTTATTGATGTGCATTTTGTCCACAGTGTATGCATATATCATATTTAGGTTGCTGCCTCCGTCCATCAACACCTTGTGAAGTCGATAGCTACCCACAACTGAGTTCAGGACTAGCGCGGCGGGGCATGTGTTCGGTGTCGACCTTGGTTGGTCTTCTTGATCAAAGGTGATCGATGTGTCTATCCATGTGCCCTGGGTTGGCACCTGTTGGATAGAATTGATTTCCCGCAGGGCTCGTTTGCGCTGGTTGTTGGACGCGAAGGTCGTCTGATAAATCATTATTACTTTGTCTTCATCTGAGGATTGTTCTATGTGGCTGTGGGCGCCTACGAGAAGGGCGGGCCCTCCCTTAGCCACCTGCCTCACAACCCAAGAGTCACGAAGGCCGTGAGTCTGGCAGGAAATAAGTAGAATAGCATGTATTGGGCATGGTTTATCCAGGAGGCTGTCGAGTGTTGTTCCGGGGTGGATGGGGGTTTTCTTCTTATTCCGAGGCCTTTCGGCCATGGTGTTCCATTTGTGTGGCTCGCGCCAAGGTGCGAGTACATCACGTCTTGGATTGTGTTAAGAGATAGAATATGTACTTTCCCTGGTCAGCCAAGCATCTTCGATGGTGCAGAATCTGGACACTAGATTGGATAACTTCGGGAGTGTTTGAACACAGCGGCGAGCGAGGGCGTTCGAAACGCCTTTATCCTTGCATCCGTGTTGGAAGGCTATTATTATATCCGAGTCCTGGTAGCTTGGTATCTTGTGTTTGACACACAAGAACCTAGCCCAGAACTTTGTGGTTGACTCATCAAGAAGTTCTTGCACATAGGCTAGATCCGAAACGTCTAGTGGGCCCGAGTTATCGGGGCGATACTCGATGTGGGAGGTGGGTGGGCGGGTGAGTTTCGATCTCTAAGGACTGCGGGTCCGAAGCCCTAGTATCCTCATCCCCTGTCATATCTGTAACCATCAAATTGGCCGAACTGGTTTGAAGAACAGTGTCGTCGACTGCCTCTAGTCGACCGTTGTTTGAGTCGCTTTCCAGAAAAATACCTCAGCTCTTCATCCTTGAAAGAAAGTTTAGCTAAGGCCACAGAGGAGTCATGGGTCGCCTCGATCCCGCAAAGGAGAGAAGGTGTTTTCAAGACAGAAATTTTGGGCATGGGAATCATGCCTGTGAGTTTGGAGTCGTTAACCAATGATCCCATCGATCCTTCTATCGATCTCGCAGCGAAACTCTGAATGAATGCACAAGTGTCTGTGTGAAAACAGGGAGACCTCGGGGTAGGGGGTCTCGTGTTGTGGATCTCGGACGGATGGTAACAATAACAAGGGGATGATGTTTACCTAGGTCCGGGCCCTCTTGATGGAGGTAAAACCCTACTTCCTACTCTTAATTATATTAATGGAGAAGTATCAAGTACAAAGTTGATCTACCTTGAGAGCGTCATATGTGATCTAACTCTAGGGCTAGGTGAAGGATATTGTGTTGATGTCCCCTCTACGGGCAAAACTATATGGCTTATATACATGCCAGGTAGGGTATCTAGGGTTACAAGGTCGGTATCTTGGTGTAGGGGCGGTAGGAGAAGTCTTGGAGTATATGTCAAGCCTCCGGTAAATGCAGTCTCAATGACGCCACATCGTACAGATTCCAGAATCCATCTTGAGAAGGAGGACGACCCATCGGCCCAATCCGAGGGGTCTGGGCTGACTTGGTTAGGTACCCCCATTCGAGGACACCATCACCATACGACCATTCATTCGTGCGGTGATTGTCGTATCGAACACCATCATTTACTCTCGCTCCTTTGCCGCACCTCCCATTTGATCTCCTCTATCTCCACTTTACTCCTTTTCATGTATTGGCTTGATTGCATCCATAAATGGCCATTTTCTTATGGAAACAAAATAAAGACCAAATATTGGAACCCTTTGTATTCATTAGTCATTAGTAGTTGTAACGGAGCGAATATCTCAGTTTTAATGAAATATTTCGGTTTAAACTCACATTAGAGGAGTGTAAAAATAATGCTCATCAATACCAAGGAGAATCAAGGGTGGTAAATGGCCAAACATTACATTTTTGGTGATCCCATTGGCGTGGAGGTTGAAACACTACACTCAATCTCCACCGATGATTTTATTAACTGGAACATCAGAACCGGTCACAGGCTCCGAATCATCAAACATAGAAAGGCACGTAAAAATATTTTCTAAAAATAAAATAAAATAAGTTGTAGATGTTTCATCGAAGAAGGGATATACGTGTCCAAAAGGGACAAGGGAGGAGCCTTGTGGGACTTAGACGCCGGTCCTAGGGCCTACCCTACCAAGGTAGATATAGGGGGAGTCTAGGAAGATGGGGCCTCTCCTCTGGCCCATCTTTGGCAGGTAGACTCCTTCCCCATGAAAAACCTCTTTTATATTTTTCGATGTTTTTTATCTTCGCATGGCAAGTTGTCGCTCTATTTTTCTTTAGGGAGTTTTTTGTTAGGTTAATATAGAACTTTTTGTAGGAGACATGTCTTCTTCTAGGTCGGACCAATAAGATGTGATACGTCGCTATGTTTCCGAAAGTTCTGAGAAGATGAAGCTCAAGGAGGAAGAGGAATCTCGAAGGAATCAACTTATCTCTACATTGGTTTCTAGCATAAGGGCGACTCCGGGATCAAAGAAGATCTTGAAGCAAACAATGCAGATGTCCAGAGGGGGCAAGGCCCCTAGATACCACCTTAGGCCCCTAGATACCACCTTACTCCAAAATCTTCCATGAGGTATAATTGGAATCCTCATAATAACCTAATCCATGTCTATGTCAAGCAGAACACCCATAAAGCCCACATACCTGGAGAGTGGACACATCACCTTACTAATGGATGGGGTGTGGGAGCTTGATTACCTTTGATCCTTCGGATGTTGATAGTGCTCACCTCATTCCCCAACGTGACCATAGGTATCGAGCCATAGAAAGTTCTGCTATTAGATAAAGATTCAAGCAAGCTATCATTCTCATATGAAGGTTCAGTTCTCTACACCGAACAAATAGTAGTCATGATTAAGAGAGAGATCAAATAGATGGAAATAGGCATGCTCATGAGGACTTTCCATATAACCTTATACTTGCACTTAGGATCTTATCTTAATTTCCAACGTGATTCTGGTAGACACCACCATGGTGTGTTCTAAATGATTAGATGTGAGGGATGTGTTCAAATAACATCACGACCGATCATCAACCTGCATCGCGTCTCTATTATCCAACCAAGGACCTTATCACCGCGAGGGGTTACCTAGATTAGTAATGATTTCTCCCGACCAATGCATTAGACGGTTAGTGAGAGCACCTCATGATCCCCAAGGTGTTGTTTTCGGCTATCGTACTAATTGTTATTGTCACTCGCTTGTAGCCTTCCATGTCTCGCTGCACTTTACCTCCTCATGGATCAATCTAAGGGACCCCGGGTACCTAAAGTGTCTTAGAATGAGAACAAGACGTGATACAAATATGTTGCATCTAAGACACATATAAATAACGTCAGCCTAAACAAAGCCATATCAACGATCTTGTGCACAAGTACATAGAGGCGCAATGTATGCCTCAAGTCATTGCATAATGGAATGACCTACACATCACAATCAGATCATAGATGGAAAACATTTTAGATGGCGTTAATGGATGATGAATGATTCTTTCAATTTTCTTAATTTACTTTATTTTATGTATTTTATTTTTCTCCTTTACTTTTTTTACTCGTTTCCATTTATATTTTGATTTTGATTTCCCTGGTTCTTTGGTTCAAGCAGAATATAAACATTCCGTGACATATAAACCAACATTTTTAAAGAAAGTGATCATTTTTGACAAACTAAAGTTTCCTACTTCCCCTTTTATTATTTTATTCTTTATCTCTTTATTTTTATTTACTATTTTAGTTTTACATTTCTTTTTCCGATAAATATGTTTTTTATAAAAAACATTCTTAGAAAACATGAAGATTCAAAAAATATGTTGAACTTTTTAATACACATTGGAATTCTTTTAAATAGACAATGACTATTTGTAGAATAAAGATGAACATATTTGAAAATATTTGAACACTTTTAAAATTACACGATCATTATTTTAAATGTGTGAACATTTTTTTAAATTAAACGAATATTATTGTAAATATTGGAACTCCTTTATTAATAAAATAAAATTGCTAGAAAATATTTTCGGACTAATTAAATTACATGACTATTTGTACGCACATGCAAACATTTTATTTTTTTCATACACAAACAAATTTGACTTTAATTGTGTAAATAGATTTTATTAAAATTAAATAAAATACAAGAAGTGGAAGAAAAGAGAAGTAAAAAGGAAAGGAGAAAAAATAGCAATTGTGACAAATTCTAACTCAAGCAAACTAGCGTTTAGACGCTTATGGCCAGACCCACACCAACTGTAGACGTGGGTGATAAAATCTTCCCCCTAGCAAAGGGCATCATATACCCTATGAGCGTCAAATAGGAATTGCCCGTAATACATTTTGGCAGCGGAGAGCTGCCTTCTGGTGCAAAGTTTCTCAGCATTACTGCCAAAGTCTTCAGCAATACTTGGAAACTTAACATGTGCCTGGGCATGGAATATGAAGCTTTCAGGCACATGTTAAGTGTTCCAATACAACACAAAAGGCAGGGCTGCAACTTTATTTGCAGAACCTAATGACGAATATTTTCAACGATGGCCCACCATACATAAACTGGGTGATGAAGCGTTGTGGATTGGGCCTTAAAAGTAATATAATTATATTACATCCAGATTGGTGGACACTGGACAGTGACTGTGCAAAGCCTGAAAGGTAAAGAGGAAAGTAGAAGACGTGCGGTGAATGTTATGGCTGTGTTATTTAAAAAAAATGATGGGTGTACATATGGATACAGATGCCTCATGATAAAAAGTAATTTAAGGCATCCATATTGATTTTTTCTCTTCAATGCAAGCTATCATCAGAATGCCTCATAAAAAAAACTCTAATGCACATACATCTCTACTTTCCGCTCTAACTTTTTCAGCTGTTTACACCGAATCACATATTTTCTCTTCAAACATCCGCCTCGTGCAAAGGATCCCGCCTCCTTATCCGAACTTACTTTTTTAACATTCGATCCTACATGACATACGAGACATCACCTTGAGGGTACGCATTGTGCGTGCCCTAATGCGCAAGTGTGAAACTCCATCGCAGTCAACCTAGCACAGTACCCTCGTTCAGTTTTGGGTAAACCCAGTCGCGGTCTGACCATGCTTCTGAAAATATTCGAGTTCGTGAAGCTGATATCTCACCGATAATTGATTTCGCAACCACTGCTACCTGGCCCTGACCCACCCCCCTGGCGGCCTTCAATCAAAGATGATAATCCACCCACTCCATCTTGCAATGCAATGCGATGCAGCAGACAACCCAATCCATTAGCCAGTTACCCAGGTCCAACCAGTAGACCAGATATCTTCACTTTCGAGTGTCGTTTTACCCAGGCACAACAGGCAAAATTCAGTTGTACGGTGACGCATCACATCGATCCCACAATCATCCAATCAAACAAAGAAAAATAGGTCAGGTCCCAAAGGCCAAAGTCGAGCTAGAAAGGGGGGGAAATCCGGAGGAGGCACGCACAGTCAGAGCAGAGCCTAGGCTAACGTGGACGCCGCATCCTACCCAATGCGATGGCGAGATCACATCCCCCCGGCCGGCGCCGGCGGCTGTGCATTCTGCGCTGCAGCCCAATCCAAAGCCACCACCCAGGAGGGCAGGACCCAACACCCCAAGAGCGGCTAAAGTCGAGAGGCCAAAACCACCACTATTCTTGAGGATATCTTATTCCTCTCCGCTTCCTCCCCGCGGCTCCAGATCATCATCATCATTGCGATTTATTCCCGCACTTTGCTTCCGGAGGCAGGAACCACCGCCGGCCCAACCACCTCTCGCGCCGTCCAGTTCACTGCGCTGGTTTGGTTCTTGAGAAGCAGGAGCAACGATCGAATCTTCTCGCTGTTGCTGGCCCTCGCGGACAGAGTTCTCCGATCGGAGCCATGAGCGGCACTCTGCTTCGGGTCTGCCCCTCCGAGCTCAAGATCCCCTGTAAGTCCCCTCAAGAACCATTCCTACCTACCCAATTCAGCGGCGCTTCTTGGTGCTATCTTGGGCTGATTTTTCTTGTTGCTTCTTCTCTGCGGCCTGATCGAGAAGACGAGGTCAAGAGGCAGCGATCGTGCTGCATGCAGCTCATCAACAAGACGGACATGTACGTGGCGTTCAAGGTGAGTAACTGAATGCCCTCGTCTTTGTCCGCACGCTCTGCTGCCACTCTGTCTGCGGTGCCATTGGGTGGAATGGTGACGGACTGCGGCTGTGCCGATCAATCCGCAGGTGAAGACGACGAACCCGAGGAAGTACTCGGTGCGCCACACCTGCGGCATACTGCAGCCCCGGAGCTCCTGCAGCGTCACAGGTGCGGCTTTGCTTAACTGACCGACTGACGCCCACTGTGTCAGTCATCGTCGCTGAAGCGCTGGGATCGGTTTAGTTACGATGCAGGCTCCCAGAGACATGCAGATGGATCACCATTGCAAGGACAAATTCCTCGTGCAGAGCGCCGTGGCGCGGGACGGGGCGACCATGAGAGATCTCGTCCCTGAACTGGTAGGTTCATTGTCGCTGTGGTTCTTCTGCTGACTGATGGACGCCTGTTTATCCGGAACGTTTTCTGCAGCCTGATGCGGGATGCGACGGTTTGTGCAGTTCACTAGGGCGCCGGGTAGGTTGATCGAGGAGTTCAAGCTGCGGGTGGTTTACATCGCTGCCAATCCCCCCTCGCCGGTGCCGGAGGAGGCAGAGGAGGAGGACGCGTCCCCTCGGTCGGAGGCGATGATGGGCTATGAGGCCAAAGTATCATCAGCGTTTGATGCTGTGAGTGATAACATCACTGTTCTTTTGTGCTGCATCAAAAACAGTATCATGCATTTTTCTTCTCACCATGTGTTTCATTTGCTTCTCAGGCATCTAGATGCATAGATAATTGTGGAGCCAAACCTTCATGCACTACCAAGGTACTAATTCACTCCGCAGTCAAAACACACTGCACACGGACAAATATATCTGAACTCGTGGCCAAAAATAAACAGCTGACTGATATTTTCGACATAAGGATGTTTTTGGTGTCTTTATCAGGTCACTTAGTGATTAAGTATTTCAAATAAAATATGCAATGAGTTTCTTCTTCAAGTTTGTTTATCAAGGCAGATCAGGACCCTTCTTTCCTACAGTGTCAGTTCCAGAATTGAAGTTTCATACCCTAAATAATATATGAAGTTTTACATTTTTCTGGAGTGTCTCGTTTGTAGATGAATATATTTAATTTATCAAATACTATTTATGGAGTTACTGCTCAGAATCATTTTTTGGATAACTAAAAATTTAATCTATTGTATCATTTTGACCTATTTTTATTGCATGTTTTTGTTTAGGGTGCCTCTGTAGTATCGACGCTTCTTGGAGAACAATTATACACAAGAGAAGACAATCAGAAAAAGTTTCAGCAAGATATGGTAAGACCCCATTCAAATGACGTGATCGTTTATGCAACTTTCTTATCTATGTTACTGCTTAGATGGTGTTCAACTATGGTACTTCAAATACATACTAATCTTTTCTTTTTTATGAGGGGCAAATAGGTACTAATCTTAGTCTAAAATCCAACAACATTTATTTAAATCACATTAATCCTCCTTAAATCCAAAGTAGCATGAATGCAAAACCAATGGGGTATCATGCTGGCTCCAAAATGACAAATTATGATAATCACACTTAACGTTAGACTGGATATGATTTGCTACTAAAAATATACATTAACTCGGTAGTTATGATACAAAGTTATGTGATGCCTCGATGCAAGTAAAATATGTATCCTGATATAAACAGAATTTTTTACTTTTGATCTCTCAACTATCAGCCATATTTTGTTTTGGCCCATGAAACCTAATACCAGATAAATTTGACAATTAGCTTATAATACTCCCTCCGTCACGGTTTAGAAGACACGCTTGGAAAATCTCTGGGACCAAGATAGTCATCGATTGGTTGTGAGATGTAGCAGGAGTAGATGCTAATGCGCCTAATCAACAGAGAAAATACCAGTACTAATGCGTGAGCAGCAAATTAGGAGGACGCAACAACTGATCTCACTTGAAGTAGTATGGCTAATGTGTGGACATGGTACGGCAACCATGTCAAGCAATTGGAATCTTTTTAATGAGTCTTGAATAAATAAATAATTGGAAAGATGTAACCTAAAAACAAACTTTAGCAAGTTATTCTATTAATAAATTAACTAAAACATCTACGAATTTAACAAAAAAGGTAGAAATCCATTGATGCTCAAAGAAACCGGTGAATTCATGAAAAACATGTTTATTTGACATATTCAGTTATTCTCGAAATTTTAGTATTCTTTGCCACCTTATTCAGTTATTCTCGAAATTTTAGTATTTCCAATAATACTTTCGAATTTTTCTTATTTTCCTATTTTACAAAATATAAGTGCTTTTTGGAATCTGCAAACTTTTTTTTTTGCATATTTTAGACATAATTTAGTTTTCTAATATAACGTTTTTTCCCTTTTTCACATGTTTTCTACTCTCTTCATCCGGGTCTGCAAGTCGGGCATGTGTTTTTAGGTCTTGAAGTTGATTAGCAAAACATGTGTAATATAACATGTTTCGCTTGTCAAATTGAAGACCTAAAAACCCATGGCGGGCTTAAACCCGGATAGAGGTAGTTACGATTTATATATTCTTGAGCTGATTGGCCACCGTTCTGTACGAAATCATCTCCACGCCGTTGGTCATACAACTCTGTCTGAGTTCAGGGACCACATATGTTAGGTACTGAAAGTTAAGTGCCAAACCTGACCAATACTGTAGTTGAGAGATAAGGAACTCGACCAATAGTTTTCTTAGGGACTAAAATAAACTCGAAAATAAAGATGAATCACTGACTTCACTTTTTCCAGTAGTGACAATCCAGTAAGACTTTGAGAACTACTTTTTTCCAGTAGTGACAATCCAGTGGGATTTTCAGAACTACACCTTTGATGGACAAGGTTTGGACAGGCATTTGGTGATAGATAAGGATCAAGAAAGGCTAACTAATATTGTAATGAGGTTTTCTATGAAGGAAATTAACATGTGGGATCACAAAATTGTGGCGCAGCATTGTCCATTGAAATATCTAATGTTGGTCTCACTGTTGTTTTGATTTCTAAATGATTGCTTATGTAGATATGTATTTTATTAACTGTCAGATATCTGATCATTTCATCTTGGCCTTATTTCAGGAACTGCTTAGGGAAGCAGGATCACCTCAACAGGGCTTCTCCGTAATGTTTGTGCTGTTAGTCTTCATGTCATCTGTCTTCATCGGACACTTGATGAAGCACATAAAGGTTTAGTGTTGTAAGTAGTGCAACACAGGCGGTAGAACTAGAAGCGGATCCAATTGTTGTCGATTTTACATAGGAGGAACATGCATCACGTCCATGTATATATGGTTCATCAGTTGCAAAGTTGTGTCATGTCGATTCGATTCTGAAGGAGTTTCAGAATTACTTTTCTATGTGACACGCAATGTCAAGATCCATTGTCGACCTTATCTATCACATATTACAGGCAATTCAACACGTCTGGAAGGTACTGAAGATAAAAGAAGAGAACCATACACCACGCATCACCTGAAGCACAGAATTCTGATGTTATTATTTTTCCATCAGGTTTGCACGGACAGTTAGACATTACGGGGATCCAGTATGCCAGGTCGGGGGGTAGCGTTGCTCGTTCGCTTGCGGCGCCGGCGGCGCGAACTGACGGGGCTGCGCCCTCTTGATTTCCCCAAGACCACCGAGTAGATGGCGATCAGGCGTTTCCTCACCTGATGCAAACAGCAGAGTCGATTTCTGATGTCGGCCAAGAAAGTGTAGGGGCTTTACTTTCTTTATTACTTGCTATGCCTATTAGGATCTGATGGAGAGAGGAAGTACCTGCAGCGATGTGGGCGCGGTGCTCGTGGACGATCCTTGCGGACTCCAGAGGCGAAGCGATGAGCGATGATAGCAGAAGGAAACAGATGAAGATGTTGGCCATGGCCATGGGGAGAGGCTTCGTCAGGGATGATAGATTTGGTTCTTGCAGCTTCTATTGTGCCTTAAAGTTCAGTGGGAAGAATATAAAGTTCAGTGGGAAGAATATGACGGTAACTTGCATCTACTCCCTTTGTATTATTAGCCTACTAAAACTACAAACATTTCGTTACACAGGAAGTAGTAAGTAAATGCGTACGGCAATGCACGTTTGAAATTTAGTAGAACATTAATTGTACGTTGATGGGTACTCCCTCCGTACCTAAATATAAGTCTTTTAATTTTTTTTACTAAAGACTATGTATGGAACAAAATAAATGAATCTGCACTCTAATATATGTCTATATACATCCGTATATAGTTCGTAGTGAAATCTCTTAAAAGACTTATATTTAGAAACGGAGGGAATACCTAATATTTAGTAGAATATTAATTGCTTATATTAGATAAGATATCAACTACATATTAATTATATGGTTAAGACTTATTATTGATATTTGGTGTGATATTAATTTCACGCTAAATTATATGAGCGTTCGCCTTCGAAGCAGTCTAAATCGTAGGATTGACATGATTTGATGGGCAAGATTAGTTGGATCCGCCTCTTTGGGTATTGGTATATAGATGTGGCAAGTATTATTGTTGTCCGGGCCTTGTTAACTCTCCTTCCTCCCGCAGCAGCCACCGAGGGCCCGAGAGGTTAACCCTAGCCGTCGGCGGAGCTCCCCTCCACCTCTCCTCCCCTCCGTCGTCGGTGCTAGTGGGCGCGACCGGGAGAAGCCCGGCCAGCGGCAGGGACTTCTTCTTCCCCTTCGTGGGTGGCGTGATGTTAGAACATTGTGGCCCGTGTTCGGTTTTGGTAATTAAAAACAATCCATATGGATTAATGGTTTCCTTGAGTTATATTTGAAGGATTCGTTCATAGGCATTTTCAAGTCCATTTGTTGGTTTCAAGGAGTTTATTAGATGATCAAGGTGGTATTCAAGGATTTATACAAAGTCTGGTCATGTATGTGTCCATGGGCTTGCATCAAGAGGAAGATCTCATACAATCCATGAAGGATGACATAAAGGGGTGATGGTCATCAAGTTTACGATGTGCAAGTTCAATTGGAGCATCACAAAGAGATCATGCTTGATACTTGCCATCCATTGTAATGAAAATGGATTTGTGAAGATGTGTCGAAGAGTGGCTCGTCCATAGTAGAGTATGGGGAGCAATCAACTAGTCTTCATCGAGCCATTGCAATCAAGAAAGGTGGCCCAACTTGAGGAAGTCAAGATCGTCATCATCTAGCTCAAGTGATCTATGTGCAAGGTATAGGTTTTCCTTTGATAGGTTTTCTATTTTACTAGTTTCATGGTGGTAGTTGGGAGATCAGGTTATAGGATCGATTGTCATACTATCAAGGGGGTCTCTCAAGTGAGTAGCTTGATCGTATCGCTCGTTGAGGGCTCAAACAATTTGCATCCTTGCATCATATTTCTTGGTTCTTGTTTGGTGTTTCTCCTTGTGAGTTTTAGAGCTTATGGTCATCTTCATTGAAAGCTCGAGTTCATCGCAAACGGAGTTCATATGCATCTTTTATGATGTTTTCGATGTTGGATTTTTTGTCGGTGCTTCTCTCTGATGGAGGTTTCACTCCTCTATATCAAAGGCATACTCTACCAGCCTCTTATTATTATAACATGTCGCTGTTTGGATAGTATTTGTCGTCATCTATGCAACATGCTTGAATTTGCTCAATCTGAAGCTCATTTGCAGAAGTTATGGCAGTTCTGGTGTTCCTGTATTCATCTGTTTCCTTTTGTTCTCGTTCTCAAGGTACCAAGCGGTTGTATCGCGCTGGCTAGCATTACTATATCTATCTGCAGTAGTACCGCTCTTGGCAAGTAGTAGTACCGCCCTAGGCAGTACTACCACTTCCAAGTGTCGCGTGCGGTACCACTGCCTCTCGGGTTTCGACTCCCGTGTCGGACTCCGCGGTAGTGGAGACGGTAGTGTGACGCGGTATTACCTGATGCAAGCGGTAGTACCGCCCGTCACTATCGCTCAACTACCGCCTAACCTTGTGTTCTCGAAACTTCCTCAGCGGACATACGGGCGGATGTAGGGCAGGGCACTACCTCTTATAAGCGGTAGTACTACTCTTGCGATCGATAGTACCACTTCGGCGGTACTGACTCTGCTCCTTCCTCTGCCTTGAATCTATGGGCCCTGTACTGCAACCCTAGCGGTAGTACCGCTATGGAGAGTGGCAGTACTGCTCTAGCGGTACTACCGGCTTGTGGTCTTGTGCCATTGCACTGTGCAGCAGGCACAACGCCCAAGTGGTAGTACCGCTCCGATGAGCGGTAGTATCACTTGTGCGAGGGCTGAGGGGGTAACGGTTGAATTTTCCCCTTCTATAAAAAGGGGGGTCTTCTTCCCCAATGGACCTTATCCTTTGAGCTCGTGTCCACCCCCCATTGTTGACCTTCTTCGATCTTGCTAACTCTCAGTCCCTCCAATGATTCTTGCTCCTTCTTGAGGTAAAAGAGGGAGAAGATCTAGATCCACATTTTCATCAATCACTTCATCCTCTATGTGAGGGGAACCCCTTGAATCTAGATCTTGGAGTTTTTTCTGAGCTCCTTGTTCTTCCTCTCATATTCCTCCATATCTTTTGTTGTTGTGATGGGATTTGGGAGTGAGAGGATTGACAACTTCGTGTGTTCTTTCCATTGCATCACTTGCATCGATTTAAGCTCTCCACGATGATATGTGGAATTTATTACTCTTGGGTGTTTGAGCACCCCAGAGTTTGTGCCTTTTGGGTGTTTTGGTGCCCTAGACGATTGGTGATGCCTCGAAGCTCAATCATTGTGGTATAAAGCTCTGGACAAGCGTCGGGGTCTTCAATTAGGTTGTGGAGATTGCCCCGGGCAATTTGTACGGGTTCCGATGACCGCCCCAAGGGTTGCCAAAGTGTACAGGTTCGATGACCGCCCCAAGGGTTGCCATTTGTACGGGTTAGCTGACCGCCCTCAAGGATCCCTTAGTGGAATCACAATATCTTGCATTGTGCGAGGACGTGAGGAGACAACGGTGGGCCTAGTGGCTTCTTCGGGAGCATTATACCTCTACATCGCTCAAAACAGAGATTAGCATCCGCAAGGGTGTGAATTTCACGATACATCGTCGTCTCCGCGTGCCTTGGTTATCTCTTACCCGAGCCCTTTACTTATGCACTTTACTTTGTGATAACCATATTGTTTCATGTTACATATCTTGTTATCACTTAGTTATTTATCTTGCTTAGCATAGGTTATTGCTGCACATAGGTGAGCGTGTTATTTCAGGATATGTGCTTGACTAATTAAACACTAGTTTTATTTTGTATTTTATCAAGCATAAATTGTAATTATTTTAAAGCACATATTCACCCCCTCTAGGCGATATCCACGTCCTTTCACATGACACGGGGCGGGTCACCTGGGCCTGGGTGCCGTGCTAGGCACAGGGAACAACGACATAGCGACGCGCGAGGGCTGGACAACATCGACTGAGCATGTAATGTGCGATGGGTGGTGCGACAGAGGTGCTCGTGGGAGCAGAGCAGACGGCATGGGCGGACCTGCCATGGCTGTGGCTGGTGGGGGTGGCGGCATGACAGTGGTGGTATCCATCTCCCACTTATGTGATGGCGGCTCGAAATGGAAAGAGGGCGCGAATGGGTGCTTGGTGAGACCG
This sequence comes from Hordeum vulgare subsp. vulgare, assembly GCF_904849725.1. Taxonomy (NCBI): domain Eukaryota; kingdom Viridiplantae; phylum Streptophyta; class Magnoliopsida; order Poales; family Poaceae; genus Hordeum; species Hordeum vulgare. Next base: position 594,544,822 of record NC_058519.1, on the reverse strand, counting down.
GTCAGATCCACCCGAATTTGGCACTGGTCGCATGTGACCGACTCGGGGTGATGGTTGCGGCATCGTTTGTGTGCGGCCCATGCTTGTGGTGACACTGGTCGGGTAGGTCATGCGTGGGTGAGTTGCGACGACATGGTGGTGGCCCATAGTGGTGTGCATGTCGTGGCGCAGCGGCGGCTGTGCATCTTCGATGTTGGTTCGTCTGCATGCGGTCCTTGTGGATACTTCTAGCTCTCTCTATGGTTGTAAACTGTGGCTCGTTCGACTTTTGGCTTCGTTGAGCGGGTGTCCGGTTTGTGCCAGTTGTAGATCCAGGTAGGGAGCCCTGGTTGGGCGTCAGGGGTGACTTTTGAAGAGGTTATAGGAGAGATGGGTGGTGTCGATGCGCTCGGGTCATACGGCACCGACAGGGGTGTGGTGCATTGACATAGTCTGCTCTCACACCGCCCCTTCTCCAACCTGGTTGCTCCTCGATCAACTTAGCCTTTTCGGTCGATTGCTAGCGGCTTTGTCGGCGGTTATAGCATGTCTGCCAGATCATCGCACACGTCCATTGATGACCTTTCGGGCATCTTGGTTCCTCAGCGGCGGCTCGGGTGGTGGGAGCCGTTGTGCTTGTGGGCTTAGCCCGCAACTCGGATTGGCGACTAGCTGCCATGGCCACGGGGCGGCGACGTTATTGGTTACCATGACACTATTTAGCCTTGAATGATCAGGGTGTTATTTATTTAATTCTGGACCAACCATAATTGTCGCCGCATGGCGTAATCAACGCATGCAAAGCTCTGTGCATGACCGTTCGTGCGGGAACGATGAAGGTGTGATGTGAGGTATACCTGGCAATGGAAAACCAGGCCCGACCATCCTGATCCGACCTGAAATTCCCGAGTCGGGTCGGGCCTGGGCTTGCCCGTGGCCCGCGCTCCGGCCTGAGAATCTAGCCCAAAGGTCGGGCTGTGTCGGGCTCGGGCCTCTAGAAACCCGTTTTTACGTCCATGTCAGGTCGGGCTTCTTCGGGCTCGGGCCGGGCTGGGCTTCATCGGGCTTGGAACCAGGAATTAGGCCCGATGCATGGGCTGGGCCGGGCCTGAGTTTTGTACCGTGGGCTTTTTTAGGCCCGACCCGGCCCGATTTTTGGCCAAGTATAATGCCAGGTTATCCCGCTAACCCGTGTCGAGCTTGAGCGAGCGTAGCGCGTCAGCTGTGAGCCCCCATAATCAAATGGGCTAGGCTGTAAGCTCTCCTTGCTCATGTCGCATTAACATGCCAATAAGACATAATTTTTTATACCTAACTATAATTAAAAAAACGACGCTGGCCCGCAAGGCACCTCATCGAAACAAAAGATAACTTAAAAACCTCTTACATTGTCTCAATCCAATCTATGCAATAAATCAATAAAGTTACTAGTATGATTTCCTAACTAAATCTTCAACAACCAGACAAAAAAAACTCAATTTGCCGTGTATCAAAAAATTACATGTGCCTACGTATGTGCGTGTGCATGTGCGTGTGACTATGATGAGATAATTAAAACAACATAATTTTCACATTTTGTCTGCTGTAAAGAAAACAACATAGCAAAAAAATTGGCAAGAGCTAGATAAGGAGATTACCAGATATTGAGGAATCCCCTTATAACGAGCACACATGTGCGTAAGGAATAATACTATGATATATCCAGGAAGGAAGAATAGAAATATTGCCATGGATTTGATAATAAATTTCCACAAAGCCATGCATGTTAAAAATATACTCCCTCCTTTCCGGATTACAGGGCTCTAATTTGAAATCTCATCAACCAGGGCATACGATGAATGAAGGAATGTATCACATATTCTTCAAAACTAACCAAATTAAACTGGTACATTAATTTGGATTAATTGCAGTGCATGCATGCTTGGTCACTAGATGATTTGGAACATTACATGCATTGGTGTTTTCTTAAAATTCTTGCATGCAAACACTTAATGCATCTCGTAATCTTAAAATGACAGGGACACGAGCCCTTTAAATCGGAAAAACAAAAAGATTGAGATAAGCCCTATAAACCGAAAAAGAGGGAGTAACACACACGCGCGCGCATCCCCCTAGATTCATATTGGTTATTGTATGCCTATTTGTATTAAACATTGGAATTAAAAAAGTTATTATGCCCGTTTTGAATGTGAAAAATCATGTTGTGCGTGAGCATCACTTACATATCTACAGATAAGTTGCTCGCTGAAAAACCCTAACTTTATATAACAAAATAGTTTTCCATAGTAGTAATTTGTCTAAAACTCTAATGATATACCATGCTTGTGAAATCAAACGAAGTATGGTCTGCACAAGGCACCTGTTTCATACAAATTCTTAGAGTTGTCCAATTTGTTGCTCAAAAATTTCCAACACACACGATGGCAAGTCGGCAAAAAAAAAGATAAACAACCAAAAAGTTGCCACCTAATATCACAACAGGAAAACTTGGGTGGAGAAAAAACACGTTAAAAAACACAAGTTCGCTTCTTTAAAAATTGCACATAACTAGCCATGGCAACACATCTCAAGTTGACATGTGTAACATCATAGGTTTCCATGACAAAAGATCATGTCCAAACATTTTCAATTGCCATGGCAACACATCTCCATTTAAGTTGCCATACCAAAGCAACTTTGGTTGGCATGTGCAAAATACCATACAGTTGTCATGATAACACATCTTTAGCTAACAAGTTCGGTTGCCATGGCAAAACATCTTTAGTTGGCACACACAAACATCAAGTTTTGCCACTTGTGTCTTTTCATATATGAAGAAAAGACACAAGTTACCTTCCTCCTCCTTCCACTTTCATGTTGGTTCATAGACTACCACCACAAAAAAAGAGTGCATTAGTTTCCATGTAATTATTTTGGAAATCGACAACACATAAGTCCATTAACTAAGCTACATCCAACATAAAACGACATGAGTATTGTGAAGATGGTAATGCGCATCCAAAAAACATCCAAATCTAATTAGCCGCCAAATGAGTTGCTCAACCAAATAAGTCCATTTATGTCGCACACTCCCTTCGACTACTCTTTCCCCGCTACATCGAATATACTCTTGTTAATCGAACAAAAATGTTTATGTATATGGAACGCCACAAATATATTTGGCAAAAAGCTACCATCTAGTTGCAACAAAAGTTGTCATAACAATGCATTTAAGAAAATACAGGTAGAGGTTCTCACCATAGAGACACTACATTTTCCACCAAGTGCTTAAAAGAGTTGCCAACACTAGTAAAATGTAGTTAAATTTGTATTTTCTAGTTCGTGGTTGTGGGTGTGATGTTGCCATTATAAAACATAATAAAAAGCACCCAAAGGATTTCCTCAATCTTGTTGTTGTGGTTTATATCGTGTTTTTGTTGACAGAAAATTGCCTCCAAGTGTCGTATGTGGGAAAACCCATGAGCTGCCACCCAATTGTGCACAAAAGGGGTAGAGTTATCACTTACCATTTATTTAATCTATTAAAATTTGCCACAATGTATTAGTTGCAACATAGCTAACATGAAAAACATAACAAATCATGTCTATCAAATACCATTCGATGTTTAAAGAAGTCACCACACCTCCTCATTAAAGCGGAGAACAAAAACGCATACAACATCGACATGTGGCATTTTGCCAATTCAAGCTTTGCAACAAATTAGCCGAAACAACGACGAACCCAACCCCGTAGCTACTTTCCCGGTGATGCCACCGCCGGCCCCTCCCGCCGGTCTCCAAGGAAGCAATTGTCATTTTGTTCCGCCTCCTCCTCTTCCCCAATCGGGTGACACCCCACCGTCCCGAACAGACGGACAACCTACAAGCTCTATCCACCCCCCCCCCCCCCCCTCTATGAATGGAGAGGCCATCACCACTTCGGCTCCTTCCCAACTTGACCTACCTCGCACCCCTCTTAATCCTCAGCTTGCCACGCTCAAAACAAGACCCAAAAAAGTGAGCGGAATCACATGTACCTTGCTGGAGTGATCGGGTATGCATACATCGCTTGATTTCTTCCGGTCGTTGGGGGCGAGCGGGAAGAAATTCCATGGTGAAAGCGACACGAATAATGGAGATGAGCACGAGAAATCAACATCAAATTTGGTGGAGTGCAGAAAATGGACTGTCCATCTAGGATCTGATAAGGTGAAATGATACGGAGTATTTCCTAATTTTGGATGAAACTAGTGACCTTCTGATTTTGTACACGGAGACTAGGGCAATATACAATTTGAACTTATTTCGACTTAGGTTAAATCAACCATATAATAAAGCTTAACAAATTGGTCAAAAAATAATAAAGTTTAACAAAAAATGATGGAAGCATGTAAGTGCTAAACAGACAGAGGCAAATTTAAAAACAACAGATTTCATTAAAGCAGGTTAACTTGATGGTTCCATAGAGACTTTGAAACCAAGTATTTATTCAGAAACTTACAATTATACACTGAATAAAGCAAGGGGATTGATACTTGCTCGTGATAAAAATAAACAGACGACAACTTAACTTCAACTTCACAACACTGACACAACATGGGAAGAACAAGGATAAACAAACACATATCGATATCATGTCCTCTACGTCGGAACAAGGTTGGCTGATGGCCCCGCCACCGCGGCAAACTCTAACGTCAACCCGGCCGCGAGCGCGATCACCGCCACCACGCCAGCAGCGCCGCAGAGAGCGGCGCGCCGCCTCCACCAGCGCCGCCGAGCGGTAGTACCAGTCGTGGGCGCCACCTCTGTCGCCGCGGCCGCCTCCTTTGGTACTTCCGCCGCGTCGCCGCTCTCGGGGTTGCACTTGGGGTCGGACGCCACCTCCGGGCCCGTGAACTCGAAGCCGGAGCAGGAGTCGTTGCATGAGCAGCCGGCGGACGACTCAGACCCGGACTCGGACGCCGCCTGATGAGGCTCTTCTTCCTCGGTTGGCGCGGCGACGCCACTCTGCGCCCACTGCTCGAACTTCCTCTCGAGGACGCCGAAGCGCTCCTCGACTTGGACGAGGTGCCCCGGCCTCCTGGCGCCGCCGTGGCAGTCCCGCTCGGCGGCGATGAGCGTGCGTAGGAAGTCGATCCTGGCCTTGACCTCCGGAAAGCGTCCGCCGTAGCGCCGCGGCCGGGACGTGACCGCCTCGTCGAAGCACTCTTCAAGAGCGCAGAGCTTGCGCTCCAACACGGGGTTGGGGCGCCAGCGCGCCGACTGCGTCGTCGCCAGTGGCGTTTCCATGGGGAAGGCTTCTTCCGTTTCTGGCGCGGCAGTGGCGTTCTCCATCGGTGGTGCGCGCGGTGATGTGGGAATGGACGGTTTTGTTGCGGTTCGAGCGGCCGCGCGCGTGTGAGGTTTGAGGAGTTGCGGCTCTTGGCCGGAGCGTGCGTGCGTGCGCGCGCGCTTTGGTAACCGCATCGTCGCGAGCGCGCAAATTCGATCTGATTTCTGCGTGCATCGTGAGGCGAGAGCGTGTGCATTTTTGACGGGGGAGGGTGGGAGTAACCGCAATCTCAAAAACTCGTCAAGTTGTTTTTCAACTTTTTTTAGGCAAACTCATCGAGTTACAGCGTCAAGGGAACGATGCGTCGTATGGTCTAGGCCTAGTAGCCTGCTTCTATTTTTTTGAGTTAATATAGTGGGCTAGTTTTGCTGGTCCCTTCAAAAGAATAGCACCAATGCTATACTTCCTCTAATGCGAACCCTAAGAGCATCTAGGTCCTGTTTGGATCTTAGGGTTAGAGTTAGAGTGGGTTAGATTTGAGTCATCTAACCCTCAAAGATCCAAACAGGTGGGTTAGAGTTGGTTAGATGCATCTAATCCATCCAAAAACTCTAACCCATCCAAGAGGTGTTTTTTTGAGTTAGAGTATATGGGGTCCATGGAAAGAGAGAGGTCCAAAGTAACCAAATGATTGACAAAGAGCATTTATTGTTTATCTAACCCTCCCATCCAAACACATTTAGAGTTAGAGTTAGTTTAGGTTAGTTCAAGGGTTAGAATCTAACTCTAACTTTAACCAGGTTAGAGTATCCAAACAGGGCCTAGTTTTGCTGATCCCTTCAAAAGAATAGCACCAAGACTATACTTCCTCAAATGCAAACCCTAAGAACATCTCCAACAGGCGCGCAATAGAAGCGCCGTGCTGAAAAAAAATATGTTTTTGGCGCGAGTCGCTCCGAGCGCTCCAGCGAAGACGTAAAAACCGTAGGCGCGGCATAAGTGGATCAGCGAGGCGAAACGGCATCGCGCGCCGTTTAGAGCAACTCTAGCAGACCCCGTATAATCGTCGGAACTGTAAAATTTTGGCGACTATACGGGTTTGGGCTGTTTTTCCTGCCCGATCAGAAACTGTAAACGCGGCCCGGCCCGTAAAACTTTTGCGGTGCCCCCATAAACGCGAGCGCTCGACCGGTATATCTGCGGGTTCGACCGCTGGATGCGGGTCGAAACCCTATCCCTCTGCCGCCGCGAAAAGTCCCCCCATCTCACTGCCGGCGCCTCCAATCCACTGCCGCGCGCCTCCATTCCTCCGCGTAGCCGCTCCATTTCACCGTCCTTGATGGCCAACTCCGGTAGCCGTAGGAACGACGATCCCGAGAGGGCTCGTTGCATCAGATCCGACGCCGCCCGTAAGCGCGCCGCCCGCCGGTACACGCAGTGGGGCCAGACGTCGCCGTCGTCGTCCTCCGTCGCGAGACAGAGGAGTACGGCCGCGCGCGCGGTCGCCTCTTCTCCGACAGCTCCTTCGAGGCGTCGAGCTCGCGCTCGTGATCCTCCCTCCCCCCGGTGAACAGGGAGCTCGAAGAGCTCCCGTCGGTGAAGTGGAGCCGAAGGCCGAGGCGGTGCCAGAGCGACGTGCCGGGGTCATCGTCGGACCGGAGGATTTCCTCCCTCCGGCGGAGGTGGATAGCCTTTTGCCCGTGCTGCTGGCGCGGAGTGCACGAGAGGCGGAAGAGGACCAGCAGCGCCGCTGGAGGGAGGAGGAGATCGACACCATGCTCTACGAGCAGGGTGTCGCGTCGTCCCTCACCTTCGGCCACAAGGTGGAGGAGTGGCGCCGCGAAGCGATTGCACAGGAGCGCATCTACATCGAGCTCTCCTCCCACGACGACGACGACTGAGCGCACTGCGCATCTACTACCGCACGAGCTCGACTCCGGTGAGCTCAATTTTGCGTAGTGCGGTAGGATAACTAGTAGCTCTGGTGAGCTCCGATGAGCTCCCCCCTCTAGTAAGTGATGCACGCTGAATGTAGTTTGTATGATCATGTTCTATGTAGCTCTCAATGACTGTGGTTCTAATTTCGCCCGCGAATGTTTCTATTTCAAATTATGCAGTTTGATTATACGGGTTCTGTTCTGCAGCGCAACATTTCGTCCCGTAAAACCTCACTTCGTCGAACTGTAAAACGCGTTTGCAGGTCGCAATTATACAGGGTCTGCTAGAGTTGCTCTTATTTGGTGTGTCCGCTTCCGCATGCTACACATTGGAGCGCTTGCGCCGCACCCTTTCCGACCGTGCTGCTTTCGCCCCGTCCGCGCCGCCACCGGCTAATTCGCCCGATGGACGGCCGCGCCGACATCCCCCTCACCCCTTCCTACACCCGCGATCCTCCGGGTGACATGGATGGATGCATGTCTTCTAGTGTGCCTCACATACCTTCGCATGATGCCGTTGAAGATCTTGTCAACACCTTCCAAGCTCCCCATGATAATGCGGCACACGACGATGAAGAGGGGGAGGAAGAAACGTGTTCAGATGAGGAAGAAGAATCGGAGGAAGGGGAGGATGAAGATGAGGATGTGGCATGATTGTTGATGTATCATTTGTTTGTGTGAACTTTTATGTCATGAACTTGGTTGGATGATTTTAAACTTGGTTGAATGATGATGTGATGTGGCATGATTTTGAACTTTTTATGTCATGATGAACTTGGTTGGGTGATTTTAAGCTATGATATGTCTTGTTTTGATGTTTGAAGTATCACCATATTATCAAAAATTAACATATTGCAAGCGCCGACTGCTCGCTCATTATTTTTTTGTGACGACCGTTGGAGCGAGCACTCTCCGGCGCGCTAAAAGCCGCTATTTCGGCACGCCAAACTGTTTTTAGCACGCGGGACAGTTGCGCGGCTGCTCTATGGTCATCTCCAACAAGTGCCTAAAAAAGGCCCCGCGCGCTGAAACCCGACATTTTTGTGCGTCGGATATAAAAAACAGCGCTCAAACAGACGTTGTTAAATAAAGCGTGCAAAAAAAGTCAGCGCCTCTGTTGTAAATTTTCGACAATGCTGGCTTCCGGGATGCATATTGACGCGTCAGATTATACGCGGTAGATGCTGCAGATGTGGTTGTCGGATTGAACATCGTGTTTTTGTGCATGTGAAAAACCTCTTCGGCTCCCGAGCGAACGGTATTTCGGTGATGTATTTTTTTAACGCATGACTTTTAGAGATGCTCTAAGCGGTTTAGACTTAGGAATGCATAGGCCCTTATTCACCCCCCTTATATAACCATTCATTAGTGTATCGTTATTTGTGCAAGCAATTTCATCTTTTTATTCTTCCAAATGAAACAACGTAGTATCAACTTTAAACTTTGCAGGACAATTAAACGTTCGAACTAGAATGTTGGAAAAACTCTCAGATTTTTTGATGAATCATATATACTAAAAATAGTATTTTACTAAAAAAGTCATTTTGTATATTCATGTCGGACCAAAAAATATGAAAGTTTTTTTGTCAACATTGTAGTCAGAATGTTCTGTTTTTTACAAAGTTCGACTGAAGGTTTTCCTATCATGTAGTTTTTTTTCTTGAACCAATCCTATCATGTACGAGTAGTTTACTGAGATGGCATGTGTTGCTGTTTTTTTTTCCCGCTGCTCGCTCGCTCGTTCGTCCGTGCTCGCCCATATATCTTGCTGCTCGCTCGCTGGCTGCACTCTTTCCGTCCATTTTCTCGTTGTTCTTTACGGTTTTCATTATTTCATGGTTCTTACCAGCCTTTTGCTTCCTCCTGGTTTTCTTTTGTTTTTCATCCGTTTTTGTTATATATTTCTCGGTTTTCACTGGTTATTTTCTATTCTATCTTTTTTCAGTTTTTTTTCTTGATTGGTTTTATTTGGGTTTTCCTCTTTCTTTGATTCCTTCTTTTGCACTTGTTTTTTCTGGTATTTTTGTTTTATTTTCATTTTTTTCTTGGTTCTCTTTGTTTCCTCATAGATTTTTCACGTTTTTTTTTCTTTCTACCTAATGTGTTTCTTTTGTTTGTTTTTTTATGTTTCCTCTGGTTTCACCACTCTTCATTTTTTTCTTCAGTACTTTTCTACAATTTTCCATACATATTTGCAAATTTGACATATATATCAAGGAGCCTTTTTCTACATGCTTAATATTTTGAACTACATGATTTGTATTTTTTAATATGTTTGATGACTATTTCTTATACATACTGTACATTTTTGGTATATATCAAGTACATTTTTACTATATATTTAATGTTTTTGAAATATATGACTAACATTTTTTATAAATGATAAAAAAATTAAAATATTTTTTCAAGTTGAATGTCTTTAGGATACTTTCAACAGTTCATATCTATGACAAACACATTGTGGTACATATTTAACATTTTTTAAATAGATGATGATGGACATCTTTCTAATTATGTGCTTGATGACTAGTTTTTCACACACATTGTATATTTTCGTTATGCACGTGAATCATTTTTTTCATACATGGTTAATTTTTATAAATATATGGTTAACATTAATTCGATACACAATGAACTTTAAAAAAATTATGTTCTTATGTTTTTTTTAATACAATTCGCCATTTTTGTTGCCCATAATAAACATTTTGGTACACTGGTTTACCATTTTTGATAGACGACTAAAATTCTATTATATGTTTGATAAACATTTTTAGATACATGATCAATTTTGATATACATTTTTTGTATACAATTTTGTATCCATGCGAAACATTTTTTTCTATACATATTTAACATTTTCCAAATGCTTGATTAACCTTTTAAATTTTTTGTGGTGCTTTTGTAATAAAATGTATCTTTAGAATATTTGGTGAAAGGATGTGGATGTCGCCTAGAGACTAGGATGAATAGGCGCTTTAAAATAATTTTGGTTTAGGCTTGAACAAATGGAGAATAAAACTAGCATTTAATTAGTCAAGCGCAAAAGTTAAAACAACTAGGCTCACCTATGTACACCAACAACTTATGCTAAGGAAAATAAACAACTAGTGATAGCAAGATATATAACAAAAAATATTATGGCTATCACAAAGTAAAGTGCATAAGCAAAGGGTTCGGATAAGAGGTAACTGAGGCACGCGGAGACGACGATGTATCCCGAAGTTTACACCCTAGCGGATGCTAATCTCTGTTTGGAGCCGTGTGGAGGCACAATGCTCTCGAAGATAATCTCCTCACGCCCTCGTACAATGCAAAATGTCGTGATTCCACTAAGGGACCCTTAAGGGCGGTCACCAAATTCGTACAATTGTCAACCCTTGGGGGCGGTCACCAAACTCGTACACTTTGGTAACCCTTGGAGGCAGTCATCAAAATTCGTATAAATTGCTCGGGGCAATCTTCAGAACCTAATTGGAGATATATCTGGCCATGGGCCAGGTCGGGCCGGGCTTGGGTCGGGCCGTAAAAAGCCCACGGCAGAAAACTGAGGCCCATGCCCTGCCATCGGGCCTACTTTGAAGCGCAAGCACGACCCATCTGTTGAAAAGCCAGTATGGCTTGAGGACGTGGGTCGGGCCTCTTCCTTAAAGTCCCAATATGTCAAGCCCGAACCCGGTGCGGCCCTGCTGGTGGGCTCAAAACTCAGGCCCAAGCCCGTCCCATGGGCAAGCCCATGGGGCCTAGGCCCTGGGTATTGGGGTCGGGCCTGGCCGGGCCGGCCGGACCAGAGATGCCCAGGTATAATTGGAGATCCCGACGCTTGTCGGAGCTTCCCACCACAATGATTGAGCTTCGAGGCACCATCAACCGTTTAGGGCGCCAAAGCACCCAAGAGGCATAAGCTCTAGGGTGCCCAAGCACCCAAGAGAAATAAGCTTCTCAAACTTCACTTCCACGTATCAGCGTGGAGAACTCAAACCGATGCACCTAATACAATGGCAAGAACACACAAAGTGGTCAAGTCCCTCAGAGCAACCCACCACAACAACAAAATCTATGGACGATTATTAGAGGAAGAACAAGAAGCTCACAAAGAACTCCAAGATTTAGATCCAAGGGGTTCCCGTCACATAGAGGAGAAAGTGATTGTTGGAAATGTAGATCTAAATCTCCTCTCTCTTTTCCCTCAAGAACTAAAAAGAATCATAGGAGGGATTGAGATTTGGCAAGCTCGAAGAAGGTCAAAATGGAGGGAAAACACGAGCTCAATACATAAGGTCCATTGGGGAAGAGGACCCCCTTTTATAAGAGGGAAAATGCAACCGTTACCCCCTCAGCTCGCACACAAGCACTATGACGCTCATGGGAGTCGTACTACCGCTTGGGCGGCTCTGCCAACTGCACATGCAATGGCACAAGGCCACGAGTTGGTAGTGCCTCCCGAGTGGTACTACCGCTCGCCCTAGCGGTACTACCGCTGGGGTTGTAGTGCACATGCCCTCGAACGCAGGGCAATGGCAAAAGCAGAGGTAGTACCGTTGAAGCGGTACTACCACTTATAAGCCGTAGTGCCTCACCCTACTGCCGCCTAGAGTCCACTGAGAGTTCCAGGACGAGAAGGTATTGGCGGTGGTGGAGAGATAGTAATAGGCGATACTACCGCGTCGTAATACCGTCCCAACAACCTCTTAGTCTGTCACGAGAAGTCAAGACTCCACAGCCAGCGGTACCGGGCGCGGCACTGGGCAGCGCTACTACCGCATGGGGCGGTACTAGAACTAGCTCACAGAGGTACTATCGCTTACAGTGTAGGCGGTATTACCGCTTGGTTTATTCAGGAACAGAACACATGAGACTGATGAATTCAGGAACACCAGAAGTACCATAACTTGTGCAAATGAGCTCCGAACTGAGCAAACTCGAGCTTGTTGGATAAATGACGAGAAATACTATCCAACATCGACATAAAATTCAACATCGAGAAAATCATAGAATAGGTAGGGGGTATGCCTATGATATAGATTAGTGAAACCTCCATCAGAGAAGCGTCGACATAAACTCCAACATGGAAAACATCATAGAAGATGATGGAGTCCGTTTTCGATGATCTCGAGCTTGTCATGAAGATGACCATAAGCTCTAAAACCCTCAAAGGGAAACACCAAACAAGAACCAAGAAAGATCATGTAAGGGTGAAACTGGTTTGAGCTCTCAACGAATGATACAGTCAAGGTACACACTTGAGAGCCCCCCTTGATAGTACGACAATCAATCCTATGACCCGGTCTGCCAACTACCACCATGAGACCGGTAAACTAGAAAACTTATCAAGGGCAAACATATACCTTGCACATAGCCCACTTGAGCTAGATGATGACGATCTTGACTTCCTTAAGTTGGACCATCTTTCTTGATTGCATTGGCTCGATGAAGACTAGTTGATTGCTCCCTCATACTACACTATGGGCGAGCCACTCTTCGGCACATCATCACAAGTCCATTGTCACCACAATGGACGGCAAGATTCAACCATGATATCTTTGTGATGCTCCACTTTAACTTTCACAACACAACCTTGATGATGATCACATTCTCCATGGGTTATATGTGATCTTCCTCTTGACACAAACCCATTGAAACGTACCTAACCCCTCACAGAACTACCACGAAGAACATGGGTTAGTGCACAAAGCGTAATGGACAAATCTTACCATACCACGGGATCACTTGACCCCTCTCGATAGATCATGTACGCTTTGTGTGTTGATCAACTTGATTCACTCTTTGACTTAGTCTTGATCATCCTTGAGGCTTCTCTTCTCTCTGACCAATCTTTGGATACATCCTCGAATATCACCTTGGTCATCACATAAACTCATTTAAACCAACAAATGGAATTCAAGAAATGCCTATGGACAAATCCTTGAAGTAAAACTAAAAGCAACCATTAGTCCATGGGGATTGTCAACAATTACCAAAATCACACATGGAAAAATAGGCTCTAACATTTGGAAGTATAAAAAAGTAAAAAAACAAGATAATGTGAAATCAAACAGAAAAAACGAGATTGTGGTCTATAGCGAGCTAGGCCCATCACTAGCTATAAGTGAGACATATGGGTGACCAAATAACATGCACCACTTCACGACTGTGTCCCGACCCACCACTAGTTTTTTTTAACATAATACAAACGCAAGAACTCATATGAACGCCCATACACTCATCCATATGAATGCACACACGCACATCCTACCTCTGTGAGCACCTGTGAGAGACTGAGCCAACATATCATCTTGAGATATACGATGTCACCGTAGGCACCTTGTCATCAACGAGAACGAGTGCTCCCAATGAATGCACATCACCGGAATTCCTGAAATAAATTCAAGAATAATACGAGCACCAGGATTTAAATACCAGTGTCTCCCTAACCGTTCAACCATAGGTTGGTTCGCGGCCCACCACTAGTTGAATTCGTTATGTGGGTTAGAATTTTGTGAGAGATATTAGCTGGTACTAGCATGTGTGTATGTGCAATGCACATTTGTATTAGGAAGATATTCTTCAAAAAAATTAGGAAGAAAATTAATTGCATGTTAATTAGCTTGGATATCAGTTTACCTTGGATTGTATAAACGTTGATATTTAGTACTTCCTCTCGCCGAAAGTACTAAATTAGATACATCCATTTAAGTGGCAAGTAATTCTAGACGAAGCGAGTATGATATTAATTGCATGTTAAACATGTTAAGTGCTTGCCATTGGAGCAATATAATTCGTTGGACTAACATGGTTTGATAATCGAGATTGGTTGGATCTCGCTCTTTGAGTCTTTTTACACTACAAGAAATATGCTAACTTGTGACCATCAATATTGGTCACCGAATGGTCATTGTTTTTTATTTACGACCTTTTTATAACAAAAACTGTTGGTCAAAAGTTGAGCATCTTTAATAGAAATTAACGACCTTTCTTATGGATTGGTCGTAGACATTTACGTCCAGAAAAAGGTCGTAGGTTCTACGACCAATCATTTTGGTCGTTAGAAGTCTGCCCACACCACGCCGGATCCAACGTGGCAAGCTGACCTAGGAAAATTACGACCAATTGGATTGGCCGTTGATAAGAATGAGCCCGGTCCAATTCGACACTTTAGTTGGGCAAGCCCAGCAATTTAGCCTTTTTACATTTTTTGCTCTCAATATTTTGCGAGCTTCATGGGCCAAGCCCAACATTATAACCTTTTTATTGTTGGGCCATGGTCTATTTGTCTAAACAATTTCATTTTATTTTTTAATTAAATGGGTCGCAGTTGTCAGGTTTTGCTAACTGGGTCCCATTTGTCATGTTCTGGTAAGTGGGTCCCATCTATCAGGCTCATATTCTTCATATTTCAACCAGCATTTAAATTGGCAGAGACAAAAAAGCACTATCAATGGCAACCAAATCAACTAGTACTTCAAATAAGAGCAACCTAATCATGTAATACAATGGCAATCACAGTAATGAGCTCAGCTCTACAAGTGTAATACAATACTTCTTTACAAGCTCTACAATCTCCTTCCATAAGGATCAAAAACTAGGCACCTGCTACTGGCATGAACAACATGACGGACTCGCTGCATGACCATAGTCAGGGCTGGGAACAAAAAAAACAATAACATGTTGCACGACCATAGTTCAAGGAACAACATGTCGATTCACTTGACAACCATAGTCAGGGCTAGAAACAAACAAAATAGCAAATTGGCTTTCTCTGTCACCCTCTTACATGAATCAGAGAAGAATCAGAAAAACTGGGGCAAATATATTATGAACAGACCATTCAAGAAAAGGACATTTATTCTACCTTCACCTATAAGATAACATCGAAGGCAGTTATAAAAGTGCTAATAGGAGCTGTCTGGAAAGCTGTGTAACATAATATTACAGGAACAGAAGTAGGAATGCATCAAAACCACTATATATATATATTAAATGTAACTTTCATTCTTACAAAGGTTAAGAAACATAGGTATGCGGTCATGACAAGTAAAGGAAACAAACAAATGCTGAACTAGTTAATGGACACACAGTGGGAGATGGGATTTGCTACAATGTAAAAAAAAGATATCTATAATGATGTACACATACATAATCTGCATAATCAAAGAGAAGCATGGCAAAATCGATAGAGAATGGAAAGCTTCAGGAGGTGCTCCAGTATTTGTTGTACACCTCCATGTATCGGGCCCGTTCAAGTTAATCGCTCGATCGAAATGTTAGGGGTAGAGAGTTGCGCTCTAGAGGAGATGACAGGTGCGCTGGAGTATATATAAATATACGGCTAGCTACAACACCTCCTAAACCTCCTGAGATATAAATTCTGGAGTATAATTAGTCCAACCTAAACTCGGACCCAAAAAACAAAACTTTATATTACTTGAACTTTGACATGGACGTGGACTAGTACTCGTACATGGTTGGCTGCAACTTCTAGGCAGATGGTACAAGAAAAAAAACTAGGGAACAAAATTCAGGTGAGAATAGCAAAAAATATCTTGTTACATAATTTGACTAGTTTGCTCACAAAAAGGACACCTAGAAGCCGCAATAAAACACTTCCAGGTACCGTATTTTCTAAGAGCTGAGAATAGCAAATCAAGGTCTACCCAAAGAGCAATCCAACTACCGTTCTTGTATTGAACAAAATTAAGGCACGCATATGTATAAGCATATGATCAAGGCTAGCTATGAGCAAACTGCAGATAGATGATATACTTTTAGTTATAGATAGACGACAGTCCAACCATTTGACCAGAGTCACATAGAGATCAACCAAAGCATGTATGCATGTAGTCCAAGTTGTTTCTGCCTCGTCTCCGTTGCTGCATCTCCGGCTCTACGTGGAAGCCAAACAATCATGTGAGCAACACCACAAAGAATTATTCATGGATGCATATATAGATAGATTTGTGGGGGCGAGGTCTACTAGCACCGTGTAAGTGCATCAATAAGCAAATAAAATGCGGGTGTTTTCACGGGCCGAGGTGCTGGAAACTGGTTGATGGGGACGGGACAGTTTTACCTTGACGCGGGTGCCCTCGGCGGCGAAGCCGAGTGTGGCGGAGAGGACGCCGAGGAAGCCGACCATCCGCGCACCACCATCACCTTCCTCTCCATCCCTCCATCCCACTAGCTAAGCCTCCCCACCAACAATCTCGCAAGCCAAGCCTGCCTGATTTGCCAACCACCGCCTTCTTCATTCTCCCTGATCCCGGAGACGGCGGCGGCGGCCTTGGCCTCCTAGAAGCCCCGCGACACGCAGCTGCGCCACATCTCGCAGATCAGGGCGGTCCTTGGCACGCACACGCGTGTAGGGTTCGGCTCGGGCGCGCGGGTGGGAAGAAGCACGTAATAGGAGAGGAGCGGAGCAAGGGTATCCATGTCGTGTTCTTGGCACCATCTATACCCATCGAAGGTCGCCTGGATCGGGGCACCGTTGCTGGAGGTGACGAGAGGGGGTTGTGTGGGAGAGAGATGGGGACGAGGGAAGAGGAGTATGTGGCTGTGTGTTAGGATATGCAGGTTGCAGGGTGAGAGGGTGAGGGGGTGGGGTGTCTCGATCGGATCTGGAGAGAGTGAGAGACTGAAAGGGTGGGTGGGTAGTTAGGGTTTGGTTTCTCGGGAGATGCTCCACCGTTGGATGGGCGCGTGATGAATGGCTCAGATCGCGTGTGGTGGGGTGACCCGCGTGGACGAGTTTCCTCGCGTTTCTTTGGCTGGTTGGCTCTTTTTATCCTCCGTGAGATCCTTTGATGGTCATGTATCTAAAAATTGGACCTAGATCTCTGGACTTTTTCAAATAAACTACCAAATATATGTTGCAAAAATTTAACTGCACCATTTTAAAATACCAGACCACATTCTATGACGAATGCTAGACATCAGTCGGCTGTTCTTTCCTAAAGGTAAACCTCCAACCCAATTGTCTCATTCACACACAGGTAGACATTTGGTTACAAGTGTGCAATGCATCTTCCTTCTCTTCCTTTCATCTACATCCAATACGGTGCATGTTGGAATGACAAACAATATTGCCTAAGGAAGTTTTCATTTTCTTTGGATGAATATTTCATTTTTCATTTTTCAGTGTCCAAAATGAGTTTTTCATGAAGGACCTACCATATATATGTTACAAAATTGGATAAAATCAATTTTCTGGAATATTAGGACATATTTAATGTACATTTGAGAAAATGGTTGGGTGTCAAAAGATTTTATCCACCTCTCATGAAAAAGACAAATTTCCGCGGATTCAGGTGGAAGCGGGTCAAATTTGAACTATAACTGCCTTATAGTTTGCTCTTTATTTTCTCAAAAAATCATTTTTTGGTACACAAGTATCCATTTAAACAGAGAAACACCAAATTTTTTCCAATATTCAACAACTAGCTAGGAACGGTCATAACCACCGTTTTCACCGCATTTCGAAATGGGCATGAAAAATTCAAAAAATCAAAAAAATATATAAAACCTTCGCATTGTGTAATTATAAGGGACAAAGTTACGAGGTAAAATAATAAACTTGTAATACGACAATTATTTAAAAAAATGTTCTTAGAAATGAGCAATCATGTGTGAAGATTCATGTCTTTCAAGCCAAATGATCAATCTTATGCCCATATTCATGGAATAGTTTTTTCAAATGATCTAATATTGTTCAAAAGGTTGCATTTTGTAATGGCAAACAATGTTTCCTAAGGAATTTTTCATTTTCTTTGGACAAAAAATTCATTTTCCATTTTTCGAGTGCCCAAAATGAGTTTTTTTGTGAAGGACATACCATATATTTGTTGCAAAATTAGACCAAATCATTTTTTAAAAATACTAGGCTATATTTAATGTACAATTGACCAAATGTTTGAGTGTCAAAAGCTTTTATACACCTCCTGTGAAAAAGACAAATTTTCGTCGATTCAGGTGAAAGCACATCAAATTTGAACTCCGGCTGCCTAATCGTTTGCTCTTTATTTTTTCCAAAAAAATTCTATGTACATCAGTATCTATTTAATCATAGAACATCAAAAAATTTCCAAGATTCAACCACTAGCTAGGAACGGTCATGCCCGCCGTTTTGACCGCATTTTGAAATTGGCATGAAAAATTCAAAAAAAATGGAAAACCATCGCATTGTCCATTATATGTGACCAAGTTACCAAGAAAAATAATAAACTTTCAATACAGTAATTATTTTTTAAAAATGTTTTCAAAATGAGCTATCATGTGTGAAGATTCATGGCTTTCAAGCCAAATGATGAATCTTATGGCCACATTAATGACATAGTTTGCTCAAATGATCTCATATTGTGCAAAAGGGTGCATATTGGAATGGCAAACAATGTTGCCTAAGGAACTTTTCATTTTCTTCGAACGAAAATTCATTTTCCATTTTTTGAGTGCTCAAAATGAGTTTTTTTTGTGAAGGACATACCATATATATTGTTGCAAAATTGGAACGAATCATTTTACTAAATATTACTACATATATAATGTATAGTGGACAAAATGGTTGGGTGGAAAATGCTTTTATCCATCTCTCATGAAAAAGATAAATTTCCCCCGATTTAGTAGGAAGCGGGTCAAATTTGAACTACAACTGCTTTATAGTTTCCTCATGATTTTTCCAAAAATAATTTCTTGGTACATAATTATCTATTTAATCAGATATACATGGTTTGGTGGTGAGACATTGAGGTTTGGACGACGGACGATGGCCCTAACTCCAAAGCACGCAAACTGGCATGCCAGCCACGCTATCACCGCATGACCTTGGTGTTGCCACACGTTTTGGGAGGTATAGGCATGTCCGATGGATTGGGAACTCCCCCGGTATGTGCTAGGAAGAAAAATACAATAGAAGAATCTCACGAGGAGGCTGAACTAAGCTCAAACATGAATTAGCAGCCAAGTGTTTGATTAGCGGTGAGGGAAATGAACATGGCCAATGGGCCTAATTTTTGTCTTAGGATGATCCTCTACTAATGAGATTGTCTTGGTAAAATTTTCAATCAAATGGAGGAGCCTAGGTGGCACTTGCTTTGCAAAGTACCACACTGGATATAAATATGAATGTTGAATCTGGGCTCAAATAAGTGAATGTATTGATCTGAAATTTGGTGGATGAGAGTCATTTAGGCATAGGAAGGAACTTTACAAGTTTCATACCATTTGGATAAATATAAATGGTACTTCCTTCACAATGCTCTTATATGGACAGAAAATAGAAATTGATGATGGACCCACATAGTTGATTGGATTGAGCTAAAATTTGGAGGACGATGATAATCTGTGCATATGAAGGAACTGTAAAAATTGCATACCATTTCGATAAATAAAAGTTGTACTTCCTTCACAATGCTCTTCTGTGGGCAGAAAATAGAAATTGATGCTGGTCCCCTATGGATGACTGGATTGAGCTGAAATTTGGAGGAGGATGATAATTTGAGCATATGAAGTAACTATACAAATTGCATACCATTGGTATAAATACAAATGGTACTTCCTTCAGAGTGCTCTCCATTGAACAGAGAATTAGGAAAAATATTGAGGAAGTTTTTCTATATTAAAATCAGATAAAATTTGGTGTCGGCAGATTCTATGGGCAAGGACATGTCGTGATAAATGTTCAGCAATTTTAAAGCAATATAAAATATAGTTGCTTCACAAATGGAAAATAATACGAGAAACAAAATTGGACAGTGAGATAACATGGTTTATTAGATGGGGATCAAATTTTGTGGAGAGCTATTATATGAGCATATAGAATATGTGGAAAAAATTTAGGGCATTAGGAGATGCCTAGCTAGTACTTACTTCACAAAGCTTCTAGTTGAATGGAAACTTTGGAAATTTGCCGAGGAAGATTTAATAGACAAATGGAGCTGAATTTTGTCATGGGGCAATTATTTGGATAGAAAAGAGTGCCCAAAAATTTTGAGGGCAATCCAATAAATATAAATATCACTTCCTTCACAAAGTGCTTTTTCAAACATAATAAGAAAATGAACATTCCTGAATTATTTTTGAACTAGACAAGGAAGGGTCTTTACATATTTGAGGAATATACGATCCAAATGTAGGCTCCTTCACAACCTAGGGCAACAATTAACACATGGACATGACACATAGGCAAAACTGATGAGGTGGCGCCTAGTCGTAGCAATGCACCACTGTTTACAAGTCTATTACCATCTATATTGGTCGTTATCAGCTAGAAATAAGGCAACATTCAGTGCTGTTTGCTTTATGACCATTTCGTATAAGGAAATTGCGACCTTTGTGACCAAAATGGTCGTTATGGTTTAGCGTTTGGAGCCCTCGAACAACTTACGACCAATTGGTTTCAAATGATCATAGTTTTACGACCATTTCTTCTAGGGTCACTTAGAGAAGGTCACAACTTGACATATTTCTTGTAGTGTTATATTGGTATAGAATATAGAGGTATAGATAAAAAATTCCAATCCCCTTTTTATTAAAATCTAGAGTGTATTGTTTTAGTATCTATGTATATGAATAAAAATGTGCATTGTTGTAAACACAAACATCCACTTATATTAACATAAATGTTCATGTATTTCAAAAAAGAATGTTCAAATTTTTTAAAAGAGGTTCATGTTTTTCAAAATGGAGAAATGCACACCTGTGAAAAAATATAGTTCGTGCATGTTGTATTTTACTACTTTTATGTTTAATTTGGATATTCATGTATTTACCACCAAAATATATATCAAAAATAAATAAAATGGAAAATTAAATTTTAATATAAAACACAACCAAAAACAATATGATAAGATTAGTGGAAGAAATGGTCATCTATCTCAGAAACATTAATCATGTTTATAACAAAAATATATATAATAGAAAGCAGTTACTAATTGAAATGATTCAAATAAAGGAATATAAAAGTAAAAAAGAACTAGAATAATAAAAGAAACAAAGAAGAGGAATCCACTTTTTCCCATAGGAGTTCTCAAAAATGACGAATCCACTTTTTCCCATAGGTTTTAGTTTGTGACACATTTTGGAGGTGGGTTTTTGACTCATAGGTGTAGATACACTTATGATGAAACAAATGTAAAACACTTTTAAAATGTTAAAAATTCTAAGAAATAATTTCGCGTGTACATCTCGACATTCTATATTCGTACACAAAATTCCGAAAGAAAAAACATTTTTTGTGGTATGTATAAAAATACAAGAAAAAAATTTCTCGTTAATAGTTATAATAAGCATCAAAAATTGCATTTTTTACACAAGTCACAAAAAATGTCCTTTTCACTAAAACTTTGTGCATGAACATATATTGTCCGGATGTACATGTGAGTTTTTTTCTCGATTTTTCTAACATTTAAATTGTGTATTTAGACCAGGGATGCATCTACAGCTATTTCTCACACATTTTACAATATTTAGGCGGTATTTAGACGAGGGCCACTAGGACCGGGGTGATATCCGGTGATCCCTAGAGGAACAACATACACATCGGTAAGATGGTTCCATCCTTTCATTCTAGTTGTGCTTATATTCCATATGAAGCAACATATAAAACCACGGTGTTGATCCGTCTACATAAATAGCTATCAATGCTCCCACACACCCCTAACTCGTGTTGGACGGATAGGGTGATTGATTTTGATTTGGATAGAGTTAGGGATGTAGTATGAATTAATAGGCTCTCCCACACACCCCATCTGTTGTGTGGGGATTGAGTTGCATGCATGAATATGCCACATATCTAAAATCTGACTCGGTTAGCCACAATGATTTGGAAGCATGCCTACCTAACAGAAAGGGGCAAACCTCTAAAAGGTAAAATGTTTGGCAGATTTTGTTAAATATTGTATCTCGAGGAATTTCTACTGAATAGGGTTTACAATGCCACAAACTTAAAGTTAGGATGAAAAGTTGAATTCACTTTAGCAAATTTGTGACAACAATTGACATCACAATCTGTATGTAAATATGTTACTTGTCCGATCAACTCAAAGTAAAATCTGGAACTCCTAGTAATTGTGACACCAAACTTTATTTTCCGTGCATATGTAACATCATCACAACATGTCAAACTCATCATGCAACAAAACATATGGATATCTAAGAAAATCCACATTTGTTGAACCAAAAGCAGTGAAAGATGGGTGGCTACACATCCACATGAGAAAATACCACAACCAAATGCGATAACAACACAATCAATGATGAAAAACACATTCACAACATATATTCAACTTTTGGCAACAAATGTTCAGATTGTTTGCAACATGTTGATCATGTGTATGCAACAAAAAGTACATACGTTTGCAGCAAGCCGAAATAACATGCACAACATTGAAAATTACATATCCCACTAACTTTTCACCACCAACATTTGAGGCAAAGGCCTCTGTTGATTTGGGAACACCATAGACTTATTAATATCAACAAAGCCTTGTCAGATATGGATCAACCAAACCTGGGTCCAGTCTATCATGATGATTTATTTTTGGAGCTCGGGGTGCAAGAGCACGAACTCATCCATATCGCTGGGGGATATTGCATGTGAGAAGGAGATGCTATGAAGAGGTAGAACCACTTTGGAGGAGGAGAAGCTTGTAAAGAGAAGCTTTGGGGTAGGCATTGCATGCAAGAGGAGTTCGTAAGACTAGAGGAGAGAAGATAAATTTCAATATAATTTAAATCAAATCAAACAATACATTGATATGCATTATGCACCTTGGGTATTTCAAATACTTAGAAGCTAAATTAAATGTGGACATGGTGTGGATAAGAGATCAATGGTGGTGTAGGCGTGTGTGCGCACACATAAAGACATATGTTATTTAACTATTAATAGATATAGTTTGACATTTTTTACTGTAACGTAATTTACAACAACAACAACAACCAAGCCTTTCAGTCCTAAACAAGTTGGGGTAGGCTAGAGTTGAAACCCATAAGATCTCGAAACCAAACTGTAACATAATTTATTTATATATTTTTTGCTTTAGAGTATGTAAGTATACATCTTTAACCGACTTTATATTTTTTATAGTCTCATTGGTATTTATGTAAGCTTTATTTGGATTTTTAGCTTTACAATAAAGAAAAGTCCATCATCACACAAAGTCATGACACGCTAGGCAAAATTATTGTGCCACATAAACCTACTATTTGATCAACTCCACATGCTCCATATTATCTCATAAAATCCATGCATATTTATGACATATTCGCCGTCATAATGTTTTCTCACTAATTGACATATTTCGATGAGCACCACTGAATGGTGTGCGGAGGTGGATGAGTGGAGAGCGAGATGCTTAGAAATGCTTTAGGGTATCTCCAATGCTAGCCCATCAAATTTCTCTCGCATCCGTTTGTGGAAAGGAGGATCAGTCTATGGTCGCCAATGTGGGAGCCACCCATTCAACGCTATCCTCATACATTCAAACATGGTTCAAAATAACATTCGGAAATCATGCAAACACGACGAATTTCATTAAATTTCGGACATAATTTACATAGAGTGGTCGATATTTTTACCACTTAACTAAAAACTATAAGAAAAATCCTAAACCCTATTATGAACGACCAGCTCGTATGCGTGGCTGCCCTGCCGTGCCGCATCGGTATCGCCGTTCGTGCCATAGTTGCTACCACCGTCATCGTCGTTGTCCCTCGAATGACAGAAGGGCGCTGAAGGGCCGTGATAGCTTTATCCGACGGTTGCCTGGTGTTTGCGGGGAGGCGCTTTGCCCCCTCCTTCAAGGTGTAGAGGGCCACCGCAGCCAGAGTCGACAGCGCCCGCACAGCTCTGACGGCGGCCTTGCCCTTTCTGGGGCTGGTTGAAGAGTCGGTAAGAGAACACTGTCGCCGATCTTGGTGAGGTTGCTTTCAAGGTGTAGGTGGCAACGAACAACCATCTCCACGGTGGTGAAGGAGCACTCAAGGGCCCTTGCGGCAGCTAGGTTCGGGTCGTCGCAGACCCATTTCGGCATCACGTTGGACTTGTCGAATGTAGAGCGACGAGCGGTGTTGCGCCGGTCATATCACGCCTATTATCTGGTCGAGCGCTCCTCCTCGGACATGACAGCCCTCGAGTCCGAGGCACGACCATAACCGCCTGCTCCAATGTAGTGGAGGATGCGGCTATGCGCCTATATGATCACGGCCGACATCTCCTCCTTTATGGGGCGGCGGTTGTGGCATGGTGGTGATGATGGGACGTTAGTGCTGGCATCCTGGTTGTGTAGCAGAGGCACGCGGGCTCGTCCTTGATGCCACCTCTGGTGTGGAGGTTACGGTTGCACGACGCGGACGCGGGTTAGTCCTTGACCCGCCCGAGTGGGAATGCCAACTCGCTCCGATGTGGAGGTCCTGCACGTGCTTCGTGTATGGTGACTCCTCCTTGACGCGCAACGACAATGGTGGTGCTGACGCATCTGATGGTGCAGGCGCTCCATCAGGATCTCCATCTGACGGACAAATTCTTCGCCCGTTAGAGCGGCCTCCACGAGGAGACGGCGTCATTATTGTGTTTGTTGGTCCTCCTTGTCACCGGAGGAGACGGCGATCTTGTCCTTGTCGGAGGATCCCATTGCCATGGACGCCGAGAAACTGGAGAGCAAGGTGGTCACGCCAAAATTCGTCTGATGATGAGCTGGCATCGCCTCCACCAGCCAGCACGGAGAATCACGAGTGCAGCATCGCCGCTGGGCTCGGGGAGGATGAAGGGCTCGGGGGCGGGGATGGGGAGCGGGATGAGTGATACGTCTCCATCGTACCTACTTTTCCAAACTCTTTTGCCCTTGTTTTGGACTCTAATTTGCATGATTTGAATGGAACTAACCCGGACTGACGCTGTTTTCAGCAGAATTGCTATGGTGTTGTTTTTGTGCAGAAATGAAAGTTCTCGGAATGACCTGGAAACTTACGAGGATTTTTTGTGGAAAGAATCACCCGATAGACACGGATCCAGGAGCCCACGAGCCCAGGAGGTGCGGCCCCCCCTAGGGCGCGCCTGGCAGGCTCGTGGGGCCCACGTAGCTCCGCAGCCTCCAACTCCAACTCTATAAAGTCTCTCTCGCCCAGAAAAAATTAGGAGAGAAGAGTTAATCGTGTTTCACGATACGGAGCCGCCGCTACCACCTGTTCTTCCTTGGGAGGGCAGATCTGGAGTCCGTTCTGGGCTCCGGAGAGGGGAAATCGACGTCGTCGTCATCATCAACCATCCTCCATCGCCAATTCCATGATGCTCCCCATCGTTCGTGAGTAATCTCATCGTAGGCTTGCTGGACGGTGATGGGTTGGATGAGATCTATCATGTAATCGAGTTAGTTTTGATGGGGTTTGATCCCTAGTATCCACTATGTTCTAAGATTGATGTTGCTACAACTTTGCTATGCTTAATGCTTGTCACTAGGGCCCAAGTGCCATGATTTCAGATCTGAACCTATTATGTTTTCATCAATATATGTGTGTTCTTGATCCTATCTTGCAAGTTGTAGTCACCTACTATGTGTTATGACCCGGCAACCCCAGAGTGACAATAGCCGGAACCACTCCCGGAGATGACCATAGTATGAGGAGTTCATGTATTCACTATGTGCTAATGCTTTGTTCCGGTTCTCTATGAAAAGGAGACCTTAATATCCCTTAGTTTCCATTAGGACCCTGATACGTCTCAAACGTATCTATAATTTTTTATGGTTTCACGCTGTTATCTTGTTCTTTGGTTGTTTTATGTACCTTTTATATCTTTTTTGGGACTAACTTATTAATTCAGTGCCAAGTGCCAGTTCTTGTTTTTCCCGTGTTTTTGACTCTTTTCAGATTTGATTTTGGAAAGGAGTCCAAACGGAAGAAAAACCCCGAAATGATTTTTTCTCGAACGGAAGAAGACCAGGGGGATTTTGGGCCAAGCCAGGTGGGCTCCAGGGAGTCCAAGCCCCCACTCCGCCACCAGGGGGAGGCGGCGGTGGGTAGGCTTGTGGCCTCCCTGGCCGCCCCCTAACCTAGGTCTTTGGCCTATAAATTCCCAAATATTCCGCAAAAAATCAGGGGAGCCTCGAAAATACTTTTCCGCCGCCGCAAGCTTCCGTTACCGCGAGATCTCATCTGGAGACCCTTCCCGGCGCCCTGCCGGAGGGGACTTTGGAGTTGGAGGGCTTCTTCATCATCATCATCGCCCCTCCAATGACTCGTGAGTAGTTCACTTCAGACCTACGGGTCCGTAGTTAGTATCTAGATGGCTTCTTCTCTCTCTTGGATTCAATACAAAGTTCTCCATGATCTTCATGGAGATCTATCCGATGTAATCTTCTTTGGCGGTGTGTTTGTTGAGATCCGATGAATTGTGGATTTGTGATCAGATTATCTATGATATATATTTGAGTCTTTGCTGATTTCTTATATGCATGATTTGATATCCTTGTAAGTCTCTCCGAGTCTTGGGTTTTGTTTGGCCAACTAGATCTATGATTCTTGCAATGGGAGAAGTGCTTGGTTTTGGGTTCTGCCATGTGGTGACCTTTCTAAGTGACAGTAGGGGGAGCAAGGCACACATCAAGTAGTTGACATGAAGGGTAAAAAGATGGGGTTTTTATCATTGGTTTGAGATTATCCCTCTACATCATGTCATCTTGCTTAAGGCGTTACTCTGTTCTTATGGACTTAATACACTAGATGCATGCTGGATAGCGGTCGAAGTGTGGAGTAATAGTAGTAGATGCAGACAGTATCGGTCTACTTGTTTTGGGCGTGATGCCTATAGAAATAATCATTGCATAGATATCGTCACGACTTTGCGCGGTTCTATCAATTGCTCGACAGTTGTTCACCCTCCGTCTACTTGCTTTCATGAGAGAAGCCACTAGTAAACACTACGGCCCCCGGGTGTATTCACATCCATCGTTTACATCTCCGCTTTCACTTTGCTTTGTTACTTTGTTGCTTTCAGTTCTCACTTGGCAAACAGTCTATAAGGGATTGACAACCCCTTCATAGCGTTGGGAGCAAGTTTTTGTGTTTGTGCAGGATCTTGAGATACTCCTCCACTTGATTGATACCTTGGTTCTCAAACTGAGGGAAATACTTACCACCGCTACGCTACATCACCCTTTCCGCTTCGAGGGAACACCAACGCAAGGCTCCAAGGCCACGGGGGAAATCCTTTGCATACTTGCCTAGGAAGTCCCTTAAGGCGTAGCTGCAGCAGAAAGATCAAGCCAAGTATTCTCCCGTCGACGTGCCTATTTCTCGCGCCGTTGGAACGTCTTTTGTTGCAATAGCAGAAGTATTTCTGGCACCATTGCCAGGGATACACAACTCATATCAGAAGTATTTCTGGCGCCGTTGCCGGGGAGGAGATATCAAGATCTATCCAAGTAGGTCTCACAAACTCTTCTCTTGCATTTACTTTTGTTGCCAGTTGCCTCTCGTTTTCCTCTCCCCCACTTCACATTTGTCGTTTTCATTCGCCTTTCTCCTTCGCCGTTTTCTTTTGCCTTTTTGCTGTCTTCTTTTGCTCGTTTCACTCTCTCTTCCTGCTCGTTTGTGTGTGAGATAGTCCATCAATGGCTAGACCCACCACTCCAAACGACACCCTTGAAAATGAAGTTCTCAATTTCAGGCAGAATGAGGAAGAAAATTTGAAGGACGCTTGGTACAGGATTTGCAATGCTCAAAGTAGATCTACTCGTAAGCAATCCACTACCGTCCCCCTTCGCAGTTTCTATGTTGGAATTTCTCCTTCGAATAGGTATATCCTTGATACCATTGTAGGCGGGAACTTTTTGGGGAGCCATACTGTTGACTCGTATAGAGCTATCATTAATTTGGTAGGCTCACTCCCGCTCATGGTTAATGGAACTATCTTGACCTTGGGACACGTGATGCAAAGGCTTGACGCTATTGAAAACGAAATTGCCATAGTTGAACTTATTGACGGTTTGGATAGAAAGATCCACAATCAAATTTCTCAGTACGGATCCAAAGTGGGAAATTTTTTGAAAAATTTAAAGGAGAAGGAACTTATAGTTAATGATTCTTCTAGAATTGGCAAATTAGAAGATGTCATAACCAACTTGGGTTCCGCTTTTGCCGCTGTGCAAAATACTCCAAATCTTACTCTAAAAAAGACCGTCAAGCCTGTTTTTGTTCATAAAGCTAGTGGTGAGTCATCTAATAAAGACGAAAACCTTAAGATGATAAATGATCACACTACCTATGGTTTGAGCACCAAAGATGACTATACGTGATTTCATCACCGTTCGCCTAGCTAAGGGCGTTAAACAAAAGCGCTTGTTGGGAGGCAACCCAACGAATCTATCTTTTTTATTTCTGTTTTGTGTTTTCCACACTTTCATAATTCTGTTATGATTGTGTTTTTGTGTTTCTTTTTGCGTTTGTGCCAAGCAAAACCGTTATGATTAGTCTTGGGGATGACCGTTTGGTCATGCTGGAAAAGACAGAAACTTTCTGCTCACGAAAAGAATTTTCATTTTTTTTGTAAGAGCTTTTGAGTTGATTCTTTTTGCTGGTCATTTCTACGCAAATTCTTCAGACTGTCATAATGTTTCAGAATTTGTGAAGTACCAGAGGTATACGAAATATACATATTGCTACAGACTGGTCTGCTGTTAACAGATTCTGTTTTTGTTGTGTTGGTTGCTTATTTTGATGAAACTATGGATAGTATCGGGGGGTATTAGCCATGGAAGATTGTAAGTACAGTAACCCAACATCAGCAGAAGTAGAATTTATGTTTGCTACAGTACTTAAGGAAGTGGTGGTTTCCTTTCTTGTACTAATATTATCACGAGCTTCTGTTTAAGTTTCGTGTTGTGAAGTTTTCAAGTTTTGGGTGAAGTTCTTATGGACAAAAAGATAAAGAGTGGCAAGAGCTCAAGCTTGGGGATGCCCAAGGCACCCCAAGAGATTCAAGGATGCCGTAAAAGCCTAAGCTTGGGGATGCCCCGGGAAGGCATCCCCTCTCTCGTCTTCAATCCATCGGTAACGTTACTTGGGGCTATATTTTTATTCACCACATGTTATGTGTTTTTGCCTGGAGCGTCTTGTATCGTAGGAGTCTTTTATTTTTTTTGTGTCACAATCATCCTTGTTGCACACCTAGAGAGAGAGACATGCACACATCGTGATTTTGTCGAGCTTCACTTATATCTTTTGGTAGACAATTCAGCTCACATGTGCTTCACTTATATCTTTTGAGCTAGATACTTTTGCTCTGTGTTCTTCACTTATATCTTTTAGAGCACAGCGGTGCGTGGCTTGGTAGTTGATCTATGCTTTGAAAGTAGTCTCAAAAGGGGTAGTTATCCAAAGGGATACGAAAACTTCCACCTTCATGTGCATTGAATAGTTAGAGAAGTTTGATTCATCTCAATTAGTTTTGAGTTGTGGTTATGGTAATATTGAAGTCATGCTAGTAAGGTGTTGTGGATCTAGAAATACTTGTGTTGAAGTTAGTGATTCCCGTAGCATGCACGTATGGTGAACCGCTATGTGATGAAATCTGAGCATGATTAGTATATTGATTGTCATCCTTTGCGTGGCGGTCGGGATCGCGCGATGGTTTATACCTACTAACCCTTCCCCTAGGAGTATGCGTTGAATGCTTTGTTTCAATTACTAATAAAACTTTTGCAACAAGTATATGAGTTCTTCATGACTAATGTTGAGTCCATGGTTTAGATGCACTTTCACCTTCCACCATCACTATCTTCTTAGTGGCGTGCAACCTTCGTCGGTGAACAAAACCCACCATTAGCCTCCCTCAAAACAGCCACCAGACCTACCTACTATGGCTTTTTCAAAGTCATTCCGAGATATATTGCCATGCAACTACCACCATGACATGTGCCACCACGTCTACATTGCCATTGCATGATCGTAAGATAGCTAGCATGATGTTTCCATTGATGTCTATGCCATGCTAGATCATTGCCACCGTACACTACCGAAGGCATTCCATATAGAGTCATCGTTACTCTAAGTTTTGAGTTGAAAGTGTGATGATCATCATTAATGGAGCATTGTCCCATGTGAGAAAATAAAAGAGGCCAAAGAAGCCCACCAAAATAAAAAAAAGAGGCCAAAGAGCCCACCAAAATAAAAAAAAATGAGAGAAAAAGAGAGAAGGGACAATGCTACCACTTTTTCCACACTTGTGCATATTAAGCACCATGATCTTCATGATTGAGAGTCTCTCGTTTTGTCACCACCATATAGCTAGTGGGAAATTTTCATTATATAACTTGGCTTGTATATTCCAATGATAGGCTTCCTCAAAATTGCCTTAGGTCTTTGTGAGCAAGCAAGTTGGATGCACACCCACTAGTTTTCTTTAAGAGCTTTCACATACTCATAGCTCTAGTGCATCAATTGTATGGCAATCCCTACTCATTCACATTGATATCTATTGATGAGCATCTCCATAGCTCATTGATATGCCTAGTTAATGTGACTATCTTCTCCTTTTTTTCTTGCAACCTCCACTACATTCCACACCATCTATAGTGCTATAACCATGGCTCACGCTCATGTATTGCATGAGAGTTGAAAAGGTTTGACAAAGTAAAGGTGTGAAACAATTACTTGGCCAATACCGGGGTTGTGCATGATTTAAATTCATTGTGCAATGATGATAGAGCATAACCAGACTATATGCTTTTGTAGGGATAACTTTCTTTTGGCCTTGTTATTTTGAAAGTTCATGATTACTATGCTAGTTTGCTTGAATTATTATTGTTTCCACATTAATAGCAAACTATTGTTTTGAATCTAATGGATCTGAACATTCACGTCACATAAGAGGAATTGCAAAGGACACCTATGCTAGGTAGCATGAAAGCATCAAAAATTCATTCTTATCACTTCCCTACTCGAGGACGAGCAGGAGTTAAGCTTGGGGATGCTTGATACGTCTCAAACATATCTATAATTTTTGATGGTTTCACGTTGTTATCTTGTCTTCTTTGGTTGTTTTATGTACCTTTTATATCTTTTTTGGGACTAACTAATTAATTCAGTGCCAAGTGCCAGTTCCTATTTTTTCCGTGTTTTTGACTCTTTTCAGATCTGATTTTGGAACGGAGTCCAAATGGAAGAAAAACCCCGAAATGATTTTTCCCGAACAGAAGAAGACCCGGGGGATTTTGGGCCAAGCCAGGTGGGCTCGAGGGAGCCCACAAGCCCCCACTCCGCCACCAGGGGGGATGCGGCGGTGGGCAGGCTTGTGGCCTCCCTGGCCGCCCCCTGACCTAGGTCTTTGGCCTATAAATTCCCAAATATTCTGCACAAAATCAGGGGAGCCTCGAAAATACTTTTCCGCTGCCGCAAGCTTCCGTTTCCGCGAGATCTCATTTGGAGACCCTTCCCGGCGCCCTGCCGGAGGGGACTTTGGAGTTGGAGGGCTTCATCATCCTCATCATCGCCCCTCCAATGACTCGTGAGTAGTTCACTTTAGACCTACGGGTCCGTAGTTAGTAGCTAGATGGATACTTCTCTCTCTTGGATGTTCAATACAAAGTTCTCCGTGATCTTCATGGAGATCTATCCGATGTAATATTCTTTGGCGTTGTGTTTGTCGAGATCCGATGAATTGTGGATTTGTGATCAGATTATCTATGATATATATTTGAGTCTTTGCTGATTTCTTATATGCATGATTTGATATCCTTGTAAGTCTCTCCGAGTCTTGGGTTTTGTTTGGCCAACTACATCTATGATTCTTGGAATGGGAGAAGTGCTTGGTTTTGGGTTCTGCCATGTGGTGACCTTTCCCAGTGACAGTAGGGGCAGCAAGGCACACATCAAGTAGTTGCCATCAAGGGTAAAAAGATGGGGTTTTTATCATTGGTTTGAGATTATCCCTCTACATCATGTCATCTTGCTTAAGACGTTACTCTATTCTGATGGACTTAATACACTAGATGCATGCTGGATAGCGGTCGACGTGTGGAATAATAGTAGTAGATGCTCACAGTATCGGTCTACTTGTTTTGGACGTGATGCCTGTAGAAATAATCATTGCATAGATATCGTCACGACTTTGCGGGGTTCTATCAATTGCTCGACGGTAATTTGTTCACCCTCCGTCTACTTGCTTTCATGAGAGAAGCCACTAGTAAACACTACGACCCCCGGGTCTATTCACATCCATCGTTTACACCTCCGCTTTTACTTTGCTTTGTTACTTTGTTGTTTTCAGTTCTCACTTGGCAAACAATCTATAAGGGATTGACAACCCCTTCATAGCGTTGGGAGCAAGTTTTTGTGTTTGTGCAGGATCTTGAGATACTCCTCCACTGGATTGATACCTTGGTTCTCAAACTAAGGGAAATACTTACCACCGCTATGCTACATCACCCTTTCCGCTTCGAGGGGACACCAACGCAAGGCTCCAAGGCCACAGGGGAAATCCTTTGCATACTTTCCTAGGAAGTCCCTTAAGGCGTAGCCGTAGCAGAAAGATCAAGCCAAGTATTGTCCCATCGACGTGCCTATTTCTGGCGCCGTTGGAGGGTCTTTTGTTGCAGTAGCAGAAGTACTTCTGGCACCATTGCCAGGGATACACAGCTGATATCAGACCCCGCTGCCACGGGAGGGATGGACAAAAGATGTCATGCAATTTCTTTTCCATAAGCACGTATGATTAAATACGGAATACATGCCAACATTACATTGACGAACTGGAGCTAGTTGCATATCACCCTATGTTATAGTTGTTACATGATGAATGTCATGTGATACGTCTCCATCGTATCTACTTTTCCAAACTCTTTTGCCCTTGTTTTGGACTCTAATTTGCATGATTTGAATGGAACTAACCTGGACTGACGTTGTTTTCAGCAGAATTGCCTTGGTGTTATTTTTGTGCAGAAATCAAAGTTCTCCAAACGTCCTGAAAATTTACGGAGATCATTTTTGGAAAATATGAAAAATATCTGCCCCAAGATCCACCTGAGGGGGTGGGCTAGTGGGCCACAAGCCCTGGCTCCGCCACCACCCCCTGGTGGCGGTGGGCAAGCTTGTGGGGCCCAGACAGCTCTGTCGCCCCCAACCTCAGGTCTATAAGTTCACTTTCGTCCCAGAAAAAAGAGAAGATTTTGTCGCGTTTGCGGTACGGAGGCGCCGCCACAACCTGTTCTTCATCTGGAGTCCGTTTTGGGCTCCGGAGAGGGGAAATCGTCGCCATCGTCATAATCAACCTTCTTCCCTCTCCAATTCCATGAAGCTCTTCGTCGTTCGTGAGTAATCTATTCGTAGGCTCGCTGGACGGTGATGAGTAGGATGAGATCTATCATGTAATTGAGTTAGTTTAGATGGGGATTGATCCCTAGTATCCACTATGTTCTGAGATTGATGTTGCTACTACTTTGCCATGCTTAATGCTTGTCACTAGGGCCCGAGTGCCATGATTTCAGATCTGAAATTATTATGTTGTCACCAATATATGTGTGTTTTAGATCTGATCTTGCAAGTTGTAGTTACCTACTATGTGTTATGATCTGGCAACCCCGGAGTGATAATAACCGGAACCACTCCCGGTGATGACCATAGTTTGAGGAGTTCATGTGTTCACCAAGTGCTAATGCGTTGGTCCGGTTCTTTATTAAAAGGAGAACCTCAATATCATGTAGTTTCCTTTTGGACCCCGCTGCCATGGGAGGGATGGACAATAGATGTCATGCAAGTTCTTTTCCCTAAGCACGTATGACGACACACGGAATGCATGCCTACATCACATTGACGAACGGGAGCTAGCCACATATCTCTCCGTGTTATAACTGTTGCATGATGAATATTATCCAAACACCGACCCATTGCCTACGAGTTTGTCCTACTGCTGCTGTTACTTGTCTTGCTCTGCTGCTACTGTTGCTACTACTGTCGCTTGCTACTGTTGCTACTTGCTATTGCTGTCACTACTGCTGTTCCTTGCCACTGTCGTTACTCGCTACTTTGCTGTTACTACTTTGCTTGCAGATACTAATCTTTCAGGTGTGGTTGAATCTGACAAATTCAGCTGCTAATACTCGAGAGTATTCTCTCACCTCCTGTTTGGCGATCAACAAATTTGTGTCGAATACACTACCATCGAAAACTGCTACGATCCCACGCGCTGGTGGGCCGTCAACAACATTCTTCTAGTTTTGATTGCCGGAGAGTGCTAGCAGCATTCTTCTAGTGTCGTTGCAAGGGAAGGTCTGCTGTTAGGGAGTCAGCATTTTTCTGGCGCCATTGCCGGGGAGGTATTGCTATATTCTCTGAGTCACTTGGGATTTCTATCTACTGATCACTATGAAGAATCTGAAGGATCCAAAGACCAAAGTCTTGCCCTCAACTACGAGGGGAGGTAAGGAATTGCCATCTAGCTCTGCACTTGATTCACCTTCAGTTATGAGTAAGTTTGCGAGATCACCTCCTGCTAGAATCTTGATATGTCGCCTGTGCTTGATGATCCTTATGATGCTACTGCTAGAGATGCTATGATTGATACTATGCCTGATGATGCTATGCTTGATATTATGCCTGATGATACTATGCTTGATGTTATGCCTGATACTGCTAGAGATGCTATGCCTGATACTGCTTTGCCTGATATTGCTAGAGATGCTATGCCTGATATTGCTAGAGATGCTATGCCTGATGATGCTATGCTTGATACTGCTAGAGATACTACTTTGCCTGATGTTCCACTAGGGGTATTCCTTGATGCTCATATTGCTAGAGTTACTGGCAATGCTCGTGATGCTTCTGAAACTGTCCACACTATTGAGTTAGAACCTGCTTTTGCTCCTCTTAGATCTAGCTCTCCTAGATATGAATTGCCTGATATATCTGAGGGTTACGTTATGGAGGGAGAGATAGCTCAGGATTTTCTTGTGTGTAAGGATGCCTATGACGCTGAGAAATTACTTGTCAAGTGGAAGGAAAAATCTTTGAAAGCTAGGATGAAATACGACCCGAAGTTTGCCACTTCACCTATCTTTATCACCGATAAGGATTATGAATTCTCTGTCGATCCTAAGATAATCTCTCTAGTCGAATCTGATCCTTTTCACGGTTATGAATCTCAGACGGTCGTAGCCCATCTTGCCAAACTACATGATATAGCCACCCTTTTCACTAATGAGGAGAAGATCCGTCACTACTATATCCTTAAGTTGTTTCCTTTCTCTCTAAAGGATGACGCTAAAGCCTGGTTCACCTCTCTTGCTCCTAGATGTGTGAGTAGTCCCCAGGATATGGTCTATTACTTCTGTGAGAAATATTTCCCTGTCCATAAGAAGCAAGCTGCCTTGCAGGAAATATACAACTTTGCTCAACTCCAAGAAGAGAGTCTCCCACAAGCTTGAGGGAGGCTCGTCCAACTACAAAATGCTTTGCCTGATCACCCTCTTAAGAAGAACGAGGTACTTGATATCCTCTATAACGGACTTACCGATGCTTCTAGAGACCACCTAGATAGTTGTGCCGGTTGTGTTTTTAGGGAACGAACTG
Source organism: Hordeum vulgare subsp. vulgare (assembly GCF_904849725.1). Lineage (NCBI taxonomy): Eukaryota > Viridiplantae > Streptophyta > Magnoliopsida > Poales > Poaceae > Hordeum > Hordeum vulgare. Next base: position 594,509,107 of record NC_058519.1, on the reverse strand, counting down.
TAGAACAAGCTGAGACCCTACTGAATAACATCTCGATCAACGATAATGCTTGGACTATTCCCGAACCACCTCCTAAGCCAACTCCGAAGAAAAGAGGTATTCTATTCCTCAGTCCCGAAGATATGCAAGAAGCCAAGAAATCTATGCAAGAGAAAGGCATTAGATCTGAACATGTCAAAAATCTACCACCTATCGAAGAGATCCATGGTCTCGATAACCCGATACAGGTAGTAGAAGTGAATTCTCTGCATAGGTTTGATGAGAGTGATATTCCTTTTGATAAACCTGCTAGCCTATGCTTTGATGAATTTGACAACTTTGTTGCCAAAAAACAGAGTTTCAATGATTATGTTAGCAGACATTTGGAACAAAGTACTCGTATGCTTAGCCATTTAAGTGCTTGTGTAGACAGAAATGTCAATGATCTGAAGCTTCTGAGTAAACATGCCTCTATGATTACTACTCAGGTAGAACAAGTACTTAAAGCTCAAAATGACCTGCTCAATGAATTAAATGACAACTCTGTCAGAGTCATTACTAGAGGAGGCAAAATGACTCAGGAACCTTTGTATTCTGAAGGTCATCCTAAGAGAATTGATCAAGATTCTCAAGGAATCAATGCTGATACACCTAGTCATCCTAAGGAGAAGATGAAGGATGATGGAAACCTACATGCCAGTTCACCAAATATTGTCACACCTGAAGAACCTAATGATATTTCTGTGTCTGATGCAGAAACACAATCTGGTGATGATCATGAACCTGGTGACAATATGGACAGTGATGTTCATAATAATGCTCAACCCAGCAATGATGAGGATGTGGAGATTGAACCGACGGTTAATCCTGATAACCCACAACCTAAGAGATACGATAAGAATGACTTCACTGCTAGGAAGCATGGTAAAGAAAGGGAGCCATGGGTTCAGAGATCTATGCCCTTTCCTCCTAAGCCATCCAAGAAAAAGGATGATGAGGATTTTGAGAGCTTCGTTGAGATGATAAGACCCATCTTTCTGCACATGTTGTTAACTGATATGCTCAAAATGTGTCTGTATGCCAAGTACATGAAAGATATCGTGACTAATAAACGGAAGATACTGGATCTTGAGATCTCCACCATGCTTGCCAACTACACTTTCAAAGGTGGAACTCCTAAGAAACTTGGTGATCCCGGAGTCCCCACTATACCTTGCTCCATTAAAGGAAACTACGTAAGAACTGCCTTATGTGACCTTGGAGCCGGTGTTAGTGTTATGCCGCTCTCTCTTTATCATAGACTTGAGTTGGATAAGTTGACACCCACTGAAATTTCTCTGCAAATGGCCGACAAATCAACTGCTTTCCCTATCAGCATTTGCGAGGATGTGCGTGTTGTGGTTGCTAATACCACTATCTTAACAGACTTTGTTATCTTGGATATTCCCGAGGACGATGCCATGGCTATCATCCTCGGAAGACCCCTTTTAAACACAGCAGGGGCTGTTATAGATTGCAACAAAGGCAATGTCACTTTCCATGTCAACGGTAATGAGCACACAGTGCACTTTCCGAAGAAACGATATCGAGTACATTGCATCAATGCTATCGAAAAGACTTCATCGATTCTTATAGGGAGCTTTGAATGCCCTATTCCTCGTGTCAAGATGAAGTATGATTTGCTTGTTGGGGAGATACATATCCCCATTGAGGTGACTTAGTGGCTATTCGAAAATTCTCCGTTCTCTCTTGCGATTCGAGAAGGTTTTGTCATAAGGATTTGATCAACCCCATTGACGGATTTCTTTCGATGACCATGAAACGGATGAATCAAAGAGTCACATACCTCTGTTTTAAGCTTTCATTTTCTGTTGCTCAGAAGAAAAATGATAGAATTAGTTTAGTGTTTCCTGTTTTCTGTTTTAGCTTCCCGGAGAAAAATACCTCAAAAATAAAAGTTCTCCGATGGTCCCGAAAATTTAGTATAATTTTTTCTGGATTTTTGAAAATTACTGGGCCTGAGAGCTGGCCTTGGGGTCAGACCAGTGGGCCACAAGCCCTGCCACCGCCACCCCCTTGGTGGAGGAGGGCAAGCTTGTGGGGCCCACAGGGACCCCCTCCACTCATTCCAGCTCCCAGCCTCTTCTTCCACCTCTAGAAAAAATTGTTTCGCAGCTCAAACCCGTGTTCTTGCTCATTCGGTTGTGATTTTCGATCTCCTTGCTCAAAGCACCATTCTCCGAACCATTTTGGGGAAATTACTCCTTGGTAAGTGACTCCTCCATTGGTCCAATTAGTTTTTGCTCTAGTGCTTTATTCTTCGCGAATTCTTGCTACCTTGGTGACCCTGTTCTTGAGCTAGAAATGTTGATTTTAGCTGCTCCCAAGTAGTTTTAGCGCGTGATACGGTCTCTAGTCACTAGTAGGAGTAGTTGCTACAAGTTGGGTTAATCTTTATTCACCTTTCTTTCGAAGTCTCTAAAAATTTCAGAATTTTTCAGAGCTAGAAAAAGGAAAAGATGAGGAGGTTCTTGAGAGGCTCTTCAAGCCGTAACCCCAAAGAGGATGAGAAGAACCATCCCAAGTACGTAGTCCCTCGAGTCACAGAAGTTCGAGCGTGCGAGTGACCAAGTGATGAATTCTTGCGCGCCGCTGGGCTTTATGAAGACTTTTATTACTTGGTGGAGAACGCAGGTCTTACTGCGTTCGTTGAAGATAAGTGCTCACAATACCTCCTCCTCACCAATATATTCGTTCAAAGTTTCAACTTTTATCCGAGGAAGAATCCTCCCATGGTTGAGTTCATGATATACCACATCCCCCAGTGCATGACACTACAAGATTTTTGCAATGTATGCAAATTACCTTATGTTGGGGATATCCGTGACCCTCGTCCACGGGACTTGGAGGATTTCATTGGTTCTATTGCTGTTGGAGAGGAGAGAGGAGTGTCTCGCGCTAGAATTGCTAGCATACATTTTCCTGTGCTTCGGAACTTCTCACTATTTGTGGGAAAATGTTTGATTGGCCGTGGGGAGGCTGGATCACTTAGTTCTCGAGACCTTGCGGTTTTGCGCGAGGGCCTTTATAAAGATAAAACTTACAGCCTAGGTGCTATAGTGGCCCAGCGGTTGAACATCAACCGTTCCAAGGGTGTCGTCTATGGAGGTATCTACGCTACCCATCTTGCCAGACACTTTGAGATACCCATTAGACTGGGAGAGGAAGGAGAGATGCTTCTCCGTGAGAAATATCTGTATTATGACAGCATGGTTCGCCATGATTTTCTGGATAGAGATGCTAGTAGACGGATGATTCATAACCTGGTATTTAGTTAGGGTACTCGAGGGACTATTACTTTGCCTGCTCCTTCTTTGTTCGATCTTCATGCAGGCAGGTACACTATTATGCCCTCGGACATCTATGCATATTGGGGCTTGGCCCAACCACAGACGCCCGTGCCCGAGCCGCCAGTCGAGTATCAGACGCCAGTTTATCAGTGGGAGCCAGAGGAGCTCACACATCAGTGGCATCCACAGTCTGCTCCGGAGTATCCTAGAGCTGGTGATTTCCCACCATGGGAGTAGACCAAGCTAGGCCCAAAGCCTAAGCTTGGGGGAGTACGTGTTCTCACCGACTTTACATTCATGCTTATGCTTTCGCTTTGTTAGCCGGTGTTTACAATTTGCCACGGTATTATCCATGCTAGTTTATTTTCGTTTTCTTGTTTTCTTGTTTTGTGTCCTTTTGAGAAAACCCAAAAAGATTTTTCTTTCTTCTTTTGCTTGTTGGGAGCTTTCCCATGTAAATAGATTTCTTTTTCTTTGGGTCAAGGTAGAAGATATTGGTTTCAATGTTTAGTGGTTCTTGCATGCTTACTTGTTTAGCTTTCAAAGAGCCATATTACTTTGTCTTCTCCTTTGTGTTTGCCTGCAGATTCAGCTTAGTCCAATGCACGAGCACTCTTATTATTGTTCACATCGTTCGATCGTGCAAATGAAAGGCAATAATGATGATATATGATGAAGTGACTAAGACTGAAAAGCTGGTATGAACTCTATCTATTTTGTTTTTGTAAATATGACTAGCTTGTTGACCCAGATTTAGCTTTGTTGTGAGAGAACCATGTTTGCAATGAAAACTTAGAGATCATAGTTTCTCAAGGCCATGCTTATTTAGCTGAGAGCTTATAATGGTTTGTCTTGAATGCCAACATATATTTTGAGATGACTATGATGTAGTATGATAGGATGGTATTCTCCTTTGAATGTTTCAAGTGGCTTGACTTGGCGCATGTTCATGCATGTAGTTGAAACAAAATCAACATAGCCTCTATGATGTTCGTGTTCATGGTGATTTATATCCTGTTCATGCTTGCATTCAATGTTAGTCAAACTCATTGCACCTTGATGACTGTTGTCGCTCTCTAGTTGGTCACTTCCCAGTCTTTTGCTAGCCTTCACTTGTACTAAGCGAAATACTGCTTGTGCATCCACTTCCATAAACCCAAAAGTTTTTCCATGAGAGTCCACCATACCTACCTATTTGCGGTATCTACCTGCCGTTCCAAGTAAATTTGCATGTGCCACTCTCTAAACCTTCAAGAAATAATCTGTTTTGCATGCCCGGACCGCTCATGTGGTGACAGGGGGCTATTGGTATCTTCCATGCTAAGAGTGTTATCCTCGACATGTGTTTATTCACTGTCATTCACGAGAAAGGGGCCGGTAATTGAAATGCCCAGTTCCACGCTTAACTCGAAAACATAATTGTAAAACAAGACTCCCCCTGGATTGATGTTAGTATGGACGGTACCCGAGGATTCGGCTAGCCATGGAGTGTGATTGATTGGTGGTGGGGGAGTTAAAACTTTACTTTTCTGTTTCGGAACCGCCTATAGCATGAGTAGCGTGGAAGATATTGAGAACTCTTGGTCATTGCGTTGACAATGAAAGCATGCCACCCAAAATTATTATCTCTATTTTCAAATCTTGAACTCTGGCACCTTTGCAAATCAATGCTTCCCTCTGCGAAGGGCCTGTCTATTTATTTTCCTGTCGAGTCATCCTCTTCTTTTACAAGCACCAATTAGAGAGAACCTTTGTCATTTTTATGCTTTGCTTTTGATTGATATTGAGTATGACTATGACTGGATCTTCGTTGCTATGAATTACAATGTTTAGTCAGCCCTTGATCTTTGAAAGTGCTCGGCATTTATGTTTTGCGGTCTCAGAAAGAGCTAGCGAGATACCACCTATTCATATTCTTCATGCTTGTTTTGATTGAAGTGTTGGTATTTGAAACTCATTATTATTTGCTCGTTAGCTGATTATGCCATTGATATTAGTTTACCGTGAGACCTTTGTGTCATTTGCTTATGTGGTTAACTTATGATCTTGCTGAAATTCTGGTTATGAGTTAGACATAGTTGCAACAACAAGATCAAACAGAGTTTGTCAAAGTTTTTCTTTCTCTCTCAGTTTGTCAACTGAGTTGCTTGAGGACAAACAAGGTTTTAAGCTTGGGGGAGTTGATACGTCTCCATCGTATCTACTTTTCCAAACTCTTTTGCCCTTGTTTTGGACTCTAATTTGCATGATTTGAATGGAACTAACCTGGACTGATGCCGTTTTCAGCAGAATTGCCTTGGTGTTATTTTTGTGCAGAAATCAAAGTTCTCCAAACGTCCTGAAAATTTACGGAGATCATTTTTGGAAAATATGAAAATTATCTGCGCCGAGATCCACCTGAGGGGGTGGGCCAGTGGGCTACAAGCCCTGGCTCGGCCACCCCCTGGTGTCGGTGGGCAAGCTTGTGGGGCCCACACAGCTCTGCCGCCCCCAACCTCAGGTCTATAAGTTCACTTTCGTCCCAGAAAAAAAAAGATTTCGTCGCGTTTGCGATACGGAGGCGCTGCCACAACTTGTTCTTCATCTGGAGGGCAGATCTGGAGTCCGTTTTGGGCTCCGGAGAGGGGAAATCGTCGCCATCGTCATCATCTACCTTCTTCGCTCTCCAATTCTATGAAGCTCTTCGTCGTTCGTGAGTAATCTATTCGTAGGCTCGCTGGACGGTGATGAGTAGGATGAGATCTATCATGTAATCAAGTTAGTTTTGATGAGGATTGATCCCTAGTATCCACTATGTTCTGAGATTGATGTTGTTACTACTTTGCCATGCTTAATACTTGTCAGTAGGGCCCGAGTGCCATGATTTCAGATCTGAAATTATTATGTTGTCACCAATATATGTGTGTTTTAGATCCGATCTTGCAAGTTGTAGTTACCTACTATGTGTTATGATCCGGCAACCCCGGAGTGACAATAACCGGAACCACTCCCGGTGATGACCATAGTTTGAGGAGTTCATGTGTTCACCAAGTGCTAATGCGTTGGTCCAGTTCTTTATTAAAAGGAGAACCTTAATATCCCGTAGTTTCCTTTTGGACCCCGCTGCCACGGGAGGGATGGACAATAGATGTCATGCAAGTTCTTTTCCCTAAGCACGTATGACGACACACAGAATGCATGCCTACATCACATTGACGAACGGGAGCTAGCCACATATCTCTCCGTGTTATAACTGTTGCATGATGAATATCATCCAAACAAATCACCGACCCATTGCCTACGAGTTTGTCCTACTGTTGCTGTTACTTGTCTTGCTCTGCTGCTACTGTTGCTACTACTGTCGCTTGCTACTGTTGCTACTTGTTACTGCTGTCACTACTGCTGTTCCTTGCCACTGTCGTTACTCGCTACTTTGCTATTAGTACTTTGCTTGCAGATACTAATCTTTCAGGTGTGGTTGAATCTGACAAATTCAGCTGCTAATACTCGAGAGTATTCTTTCACCTCCTGTTTGGCGATCAACAAATTTGGGTCGAATACTCTACCCTCGAAAACTGCTACGATCCCACGCGCTGGTGGGCCGTCAACAACATTCTTCTAGTTTCGACTGCCAGAGAGTGCTAGCAGCATTCTTCTGGTGCCGTTGCAAGGGAAAGTCTGCTCTGGAGTCATCATCCTACACAATTATCCATCACCGATCCAATGCCTACGACCTTTTCCTATACTGGTCCTTTCTAAGTTACTTTACCGCTACTGCCACTTGATCCTCAATTTTGTGCCATGCCGAAACGTCGTCCACCATCATCCTTTTCCGCCTGATCCAGTGATGGAGAAGAGGTATAACTATGATCGGTAACTATGTGAAACAATAACTGGTTTAGTGCAGGTTAGAATATGGTTGGTCCCTCAAGGAAGCTCTCAGACAAGTTGGTCCTTGCATCCTAAGATTCGACTTTTGTGCAAAGTTCTCCCGTCCGTGACTTATAGATGCAATATTCAAATTAAGCCAGCTACACGATTTAGCAACATTCCAATACGTAACATTCAAGAATAACATCAATGAGCGAGCAGGACCAAACGTCAACATGCATCACTAATGCAGCAATCTTGTCACTTAGTGCCATTCCAATTATTTAGCTACTAATGTATGTACATATACGCAGCCGCCCATATTACTATTGAACAAACCGATCCAGATCAGACTTCTGGCTAATTGCCCTGGATCACATGCAAGTTCAGGAGCAAGAGAACGCGATCACCAGCATGGCACCGATCTTTCCCCTATAAATACCAGACTCAAGCACCATCCTCAGGGCATCACAAGCACTCTTAGCAGTCCAGAGCTCCAGATCAAGCAGCTACTTGATCATTTGGTCTGTGCTTCTGTGGTGTAGTGATCAGATCCTTCGGCAGCAATGGCAGGCAAGGCATCGATCGCGCTGTTCCTCGCCGTGAACCTGGTCGTGTTCGCCATGGCCAGCGCGTGCGGGGGAAACTGCCCAACCCCGTCGACGCCCACACCGACGACCCCGGCCTCGTCCGGCAGGTGCCCACGCGACACGGTGAAGCTGGGCGTGTGCGTCAACGTGCTGAACCTGATCAAGGCCAAGGTGGGCGGGCCGCCCACGTTGCCGTGCTGCCCGCTGCTGAATGGGCTCGTTGACCTCGAGGCGGCCGTGTGCCTCTGCACGGTGATCAAGGCCAACGTCCTCAGCATCGTCAAGCTCAACCTCCCCGTCGACCTCAGCATCATCCTCAACCACTGCGGCAGGAGCAAGCCCACTGGATTCATGTGCTAAGTGATCTAGCAAGGTGTGCCACGCATGCGTTGGCTAAGTGCGGCCGTGCGGATTTGTGGTGCGAGAGGGGCATTATTCTGCTTGATCAATCGTTTATTTCAGCCGGTTTGTTTGTTTGGTTGGTTGGTTTTGCTACTTGACGTGCTAGCCACAAGTCTGCATATATGCATGCATGCATGCTATGGAGAAGTACGTATGTAGACGATTTAATCCTTTTATTTATTTGTTCTTATAAATCATTTTTTTTATTGGCGAGTTCGTCTGCCTTGTATTCGTCTTGTACGATCTGCATGATGAATAAAGTTTACTTTTACTACGTGCATCCGGTGCTAGCTGTACGGTAATATTGTTTGTTGATTTGCCAAATAAGCCTGATCAATGGTGAACGAAGGTTTTGAGCCATTAGTTTTGCTAACGATATAGCTTCCCGTATGATTCGCACCAAGAAATATAGTGTACATCTGAGACAAGATTTGTGGCATGCAGGCGCGGGGGCACCGAGTCCCTCGCGGGTGCTTTCTCTCTGGGCATTTGATTTTCAAATATCTATTTTTTTGAATGATAAGTCTAAATTAAATTATGTTTCCATATTTGTTTATCTCGTGACGTGGTCTTTCAAATTAGATCCATTTCCAGTACTTAGTACTTAAAACTTAGTGCATGCTTTAATAATTAGCACAAATTAGATCTATTTACGTTCTTTAAAATTAGTATAAAATGCTAAGTTTCAACGATTAAAACTTAAAACTTATTATGCCACTGTGACGATCCAACTATTTCACGAATCGCTAGACAATAAAGCGACCGGTAAGACTTGACAGATACGTGCCTCCGTGAATTCGCAATCTACACATTATTTACAACATCAGAATTAGTGTGCACCTCACTACCATGGATGCAAGACGGCGTCCGAGCCCGCTTCGTATTCAATTACACAAACTTAATTAGTTCTATGCGGGGCGCCGCTCCGCACTCCTACTCACTGTGCACACAATAGGTTATCCTAAGAAGAGCAGTGTTATATATATGAACGATAATTCATGTACAATATGTGGACGATGGTTGTGATCCGACCCTACAACATTTGGATAAAGGAAGACTAGATCGTTGGATTTACCATAGTACTAGCAGCATGCTAAAAAACATCGTGTGTGTAGTAATTTTGTCCTAAAATTCATCTATCATATACTAAAAGTAGAATACATGACGAAAACAGGACAATTTTTTTTATTGAGTGGTAATTTTGTCCTAAAATTCATCTATCATATACTAAAAGTAGAATACATGGCGAAAACAGGACAATTTTTTTTATTGAGTGGAGCCCAATTCTTTCAAAGTTTAATGCAAAATGCACAAGTTATCTAGGGCGGTAAAATCGCATCTAATCCTAGTCCTGAAACCGTCTGTTTTACTGGTTTAATCGTTTTTGCCGTCACATCTATTGTTCTAAGGGATTGCCGCTCCGAAGGAAAAACTAAGATCAGTGGTTGCATGAGGCTCTTTTCTTCCAGCGATCTGGCTAACCTCCATGCGAGATACACCCGAACTACTAATCCTCCTGAGAAAGCAGCCTTTCGATCAACACAACCGAGCCCTTTCCGGGTCCTCTCATGCCCTAGGAATATTTGTCCGTTTGATTTTGCGCCCTAGCCGTCCTTGGCCGTCTGATCATACTTTTGTTTTCACTTGTGCCATATATGCAGTTTCACGGGCTGGCTGTGCTAAATCGCAGCTATTATATTGGAAATTTTGGAGCACGCTTGTTGAATCTACCATCCTTTGGGTAAACGAAGACCAGATCATTGGATTTACCATTATGCTAAAAAACATCGTGTGTGTTGTATCTTCGTCCTAAGAATCATCTATCATATACTAAAAGTAGAATACATGACCGAAACAGGACCATTTTTTATTGAGTAGAGTCCAATTTTATCAAAGTTTAATGCAAAATGCACAAGTTATCTAGGGCAGCGAGACTGAAGCTATAATCCTAGTCCTCTCACGCATTAGCATTTGCAAACCATCTGTTTTACTCGTTCAGTCGTTTTTGCCATTACATCTGCTGTCCTAAGGGGCTACCGCTCCGATAGAAAAAACCGAGATATCTGGTTGCATGAGCCTCTTTTCTCCCATCCGATCTGACTAACCTAAATGCGAGATACAGCCGAACCGCTAAACCTCCCAAGAAAGAAGGCCTTCGATCGACACATCCCTGCACCTTCCGAGCCTTGTCACGCCCTAAGCTATTTTGCCCATTCAATTTTGCGTTCTAGCAGTCCTTGGCAGTACGATCATATTTCTATTCTCACTTGGGCCATATGTGCAGTTTCATGGGCTGGCTATCCTAAATGCCAGCTATCAAGCTGGTTGAATTTACCATCATTTGGGTAAAGGTAGACCAGATCATTGGATCGTACTAGCATCATGGTAAAAAACGTCGTGTGTATAGTAATTTCGTCCTAAAAATCATCTATCATATACTGAAAGTAGAATCCATGACGGCAACATGACCATTTTTTTATTTAGTGGGGCCAAATTTTATTAAAGTTTAATGCAAAATGCATAAGTTATCTAGGGTAGTAAAACTGCATTTAACCCTGTCCTCTCACGCATTAGCATTTTAAAACCATTTGTTTTACTCGTTCAAGCGTTTTTCCATCACAACTGTTGTCCTATGGGGTTACCGTTCCGACAGAAAAAAACTAAGATCCATGGTTGCATGCACTAGTGGAGAAAGGGGTATTAGAACCGGTTGGTAAGGGCCTTTGGACCCGGATACACATCCGGTGCTACGTATCCGGGACTAAAGGCCCCCCCCCCTTAGCACCGGTCTCTTACAAACCGGTGCTAAAGGCCTCCACGTGGGCGTCGAGGAGTGCGCGCAGGCGGAGGACCTTTAGAACCGGTTGGTAACACCAACCGGTCCTAATGCTTTTTTTTTCTTTTTTTTTCCTTTTCTTTCAGGGTTTCCGATTCTGTATTTCGGTGTTTCCGTGTTCCGTATTTTCAGGGTTTTCGTTTACGTGTTTCCGGTTCCGTATTTCCGTTTACGTCTTTCCGATTCCGTGTTTCCGATTCCGTGTGTCCGTGTTCCGTTTTTTACGAACACGGAATCGGAAACACGTAATCGGAAACACGTATCCGGAAACACCGATTCCGTGTTTGCGGTTAAGTGTTTCCGATTCCGTGTTTGCGGTTAAATGTTGATGCACCAAATAAAAGTACATATATACATGTAACACGAAGTACTGGACCGATTATCATTACATAATTTGAAGTTCGTTTCCTATAGCTGTATACTTGCATAGAGAAGGGAGCTGGCTATTGGTTCATAGGATGGAAAAATTCTCCGCCTTCATCTATGACTTGCGTGAGGAGAAATCCTGCCAATTCCTCCGCAACTGCCTTGCAACGTTGGATTGGTCTGAGCATCGTCCGCTTTCGTTGCAGCTTTAAAAGAAGTAGATGAAAACAATTAAGTTATGAACAAAACTAAACAGAATTGATGGCAACATAAATAAAGTTGTGAAGATCCGGTTACGTACCTCTAGATTTCTGGAAGTACGGGATTTCTCATTGGTAATCCTGTGAATGTACTCGCAAACGTAGTATCCACAATAATCAGTGCCCTGTGGTTGTTGCGGGACGCCCTATATACGAGAACATAATTCAGTCAAATTAATAATAATCAAGAGAATGATAATGGTATTGAAACCAGGGTACGTAGTACTACTTACTTTGTTAATCTGAAAGTGGAGCTTGTCTGCCCATGTACCGGGTTCTTCCTTGATGAACATTTGCCAAACCCTGGCCGACAAAGAAAAATGAATACAAGAGTTAATTATTACTTACTTGATATCAGGAAATGAACGAAAAAGAGGCCGATGAACGAAAGAGGCCGATATATATATATACCTTTGAAGCATCTGACGCGCGCTCTTCCATGTGTCAGCGTCCCAGGTTAACGGGTCCCAGACTTCAACTTGTCCTTGATCGATTCTAATGATGAACAATATGAAGTGGGACCTGCGCACGTGTACACACGCAGTCATGCATACTCATCAATTACACTTAACATCAGGTAAGCAAAATGAAATGTGTACAAGACAGTAACACTCACTTGAATCCGTAGGGCCAAAGTATTTCTTTTTTGGTACTTTGTCGCTTCAAAAACCTTAGCAAATCATCCGGTGTATCCTTGTTGAACTTTTCTATTGTCTCTTGATGAAACGAATACGGGTCAATGAACCCAAAGTCCCAGATTCCTGCCAGCTTGCATTCACGAATCTTCATTCTGCATAGTAGCGTACAAAAAGAATGTCTCGTGAGTGATAATTATACGGGCAATGAACGCGAGCTTAAGTAAATAATTAAATTATACAAATAAATCACTTAAAAACAGTAGCAGCTGACGATAGCTTTGCCGAGGGCACGTTGATTGTACATCTGGAAAAAATCATCGAACCCAACCTCCACACCGTACTCTCCGAAGTAGTGTTGATCCTGAACTGCCGCCATGATACAGTCTCTCTTTTGCCTTGCGGCCTCCAAGTACCAAACATGTAAATTCCATAGTTGGGTTGTTAGAGCACTAGGATTTTCGACCAGAGGGTGCTCGGGCTTATATTTATATACCACATCAGCAATAGCGTAACCTACGTCGCCCATGCGTGGACCGGACACTGAAGCCTGGTCAGATAACACCTTGAGCGGGGCAATTGACTGTGCTTCTTGTTGTCCGAGCTGGGGAACTTGTTTCCCGCATTTCGTCTGCTCCGCCTGCTTCATCTATGCGGTGTGCATCTTTTCAATGAACTGTGCATAGTCTGAAAGGGGCGGCGGTGGCGGCGGTTCAGGATAATATAAGTTGTCGATGGTGCGCTCAATTTTTTACTTTGGTACGTTCTTCAGAGTTTCCTTCCAGATGTCTGGAGGGGGCTTCAGGGGAAACCGTGCGAACCATGCTTTGTTTTTGGATTTCACGGCCTCGTCTAGTTCCTCCGGAGTCATCAGGCCTGGTAACTTCGGGGGAGTCTTGACTTTATTGGGTTTCCTTTCTCTCTTCTTGGGAGGAGTCCCGTTTCTTCTGAACTGCGGCTTCCGCTTTGCCGTACCCGTAGTGGGCGCATCCGTCGGCTCACTGGAGTGCACGGGCGATGGACTCTCGGCCTCGGGCTCCCTATCTTCGTTGTGGGGTGGACTTGGAGGTGCGTTGGGGGGGTGGACTTGGAGGTCGTGCATTCTCTGTACGAAAGTGAAAAAACTATTAAAAATAGGCTTACATGTGGTGCAACATTCAGTAATTGTTGGAGGTGGTGCATTTGTACGTGGAGGAGTCGGTGGCCTTGGCGCCGCGTTAGGAAACACGATGTGTTTCTTCTTCCACAAGATGATACCAAGCTCCATTTCTCCCAGTTTCTTCTCGCCTTCACCTCCAGGAATATCAAGCTCAATTGACTGGCATCCCGGCGTAATTGTTGACAACCCGACACGAGCATGGGATGCTGGAATCTGACCACCATGGTAGGTTGCTCCAGGTTGATTCGGTAAAGCATAGCCTGACGCCATCATGAAGGATATGTTCCCCATTGGCATATGTATCTCACAGTTTGTCTTCTCCGTGACATCATCCACGGGGTAGTGAGGCGCCGACGGTTCGACTGCAGGACCGTCTTCTAGCTGCAGCTGCGTGGAACCCACGCTGCTTCTATGCTGAGATGGGACGGCATCTGCTACAGGATCGTCTTCTAATTGCTGCTGATCAGCGTTAGGTGCAGGATCTTCTTCCTCCTCTTCAGTGTCAGGTACAGGGTGTCCCCCTTTCTTCTTCCTCCTCTTCAGTGTCAGGTATGGGCATCTTTTCTCCAAGGCGATTTGGCTAACCTGTATGCAAGATAGAGCAAACCACTAATCCTCGAGAGAAAGAAAGCCTTTGATCGATAGAACCGAGCACCTTCGAGCCTTCTCACGCCCTAAGCATTTTTGTTTGTTCGATTTTGCATTCTAGCCATCCTTGGCTGTCCGATCATATTTCTGTTCTTACTTGGGTCATATATGCAGTTTAGTTGGTTGGCTGTCCTAAATGACAGCTATTCCATAGGAAATTTTGAAGAAAGCTGGTTGATTGGGCATTTCCTATCTGACGCTTCACCCACCCGTTAAAGTGTTTTTCACAAACGGGCGCAAACGTCCCCTCAAATTTGGGCTGGCCCATTCGCCATTTTTATTTTCTCTTAAGAATGAAGTACAAGTACGGCGACATGGTTCGAACTCGCGACATTATTTGTACGAGGGAAGCGGAGTAACCACTACGTCAGTATTCCCCGCTTGTGGCTAGTTGCTTCTTTGTTTCCTTTTATTCCTCTCGCAGACATTTTTTACAGCTCACTAGTTGGTTTCTGGACGTTTTGTTTTGTCTATCTTTTTTACTTCCTTTTTCTTTTTCTTTATTCCTTTTTATATAATTCATTTTCTTAATGCGTAAATTTACTTAAAATTCATCATTTTTTTTTCTAAATCAATTAACTTTTTTCAATTTTTCAAAATTATTCTTCAAAATAAATGAATCTTTTCCCTCAAAATTAAACATTTGTTTTTTGAAATCAATGAACCTTTTCCTAACTCTTTTAACTTTTTTAAATTGATGAATTGTTTTGAAATAAAAAATCTTTTTTAAAGTTTGTGAACTTTGTAAAAGTCAATGATTTTTTTTAAATATCATGAACCTTTTTTAAAAATCAATGAACTTTTCCCAAATAATATCATGAACTTTTCTTAAAAATGATTGAAAGAGTCGATGAACTTTTCCAAGTTTGTGAATTTATAAAAAAACATGAACTTTATTCTTCACAATTGATGATATTTTTTCAAATTTGTGAGCTTTTTCTCAAAATTGATGTTTTTTTCCAAATTTGATGATTTTTTATTTCCACTTATTTTTCCAATTTCTATGGATTTGTTTTTAAAATTCTTGGCTGTTTTCAATATTTTAATAATTCCTTTTCCAATTTATACTTGGCAGATGAGGGGGTTGCCAACCAGTTGCATGTGCATCGCTAGACTTGGAATTGCAAACATTCCAATACGAATACAAATGCCCCCGACGGGACTACAACTAGGGACGGGAGGTGGGGTTCTCACTTAGTTGCATATCTATCCCTAAACATGTAACTGCAAGTACTGCAACCCGATTATAACAACTACATGACCCAAGACGCGTCCGGAATTGAGCAAAGAAGGGGAAGGGGGATTTGCATGTCCAACACTAGACATGCAACTGCAAGACTTGTAAAATGACTGGAACTGTTTCATCACGCGGCTATGATTGAGTAGGTGGTTGTAAATAATTTGCGCATGTTCATAAAGTAATATTATTTGTTCAATTTTTTTTGTCTTTTTTGCCAACCATATTTTTTTCTGGTTTTCGTTTCATCAATTATGTGTGTAGCACAACCCAACAAGTAGAGTTAAAAAAAGTCCGACCTAGAAGTTCCTAGCGAAGCAATGACTCACAAAACAACTCAATCCACTAAAGACCCAGCCCAACAAATAGATGACGTCACCTTAAGCATGACTTAATTATGTCACATCTAGATGTCACCTGGACAAACCCTTCAAATATTTATTGAATTGTATGTGGTAGAAATATTGAAGTTTTCCTTCTCCAAAAAGTATATATTGAAGTTTGGACTATAAGTGTCGAAACATTCTCAAGTACCTAGGACAGAGCTAGGATTTGAACATAGGAGTGGGGTGGGGGGGGAGAGTTAAATGTCTTTTTTTACCCAAAAAATGACCATCACACACATAATAGTACCTAAATCAAGTCTCACGTAAAATGTATATTTTGCAATAGTTGCAGAAGTATTAATTAATATATGAGAAAATAAGACATGTTGTGCAACTGGGTTTTCTGTACAAAGGGTTTGAACTTGATGCAAATGGCTTGAAAGTACCAATATGTTCTATTCTTCCTGTATTTATTTTTTGTGTAGAGAAGTACATCTAAACGGAAACAAAAGATATATTAGATCAGATCTATATCTATCACCGAGTAACAAATGTTAGTACGGCTTCAGAATTGCTAATAACTAATGCATTTGGGATCACCGTATCAAGCGTTATTACTAATATGTTAATATCAAAAAGTATTTATTAATACTATGGTTATACCTAGAGAAACAATCTAGTGTCGTCAATGAAGATCACCAGCTGCTATCACAGCATCATCGTTTGCTTGAGTTTGGATGGAATACAACGATTAATGTGGCTAATCCCAACTAGCAGCGGCGGCGGTCACCATACTAGAAATTCAGGGTCATATAATGTGAGCAATCTGTTAATATAATATCTCTATATAGTTCTACAATTACACCTTTACGGTTTGAAAGACACATCCTACCCTAATGCTGGAAATAAGAAATAACCTATTTTCCACATTAGATAGCACATTTATGCTGTTGGCTGGACATAATTAGCTGTTGGATTGCACAATGACGATTTCTTGCAGCCTTCCCTTCTCGATAGACAGAAGATCCAACACTTGGCCGGCGACAGAGGCGATCGCTGGAGCAGTTTTTTTAGCAGGTTGGAATCGAAGGGAATAAAGGAAGACTGGATGACAAGCCTGCCCCCTTCGCTTATATGGTGGGCTACCTTTCCTTTTTCTTTATCTAAGATTTGGGGCCTTTAGGCTGCAATCAACAGATCGCCATTACATGTGGCCTGGTTACTGAAGGCACAATCATATGCAGGAGATATTAGAACATTCTTCGTCCTTTAATTTTTATGAATTTAGTCATGAATTTAGGAGCTCAAACTTTGAGGATCACAATTTAGCGAAGCATGTCTCTCAAGGATGGTTGCCATGTCTGATTAGGTCATCTTGTAGATCTTTTGTCCGTCCCTATAAACATTGTGACGATTTAATTTAATAAAAACTTCACGAGATTGTCTTAAAAAAAGTTGCGCTCGCAAAAACAACAACAACCAACCGATCGCTATTAATGTGCAGCCACTAGTAGAAAAAGGGTCTTTCGGCCGAGGGCCAAAAGACCATTTGTCCCGGTTCAAACGAAAACCGGGACCAATGCCACGGATTGGTCCCGGTTCGGTTTGCCGGGGCATTGGTCCCGGTTCGGATCACCTCATTAGTCCCGGTTCGGGGCAAAAACCGGGACTAAAGATCTAGCGACTGCCACGTGTCGCGCCGCGGAGCATTAGTCCAGGTTTGTGGTAAGAACCGGGACTAAAAGGCACGCTATTAGTCCCGTTTTAGAAAAAACTGGGACTAAAGTGTTGCCTATATAAATCCTCGCCCTGCCCACCCTCTCCTCTGTTTTTTGGCTGTTAAAGTGTGACCATGTGTTGGAATTATGCCCTAGAGGCAATAATAAATATAGTTATTATTATAATTCCTGTATCAAGATAATCGTTTATTATCCATGCTATAATTGTATTGAATGAAGACTCATTTACATGTGTGGATACATAGACAAAACACTGTCCCTAGCAAGCCTCTAGTTGGCTAGCCAGTTGATCAAAGATAGTCAGTGTCTTCTGATTATGAACAAGGTGTTGTTGCTTGATAACTGGATCACGTCATTAGGAGAATCGCGTGATGGACCAGACCCAAACTAATAGACGTAGCATGTTGATCGTGTCATTTTGTTGCTACTGTTTTCTGCGTGTCAAGTATTTGTTCCTATGACCATGAGATCATATCACTCACTAACACCGGAGGAATACTTTGTGTGTATCAAACGTCGCAACGTAACTGGGTGACTATAAAGATGCTCTACAGGTATCTCCGAAGGTGTTCGTTGAGTTAGTATGGATCAAGACTGGGATTCGTCACTCCGTGTGACGGAGAGGTATCTCGGGGCCCACTCGGTAATACAACATCACACACAAGCCTTGCAAGCAATGTAACTTAGTGTAAGTTGCGGGATCTTGTATTACGGAACGAGTAAAGAGACTTGCCGGTAAACGAGATTGAAAAGGTATGCGGATACTGACGATCGAATCTCGGGCAAGTAACATACCGAAGGACAAAGGGAATGACATACGGGATTATATGAATCCTTGGCACTGAGGTTCAAACGATAAGATCTTCGTAGAATATGTAGGATCCAATATGGGCATCCAGGTCCCGCTATTGGATATTGACCGAGGAGTCTCTCGGGTCATGTCTACATAGTTCTCGAACCCGCAGGGTCTGCACACTTAAGGTTCGACGTTGTTTTATGCGTATTTGAGTTATATGGTTGGTTACCGAATGTTGTTCGGAGTCCCGGATGAGAGCACGTACGTCACGAGGGTTTCCAGAATGGTCCAGAAATGAAGATTGATATATAGGATGACCTCATTTGATTACCGAAAGGTTTTCGGAGTTACCCGGAATGTACCGGGAATGACGAATGGGTTCCGGGAGTTCACCGGGGGGGGGGGCAACCCACCCCGGGGAAGCCCATAGGCCTTGAGGGTGGCGCACCAGCCCTTAGTGGGCTGGTGGGACAGCCCAAAAGGGCCCTATGCGCATTGGAAGAAAAATCAAAGAGAAAAGAAAAAAAAAAGGAGGAGGTGGAAAAGGAAAGAAGGACTCCACCCACCAAACCAAGTAGGACTCGGTTTGGGGGAAGTCCTTCCCCCCTTTGGCTCGGCCGACCCCCTTGGGGCTCCTTGAGCCCCAAGGCAAGGTCCCCCCTCTCCCACCTATATATACGGAGGTTTTAGGGATGATTTGAGACGACTTTTCCACGGCAGCCCGACCACATACTGTTGGGGAACGTCGCAAGGGAAACAAAAAATTTCCAACGCGCACGAAGACCTATCATGGTGATGTCCATCTACGAGAGGGGATGAGTGATCTACGTACCCTTGTAGATCGTACAGCAGAAGCGTTAGTGACCGCGGTTGATGTAGTGGAACGTCCTCACGTCCCTCGATCCGCCCCGCGAACAATCCCGCGATCAGTCCCACGATCTAGTACCGAACGGACGGCACCTCCGCGTTCAGCACACGTACAGCTCGACGATGATCTCGGCCTTCTTGATCCAGCAAGAGAGACGGAGAGGTAGAAGAGTTCTCCGGCAGAATGACGGCGCTCCGGAGGTTGGTGATGACCTTGTCTCAGCAGGGCTCCGCCCGAGCTCCGCAGAAACGCGATCTAGAGGAAAAACCGTGGAGGTATGTGGTCGGGCTGCCGTGGAAAAGTCGTCTCAAATCAGCCCTAAAACCTCCGTATATATAGGTGGGAGGGAGGGGAGGAGGCAGCCTCAAAACCTAAAGGTTTGGCCGAAATTGGAGGTGGAGGAGTCCTACTCCAATCCTACTTGGAGTAGGATTCCACCTTCCCACTTGGAAACTCTTTCCACCTTGCGTTTTTTCCTTCTCAAACCTTATGGGCCTTAGTGGGAACTTATTCCAGCCCACTAGGGGCCGGTTTATCTCTTCCCATAGCCCATGAGACCCCTTGGGGCGTGACACCCCTCCCGATGGTCCCCGGCACCCCTCCCGGCACTCCCGGTACACTACCGATGAGCCCGAAACTTTTCCGGTAATGCACGAAAACCTTCCGGTAACCAAATGAGGTCATCCTATATATCAATCTTCGTTTCCGGACCATTCCGGAAACCCTCGTGACGTCCGTAATCTCATCCGGGACTCCGAACAACATTCGGTAACCAACCATATAACTCAAATACGCATAAAACAACGTCGAACCTTAAGTGTGCAGACCCTGCGGGTTCGAGAACTATGTAGACATGACCCGAGAGACTCCTCGGTCAATATCCAATAGCGGGACCTGGATGCCCATATTGGATCCTACATATTCTACGAAGATCTTATCGTTTGAACCTCAGTGCCAAGGATTCATATAATCCCGTATGTCATTCCCTTTGTCCTTCGTTATGTTACTTGCCCGAGATTCGATCGTTAGTATCCGCATACCTATTTCAATCTCGTTTACCGGCAAGTCTCTTTACTCGTTCCATAATACAAGATCCCGCAACTTACATTAAGTTACATTGCTTGCAAGGCTTGTGTGTGATGTTGTATTACCGAGTGGGCCCCAAGATACCTCTTCGTCACACGGAGTGACAAATCCCAGTCTCGATCTATACTAACTCAACGAACACCTTCGGAGATACCTGTAGAGCATCTTTATAGTCACCCAGTTATGTTGTGACGTTTGATACACACAAAGCATTCCTCCGGTGTCCGTGAGTTATATGATCTCATGGTCATAGGAACAAATACTTGACACGCAGAAAACAGTAGCAACAAAATGACACGATCAACATGCTACGTCTATTAGTTTGGGTCTAGTCCATCACATGATTCTCCTAATGATGTGATCCCGTTATCAAGTGACAACACTTGCCTATGGCCCGGAAACCTTGACCATCTTTGATCAACGAGCTAGTCAACTAGAGGCTTACTAGGGACACTGTTTTGTCTATGTATCCACACAAGTATTGTGTTTCCAATCAATTCAATTATAGCATGGATAATAAACGATTATCATGAACTAAGAAATATAATAATAACTAATTTATTATTGCGTCTAGGGCATATTTCCAACAGTCTCCCACTTGCACTAGAGTCAATAATCTAGTTCACATCACCATGTGATTCCAACGAATCCAACACCCGTATAGTTATGGGGTCTGATCACGTCTTGCTCGTGAGAGAGGTTTTAGTCAACGGTTCTGAAACTTTCAGATTCGTGCGTTCTTTACAAATCTTTATGTCATCTTATAGATGCTGCTACTACGTGCTATTCGGAAATGCTCCAGATATCTACTCTACTATACGAATCCGTTTCACTACTCATAGTTATCCGGATTAGTGTCAAAGCTTGCATTGACGTAACCCTTTACGACAAACTCTTTAACCACCTCCATAATCGAGAAAAATTCCTTAGTCCATTAGTTACTAAGTATAAATTTCGACCGCTGCTAGTGATTCAATCATGGATCACTCTCTGTACCTCTCAACATACTTTGAGTCAAGGCACACTTCAGGTGCGGTACACAGCATGGCATACTTTAGATTCTACGGCTAAGGCATAGAAGACGACCTTCGTCTATTCTCTTTATTCTGCCGTGGTCGGGTTTTGAGTCTTACTCAAATTCACACCTCACAACGCAACCAAGAACTCCTTCTTTGCTGGTCTATTTTGAACTCTTTCAAAAACTTGTCAAGGCATGCATCTTGTTGAAACTTCTATTAAGCGCTTTCGATCTATCTCCATAGATCTTTGATGCTCAACGTTCAAGTAGCGTAATCCAGGTACTCCTTTGAAAACTTCTTTCAAACAACCTTGGATGCTTTACAGAAATTCTACATTACTTCTGATCCACAATATGTCAACCACATATACCTATCAGAAATTCTATAGTGCTCCCACTCACTTCTTTGGAAATACAAGTTTCTCATAAACCTTGTACAAACCCAAAATCTTTGATCATCTCATCAAAGTGTATATTCCAACTCCGAGATGCTTGCACCAGTCCATTGAAGGATCACTGGAGCTTGCATACTTGCTAGTATCTTTAGGATCGACAAAACCTTCTGGTTGTATCACATACAATGTTTTCTCAAGGAAACCGTCGAGAAAACAATGTTTTGACATCCTACGTGCAATATTTCATAAATAATGCATCAACAACTAACATAATTCTAACAGACTTTTAGCATCGCTACGAGTGAGAAAGTCTCATCATAGTCAACTGTTTGATCTTATCGAAAACATCTTTGCGACAAGTCGAGCTTTTCTTAATAGGGACTTATCACCATCATCGTCTGTCTTCTTTTAAAGATCCATTTTTACTCAATAGTCCTATGACCATCAAGTAGTTCTACCAAAGTCTACACTTTGTTTTCACACATGGATCCTCTCTCGGATTTCATGGCTTCCAGCCATTTATCGGAATCTGGGCCCACCATCGCTTTCTCCATAACTCGTAGGTTCACTGTTGCTCAACAACATGACCTCCAAGACAGGGTAACCGTACTACTCTGCAGCAGTACGCGACCTTGTCGGCCTACGAGGTTTGTAGTAACTTGATTCGAAGCTCAATGATCATCATCATCAACTTCCACTTCAATTGGTGTAGGCGCCACATGAACAACTTCCTGCGCCCTGCTACACACTGGTTGAAGTGATGGTTCAATAACCTCATTAAGTTCTACTACCCTCCCACTCAATTCTTTCGAGAGAAACCTTTCCTCGAGAAAGGATCCGTTTCTAGAAACAAACACTTTGCTTTCGGATCTGAGATAGGAGATGTACCCAACTGTTTTGGATATCCTATGAAGATGCATTTATCCGCTTTGGGTTCGAGCTTATCAGACTGAAACTTTTTCACATAAGTGTCGAAACCCCAAACTTTCAAGAAACGACAGTTTAGATTTCTCTAAACCTCAGTCTATACTGTGTCATCTCAACGGAAATACGCGGTGCCCTATTTAAAGTGAGTGCGGTTGTCTCTAATGCATAACCCATAAACGATAGTGGTAATTCGATAAGAGACATCATAGTATGCACCATACCAAATAGTGCGTGGCTATGACGTTCAGACACATCATCACACTATGATGTTCCAGGTGGCATGAAATGCGAAACAATTTCCACATTGTCTTAACTGTGTACCAAAACTCGTAACTCAGATATTCATTTCCATGATCATATCGTAGACAGTTTATCCTCTTGTTACGACGAACTTCACTCTGAAAAGGAATTGAACTTTTCAACATTTTAGACTTGTGATTCATTAAGTAAATACTCCTGTATCTACTCAAATCATGAGTGAAGTAAGAACATAATGATATCCACTGCGTGCCTCAGCACCCATTGGACTGCATACATCAAAATGTATCACTTCCAACAAGTTACTATCTTATTTCATCTCAATGAAAACAAGGCCTTGCTCATGTGGTATGATTCGCATGTCACTAGTGATTCGAAATCAGGTGAGTACAAAGATCCATCAGCATGGAGCCTCTTCATGCAATTTATACTAACATGACTCAAGCGGCAGTGCCACAAGTAAGTGGTACTATCATCATCAACTCGTATCTTTTGGCACCAATATCATGAACATGTGTAACACTACGATCGAGATTCAATAAACCATTGAAGGTGATTATTCAAGAAAATAGAGTAACCATTATTCTCTTTAAATGAATAATCGTATTGCAATAAACACGATCCAATCATGTTCATGCTTAACGCAAGCACGAAATAACAATTATTTAGGTTTAACACCAATCCCGATGGTAGAGGGAGCGTGCGACGTTTGATCATATCAATCTTGGAAACACTTCCAACACGTATCGTCACCTTGCCTTTAGCTAGTCTCCATTTATGCCGTAGCTTTCATTTCGCGTCACTAATCACTTAGCAACCGAACCGGTATCCAATACCCTCGTGCTACTAGGAGTACTAGTAAAGTACACATCAACATCATGTATATCAAATACACTTCTTTCGACTTTTGCCAGCCTTCTTATCTACCAAGTATCTTGAGTTGCTCCGCCTCAGTGATTGTTCCCCTCATTACAGAAGCACTTAGTCTCGGGTTTGGGTTTAATCTTGGGTCTCTTCATTAGTGCAGCAACTGTTTTGCCGTTTGACGAAGTATCCCTTCTAGCCCTTGCCTTTCTTGAAACTTAGTGGTTTTACAAACCATCAACTATTGATTCCCCTTCTTGATTTCTACTTTCGCAGTGTCAAACATCGCGAATCGCTCAAGGATCATTGTATGTATCCTTGATATGTTATAGTTCATCACGAAGCTCTCACAGCTTGGTGGCAGTGACTTTGGAGAACTATCACTATCTCATCTGGAAGATTAACTCCCACTTGATTCAAGCGATTGTCGTACTCAGACAATCTGAGCACATGCTCAACGATTGAGCCTTTTCTCCTGTGCTTTGTGGACAAAGAATCTTGTCGGAGGTCTCGTACCTCTTAACAAGGGCACAAGAATGAAATCACAATTTCATCTCTTTAGAACATCACTTATGTTCCGTGACGTTTTACAACGTTTTAGGCGCCTTGCTTCTAAGCCATTATGTATTTTTGTACTGAACTATCGTGTAGTCATCAGAAACGTGTATGTCGGATGTTCACAGCATCCACAGACGACGCTCGAGGTGCAGCCCACCGAGTGGTGCATTAAGGACATAAGCCTTCTGTGCAGCAACGAGGACAATCCTCGGTTTTACAGACTCAGTCTGCAAAGTTTGCTACTATCAACTTTCAACTAAATTTTCTCTAGGAACATATAAAACAGTAGAGCTATAGCGCAAGCTACATCGTAATTCGCAAAGACCATTAGACTATGTTCATGACAATTAGTTCAATTAATCATATTACTTAAGAACTCCCACTCAAAAAGTACATCTCTCTAGTCATTTGAGTGGTACATGATCCAAATCCACTATCTCAAGTCCGATCATCACGTGAGTCGAGAATAGTTTCAGTGGTAAGCATCTCTATGCTAATCATATCAACTATACGATTCATGCTCGACCTTTCGGTCTCATGTGTTCCGAGGCCATGTCTGCACATGCTAGGCTCGTCAAGCTTAACCCGAGTGTTCCGCGTGCGCAACTGTTTTGCACCCGTTGTATGTGAACGTTGAGTCTATCACACCCGATCATCACGTGGTGTCTCGAAACGACGAACTGTAGCAACGGTGCACAGTCAGGGAGAACACAATTTTGTCTTGAAATTTTAGTGAGAGATCACCTCATAATGCTACCGTCGTTCTAAGCAAAATAAGGTGCATAAAAGGATTAACATCACATGCAATTTATAAGTGACATGATATGGCCATCATCTCGTGCTTCTTGATCTCCATCACCAAAGCATCGGCACGATCTTCTTGTCACCGGCGTCACACCATGATCTCCATCATCATGATCTCCATCAACGTGTCGCCATCGGGGTTGTCGTGCTACTCATGCTATTACAACTAAAGCTACGTCCTAGCAAAATAGGAAACGCATCTGCAAGCACAAACGTTAGTTATAAAGACAACCCTATGGCTCCTGCCGGTTGCCGTACCATCGACGTGCAAGTCGATATTATCTATTACAACATGATCATCTCATACATCCAATATATCACATCACATCGTTGTCCATATCACATCACAAGCATACCCTGCAAAAACAAGTTAGACGTCCTCTAATTTTGTTGTTGCATGTTTTACGTGGTGACCATGGGTATCTAGTAGGATCGCATCTTACTTACGCAAACACCACAACGGAGATATATGAGTTGCTATTTAACCTCATCCAAGGACCTCCTCGGTCAAATCCGATTCAACTAAAGTTGGAGAAACCGACACTTGCCAGTCATCTTTGAGCAACGGGGTTACTCGTAGCGATGAAACCAGTCTCTCGTAAGCGTACGAGTAATGTCGGTCCAAGCCGCTTCAATCCAACAATACCGCGGAATCAAGAAAAGACTAAGGAGGGCAGCAAAACGCACATCACCGCCCACAAAAACTTTTGTGTTCTACTCGAGAAGACATCTACGAATGAACCTAGCTCATGATGCCACTGTTGGGGAACGTCGCATGGGAAACAAAAATTTTCCTACGCGCACGAAGACCTATCATGGTGATGTCCATCTACGAGAGGGGATGAGTGATCTACGTACCCTTGTGGATCGTACAGCAGAAGCGTTAGTGAACGCGGTTGATGTAGTGGAACGTCCTCACGTCCCTCGATCCGCCCCGCGAACAATCCCGCGATCAGTCCCACGATCTAGTACCGAACGGACGGCACCTCCGCGTTCAGCACACGTACAGCTCGACGATGATCTCGGCCTTCTTGATCCAGCAAGAGAGACGGAGAGGTAGAAGAGTTCTCCGGCAGCATGACGGCGCTCCGGAGGTTGGTGATGACCTTGTCTCAGCAGGGGTCCGTCCGAGCTCCGCAGAAACGCGATCTAGAGGAAAAACCGTGGAGGTATGTGGTCGGGCTGCCGTGGAAAAGTCGTCTCAAATCAGCCCTAAAACCTCCGTATATATAGGTGGGAGGGAGGGGAGGAGGCAGCCTCAAAACCTAAAGGTTTGGCCGAAATTGGAGGTGGAGGAGTCCTAATCCAATCCTACTTGGAGTAGGATTCCACCTTCCCACTTGGAAACTCTTTCCACCTTGCGTTTTTTCCTTCTCAAACCTTATGGGCCTTAGTGGGAACTTATTCCAGCCCACTAGGGGCTGGTTTATCTCTTCCCATAGCCCATGAGACCCCTTGGGGCGTGACACCCCTCCCGATGGTCCCCGGCACCCCTCCCGGCACTCCCGGTACACTACCGATGAGCCCGAAACTTTTCCGGTAATGCACGAAAACCTTCCGGTAACCAAATGAGGTCATCCTATATATCAATCTTCGTTTCCGGACCATTCCGGAAACCCTCGTGACGTCCGTGATCTCATCCGGGACTCCGAACAACATTCAGTAACCAACCTTATAACTCAAATACGCATAAAACAACGTCGAACCTTAAGTGTGCAGACCCTGCGGGTTCGAGAACTATGTAGACATGACCCGAGAGACTCCTCGGTCAATATCCAATAGCGGGACCTGGATGCCCATATTGGATCCTACATATTCTACGAAGATCTTATCGTTTGAACCTCAGTGCCAAGGATTCATATAATCCCGTATGTCATTCCCTTTGTCCTTCGGTATGTTACTTGCCCGAGATTCGATCGTTAGTATCCGCATACCTATTTCAATCTCGTTTACCGGCAAGTCTCTTTACTCGTTCCGTAATACAAGATCCCGCAACTTACATTAAGTTACATTGCTTGCAAGGCTTGTGTGTGATGTTGTATTACCGAGTGGGCCCCGAGATACCTCTCCGTCACACGGAGTGACATTCCCAGTCTCGATCTATACTAACTCAATGAACACCTTCGGAGATACCTGTAGAGCATCTTTATAGTCACCCAGTTACGTTGCAACGTTTGATACACACAAAGCATTCCTCCGGTGTCCGTGAGTTATATGATCTCATGGTCATAGGAACAAATACTTGACACGCAGAAAACAATAGCAACAAAATGATACGACCAACATGCTACGTCTATTAGTTTGGGTCTAGTCCATCACATAATTCTCCTAATGATGTGATCCCGTTATCAAGTGACAACACTTGCCTATGGCCAGGAAACCTTGACCATCTTTGATCAACGAGCTAGTCAACTAGAGGCTTACTAGGGACAGTGTTTTGTCTATGTATCCACACAAGTATTGTGTTTCCAATCAATACAATTTTAGCATGGATAATAAACGATTATCAAGAACTAAGAAATATAATAATAAATAATTTATTATTGCCTCTAGGGCATATTTCCAACACATACCTCCACGGTTTTTCCTCTAGATCGCGTTTCTGCGGAGCTCGGGCGGAGCCCTGCTGAGACGAGATCATCACCAACCTCCGGAGCGCCGTCACGCTGCCGGAGAACTCTTCTACCTCTCCGTCTCTCTTGCTGGATCAAGAAGGCCGAGATCATCGTGGAGCTGTACGTGTGCTGAACGCGGAGGTGCCGTCCGTTCGGCACTAGATCGTGGGACTGATCGCGGGATAGTTCGCGGGGCGGATCGAGGGACGTGAGGACGTTCCACTACATCAACCGCGTTCACTAACGCTTCTGCTGTACGGTCTACAAGGGTACACCGGACAGCAGAAGCGTTAGTGAACGCGGTTGATGTAGTGGAACGTCCTCACGTCCCTCGATCTGCCCCGCGAACAATCCCGCGATCAGTCCCACGATCTAGTACCGAACGGACGGCACCTCCGCGTTCAGCACACGACAGCTCGACGATGATCTCGGCCTTCTTGATCTAGCAAGAGAGACGGAGAGGTAGAAGAGTTCTCCAGCAGTGTGACGGCGCTCCGGAGGTTGGTGATGACCTTGTCTCAGCAGGGCTCCGCCCGAGCTCCGCAGAAACGCGATCTAGAGGAAAAATCGTGGAGGTATGTGGTCGGGCTGCCGTGGAAAAGTCGTCTCAAATCAGCCCTAAAACCTCCGTATATATAGGTGGGAGGGAGGGGACCTTGCCTTGGGGCTCAAGTAGCCCCAAGGGGGTCGGCCGAGTCCAAGGGGGAAGGCTCCCCCCCCCAAACCGAGTTGGACTTGGTTTGGTGGGTGGGAGTCCTTCCTTCCCTTCCCACCTCCTCTTTTTTTTATTTTCTCTTTGATTTTCTTTCCTAGGCGCATGGGGCCCTTTTGGGCTGTCCCACCAGCCCACTAAGGGCTGGTGTGCCACCCTCAAGGCCTATGGGCTTCCCCGGGGTGGGTTGCCCCCCCCCCCCCGGTGAACTCCCGGAACCCATTCGTCATTCCCGGTAACTCCGAAAACCTTCCGGTAATAAAATGAGGTCATCCTATATATCAATCTTCGTTTCCGGACCATTCCGGAAACCCTCTTGACGTCCGTGATCTCATCCGGGACTCCGAACAACATTCGGCAACCAACCATATAACTCAAATACGCATAAAACAACGTCGAACCTTAAGTGTGCAGACCCTGCGGGTTCGAGAACTATGTAGACATGACCCGAGAGACTCCTCGGTCAATATACAATAGCGGGACCTGGATTCCCATATTGGATCCTACATATTCTACGAAGATCTTTTCGTTTGAACCTCAGTGCCAAGGATTCATATAATCCCGTATGTCATTCCCTTTGTCCTTCGGTATGTTACTTGCCCGAGATTCGATCGTCAGTATCCGTATACCTATTTCAATCTCGTTTACCGGCAAGTCTCTTTACTCGTTCCGTAATACAAGATCCCGCAACTTACACTAAGTTACATTGCTTGCAAGGCTTGTGTGTGATGTTGTATTACCGAGTGGGCCCCGAGATACCTCTCCGTCACACGGAGTGACAAATCCCAGTCTTGATCCATACTAACTCAACTAACACCTTCGGAGATACCTGTAGAGCATCTTTATAGTCACCCAGTTACGTTGCGACGTTTGATACACACAAAGCATTCCTCCGGTGTTAGTGAGTTATATGATCTCATGGTCATAGGAACAAATACTTTGACACGCAGAAAACAGTAGCAACAAAATGACACGATCAACATGCTACGTCTATTAGTTTGGGTCTAGTCCATCACGTGATTCTCCTAATGACGTGATCCAGTTATCAAGCAACAACACCTTGTTCATAATCAGAAGATACTGACTATCTTTGATCAACTGGCTAGCCAACTAGAGGCTTTCTAGGGACGGTGTTTTGTCTATGTATCCACACATGTAAATGAGTCTTCATTCAATACAATTATAGCCTGGATAATAAACGATTATCTTGATACAGGAATTATAATAATAAATATATTTATTATTGCCTCTAGGGCATAATTCCAACACACTCATCCCCTCTCGTAGATGGACATCACCATGATAGGTCTTCGTGCGCATAGGAAATTTTTTGTTTCCCATGCGACGTTTCCCAACAGTGGCATCATGAGCTAGGTTCATGCGTAGATGTCTTCTCGAGTAGAACACAAAAGTTTTTGTGGGCGGTGATGTGCATTTTGCTGCCCTCCTTAGTCTTTTCTTGATTCCGCGGTATTGTTGGATTGAAGCGGCTTGGACCGACATTACTCGTACGCTTACGAGAGACTGGTTTCATCGCTACGAGTAACCCCGTTGCTCAAAGATGACTGGCAAGTGTCGGTTTCTCCAACTTTAGTTGAATCGGATTTGACCGAGGAGGTCCTTGGATGAGGTTAAATAGCAACTCATATATCTCCGTTGTGGTATTTGCGTAAGTAAGACGCGATCCTACTAGATACCCATGGTCACCACGTAAAACATGCAACAACAAAATTAGAGGACGTCTAACTTGTTTTTGCAGGGTATGCTTGTGATGTGATATGGCCAACGATGTGATGTGATATATTGGATGTATGAGATGATCATGTTGTAATAGATAATATCGACTTGCACGTCGATGGTACGGCAACCGGCAGGAGCCATAGGGTTGTCTTTATACTAATGTTTGTGCTTGCAGATGCGTTTACTATTTTGCTAGGATGTAGCTTTAGTAGTAATAGCATGAGTAGCACGACAACCCCGATGGCGACACGTTGATGGAGATCATGGTGTGGCGCCGGTGACAAGAAGATCGTGCCGGTGCTTTGGTGATGGAGATCAAGAAGCACGTGATGATGGCCATATCATGTCACTTATGAATTGCATGTGATGTTAATCCTTTTATGCACCTTATTTTGCTTAGAACGACGGTAGCATTATGAGGTGATCTCTCACTAAAATTTCAAGACGAAATTGTGTTCTCCCCGACTGTGCACCGTTGCTACAGTTCATCGTTTCGAGACACCACGTGATGATCGGGTGTGATAGACTCAACGTTCACATACAACGGGTGCAAAATAGTTGCGCACGCGGAACACTCGGGTTAAGCTTGACGAGCCTAGCATGTGCAGACATGGCCTCGTAACACATGAGACCGAAAGGTCGATCATGAATCATATAGATGATATGATTAGCATAGGGATGCTTACCACTGAAACTATACTCAACTCACGTGATGATCGGACTTGAGCTAGTGTAAGTGGATCATGAACCACTCAAATGACTAGAGAGATGTACTTTTTGAGTGGGAGTTTAGCGAATAATTTGATTAAGTTAAACTCTAATTATCTTGAACATAGTCTAAGTCCACTTTGAATATATTTGTGTTGTAGATCATGGCTCACGCGACAATCACCCTGAATTTTAATACGTTCCTAGAGAAAGCTAAGTTGAAAGATGATGGAAGCAACTTTGTAGACTGGGCTCATAATCTTAAGCTAATCTTACAAGCTGGGAAGAAGGATTATGTCCTTAATGCTGCGCTAGGAGATGAACCACCCGCTACGGCTGATCAGGATGTTAAGAACGCTTGGTTAGCACGTAAGGAGGACTACTCAGTAGTTCAATGTGCAGTCTTGTATGGCTTAGAACCGGGACTTCAACGTTGCTTTGAGCGTCATGGAGCATTTGAGATGTTCCAGGAGTTGAAGTTTATCTTTCAGAAGAACGCCCGGATCGAGAGGTATGAGACCTCCGATAAATTCTATGCTTGCAAGATGGAGGAGAACTCGTCTGTCAGTGAACATGTGCTCAAAATGTCTGGGTACTCAAACCGTCTAGCTGAGCTGGGGATTGAACTCCCGCAAGAGGCTATCACTGATAGAATCCTTCAATCACTGCCGCCAAGCTATAAAGGCTTTGTGTTGAACTACAACATGCAAGGGATGAACAAGTCACCCTGCGAGTTGTTTGCGATGCTGAAAGTCGCAGAGTCCGAACTCCGTAAAGAGCATCAAGTGTTGATGGTGAATAAGACCACTAGTTTCAAGAGAAACGGCAAAGGCAAGAAGGGTAATTCAAAGAAGAGCGGCTAGCCTGTTGCCAATCCGACGAAGAAACCCAAAGCTGGACCTAAGCCTGAAACAGAGTGTTACTATTGCAAGGGTATGGGTCACTGGAAGCGCAATTGCCCCAAGTATTTGGCAGATAAGAAGGCGGCCAAAGAAAAATCAGGTATATTTGATATACATGTTATTGATGTGTACTTAACCGGCTCTCATAGTAGTGCCTGGGTATTCGATACCGGTTCTGTTGCTCATATTTGCAACTCGAAACAGGAACTGCGGAATAGACGAAGGCTGGCGAAAGATGAAGTGACGATGCGCGTAGGAAATGGTTCCAAGGTTGATGCAATCGCCGTCGGCACAGTTTCACTTCAGTTACCATCAGGATTAGTTATGAACTTGAATCATTGTTATTTAGTGCCTGCGTTGAGCATGAACATTGTATTTGGATCTTGTTTATTGCGAGACGGTTACTCTTTTAAGTCAGAGAATAATGGTTGTTCTATTTCTATGAGTAACATCTTTTATGGTCATGCACCCAATGTGCGAGGATTGTTCATATTGAATCTTGATAGCGATACACACATACAAAACACTGAGACCAAAAGAGTTAGAGTTAACAATGATAGCGCCATATTTTTGTGGCACTGCCGCTTAGGTCATATTGGTGTAAAGCGCATGAAGAAACTCCATGCCGATGGTCTTTTGGAGTCACTTGACTTTGATTCACTTGACACGTGCGAACCATGCCTCATGGGCAAGATGACTAAAACTCCGTTCTCCGGAACAATGGAGCGTGCAAGTGACTTGTTGGAAATCATACATGCCGATGTGTGTGGTCCGATGAGCGTAGAGGCACGCGGCGGATATCGTTATTTTCTCACCTTCACTGACGATTTGAGTAGATATGGTTATGTCTACTTAATGAAGCACAAGTCTGAAACATTTGAAAAGTTCAAGGAATTTTAGAGTGAAGTTGAAAATCATCGTAACAAGAAGATCAAGTTCCTATGGTCTGATCGTGGGGTTGAATATCTGAGTTTCGAGTTTGGTGCTCACTTAAGACAATGTGGAATTGTTTCACAGTTGACACCGCCTGGAACACCACAGCGTAATGGTGTGTCCGAACATCGTAATCGTACTTTATTAGAGATGGTGCGATCTATGATGTCTCTTACCGATTTGCCGTTATCGTTTTGGGGTTATGCATTAGAAACAGCTGCATTCACTTTAAATAGGGCACCATCAAAATCCATTGAGACGACACCATACGAACTGTGGTATGGCAAAAGGCCAAAGTTGTCGTTTCTTAAAGTTTGGGGATGTGATGCTTATGTCAAAAAGCTTCAGCCTGAAAAGCTGGAACCCAAAGCGGAAAAGTGCATCTTCATAGGTTACCCAAAAGAGACAGTTGGGTACACCTTCTATCTCAAATCCGAGGGCAAAGTGTTTGTTGCTAAAAACGGAGCTTTTCTCGAGAAGGAGTTTCTCTCGAGAGAATTGAGTGGGAGGAAGATAGAACTTGACGAGGTTGTCGAACCTCTCATCCCTCTGGATGGTGGCGCAGGGCAAGGGGAAACCTCTGTCGTTCCGACGCCGGTCGAGGAGGAAGTTAATGATGATGATCATGAAACTCCGGTTCAAGTTTCTGTCGAACCACGCAGGTCGACGAGACCACGTGCTGCTCCAGAGTGGTACGGTAATCCCGTCTTATCAATCATGTTGTTGGACAACAGTGAACCTGCAAATTATGAAGAAGCAATGGTGGGCCCAGATTCCTACAAATGGCTAGAAGCCATGAAGTCCGAGATAGGATCCATGTATGAGAACAAAGTGTGGACTTTGGAGGTACTGCCTGAGGGCCACAAGGCTATTCAGAACAAATGGATCTTTAAGAGGAAGACGGACGCTGACGGCAATGTGACCGTTTATAAAGCTCGACTTGTGGCAAAGGGTTTTTCACAAGTTCAAGGAGTTGACTACGACGAGACATTCTCACCCGTAGCGATGCTTAAGTCCGTCAGAATCATCTTAGCAATAGCTGCAATTTTCGATTATGAAATCTGGCAGATGGATGTCAAAACGGCGTTCCTTAACGGTTTCCTTAAGGAAGAATTGTATATGATGCAACCCGAAGGTTTTGTCGATCCTAAGAATGCTGACAAGGTGTGCAAGCTCCAGCGATCCATTTATGGACTGGTGCAAGCATCTCGGAGTTGGAACAAACGCTTTGATGAGGTGATCAAAGCATTTGGGTTTATACAAGTGGTTGGAGAATCTTGTATTTACAAGAAAGTGAGTGGGAGCTCTGTGGCATTTCTAATATTATATGTGGATGACATATTGCTGATTGGAAACACCGTAGAGTTTTTGGAGAGCATAAAAGATTACTTGAATAAAAGTTTCTCTATGAAGGACCTAGGAGAAGCTGCTTACATTCTAGGCCTTAAGATCTATAGGGATAGATCAAAACGCCTGATAGGACTTTCACAAATCACATACCTTGATAAAGTTTTGAAGAGGTTCAAAATGGAACAGTCCAAGAAAGGGTTCTTGCCAGTTTTACAAGGTACGAGATTGAGTAAGACTCAGTGCCCAGCAACTGATGAAGATAGAGAGCATATGCGCTCCGTCCCCTATGCTTTAGCCATAAGTTCTATCATGTATGCAATGTTGTGCACTAGATCGGACGTTAGCCTCGCCATAAGTATGGCAGGTAGGTTCCAGAGTAATCTAGGAGTGGATCACTGGACAACGGTCAAGAATATCCTGAAGTACCTGAAAAGGACTAAGGAGATGTTTCTCGTGTATGGAGGTGACGAAGAGCTCGCCGTAAAGGGTTACGTCGATGCAAGCTTTGACACAGATCCGGACGACTCTAAGTCGCAAACCAGATACGTATTTATTCTTAATGGGGGTGCGGTAAGCTGGTGCAGTTCGAAGCAAAGCGTCGTAGCAGATTCTACATGTGAAGCGGAGTACATGGCTGCCTCAGAGGCGGCTAAGGAGGGTGTCTGGATGAAGCAGTTCATGACAGATCTTGGAGTGGTGCCAAGCGCACTGAATCCAATAACCTTGTTCTGTGACAACACGGGTGCCATTGCCTTAGCAAAGGAACCACGGTTTCACAAGAAGTCCAGACACATTAAACGACGCTTCAACCTCATAAGCGACTACGTCGAAGGAGAGGACATAAATATATGCAAAGTGCACACGGATCTGAATGTAGCAGACCCGCTGACTAAACCTCTTCCACGGCCAAAGCATGATCAACACCAGAACTGTATGGGTGTTAGATTTATTACAATGTAATTCGCATGATGATGTGAGGGCTAGATTATTGACTCTAGTGCAAGTGGGAGACTGTTGGAATTATGCCCTAGAGGCAATAATAAATATAGTTATTATTATAATTCCTGTATCAAGATAATCGTTTATTATCCATGCTATAATTGTATTGAATGAAGACTCATTGACATGTGTAGATACATAGACAAAACACTGTCCCTAGCAAGCCTCTAGTTGGCTAGCCAGTTGATCAAAGATAGTCACTGTCTTCTGATTATGAACAAGGTGTTGTTGCTTGATAACTGGATCACGTCATTAGGAGAATCACGTGATGGACCAGACCCAAACTAATAGACGTAGCATGTTGATCGTGTCATTTTGTTGCTACTGTTTTCTGCGTGTCAAGTATTTGTTCCTATGACCATGAGATCATATCACTCACTAACACCGGAGGAATACTTTGTGTGTATCAAACGTCGCAACATAACTGGGTGACTATAAAGATGCTCTACAGGTATCTCCGAAGGTGTTCGTTGAGTTAGTATGGATGAAGACTGGGATTTGTCACTCCGTGTGACGGAGAGGTATCTCGGGGCCCACTCGGTAATACAACATCACACAAAAGCCTTGCAAGCAATGTAACTTAGTGTAAGTTTCGGGATCTTGTATTACGGAACGAGTAAAGAGACTTGCCGGTAAACGATATTGAAATAGGTATGCGGATACTGACGATCGAATCTCGGGCAAGTAACATACCGAAGGACAAAGGGAATGACATACGGGATTATATGAATCCTTGGCACTGAGGTTCAAACGATAAGATCTTCGTAGAATATGTAGGATCCAATATGGGCATCCAGGTCGCGCTATTGGATATTGACCGAGGAGTCTCTCGGGTCATGTCTACATAGTTCTCGAACCCGCAGGGTCTGCCCACTTAAGGTTCGACATTGTTTTATGCGTATTTGAGTTATATGGTTGGTTACCGAATGTTGTTCGGAGTCCCGGATGAGATCACGGACATCACGAGGGTTTCCGGAATGGTCCGGAAACGAAGATTGATATATAGGATGACCTCATTTGATTACCGGAAGGTTTTCGGAGTTACCAGGAATGTACCGGGAATGACGAATGGGTTCCGGGAGTTCACCTGGGGGGGGGGGGGGCAACCCACCCCGGGGAAGCCCATAGGCCTTGAGGGTGGCGCACCAGCCCTTAGTGGGCTGGTGGGACAGCCCAAAAGGGCCCTATGCGCATTGGAAGAAAAATCAAAGAGAAAAGAAAAAAAAGGAGGAGGTGGGAAAGGAAGGACTCCACCCACCAAACCAAGTAGGACTCGGTTTGGGGGAAGTCCTTCCCCCCTTTGGCTCGGCCGACCCCCTTGGGGCTCCTTGAGCCCCAAGGCAAGGTCCCCCCTCTCCCACCTATTTATACGGAGGTTTTAGGGCTGATTTGAGACGACTTTTCCACGGCAGCCCGACCACATACCTCCACGGTTTTTCCTCTAGATCGCGTTTCTGCGGAGCTCGGGGGAAGCCCTGCTGAGACGAGATCATCACCAACCTCTGGAGCGCTGTCACGCTGCCGGAGAACTCTTCTACCTCTCCGTCTCTCTTGCTGGATCAAGAAGGCCGAGATCATCGTGGAGCTGTACGTGTGCTGAACGCGGAGGTGCCGTCCGTTCGGCACTAGATCGTGGGACTGATCGCGGGATAGTTCGCGGGGCGGATCGAGGGATGTGAGGACGTTCCACTACATCAACCGTGTTCACTAACGCTTCTGCTGTACGGTCTACAAGGGTATGTAGATCACTCATCCCCTCTCGGAGATGGACATCACCATGATAGGTCTTCGTGCGCGTAGGAATTTTTTTGTTTCCCATGCGACGTTCCCCAACAGTGGCATCATGAGCTAGGTTCATGCGTAGATGTCTTCTCGAGTAGAACACAAAATGGTATCCCGACCGAGGTTAGCAACCTTATCCTTTTCATCTGTAATTGATACAAAAATATTGCATGTGTCAATGTACGGTGGTCATTTCACTATTCATGTATGATGCGAGATCGATGCACGGAAGCGATGGTTGTACGGCGAACG
The DNA here is from genome assembly GCF_904849725.1 of Hordeum vulgare subsp. vulgare. Taxonomy (NCBI): domain Eukaryota; kingdom Viridiplantae; phylum Streptophyta; class Magnoliopsida; order Poales; family Poaceae; genus Hordeum; species Hordeum vulgare. The sequence goes on along the minus strand of NC_058519.1, from coordinate 594,472,164 downwards.
ACGCGGTTTCGGATTTATAAAAGGCCTGCATAAATTTATTGATGTGGCTGAGGCAAACAAAGTGGATAATTTTATGCCTTGTCCATGTGTTGTCTGTCGAAACGTGAAGGAATACTCTAGCTCGAAAAACATTCATCTCCACTTGCTTCAGAGAGGTTTCATGCCCACATATTATTGTTGGACCATGCATGGAGAAAGAGGGGTTAGGATGGAAGACAATGAAGAAGAAGATGATGATGATAACTATCCTATGTTCACTGAAGAATACAGTGATACTACAATGGAAGACAATGAAGAAGGAGGAGGTGAAGAACAACCGGCATCAGATGAGCCCGCTGATGGTCTTGGTCGGTTCTTTTCTGATGCAAAGAGAGAATGCAATACAGAAAAGGAGAAGCTGAAATTGGAGGCCATGCTAAAGGATCATACAAATTTGTTGTGCCCATATTGCGAAGATGGCAGCACAAAGCACGGTAGCACACTGGAACTGTTGAAATGGAAGGCAGAAACTGGTTTATCTCACAAGGGATTTGAGAAGTTACTGAAAATATTGAAGCCAAAGCTTCCAAAGGATAACGAATTGCCTAAGACTACGCACGAAGCAAAGAAGGCTATCTGCCCTCTTGGATTAGATGTGCAGAAGATAGATGCATGCATTAATGACTGCATCATGTACCGCGATGAGAAGTAGGAGAATATGGATAAATGCCCGGTATGCACTGCATGTCGGTACAAGATCAGACAGGATGACCCTGGTGATGTTGTCGGCGATGACGAGCCCCCCAGGAAGAAGGTTCCTGCTAAGGTTATGTGGTATGCTCCTATAATACCAGAGTTGAAACGTCTGTTCAGAAACAATGAGCATGCCAAGTTGATGTGATGGCACAAAGATGAGCGTAAGAAAGACGGGAAAAAGTTGAGACACCTCCTAGATGGCTCGCAGTGGAGGAAAATCGAGAGGGAGTGGCCGGACTTTGCAGTTGACCCAATGAACTTATGGATTGATCTAAGTACAGACGATATGAATCTTTTTGGGGAGCAGAGCTGCAGTCACATCACCTGGCACGTGACTCTATGTATCTACAACCTTCCTCCTTGGTTGTGCATGAAGCGGAAGTTCATTATGATGCCAGTGCTCATCCAAGGACCGAAGCAACCCGGCAACGACATTGATGTGTACCTAAGGCCATTAGTTGATGAACTTTTGCAGTTGTGGGCCAAACCAGGTGTACGTGTGTGGGATGAGCACAAACAACAGGAATTTGACCTACGAGCATTGTTGCTTGTAACCATCAATGATTGGCCTGCTCTTAGTAACATATCAGGACAGTCAAACAAGGGATACAATGCATGCATGCACTGTTTAGATAAGACTAAAGGTACATAATTGGAAAACTCTAAGAAGGTTGTCTTCCTGGGGTGTCATCAATTTCTTCCAACCAATCATCCCGTAAGAAAGAAAGGCAAGCATTTCAACGATGAGGCAGATCACCGTAAGTAGCCTGACCTCCCTACTGGTGAAGAGTTTGTCACATCCCTAACCCTTAAGCAAGATAGCATTGTGCTCATGTCTTCTTTGCATTTGCATCTAAGAAGTTTCAACAAAAACAACAAAGTGGCAAAGGAAAAACTCAAAACCCTAGCCACCATTTCAATTAAAGGAAATTTCAACTAGTTCAAAATCAATGAACCCAAAATGGCCTCAAGAAATGTTCAAACTTTCTGATAAATCATGAAAGTGAGTGAGCATTGGAGAAAACTATTTTCTTGACACTTTAAGCATTTTAAATAAATACAAAAGCTACTGGTTTCAAATTTAAAAATTGAAATCAGAAACTATAATTTTCCAAAAATGTTGAAAATCTTGGAAATGAGTGGGGATATTATAACAAATATTTCAGGAGGTCTAAAATATTTTTTACTTTTTGTTTTGGAGTTGAATTAATTAGCAAAACAATAATTAGCAAAACAGAAAAACAAAAACAGAGAAAATGGAAAAAAAAACTTACCTGTCGCCCAAGCCTGGCCCGGCCCATCTCCCCGCTCGTCCCCTCCCTCGCGCCAGTAGGCAGCAGGAGGTGGCCGCCGCCCCCTCCGGCGCGGCCACGCACCTGCGTGCCTGCCTGGCCGCCGGTTCGCGCTGGCGACGACGGGGATAAGCTCCCCAGAGCTTCCCCTATCCATTCCCCGCCTCGGTTCTCCTCCTCCTCCCGGATCTCCTCCTCCTCCTTGCTGCTGCCATTAGAGCCGAGCTCGAGCTCGAGCTACCCGTGCCCCTGGCCATAGGATCCCCTCCCAGAGCACGCCATTAGCTCTGCCTCGTCGCCCTGGTCATCTCTGCCGAAGCCGAAGCTTCCTCGAGCCCTGCAACGCCCGCAACACCGTCGTCTTCCACCTCCGGCCGCCGGACCTCTCCCGTCGATTCGTCGCCCCCAGGCCTTCCCCGAGCCGTCTAAGCTCTGCTCTGCACTCCCCGTGAGCATGCGGTCGTTTTCCCTAAGTTTCCCCCGTCGATTCTCTCCTCTAGCTCTAGTTTCACCGGAGCCCGACGAGGACCGCCGCTGCCGCTCGTCGCCGGTAGCCCTCCGATGATCAGCTCGTCCTCCCGAGGGCACCAGCAGCTCCAGGACGACGCGTAGATGCCGTAGCAGCTAAGAACCGAGCGTAGATCCCTCTGATTCAAAGCCCCCAACGACGCTCGAGCTTCGGCCGCCGCTCCGGCTCGTCGCCGACGCCTCTTCCGGCGACCCTAGCCTCCCCAGATAGTCCTGCCAGATCGGCCACTTCGCGAGCATGCTGTAGCTGCAAACTGCGTGCGTTTTGGTGCTGTGCAGCGCCGTCTAGGTCGCCTCCGGCGAGCCCTCCGCCGTGGGTCTGGTCGCCGGCGACCACCCTCCGGTGGCCGTCGACGTGGCCGACCATTAGGGCGTAATCGCCCCCCCTCAGTCGCTGACAGAGGGCCCCACGCCTGGTCAAACCCCAATTAGGGGCTGGTCAGCGCGGGATTAGTCCCAGAGAGGCTGACCAGTGGGGCCCCCCTGTCAGGTTTGACCTGAACAGGTCGGCTGACCTGCTGACGTCAGCCTGACGCAATAAATAGAATTTCCAGTATAAAACTAATTCAGGAAATTGCTAAAAATTGTAAAAAACATAGAAATTGATCTGTAACTCCAATGAAAATAATTTATATATGAAAAAGTATCAGAAAAATTCAAGGATTCTGATTATGCTATTTTCAACTATGTTTGAAAAAGTTACAGAACCCTAAATTGTGAAATAAGGAATAATTCAATTCTTCTAATCACTTTATAAATGGAATTTGCAAAAATATTCAAATTTCATTATATATGCAATGATCACACACTGCCCTAATTACAAATCAGTATCATAACATGACATTCATGCATGATAACACCAAGTTGATCTGAGCATCAGGTCGAATCAATTAAACCGGTATCCGAGAATACCCCGTTTGAATTGCTATTCGAATGTGATTCAAATCAACTCTAAACTTATTACTTGTTGAAAATAATAACTTATCACTTGCATTCTCATGCCATGCTCATGCATCATTTTGAGTGCATATGATTGTTATTGAATGTTGCCATTCTTTTCGGTAGGCTCCGCACCCTCGGATTCCACCGAATATCCGTCTCACGGATATCGTTCCTCCTCTGAGCAACAAGGCAAGAAACCCTTTTGATCATCCCGATAAATCCCATGTTCTTGCTCCTGCACCTATTTATTGCATTAGGATCAAATGCTTCAACTGCTTTTGCCACGATAGTTGGACCCACTTCCTTTGCATGACTTAACCTTGTCACAGTAAATAGCCGAACCTTGCAACCTAGCATACCTGGTAGTTGCTTGAGCTATGATGTGCCTTATCCTGCTATGCATGCTATGCTTAGAGTTGTGTATGGTCTGTCATCTGGGAGATGAACAGAAATGTGGAATGTGTTCGGTGGGCAAAGGTTGTGTGTTGAACTTGATTTGGTAAAGGTACCGGTGAAAGGCTATGTAGGAGTACATGGCTGGTTGTTTCATTGGAACCGTCCTTAGGAACTGAGTTCCGTGTATGTAATCCAAGACTAGATACTACCACATGCTGGGCCTTGAAATATGACCCCGCTCGGCCAATTAATCGCGTAGTACTCGGTCCAGGAGTTGCAAGTAGTTTCTGGTGTTTATAGTAATGCTGGAGGCTGTGCATGGTGCTGACCTGAGAGGTGGACCGTGATGCGGTAGGCAGTGGCACGGTGTACCAAGTGGCACCCGGATGGTGGGCTTGGGAACCCTGCGCACATCGTTTGAGGCTGTGGCGGAAACCCCGGCCGGACTCCCGTACGGGTTACTCTCAGATAGGCAATAAACCTGGACTAGGTACTAGTGTGGTTAACGGTCGTGGCCGACTCCCTCGCTGGGCTTCCGCTTGAAGGTTGCCGAGGTGCATGACGTGCACATGGCGATAAGTGGCGAGAGCGTGTGTGACAAAGTACACCCCTGCAGGGTTATGATCTATTCGAATAGCCGCGTCCGCGGATATGGACTACTTGGAGACATATGTTGTTCATAGATAACTTCAATGGTTACTCATAAAATTGTCAAGATAAGCGTGAGTGTCGTGGACGGCATTTCCGTATGGAGACGGAATGATTCCACGATAGTGTATTGTTGTGGTGTTAGTGGACTCGTGTGCGAGAAATCAAGTTGTCAAAACTAATTTCAAAATGCAAGTTGTCTAGCCACAAGTCAAATGCTGGCTTTCCGCATGAAACCCCACAATACTCTTTGATACCTTGCATGAGTAGTTAGATCTCCTAAAGTCTTGCTGAGTACCTTCGTACTCATGTTTGCTTAATAAATGTTGCAGAGGTTGCTAATGACCCTAATGGAGGGTTCTTCGTAGACATCGACGACGACGAGTAGCTGGTGTCCCAGCTACGATCTGGCCCTATGTCGGCTCTGTAGTATAGTCAGGCCACGTGCCTACTAGTTGCCCTGTCTGTACTCAGACAGTTTATAACTCTTCCGCTGGCTTGTATTGTATGACTGCTATTATGGGTCGTGAGACCCTTAACGTGTAATATTATGTGTGTGGCTCTTCCGAGCCTCTTAAATAAAGCTTGTATGTTTATGGTTATGTTGTGATGCCATCGATGTATCTATACATATCGGTATGCCATGCGTACGTGTGTCGTACTTGATATGTATGGGGTTCGATTACCTAGTCGTGAACTTTAGTAGCACTTCTTACAAGGAAATGCCCCTTTGTGGTCCAACGAGCCTTGGTAGTTCGCTACTGCTCCGGACACATTGGTTGACCGGCATGTGTCCTTCTTAGTTGCTGTGTCTGTCCCCTTTGGGGAAATGTCACGCGATGTAATGGAGTCCTTGTAGCTTGCTATGACTCGTCTACATTCGCCGATGACCGACACCTGCTTTGTTGGGTCATGTATGCCTGTCCTTGTGCGGTACTGCCACTTTGGTTTATGACTAGACATGTCGATCCGGGTTCTTTGACATTGGATTGCTAGCGATACTATCGCATACGTGAGTCAAAAGACGCAAACGGTCCCGGCTAAGGTAAGGCTGCAGCCATGGAGTTAACCGTGCGTGAGACCATAAAGGGATGCGATGGGTTACAGGCTAGATTCCTATGGCTTAGGATCGGGGTCCCGACAGCGTTGGTGTCAGAGCCTGACTGACTGTAGGATTACTAAGCCAAACTGGTCGAAGTTGAGTCTAGAATTTCTTAGTTATATATAGGGGAATTGTTTGTGGAAGGGAACGTAACACTCTTGTTCTCTTCTCAAGATATTCTATCCTGGTCATCCTCGTCTTTTCCGCGGGAATTAAGGACTAGATTTCTCATCTTCTCCTAGGCTCGTGTTTCCGATCGATAGCTTATAGGACTACGGGTCGAGAGATATTGGGTTTATTTTATCCCTAGGAAGCAGGAAGTAAGTTTGATGATCAGAGAGTTGAACTTGATAGTTGAGTGATTACGCTATTCTATCTTGGGTTGTCTCAAAAATTGTTTTTGAGCATTTACAACCGTTATGCTGCCCAATTTTTCATTCGGAGCTCTAATGCTTTTGCATTACTCTCTATTACAGATGCCTGGCCGTCCTTCTCATCAGGTGGTACGTCTGACCAGGTGCATTGATGTACCGGGTCATACGGCCATGCTGGTCAGGGTGATGTCGGTGTGCGGTTACCGCTGGTACCCCGAGTACACGGTAGAGGAACATTACCGAGACTTCAACCAGAGCCAGTACATCTGCACTGTTAGGGTATTTCCAGACTACCCTGGAGCGGAGAAGCCAATCCATTGGTCCTATGGGTTGGGGGTCACCGTTGACATGGCAGTACAGGATGCTGCCTATTTAATGCTGACTATTATGAGAGCGAGACATGCACTGCTACAGAATTCAGAATTCTGCTATGTTCCGGCCTCTCAGTCTGGTGAAGAGGGATACCTCAGTGGAGTCTATTTTGATTCTTCTATGGAGGATCCACTTCTGCAGTCCACTGTTGAGATGATAGAGAACAGAGACAAGGATGCTCGTGCTCTCCGTATGGAGCTTTATGCTACCCGTGCCCGTCTGTGGACAGCTTTGACGCAGCTGGCACCGGTAGTCCAGACAGGGTATGGAGAGATGGAGATGCTGAACCCTGTTAGGACCCATCTTCCGGCCCACGTTGACTGGCCAGCTATAGGAGGAGTCACACCTCTTCGGGGACCCCTCTTACCACCAGTCAGGGGACCAAGGCCACATCCGTGTCCTTATGGATCCCAGGGACCTCAGGCTAGAGTGTTTCCTGATCCGCAGGTTGAGCTTCCAGGTCATGGAGGTAATCTCTATGAGATGTTCTATGCGGATGCCTGAGCTGTGAGCGGAAGGATAGTATGGTAGTAGCCGTACGTTCACAGTCCTGCGTGACTTGTGAAGTATGGTAGTAATGTGAAACGAATTCCGGAGGCCTAGATAAATAATGTATAGGGAGCTTGTACGCCTCTGATGAGTAGTTTCACAATTTCAGCAGTTTGCTCTACGGTTAAGGTTGTACTGAGCTATGTAAGGGTGTGTATGAACCATGGTGTATATATAGCAATTGCTTGTTACCATGTTGTTCGGATATTCATTTCCGCATTCCGTGTGTTCAGTACATTCTTAATCCATAGCTAGTATTGATATGATATTGGTCTAAGCTATGAGTTTGTTTGTCAGGATGGTGTTCACCAGGTTGAACCGTGCCCCTGCTCATGAGCAAGGTGAGGGTAGTCAAGCGTCGCAGGAAGACCTGCCTCACCCACCTTCTCTGGTAGAAGTGATGCTTGAGGCAGAAAGAAATAAAAGGGAGACCAACCGACTGCTAGAGCGTATTGAGCAGAATACGGCTCGACAGCCTAGGAATGCTGCAGTGTCCCTCAATGACTTTGTGAAGCTGAATCCTCCAAAGTTTCATCATTCCGTCAATCCCCTCGACGCTGATGACTGGCTGTGCAGCATCTCACGCAAGATTCGCTCGGCGAATGTGTCTGAGGCCGACAAGGTGACCTTCGCGACGTATTTCCTGGAAGGACCCGTCGATCTGTGGTGGGAGAATTTTGAAGCTATGCGTCCCGCTGAACCAGTGGCCACCTGGGCAGACTTCAGCGCAGCTTTTCGTCTGCACCATATTCCAAAGGGCCTGATGGACAGAAAGAGAGAGGAGTTATGTGCCTTCACTCAGGGCAAGTTGTCTGTGGATGCCTATAGCCGCGAGTTCGGTAACCTCGCCCGCTATGCAACACAGGAGGTGTCTACTGACGCCAAGAAGCAAGCATGATTCCGTAAGGGTCTGAGCCCTGAGCTCCGTCGTGACCTACGCCTTCATGAGTGTGCAAGTTTTCAAGCCCTAGTCAACAAAGCGATCAGTGTGGAGACTGGTCATACTGACTTCGAAGCCACAAGGAAGCACTCCCGTGACTTTGGCTCATCTTCTGGTTCCGCATTTCTAAAACGCAGGCTGTGGGTTCCAAACAGTTCTCTGCCGCCAAGATACACTCCGAGGCCATCCTACGTGGCGCCTCAGACGAATCAGGCCAACCCTCCAGCAAAAGCTTATGGTGGTCCAGCTAGCAATGCTGCACCACGTGCCAACCAGGTGATATGCTACAAGTGTGGAGAACCAGGGCATTATTCCGTGAGTGTCCTCAGAATGTGGGTGCCAAGCAACCCGGAAAGTCCGTCGGGCAGGCCAAGTCGGGAAAGCTTATTATGTAAAGCCAACTCTTGCACGTGGCCGTGTGAACTATGTGTTAGCAGAAGAAAGCCGCAGAGGATCCCGACGTCATGCTGGGTACGCTTCTTGTTAATCATCACCCAGCGTCCGTTCTCTTTGACACTGGGTCTTCTCATTCCTTCATTTCAGAAAGTTATGCACAGTTGCATAACATGTCATTTTGTGATATGCCAATCCCATTGGTTGTCCAAACCCCTGGTAGTAAATGGCAAACCTCTAGGATAACCTATGACAATGAAATTCTAGTAGACAGGCTAGTTTTTCTAGCCTCATTGATAGCATTGAAATCTTTGGATATTAACATCATCTTGGGCATGGACTAGATGTCAGCTCACTATGCCAAGATTGATACTCATTTTAGAAATGTCCAGCTTACCCATCCCTCGGGTGAGATAGTAAATGTCTCTACTCGAGTTGCCAAATGCCAACTCTATTCCTTAAATGCCAACCCTCTTCCGGAACTTGAAGACATTCCGGTAGTCCGTGACTTCCCGGATGTTTTTCCAGAGGAACTGCCAGGAATTCCACCTGACAGAGATGTAGAGTTTGTGATAGATCTTGTTCCGGGAACTGTCCCAATAGCCAGAAGACCTTATAAGATGGCACCCCTAGAGCTAGCCGAACTTAAGAAGCAATTAGATGAGGCCTTGAGCAAAGGTTTCATTCGTCCTAGCTCTTATCCTTGGGCTTGTCCCGTCCTCTTCGTCAAGAAGAAAGACGGAACGGATCGGATGGTTGTAGATTACCGACCAGTTAACCTGGTCACCATAAAGAACAAATATCCGCTCCCAGGATCAACGATCTGTACGATCAGCTCGCTGGATCCTCATCTACTCGAAGAATGAACAAGAACATGCCGAGCATCTAAGGCTGGTATTGATGAAACTTCGAGAGCATCGCCTTTATGCCAAATTTTCAAAATGTGAATTCTGGTTACCAGAAGTGACCTATCTAGGCCACGTAATCTCTGGTAAGGGTATTGCTGTCAATCCCGAGAGAGTTCAAGCTGTCCTTGATTGGACTCAACCTGAATCGGTTAAGCAAGTTAGGAGTTTTCTTGGTCTAGCGAGCTATTGTCGCCGCTTTGTCGAGAATTTCTCCAAGGTTGCAAAGCCTCTAACTGAACTCTTCAAGAAAGATAAAAAGTTCGAGTGGACACCACAGTGTGAGCATAGTTTTCAGGAACTGAAAAGACGCCTGACCTCCGCACTTGTGTTGCTACCACCAGATTTTTCTAAGGACTTTGTTATCTACTGCGACGCCTCGCGACAAGGATTAGGTTGCATTCTCATGCAAGATCGTCATGTGATCGCATAGCATCTCGACAGTTGCGTCCACATGAGGATAATTATCCCACACATGACCTTGAGCTTGCAGCTGTGGTCCATGCACTAAAAACCTGGCGACATTACCTTTTGGGTAATCGTTGCGAAATATTCACTGATCACCAAAGTCTGAAATATATCTTCACCCAGCCGGCTTTGAATCTCAGGCAAAGACGGTGGGTTGAGTTGATCTCGGATTACGACTTAGGGATAACTTACACCCCGGGGAAGGCCAATGTTATGGCCGATGCACTAAGTCGTAAATCTTATTGTAACAATTTGATGCTACAACAAGGTCAACCACATCTCCATGAGGACTTTCGGAAGTTGAATCTTCATATTGTTCCTCAAGGATTCCTTTCTACCCTGGTGGCGAAGCCTACTCTTAAGGATCAAATTATAACTGGCCAAAAGCGTGACAAGGGTATATCACGGATCAAGGAGAATATTTTTAGCGGAAACGCTAAAGAATTTTCCATGAATGATCAAGGTGTTGTGTTCTTCCAGAATCGTTTAGTGGTTCCTAAGAACCCACATCTAAGGCAGTTAATCCTTAAGGAGGCTCATGATTCTCCTCTCACCATTCATCCCGGTAGTACTAAGATGTATCAGGATCTACGCCAGAGGTTCTGGTGGACTAGGATGAAGAGAGAAATCGCTGAGTTCGTTGCTAACTGCGACATTTGTCGTCGAGTTAAGGCAGAACATCAAAGGCCTGCTGGCACCCTTCAACCTTTAGCTATTCCTGAATGGAAATGGGATAAGGTTAGCATGGATTTCATTACCGGATTTCCCAAGACCAAGAAAGGAAATAATGCTATCTTTGTGGTCATTGACCGTCTTTCCAAAGTGGCTCATTTTCTCCCTATTCGTGAGAGTATAACAGCTAGCCAGTTAGCAGAGTTATATATCTCTCGAATAGTGTCTCTTCATGGTGTTCCCCTGGGAATTAACTCGGACCATGGAAGTATCTTTACTTCTCGCTTCTGGGAAAGTTTTCAGAATGCCATGGGGACTCACTTATCTTTTAGCACTGCTTTCCATCCTCAATCAAGTGGTCAAGTAGAAAGAGTGAATCAAATCCTAGAAGATATGCTCCGAGCTTGTGTTATTTCGTTCGGTATGAATTGGGAGAAGTGCCTTCCATTCGTCGAATTCGCTTATAACAATAGTTATCAATCAAGCTTGGGCAAAGACCCTTTTGAAGTTCTCTATGGACGAAGATGTCGAACCCCTCTTAATTGGTCAGAAACCGGAGAGAGGCAACTCTTTGGCCCGGACATGATCCAGGATGCAGAAGAGCAGGTTCGCATTATTCGTGAAAAGTTGAAAACAGCCCAGTCTTGTCAAAAGAGCCAATATGATCGTCATCATAAGGCTGTGACCTTTGAAATTGACGAGAAGGCTTACCTTCGGGTTACACCTTTGAAGGGTACCCATCGTTTCGGTATCAAGGGCAAGTTGGCTCCTCGTTACATTGGTCCTTTTCACATTCTTGCCAAACGAGGAGAAGTTGCCTACCAGTTGGAACTTCCTCCGCATCTTTCCAAGGTTCATGATGTTTTCCACGTCTCGCAACTCGGGCGTTGCTTTTCGGATCCTATCCGTGAAGTGGACCACGAAACGCTTGATCTACAAGATAACCTTTCCTACCGAGAATACCCCGTGCGTATTCTTGATCAAGCTGAGCGTACCACTCGACGTCGAAACCTCAAGTTTCTTAAAGTTCAATGGTCAAATCATTCTGAAAAGGAGGCAACTTGGGAAAGAGAGGATCGTCTCCGACTTGAATATCCTGCGTTATTCCCGACGACTTCTAAATCTCGGGACGAGATTCTTTTGAGTGGGGGTGAGTTGCCACATCCCTAACCCTTAAGCAAGATAGCATTGTGCTCATGTCTTCTTTGCATTTGCATCTAAGAAGTTTCAACAAAAACAACAAAGTGACAAAGGAAAAACTCAAAACCCTAGCCACCATTTCAATTAAAGGAAATTTCAACTAGTTCAAAATCAATGAACCCAAAATGGCCTCAAGAAATGTTCAAACTTTCTGATAAATCATGAAAGTGAGTGAGCATTGGAGAAAACTATTTTCTTGACACTTTAAGCATTTTAAATAAATACAAAAGCTACTGGTTTCAAATTTAAAAATTGAAATCAGAAACTATAATTTTCCAAAAATGTTGAAAATCTTGGAAATGAGTGGGGATATTATAACAAATATTTCAGGAGGTCTAAAATATTTTTTACTTTTTGTTTTGGAGTTGAATTAATTAGCAAAACAATAATTAGCAAAACAGAAAAACAAAAACAGAGAAAATGGAAAAAAAACTTACCTGTCGCCCAAGCCTGGCCCGGCCCATCTCCCCGCTCGTCCCCTCCCTCGCGCCAGTAGGCAGCAGGAGGTGGCCGCCGCCCCCTCCGGCGCGGCCACGCACCTGCGTGCCTGCCTGGCCGCCGGTTCGCGCTGGCGACGACGGGGATAAGCTCCCCAGAGCTTCCCCTATCCATTCCCCGCCTCGGTTCTCCTCCTCCTCCTCCTGGATCTCCTCCTCCTCCTTGCTGCCGCCATTAGAGCCGAGCTCGAGCTCGAGCTGCCCGTGCCCCTGGCCATAGGATCCCCTCCCAGAGCACGCCATTAGCTCCGCCACGTCGCCCTGGTCATCTCTGCCGAAGCCGAAGCTTCCTCGAGCCCTGCAACGCCCGCAACACCGTCGTCTTCCACCTCCGGCCGCCGGACCTCTCCCGTCGATTCGTCGCCCCTAGGCTTTCCCCGAGCCGTCTAAGCTCTGCTCTGCACTCCCCGTGAGCATGCGGTCGTTTTCCCTAAGTTTCCCCCGTCGATCCTCTCCTCTAGCTCTAGTTTCACCGGAGCCCGACGAGGACCGCCGCTGCCGCTCGTCGCCGGTAGCCCTCCGATGATCAGCTCGTCCTCCCGAGGGCACCAGCAGCTCCAGGACGACGCGTAGATGCCGTAACAGCTAAGAACCGAGCGTAGATCCCTCTGATTCAAAGCCCCCGACGACGCCCGAGCTTCGGCCGCCGCTCCGGCTCGTCGCCGACGCCTCTTCCGGCGACCCTAGCCTCCCCAGATAGTCCTGTCAGATCGGCCACTTCGCGAGCATGCTGTAGCTGCAAACTGCGTGCGTTTTGGTGCTGTGCAGCGCCGTCTAGGTCGCCTCCGGCGAGCCCTCCGTCGCGGGTCTGGTCGCCGGCGACCACCCTCCGGTGGCCGTCGACGTGGCCGACCATTAGGGCGTAATCGCCCCCCCCTCAGTCGCTGACACAGGGCCCCACGCCTGGTCAAACCCCAATTAGGGGCTGGTCAGCGCGGGATTAGTCCCAGAGAGGCTGACCAGTGGGGCCCCCCTGTCAGGTTTGACCTGAACAGGTCGGCTGACCTGCTGACGTCAGCCTGACGCAATAAATAGAATTTCCAGTATAAAACTAATTCAGGAAATTGCTAAAAATTGTAAAAATCATAGAAATTAATCTGTAACTCCAATGAAAATAATTTATATATGAAAAAGTATCAGAAAAATTCAAGGATTCTGATTATGCTATTTTCAACTATGTTTTAAAAAGTTACAGAACCCTAAATTGTGAAATAAGGAATAATTCAATTCTTCTAATCACTTTATAAATGGAATTTGCAAAAATATTCAAATTTCATTATATATGCAACGATCACACACTGCCCTAATTACAAATCAGTATCATAACATGACATTCATGCATGATAACACCAAGTTGATCTGAGCATCAGGTCGAATCAATTAAACCGGTATCCGAGAATACCCCGTTTGAATTGCTATTCGAATGTGATTCAAATCAACTCTAAACTTATTACTTGTTGAAAATAATAACTTATCACTTGCATTCTCATGCCATGCTCATGCATCATTTTGAGTGCATATGATTGTTATTGAATGTTGCCATTCTTTTCGGTAGGCTCCGCACCCCCGGATTCCATCGAATATCCGTCTGACGGATATCGTTCCTCCTCTGAGCAACAAGGCAAGCAACCCTTTTGATCATCCCGATAAATCCCATGTTCTTGCTCCTGCACCTATTTATTGCCTTAGGATCAAATGCTTCAACTGCTTTTGCCACGATAGTTGGACCCACTTCCTTTGCATGACTTAACCTTGTCACAGTAAATAGCCGAACCTTGCAACCTAGCATACCTGGTAGTTGCTTGAGCTATGATGTGCCTTATCCTGCTATGCATGCTATGCTTAGAGTTGTGTATGGTCTGTCATTTGGGAGATGAACAGAAATGTGGAATGTGTTCGGTGGGCAAAGGTTGTGTGTTGAACTTGATTTGGTAAAGGTACCGGTGAAAGGCTATGTAGGAGTACATGGCGGGTTGTTTCATTGGAACTGTCCTTAGGAACTGAGTTCCGTGTATGTAATCGAAGACTAGATACTACCACATGCTGGGCCCTGAAATATGACCCCGCTCGGCCTATTAATCGCGTAGTACTCGGTCCAGGAGTTGCAAGTAGTTTCTGGTGTTTATAGTAATGCTGGAGGCCGTGCATGGTGCTGACCTGAGAGGTGGACTGTGATGCGGTAGGCAGTGGCACGGTGTACCAAGTGGCACCCGGATGGTGGGCTTGGGAACCCTGCGCACATCGTTTGAGGCCGTGGCGGAAACCCCGGCCGGTCTTCCGTACGGGTTACTCTCAGATAGGCGATAAACCTGGACTAGGTACTAGTGTGGTTAACGGTCGTGGCCGACTCCCTCGCTGGGCTTCCGCTTGAAGGTTGCCGAGGTGCATGACGTGCACATGGCGATAAGTGGCGAGAGCGTGTGTGACGAAGTACACCCCTGCAGGGTTATGATCTATTCGAATAGCCGCGTCCGCGGATATGGACTACTTGGAGACATATGTTGTTCATAGATAACTTCAATGGTTACTCATAAAATTGTCAAGATAAGCGTGAGTGTCGTGGACGGCATTTCCGTATGGAGACGGAATGATTCCACGATAGTGTATTGTTGTGGTTTTAGTGGACTCGTGTGCGAGAAATCAAGTTGTCAAAACTAATTTCAAAATGCAAGTTGTCTAGCCACAAGTCAAATGCTGGCTTTCCGCATGAAACCCCACAATACTCTTTGATACCTTGCATGAGTAGTTAGACCTCCTAAAGTCTTGATGAGTACCTTCGTACTCATGTTTGCTTAATAAATGTTGCAGAGGTTGCTAATGACCCTAATGGAGGGTTCTTCGTAGACATCGACGACGACGAGTAGCTGGTGTCCCAGCTACGATCTGGCCCTACGTCGGCTCTGTAGTATAGTCAGCCACGTGCGTACTAGTTGCCCTGTCTGTACTCAGACAGTTTATAACTCTTCTGCTGGCTTGTATTGTATGACTGCTATTATGGGTCGTGAGACCCTTAATGTGTAATATTATGTGTGTGGCTCTTCCGAGCCTCTTAAATAAAGCTTGTATGTTTATGGTTATGTTGTGATGCCATCGATGTATCTATACATATCGGTATGCCATGCGTATGTGTGTCGTACTTGATATGTATGGGGTCCGATTACCTAGTCGTGAACTTTAGTAGCACTCCTTACAAGGAAATGCCCCTTTGTGGTCCAACGAGCCTTGGTAGTTCGCTACTGCTCCGGACACATTGGTTGACCGGCATGTGTCCTTCTTAGCTGCTGTGTCTGTCCCCTTTGGGG
Source organism: Hordeum vulgare subsp. vulgare (assembly GCF_904849725.1). NCBI lineage: Eukaryota > Viridiplantae > Streptophyta > Magnoliopsida > Poales > Poaceae > Hordeum > Hordeum vulgare. The sequence goes on along the minus strand of NC_058519.1, from coordinate 594,456,849 downwards.
AAATGTCCCGCGATGTAATGGAGTCCTTGTAGCTTGCTACGACTCGTCTACATTCGCCGATGACCGACACCTGCTTTGTTGGGTCATGTATGCCTGTCCTTGTGCGGTACTGCCACTTTGGTTTATGACTAGACATGTCGATCCGGGTTCTTTGACATTGGATTGCTAGCGATACTATCGCATACGTGAGTCAAAAGACGCAAACGGTCCCGGCTAAGGTAAGGCTGCAGCCGTGGAGTTAACCGTGCGTGAGACCACAAAGGGATGCGATGGGTTACAGGCTAGATTCCTATGGCTTAGGATCGGGGTCCCGACAGAGTTGTTGGCTATGGTCAAGGATTTGGATCAAATAGTAATCTTTGGAAAGGGTCCTGGCGGTCAATCTGTTCCGAAAGACGACGTTACCGGACACGTGCCCATGTGGAAAAATAAATCTTTATTTTGGGAGCTATCCTATTGGAAACACCTAGAGGTCCGGTCTTCAATCGACGTGATGCACGTGACGAAGAATCTTTGCGTGAACCTTCTAGGTTTCCTGGGAGTGTATGGAAAGACAAAAGATACAACAGAAGCACAGGAGGAGCATCAACGTATGTAAGACTCATACGACAAGAAGACTGATAAAGTGCGTCAATACTTAAGCAGCTACGCTCTTACCAAAGGAGAGAAGAAAATCTTTTTTGAATTCCTGAGCAGTATGAAGGTCCCCGTTGGCTTCTCGTCTAATATAAAGGGAATAATAAATATGGCAGAGAAAAAATTCCAGAACCTGAAGTCTCATGATTGCCACGTGATTATGACGCAGTTGCTTCCGGTTGCATTGAGGGTGCTTCTACCGGAAAATGTTCGATTACCCATTGTGAAGCTATATGCATTCCTCAATGCAATATCTCAGAAGGTAATCGATCAAGAACGTCTAGAAAGGCTACGGAAGGATGTGGTCCAATGTCTTGTCAGTTTTGAGTTGGTGTTCCCCCCCGTCCTTCTTCAATATTATGACGCATCTCCTGGTTCACCTAGTCGACGAGATTTCCATTCTCGGTCATGTATTTCTACACAATATGTTCCCCTTCGAGAGGTTCATGGGAGTCTTAAAGAAATACGTTCATAACTGTGCTAGGCCAGAAGGAAGCATCTCCAAGGGCTATGGAACAGAGGAGGTCATTGGGTTCTGTGTAGACTTTCTTCCTGACCTTAAGCCGATTGGTGTTCCTGAATCGCGGCATGAGGGAAGACTGAGTGGAAAAGGCACACTAGGAAAGAAAGCAATGATATGTAGGGACGGGCATTCTTTCACTCAAGCACACTACACAGTTCTAAAAAGTTCCACCTTCGTGGCTTCGTATATCGAGGAGCACAAGAATTTTGTACGCTTCGAGATCCCGGTGAAGGCTATCTCCTGGATTGAAGAAAAACACATGGATACTTTCGGCAGTTGGTTGCGAGCACGTCTCATGAATGACAACACCGTTGGAGATCAACTCTACTTGTTGGCCATGTCACCTTCTTCCACTGTATTACATTTCCAAGGGTACGAGATAAACGGAAATACATTTTACACGACCACCCAAGATAAAAAGAGCACCAACCAAAACAGTGGTGTCCGCTATGATGCGAGAGACGAGAATGGGAAAAAGGACGCATACTATGGTTACATAGAGGAGATATGGGAACTTGACTATGGACCTACTTTCAAAGTCCCTTTGTTTCGGTGTAGTTGGGTGAACATGAATGGAGAAGGGGTAAAGGTAGACTAGTTGTATGGAATGAAAACAGTTGATCTCAACAATATTGGTTACAGAGACGAGCCATTCGTCCTAGCCAATGATGTGGCTCAGGTTTTCTATGTAAAAGACATGTCCTCCAGACCGAAAAAAAGAAAAATAAGCAAATGAATACATCGGACAATGAGACAAAGCGTCCCATAGTTCTTTCATGAAAAAGAAACATCATGGGGATCGAGGACAAGACAGACATGTCAGCAGATTATAATAAGTTTGATGAAATTCCGCCCTTCATAGCGAGAATTGACCCAACCATCCCGTTAAATAATGAAGATGCTCCATGGTTACGGCCAAGATGATCATAGGCAAGGAATCGAAATATAAATCTATGTAATGTATTAAACTTTATGTGATGTGTACTAATGTATTAAACTTTATGTCATGTGTACTAATGTATTAAAATTTATGTGCCTTTGAATGGTGCATTTTGAACACACAAAAAGTATGGAGTTCAAATAAGTTCAAGAAATGAAATCCTTTTGTAACACATGAGTTCTCGTTCGAAACCCTAATACTTCGAGAGAGATTGTCCGTTTTGTACACGAAGTGTATCCAGTCTTTGTGGAAATCCTCTCAACTTTTTAGCACATGCTATGTGGGTGAAATGATGATACCATGTCAACTTTCAACATTTTCAGTGTTCATTTGTAGTGCTTTTCAATTTCAGAGTCAACTAGCTAAAAAAAATAAGTAAATGCACGGAAAATACAAAATGAAGTCAGAAATTGTTGAAAATTTGTTAAAATATTTAATAGAAAAAAAAAAGCCAACTAACAAGAATTAACTAAAACATTAACTAAAATGAATGAATTAAAAATAATCAACTAAAATTATCAAAGTGCTTATTTGTTAATAAGAATCAAGTAAAACATTAACTAAAAAGAAACAAAAAAAAATCAACTCAAAAGAATTTTCATAAAGTTTTTTCGTTAAAATATTTAATAGAAAACTAAAATAGAAGAGAAAAAAAATCTTTAATAGCAAAAAATTAAAGTAAAGTCATTCACAAATTTCAAAGAATTCAAATTTGGAAATTAAATATTTAGCTGTAAGTAAAAAAAAAGAAAAGAACAAAACAAAAATAATGAAAACAATTAAAAATATATGTGAATTTATAGAGAAAATCCAACCTAAATTCGAAATAAGCTTACTTTGAATTTAGGTTGAATTTTATCTTTTTTCACATATATGTTCTATTTTTAAATTTAGGCACACATAGTGCATTTAGGCCCGTAAGACTGTTTTAGATAGGAGCTCGAAAGAGCACTCGCAGCGGTGTTTATAAAGCACTGACAGCGCTCCTCGCTAGGTGAGGTGGGACTAAAGGTTGCGCTGCGCTGCGCCGGAGCTAGCCCAGCCCTTTAGTCCCGGGTCGTGGCTCGAACCGGGACTAAACACCCCCTTTAGTCCTGGATCCAGCCACGACCCGGGACTAAAGACCCTCGCTTCCCTCTCATCATGCTATTAAACATCGTGTGTATAGTAATTTCGTCCTAAAAATCATCTATCATATACTGAAAGTAGAATAGTAGAATACATGACAGAAACATGACCCTTTTTTTATTTTGCGGGGCCAAATTTTATTAAAGTTTAATGCAAAATGTATAAGTTATCTAGGGTAGTAAAACTGCATTTAACCGTGTCCTCTCACGCATTAGCATTTTAAAACCATTTGTTTTACTCGTTCAGGCGTTTTTCCATCACAACTGTTGTCCTATGAGGTTACCGTCCCGACAGAAAAAACTAAGATCCATGGTTGCATGGGCATCTTTTCTCCAAGGCGATTTGGCTAACCTGTATGCAAGATAGAGCAAACCACTAATCCTCGAGAGAAAGAAAGCCTTTGATCGATAGAACCGAGCACCTTCGAGCCTTCTCACGCCCTAAGCATTTTTGTTTGTTCGATTTTGAATTCTAGCCATCCTTGGCTGTCCGATCATATTTCTGTTCTTACTTGGGTCATATATGCAGTTTAGTTGGTTGGCTGTCCTAAATGACAGCTATTCCATAGGAAATTTTGAAGAAAGCTTGTTGATTGGGCATTTCCTATCTGACGCTTCACCCACCCGTTAAAGTGTTTTTCACAAACGGGCGCAAACGTCCCCTCAAATTTGGGCTAGCCCATTCGCCATTTTTATTTTCTCTTAAGAATGAAGTACAAGTACATCGACATGGTTCGAACTCGCGACATCTTTTGTACGAGGGAAGCGGAGTAACCACTACGTCAATATTCCCCGCTTGTGGCTAGTTGCTTCTTTGTTTCCTTTTATTCCTCTGGCAGACATTTTTTACAGCTCACTAGTTGGTTTCTGGACGTTTTGTTTTGTCTATCTTTTTTACTTCCTTTTTCCTTTTTCTTTTCCTTTATTCCTTTTTCTATATTTCATTTTCTTAATGCATAAATTTACTTAAAATTCATCATTTGTTTTTCTAAATCAATTAACTTTTTTCAATTTTTCAAAATTATTCTTCAAAATAAATGAATCTTTCCCTCAAAATTAAACATTTGCTTTTTGAAATCAATGAACCTTTTCCTAAATCTTTTAACGTTTTTTTAAATTGATGAATTGTTTTGAAATAAAAAATCTTTATTAAAGTTTGTGAACTTTATAAAAGTCAATGATTTTTTTCAAATATCATGAACCTTTTTTAAAAATCAATGAACTTTTTCCAAAAAATATCATGAACTTTTCTTAAAAATGAATGAAAGAGTCGATGAACTTTTCCAAGTTTGTGAATTTATAAAAAAACATGAACTTTATTCTTCACAATTGATGATATTTTTTCAAAATTGTGAACTTTTTCTCAAAATTGATGTTTTTTTTCCAAATTTGATGATTTTTTATTTCCACTTGTTTTTCCAATTTCTATGGATTTGTTTTTAAAATTCTTGGCTGTTTTCAATATTTTAAGAATTCCTTTTCCAATTTATACTTGGCAGATGAGGGGGTTGCCAACCAGTTGCATGTGCATCGCTAGACTTGGAATTGCAAACATTCCAATACGACTACAAATGCCCCCGACGGGACTACAACTAGGGACGGGAGGTGGGGTTCTCACTTAGTTGCATATCTATCCCTAAACATGTAACTGCAAGTACTGCAACCTGATTATAACAACTCCATGACCCAAGACGCGTCCGGAATTGAGCAAAGAAGGGGAAGGGGGATTTGCATATCCAACACTAGACATGCAACTGCAAGACTTGTAAAATGACTGGAACTGTTTCATCACGCGGCTATGATTGAGTAGGTGGTTGTAAATAATTTGCACATGTCCATAAAGTAATATTATTTGTTCAATTTTTTTTGTCTTTTTTGCCAACCAGATTTTTTTTCTGGTTTTCGTTTCATCAATTATGTGTGTAGCACAACCCAACAAGTACACTTAAAAAAAGTCCGACCTAGAAGTTCCTAGCGAAGCAATGACTCACAAAACAACTCAATCCACTAAAGGCCTAGCCCTACAAATAGATGACGTCACCTTAAGCATGACTTAATTATGTCACATCTAGATGTTACGTGGACAAACCCTTCAAATATTTATTGAATTGTATGTGGTAGAAATATTGAAGTTTTCCTTGTTCAAAAAGTATGTATTGAAGTTTGGACTATAAGTGTCGAAACATTCTCAAGTATGTAGGAGAGAGCTAGGATTTGAACATAGGGGTGGGGTGGGGGGGGGAGTTAAATGTCTTCTTTTACCCAAAAAATGACCATCGCACACATAATAGTATGTAAATCAAGTCTTACGTCAAATGTATATTTTGCAATAGTTGCAGAAGTATTAATTAATATATGAGAAAATAAGACATGTTGTGCAACTGGGTTTTCTGTACAAAGAGTTTGAACTTGATGCAAATGGCTTGAAAGTACCAATATGTTCTGTTCTTCCTGTATTTATTTTTTGTGTAGAGAAGTACATCTAAACGGAAACAAAAGATATATTAGATCAGATCTATATCTATCACCGAGTAACAAATGTTAGTACGGCTTCAGAATTGCTAATAACTAATGCATTTGGGATCACCGTATCAAGCGTTATTACTAATATGTTAATATCAAAAAGTATTTATTAATACTATGGTTATACCTAGAGAAACAATCTAGTGTCGTCAATGAAGATCACCAGCTGCTATCACAACATCATCGTTTGCTTGAGTTTGGATGGAATACAACTATCAATGTGGCTAATCCCAACTAGCAGCGGCGGCGGTCACCATACTAGAAATTCAGGGTCATATAATGTGAGCAATCTGTTAATATAATATCTCTATATAGTTCTACAATTACACCTTTACGGTTTGAAAGACACATCCTACCCTAATGCTGGAAATAAGAACTAACCTATTTCCACATTAGATTGCTCATTTATGCTGTTGGCTGGACATAATTAGCTGTTGGATTGCACAATGATGATTTCTTGCAGCCTTCCCTTCTCGATAGACAGAAGATCCAACACTTGGCCGGCGACAGAGGCGATCACTGGAGCAGTTTTTTAGCAGGTTGGAATCGAAGGGAATAAAGGAAGACTGGATGACAAGCCTGCCCCCCTTCGCTTATATGGTGGGCTACCTTTCCTTTTTCTTTATCTAAGATTTGGGGCCTTTAGGTTGCAATCAACAGATCGCCATTACATGTGGCCTGGTTACTGAAGGCACAATCGTATGCAGGAGATATTAGAACATTCTTCGTCCTTTAATTTTTATGAATTTAGTCATGAATTTAGGAGCTCAAACTTTGAGGATCACAATTTAGCGAAGCATGTCTCTCAAGGATGGTTGCCATGTCTGATTAGGTCATCTTGTAGATCTTTTGTCCGTCCCTAAAAACATTGTGACGATTTAATTTAATAAAAACTTCACGAGATTGTCTTAAAAAAAGTTGCGCTCGCAAAAACAACAACAACCAACCGATCGCTATTAATGTGCGGCCACTAGTAGAAAAAGGGTCTTTCGGCCGAGGGCCAAAAGACCATTTGTCCCGGTTCAAACGAAAACCGGGACCAATGCCACAGATTGGTCCCGGTTCGGTTTGCCGGGGCATTGGTCCCGGTTCGGATCACCTCATTAGTCCCGGTTCGGGGCAAAAACCGGGACTAAAGATCCAGCGACTGCCACGTGTCGCGCCGCGGAGCATTAGTCCCGGTTTGTGGCAAGAACTGGGACTAAAAGGCAGGCTATTAGTCCCGTTTTAGAAAAAACTGGGACTAAAGTGTTGCCTATATAAATCCTCGCCCCTGCCCACCCTCTCCTCTGTTTTTTGGCTGTTGAAGTGTGACCATGCCATTCTCTTGCCACTCTAGTTCATGCACATGCCGTGTTCGATGAAATGCCGAGCCACACTACTTAAGCTTTCTTCTCTCCAAGCTCGACCTCCAAGCTCTATTTTCCTCAATATTTGTCTAGGTTTGGCCGTGCGCCAACTGCACAAGTGTTTTAAAAGGTTAGCTAATTCATCCTTTCATCTGTCACTGCTAGTTTAGCTCATTTCAAATGCTCAAATTAACTTCTTAGAGTCTGCACATGTGTAGGGTGTCGTCCCGTGCCCGTCCTCACCGTTGTCGATTGCCCTTCGCCGATCTCGTCGCGAGCACCACCGTGGTGAGCCTCTTGTTACTATCTTCTTTCTAAAGGAAAAAAATCTTACTTGTATGATTTAGATACATACTTGTATAAATTACTTACTTTCATTATTTTTTGTTATTATATAGTGCGATGGTTTTGGTATCTGCCTCCGTCGGCCCTCGTTCTATCTATGATTCGGATGTGGTATATATTATCTTTTATAACTATTTGTTTTATTTAGTGTTTATGACAATTATGATGACCAACGTGACATATATTTTTTAATCTAGGAGGTATGTGAACTGGAAATTCCAACCCACATAGAAATTATTGTCGAGAAGTTAAATTTGGTTGAGAAAGAAAACAAATACTTGAAGGAAAAATGGAAAATAATTGAGGATAAGAATATGGAACTGGAGTTGCATGTCGCCGATGTCATCGATGATCGCAAGATAAAGATAGATGCGATGCGGTTGAAGATGGATGCAATAAGCTTGAAGATGGATGAAATGCGCTTGAAGATTAGGAATATTAGAAAATATGCCATTGATAAAGAGGCTTGGTATTATGTTGTTGGGTCAATTGTTACCTTAGTTGCGGTTTTGATCGCATTTCTTCTTGCATTTAAATGTTTTACATAGTTGTACGTTGTTTTATGAGAGAACTTTATGTATTCATTTTTTGCAAGAATAACATTTGATCACTACTGTGCTTTGGTTTTAATGTGATGATGAACTTGTATTAGTTTGGTCATATGTTCTGCAATGGTTTTTTGATATACTTAATTTCATAATAGAGATGAACCATCAATGGATGTACGATGACCGATGCACTTCGAAGTACATTACGAACCAGGACGAATTCCCGAGTCGCACTTATGTTCACACAAAATGGTATCCTCGACCGAGGTTAGCAACCTTATCCTTTTCATCTGTAATTGATACAAAAATATTGCATGTGTCAATGTACGGTGGTCATTTCACTATTCATGTATGATGCGAGATCGATGCACGGAAGCGATGGATGTACGGCGAACGACGCGGTTTCGGATTTATAAAAGGCCTGCATAAATTTATTGATGTGGTTGACCCAAACAAAGTGGATAATTTTATGCCTTGTCCATGTGTTGTCTGTCGAAACGTGAAGGAATACTCTAGCTCGAAAAACATTCATCTCCACTTGCTTCAGAGAGGTTTCATGCCCACATATTATTGTTGGACCATGCATGGAGAAAGAGGGGTTAGGATGGAAGACAATGAAGAAGAAGATGATGATGATAACTATCCTATGTTCACTGAAGAATACAGTGATACTACAATGGAAGACAATGAAGAAGGAGGAGGTGAAGAACAACCGGCATCAAATGAGCCCGCTGATGGTCTTGGTCGGTTCATTTCTGATGCAAAGAGAGAATGCAATACAGAAAAGGAGAAGCTGAAATTGGAGGCCATGCTAAAGGATCATAAAAAGTTGTTTGTGCCCAAATTGCGAAGATGGCAGCACAAAGCTCGGTACCACACTGGAACTGTTGAAATGGAAGGCAGAAACTGGTTTATCTCACAAGGGATTTGAGAAGTTACTGAAAATATTGAAGCCAAAGCTTCCAAAGGATAACGAATTGCCTGAGACTACGCACGAAGCAAAGAAGGCTATCTGCCCTCTTGGATTAGATGTGCAGAAGATAGATGCATGCATTAATGACCGCATCATGTACCGCGATGAGAAGTAGGAGAATATGGATAAATTCCCGGTATGCACTGCATGTCGGTACAAGATCAGACAGGATGACCCTGGTGATGTTGAGGGCGATGACGAGCCCCCCAGGAAGAAGGTTCCTGCTAAGGTTATGTGGTATGCTCCTATAATACCACAGTTGAAACGTCTGTTCAGAAACAATGAGCATGCCAAGTTGATGTGATGGCACAAAGATGAGCGTAAGAAAGACGGGAAAAAGTTGAGACACCTCACAGATGGCTCGCAGTGGAGGAAAATCGAGAGGGAGTGGCCGGACTTTGCAGTTGACCCAATGAACTTATGGATTGATCTAAGTACAGACGATATGAATCTTTTTGGGGAGCAGAGCTGCAGTCACATCACCTGGCACGTGACTCTATGTATCTACAACCTTCCTCCTTGGTTGTGCATGAAGCGGAAGTTCATTATGATGCCAGTGCTCATCCAAGGACCAAAGCAACCCGGCAATGACATTGATGTGTACCTAAGGCCATTAGTTGATGAACTTTTGCAGTTGTGGGCCAAACCAGGTGTACGTGTGTGGGATGAGCACAAACAGCAGGAATTTGACCTACGAGCATTGTTGTTTGTAACCATCAATGATTGGCCTACTCTTAGTAACATTTCAGGACAGTCAAACAAGGGATACAATGCATGCACGCACCGTTTAGAAAAGACTAAAGGTACATATTTGGAAAACTCTAAGAAGGTTGTCTTCCTAGGGTGTCATCAATTTCTTCCAACCAATCATCCCGTAAGAAAGAAAGGCAAGCATTTCAACGATGAGGCAGATCACCGTAAGTAGCCTGACCTCCCTACTGGTGATGAGTTATTGGCTATGGTCAAGGATTTGGATCAAATAGTAATCTTTGTAAAGGGTCCTGGCGGTCAATCTGTTCCAAAAGACGACGTTACCGGGCACGTGCCCATGTGGAAAAATAAATCTTTATTTTGGGAGCTATCCTATTGGAAACACCTAGAGGTCCGGTCTTCAATCGACGTGATGCACGTGACGAAGAATCTTTGCGTGAACCTGCTAGGTTTCCTGGGAGTGTATGGAAAGACAAAAGATACAACAGAAGCACGGGAGGAGCATCAACGTATGAAAGACTCATACGACAAGAAGACTGATAAAGTGCGTCAATACTTAAGCAGCTACGCTCTTACCAAAGGAGAGAAGAAAATCTTTTTTGAATTCCTGAGCAGTATGAAGGTCCCCGTTGGCTTCTCGTCTAATATAAAGGGAATAATAAATATGGTAGAGAAAAAATTCCAGAACCTGAAGTCTCATGATTGCCACGTGATTATGACGCAGTTGCTTCCGGTTGCATTGAGGGTGCTTCTACCGGAAAATATTCGATTACCCATTGTGAAGCTATATGCATTCCTCAATGCAATATCTCAGAAGGTAATCGATCAAGAACGTCTAGAAAGGCTACGGAAGGATGTGGTCCAATGTCTTGTCAGTTTTGAGTTGGTGTTCCCCCCGTCCTTCTTCAATATTATGACGCATCTCCTGGTTCACCTAGTCGACGAGATTTCCATTCTCGGTCATGTATTTCTACACAATATGTTCCCCTTCGAGAGGTTCATGGGAGTCTTAAAGAAATACGTTCATAACTGTGCTAGGCCAGAAGGAAGCATCTCCAAGGGCTATGGAACAGAGGAGGTCATTGGGTTCTGTGTAGACTTTCTTCCTGACCTTAAGCCGATTGGTGTTCCTGAATCGCGGCATGAGGGAAGACTGAGTGGAAAAGGCACACTAGGAAAGAAAGCAATGATATGTAGGGACGGGCATTCTTTCACTCAAGCACACTACACAGTTCTAAAAAGTTCCACCTTCGTGGCTTCGTATATCGAGGAGCACAAGAATTTTGTACGCTTCGAGATCCCGGTGAAGGCTATCTCCTGGATTGAAGAAAAACACATGGATACTTTCGGCAGTTGGTTGCGAGCACGTCTCATGAATGACAACACCGTTGGAGATCAACTCTACTTGTTGGCCATGTCACCTTCTTCGACTGTATTACATTTCCAAGGGTACGAGATAAACGGAAATACATTTTACACGACCACCCAAGATAAAAAGAGCACCAACCAAAACAGTGGTGTCCGCTATGATGCGAGAGACGAGAATGGGAAAAAGGACGCATACTATGGTTACATAGAGGAGATATGGGAACTTGACTATGGACCTACTTTCAAAGTCCCTTTGTTTCGGTGTAGTTGGGTGAACATGAATGGAGAAGGGGTAAAGGTAGACTAGTTGTATGGAATGAAAACAGTTGATCTCAACAATATTGGTTACAGAGACGAGCCATTCGTCCTAGCCAATGATGTGGCTCAGGTTTTCTATGTAAAAGACATGTCCTCCAGACCGAAAAAAAGAAAAATAAGCAAATGAATACATCGGACGATGAGACAAAGCGTCCCATAGTTCTTTCATGAAAAAGAAACATCATGGGGATCGAGGACAAGATAGACATGTCAGCAGATTATAATAAGTTTGATGAAATTCCGCCCTTCATAGCGAGAATTGACCCAACCATCCCGTTAAATAATGAAGATGCTCCATGGTTACGGCCAAGATGATCATAGGCAAGGAATCGAAATATAAATCTATGTAATGTATTAAACTTTATGTGATGTGTACTAATGTATTAAACTTTATGTCATGTGTACTAATGTATTAAAATTTATGTGCCTTTGAATGGTGCATTTTGAACACACAAAAAGTACGGAGTTCAAATAAGTTCAAGAAATGAAATCCTTTTGTAACACATAAGTTCTGGTTCGAAACCCTAATACTTCGAGAGAGATTGTCCGTTTTGTACACGAAGTGTATCCAGTCTTTTTAGCACATGCTATGTGGGTGAAATGATGATACCATGCCAACTTTCAACATTTTCAGAGTTCATTTGTAGTGCTTTTCAATTTCAGAGTCAACTAGCTAAAAAAAATAAGTAAATGCACAGAAAATACAAAATGAAGTCAGAAATTGTTGAAAATTTGTTAAAATATTTAATAGAAAAAAAGCCAACTAACAAGAATTAACTAAAACATTAACTAAAATGAATGAATTAAAAATAATCAACTAAAATTATCAAAGTGCTTATTTGTTAATAAGAATCAAGTAAAACATTAACTAAAAAGAAACAAAAAAAAGATCAACTCAAAAGAATTTTCATAAAGTTTTTTGGTTAAAATCTTTAATAGAAAACTAAAATAGAAGAGAAAAAAAATCTTTAATAGCAAAAAATTAAAGTAAAGTTATTCACAAATTTCAAAGAATTCAAATTTGGAAATTAAATATTTAGCTGTAAGTAAAAAAAGCAAAGAACAAAACAAAAATAATGAAAACAATTAAAAATATATGTGAATTTATAGAGAAAATCCAACCTAAATTCGAAATAAGCTTACTTTGAATTTAGCTTGAATTTTGTCTTTTGAATTCACATATATGTACTATTTTTAAATTTAGGCACACATAGTGCATTTAGGCCCGTAAGACTGTGTTAAATAGGAGCTCGAAAGAGCACTCGCAGCGGTGTTTATAAAGCACTGACAGCGCTCCTCGCTAGGTGAGGTGGGACTAAAGGTTGCGCTGCGCTGCGCCGGAGCTAGCCCAGCCCTTTAGTCCCGGTCGTGGCTCGAACCGGGACTAAACACCCCCTTTAGTCCCGGATCCAGCCACGACCCGGGACTAAAGACCCTCGCTTCCCTCTCATCATGCTATTAAACATCGTGTGTATAGTAATTTCGTCCTAAAAATCATCTACCATATACTGAAAGTAGAATAGTAGAATACATGACAGAAACATGACCCTTTTTTTATTTTGTGGGGCCTAATTTTATTAAAGTTTAATGCAAAATGCATAAGATATCTAGGGTAGTAAAACTGCATTTAACCCTGTCCTCTCACGCATTAGCATTTTAAAACCATTTGCTTTACTCGTTCAGGCGTTTTTCCATCGCAACTGCTGTCCTATGGGGCTACAGTTCCGACAGAAAAAACTAAGAGCCATTTTTATTTTCTCTTAAGAATGAAGTACACGTACGGCGACATGGTTCGAACTCGCGACCTCTTTTGTACGAGGGAAGCGGAGTAACCACTACATCAATATTTCCGGCTTATGGCTAGTTCTTTCTTTGTTTCCTTTTATTCCTGTGGCGGACATTTTTTACAGCTCACTAGTTGGTTTCTGGACATTTTGTTTTGTCTATCTTTTTTACTTCCTTTTTTTTTCTTTATTCCTTTTTCTATATTTCATTTTCTTAATGCATAAATTTACTTAAAATTCATCATTTGTTTTTCAAAATTATTCTTCAAAATAGATGAATCTTTTCCCTTAAAATTACAGATTTGTTTTTTGAAATCAGTGAACTTTTTCCTAAATCTTTTAACGTTTTTATAAATTGATGATTTTTTTAAATAAAAAATCTTTTTAAAAGTTTGTGAACTTTGTAAAAGTCAATGATTTTTTTTAAAATATCATGAACCTTTTTTAAAAATCAATGATTTTTTTTAAAAAAATATCATGAACTTTTCTTAAAAATGAATGAAAGAGTCGATGAACTTTTCCAAGTTTGTAAATTTATAAAAAAACATTAACTTTATTTTTCACAATTGATGATTTTTTTCAAAATTGTGAACTTTTTTCTCAAAATTGATGATTTTTTATTTCCACTAACTTTTTCCAATTTCTATGGATTTGTTTTTAAAATTCTTGGCTGTTTTCAATATTTTTAACAATTCCTTTTCCAATTTATACTTGGCAGATGAGGGGGTTGCCAACCAGTTGCATGTGCATCGCTAGACTTGGAATTGCAAACATTGCAATACGACTACAAATGCCCCCGACGGGACTACAACTAGGGACGGGAGGTGGGGTTCTCACTTAGTTGCATATCTATCCCTAGACATGTAACTGAAGTACTGTAACCCGATTATAACAACTGCATGACCCAAGACGTGTACGAAATTGAGCAAAGAAGGGGGAGGGGGATTTGCATGTCCAACACTAGACATGCAACTGCAAGACTTGTAAAATGTGTGGAACTATTTCATCATGCGACTATGATTGATTAGGTGGTAGTAAATAATTTGCGCATGTTAATAAGTAATATTATTAGTTCAATTTTTTGTCTTTTTTGCCAACCAGATTTTTTTTCTGGTTTTCGTTTCATCACTTATGTGTGTAGCACAACCCAACAAGTACAGTGAAAAAAGTCCGACCTAGAAGTTCCTAGCGAAGCAATGACTCACAAAACAACTCAATCCACTAAAGGCCCAGCCCTACAAATAGATGACGTCACCTTAAGCATGACTTAATTATGTCACATCTAGATGTTACCTGGACAAACCCTTCAAATATTTATTGAATTGTATGTGGTAGAAATATTGAAGTTTTCCTTCTTCAAAAAGTATGTATTGAAGTTTGGACTATAAGTGTCGAAACATTCTCAAGTACGTAGGAGAGAGCTAGGATTTGAACATGGGGGGGGGGGTGGGGGGGGGGGGTTAAATGTCTTCTTTTACCCAAAAAATGACCATCGCACACATAATAGTATGTAAATCAAGTCTTACGTAAAATGTATATTTTGCAATAGTTGCAGAAGTATTAATTAATATATGAGAAAATAAGACATGTTGTGCAACTGGGTTTTCTGTACAAAGAGTTTGAACTTGATGCAAATGGCTTGAAAGTAGCAATATGTTCTATTCTTTCTATATTTATTTTTTGTGTAGAGAAGTACACCTAAACGGAAATAAAAGATATATTAGATCAAATCTATATCTATCACCGAGTAACAAATCTTAGTACGTCTTCAGAATTGCTACCAACTAATGCATTTGGGATCACTGTATCAAGCGATATTACTAATATGTTGATGTCAAAAAGTATTTATTAATACTGTGGTTATACCTAGAGAAACAATGTAGTGTCATCAATGGAAATCAGCGGCGGCCATCACAGCATCATCGTTTGCTTGAGTTTGGATGGAATACAATGATCAATGTGGCTAATCCCAACTAGCAGCGACGGCGGTCACCATACTAGAAATTCAGGGTCATATACTGTGAGCAACCTGTTAATATAATATCTGTGTAGTTCTACAATTACACCTTTAGAGTTTGAAAGACACAGCCTAACCTAATACTGGAAATAAAAATTAACCTATTTTCCTCATTAGATAGCTCATTTATGCTGCTGGCTCGACATAATTAGCTGTTGGATTGCACAATGACGATTTCTTGCAACCTTCCCTTCTGGATAGACAGAAGATCCAGCAGGTGGCCGGTGACAGGGGCGATCGCTGGAGCAGTTTGTTTAGCAAGTTGGAATCGAAGGGAATAGAGGAAGACTGGAAGACAAGCGTGGCCCCCTTCTCTTATATGGTGGGCTACCTTTCCTTTTTTTTCTAAGATTTGGGCCTTTAGGCTGCAATCAACAGATCGCCATTACATGTGGCCTGGTTACTGAAGGCACAATTGTATGCGGGAGATATTAGAACATTCTTCGTCCTTTAATTTTTATGAATTTAGTCATGAATTTAGGAGCTCAAACTTTAAGGATCACAATTTAGCGAAGCATGTCTCTCAAGGATGGTTGCCATGTCTGATTAGAGCATCTCTAGCAGACCCTGTAAAAACGCAAACCGTAAAACTAGGATACGGGTCGAAAAAAAGACATTTTAAGGGTCCATTTTTGCTACGCCCGAACAGAAACTGTAAAACTACGGTAATGAGCTCCTTCCTCTAGTCCGGCGGCGACCGCCCCTTCCTCCAGCCGGCCGTGCCGGACACGTCGGCCGTGCCGGACACGTCGGCCGCGTCCAACCCCGTCGGCTGCGCCACATCGCCCGTCAGCCATGCCCCATCACCCGTCGGCCGCAGCCCGTCCCCGTCGGTCGCGCTGAAGGATTCCGGCGGCCAGGCTGAGGTCATGGGAGGCCATGGCGAGGTCGAGCTCGTCCAATTCAAATCGGCGGCAATCGATTGCGGCGTCCAGCGGCCTTTTCCGGCGTGCGGTGATTAATTCCGACAAGTTTAGGGCGGATTCCGACAAACTCCGCAGCGGCGTGTTTGCTTCGACGAGGTTTGACCGGCATACAGCCCTCCCCCCCCCCCCCCCCTAGTATCAGTCTTTCAACCTTCAAAAATAAGGGTTTCGGGTGTGGCTTTACCGTGCCTCTTCAAAAGTTTACAGATTGGACCACTTTTACGGTTTCTGCTCTACACATTTTTTACGATCAAAACTGCAAAACGCAAAACTTTTACGAGTTTGACCACTTATACGGGGTCTGCTAGAGATGCTCTTAGGTCATCTTGTAGATCTTTCATCCATCTCTATAAACATTGTGACGATTTAATTTAATAAAAACTTCATGAAATTGTCTTAAAAAAAAGTTGCGCTGGCAAAAACAACAACCAACCTTCTTCACAAGTAGATATGCAGAACAGAAGAGTGAGCGAAGGCAGATCCTCTTAAGTTGAATGACCAGATTTTTGCGATTGACATGTGAGCACTAAAGTCATGCGAAGCAACCAGTCAAGATTGCATCCCTAATAAAATCACCTACTAATAAAACATTGCGTCGAGTAGATGTGCACATTTTCATCAAACACCGCCCACGCGGGTAGATGTGCACATTTTCATCGAGATGATATGCACAAAATACAAGGAAATGTACATGCATGTCGCTAGGCGCCACACAAACTGGCATGTACGTACCATATATATACTTGCATAACCAAGCACGTTTCGATGGAGTTTAGCTAAACAACAAACAATCAGGCCATGCTGGTAACGATGACATGACGCAACAGACCTATTGGTCACCGCGTAATGATTTGTTATTTTACGTTAAGAAGCAGGTTAGATAGCGACGGATCGACCGATGACGTACCAAAGCAAAATGTTTGGGAGCCTTCGTAGATCAAGACAACTCGACACATCATCATCTTGATCGATCGAACAGTATAGTTTTGAATTCGTACGTCCCGTGACTGTCGGAGTTCCCCCACACGTACTAGGTCGGGCTTTCTGGCCTCGGAGTCCTAGCGCCGTCGACCGGATCTTTTGATGGCAAGAGCATCTACAGCCAGGACACATAATTCTGGGTCTGTATACGTCCATGTATGCGTTTGGACATGCCCGCGGTAGTGAGCACACCGGGCGGGTATCAATTTTTTTAGTTTGAAACCACAAATCCTATACTCGTACATTTAAAAACACATAGGTCGAATATTTTGGATGTTTTAATCCATGTTAAGCAAGTGGGCTTGTTTAAACATGAAATAAATTGTTCATATTTAAGATTTCCAATGTAGAAATATAAGTGTTGGGCCGGCGTGATTATAGGCTTTTAGTCCCACCTTGACGCCGAAGGAGTGACGCGGCCAGCTGAAATACCCGCGTCGGAAGAAAGCGTTAAGCTACTCTCTCTTCCAATAGGGCTATTTGTGCTCGCTATTAATAGTGAGAAAGTTTTTAAGTATGAGATTTTTTTAATCATTTCATCAAGCTCCTATGAAAAAATCAAGAAAAAACCCTAGTCAGACAATGTGTTGAACATAGAGAGGTCAAGATGTAGTCCGGCACAAGTGAAATCAGGTAGGTTGGAGGGAGATTTGGTGTAATTTTTGTTAGGATCAGACTGTCAGGTCCGACATGACGAACGTGTCTGGGCCGCCTCACATCCGCCTCATATTCAAATATGATATGAATGCTGCTAGTCAGTCCGGATCTTTGAGCTAGGCCGGCTTGAAGCGTCGTCTGTATCACTTTTTCATGCCGGTTAGTGACAACCGAAAGTTTGGGAGGAAGAGGGAGGTTGAGGCGTCCAGATATAGATACTCCAATACATGTACTACTTATCTCTATATTCTCGAGTACTTAAATACTCATCACCCATTTGTCTAACATTTTTTATGATAATCAATTACCTTAACTTACTTAACTTCTAATAAATTTCACAACAATATGTTTATCAATCTTCTCATCGAAATATAAGATAAATCACGAACATAATTCGGTCAACATTTATTAACACAATCACATAAATATGGACATGTAAATCACAAGCTATTGTGCTAGAATATTTACATATCATTGCAACGCACGTGCATTCTTCTAGTAGATATTTAAAACAAATTAAACACCCGTGATTTATAGCTTTTTTTGACGCATATAGCCGCAAATGTTCATATAAATGCACATACACGTACCCCTATGAACACAAACATGTACACCCTATTTCGATGAGAAGGTTCGAGAGACTAAGCACGCACATCATTTTAAAATTGACGAGTCATCACAAATGCCTTATAGTCTACAAAACCGTCTCCTCTCACTGAGGCACATCAGAGAAAATTCCGAACTAGATCCCGAAAAATACGAGCACAAGTGCCAAATTTAGAACTTGAACCCTAGTGTGCTGGTTCCACCACAAGGAACTTAACTAGCTAAGCTATATTCAGTTCGCGAATTGAAGTTAAATAGTACTCCTACTCAACCAAACCATAAGGAACCCTGGTGGACTTAACTATGTATCATTTTATATAGAAGTTTTTTCTGAAAGATCCAGCAAATCGCTGGCATTTCATATCATTAACAGAAAGCAGTTGAAGACAAAAAGTGGGGTGAAGGTCATAGGACTAGTTCTATGGTCTACATCAACATGGCCTGGCCTTTGACAGCCAAGAACCAAGAGTACATTAGTCGCCTCGCCACGGCGGATCCCAAAAGGGGGTCTCTAAACACGTTACTCCCGTATGTCGCCATAGCTCGATGGAGTTGTCGATGGCCTTTGTGATGTCGCCTGCTGAAGGCAGATTCCCTTTGAAAATGCATATGTTCTTCTCCTGCCAAATCTCCCAGCATGTCAAGAACATAATAGTATTGTTTGCTATTCTTTCTGCTGGTTGGGTCTCGATCATCATCTTATATAGGATCTGTAGAGTTTTTCCATTTGTCCCATGGTTGCTTGGCGACACTTTCATCATCCTCCCCTTCTTCCCACCCTTCTCTGAACCTCTTTAGCAATTGGGAAGCTCCATGGAAGGTGGTGTGCCATCTCCAGGTTGCGGACATATAGTGGGCAAAAATAGTTGTTGGGCCAGCCATGCCTTTGTAGGCGATCTTTTGTCCACAGGTGGTTTTGCACGAGCAGCCATATGAAGATCTTGATGTTCCCACGTACATTGGACTTCCAAATGAGCTCCTTCGAATAGGATTCTAGTCTGCCTTGGAATTGCACTGCATATACTGAGCTTGACGTGTATTGGCCTTTTTCTTCCAGATTAAACATATTTTGTCTGTGTTTTCTTCCTTGAGCTCTATGGCTGCTGAAGTGATCAACCGATGCACACAAATGAAATCCGGTAGCAATAGTTGTACTTCACCATGACTCAAATCCTGCAGCCAAGTGTCGTCCCTGGGCGCATCTTGCACCATCCTATTCTTGGGCCTGGAGTGCTTGTAGAGCATAGTGTAGGCAGCAGCAAGAGTGTTTGGCCCAATCCAGGAGGAGTGCCAGAACAGGGCGAAGGCACGTCGCCCACCGTGGTTGCTCACTACAAGAAATATGTCAACTAGTGACCTTCTGGCAGTGACCCTGGCAGAAATGGTCGTAAGTCTACGACCATTTGACATCAATTGGTCGTAAGCTGTTCAGGAGGCTCCAACCCCAAACCATAACGACCAATTTGGTCAAAAAAGGTCGTAATTTTCTTACAAGAAATGGTTGTAAAGCAGATAGCCCTGGTCCACTGCCTAATTTCTAGCTAATTATGACCAATATAGATGGTCATAGCTATGACTAGGCATCACATCATCAGTTTTGCTTATGTGTCATGTCCATGTGTCAACTTTTGCCCTATTTTGTGAAGCAACCTACTATTCTGTCATTATAAAAATTCTCCAGAAATTCTCATAAATCCTTTGGATCATATATTCCTCAAATATGTGAAAACCCTTCCTTCCATAGTCTGAAAATAGTTCAGCAATATTCATTTTCCTATTCTGTTCAGAATAGCACTTTCTGAAGGAAGTGATATTTCTATTTTTTTTATTGCCCTCAAAATTTTTGGGCACTCTTGACTATCCAAATCATTGGCTCATGAAAAATTTCGTCTCCATTTTCCTAGTAAATCGTTCTCAGCAAATTTCCAAAGTTTGTGTTCAGCTAATAGGTTTGTGAAGGAAGTACTAGCTAGGAGTATTCTAATGAGTTGAATTTTTGCCACATCTTCTATATGCCCAAACCATAGCTCTCCACAAAATTTGAGCCTCATCTAACTATCCATGTTAGCTCATCATCCAATCTTTGTTTCTGGTAATATTTTCAGTTTGTGAAGCAACTACATTTTATATTGCTTTATAGTTGATGAAAATTTACCACGACATGAAAAAGGACCATAGAACTTTCCTCCACCAAATTTTAGCTCATTTAATTTATCCAATCTCCCTCAATATTTTCCCAATGTTTTGTTCAGTGGAGACATTGTGAAGGAAGTACAATTTTTATTTATCCAACTTTTATGAGATTTTTACAATGCCTTAATGTGCCCAAATTAACATCCTCCTCCAAATTGCAGCTCAATACAACCATCTATGTGAGCCCAGTTTCAATTACCATTTTTTTCAGATTGGCACATTGTGAAGTAAGTGTCACTTTGGCATGTCCAAATGGTATAAAAAATTTAGAGTGCCTTCACATGCCAAAATGAACATCATCCACCAAAGTTTAGCTCAATCCATTAAATCATTTGATCCTAGATTCAACATTCATATTTCTGCCCAGTGTGGTACTTTACAAAGCAAGTGCCACCTAGGATCATCCATTTGAACTAAAATTTTTCCAAGAGTGTCTCCTCAGTAGGTGATCATCCTAAGCCAAAATTTAGGCCCATTGTTCATGTGCATTTCCCCACCGCTAATCGAACACTTGGCTGTTAATTCATGTTTGAGCTTAGTTCTTTCTACTTGTGAGATTCTTCTATTGTATTCTTATTCCTAATACTGACCAAGGGAGTGTAAAACCCACCACACTTGCCTAGTCCACCCAGAATGCGTGGCAACGCCATGCCCATGCGGTGACCACGCGGCTGGCATGCTAGTTTACGCGCTCTGGAGTTGGGGCCCTCGCCCACCATCCAAACCTCGACGTCTCGCCAGTACACCATGTATTTCTAATTAAATATATAGTTATGTACCTATAAATGATTTTTGGGAAAATGAAGAGCAAACTATAATGCAGCTGCAGTTCAAATTTAACCTGCTTCCATCTGAATTGCAAGAAATTTGTCTTTTTCACGAGAGGTGGATACAAGTTTTTAACACCCAATCATTTGGTCAATTGTACATTAAATATGGCCTACTATTTTAGAAAAATGAGTTTGTCCAATTTTGCAACATATATATGGTAGGTCTTTCACAAAATAACTCATTTTGGGCATTCAAAAAACGAAAAATGAATTTTTCGTCCTAAGAAAATGAAAACTTCTTTAGGCAACATTGTTTGCTATTCCAATACGCACACTTGTGCACAATATTAGATTATTTGAACAAACTATGTCATGAATGTGGCCATAAGATTGATCATTTGGCTTCAAGCCATGAATCTTCACACATGGTAACACATTTCTGAAAACACTTTTTAAAAATAATTGCCATATTACAAGTTTATTATTTTAACTCGTAACTTTGTCACATATAATGACACAATGCAAAGGTTTTTCAATTTTTTTTATTTTTTTATTTTTTCATGCCCATTGCAAAATGCAGTCAAAAAGGCGGGTATGACCGTTCCTAGCTAGTGGTTGAATCTTGGAAAACTTTTGCTGTTGCTATGATTAAACATATACTTATGTACCTATAAATGATTTTTGGTAAAAATAAAGAGCAAACTATAAGGCAGCTGCAATTGAAAATTGACCCGCTTTCACATAAATCGGCGGAAATTTGTTTTTTTCACCACAGGTGTATAAAAGCTTTTTACACACAAACATTTGGTAAATTGTACATAAAATATGGTCTAATATTTAACAAAAATGATTTGGTCCAATTTTGCAACAAATATATGGTAGGTCCTTCACAAAAAATTCATTTTGGATACTCGAAAAACGAAAAATAATTTTTCCATGCAAATAAAATGAAAACTTTCTTAGGCAACATTGTTTGTTATTCATATACGCACAGTGGTGCACAATATTAGGTCATTTGAACAAACTATGACATGAATGTGGCCACAAAATTGATC
This sequence comes from Hordeum vulgare subsp. vulgare, assembly GCF_904849725.1. Classification (NCBI taxonomy): domain Eukaryota; kingdom Viridiplantae; phylum Streptophyta; class Magnoliopsida; order Poales; family Poaceae; genus Hordeum; species Hordeum vulgare. The sequence goes on along the minus strand of NC_058519.1, from coordinate 594,434,499 downwards.
ATTTGGCTTGAAAGTCATAAATCTTCAGACATGGTAGCTCATTTCTGATAACACCTTTTTATAATAATCGTCATATTACAATTTTATTATTTTAACTAGTAACGTTTCCACATATAATGACACAATGCGAAGGATTTCCAATTTTTTGTTTTTTAATTTTTTCATGCCCATTTCAAAATGCGGTCAAAAAGGCGGGTATGACCGTTCCTAATTAGTGGTTGAACCTTGGAAAACTTTTGGTGTTTATGTGATAAAATAGTTAATTTTGTACCTATAAATTATTATTTTTAAAAATAAAGTGCAAACTATAAGGTAGCTGTAGTTTAAAATTGACCCGATTCCAAGTGAATCAGCAGAAATTTGTCTTTTTCATGAGAGGTGGATAAAAGTTTATGACACACAAACATTTGATCAATTATACCTAAAATACGGTCTAATATTTCAGAAAAATTATTTGGTCCAATTTTGCAACAAATATATGGTAGGTCCTTCATAAAAAAACTCATTTTGGGTACTCGAAAGGCGGAAAAGGAATTTTTCGTCATAGAGAATGAAAACTTCCTTAAGAAACATTGTTTGCCATTCCAAAATGCACCTTCGTGCATAATATGAGATCATTTGGAAAAACTATGTCATGAGTGTGCCCATAAGATTGATCAATTGGCTTGAAAGTCATGAATCTTCACACTTGGTAGCTCATTTTTGAGAACACTTTAAAAAATAATTATAGCATTACAAGTTTATTATTTTTACTGATAAGTTGGCCACATATAATGACACAATGCAAAGATTTTCTAATTGTTTGATTTTTTTATAATTTGGTATGTCAATTTTGAAATGATGTCAAAACGGAAGTCATGACCGTTCAAAGCTATGGGTGGAATCTTACAAAACATTTCTTGGATGTGTGATAAAATGATTACTTGTGTGCCAAAAAATGATTTGGTGGGAAAAATCATGATCGAACTATGAGACACCTCTAGTGCAAATTTGACCCCGTTCTTGCTGAATCGACAAAATTTTGTCAATTTGAGGATAGGTGGATAGAAAGGTTTTAAGTGGTAACCATTTGATCAATTCAACATAATATATGGTCTAATATTTGTAAGCAATGAATTGCTACATTTTTACAACAAATATTTGGTAGGTTCTTAAGAAAAAATCTGTTTTTTGGCACTTCGAAAATAGAAAAAGTTTTTTTTGCATAGAAAATGTAAAATTTCTTTGACAACATTGTTTGTCATACCAAGATACACACATGCTGACAAATATTGGGTCCTTTACCAAACTATAAGATGGTAAAATATAAGAGAAGCAAACAAACAACAAAAAATTATATCACCTTAATTCTGATTGGTGGAATTGCTATGACATGCATCGATGAAGTGTTAAACATCCGTCCATCCGTCCATCCAACCTACCGGCCCACCAAACACTCACCTCTCCTACCTGAACCTAGCGCATCGCCTCTGTTTCCTCCCTCGACCCATTCCTTCCCGAGAACGCTGCCGCCTCCCCTCCCCCTTCTCTCCTTCTCCCTGATCTAGGCCGATGCCGTCGTCTCTCACACCTCGCCGAAGCCATCGCCCCTAGCCCCTGCCATCATCCCGTGCCACCCCCTCATGTCCCACAGCAGACCGAGCGCTATCTAGGGTTTGCGGTGGCCACAACACTCCGGCAACCAGGACGACGATGGTGTCGAAGTGATCCGACGGGCGCGTCCTCCTACGGCCACTCATCCTCGGCGTCGCTAGCATGGCTCTGCCTTTTTTCCAGTGATCTAGTGAGTCCCTTCACTCATCATCATAACATCCCTCCCTCTGTTCCTCACCATGTTCCCTCTCCCTCTTAGATCTGTCATCGCTCAAGCACTAGAACACCATGGACGGGGTGGCCACTTTGTCCCCTGCTTTAGGTGCTGCCCCGCCCGCCGCCTCCCCCTCCTCTCGTCTCCTTCTCCTTCCTTAGAGGTGAGCCCCCGATCCGCTGCCCCTTTCTCGCTTCGATGCATTGTTGTTTGTGGTCTCCGATGGCAGTGGCTTCAGATCCATGGCCGTGCGTCTGTTTAGTCACTGCAATCCGTGAGTAGATCGAGTTCTAGGCTCTGTTTCCTGGTGATTTCGTGTTGTTCTCGTCCATGGTTCGAAAGATTCGAGCATGCTTGTGTTTCATATCCGTTGTCTGCTGGTAGATCTGGTGGTAGATTCTATTATGTGATGATGCATGTTGTTCTTCTGTTTTGTAGCTGTAGTCTGTTGGTAGATTAGGCCGTGCTTGTATATTTTGAGCTGATGCAAGTTGTTTTTGGCCATAATTTAAGGTGTTTCTCAGGTCGTAGCCTTGATATGTAGGATTTCTGTTATCTATTGCTAGCGTAGGATATGTTGCTCCTGTCGTTGCGAGATTCATTTTCTACTTCTGCTTGGTTCTAGGATCTATGAGTCCTGCATAGAATATATGATTTTCCACCTGCAGTTTGGTATATATGTTGTTCCATGCCATGTTTCTGTTGTACGTCCAGTTTACTGGACCTAACTAATGCGTGCAGTTTGATTGATTTGGGCGTCACCCTTATCTGATTTGTATCTATAAGGTCATTTCATTTGTTATGCTTGACAACTAGCACTTTTTTGTTTGTGTATCTTGTGTTCTAACACCTACTTACTCAGATCATGCAGTTTCAACCATGGGTAAGGAGAAGACTCACATCAACATTGTGGTCATTGGCCATGTCGACTCTAGCAAGTCAAAAATATGCGATTGCCTGGGGCTGGGGCTGGTGCACCTTGGGCTAGGGCTGGTGCTGGATCAGCACCGCTTGGGGCTGAGGCTGGGTTGGATCAGAACCGCCTAGGAGAATATGCAACAATGCCTGGGCGACAAGGAGAAGGCTCGGGTGCTGAGGAGAAGCAACAACGCCTAGGGAGTACTATATTCAACATGGTCATATGTATTGGCATATATAAAGCTTGTTACTGTGATTGCCATTGTATTACGTGATCTGTTTGTTCTTATTTAAAGTATCATGTGTGTTTTTTGTTTGTGCCAATTTAAATACTAGTTGAAATATGAAGAATATGAGCCTGATAGATGGGACCCACTTACCAAAACATGACAAATGGGACCCAGTGACCATATTCTGACAACTAGGACCCATCTAACTACTGGACCCATTTAATAAAAAAGGAAAATGAAATTGTTCTGACAAAAAGACCATGACCCACCAATTAAAAAGGACAAAATATTGGGCCTGGCCCAGTTAGCTTACCAAAATTAATAGGAAAAAAATATAAAAGGCCCAAAAGTTGGGCTCGGCCCATGTAAAACATCGAACTCGACCGGGCTGATTCTTATCAACGACCAATCCAATTGGTTGTAACTTTGCCACGTCAGCTTGCCACGTTGGATCCGACCTTTTTGTTTGGTCGTAAATGACCAAAGCAGTTGGTCGTAGAACCAACGACCTTTTTATTTGGTCGTAAATGTGTACGACCATTCCAGAATAAAGGTCGTTATAGTTATAGTTCATTAGAGACGGCTAGCTTTTCACCAACCCATTTTGGTCGTAAAAAAGTGAAAAACGGGAATTAACGACCAATGAGTGACAAATATTGGAGGTCACAAGTTGCCATATTTGTTTTACTGGTTGCCGCAAAAGAGCCTTGTCATTGTCGTTGCAAGATGGCGTTGTGCCCACCCATGGGCGGCCCGGGTCAACGCAGGCTATCCAGAACCATCGCAGTCTAAGGGCACAACTAAAACACTCTAGGTCTAGGACACCCAACCCCCTCACGAGGTGGGCGTGCATACCGTTGGCCATTTCACCTTAGAGTTGTCCCCATTGATCTCTTCATCTTGCTTCCATAGAAATCTATGCCTGCACTTGTCAATTTCCTTGAGTAGCTACTTTGGTACTCGAACAATAGATAGCGCAAATGTTGGCACGACACTGAGGACACATCTGACGAAATTCTCCTGCTAGCTATGGGTAGCATCTTCCCATTCCAACCCGCAAGCCTTGCCTTAATCCTATCTACGATGAAATGCACATTAGCTAATCTCAACCTAGTAAGTGTAATCGGGAGCGCCATGTAGGTGGTTGGGAACTTTCCAAATGTACCTCCGAAATTCTCAACCACCTTCGTGCGGCCTATTGTTAAAGCATATTTTTCCATTTGTGGTTTTGGTAATTAATGACAAACCCTATGGACTAATGGTTGCCTTAAGTTATATTCATAGGATTTCTCCATAGGCACTTCTCGAAGCCCATCTGTTGGTTTAAAGGAGTTTATATAATGACCAAGGTGGTATTCAAGGTATTATCAAAAGAATGTTCATAAACACACAAGGTTGATCAAGACCAAGTCAAATGGTAAATCAAGTTGATCAACACACAAAGCGTACAAGATGTAACGAGAGGGATCATGTGATCCCATGGTATGGTAAGCATTGTCCATTAAGCTTTTGTGTACTAACCCATTGTCTTCGTGAGAGTTCTATGTGGGATTAGGTGTGTTTCCATGGGCTTGCGTCAAGAGGAAGATCTCTTTCATCACATGAAGGATGAAATCAAGTGGTGATCGTCATCAAGATTGCGGTGTGCAACTTCAAGTAGAGCATCACGAAGATATCATGCTTGAAGCTTGCCGTCCATTGTGGTGTCAATGGACTTGTGAAGATGTGTTGAAAAGTGGCTCACACATGGTTAGTATGGGGGAGAAATCAACTAGTCTTCATCAAGCTAATACAATCAAGAAAGGTGGTCCATCTTGAGGACGTCAAGATCATCATCATCTAGGTCAAGTGGACTATGTGCAAGGTATAGGTTTGCCCTTGATAAGTTTTCTACTTTTACCGGTCTCATGGTGGTAGTGGGGAGACCGGGTTATAAGATCAATTGTCGTACTATCAAGGGGGCTCTCAAGTGAGTAGCTTGATCATATCATTCATTGTGAGCTCAAACCATTTGCATCCTTGAATCATATTTCTTGGTTCTTGTTTGGTGTTTCTCTTTGGGAGTTTTAGAGCTTAAGGTCATCTTTATGACAATCTCGAGTTCATCTAAAACAGAGTCCATATGCATCTTCTATGATATTTTTGATGTTGGAGTTTCTGTCGGTTCTTCACTCATAGAGGTTTCACATCTTTATATCATTGGCATTTTTATACTCCCTCTTCTTAAGATAACCATCTCGTTGTTGGATAGCTCTTGTCGTCCTGAATCTAACAAGCTTGAGTTTGCTCCATTCGGAGCTCGTATGCGAAAGTATGGTAGTTCTCATATTCATGCTTTTCATTGTGAAAAGGTCAAGCGATAGTACCGCTCCGGGGAGTGGTACTACCTATTATCAGAGGTAGTACCTCCCAGGGAAGCGGTAGTACCGCTCCCGGGTGAACTAGACTCGTTTTTCTGTCTCGTTGGGATGTTTTTGCTGTGCTAAGCGGTAGTACTGCTCCCTCGAGCGGTAGTACCGCTTGAGCACGACTTGTGTGCATAATGGTTGAATTCGCGGGAACCTATTTAAGGGGGCCTTCTCCCCAATGGTCCCTATCCTTTGAGCTTGTATTTCCCTCCATTGTTTACTTTCCGTGAGCTTGCTAACTCCCAATCCCTCCAATGATTCTTGCTAGTTCTTGAGGGAAAAGAGAGAGGAGATCTAGATCCACATTTCCACCAATCACTTTCTCATCTTTGTGAGGGGAACCCCTTGGATCTAGATCGTGGAGTTATTTGTGTTCTTCTTCATTATTCCTCTCTTTTTCTTCCATAGCATTAGTTTTTGTGGAGGGATTTGTGAGAGAAGGACTTGGGCACTCCGTGTGCCCTTGCCATTGCATTTGGTGCATCGGTTTGAGTTCTCGATGGTGATACGTGGAAGTGAAGTTTGAGAAGCTTATTACTCTTGGCTGCTTGGTACCTTAGAGCTTGTTCTTCTTGGGTGCTTTGGTGTTCTAGAAGCTTGGTGGTGCCTCGGAGCTCAATCATTGTGGTGTAAAGCTCCGGGTAAGCGTCGGGATCTCCAATTAGGTCGTGGAGATTTCCATGAGCACTTGAGGATACCTCGAAGGCATATTACATTATGGTGAAGTTTTGTGGTGTTGTTGGGAGCCTCCAATTAAGTTGTGGAGATTACCCCAACCTTGATTGTACGGGTTCGGTGACCGCCCTCAAGGGTCCCATAGTGGAATCATGACATCTTGCATTGTGTGAGGGCGTGAGGAGATTACGGTGGCCTTAGTGGCTTCTTGGGGAGCATTGTGCCTCCGCACGCTCCAAACGGATATTAGGATCTGCAAGGGTGCGAACTTCGGGATACATCATCGTCACCGCGTTCCTCGGTTATCTCTTACCCGAGCCCTTTACTTATGCACTTTACTTTGTGATAGCCATATTGTTTCTTGATTATATATCTTGCTTTCACTTAGTTGTTTATCTTGCTTAGCATAAGTTGTTAGTGCACATAGGTGAGCCTAGTTGCTTTAGGTTTTGTGCTTGACAAATTAAATGTTAGTTTTATTCCACTTTTGTTCAAGCCTAAACCGTAATTATTTTAAACACATATTCACCCCCTCTAGGCGACATCCACGTCCTTTCAATTGGTATCGGAGCTAGGTCTCTCATTATTAGATTTTACCACCTAGATAGTAAGGATGTCGACTAGGGTACTAGGATTCTCTGACACTCTTAGTTTCAATGGCACAAATTTTTATGTTTGGGTAATTCACATGCTTAATCTCTTTAGGGTCATGGACCCAAATTTAGAGCGAATTGTAGATATGGGTTTCTCTCCTCCAAAGGATTCTCAAAATTTATCTTTAGAGGATGAGAAAAACTCTTATCTCAATCATCAAGCGTCTAATGTGCCTTTTGATGCTTTGAGAAATGTAGTTGTATTTCAACTCATGCTGTTCCGAGATGCTCATGAGTTGTGGACAAAGCTTCAAGATAAATATGGCGTGTCCAAGATTTGTAGGGATGATTGTTGTCCCTCCACCTCTGGTCGTATTGTCTTCTCAACTTCATCTACCTCACCTAAATATGGATTGCCACAAGGTAATGATATGATGAGTAGTCGTGATCATTGTAATGATGATAGTGGGCTTATTTTTAATGATCCCTCATCACTATCTTATTGGAATGCTTCATCTTTGGGCATTAACACTTCGAGCACTCTAGATGTTTTATATGCTTGTGTTGATAGTCCTTGCATATCATGTAGAAATTGCTTAACTAAATCTCATGATGATGTGCTTGCTATATCTTGTTGTCATGATAAAAATATATCTGTTTCCTCGAGTTGTTGTGCTAACAATGTAGAGGAAATCCATCACTCCATGGAACAAGATGTGGCCTTGAATAATGCTTCAAGGGATCCTACAACATCATCTATTGTTTCCCATTTTTGCCTTATGGCTAAGGCTTCAAAGGTATCTCCTACTTTGAATCCCAATATGTCTCATGATGATTATGTAGATGATAATAAGGATGAGGGTAATGATGAAAAGAGTGGTAATATTGCTTCCTGAGAAATTAAAGGGGATATGATTTTTAAAGCTCTTCATAAGAATAAACTTGCTCGGTCCAACTTCATGGAAATAATGTCTATTGCCATTGAGGGCAAGAGATATATTGAGGAGTTGGAATCTCATCTCAAGGAGAATGAAGCCACCATTGAGAAAATGGAAGGTCATGAGAGTGATTATGCTAATGAGATCGCCGAGCTATCTCAAGCTCTTGAAAATGAACAAACCACCAACGAATCTCTTGAGGAGACCTTTGCTCTAGAATTATTTAGATTAAAGGAATCCCATGACATAGCTCTTAAGGTGGCTAATGATTTTAGAACTAAAAATGATAAGCTTGAAGTTGCACATGTTAAACTCCTTGAGGACTTTGAGCACCTCGAAAATTACTCAAGGGTCATTAAGAAGGCGCTCATCAAACTCACCAAGTCTCATGGTCAACTTGAAGCTTCATATGCAAATGATCTTGCCAAGTTGCCTTATCCTCTTGTGGTTAATTATGATGCTTGTGCTACTAACTCTATTTCTTGTGAAGCATCCATATTAAGGGACAATGTTGAGCTAAGGGCTCAACTTGAGTTGCTATCTAGCAATTATGGGAAATTGGAAGACAATCATGAAAAGCTCTCGAGCTCTCATGGTGATCTTCTTGTATCATATAATGTGCTAAAGTTAACTCATGAGGCTCTTACTACCAAGGTAACATCAAGTGATCCTCATGTGGACATTAGCACTACATCTAGTCAAAATGCTTTATTGCCATCTGCTAGTCCTCGTAATTAATATTCTCATAATGTTGCTACATCTTGTGATGAATTACTTTCCTTGTCTTGTTGCTCTAATGATGAAGCTTATACTTCCTCTAGTACTTGTGTTGACACTAACCATGTAGAGGAAAGCAAAGAGCTCAATGCCCAAGTCACTTCTTTGAAGAAAGACTTGGAATAGAGTCATTAAGGGAAGTCCACACTCAACAATATTTTGTGTGGGCAAAAATTCCCAAATGACAAAGGTGGACTTGGATTCAAATCCAATAAGAATAACAAGTCCAAGAGCAACAATAATAAGGGCCAAGAACAAATCAAGAACCCGTCCAACATTGTTTGCTTCAAGTGCATTTTGAAGGGCACCATGTTAGATCATGCTCATTAAATAAGAAGCCCCATAGTCACAAGTAACAAGGCAAGCGTCCCCAAGTTCAATCTTATACTCAACTACAAGTTGAAGAAATGCCTCTTCCCAAGAAGACCCAAGCCAACGCTCCTCAAGTTGAGAAATCAATTGAGAAGAAAGTAAAGGGTAGATGTTGCTACTTATGTCATGAGAATGGTCACTTCGCTTCGTATTGCACGAAAGGTAACTTATCCAACACAATAATTATTAATGATATATATTCTCTTGGGAAGGATAAGGTTGGCAATGTGTTTGTCAAGTTTGTTGGTACTCAAAGTGGTGTCAAGAAAAGAACCATTTGGGTAGCCAATCCTATTGTGACTAACCTCTTAGGATCCAACTTGGTTGGGGACCAACAAGCTCAAGCTTGATCAATAGGTAATGGTGGAGGTCATTGGCGACTTGGCTACATCATGAGGAATTGATGGATCTTCATCATTCATATTTTCTCAAGCCAATTCATTTGGATCATCAAGTTTATATCTTACATCCATTGTGCCTCCTTACGGTAACTTGTACATAAATTGTTTGCATTGTTAGTTACTTTCCCCTCTGCATGTTGTGGTTCTGTTCCTTGCATGTGCTTGTATATGTTGTGCTTCCAACTTACTTATATTGTGTAATCAAGTATCTATATATTGGTTTGCACATCATGTACATGTGAGTCTTGTGTTGAGCCTTTTTCATCTTATTTGTATCTTTGTTAGGTCTTTTAAGAGATTAATGAATTATCCCATTTTGGGGGAGTGACGTGCTTTGTGCACTTCATGATCCTTAAAATGTGCGTACATGAGGAATGCCACATAGTATTGATATTTCAAAATTATCTAGTCTCTATGTGGTATGTCTTACTCATGAGAAATTCAAATTCTAAACAGTCCATTAATTATCTCTTGTTGTTTTTCATTTTCCACTTGTTAATAATGTTGGGTTATCACGTTATGGGGGAGTAATATGCTATGTGCATATTACAAGCCTAGAAAATGTGTGTATCTGAGGTATTGCCACTTAGTGTTGATATTGTAAATTATCTTTTTCCTAGGTGGTATGTTAGCTCTACAAGTGTCATTTGCTTGTATTTTTGGAGTAAAGATGATGTTGGATATATTTGCAATCTACCAACGGGAATTATTTCCAAATACTTTTTGTCCTTTGACAATTGGCATTCCCTTCATGTGGTAGAAATTACTAACCATCTTTACATGGGATTTTGTGTATCATTTGTCTTCCTTGCCTCTTGTGGATCTGTTTGAACATGTCTAGTGTTTCTATAGATATAGAGAAATTGATGATCCCATCCTATGAATTTTGTATTTAAATGCAAATTCTATATAATGCACATCTCTTCGGGAGCTATCATATTTTCTTTAGAACACTCTCTTTATGCGTTTATCATAAAATATTTTGTTCCTCACCAAGCGTGCGTTGGTGGGAGGCACGTATTCCTCTTTATGGTGCTTAGTGCCATCATGGAAATTTGTCGAGGGTTTGATTTATTTGGAACCTAGCTCTCTTTTGGAAACTAGATACCTCGTGTTTGTTTTCCTTCAATTGGTATCATGTTTCCTTTTATTTGGCAATGTTTCAAAGGATATCTCATTCCTTGATGTATGTTTCAATTGATATCCTACAAGTGATAGTTTTTTTGCTATCTTATTATCACTTGATACCTTGTATTTTGGTAACTTATCAACTATGTGTTGAATTGATTCTTGGAAGCCTTGAGGATGCATATTTACTATATGTAGTTTCTTTGGCATGCTTTCTTTCTTTGACCCGATATATAGGGGAAACTCCACCTTGTCATAAATTGACTAAAGTGTGCATGAAATTCAAATTCATATCTATATGCACATATTTACGTGGAGTTTGTCCTATGTATCGTTGGCTATCTAACCCTTTGGCCCCAATGAGTTTGGGCACCATTTTGTGCGTGTTGATTGTTCTAGGAATAATTGGAGATACATTGGATGCTAGGCTCACTTACAAGTAAGGTGTTAGCACCATGTGCTTATTGGAGCCAAGCTAGGATGATTGATGAACCATTATCTACTACATCACTCCAATGCTATCTCGGTAAAAAGTATCTACTTCATGCATACATTTCTTGCATCCAACCTTTTGTAGGTTGCATCATGGCATGAATTTCTTGATTCTTTATTGCGGTACTTGTTTCCTTTCTCAAAGCATCCCAATGATGATGTCTTATTTATAGTTGTGTTGTCTTTGATGTTCGTTAGTTGGAAATTCATTTATGTACAATAAGAAAATATTAGGCCATGTGCTATGCTTTCAAGCAAAGATCTTATTGATATATTTATGACTTCCTTTTGGATATCTTGTTCGTTCCTTCTTCTAACCATTTTGTGTGTACATACTTCTTTGTGGATATATATCATCATGATTGTCTTCTACCTAGAATCTTTTACACATGAGCGAAGTTACATCTCTAGTTGATATCCTCTTTTCTTTCACATCCACCGTTGCATTTCCTTTTTCAATTTTTGGTGGTTTCGTGAAAGGATTTGTCTTGAGTGCGGATCTTATATCCTTGCATCTTGATGCGCTCTTCGGTGGTGAATATTATTTTTCCTCATGCTTGTCTTGATGATGGTTTGCCGTTCGATGATATCCCTCCTCTTGAAAAGGCTATTATTTCCTATCTTCACCATTAGTTGTCACAAGCGTTGGTTCTTAATTTGTTTTAGTAAGCTTGTGAACCCATTTTCTAGTAGTGTGTGTGTGAAGGATATGTTTTGCACTTTGTCCGTCATTTCATTAAGACTATGTTGATGCTTAATGTGCATCCTTATATTAGTCTTCTTAAAGTGCTTTGCCATGCGTGACACACATCATTTTGGTTGAGCCTATTATTAAGTTGCCTCTTTTACATGTTGCTCAACCATATGTTTGGTGCAAGTGCTATGATTATTGTCTCATCTATTTTCTTGCACTTGTTGAGTGTTTCTATTGATTTTGGGGGAGTAATGATCCTATTTTGTGCACTTGTATACAAATAGAAATATTATTAATTGTGCACAAATCGTGGGGAGCTTCTCTAATTTTGATAAAACACTCCTTTGCCCATATCATAATATCTTTTATTCATGTGGTTCGAAGGACCATGTGATTGCTTGTTCGTATTGGTATCTTTTGATTGCTTTCTTTTCTCTTTTGTATGCCTTTGTGCAATATGATCCTTTTTGCAATCTTTGGGTCCTCGATATAGTTCATTTTCCTCCAACTACTTATCATTGTATATGCGTATTTCTTTGCACTCGTTTGTTGAGAAGTACACACTTTTTGGAGGACCACCTATTATATTGGCTTTCTAAACATTTCATCCATTTTGGCAATCGATGCCAATGGGGGAGAAGTTTAGACAGTTCAGTTTGGAGATATCAAGAGAATTTGTTTTTGTTGCTAAAGCATTTGCATCTCATACCCATACATTATTGCTTTGCATGTGTGTGCTTGGTTATGTTTATTTCCTTACACAAACTCTCTTGAAAGTGATTGTCATCCATTACCAAAATGGTGGAGATTGTTAGAGCATATTTCTCCATTTGTGGTTTTGGTAATTGATGACAAACCCTATTGACTAATGGTTGCCTTAAGTTATATTCGAAGGATTTCTCCATAGACACTTCTTGAAGTCCATCTGTTGGTTTCAAGGAGTTTATATAATGACCAAGGTGGTATTCAAGGTATTATCCAAAGAATGTTCATAAAGACACAAGGTTGATCAAGACCAAGTCAAATGGTAAATCAAGTTGATCAACAAACAAAGCGTACAATATATACCGAGAGGGATCAAGTAATCGCATGGTATGGTAAGCATTGTCCATTACGCTTTTGTGTACTAACCCATGGTCTTCGTGAGAGTTACCTGTGGGGTTAGGTGTGTTTCTATGGCCTTGAGTCAAGAGGAAGATCTATTTCGTCCCATGAAGGACGACATCAAGTGGTGATCATCATCAAGATTGCGGTGTGCAACTTCAACTAGAGCATCACAAAGATATCATGCTTGAATTTTGTAGTCCATTGTGGTGGCAATGGAATTGTGAAGATGTGCTGAAAAGTGGCTCACCCATGGTGAGTATGGGGGAGCAATCAACTAGTCTTCATCAAGCCAACGTAATCAAGAAAGGTGGTCCATCTTGAGGACGTCAAGATCGTCATCATCTAGCGCAAGTGTAGTATGTGCAAGGTATAGGTTTGCCCTTGATAGGTTTTCTATTTTTACGGGTCTCATGGTCGTAGTGGGGAGACCGGGTTATAGGATCGATTGTCGTACTATCAAGGGGGCTCTCAAGTGAGTAGCTCGACCGTATCATTCGTTGAGAGCTCAAACCATTTGCCTCCTTGCATCATCTTTCTTGGTTCTTGTTTGGTGTTTCCTGATGACCCACAAGTGTAGGGGATCTAACGTAGTGTTGGGGAACGTCGCATGGGAAACAAAAAATTTCCTACGCGCACGAAGACCTATCATGGTGATGTCCATCTACGAGAGGGGATGTGTGATCTACGTACCCTTGTAGACCGTACAGCAGAAGCGTTAGTGAACACGGTTGATGTAGTGGAACGTCCTCACGTCCCTCGATCCGCCCCGTGAACCGTCCCGCGATCAGTCCCACGATCTAGTGCCGAACGGACGGCACCTCCGCGTTCAGCACACGTATAGCTCGACGATGATCTCGGCCTTCTTGATCCAGCAAGAGAGACGGAGAGGTAGAAGAGTTATCCGGCAGCGTGACGGCGCTCCGAAGGTTGGTGATGATCTTGTCTCAGCAGGGCTCCGCCCGAGCTCCGCAGAAACACGATCTAGAGGAAAAACCATGGAGGTATGTGGTCGGGCTGCCGTGGAAAAGTCGTCTCAAATCAGCCCTAAAACCTCCGTATATATAAGGGGAAGAGGGGGAGCCTTGCCTTGGGGTCCAAGGACCCCTAAGGGTTTCGGCCGAGCCAAGGGGGGAAGGTCTCCCCCCCCCAAACCGAGTCCAACTTGGTTTGGAAGGTGGAGTCCTTCTTCCCTTTCCCACCTCCTCCTTTTTTTTTCTTTTCTCTTTGATTTTCTTCCTATGGCGCATAGAGCCTTCTTGGACTGTCCCACCAGCCCACTAAGGGCTGGTGTGCCACCCCAAGGCCTATGGGCTTCCCCGGGGTGGGTTGCCCCCCCGGTGAACTCCCGGAACCCATTCGTCATTCCCGGCACATTCCCGGTAACTCCGAAAACCTTCCGGTAATCAAATGAGGTTATCCTATATATCAATCTTCGTTTCCGGACCATTCCGGAAACCCTCGTGACGTCCGTGATCTCATCCGGGACTCCAAAAAACATTCGGTAACCAACCATATAACTCAAATACGCATAAAACAACGTCGAACCTTAAGTGTGCAGACCCTTCGGGTTCGAGAACTATGTAGACATGACCCGAGAGACTCCTCGGTCAATATCCAATAGCGGGACCTAGATGCCCATATTGGATCCTACGTATTCTATGAAGATCTTATCGTTTGAACCTCAGTGCCAAGGATTCATATAATCCCGTATGTCATTCCCTTTGTCCTTCGGTATGTTACTTGCCCGAGATTCGATCGTCAGTATCCGCATACCTATTTCAATCTCGTTTACCGGCAAGTCTCTTTACTCGTTCCGTAATACAAGATCCCGCAACTTACACTAAGTCACATTGCTTGCAAGGCTTGTGTGTGATGTTGTATTACCGAGTGGGCCCCGAGATACCTCTCCGTCACACGGAGTGACAAATCCCAGTCTTGATCCATACTAACTCAACGAACACCTTCAGAGATACCTGTAGAGCATCTTTATAGTCACCCAGTTACGTTGCGACGTTTGATACACACAAAGTATTCCTCCGGTGTTAGTGAGTTATATGATCTCATGGTCATAGGAACAAATACTTGACACGCAGAAAAACAGTAGCAACAAAATGACACGATCAACATGCTACGTCTATTAGTTTGGGTCTAGTCCATCACGTGATTCTCCTAATGACGTGATCCAGTTATCAAGCAACAACACCTTGTTCATAATCAGAAGACACTGACTATCTTTGAGCAACTGGCTAGCCAACTAGAGGCTTGCTATGGACAGTGTTTTGTCTATGTATCCACACATGTAAATGAGTCTTCATTCAATACAATTATAGCATGGATAATAAACGATTATCTTGATACAGGAATTATAATAATAACTATATTTATTATTGCCTCTAGGGCATAATTCCAACACGTAGTCCTTTCGATAAGTAAGAGTGTCGAACCCAACGAGGAGCAGAAGGATCTGACAAGTGGTTTTCATCAAGGTATTCTTTGCAAGCACTGAAATTATCGGTAACAGATAGTTGTGTGATAAAGTGATTCGTAGCAAGTAGCAAGTAACAAAAGTAACAACGGTGCAGAAAAGTGGCCCAATCTCTTTTGTAGCAAGGGACAACCCTGGTCAAAGTCTTATAGGAGGTAAAACGCTCCCGAGGACACATGAGAATTTCTGTCAAGCTAGTTTTCATCATGTTCATATGATTCGCGTTCGCTACTTTGATAGTTTGATATGTGGGTGGACCGGTGCTTGGGTACTGCCCTTAATTGGAAAAGCATCCCACTTATGATGAACTCCTCTCGCAAGCATCCGCAACTACAAAAGAAGAATTAAGAGAAAGTCTAACCATAGCATTAAACTAGTGGATCCAAATCATCCCCTTACGAAGGAACGCATAAACTAGGGTTTAAGCTTCTGTCACTCTAGCAACCCATCATCTACTTACTACTTCCCAATGCCTTCCTCTAACAGTAGGGGAGCCAGAGGGCCAGCTGGAAGCCCACAAGCCCCCTAGGCGCGGCTAGGGGGGAGGTTGCGCCTAGCAGGCTTGTGGCCTCCTGTTGGCGCCCCTCTGGTACTTCTTCTGCCCAGTATTTTTTATAAAATCCAAAATAAATTCTCGTTCATTTTCACGGCTTTTGGAGTTGCGCAGAATAGGTATCTCAAACTTGCTCCTTTTTCAGGCCAGAATTCCAGCTGCCAGCATTCTCCCTCTTCATGTAAACATTGCCAAATAAGAGAGAAAATGCATAAGTATTGTACCGTGAAGTGTAATAACAGCCCAAAAGCGATAAATATCAACATGAAAGCATGATGCAAAATGGACATATCATTTCCCTTCGAAATTTTGAGAGCTTATGGTCATCTTTATGACAAGCTCGAGTTCATCGAAAACGGAGTCCATATGCATTTTCTATGTTGTTTCCGATGTTGGAATTTTTGCCGGTTCTTCACTCATAGAGGTTTCACATCTCCATATTATTGGCGTTTTATACTCCCTCTTCTTAAGATAACCATCTCGCTGTTGGATAGCTCTTTTCGTCCTAAATCCAACAAGCTTTAGTTTTCTCAATTCGGAGCTCGTATGCGAAAGTTATGGCAGTTCTTGTATTCATGCTTTTCATCCTGAAAAGGTCAAGCGGTAGTACCGCTCCGGGGAGTGGTACTACCTCTTATCGGAGGTAGTACCACCCAGGTCAGCAGTAGTACCGCTTTCGGGTGAACTACACTCGCTTTTCTTTCTCGTTGGGCCGTTTTGATAGTGCTTAGCAGTAGTACCGCTTGAGCACGACTTGTCGGCATAAAGGTTGGATTCGGGGGAGCCTATTTAAGGGGGGCTTCTTCCCCAATGATCCCTATCCTTTGATGTCGTATTTGCCCCCTACTGTTGACCTTCTTTGAGCTTGCTAACTCTGAATCCCTCCAATGGTTCTTGCTAGTTCTTGAGGGAACAGAGAGAGGATATCTAGATCGACATTTCCACCAATCACTTTCTCCTCTTTGTGAGGGGAACCCCTTGGATCTAGATCGTGGAGTTCTTCATGTTCTTCTTTGTCCTTCCTCTCTTTTTCTTCCATAGCATTAGTTGTTGTGGAGGGATTTGGGAGAGAAGGACTTGGGCACTCCATGTGCCCTTGCCATTGCATTTGTTGCATAGGTTTGAGTTCTTGCTACTGCAACAAAAGACCTTCCAACGGCGCCAGAAACAAGCGTGCTGACACGAGACTATTCTTGTCTTGATACTCCTCAGCAACGGCACCAGGAATCCTTCTGCTACGGCTACGCCTTTAGGGACTTCCTTGGCAATTATGCAAAGGACTCCCCCGTGGCCCTGGAGCCTTGCATTGGTGTTCCCTCGAAGCGGAAAGGGTGATGTAGCACAGCAGCGGTAAGTATTTCCCTCAGTTTTGAGAACTAAGGTATCGATCCAGTGAAGGATTATCACAAGTACCTATACAAACACAAAGAGCTTGCACCCAACGCTATGAAGGGGTTGTCAATCCCTTATAGATTGTTTGCCAAGTGAGAACTAAAAGCAGCAACGTAACAAAGAAAAGTAAAAGCGAAAGTGGAAACGATAGCTGTGAATAGACCCGGGGCCCGTAGTGTTTACTAGTGGCTTCTCTCATGAAAGCAAGTAGACGGTGGGTGAACAAATTACTGTCGAGCAATTGATAGAACCGCGCAAATTCGTGACGTTATCTATGGCAATGATTATATCTATAGGCATCACGTCCAAAACAAGTAGACCGATATTTTCTGCATCTACTACTATTACTCCACACGTCGACCGCTATCCAGCATGCATCTAGTGTATTAAGTCCAAGAGAACAAAGTAACGCCTTAAGCATGATGACATGATGTAGATGGACAATCTCATATCTACGATAAAGGCACATCTTGTTACCCTTGATGGCAACAACAGGATGCGTGCCTTGCTGCCCCTTCTGTCATTGGGCAAGGTCACCACACGGTATGAATCCAAAACCAAGCACTTCTCCCATTGCAAGAATCATAGATCTAGTTGGCCAAACAATACCCAAGACTCGGAGAGACTTACAAGGATATCAAATCATGCATATAAGAAATCAGCAAAGACTCAAATATATATCATAGATAATCTGATCACAAATACACAATTCATCGGATCTCGACAAACACACCGCCAAAGAGGATTACATCGGATAGATCTCCATGAAGATCATGGAGAACTTTGTATTGAAGATCCAAGAGAGAGAAGAAGCCATCTAGCTACTAACTACGGACCCGTAGGTCTGAAGTGAACTACTCACGAGTCATTGGAGGGGTGATGATGTTGATGTAGAAGCCCTCCAACTCCAAAGTCCCCTCCGGCAGGACACCGGGAAGGGTCTCCATATGAGATCTCACGGAAACGGAAGCTTGCGGCGGCGGAAAAGTGTTTTCGTGGATTCCCCTATTTTTTCTGTATTTTAGGGAATATATAGGCGGAGGAGCTAGGTCAGGGGGGCGCCAGGGCTTGTGGGCCCCCTGTGTCTCTCCTGCCTTAGCCCTCAAGCCCCCTGATCTTCTTCCGTTATGGAAAAATTTATTTCGGGGATTTTATTCTGTTTGGACTCCGTTCCAAAATCAGATCTGAAAAAAATCCAAAAACACAGAGAAAACAGGAACTGACACTTGACACTGAATTAATAAGTTAGTCCCAAAAAAGATATAAAAGGTAAACAAAACATCCAAATATGACAAGATAACAACATGAAACCATCAAAAATTATAGATACGTTTGAGACGTATCAAGCATCCCCAAGCTTAACTCCTGCTCGTCCTCGAGTAGGGAAGTGATAAAGAATGAATTTTTGATGCTTTCATGCTACCTAGCATAGATGTCCTTTGCAACTCCTCTTATGTGACGTGAATGTTCAGATCCATTAGATTCAAAACAATAGTTTTCTATTGACGTGGAAACAATAATACTTCAAGCAAACTAGCAAGGTAATCATGAACTTTCAAAATAACAAGGCCAAAAGAAAGTTATCCCTCCAAAAGCATATAGTGTGGCTATGCTCTATAATCATTGCACAACGAATTTAAATCATGCACAACCCCGGTATTAGCCAAGTAATTGTTTTCACACCTTTACTTTCTCAAACCTTTTCAACTCTCACGCGATACATGAGCGTGAGCCATGGTTTTAGCACTATAAGTGGTGTGGAGTGTGGTGGAGGTTGAAGACAAACATGGAGAAGATGGTCACATTAACTAGGCATATCAATGAGCTGTGGAGATGCTCATCAATAGATATCAATGTGAGTGAGTAGGGATTTCCATACAAATGATGCACTAGAGCTAAGAGTATGTGAAAGCTCTTAAAGAAAACTAGTGGGTGTGCATCCAACTTGCTTGCTCACGAAGACCTAAGGCAAATTTGAGGAAGTCTATCTTTGTAATATACAAGCCAAGTTATATAATGAAAATTTCCCACTAGCTATATGGTGGTGACAAAACGAGAGACTCTCAATCATGAAGATCATCGTTCTTAATAAGCACAGGTTTGGAAGGATAGTAGCATTGTCCCTTCTCTCTTTTTCTCTCATTTTTTGTGGTCTTTTTTTTATTTTTTTTCGTGGGCATCTTTGGTCTGTTTTTGTATATGGGCTTCGCTGGCCTCTTTTATTTCCTCACATGGGACAATGCTCCATCAATGATGATCATCACACTTACAACTCAAAACTTAGAGCAACGATGACTCTATATGGAATGCCTTTGGTAGTGTACCGTGACAATGATCTAGCATGGCATAGACATTAAAACATCATGCTAGCTATCTTACGATCATGCAATGGCAATGTAGAAGTGGTGGCACATGTCATGGTGGTAGTTGCCTGGCAATATATCTCGGAATGACTTTGAAAAAGCCATAATAGGTAGGTATGGTGGCTGTTTTGAGGGAGGCTAATGGTGGGTTTTGTGCAACGGCGAAAGTTGTACGGCACTAAGAAGATAGTGATGGTGGAAGGTGAAAGTGCATCTAAACCATGGACTCAACATTAGTCATGAAGAACTCATATACTTGTTGCAAAAGTTTTAGTAGTAATCGAAACAAAGCATTCAACGCATACTCCTAGGGGAAGGGTTGGTAGGTATAAACCATCGCGCGATCCCGACCGCCACACAAAGGATGACAATCAATAGACTAATCATGCTCAGACTTCATCACATAGCGGTTCACCATACGTGCATGCTACGGGAATCACTAACTTCAACACAAGTATTTCTAGATCCACAACACCTTACTAGCATAACTTCAATATTACCACAACCACAACTCAAAACTAATTGAGATGAATCAAACTTCTCTAACTATTCAATGCACATGAAGGTGGAAGTTTTCATATCCCTTTGGATAACTACCCCTTTTGAGATTACTTTCAAAGCATAGGTCAACTACCAAGCCACGCACCGCCATGCTCTAAAAGATATAAGTGAAGCACATAGAGCAAAATCAACTAGCTCAAAAGAACTAAATGAAGCACATGTGAGCTGAATTGTCTACCAAAGGATATAAGTGAAGCTCGACAAAATCACGGTTAGTGCATGTCTCTCTCTCTCTAGGTGTGCAGCAAGGATGATTGTGACACAAAAAAATAAAATACTCCTACTATACAAGACGCTCCAAGCAAAACACATAACACGTGGTGAATAAAAATATAGCCCCAAGTAACGTTACCGATGGATTGAAGACGAAAGAGGGGATGCCTTACCGGGGCATCCCCAAGCTTAGGCTTTTACGGCATCCTTGAATCATCTTGGGGTGCCTTGGGCATCCCCAAGCTTGAGATCTTGCCACTCTTTATCTCCTTGTCCATAAGAACTTCACCTAAAACTTGAAAACTTCACAACACGAAACTTAAACACAAACTCGTGATAACATTAGTATAAGAAAGCAAACCACCACTTCCTTAGGTACTGTAGCAAACTTAAATTATACTTATGTTGATGTTGAGTTCCTGTATTTTCAATCTTCCATGGCTAATACCCCCCGATACTATCCATAGTTTCATCAAAATAAGCAACCAACACAACAAAAACAGAATCTGTTAACAGCGGAGTAGTCTGTAGCAATTTGTATACTTCGTATACTTCTGGTACTTCAAAAATTCTGAAAATTTACGACATTCTGAAGAATTTCCGTAGCAATCAGCAGCAGAAATAATCAACTCAAAAGCTCTTTCAGAAAAAAATGAAAATTCTTTTCATGAGCAGAAAGTTTCTGTCTTTTCCAGCATGACCAAACGATCATCCCCAAGACTAATCATAACGGTTTTGCTTGGCACAAACGCAAAAAGAAACACAAAAAACACAATCATAACAGAATTATGAAAGTGCGAAAAACACAAAACAGAAGGAAAAAGGATAGATTCATTGGGTTGCCTCCCAACAAGCGCTTTTATTTAACGCCCTTAGGTAGGCAAAAGGTGATGGAATCACGTATAGTCATCTTTGGTGCTCAAACCATAAGTTGTGTGATCATTTATCATCTTAAGATCTTCATATTTATTGGATGACTCACCACTAGCTTTAGGAACAAAAACAGACTTGACGGTCTTTTTGAGAGTGAGATTTGGAGTATTTTGCACAGCGGCAAAAGTGGAACCCAAGTTGGTTATGACATCTTCTAGTTTGCCAATTCTAGAAGAATCATTAACTATAGGTTCCTTCTCCCTTAATTTTTTCAAAACATTTCCCACTTTGGATCCGTACTGAGTAATTTGATTGTGGATCATTCTATCCAAACCCTCAATAAGCTCAACTGTGGCAATTTTGTTTTCAATAGCGTCAAGCCTTTGCATCACATGTTCCAAGGATAAGGTAGTTCCATTAACCATGAGCGGGGGTGGGCCTACCAAATTCATGATAGCTCCATAGTAGTCAACAGTATGGCTCCCCAAAAAATTCCCGCCTACAATGGTATCAAGGATATACGTATTCCAAGGAGAAATTCCAACATAAATACTGCGAAGAAGAACGGTAGTGGATTGCTTACGAGTATATCTACTTTGAGCATTGCAAATCCTATACCAAGCATCCTTTAAATTTTCTTCCTCATTCTACCTAAAATTGAGAACTTCATTCTCAGGGGTATCGTTTGGACTGGTGGGTCTAACCATTGATGGACTATCTCACACACAAACGAGCGGGAAGAGAGAGAGTGAAACGGGCAAAACAAAACGGCAAAGGAGAAAGGCAAATGAAAACGGCAAATGTGAAGTGGGGGAGAGGAAAACGAGAGGCAACTGGCAAAAAAGTAAATGCAAGAGATGAGTTTGTAAGACCTACTTGGATAGATCTCTCCTTCCCTAGCAACGGAGCCAGAAATACTTCTGCTACTGGAACAAAAGACCTTCCAACGGCGCCAGAAACAAGCGTGCTGACAGGAGACTATTCTTGTCTTGATACAACTCAGCAACGACACTAGGAATCCTTCTGCTATGGCTACGCCTTTAGGGACTTCCTTGGCAAATATGCAAAGGATTCCCCCGTGGCCTTGGAGCCTTGCGTTGGTGTTCCCTCAAAGCGGAAAGGGTGATGTAGCACAGCGGCGGTAAGTATTTCCCTCAGTTTTGAGAACCAAGGTATCGATCCAGTGAAGGATTATCACAAGTACCTACACAAACCCAAAGATCTTGCACCCAACGCTATGAAGGGGTTGTCAATCCCTTATAGATTGTTTGCCAAGTGAGAATTGAAAGCAACAAAGTAACAAAGCAAAGTAAAAGTGAAAGTGGAAACGATAGGTGTGAATTGACCCGGGGGCCGTAGTGTTCACTAGTGGCTTCTCTCATGAAAGCAAGTAGACGGTGGGTGAACAAATTACTGTCGAGCAATTGATAGAACCGCGCAATTATCTATGGCAATGATTATATCTATAGGCATCACGTCCAAAACAAGTAGACCGATATTTTCTGCATCTACTACTATTGCTCCACATGTTGACCGCTATCCAGCATGCATCTAGTGTATTAAGTCCAAGAGAATAGAGTAACGCCTTAAGCAAGATGAGATGATGTAGATGGACAATCTCATATTTACGATAAAATACCATCTTGTTACCCTTGATGGAAACAACACGATGCGAGCCTTGTTGCCCCTTCTGTCACTCGGAAAGGTCACCACACGGTATGAACCCAAAACCAAGCACTTCTCCCATTGCAAGAATCATAGATCTAGTTGGCCAAACAAAACACAAGACTCGGAGAGACTTACAAGGATATCAAATCATGCATATAAGAAATCAGCAAAGACTCAAATATATATTGTAGATAATCTGATCACAAATCCACAATTCATTGGATCTTGACAAACACACCGCCAAAGAGGATTATATCGGATAGATCTCCATGAAGATCATGGAGAACTTTGTATTGAAGATCCAAGAGAGAGAAGAAGCCATCTAGCTACTAACTACGGACCTGTAGGTTTGCAGTGAACTACTCACGAGTCATTCGAGGGGCGATGATGTTGATGTAGAAGCCCTCCAACTCCAAAGTCCCCTCCGGCAGGGCACCGGGAAGGGTCTCCAGATGAGATCTCGCGGAAACGGAAGCTTGCGGCGGCGGAAAAGTGTTTTCGTGGATTCCCCTATTTTTTTCTGTATTTTAGGGAATATATACGCGGAGGAGCTAAGTCAGGGGGGCGCCAGGGAAGCAACAAGCCTGGTAGCCGTCGCCCCCTGGTGGCGGCTACACGGCTTCTGGGCCCCCTGTGTCTCTCTTGCCTTGGCCCTCAAGCCCCGTGATCTTCTTCCGTTTTAGAAAATTTTATTTTGGGGATTTTATTCTGTTTGGACTCCGTTCCAAAATTAGATCTGAAAAGAGCCAAAAACACAGAAAAAACATGAACTGGCACTTGGCACTGAATTAATAAGTTAGTCCTAAAAAAGATATGAAAGGTAAACAAAACATCGAAAGATGACAAGATAACATCATGAAACCATCAAAAATTATAGATACGTTTGAGACGTATCAAGCATCCCCAAGCTTAACTCGTGCTCGTCCTCGAGTAGGGAAGTGATAAAGAATGAATTTTTGATGCTTTCATGCTACCTATCATAGATGTCCTTTGCAACTCCTCTTATGTGACGTGAATGTTCAGATCCATTAGATTCAAAACAATAGTTTGATATTGACGTGGAAACAATAATACTTCAAGCAAACTAGCAAGGTAATCATGAACTTTCAAAATAACAAGGCCAAAAGAAAGTGATCCCTACAAAAGCATATAGTCTGGCTATGCTCTATCATCATTGCACAATGAATTTAAATCATGCACAACCCCGGTATTGGCCAAGTAATTGTTTTCACACCTTTACTTTCTCAAACCTTTTCAACTCTCACGCGATACATGAGCGTGAGCCATGGTTTTAGCTCTATAAGTGGTGTGGAGTGTGGTGGAGGTTGAAGACAAACAAGGAGAAGATGGTCACGTTAACTAGGCATATCAATGAGCTGTGTAGATGCTCATCAATAGATATCAATGTGAGTGAGTAGGGATTGCCATACAAATGATGCACTAGAGCTAAGAGTATGTGAAAGCTCTTAAAGAAAACTAGTGGGTGTGCATCCAACTTGCTTGCTCACGAAGGCCTAAGGCAGATTTGAGGAAGCCTATCATTGGAATATACAAACCAAGTTATATAATGAAAATTTCCCACTAGCTATATGGTGGTGACAAAACGAGAGACTCTAAATCATGAAGATCATGGTTCTTAATAAGCACAAGTGTGGAAGGATAGTAGCATTGTCCCTTCTCTCTTTTTCTCTCATTTTTTGTGGCCTCTTTTTTTAATTTTATTTTTTTATTTCGGTGGGCATCTTTGGCCTCTTTTTGTATATGGGCTTCGCTGGCCTCTTTTATTTCTCACATGGGACAATGCTCCGTCAATGATGAACATCACACTTACAACTCAAAACTTAGAGCAACAATGACTCTATATGGAATGCCTTCGGTAGCGTACCGTGACAATGATCTAGCATGGCATAGGCATTAATGGAAACATCATGCAATGGCAATGTAGAAGTGGTGGCACATATCATGGTGGTAGTTGCATGGCAATATATCTCAGAATGACTTTGAAAAAGCCATAGTAGGTAGGTATGGTGGCTGTTTTGAGGGAGGCTAATGGTGGGTTTTGTGGACCGGCGAAAGTTGCACGGCACTAAGAAGATAGTGATGTTGGAAGGTGAAAGTGCATCTAAACCATGGACTCAACATTAGTCACGAAGAACTCATATACTTGTTGCAAAATTTTTAGTAGTAATCGAAACAAAGCATTCAACGCATACTCCTAGGGGAAGGGTTGGTAGGTGTAAACCATCGCGCGATCCCGACCGCCACACAAAGGATGACAATCAATAGACTAATCATGCTCAGACTTCATCACATAGCGGTTCAACATACGAGCATACTACGGGAATCACTAACTTCAACACAAGTATTTCTACATCCACAACACCTTACTAGCATAACTTCAATATTACCACAACCACAACTCAAAACTAATTGAGATGAATCAAACTTCTCTAACTATTCAATGCACATGAAGGTGGAAGTTTTCATATCCCTTTGGATAACTACCCCTTTTGAGATTACTTTCAAAGCATAGATCAACTACCAAGCCACGCACCTCCGTGCTCTAAAAGATATAAGTGAAGCACATAGAGGAAAATCAACTAGCGCAAAAGATATAAGTGAAGCACATGTGAGCTGAATTGTCTACCAAAGGATATAAGTGAAGCTCGACAAAATCACGGTGAGTGCATGTCTCTCTCTCTAGGTGTGCAGAAAGTATGATTTTGACACAACAAAAATAAAATACTCCTACGATACAAGACTCTCCAAGCAAAACACATAACATGTGGTGAATAAAAATATAGCCCCAAGTAACGTTACTGATGGATTGAAGACGAAAGAGGGTATGCCTTACGGGGGCATCCCCAAGCTTAGGCTTTTACGGCATCCTTGAATCATCTTGGGGTGCCTTGGGCATCCCCAAGCTTGAGATCTTGCCACTCTTTATCTCCTTGTCCATAAGAACTTCACCTAAAACTTGAAAACTTCACAACACGAAACTTAAACACAAACTCGTGATAACATTAGTATAAGAAAGCAAACCACCACTTCCTTAGGTACTCTAGCAAACTTAAATTATACTTATGTTGATGTTGAGTTCCTGTATTTTCAATCTTCCATGGCTAATACCCCCCGATACTATCCATAGTTTCATCAAAATAAGCAACCAACACAACAAAAACAGAATCTGTTAACAACAGAGCAGTCTGTAGCAATCTGTATACTTCGTATACTTCTGGTACTTCAAAAATTCTGAACAATTACGACAGTCTGAAGAATTTGCGTAGTAATCAGCAACAAAAATAATCAACTCAAAAGCTCTTACAGAAAAAATGAAAATTCTTTTCGTTAGCAGAAAGTTTCTGTCTTTTCTAGCATGACCAAACGATCATCCCCAAGACTAATCATAACGGTTTTGCTTGGCACAAACGCAAAAAGAAACACCAAAAATACAACCATAACAGAATTATGAAAGTGTGAAAAACACAAAACAGAAGGAAAAAAGATAGATTCGTTGGGTTGCCTCCCAACAAGCGCTTTTGTTTAACGCCCTTAGCTAGGCAAAAGGTGATGGAATCACGTATAGTCATCTTTGGTGGTCCAACCATAAGTAGTGTGATCATTTATCATCTTAAGATCTTCAGATTTATTGGATGTCTCACCACTAGCTTTAGGAACAAAAACAGACTTGACGGTCTTTTTGAGAGTGAGATTTGGAGTATTTTGCACACGGCAAAAGCGGAACCCAAGTTGGTTATGCCATCTTCTAGTTTGCTATCTCTAGAATAATCATTAACTATAGGTTCCTTCTCCCTTAATTTTGTTTTCAACTGTGGCAATTTTGTTTTCAATAGCGTCAAGCCTTTGCATCACGTGTTCCAAGGTTAAGGTAGTTCCATTAACCATGAGCGGGGGTGAGCCTACCAAATTCATGATAGCTCCATAGGATTCAACACTATGGCTCCCCAAAAAATTCCCGCCTACAATGGTATCAAGGATATACATATTCCAAGGAGAAATTCCAACATAAAAACTGCGAAGAAGAACGGTAGTGGATTGCTTACGAGTAGATCTACTTTGAGCATTGCAAATCCTATACCAAGCGTCCTTTAAATTTTCTTCCTCATTCTGCCTAAATTTGAGAACTTCATTCTCAGGGGTATCGTTTGGGGTGGTGGGTCTAGCCTTTGATGGACTATCTCACACACAAACGAGCGGTAAGAGAGAGAGTGAAACGGGCAAAATAAAACGGCAAAGGAGAAAGGCAATTGAAAACGACAAATGTGAAGTGGGGGAGAGGAAAACGGGAGTCAACTGGCAAAAAAGTAAATGCAAGAGATGGGTTTGTGAGACCTACTTGGATAGATCTCTCCTTCCCCGGCAACGGCGCCAGAAATACTTCTGCTACTGCAACAAAAGACCTTCCAACGTCGCCAGAAACAAGCGTGCTGACATGAGACTATTCTTGTCTTGATACTCCTCAGCAACGGCACCAGGAATCCTTCTGCTACGGCTACGCCTTTAGGGACTTCCTTGGAAAATATGCAAAGGATTCCACCATGGCCTTGGAGCCTTGCATTGGTGTTCCCTCGAAGCGGAAAGGCTGATGTAGAACAGCGGCGATAAGTATTTCCCTCAGTTTTGAGAACCAAGGTATCGATCCAGTGAAGGATTATCTCAAGTACCTGCACAAACACAAAGATCTTGCACCCAACGCTATGAAGGGGTTGTCAATCCCTTATAGATTGTTTGCCAAGTGAGAACTGAAAGCAACAAAGTAACAAAGCAAAGTAAAAGCGAAAGTGGAAACGATAGGTGTGAATAGACCCGGGAGCCGTAGTTTTCACTAGTGGCTTCTCTCACGAAAGCAAGTAGATGGTGGGTGGACATATTACTGTCGAGCAATTGATAGAACCGCGCAAAGTCGTGACGTTATCTATGGCAATGATTATATCTATAGGCATCACGTCCAAAACAAGTAGACCGATATTTTCTGCATCTACTACTATTGCTCCACACGTTGACCGCTATCCAGCATGCATCTAGTGTATTAAGTCCAAGAGAATAGAGTAACGCCTTAAGCAAGATGAGATGATGTAGATGGACAATCTCATATCTACGATAAAATACCATCTTGTTACCCTTGATGGCAACAACACGATGCGAGCCTTGTTGCCCCTTCTGTCACTGGGAAAGGTCACCACACGGTATGAACCCAAAACCAAGCACTTCTCCCATTGCAAGAATCATAGATCTAGTTGGCCAAACAAAACACAAGACTCGAAGAGACTTACAAGGATATCAAATCATGCATATAAGAAATCAGCAAAGACTCAAATATATATTGTAGATAATCTGATCACAAATCCACAATTCATTGGATCTCGACAAACACACCACCAAAGAGGATTACATCGGATAGATCTCCATGAAGATCATGGAGAACTTTGTATTGAAGATCCAAGAGAGAGAAGAAGCCATCTAGCTACTAACTACGGACCCGTAGGTTTGCAGTGAACTACTCACGAGTCATTGGAGGAGCGATGATGTTGATGTAGAGGCCCTCCAACTCCAAAGTCCCCTCCGGCAGGGCACCGGGAAGGGTCTCCAGATGAGATCTCGCGGAAACGGAAGCTTGCGGCGGCGGAAAAGTGTTTTCGTGGATTCCCCTATTTTTTCTGTATTTTAGGGAATATATAGGCGGAGGAGCTAGGTCAGGGGGGCGCCAGGGAAGCAACAAGCCTGGTAGCCGCCGCCCCCTGGTGGCGGCTACAGGGCTTGTGGCCCCCCTATGGCTCTCCTGCCTTGGCCCTCAAGCCCCCTGATTTTTTTCCATTCTAGAAAAATTTATTTCGGGGATTTTATTCCGTTTGGACTCCGTTCCAAAAGCAGATCTGAAAAGAGCCAAAAACACAGAAAAAACAGGAACTGGCACTTGACACTGAATTAATAAGTTAGTACCAAAAAAGATATAAAAGGTAAACAAAACATCCAAAGATGACAAGATAACAACATGAAACCATAAAAAATTATAGATACGTTTGAGACGTATGAGTTCTCCACGTTGATACGTGGAAGTGAAATTTGAGAAGCTTATTACTCTTGGGTTCTTGGTACCTTAGAGCTTGTTCTTCTTGGGTGCTTTGGCGGCCTAGAAGCTTGGTGGTGCCTCAGAGCTCAATCATTGTGGTGCAAAGCTCTGCGCAAGCGTCGGGATCTCCAATTCGGTTGTGGAGGTCGCCCCGAGCAGTTGAGGGTACCTTGAAGCCATATTTCATTGTGGTGAAGCTTCATGGTCTTGTTGGGAGCTTCCAATTAAGTTGTGGAGATCGCCCCAACCTTGTTTGTACAGGTTCGGTGACCGCCCTGAAGGGTCCCTTAATGGAATCACGTCATCTTGCATTGTGCGAGGGCATGAGGACATTACGGTGGCCTTAGTGGCTTCTTGGGGAGCATTGTGCCTCCACAACGCTTCAAATGGATATTAGCATCTACAAGGGTGTGAACTTTGGGATACATCGGTGTCTCCGCGTGCCTCGATTATCTCTTATTCGAGCCCTTTACTTATGCACTTTACTTTGTGACAGCCGTATTGTTTCTTGATTATATATCTTGCTTTCTCTTACTTGTTTATCTTGGTTAGCATAAGTTGTTGGTGCACATAGGTGAGCCTAGTTGTTTTAGGTTTTGTGCTTGACGAATCAAATGTTAGTTTTATTCCGCTACTGTTCAAGCCTAAATCGTAATTATTTTAAAACGCCTATTCACCCCCTCTAGGCGACATCCATGTCCTTTCACCTATATTTTCATATCTAATGGGTAACACCGCAGATTTGG
Source organism: Hordeum vulgare subsp. vulgare (assembly GCF_904849725.1). NCBI lineage: Eukaryota > Viridiplantae > Streptophyta > Magnoliopsida > Poales > Poaceae > Hordeum > Hordeum vulgare. The sequence continues at coordinate 594,405,014 of NC_058519.1, read as the reverse complement.
AGGGGTTGATGTGCAGTCCTGTGGATGCTCCGTAATCATGAAGGATGTGTAGTAGTGCGTCAATCTCCCGTTTTGCAGGGTTTGCAAATATAACGATGGCATCAACATAGAGACTAATTCTAAGCTTAAGTTCCCATCCTGAAAGTGGTGGAATGATTTGTCTAGTAAATGGTGTAGTGGATCAATCTGGATCAATCGCCAGAATGAATAATAAGGGCGATAAGGAGATCACCTTGCCGCAGGCCCCGACAATGGTGAATCTGCTGTCCAGGAACACCATTAAGGAGGAATTACGACGAGGATGTGGAAAGTAGTAGTGCGATCTAATCTCTCCAGCCTACACTGAAACCCATCTTCTGCAGTAGCTCTAGTTATTTTCTTTTGCATGAGTTGTTTAAACATTTGTTATTGTGCTCATCAACTCTGTGCAAAGAATTGAATATGTCAAAATAAATATAAGTAGTGCAACTTTCTGCAATAACTACAAGGCATGCAAGGAGAGGAGCAAGATTCATGCTCCGACTTGCAGCTTGGGTCTTCCGTAGAAAGAAAGGATGGGCGCCAGCGTTTTTTCCGCTTGCTGGATGAAGGAAAGGCTGTTTGGAGTAGATTATGAATATCTTCATGTAGGCTTATGGTGTGCTTATTTTGTGATGGTGGTTTGCAAAGGTTTCTAGTTTGAACTGATGCAAATAGTGAGAGTTATTTGGCTTTGAGGTTATCCTTTTGTTCTTGGAATGTAATCCTGCCATTCACAAATATAAAACGTTTTGGATATGTCAATATGGATTACATATGTTCTAAAATGGGTGAATAGACACAGTAAAACATGTATATATATATATATATATATATATATATATATATATATATATATATATATATATATATATATATATATATATATATATATATATATCCAAGTTAGGAAAAGTTAGAACATCTTATTTTTATGAAAGGAGAGAGTATCATAATTTTGGGACCTACCTAGAGGGAACGGTCCTCGTGGGATTGATTTATCAATTTCATTGGGAAATTATTATTTTTGAGGAAATTGCATAAATACACATCATTTGAGGATGCGGTAACAAAAAACCACAACTCTAGAGGATTTTGACAAACACAAACAAAAATCTAGGACTAATCAGTAATAGAAAACACAAATAGATCTTACTAGTCACTTAATGAGAAATATGGTGTGCGGGTACCATGTGTTAAGTAACTAGAGAGATGACTCAGACGAGATGAGCCGAGCTCTTTGAAAAATATAGAATATTTAAAGTTAAAAAACAAACTTTCAAAAAATCGATTTTTTTAGTAATTCAGTCCATCTTTGTTGATCAATATTGAAAAATCAGCCTATTTTACGTAGCCGATTTAAAGTTTTGACAACTTTCGTATGAACGTGAATGAGTTGGCTTAAAAATTGTCCAAATATAAAAATGGCTAAGAGAAAAAGGCTACATATTTTCCAGATTGATGAGTGAAGATGGGTTGAATTCCTGGAATTGTTTCACAATTTTTTTGAGTATTAGCAAAAGAAATATTAAAACAATGTTCAGACAATGAATATTTTTTTACTTAGAGATGAGTTTACTTGGCTCGGCTCAAGCCAATTAGCCCCTCTAATCACTTAACACATGGGACCCACACGTCATATTTATCATTAAGGTATTAATCAAAGAAATTGGTGTTTTTGTTACTTGTTAGTCCTGTAGTTGTGGTTTTTTGTTAAAGTCCCCTAGAGTTGTAGTATTTTGTTACCTCGGCCCCAAAGTGTTGTGTATTCGTGCATTTTCCTCAAACAAAATTGGAGGGGGGCGGGGCTTATAATCCTAAAGGATATTTTTGATACATATATGCACTATATGATAATTGTGGCAATTAATTTCTTGGCAACCCACGATTGTATCAAAGAGTGAATAGATAGTCACCAACTTAGATGATTGCAATAGTAAAGAAGAAAGTAAGAACGAGTGCAATGCACCATGTGACGAGGCGAACATGAATATTTTTTTAAGCTTGCACCACCATCACCATTTGCTAAGGCCGACACACGCTCTTGTGGCACATAACTGGAGCGGAAAAGCGACCCTAAAGTTACTGGCCCCGGAGCTCTGCAAGATTGCTTCCGAGAAGAACATGACGGTGCAACATGAACTTTCTAATGAAAGCTCGAACAACTCGGGGAGTATGTCACCCTAGGTTAGTCAGGTTTCACCTTACACCCAACTAGGAGGATACCATATCTTAGAATCTTACTACAAATGGCACTTACTCTTTGGCGTTTGTCTATGCTGTCCAGTTCTATTTTCTTACCCCGGGTTCGAACCTGCGAGGATTTGGTGTGCACACCCTGATCTTAAATGCAAGTTCTTCACTTGGTTTGCCCTTCATGGCAGAATTCTTAGCCCGGACATGCTTGCAATCTAGGGTTTGACGCATGACCCATGATACCAGTAATGCCTCGAGGCACCTAAAATGGCGACCCTCTTGTGCAAAGATCATCCCTTCTTTGTTTATGTATGGGATTAAGTGATTACTTGGACAAATGAGGAACTTTGAGAGTCTAATTTTCTGTTGTACCCTAACGGTATTTCAATATGGTGGGACGAGCTGATTTTTTTACCCTCAAATCATAAAACAATAGTTCTATCATATTTTTTATATATAAATTAAATAATTACATGGAAGGTTCAAAAAAACCATCAAAAAATTACCCAACTTTTGTTCTAGGTATCAGTATTATTAGATTACAAATTATTTTCTATCCAAAGTGTGAAGCTATGTGAATACTTTTCTTTAACCTTGAACTTCACTATTTTCAAATCACTACTGGAATTCATAATTTTGCCGTCTGCTGACGCATGACAAAGGTACTCTTTGCTGTCAGCTGTCACAGTGCTAACGGCAAAGAGGTGGCTGATGGCAAAGGTTTATTTTGCCGTCGACCACCTCTTTGTCGTTCGCTAACGGACGGCAAAGAAGCCCTATGCGGACGGCAAAGGGTAGGCAGACGGCAAAGAACCCCCAAACGGCCGAAACACCACCCCCACCCACCCCTCCCCTTTGCCGTATGCCTGGGCACCCTTTGCCGTCCGCCTGGGAGCACGGCGGACGGCAAAGGGGACGGCGACTGCCCCCACCCGATGCCTCCCCCACCGCCCCTTTGCCGTCTGCCTGGGAGTCCTTTGCCGTCCGCCTGGGAGCACGTCGGACGGCAAAGGGGCGGCCCACCAACCACACTCAGGCCCGCCCCCTCCAACCCCCGCTTCGCACGTAGCCCATGCTCGAATCCCCCACCCCGCCCGACGTCCCTCCACGCCGACGTCCCTCCGCGCCGCCCCGACGTCCCTCCGCCCCCCGGTGCAGCCCCCTGCGCCGCCATGACGTCCCTCCGCCCCCCGGTGCAGCCCCCTGCGCCGCCCCCTCCCCTCACCCGCCGCCGGCCCCCTGCGCTGCCCCCTCTCCCCACTCGCCGCCAGCGCCGCCCCGTGCGCTGCCCCTCCCCTCACCCGCCCCCTGCGCCGCCCCTCCCCTCACCCACCCCTGCGCCGCCCCTCCCCTCACCCGCCCCCTGCGCCACCCTTCCCCTCACCCGCCCTCGACGCCGCCGCTCCTCTCACTGGCTGCGGGCGCCGCCCCCTCCCCTCACCAGCTTCCGGCGACGCCCCTCCCCTCACCGGCCGTCCCCAACTCCGGTGAGTGCATAGAATAGTTAGTTTTTTCTATTTTTTCTGTTAAATTAGATAGTTAGTTTATTAGGTAGTTAGTTTTTTTTATAATTTTTCTATTTTTAGTTAGTTTATTAGATAGTTAGTTTTTTTCTATTTTTCTGTTAAATTAGATAGTTAGTTTATTAGATAGAATAAAGTAGATAGAAAAGCAAAAAATTAGAAGATAATAGTAGAAGAAAAAAACTAGAAGAAAGAAGAAGAAGAAGAAGAAGAAGAAGAAGAAAGAGGAGAGGAGGAGAAAGACAAAAGAAAGAAGAAAAAGAAGAAGAGGAGGACGAGGAGAAAAAAGAAGAAGAAGAATAATAATAATAAGAAGATGATCAAGAAGAAGAAGAAGAAGAAGAAAAAGAAGAAAAAGAAGAGAGAGGAAAAGAAGAAAGAAGAGGAAAAAAGGAACCCCGGCACCCCGGCACAGACCCTCGATCCCCGACCCCTGACGCCCGATGCCACGGACCCTCGACCCTCGACCCCCGACGCCACTGACCATCGACCCCCGACCCTTGATCCCCGACGCCCGACGCCACTGACCCTCGACCCCCGACCCCTGACACCTGTTCGGTCTCTTGTTGACCGAAAAGACACCAACCCCCGACGCCAGTGACTCTCGACCCCCGACGACACTGACCCCCGACCAGCGATGCAACTAACCCCCAACCCCCGACGCCACCGACACACGACACCACCGACCCTCGACGCCACTAAGCCCCGACCCCCAACACCTCTTCTGCCTACTGTTGAATGAGAAGGTGATTTTCGGCCTTCTAGAGGCCGACGGGGGTCATAGTTTTGTATATTATGAGTTAGGCCACATATTTTCCGATTATGTTAATTATAAAAACATCGTATTTTTGTTGATCATGTGAATTTCAATGTGCAGTTATTCGACGACCTCCACGTGCGTTGGACGAGCTCCGCCCTTGCGTTTGTTGGTGAGCACAAATGACTTCTCCTCCTACCCCCTTAATTTGCTCTATGCCGGTCTTCGTGCTGATGAAACTTGCTAGCTATAGGTTTCTTCAATCATGAGTATGCGTGACCAGTATGCGTCTCCCGTTCGAAAGGGCGACATCTATAAATATACATTTCTTTGCATATTTATAACCGCCATCCTTTCGAATTGTCCAACATTATCCATGGACAGCCCGAGTATGTATAGATTGGGTTCGTTTTCCCGTATGCTGTGCTCTGGATCCGATGCAGAATTTCGTCAGTGCCTCCCTATTGTTCTCCGGGTACACATCCTCTCTGATTATTGCCGAGACGTGTATCAGGAGAACAGCGGGGAGGTGCTGCCGAAATTCCGCGTCACACCTAGAGCAGTACATGGGAAAACGAACCCAATCTACACATACTTGGGTGGGATTAGGACCTATCTTTACCTATTAGCGTGTAGGTTGCATGGACGTAATAAAACTGACAAACTTGATTAGCGTATGAATATATATGATGAATTATATATTTATTTCTTGTGCCCCCATAGGTAGCTAGGCAACATGAGTGATCGTGCTTGGATGTACATTGGTCACCCTAGTCAGAAAGACATGACCCATGAATGGTTAACAAAAACCAGGGGGTTTGTGAGAGCCGCATTTGCAAATGGCCAGCAAAAAACATGGTGCCCCTGTCCCAACTGGGACAACTGGAAAAAGCAGACAAAATTTGAAATGGGTAAACACATGCAGAAGTGGGGTTTTACGCCTAATTATACGGTGTGGACTTTTCATGGTGAGTCTGACCAACGTGCCAGAGCTGAGGTGATTCGTCGTCGCACCGACGAGCATGGTACCGGCATTGAAGACATGGTGCAAGACTTTGATGATGCTCGGGATTCGGACGATGAGATGGAGGAATCTGCAAAGGCCTTCTATGAAATGTTGGAGTGTTCAAAACGTCCTCTCCATGAGGAGACTGAGCTTTGTCAGCTGGATGCCGTCGCGCAAGTAATGGCTCTGAAGGCTCAATTCAACCTAGGCAAAGAATGTTACGACGCGATGATGACGATATTTGGACGCTTTCTACCAAAAGGCCATGTACTGCCTGCAAACCTGTACCAGTTAGAGAAAATCCTCCGTGCACTTAAGATGCCCGATGAGAAGATACATGCCTGTGAGAATGGATGTGCCTTATTTAGGCTTGAGGCAGCGGCCTTGAACTATTGCCCCATTTGCAATTCTTCCAGGTATATTGTGGTAGACAACGGTATGGGTGAGAAGAATCAGACCAAAATCCCCATTAGTGTTCTTCGGTATCTGCCAATCGTACGAAGACTTCAATGTCTTTTCATGGTTGAAGAGACGGCCAGACAGATGACATGGCACAAATTGGGCAAAAGAACCGAACTAGATGCGGATGGGAACAAGATGCTGGTACACACTTCACATGGTTTTGCGTGGAGGCACTTCGATGCATTACATAAGGATAAATCGGAAGATCCAAGGCAACCTAGAGTTGCCATCAACACGGGTGGGTTCAATGTGTATGGTATGACGGCATCACAATACAGTTGTTGGCCTGTATTTGTCATTCCACTAAATTTGCCACCCGGAGAGATTATGAAAAGAAAGAACATTTTCCTGACGTTGATAATTCCAGGGCCGAACTATCCGGGGAAGAATATGAATGTGTACATGCAGCCGCTTAAGGATGAGTTGCAAGAAGCCTGGGATAATGGGATCAAGACCTACGACGCGGCTACCAATTTTTTTTTTCAAAATGCATGTGTGGTACATGTACTCAACGCATGATTATCCGGCGTTTGCGCTATTCGCTGGCTGGTGTGTGCATGGAAGGTTCCCGTGCACCACATGCAAGGCAGCTCTTCAGTTCCGTTGGCTGCAGGCTGGTCGCAAGTATTCTTGCTTCGACATGCATAGACAATTCCTGGATCCTGACCATAAGTTCAGAAAAGACAAGAAGAATTTCATCAAAGGTAGAGTTGTCAAAAACACTGCACCAGCTGCGTTGACAGACCAACATACCCTTGATCAGTTAAACGCTCTCGAGCCTGATCCTTTGCGTCCAGGATACTTCAAAGGGTATAATACGGAACACGCGTGGACTCACAAGTCATGCTTATGGGATCTGCCTTACTTCAAAGACCTCCTTTGCCCACACAACATCGACGTGATGCACACCGAAAAGAATATTGCGGAGGCCATTTTTGGTACATTGTTCGGCATAGAGGGGAAGTCAAAAGATAATTCTAAGGCTAGAATCGACCTGGAGGCTCTATGTGACAGACCGTTGCAAAACTTGCGACAACGGAAAGGAAAGCAAAGCATAGCGAAGCCAAAGGCATGGTTCAATCTTGAAAGGCCAGCTATGAGGGAAATGCTATTGTGGGTGAAAATGCGGTTGATGTTCCCCGATGGGTATGTTGCGAATCTAAAGAGGGGAGCGAGTCTTGAGAAATTGAAAATATTTGGTCTCAAGAGTCATGATTGGCACATATGGATTGAGCGGGTAATGCCGGTGATGTTGCGTGGCTTTATCCCCGAGGATGAATGGCTAGTACTGGCAGAGCTGGGCTATTTCTTCCGTTCTCTTTGAGCGAAAGAACTATCGCCTGGTGTGCTAGATGAAATTGAAGAGTTGGCGTCTGAGTTGATCTACAAATTAGAAAAGATCTTTCCACCGGGCTTCTTTAATCCAATGCAACATTTGATTTTGCATCTCCCGACCGAGGCAAGAATGGGGGGGCTCGTTCAAAATCGATGGTGCTACTCAACTGAGAGGATGCAGAAGACGCTTCGAGCTAAGTGTAAAAATAAACATAGAATTGAAGCATCGATGGCCGAGAAATTCATTATAGAGGAGGCGGCAAACTTCGTGACAGCACACTACGAAGCCAAAAATCATCATTTGCATAACCCGAAGCCTCGGTACAATGATGGCGATCCAAAAAAAAGTTCGATCCAACCTCAGCCTATTCAAAGGTAAGCTCACACCATCCGGTGCTTCGAAAGGGAAATCGTTGGATGTGGAAGAATGGTGGACCATTTCATCGTATATCTTCACTAACCTAACAGAAGTGCGGCCGTACATCGAGTAAGTTCTCGGTAAATTATTGTTCCACAACTTCTAATTGCTTTGAACTACTCTTATTCCTGGATATTTGATATAGTCGATACGTCACCGAATTCTCGGATGGAGCGGTCATCGAAAAGGATTCCATCGAAGAGTATGAGCGTCTCGCAAAGCATGGAGGCGACTATCCCGGTTTCATCTCTTGGTTCAAACAAAGGGTAATTAATTACCATTAAGGGCCCATTTGATTTCTTGGTCTAATTTGCGGCTAATGCATCCATTCTTTCGTATGAAACTTGTAGGCTGATGCAGAGTCTATGGACGCCGAGTTGAGACAAGTCGCTAATGGTTTTGACTATAAGGTCCGTTCATTTGACAAATACAACATCAACGGGTATCACTTTTGTACCTTTGGCAAAGAGCTATCTATGCCCGACCTAAAGACTACAAATTGTTCTGTCTCTGCTATCGGCAAAGGAGGCACCGAGTATTATGGAAGAGTTGAAGCAATTTATGAACTTCTATTCTATGGTGAAAACCCACCGACCGTCGTAGTCTTCAAATGTTATTGGTTTGAGCCGAGGGAGACTAGAAGGACTCATGAACATATAGGACTAGTCGAAATCAACCCTTCTACAGTGTTATTGCTGCAGAATATCTCCCGAAACGCATCGCACGACCCTTCTACAGTGGAGCCTTCTCCAGGGCAGCCTTCTCTAGGTGAAACAAGCCAGAGCCACCGTGCTTCACCGCCGTGATGACGATAATGGTATGTTATTTCTAGTGTTTTAATAAAAAATTACATATACTTAGCTAAGTTCTCTCCTAAATGACATAATAAGGCTTAGGTAGCTCGAAGATGATCTATTCCCCCTAACTTAGGTATTGAATGGTCTATAATTAGCTTAGCTAGTTCCAAAATGGCTTAATAAGCATAGTTTGCTCATTAATGACACATTTTACCCAAGTTAGCTCCGAAATGACCTATAGTTAGCTAGGTTTCCACCTAAATGACATAACTAGCTCTAAAAAGGCATTCTTAGCTAATTTAGCCCGAAGAAGGGGACAAGAGGAGAAGAAAGAGGAAAAATGAAAGGAAGGAAGAAGAAGAAGAAGAGAAGAAGAAGGATAAGAAGGAGAAGGAGGAGACAAAGGAGAAGGAGCTCCTCCTTCTCCTTCTTCTTCCTCCTTCTTCCTCCTTTTCCTTCTCCTTCTTCTTTTCTTCTTCTTCTCCTCTTCCTTCTCCTTCTCCTCCTCCTCCTCCTACTTCTTTTAATTCTTCTTCTCTTCTTGCTTCTTCTCTTTCTCTTCTACTACATAGCTTAGACTCATCCAAGAAAGACTAAATTGGCTAATTATCCTACAAAATGACATAATTAGCTTAGTTAGGTGAAAACATCATAAGAACCTTGGTTAGCTCAATAAAATGACCAATTTAGCCAAAAAATGAAATAATAAGCTCAAAATGGCATAAGAACCTTCGTTAGCTCATGAATATTATATACTTAGCTTGGCTTCCACCTAAATGATATAATTAGCCAATTTAGCTCCAATATGGCTTAATAAGCATAGTTAGCTCCAAAATGAAATATTTAACCCAAGTGAGCTCCGAAACGACCTATAGTTAGCTAGGCTTCCACCTAAATGACATAATTAGCTTAGTTAGCTCCAAAATGACCTATTTAATAAAAAATGACCTATAGTTAGCTAAGTTCTCTCCTAAATGACATAATAAGGCTTAGGTAGCTCGAAGATGACCTATTCCCCCTAACTTAGGTATTAAATGGCCTATAATTAGCTTAGCTAGATCCAAAATGGCTTAATAAGCATAGTTTGCTCATGAATGACACATTTTACCCAAGTTAGCTCCGAAATGACCTATAGTTAGCTAGGCTTCCACCTAAATGACATAATTAGCTTAGTTAGCTCCAAAATGGTCTATTTAATAAAACATGACCTATACTTAGCTAATTATCCTCAAAATGACATAATTAGCTCCAAAAAGGCATTCTTAGCTAATTTAGCCCGAAGAAGGGGACAAGAGGAGAAGAAAGAGGAAAAATGAAAGGAAGGAAGAAGAAGAAGAAGAGAAGAAGAAGAAGAGAAGAAGAAGGATAAGAAGAAGGAGAAGGAGCCTCCTTCTCCTTCTTCCTCCTCCTTATCCTTCTCCTTCTTCTTTTCTTCTTCTTCTCCTCTTCCTTCTCCTTCTCCTCCTCCTCCTCCTCCTCCTTCTTCTTCTTTTACTTCTTCTTCTCTTCTTGCTTCTTCACTTTCTCTTCTTCTACGTAGCTTAGACTCATCCAAGAAAGACTAAATTGGCTAATTATCCTACAAAATGACATAATTAGCTTAGTTAGGTGAAAACATCATAAGAACCTTGGTTAGCTCATTAAAATGACCAATTTAGCTAAAAATGAAATAATAAGCTCAAAATGACCAATTTAGCTCCAAAATGACATAATTAGCCCATTTATCTCCAAAAAGACATAATTAGAAAATTTAGCTCCAAGAATAGGAGAAGAGGAGAAGAAATAGGAAAAATGAACAGAAGGAAGAAGAAGAGGAAGAAGAGAAGAATAAGAGAAGGAGAAGGAGGAGGAGGAGAAGAAGGAGGAGGAGAGGAGGAGGAGAAGAAGGAGAAGGAGGAGAAGACCATTTCCTTCTTCTCCTCCTTCTCCTTCTCCTTCTCCTTCTCCTTCATATTGATTTCTTTTTCTTATTCTTCTCCCCCTCTTTCTTCTCCTCTTTCATATTCTCCTTAGCTTCTTTCCCCAACAATGACATAATTTGCCCATTTAGCTCCAAAATGACATAATTAGCCCATTTAGCTCCAAAAAGACATAATTAGAAAATTTAGCTCCAAGAATAGGAGAAGAGGAGAATAAATAGGAAAAATGAAAAGAAGGAAGAAGAATAAGAAGAGAAGGATAGAAGGAGAAGGAGGAGGAGGAGGAGAGGGAGGAGGAGAGGAGGAGGAGAAGAAGGAGAATGAGGAGAAGACCTTTTCCTTCTTCTCCTCCTTCTCCTTCTCCTTCTGCTTCTCCTTCTTCTTGATTTCTTCTTCTTCTTCTTCTCACCCTCTTTCTTCTCCGCTTTCATATTCTCCTTACCTTATTTTCCCCAACAATGACATAATTTGCCCATTTAGCTCCAAAATGACATAATTAGCCCATTTAGCTCCAAAAAGACATAATTAGAAAATTTAGCTCCAAGAATAGGAGAAGAGGAGAAGAAATAGGAAACATGAAAAGAAGGAAGAAGAATAAGAAGAGAAGAAGGAGAGAAGGAGAAGGAGGAGGAGGAGAAGGAGGAGGAGAGGAGGAGGAGAAGAAGGAGAAGGAGAAGAAGACCTTTTCCATCTTCTTCTCCTTATCCTCCTTCTCCTCCTCCTCCTTCTCCTTCGTCTTATCCTTCTTCTTGATTTCTTCTTCTTCTTCTCCTCCCCATATTTCTTCTCCTCTTTCATATTCTCCATGACTTATTTTCCCCAACAATGACATAATTAGCCCATTTAGCTACAAAATGACATAATTAGCCCATTCAGCTCCAAAAAGACATAATTAGAAAATTTAGCTCCAAGAATAGGAGAAGAGGAAAAGAAATAGGAAAAATGAAAAGAAGGAAGAAGAAGAAGAAGAGAAGAATAAGTGAAGGAGAAAGAGGAGGAGGAGAAGGAGGAGGAGGAGAGGAGGAGGAGAAGAATAAGGAGGAGAAGACCTTTTCCTCCTTCTCCTCCTCCTCCTCCTCCTCCTCCTCCTCCTCCTCCTCCTTCTCCTTCTTCTCCTCCTTCTTGATTTCTTTTTCTTCTCCTCCTACTCTTTGTTCTCCTCTTTCATATTCTCCTTACCTTATTTTCCCCAACAATGACATAATTAGCCCATTTAGCTCCAAAATGACATAATTAGCCCATTTACCTACAAAAAGACATAATTAGATAATTTAGCTCCAAGAAGAGGAGAAGAGGAGAAGAAATAGGAAAAATGAAAAGAAGGAAGAAGAAGAAGAAGAAGAGAAAGAGAAGGAGGAGGAGAGGAGGAGGAGAAGAAGGAGAAGGAGAAGACCTTCTCCTTCTTCTCCTCCTTCTCATCCTCCTCCTCCTTCTCCTTATTCTTCTCCTTCTTCTTGATTTCTTCTTCTTCTCCTCCTCCTCCTCTTTATTCTCCTCTTTCATATTCTCCTTACCTTATTTTCCCCAACAATCACATAATTAGCCCATTTAGCTCCAAAATGACATAATAAGCTCAAAATGGCATAAGTACCTTGGTTAGCTCATGAATATTATATACTTAGCTTTTTTTCCTCTAAAATGACATAATTAGACCATTTAGCTCCAAAAAGACATAATTATATAATTTAGCTCCAAGAAGAGGAGAAGAGGAGAAGAAATAGGAAAAATGAAAAGAAGGAAGAAGAAGAAGAAGAAGAAGAAGAAGATGAGAAGAAGATGAGAAGGAGAAGGAGGAGGAGGAGAAGAAGGAGGAGGAGAGGAGGAGGAGGAGGAGAAGAAGAAGGAGGATAGACCTTCTCCCTCTTCTTCTCCTCCTTCTCCTCCTCCTCCTCCTCCTCCTTATCCTTCTTCTTCTCCTTCTTCTTGATTTCTTCTTCTTCTTCTCCTCCTCCTCTTTCTTCTCCTCTTTCATATTCACATTTTTGTTGTTGTTGTTGTTGATTACCTCATAAACATCATATGTTGTTGTTCTTCTTCTTTTGATTTAGCTAATTTCTCTCTGAAATAACCTATATATACTTCTTCATCTAGTATTATTCTTCTAACTTTCTTATTTGTCATTTTGCAGATTACATTCACTTCACGGGAAGCTTGGATTATATTGATGGAATGCTTGAAGATCATTTCTTGTACCATGGCTTCACGGAAGCTTGTATTGAAACTATTGGAGTATATGGATATATATGAAACTTTGTATGCACGTGGATGAAACTGGTGTAATATATGGTTTGGTACGGATGGAACTTGCATAATATGTATGTACTGTGGATGAAAGTTATTTTAATTTGGTTATGAGTACGGAAACAAATTGATTTATGTCAAATATATATATATATATCCTTATTATTGTGAAAAATGTTGGATATAATAAGAAATAAAATAAAAAGGGGCTGGTTCCCACCTTTGCCGTCTGCCCCCACATGGCAAAGAGGGGAGAGAGGGGGGCTTGGTTCCCCCCTTTGCCGTTGGCCCCTCATGACAAAAGGGGGGATGGAAGACGACAAAGAGGGGAGAGAGGGAGGCTTGGTTCCCCTCTTTGCCGTCTGCCCCCTCATGGCAAAGGGGGGATGGCAGACGACAAAGAGGGCAGGGAAGGGGGCTTGGTTCCCTCCTTTGCCGTCCGCCCCCTCATGGCAAAGGGGGGATGGCAGACGGCAAAGAGAGGAGGCTTGCCGTTAACACTTAACGGGACCGTTGGTGTATCCGCCGTCCCATTTAATTTGCCGTCCGCCTCCTCATGGCAAAGATTCTTTGCCGTCTGCTTCAAAAAAGCAGACGACAAAGAACCTCTTCACCGGATTTTTTTGCCGTTTGCTGACCGACGGCAAAGCCTTTGCCGTATGCCATGGCAGACGGTAAATTTCTAAATTTCAGTAGTGAATCTTGCTTGATAAAGTATCTCGATGCTTGGACTGTTTGAGTTTGTGCTCTAAACAATCTTCCATTTCATTGTATCCAAATATTCCAGCTAACAAGGATGATAATTTGTGTAGCAAACTGCGTGGGAACCTAAGTCATAGCAAGAGTGGTGTCTTCATATGGTGACGTGCCTCTTTTTTTGTTTGGGATTAGAGAGTTCCAGCAATCTTGTGCAAAATTGCAGTCCCATAGAAGGTGCACGGTGGTTTCCTGTGCTCTTTGATTGCAGTTGGGGCAATGAGGATTATCAAGTTGCATTCCCTTCCTTAAGAGAATAGACCTAGTGTTGATTCTGAAGTGAGCTACCAGCCAAAAAGATATTTTATGCTTCAGTCTTCTTAAACTATACCAAATTAATTTAAAGAATGGGTGCTCTTCATGCTCTCCCAGTAATTGATTGTAAATGTGCATGGAGGAGTATGTGTTGGGAAGTCCATTACAAGTCCATCTATCTGCCTGGTCTGGATTCAGCTCTGGTATTAATGTATCTAGCTGCCAAAATCGATGGAATGCCTCATTTGCCATTGGGAGATCAAAGAGATTAGTCCTGTCTTGGGTCTCACAAAGGTTTGAACAGATATGGAATCATCATGTGCAAAAGAGTGCAGTTCACGGAACTTTAGATGAAGCTTTTCATCAGTCCTTTTGTCTTGATAGAAGAGTGTAGTTTGACCAGACTTAAGTGTGCAACTACATAAAGATTTTAAATACCGTAGAAGGGAAATATGGGCTTTCTACTAAATTGATCTTTCAGATTTTCCCATTGGAGCTCTTGTGTGATAGTATTTTTCCCAAATAAGGTTGACCCATGGAATGTTTGCCTTGTTCATGAATTTATAAAGATTGTCTATGAGAATAGCCTTGTTGTTAAGAGCAATGTCCAAATTACCAAGTCCTCCATGTTTCTTTGGTTGCAGATTTTTGACCATGCAATGAGTGTAGTTCCTCCATCTCCATAAGAGGTTCCTTCAATATTTGTTAATATGTTCAATGACACGAACTGGAAGAGCCAAGGTGCTCATGAAAAGTACTGGAAGAGAAGCAAAGACGGACTTGATTAGGATTATTCTGCCATCATATGATAGCATGGTGGAACAACCTGAGAATCTTCTTTCAATTTTTTGCATCATTAGGCTAAAATCCTCTATTTTTGGCATAGATGTTCCCATTGGGAGGTCGAGATAGGTGAAAGGTAATTGTCATTGCTTGCATCCCAAGATGTTGAGAAGGCTCGGGATTTGATGGGACTGCACATTTATCGGTACCACGAATTATTTCTCAAAGTTAACCTTCAAATAGTGAATTCATAGTAATGCATGGGAAGGTTTTTGATGTGGGAAATTTTTGTGCAATCTGCAGGTAACACCAGGATGGTGTCTTTAGCATATTGAATAACTAGGAAGTATGAGAATGCCTAACTATCAATTGGAGTCTGAATAAGATTATGCTTCATTGCTTCAATTAAGATAGATTGCAAAAGATCAGCTGCCAGTACAAATAATAATGGGGATAGAGGATCTCCCTGCGTGACCCCTTGTTTGCAGTGAAACAATTTACCAAGCACCCCATTAAGAATTACTAAGGATGTACCAGATGTGAAGATCATGTTTACCCAATTGATCCATCTGTGTCCAAAGCCTCTTGCTTTTAGAATTGCTAAGATTGTTTTGTGATCAATTAGATCAAAAGCCTTTTCAAAGTCAAGATTTATGATCACAGTAGGTGAAAGGATGTGGATGTCTCCTAGAGGGGAGAATAGGCGCTTTAAAATAATTAAGGTTTAGGCTTGAGAAAAAGCGGAATAAAACTAACTTTAATTTGTCAAGCACAAAATCTAAAACAACTAGGGTCACCTATGCGCACCAAAAACTTATTCTAAGCAAGATAAACAACTAAGTGATAGCAAGATATATAACAAGAAATAATATGGCCATCACACGTAAAGTGCATAAGTAAAAGGCTCGGGTAAGAGATAACCGAGGCACATGGAGATGACGATGTATCCCGACGTTCACACCCTTGCGGATGCTAATCTCTGTTTGGAGCGGTGTAGATGCACAATGCTCCCCAAGATGGCACTAAGGCCACCGTAATCTCCTCACGCCCTCGCGCAATGCAAGATGACGTGATTCAACTAAGGGACCCTTGAGGGTGGTCACCAAACCCGTACAAAAAAGGTTGGGGCAATCTCCACAACTTAATTGGAGGCTCCCAACAATACCACCAAGCTTCAGCACAATGGATTGTGGCTCCTAGATGACCTCAAATGCTCGGGGCAATCTCCACAACCTAATTGGAAACCCGACGCTTGCCCGGAGCTTTACACCACAATGATTGAGCTCCGAGGCACCACCAAGCTTCTAGTACGCCAAAGCATCCACGAAGAACAATCACTAGGGTACCAAGAACCCAAGGGTAACAACCTTCTCAAATTTTCACTTCCACGTATCACCGTGGAGAATCAAACCGATGCAACTAATGCAATGGCAAGAACACACGAAGTGGTCAAGTCCTTCACACTCAAATCCGTCCATAACAACAAAAGCTACGGAATAATATGAGAAGACAAACAAGGAGCTCACAAAGAACTCCAAGATCAAGATCCAAGGGGTTCTCTCTTTTCTCTCAAGAACTAACAAGAATCATTGGAGGGATTGAGAGTTAACAAGCTCGAAGAAGGTCAACAATGGGGGAAGAACATGAGCTCGAGAGTTAGAGACCATTGGGGAAGAAGACCCCCATAAATAGGTCCCTCAAAATCCAACCGTTATGCACTCAGCGTGTGCACAAGCGGTAGTACTGCTCAGGCGAGCAGTACTTCCGCTAGAACGGAAGTTTCAAGGAAAAACATGCAAACGACAAAGATCTCGGGCGGTAGTGCCGTCGGAGAGGTACTATCGTTCGACCGAGCGGTACTACCATTCCCCCCAAGCGGTACTACCGTTGAAAATGGAAAAAGACCCGAAGATGCCAAAAGAAAAATATAAGCGAAAGAGAGGACGACAGGCCGCTCCGCCCGAGCGGTACTTCCGCTTGAGAGAGAAAATCTGCCCTGAATTGCCATAACTTTCGCATACCAGCTCCGAATTGAGAAAACTCAAGCTTGTTGGATTCAGGATGAGAATATCTATCCAATAGCTAGATGGTTACCTTAAGAAGAGAGAGTATAAAAAATTCAATTATATAGAGATGTGAAACCTCTATGAGTGAAGAACCAACAAAAACTCCAACATCAAAAACATCATAGAAGATGCATATGGACTCCGTTTTCGATGAACTCGAGATTGTCATAAAGATGACCATAAGCTCTAAAACTCTCAAATAGAAACACCAAACAAGAACCAAGAAATATGATGCAAGGATGCCAATGGTTTGAGCTCTCAACGAATGATAAGATCAAGCTACTCACTTAAGAGCCCCCCTTGATAGTACGACAATCTATCCTAAAATAGAAAAAACCTATCAAGGGAAAAACTATGCCTTGCACATAGTCCACTTGAGCTAAAATATGATGATCTTGACTTACTCAAGACATACCACCTTTCTTGATTGAGTTGGCTTGATGACGATAAGTTGATTGCCCCCGATACTCACTATGGGTGAGCCACTCTTCAGCACATCTTCACAAGCCCATTGCCACCACAATGGACGACAAGCTTCAAGCATGATATCTTCATGATGCTCCACTTGAACTTGCATAATGCAATCTTGATGACGATCACCACTTGATATCATCCGTCATGGGTTGAATGAGATCTTCCTCTTGACGCAAACCCATGGAAACACCCTAACCCCACATTGAACTGTCACGAAGACCATGGGTTAGTAAACAAAAGCGTAATGGACAATGCTTACCATACCATGGGATCACTTGATCCCTCCCGGTACATCTTGTACACTTTGTGTGTTGATCAACTTGATTCACTCTTTGACTTAGTCTTGATCAACCTTGTGTCTTTATGACCAATCTTTGGATAAATCCTTGAATTCCACCTTGGTCATCATATAAACGCCTTGAAACCAACAGATGGAATTCAAGAAGTGCCTATGGACAAATCCTACAAATATAACTTAAGGCAACCATTAGTCCATAGGGATTGTCATCAATTACCAAAACCACATCTGGAGAAATATGCTCTAACAGTAAGTTTCTTGGATTGATGACATTGATGAATATATTCAAATGCCCAACCTAAGCAATCTTGAATAGTTCTACTTTTGATGAAGCCATATTGATTATTGTGCACCAGTTTTAGAATCAACTTTTGCTGCCTGTTTGCAAGCAACTTGGTAATAATTTTGATAGTACAGTTGAGAAGTGAGACTGGTCTAAAATCATTTGCTCTGATTGAATTGTATTTCTTGGGAATCAGGGTGATGAATGATGTGTCGATGCTTTGCAGAGATATTTTACCTTCATATAAGTCAACAATTAGTGCGTAGAAATCCTCTGCAATAATATACCAGCAAGCTTTGAAAAATTCCCCATTAAAACCATATGGTCCAGGAGTTTTATGTGAAGGCCGGTTTTTAACAACATCATCAATTTCTGTTCTTGTGAAAGGACACTCTAGGTTTTCTAATCCTTCTACCCTCTCAATAAGATCAATTAGATGCAAATGATCTGAAGTGTTGACAGTCTGTCCTAATCTTTCTTTAAAGACCTTCCATAGTAGAGCAGCCTTGGGGTTGTGTTCAGAATGCTCATTGCCTTGATCATCGTGGAGCAATTTAATATAGTCTTGCCTATATTTGATTGAAGCTTTTGCTTGAAAGAACTTAGAGTTTTCAACTCCAAATTTAACCCATCTGATTATGGCTCTCTGCTTCCAGTATATCCTGTGATAAGATAAAGGTTCAAGCAGATGTTGTTTTAGCATGTCTCTGGTTGTGGGACGAGCTGATCGCAAATAAGTTGAAAGATGTGTGTAAACGTCTATGTGGTAGAGTCATCTACACCATTTGAAATGTCTGGAAAGAGAGAAATAGGTGAGTGTTCACGGGACGTCACATGACTTACCATGAAGTGGCTATGTTGGCATATGAAGCCATTAAGCAACATCTAACATTATCGAGTGTCATGCCCACCGTGGGCATCGGCTAATGGCCCCATGTAATTGTTTAGTTCTTGGGTTTCCTCCACATATTCCCCCACAAGACGTGCACCACCATATACACATTATGTTCAACCTGTTCTCTTAATGAAAAAGGCAGTGATCCTATCGGTTCCTAAAAAAAATTACCATCAAGATTTATTTAATAAGAAGATAGATAAAACAACCACCAAGCAGGTCTTCACCAAAATCATAAGACTAGGTAAATAAAGTAAGACACGCGCCCATGTTAGCATAGGAGAAAGAAGAACCATGCCTGATATTCTTTATCATTGTCGTGGGTATAAGCCTGACAGTAGATGTGTAGGGTACGAATGAGATGGGCAGAGTCCTAGCTACGGCAAGGTTGTATGAGTTCAGGCCCCTCTACGGTGGAGGTAACAGCCCTACGTCTCAGAGCTCTCGGAGCTTGTTGTCGAGTGTAATATGGAATACAATGATTTGCTAACCCCTCTACCAGCGGGGGAGGGCGGCTTATATAGAGTGCGCTGCCCTCCACAATGGTTCCGGTACGGGGGTGGAGTAGTGGGGATTTAATGCGTACGTTACAGGTAACGTATGCTCTAAATGCTAATAAATGCACCCGGAAACATACGGCAGTTTCTCTCCAGAGAGGTTTCGGTGTACCGAGTGTGTCCAGTCGGTTAGCTTGGTATTCTCCGAATGCTAGTCTTCGACTGGATGATTGAGGACCTGTTACCGACTGGATGATGGGGACTCCTTAATACAGTCGGGACAGACTTAGGGCCCTGTCCTTTGTGTGGGGTAGTCCTTGGGTAGGACCTGTATGGCAGGCCTATGACCCTACCCTAGGACTATGACCCCATCATTAGTCCCCGAATGGATTGGGGTTGAAACGACGAAGCAGTGCTTGCAGTTCGGATCCAACTGGATTAGATTCGGCTTGGGCGTTGCTTGCCTCTATCCATTTTATCTTTTCTAACCAACAATCCGAGTGGAAGTGCTTGCGAAACAGACTGTCAGGAGCCGAGTGTTTCCGCGGCATCTTTTGACGCGACCGGTCAACTGACAGCGGCGGATTTTCCGGGATCTCAAATTTCGGGTTCCGCGCGCTCAGCGGGGACGACGTCAGCGCAGTCGAGTAGCGCCTGACGCCTCGATTCTCGCGCCTTCAACTCCTCCACTGATATCGCCCTGGCCGGTCAGGCAGATAAGGTTTCGGGGCCACCCGCCAGTGACCCAGTCGGAACCCTATTTAAATCTGGGCGGCGAGGCTTCTTCGTTACGCTCGCCGAATCTTTCGCTCTCGCCTGCTCCGTCTTCCTCGCCATCTCAAGCGCTCCTACACTCCTTCATTCTCCTTCCTCTTGAGGGTTCGCCGTCGCCTCCATGACCAAGGGTCAGACCAGCAAGATGGAGGCGAGGAAGAAGAAGGGCAAGGCGGCGGCGCCTGCTCAGCGGCGGGGTGGATCCAAGGAGACTTCCTCCCCTCCACGGTGACAGAGGGAGATCTGCTGCAGCTGGTGGAGCACGGAATGCTCGTGCATAAGTCCTGGAGACTGCCGGCGGAGGACGAGGTCGAGCCAGCGCCTCGGGAGGGGGAGCGCGTCCTGCTCCTCAGCCATGTCCACCGAGGTTTTTCTTTGCCCCCGCATCCTTTCTTCAAGGGCATCATGAATCACTTCGGGGCCCAACTTCACCACCTTCCTCCGAATGCCATCGCCCATCTTTCTGCCTTTATAGTTTTGTGCGAGTGTTTCATCGGTTTCCCTCCCCATTGGGGTTTGTTCAAACACATCTTCTCCGCCCGATCCCAAACTATCAAACAACTTAGCCAGTCGGATGATAAGACGCACCTCCTCCAGCTCTGCGGAGGTTTAGGATTCCAGAAGAAGAGTCGGAGTAGCTATCCTGCTCTCCAGTTAAGTGAGTCGGTTAGGAATTGGCAGTCGACGTGGTTCTACTGCCAGGATATCGCCTGTCCGAATGCGTCGACTCGGCTGCCTCCTTTTAGTCTAGACCGGCCCGCCCCGCCTAAGCAGCTCACGCTCTCGAAGGCGGAGAAGAACGACGTCCAACCCTTGGTTGAGGCACTCGTGGACATCGTCAGGCGGGGGTCACCGGTATAGACCTGCTGGAAGTCTTCCTTGGTCGGCGGATCCAGCCTCTGCAGGCTCGCGACCATGCCATGTGGCATTACACGGGGCTCGAAGACTCCACTCGGACCAACGTGGTGGGCGTGACCGAGGAGAGGGTGACCTCGTGGGTGCTCCAAATCACGGGTCCCTGCGAGAACCCCAAAGGAGCTCGGCGAGTGAAGCCTTACAGCGCGGATCATCCTCCACCGAATCAGGTGAGTGGCACTCGTCGAGTGCATTGAACTGTCTTAATTCCTGTCGTTTGTCTATATCTCCGTGTGATGTCCAATGTTTCCGACTGAAATTTATGCAGGCGTGGACCAACTGGTTCTCCCCCGTCTCGAATGGGAATCCGGAGGAGGAAGAGGAGGAAGGCAGCCAGGAGGGCAGTGTGGAGAGCGCCGAGTACGTCTCCGACAGCGAGGAATCGGAGGAGGAGAACAGCGAGGAAGAGGATGAAGACGAGGAGCAGGACTCGCCACCTCCGCAACTGGAGCATCGGACCAAGCGCCGACACGAGCCCGCTGTCCCCTCAGCTCCTCCCGCGTCTTCGAGTGCTCCGCCTACTGCTCCAGTGGTCTCGAGTGTTCGAAGCAATAAGAGGACCAGGGATGCCGCCGCTGAGCCCGCGGGCCAATCTTCTAAGGCGCCCAAGTCGAGTGGGCCTAAACCTCGGAAGGCTCTGCCGCGAATGAGGGTCGCTGTCCCCGTCACCTCCACGTAAGTGTACTCAGTTTTCAGTTCTTTCTGATATCCAAGTGAACATCTGTTTACTGGCCGAATGGATCTCACTCGATAGGGTCGCTACTTCTGCCACCTCTCCGGCACGTCAGGAAGACGACCCCATGGACACGGACAACGTCGTCTCGTCTCAGCCAGGTGCGTTGTAGGAACGTCGAGTGTTTTATACTATCGCGTCCCAGCCAGGTGCTTCTTTCTTTTTCTGAGGCCTCGTGTCGTTCGGCCTGTCAGGGGCGATCCGCCTGGATGAGGGCGACCAGGGGAGAGCCGACCCAGCTGTGGAGCCTGTTCTTGAGGCTGCTCCTCCCGCTGCTGCTCTCGCCGCCGACGTGCTGCCGACAAAGGCGCCGCAACCAACTGAACCAGTGCTGGTGGAGGAGGAGCCGACTGAGGCGGACGTTGGGATGCCTCAGGAACCTACGATGATTCCAGGTTCGTCGAATGCTGAATTCAGCATCCAGCGTCTACCGGAGGAGCAGGTGGGAGCGGCCAAGGGGGCTATGGTGCAGGCGGAGCTGATGACTGGAGAAGCCAAGAGGGCCTATGACTCCATTGCGGCCTTGTACCAGCGGAGCTTGGAGCTGCGCGATGATATCCGAGTAAGTGGTCTAGTAAGTATTTACTTTTACCCTGTAACCCACTGGGTGTTATTAAATAGCAGCTGTTGTTTGCAGTGGGTTCACTCTGAGTGAACCCAGTGGGTGTAGTCCCCGAGACTTCTGTCGAGTGCTTGCACCGACAGTTGTCTTTATACACTTTGCCCTGAGTTTGGTTGTGTCTGTAGATAGGATTACCAAGTGCGAGTAGTTGTTGCAGTCGGAGTGCACTTACGGTAAGAGTCCCCGAGAGTAAGTTGTACTCAGGTCGGGTAGTATTGGCCTCGGAGGCGTAGGTGATAACATGCATTTCAATAGGGCAGGCCTATTTGAGGTGCATGCCAGTGGGGTCACTCTTAGTGAACCCACTGGGTGTAGTCCCCGAGACCGCTGTCGACTGCTTGCGTCGGCAGGGGTCTGAAGAACTTAGACTGTTAACTGTTGAACTTTCTGATTGTCCCTTGTTTCTTGTTGGCAGAAAACCTGTGCAATGGGATCAGCCTATGAGACTCTCAAGGCGGAGAGGAATCAGTTCGCTGGTGAACTTGATGCGGCCATGCTTGCAATGGCCGGGATGAAGGATGCTCTGGCGGAACGGGAGAAGTCATTGGAGCAGGCGCGTGAAGTGAACAAGGTGTTGACTGAGGAAGTGGAAAAGATGGGGAAACAGAGGACTGCGCTGATGAGTCAGATGGATGTGCTGAACAAACGATGCAGAGCACAAGAGAAATATGTCAGCGACTGGGCTCGGCAGATGATGACGCGTCTGGCTGGTAAGTCCTTCTTTTTCCGAGTGGTTGTGCTATGCGCGTAACACTCGACGCGTATTGTCTGTTTGTCCTATTGTCGCAGATTTTTGCTTTGACGCCGAAGCTGAAGCGGCTGACGTGGAGCGTTCGATTCTTGAGAACGTTCCACTCGGCGACGACGCCAATCGGGATCTGCTCCGTGCGCACATCCGCGTGGGCAAAGTTGGTCCTTTCATCGGTCGACTGAGAGAAGTCGTCGGCCGAATCGACAAGCAGCTTTGGCCAGAAGATGAGTCGCGGCAGGAGATGGAGAACCTGATGACCCGATTGGAGGAGATTCCCAACAGAGTGCAGTCGTGGAAGAAATCTGTAGCTCGTTGCGGTGCAGATGTTGCTCTGTCCTTGGTTCGAGTCCATTGCAAAGATGTGCGTGAGGAAAAATTGAAGACGCTGAAGGTCGCCAACACGAAGAAGCTTCGATTCGAAGACTTCATGGAGACGTTCCTTGAGAGTGCTACCCGCATCGCCGACGGAATCGACTTGGACACTTTCGTGGAGCCCTCCAGTCCTGGCGCCGGCCCAGCTGACGCGTAAGAAACTTTATCCTCGGTATGCCGAGTGTTTATCTATAAGGTAATTTGGCCACTTCTGTTGGCCGTCACACTTTTAAATCGGTGCGGGTAAGCTTGATCCGCACCGAGTTAGCTATCTTTTCGAGAATTTTTGAATCCGAATGAAAGCGTTTACTCTTGTGTTTGAATGTTGTTTCGAGTGCGATGTTTAGTGCATACTCGGAGAAGATTAGTACTTAGGTGATTCTTGATCACAGCTAAGTCCCCGAGTGCGACGTTTAGTGCACACTCGGAGGAAGTCAGTACTTAGGTGATTCTTGATCACAGCTAAGTCCTCGAGTGCGATGTGTAGTGCACACTCGGAGGAAGTTAGAACTTAGGCGATTCAGGGTCGCAGCTAAGTCCCCGAGTGTGACGTTTAGAGCACACTCGGAGAAAGTTAGAACTTAGGCGATTCAGGGTCGCAGCTAAGTCCCCGAGTGTGACGTTTAGAGCACACTCGGAGCAAGTTAGAACTTAGGCGATTCAGGGTCGCAGCTAAGTCCCCGAGTGCGACGTTTAGTGCACACTCGGAGTAAGTTAGAACTTAGGCGATTCAGGGTCGCAGCTAAGTCCCCGAGTGCGACGTTTAGTGCACACTCGGAGGGAGTTAGTACTTAGGTGATTCTTGATCACAGCTAA
The DNA here is from genome assembly GCF_904849725.1 of Hordeum vulgare subsp. vulgare. NCBI lineage: Eukaryota > Viridiplantae > Streptophyta > Magnoliopsida > Poales > Poaceae > Hordeum > Hordeum vulgare. Next base: position 594,381,052 of record NC_058519.1, on the reverse strand, counting down.
GTCCCCGAGTGCGACGTTTAGAGCACACTCGGAGGAGGTTATAACTTAGGCGATTCAGGATCGCAGCTAAGTCTCCGAGTGTGACGTTTAGTGCACACTCGGAGGGAGTTAGTACTTAGGTGATTCTTGATCACAGCTAAGTCTCCGAGTGCGACGTTTAGAGCACACTCGGAGGAAGTTATAACTTAGGCGATTCAGGATCGCAGCTAAGTCTCCGAGTGCGACGTTTAGTGCACACGTGGAGGAAGTTAGAACTTAGGTGATTCAGGATCGCATCTAAGTCCCCGATTGTGACGTTAAGTGCACACTCGGAGAAAGTTAATACTTAGGCGATGCTGGATCGCAGCTAAGCCCCCGAGTGTGACGTTAAGTGCACACTCGGAGAAAGTTAATACTTAGGCGATGCTGGATCGCAGCTAAGCCCCCGAGTGTGACGTTAAGTACACACTCGAAGAAAGTTAATACTGAGACGATGCTGGATCGCAGCTAAGCTCCCGAGTGTGACGTTAAGTACACACTCGGAGAAAGGTAATACTTAGGCAATGCTGGATCGCAGCTAAGCCCCCGAGTGTGACGTTAAGTGCAGACTCGGAGAAAGGTAATACTTAGGCGATGCTGGATCGCAGCTAAGCCCCCGAGTGTGACGTTAAGTGCACACTCGGAGAAAGTTAATACTTAGGCGATTCTGGATCGCAGCTAAGTTTTTTTTTTGAGACCGGAGTCTGCGGCCGCGGAAGAACTTTGATCCTGCAAAAAAAACTCAATCTGCGTTATATTATTTCCTCAATACTTGTTCTTTACATCGCTTCAGTCGACGGTCACGTGTAGAAGCGCTTCAGGAGGTCTCCATTCCATGCGTGCGGCTCGTCTGTCTCCCTCTGAATGTTGTAGAGTCTGTATGCTCCGTTGTTCGGCACCTTCGAGATGAAAGGCCCTTCCCAGGCCGAAGCCAACTTGTGGGGTCTTTGCTGATCCACTCGGAGCACTAAGTCGCCTGCTTGGAATGTGCGACTCGTGACGTGACGCACATGAAAACATCGCAGATCTTGCTGGTAAATTGTTGAGCGAGTTAGTGCCATGTCGCGTTCCTCCTCTAGAAGATCTACTCCATCTTGCCTTGCTTGTTCTGCTTCAGCTTCGGAGAAGAGTTCGACTCGTGGGGAATTATGAAGCAGGTCACTCGGAAGGACCGCTTCTGCTCCATAAACGAGGAAGAACGGTGATCGCCCCGTTGATCTGTTCGGAGTGGTGCGGAGGCCCCAAAGCACTGAAGGTAACTCGGTGACCCATGCGCCAGCAGCGTGTCCCACCTCTCGCAGGAGTCGGGGCTTCAAACCTTGAAGAATAAGTCCATTCGCCCGCTCAGCTTGTCCATTGGATTGAGGATGTGCTACAGAAGCAAAATCCACTCGGATACCCTGACTCGCACAGAAACCTTTGAATCTGTCGGAGTCGAAGTTTGTCCCGTTGTCCGTGATTATGCTGTGAGGTACCCCGAATCTGGAAATGATGTCTCTGACAAACTTGACAGCTGTTGAGGCGTCGAGTTTCTTGATGGGCTTGGCTTCTATCCATTTTGTGAACTTGTCGACTGCCACCAACAGATGTGTGTAGCCTCCTTGGCCTGTCTTGAATGGTCCGACTGTATCTAATCCCCAAACTGCAAATGGCCACACAAGAGGGATTGTCTTCAATGCAGATGTTGGCTTGTGGGACTTGTTGGAGTAGAACTGACAGCCTTCACATCTGTCGACCATATCTTTAGCCATCTCGTTTGCCTGTAGCCAAAAGAAACCAGCTCTGAACGCCTTGGCGACGATTGCTCTCGAAGAAGCGTGATGACCGCAGGTTCCCGAGTGAATATCCTCTAGGATCAACTGCCCTTCCTCTGGGGAAATGCAACATTGAAGAACGCCTGAAACACTCTCCTTGTACAATTGGCCATCAATGACAGTGAATGCCTTCGACCTGCGGACTATTTGCCTGGCTTGGACTTCGTCTTCTGGAAGTTCTTGCCTCAGGATATATGCAATGATCGACACCGTCCAATCGGGAATGACAGCCAGAATCTCCATGACCAGATCAACCACAGCAGGTACATCGACTTCAGTCGGATCTGTTGTGCTCTTGGGTTGTACCGGTTCCTCTGTGAAGGGATCCTCTTTGACTGAGGGAAGGTGGAGGTGCTCGAGGCAGACATCACTCGGGACTGGTCTTCGAGTGGATCCGAGTTTTGCCAACTCATCAGCTGCTTGGTTCTTCAGTCTATGAACATGGTGGAGCTCTAGACCTTCAAACTTCTTCTCCAGCTTCCTCACTGCATTGCAGTATGTGGTCATGGTGGGGTTCCTGACGTCCCACTCTTTCATCACTTGATTGACCACCAAATCCGAATCGCCGTAGACCATCAAGCGACGGACGCCGAGTGAGATGGCCATGCGCAATCCGTAGAGGAGAGCTTCATACTCTGCCTCGTTGTTGGAGGAATCAAAGTGTATCTGCAACACGTACTTGAGCTTGTCGCCCTTTGGTGATATGATCACAACACCAGCGCCAGAGCCATTCAACATCTTAGACCCATCGAAGAACATTGTCCAATGAGCCGAGTAGATGTGGGTCGGTTGCTGTTGTTCTACCCATTCTGCTATAAAGTCAGCCAGGGCTTGAGACTTAATAGCTTTCTTGGCCTCGAACTTGATGTCACAGTACAACATCTCCATTGCCCACTTCTCCACTCGGCCTGATGCGTCTCGATTGTGGAGAATTTCCGACAACGGAGCATAAGAAACGACAAATACCGAGTGGTCTTGGAAATAATGAGCCACCTTCTTCGCAGTCATATAGATCCCATAGATAAGTTTTTGACAATGGGGATACCTCTGCTTGGAAGGAGTCAGGACTTCGGAGACGTAGTACACTGGCCGCTGAACTTTGTATGCTTTGCCTTCTTCTTCTCGCTCGACTGTAAGAACAGTACTGACGACTTGATTTGTAGCCGCGATATATAGAAGAACGGGCTCTTTACTGAGCGGAGCAGTAAGAACTGGCTGGGTGGAAAGTAGGACTTTGAGGTCGTCGAATGCGACTTGGGCTTCGTCTGTCCACTCGAAGGTATCTGATTTCTTCATGAGTCGGTACAGAGGGAGCGCTTTTTCACCGAGTCGACTGATGAACCTGCTCAAAGCCGCTAGGCAACCTGTGAGCCGTTGAACATCGTGTATTCTGACCGGCCTCTCCATTCGGACGGTGGTCCCGATCTTTTCGGGGTTGACATCGATCCCTCGTTCGGAAACGAAGAAACCGAGTAACTTTCCGCTGGGAACACCGAATGAACATTTGGCTGGGTTGAGCTTGATATCGTACCTACGAAGGTTGGCGAATGTTTCTGCCAAGTCAGTCGGCAGGTCGGAACCTTTGCGTGCCTTGACTACGATATCATCCATATATGCCTCCACATTGCGACCAATCTGGTCGAGGAGACATTTTTGGATCATGCGCATAAAGGTAGCTCCTGCATTCTTCAGACCGAAAGGCATAGTGATGTAGCAGAAGCACCCGAATGGGGTGATGAAGGCCGTTTTTAACTCATCGGGACCATACAGACGGATCTGATGATAGCCTGAGTAGGCATCGAGAAATGACAGACGCTCACAACCCGCAGTCGAATCGACAATTTGATCTATGCGGGGGAGCGAAAAATGGTCTTTCGGGCAGACCTTATTGAGATACTTGAAGTCGATGCACATTCGGAGCGACTTGTCCTTCTTGGGCACTATGACAACATTGGCGAGCCACTCGGAGTGGTGAACCTCGCGAATGAAGTTGGCTGCCAGCAGCTTGGCCACCTCCTCCCCGATTGCCTTCCTCTTGTGTGCGGCGGACCGGCGCAGGCGTTCTCGGACTGGCCGAGCCGTGGAATCCACGTGCAATCGGTGCTCAGCCAACTCCCTGGGTACACCTGGCATGTCAGAGGGTTTCCATGCGAAGATGTCCCAGTTCTCACGGAGGAATTGGGTGAGCTCGGCTTCCTACTTAGGATCGAGGGTGGTGGAGATGTTCGTCGGGGCAGCAGTGGCGTCCGTCGGGTGGATGCTGACCTTCTTCGTCTCTCCCGCCGACTGAAATGCAGACTCTGAAGCCGGCTTTTTCGAGCGCATCAGGTCGGCGAGGTTGACTGTTTTCTTGTACTCGTCCAGCTCGAGGACGGCCATCTGCTGGTCGGCGACTCTTGATCCCTGCTGCAGACACTCTTCAGCCCGCTGCCGATTGCCTGTGACGGTGATCACGCCCTTCGGGCCTGGCATCTTCAGCTTCAGGTATACGTAACATGGACGGGCCATGAAGTGCGCATACGCTGGGGACCCAGAATTGCGTGATAAGCGCTCTGGAAGTCAACCACTTCGAACGTCAGCTTCTCCTTGCGGAAGTTCTTGTCAGAGCCGAAAATGACGTCCAACGCGATCTGGCCGAGTGATTTGGCCTTCCGTCCAGGAACGACTCCGTGGAACTGCATGCTGCTCTCACTGAGTCTGGACATCGGGATGCCTATCCCCTTGAGGGTGTCGGCGTACATGATGTTCAAGCCGCTGTTGCCATCCATGAGGACTTTGCGCAGTCGGACTCCTTCTACCACCGAGTCGACGACCAGGGCCTGTCTTCCCGGGGTGGGTACATGTGCCGGGTGATCCGACTGGTCGAAGGTGATAGCAGTCTGGGACCATTTGAGGAACTTGGGGTTGGAAGGGGTGGCCATGTTCACCTCTCTGTTCACCAGCTTCAGTCGGCTCTTGCTCTCGACGTCAGCAAAGATCATCAGGGTTGCATGGACTTGGGGGAACGGATCCTCCTTATCCTCCTCATCCTGTTCAGGATCCTTCTCACTCGGTTGTCCCTCGCTGAACCCCTGGATCAGGAGACGACACTGTCGAGTGGTATGCTTCGCGTATATGGGGTTGCCTTCTTCGTCCATCTTCGTGTGAACCGAACAAGGCTGGTCCAGGATGGGATTGTTGAACGGCTTCTTCTTGGGGGTAAACTGCGCCTTCCCTTTTCCCTTGAACTTGGCATTGGTCACGGCTGCAGCTTCTGCTTGCGGTGTGGGCGGAGCTTTCTGTTTCTGCTTCCGAGTGTTACCTCCGTCAACATCGCCGACTGTCTTGTGCTTGCCGCTCCGGATGCGGTCCTCTTCTTCGCCGTTTGCATAGCGAGCCGCTATCTCCATCATCTTACTCATGGAGATGTCACCTGTTCGACCGAACTTTAGGTACAACTCTCTGTATCGTACACCTGCCTTGAAGGCGCAGACTGCTTGATGCTCGGTGATGTTCTCCACCGTGTGGTAGAGAGTTGTCCAACGCTGGATGAAGTCGCGCAGGGGCTCATTCGGCTTCTGGACACAGTGCTCGAGCTCCACAAGGCCTGCACGGCGTTTGCACGTCCCTTCGAATATCCTAATGAACACTCGGGCCAGATCCGCCCAACTGTAAATGCTCGAGGGGGCCAACTGGTTCAGCCACGCTCGCGCCGAGCCGTCGAGCATCAGAGGGAGGTGCTTCATAGAGACATGGTCGTCCCCTCCTCCGATCTGGACTGCCACTCGGTAGTCATCCAGCCACGTTTCCGGCTTAGACTCTCGTGTAAACTTACTGATTCCCGCTGCCAATCAAAAGTTGGGCGGGATGTCAGCCGAGCGGATGGCTCGACTAAAACACTCGGGGCCGGACACGATGGCCCTGCTTCCACTCGGACGGTCCATATCGTGACCATCACGGTGGGCTCGACCCCTGTCGACTCTTCGCTGGGCTATACGTCCTCTTGCGTCGGGTCTTGGGTCGTAAGTGTCGCCGACTGAACGCCGATCATCATGATGTCGGGACCCATAGGGCCCACCCTGCGGAGGGGTGCGTGAGCGGCGGCGATCTTCATGAATCATGGAACGGCTGCCTCCCCTGTGGCGCTGATGGGATCCAGGGCTGTGAACCGACCGATGCGTGTTTGCGTGGACGGAACTATTATAGATCCGGTTGTGCGACTGAGAGACTGCCGAATTTCTACCAGCCTCTGAATCAGTCGGCTGGAGGGAATCGGCTATCTTGGCAGCTGCAGCCAAGTTGAGGAGGGGTGTGCGGAACAGCTCCACGTTGCTCCGCCGAGTGTGCCGACTAGCGGAACGGCGAGGTGGACGACGTGCGCCGGACGCTTCGCCGATCTCGTGCTCATTCCGGCCAGCCTGACGGGGATCTTCATGGGAGTTGGCCATGTGTACTTCTGCTGCGGGCCCGTGACCCGCATACTCGGAAGGAAACTCAGTCGGAACTGAGTCCGAGTGCTGGGCCGACGGGGCAACCACAACGGACTCAAGAACCGCCACTTGCGAAGATGCGTTCTGGCGCGCCTGGGCGTGTTGCACCCAACGCTGGAGCCGCGGACGGCGGGACCGCTTGCTGCGGCGCGCGGCAGCGGTGCAGGTCGACACCGGAGTCGACTGTTGAAGAAGAAGGACGCCGCGAGCGTCGGCACGGAAGTGCGTAGCCCCGCGACGGGGAAGCGCCTCGATGTGGAGGGGCGCATCCCGAAGCCACGCCGAGTCGTCGACGATGAAGGAGAGAGCGCCGAAGAAGATCTAGTGACCCATGCTTGAATCTCCACCGGACGACATGACGAAAAGAAGTAGTCACAAACTCGCCGGAAGTCGCTTAGACGCCTGCCCCACGGTGGGCGCCAACTGTCGTGGGTATAAGCCTGACAGTAGTTGTGTAGGGTACGAATGAGATGGGCAGAGTCCTAGCTACGGCAAGGTTGTATGAGTTCAGACCCCTCTACGGTGGAGGTAACAACCCTACGTCTCAGAGCTCTCGGAGCTTGTTGTCGAGTGTAATATGGAATACAATGATTTACTAACCCTTCTACCAGCGGGGGAGGGCGGCTTATATAGAGTGCGCTGCCCTCCACAACGGTTCCGGTACGAGGGTGGAGTAGTGGGGATTGAATGCGTACGTTACAGGTAACGTATGCTCTAAATGCTAATAAATGCACCCGGAAACGTACGACAGTTTCTCTCCAGAGAGGTTTCGGTGTACCGAGTGTGTCCAGTCGGTTAGCTTGGTATTCTCCGAATGCTAGTCTCCGACTGGATGATTGAGGACCTGTTACCGACTGGATGGTGGGGACTCCTTAATACAGTCGGGACAGACTTAGGGCCCTGTTCTTTGTGTGGGGTAGTCCTTGGATAGGACCTGTATGGCAGACCTATGACTCTACCCTAAGACTATGACCCCATCAATCATGTATGCTAATCACAAGTTAAAAAAAAAAATTTGTGTGTTCATGAATGGTATATGTGTTTGACGGTTGGAGCAAAATATGTAATGCATGGTTCACATTTGGTACAAAGATGGCGGCTTAGTTTAATTAGAAAACACTATTTATACATTTATCACGTATTTCGTAGGTTTGTTGTTTTAATAATGTAAAATGAGAACACTCTTACATTTGTTTTACTGTACTATCATTTTAAGTTATTGTTAAGAACATAGTTATACATTTTTAACTCAATTCTCACAGCAATGCGCAGGTCATCACCTGGTAATCATGTTTTACTGTGCACATGCCCCGTGATGTTCACAAATCAGTTCTGATGGCCAGAGAGAATTTGATCTTGACTGCACATTCGGAATTCGTTATCTTAGCGCAAGCTGGTCGATTCATTTGGGCGACGGGACGCGCGGAGTGCAAAAGCTAGATCGGCCATGCACCATTGAATGCGCGCGGCACGTACATGTCACGGGATGTATAGCAATATAGCTAGCTAGGGTACTGGACAAAAGTGATATCTATGATCGGGCATCGCGAATCATCGAAATCGACACGAGCTAAATTCCATCTTCTACTAGCCAGCTAGCAAAGTAAGTACTGCACTGTTGTGCACCAAATTAACTGGAAAGTCGGAGGCTTGACAGCGACTTGAGCTAACCGAGAACGATACTACACTCTTCAGAGGGATACACCCGTACGCACGCTAGAGACTCACGCATCCGAGAAATCCGGCATCTCCGTTGGCAGCTTTGTATGATACCTTGATTTGTATCCTTCCTCCACCAGCTCACCCAGTACCCCAGTCCACACAATTCCCCTGGCATGATCATCTTGCACGTACCCCTGCGCAGCTAGCTCCTCAGAGTTCAGATGCATGCAGTACAGGAGAAGTGAATCAAGATACTCTTCCCTTCCCTATAAATACCACCCAGGCTCCCCTTGTATTGCCACACCCACACACAACAGAAGCACTACAGCAACCGCGCGCCTGGAAGTGTACTTTGTACACGTTGATTGGCGTAGCTAGCTAGGCAGACATGGCGAAGAAAGTGCAAGTGATAGCCATGCTCCTGGCCCTGAACCTTCTCTTCTTCACCTTCGCCAACGCCACTGGTCCCTGCCCACCTAGCGGGGGCAGCGGCGGGGGAGGAGGGGGCAGCGGGGGCGGGGGAGGCGGCAATTGTAATGGCGGGAACTGTGGTGGGGGCGGAAACGGTGGGGGCGGCAATTGTGGTGGCGGGAACTGTGGTGGGGGCGGAAACGGTGGTGGTGGGAATGTTGGAGGCGGAAACGGTGGTGGTGGCAATGGTGGAGGCGGAAACTGTCCGGGAGGCGGAAACTGTGGCGGGAACGGTGGCGGTGGGAATGATGGCGGTGGGAATGGTGGTGGCGGTAACGGTGGCGGTGGGAATGGTGGCGGTGGGAATGGTGGCGGCGGGAACGGTGGTGGTGGAAACAGCACCCAGTGCCCGCTGGATGCGCTGAAGCTGGGGGTGTGCGCGAACGTGCTCGGCGGGCTGCTGAACCTGACTCTGGGGAGCCCGCCGGTGCAGCCGTGCTGCACGCTGATCCAGGGGCTGGCGGACCTGGAGGCGGCGCTGTGCCTGTGCACGACGCTGAACCTCAACCTTCTGGGCATCAACCTCCGCTTGCCCATCGCCCTCAGCCTCGTCCTCAACAACTGCGGCAGGAACGTCCCCTCCGGCTTCCAGTGCCCCAACTGAGACCGGACACTGCACCTCATGCATGCATGCATGCATGCATGCAACGCACGTATGATCGGCTATTTAATTTGAAGTACCACCGCGTACTTAATTGTGTGCTTTAATTACGTAATCGTCTGCTGTTCTGGCTTTATGTGTGACTGGATTTGGATTGCGGGGAAGCTACGTACTACCACTTCTCCAGGTTCTACGTACGTACATGCACGCACGCACTGTTACCTGTGTGCGTAAGGATTTCGTTGTGTGTGTGTGCTTGATGTGTTATTGTAAACGCCACATGTTTGTGATGAGTTCGTTAATGCCAGAATGCTCGTGATGTACCGCTATCTTCGACTAAATAAAAGATTTGCCATTTTCCATTATTGTTATAGACAATAATTGCCAGAATCGTTTGGTGCCGGAAATTGGGTATAGCCATATAGTGTTTGACTGGTTTCACACTCTCTTGATGTCATACTTTGGTACTACTATTGAACTATTTGTATTGACTTGTCTATACTTTTTTTAATAACTTAAAGAGAGAGAAAGAGCTCTTGTATGATAGCTGGCAACCCTAGCATTCTACCGATACTCATCGCCGATTATGACTTTATTAATTTAAAGTTGGGCTGGTTTCAAGCCTTTCTTCTAAACAAATGTTATTGAGAACCTTAGTGGCTTGGAAAACTAATTCTACCGCAAACAGGAGTACACACAAAGTTATAACGAGAGATAATTGATTGATTCTTCCCGTCCCGAGTCGAGTAACAGTTAACACTAACTTTCCATTACTTCCATAACGAAACAACCATTAACAAGCTATTTCAGAATATACTAACACAGTGAACCTCTTGTTGAAATTACTCCCTCCGTCCCAAAATAATTGCCTTAACTTTGTACTAGCTCTAGTATAAAATTGTATTAAGCTTAAGACACTTATTTTAAAACGGAAGGAGTATTAAATAAGACCATGGTCAGTGAAGGATTACTAGTTACTAGTAGTAGCTCGCTTAATTCAGTAAAGGATTACTAGTAGTACTCCCTATGGTCCTTTTTATTTCGCATTTAAGATTTGTCTGAGGTCAAACTTCATAAATTTGACCATGTTTATATGACAAAATATCAATATCTACAATAATAAAGTTATACAATATGAAAACTAAATTCATTACCATGTATGATTCATATAATGTTATAGTTTTTCTTATAAAATTGGTCAAATTTTATGAAGTTCAACTTCTGAAAAATCTTGTATGCAGAGTAAAAAGGACAAAAGGGAGTACAAGATAGCTAGACAATTGTCCCTCTGTTTGTAAATTAGATGGATTTGGAAAGAAAAGATGGAGTCAACATTTTCGAACTTTAATTGTAAACAACATATCGAGATTCATCAAATAAAGAAAAAAACCGGGTTCCCATGACTATGTAATTTTACAAACTGAAAAGACATACTTGTGTAAAATAATTGTATAGTTACACCATGGAAATTGCAGTGATGCCTAAAATGTTGTACATTTTGAAAACACATAAAATAAGTAGAAGACGATGATAGTTTGTTTTTGGTTTATATAAACAAATATATTTTTTGGGAGTGATATGGTTCAGTTAACTTAGAAATGGTTGTTTCCCTTTCAGTTGTTCCTGTTCAATCAATATTTTGCCATCCCTACTGTATATGTAGTCTAAGTGAACAGTTTTCAACAGTGACCTGAAAATAGCATAAACCGATATTTTTATTGCCTCCCAGCTTATACCACCAAAACACCATACTCTATCTGGTACTTCTATCTTCTTCCCAAAATAAGATATCAATAGCTTCAAAGATAATAGCTTCAAAGACAAAACATCACCATAAATGCCATGTGTGACGGCAGCGCTTTGGCGTCGTTTCCCCCGTTGGGAGCGGTAATCTTGGAGGTTTTCATGGGCTCGAGGGTCCAGCGAACATCATCTTTGGTGGAGCGGTGTTTCATCTTGCGCATCGACGACTGTAGATCTCGATGGCGGGGCACAGTGGAGTCTCGGCGTTCGATGTGTGTAGATGTGTGTAGACGGACTCGCGTGGGAGGATGGCGCTGTTTGGTGTCGTGGCGGCATTGAAGGCAGACCTGGCAAGGTCGTGGCGTCAGTATCTGCTCTGAAGGTGGGTCGGTGGAAGACGTTGACGACTGGTGTGTGCCCTAGACCAGGTATATGGTTTGGCTGGGGCCTTCGGTTGTAGATGTTAGGCCTAGGTGCGAGGTCTGTTTGGTATTAGGTTCGGACTATCAGCACCCCTTCATCAAGTGAATAGAAGTAGTAGCAGATATTGCCAAGATGATGGCTTTATACTTATCAGTTTACTACTTTGTAAGGTCTTTATGAACAATTAATAAAGTGATTATAGACATCGTCCAGATGCAGAGGCCGGGTTCCTCCTTTCTAAAATAATAATAATAAATAAATAATGTCATGTGTGAGGTATTGCTAGTACTATCAAATCCAGAAATCTTACTGTAAAAGTCTTAAATTTTCAATATACAATGTATACATAAATAAATAAAATGTCACTCATGTCACAAAAAATCAAACACAAATTGAAACACAGCTCAAGAAATGGAAAATGACAAACATAGCTGTACTCACAGGAAAAAAAAGTACTCCCTCGTATCCAAAATAATTGATGCAGCTAGCTTTAGTATAAAGTTATGCTAAAGGTGCGTCAATTAATTTAGATCGGAAGGAGTATCTAGTATAAATTGGGATGTCAATTCGGCTCATTAAGATTATCAACGTTGAATTTATCTTTTATCTCTTGAGCTATGTAGTTTATGATATTATAGATACTCCCTCCGTTTCAGTTTATGAGTCCGGCATGTATATCTAGGTCGTTAATTTGACCAACTTAATAAGAGGCATATATTATAAAAAATATATCATTAGAAACTTTAGATGTTCTATTTTTAATGATGTAATTTTTATGTTAAACAATATATTTTATATAAGTTAAATTAACGACCTAGGTACTACATACGAGTGGGTTATTTTAATAGTCCAAAAATTGTGGGTGCGCATGGATACGTTCTTCCTGGGTCGAAACACTGATCGACAGCTGGCCTCGTTTCATATTATGAGAGATTGACAGCTTCGGACCTATATGTGGATCTAGTGTTGTCACATTGTTACCTCTCTGACTTAACTTACAGCGAAGGGAGAGAGAGCTTACCTGAGGCTGGACCATTTTCCTTAGCGAGTGATTCCGAAGGTGAGGTGACTGCTCACTTGCTACTTCTCAAGCTTTTTGTCGCGTGCAGAAAGCGGAATATTTGCTTTTTCGATCAGCGGAGCAGAATATTTTTAACCAGCGAATACTTGAATCGGGGTCAAGAATAATCCAAGCTAGCAAGTACCAACCTGTCATCTCAAGGTGCGAATGACTACAACAGGTGCCTAACCTCACCTGACGAGCTGTGCGCCCATGCACATGCATGCATACATGTGCAGAGTGGCTGAGGGGCTGTTTGGTTCTATGTCTTCAACCGGTCCACCGAAACGAAGAATGATTTTGTTCTTTTTTTGTTTGTTTGAATTGACCTGGCGAACACTCATGTCCACTTTCGCGTTTGGATCGGCGCTTGCGTCCAACGCTATCATGACCTGTTTTTAAGGTGGCGTGAAAAAATATACCGTAATATATTGAAAATAAAATCGCTAATTAAACATTAAAGCCGTCCACAAAGGCGGCGAGAGTCCACGAGTCACTTTGCATTAAGTAAAAACATTTAATAAAACTAAAAATAGGTGAACGCACAACTTCTTTCTAGGTGGTTTTGGAAATATATTTGATTGGACTAATGATTCCACCAAGTACATTTCAGAAAAAGTTTAATGAATGCAATGACAAAGGATTGTGAAGAGACCCCCTAGATGCAAGGAACATCTATTGACAACAAGCTTCAAGACTCTATATTTTGCTTTTATGTGGGAATCACAATTAAGTGCATAGGAAAGTCAATACTATTAAAAATATGATAAGATATCTATGATGATCTGGTTGCTCAAGTGCTTAGTGTTAGCCTGAAAATATTGACATAGTGACTATGGGGCTGTTTGGTTCCATCGTCCCTCCAACCGATCGACTCAAACGGACGGTAATTTTATCCGTTTTTTCGTTTGAATCGATTTGACGGACACCCATGCCCGCTTTCGCATTTGGATCGATGTTTACGTCCAACACTGTCATGTCTCATTTTTGAGGTGACACAAAAAATATACCATAAATATTTTGAAAATAAAAATCGTTAATTAAACATTAATGCCGTCCAGAAAGGTCGTCGATAGTCCACAAGTCCACTTTGCATTAAGTGAAAACGTTTAATAAAACTAAAAATTAGGTGAAAGCACAACTTCTTTCTAGGTGATTTTCGTAAATTATAGCAACATATACTTCATTGTACTAATGATTCAACCAAGTATATTTGAGGAAAAGTTCAATGAACGTACTGCCAAAGGATTGTGAGGAAACCCCCTAGATGCAAGGAACATCTATTGGCAACAAGCTTCAAGACTCTATATTTTGCTTTTGTGTGAGAAATTACAATTGAGTCCATTGGAAAGCCAATACTATTAAAAAGGGGATGAGGTAACTATGATGATCCAGTTGCTAAAGTGCTTAGAGTTAGCCACCAAAAATCCTTATGAAATTCTCCCATAAATATTCTATCCAAAGCCTAACAATCAAATTTGATGCCACCAACATTTCCGAAATCGGGCCTACCGAGTTTTACCCAAGACATAATCCAAAGCCAACCCAACCATCTCGGTGCCACCAAGTTTTGATTTCGGTGCAACCGAAAAACAGTGACCAATTCCCTGATTACCATTCACTGAAAATTGGACTTTCTGATTTTTGCAAACCGGTGCCACCGAGTTTGGGTAACTGCCAACATCAGCCAAATCAGACTTACCGATATTTATACATCGGTCTCACTCAAACGCCAAAAGTTGCTACATTTGCACTAGTTGGTGCAATCGAGTTTTCACTTTAGTTTCATCGAGTTGGGTAATAATGTTGTAATAGTTGGATTCTTGGAGATGCCTATCTATACCCCTCCACCTACCTCTCATTCCGAGAGGAAGCACTCACAACAAATCAACACTTGCCCCATCTATTTTCTTAGAGAGAATCACCTAATCATGTGTTGAGATCAAATATTCCACTCCAAAAATATGGATCTTGATTTCTAGCCTCCCCAAGTTGCTTTCCATCCAATCAATCTCTTCTAACCAAGCCAAATCTGTGAGAGAGTGATTGAGTGTTGAGGAGACTATCTTTTGAAGCACAAGAGCAAGGAGTTCATCATACTTACCACATCCATTACCTTTTGTAGAGTGGTGTCTCCTAGATTGGTTAGATGTCGCTTGGGATCCTAAGACTTTGTGTGGAGTTGAACCAAGAAGTTTGTAAGGGCAAGGAGATCACCAACTTCATGAAGATCTACCCCGAGTAAGGCTAGTCCTTCGTGTACGTCAACCATGATGGAATAGACAAGATTGCGTCTCCGCAGATCCTTCATGAGTAGAGCCCTCCATGGACTCTCACAGTTGTTATCCTCCGTGGGTGGAAGTCTCCATCAACGTGGATGTACGATAGCACCACCTATCGAAACCATGCCAAAAATTTATGTATCTTCCTATCCCTACCCTCTAGTTACATGTGCATGTCTTTACTTTCCACTGCTATACTCTTAGACTTGCAAGCGTAGGGTGTGCTTGACTTGGTATACTTGCTAAAAGTAGCGAACTATTAAATTTGGGAAAATACTAAGTTTTTATTTAGTCAAGTAGTCTAATCACCCCCCACTCTAGACATACTTCAGATCCTACAAGTGGTACGAGAGCCTTGGTATCCATTGCATTGGTTTCACAACCTAGGAGAGAATGGCATCTAGTGAGGGAAATTACCATCGTAGAGGTCCATATTTTGATGGTACAAACTTTGCTAGTTTGAAGCATAAAACTAAAATTCATTTTCTTGGTCATAACCCCGCCATTTGGGTTGTTGTTCATGTTGAATTGCAAGCTTAATTCTTTGGTGATGGAAAGGAACCGGATCATGAAGCAACTACGGAAGAATTAAAGATGTTGCAATACAACGCCCAAGCATGCGACATTTAGTTCAACTGCCTATGCCCTGAAGAGTTTAACAAGATTAGTCGTCCTAAGAATGCAAAGGAAATTTGGGATACTTTGGTTGATATGCACGAAGGTACGGAGTCCGTCATGGAATCTAAGTTGGATGTGCTACAAAGTAAACACAAATTCAAGATGAAGGATTGTGAAGGAGTCGCTCAAATGTACTCTAGGCTCCCTCTCATCATAAATGAGATTGTTGGCTTAGGAAGCAAAGAGATGAACGACAAATTCATCATCAAGAAGATCCTTAGAGCCTTGGATGGAAAGTACGACATTGTGTGCACATTGATCCAAATGATGCCAAACTACAAAGATCTCACGCCTACAGAAGCCAGCAGAAGGATTGTTACTCATGAAATGTCACTCAAAGACAAAGAAGACCTTCATAATAAGTCAAGGGGAGCATACAAAGCCTTAAGTGGCAGTCCCACTACCTCAAGTGACAACCTTGTTACCAATGTAGAGATAAGACACATGGTCAAGAAATTCAACAAGTTCTACAAGAGTAGAGGCAAAGAGAGAAGTTACAACTCAAGATATGAAAAGAAGCGTTCACATAGTCATGACCGGAATTGTTACAATTGTGGAAGGCCCAAGCACTACTCCAATGAGTGCACGCCCCCTCCCCCTCACACACACAAAATAAGAGAACATTCACTTAGAAGAAGAAGCTCAAGATATGAGTCACCTCGAAGAGAGAGAAGATCGTTATGAACGAACATCCTCCCGGAGAAGCAAGGACTCGGAGAAGAAGGACAAGTACACCAAGAGCTACTCAAGAAAATAAATTAAGCTCATATTGGTGAATGGGTATCTTGCTCCGAATCTGACAACCAATCCGATAGAAGCTACCACTCCAACTCCAACCATAGTCAAGATGAAGGTGTTGCCGAATTAGCACTTGTTTCCTCCAACGCCTATGACATATTTGATTCACCAAATGAAGGGATTAGAAGTTGCTTCATGGATAAAGGCCCCAAGGTATCACACCCCGAATACTTTGACTTTAATTGTGATGAGGATGACTTACTAGGAGATGATGACTTGCTCTTTGATAAAACTAGTGATATCACTGAAAATGAACTTGATAATAATCATGCTAGTCAAGATAAGTCGTGTGATGATGATAAGAAGGAGATTGAGCCTCTAACTAAAGAACTTAACACTCTTAAGTTAGCTCATGAATCTACTCCATAAGATCATAGAGAGCTTCTGAGAACTCATGAGAAGCTACGTTTCGAGAAGCTAAATTTAGAGCAAGAACATGAGTTTCATAAAGCTATCAATGAGGATCTAAAGAAGAGTTCTTCTTATCTGGCCAAACGATTACTCTTGTATACTTTTGTTCCAAAAGTTAAATATAAGCAAACTAGTAACAAAGGCAAGAAAGGTTCTTCAACTAGTAGCAACAATACAAATGCTAAATCAAGTGATGTTGCTTCTTGTAGTTCCATTGATTCCACTAATGATTCTCTTGGCCAAGTTTCACTTGAGCAAGAAAACGATTTATTGAAAGGAATTAGAGAAAAAGGTGTCTACAAGAGTCTTGCTGGAAGTATGCAATTCAAGGAGATTGTACGCAAGGAAGGATGACACCAGAAGAACCAAGGCATTGGCTATTTCAATGCCAATGGAGTTGAATGGGAAGAAGGTGAGTACACCAAGACGAACTTTGCTCCCCAAAAGGAGAAGTATTATCCTACTCTCCCCGAGGGAATAAATGCTCAAGATGACCTTCCACCACAAGTCCACAAGATCAAGGGCAAGGGAAGGCTTCAAGAATACATTGAATCATTTGAAGAAGAATCCCAAGCCATGGTCAAGTGGGTTCCCAAGGCCACCACTAGCTCTACTTCATAAAGTACTAACTCAACTCCAAGGATCCCCATCAAATTGATGTGGGTCCCCAAGAATAAGAACTAGAGAAGTTCTTGAGGGATGACTCTGCCAACAGAATTCACTCACACTAACTTTTGGCATTAAATATTTGCAATCAACTCCAATCTTATGCAATAGTTCAAGGAGTCACACATTCCCTCATAGGTAAGCAAGGGACAAGGTAATTAATGTATGGATGGACATCATCATAAATGTTTCTCATTCCATGTCCATAGATATCCTTGTATTTGTTCCCGTGTGGGACTAACCCATGTATTTGAGAAGAGTACAAAATAACAAGGATAGCTCCCAACTCAAGATGATCTTCATCAACTATGAGATTCCAATGCTACAACACCTACATGAAGTCTTCAATGACAAACCCAAGGTTAGTTTGTCCCTTTTAGGGGTGTCACATCAAGTAGAGATTTAGTCTAAGACTTGAGTCAAAGCATCTCACAAGGTGTGAACACATTAAAAGCTTTATGTAAAAGTGGCAACCCCACTTCTGCTTAAACGATGAGTATGACCTATGATCAAGTATCCTTACTTTGCTCCTAAGTCAATATGCTCATATATAGATGACTACGTCATCGCCAAAGTGCTTGGTACATAATACAGTGGTTGTTGCATGTTTGCCATGTTTTATTTGACATCTTATTGTGTGAACATGTTGGTATGCATATTTTTCTTCATTCGAGGATATCCAACTATAGTTATTTGGCTTTCATTTTCTTTGGCCAATTGGATGTACAAGAATGCCTAAGTTCCCCCCTCTAGATACTATGCTTTTTCGTCTCAAATTCTATTCATGCTTGATCACAAAATTTGAGCAAGGATTTTTCGAACACTCTGCGTGAGGAGCACTCGGAGTTCAGTTCCGACAAGGCCTGACTTCCCAAACCTCCTATGTGCCATTCGGTGTAACCAACTTTCAAAACTCGGTTTCACCGAAGCACTAGGGTTGTCTAGGTTTTCATTTTCGGTACCATCGATTCTAAAATCACGGCGTTACCGAATTGCTCTATCCTCACGAAGTTCAGCATCTCGGCGGAACCAAAATTTTCGGTTCAGTGTCACCGGCAAGAGGAGGGTATATATATCACGCAGACCCGAGCTTTGAAATTAAATTTTAAAACATCATCTTCGCACCCACTACTACTTCCGCTCATGTCTACGGACTTTCTACTTGCCTCTAGTGCTCCCTCGCCGTTGGAGCCCGCCGCCGCCAATGGGAATCTTCCCCTCCGTTGCTCCCGTAGCAAAATCTTCATCGAGTTATGGTAAGATTTTGTTCCCTTATGCGCTCCAAACTCCGATTCTTGCGCATTAGCATGAGTTCCACCTCTTTCCACTGTTTGCAATGCATCTATCCACGTGAAAATTCTATTGGATTAAGCAAACGAAATATTGTAGGTTTCGGTTTCTGTCGTACGCATATAGGAGTCATCGAGTGGAAATGAATCGATCTCACTAATTCAGGTATTAGGGTTGTGAGAACATTCTCGGTGAGATCGAGTCACTTTTTTTGGTGAAACCGAAAATGGTAATTAAGTCTTTGTTAAGGAGAATGTTTGTCTCGGATTCTCTGAAAACTAAAACTCGGTGGAACCGAAACACATACAATAGATATTAGAAACTAAGATGTCAAGTTCAAATCTTTGCAAAATAGCTGTGTTTTGTGATGCTCATATATTCCACTCTTCCATATCTATTCAGAGGGACAAAATGTCAGTGCAACATGTCTGGATCAAAGGATAGTGAGAACAAATTCAAAGAGTAGAGTTTTGATCTTGATCCAAGCACTAGACCTGGTGCTAGTTCTTTAGACCCTAGCACCCCCAGGTATCTGCCAAAGGCAGCCACTGGGACTAGGAGGAAGCTGAACTCAGATGAGGAGGATGCAGACTTCATTTCTGAGGTGAATACCTCCAAAAGGAATACTGTAAGATAGGAGTATGCCAGCACAGATGCAATGAGAGATCCTGAGTCTACCAAAGGAGGAGCAAAAACACTATAGGATCCTACTTCCTCCAAGCAGACAAACTCTTTGCCTAAGAAGATTGGGAAGAAAAGGTAGAGAACAAGGTTTGCAGAAGAAGTTGTGCACCCTTCTACACCCGAGTACCCTGATGATCAAGAGGAAGAGGAAGAGGAGGTTCCTCCTGCTAACCCACCTCCTTCCAAGCAAAGCAAGCTAATGAAGGATGACATGCCAAGCAAGCAAGCTTCAAAGGCTAAACCATCTTCTCCCAAGGCCAAGACTAAAGAACCTAAGCCAGTAGCCTCCAAGCCAGAGATGATTACCAGAGACATTCCATCGGCTGAAAAGAACAAGGGTTCTGCCTCAAGGGATGTTGCGGAAGATGATGAAGAAGAAATTGCAGTTTTGAATAAAGCTGAGACCTCATGTGTGAGAACACAATGATGATCATCCAGTTGCAGATGATATAAAGTAGACGAAGGATCAAGGGCTCAAAAAGTGGAGAGTTGTTGATCCCTATGCTATCATGAGAAGGATAGATGTTGATGCTCGCTTCCACACTATGGAGCAGCAATATTTCTATGAGAATGTCTTGTTAGACAAGAGTCTAGCTTTTAGTGACATGAGATATATTGATTGGAAGTTCATCAAGGAGAATGAAGACTACTTCCCGCATGTACAAGAGAACTTCAGGCCATTGATATTGAGAACCTTGTTGGCAGAGATATGATAGCCTGGAATGACAAGATGATCATGCAATTCTATTCCGCAACTCATTTCTATCCAGATGGTAAGATAACTTCGATGACTGAAGGCGCGAGGTACAAAACTTCTATTAATGAGTGGGCCACCATCTTAGGAGCCCTAAAGGTGCAGGGTGGAGATATTAGTGTGGATGTTGAGGCCAAGATGAACCACAATTCCATGACCAATATGTATAATTCAATTCCCAAGGAATATTAAAGTCACACAAGTTAGGCTCTGTCTACTTTTTGCAAGTAGGATTACCTACCACCAACACCATTATGAGGTACACCTTGATGCCTAAATCAGGTGATGGCAAGATGATCAAGGGGTATTCCATTAATATGCTGCATCATGTAAACACACACACTAGGATAAGGGTGATGGATCTGATTGTAGAGGCAATCAAGAGGACTGCTGCTAACCAAAAGAGGTCATGTGGGGATGCTCCATACATTCACATGGTGATCAACTCCAAAGTTGGAAAGAGCATGTACCTACTTTATCGTCAACACGTGCCACTCCAGCCCGATTTTAAGGATAATGTCGTGGTGATGGAACCCAATCATCCCACTTTAGAGACAACATAGGCTAAGGCCGAGGCCGAGGCCCAAGTAGAGGCAGCTAGAGCCACTAGTGCCACAGTGCTAAAGACAAAGAGTGACCAAATGGCATACCTCATTATCACCATCCAAGGGATGGACAAGAACACTAATGACATTCTGCTGGATTAGAAGAGCCTTGAGAGGATAGTGGAGATAGAATTTCATTTCCTGGCCGTCAAGGTGACTGAGCTAGCCACCATGGTCAACTAGTTGAAGTAGGAGGTAGATGCAATGCGTGCACCTAGATCTAGTGATGATGATAACAATCCTCCTCTCAAGACCCATACTTAGTTCAGGACACATGCCAGATCTTCTGCCATGCCAGTTATAAAGATGAGACCACCTTCATCAGCACCCGCATTAGTTCCATTAGCTCCCTCAGCACCTGTAGTGTCTACACCACCAACTTAGAGGACCTCAGTTGAAGCATTCACATATGTTGTTCTTTCGACTCCTTCCACGGCCGCCGAAGGAGACCCTGTGTAGAGCGACGCTTAGCTCTATACCTTCGAGATTTTTGGTAACTTGTTACCAAAGGGGAAGAAGTGTTATAGATCATAGGGCTGAGAGAGAGAGAGAGAGAGCGAGTGTTGCGCTTTGGTTGCTCTCTTTGTTTTCAAAACATATAGTTTATCTTTTACTTGTCATAAACTTCGTGGTGTTTGATCATACACTTTGTGATTGTCGATACTATATCCTTGTGATGTTTATATGATGATCATTCACTTATGTTTGGTATTATGCGCATTGCAATACATTCATATCATTTATGCACACCACCAAGATGTATGTGACATGGAAGAGTACCCCATGACCCTAACCGATTTTGCATATGCATTCAAATGCAAAATTAAAATAATGCAAAAAATTAGGGCGAGATCTTGCTTATCACATACTCCCTTTGCCCCGAAATATCTGTCGTAGGTGACAGAATTTTTGAACTAAGCACAATTTTTCATATACACCCTTTACATTTTAAATAGCCAGCAATCCAGTACAGCAGTGTCGTGATCCCCGTGATCCCAAATCCCGTGCCATGATCCCAGCTCTTTCCCACTGTTCTAGCTCCCCATGATCTCTGCACCTACCCACGATCCAACCTCCTCGTGATCTCTGCACCTGCCCACGATCTCACCTCCCCATATTCTCCTCACGTACCCGCAATCGACCCACGATGTCAATCCTATAGTGAGCTTTGTGGTGCAGATTTCCTACTCTAGGTTTTCCGCTGCCTCTCGTCGGAGCTCCTGCTCGAGGCCCTCCGTCGGGGCTGGAGCTCCTACTCGAGGCCATCTGCATCTGTCGGCCGAAGCTCTTGCTCGAGGCCCTGCACCGCTGCTGGTTGAAGCTCGCGCTCGAGGCCCTCCACCACTAGCGGAGCTCCTGCTCGAGGCCCTCTTCCGCTGTCGACCGGAGATTTCCTTGAGGCCTGCTCCCACCGCCAGCCAGAGCTCCTGCCCCAGGCCCCTCACCGTCGTCCCACCTCTGTCCCTATGCTCCATACACGTCGCCTCGCCAAGCTCCTTGACCAGCGCCTGGCCGAGCTCTAGCTCCTCGTGGAGCTCCTTGACTAGCGTGACTAGTCGAGCTGCATCTCCTTGACCATCACCTAGTTGACCTTAGGTGCCTCGCGAAGCTCTTTGACTAGCACCTAGGTCGAGCTATAGTGCCTCACCAATCTCCTTGTCCGGTGCCTCACCAAGCTACTCATCCGGCACCTCGCCGAGCTCCTCGTCAGACAAAAACTGAAGAACAAGAACCTCATGAAAATGAATCTAAAGAATAGTGTTAAACCAACAAGAACCAAAATAAAGTCACAATTCAAGTGAGACTACTGAAAGTACATGTTTATGCATGCCATGTTTTGATTCTTGGATGATGCATATATTCTGCCATTCCAACTCAATTTAGACTAATGTAGTTTTTTTGATTTGAACGATTTTAAAGTGTTGATAGAAATAGCATTAGGAAGAACTGAAAGATTATACATGTTCATCTAATTTGCATGGTATTTTCGAGAAAGCATGTTGTCGCCAACTTAACTATCAACTAACATTTTCAGTAAGTGATCATGCAAGAAGACAATTAACTTTAATACCTTGGTTGAACAAGGCAGTCGACGACAACCTGGAGGATAACTTGGATTGGTTCTGTATGACCTGCACACAAGGCCAAGAGAAAAATACATGTGTTAGTTAGTGCTTTCGTACCTGCTAGTATGATGAAATTTAGCAACCGCCATCACCACAACATGAAGGAAGATGATATTTTCATCTGGTCGAAAATTGATGCATGTATTTCGAGCTAGTATGCACATCTTGAAAACAAACAGTTTAAGTTGTTTATTCAGTTAGATTGTTCACTTCAGGTCAAGTGTAAAAATAATTTGATCGTGTGGACATTTATTTTCAGCATATATATGATTGTGTGGGAACAAAAAACTGATGGAAGAATATTGCATGAAGGGTTTAATGCATCACAAAGTCATAACAAGAAATTTGTAAACTCTGTCGGATGATAGTGCAACAAATTTTGCAACGCAGAGAGAAGTTTTACCGCTTATGCTGGTATTGGAGTAAAGATTCTTCTCTTGGGAGGCAACATCAACTCATTATCCTCGGTTGCTATGGTGGCAGCATTCCTTGTCAAGCTCGCAAGAACATTCAGCAAGGCATCGCCGGGCTCTAGTGTGCATGAACATATGGCAAGAGAGAAAACTGCTCAGAAGCATCCTTGTCACATAAGAGAAGAGCTCAAATCCAACCATTTATTAAAATCTCACTGTGCAGTAGATGCCAAGTTGTATTGAACTTTAATAAAAACTGAATGTTCATGAGAGGCCAAGTTGGAACGATTTTTTACGAAAACTAAAAGAAGAATGAAGAACTATCTCTTGGATTACAATACACTCACATAGTTATTAATGTGGCCAAGAATAAAATGTTTAAACATGAACAATTTGAATTGTAAACTGACATTTGTAATATAAATTATGCATGTCCTCTTACAGTAATCTACTCATGTCCTTTTACAGTAATCTACTGATACATCTCCAACGTATCTACTTTTCCAAACTCTTTTGCCCTTGTTTTGGACTCTAATTTGCATGGTTTGAATGGAACTAACCCGGATTGACGTTGTTTTTAGCAGAATTGCCTTGGTATTACTGTTGTGCAGAAATAAAAGTTATCGGATTGACCTGCAAATTCATGAACAATATTTTTAGATTTAATAAAAAATACCGGCGAAAAATACTGGAGAGGGGCCACCCCCAGGCCACAAGCCTATAGGGCGCCCCCTAGGCCGCGCCCCGTGGGTTTGTGGGGCCTCTGAAGCTCCACCGACTTCGTTTCCACTCCTATATATTCCCATCTACCGAGAAAAAAATCAGAGAGAAGAGTTCATCGCGTTTTACGATACGGAGCCGCCGCCACCTCTTGTTCTTCCTCGGGAGGAAAGATCTGGAGCCTCATTTGGGCTCCGGAGAAGGGAAATCAACGCTGTCGTCATCACCAACCATACTTCAGTACCAATTCCATGATGCTCTCCATCGTTCGTGAGTAATTCAATCGTAGGCTTACTGGACATGTGATGGGTTGGATGACATCTATCATGTAATCGAGTTAGTTTTGTTAGGGTTTGATCCCTAATATTCACTATGTTCTGAGATTGATGTTGCTATGACTTTGCTATGCTTAATGCTTGTCACTAGGGCCCGAGTGCCATGATTTCAGATCTGAACCTATTATGTTTTCATGAATATATATGTGTTCTTGATCCTATCTTGCAAGTTATCCACACCTATTACGAGTTATGATCCGTATCCCCCAGGGTGACAATAACTGGGATTCTTTCCGGTGATTACCGTAGTTTGCGGAGTTCATGTATTCACCAAGTGCTAATGCTTTGGTCCAGCTCTTTATTAAAAGGAGGCCTTAATATCCCTTAGTTTCCATTAGGACCCCGCTGCCACGGGAGGGTAGGACAAAAGATGTCATGCAAGTTCTTTTCCATAAGCACGTACGACTATATATGGAATACATGCCTACATTACATTGATTAATTGGAGCTAGTTCTGTATCACCCTAGGTTATGACTGTTGCATGATGAATGCCATCCGACATAATTATCCATCACTGATCCATTGCCTACGAGCTTTCCACATATTGGTCTTTGCTAAGTTACTTTTCCATTGCTACTGTTACAATCACTTCAAAACTGCTACTATCACGTTTGCCACCGTTATCGTTACTTCCATACTACTTTGCTACTAAATACTTTGCTATAGATATTAAGTTTGTCACGTGTGGTTGAATTGACAACTTAGCTGCTAATACTCGAGATTATTATTTGGCTCACCTTGTGTCGAATCAATAAATTTGGGTTGAATACTCTACCCTCGAAAAGTGTTGCGATCCCCTATACTGTGGGTTATCTGGACCTTTTGTTGGCGCCGTTGCCAGGGAGCATAGCTTTATTCTTTGAGTCACTTGGAATTTATATCTGTTGATCACTATGAAGAATCTGAAAGACGCTAAAACCAAGATCTATCCCTCGGCTACGAGGGCAGGTAAGGAGCTGCCATCTAGCTCTGCACTTGATTCACCGTCTGCTATGAGTAAGTTTGCGACACCTACTATGCATGATGCTACTTCTACTATGCATGATGCTACTTCAAAAATTCTATTATGCACCTACTGCTGAATCTAATATATCGCAAGTAATTGATGATGCTACTTATACTATGCATGATGCTTATTATGATACTTTGCTTGATACTATTGTGCCACTTGGTGAATTGCTTGATGAACAAATTGCTAGAGTGAATGTTGAAACTCATAATATTGCTGAATCTGGTGAAACTAAACACTATGATTTACGTGCTAGACCTAGCTCTCCTAGATATGAATTGCCTAATATACCTGAGGGTTATGTTATTGAAGTAGAAGTAGCTAGGGACTTTCTTGCTTGTAAGGATAGAGATGATCTTAAGAAATTGCTATGCAAGTGGAAGGAAAAATCTTTGAATGTTATAATGCAATATGATCCCAAGTTTGCTACTTCACCTATCTATATTACTGATAAGGATTATGAATTATCTATCGATCTTGAGTTAATTACTTTGGTAGAATCTGATCCTTTTCATGGTAATGAATCTGAAATATTGTGGCACACCTTACTAAATTGAATGATATAGCCACCCTATTTACTCATGAGGAAAAAAATTACTATTATATTCTTAAGCTTTTCCGTTCTCATTAAAGGGTGATGCTAAGATATGGTTTAATGTTCTTGCTCGTGGTTGTGTGCGAGTCCCGAGGATATGACTTATTACTTCTCTAAAAAATATTTTTTGGCCCATAAGAAACAAGTTGCCTTGTAGGAAATATTTAACTTTGTGCAAATTAAATAAGAGAGTCTCCCACAAGCTTGGGGGAGGCTTCTCCAGTTACTTAATGTTTTTCCTGATCACCCTCTCAAGAAAAATGAAATACTTGATATCTTTTATAATGGACTAACCGGTGCTTCTAGGGACCACCTAGATAGTTGTGCTGGTTGTGTTTTCAGGGAACGAACTGTTGAACAAGATGAACAACTATTGAACAATATATTGAGCAATGATAATGATTGGACTATTCCTGAACCACCTCGAAAACCAACTCCGAAGAAAAGAGGTATTCTATTCCTCAGTCCTGAAGATATGCAAGAGGAAAAGAAATCTATGAAGGAGAAAGGTATTAAAGCTGAAGATGTTAAGAATATACCACCTATTGAAGAAATAAATTGTCTTGATAACCCAACACAGGTATTAGAGGTAAATTGTCTTCGTATATTTGATGAAGGTGATATTCCTTATAATAAGTCTGCTAGCCAATGCTTGGATGAATTTGATAACTTTGTTGTTAAACAAGAAAATTTCAATGCTTATGTTAGTAGCCAATTGATACAGAATGCTTACATGCTTGATCTCTTGGGTGAATATATGAGTAGAACTATTAATGACCTTAGGCTTATTAGTAAACATGCTTCCATGGTAACTACTCAAGTAGAACAAGTACTTAAGGCACAAACTGATTTTCTCAACGAGATAACTAGTAAGAACAATGATCATGATGTTAGAGTTGTGACTAGATTTGGTAGAATGACTCAGGAATCTTTGTAACCTGAGGGCCATCCTAAGAGAGTTGAGAAAGAATCTTAGAGAGATAATAATAATGTACCTGGTCCTTCTAATAAAAACAAAGAGAATGATGATAGGACTTTGCAGGCTGCTAGTGAACCTGCTATAGAGTCACATGAAAACCCAAATGATATCTCTACTTGTGATGTTGAGACACAATCTGGTAATGAACATGAACCTAGTGATAATTTTAATGATGATGTTCATGTTGATACTCAAACTAGTAATGACAATGATTTGGAGTTTCAACCTGCAGTTGATCATGATAACCGACAACCTAAGAATAAGAGATATAATAAAAGAGATTTTGTTGCTAGGAAGCATGGTAGAGAAAGAGAACCATGGGTTTAGAAACCCATGAACTTCCCTCCTAAACCATCAAAGAAAAAGGATGATGAGGATTTTGAGCACTTTGCTAAAATGTTGAGACATGTTTCCTTACATATGCGCTTAACTGATATTCTAAAAATGTATCCCTATGCTATGTACATGAAAGATATTGTTACTAATAAAACAAAGATACCGGAAGCTGAGATTTCCACCATGCTTGCTAACTATACTTTTAAGGGTGGAATACCAAAGAAACTGGGAGATCTCGGAGTACCTACTATACCATGCTCCATTAAAGGAAATTATGTTAAAACTCCTTTATGTGACCTTGGAGCTCGTGTTAGTGTTATGTCGTTCTCTTTATATCGTAGACTTGACTTGAATAAATTGACACCTACTGAAATCTCTCTTCAAATGCCTTATAAATCAACTGCTTTACCTATCGGTATTTGAGAAGATGTGCGTGTTGTGGTTGCAAACGTCACTATCTTAACGGACTTTGTTATTCTTGATATTCCCAAAGATGACAGCTTGTCGATCATCCTTGGTAGACCCTTTCTAGATACCGCAGGGGCTGTTATTGATTGCAACAAAGGCAATGTCACGTTTCATGTCAATGGTAATGAGCATACGGTACACTTACCAAAGAAGCAATCTCAAGTACATAGCATCAACTCCATTGAAAAAATTCTAACGTCCATTATTGGAGGCTTTGAATTCCCTCTTCCTAGAACCAAGAAGAAATATGATATACTTATTGTTGGGGACATGCATATCCCCATTGAGGTAACCTAGTGCTATTCGAAAGTTCTTCGGTTCCATGTCATTCAAAAAAAGTTTGTCAATAATACTTGATCAACCTTATTGATGGATTTTTTTTACGGGCATGAGATGGATGAATTTAGAAAGCACAACCTTTTGTACCCAACCTTTATTTCTTGTTCTTTAGTTTCAATTTAGTAAAAAAAATATTATTTCTCTATTTTCCGTTTTATCCGTGCAATAGAAAAATGACTTGAAAATAAATGTTCTCAGAACTCCCTGGAAATTTAGTATGATTTTTTTAGAATATTTAAGAATTTCTAGTACTAAGAACATATCAGGGGGCTGCACCAGTGGGCCACAAGCCTGCAGGGCGCGGCCACCCCCCTTGGGCGCGCCCCTGGCTTGTGGGTCCCACGTGGGGCCCCTTCACTTTTTCCAGTACCCATCCACTCCTTCCTCGAGAAAAAATCCCACCATTACTCAAACCCGTGTTTTAGCTAATCTTGCTGCCATTTTCGATCTCCTTGCTCAAAGCTTCATTTGCAAAACTATTTTAGGGAATTGTTCATCGGTATGTGACTCCTCCAATGGTCCAATTAGTTTTTGTTCTAGTGCTTTATATATTGCAAAATCTTGTTGCTGTGGTGACCTTCTCTTGAGCTTGAATGTCAAATTTTTAGGGTCCCAAGTAGTTTTGATGCATGATATAGCTTCTAGGAACTTGTGGGAGTAGTTGCTGTAAGCTTTGATTGAGTTATGTTCATCTTTATTTGGAGTCACTAAAAAATTCAGATTATTTTTAAGAAAAAGAAAAATGTTAAGGAAAATATACCAAGGTGGTTCCTCAAGCAAGAAGACCCCGAGACTAGTGATATGCTAGCCCGACCTTGAACACCCAAGGGAAGCTCAAGTGCAGCCTTGTGAATGGCCATCGGAATTATTCATGGTCCAGGCTGGATTCAAGGAAGAATTTTACGTGTATATACGAAATGCTGGCCTTGAAGATTTATTTCAAACCAATGCAAGCAATATTATCAACTCACTGATTCCTTCGTGCGGAGGTTTGAATTTTCATCCAGGCGTAATACACATTCCGTACTATTTAATCTTTATGACGAATCCTATACTATGGACCTAGAGGATTTTAACCATGCATGCAAAATTCCACAATGGGGTAGCTTTAGTGATCCTCACAAAGCTGAATATAATTATTTTCTTGCTAGCATCACTAGGGGAGAAACTAGAAATATTACACAGGCTACCGTGGGGAGCATTCATTTTCCTCCCATACATTATCTTGCTCTCTTCATAGGTAGATGTATTAGTGGTAAGTGATACGTCTCAAACGTATCTATAATTTTTGATGGTTTCATGCTGTTATCTTGTCTTCTTTGGATGTTTTATGTACCTTTTATATCTTTTTTGGGACTAACTTATTGATTCAGTGCCAAGTGCCAGTTCCTGTTTTTTCTGTGTTTTTGACTCTTTTCAGACCTGATTTTGGAACGGAGTCCAAACGGAATAAAAACCCCGAAATGATTTTTTCCCGAACGGAAGAAGATCAGGGGGGCTCTGGGCCAAGCCAGGTGGGCTCCTGGGAGCCCAAAAGCTCCCACTCCGCCACCAGGGGGAGGCGGCGGTGTCAGGGCTTGTGGCCTCCCTGGCCGCCCCTGACCTAGATCCTTGGCCTATATATTCCCAAATATTCAGCAAAAAATCAGGGGAGCCTCGAAAATACTTTTCCGCCGCCACAAGCTTCCGTTTCCGCGAGATCTCATCTGGAGACCCTTCCCGGCGCCCTCCCGGAGGGGACTTTGGAGTTGGAGGGCTTCTTCATCATCATCATCGCCCCTCCAATGACTCGTGAGTAGTGCACTTCAGACCTACGGGTCCGTAGTGAGTAGCTAGATGGCTTCTTCTCTCTCTTGGATCTTCAATAGAAAGTTCTCCATGATCTTCATGGAGATCTATCCGATGTAATCTTCTTTGGCGGTGTGTTTGTCGAGATCCGATGAATTGTGGATTTGTGATCAGATTATCTATGATATATATTTGAGTCTTTGCTGATTTCTTATATGCATGATTTGATATCCTTGTAAGTCTCTCCGAGTCTTGGGTTTTGTTTGGCCAACTAGATCTATGATTCTTGCAATGGGAGAAGTGCTTGGCTTTGGGTTCTACCATGTGGTGACCTTTCCCAGTGACCGTAGGGGCAACAAGGCACACATCAAGTAGTTGCCATCAAGGGTAAAAAGATGGGGTTTTTATCATTGGTTTGAGATTATCCCTCTACATCATGTCATCTTGCTTAAGGCGTTACTCTGTTCTTATGGACTTAATACACTAGATGCATGCTGGATAGCGGTCGACGTGTGGAGTAATAGTAGTAGATGCAGAAAGTATCGGTCTACTTGTTTTGGACATGATGCCTATAGATATAATCATTGCATAGGTATCGTCACGACTTTGCGCGGTTCTATCAATTGCTCGACAGTAATTTGTTCACCCACCGTCTACTTGCTTTCATGATAGAAGCCACTAGTAAATACTATGCCCCCCAAGTCTATTCACATCATCATTTACACCTCCGCTTTTACTTTGCTTTGTTACTTTGCTTCTTTTAGTTCTCACTTGGCGAACAATCTATAAGGGATTGACAACCCCTTCATAGAGTTGGGAGCAAGCTTTTGTGTTTGTGCAGGCTCTTGTGATACTCCTCCACTGGATTCTCAAACTGAGGGAAATACTTACCACCGCTGTGCTACATCACCCTTTCCGCTTCGAGGGAACACCAACGCAAGGCTCCAAGGCCACGGGGGAAATCCTTTGCATACTTGCCTAGGAAGTCCCTTAAAGGCGTAGCCGCAGCTGAAGGATTCCACGTGCTCTCGACACGACTATTTTTGGCGCCGTTGAAAGGGGAAGCACAGCTGACATCAGAAGCATTTCTGGCGCCGTTGTCGGGGAGGAGAAATCAAGATCTATCCAAGTAGGTCTCACAAACTCTTCTCTTGCATTTACTTTTGTTGCCAGTTTCCTCTCGTTTTCCTCTCCCCCACTTCACATTTGCCGTTTTCATTTGCCTTTCTCCTTCGCCGTTTTCTTTTGCCTTTTTGCTGTTTTCTTTTGCCCATTTCACTCTCTCTTCCTGTTTGTTTGTGTGTGAGATAGTCCATCAATGGCTAGACCCACCACTCCAAACGACACCCCTGAAAATGAAGTTCTCAATTTCAGGCAGAATGAGTAGAAAATTTGAAGGACGCTTGGTACAGGATTTGCAATGCTCAAAGTAGATCTACTCGTAAGCAATCCACTACCGTCCTCCTTCGTAGTTTCTATGTTGGAATTTATCCTTGGAATAGGTATATCCTTGATACCATTGTAGGCGGGAACTTTTTGGGGAGCCATACTGTTGACTCCTATAGAGCTATCATGAATTTGGTAGGCTCACCCCCGCTCATGGTTAATGGAACTATCTTGACCTTGGAACACGTGATGCAAAGGCTTGACGCTATTGAAAACAAAATTGCCACAGTTGAACTTATTGAGGGTTAGGATAGAAAGATCCACAATCAAATTACTCAGTACGAATCCAAAGTGGGAAACTTTTTGAAAAATTTAAAGGAGAAGGAACTTATAGTTAATGATTCTTCTAGAATTGGCAAATTAGAAGATGTCATAAGCAACTTGGGTTCCGCTTTTGTCGTTGTGCAAAATACTCCAAATCTTACTCTCAAAAAACCGTCAAGCCTGTTTTTGTTCCTAAAGCTACTGGTGAGTCATCTAATAAAGATGAAAATCTTAAGATGATAAATGATCACACTACTTATGGATTGAGCACCAAAGATGACTATACGTGATTCCATCACTTTTTGCCTGGCTAAGGGCGTTAAACAAAAGCGCTTGTTGGGAGGCAACCCAACAAATCTATCCTTTTTCTTTCTGTTTTGTGTTTTTCACAATTTCATAATTCTGTTATGATTGTGTTTTTTGTGTTTCTTTTAGCGTTTGTGCCAAGCAAAACCATTATGATTAGTCTTGGGGATGATTGTTTGGTCATGCTGGAAAAGACAGAAACTTTCTCCTCAAGAAAAAAATGTTCATTTTGTTTTTCTGTAAGAGCTTTTGAGTTTATTCTTTTTTCTTCTGATTGCTATGAAAATTCTTCAAACTGTCGTAATGTTTCAGAATTTTTGAAGTACCAGAGGTATACGAAATATACAGATTGCTACAGACTGGTCTGCTGTTAACAGATTCTGTTTTTGTTTTGTTGGTTGCTTATTTTGATGAAACTATGGATAGTATCGGGGGTATTAGCCATGGAAGATTGAAAGTACAGTAACCCAACATCAACACAAGTAGAATTTAAGGTTGCTACAATACCTAAGGAAGTGGTGGTTTGCTTTCTTGTACTAATGTTATCACGAGTTTCTGTTTAAGTTTCGTGTTGTGAAGTTTTCAAGTTTTGGGTGAAGTTCTTATTGACAAAGAGATAAAGAGTGGCAAGAGCTCAAGCTTGTGGATGCCCAAGGCACACCAAGAGATTCAAGGATGCCGTAAAAGCCTAAGCTTGGGGATGCCCCGGGAGGGCATCCCCTCCCTCGTCTTCAATCCATCGGTAACGTTACTTGGGGCTATATTTTTATTCACCACATGTTATGTGTTTTTTCTTGGAGCATCTTGTATCGTAGGAGTCTTTTATTTTTGTTGTGTCACAATCATCCTTGCTGCACACCTAGAGAGAGAGACATGCACACACCGTGATTTTGTCGAGCTTCACTTATATCTTTTGGTAGACAATTCAGCTCACATGTGCTTCACTTATATCTTTTGAGCTAGATACTTTTGCTCTATGTGCTTCACTTATATCTTTTAGAGAACAGCGGTGCGTGGCTTGGTAGTTGATCTATGCTTTGAAAGTAGTCTCAAAAGGGGTAGTTATCCAAAGGGATACGAAAAGTTCCACCTTCATGTGCATTGAATAGTTAGAGAAGTTTGATTAATCTCAATTAGTTTTGAGTTGTGCTTATGGTAATATTGAAGTCATGCTAGTAAGGTGTTGTGGATCTATAAATACTTGTGTTGAAGTTAGTGATTCCCGTAGCATGCACGTATGGTGAGCCGCTATGTGATGAAATCTGAGCATGATTAGCATGTTGATTGTCATCCTTTGCGTGGCGGTCGGGATCGCGCGATGGTTTATACCTACCAATCCTTCCCCTAGGAGTATGCGTTGAATGCTTTGTTTCGATTACTAATAAAAATTTTGCAACAAGTATATGAGTTCTTCATGACTAATGTTGACTCCATGGTTTAGATGTACTTTCACCTTCCACCATCACTATCTTCTTAGTGTCGTGCAACTTTCGCTCGTGCACAAAACCCACCATTAGCCTCCCTCAAAGCAGCCACCATACCTACCTACTATGGCTTTTTGAAAGTCATTCCAAGATATATTGCCATGCAACTACCACCATGACATGTGCCACCATGTCTACATTTCCATTGCATGATCGTAAGATAGCTAGCATGATGTTTCCATTGATGTCTATGCCATGCTAGATCATTGCCACGGTACGCTACCGAAGGCATTCCATATAGAGTCATCGTTACTCTAAGTTTTGAGTTAAAAGTGTGATGATCATCATTAATGGAGGATTGTCCCATGTGAGGAAATAAAAGAGGCCAAATAAGCCCACAAAAAAAAAGGAGGCCAAAGAGCCCACCAAATAAAAAAACAAGAGAAAAAGAGAGAAGGGACAATGCTACCACTTTTTCCACACTTGTGCATATTAAGCACCATGATCTTCATGATTGAGAGTCTCTCATTTTGTCACCACCATATAGCTAGTGGGAAATCTTCATTATATAACTTGGCTTGTATATTCCAATGATAGGCTTCCTCAAAATTGCCTTAGGTCTTCGTGAGTAAGCAAGTTGGATGCACACCCACTAGTTCTCTTTAAGAGCTTTCACATACTCGTAGCTCTAGTGCATCATTTGTATGGCAATCCCTACTCATTCACATTGATATCTATTGATGAGCATCTCCACAGCTCATTGATATGCCTAGTTAATGTGACTATCTTCTCCTGTTTTGTCTTGCAACCTGCTCCACATTCCACACCATCTATAGTGCTATAACCATGGCTCACGCTCATGTATTGCGTGAGAGTTGAAAAGGTTTGATAAAGTAAAGGTGTGAAACAATTACTTGGCCAATACCGGGGTTGTGCATGATTTAAATTCGTTGTGCAATGATGATAGAGCATAACCAGACCATATGCTTTTGTAGGGATAACTTTCTTTTGGCCTTGTTATTTTGGAAGTTCATGATTACCTTGCTAGTTTGCTTGAATTATTATTGTTTCCACGTCAATAGAAAACTATTGTTTTGAATCTAATGGATCTGAACATTCACGTCACATAAGAGGAATTACAAAGGACATCTATGCTAGGTAGCATGAAAGCATCAACAATTCATTCTTTATCACTTCCCTACTCGAGGACGAGCAGGAGTTAAGCTTGGGGATGCTTGATACGTCTCAAACGTATCTATAATTTTTGATGGTTTCTTGCTGTTATCATGTCTTCTTTGGATGTTTTATGTACCTTTTATATCTTTTTTGGGACTAACTTATTAATTCAGTGCCAGTTTCTGTTTTTTCTATGTTTTTGACTCTTTTCAGATCTGATTTTGGAACGGAGTCCAAACGAAATAAAAACCCCGAAATGATTTTTTCCCGAACGGAAGAAGATCAGGGGGCCTGTGGGCCAAGCCAGGTGGGCTCCAGGGAGCCCACAAGCTCCCACTCTGCCACTAGGGGGGAGGCGGCGGTGTCAGGGCTTGTGGCCTCCCTGGCCGCCCCTGACCTAGATCCTTGGCCTATATATTCCCAAATATTCAGCAAAAAATCACGGGAGCCTCGAAAATACTTTTCCGCCGCCGCAAGCTTCCGTTTCTGCGAGATCTCATCTGGAGACCCTTCCCAGCGCCCTGCTGGAGGGGACTTTGGAGTTGGAGGGCGTCTTCATCGTCATCATCGCCCCTCCAATGACTCGTGAGTAGTTCACTTCAGACCTACGGGTCCATAGTTAGTAGCTACATGGCTTCTTCTCTCTCTTGGATCTTCAATACAAATTTCTCCATGATCTTCATGGAGATCTATCCGATGTAATCTTCTTTGGCGGTTTGTTTGTCGAGATCCGATGAATTGTGGATTTGTGATAAGATTATCTATGATATATATTTGAGTCTTTGCTGATTTCTTATATGCATGATTTGATATCCTTGTAAGTCTATCCGAGTCTTGGGTTTTGTTTGGCCAACTAGATCTATGATTCTTGCAATGGGAGAAGTGCTTGGTTTTGGGTTCTACCATGTGGTGACCTTTCCCAGTGACAGTAGGGGCAGCAAGGCACACATCAAGTAGTTGCCATCAAGGGTAAAAAGATGGGGTTTTTATCACTGGTTTGAGATTATCCCTCTACATCATGTCATGTTGCTTAAGGCGTTACTCTGATCTTATGGACTTAATACACTAGATGCATGCTAGATAGCTGTCGATGTGTGGAGTAATAGTAGTAGATGCAGAAAGTATCGGTCTACTTGTTTTGGACGTGATGCCTATAGATATAATCATTGCATAGATATCGTCATGACTTTGCATGGTTCTATCAATTGCTCGACAGTAATTTGTTCACCCATCGTCTACTTGTTTTCATGAGAGAAGCCACTAGTAAACACTACGGCCCCCGGGTCTATTCACATCCATCGTTTACACCTCCGCTTTTACTTTGCTTTGTTACTTTGTTGCTTTTAGTTCTCACTTGGCGAACAATCTATAAGGTATTGACAACCCCTTCATAGCGTTGGGAGCAAGCTTTTGTGTTTGTGCAGGATCTTGTGATACTCCTCCACTGGATTGATACCTTGGTTCTCAAACTGAGGGAAATACTTACCACCGCTGTGCTACATCACCCTTTCCGCTTCGAGGGAACACCAACGCAAGGCTCCAAGGCCACGGGGGAAATCCTTTGCATACTTTCCTAGGAAGTCCCTTAAAGGCGTAGCCGCAGCTGAAGGATTCCTGGTGCCGTCGACACGACTATTTTTGGCGCCGTTGCAAGGGGAAGCACAGCTGACATCAGTAAGAATGAGCACAACCACCTTTACCTGGCCTTAGTATTCTTAAGAGTGCGGTCATGGGTGATAGACGATATAACTTAGGACCATTATTGCTAGGAGTCTACACGAAAATGTTAAGTTCGGAGATTTCTTTGGTGGAATTTATGCCACCCGTGTAGCCAATTATCTTAGGATACCTATAAAGGAGAATGATATTGAGCTACCACCTTCTTTTCTTGATTATGAGTCTATGGTGTGTTACCAGTTCCTCAAGAGAAATGAACAACATCTACAATATCGACTAATCTTTTAGAGACAACATGTTGTCCATATTACCCTTACTGCTCCTGCCTTCTTTAACTTTCAGGCAAAACAGAGGTACTTCATAACCAGAGAGGAGGTAGACGAGTACGAGAGAGAGGCGACAGCCGTTCTCCTCCACGGAAAAGCCATTCACGCGGCAGCTGCCGCAGCCGTGTACAACCCCAACTATGAGTTTGGATATTATCCGGGCCAGCCATGGCCTTAGACCAACTTAGGCCAAAAGCCTAAGCTTGGGGGGAGTACGTATTTCTCACCGACATTACATTCGTGTTCACACACTCATTCTAGTTGTCGGTGTTCATACTTTTTGATTGTACTATCCATGGTAGTTTGTTTCTTATTTTTATTTTCTTCTTGTGTGTTTCATTAATCTTGAGAAAATCCAAAAAAATAGTATTAGCTTTACCTTCTAGTGGTTAGTTGTAGCGTTAAAAGAAAACCCTAAAAGATTTTTCGTTCTTCTTTTGCTTGTTGCGGGTTTTCCCGTGTAAATATGTTCCCTTTCTTCTTTGGGTCAAAAGGAGAAGACCACAATAGCTTGCTGAGTGGCTCTCGTATCTATTGTCATTTATCTATCAGAGAGTCCATACTTCCTTGTCTTCTCCTTTGAGTTATTGCTTGTAGATTCTAGCTTAGTCCAATGCACGTGCACTCTGATTATTATTTTTCCCACCGTTCGGGCGTGCAAGTGAAGGGCAATAATGATGATATATGATGAAGTGACTGAGATGGAGAAAATATGGTATGGACTCAACCTATCTTGTTTTTGTAAATATGATTAGCTCATCATTCTGAATTCAGCTCGTTATGGATTGAACATGTTTGCAATGACAATTAGAGATTAGTTTCTTATGCCATGCTTAATTAGCTAGGAGTGAATAATGGTTTGTCTTGAGTACCAACATATATATTAAAACGGTTGTGATGTAGTATGATAGAATGGTATCCTCCTCCGAATGATTCGAGTGGTTTGACTTGGCACATGTTCACGCATGTAGTTGAAACAAAATCAACATAGCCTCTACGATGTTTATGTTCATAGTGATTTATATCCTACTCATGCTTGTATTCAATGTTGGTTAATCTCAAAGCATGTTTATGACTGTTGTCGCTCTCTAGTGGTCGCTTACCAATCTTTTGCTAGCCTTCACTTGTACTAAGCGGGAATACTGCTTGTGCATCCATCCTGATAAACCCAAAGTTATTCCATATGAGTCCACCATACCTACCTATATGTGGTATTCACTTGTCGTCCTAAGTAAATTTGCATGTGCCATACTCTAAACCTTCAAATAAATATTATGTTTTGTATGCCCGAATCGCTCATGTAGTGACTAGGGGATATCAGTATCTTCCATGCTAGGTGGGTTATTCTCAAGATAGGTGTTGATTCATTATCATTCACTAGAAAGTGAATGGTAATTGGGATGCCCAGTTCCATGCTCAAAAGTCAAATGAAATTTAATGAAACAAAACTCCCCCAGGATTGTTGTTTGTATGGACGGTACCCATGGATGCGGCCCGTCGTGGAATGTGATTGATTGGTGGAGGGGGAGTAAAAACTTTACTATTATGTTTGAGAACCTCCTATAATGTATTTAGCATGGAAGATATTGAGAACTCTTAGTTATTACATTGACAATGAAAGCATAGCACCCAATTTTTTTGATTCATTCCTATTTTAAAAGCTCGAGCTCTGGCACCTCTGCAAAAAAATGCTTCCCTCTACGAAGGACCTATCTATTTTACTTTGTTGTTGAGTCATCCTGTTCTTATAAAAGGCACCAGTTAGAGAGCACCCCGTCATCTATATGCTTTGCTATTAATTGATGTTGAGTATGAGTATGACTCGATCTCTTTTGCCATGAATTACAATGTCTAGTCAGTCCTTGTTCTTTGCAGGTGCTCTGCATTTATGTTTTGCGGTCTCAGAAAGGGCTAGCGAGATATCAGTTTATCATATTGTATTATGATTGTTTTGATCAAATTGTTGTCACCCGAGACTTATTATTATTGCTCGCTAGTTGATTATGCCATTGATATAAGTAAACATGAGACCTAAGTATTATTGTGAATGTGGTTAGTCTATAATCTGAGCTGAAAATCTGAACATAAGTTAGATATATTTACGACAACAAGATCAAACAGATTTTGTAAAAGTTTTTCTTTATCACTTTCAGTTTATCATCTGAATTGCTTGGGGACAAGCAAAGGTTTCAGATTTGGGGAGTTGATACGTATCCAACGTATCTACTTTTCCAACCTCTTTTGCCCTTGTTTTGGACTCTAATTTGCATGATTTGAATGGAACTAACCCGGACTCACGTTGTTTTCAACAGAATTGTCTTGGTGTAATTTTCGTGCAGAAATAGAAGTTCTCGGATTGACCTCGAAATTTACGGAGAATATTTTTGGATTTTATAAAAAATACCGGCGAGAGAATCTACCGGTGAGGGACCACCCCCAGGCCACAAGCCTGCAGGGCGCCCCCCTAGGCCGTGTCCCCTGGCATGTGGGGTTGCTGAAGCTCAACCGACCTCATTTCCACTCCTATATATTCCCACCTGCGGAGAAAAAATCTGAGAGAAGAGTTCATCACGTTTTATGATACGGAGCCGCTGCCACCTCCTGTTCTTCCTCGGGAGGGAAGATCTGGAGCCTAATTTGGACTCCGGAGAGGGGAAATCGACTCCCTCGTCATCACCAACCATCCTTCATCACCAATTTCATGATGATCTCCATCATTCGTGAGTAATTCCATCATAGGCTTACTGGACAGGTGATGGGTTGGATGAGATCTATCATGTAATCGAGTTAGTTTTGTTAGGGTTTGATTCCTAGTATCCACTATGTTGTGAGATTGATGTTGCTATGACTTTGCTATGCTTAATGCTTGTCACTAGGTCCCGAGTGCCATGATTTCAGATCTGAACCTATTATGTTTTCATGAATATATATGTGTTCTTGATCCTATCTTGCAAGTTATAGACACCTATTACGAGTTATGATCCGCATCCCCCAGGGTGACAATAACCGGAATTCTTTCCGATGATTACCGTAGTTTTAGGAGTTCATGTATTCACTAAGTGCTAATGCTTTGGTCTGGTTCTCTATTAAAATGAGGCCTTAATATCCCTTAGTTTCCATTTGGACCCCACTGTCACGGGAGGGTAGGACAAAATATGTCATACAATTTCTTTTCCATAAGCATGTATCACTATATACAGAGTACATGCCTATATTACATAGATGAATTGGAGCTAGTTCTGTGTAACCCTATGTTATGACTGTTGCATGATGAATGCCATCCGACATAATTATCCATCAGTGATCCATTGCCTACGAGCTTTCCAGATGTTGGTCTTTGCTAAGTTACTTTTCCATTGCTACCGTTACAATCACTACAAAACTGCTACTATCAAGTTTACCACCGTTACCGTTACTTCCATACTACTTTGCTACTAAATAGTTGTTGCAGATATTAAGTCTTTCAGGTGTGGTTGAATTGAAAACTCAGCTACTAATACTCGAGAATATTCTTTGGCTCCCCTTGTGTCGAATCAATAAATTTGGGTTGAATACTATACCCTCGAAAACTGTTGCGATCCCTATACTTGTGGGTTATCATCTACTCATGTCCTTTTTGAATTCCTTAAGTTAACTGAACATTAAATTTTTGTTCGGAAATCTCCATGGATATAGGAGATCTGAACTTGACTCCTCCACAAGAGGAGGATAGAGTACCTGGAAATCAAAATGAGGATCGATTCATCGCCATGGATATGGCAGATGTGAACTTGGCTCCTCCACAAGATCATCAAGAGGAGGATGCAACACGTAAATACTCCAACAATATGACAGTGTTAATTGAACTTTTAGTCAGTGTTAGGTAGTTTATGACTAATCTCTTGCTCCTTTTCATCGGGAGAGGGGATGTTCCTGGATCTCAATTTCAGTCGTCCAAGAGATCATGAAGAAGCAATTCATGAGGATGGAGCTTCCATGAGGAGGAAGCAATTGCTCAAGTGGAAGCAATAAGAAGAAGTGCGGTAAACCTGAAAAATGAGAAAATATTTGGTGCTTATTTTGCATTGAGAGTAATCTAGAGGAGATATGGACATATTTTCCTAGATGAGAAGATGTTCGTTGCAACACTGCTGATAAAACCGTACGAACGGTAGGAAGAATATGGCGAGATGCAAATCAACAAACTACGGGAGGCCTAGAAGTGGATGTCTCAAATAAGAAGAAGGGTGGAAGAGGAAGAAAGAGGAAAGATCTGGATCTGTCGAGGACATCGACAATCCCACTAAACAAATCAAGGATGATTCAATCTCTCGCAAGATCTCTTAGTGTTCCACGCTCAACCGTGCACATGAGATTTCATATGGATGAGATGAAATGCGTTTTTAACACTTTTAAGCCTACCCTCAAGTCAGAGAATAAGATAGGGAGACTAACATTATGCATATCCATCCTCTATGAGCTTTGGATCTCATCTCCCGGACCACTCTTGAAGCCGATGAGAGATATGGTCATATAGATGAAAAGTGGTACGATATGACAAGGGTGAAGAACACGTATTACCTACTACCAAGGAACCTCCACCCGAGCACACTCTGTCGAATAATAACAACATTGGAAAGGTCATGTTCCTCATTGAGGTGGCTAAGCCAAGATACAACGATGATGGGTAGGTGACATTTAATGGAAAGATCAGTACTTGGGTCTTTGTCGAAGAGACCGAAGCAGTTAGAACAAGTCAAAACATAGCAAGGGGAACAAAAGAGATGAAACCGTGAGAGTGAAAAGGAATGTGTGCAGAGATTATCTCATCAGTAAAGTCATCCCTACAATTCAGGACAAATGGCCCGATGTAGACGAGGGAGCAACCATATTTATTCAGTAGGATAACGCTAAACCCCATTTACTTCCTAATGCTTGTGTGTTTCATGAAGTTGTGGACATAACCGATCTTGACATTCAATTGGTGAAGCAACCACCAAACAACCCCGAATTTAATGTTTTAAACCTCTGCTTTCATATCTTTCTTCGGTCTTGAGTGAATGCAGATCACCTAGAAACATCCAAGAATTGGTACAAGGTGTGGAAGAAGAGTTTGAGAATTATGAGGTCGACAAGTTGTTTAGAAGTTTTGTGACACTACAAGAAGTTATGGTTGAGGTGATGAAAAGAAAAGAAGGAAATAACTATAAGCTCCCGCACCTGCACAAGGATCAACGTCAGAATGAGGGAAGGCCAATAATCTTTTTATCTGGCGATGCATAACTAGTTGGTGAGACCATGGCCTTAATTGAAGAAGGGAAAAAGAGGGGATCTTTGTTGGAAATATGCCCTAGAGGCAATAATAAAATAGTTATTATTATATTTATTGTTTCAAGATAATCTTTATTATCCATGCTTGAATGGTATTGAATGGAAACGCAAATACATGTGTGGATATATAGACAAAGCAATGTCCCTAGTGAGCCTCTAGTTGACTAGCTCGTTGATCAAAGTGTTGTCACTTGATAACGTGATCACATCATTAGGAGAATGATACGATGGAAAAGACCCAAACTATAGACGTAACATGTGATCGTGTTATTTTATTGATATTGTTTTCTGCATGTCAAGTATACATTCCTATGACCATGCGATCATGTAACTCATTGACACCGAAGGAATGTCTTGTGTTTATCAAACGTCGCAACGTAACTGGGTGACTATAAAGGTGCTCTATAGGTATCTCTGAAGGTGTCAGTTAGCATGGATTAAGACTGGGATTTGTCACTCTATATGACGGAGAGGTATCCCGGGACCCACTCGTTAATACAACATCACAAACAAGCCTTGCAAGCAATGTGACTAAAGAGTCAGCCACGGGATCTTGTATTATGGAACGAGTAAAGAGACTTGCCGGTAATGAGATTGAAATAAGTATGGAGATACCGACGATCGAATCTCACGCAAGTAACATACCGAAGGACAAAGGGAATGTTATACGGGATTAAGTGAATCCTTGACATAGAGGTTCAACCGATAAGATCTTCGTAGAATATGTAGGATCCAATATGGGCATCCATGTCCCGCTATTGGATATTGACTGGAGAGTGTCTCGGTCATGTCTACATTGTTCTCTAACCCGCAGGGACTGCACACTTAAGGTTTTGTGATGTTTCGATATAGTTGAATTATTGATGTTGGTAACCGAAGGTTGTTCAGAGTCCCGTATGAGATCCCGGACGTCATGAGGGTTTCCGGAATGGTCCGAAGATGAAGATTGTTATATAGGAAGTATCCGTTTGGCTTCCGGAAGGTTTTCGGGCATTATCAGTAAAGTACAGGGAGTGACGAATGGGTTTTGGAGTTCCACCTAGAGGGGCCACCCACCCGGGAGAGAACCAAAGAGGCCCAAGGGTTTTGCACCAGCCCCTAGTAGCCT
Organism: Hordeum vulgare subsp. vulgare; assembly: GCF_904849725.1. Lineage (NCBI taxonomy): Eukaryota > Viridiplantae > Streptophyta > Magnoliopsida > Poales > Poaceae > Hordeum > Hordeum vulgare. The sequence continues at coordinate 594,338,477 of NC_058519.1, read as the reverse complement.
AAGAAGGGCCAATTCGGCCGAAGTAGGAGAAAGGAAAAGAGAGGTGAGGCAAACCAAATTGGGGAAGGAGGACTCCACCTTCCAAGTTGTGTTGGAGGAGGACTCCTCCTCCTCTCTTGCGCCAACCGAAACCCTAGGGATTTTCCCCTAGGGTGCCACCCCTCCCTCCCACCTATATATAGTGGAGGTGAGATAGGCTTTTGGCACTCAAGCCATAGTGCAACCCTCTCTCCCTCCACCACTTCGTGACATCCCATAGCTAGTTCGGCAAGGTACGACGAAGCCCTGCCGGAGTAGCTCCACCACCATCGCCGCCACACCGTTGTGCTGCCGGAGAATTCAGCCACCTCTTCGTCTCTCTTGATGGATGAAGAAGGTGGAGATCGTCATCGAGCTGCACATGTGCTGAACGCGGAGGTGTCGTTCGTTCGGCGCTAGATCGGGACGGATTCGTGGGACGACTTGCGATTTGGATCGCGGAGACGTTGGACTACATCAACCGCGTTTCTTAACGCTTCCCTCTTAGTGAGCTACAAGGGTATGTGGATAAGATCTCCGCTCTCGTAGATGATCATCACCATTGATAGGTCAAGAAGGGTGTGCGTAGATTTTTTTTTATTTCCCATGCAACGTTCCCCAACAATCTTTATGTGTATGCCAATAGAGGGTATGTGTATGTGTGTCAATCGAGGGGATGTTTATGTATCTCACAATAGATGGGATGTTTATGTGTCTCGCAATAGATGGGATGTTTATGTGTATGTGTATATGTGTGTCAACTCGAGTATGTGTATGTGTATGTGGACGTCTTGTGAAAGCAAAGGAAGGTAAAGGAATTGGATTAATTTAAATTTATTGGAATTTACTTTAATTTGTTGGATTTATTTGCTTGTTTAATTTGTAATAGTTGGACTAATCCACCACACTACTAATGGTCACTATGCTAAGTGGTCAGATTCATCCCAACCTGTGCTAACCAGAATCTATCCACACTGTTTAAAATTTTAAAAATTCAGATTTCTACTCCAAATTTCTATCACACCATTTAAACAAAATCTAATCCTACTACATTGAATATTTTGATATTTTTGTCATCACAATGGTCATCAAATGATTTACTCCTATACCTGCACGGCACTCAGATTTTTCTTGTAATGATTTACTCCTACTTCAGCAAGAGTACTCCTTGTAAATCACATTACTCTAGAGAAAATAACAATACTCCTTGCTTGTAATTTTGTTGGTAACTGCTTCAAATGAAATAATCCTACTATAGTCAACTATATGAGCAAATAACAGTAACTACTCCTACTCTAGTCAGCTAGGAGTACAAATAACAATAGTCTAGAGCAAAAACTACATGTTTACCCTCTTTTCTGAATAAATTACTCCTACAACTGTAGAATACTCCTTACAAATAACAACACTCAACAGCAAATCACAGTATTACTCACACACAAATGGTTTCTACCAACACAATATTCCTTGCAAGGAGAATTTAGTCAGTAAAGTAACTAAAGTTTCAAACTCATAAGTAACATCAGTACAGTAATTGAATTTTTACTTATGCTAATGGATTACAATGCTAATTGAACCTCCTTACATCACTCTTAACATGCCGCGGGCACGACAAGCATGATGCAGGTACAAACACATGATTCTGCGTGAGGAAGGACGGGAATGGATCGTCACCTATGACGGCCGCTTGGAGCAACAGAGGGATATGGACGTGGGCTTGGCCTCCTACTTCATTTTTAGGTCGCTTCAGCTAGCACAGAGGTCAGGTCAGCTCACCATCTTGCTGCTGCCTGTCCAGCAAATCATTTTGCTACCTCAGACTCTCAAATAATCTGCTCAGACTCTCATTCATGCTCAGACATATCGAGGGAATGTTGCATTTCCAGCCACCATCTTTCTGCTGCGCTGCGTGAGGGCTCCAGTTGCTGTGTGAGGACCACGACAATGATGAGCGTGTGTGCTGGCGCATCCACCATCTTGTGTTGGTCGTCTTCCAGATCCGGCGCGTCTGGATCGAAAGTGGAGGGGAGGGAAGGTGATGTGGTGATGCGAGGGAGCGACGAGGGGCGGCAAGGCGAGGGGGCAGTGAGGCGAGGGGGTGGCGAGGGGCGGGGAGACGAGGGGGTGGCGAGGCGAGGATGCCGGGGAGGGGAGGCAGAGAGAGTGGGTGCGGTTGCGGGTGAGTGGAGTGCGGGTTCAATACGAAAGTCGTCGAGGTTTTTTTTGCAAAATGTCTATTGTGATAGATATTTCGGGATGGAGGGAGTACTTCTAATAGCGTTGATGTTATCCATTGTTTCTATCCTTATTGAAGGTTTGATCTATATATTGCCATCGACTACCAAAAAGGGGGAGATTGAAAGCACAACTTCTACCTAGGTGGTTTTGGTAATTAATAACAACATGTAGTTCATTGGACTAATATTTCCACCAAGTATATTTCACGAAGAGTTCAATGAATGGATTGGCAAAGCGTTGTGAGGTGATCTCCTAGATGCAAGTAACGTATATTGGCAACAAGCTTCAAGACTCTCCATTTTGATTATATGTGAGAAATCACAATTGAGTCCATAAGAAAGCCAATACTATTAAAAGGCGAGGAGGTATCTACGATGATCTGGTTTCTCAAGTGCTTAGAGTTAGCCACCAAAAACCCTCATGAAATTCTCCCACAAATATTCTATCCAAAGCCTAACACTCAAATTCGGTGCCACAAACATTTCCAAAATCGGACCTACCGACTTTTACCCTAGACAGAATCCAGAGAGAACACAACCATCTCGGTGCCACACCAAGTTTCAATTTCGGTGCAACCGAAAACAGTGACCAAATCCTTGGTTACCATTTGTTGAAATCAGAACTTCCTATTTTTGCAAATTGGTGCCACCGAGTTTGGGTAACTACCTAGGTCACCCAAATCAGACTCACCGAGATCTATATATCGGTCTCACCGAAACACCAAAACTTTCGACATTTTACACTAGTCGATGCAACTCAGCTTTCACTTTGGTTTCACTGAGTTAGGCAACAATGTTGTAATGGTTATATTTTTGAATATTCCTATATATACCCCTCCACCTACCTCTCATTCAAAGAGGAAGCACTCAGAACAAACCAACACTTGACTCATCTATTTTCTAACAAAGAATCACCTACTCATGTGTTGAGATCAAGATATTCCACTCCAACCATATAGATCTTGAATTCGAGCCTCCCCAAGTTGCTTTACACCCAATCAATCTCTTCTAACCAAGAAAAATATGTAATTGAGTGATTGAGTGTTGAGGAAACTATCTGTTGAAGCAAAAGAGCGAGGAGTTCATCATACTTACCACGTCTATTACCTTATGGATTGTGGTGTATCCTAGATTGGTTAGGCGTCGCTTGGTAGTCTCCAACTTTGAGTGGAGTTGAACCAAGAAGTTTGTAAGGGCAAGGAGATTGCCTACTTAATGAAGATCTACCCGACTGAGGCTAGTCTTTCATGGACGTAAGCCTTGGTGGAATAAACAAGGTTGCTTCTCCGTGGACTCTTCGTGGGTGGACCCTCTGTGGACTCTTGCAGTCGTTACGCTCCGTGGGTTGAAGTCTCCATCACGTGGACGTACGATAGCACCACCTACCGTAATCATGCCAAAAATTTCCTTGTGATCTTTGCGTTTGATCTTCCTATCCCTACTTTTCTACTTACATCTGCATGTCTTTACTTTCCACTCCTATATTCTTAGACTTACTTGAATGTGTAGGATGTGCTTGACTTGGTATATTTGTTAAAACTTGCCAACTATTAAAACTGGGAAAAGGCTAAGTTTTTATTTGGTCAAGTATTCTAATCACCCCCTATAAACATACTTTGGATCCTACACTAGGAGGGCGCGCCGCCCTAGGCGTCTCGTCAGGGCTGTGAGGTCGACGAGCGTTGGCGTTGGGCCAACCCAGGGGAATGTCGTCTCCCAAGAGGAGGTGATGTCATCATATGGTGGTTGTACCACCATTGGTTGGGTTGCGCCACTATGGGCATGGCGCTGCTCCTCGTACATTTCCAATATGCATCAACTTTTTATTCTTCATGCAATACATGAGCGTGAACCATTAGACATAGAATCAAGGTGGAATAGAACATGGTGGTAGGTTTGAAAGCGGTAAAAGTGGAGAAGATAGTATCACATCAACTAGGCCTATCAACGAGCTATGAGGGTGCCCATCGATAAATATCGATGCGAGGAGTAGGGATTGCCATGCAAATGATGCACAAGAGCCATAAGTGTATGAAAGCTCCACTGAAGCTAAGTGGGGTGTGCATCCAACTTGCTTAATCATGAAGACCTCGGGCATTTGAGGAAGCCCGTCATCGGAATATACAAACCAAGTTTATGAGAAAGTGATTCCCACTAGCATATGAATGATATAAGATGAGACTCTCTATATGAAGAGCAAGGTGCCACTTTGAGGCACAAGTGTGGTAGAGGATCGATAGTAGCAAAAGTCCCTTCTCTCTTTTTCTCTCATTCCTTTTTTTATTTTAGGTGTGCTCATTTGGACTCCCCCATTTTTATTTCCTCACTATGACAATGCTCTAATAATGATGATCATCACACTTTTATTTATTTACAACTCAATATGAAGACTGATATGATGATATGACTATGAATGAATGCCTTTGGCAGTATACAAGGATGTGCAAAGATCTAGCATGACATGTATCAAAAATAGTATGTTCAAGCAAAGGAGTATGATGATGAATGAACTAGTCATGTGAAGTGACGATGGCATTTGCATGGCAATATATCTCGAGATGGCTTTGGAAATGTCATGATAGGTAGGTATGGTGGCTGTTTTGAGGAGGATATAAAAATGTTTATGAGCAATAGAGCGTGTCATGTCACGGTGTTTGGATGGACCAACGGAAGTTGCACCGATCCTTAAGGTGAGAGCGGGCGATGCACGGTACCGAATAGGCTAACAAATATCAAGAGGTGAGATTGCGTATGTCCATGGTGTCACATTAGTCATGAATAACTCATATACTTATTGCAAAGTTTTATTAATTTTATCACAAATAAAGTACAACTCGCATGCCCCGAGGGATAGGGTTGGTAGGAATTAACTATCGCGCGACTCCGACAAAAGCAACACAAGGATTTCAACGAGGAATGGAAATGCTCACACATCATCACCATGCCTTTTAAAAAAAATAGATGAACAAGAAGTTTAACATTTCTTAATATCAACACCTATCTGAAATAATAATAATGCACTCACACCTTTTTCATAACAACACATCAGTATCATTAACCCACAATTTATCTATATGTGCTAAATGATGGGTTTTATCATCACTCATTGGATACTCATTATTCAATATTTGTGAAGCTCTCAAACAAATAGAAGTGAAGAATGAGGGCATAATATTTCTATAAATCTACACATCACCATGATCAAAAAGATATAAGTGAAGTACTAGATAAACCGCTAACCTCAAAAGATATAAGTGAAGCACACATAGTATTCTAACAAGTCGTGATGATGTGGTATCTCTCTCAAATGGGTGTGTCCAGCAAACAATGATCGTGGCAACCTGAAAGTAAAAGCAAACTAAAGCAAACGATGCTCGAGCAGTAACTAAAGCAAATGATGACGTGGTATCTCTTTGAAGTTTTACATGATCATTACCGTGAAAATTGCATAACTATCTGCCCTTCTATAAATTGACCAATAGTAATTTCTTTACCCACCATGTTCTATTTTCATGAGAGATGCCATTAGGGAAAACTATGGCCCCCGAGTCTATTCACAACATATTGCTAAAACCACCAATAACTTGTTGCCATTTATTTGCTTTTAGTTTATTTTGCATTTTAGAATTATCTACAATTATCTACACACCTCATTTGCTTGCAAATAACAAGACTAGGGGGATTGGCAACCCTCTTGCCCGCATTGGGTGCAACATGTTTGCTCTTTTGTGTGCAGCCGCTCAAGACGGTTGTGGTTGATATTCCTATTGTTTCGATAGACCTTGGTTTCATAATTGAGGGAAATACTTACCCACGTTGTGCTGTGATAACCCGTTCCTCTTCACGGAAAACCCAACGCAGATCACAAGTATGAGGAAGGATTTCTAGCGGCGTTGCTGGGGAATATCATCACCAACTACCAAGTAACTCCACACAAAATATTATTCACTTGTTCCTCTTTTTATTTTCTGGTATATTTAGTTTTTCTAATAAAAAATATATATACAAAAATGCTTATCTTTCCTTCTTTAGCTTGTCACTAGATTGCATCTTCGCTCTCTAATTTACTTGCCTAGCTATGCTATCTTTATCTTTGTCACACACTAACAGAAAAATAAAAATAAAAAATAAGGATAAATGGTTCCTCATCCACTAGCTAAGCTTTTCAAAAGACCCGTTTATGTTGAAACAATCGCTAGTGGAGAGTGCACTAGATTATCTTCATGGGGTCTTGCTTGAAAATCATGAATCTAAAAATTGTGAAATTTATAAAGTGATTCATGATAGTTCCTTGAATGAAAAGCATGATTGATATATTGTTGAATTTGAATATGATCCTACATGTAATCATTATGAGAGAGCCAAATATGGTTATAGAAATTTTCATGTTACTCACTTACCTCTCTTGATAATCGAATTGTTAATGCTTCATTCTTCCTACTTGCTTATGCTAGACGCTTCTTGTCTTGATAAATTGTTTGCTTATAAAATGACTATGCATAGGAAGTATGTTATACTTAAATGTACTTGTCACATGTTTTATAATGCTCTCTTTGTGATTCAACTCTTGCCTTTTATGTGAGCATCATTGAAATTTCAAGCCTATTTTAATGGATATAAAGAAAGAGCTTGTTGGGAGACAACCCAACAGTCATCATTTATTTCTGTTAATACGTGGTGACATGATTATTGTCTCTGTAATGATTGTATTTTTATGTTTTAATTAGTGTTTGTTCCAAGTAAAGACTTTGGGATGATTTGCATGATGAGTAGAATTGATACGGTGAGAAAAACAGAAACTTCGACGCGAGTGCAGAATTTCTGTGGTTTTACTAGGGAAAAAATTAAGCTCAATTTTTTACACAGTACTGATATAAATATTCCTCAGGCCGTCCAAATTGTTCAGAATTTTTGGAGTTATACAATTATTTCAATTAAATATATTACTACAGATTGTTCTGTTTTAAACACATTCTGTTTTTGCATGCATAGTTTGCTTGTTTTGATTATGCTATGGATATATAGGGGGGTATAAGCCATGGATATATAGGGCGGCAAGATCCTAAGCTTGGGGATGCCCAAGGCACCCCAAGGTACTTTTCTAGGAAGACTCAAGCGTCTAAGCTGGGGGATGCCCCGGGAAGGCATCCCCTCTTTCATCTCAATCCATCCGTATGTTACTTGGAGCTACATTTTTATTCATCAGATGATATGAGTTTTGCTTGGACTACCATTTGCTTTTGTTTACTTTTACTTTCAGTTTGCCACAATCATTGTTTGTTGACACGCCTATTTGAGACAAAGAGACCATCATCATAATGTTTTAGAATACTCGATGTGCTAGACTTATATCCTTTGAGCTTAGCACTTGCTCTAGTACTTCACTTATATCTTTTTGAGCATGGTGGCATGTAGATTTTATACAAATAATTTTCTCTAGTTACTCACTTATAGTCGATTGAGATTTAATTAACAGTGATGGTAATTTTCAAGGGTCATAAGACTAGATCAAGAATAATTAGTGTTTAATGAGTGAAAATTTAAACCATCATGTGGCACATAGAGAGAAATTATGGTTCATGATATTGATGTGGTGATATGAAAGGGTGTGAGTGCATAATCATTAATTCAGAGAGGTGTCGATATTATAAGATGTCAAAATATCTTGAACATCTGGAAAATGAAAAGGGCATGGTGATGATGTGTGAGCATTTCTTTTCCTCGTTGAAAACCAAGTGCTCTTTCAAGTCAGAGTCGTGCGATGGTTAGTTCCTACCAACCCTCTCCTTCGGGGCATGCGAGTAGTACTTTGGTTTGTGATAAGACTAATAAAAATTTGTGATAAGTATACGAGTTCTTTATGACAAATTTGACACCATGGACATATGCAACCTCACCTCCTCATATTTGCTAGCCCCTCCAGTGCCTTGGTGCAACTTCCTCCGGTGCATCCAAACCCCGTGACATGAAATGCTCTATTGGACATAAGCCTTATTATATGCTCCTCAAAACAGCCACCATACCTACCTATTATGGCATTTCCATAGCCATTTCGAGATATATTGACATGCAAATTCTATTGTCACTTCACATGACTGGTTCGTTCATCATCATGTTGCTTTGCAAGATCATACAGAGCTGGCAAAGCCATTGTTCATAATAGCATTTGTGGCAAAACCACCAATTATGTTATGTTGAATACATGTCACGCTAGATCATTGCACATCCTGGTACACTACTAGAGGCATTCATACTTGAGTCATGTTGCTTCATAGTTCATCATATCAAGTTATCCATGAGTTGTAAGTAAATAAAAGTATGATGATCATAATTATTAGAGCATTGTCCCATTGAGGAAATAAAGATGGGAGAGGCCAAATGAACCCACCATATATAAAAAACGAATGAGAGAAAAGAGAGAAGGGACTTTGCTACTATCCTTTACCACACTTGTGCCTCAAAGTGGCACCATGTTCATCATCTAGAGAGACTCATGTTTTATTATTCGTATGCTAGTGGGAATCAAAAATTTCATAAACTTGGCTTGTATATTCTGATGACGAGCTTCCTCAAATGCCTGAGGTCTTCATGAGCAACCAAGTTGGATGCACACCCCACATAGCCGCAGTGGAGCTTTCATACACTTATAGCTCTAGTGCATCATTTGCATGGCAATCCCTACTCCTTGTGTCAATATATATATATATATATATATATATATATATATCAATGGAAATCTCCACAACCTGTTGGTACGCCTAATTGATATGATACTATCTTCTCCACTTTTCAACCCCTTTGAAACCTACCACCTTATTCTATTCCACCTATATACTATGTCCAATGGTTCAAGCTCATGTATTGCACGAAGAATAAAAAGTTGATGCATATTGAAAAGGTTCGTGTTTTGGGATCCGTATGGTGTAATATTTTGGCGGTGCGTGTGTTGGGATCCGATGAAATGTGGGTTTATGTTCAGATTAGTCATGATAAATATTTGAGTCTCCTTTGATGTATAATATGATTCTTATCTGGATGATTCTGATAGCTTCATAATTCTCTTTGATCTGTTGAAATAGTTTGGCCAACTAGACTAATATTTTTTGGTGAGAGAGGTGTGTTGTAGTAGGTTCAACCTGGCGGTTTCTTTATCCCAGTGATAGAAGGGGACAAGTTGCATCTTTGTGTTGCTTCTACTAAATGTAAAACAATGGGGTTTATTCATATTGTTTGAGTTTCCTTTTTTATACATCATGAGATCTTACTCCAAGCATTACTTCTTTTGTCATGAACTTAATACATAGAGAGGCAAGCATAGAAGCACTCTTGAAGTGAAGTAATAGTAATAGGTGCAGGAAGGAGTCGGCTTATTTGTTTATGGACATGATGCATATATTTACATGATCATTGCCGTGAAAATTGCATAACTATCCGCTCTTCTATCAATTGCCCAACAGTAACTTGTTTACCCACCGTGTGCTATTTTCATGAGAGGTGCCACTAAGGAAAACTATGCCCCCCGGGTCTATTCACAACATAATGCTAAAACCTCCTATACCTTCCATCCATTTAGTTCCTTTTATTTTATTTTGCATTTTATAATTATATACAATAATCTACACACCTCATTTGCTTACAAATAATGAGACCAAGGGGATTGACAACCCTCTTCCCGTGTTGGGTGCAAGGTGTTTGTTCTTTTGTGTGCAGCCGCTGAAGACGATTGTGGTTGATATTCCTATTGGTTTGATAAACCTTGGTTTCATAACTGAGGGAAATACTTACCCACATTGTGCTGCGATAACTCGGTCCTATTCATGAAAATCCCAACGCTAATCACAAGTATTACCTAACTTTTGAAATTCAGTCATGAATCATCACTTCCGCAACCCCTTGCTACCGTGCTCTCATCTCTAGGACATCGTCGTTCACCTCTCGTGCGCCCTGCTTCACGAGTCCTCGTCTTTGTGAGCAATCTCTCCTGCCATCGCTGCCGTAGGAGGTCATCACCAAAAGTAGGGTAAATACCTCGCCCCTCTCTGCGCTCCTGTATCCAAATCTTCCACAAATAGGTTTAGTCCATCTACAATCCACGATTGAAATATTCCTATCCAGAATAGATCTCCATTGGATTAGAGAACGATAAGTGTTTATATTTAGTCATCCGCAACTTGAATCTCGGTGTCACCGATTTAGAAAAAACGGTCTTATTGATTTACGTTTTTGGGCTACACAGAACAATCTCGGTGAAACCGAGTAGCTCTTTTCGGTTTGCCAAGTTTCTGTTAAGGAGGTTGTTTGTCTTGGTGTCTCCAAAAACTTTGACTCTCTGGAAACAAAATCCTTTTGCTAAGAGTTAAACTTAAGACTTTGAGTTCAAATTTTTGAAAACTTGTTTGTTTTGTGATGCTCATCCACTCCTGATCTTCTACTTCTTTTCACAAGGTTACCTTGTTTCCTTGGTTGCTTGTCCGTATTTCAGGTTCACAGCATAGCCAAAATGATTCCAGAGAGCCCAGTATGGAAATGGACTCATGCACTAGTCAAGAGAGGACAACTTTTGACCCAGGTACTCCAAGCTCTCATGATATGCCAAAGGCAACTACCAGGACCAGGAAGAAGTTAAATTCTGATAAGGACTTCATTCCAGAAGAAATCATTCCCCAAAATCAAAAGGAGAGGATCACATTCAAGAAAACTGTGAGAAAGGAGTATGCGAGGTCTTATTCTATGAGAGCTCCATAGATAGCTCAGGAAGGGATGAAACTCACCCTTGAGAACCCCTCTTCCAAGCAGGCTAAGAAGCCATGGCAGAAAAGAGCCAGGAAGAGAGTTGTGCATGTCGTTGGAAGGCCAACTTCCATATATGGAGATCCAGCAGAAGCTTCTCAGGAAGAAGAGGAAGAGGAAACTCCTAATCCACCTCCTTCCAAGAAGAAGAAGCTTATGGAAGATGTTATGCCAAGTAGGTATGCACCCAAGACAAAGCCTTCTGCTCCTAAATCTAAGAAGCCAGTAGCTCCTAAGAAGACTACTAGGGATATACCTACAGCAGATAAGAACAAGGGATCTGCATCCAGTGATGCTGCTGCAGAGGAGCAAGAAGACCTTTGTGTGTCAAGGAAGTTGAGAGCTCATTTGCCATTGCACAGTGATGCTCATCGAGTTGCTGAGGACATGAAGAAGAGAAAGGATCAAGGTATGAGACAGTGGAGAACTGCAGATTCCTATGCTGTTAGGAGGAGAACAGTTGTTGATCCTCGTTTTCACACCAAGGAGGAACAAGATTTCTACGAGATAGTTTTATTGTACAAGAGTCCTATAGTTAGTGACACGAGATATCTGGACTGGGAATACATCAAGGAACATGAGGATTTCTTCCCTCGTGTGAGAGACAGTTTGAGAGCAATTGACATCGAATATTTTGTTCGCAAAGAGATGACTGCCTGGAATGATGAGATGATCATGCAGTTCTACTCCCCTTCACAATTTTATCCAGATGGTAGGATTTTATGGATGACTGAAGGTCAGAGGTATGAGTCAATTATGGAGGAGTGGGCTACAATTATTGGTGCCCCAAAGGACCAAGAGTGATACTTGGATGTGTACTCTGAGCCAAAAATGAATCACAACACTATGGATAACATGTACAATCCAGTGCGCCACTAGTACTTGAGGACTCACAAGCTTGGATCTGTCTACTTTCTGCAAGCAGGGATACCCACTACAAACACCATTATGAGGTACACCCTGATGCCCAAGTCAAGAGATGAGAAGATGATGAGAGGGTATTCCATCAATATGATGCACCACGTTGATTCTCACAGAAGGATTAGAGTGATGGATCTAATAGTTGAGATAGTCAGGAGGAGAATTTCTGATCACAAGAGATCATGTGGATATGCTCCATACATTCACATGATCATCAATGCCAAGATTGGGAAGCATGCATATCAACTTGGTCGTCCGCACCTGCCACTTCAATCAGAGATGAAAGACAACGAGGTAGTGATGGACCCCAACCATCCGAGCTCAGCTACAGCTCGTCAGTAGGCAGAGGCAGAACTAGCCAGAGCAGCTCCAGCACCACAGCTGAGATCCAGAGAGGAGCATATGTCATTTCTTGTTAGCACCATCCAGGGGATGGAGAAGAACATTTTTGATATTTTTCTGAACCAGAAGAGCCTTGAGAGAACAGTGGAGACTAAATTCCATGACCTAAGTATCAAAGTAAAAGAGTTGTCTATCACTATTAAGCAACTCAAGCATGAAGTTGATGCAGTGTACACACCTTGTTCCAACAGTGATGACGATGATACGTCTCTTCCTACAACTACTCAGTTCACGAGTCATACTAGGTTTGCAGCTATGCCAATTCCAAAAGATAGACCAACTTCATCAGCCCAAGCATCAACACTTTTAGCTATACGAGCTTCTGCACCTCCAGTGTCAACACCTCCACCTCACGGGACATCCGCTGAAGCCTTCGCCGACACTCTCCTGTTGACTCCATCAACTGCTACCGCGGGAGATCGAGCCTAGAGTGACGCTTAGCTCTACACCTTTGAACTTTTTGGTAACTTGTTGCCAAAGGGGGAGAAGTGTATAAATCATTATTAGGGCTAAGAGAGAGAGAGAGAGAGAGAGTCTTGCTTTTGATTTTCTCTCTTTTGTTTTTTCAAAACATTTGGTCTTTTGATGTCTTAAACTTCATTGTGTTTCATCATACACTTTGATTGTTGATGCTACTATGTTATCTCTGTGTGCTATCTACATGATGATCATTCACTCATTTGTTTAGGAGATATGTGCATTATTGTTCATTCATATCATTTGTGCGCACCACCAAGATGTATGTGACATGGAAGAGTGACTCATGATCCTAATCGATTGTGCATTTGCAATCAAACGCAAATTCAAAATAATGCACAAATTTAGGGGGAGCTCTTGTTTCTCACACACTTCTCAAAGCAATGATGCTAATCATTAATTATATCTTTTGTCGAAGCTTTGATCTATATGCTGTTATGAGTTACCAAAAAGGCGGAGATTGAAAACACAATTGCTCCCTAAGGTGGTCTTGGTAATTAGTAACAACATAGGTGTCATTGAACTAATGATTCTATCTAAGTATATTTCAGAAAATTTCAAAGATGCATTGGCTAAAGGATTGTAAGGAGAAAACACTTGATGCAAGGAAAGGAATAGGATTGGCCAAGCTTCAAGTTACAAGACTCTACATTTTATATTTGTGATAAATCACTTTTGAGTCCATAGGAAAGCCAATACTATTAAAAGGGGATGAGGTATCTATGATGTATTGATTGCTCAAGTGCTCAGAGATAGCCACCAAAAATACTCAGCCTTCTTCCACAAAATTCTGTGCCAAAGCGTAAACATCAAAATCGGTGCCACCAACAATTCCACTCGACCCTACCGATTTTTCTAGACATAGAACCTATGCCAAACCCTAGAATCTTGGTACCACCAACTTTCACTTTGGTGCCACCGAAAATGAATGACCACCTTTCTAGTGTGTCGATTTCAAGAATCGAAATTTCCATGTTTTGAAATTGGTCTCACAGAGATTTGGAAACTGCCCTAGGTCACCATATCGGTACCATCGAGATTCCTATATCGGTCTCACTTAGAATTCAAAAGTTGCCACATTTAGTGCAACTAGGTACCGCCGAGATTCATGTCGGTGTCACCGAGTTGGGTAATCATGTTGTAACGGTTGGATTTTTGGAGATGCCTATATATACCCCTCCACCACCCGTGATTCGTAGAGGAAGCATGTAGACCACATGCACACACTTGCCATATCCATTTTGTGAAAGAGAGACACCTACTCATGTGTTGATATCAAGATATTCCAATCCATCCATTAAAAACTTGAACTCTAGCTTCCCCAAGTTGCTTTCCACCAAATCAATCTCTTCTACCCATGCTAAATCTATGAGAGAATGATTGAGTGTTGACGAGACTATCTTTTGAAGCACAAGAGCAAGGAGTTCATCGTTCTACCGCATCTATTTCCTTTTGGAGGGTGGTGCCTACTAGATTGGTTAGGTGTCGCTTGGGAGCATCCTACTTCGTGTTGTGGAGTTGAACCAAGAAGTTTGTAAGGGCAAGGAGATCGCCTACTTTGTGAAGATCTACCCCGAGTGAGGCTAGTCATGTGTGGACGTAAGCCATGATGGAACAGACAAGGTTGCTTATTCATGGACCCCTTGTGGGTGGAGCCCTCCATGGACTCTCGCAGTCGTTACCCTTTGTGGGTTTAAGTCTTCACTAACATGGACGTACAATAGCACCTCCTATCAGAACCATGCCAAAAATATTCATGTCAATCTTTGCGTTTGATCTTCCTATCCCCTACCCTCTACTTACATTTGCATGTATTTACTTTCCGCTGCAATAATCTTAGATATGCATGTGTAGGGTGTTCTTGACTTACTACAACTGTTAAAACTAGCCCACAACTAAAAATGGGAAAAGGCTAGGTTTATATTTGGTCAAGTATATAGTCTAATCACCCCCCTCTAGACATACTTAGGATCCTACATGAGTGGGAGGAGAGCACCAGCATGGCCCGGGGTGGTGGGGGAGCATCGGCCATTCATGGTTAAGGTGGTTTGTGTCATCGGTGTGGAGGAGGGAGAGGCTGACTCTAGATCTAGATCGAGGAGAGGGGAGGTATTTGGGGTGGGGAAGAGAGATCGATAAGTTGTGGGTGACGGCGGCGTGGTGCTAGGCCGGGGACTTTCCATGGCTCGATATGAGCCCAAAGGGATACAACATATATTACTAGGGAAATAAGCATGATAGTGGGCTATAAACACAATCCACTAAAAACATTGCCCGACGTGGGAAGGAGACGATAAGGGTCACCGATGCCTATCTCGTGGAGGAAATGGTGGAGACGGAGGCGGCTGATGCGGCAGCACTGGCGGTCGTAGAGGAGGATGTCGTCCGCATCTGCATTTTAAAGAAACGACATTGGACGAACATGTACGTCTTGCCCACGAGCATAATCAAGCGGTTTATGAAATGGTTGGATAGCCATCGAAGGAGGTGGACGAGGTGAACGAAAACGAGGATAGCTCCGTTGACGAGAAGATCTGGCTCGATCCATACTGCGTCTTTGACCGGTACTTCCGCGAGAAAAATGGAAAAGACTTCGGGGAAGGCAAGGACAGGCGTGGCTGATATCCACCATAGACAAAAATGTCAAATTTTGATAGTTCGATGACATCTCTACTCCTAAAGGAGTAGTTTGTACGTGGTTTCGTCGATACTCATCACCGGTACTTAGTCATCAATGCAAACATAATTTGGAAACAAAGAACCAAGTCAATTTGGAAATCAAGCCATTAATAAAATTAAATAGACAAAAAATTCATTACACAAACAATAATTAAGTCCATCTAAGTATAGATTTTTTTGCGCCAAATCAATTGTGAAATCGAGCCATTAACGCAATTTATTAATTAGTCACACACTTAATTTGGATGCATATAATTAATAGTAGGAAGTTTTTTCAACTGCCTCACCACTCTTTCCTTATAAATCAATACTTTCCTAACATACAAAAGATCACAAATCTAACTTTTTGAAATTAACCAAATCAATTATTCCCTACATTAGTGCAATTTTGTTTAGAAAATCCTCTCATTTAATTCCTTTCCACTCTTTCCTTAAAAGTCACTACTTTCCTAACATACAAAAAATTACGGATCTAACATTCCTAAATTTGTAAAATCAGTCGATCCCTTCATTAGTGTCATTTTCTTTATCAAATCCACTGATTTATTTCCTCCCCACTCTTTCCTTACAAAAGTGTCACGGATCTAACTTTCTTAAATTAATCAAACCAGTCGATCCCTCCATTAGTACAATTTTCCTTAGGAAACAAATAACTCTTCTCCAAAAGGGGGACTTGGTTGCTTCCTTTCCGTTCTTTTTAACTTCCCTTTCACCTGCTTTTTTCGTCTTCCCTTCCACCTGGTATTTTTTACGTCCTTTCTTTTGCTCCCCACGGTCCCGCTCGCAAACAAATGAACGAGGGAAGAAAACTCAGCAAACCCACCTAGCCGAAAACCAACAAACATGTCCCCTTTCCTCCCAAGCCGCTCGCGCGGGCGACTCCAGAGGAGCCAAACCCTATCCAGCAACCCCTAGCCCCATGCTCATCTAGTTGCCGCCGCCGCTGCCGGTATTTGCGGTGCCCGACCGTCAAGGGCGGTGGGCATGGTAGGTGCGCCCCGTTCGACGGGCTTCCCTCGCACGGGGGCGAGACGTCAAGCGGGCGGCATAGCGGGATTCTTCCACCACCGCCGGGAACCCTCGCATGCCCCTCTTCCACACATGGCGTCGTGTGCTAGCACGCAGCTCAATGACTCGCGGCAGGGTAGGACGAGCTTGCAAGGCTCTAGTGCTACCCCAGAGAGGCTTTTGCAACAGCCTTAATTGTTTAGACTAGCTGATCAGGCGCGAGTCAAGCTTCAGTGAAGCAGGTTCACTGAACCCATGGTTTGTCTATTTTCCATATGTCGGCTCGTGCAGGCACCCTTCATGTTTTAACCAAGGCAACTTCAGGGTCCAGAATTGGATTGACTCGCCAAGAGTACATGGGACCATAGGGCGAGTCGCCAAACATACAGTCCAGTATAACCATTGTAGTGCATTAATGTTTCGCTAGCCAAGAGGGTATTCAGGCTGAACTCAGTGAGTAGAAGCCCCCAAGTGACCTATGATTAGGGAAAAGTCGGACATAGGATTGCAGAAGCATTTACGCTCTTACTGCAAAACGACTTGGGAACTAGTAGCCGCCAAGTAAGCCCTCTTGATTCTCAAAACCATATAAGGCGGCATGTTTGAACCGTGCAACGTGGCAACTTTGGTCCTCCTGGAAGACCCGGCTTTTGACTCAACGGCTATGTTAGCGTCGCAAGTCTTGTTGGTAAATCTTCGACCGTGCTGCTGCTAAGTCACGCTCCTCCTCCAAAGCATCCAACGAATCTTGACGCGCCAGCTCATTGTCCTGTTGGAAATATGCCCTAGAGGCAATAATAAATTAGTTATTATTATATTTCTTAGTTCATGATAATCGTTTATTATCCATGCTATAATTGTATTGATTGGAAACACAATACTTGTGTGGATACATAGACAAAACACTGTCCCTAGTAAGCCTCTAGTTGACTAGCTCGTTGATCAAAGATGGTCAAGGTTTCCTGGCCATAGGCAAGTGTTGTCACTTGATAACGGGATCACATCATTAGGAGAATCATGTGATGGACTAGACCCAAACTAATAGACGTAGCATGTTGATCGTGTCATTTTGTTGCTACTATTTTCTGCGTGTCAAGTATTTGTTCCTATGACCATGAGATCATATAACTCACGGACACCGGAGGAATGCTTTGTGTGTATCAAACATCACAACGTAACTGGGTGACTATAAAGATGCTCTGCAGGTATCTCCGAAGGTGTTCGTTGAGTTAGTATGGATCGAGACTGGGATTTGTCACTCCATGTGACGGAGAGGTATTTCGGGGCCCACTCGGTAATACAACATCACACACAAGCCTTGCAAGAAATGTAACTTAATGTAAGTTGCGGGATCTTGTATTACCGAACGAGTAAAGAGACTTGCCGGTAAACGAGATTGAAATAGGTATGCGGATACTGACGATCGAATCTCGGGCAAGTAACATACCGAAGGACAAAGGGAATGACATACAGGATTATATGAATCCTTGGCACTGAGGTTCAAACGATAAGATCTTCGTAGAATATGTAGGATCCAATATGGGCATCCAGGTCCCGCTATTGGATATTGACCGAGGAGTCTCTCGGGTCATGTCTACATAGTTCTCGAACCCGCAGGGTCTGCACACTTAAGGTTCGACGTTGTTTTATGCGTATTTGAGTTATATGGTTGGTTAGCGAATGTTGTTCGGAGTCCCGGATGAGATCACGGACGTCACGAGGGTTTCCGGAATGGTCCGGAAACGAAGATTGATATATAGGATGACCTCATTTGATTACCGGAAGGTTTTCGGAGTTACCGGGAATGTACCGGGAATGACGAATGGGTTCCGGGAGTTCACCGGGGGGGCCCACCCACCCCGGGGAAGCCCATAGGTGTTTGGGGTGCCGCACCAGCCCTTAGTGGGCTGGTGGGACAGCCCAAGAGAGGCCTATGTGCATTGGGAAGAAAATCAAAGAGGAAAGGAAAAAAAAGGAGGAGGTGGGAAAGGGAAGAAGGACTCCACCTTCCAAACCAAGTAGGACTCGGTTCGGGAGGGGAATCTTTCCCCCCTTGGCTCGGCCGACCCCTTGGGGGTTCTTGGACCCCAAGGAAAGGCTCCCCCTCCCTCTCCTATATATAGTAGGGTTTTAGGGCTGATTTGAGACAACTTTGCCACGGCAGCCCGACCACATATCTCCACGGTTTTACCTCTAGATCGCGTTTCTGCGGAGCTCGGGCGGAGCCCTGCTGAGATAAGATCACCACCAACCTCCGGAGCGCTGTCACGCTGCCGGAGAACTCTTCTACCTCTCCGTCTCTCTTGCTGGATCAATAAGGCCGAGATCATCGTCGAGCTATACGTTTGCTGAACGCGGAGGTGCCGTCTGTTCGGCACTAGATCGTGGGACTGATCGCGGGACGGTTCGCGGGGCGGATCGAGGGACGTGAGGACGTTCCACTACATCAACCGCGTTCACTAACGCTTCTGCTGTACGGTCTACAAGGGTACGTAGATCACACATCCCCTCTCGTAGATGGACATCACCATGATAGGTCTTCGTGCGCGTAGGAAAATTTTTGTTTCCCATGCGACGTTCTCCAACAGTGGCATCATGAGCTAGGTTCATGCGTAGATGTCTTCTCGAGTAGAACACAAAAGTTTTTGTGGGCGGTGATGTGCGTTTTGCTGCCCTCCTTAGTATTTTCTTGATTCCGCGGTATTGTTGGATCGAAGCGGCTCGGACCGACATTACTCGTACGCTTACAAGAGACTGGTTTCATCGCTACGAGTAACTCCGTTGCTCAAAGATGACTGGCGGGTGTCAGTTTCTCCAACTTTAGTTGAATCGGATTTGACTGGGGAGGTCCTTGGATGAGGTTAAATAGCAATTCATATATCTCCGTTGTGGTGTTTGCGTAAGTAAGATGCGATCCTACTAGATACCCATGGTCACCACGTAAAACATGCAACAACAAAATTAGAGGACGTCTAACTTGTTTTTGCAGGGTATGCTTGTGATGTGATATGGCCAATGATGTGATGTGATATATTGGATGTATGAGATGATCATGTTGTAATAGATAATATCGACTTGCACGTCGATGGTACAGCAACCGGCAGGAGCCATAGGGTTGTCTTTATAACTAACGTTTGTGCTTGCAGATGCGTTTACTATTTTGCTAGGACGTAGCTTTAGTAGTAATAGCATGAGTAGCACGACAACCCCGATGGCGACACGTTGATGGAGATCATGATGATGGAGATCATGGTGTGACGCCGGTGACAAGAAGATCGTGCCGGTGCTTTGGTGATGGAGATCAAGAAGCACGTGATGATGGCCATATCATGTCACTTATGAATTGCATGTGATGTTAATCCTTTTATGCACCTTATTTTTCTTAGAATGACGGTAGCATTATGAGGTGATCTCTCACTAAAATTTCAAGACGAAATTGTGTTCTCCCCGACTGTGCACCGTTGCTACAATTCGTCGTTTCGAGACACCACGTGATGATCGGGTGTGATAGACTCAACGTTCACATACAACGGGTGCAAAACAGTTGCGCACGCGGAACACTCGGGTTAAGCTTGACGAGCCTAGCATGTGCAGACATGGCCTCGGAACACATGAGACCGAAAGGTCGAGCATGAATCGTATAGTTGATATGATTAGCATAGAGATGCTTACCACTGAAACTATTCTCGACTCACGTGATGATCGGACTTGAGATAGTGGATTTGGATCATGTACCACTCAAATGATTAGAGAGATGTACTTTTTGAGTGGGAGTTCTTAAGTAATAAGATTAATTGAACTAATTGTCATGAACATAGTCTAATGGTCTTTGCGAATTACGATGTAGCTTGCGCTATAGCTCTACTGTTTTTATATGTTCCTAGAGAAAATTTAGTTGAAAGTTGATAGTAGCAAACTTTGCAGACTGAGTCTGTAAAACCGAGGATTGTCCTCGTTGCTGCACAGAAGGCTTATGTCCTTAATGCACCACTCGGTGTGCTGCACCTCGAGCGTCGTCTTTGGATGCTGTGAACATCCGACATACACGTTTCTGATGACTACACGATAGTTCAATACAAAAATACTTAATGGCTTAGAAGCAAGGCGCCGAAAACGTTGTAAAACGTCACGGAACATAAGTGATGTTCTAAAGAGATGAAATTGTGATTTCATGCTTGTGCCCTTGTTAAGAGGTACGAGACCTCCGACAAGATTCTTTGTCCACAAAGTAAAGGAGAAAGGCTCAATCGTTGAGCATGTGCTCAGATTGTGTGAGTACGACAATCGCTTGAATCAAGTGGGAGTTAATCTTCCAAATGAGATAGTGATAGTTCTCCAAAGTCACTGCCACCAAGCTGTGAGAGCTTCGTGATGAACTATAACATATCAAGGATACATACAATGATCCTTGAGCGATTCGCGATGTTTGACACTGTGAAAGTAGAAATCAAGAAGGAGCATCAATAGTTGATGGTTTGTAAAACCACTAAGTTTCAAGAAAGGCAAGGGCTAGAAGGGATACTTCATGAAACGGCAAAACAGTTGCTGCACTAATGAAGAGACCCAAGATTAAACCCAAACCCGAGACTAAGTGCTTCTATAATGAGGGGAACAGTCACTGAGGCGGAGCAACTCTAGATACTTGGTAGATAAGAAGGCTGGCAAAAGTCGAAAGAAGTGTATTTGATATACATGATGTTGATGTGTACTTTACTAGTACTCCTAGTAGCATGAGCGTATTGGATACCGGTTCGGTTGCTAAGTGATTAGTAACACGAAATGTAAGCTACGGCATAAACGGAGACTAGCTAAAGGCGAGTTGACGATACGTGTTGGGAGTGTTTCCAAGGTTGATATGATCAAACGTCGCACGCTCCCTCTACCATCGGGATTGGTGTTAAACCTAAATAATTGTTATTTGGTGCTTGCGTTAAGCATGAACATGATTGGATCGTGTTTATTGCAATACGATTATTCATTTAAAGAGAATAATGGTTACTCTATTTTCTTGAATAATCACCTTCAATGGTTTATTGAATCTCGATCGTAGTGTTACACATGTTCATGATATTGGTGCCAAAAGATACGAGTTGATGATGATAGTACCACTTATTTGTGGCACTACCGCTTGAGTCATGTTAGTATAAATTGCATGAAGAGGCTCCATGCTGATGGATCTTTGTACTCACCTGATTTCGAATCACTAGTGACATGCAAATCATACCACATGAGCAAGGCCTTGTTTTCATTGAGATGAAATAAGATAGTAACTTGTTGGAAGTGATACATTTTGATGTATGCAGTCCAATGGGTGCTGAGGCACGCAGTGGATATCATTACGTTCTTACTTCACTGACGATTTGAGTAGATACAGGAGTATTTACTTAATGAATCACAAGTCTGAAATGTTGAAAAGTTCAATTCCGTTTCAGAGTGAAGTTCGTCGTAACAAGAGGATAAACTGTCTATGATATGATCATGGAAATGAATATCTGAGTTACGAGTTTTGGTACACAGTTAAGACAATGTGGAAATTGTTTCGCAGTTCATGCCACCTGGAACATCATAGTGTGATGATGTGTCTGAACGTCATAGCCACGCCCTATTTGGTATAGTGCATACTATGATGTGTCTTATCGAATTACCACTATCGTTTATGGGTTATGCATTAGAGACAACCGCACTCACTTTAAATAGGGCACCGCATATTTTCGTTGAGATGACACAGTATAGACTGAGGTTTAGAGAAATCTAAACTGTCGTTTCTTGAAAGTTTGGGGTTTCGAAACTTATGTGAAAAAGTTTTAGTCTGATAAGCTCGAACCCAAAGTGGATAAATGCATCTTCATAGGATATCCAAAACAGTTGGGTACATCTCCTATCTCAGATCCGAAAGCCAAGTGTTTGTTTCTAGAAACAGATCCTTTCTCGAGGAAAGGTTTCTCTCGAAAGAATTGAGTGGGAGGGTAGTAGAACTTGATGAGGTTATTGAACCATCACTTCAACCAGTGTGTAGTAGGGCGCAGGAAGTTGTTCATGTGGCGCCTACACCAATTGAAGTGGAAGCTGATGATGATGATCATTGAGCTTCGAATCAAGATACTACAAACCTCGTAGGTCGACAAGGTCGCGTACTGCTGCAGAGTAGTATGGTAACCCTGTCTTGGAGGTCATGTTGTTGAGCAACAGTAAACCTACGAGTTATGGAGAAAGCGATGGTGGGCCCAGATTCCGACAAATGGCTGGAAGCCATGAAATCCGAGAGAGGATCCATGTGTGAAAACAAAGTGTAGACTTTGGAAGAACTACTTGATGGTCATATGACTATTGAGTAAAGATGGATCTTTAAAAGGAAGACAGACGATGATGGTGATAAGTCACTATTAAGAAAAGCTCGACTTGTCGCAAAGATGTTTCCGACAAGATCAAATAGTTGACTATGATGAGACTTTCTCACTCGTAGCGATGCTAAAAGTCCGTTAGAATTATGTTAGTAGTTGATGCATTATTTATGAAATATTGCACATAGGATGTCAAAACATTGTTTCCTCGACGATTTCCTTGAGAAAACATTGTATGTGATACAACCAGGAGGTTTTGTCGATCCTAAAGATACTAACAAGTATGCAAGCTCCAGCGATCCTTCAATGGACTGGTGCAAGCATCTCGGAGTTGGAATATACACTTTGATGAGATGATCAAAGATTTTGGGTTTGTACAAGGTTTATGAGAAACTTGTATTTCCAAAGAAGTGAGTGGGAGCACTATAGAATTTCTGATAGGTATATGTGGTTGACATATTGTGGATCAGAAGTAATGTAGAATTTCTGTAAAGCATACAAGGTTGTTTGAAAGAAGTTTTCAAAGGAGTACCTGGATTACGCTACTTGAACGTTGAGCATCAAAGATCTATGGAGATAGATCGAAAGCGCTTAATAGAAGTTTCAACAAGATGCATGCCTTGACAAGTTTTTGAAAGAGTTCAAAATAGATCAGCAAAGAAGTAGTTCTTGGTTGCGTTGTGAGGTGTGAATTTGAGTAAGACTCTAAACCTGACCATGGCAGAATAAAGAGAATAGACGAAGGTCGTCTTCTATGCCTTAGCCGTAGAATCTAAAGTATGCCATGCTGTGTACCGCACCTGATGTGTGCCTTGACTCAAAGTATGTTGAGAGGTACTGAGAGTGATCCATGATTGAATCACTAGCAGCGGTCGAAATTTATCCTTAGTAACTAATGGACTAAGGAATTTTTCTCGATTATGGAGGTGGTTAAAGAGTTTGTCGTAAAGGGTTACGTCAATGCAAGCTTTGACACTAATCCGAATAACTATGAGTAGTGAAACGGATTCGTATAGTAGAGTAGATATTTGGAGCATTTCCGAATAGCACGTAGTAGCAGCATCTATAAGATGACATAAAGATTTGTAAAGAACGCACGGATCTGAAAGTTTCAGAACCGTTGACTAAAACCTCTCTCACGAGCAAGACGTGATCAGACCCCATAACTATATGGGTGTTGGATTCGTTGGAATCACATGGTGATGTGAACTAGATTATTGACTCTAGTGCAAGTGGGAGACTGTTGGAAATATGCCCTAGAGGCAATAATAAATTAGTTATTATTATATTTCTTAGTTCATGATAATCGTTTATTATCCGTGCTATAATTGTATTGATTGGAAACACAATACTTGTGTGGATACATAGACAAAACACTGTCCCTAGTAAGCCTCTAGTTGACTAGCTCGTTGATCAAAGATGGTCAAGGTTTCTTGGCCATAGGCAAGTGTTGTCACTTGATAACGGGATCACATCATTAGGAGAATCATGTGATGGACTAGACCCAAACTAATAGACGTAGCATGTTGATCGTGTCATTTTGTTGCTACTGTTTTCTGCGTGTCAAGTATTTGTTCCTATGACCATGAGATCATATAACTCACGGACACCGGAGGAATGCTTTGTGTGTATCAAACGTCGCAACGTAACTGGGTGACTATAAAGATGCTCTACAGGTATCTCCGAAGGTGTTCGTTGAGTTAGTATGGATCGAGACTGGGATTTGTCACTCCGTGTGACGGAGAGGTATCTCGGGGCCCACTCGGTAATACAACATCACACACAAGCCTTGCAAGCAATGTAACTTAATGTAAGTTGCGGGATCTTGTATTATGGAATGAGTAAAGAGACTTGCCGGTAAACGAGATTGAAATAGGTATGCGGATACTGACGATCGAATCTCGGGCAAGTAACATACCGAAGGACAAAGGGAATGACATACGAGATTATATGAATCCTTGGCACTGAGGTTCAAACGATAAGATCTTCGTAGAATATGTAGGATCCAATATGGGCATCCAGGTCCCGCTATTGGATATTGACCGAGGAGTCTCTCGGGTCATGTCTACATAGTTCTCGAACCCGCAGGGTCTGCACACTTAAGGTTCGACGTTGTTTTATGCGTATTTGAGTTATATGGTTGGTTAGTGAATGTTGTTCGGAGTCCCGGATGAGATCACGGACGTCACGAGGGTTTCCGGAATGGTCTGGAAACGAAGATTGATATATAGGATGACCTCATTTTATTACGGGAAGGTTTTCGGAGTTACCGGGAATGTACCGGGAATGACGAATGGGTTCCGGGAGTTCACCGGGGGGGCCCACCCACCCCGGGGAAGCCCATAGGTGTTTGGTGTGCCGCACCAGCCCTTAGTGGGCTGGTGGGTCAGCCCAAGAGAGGCCTATGCGCATTGGGAAAAAAATCAAAGAGGAAAGGAAAAAAAAAGGAGGAGGTTGGAAAGGGAAGAAGGACTCCACCTTCCAAACCAAGTAGGACTCGGTTTGGGAGGGGAATCTTTCCCCCCTTGGCTTGGCCGACCCCTTGGGGGTTCTTGGACCCCAAGGCAAGGCTCCCCCCTCCCTCTCCTATATATAGTGGGGTTTTAGGGCTGATTTGAGACAACTTTGCCACGGCAGCCCGACCACATATCTCCACGGTTTTACCTCTAGATCGCGTTTCTGCGGAGCTCGGGCGGAGCCCTGCTGAGGTAAGATCACCACCAACCTCCGGAGCGCCGTCACGCTGCCGGAGAACTCTTCTACCTCTCCGTCTCTCTTGCTGGATCAAGAAGGCCGAGATCATCGTCCAGCTGTACGTGTGCTGAACGCGGAGGTGCCGTCCGTTCGGCACTAGATCGTGGGACTGATCGCGGGACGGTTCGCAGGGCGGATCGAGGGACGTGAGGACGTTCCACTACATCAACCGCGTTCACTAACGCTTCTGCTGTACGGTCTACAAGGGTACGTAGATCACACATCCCCTCTCGTAGATGGACATCACCATGATAGGTCTTCGTGCGCGTAGGAAACTTTTTGTTTCCCATGTGACGTTCTCCAACATGTCCTCCTCAACATAAGTGATGACTTGCGGTGAGTCGTGTCTGATTTCACTTGGTAAAACCGCCTCTGCTCCGTAGACCAAGAAAAAGGGTGTGTAACCAGTGGATCTGTTGGGGGTAGTCCGTATGCTCCACAACACGGAAGGGAGCTCTTCGACCCAACAACCCTGGGTGCGTTCGAATGGAACCATGAGTTGGGGCTTGATCCCACGCAAGATTTCTTGATTTGCCCATTCTGCCTGTCCATTGGATTGGGGGTGCGCAACTGCAGAGACATCAAGCCGGATGTGCTCTTTTTCACAAAATTCTTGCATGACGCCTTTGGATAAATTAGTACCATTATCAGTGATGATACTATGAGGATAACCGAAGCGAAAAATCAACTTCTTGAGGAACTTGACGGCCGTATCTGCATCGCAACTCCTAACCGGCTCTGCTTCAACCCACTTGGTAAATTTGTCAACCGCCACTAGTAGGTGAGTCTTCTTGTTGGAAGACATCTTGAAGGGGACAACCATGTCGAGCCCCTAGACAGCAAAAGGCCATGTAATTGGGATCATCCGCAACTCTTGAGCCGGCACATGCATGTGAGGCCCAAATTTTTGACACCCGTCACATCTGCGCACTATGTCCTCAGCATCTGTGTGAGCCGTTAACCAGTAGAATCCATGCCTAAAAGCCTTGGACACCAAAAAGCATGACCCGGTGTGATGGCGATAATCTCCAGCGTGGATCTCTTTAAGGATCGCACATCCTTCTTTGGACGAGACACATCTTTGAAAAATTCCAGAAGTACTTCATTTGTGCAACTCTCCCTTATGTATAACCATGGACTTGCTCACCGGATAATTTGGCGGGCCAACAACTCATCAGCAGGTAACTCGCCTCGTGCCAAATACGCCATATACGGGACCACCCAATCGGGAGTGGCATGAAGAGCCGCCACAAGTTGAGACTCCGGGTCAAGGACCGCTATATCCTCTTTAGAAGGCAATTTCACCGATGGGTTATGAAAACATCCAAAAAGACATTGGGAGGAACCGTCTTACGTTGCGATCCGGGTCGTGAAAGAGCATCAGCTGCTTCGTTGAGTCGGCGATCAATATGATCAACTTGATAACCATGAAAGTGACCGACCACATCTGATACAACACGTGTGTAAGGCCGCCATCAGAGGATACCTGGAGTCCCACGTTCCGGAAACTTGTTGTGCCACCAGATCCGACTCGCCAAGGCATCTGACTCGGCAGAGGCTCATCTCTTTGGCGATCCTAAGCTCATGGAGCAGAGCTTCGTACTCTGCTGCATTGTTAGTACACGGAAACATGAGTCGGAGGACGTAGAAAAACTTGTGACCCTGTGGCGAAGTTAGTTCCACACCATCCCCTGAGCCTTCCAGCTGCATAGACCCGTCAAAGTGGATCGTCCAATACATGTGATCAGGTCTGTCTTCTGGGATCTGCAGCTCGGTCCAATCGTTGATGAAATCCACTAAGGCCTGAGACTTGATAGCCGTGCGGGGAGTATATTTCATGTGGTTAAGACCAAGCTCAATAGCCCACTTAGCAATCCGCCCAGTTGCTTCACGATTTTATATGATGTCGCCAAGTGGTGCAGAATTGACCATCGTGATCGGGTGCTCCTCAAAGTAGAGTTTCAGCTTCCGACTCGCCATGAAGATCCCGAAAACCAGCTTCTGCCAGTGTGGATAATGCTGTTTGGAGAGGGTGAAGACCTTGCTAACAAAGTATACTGGCCTTTGGACCGGATATTCCTTTCCTTCTTCTTTGCGTTCAACCACCACTGCCACGCTTACTGCTTTAGAGTTGGCAGCAATGTACAGGAGCATAGGCTCTTTGTCAGCGGGAGCGGCTAAAACGGATGGCTCAGCCAATTGCTTTTTCAAGGCCTCAAAGGCTTCATTAGCCGCGTCCGTCCACACAAAACGATCTATTTTCTTGAGCAGCTGATAAAGGGGGATGGCCTTCTCCCCAAGGCGACTTATGAAATGGCTCAGAGTTGCGATACGACCTGCCATACGCTCCTGGTTGATATTGGCCGGCTTGCCAAGTGAGGTGATCGCCTTGATTTTGTCCGAGTTAGCCTCAATGCCTCGCCCTGACACCAAGAAGCCCAATAACTTCCCCGTAGGGACACCAAAAACACACTTGGTCGGGTTAAGCTTCATGTGATACACGCGCAAATTGTTAAATGTTTCCTTAAGATCCTCCAAGAGTGACTGATACGTCCATTTTGCATTATGCTTTCATGTTGATATTTATCGCTTTTTGTGCTGTTATTTCACTTCACGATACAATACTTGTGCCTTTTCTCTCTTATTTTGCAAGGTTTACATGAAGAGGGAGAATGCCGGCAACTGGAATTCTGGCCTGAAAAAGGAGCAAGTTTGAGATGCCTATTCTGCGCAACTCCAAAATCCGTGAAAATCAACGTGGATTTTTTTGGGATTTATAAAAAATACTGGGCCGAAGAAGTGCGAGAGGGGCGCCAGCAGGTGGCCACAAGCCTGCTAGGCGCGGCCACCCCCCTGGCCGCGCCTAGGGGCTTGTGGACTCCTTGCTGGCCCACTGCCCCCCCTCTTTTGCTACAAGAAGGGTTTCGGTCTGAAAAAAAATAGGAGGAGGCTTTTCGGAGGATTCGCCACCGCCACGAGGCAGAACTTGAGCAGAACCAATCTAGAGCTCCGGCAGGACGATCCTGCCCGGGAAACTTTCATCCCGGAGGGGGAAATCGTCGCCATCGTCATCACCAACACCCCTCTCATCGGAGGGGACTCATCACGATCAACATCTTCATTAGCACCATCTCATCTCCAAACCCTAGTTCATCACTTGTAACCGATCTCCGTCTCGCGACTCCGATTGGTACTTGTAAGGTTGCTAGTAGTGTTAATTACAATTTGTAGTTGATGCTGGTTGGATTACTTGGTGGAAGAGTTTATGTTCAGATCTTTGATGCTACTCATTACCTCTCTGTTCATGAATATGATTATGATTTTTGAGTAGTTACTTTTGTTCCTGAGGACATGGGATAAGTCATGCTATAAGTAGTCATGTGAATTTGCTATTCGTTCGGTAATTTGATGTGTTGTATGTTGTTTTTACTCTAGTGGTGTTATGTGAACGTCGACTACATAGCACTTCACCATTATTTGGGCCTAGAGGAAGGCATTGGGAAGTAGTAAGTAGATGATGGGTTGCTAGAGTGACAGAAGCTTAAACCCTAGTTTATGCGTTGCTTCGTAAGGGGCTGATTAGGATCCACTAGTTTAATGATATGGTTAGACTTTGCCTTAATTCTTCTTTTGTAGTTGTGGATGCTTGCGAGAGGGGTTAATCATAAGTGGGATGCTTGTCCAAGTAAGGGCAGTACCAAAGCGCCGGTCCACCCACATATCAAACTATCAAAGTAACGAACGCGAATCATATGAACATGATGAAAACTAGCTTGACAGAAATTCCCATGTGTCCTCGGGAGCGTTTTTTGTCCTATAAGACTTTGTCCAGGCTTGTCCCTTGCTATGAAAGAGATTGGGCCACTTTTCTGCACCGTTGTTACTTTTGTTACTTGTTGCTTGCTACGAATCATCTCACCACACAACCACTAGTTATCGATAATTTCAGTGCCTGCAGATATTACCTTGCTGAAAACCACTTGTCAGATCCTTCTGCTCCTCGTTGGGTTCGAGACTCTTACTTATCGAAAGGACTACGATAGATCCCCTATACTTGTGGGTCATCAAGACTCTTTTCTGGCGCCGTTGCCGGGGAGTGAAGCGCCTTTTGTAAGTGGAACCTGGTAAGGAAACATTCATATAGTGTGCTGAAATTTATTGCCGCTTGTCACTATGGAAACTAATCCTTTGCGGGGCTTGTTCGGGGTATCTTCACCTTGAACGGAAGAACAAAGAGTTTCTCCTCAACCTGCTGCACCTACTGAAAATATTTGCTTTGAATTTCCTTCGGGTATGCTTGAGAAACTGCTGGCTAATCCTTTACAGGAGATGGAACATCACATCCAGACTTGCATCTAATCTATGTAGATGAAGTTTGTGGTTATTTAAGCTTGCAGGTTTGCCCGAGGATGAGGTCAAGAAGAAGGTCTTTCCCTTATCTTTGAGGGATACGTCGTTGACATGGTATAGGCTATATGATGATACTGGATCATGGAACTACAATCGGTTGAAATTGGAATTTCATCAAAAGTTTTATCCTATGCATCTAGTGTTGGAAATATGCCCTAGAGGCAATAATAAAATGGTTATTATCATATTTCCTTGTTTATGATAATCGTCTATTGTTCATGCTATAATTGTATTAACAGGAAACAGTAATACATGTGTGAATAAATAGAACACAATGTGTCCCTAGCGAGCCTCTAGTTGGCTAGCTCGTTAGTCAATAGATGATCATGGTTTCCTGATCATGGGCATTAGATGTCATTGATAACGGGATCACATCATTGGGAGAATGATGTGATGGACAAGACCCAATCCTAAGCATAGCACTGGATCGTATTGTTCGTATGTTAAAGCTTTTCTAATGTCAAGTATCTTTTCCTTCGACCGTGAGATGGTGCAACTCCCGGATACCTTAGGAGTGCTTTGGGTGTATCAAACGTCACAATGTAACTGGGTGACTATAAAGGTGCACTACGGGTACCTCCGAAAGTGTCTGTTGGGTTGGTACGAATCGAGATCGGGATTTGTCACTCCGTGTGACGAAGAGGTATCTCTGGGCCCACTCGGTAGAACATCATCATGAGCTCAATGTGACTAAGGAGTTAGTCACACGATGACGTGCTACGGAACGAGTAAAGAGACTTACCGGTAACGAGATTGAATAAGGTATAGGTATACCGACGATCGAATCTTGGGCAAGTTCTATACCGACAGACAAAGGGAATCGTATACGGGATTGATTGAATCCTTGACATCGTGGTTCATCCGATGAGATCATCGTGGAGCAAGTGGGAGCCACCATGGGTATCCAGACCCCACTGATGGTTATTGGTCGGAGAGGCGTCTCGGTCATGTCTGCCTGTCTCCCGAACCCGTAGGGTCTACACACTTAAGGTTCGATGACGCTAGGGTTATAGGGAATTGTTATACGAGGTTACCGAAAGTTGTTCGGAGTCCCGGATGAGATCCCGGACGTCACGAGGAGCTCCGGAATGGTCCGGAGGTAAAGATTGATATATAGGACGGATGGTTTCGGATACCGGAAGTGTTTCGCGCATCACCGGTAACGTACCGGGATAACCGGGACCACCGAAGGTGTCCCCGGGGGTCCACCGAAGGGGGGCAACGACCCCAGGAGATAAGGTGGGCCAAGTGGGGAAGGGAACCAGCCCCTAGGTGGGCTGGTGCACCTCCCCACTCAGCCCAATGCGTGGGGGAGAGAAAAGGGGGGCAAACCCTAAGCCAGGTGGGCCTAAGGCCCACCAGGGGTGCGCCACACCCCTCCTGCCCCCTTTGGCCGCCGCACCGGCTCCCATCTAGGGCTGCCCTCCCCAGGAGAGGGAAACCCTCAAGGGGGCACAGCCCCTCCCTCCCCCTATATATAGTGGGCACTTTTGGCCATTGGAGATCAGACGTTTGCCTCTCTCTCGGCGCAGCCCTGCCCTTCTTCCTCCTCCTCTCTGCCGGTGCTTGGCGAAGCCCTGCCGAGAGACCTCATCTCTCCATCCACACCATGCCGTCGTGCTGCTGGAGTTCTTCCCCAACCTCTCCCTCCTCCTTGCTGGATCAAGGTGCGGGAGACGTCACCGGGCTGCACGTGTGTTGAACGCGGAGGTGCCGTAGTTCGGCACTAGATCGGAATCGCTGCGAGTACGACTCCATCAACCACGTTCTAGCAACGCTTCTGCTTAGCGATCTTAAAAGGTATGAAGATGCTCTTACCCCTCTCTCGTTGCTGGTCTCTCCATAGGAAGATCTGAATATGCGTAGGAAAATTTTGAATTTATGCTACGTTACCCAACAGTGGCATCCGAGCAAGGTTTTCTATGCGTAGATTCTATGCACGAGTGGAACACAAAAGTTGTGGGCGATGATTTGTCAATTTGCTTGCTGCTACTAGTCTTATTCTTTTCCGGCGGTATTGTGGGATGAAGCAGTCCGGACCGACTTTACACGTACGCTTACGTGAGACTGGTTCCACCGACAGACATGCACACCATGCATAAAGGTGGCTAGCGGGTGTCTGTCTCTCCTACTCTAGTCGGATTGGATTTGATGAAAAGGGTCCTTATGAAGGGTAAGTAGCTTTGGCGTATCATCGTTGTGGCTGTCACGTAGGTAAGAAGGCGTACTTGCTAGAAATCCAAATCAGCCACATAAAACTTGCAACAACAATTAGAGGACGTCTAACTTGTTTTTGCAGGGTTTGACATGTGATGTGATATGGCCAAAGTTGTGATGTTGCATGTATGATGTATGAGATGATCATGTTATTGTAATAGGTTTCACGACTTGCATGTCGATGAGTATGACAACAGGCAGGAGCCATAGGAGTTGTCTTAATTTATTGTATGAGATGCAACGCCATGTGCTTACTACTTTTACTTCATTGCTAACAGTTAGCTATAGTAGTAGTGATAGTAGTAGTTGGCGTGACGACTTCACGGAGACACGATGATGGAGATCATGATGATGGAGATCATGGTGTCACGCCGGTGACGATGATGATCATGCGATGCCTGAAGATGGAGATCGAAAGGGCGAAGATGATAATGGCCATATCATGTCACTATATGATTGCATTGTGATGTTTATCATGTTTTACATCTTATTGCTTAGAACGACGGTAGCATAATAAGATGATCCCTCTTAAAATTTCGAGAACGTATTCCCCTAAGTGTGCACCGTTGCGAAGGTTCGTTGTCTCGAAGCACCACGTGATGATCGGGTGTGATAGATTCTAACGTTCGCATACAACGGGTGTAAGCCAGATTTACACACGCGAAACACCTAGGTTTACTCGACGAGCTTAGCATGTACAGACATGACCTCGAATACAAGAGAACGAAAGGTCGAACATGAGTCGTATGGTTGAATACGATCAGCATGAAGTTGCTCACCATGGTGACTAGTCCGTCTCACGTGATGATCGGACACGGGTTAGTCAACATGGATCATGTATCACTTAGATGACTAGAGGGATGTCGATTTAAGTGGGAGTTCATACTTAATTTGATTAAATGAACTTAATTGTCATGAAATTAGTCTAAAAGGTTTGTCTTTATAAATATTGTAGATGGCCAACGTCAACCTCAATTTCAACGCATTCCTAGAGAAAAACAAGCTGAAAGATGATGGTAGCAACTATGCGGACTGGGTTCGCAACTTGAAGCTCATCCTTGAAGCAGCTAAAAAGGCTTATGTCCTTGATGCGCCGCTAGGTGACCCTCCCGCTCCCGCAGCAGCCCAGGACATTCTGAACGTCTAGCAAACGCGGAGTGATGACTACTCTCTAGTTAGGTGTGGCATGTTATACAGTTTAGAAACGGGGCTCCAAAGGCGTTTTGGGCAACACAGAGCATATGAGATGTTCCAAGAGTTGAAGCTAGTTTTTCAAGCTCATGCCCGTGTCGAGAGATATGAAGTCTCCGACAAGTTCTTTAGCTGTAAGATGGAGGAGAACAGTTCTGTCAGTGAGCACATACTCAAAATGTCTGGGTTACATGGTCGTCTGACTTCACTTGGAGTCGAACTTCCGGATGATGCTATAATTGACAGAATCCTCGAGTCTCTCCCACCAAGCTACAAAGGCTTTGTGCTTAGCTACAACATGCAAGGGATGGAGAAGACCATTCCCGAGTTGTACTCGATGCTCAAGTCTGCAGAAGTAGAAATCAAGAAAGAGCATCAAGTGTTGATGGTCAACAAGACCACTAGTTTCAAGAAGGGCAAGGGTAAGAAGAACTTCAAGAAAGACGGCAAAGCTGTTGCCGCGCCCGGTAAGCCTGATGCCGGGAAGAAGAAAAAGAATGGACCCAAGCCTGAGACTGAGTGCTTCTATTGCAAGGGAAAAGGTCACGGGAAGCGGAACTGCACCAAATACTTAGCGGACAAGAAGGCCGGCAACGTTAAAGGTATATGTGATATACATGTTATTGATGTGTACCTTACCAGTGCTCGTAGTAGCTCCTGGGTATTTGATACCGGTGCTGTTGCTCACATTTGCAACTCAAAGTAGGAACTGCGGAATAAGCGGAGACTGGCCAAGGACGAGGTGACGATGCGCGTCGGGAATGGTTCCAAGGTCGATGTAATCGCCATCGGCACGCTCCCTCTACATCTACCATCGGGATTAGTTTTAAACCTTAATAATTGTTATTTAGTACCATCTTTAAGCATGAACATTGTATTAGGGTCTTGCTTAATGCGATACGGCTACTCATTTAAGTCAGAAAATAATGGTTGTTCTATTTATATGAGTGATATGTTTTATGGTCATGCTCCGCTGGTGAATGGTTTATTCTTGATGAATCTCGATCGTGATGTTACACATATTCATAGTGTGAGTACCAAAAGATGTAAATTTGATAATGATAGTCCCACATTCTTGTGGCACTGCCACCTTGGTCATATCGGCGTTAAGCGCATGAAGAAGCTCCGTAC
Organism: Hordeum vulgare subsp. vulgare; assembly: GCF_904849725.1. NCBI lineage: Eukaryota > Viridiplantae > Streptophyta > Magnoliopsida > Poales > Poaceae > Hordeum > Hordeum vulgare. The sequence continues at coordinate 594,303,901 of NC_058519.1, read as the reverse complement.
TGATGGACTATTAGAGTCTCTTGACTTTGAATCATTTGACACATGCGAACCGTGCCTCATGGGCAAGATGACTAAGACTCCATTCTCAGGAATAATGGAGAGAGCAACCGACTTATTGGAAATAATACATATTGATGTGTGTGGTCCAATGAACGTTGAAGCTCGCGGTGGCTATCGTTATGTTCTCACTCTCACCGATGATTTGAGTAGGTATGGGTATATCTACATGATGAAGCACAAATCTGAGACATTTGAAAAGTTCAAGGAATTTCAGAGTGAGGTCGAGAATCAACGTGACAGAAAAATTAAGTGTCTACGATCTGATGGTGGAGGAGAATATTTGACTCACGAGTTTGGCACACACCTAAGGAAGTGTGGAATCGTTTCAAAACTGACGCCGTTTGGCACACCGCAACGCAACGGAGTGTCTGAACGTCGTAATCACACTTTATTAGATATGGTACGATTTATGATGTCTCTTACCGACTTACCGCTATCATTTTGGGGATACACATTAGAAACTGCAGCATTCACTTTAAATAGGGCACCGTCTAAATCCGTTGAGACGACACCGTATGAACTATGGTTTGGCAAGAAACCTAAGTTGTCGTCTCTTAAAGTTTGGGGCTGCGATGCTTATGTGAAGAAACTTCAACCAGAAAAGCTCGAACCCAAAGCGGAGAAATGCGTATTCATAGGATACCCTAAGGAAACTATTGGGTTTACCTTCTATCTTAGATCCGAAGGTAAAACCTTTGTTGCCAAGAACGGATCCTTTCTAGAGAAAGAGTTTCTCTCGAAAGAAGTAAGTGGGAGGAAGGTAGAAGTTGATGAGGTAATTACACCCCCTCTCGAACAGGATAGTAGCGCAGCGCGGGAAGTTGTTCCTGTGGCGCCTACACCGACTGAAGAGGAAGTTAATGATGATGATCATGAAGCTTCGAATCAAGTTACTGCTGAACCGCGAAGGTCAACAAGGGTACGCTCCGCACCAGAGTGGTACGGCAACCCTGTGATGGAAATCATGTTGTTAGACAACGGTGAACCTTCGAACTATGAAGAAGCGATGGCGGGCCCGGATTCCAACAAATAGCTTGAGGCTATTAAATCCGAGATGGGATCCATGTATGAGAACAAAGTATGGACTTTGGTGGACTTGCCCGATGACCGGCGAGCCATAGAAAATAAATGGATCTTCAAGAAGAAGACTGATGCAAACGGTAATGTAACCGTTTACACAGCTCGACTTGTTGCAAATGGTTTTCGACAAATTCAAGGAGTTGACTACGAAGAGACTTTCTCTCCCGTAGCGAAGCTGAAATCAGTCCGAATCATGGTAGCAATTGCCGCCTTTTATGATTATGAAATTTGGCAAATGGACGTCAAAACAGCGTTCCTTAACGGGAACCTTAAGGAAGAGTTGTATATGATGCAACCAGAAGGTTTTGTCGACCCTAAGGGTGCTAACAAAGTGTGCAAGCTCCAGCGCTCCATCTATGGGTTGGTGCAAGCATCTCGGAGTTGGAACATTCGCTTTAATGAGGTGATTAAAGTGTTTGGGTTCATACAGGTTTACGGAGAAGCCTGTCTGTACAAGAAAGTGAGTGGGAGCTCTGTAGCTTTCCTCATACTGTATGTGGATGACATATTATTGATGGGGAATAATATAGAGATGTTGGAGAGCATAAAGGCCTATTTGAACAAAAGTTTTTCAATGAAGGACCTTGGAGAAGCTGCATACATATTAGGCATCAAGATCTATAGAGATAGATCAAGACGCCTCATAGGTCTTTCACAAAGTACATACCTTGACAAGATATTGAAGAAGTTCAATATGGAAAACTCAAAGAAAGGGTTCTTGCCAATTTTGCAAGGTGTGAGATTGAGTAAGACTCAGTCGCCGACCACGGCAGCAGATAGAGAGAAGATGAGTTCTATCCCCTACGCATCAGCCGTGGGCTCTCTAATGTATGCCATGCTATGTACCAGACCTGATATAAACCTTGCCATAAGCTTGGTAGGGAGGTACCAAAGTGATCCCGGTATGGAACACTGGACGGCGGTCAAGAATATCCTTAAGTACCTGAAAAGGACTAAGGAAATGTTTCTCATTCATGGAGGTGACGAAGAGCTCGTCGTAAAGGGTTACGTCGACGCTAGCTTCGACACAGATCCGAATGACTCTAAGTCACAGACCGGATACGTATATGTGTTGAATGGTGGGGCAGTGAGCTGGTGCAGCAGCAAGCAAAAAGTCGTGGCAGCATCTACATGTGAAGCGGAGTACATAGCTGCTTCAGAAGCAGCTCATGAAGGAATTTGGATGAAGGAGCTCATCACCGACCTTGGAGTGGTTCCAAGCGCGTCGGGTCCAATGACACTCTTCTGTGACAACACTGGGGCCATTGCCATAGCCAAGGAGCCCAGGTTTCACTGGAAGACGAAGCACATCAAACGCCGCTACAACTCCATCCAGGACCATGTCCAGAGTGGAGTGATAGATATTTGTAAAGTACACACGGATCTGAATATTGCAAACCCGTTGACTAAACCTCTTCCACGAGCAAAACATGATCAACACCATAATGCTATGGGTGTTCGATACATCACAATGTAACTAGATTATTGACTCTAGTGCAAGTGGGAGACTATTGGAAATATGCCCTAGAGGCAATAATAAAATGGTTATTATCATATTTCCTTGTTTATGATAATCGTCTATTGTTCATGCTATAATTGTATTAACAGGAAACAGTAATACATGTGTGAATAAATAGATCACAATGTGTCCCTAGCAAGCCTCTAGTTGGCTAGCTCGTTAGTCAATAGATGATCATGGTTTCCTGATCATGGGCATTAGATGTCATTGATAACGGGATCACATCATTGGGAGAATGATGTGATGGACAAGACCCAATCCTAAGCATAGCACTAGATCGTATTGTTCGTATGCTAAAGCTTTTCTAATGTCAAGTATCTTTTCCTTCGACCGTGAGATTGTGCAACTCCTGGATACCGTAGGAGTGCTTTGGGTGTATCAAACGTCACAACGTAACTCGGTGACTATAAAGGTGCAGTACGGGTACCTCCGAAAGTGTCTCTTGGGTTGGTACGAATCGAGATCGGGATTTGTCACTCCGTGCGACGGAGAGGTATCTCTGGGCCCACTCGGTAGAACATCATCATGAGCTCAATGTGACTAAGGAATTAGTCACATGATGACGTGCTACGGAACGAGTAAAGAGACTTACCGGTAACGAGATTGAACAAGGTATAGGTATACCGACGATCGAATCTCGGGCAAGTTCTATACCGACAGGCAAAGGGAATCGTATACGGGATTGATTGAATCCTTGACATCGTGGCTCATCCGATGAGATCATCATGGAGCAAGTGGGAGCCACCATGGGTATCCAGACCTTGCTGATGGTTATTGGCCGGAGAGGCATCTCGGTCATGTCTGCCTGTCTCCCGAACCCGTAGGGTCTACACACTTAAGGTTCGATGACGCTAGGGTTATAGGGAATTGTTATACGAGGTTACCGAAAGTTGTTCAGAGTCCCGGATGAGATCCCGGACGTCACGAGGAGCTCCGGAATGGTCCGGAGGTAAAGATTGATATATAGGACGGATGGTTTCGGATACCGGAAGTGTTTCGGGCATCACCGGTAACGTACCGGGACCACCGGGACCACCGGAGGTGGCCCCGGGGGTCCACCGAAGGGGGGCAACAACCCCGGGAGGTAAGGTGGGCCAAGTGGGGAAGGGAACCAGCCCCTAGGTGGGCTGGTGCGCCTCCCCACTCATCCCAATGCATGGGGGGAGAAAAGGGGGGGCAAACCCTAAGCCAGGTGGGCCTAAGGCCCACCAGGGGTGCGCCACACCCTCCTCCCCCCTTTGGCCGCCGCACCTGCCCCCATCTAGGGCTGCCGCCCCCCCAAGGAGAGGGAAACCCTCAAGGGGGCGCAGCCCCTCCCTCCCCCTATATATAGTGGGCACTTTTGGCCATTGGAGATCAGACTTTTGCCTCTCTCTCGGCGCAGCCCTGCCCTTCTTCCTCCTCCTCTCTGCCGGTGCTTGGCGAAGCCCTGCCGGGAGACCTCGTCTCTCCATCGACACCACGCCGTCGTGCTGCTGGAGTTCTTCCCCAACCTGTCCCTCCTCCTTGCTGGATCAAGGTGTTGGAGACGTCACCGGGCTGCACGTGTGTTGAACGCGGAGGTGCCGTAGTACGACTCCATCAACCGCGTTCTAGCAACGCTTCCTCTTAGCGATCTTCAAAGGTATGAAGATGCTCTTACCCCTCTCTCGTTGCTGGTCTCTCCATAGGAAGATCTGAATATGCGTAGGAAAATTTTGAATTTATGCTACGTTACCAAACATCTAGTACATCGTGATCGGAATTATATTTACAATTTTTGGCCTTGTGACAGAGAAAGCATCGCTCAAGCTTGGGGAGGCTTAAATCAATGTTATATTCATGCCACAATCATGAGCTCTCGAGAGAAATTATCATTCAGAACTTCTATGCTTGGGTTTCTCATGATGATCGCACCATGCTTGACACTTCTTGTACCGGTTCTTTTATGAAGAGAGATATTGACTTCAAATGGAATTTATTGGAAAGAATTAAACACAACTCTGAAGATTGGGAGCTTGAAGAAGGTAAGGAGTCAGGTATGAATTTCAAGTTTGATTGCTTTAAATCCTTTGTTGAATCAAATACCTTTTGTGATTTTAGCGCTAAGTATGGACTTGACTCTCAGATAGTAGCTTCATTGTGTGAATCATTTTCTGCTCATATTGATCTCCCCAAAGGGAAGTGGTTTAAATATCATCCTCCCTTAGAAGTTAATGTAGTTAAACCCAATCCAGTTGAAGAGAATGTCATTGCCTATAATGATCCTATTGTTCCCAGTGCTTACATTGAGAAACCACATTTCCCTGTTAGGATAAAGGATCATTCTAAAGCTTCAACTTTGATACGTAGAGGCTACATTAGAACACCTACACCCCCTGAGCAAATTAGAGTTGAACCTAGCATTGCTATTATCAAAGATCTCCTGTCCGACAATGTTGATGGCCATAATATTCACTTCTGTGAAGATGCTGCTAGAATTGCTAAACCTCACGCTAGAGGCAAACATAGGACTATTGTTGGCACGCCTGTTGTTTTAGTTAAGATAGGAGATCATTGCTATCATGGTTTATGTGACATGGGTGCTAGTGTTAGTGCAATACCTCAATCCTTATATGATGAAATCAAAGATGAGATTGCACCTATTGAGATAGAACCTATTGATGTCACTATTCAGCTTGCCAATAGAGATACTATCTGCCGTGTGGGAATTGTTAGGGATGTTGAAGTCTTGTGTGGTAAAAAATAGTATCCTCCCGTTTTCCTCGTTCTTGCTACCACTCAAGATAGCTTTTGTGCCATCATATTTGGCAGACCTTTTCTCAATACTGTCAATGCTCATATTGACTGTGAGAAGCAAATTGTCACTGTTGGCTTTGAAGGTGTGTCAGATGAGTTCAATGTCTCCAAGTTTGGTAGACAACCTCATGAAAAAGAGTTGCCTAGTAAGGATGAAACTATTGCCCTAGCTTCTATTGTTGTGCCTCCTACTGGTCCTTTAGAGCAATACTTGCTTGAGCATGAAAATGATATGCATATGGATGAAAGGGATGAGATAGATAGAGTTATCTTTGAACAATATCATATCCTTAAGAATAACTTGCCTGTTGAACTGCTTGGGGGTCCACCCCCACCAAAGGGTGATCCTGTGTTCGAGCTTAAACAATTGCCTGATACTCTTAAGTATGCTTATCTTGATGAAAAAGAGATATATCCTGTTATTATTAGTGCTAGCCTCTCAGAGCATGAAGAAAAGAAGTTATTAAAAACTCTGAGGAAGCACTATGCTGTTATTGGATATACTCTTGATGATCTTAAGGGCATTAGTCCCACTCTATGCCAGCACAAGATCAAAACTGATCCTGACTCCAAGCCATTTGATGATCATCAACGGAGATTAAATCCTAAGATGAAAGAGCTAGTAAGAAAAGAAATACTAAAGCTCCTGGAAGAAGGTATTATCTATCCTTTTGCTCATAGTGATTGGGTGAGTCTGGTGCATTGTTTCCCTAAGAAGGGAGGCATTACCGTAGTCCCTAATGATAAGGATGAATTGATCCCACAAAGGATTATTGATGGGGTTATAGTCCTAGGGTAGGGTCATAGGCCTGCCCTATGGGTCCTACCCAAGGACTACCCTTCATAAGGGATAAGGCCCTTAGTCAGTTTCGACTGAATTAAGGACTTCCCATCATCCAGTCGGTGACGATTCCTCCATCATCCAGTCGGAGATGAGCATTCAGAGCGTATCAAACTTACCGACTGGATTCCACTCTGTACATCATAACCCCCCTGTAGAGCAACAGTCATACGTTTCCATGTACCTTTATTAGCATTTAAGACATACATTACCTGTAACGTAGGCATTTATTCGCCACTACTCCACCCCTGTGCACCGAACCGTTGTAAAGGGCAGCGCACTCTATATAAGCCGCCCTTCCCCACTGGTGCAGGGGTTAGCAATTCATTGTAATCCATATTCCACTCGACACCAAGCTCCCAAGAGCACTGAGACGTAGGGCTTTTACCTCCACCGTAGAGGGGCCTGAACTCATACAACCTCGCCGTAGCTAAGGCTCTGCCCATCCTTTCATACCCTATACATCTACTGTCAGACTTATACCCACGATAGTTGGGGCCCACCGTGGGGCAGGCGTCTAAGCGACTTCCGGCGAGTTTGCAACTACATCTTTTCATCATGTCATCCGGTGGAGATTTGAGCATGGGTCACGAGATCCTCTTCGGCGCTCTCTCCTTCATCGTCGATGATTCGGCATGGCTTCGGGATGCCCCTCTCGACGTCGAGGAGCTCCCCAGTCGTGGGGCTACGCACTTCCGTGCCGGCGCTCGCGGTATACTTCTTCTCGAGCAGTCGGCTCCGGTGTCGACCTATGCCGCCGTCGCGCGCCGCAACAAGCGGTCCCGCCGTCCGCGGCTCCAGCGTTGGGTGCAACACGCCCAGGCGCGCCAGAACGCGTTCTCACAAGTGGCGGTCCTAGAGTCGGTTGTAGTTGCGCCGCCGTCCAAGCGCTCGGACTCAGTTCCGACTGAGTTTCCTTCCGAGTACTTGGGTCACGGGCCTGCAGCCGAAGTGCACATGGCCAACTCCCATGAAAGTCCCCGCCAAACTGGCCGGAACGAGCACGAGGTCGGCGAGACATCCGGCGCTTGCCGTCAGCCCCGCCGCTCTGCCAGTCGGCACACTCGTCGGAGCAACGTGGAGGTGTTCCACACACCCGTCCTCAACCTGGCTGCCGCCGCCAAAATAGCCGATTCCCTCCAGCCGACTGATTCAGAGGCTGGCAGAGGGATCGAGCAGATCCGTGCCCTGCTGCACACGGCGCAACAGCAAAATTCGGCGGTCTCCCAGTCGCACAACATGATCCACAATAGTTCTGTTCACGCGAACACGCATCGGTCAGTTCACAGCCCCGGTTCTCATCAGCGACACAGGGTAGGCAGCCGTTCCATGAATCCCGAAGATCGTCGCCGTTCACGCACCCCTCCACGGGGTGGGCCCTACGGGCCCCGACATCATGATGATCGGCGTTCGGTCGGTGACACTTATGATCCAAGGCCCGACGCAAGAGGATATATCGCCCAGAGGAGGGTCGATAGGGGCCGGGCCCACCGCGATGGTCACGATATAGATCGACCGAGTGGAAGCAGGACCATCGTCTCTGGTCCCGAGTGTTTCAGTCGAGCCATCTGTTCGACTCACATCCCTCCCAACTTCCGATTGGCGACGGGGATCAGCAAGTTTACAGGAGAATCCAAGCCAGAAACGTGGCTGGACGACTACCGAGTGGCAGTCCAGATCGGAGGTGGGGATGACCACGTTGCCATGAAACACCTCCCTCTGATGCTCGACGGCTCGGCACGAGCGTGGCTGAACCAGTTGGCTCCTTCGAGCATCTACAACTGGGCAGATCTGGCCCGAGTCTTCATCAGGACCTTCGAAGGGACGTGCAAACGCCCTGCTGGTCTCGTGGAGCTCCATCACTGTATCCAGAAGCAGAATGAGCCCCTGCGCGATTTCATTCAGCGTTGGACGACCCTCTACCACACAGTGGAGAACGTCACACATCACCAAGCAGTCTGCGCCTTCAAGGCAGGCGTGCGGTACAGAGATCTGTACCTGAAGTTCGGTCAAACAGGCGACATCTCCATGAGTAAGATGATGGAGATAGCGGCACGCTATGCAAATGGCGAAGAAGAGGACCGCATTCGTAGTGGCAAGCACAAAGCAGTCGCCGATGGAGATGGGAACAACACTCGGAAGCAGAAGCAGAAAGCTCCGTTCACTCCGCAGGCAGAGGCCGCAACCGTTACCAATGCCAAGTTCAAGGGCAAGGGGCAGGTTTAGTTCACCCCCAAGAAGAAGCAGTTCGGAAACCACATCCTGGACCAGCCATGTCCAATTCACACGAAGATGGATGAAGAGGCCAATGCCATATTACCGAAGCATACCACTCGGCAATGTCGCCTCCTGATCCAGGGGTTCGGCGAAGGGCAGCCAAGTGAAAAGGACAATGAACAGGATGAGGAGGACAAGGAGGATCCGTTCCCCCAAGTCCATGCAACACTGATGATTTTTGCTGACGTTGAAAGCAAGAATCGACTGAAGCTGGTGAACAGGGAGGTGAACATGGCCACACCGACCAACCCCATGTTCCTCAAGTGGTCTCAGACTGCGATCACCTTTGACCAGTCGGATCATCCAGCACACGTACCCACCCCAGGGAGGCAGGCTCTGGTCGTCGACCCGGTGGTGGAAGGAGTCCGACTGCGCAAAGTCCTCATGAACGGCGGCAGCGGCTTGAACATCATGTACGCTGACACTCTCAAGGGGATGGGCATTCTGATGTCCAAACTTAGCGAGAGCAGCATGCAGTTCCATGGAGTCGTCCGTGGACGAAAGGCCAAGTCACTCGGCCAGATCGCGTTGGACGTCGTCTTCGGATCCGACAAGAACTTCCGCAAGGAAAAACTGACGTTCGAGGTGGTGGACTTCCAGAGTGCGTACCACGCGATTCTGGGCCGCCCGGCGTATGCACGTTTCATGGCCCGTCCATGTTACGTGTACCTGAAGCTGAAAATGCCAGGCCCAAAAGGTGTGATCACTATCACAGGAAATCGGCAGGGGGCCGAGGAGTGTCTGCAGCAGGGATCGAGGATCGCCGATCAGCAGATGGCTGTCCTCGAGCTTGACGAGTACAAGAAGACAGTCGACCCCGCTGACTTGATGCGTTCGAAGAAGCCAGCTTCGGAGTCCGCATTCCAGTCGGCGGGAGAGACGAAGAAGGTCAGCATCCACCCGACGGACGACGCCGCTGCCCCGACGAACATCTCCACCACCCTCGATCCTAAATAAGAAGCCGAGCTCATCCAATCCCTCTGTGAGAACAGGGACATCTTCGCATGGAAGCCCGCTGACATGCCAGTTGTACCCAGGGAGTTGGCTGAGCACCGGTTGCATGTGGATCCTGCTGCTCGGCCTGTCCGAGAACGCTTGTGTCGGTCCGCCGCACACAAGAGGAAGGCAATCGGAGAAGAGGTGGCTAAGCTTTTGGTAGCCAACTTCATTCGCGAGGTACACCACTCCGAGTGGCTCGCCAATGTTGTCATGGTGCCCAAGAAGGACAAGTCTCTCCGAATGTGCATCGACTTCAAGAATCTCAATAAGGTCTGCCCGAAAGACCATTTCCCGCTCCCCCGCATCGATCAAATTGTCGATTCAACTACGGGTTGCGAGCGTTTGTCATTCCTTGATGCCTACTCGGGCTATCATCAGATCCGTATGTATGGCCCCGATGAATTAAAAACAGCCTTCATCACCCCATTCGGGTGCTTCTGCTACATCACTATGCCATTTGGTTTGAAGAATGCAGGAGCAACCTTTATGCGCATGATCCAAAAATGCCTCCTTGACCAGATCAGTCGGAATGTGAAGGCGTATATGGATGATATCGTAGTCAAGTCACGCAAAGGTTCCGACCTGCTGACTGACTTGGCAGGAACATTCGGCAACCTTCGTAAGTACGATATCAAGCTCAACCCAGCCAAGTGTTCGTTCGGTGTTCCCAGCGGAAAGTTACTCGGTTTCTTCATTTCCGAACGAGGGATCGATGTCAACCCCGAAAAGATCGGGACCATCGTCCGAATGGAGCGGCCGGTCAGAATACACGATGTTCAAAGGCTCACAGGTTGCCTAGCGACTTTGAGCAGGTTTATCAGTCGACTCGGTGAGAAGGCACTTCCTCTGTACCGACTCATGAAGAAAACAGATACTTTCGAGTGGACAGACGAAGCCCAAATCGCATTCGACGACCTCAAAGTCCTACTTTCCACCCAGTCGGTTCTTACTGCTTCGCTCAGTAAAGAACCCCTTCTTCTGTACATCGCGGCTACAAATCAAGTCGGCAGCACTGTTCTCACAGTCGAACGGGAAGAAGAAGGCAAAGCATACAAGGTTCAGCGGCCAGTGTATTATGTCTCCAAAGTCCTGACTCCTTCCAAGCAGAGGTATCCCCACTATCAAAAACTTATCTACGGGATTTACATGACTGCGAAGAAGCTGGCTCATTATTTCCAAGACCACTCGGTGTTTGTTGTTTCTGATGCTCCGTTGTCAGAAATCCTACACAATCGGGACGCATCGGGCCGAGTGGCGAAGTGGGCAATGGAGATGTTATACTGCGACATCAAGTTCGAGGCCAAGAAAGCTATAAAGTCTCAAGCTCTGGCTGACTACATAGCAGAATGGGTAGAACAACAGCAACCGACCCACATCTACTCGGCTCATTGGACAATGTTCTTCGATGGGTCCAAGATGTTGAATGGCTGCGGCGCTGGCGTTGTGATCATATCGCCAAAGGGTGACAAACTCAAGTATGTGTTGCAGATACACTTTGATTCCTCCAACAACGAGGCAGGGTATGAAGCTCTCCTTTATGGATTGCGCATGGCCATCGCACTCGGCGTCCGTCGCCTCATGGTCTATGGCGATTCGGATTTGGTGGTTAATCAAGTGATGAAGGAGTGGGACGTCAGGAACCCCACCATGACCACATATTGCAATGCAGTGAGGAAGCTCGAGAAAAAGTTTGAAGGTCTGGACCTCCACCATGTTCCGCGACTGAAAAACCAAGCAGCTGATGAATTGGCGAAACTTGGATCCACTCGGAGACCAGTCCCGAGTGACGTCTGCCTCGAGCACCTTCACCTTGCCTCAGTTAAAGAAGATCCTTTCACGGAGGAACCAATACAACCAAAGAGCTCGACAGATCCAACTGAAGTCGAAGTCCCTGCTGTGGTTGATTTGATCATGGAGATTCTTGCTATCATCCCCGATTGGACTGTGTCGTTCATTGCATACATCCTAAGGCAAGAATTACCAGAAGACGAAGTCCAAGCCAGACAGATCGTCCGCAGGTCAAAGTCGTTCACTGTCATTGATGGCCAGTTGTACAAGGAAAGCGTTTCAGGCGTCCTTCAACGATGCATCTCCCCTGAGGAGGGACAGTTAATCTTGGAAGAAATTCACTCGGGAACCTGCGGTCATCACGCCTCCTCAAGAGCAATCGTCGCCAAAGCATTCAGAGCTGGCTTCTTCTGGCTGCAGGCGAATGAAATGGCGAAGGATATGGTCGACCGATGCGAAGGTTGTCAGTTCTACTCTAACAAGTCCCACAAGCCAACATCTGCGTTGAAGACAATCCCTCTTGTTTGGCCGTTTGTAGTGTGGGGATTAGATACAGTCGGTCCATTCAGGACAGGCCAAGGGGGATTCACACATCTGTTGGTGGCAGTCGACAAGTTCACAAAGTGGATTGAAGCCAAGCCCATCAAGAAGCTCGACGCCCTTATAGCCATCAAGTTTGTCAGGGACATCATCTCCAGATTCGGGGTACCACACAGCATAATCACTAACAATGGCACAAACTTTGACTCGGACAGATTCAAAGGTTTCTGTACAGGCCAAGGTATCCGAGTGGATTTTGCATCTGTGGCGCATCCCCAAACAAACGGGCAAGCAGAGCGGGCGAATGGACTTATTCTGCAAGGTTTGAAGCCTCGACTCCTGCGAGAAGTGGGACATGCTGCCGGCGCATGGGTCACTGAACTGCCTTCGGTGCTGTGGGGTCTCCGCACAACCCCAAATAGATCTACAGGGTGATCCCCGTTCTTCCTCGTTTACGGAGCAGAGGCAGTCCTTCCGAGTGACTTGCTTCACAACGCTCCACGAGTTGAACTTTTCTCCGAAGCTGAAGCTGAGCAAGCAAGGCAAGACGGAGTAGATCTTCTAGAGGAGGAGCGCGAGATGGCACTGACTCGCTCAACCATTTATCAACTAGATCTGCAGCGCTTTCACGCGCGACACGTCAGGAGTCTTACATTCCACTAGTGGGGACATGGGCTATAGCCCCGGCCCGTAAGGGGCTTTAGTCCCGGTTCACCAACCGGGACTAAAGGGGCGGGACTAAAGGCCTAACATTTTCGTCCCGACCCTCTTACACGCCGGGACTAAAGGTGCTCCACGTGGGCGCCTCGTAGCGCCCCAGGGGCAGGCCCTTTAGTCCCGGTTCGTTACACGGTCCGGGACTAAAGATTTTCAGATTTTGCTGGCTTTTGGGTTTTTTTTGAATGAAATTATTTTTGGGTTTTAGGGCTTTAGGGTTTAGGTGTTCAGGAGATTAACGTGATGCCTCGTTTTGTGTTCGGGAATTAGTTTTCATATAATTTAAAATAGAATAATTATGCTTATATATATATAAGATTAACTTATCTTACAAGCGATCATATATATACAATTATATGGAGATCTGAATTATCGGGACTGGAGCCCGTCTATTCGATTACATGGACGAACATCAGTAATGGCCCTTAGCTACACTAAATCGTCATTTGTCTTCTCTAGCTTCCGTCCTCAGAAATCCCGCAAGCTCCTCTGCAACAGCAATCGCGCGTTGCTCTGGTAGGACCTTCGTCCTCATGGCCGTGTGCTATATAAGAAGAGGAGATGAATATGACTATCAATCATGATAACAAAAAATGACGGGTAAAAATAGAGGTGTGAATGTTCATTGCTTACGTCGAATATGTGCTCCTTGAACTCAGAGGTAAACGTGCGAATGGTCTCGCAAACATAGTATCCGCATAGATGCGTTCCCCGTGGCTGCTGGTCGCACTTTACGAGAATGGAATATATATAATCAAAATAATAATCTAGCATCATAAATGTATTGAAAATTAATAGAAGTATATCATACTACTACTTACCTGAGCCGCTCTAAAGGTCAGCTTCTCAGGAAAGTAACCGGGAGTCACGCACTTGAACCGATTCCAAACCCTGCCCGACAAGGATAATGATTTGCTAAGTTTTTCATTAATTGATATATCAGAAAATCATCGAAAGAGACCGATAGTGCGCAAGAATGATTAAAATTACCCTTGGAGCATGTCCTGCAGGCTTTGGAACTTATCCAAGGGTCTCGATAATGGGTCGAAGGCATCAACTCTTCCCTTATAAATTTGAATGTCCAACAGAATCCAATGGAAGCTGCACATGTATATATATATATATATATGTGTGTGTGTGTGAGTAACTTATCAATTACACTTATAAGTGAATGGACACAACAAAGTAAAGACCCTCACCTGAAGTTGTATTGAAACAGTATGTGGTCACAGAAATTTTGATCTCGTAGAAACCTTAGAAGGTTTTCCTCCGTCTCCTTGGGATAATTAGTTAGCGTCGCTATATGTATTTTATCTGGATCAATAAACCCAATATTTATGATGCTCTTACTTTTACACTCCAGAATCTTCATTCTGCATAATAGAGTACAAGTTATATATAGACAATGAATTGAAATAACTAAACAAGTTATATGTAGACAACGAATTGAAAAACTTACAGACAATAGCAACTCATAAGCGATTTGTCGAGGGCGTCGCCATTGTACATCTAGAAGAGTTCATCAAAGTCGATATGGATTTCTTCGGAGCAGCCGTAGTACTCCTGTGGGACACTCAGCACGATCATCGTTCTCCCATTCTTTGATTCACTTAAGTACCATTTATGCAAGTAACGCATATTTGTTGGGAGATCATCTTTGCTGACCAAAGGCTCTCCCATGACAAACTGTGGCTTAGGGGCTACCACAGCCTTGGGTATCCTGTCGTCTTGGGAAGCCAGCAAATTTTCAACCAAGATACCACATTCATCCGCCAACTCCTTTGCTTTTTCAAAAGCTTGCCCCTGCACCGGAGGGGGAACATTCTCGGTTAACACCTTGAGGGGTGGGATCGACTGTTTGGCGTGTTGTCCAAGCTGAGGAACGTCTGATTTTTTCTTGCTTGTAGTTGAACTTGATTTTCTCCCACTTGCACTTGCATGTCACCTGCTCTTTTTCACTTCCTTCTGCAATATGCGTGTATAGTCATCAGGCTTATAGTGTAAGTCATACTGTGATGGAGTGGTTATGAAGTCTTTTGCCCATGCTATGTCCTTCTCGGTGTATTTAGGGCGGGGCTCGGGTTCCTTCCTTTTCATCTACGCCTCATGTTGTTCCTTTGCTATCCTGGAGTTTTCCTTGGGGGTACGATCATAAGGTCTGATAGGAAGATTAGCATGAGGTACCTTTGGGAGGGGCGACAGTTTGCGCTTTGGGGAGCTCCGTCCCTTAGAAATCATCGACGAAGCGTTCTTGCTGGCACGCTTCCGCTTAGTATCATGTGCGGGCGGCGGCGGAGACGGACAACCCAAGTCCGGCGGCGGTGATCGAGATGGACTCGTGTTGTGCTGGCCGACATCATGTCGAGGGCTTGAAAGTAATGGAGGTGTAGGTGACCTGCGACGACTCAGAGGTGGTGTTGTCCTTGGGGCCGAGCCTGGAAGCTTGATGTAGTTCTTGTCCCATAGGATGACTCCACCCAGTACTTCTCCGAGTGTCCTCTCATCTTCGGGTCCAGCTATCTCGAGCTCCATATCATTAAACCCCGTCATGATTTCATCCACCCCGACTTTAGCAAAGCCAGCTGGAATCTCATGGCCATGCCAGCGTGCATCAGGCCAGAAGGTAAAGCTTGTCCGACGGCCACCTTCATGGATATGTTCTTGAATTTCTGATGGAGTTCACATGATGTTGACTCCTTGATTCCATCCACAGGGTAGCCGGGACCGCCCTCTATCATTCTTCGTTCATCGTCGGGCGGGGCCTCAGATTCAGCCACGCTGCTTTTCCGCTTAGATGGGGCGCCGGTAATATCAACTGCAGGATCTTCCTGGCGCGGTACTCCTCTAAGCTCATCAATCTGCTTCTGTTGCTCGTTAATCCTGGCAAGCAACTGGTTGAACTTGTCATTCTCCTCATACTGCTGCCGCTTCTTTGCTCTCTCTCGGCTTCTGTAAGTGTCTTGGTCTCTGGCAAACCCAAGCCACCACGGGTAAGAAGGACTAAAGCCTCACGTTCGTCCTCCATGTTTGTCATTGCCGAGGACCAGTGTGAGCAAATCTTTCTCTCTATCTGAAGTGAACTTCTTCTTCCCTCCTTAATTTCTTTCACTATCCTTTTCCAATTCTCCCTGGGTATCCTAAGATTGTCATTGCAGATGAGGTCCCCTGTTGTTTCGTCATACGACCAATCATGCGCAAGGAACCAATTTCTTTCTCTCAATTCCCACTCATCACGGAGTGGTTCAGGTACGACGCCTTTATCTATCAGATCTTGCTCTTTCTTATCCCACTTTGGGATGGCAGTCTCATAGCCCCCTGGCCCCAGCTTGTGGTGATATATCTTCTTGTCGGCATTTATCTTGTTCTTTTCTGATAATGCCTGGGCATCTTCTGACTCCTTGTACTCTTGAAATGCCTTCCAGTGATTCGCCTGCTTGGCTAGATACCCCTCGAATACTGGCACTTTCTGTGTCTTCAGATAGTTTTTCAATAGCTTCTTCTTCTAGCTACGGAACAGTTCGGCCATCTTCTTCAGAGTCCACTGCTTGACTTTGGCCCTCAGTTTGTCAGCGGCGTCTTCATTCTCACATCATGGCAGGTTGAAATGTGACATGAGATCATTCCAAAGATTATCTTTGTACCTTTCGGCGACATAGTCACTATCGGTTGCCCCTTTGCGCTTGTTCCACTCCCGAACGCTGATCGGGACGTGATCCCTAACGAGAACTCTGCATTGCTTCTTGAATGTGTCAGCAGCATTCTTAGGAAGCTTGGGTTCGCCCGTAGGAAATATCACCTCAAATGTGTAATGCGTCCGTGCATCCAACTTTCTAGTCGGGCCTCGTTTCGTAGTTTTGCTCGATGTGGAGGCCTAAGAGGGAGAAACATTCATCAAATGAATGTATATGTATACAATATAGAGCTATCTCCAATATTTTTCACATATTACAAGTGATTGTCGAACTTCATATGTATACCTTGCCGGACTTCTCCTCTTCACCGGCTTCTCCATCAGTGGAGCTATCACCTTCTCCGTCATTGGACCTATCTCCTGCCCCATCGGCTTCATCTTCGTGTCGCTCGACCTCCATTCCAACGTCCTGGTTTAGATATAACGACGGAGATTCAGCTGGTTCAACGTCGGGGCCGTCTTTGATTATATCTTCCAGAAGTTCTTCCTCTTCGAGGTTCCTGATATGTGGATCCATAGTTCTGCAAAAAACGGATTCTCTTAACCTTTGTACCAAAAACCAAAGTAGGAGTACTTTTCCAATTTGAGACTCCTAGATTTCTGCATAGTATTCAAAGTAGGAGTAATTTTCCAATTTGAGCATTCAATAAGCAAAACCAAATCGTAAAATAAAATAGTATTCAAATTAGCATGCATTCAATTATAAGCTAATACATCATCACTTTTGTCCGTACATCATCGAATATTATCACTAATACTCCTCGAATACTATCATACATATAGCATCACTAATACATCTAGAACCGTAGCGCCCGACGGGTATCGGCGCGGGCGGTGGACACCCAAAGAGAAGGAGCCATCACAGGATCATAGCTCCAGTGAGATCCCCGAAGAACCTGCTAGGTATGCTCGAACTTGCCCTCCAACGCAACCATGTAGCGACGGACGTGCTCATCCTCCTCGCTGACACGGTGACGTACCACCTCCGCGGTGTCCGGAAGCCTCGGCACCCTCACTGGCCCACGCGACCACCACCAAACAAAGATCGGGTCAACGACGGGCTGGCTCCTCACCAACCTACGCCCCCCGGAAGGTAGCACCTCCCAATACCAGCCGGGCGGAGCCCAGTCCCGGACAGGGCCCCTCTGATCAAGCAGGTGTCCTCCGCCGAGTCGACGACGAGGATGCGGGATAGGCATCGTAAAATGAACTAAAAAATAAACTAGTTCTATTAATTTTCTTGCTAAAAATAAACTATTAACACTTAAGCATATACAATAGCAAAATTAAACTATTAACACTTATTTTCATTTTTCTTCTCCTCCTCTTCTTTCTTCTCTTCTCCTCCTCTTCTTTTCTTCTCTTCTCCTCCTATTCTTTTCTTCTTTTCTTATACACTATACACTATATACACTATAGCAAAATTCCTCCTCTCCTTATACACTATACACTATATACACTATACACTTAAGCATATACACTATACAATATACACTTTTTCTTCTTTTCTTCTCCTCCTCTTCTTATTTTTATTTTTCCTAATCTTATTTTCTTATTTTTGTTCATATTTCTTCTTCTTGTAACCCTAACCTAATTCCTCTTCTTATTTTCCTATTTTCCTTTTTCCTATTTTTCTTGTTCATATTATTTTTCTTATTTTTCATATTTTTATTTTCTTATTTGTGTTCATATTTCTTCTCCTCCTCTTCTTATTTTCCTTTTTCCTAATTCTAAATATTACTAACCCTAATAATCTAGCACAAACCTAATAACAATAGGAATTAAATGACAAAAAAATCTTTTCTTTTTCTTCTTTTCTTCTCCTTTTTCTTCTTTTCTTCTCCTTTTTCTTCCTTTCTTCTCCCTTTTCTTCTTCTCTTCTCCTTTTTCTTCTTTTCTTCTATACTGGCCGGAGTGTTGCGGAGGAGGGGGCGAGGGGCTTATTGGCCGTAGTGTTGGCGAGGAGGACGGCGAGGAGCACGACGCGACGGCTAGGAGGACGACGCGGCGGCAAGGAGGACGGCGAGGAGGACGGCGTGGCGGCGAGGAGGACGGCGCGACGGCGAGGAGGACGACACGGCGGCGAGGAGGACGGCCGACGGCGAGGAGGACAGCAGGCGGCGGCGAGAAGGACGGCGGGCTGCCTGACGGCGTCGGTTAGTTCGTCGATGTGCCGCGCCGGGCAGGAGAACGAGAGGAAGAAGAAGAGAAATGGACGAATTGGGTTGGAAATTTTCGAAGTCCCGCTTATATAGGTGGATCTATAGTCCCGGTGCGTGGCTCGAGCCGGGACTAAAGACCCCCTTTAGTCCCGGGTGGAGCCACGCCCCGGGACTAAAGGCCTCTTTTCGGGTAGACCAAGAGGCGGGAAGCAGGGGTCTTTAGTCCCGGTGCGTGGCTCCAGCCGGGACTAAAGGGTGTCTTTAGTCCCGGGGCGTGGCTCCACCCGGGACTAAAGCCCCTCCTCGGCTGCACGATAAGTTTAGTCCCACCTCGCCCAGCGAGGGGGACTAACACTTGTTTATAAGCCCCGTCGCAGCTTGTCCATCGAGCTCCTCTCTAAAGCAGGCTTACGGGCCTAAACTTACTGAAAATTGAAACTATATTCGAAATTGTCGATAAAATTCAATCTGAATTCAAAGTGAATTCAGGTCGAATTTTGTCCATGATTTCTCATATAGTTTCAATTTTTTCTATTTTCAAAATTGATTATTTTGACTATCCAAACTATTATCTATTTTGTTATTTTCATTTAAAAACTATGTTTCTTAAAAATTCTTTTTGCATATTTGAGAATTTGACAAAACTATGATAATGAAAAGTGTTTCAAATTGAATAAATAATGCAAACTATTTTTTATGTTCATAATTAATAATTTTGACTATCCAAACTATTATCTATTTCGTTATTTTCAATTAAAAACTATGTTTATTAAAAATTCTTTTTGCATATTTGAGAATTTGACAAAACTATGATAATGAAAAGTGTTTCAAATTGAATAAATAATGCAAAACTATTTTTTATTTTCATAATTAATAATTTTGACTATCCAAACTATTATCTATTTTGTTATTTTCAATTAAAAACTATGTTTATTAAAAATTCTTTTTGCATATTTGAGAATTTGACAAAACTATGATAATGAAAAGTGTTTCAAATTGAATAAATAATGCAAAACTATTTTTTATTTTCATAATTAATAATTTGGACTATCCAAACTATTATCTATTTTGTTATTTTGACTTCATTTGGTATATTTCATGCATTTACTTATTTTTTTGAGCTAGTTGACCCTGAAATTGAAAAGCACTACAAATGAACTCTGAAAATGTTAAAAGTTGGCATGCTATCATCATTTCACCCACATAGCATGTGTTAAAAAGTTGAGAGGGCTACGACAAAAACTGGATGCAGTTCGTGTACAAAACTGACAATCTCTCTCGAAGTAGTAGGGTTTCGAACGACAACTCATCTCTTACAAAGGGATTTCATTTTTTTAAACTTATTTGAACTCCATACTTTTTGTGTGTTCAAAATGCACCATTCAAAGGCACATCACAAAATTTCAACAATTTCTGACTTCATTTGGTATATTTCGTGCTTTTGCTTATTTTTTTGAGCTAGTTGACCCTGAAATTGAAAAGCACTACAAATGAACTCTGAAAATGTTGAAAGTTGGCATGCTATCATCATTTCACCCACATAGCATGTGTTAAAAAGTTGAGAGGGCTACGACAAAAACTGGATGCAGTTCGTGTACAAAACTGACAATCTCTCTCGAAGTAGCAGGGTTTCGAACGAGAACTCATCTCTTACAAAGGGATTTCATTTTTTAAAACTTATTTGAACTCCATACTTTTTTTGTGTTCAAAATGCACCATTCAAAGGCACATCACAAAATTTCAACAATTTATGAGTTCATTTGGTATATTTCGTGCATTTACTTTTTTTGAGCTAGTTGACCCTGAAATTGAAAAGCACTACAAATGAACTCTGAAAATGTTGAAAGTTGGCATGCTATCATCATTTCATCCACATAGCATGTGTTAAAAAGTTGAGAGGGCTACGACAAAAACTGGATGCAGTTCGTGTACAAAACTGACAATCTCTCTTGAAGTAGCAGGGTTTCAAACGAGAACTCATCTCTTACAAAGGGATTTCATTTTTTTAAACTTATTTGAACTCCATACTTTTTGTGTTTTCAAAATGCACCATTCAAAGGCACATCACAAAATTTCAACAATTTATGAATTCATTTGGTATATTTCGTGCATTTACTTATTTTTTTTGAGCTAGTTGACCCTGAAATTGAAAAGCACTACAAATGAACTGTGAAAATGTTGAAAGTTGGCATGCTATCATCATTTCACCCACATAGCATGTGTTAAAAAGTTGAGAGGGCTACGACAAAAACTGGATGCAGTTCGTGTAAAAAACTGACAATCTCTCTCGAAGTAGCAGGGTTTCGAACGAGAACTCATCTCTTACAAAGGGATTTCATTTTTTTTAAACTTATTTGAACTCCATACATTTTGTGTGTTCAAAATGCACCATTCAAAGGCACATCACAAAATTTCAACAATTTATGAATTCATTTGGTATATTTCGTGCTTTTACTTATTTTTTTTGAGCTAGTTGACCCTGAAATTGAAAAGCTCTACAAATGAACTCTGAAAATGTTGAAAGTTGGCATGCTATCATCATTTCACCCACATAGCATGTGTTAAAAAGTTGAGAGGGCTACGACAAAAACTTGATGCAGTTCGTGTACAAAACTGACAATCTCTCTCGAAGTAGCAGGGTTTCGAACGAGAACTCATCTCTTACAAAGGGATTTCATTTTTTTAACTTATTTGAATCCATACTTTTTGTGTGTTCAAAATGCACCATTCAAAGGCACATCACAAAATTTGAACAATTTCTGACTTCATTTGGTATATTTCGTGCTTTTACTTTTTTTTTGAGCTAGTTGACCCTGAAATTGAAAAGCACTACAAATGAACTCTGAAAATGTTGAAGTTGGCATGCTATTATCATTTCACCCACATAGCATGTGTTAAAAAGTTTAGAGGGCTACGACAAAAACTGGTTGCAGTTCGTGTACAAAACTGACAATCTCTCTCGAAGTTGAAGGGTTTCGAACGAGAACTCATCTCTTACAAAGGGATTTCATTTTTTAAAACTTATTTGAACTCCATACTTTTTGTGTGTTCAAAATGCACCATTGAAAGGCACATCACAAAATTTCAACAATTTCTGAGTTCATTTGGTATATTTTGTGCATTTACTTTTTTTTGAGCTAGTTGACCCTGAAATTGAAAAGCACTACAAATGAACTCTGAAAATGTTGAAAGTTGGCATGCTATCATCATTTCATCCACAAAGCATGTGTTAAAAAGTTGAGAGGGCTACGACAAAAACTGGATGCAGTTCGTGTACAAAACTGACAATCTCTCTCGAATAGCACGGTTTCGAACGAGAACTCATCTCTTACAAAGGGATTTCATTTTTTTTAAACTTATTTGAACTCCATACTTTTTGTGTGTTCAAAATGCACCATTCAAAGGCACATCACAAAATTTCAACAATTTATGAATTCATTTGGTATATTTCGTGCATTTACTTTTTTTTTTGAGCTAGTTGACCCTGAAATTGAAAAGCACTACAAATGAACTCTAAAAATGTTGAAAGTTGCCATGCTATCATCATTTCACCCACATAGCATGTGTTAAAAAGTTGAGAGGGCTACGACAAAAACTGGATGCAAGTCGTGTACAAAACTCACAATCTCTCTCGAAGTAGCAGGGTTTCGAACGAGAACTCATCTCTTACAAAGGGATTTCATTTTTTAAAACTTATTTGAACTCCACACTTTTTGTGTGTTCAAAATGCACCATTCAAAGGCACATCACAAAATTTCAACAATTTACGAATTCATTTGGTATATTTCGTGCATTTACTTATTTTTTTTGAGCTAGTTGACCCTGAAATTGAAAAGCACTACAAATGAACTCTGAAAATGTTGAAAGTTGGCATGCTATCATCATTTCACCGACATAGCATGTGTTAAAAAGTTAAGAGGGCTACGACAAAAACTGGATGCAGTTCGTGTATAAAACTGAACATCTCTCTCGAAGTAGGAGGGTTTCGAACGAGAACTCATCTCTTACAAAGGGATTTCATTTTTTAAAACTTATTTGAACTCCATACTTTTTGTGTCTTCAAAATGCACCATTCAAAGGCACATCACAAAATTTCAACAATTTCTGACTTCATTTGGTATATTTCGTGCTTTTACTTTTTTTTGAGCTAGTTGACCCTGAAATTGAAAAGCACTACAAATGAACTCTGAAAATGTTGAAAGTTGGCATGCTATCATCATTTCACCCACATAGCATGTGTTAAAAACGTGAGAGGGCGACGACAAAAACTGGATGCAGTTCGTGTACAAAACTGACAATCTCTCTCGAAGTAGCAGGGTTTCGAACGAGAACTCATCTCTTACAAAGGGATTTCATTTTTTTTAAACTTATTTGAACTCCATAGTTTTTGTGTGTTCAAAATGCACCATTGAAAGGCACATCACAAAATTTCAACAATTTCTGAGTTCATTTGGTATATTTCGTGCATTTACTTTTTTTGAGCTAGTTGACCCTGAAATTGAAAAGCACTACAAATGAACTCTAAAAATGTTGAAAGTTGGCATGCTATCATCATTTCATCCACATAGCATGTGTTAAAAAGTTGAGAGGGCTACGACAAAAACTTGATGCAGTTCGTGTACAAAACTGACAATCTCTCATGAAGTAGCAGGGTTTCGAACGAGAACTCATCTCTTACAAAGGGATTTCATTTTTTTATACTTATTTGAACTCCATACTTTTTGTGTGTTAGAAATGCACCATTCAAAGGCACATCACAAAATTTCAACAATTTATGAATTCATTTGGTATATTTCGTGCATTTACTTATTTTTTTTGAGCTAGTTGACCCTGAAATTGAAAAGCACTACAAATGAACTATGAAAATGTTGAAAGTTGGCATGCTATCATCATTTCACCCACATAGCATGTGTTAAAAAGTTGAGAGGGCTACGACAAAAACTGGATGCAGTTCGTGTACAAAACTGACAATCTCTCTCGAAGTAGCAGGGTTTCGAACGAGAACTCATCTCTTACAAAGGGATTTCATTTTTTAAAACTTATTTGAACTCCATACTTTTTGAGTCTTCAAAATGCACCATTCAAAGGCACATCACAAAATTTCAACAATTTCTGACTTCATTTGGTATATTTCGTGCTTTTACTTTTTTTGAGCTAGTTGACCCTGAAATTGAAAAGCACTACAAATGAACTCTGAAAATGTTGAAAGTTGGCATGCTATCATCATTTCACCCACATAGCATGTGTTAAAAAGGTGAGAGGGCCACGACAAAAACTGGATGCAGTTCGTGTACAAAACTGACAATCTCTCTCGAAGTAGCAGGGTTTCGAACGAGAACTCATCTCTTACAAAGGGATTTCATTTTTTTAAACTTATTTGAACTCCATTGTTTTTGTGTGTTCAAAATGCACCATTGAAAGGCACATCACAAAATTTCAACAATTTCTGAGTTCATTTGGTATATTTCGTGCATTTACTTTTTTTGAGCTAGTTGACCCTGAAATTGAAAAGCACTACAAATGAACTCTAAAAATGTTGAAAGTTGGCATGCTATAATCATTTCATCCACATAGCATGTGTTAAAAAGTTGAGAGGGCTACGACAAAAACTGGATGTAGTTCGTGTACAAAACTGACAATCTCTCTCGAAGTAGTAGGGTTTCGAACGAGAGCTCATCTCTTACAAAGGGATTTCATTTTTTTAAACTTATTTGAACTCCATACTTTTTGTGTGTTCAAAATGCACCATTCAAAAGCACATCACAAAATTTCAACAATTTCTGAGTTCATTTGGTATACTTCGTGCTTTTACTTATTTTTTTTGAGCTAGTTGACCCTGAAATTGAAAAGCTCTACAAATGAACTCTGAAAATGGTGAAAGTTGGCATGCTATCATCATTTCACCCACATAGCATGTTTTAAAAAGTTGAGAGGGCTACGACAAAAACTGGATGCAGTTCGTGTACAAAACTGACAATCTCTCTCGAAGTAGCACGATTTCGAACGAGAACTCATCTCTTACAAAGGGATTTCATTTTTTAAAACTTATTTCAACTCCATACTTTTGGTGTGTTCAAAATGCACCATTCAAATGCACATCACAAAATTTCAACAATTTCTGAGTTCATTTGGTATATTTCGTGCATTTACTTTTTTTTGAGCTAGTTGACCCTGAAATTGAAAAGAACTACAAATGAACTCTGAAAATGTTGAAAGTTGGCATGCTATCATCATTTCATCCACATAGCATGTGTTAAAACGTTGGGAGGGCTACGAGAAAAACTGGATGTAGTTCGTGTACAAAACTGACAATCTCTCCCGAAGTAGCAGGGTTTCGAACGAGAACTCATCTCTTACAAAGGGATTTCATTTTTTTTAAACTTATTTGAACTCCATACTTTTTGTGTGTTCAAAATGCACCATTAAAAGGCACATCACAAAATTTCAACAATTTATGAATTCATTTGGTATATTTCATGCATTTACTTATTTATTTTTTTGAGCTAGTTGACCCTGAAATTGAAAAGCACTACAAATGAACTCTGGAAATGTTGAAAGTTGGCATGCTATCATCATTTCACCCACATAGCATGTGTTAAAAAGTTGGGAGGGCTACGACAAAAACTGGATGCAGTTCGTGTACAAAACTGACAACCTCTCTCGAAGTAGGAGGGTTTCGAACGAGAACTCATCTCTTACAAAGGGATTTCATTTTTTTTAAACTTATTTGAACTCCATACTTTTTGTGTGTTCAAAATGCACCATTCAAAGGCACATCACAAAGTTACAACAATTTCTGACTTCATTTGGTATATTTCGTGCTTTTACTTATTTTTTTTGAGCTAGTTGACCCTGAAATTGAAAAGCACTACAAATGAACTCTGAAAATGTTGAAAGTTGGCATGCTATCATCATTTCACCCACATAGCATGTGTTAAAAAGTTGATAGGGCTACGACAAAAACTGGATGCAGTTCATGTACAAAACTGACAATCTCTCTCGAAGTAGCAGGGTTTCGAACGAGAACTCATCTCTTACAAAGGGATTTCATTTTTTTTAAACTTATTCGAACTCCATACTTTTTGTGTGTTCAAAATGCACCATTCAAAGGCACATCACAAAATTTCAACAATTTCTGAATTCATTTGGTATATTTCGTGCTTTTACTTATTTTTTTTGAGCTAGTTGACCCTGAAATTGAAAAGCATTACAAATGAACTCTGAAAATGTTGAAAGTTGGCATCCTATCATCATTTCACCCACATAGCATGTGTTAAAAAGTTGAGAGGTCTACGACAAAAACTGGATGCAGTTCGTGTACAAAACTGACAATCTCTCTCGAAGTAGCAGGGTTTCGAACGAGAACTCATCTCTTACAAAGGGATTTCATTTTTTTAAACTTATTTGAACTCCATACTTTTTGTGTGTTCAAAATGCACCATTCAAAGGCACATCACAAAATTTCAACAATTTCTGAGTTCATTTGGTATATTTCGTGCTTTCACTTTTTTTTTTGAGCTAGTTGACCCTGAAATTGAAAAGCACTACAAATGAACTCTGAAAATGTTGAAAGTTGGCATGCTATCATCATTTCACCCACATAGCATGTGTTAAAAAGTTGAGAGGTCTACGACAAAAACTGGATGCAGTTCGTGTACAAAACTGACATTCCCTCTCGAAGTAGCAGGGTTTCGAACGAGAACTCATCTCTTACAAAGGGATTTCATTTTTCTAAACTTATTTGAACTCCATACTTTTTGTGTGTTCAAAATGCACCATTCAAAGGTACATCACAAAATTTCAACAATTTATGAATTCATTTGGTATATTTCGTGCATTTACTTATTTGTTTTGAGCTAGTTGACCCTGAAATTGAAAAGTACTACAAATGAACTCTGAAAATATTGAAAGTTGGCATGCTATCATCATTTCACCCACATAGCATGTGTTAAAAAGTTGAGAGGGCTACGACAAAAACTGGATGCAGTTCGTGTACAAAACTGACAATCTCTCTCGAAGTAGCAGGGTTTCGAACGAGAACTCATCTCTTACAAAGGGATTTTTTTTAAAAAAACTTATTTGAACTCCATACTTTTTGTGTGTTCAAGATTCACCATTCAAAGGCACATCACAAAATTTCAACAATTTATGAATTCATTTGGTATACTTCGTGCTTTTACTTATTTTTTTTGAGCTAGTTGACCCTGAAATTGAAAAGCTCTACAAATGAACTCTGAAAATGTTGAAAGTTGGCATGCTATCATCATTTCACCCACATAGCATGTTTTAAAAAGTTGAGAGGGCTACGACAAAAACTGGATGCAGTTCGTGTACAAAACTGACAATCTCTCTTGAAGTAGCACGATTTCGAACGAGAACTCATCTCTTACAAAGGGATTTCATTTTTTAAAACTTATTTCAACTCCATACTTTTGGTGTGTTCAAAATGCACCATTCAAATGCACATCACAAAATTTCAACAATTTCTGAGTTCATTTGGTATATTTCGTGCATTTACTTTTTTTTGAGCTAGTTGACCCTGAAATTGAAAAGCACTACAAATGAACTCTGAAAATGTTGAAAGTTGGCATGCTATCATCATTTCATCCACATAGCATGTGTTAAAACGTTGAGAGGGCTACGAGAAAAACTGGATGCAGTTCGTGTACAAAACTGACAATCTCTCCCGAAGTAGCAGGGTTTCGAACGAGAACTCATCTCTTACAAAGGGATTTCATTTTTTTAAACTTATTTGAACTCCATACTTTTTGTGTGTTCAAAATGCACCATTCAAAGGCACATCACAAAATTTCAACAATTTATGAATTCATTTGGTATATTTCATGCATTTACTTTTTTTTTTTTGAGCTAGTTGACCCTGAAATTGAAAAGCACTACAAATGAACTCTGGAAATGTTGAAAGTTGGCATGCTATCATCATTTCACCCACATAGCATGTGTTAGAAAGTTGGGAGGGCTACGACAAAAACTGGATGCAGTTCGTGTACAAAACTGACAACCTCTCTCGAAGTAGGAGGGTTTCGAACGAGAACTCATCTCTTACAAAGGGATTTAATATTTTTTAAACTTATTTGAACTCCATACTTTTTGTGTGTTCAAAATGCACCATTCAAAGGCACATCACAAAGTTTCAACAATTTCTGACTTCATTTGGTATATTTCGTGCTTTTACTTATTTTTTTTGAGCTAGTTGACCCTGAAATTGAAAAGCACTACAAATGAACTCTGAAAATGTTGAAAGTTGGCATGCTATCATCATTTCACCCACATAGCATGTGTTAAAAAGTTGATAGGGCTACGACAAAAACTGGATGCAGTTCATGTACAAAACTGACAATCTCTCTCGAAGTAGCAGGGTTTCGAACGAGAACTCATCCCTTACAAAGGGATTTCATTTTTTTTAAACTCATTCAAACTCCATACTTTTTGTGTGTTCAAAATGCACCATTCAAAGGCACATCACAAAATTTCAACAATTTCCGAATTCATTTGGTATATTTCGTGCTTTTACTTATTTTTTTTGAGCTAGTTGACCCTGAAATTGAAAAGCATTACAAATGAACTCTGAAAATGTTGAAAGTTGGCATGCTATCATCACTTCACCCACATAGCATGTGTTAAAAAGTTGAGAGGTCTACGACAAAAACTGGATGCAGTTCGTGTACAAAACTGACAATCTCTCTCGAAGTAGCAGGGTTTCGAACGAGAACTCATCTCTTACAAAGGGATTTCATTTTTTTAAACTTATTTGAACTCCATACTTTTTGTGTGTTCAAAATGCACCATTCAAAGGCACATCACAAAATTTCAACAATTTCTGAGTTCATTTGGTATATTTCGTGCTTTCACTTATTTTTTTTTGAGCTAGTTGACCCTGAAATTGAAAAGCACTACAAATGAACTCTGAAAATGTTGAAAGTTGGTATGCTATCATCATTTCACCCACATAGCATGTGTTAAAAAGTTGAGAGGTCTACGACAAAAACTGGATGCAGTTCGTGTACAAAACTGACAATCCCTCTCGAAGTAGCAGGGTTTCGAACGAGAACTCATCTCTTACAAAGGGATTTCATTTTTTTTAAACTTATTTGAAATCCACACTTTTTGTGTGTTCAAAATGCACCATTCAAAGGCACATCACAAAATTTCAACAATTTCTGAGTTCATTTGGTATATTTCGTGCATTTACTTTTTTTTGAGCTAGTTGACCCTGAAATTGAAAAGTACTACAAATGAACTCTGAAAATGTTGAAAGTTCGCATTCTATCATCATTTCACCCACATAGCATGTGTTAAAAAGTTGATAGGGCTACGACAAAAACTGGATGCAGTTCGTGTACAAAACTGACAATCTCTCTCGAAGTAGCAGGGTTTCGAACGAGAACTCATCTCTTACAAAGGGATTTCATTTTTTTTAACTTATTTGAACTCCATACTTTTTGTGTGTTCAAAATGCACCATTCAAAGGCACATCACAAAATTTCAACAATTTATGAATTCATTTGGTATATTTCGTACTCTTACTTATTTTTTTTGAGCTTGTTGACCCTGAAATTGAAAAGCACTACAAATGAACTCTGAAAATGTTGAAAGTTGGCATGCTATCATCATTTCACCCACATAGCATGTGTTAAAAAGTTGAGAGGGCTACGACAAAAACTGGATGCAGTTCGTGTACAAAACTGACAATCTCTCTCGAAGTAGCAGGGTTTCGAACGAGAACTCATCTCTTACAAAGGGATTTTATTTTTTTAAACTTATTTGAACTCCATACTTTTGGTGTGTTCAAAATGCACCATTCAAAGGCACATCACAAAATTTCAACAATTCATGAGTTCATTTGGTATATTTCGTGCATTTACTTTTTTTTGAGCTAGTTGACCCTGAAATTGAAAAGCACTACAAATGAACTGTGAAAATGTTGAAAGTTGGCATGCTATCATCATTTCACCCACATAGCATGTGTTAAAAAGTTGAGAGGGCTACGACCAAAACTGGATGCAGTTCGTGTACAAAACTGACAATCTCTCTCGAAGTAGCAGGGTTTCGAACGAGAACTCATCTCTTACAAAGGGATTTCATTTTTTTAAACTTATTTGAACTCCATACTTTTTGTGTGTTCAAACTGCACCATTCAAAGGCACATCACAAAATTTCAACAATTTCTGAGTTCATTTGGTATATTTCGTGCATTTACTTATTTTTTTTGAGCTAGTTGACCCTGAAATTGAAAAGCACTACAAATGAACTCTGAAAATGTTGAAAGTTGGCATGCCATCATCATTTCACCCACATAGCATGTGTTAAAAAGTTGAGAGGGCTACGACAAAAACTGGATGCAGTTCGTGTACAAAACTGACAATCTCTCTCGAAGTAGCAAGGTTTCGAACGAGAACTCATCTCTTACAAAGGGATTTCATTTTTTTTAAACTTATTTGAACTCCATACTTTTTCTGTGTTCAAAATGCACCATTCAAAGGCACTTCACAAAATTTCAACAATTTCTGACTTCATTTGGTATATTTCGTGCTTTTACTTATTTTTTTTGAGCTAGTTGACCCCGAATTTGAAAAGCACTAAAAATGAACTCTGAAAATGTTGACAGTTGGCATGCTATCATCATTTCACCCACATAGCATGTGTTAAAAAGTTGAGAGGGCTACGACAAAAACTGGATGCAGTTCGTGTACAAAACTGACAATCTCTCTCGAAGTAGGAGGGTTTCGAACGAGAACTCATCTCTTACAAAGGGATCTCATTTTTTTAAACTTATTTGAACTCCATACTTTTTGTGTGTTCAAAATGCACCATTCAAAGGCACATCACAAAATTTCAACAATTTCTGAGTTCATTTGGTATATTTCGTGCATTTACTTTTTTTTGAGCTAGTTGACCCTGAAATTGAAAAGCACTACAAATGAACTCTGAAAATGTTGAAAGTTGGCATGCTATCATCATTTCACCCACATAGCATGTGTTAAAAAGTTGAGAGGGCTACGACAAAAACTGGATGCAGTTCGTGTACAAAACTGACAATCTCTCTCGAAGTAGCAGGGTTTCGAACGAGAACTCATCTCTTACAAAGGGATTTCATTTTTTTAAACTTATTTGAACTCCATACTTTTTGTGTGTTCAAAATGCACCATTCAAAGGCACATCACAAAATTTCAACAATTTCTAAGTTCATTTGGTATATTTCGTGCATTTACTTTTTTTTTGAGCTAGTTGACCCTGAAATTGAAAAGCACTACAAATGAACTCTGAAAATGTTGAAAGTTGGCATGCCATCATCATTTCACCCACATAACATGTGTTAAAAAGTTGAGAGGGCTACGACAAAAACTGGATGCAGTTCATGTACAAAACTGACAATCTCTCTCGAAGTAGCAAGGTTTCGAACGAGAACTCATCTCTTACAAAGGGATTTCATTTTTTTAAACTTATTTGAACTCCATACTTTTTGTGTGTTCAAAATGCACCATTCAAAGGCACATCACAAAATTTCAACAATTTATGAATTCATTTGGTATATTTCGTGCTTTTACTTATTTTTTTTGAGCTAGTTGACCCTGAATTTGAAAAGCACTAAAAATGAACTCTGAAAATGTTGACAGTTGGCATGCTATCATCATTTCACCCACATAGCATGTGTTAAAAAGTTGAGAGGGCTACGACAAAAACTGGATGCAGTTCGTGTACAAAACTGACAATCTCTCTCGAAGTAGGAGGGTTTCGAACGAGAACTCATCTCTTACAAAGGGATCTCATTTTTTAAAACTTATTTGAACTCCATACTTTTTGTGTGTTCAAAATGCACCATTCAAAGGCACATCACAAAATTTTAACAACTTCTGAGTTCATTTGGTATATTTCGTGCATTTACTTTTTTTTGAGCTAGTTGACCCTGAAATTGAAAAGCACTACAAATGAACTCTGAAAATGTTGAAAGTTGGCATGCTATCATCATTTCACCCACATAGCATGTGTTAAAAAGTTGAGAGGGCTACGACAAAAACTGGATGCAATTCGTGTACAAAACTGACAATCTCTCTCGAAGTAGGAGGGTTTCGAACGAGAACTCATCTCTTACAAAGGGATTTCATTTTTTTAAACTTATTTGAACTCCATACTTTTTGTGTGTTCAAAATGCACCATTCAAAGGCACATCACAAAATTTCAACAATTTCTGAGTTCATTTGGTATATTTCGTGCATTTACTTTTTTTTTGAGCTAGTTGACCCTGAAATTGAAAAGCACTACAAATGAACTCTGAAAATGTTGAAAGTTGGCATGCCATCATCATTTCACCCACATAGCATGTGTTAAAAAGTTGAGAGGGCTACGACAAAAACTGGATGCAGTTCGTGTACAAAACTGACAATCTCTCTCGAAGTAGCAAGGTTTCGAACGAGAACTCATCTCTTACAAAGGGATTTCATTTTTTTAAAACTTATTTGAACTCCATACTTTTTGTGTGTTCAAAATGCACCATTCAAAGGCACATCACAAAATTTCAACAATTTATGAATTCATTTGGTATATTTCGTGCTTTTACTTATTTTTTTTGAGCTAGTTGACCCTGAATTTGAAAAGCACTAAAAATGAACTCTGAAAATGTTGACAGTTGGCATGCTATCATCATTTCACCCACATAGCATGTGTTAAAAAGTTGAGAGGGCTACGACAAAAACTGGATGCAGTTCGTGTACAAAACTGACAATCTCTCTCGAAGTAGGAGGGTTTCGAACGAGAACTCATCTCTTACAAAGGGATTTCATTTTTTTAAACTTATTTGAACTCCATACTTTTTGTGTGTTCAAAATGCACCATTCAAAGGCACATCACAAAATTTCAACAATTTCTGAGTTCATTTGGTATATTTCGTGCATTTACTTTTTTTTGAGCTAGTTGACCCTGAAATTGAAAAGCACTACAAATGAACTCTGAAAATGTTGAAAGTTGGCATGCTATCATCATTTCACCCACATAGCATGTGTTAAAAAGTTGAGAGGGCTACGACAAAAACTGGATGCGGTTCGTGTACAAAACTGACATTCTCTCTCGAAGTAGCAGGGTTTCGAACGAGAACTCATCTCTTACAAAGGGATTTCATTTTTTTAAACTTATTTGAACTCCATAGTTTTTGTGTGTTCAAAATGCACCATTGAAAGGCACATCACAAAATTTCAACAATTTCTGAGTTCATTTGGTATATTTCGTGCATTTACTTTTTTTTGAGCTAGTTGACCCTGAAATTGAAAAGCACTACAAATGAACTCTGAAAATGTTGAAAGTTGGCATGCTATCATCATTTCATCCACATAGCATGTGTTAAAAAGTTGAGAGGGCTACGACAAAAACTGGATGCAGTTCGTGTACAAAACTGACAATCTCTCTCGAAGTAGGAGGGTTTCGAACGAGAACTCATCTCTTACAAAGGGATTTCGTTTTTTTAAACTTATTTGAACTCCATACTTTTTGTGTGTTCAAAATGCACCATTCAAAGGCACATCACAAAATTTCAACAATTTATGAATTCATTTGGTATATTTCGTGCATTTACTTATTTTTTTTGAGCTAGTTGACCCTGAAATTGAAAAGCACTACAAATGAACTCTGAAAATGTTGAAAGTTGGCATGCTATCATCATTTCACCCACATAGCATGTGTTAAAAAGTTGAGAGGGCTACGACAAAAACTGGATGCAGTTCATGTACAAAACTGACAATCTCTCTCGAATTAGCAGGGTTTCGAACGAGAACTCATCTCTTACAAAGGGATTTCATTTTTTTAAACTTATTTGAACTCCATACTTTTTTTGTGTTCAAAATGCACCATTCAAAGGCACATCACAAAATTTCAACAATTTCTGAGTTCATTTGGTATATTTCGTGCATTTACTTTTTTTGAGCTAGTTGACCCTGAAATGGAAAAGCACTACAAATGAACTCTGAAAATGTTGAAAGTTGGCATGCTATCATCATTTCATCCACATAGCATGTGTTAAAAAGTTGAGAGGGCTACGACAAAAACTGGATGCAGTTCGTGTACAAAACTGACAATCTCTCTTGAAGTAGCAGGGTTTCGAACGAGAACTCATCTCTTACAAAGGGATTTCATTTTTTTAAACTTATTTGAACTCCATACTTTTTGTGTGTTCAAAATGCACCATTCAAAGGCACATCACAAAATTTCAACAATTTATGAATTCATTTGGTATATTTCGTGCATTTACTTATTTTTTTTGAGCTAGTTGACCCTGAATTTGAAAAGCACTACAAATGAACTCTAAAAATGTTGAAAGTTGGCATGCTATCATCATTTCACCCACATAGCATGTGTTAAAAAGTTGAGAGGGCTACGACAAAAACTGGATGCAGTTCGTGTACAAAACTGACAATCTCTCTCGAAGTAGCAAGGTTTCGAACGAGAACTCATCTCTTACAAAGGGATTTCATTTTTTTAAAACTTATTTGAACTCCATACTTTTTGTGTGTTCAAAATGCACCATTCAAAGGCACATCACAAAATTTCAACAATTCATGAATTCATTTGGTATATTTCGTGCTTTTACTTATTTTTTTTGAGCTAGTTGACCCTGAATTTGAAAAGCACTAAAAATGAACTCTGAAAATGTTGACAGTTGGCATGCTATCATCATTTCACCCACATAGCATGTGTTAAAAAGTTGAGAGGGCTACGACAAAAACTGGATGCAGTTCGTGTACAAAACTGACAATCTCTCTCGAAGTAGGAGGGTTTCGAACGAGAACTCATCTCTTACAAAGGGATTTCATTTTTTAAACTTATTTGAACTCCATACTTTTTGTGTGTTCAAAATGCACCATTCAAAGGCACATCACAAAATTTCAACAATTTCTGAGTTCATTTGGTATATTTCGTGCATTTACTTTTTTTTGAGCTAGTTGACCCTGAAATTGAAAAGCACTACAAATGAACTCTGAAAATGTTGAAAGTTGGCATGCTATCATCATTTCACCCACATAGCATGTGTTAAAAAGTTGAGAGGGCTACGACAAAAACTGGATGCAGTTCGTGTACAAAACTGACAATCTCTCTCGAAGTAGCAGGGTTTCGAACGAGAACTCATCTCTTACAAAGGGATTTCATTTTTTTAAACTTATTTGAACTCCATAGTTTTTGTGTGTTCAAAATGCACCATTGAAAGGCACATCACAAAATTTCAACAATTTCTGAGTTCATTTGGTATATTTCAAGCATTTACTTTTTTTTGAGCTAGTTGACCCTGAAATTGAAAAGCACTACAAATGAACTCTGAAAATGTTGAAAGTTGGCATGCTATCATCATTTCATCCACATAGCATGTGTTAAAAAGTTGAGAGGGCTACGACAAAAACTGGATGCAGTTCGTGTACAAAACTGACAATCTCTCTCGAAGTAGCAGGGTTTCGAACGAGAACTCATCTCTTACAAAGGGATTTCGTTTTTTTAAACTTATTTGAACTCCATACTTTTTGTGTGTTCAAAATGCACCATTCAAAGGCACATCACAAAATTTCAACAATTTATGAATTCATTTGGTATATTTCGTGCATTTACTTATTTTTTTTGAGCTAGTTGACCCTGAAATTGAAAAGCACTACAAATGAACTCTGAAAATGGTGAAAGTTGGCATGCTATCATCATTTCACCCACATAGCATGTTTTAAAAAGTTGAGAGGGCTACGACAAAAACTGGATGCAGTTCGTGTACAAAACTGACAATCTCTCTCGAAGTAGCAGGGTTTCGAACGAGAACTCATCTCTTACAAAGGGATTTCATTTTTTTTAAACTTATTTGAACTTCATACTTTTTGTGTGTTCAAAATGCACCATTCAAAGGCACATCACAAAATTTCAACAATTTCTGTGTTCATTTGGTATATTTCGTGCATTTACTTTTTTTTGAGCTAGTTGACCCTGAAATTGAAAAGTATTACAAATGAACTCTGAAAATGTTGAAAGTTGGCATGCTATCATCATTTCATCCACATAGCATGTGTTAAAAAGTTGAGAGGGCTACGACAAAAACTGGATGCAGTTCGTGTACAAAACTGACAATCTCTCTCGAAGTAGAAGGGTTTCGAACGAGAACTCATCTCTTACAAAGGGATTTCATTTTTTTAAACTTATTTGAACTCCATACTTTTTGTGTGTTCAAAATGCACCATTCAAAGGCACATCACAAAATATCAACAATTTATGAACTCATTTGGTATATTTCGTGCATTTACTTATTTTTGTTTAGCTAGTTGACCTTGAAATTGAAAAGCACTACAAATGAACTCTGAAAATGTTGAAAGTTGGCATGCTATCATCATTTCACCCACATAGCATGTGTTAAAAAGTTGAGAGGGCTACGACAAAAACTGGATGCAGTTCGTGTACAAAACTGACAATCTCTCTCGAAGTAGCAGGGTTTCGAACGAGAACTCATCTGTTACGAAGGGATTTCATTTTTTAAAACTTATTTGAACTCCATACTTTTTGTGTGTTCAAAATGCACCATTCAAAGGCACATCACAAAATTTCAACAATTTCTGAGTTCATTTGGTATATTTCGTGCATTTACTTTTTTTTGAGCTAGTTGACCCTGAAATTGAAAAGCACTACAAATGAACTCTGAAAATGTTGAAAGTTGGCATGCTATCATCATTTCACCCACATAGCATGTGTTAAAAAGTTGAGAGGGCTACGACAAAAACTGGATGCAGTTCGTGTACAAAACTGACAATCTCTCTCGAAGTAGCAGGGTTTCGAACGAGAACTCATCTCTTACAAAGGGATTTCATTTTTTTAAACTTATTTGAACTCCATAGTTTTTGTGTGTTCAAAATGCACCATTGAAAGGCACATCACAAAATTTCAACAATTTCTGAGTTCATTTGGTATATTTCAAGCATTTACTTTTTTTTGAGCTAGTTGACCCTGAAATTGAAAAGCACTACAAATGAACTCTGAAAATGTTGAAAGTTGGCATGCTATCATCATTTCATCCACATAGCATGTGTTAAAAAGTTGAGAGGGCTACGACAAAAACTGGATGCAGTTCGTGTACAAAACTGACAATCTCTCTCGAAGTAGCAGGGTTTCGAACGAGAACTCATCTCTTACAAAGGGATTTCGTTTTTTTAAACTTATTTGAACTCCATACTTTTTGTGTGTTCAAAATGCACCATTCAAAGGCACATCACAAAATTTCAACAATTTATGAATTCATTTGGTATATTTCGTGCATTTACTTATTTTTTTTGAGCTAGTTGACCCTGAAATTGAAAAGCACTACAAATGAACTCTGAAAATGGTGAAAGTTGGCATGCTATCATCATTTCACCCACATAGCATGTTTTAAAAAGTTGAGAGGGCTACGACAAAAACTGGATGCAGTTCGTGTACAAAACTGACAATCTCTCTCGAAGTAGCAGGGTTTCGAACGAGAACTCATCTCTTACAAAGGGATTTCATTTTTTTTAAACTTATTTGAACTTCATACTTTTTGTGTGTTCAAAATGCACCATTCAAAGGCACATCACAAAATTTCAACAATTTCTGTGTTCATTTGGTATATTTCGTGCATTTACTTTTTTTTGAGCTAGTTGACCCTGAAATTGAAAAGTATTACAAATGAACTCTGAAAATGTTGAAAGTTGGCATGCTATCATCATTTCATCCACATAGCATGTGTTAAAAAGTTGAGAGGGCTACGACAAAAACTGGATGCAGTTCGTGTACAAAACTGACAATCTCTCTCGAAGTAGAAGGGTTTCGAACGAGAACTCATCTCTTACAAAGGGATTTCATTTTTTTAAACTTATTTGAACTCCATACTTTTTGTGTGTTCAAAATGCACCATTCAAAGGCACATCACAAAATATCAACAATTTATGAACTCATTTGGTATATTTCGTGCATTTACTTATTTTTGTTTAGCTAGTTGACCTTGAAATTGAAAAGCACTACAAATGAACTCTGAAAATGTTGAAAGTTGGCATGCTATCATCATTTCACCCACATAGCATGTGTTAAAAAGTTGAGAGGGCTACGACAAAAACTGGATGCAGTTCGTGTACAAAACTGACAATCTCTCTCGAAGTAGCAGGGTTTCGAACGAGAACTCATCTGTTACGAAGGGATTTCATTTTTTAAAACTTATTTGAACTCCATACTTTTTTTGTGTTCAAAATGCACCATTCAAAGGTACATCACAAAATTTCAAAAATTTCTGACTTCATTTGGTATATTTCGTGCATTTACTTTTTTTTTGAGCTAGTTGACCCTGAAATTGAAAAGCACTACAAATGAACTCTGAAAATGTTGAAAGTTGGCATGCTATCATCATTTCACCCACATAGCATGTGTTAATAAGTTGAGAGGGCTACGACAAAAACTGGATGCAGTTCGTGTACAAAACTGACAATCTCTCTCGAAGTAGCAGGGTTTCGAACGAGAACTCATCTCTTACAAAGGGATTTCATTTTTTTTAAACTTATTTGAACTTCATACTTTTTGTGTGTTCAAAATGCACCATTCAAAGGCACATCACAAAATTTCAACAATTTCTGTGTTCATTTGGTATTTTTCGTGCATTTACTTTTTTTTGAGCTAGTTGACCCTGAAATTGAAAAGTATTACAAATGAACTCTGAAAATGTTGAAAGTTGGCATGCTATCATCATTTCATCCACATAGCATGTGTTAAAAAGTTGAGAGGGCTACGACAAAAACTGGATGCAGTTCGTGTACAAAACTGACAATCTCTCTCGAAGTAGAAGGGTTTCGAACGGGAACTCATCTCTTACAAAGGGATTTCATTTTTTTAAACTTATTTGAACTCCATACTTTTTGTGTGTTCAAAATGCACCATTCAAAGGCACATCACAAAATATCAACAATTTATGAATTCATTTGGTATATTTCGTGCATTTACTTATTTTTGTTTAGCTAGTTGACCTTGAAATTGAAAAGCACTACAAATGAACTCTGAAAATGTTGAAAGTTGGCATGCTATCATCATTTCACCCACATAGCATGTGTTAAAAAGTTGAGAGGGCTACGACAAAAACTGGATGCAGTTCGTGTACAAAACTGACAATCTCTCTCGAAGTAGCAGGGTTTCGAACGAGAACTCATCTGTTACGAAGGGATTTCATTTTTTTAAACTTATTTGAACTCCATACTTTTTTTGTGTTCAAAATGCACCATTCAAAGGCACATCACAAAATTTCAAAAATTTCTGACTTCATTTGGTATATTTCGTGCATTTACTTTTTTTTTGAGCTAGTTGACCCTGAAATTGAAAAGCACTACAAATGAACTCTGAAAATGTTGAAAGTTGGCATGCTATCATCATTTCACCCACATAGCATGTGTTAAAAAGTTGAGAGGGCTACGACAAAAACTGGATGCAGTTCGTGTACAAAACTGACAATCTCTCTCGAAGTAGCAGGGTTTCGAACGAGAACTCATCTCTTACAAAGGGATTTCATTTTTTTAAACTTATTTGAACTCCATACTTATTGTGTGTTCAAAATGCACCATTCAAAGGCACATCACAAAATTTCAACAATTTCTGACTTCATTTGGTATATTTCGTGCATTTACTTATTTTTTTTCAGCTAGTTGACCCTGAAATTGAAAAGCACTGAAC
Source organism: Hordeum vulgare subsp. vulgare (assembly GCF_904849725.1). Taxonomy (NCBI): domain Eukaryota; kingdom Viridiplantae; phylum Streptophyta; class Magnoliopsida; order Poales; family Poaceae; genus Hordeum; species Hordeum vulgare. Next base: position 594,264,761 of record NC_058519.1, on the reverse strand, counting down.
TTATTTGAACTTATTTGAACTGAAGACTTTTTGTATATATATGTGGTCGAAATGCATGATACCATGAAGTTACAAAGGGCTAAACCATTCAAAAGTAGCAAATGAAGTTAGAAAGGGCTAAACCATTCAAATTTGGAAACTATAATGGCACAAACAGAAACTAGACATATATAAATTGGTCCAAGAAGTACATGATACTAGCCCAAACAGTACATAATAATAGCTACCATAGATATATATACAAGTGTTAGACGTTCACAACACTACTCGTCTGAATCATCTAAATCAGAATGTCCACGTTCCTCGAGGTGACGCTGGCCATAGTTGACGACTCGAATCTTGCGGTACAACTCGTATGAAACGTATGCATCTTTTGCTGCATACTGAATGTTGATATCATCAAGTGGGCCCTTCTCCCAAAGTTTGTGCTGATACTTTGGGAAACTGGTCTTCATATCACCATATGACTCGTCGATCAAGGCAACTGCCATATGAGCCATCGAAGTCCTGTCATGTCGACGCCTGAATATCGTTTGGAGATCAACGAGGCAACCAGCTGGTATTTCAATACCGAAGCTGTGCCTCATCTTCAGCCTGTCGTTCCTTATGTCAACGGAAGCAAAAGTGACGCCACTGCGAAGGAACTCCATGAGTTCAGGACAATGCTTGTCACTCCTGCAACAGAAACAAATTAGAATGGAACAAATGTTACATACTGTTGCAATAAGGAAACATGTTTCACTACAACTAAAGAGAAACTTATCTTTAGGATTCAAATAGAACATATGCAATGGAACCTAGAGAGATCACTACAACTATTTGAAGCAAACCAACTATGATTCCAATGGAACATATTAAACACTAGTTCATTCTAATACGATTTTTCAGATTATGGAACACTATTCCAATCAGATTGTGTTCCCCTTCAACTAATCAAAATTGTTTCACTACAACTATTTGAAGGGAACCAACTATGATTCCAATGGAACATATTAAACACTAGTTTATTCTAATACGATTTTTCAGATTATGGAAGACTATTCCAATCAGATTGTGCTCCCCTTCAAGTAATAAAAATTGTTTCACTACAACTATTTGAAGGGAACCAACTATGATTCCAATGGAACATATTAAACACTAGTTGATTCTAATACGATTTTTCAGATTATGGAACACTATTCCAATTAGATTGTGCTCCCCTTCAACTAATCAAAATTGTTTCACTACAACTATTTGAAGGGAACCAACTATGATTCCAATGGAACATATTAAACACTAGTTGATTCTAATACGATTTTTCAGATTATGGAACACTATTCCAATTAGATTGTGCTCCCCTTCAACTAATCAAAATTGTTTCACTACAACTATTTGAAGGGAACCAACTATGATAGAAACAAATAAACTTATACAATGTCATTATCTTGGATCAAAGAAAGCCTCAAAACTTACCTCCCCCATTGGAAGATCAAGACATGGCTTGCGAAGCATATTTGGATGACGGCAACACCGCGTTGATCGGTCGTGTACTCCAGATTAAGCCCGAAGAACTTCTCATGATCCGGTGCGTGGTTAAACCATCGTTCCTTCAACTGTTGAAAGAAAAACGGCACCTCCGTGCTCAGGTTCGTGTACACGACACGGAGCTTGGTCGTGCCATGCGCGACCACCTCATGAAAGGTAGTTGGCATGGTGGAAGAAGAGAAGGGAAGAAGAGAGGAGAAGAACAGAGAGGGCGACGCGAGAGAGAAGAAGAACAGAGAAATGGCGACTGTACGCTTCGGTTCGTGCTTTTCATCACCCGAAACGACGGAGGATGCAAACCGTTTGGGCCTTTAATCCCGGTTTGAGCCACCAACCGGGACTAAAGAGGTATACCAAACGGTTGCCACCACTACGGCAGGCCACGTGTTAGGCTTTTAGTCCCGGGTTCAACCACCAACCGGGACTAAAGAGGTATACCAACGGTCGCCCCACTACGACAGGCCACGTGTTAGTCCTTTAGTCCCGGGTTGACCCACCAACCGGGACTAAAGGGGGATACGAACGGTTGCCACCACCACTGCCCGCCGTGTAGCCCTTTAGTCCCGGTTTGTGACACGAACCGGGACTACAGGCTCCTTACGGGCCGGGACTAAAGCCTCGAGGGAGGCATTGAGAATTGGGGCGACGTGGCCGGGCCTTTAGTCCCGGCCCAGAGGTAGGCCGGGACTAAATGGTCCAGGCCAAAGGCCCGTTTTCTACTAGTGTTCCAAGCAGGCGACCTGGTGCTCCGAGTGGATCAGCAGAGACCTCACAAGTTGGCTCCTGCCTGGGAAGGACCCTTCATCATCTCCAAGGTGCTGAACAACGGAGCATATCGACTCTACAACCTCGACAGGGAAACGGACGAGCCGCGAGCATGAAACGGAGATCTCCTGAAGCGCTTCTACACGTGACCGTCGACTGAAGCAATGTAAAGAACAAGTATCGTTGAAGTAATACAAAGCAGATTGAGTTTTTGCAGATTCAAAATTCTTCCGTGTTCGCAGACTCCGGTCTCAAAAAGAAAACTTAGCTGCGATCCAGAATCGCCTAAGTACTAACTTTCTCCGAGTGTGCACTAAACGTCGCACTCGGGGACTTAGCTGCGATCCAGAATCGCCTAAGTACTAACTTTCTCCGAGTGTGCACTAAAACATCGCACTCGGGGACTTAGCTGTGATCCAGAATCGCCTAAGTACAAACTTTCTCCGAGTGTGCACTAAATGTCGCACTCGGGGACTTAGCTGCGATCTAGAATCGCCTAAGTACTAATTTTCTCCGAGTGTGCACTATACGTCGCACTCGGGGACTTAGCTGTGATCCAGAATCGCCTAAGTACTAACTTTCTCCGAGTATGCACTAAAACATCGCACTCGGGGACTTAGCTGCGATCCAGAATCGCCTAAGTACAAACTTTTTCCGAGTGTGTACTAAAACGTCGCACTCGGGGACTTAGCTGTGATCCAGAATCTCCTAAGTACAAACTTTTTCCGAGTGTGTACTAAAACGTCGCACTCGGGTACTTAGCTGCGATCCAGAATCGCCTAAGTATTAACTTTCTCCCAGTGTGCACTAAACGTCGCACTCGGGGACTTAGCCGCGATCCAGAATCGCCTAAGTACTAACTTTATCCAAGTGTGCACTAAACGTCGCACTCGGGGACTTGTCTGCGACCAAGAATCGCCTAAGTAGAAAGCTTCCTTCGAGTGTATCTTACAGATCCACTCGGAGGCTTAGCAGACCCTCATTGAGGCTCATGTAGATGTCAAGACAGCTGACAATTACATGAGTAGCAGAACCCCATTGAGGCTCATGTAGATGTCAAGACAACTGACAATTACATGAGTAGCAACTCGCTCCGAGTACGACCTTACAGTCGCTCCGAGTACGACCTTAGAGTCGCTCCGAGTACGACCTTACAGTCGCCCTCGAATCACCTAAGTACACAATTGCCTTCGAGTGTATCCTACAGATCCACCCGGAGACTCAGCAGACCCTCATTGAGGCTCATGCACATGTCAAGACAAATGACAACTACATGCTCCGCATATTTTCCACTGGCTTCACCAAGAAACGCCAAACAAAAACCACGAGCCAAAATCGTGTCAACAATTCTTTCGGAAAGGAAGAGCAAAAGATTCGATTCAAATTCAAAGTTCGTTTGAAGATAGTCGGTTCGGTGTAGATCAAGCTTATCCACACCGAACCACGAATGTGACGGCCAACAGCAGTGGCCAAAGTTTGATACAACTACCACTCGGCATACCGAGGTAAAGTTTTTTCACGCATCGTCAGGACTGGCACTGGGACTGGTAGGCTCCATGAAAGTGTCGAGGTCGATCTCGTCTGCGATGCGAGTGGCGCTCTCAAGGAAGGTCTCCATGAAATCTTCGAATCGAAGCTTCTTCGTGTTGGCGACCTGCAGCGCTTTTAGCTTCTCTTCGCGAGCCTCCTTGCAGTGCACTCGGACCAGCGACAGCGCCACGTCCGCACCACAGCGAGCAGCAGACTTCTTCAACGCCCGCACTCGGTTCGGGACGTCCTCCAGCCGAGTCATCAACCCTTCCATCTCCCGCCAGGACTCATCTTCGGGCCACAGCTCCTTGTCGATTCGGCCGACGACCTCTCTCAGGTGACCGATGAAAGGTCCCACTTTGCCCAGGCGAATGTGCGCTCGGAGCATGTCTCGATTGGCGTCGTCGCCGAGTGGAACGTTCGGAATAACCGACCGCTCAACGTCAGCTGCTTCTGCCTCAGCGTCCATACAAAAATCTGCAAAGACAAGACGAGCAGAAAGTAAGCGCAGAATGAAATACACAGTCAAGAAGCACTCGGAATAAACTCACCACCGAGCAGCGCAATCATCTTCCTAGCCCAGTCACTGACGTACTTCTCTTGCGATATACACCGACTGTTCAACGACCTCATCTGACCCATCAACTCAGTTCTTTGTTTCCCCATTTTCTCCATTTCGGCCACCAATGCCTTGTTTGCCTCATGGGACTCCTCCAAGGACTTCTCCCGTTCAGCCAGAGCGCCCTTCACATCAGCCAAGTCATGCACTGCTGCCTCCAGTTCCGCAGCAAGCTGAATCTTTTCAGCCTTCAGAGTGTTGTACGCTGATCCCATCTCGCAAGTCTTCTGCAAATCAGCGCGAAGAGAAGATCAGACAAATTCAACAAGGAAAACAATAAAAACTCCAAGTTCTTCAGACCCCTGCCGACGCAAGCAGTCGACAGCGGTCTCGGGGACTACACCCAGTGGGTTCACTAAGAGTGACCCCACTGGCATGAAGCTCAAACAGGTCGGCCCTATTGAGATAATTAACAAAAAACAAGCCTATGAGGCTACTACTACCCGACCTGAGTAAAATTACTCTCGGGGACTAATCCAGTAGGTGCACTCTGAGTGTCCCCACCGGTAACATTCGAACAGATTAGTTTTGATCTGATCAAGTTAAAGAAAATGTATATAAAGACAACTGCCGGTGCAAGCACTCGACGGAAGTCTTGGGGACTACACCCACTGGGTTCACTAAGAGTGAACCCACTACAAAATAATCATACTGTATCCGAGTATATTTCTTAAACACCCAGTGGGTTACAAGGGGAAAGTAAATACTTACTAGCCCACTTACTCGGATATCGTCCCGGAGTTCCAAGCTTCGCTTGTACACAGACGCGATGGAGTCGTACGCTCTCTTGGCATCACCCGCCATCAATTCCGCCCGCACCATGGCCCCCTTGGCAGCTCCCACCTGATCTTCCGGGAGGCGCTGGGTGTCGTACTGGACGGTCGATGGACCTGGCACCACAAGAGACTCCTTGGGCATCCCAAGTCCTGCTCCAGTCGGTTCAGCAGCGATGAGCGCCATTTCAGTCGACGGCATCGTCTCGGTTGGCGGCGCGTCCATGGCGGGAGTAGTAACAGATGGAATAGCCTCAAGGACAGGCACCGTAGCTTGCTCGGACCTCTTCTGGTCGCCCTCCTCCACATGAATCACCTTTGAAGGAAGCCCGACCGAACGACGTGAGACCACATGAAAAAGGGCAAGACCAAAGACAGAATTCGTGAAACAATAATGTAAGCTCTCGGTGTCGCCACGACGTACCTTGCTGGGATGTGGCAACGTTGTCCGTATCCATGGGATCGTCTCCCTGGCGTGGCAGAGAACTGGCGGAGGTGGCAGCTCTGTCGAGTAAAATTCACTCGACCAATAAGCATGAGTTCAATCAAATACTGGAAAAAGATAGGAGAACCATATACTTACGCTGAGGCGACGGGAACGGCGATCCTCATCCGCGGCAAAGCCTTCCGAGGCTTGGATCCACTCGGTTTGGCCACCTTAGAGGGCTGGCCCGTGGGCTCAGCAGCAGAGTTCCTGGTCCTCTTTGTGCTCCGAGCACTCGGAACCACGGGAGTAGCTGGCAAGGCACTCGAAACCACAGGAGGAGCTGGCGGGGCACTCGAGGCCGCTGGGGGAGCCGACGGAGCCACGGGTTCGTGACGGCGTTTAGTTCGAGGCTCTGGTGGTGGGGGTGGCGAGTTATGTTCCTCATCTTCCCCCTCTTCTTCTTCGGACTCCTCCTCCGTCTCCCCACTGTCGAAGACGTACTCGACGCTCTCCACGCTGCCCTCCTGGCTGCATTCCTCTTCCTCAGCCGGATTCCCGTTTGAGACAGGAGAAAACCAGTTGGTCCACGCCCGCACGAGATATAGTCGACAACATCAGACGTCAGACAGTGATACAAGAAAAGGCGATAAATCTAAGACAATTGTGTGCACTCGACAAGTAATACTCACCTCATTTGGAGGAGGGTTGTCCGCGTGGAAGGGCTTCACTCGCCGGGCACCTCTGGGGTTATCGCAGGCGCCTGTGATGTTGCGGACCCACGCCGTCACATCCTCCCCGGTCACGCACTCGGGGTGAGTCCGAGTGGAGTCCTCAGGCCCCGTGTAGTGCCACATGGCGTGGTGTCAAGCTTGCAAAGGCTGGATACGCCGACCCAGAAAAATCTCCAGCAAATCTATGCCAGTGACTCCCTTTCGGACGATCTGTACCGGCGCATCGACCGGAGGGTGGACCTGGATCTTTTCCATCTTCGTGAGCGCAAGCTGCCTAGGCAGAGCCGGTCGGTCTAGGCTAAAAGGTGGCAGTCCAGTTGCGGCATTCGGGCAAGCAACGTCCTGGCACTAGAACCAAGTCGACTACCAGTTCCTAACGGATTCAGCCAACTGAAGAGCGAGATAGCTACTTTTACTTTTCTTCTAGAAGCCTAAGCCTCCGCAGAGCTGGAGGACATGAGTTTTGTCGTCCGACTGGCTAAGTCTTTTGATGGTTTGGGATCTAGCAGAGAAGATGTGCTTAAAGAGCCCCCAATGGGGAGGACAACCGATAAAACACTCCCATAGCACGACGAAGGCAGAGAGATGAGCTATTGCGTTGGGAGGAATATGGTGGAGCTGCGCCCCGAAGTGGTTCATTATACCTCTGAAGAAGGGATGAGGAGGCAGAGAGAAGCCTCGGTACACGTGACTGAGCAGCAAGACGCGCTCCCCCTCCTGGGGCGCCGGCTCCGTCTTGCCCTCCGCCGGCAGCCTCCACGTCTTGTTCTCGATCATGCCTTGCTCCACCAGCTCCAGCATGTCTGCCACCGTCACCGTGGTGGGGAGGAAATCCCCCTGGATCCAACCCGCCGGCTGTGCTCGCTGCCGCCGCTGAGCAGGAGCCGCCGCCTTCTTCTTCTTCCGCGCCTGGAGCTTGCTCGTCTTCCCCTTCGTCATGGTGGAGGCTGCAGATCCGCGGGGGAGGAGGGGTAGGAAGGAGCTTGGGATGCGCAGGAGGTCACGGGAGAAGCGGGGCGAGTGCGAGTTATCAGGCGAGTGCAACAAAAAACCCTCGCTGTAGAGGTTTAAATAAGGTTTCGACAGGGTCACTAGCAGGTGGCCCCGAAAACTTATCCCCCGACCGGTTGCTGCGATATTAGTGGAGGAGATGAAGGCGCGGAAATCGAGGCGGCATATACTACTCGATGACGATGTCGTCATCCCCGCTGAGCGCGCGGCAACCGAAATTTGAGGATCCCGGAAAATCCGCCGCTGTCAATTGACTGGTCACATCAAAAGATTCCACGGAAGCACTCGGTCCCTGACAGTTCGTTTCACAAATGCATCCACTCGGATCACTGGTCAAGAGGATAAAATGGATCGAGGCAAACAACGCCAAAGTCGCATCCATACCAGTCGGATCCGTACTCCAAGCATCGCTTCGTCGTTCCAACCCCGATCCATTCGGGGACTAATGATGGGGTTATAGTCCTAGGGTAGGGTCATAGGCCTGCCCTATGGGTCCTACCCAAGGACTACCCTTCATAAGGGAAAAGGCCCTTAGTCAGTTTCGACTGAATTAAGGACTTCCCATCATCCAGTCGGTGACGATTCCTCCATCATCCAGTCGGAGATGAGCATTCGGAGCGTATCAAACTTACCGACTGGATTCCACTCTATACATCGTAACCCCCCTGGAGGGCAACGGTCATACGTTTCCATGTACCTTTATTAGCATTTAAGACATACGTTACATGTAACGTAGGCATTTATTCGCCAATACTCCACCCCTGTGCACCGAACCGTTGTAAAGGGCAGCGCACTCTATATAAGCCGCCCTTCCCCACTGGTGCAGGGGTTAGCAATTCATTGTAATCCATATTCCACTCGACACCAAGCTCCCAAGAGCACTGAGACGTAGGGCTTTTACCTCCACCGTAAAGGGGCCTGAACTCATACAACCTCGCCGTAGCTAAGGCTCTGCCCATCCTTTCGTACCCTATACATCTACTGTCAGACTTATACCCACGACAATTATCACTGGCTATAGGATGGTGATCGATTTTAGGAAATTGAATAAAGCCACTAGGAAAGATCATTACCCTTTGCCTTTTATCGACCAAATGCTAGAAAGACTATCTAAACACACACAAACTTCTGCTTTCTAGACGGTTATTCGGTTTTCTCCCAAATACCAATTGCACAATCTGACCAGGAGAAAACCACTTTCACCTGCCCTTTCGGTACCTTTGCTTATAGACGTATGCCTTTTGGCTTATGTAATGCACCTTTCACCTTTCAAAGATGTATGATGGCTATATTCTCTGACTTTTGTGAAAAGATTGTTGAGGTTTTCATGGATGACTTCTCCGTTTACGGGTCTTCTTTTGATGATTGCCTCAGCAACCTTGATCGGGTCTTGCAGAGATGTAAAGACACCAACCTTGTCTTGAATTGGGAGAAGTGCCACTTTATGGTTAATGAAGGCATCATCTTAGGACATCAAATTTCTGAAAGAGGTATTGAAGTCGATAAGGCTAAGGTTGATGCGATCGAGAAAATGCCATGCCCCACAGATATCAAAGGTATAAGAAGTTTCCTTGGTCATGCTGGTTTCTATAGAAGGTTCATTAAAGACTTCTCTAAGATTTCTAGGCCTCTTACCAATCTGTTGCAAAAGGATATTCCTTTTTTTTGACGATGATTGTGAGGAAGCCTTCGAAATACTTAAGAAGTCTTTGATAACCGCACCTATTGTTCAACCACCTGACTGGAACTTACCTTTTGAAATCATGTGTGATGCTAGCGATTATGCTGTTGGTGTTGTCCTAGGGCAAACAGTTGATAAGAAGTTGAATGTTATTCACTATGCTAGTAAAACTCTAGACAGCGCCCAAAGAAACTATGCTACTATAGAAAAGGAGTTTTTAGCAATCGTGTTTGCATGTGAAAAGTTTAGGTCTTACATAGTTGATTCCAAAGTCACTATTCACACTGATCACGCTGCTATTAAGTACCTCATGGAGAAGAAATATGCTAAACCTAGACTTATCAGATGGGTTCTCTTGCTACAAGAATTAGATTTGCACGTTGTCGAGAGGAAGGGTGCTGATAACCCCGTAGCAGCTAACTTGTCTAGGTTGGAGAATGTTCTTGATGAACTACAACCTATTGATGATAGCTTTCCCGATGAGCAACTGAATGTCATCAATGCTTCACGTAGTACACCGTGGTACTCTCATTATGCAAACTATATTGTTGCCAAATATATACCACCTAGTTTCACATACCAGCAAAAGAAGAAATTCTTCTTTGACTTGAGACATTACTTCTGGGATGATCCTCACCTTTATAAGGAAGGAGTGGATGGTGTTATTAGACGTTGTGTACCTGAACATGAACAGGGACAAATCCTACAGAAGTGTCACTCCGAGGCCTACGGAGGACACCATGCGGGAGATAGAACTGCACACAAGGTATTGCAATCAGGTTTCTATTGGCCCACTCTCTTCAAGGATGCCCGTAAGTTTGTCTTGTCTTGTGACGAATGTCAAAGAATAGGTAATATCGGTAAACGTCAGGAAATGCCTATGAACTATTCACTTGTTATTGAACCATTTGATGTTTGGGGCTTTGGTTATATGGGACCTTTTCCAAAACCCAACGGGTATATTCACATCCTAGTTGCTGTTGATTACGTCACTAAGTGGGTAGAAGCTATCCCCACTAGTAGTGCTGATCACAACACCTCTATCAGGATGCTTAAAGAAGTTATTTTCCCTAGATTTGGAGTCGCTAGATATCTAATGACCGAAGGTGGTTCACATTTCATTCATGGTGTTTTCTGTAAAACGCTTGCTAAGTACGATGTCAACCATAGAATTGCGTCTCCCTATCACCCTCAGTCTAGTGGTCAAGTAGCGCTAAGCAACAGAGAGATTAAACTAATTCTGCAAAATACTGTTAATAGGTCTAGAAAGAATTGGTCTAAGAAGCTTGATGATGCACTGTGGGCTTATAGAACTGCTTATAAGAATCCCATGGGCATGTCTCCGTACAAAATGGTTTACGGTAAAGCATGTCATTTACCTCTTGAGCTAGAGCATAAGGCTTATTGGGCAATCAAAGAGTTCAACTTTGATTTCAAACTTGCTGGTGAGAAGAGGTTATTTGATATTAGCTCGCTTGATGAATGGAGAGCTTAGGCATAAGAAAATGCCAAGTTGTTCAAAGAAAAGGTTAAGAGGTGGTATGATAAGAGGATACAAAAGCATGAGTTCAATGTAGGTGATTATTTCTTGCTATATAGTTCTCGTTTAAGATTTTTTGCACGCAAGCTTCTCTTTAAATGGGAAGGTCCCTATATTGTTGAGGAAGTATATCGTTCCGGTGCTATCAAGATCAACAACACGGAAAGTAATTGTCCGAGAGTTGTAAATGGGTAGAGAATCAAGCATTATATCTCAGGTACTCCCATAAATGTTGAAAGCAATATTATCAATACCATAACTCCGGAAGAATACCTAAGGGGTGTTTATCAGCTTGTTTCAGACTCCAAAAACGAAGAGGTATGTGATTCGGTAAGAAAACACACTCCAAAACTTTTCCAGTAGGAATATTTCTCCTTATTGGAATTTTTGAAAAAATAGAAAAATTGGAAGTAGTCCGGAAAGCGTGCGAGGAGGCGACAAGCCTGCCAGGCGTGGGCCCACCCCCTGGCCGCACCTGGGGGCTTGTGGCCACCTCGTGTGCCTCCCGGACTCCGTTTTCATGCAGAGTACTCCTTCTAGTGTGGAAAAAATCATTATATATTCTCCCGAAAGGTCTGACCCTCGTATCACACAAATTTCTTCTGTTTTTGTTTCGAGCCTGTTTTCTGTCGCAGATTTAGGGCAAGATGTCTTCTCAAGATTCAGAGGGGCAAAGTTATGTGGCAGATTACCTTGCTAACCCCAAGGTCTATGGGGACTTGGATCCTTATGGCTGGACCACTGATGAGGAGGAAGATTATGATCCCAAGGGGAAGGAACAAACAAGTTTCGATGAGGAGGAGACTCCTCTACCTCAACTTGGACATACGCATGTGGAGTTCAAGAAGTCGAGCCTCCCTGACTCAAGGAAGAAGCCTAAGACTTTGTTTATCCCTTCTTGTTTCTTGCGGGAGAGTAAGCAGGAATTATGCCAAAGGGTGTTGAGGCTTGAAGAGGAAAATGATGATCTCAGGGAGCAGAATTTTATGCTCAAATGGAAATTAAACAAGCTCAAGACCTCTGCAACAAATCCACCACCATCACCTCCAAAGGAAGACAACTAAGCATGGGTATGGGCAATCCCCTTGGCTTGTGCCAAGCTTGGGGGAGTTTCCCCGATATCGTATCACCATCACATGTTTTGCCTTTACCTTTGTTTTAGTTTGTTCCTTTTCAGTTTTCTCTTTCTCTAGTAGAATAAAGGTCTTAGTGGTTTAGGCTTGAGTTTTGCTTTGTGTCACCCCCGATGCATTCGAGCTCGTGAGCCATATAATAAAGAGTGTCTTAGTTGAAGGGCCATGCCTCTTGCCATGATCAAAAGATTGAGAAAAGAACAAAAGCATGAAAGATCATGTAATGATCTTATGGGAAGTGATGGCTTCACATATAAAAAGAATGTTGATTGAAATTTGTTGAGGATAGACAAACGTAGACCTTGGTCATTGTTGCAATTAATAGGAAGTGATAAAGAATGAGAGGTTCACATATAAATATATCATCTTCGACACCATCTATGATTGTGAACACTCACTAAACTATTACATGCTTAGAAGTAGATGTTGGACAAGGAAGACAACATAATGAATTGTGTTTCTTTGGTTCCGAACAATGTTATATGATTAGAGACCCCTTAGCATGTGACGATTGCTTCCACCTCATATTAGCCAAAACTCCCGCACCAAGTACAGATACTACTTGTGCATCCATAAACCTTCAACTCAGTTTCGCCATGAGAGTCCACCATACCTACCTATGGATTGAATAAGATCCCTCAAGTAAGTTGTCATCGGTGCAAGCAATAAAAATTGCTCCCTAATATGTATGATCTATTAGTGTGTGGAAAATAAGCTTTGTACGAACCTGTGCTGAGGAAGACATATAAGCAACAGACAGCATAATAAAGTTCTTTATCACAGGAGGCAATATAAAGTGATGTTCCTCCGCACTAAGAGGACACACATCCAAACCTCAAAAGCGCATGACAACCTCTGCTTCCCTCTGCGAAGGGCCTATCTTGTACCTTTACTTTTTGCCCTTGAAAGAATCATGGTGATCTTCACCAATTCCTTATTTCTCATTTATCTTGGCTAACGTCATGTGCTAGGGAAAGATCTATATTCTTATGTCAACTTGGAAGTAAGTATTCATGAACTATTATTGTTGACATTACCCTCTGAGGTAAATGGTTGGGAGGCGAAACTATAAGCCCCTATCTTTCTCTGTGTCCAGCTGAAACTTTGATCTCATGAGTACCACGTGAGTTGTAGCAATTGTAGAGAATGAAAAGATGATTGAGTATGTGGATTTGCTTTACAAGATCTTATTTGACTCTTTTTGATGTTGTGATAAATTGCAATTGCTTCAATGACTAAAGGCTATCGGTTGTTAATTCTCGGTAAGGTTCTTGATCCCTACTTTACTTTGTGAAGGAATTGTCACTTTAGCATGAGAGATTATATGTTGGTATTGATGTTGTGATCATGATCATGATGCGTGCATGTTCGTATCTTGTTTTGTCGACACCTCTCTCTCTCTAAACATGTGGTCATGTTTATTGATCTAGGCTTTCGCTTGAGGACAAGCGAGGTCTAAGCTTGGGGGACTTGATATGTCCATTTTGCATCATGCTTCCATGTTGATATTTATCGCTTTTTGGGTTGTTATTTCACTTCACGGTACAATACTTATGCCTTTTCTCTCTTATTTTGCAAGGTTTACATGAAGAGGGAGAATGCTGGCAGCTGGAATTCTGGCCTGAAAAAGGAGCAAGTTTGAGATGCCTATTCTGTGCAACTCCAAAAGCCATGAAAATCAACGTGGATTTTTTTTGGGATTTATAAAAAATACTGGGCCGAAGAAGTGCGAGAGGGGTGCCAGCAGGTGGCCACAAGCCTGATAGGCACGGCCACCCCCCTGGTCGCGCCTAGGGGGCTTGTGGGCTCCCTACTGGCCCACTGGCCCCCCTTTTTTGCTACAAGAAGGGTTTCGGTCTGAGAAAATCAGGAGGAGGCTTTTCGGAGGATTCGCCGCCGCCACGAGGAAAAACTTGAGCAGAACCAATCTAGTGCTCTGGCAGGACGATCCTGCCGGGGAAACTTCCCTCCCGGAGGGGAAATCGAACACTCCGCTCATAGGAGGGGACTCATCACCATCAACATCTTCATCAGCACCATCTCATCTCCAAACCCTAGTTCATCACTTGTAACCAATCTCCGTCTCACGACTCCGATTGGTACTTGTAAGGTTGCTAGTAGTGTTAATTACTCTTTGTAGTTGATGCTAGTTGGATTACTTGGTGGAGGAGTTTATGTTCAGATCTTTGATGCTACTCATTACCTCTATGGTCATGAATATGATTATGCTTTGTGAGTAGTTACTTTTGTTCCTGAGGACATGGGATAAGTCATGCTATAAGTAGTCATGTGAATTTGGTATTCGTTCGGTAATTTGATGTGTTGTATGTTGTTTTTCTTCTAGTGGTGTTATGTGAACGTCGACTACATAAAACTTCACCATTATTTGGGCCTAGAGGAAAGCATTCGGAAGTAGTAAGTAAATGATGGGTTGCTAGAGCGGCAGAAGCTTAAACCCTAGTTTATGCTTTGCTTCGTAAGGGGATGATTTGGATCCACTAGTTTAATGATATGGTTAGACTTTGTCTTAATTCTTATTTCATAGTTGCGGATGCTTGCGAGAGGGGTTAATCATAAGTGGGATGCTTGTCCAAGTAAGGGATGTACCCAAGCACCGGTCTACCCACATATCAAACTATCAAAGTAACGAACGTGAATCATATGAACATGATGAAAACTAGCTTGACAGAAATTCCCATGTGTCCTCGGGAGCATTTTTCCTCCTATAAGACTTTGTCCAGGCTTGTCCCTTGCTACAAAAGGGATTGGGCCACTTTGATGCACCGTTGTTACTTTTCTTACTTGTTGCTTGCTACAAATCATCTCACCACACAACCACTTGTTACCGATCATTTCAGTGCCTGCAGATATTACCTTGTTGAAAACCACTTGTCAGATCCTTCTGCTCCTCGTTGGGTTCGACACTCTTACTTACCGAAAGGACTATGATAGATCCCCTATACTTGTGGGTCATCAGTGACCCTTTCTTCTAGGATTTCACCACTATCTCATCAACATAGGGATGAACGTTGCGCCCAATCTGGTTGTGTAGGCAATTCTTGATACAACGTTGATAAGTCGCCCCCGCACTCTTTAGCCCAAATGGCATAGAGACATAGCAAAAAGCGCTGAAGGGAGTTATGAAGGACGTCTTCTCCTGATCATCTAAAGCCATCTTGATCTGGTGATAACCTGAGTATGCATCCAAAGAACACAGCCGCTCGCAACTCGCCATAGAGTCAATGATTTGATCGATACGAGGGACGGCAAAAGGGTCTTTCGGGCAGGCTTTGTTGAGGTCAGTGTAGTCAATGCACATGCGAAACGTGCCATTATTCTTGAGTACCAAAACTGGATTGGCCAACCACTCTGGGTGAAAAACCTCAACAATGAAACCAGCAGCCAATAGTCAGGCTACCTCTTCTCTGATTGCTTTATGCCTTTTCTTGTTGAAACGACGAAGATATTGCCGAACCGGCTTCATCTTGGGATCTATATTAAGATGGTGCTCAGCGACTTCCCTCGGTACACCCGGAATGTCAGAAGGTTCCCATTGAAAGATGTCCCGATTCTCACGGATGAATTCGATGAGCGCGCTTTCCTATTTCGTATCCAGACCCGTCCCAATGGTGAATTGCTTGGAAGAGTCGCCGAGTGTGAAATCCACCAGCTTAGTGTCATCTGTCAGCTTAAACTTAAGGGGCGACTCTGAATCGATTGTGGGCTTCTTGAGTGGGGTCATGTCCGCTGGGTCAACATTGGCTTAATGAAACTTGAGTTCCTCAGCTGTGCTGGCCGACTCAGCATAAGCAACATCTCCTTCTTCGCACTCTTGGGCTATCTTCCGATCTCCACTGATCGTGATGGTTCCTTTAGGGCCTGGCATCTTGAGCTTGAGGTAGACATAACATGGGCGGGCCATGAAACGGGCGTAAGCCGGCCGACCAAAAAGCGTGTGATAAGGGCTCTTGATCTTGACCACCTCAAACATGAGAGACTCGCTCCTGTAATTAGACTCGATGCCGAAAGCCACATTGAGTTTAACCTGTCCAACAGGATACGCCGACTTACCCGGGACGATGCCGTGGAAGACCGTAGAGGAAGGCATCAAGTCACTTTCATAGAAATTCATTCTTTGGAAGGTGTCATGGTATAGGATGTTGATGCTGCTACCTCCATCCATGAGGACTTTGGAGAGGGTATAGCCCCCTACCTGTGGCGCCACGACCAATGCTAAGTCGCCAGGGTTGTCAACCCGGGGCGGGTGATCTTCTCTACTCCAGACAATAGGCTGCTCAGACCAATTGAGATACCTGAGGAGCGCCGGCTCAGTGACGCTGAGGGTTCTGTGTTTAACCCTCTTGTCCCTTTCCAAGTGCTGGCGGTAAAAACATGATACTGCCCACTGTTTACCTGCTTGGGGTTGTTCTGGAAACCGTTGTTGTCATTCTGCTACTAAAGGCCGCCTTGGTGAAGATGCTGCTGAAAACCGCCCTGCGCATTATATTGCTGGCTATTCTGGACCGGATACTGCCCAGCATTGGAATGTGACCCGCCCTAACGATCGGGGTTGGGGAAACCGCCAAACGGACTCCTGTGTAAGCCGCCCGATCCAAATTGGTCCTGGTGAACACCACTGCCTCCTCCTTGGTTGCCCTTGAGCGTCTCGGCACGGAACTCCTGCATCACATAGTAGTCTTCCCAAGAATGAGTGTATGGACCTTCCATCGTGGTATGTTGTGGACAAGGGCCCTTGAGCATATCATGATAGTTGTGTGGCTTTTTCCCACTGAAACCCCTTTTCTTTGGATGCTGGTTCCGAGTCCCAGTGTTAGTATTGGCAACTCAGTGGCACCTTCCTGTTGCCTTTTCTTCCCTTGGCCCCCCGGGTTGTAACTATTTAGCCCCTGAGTTTGAGAGTGGCCTTTGGATGATTCTCCTCTCCTGACACTGCTGATTTTATAGTCGTCCTCCCCAGGATCTTTAGTGTCGTCTGACTCAACGTACCTAGTGAGAGTGTCCATCAGCTCTCCCATATCCTGCACTTTACGCTTGAGTCGCCCAAGCTTCAACACCAAGGGCTGATAGTGACAGTTTTTCTCCAAGATAAGCACGGCATGAGCCGCCGAAATGCCATCTGATGGATGGATTACCTCTGCAACCCATCGTGTCCAATGATGGGCTGACTCATCTGGGCGTTGGATGCATTGCTGTAAGTCGACAATAGTCATCAGGCGCTTGCAGGGTCCTCTGAAGTTCTTGAGAAAACGCTCTTTCAACTCGGCCCAAGTATTGATGGAGTTGGGCGGCAGGTTCTTCAGCCAATTGCGCGTCGTCCCTTCAAGCATCATTGTAAAGTACTTGGCACACACCGCATCGTTAACATCAAGCATATCCATTGCAAGCTCGTAACTTTCAATCCACGCCCGTGGCTCGATGTCCGACATGTAATTTGACACCTTGCGTGGACCTTTAAAATCTTTGGGCATACGCTCATTGCGGAGGGCGGGTGCCAGACAGGGGATCCCTATGTTCCTTCCTCCTGACTGACCCTGCGCGGGGGAAGGCAGCACATAGGCCAGATAACCTTGGCCTTCCGCGGCCGCTATCCCCGCTAGGCGGGCGGCTCGTGCTGCATCCGTGAGGTCCTAGGCCCGGGTGTCTGGCAGCTCGGGCGGGTTGATTTGCGGAGGCCGACGCCGTTCGCTGTTGGACACTACGGGCGGGTCGTCATGGCGACTCCTGGTATGACTTGCCTGAGGCGTGGAGTGCACCCGCTCATGACTATACGAATATTGCGCCTGTTGGACCACCGCCGTTTTCAACATCTCGATGGCGTCCCTTGCCTCCACCTCAGCTAGAGAGTTTTCGTGGATGGTGAGAGACTCTAGGTTGCGGGGCGCGTCCAGTATGTTGTCAACGGGGTTAGAAAAGTGACCACGTGGCGTCTGAAAGCGTGGCGGCAGGGCTGGCGCTGGCTGAGGCACCTGTGGGTTGGGCGGCGGCTGAGCCGAGTCGACGTGCTGAGTGACTCGGCATGGCTGGTTAGGTTCCATCCCACATGTATGTGGGCTATCAAAGAGTCGAGTAGGATTCATATCGACTCGTAGACGATTGCGATGCCTCCTCTGGTGGATCGCATCGGAAGCGTGATGTTGTCATTCGAGCCGCCATCCTTGAACACTTAGTCGCTCTGTCTCTGCGGCGACCTAGGCCCGTTGGGTCATCATCCTGGTAGCCTCGCCTTCGATCTTGCATTGGATCTTGGCCATCTCCTCCCTCAGCTTCGCTAACTCGGTGTTGACTTCTGCCTGGTTCTCCGCCGTCACGACGATTGCCGTGAGTTTACCCATCTCTGCTACCAGATCCGCCATAGCTTGAGCCGGAGTCTTTCCTGATCTGCTGGCTTCGTTGTTGCCGGCTGCTATCAGCTGAGGCGCCGCTGCTCACGCCATGTAGATGGCGACCTGACGATGGGGTCCTTCGAAATCCTCGAAGATTGCCGCCTCAGGCAATCCCCCAAGCCGCTCTTCGTGGAGACGGTAGATCGAATCTATGTCGCCGATGGACGACTCATTGTCCGAGTTGACAGGGGTGTTCTCCTGGATCACCGGCTCATCTGGCAGATCGACCCCCTGTGTAAAACCAACGAAGGTGCGGCGTGTCCTGACCTGACGTTTGGCAGGAGGGGTGTACCAGGCCGTCTCGACAATGTCGGTAAAGGTGTCCGGCTGAGGTACGAGAGCACCAAACTTGCCAATGAAGACATGAATCTTGCCGAAGGGGACCCTGTATCCAGACTCGATTGAATCGGCGTCAGGCCCCCACTGAGAGTTGTCGATTTAGTACTTTCCACGGCGGCTCTTAGTCATGAGGCCGACCGCGTAGCTCCCAAACCTTGGAAGGGCTCCCTTTGAGAACTCAACTCCACCGTGTGCCACCCCCACGGTGGACGCCAACTGTCGTGGTTTTGTCCCAGCACATGTCCTCGTGAAAGGACTTAGTGATGGAGCCATCGCACCATGGTGGCGACTCAAAGGGGTTGAGCGGAAACGAGACTCGGGTTTAATCAGGTTCGGCCCCTCCGATGGAGGTAAAAGCCTACGTCCTTCTTTGTGTATACTTGATGGTGGAGTCCATTACAAGGGTGTGTAACTCGCGTGACCTAGCTCTCGATGGATTGTAACTTACTCTTTCTACCCTAGAGACTCGCCTTTATATATAGGTCAAGGCCCTAGGTTTACAAGAGTCCTGGTCACATAATGAATCGTGACCCGATATATCTCTAACCCGCCGTGTCTCTCAATTAAGGAAACCTCCCAGCGAGTCCTCCTTTTCTTGGGTCTTGAGTCGCCCTCAAGGCTCATGGGCTGAACCAGCCCTAAGGACGTAGATCACCTCACGCCTTCTGTGTTCTTGGGTCTTGAGTCGCCTTGAACCTGACCCGGCACAATAGGGCGGGTCACACAGCGAGTAATATCCCCCAATAGTGGGTAACTAGGTATGCGCATCCATCCTCCCCTTCATGTGGTTTTCTTCCACTCTGTATGTGATGTGTGAGTGTGTACATGCAGTTTCTCTCATCTCAGTTCATCTACTTGTGTGAAGCAAGGGATGCGAGCCATGGAGAAGCTGCAGCAGGTAGGTGGCAAGCCACCACTTCCACTCCTCTCCTCTCCCCTCTCCTATTCTCCTTATCTCTAACCCCTGTCTATTCTCTGTAGGTACAACGATCAGAGGAGAGGAGGTGGAGCAGCAGACCAAAATCCATATATCTTCACCTCCCATACAACACCAATGTAGTGAGCTTCCCATGTACTTGTTACAATTAAGTTGGCCTGCACTTTGTACGTTTTTGTGCTTCATCTTCGGATGACATTTAGTTTTGTAAAGTTCAGTCCCCTTTTCCTCTCTCTGGTTTAAACATGAACAAATTCAAACCCACCTAACCGAAAACCAATGAACATGTCCCCTTTCCTCCCAAGCCGCTCGCGCGGGCGGCTCCACAGGAGCCAAACCCTAGCCGTGGATTGTCCGTACTAATCGTCGGTACTCAGTCATTAATGCAAACGTAATGTGGAAACAAAGAACTAAATAAATTTGGAAATCAAGCCATTAATTTAATTAATTTGACAAAAAATAATTACACAAACAAATAATTAAGTCCATCTAACTATGGATTTTTTGCGCCAAATCAATTATGAAATCCAGCCATTAATGCAATTTATTTATTAGTCGCATAGTTACTTTGGGATGAAAATAATTAATAGTAGGAAGTTTTTTTCAACCGCCTCACCACTCTTTCCTTATAAATCAATACTTTTCTAACATACAAAAGACCACCCCTTTCCTCCCAATCCGCCCGCACTGGCGGCTCGAGAGGAGCCAAACCCTAGCCAACAACCCCTAGCCCCGTGCTCATCTCATTGCCGCCGCCGCCAGTATTGGCGGTACCCGACCATCAAGGGTGGCGGGCATGGTGGGTGCGCCCCATCCGACAGGCTTCCCTCGCGTGGGGGCGAGGCCTCAAGGGGGCTGCACAGCGGGATTCTTCCACCGCTGCCCGAAACCCTCGCATGCCCCTCTTCCTCCGATGGTGTCGTGTGCTATAGGTGCGGTAGGTTAGATCCTCTCCAAGAGACGCGTTTCAACTATGGTGGGTAACTGGGTATGCACATCCATCCTCCCCTTCATGTGGTTTTCTTCCACTCTGCATCTGATGTGTGAGTCTGTACATGCAGTTTCTCTCATCTCAGTTCATCTACTTGTGTGAAGCAAGGGATGTGAGCCATGGATAAGCTGCTGCAGGTAGGTGGCAAGCCACCACTTCCCCTCCTCTCCTCTCCCCTCTCCTATTCTCCTTCTCTCTAACTTGTGTCTCTTCTCTGTAGGTAGAACGGTTAGAGGAGAGGAGGTGGAGCAACAGAGAAAAATCCATACATCTTCACCTCCCATACAACACCAACGTAGTGAGCTTCCCCTACACTTGTTACAATTAAGTTGGACTGCACTCTATATGTTTTTGGGCTTCAACTTTGGATGACATTCAGTTTTGTAAAGTGCAGTCCCCTTTTCCTCTCTCTGATTTAAACATGAACATATTCAAACCCACCTAACCCAAAACCAACGAACATGTCCCCTTTCCCCCCAAGCCGCTCGCGCGGGCAGGTAGAGAGGAGTCAAACCCTAGCCGTGGTTTTGTCGGTACTCATTGTCGGTACTCAGTCATTAATGCAAACATAATTTGGAAACAAAAAACTAAATCAATTTAGAAATCAAGCCATTAATACAATTAATTAGACAAAAAATAATTACACAAACAAATAATTAAGTCCATCTAACTATGGATTTTTTGGGCCAAATCAATTATGAAATCAAGCCACTAATGTCATTTATTTATTAATCAGAGACTTAATTTGGGATGCAAATAATTTATAGTAGGAATTTTTTTCCAAGCGCTTCACCTCTCTTTCCTTATAAATCAATAGTTTCCTAACATACAAAAGATCACCCATTTCCTCCCAAGCCGCTCACGCGGGTGGCTCGAGAGGAGCCAAACCCTAGCCAACAACTCCGAGACCCGTGCTCATTTAGTTGTCGTTGCCGCTATTATTGGCGGTGTCTGACCATCAAAGGCGGCGAGCGTGGTGGGTGCGCCCAGTCCAACAAGCTTTCCTCGCGCGGGGGCGAGACGTCAAGCACGCGGCACAACGAGATTCTTCCACCGCCGCCCGAAACCCTAGCAAGCCCCTCTTCCACCCGTTTTGTCATCTGCTAGAGGTGCGGCAGGTCAGATCCCCTCCAAGAGATGCGTTTCAACTATGGTGGGTAACTGGGTATGTGCATCCATCCTCCCCTTCATGTGGTTTTCTTCCATTCTGCATTTGATGTGTGAGTGTGTACATTTAGTTGCTCTCATCTCAGTTCATCTACTTGTGTGAAGCAAGGGGTGCGAGCCATGGAGAAGGAGCAGGTAGGTGGCAAGCCACCACTTCCACTCCTCTCTTCTCCCTCTCCTATTCTCGCTCTCTCTAACCCGTGTCTCTTCTATGTACGTACAACGGCCAGAGGAGAGGAGGTGGAGCAGCGGACCAAAATCCATACATCTTCACCTCCCACCCAAAACCCATATACTTGTTACAATTAAGTAGGCTGCATTTTGTACGTTTTTGTGCTTCTATTTTGGATGACATTCAGTTTTCTAAAGTTTAGTCCCGTTTTCCTCTCTCCTATTTAAACATGAACAAATTCCACTCAATTAGACACGTCATGTTGCCGCAAAGAGGAGTGGCACCCCCCCCCCCCCCAATATTACCCATTGTTTTGTGTGAATTGCCCTTCATCTTTAGACTTGCCATTAGTAGAGATATTATCACTCATCCTTTTTTTTAAAATTGTTCCAACAAGATAGTTCTTCTTCATGGAGATGCTTTGCATGAATTGTTTAGAAAATAGATAACGTGTCAAGTTTGTCCTTGTGCTTGTGACCATATATGTTGTTTAATGGTTGTCAAAATGGTATGTAGTAGCAAGAATTGCATGATCAACACAAAGACTTGAGGAAGATGGTAGTATTATTGAGCTTACATGTTACACTTTCTGTGTGTAACATAGTTTTTTTTATAATTAAATTGGATTCTCTTTGTTGCCAACACAAATTCTAGACCCGATTGATGAAGTTTATGAATTACACGGAATAAAAGCAATATTCATTCTAATATATAAAGTCCTTTGTAGCAAATATTGTATATCATCACTCTATTCTTGCAAGACACTAGGTGTGCTGAGAATGATCTCTATATGTCCTAGCAACATAGATGGCAAAGTAGCTCAATTGTACATGTCGATGAGACTTACCTGAGACTTCTGTAACACTCGGAAGATGATTCCTCCATTCAAATTGGATATGGCTTTCTACATGGCATGCGGTATAACCTGCCAAATCACTCATAGGCATAAATGTTTTTAAGTATGGTAACCAAATGATTCAACCATGAGTTATTCTTGAAATTTATTTATTATAACTCTTCAGAACACGAGTGATTGATTTTGTAGGGTAAAAATATGACAATGAAGTTGAGAGAAGAGAGCCTAACTACGATCCATGAACATGATGTGCATCAAGACATGGTATGACTTCTCTAGAGAACCATCTTGATTGTTCCTTTTCTCCATATATGGCTGACCATTGGCAAGGTTATTCAAGAGTGACAGAACACACTATCATGTTCCCAGAATATCTTGGGTCATTTTTCTATTCTGTAAAATAAATCATTATTTAAATGATGATAAACTAAAGTTGGAAACATATACAAAGAAGTAGAAAAACTAAAAGTTCCTTCGAGGCCATAACCCATGCATGTTACATTCCCCTCACGTGTTTGTCAATGACCATGAAGGTCATGCACTTCAGTTGCATAAGATACAATGAGCTTTCATGTTAAATCTTTAACAAACAAAAAAATTCGGCGGCAATTCCAGGTTTGTTAGTTTGTATATGATTGCATATGATGGTTTATAAAATAACCAATAAGGTATATTTCGGACGTGGTCGAGCAGGAGCTACCATCACAGTTGATTATGTTCATCCTGGACTAATCATGACCAATTTAAGAAGGAGCTACCATCGCGGTTTCAATTGGACGGGTTTATTGTAGTTTTATCAATAGACATAGAAGTTTCTTACTACTATGGCTTTGTACCGAAGATTAAGATGCTAGTTTTATATTCATTTTCTGCTTGGCTCAACATTTTTTGAATAAATAATTGATGGAACTTGTACATGCATTCTGGTCAAATCGGTGAAGTAAAATTAAGGGCCCTTTAACCAATTACCATTTGATCATTGGTTCATTTCGATATATTTGTCAGCCCGTGACAACACACGGGTATTATGTTAGTATTAGTAGTGATGGAGTAACCGGACGATGTGTATATGCATCGACGTAGTAATTACATGGTTTGTATAGATTTAAGATAAAAGATTTGAAATGTCTGATTATAAAATGCATTATTTAAGACGTGATCGGTTAGTGTCGTGATGTTTGAGAGGTTGGATTTGTAAGTTTGGCTGTAGATACTTTTAGATTTTTCTTTTACATCGGTTTGTTATTTGCATGGATCCGCGGTTGGGATGTCTGTCTTTTCTGGGGCAGGGTTGTGCGTCCCAAGTGCTCCTGAATTGAAATTCCCACTATTTTAATTTGTCTAGTCGCATGCTCGCTAAACATTTCGGACTAGGGGGACATTGTTGGGAGGATTGAGATATTTTTCACAATCGGACACCAGGACATGCGTTACTTTTTTCAGTTTGTGCCCCCAAAGTCCCTAACGCACATGGTTTG
The DNA here is from genome assembly GCF_904849725.1 of Hordeum vulgare subsp. vulgare. Taxonomy (NCBI): domain Eukaryota; kingdom Viridiplantae; phylum Streptophyta; class Magnoliopsida; order Poales; family Poaceae; genus Hordeum; species Hordeum vulgare. The sequence goes on along the minus strand of NC_058519.1, from coordinate 594,240,683 downwards.
CTAGCTCGTCGGGTCTGCAACTTTATTTAGACACACGGTTACGGATCGAAGTTCACTTCTCTGATCCTCCAAGGTCAACGGTGCTCACATGAAGCTTCTTGGGTGATTGACCGGGACCGTTTGCTTGTGTAAACTTCTTGAGATATGGAGCAAGTGCAATATATTATTGAATCAGGGATTATTTTATTCCCACGACACGGACGCAGCGGGACTTACGGAAAGCGTGCTCGGAAGCGCTACAGGATGGAACATGCTCGGCGTGTGATGCACTGTTGTGTTGCTTCAAGACCCAAGATCAATGAGACAAAGACGACCCAAGATCTTTTGTAGAAGTTTGCGTTGCATATAGGAGTATTGTTACTGTTCAACATATTCATGCAGGCAACGTCTAGTCTAATGAACGACATGATCCACTTGCTGAAGAATTTACATCTCAAGTATCGTGACAACATGAATATGATAAGTCATTGGACATGCATCAGTAGTCCATCGCCCGCCAGCTGTTAATTTATACTACGTCCTCTTTTCACATAAGAAGTAATAGTATATGATAAATCTGAACAGTTGATTACATTAAATAGCGGCATGCTTAACTCTTATCTTTCATGTGAAAAGTGGGAGTTAGAGGGACTAGTTAAAATTGCTCTTCAAATTATAATTCATGCATTAGAAACTTGTTGGTGCTACCTTTTTAGAAAAGGAGGGTTTTTCCTCTCTTTTTTTCTTTGTTTGATGATGTTTGAGATATTTTTCCTGACCTACATCTAAGTACTCCCTCTGCTCCTTTTTAGTTTGCATATAAGATTTGTCTGAAGTCAATTTGACCAACTTTTTAGAAAAAATACCAACATTCACAATGTGAAATCAATATCATTAGATCCGTCGTGACTTTAATTTTCATATCATATAACTTTAACATTGTAGATTTTGATATACTTTTTATATAAATATGGTCAAACTTTATGAAGTTTAACTTCAAACAATTCTGATATGCAGAGTAAAAATGACCGGAGGGAGTAGCACAACAATAGTTCTCCATTTCCAATGCATTATACTTTCCTTTTGTTTGTTTGGAGAAAATATCTCAAACACCAGCATGATCATTTTCACCTTTTTCGTTTATTCGAGTAGATTCATAGGCACAACCATTACAATTTCAAACAGAGCGAGTTGTAATCAATCATGATATTAAAACTGTACATATATGCTAATGTATAGTCGACTAAAAATTCGTTCCTTATAGGTGATTTTTCATACCATTTTGAGGTTTGCTTCGATTGATCTTCCCGTCCTATTTATCCCTGTCTCACTGTTCAACTCCTTCTCATAGTTCCTCCCCATTGTTTCTTCCCCGATCCTGAAGGTGGAATACCAGAGAGCACAATGACTAGCGAGAACATAGTCCAATTAGGGCTAGGTTTGGATGGTTCACCAATGCTCTCTCAATCCTAGCTAGAGAATTACTAGGGGTGGTGACGGGCACCGATGGTGGCGGTTCAAGTAGGGTGGAGTGGGCTGGCGGTGCTATTGACGGCAGGGGGCACATGTTGAGAGCATCTCTAGCACATTCATAAAGCCTCATCCTGCAAATTTCATTTACGGGCGGCATCTAATTTTTTTGTATGGTACCATGAGGCCTTCGGCTGAACATGTCCACTAATAAACTCGTATTGCATATGTTTTGCGGGGCGAGTTTAGAGGATTTGTTCACGATACTGCAAATTTACCGAAGCTTTGCAAGTTCTTGATTTTTTAACAATATAAAATAAATAGAATCACAATATAAATTAAACATGATGAATACAAATGTTCCAAAAGGCAATTTACAATACAACAATTGTGTGCATTACAAACAAGGGAAAGTAGTGGCTGCACCCAGCTTCGGTGCACCCATGAAGTGAACAGTAAATTCAAAAAAATAGAAGAAAAAATTAAAAAAATCTGAAACTTGGTGGATGTGATTATGAACAAATGTTTTAGGAGATGACAAAGTTTGATCACCAAAAAACACCAAATGATCTTCATACAAGACGAAATACAAATGATGCACTGCACCCACGTTACTGTTCACCTGTTTTCATCACAAACTTTGTTTTTTTGTATAGAGCTCCTCGGATGTCATTTCACCACCATATTTTACAAGCACCTAAAACATTTGGTCATTATCACACCCACGAAGTTCCAGATTTTTTTGAAATGTATTGCTAAGTTTTTGATTGTGGGTGCACCGTGGGTGCAATGTGCGTGGGTGCACAAAAGTCACTCTCTACAAACAAATGTTCAATTTCAAATAGTTACTACAACAATAAATTGTTCAAATCACACAAATACAAGCACAAATTGTTCAAATTTAAATGGGGTCTATCTCCGATAGAGTTGCCACTGATACTCAACAAAATCATCATGGAGTTGGTAGTGTGATGCATTGTTCTTAATGTTCCTGTAGGTCTCAAGAAATGCAGTAATCTCATATGTGTCCCTGGTAGGCTTCACACGGCTATCAACATTATCATAATAAAACTCTAGGTTCAAATCATTATCATCCTCGGTGATCATGTTGTCTAAGATAACACATGGACTCATGATGTTTCTGGGGGATTTTTTATTGCAGAAACGAGCGGGTCCTCGAACAATGGTAAACCGAGTTTGCAACACACCAAATGCCTTGTCAATATCTTTTCGTCAAGCTTCTTGTGCTTCAACCAAAACATTGTGTTTCTTGGTTTTGGGGTCACTAATGGTCTTCACAAATACTGTCCGTGGGGGATAAATACCATCGGGAAGATAGTACCCCATTGTATAGTCATGGCCTTTGACGATATAGTTGTAAGTCGGAGCTGTTTGATAGCTAGATGAGAAAAAAGATGAGATTGTTGTAAGGCACTGATACCATTGAGAGACCCTGGCAAACCAAATAAGCAACGTCAAATTCATAAATTGCGTGAAGCCACGGCTTCAAGCACAATGGTGAATTTACGTATGTGGTCGGTGTATTGCCCTGCCCAATCCACCAGGCAGTTCTTCAACTTCCAATGCACGCAATCCGTACTCCGAAGCATGTCGGGCCATTCCCTTTCTTTGTTCATCACCATCAACTTGTTTGTGTCCTCCTCATTTGGAGCTTGATCGAAGATACTCCGGGCCAAAAACCCGAATCATTGTCTTCACAAAGACCCAAGCGCATTTGATGATGGTATCTTCTCCAATACGAAGATATTAATCGGTATAGTCGGCAGGAACACATATGCAATCCCTCTCATCGCCGTCGATATGTCATATATGCACTAAACCCAATCAAACAAGCGACATTCCTTCGACGAGTGAAAAAACGGCATACCGGTGGCGGCCGCTTGCCCGTGGAGAGAAATAGGTGTGCCGTAGCTACTTCACGGCGCGGGGTGGCCGGAGGCAACAAGACACAATGAGGAGATGCGGCAGTGGCGGCGAGTGAGGTGTGAACAGAAGCGGGCGAAATTTTCCTTTACGCCAAGGATAGGGGAGCTGGCAAAAAGAAGGCCTGTATCCCGTAGATATGACGGAAAACGGCCGGGACTATGAAGAATCCTGCAAAAAAGTTAGCGTATGTCGGATTTTACGGGATATGTTCGAGGCAGAAAAAATGCCCTCGTTCGTTAAGTCGCGATTATTTTACCGGATGACTTTTTTGTGAAATCTGCTACAGATGTTGTGAGTACAGACCAGAGAGAGTGAGTGGTTGTCGTTTGACAATGCAAGGGAAGACGCCGTGGGCTGTTGTTAGGAGGTGGCGAGTCGGCGAGGTTGACTGCCAAAGATAGGGAATGAATGGTAGCAGGGTGCACAGAAAAAATATATTAACAAGAACTCACAACACAACAAGGCATTTGTATACCGTGTGATCTGTTTCATTAATTCTTTCAACAAGAAAGTATTCCAGCTAGCTAGCTCAGGAGACACAGAAGGACATGCCAAAGCAGGCAGGAGACCTGAGCCTGCGCCAGAAATAGGTCTCGATCGAACACTCATATACATAGAGAACATCACAAACTCATACATCAATTGTGAATGGGGGGATGGGTTTCAGGCCCGGCATAATCCAGATGAAACGCTGTGCCCACAACCTGCAAATCCCTATGAGAAAGCTGCCGCGAAACCCTACCGACAGCCGCGGTGCGAGCTGCGGCTGATGGTATCGCCACTCCTCCAGCCTTCACCCTGGTGCCGAAATGATCAACGCAAGGATCCTTAACGTCTGCAGTTGATAGATGCTTTGTCTGGTTTAAAGACAGTGAGTTAGTACAACTTAGAACAACCAGTGAAGGCGTTTTAGATAGAAGGAAAATTAAGTTGTTTGATGCATGGCTTAGATAGAACCAACCTTACACGGCGCAGGAGGTGGCTCGCTTGAAGTGGCCGTGGCGCCATGGACAAGAAGGCGTCGAGGCTCGCATGAGCCAATGAAGAGAGCAAGGAAGAAGAGGGTGACTAGAACACTGGAAGTGGCAGCGACACTCCGCTGCCTCGTGGGGGCTAGAGTAGAGCTTAACCGCGGCATTGCAATGCACCAGTAGGTGTGTGTGTGAGGATGAGAAGAAATAGAAGTGGGCATGGAGATAGTTAACATGAGAAGAGGCCGGAGACCTAGCTAGAGGGTCGTACGTGTAAGCTAGGAGAGCGCGTTGCGCGCGCGTGTATATACAAGTCCAACAATGCATGGGTGCGGCCCCCAGTTACTATAAAGTTGTTGGTGAGGATTTTGTCTCCCAAAAGTTCTATGACACAGCTAACGATGATGTGCTACTCGTCTTCTTTCTTTTGTATTGTCAGCAATGGTGAGAACACGCACCATAGTTCGTGTCCCAACAATCAACAGGCTGTGATATACGCATTACTAATGCTGGGATTAGCGCCCTAAAGACCACCTTGGTTGAGCAAAAGTTCCTTCACACCTGGCTGTTAATGAGAGCTAGAAAGTTTCCTCACTTTCCGACATGAGTACTTGAGTAGGAGCACTAATTGTAACCATGTCCCATTGGGAGCTCAACTGCTGAACCCGTACAACTTGTATATAATCTGAAGTTGATATGGGATGTTTCTGAACAACCATGCATGTTCAGTTGTGCACCCTCCATCCGGCTGTTTAGTTTGTGTTGAGATCAGCGTTAGCTTACTATCTCCACTTCATATAATAAGCTCTGTGAAGTATTTGTGGTGCACAAAAAAAATCAACATATTGTGGTACAAACGTGTATCTTTTAAAGAAAAAATAGAGTTGTCTTGCAGATTTCATTAATGGAACTAGTATCTTTCCAAGCTACAAAAGCAATACATAAAAAGAACGATGCGTGTCAGATGCTACCTGTTGTACCTGTTGTGTATCTCACTCTTATATATAATGAAAATGGTTCAGGCGTAGCATCGCAAAAAAAAGACAACAAAGAATTTCAAGTGTTGTGTTGTTTAGAAGAAACAACAGAGAATTTTGTATCTATGGATGTGATGTCAATGCAAAAAAGAATGGCCTAGATAGAAAGGGTGTAGGTACAGGATGGTTCAGTTATATTTTTCCCTTGAAGTTTCGTAACGGTAAACTTCCCCCTTCAAATTATAATCTGCTAATAGCAAATAATATTATACTCTCTCTAATCTGCTAATAGCAAATAATATTATACTCTCTCTGTTCCAAATTATAAGATGGTTTGGATATTTCAATATGGACTAGATGCGGACTAAAATGAGTGAATCTACACGCTGAAACATTTCTACATGCACTCAATTTAATATAAAGCTAAAAATATCTTATATTTTGGAGCTAAGGGAGTAGCACACAATGGTCATACAGTAATGGAGAAGGGCCTTTAGTCTCGACTAGGAGCGACCTTTAGTCCCGGTTTGCCAACTAGGACTAAAGGATGAAGACTAAAGGGTTAGTCCTGGTTGGCCACACCCAAAACTAAAGTCCCTTCACGTGGCAGCGAGCATGCGAGGTGGGGCGGAGGACCTACCAACCGGGACTAAAGAGTTTGTGTTTTTTTGTTGGGGTTTAGGGTTTATATTTTATTTTTCCTTTTCCTTTTGTGTTTTTTATTTTTTTTATTTCAAACATATTTTATGCTACTACATACTGTACATGTTGATGCATAATATAATTTTCGTACGACTATATATATGATCATTACATGTAGTGGTATTCTTCGCATCTAGGTATTACCTCATTAAGCAAAAATCCCGCAATTTTCTCTTGAATTGTTCGTATGCGGTTCTCTGGTAAGAGCTTCTTCCACAATACGTCAATCTTTAAAGAAAGGAGATCAATATAAATATATTAGTTTTATATATATTACATCATCATAAAAAAATTGTGAATAGTATTTACATACCTGAGGTTGTTGTTCATTAAAGCGTCGGCATTCGATCCCCAAGCGATTGTTCTCGCAAACGTAGTATGCGCATAAATTAGTGCCTTGTTCCTGCTTCATGTACTTTGCGAGAATAAAATTCAATTAGATAGTAATCAAGCAAGATAATCGTATTGAAACCGGAATTAAAGAGATGCGCGGACCTAACTAGTACTATTTAATTAATTACCTTGACCACCTTCCAATGCAGCTTCAGATGCCACTCACCCCTAACCTTTTTGATGAGTTGTTTTTAAACCCTGCCAAACAAAAAAAATGAATAAAGGAGTTATTAATTACTTGATATATCAGAAAATGAACAAAAGAGATCGATAGAGCTAGTGTGATAATGATTGAAATTACCCGTCGAGCATTTTAATTATGCTGGCGTAATCTTCAGGATTTTTATTTAGTGAGTCTTCGACTTCAACAATTTTAACATCAACTTTAATGTTTAGCAGAATCCAGTGGAATGTGCGCACGTTTAATTATATAAGCAGGCATGCATAACTCATCAACTACACTTAACATCGAGTAAGCAAAATATAATTTGTAGTACAAGAGAGTAACACTCACTTGAAGTTGTAAGGCCATAGTATTTCTGTTTTGGTATTTTGTTCCTTTAAGAACCTTAGCATGTTTCTCACTCAGTCTCCGGGGAAGTCTTTTATCAATTTTTCAGAAAGGGTATATGGGTCAATGAATTCAATGGCATAGGTTCGCTCTCTCTTGCATTCGAGAATCTTGTTCTGCATAATAGCATAGAAAAGAATATCGTGATGATAATTACACGCAATGAACGAGTTGAGCTAGAGACTTAAATTGTAGAAAGAAATCACATACAAACAATAGCAACCGACGATAGATTTATCGAGTGCGTCTTGATTGTATAACTGAAACAATTCCTCAAACTCAATGAATAGATCGTTTTCATAGAAGGAATGCTCCTTCTTGACTTAAACCATGAGGTGCAATCGCCCCTTGGAAACTGCTTCCATGTACCACTCATGAAATATTCGCTAAGAAACGGGGATATCCTCGATGCCTCACATTTGATTAAAACTTAGACATATGTGTGTAGCAGCGTCGCTCATCATCTTGAGCGGGGGCGGGGGGGGGGGGGGGGGGGTCGATTGCATACGGCTCGCATAAAGACTCCAAACTCCACCCGAGCTTTTTATTCCACCTCTCCCTCCTCTCCAATCCTCGATCAAACTAGCCTTCCCCAGCAAGAAAACGTACCCGCTTTAGCAACAAAGCGCTCATCCCTTGCTTGTTCTTGAGCGCTCAAGGCGCTACGAGCTAGAAAACTATTTTCCCTCTTTTTTTACTATGTGTAGGTCTCGACTCCTGCATTTGTTTTTTATGTAATATCCTAAGAGGGCGGTCATAGTCTGATGGCCTATTCGCCACCTGTGACGGGGGTCGCTCAAGAAATTCCTGAAAGTGTTCTATGATATTCTCATGTATTTTCTCCTTTGGCGGCGAAGGCGATGTTCGGTGCAAAATGGGCTTTCACTTTGGAAGCCATGACCTCATCCAGTTCCTCGTCGGTCTTATCATAAGCTAACTTATTTTTGGCAACAGTCACTTTAGCTTTCTTCTTTGTAGCTTTCTTTTGAATAGGATTAGTTGTCGAAGGAGCATTGGTCTTCCGCTTTTGGCCCTGCTGGGACATAGGGACGTGGACTCGCGCTGGGCTCCATGATATCGACGTGTGGTGGAGTCGACTCACGCGGCGGAGATCGAGGTGTATTGCTACTCGGAGGAGTCGGTGGCCTTGGCGCCGAGTTTGGAAACGCTATGCATTCCTTTCTCCATAAAATGACACAATGTGCGACCTGTCCCACTCTCTCCTCCCCTTCACCTCTAGGAATGTCAAGCTCTAGTTACTCATATCCCAACAGAACTTCATCCACCCCGACTTTAGCATAGCCAGTTGGAATCGGATTGCCATGGTTGGTTGCTCCAGGTACACTCGGTAAAGCAAATCCGACTGCCACCTTCATGGATATGTTCTTCATTTTCTGGTGTATAGCTCACAACTTGTTCTATCTTTGATATCATCCACGGGGTAGCGAGCCAGCAGTGCATCATAGGTCAAGACCCCCATGGAACCCATGCTACTTTGCAGCATAGATGTGACGGCAGTATCATCCAATGCTGGATCTGCTTGTTCCTGCCGCGGAGATGCCATTTGCTGGTTAATTGTGTCCAGTTGCTCCTCTTGCCGCTTTACTATGCGGTATAACTCCTTGTTACTTATTTCTACCCAGTGAATACGGTTTGCATCCTGCTTTTTTTTCCTCTGACAACTTCTATAAGTGTCGTTCCACTCCGAAAACTGCTAAACCCACGGAACAACGCCTTTGCCTCATGTTCTTCTTCCGTATTCAGGATTCCCTAGGGCACGTGTAAGCTCATCGTTCTCTCTCTCGGGATGGAACAACCCATTTTGAGCATCTTCTACCGCCTTAATTATAGGGTCTGAGGGTTTTCTAAGATTTGCCTTTGCAATAATCTGCCCTGTCACTGGGTCCAACTTCCCCCATGCGCATAAAACCAAGTCGTGGACCTCTCGGGCCAATGCATTGTAGCTGAAATGACCCCTTCTGTGACCATCTTGGCCTCAGCTGCTTCCCACTTAGGCAGGGCTCTCTTATAGCCACCTATCTCCATAACATGGTGATACTCCTTTTTATCATCATTTTTCTTATTTTTTACTGACCTTTCCAAAGCTTCATCTGATTCCTTGTACTCCACAAATTCATCCCAGTGATCTTTTATCTTCTCTAGTGCTCTAGTGAATTCTCGAGTCTTCTTTTCTGCCTTGATGTAGCCGATATATAATCTTTTCTTCCAGGTCTAGAATTGTTTCTTGACTTTCCACCGTTGGCTATGTGTGAGACCCTCTGATAGGTTGAAATGTGACATGACCGTATCCCAAAGCAAATCTTTTGATCTTTTGTCGACGTAACTAATTGCTCGATCTACCTTTGGCCGATTCCATTATCGAATGGTGATCGAGATTTCGTCCTTAACAATAAATCTGCATTGATTTATAAATTTACGGGCATTCTCAGGAGGAGCAATTGGTTGTCCATCTTCTGTGACTTCATCGATGTTTAACTTTATGTCATCTCCCAAAATCTTGGCCCGAACTCGTACCCTTCTAGAAGATTTGTTGGATCCGGAGTGCTTGTTAATGTATATACACAAATCAATTAATACAACTAATTATAACCAAGTTTAATATATATATATATATACCTCACCGGACTTTGTTAATTGTCTAACATTTTTCTCGCCCTCATTTTCTTCGTCTCTTGGTTCTTGCTCAAGTCCCTCACTGAATTCGTTCAGAAATTCTGAGTCGTCATGTCGTTCATTCTCTTTGTTTGGGGAGGACCATATATATGATGTCGAACCTGTCATTTTCATGGCATGTACCGCTATCGTCCATAGCTTAACTAGTAAGAAATATAAAACAATTTAGTATTTAACTTAGAATGCATTCAATAAGCAAAAACATCTTGAATAATCTAATTAATGCAACAATATATAATATCACTAATACATCTCGAATAATCCAGTTAATGTAACAATAATATCACATAATATCAATAATACATCTCGCCCAATCAAACTGATCACCCAAAGAGCTACCAATGTACTGAGCCGTGGGCGGTGGACACCCAAAGAGAAGAAACCATCACAGGATCATAACTCGGGTGAGATCCCTCAAGAAACTTCCAGGTATTCAAGAACCTGACGTACAACGCAACCATGTAGCAACGGACGTGCTCGTCCTCCTCCCTGACACAACGACGTACCACCTCCTCGGTAGCCGGCTTCCTCTGCACCGATAGTGGCACACACGACCGCCACCAAAGAAGCTTCGAGTAGACGACAAGACCCCGATTCCTTTCCAAGTTGCGCGCCCCGGAAGGTAGCACCTCCCAGTGCCAGCTCGGTGGAGCCCAGTCCAGGACATGGTGACTTTCAAACAGGTCGACGACGCCGAGTCGACGACGAGGATGCGGGTTGGGCATCGTCGTCGAGAACAAATACTTATGAAAATGAATTCCGATGTGAGAATTTTCATTTTATTATGCTACTCATATATTTTTAAACCAAATTCCTATGAAAACAGATAAAAACTATGTGACAATAAACTAGCATCGGGATACTTCGCGGGGGGGGGGGATAGGGCCCGTTCGTCGGTGGAGCAGGGACGACAATAGCAATGAGCGGTTCGGCATCGGTGTCGGGCGGCCTCGCGATGTCGATTTGTTCTCCCGGGTGGTAACTCGCACCGGGAGAAGCGACACTTATATAGAAGGCCCTGGTCTAGTTTTAGAAAATGCCTTCCACTAACTAGAAAATTTGCCATGGTAGCTAAGATGAGACTACCATTTTTTCATAATCTGAAATTTCCATATTCTCATCTAAGAAATGCAAGTCTCTAACTAAACAAATTTTCACGGTACCTAAGATAGAACCACCATATTTTCTACAAATGTCATGCTACCTAAAAAAGTGTCATGTTATCACTAATGAATATGCCATGATCTCGTTACTAAAAAAATGTCAGAGCAGCAACGGAGCAACAACGGCGAGGAGCAGCAGCGACGAGTGGAAGCAGTAGCGGTGAACGGCAGCAGCGACGGGGCATCGGCCCCAACGGGGCAGTAGTAGCGGTGAGGCACCAACGTGACAACAATGGAGCGGCGGCAGCCATGGCGGTGGTGTGCTCGGGCATCCGCGGGCATAGCGACGGGGCGAATAGAAGCACAAGAGAGAGGGGGAACAAGGTGGAGGCTCACTGTGGGAGCACAAAGGGGCTTGTAGAAGGTTTAGGAGCAACAGGGCAGCGAATTCGTCGAAGAGGAGACGGAGTTGGGCAGCCTAGCAGTGTCTGGTGCGAATCCTTCTCCTAGCCGGTGGCTGGCACTGGGGCACAAAGGCGCGGAAGTTATATACCCGCGACCTTTAGTCCACGTTCCAGGCACCAACCGGGACTAAAGGTTCTTTAGTCCCGGTTGGTATCACCAGCCGGGACTAAACGACCACCTTTTCGGCGGCCCAAATTCCTCTCGGGAAGGTGGCCCTTTAGTCCCGGTTGGTGATACAACCTGGGATTAAAGGGTCCTTTTTCTTTTTTATTTGTTTTTGTAAATAGTATATTTTTTAGATTTTGAACAAATTTTAGAATATTTAGTGTTTTTAGTGAATCTTTTTTGCTTTAGCTCACAATTAAATATTTTAAATTTGAATTCTTTGAAATTTATGTGAATCACTCATTTGTGAATAACTTTATTTTAAAAATAGATTTTTGAATGATTCTTTTTCCTGTTGTTTAATATTAGTGTGTTTTATCAGTATGTTCAATTTGGAAATTTGTAGGATATTTTAAATAAGTGTTTTATCAGTATGTCTCAAAATATTGGACAAATCCCTCCAAAACCCTTTCTGTTCATTTCAAGTATTTGCAATATTTGTATAAAAAATATTCTCTGATAACTCCAGGAAAACTGTAGCATGTCACACATGATATGTATGGTGACCTTGCCAAGTTTCATATCAATCCAAATTGATTTGATTCACCAAAATATACCAAAACCATCTTTGTCCAGGTCCAAACTTGGACAAGTTTACATTGCCAAGTTTCTCCAATTATTCTCAAACATTGTGGACATGTTCTAATACTCTAATAATGCATCCACACCAAATGGTGCATCAAGGAGAACAGATCCACTTGTCCAAATCCCCCCAAACCCATTTCTGCTAATTTTTAGAATTGAGAAATTTTGCATTGTCAAGTTTCCTCAATTGGTCCCAAACTTTTTGGCCACACTCTAATCCTCAAATAATGCCACCACACCAAGTGGTGCATTAGGGGGAATAGATTTGCATAAACAGATCTAGGAAAATATATTTATGCCCATTTTTAGGGTTCATAAAGTTTACATTGGCAAACTTCATCATATAATCCCAAAATGGGTGATCAACCTCATTTCCATCTACCCTTTGATCTTGTTAAATCTCAAGACAAGAAGAACCCTTTTACTTTCCCAAAACAGCATCAAACACCTTCTGGTGATTTGGTAAAACCCCTGTTTTAACCGCTTCTACTATTCCACTTGATCTTAAAATTTTACCAGAGCTCACCTAGTCACCTTGCATCTCTAGTAAACATTGCTTGGCCATAGCTCAGTTATCGGTGAGTGAAACCCCTCCCTTACCATCCCTCGACAGCAAGAGAAGCTTTGTCCCGCTTCTCAGTGCCCCTTAATCCATTGTAAAATGCATAACAATTTGAAAAATAAAATAAATGCATAACGATATAGTATATTTTTTTTAGGAAGTTGCATAATTAATTTTGCACTTATAAATTAAATGTTTCAAAGGACAAAATGCCCTAGCTCTTACAAAGATTCCCGCATGAGGAAGGGGTAGCAAAGTGAAACTTTTTGCTTGCTTGTGTTAGGGCCTAACCCCTAGGAACACCGAAAACACATGTATACCCTAACTCTTATAAAGATTCATGTGATTTGTTTGAAGTGAGACTGTCCAGCTATAACGTGATGATGGTGAAGCCGGTCACATCCTGGAGTGGGATCTTGGGGTATAAGACTTTTTCTTCGCGGATGTCCCTTGCTTATGATTGCGTCGTAACCATGGATAATCTTCATCATTTAACAGGATTCTTGGGTTAGTGTTCACTTTGAAGGGAGAAATTTCATCAAACTTATTATAATCTTGTGACATGTCTGTCTTGTCCTCCAATCCCATGATGTTTCTTTTCCCTGAAAGAACTATGTGGCGCTTTGGCTCATCGTATGATGTTTTCGCTTCCTTATCTTTTATTTTGCTCGGTTTGGTAGACAAGTCCTTCATATAGAAAACCTGAGCCACACCATTGGCTAGGATGAATAGTTCGTTTGTGTACGGAAGATTGTTGAGATCCACTGTTATCATTCCGTACTACGGGTCTACCTTTACCCTGCCTCCTGTCAAATTTACCCATCTCCACTGAAAAGGGACCTTAAAATCACCTCCATAGTCAAGTTCCATATCTCGTGTATGTAACCATAATATGTGTCCTTTTCCCTATTGGTGTTTTCTGCATCAAAGCGGACATCACTATTTTGGTTGGTGCTCTTTTTATCTTGGGCGGTCGTGTAAAATGTATCCCATTTATCCGGTACCCTTGGTAAGTCAAGATAGTCGAAGATGGTGATGTGGCCAAAACGTACAGCTCATCTTCAACAATGTTGTTATTCATGAGATGAGTATGCAACCAACCGCCGAAAGTTGCCATGTGTGTATGTTTAATCCACGGGCGAGACTACTCCGGGTTCTTCGAGCGTCTAATATCCATGTGTTCCTCGATATAGAGAGCCACCAATGTGGAATTTTGTAGAACTGTGTAGTGTGCTTGAGTGAAAGAATGCATGTCCATACATATTACACCTTTCTTTCCTAGCATGCCTTTTCCACTCAGTCTCTCCTCATGTCGCGATTCAGGAACACAAATCGGCTTAAGGTCAGGAATAAAGTAAACACAAAACTCAATAAACTCCTCGGTTCCATAGCCCTTGGAGATGCTTCCTTCTGTCCTAACACAGTTATGAACATATTTCTTTAAGACTCCCATGAGCCTCTCAAAGGGGAACATATTGTGTAGAAATACAGGACCCAAAATGGTAATCTCTTCGACTAGGTGAACTAGGACATGCGTCATAATATTGAATAAGGATGATGGTAACACCAACTCGAAACTGACTATACATTGGACCAAATCATTATATAACCTTTGTAGGATTTTTTGATCGATTGTCTTCTAAGAAATTTCATTGAGGAATCCACATAGCTTCACAATGGAGAGTCAAACATTTTCCAATAGAAGCCCGCTCAATGCGACCAAAAGTAATTGCGTCATAATCACGTGGCAGTCATGAGACCTTAGTTTTTGGAATTTTTTCTATCATATTTATAATTACTTTTATATTCAACAAGAAGCCAGACGGGACCTTCATACTGAGGAGACATTCAAAAATGATTTCATTTTTTCCTTTGGTAAGAGCATAACTCGCATGACCTTGATAATGCTTGGGATGCATGTCGCTTTTTTGTTCATACGATGCTGGTCCTCTCGTGCCTTTGTTGTATCTTTTGTCTTCCCATACACGCCCAAGAAGCCTAGCAGGTTCACACAAATATTCTTCGTCACGTGCATCACGTCAATTGCATTGCAGACCTCTAGGACTTTCCAATAGGGTAGCTCCCAAAATAAATATTTATTCTTCCACATGGGTGCGTTTCCGTTATATTATCCTCATTCGGAACAGATTTTCCTCCAGGACCCGTTCCAAAAGCAACTTTTAAATGCTTGATGATATAAAATATATGATCACCAGTACAGTTGTGAGGCTTCTTCCGATGGTGTGACTCACCTTTGAAATGCATGCCTTTCTTTCTTAAGAGATGCCTGATCAAAAGAAATCAACGATGTCCCGGGTACACATTCTTCTTATATTTATCCAAATATATACTATCAGTCTCATCTAAACAGTGCATGCATGCATTGTATCCCTTGTTTGTCTATCCTGAAAGGTCAGTAAGAGCAGGACAATAATTGATGGTTACAAACAACAACGCTCATAGGTCAAATTCCTCCTGTTTGTGCTCATCTCACACACACGTACACCTTTTGTATCCCACAATTATAAAAGTTCTTCAACTAATGGCCTTAGGTACACATCAATGTCATTGTCAGGTTGCTTAGGTCCTTGTATGAGCACTTGCATCATAATCAACTTTCGCTTCATGCACAACCAAGGAGGAAGGTTATAGATACATGGAGTCACAGGCCGTGTGCTATGACTGCAACTCTGCTCCCCATTAGCATTCACGCCATCTATACTTAGAGGAAACCATAAGTTCCTTCCATCAACTAGAAAGTCCGAGAACTCTCTATCGATTTTTCTCCACTGGGACCGATCAGCGGGTACTCTCAACATCGTGTCTTTCTTATTTTCTTCGTTGTGCATTCACAACAACTTTGTTTTAGCACAAACATTTCAACCGTACTATTATAGGAGCATACTACATCACTTTGGGAGGAACCCTCTTCCTGGGGCGCTCACCCTCAAGATCACCAGGGTCATCACGGGTGATCTTATAGTGCATTGCACCGCATACCGGGCATGCATTGAAATTCTCGAAGTCCTCACCGTGGTATAGGACTGTTGGATATATGCCCTAGAGGCAATAATAAAGTGGTTATTATTATATTTCCTAGTTCATGATAATTGTCTATTATTCATGCTATAATTGACCGTAAACTGTAATGCATGTGTGAATATATAGATCACAATGAGTCCCTAGTCAGCCTCTAGTTGGCTAGCTCGTTGATCAATAGATGATCGTGGTTTCTTGATCATGGACACTGGATGTCATTGATAACGGGGTCACATCATTGGGGAATGATGTGATGGACAAGACCCAATCCTAAGCATAGCACTAGATTGTGTTGTTCGTCTGCTAAAGCTTTTCTAATGTCAAGTATCATTTCCTTAGACCATGAGATTGTGCAACTCCCAAATACCGTAGGAGTGCTTTGGGTGTACCGAACGTCACAAGTAACTGGGTGATTATAAAGGTGTACTACGGGTATCTCCGAAA
This sequence comes from Hordeum vulgare subsp. vulgare, assembly GCF_904849725.1. Lineage (NCBI taxonomy): Eukaryota > Viridiplantae > Streptophyta > Magnoliopsida > Poales > Poaceae > Hordeum > Hordeum vulgare. Next base: position 594,224,616 of record NC_058519.1, on the reverse strand, counting down.
GTGTCTGTTGGGTTGTACGAATCAAGACTGGGATTTGTCACTATGTGTGACGGAGAGGTATCTCTGGGCCCACTTGGTAATCCATCATCATATTGAGCTCATTGTGACTAAGGAGTTAGCCATGGGATGATGTGTTACGAAATGAGTAAAGAGGCTTGCTGGTAACGAGATTGAACAAGGTATGGGGATACCGACATTCGAATCTCGGGCAAGTATCATACTGGTAGACAAAGGGAATTGCATACGGGATTGATTGAATCCTTGACATCGTGGTTCATCCGATGAGATCATTGTGGAACATGTGGGAGCCAACATGGATATCCAGATCCCATTGTTGGTTATTGGCCGGAGAGATGTCTCGGTCATGTCTGCATGTTTCCCGAACCCGTAGGGTCTACACACTTAAGGTTCGATGACGCTAGAGTTGTAAAGGGAATAGTATGTGGTTACCGAAGGTTGTTCGGAGTCCCAGATGAGATCCCGTACGTCACGAGGAGCTCCAAAATGGTCCGGAGGTAAAGATTGATATATATAGGAAGTCCTGTTTTTGTCACCGGAAATGTTTCGGTCTCATCGGTAGTGTACCGGGAGTGCCGGGAGGGTGCCGGAGGACCCTCGGGAGGGGTGTGACGACCAAAGGAGTTCATGGGCTGTTAGAGGAGGTGGACCAGCCCTTATTGGGCTGGTCAAGGCCTTCCCTAAAGGCCCATGCGGCTAGGGATAAGGAGATAAGGCAAAAGGAGTTTTAAAAGGAAGGGATCCACCTCCCGTGTGGGAGGTGGACTCCTCCCTAGCTCGGCCGAACTCCTCCTCCTCCTTGGAGGAGGGGCCAAGGCAGCCCTCCCTCTCCTTCCCCCCATATATGCTTGAGGTTTCGTTATTTTTGAGACACAATAATTCATCTCTCTCCCACGGCGCAACCCTACCTCCCTCTTCTTCCTCCTCCGCAGCGCTTGGCGAAGCCCTATCGGAGAACCACATAGCTCCATTGTCACCACACCATCGTGCTGCCGGAGCTCTCCCTCAACTTCTCCTCTCTCCTTGCTGAACGTGTGTTGAACGCGGAGGTGCCGATGTTCGGCGCATAGATCGGAATCCACCACGATCTGAATCGCTGCGAGTACGACTCCATCAATCGCGTTCTAGGAACGCTTCCGCTTAGCGATATTCAAAGGTATGAAGATGCTCTACAACCTCTCTTGTTGCTGGTTTCTCCATAGATAGATCCTTGCATGGCGTAGGGAAATTTGAAATTACTACGATCCCCAACAAGGACGCAGTCATTATGGCATGCATGTATCTTCTCCACCTCTAATCCTAGAGAGGAGACCACCTTCTTTGCTTCGTACGTACTGGCAGGCAATTCGTTATCCTTCGTAAGCATCTTCTTTATCATTTTCAGCAACTTTTAAAATCCCTTGTGAGATACACCATTCTCTGCCTTCTATTGTAGCAATTCCAGGGTGGTACCCACCTTTTTCTTGTCGTCTTCGCAATTTCGGTATACAATTTTTTTGTGATCCTCTAACATGCGCTCCAATTTCAACCTCTCATTTTCACTTTCGCATTTTCTCTGTGCATCAACAATGGCCCGACCAAGATCATCAGTGGGCTCATATGGTGCCTCTTGATCTTTAGCTTCCCCCGTTGCAGTATCACCATATTCAGGGAACATAGGATAGTTGTCATCATCATTTTCCTCTTCATTGTCTTCCATCATATATAACCCCTCTTTCTCTATGCTTGGTCCAACAATTATAGTCGTACATGAAATCGGACTGGAGCGGGTGGATGTGAAGGATTTTTGAGTTGGCTTAATCCTTATCATTCTTACAGACACCACACGGACAACATATAAAACCATTCCGCTTGTTTTTCTCAGCCACACGTATAAAATAATGCAAGTCATTAATGAACTCAGGAGAACGTTGGTCACCGTACATCCATTATCGGCTCACATTCATTACACAACATAGAAGTGACCAAATTAATACAAGTTCCTCACATCCAAACCAAAGTAGAGTAGCGACCAAATGTTATTACTGCAAAAGTATATACATAAAGTTCATACATATATACTTCTCATAAAACAACGTACAACTATCTAAAGCATTAAAATACAACAACAGATGCGATCAAAGTCGCAACTAAGGTAAATAATTGATCCTACAGCATAATAATAAGAAACCTCTTTATTAATCGCATATTTACTAATCTTCAAGCGCATCGCATCCATCTTGATCTTGTGACCATCGACGACATCGGCAACATACAACTCCAACTTCATCTTACCTTCTTCAATTCTTTTCAATTTTTACTTCAAATAATCCTTTTCTTTTTCAACTAAATTTAACTTCTCGACAAGATGGTCGGTTGCAATTTCCTGTTCACATACCTCCCAGATAAAAAAAATTAAAAATATCGAGGTCAACTTGATGGGCATAATTGTCATAAACACAAAAATCTCTACCTAATAATAAAGAAGATAGCGTTTCTACCCGTTCACCGTCATCTAAATTATCCTCGAAGTTGGTAAAAATTACCCAACAATGCCACTCGTAAGAGGCAAAAACAATTCAGTTTTTTCTTAAATTCGCCGGCGTTGGGTTTCATTCATACAAAATATTATCCCTTTAGCTACCACAAGTGTACCAGTAGTGAACTCGCTTGAGCCTTGCGCTTTCACATGGGAAACCGAAGTTCGAATCCCCTTCTCCACACCTTTTTCTGCCTTTTCTCCATGATTTTACGTACGCTCTAACATAGAGGTGCTTGGCCAAAGTGCCATCTTAATAGATGGGTTGCACATTGATTTAATTTCTACGTGGCTATTATTTTAATCTTTTTTCGCGCAGAATTAAATGTTTTTGGCAGATTTAAATGTTTTTTCAAAATATTCATATCTTTCAAAGTGCAACTCTAAATATAGACTGTTACATACGAAAATAGCTCAGAAAAATATGTAGATTTCAAATGTCATATTGTCTTGCATGTTAATCATGTCTAGAATTATGTTTATGTTGGGCCCATAATTAATAATTTTTTATATGAGGTATTTTAAAAATGCCTATCCTTACAGACTAATTGTTTCCAATGGAGCTACCTAATACGTTTGCAACCAAATTAAATCTTGATTTGGATTACAACTGCAAACACATATATCAACAACGAAGAAATAATGCTACCCTAACTGTAAATTTAGAATGTTACATATGAAAATAGCTCTGAAAAATGTGTAGATTCCAAATATGATATTATCTTTCATGTTAATAATGTTTACAATTATGTTTATGTTGCGTCCTTAATTAATACTCCCTCCGTCTCAAAATAAGTGACTCAAAAGTGACTCAACTTCACACTAAAGTTAGTGCAAAGTTGAGTTATTTTTGAGTCACTTATTTTGGGACGGAGGGAGTACATTTTATATGGTGTATTTTGAAAATGTATATTCGTTATGCACGTCCTTGCAGATTTATTGTTCCGATGGAAATACCTAATATGTTTACAACCAAATTAAGTCTTGATTTGAATTACAATTGCAAACGCATATATCAATAAGAAAGAAATATTGCTTTTAAGCACATGTTATCATTGACTACTGAAGTGTACTCTGCTTATTTTCGTCTAATGCACTATTCTTTTTGTATGAATGAGGAGGAATGCAAAAAGAATGCGAACTGATAGCAGCAACGAGGTAGATATTTTTATTGTCTACTAAACTGGACACAACTCTAGTACACTTAGAAAATCGTTCCACTTTTATTTTTGTCCACAACACAATATAATGTTGTTTTTTGTATGTCACCATGAAATATTTCAAATGATTTGTTGGTGTCGTCAAGTGTGTGTATGAGGGTTGATTTTTTTTTCTTCCGTTGCAACACACGAGCATGTTTGCTAGTGAAAGAAAATAGTTATAAAAGATAATATACCACATGTGAATCATAAACCGAAAGAGGGCCGACGGGGACAGATATCAAAACCATGGCACTATATATAACAAACAATCATACAAGTAAGAAAAATATACAAGTAACTATCTAAATAAGATTATATTTTTACAAAAAAGATAACAACAAGAGGCTCACCAAGGTGCCGCTGGTGACGGGACGACGCAGGCGATCGACGGCGGTGAGGGCGAGGACGAGGATGGGAAGGCACTAAGTAAACCAAACATACACATATGCGAACTAAGAAATTAATTTAAGCTCAGATTGCATATAAATCAAATAAACTTCCACATAACAACTAGTCACAAACTAAAACCCACAAATCCATATACTTGCATGAAACGAGCTAACTAGCAATGAGAGATGAAAGGATAGACTTGCTAACCTTATAGAACCCTTTGATAGATGGGGTGCGTCCAATCTTGAAAAAATCTTGGCAAAAATGGATGATGAGCTCGAGCTAGGAGAAGGAAACAAAGAGGAGAGAAAAGGAGAGCGTGGGCTCGGGCTGAAAGAAGCATCTATATATCGGGATATCTTTAGTCCCGGTTGCTGATACAAACCAGGACTAAAGGGTGAAAGGACGTGGATGTCACCTAGAGGGGGGTGAATAGGCGCTTTAAAATAATTACGGTTTAGGCTTGAACAAATGCGGAATAAAACTAACGTTTAATTTGTCAAGCACAAAACCTAAAACAACTAGGCTCACCTATGTGCACCAACAACTTATGCTAATCAAGATAAACAACTAAGTGATAGCAAGATATATGACAAGAAACAATATGACTATCACAAAGTAAAGTGCATAAGTAAAGGGTTCGGGTAAGAGATAACCGAGGCACGCGGAGACGATGATGTATCCCGAAGTTCACACCCTTGCGGATGCTATTCTCCGTTGGAGCGGTGCGGATGCACAGTGCTCCCCAAGATGCCACTAAGGCCACCGTAATCTCCTCACGCCCTCGCACAATGCAAGATGTTGTGATTCCGCTAAGGCACCCTTGAGGACGGTCACCGAACCCGTACAAACAAGGTTGGGGCAATCTCCCCAACTTAATTGGAGGCTCCCAACAACACCACGAAGCTTCACCACAATGGCATATGGCTTCGAGGTGACCACAAATGCTCGAGGCAATCTCCACAACTTAATTGGAGACCCAGACGCTTGCCCGAAGCTTTACACCACAATGATTAAGCTCCGAGGCACCACCAAGCTTCTAAGGGTACCAAGTACCCAAGGGTAATATGCTTCTCAACTTCTCACTTCCACGTACCACTATGGAGAACTCAAACCGATGTACCAAATGCAATGGCAAGGGCACACGGAGTGCCCAAGTCCTTCTCTCCCAAATCCCACCAAAGCAACTAATGCTAGGGAGGAAGATGAGAGGAAGAACAAAGAAGAACACGAAGAAATCCAAGATCTAGACCCAAGGGGTCCCCCTCACTTAGAGGAGAAAGTGATTGGTGGAAATGTGGATCTAGATCTCCTCTCTCGTTTCCCTCAAGAACTAGCAAGAATCATTGGAGGGATTGAGAGTTAGCAAGCTCGAAGAAGGTCAACAATGGGGGAAGAACACGATCTAAAGAGATAAGGTTCAATGGGGAAGAAGACCCACTTTTATAGGTGGGGAAAAGACCAACCGTTATGCTTCACAGCCCGCACAGAGCGGTACTACCGCTCATGGAAGCGGTACTATCGCTCGGTAGGTTCACCAGCCATGCTGAGGCAAAAAGGATGCGCAAATAAAGTCTGACGGAGCGGTATTACCACTCGTGGGAGCGGTACTACCGCTCGGTAGGTTCACCATCCATGTAGAGGCAAAAAGGATGCACAAATAATGTCCGACGGAGCGGTACTACCGCTCGTGGGAGCGGTACTACCGCTCGGCACAAGCGGTACTACTGCTCGCCACAGAAACTGCCTTAACTTTCGCATACGGACTCCGAATTAAATGAAACCAAGTTTGTTGGAAAGCTAACGACATGGGCTAACACAATATTGATAGAAATATAAATAAGAATAAAGTGAGAAAAGGCCCATAAGAAAATGGTGAGAACCCTTCCTCGAATAAGACCGGTAAAAACTCCCAACATCTAAAACATCATAGAAGATGCATATGGACTCCGTTTTCGGTGAACTCGAGCTTGTCATAAAGATGACCATAAGCTCTAAAACTCACAAAGAGAAACACCAAACAAGAACGAAGAAGTATGATGCAAGTATTCAAATGGTTTGAGCTCTCGACGAACGATACGATCAAGCTAGTCACTTGAAAGCCACCCTTGACAGTACGACAATCTATCCTAAAACAAAAAACCTATCAAGGGCAAACCTATACCTTGCACCTCGTCCTCTTGAGCTAGATGACGATGATCTTGGCTTTCTCAAGATGCACCACCTTTCTTGATTGTGTTGGCTTGATGAAGACTAGTTCATTGATCCCCCATACACACTATGGGTGAGCCGCTCTTCAACATATCTTCACAAGTCCATTGCCACCACAATGGCCGGCAAGCTTCAAGCATGATATCTTTGTGATGATCCACCTGAACTTGCACACCGTAATCTTGATGATGATCACCACTTGACGTCATCCTCCATGGGTTGTATGAGATCTTCCTCTTGATGCAAGCCCATGGAAACACACCTAACCCATATAGAACTCTCACGAAGACCATGGGTTAGTACACAAACATGTAATGGACAATGCTTACCATACCATGCGATCACTTGATCCCTCTCGGTACATCTTGTACGCTTTGTGTGTTGATCATCTTGATTTACTATTCTTCTGACGATCTTGATCAACCTTGTGTCTCTATGATCATTCTTTGGATAATACCTTGAATACCACATTGGTCATCATATAAACTCCTTAAACCCAACAGATGGACTTCAAGAAGTGCCTATGGACAAATCCTATAAATATAACTTAAGGCAACCATTAGTCCATAGAAATTGTCATCAATTACCAAACCACATATCGAGAGATATGCTCTAACAATCTCCCCCATTTTGGTAATTGATGACAACCACTTCAAGAGAGTTTATATAAGCAAATAAGCATAACCAAGCGCACACATACAAAGCAATAATGCATGTGCGCAAGATGTAAATGCTTACGCAATAAAAGCAAAACCCTCTAAAAATATCCAAACTAAACTCTCTAAACTTCTCCCCCATTGGCATCGATTGCCAAAATGGACAAAATGTTCAGAAAGCCAATATAGTAGGTGGTCCTCCAAAAAGTGTGTACTTCTCAGCAAATGAGTGCAAAGAAATACACAAATACAATGATAAGTAGTTGGAGGAAAACGAACTATATGAAGGACCCAAAGATTCCAAAAAGAAGGATCGTATGGAACAAAGACATACAAAATAGAAGCAAGAAATCAAAAGATATCATATGGAACAAACAATCACATGGTCCTTAGAACCACATGAATAATAGATATTATGATAAGCAAAGGAGTGTTTTATCAAAACTAGAGAAGCTCCCCATGATTTGTGCACTAATAAGAGATTTTTGTATTTGATACAAGTACACAAAATAGGATCGTTGCTCCCCCAAAATTAATAAAAACACATAACGAGTGCAAGAAGATAGATGAGACAATAAGCATATCACTTGCACAAAACAAATGGTTGAGCAACATGTAAAAGAAGCAACTTAAGATAGACTCAACGAAAATAGTATGGTTCTCTTTCGAGAGGGTTTGAATTGATGTAAAAAAATACTATAAAATATAATATACCTAAATACTTAAAATACATATAATTGCTAATCGAACAACACACATAAGAAAAATAATGTGTATTAATTCTTGAAAACCTATAGAAGTTGGCTCCACCCTACTAAGACAAACAGTACGGTAGATTTTATTTGCGTCCCACAAGTGGAAAATAGTGGAGCCGCCACTCTCAAGCAAGCCCGGTAGTCGGGTCTATTATTCGCACATAATGTTTTTCATTTGCAATAGTTTTTTTATTTTTGTTTATGTTTGTCTTTTTGGTTTTTCATTCCAATTATATCTCATTTTTTGTTTTTATTCTATTTTCCATACAAGGTCAATATTTTTAATAATAGTGAACAGTTCTTTAACATATGATGAATATTTTGTTAATACACACTAAACATGTTTGTAATACAGGTTGAACATTTTTCTAATACACACTCGACAATATTTTAAATACATGGTGAACTTTTCTTAATATAGGGGAAAAAATTTCCAGTACATGATACGTCCATTTTGCATCATGTTTTTATGTTGATATTTATCGCTTCTTTGGCTGTTGTTTCACTTCACGGTACTATTCTTATGCCTTTTCTATCTTATTTGCAAGATTTACATGAAGAGGGAGAATACTGATACGTCTCCATCGTATCTACTTTTCCAAACTCTTTTGCCCTTGTTTTGGACTCTAATTTGCATGATTTGAATGGAACTAACCTGGACTGACGTTGTTTTCAGCAGAATTTCCTTGGTGTTATTTTTGTGCAGACATCAAAGTTCTCCAAACGTCCTAAAATTTTACGGGGAGCAGTTTTGGAAAATAAGAAAAATATCTGCGCCAAGTTCCACCTCAGAGGGTGGGCCAGTGGGCCACAAGCCCTGGCTCCGCCACCACCACCCCTGGTGGCGGTGGGCAGGCATGTGGGGCCCACACGGCTCTGTCGCCCCCAATCTCAGGTCTATAAGATCCCTTTCGTCCCAAAAAAATAAAAAGGGAAGTTTTCGTCGCGTTTTCAATACGGAGGCGCCGCCACCACCTGTTCTTTATCTGGAGGGCAGATCTAGAGTCCGTCTTGGGCTCCAGAGAAGGGAAATCATCGCCATCGTCATCATCAACCTTCTTCCCTCTCCAATTCCATGAAGCTCTTCGTCGTTCGTGAGTAATCTATTCGTAGGCTCACTGGGAGGTGATGAGTAGGATGAGATCTATCATGTAATCGAGTTAGTTTTGATGGGGATTGATCCCTAGTATCCACTATGTTCTGAGATTGATGTTGCTACTACTTTGCCATGCTTAATGCTTATCACTAGGGCCCGAGTGCCATGATTTCAGATCTGAAATTATTATGTTGTCACCAATATATGTGTGTTTTAGATCCGATCTTGCAAGTTGTAGTTACCTACTATGTGTTATGATCCGGCAACCCCGGAGTGACAATAACCGGAACCACTCCCCGTGAGGACCATAGTTTGAGGAGTTTATGTGTTCACCAAGTGCTAATGCGTTGGTCCGGTTCTTTATTAAAAGGAGAACCTTAATATCCTGTAGTTTCCTTTTGGACCCCGCTGCCACGGAAGGGATGGACAATAGATGTCATGCAAGTTCTTTTCCCTAAGCACGTATGACGACACACGGAATGCATGCCTACATCACATTGACGAACGGGAGCTAGCCACATATCTCTCCGTGTTGTAGTTGTTGCATGATGAATATCATCCAAACAAATCAGCGACCCATTGCCTACGAGTTTGTCCTACTGCTGTTGTTACTTGTCTTGCTCTGCTGCTGTTACTACTGTTGCTGCTGCTGTTACTTGTCTTGCTCTGCTGCTACTATTGCTATTACTGTCGCTTGCTACTGTTGCTACTTGCTACTGCTGTCACTACTGCTTTTTCTTGCCGCTGCTATTGCTCATCACACTGCTGCTACCTGCTACAATTTTGGTTCGCTGGACGTTGACGGGAACTGACAATTTCCGTCAACGAGGCAACTTGGCGCCATTGATACAATCGTTAGGAATAGTCTGCCGTCAACAAATCGTTTCTGACACCGTTCTTATCATATTACTTTGCTCTTACTACTGTGCTTGCAGATACTAATCTTTCAGGTGTGGTTGAATCTGACAAATTCAGCTGCTAATACTCGAGAGTATTCTCTCACCTCCTGTCTGGTAAACCAACAAATTTGGGTTGAATACTCTACCCTCGAAAACTGCTGCGAACCCACGCGCTCGTGGGCCATCAACAACATTCTTCTAGTTTTGTTGCCGGGGAGTGCTAGCAGCATTCTTTTGGTGCCGTTGTAGGGGAAGGTTTGTTGTCATCATTATTCGTCTAGCCGTCGCCAGAGATTGCAATCAGCATTTTCTGGCGCCGTTGCCGGGGAGGTATTGCTATATTCTCTGAGTCACTTGGGATTTATATCTGCTGATCACTATGAAGAATCTGAAGGATCTGAAAACCAAAGTCTTGCCCTCAACTACGAGGGGAGGTAAGGAATTGCCATCTAGCTCTGCACTTGATTCACCTTCAGTTATGAGTAAGTTTGCGACATCACCTCCTGCTAGAAATCTTGATATGTCGCATGTGCTTGATGATGCTTATGATGCTACTGCTAGAGATGCTATGCTTGATACTATGCCTAATGATATTATGCTTGATACTGCTAGAGATGCTATGCTTGATACTGCTAGAGATGCTATGCCTGATACTGCTTTGTCTGATGATGCTAGAGATGCTATTTTTCCTGATGATGCTATGCTTGATACTGCTAGAGATACTCATTTGCCTGATGTTCCACTAGGAGTGTTCCTTGAAGCTCATATTGCTAGAGTTACTGCCAATGCTAGCGATGCTTCTGAAATTGCCGATACTATTGAGATAGAACCTGCTTTTGCTCCTTCTAGATCTAGCTCTCCTAGATATGAATTGCCTGATATACCTGAGGGTTACGTTATGGAGGGAGAGATAGCTGAGGATTTTCTTGTGTGTAAGGATGCCTATGACGCTGAGAAATTACTTCTCAAGTGGAAGGAAAAATCTCAGGAAGCTAGGATGAAAAATGACCCGAAGTTTGCCACTTCGCCTATCTTTGTCACCGATAAGGATTATGAATTATGTGTTGACCCTGAGATAATCTCTCTAGTCGAATCTGATCCTTTTCACGGTTATGAGTCTGAGACGGTCATAGCCCATCTTGCCAAACTATCCGAAATAGCCAACCTTTTCACTAATGAGGAGAAGATCCGCCACTACTATATCCTTAAGATGTTTCCTTTCTCTCTAAAGGATGACGCTAAAGTCTGGTTCACCTCTCTTGCTCCTGGATGTGTGCGTAGTCCCCAGGAGATGGTCTATTACTTCTGTGAGAAATATTTCCCTGCCCATAAGAAACAAGCTACCTTGCAGGAAATATACAACTTTGCTCAACTCCAAGAAGAGAGTCTTCCACAAGCTTGGGGGAGGCTCGTCCAGCTACAGAATTCTTTGCCTGATCACCCTAAGAAGAACGAGATACTTGATATCCTCTATAACGGACTTACCGATGCCTCTAGAGACCACCTAGATAGTTGTGTCATTTGTGTTTTTAGGGAACGAACTATAGAACAAGCTGAGACTCTACTAAATAACCTCTTGATCAACGATAATGCTTGGACTATTCCCGAACCACCTCCTAAGCCAACTCCTAAGAAAAGAGGTATTCTATTCCTCGGTCCCGAAGATATGCAAGAAGCCAAGAAATCTATGCAAGAGAAAGGCATTAGATCTGAAGATGTCAAAAATCTACCACCTATCGAAGAGATCCATGGTCTCGATAACCCGATACAGGTAGTCGAAGTGAATTCTCTACATAGGTTGACGATAGTGATATTCCTTTTGATAAACCTGCTAGCCTATGCTTTGATGAATTTGACAACTTTGTTGCCAAACAACAGAGTTTCAATGATTATGTTAGCAGACATTTGGAACAAAGTACTCGTATGCTTAGCCATTTAAGTGTTTGTGTAGACAGAAATGTCAATGATCTGAAGCTTCTGAGTAAACATGCCTCTATGATTACTACTCAGGTAGAACAAGTACTTAAAGCTCAGAATGACCTGCTCAGTGAATTAAATGACAACTCTGTCAGAGTCATTACTAGAGGAGGCAAAATGACTCACGAACCTTTGTATCCTGAAGGTCATCCTAAGAGAATTGATCAAGATCCTCAAGAAATCAATGCTGATACACCTAGTCATCCTAAGGAGAAGAAGAAGGATGATAGGAGCCTACATGCCAGTTCACCAAATACTGTCACACCTGAAGAACCTAATGATATCTCTGCGTCTGATGCAGAAACACAATATGGTGATGAACATGAACCTGGTGACAATATGGACAGTGATGTTCATAATAATGCTCAACCTAGCAATGATGAGGATGTGGAGATTGAACCTACGGTTAATCCTGATAATCCACGACCTAAGAAGTACGATAAGAATGACTTCACTGCTAGGAAGCATGGTAAAGAGAGGGAGCCATGGGTTCAGAGACCTATGCCCTTTCCTCCTAAGCCATCCAAGAAAAAGGATGATGAGGATTTTGAGCGCTTCGTTGAGATGATAAGACCCGTCTTTGTGCAGATGCGGTTAACTGATATGCTCAAGATGTCTCCGTATGCCAAGTACATGAAAGATATCGTGACTAATAAACAGAAGATACTAGATCTTTAGATCTCCACCATGCTTGCCAACTACACTTTCAAAGTTGGAACTCCTAAGAAACTTGGTGATCTCGGAGTGCCCACTATACCTTGCTCTATTAAAGGAAACTACGTAAGAACTGCCTTATGTGACCTTGGAGCCAGTGTTAGTGTTATGCCACTCTCTCTTTATCGTAGACTTGAGTTGGATAAGTTGACACCCACTGAAATTTCTCTGCAAATGGCCGAAAAATCAACTGCTTTCCCTATCGGCGTTTGCGAGGATGTGCCTGTTGTGGTTGCTAATACCACTATCTTAACAGACTTTGTTATCTTGGATATTCCCGAGGACGATGCCATGGCTATCATCCTCGAAAGACCCTTTTTAAACACTGCAGGGGCTGTTATAGATTGCAACAAAGGCAATGTCACTTTCCATGTCAACGGTAATGAGCACACCGTGCACTTTCCGAAGAAACGATATCAAGTACATTGCATCAATGCTATCGAAAAGACTTCATCGATTCTCATTGGGAGCTTTGAATGCCCTATTCCTCATGTCAAGATGAAGTATGATTTGTTTGTTGGGGAGATACGTATCCCCATTGAGGTGACTTAGTGGCTATTCGAAAATTCTCTGTTCTCTCTTGAGATTCGAGAAGGTTTTGTCATAAGGACTTGATCAATCCCATTGACGGATTTCTTTCGATGACCATGAAATGGATGAATCAAAGAGTCCCATACTTGTGCTTTGAGTTTTCCTTTTGTGTTGCTTAGAAGAAAAATGATAGAATTAGTTTAGCTTTTCCTGTTTTCTGTTTTAGCGTCCCGGAGAAAATACCTCGAAAATAAAAGTTCTCCGATGGTCCTCAAAATTTAGTATGATTTTTTCTGGAATTTTTGAAAATTTCTGGGCCTCAGAGCTGGCCTGGGGGCCAGACCAGTGGGCCACAAGCCCTGCCACCGCCACCTACTCCCCTGGTGGCGGGGTGCAAGCTTGTGGGGCCCACAGGCACCCCCTCCACTCATTCCAGCTCTCAGCCTCTTCTTCCACCTCCAGAAAAAATTGTTTCGCAGCTCAAACCCGTATTCTTTCTCATTTGGCTGTGATTGTCGATCTCCTTGCTCAAAGCACCATTCTCCGAACTGTTTTGGGGAAATTACTCCTTGGTAAGTGACTCCTCCATTGGTCCAATTAGTTTTTGCTCTATTGCTTTATCCTTCGCGTATTCTTGCTACCTTGGTGACCCTGTTCTTGAGCTAGAAAGGTTGATTTTAGCCGGTCCCAAGTAGTTTTAGCGTGTGATACGGTCTCTAGGCACTAGTATGAGTAGTTGCTACAAGTTGGGTTAATCTTTATTCGCTTTTCTTTCGAAGTCTCTAAAAATTTTAGAATTTTTCAAAGCTAGAAAAAGGAAAAGATGAGGAGGTTCTTGAGAGGCTCTTCAAGCCGTAACCCCAAGGAGGATGAGAAGAACCACCCCAAGTACGTAGTCCCTCGAGTCACAGAAGTTCGAACGTGCGAGTGGCCAAGTGATGAATTTTTGCGCGCCGTCGGACTTTATGAAGACTTTTATTACTTGGTGGAGAACGCAGGTCTTACTGCGTTCGTTGAAGATAAGTGCCCACAATACCTCCTCCGCACCAATATTTTCATTCAAAGCTTCAACTTTTATCTAAGGAAGAATCCTCCCATGGTTGAGTTCATGATTTACGATGTCCCCCAGTGCATGACGCTGCAGGACTTTTGCAATGTATGCAAATTACCTTATGTTGGGGATATCCGTGACCCTCGTCCACGGGACTTGGAGGATTTCATTGGTTCTATTACTGTTGGAGAGGAGAGAGGAGTATCTCGCGCTAGAATTGCTAGCATACATTTTCCTGTGCTTTGGTACTTCTCACTATTTGTGGGAAAAATGTTTGATTGGCCGTGGGGAGGCTGGATCACTTAGTTCTCCAGACCTTGCAGTTTTGTGCGAAGGCCATTATAACGATAAGACTTATAGCCTGGGCGCTATAGTAGCTCAACGGTTGAACCTGAACCATTCTAAAGGTGTTGTCTATGGAGGTATCTATGCTACCCGTCTTGCTAGACACTTTGAGATACCCATTAGACTGGGAGAGGAAGGAGAGATGCTTCTCCCTCAGAGATATCTGGATTATGACAGCATGGTGATACGTCCATTTTGCATCATGCTTTCATGTTGATATTTATTGCTTTTTGGGCTGTTATATTACTTCTGGTACCATATTTATGCCTTTTCTCTCTTATTTTGCAAGGTTTATTTGAAGAGGGAGAATTCAGGCAGCTGGAATTCTGGACTGGAAAAGGAGCAAATCCTAGTCCACTATTCTGCACATCTCCAAATGCCCTGAAAAGTTACGTGGATTTTTTCTGGATTATATAAAAAATACTGGGCGAAAGAACTACCGGAGGGGGGCCACCAGGGCCCCACAAGCTTGCCAACCGCCACCACCCCCTGGTGGCGCAGGGCAAGCTTGTGGGCTGCCTGACGGCCCACTAGCCCCCCTCTTTTGCTATATGAAGGGTTTTGGTCTGGAGAAAATCAATCGGGAGCTTTTTCGTGGTTTCGCCGCCGCCACGAGGCGGAACTTGAGCAGATCCAATCTAGAGCTCCGGCAGGACGATCCTGTCGGGGAAACTTCCCTTCCGGAGGGGGAAATCATCGCCATCGTCATCACCAACACTCCTCTCGTCGGAGGGGAGGCATCTTCATCAACATCTTCATCAGCACCATCTCCTCTCCAATCCCTAGTTCATCTCTTGTAACCAATCTTCGTCTCGCAACTCCGATTGGTACTTGTAAGGTTACTAGTAGTGTTGATTACTCTTTGTAGTTGATGCTAGTTGGATTACTTGGTGGAAGAGTTTATGTTCAGATCCTTGATGCTATTCATTACACCTCTGATCATGATTATGATTATGCTTTGTGAGTAGTTACTTTTGTTCCTGAGGACATGAGATAAGTCATGCTGATAATAGTCATGTGAATTTGATATTCGTTCGGTATTTTGATATGATGTATGTTGTTTCTCCTCTAGTGGTGTTATGTGAACGTCGACTACATAACACTTCACCATATTTGGGCCTAGAGGAAGGCATTGGGAAGTATTAAGTAGATGATGGGTTGCTGGAGTGACAAAAGCTTAAACCCCAGTCTATGCGTTGCTTCGTGAGGGGCTGATTTGGATCCACTAGTTTAATGTTATGGTTAGACTTTGTCTTAATTCTTCTTTTGTAGTTGTGGATGCTTGCGAGAGAGGTTAATCATAAGTGGGATGCTTGTCCAAGTAAGGGCAGTACCCAAGCGCCGGTCCACCCACATATCAAACTATCAAAGTAACGAACGTGAATCATACGAACATGATGACACTAGCATGACAGAAATTCCCGTGTGTCCTCGGGAGTGTTTTTCCTCCTATAAGACTTTGTTTAGGCTTCTCCCTTTCTACAAAAGGGGTTGGGCCACTTTCTGCACCGTTGCTAGTACTTGTTACTTGTTACTCTTTGCTTGCTACGTTTCACCTTGCTACACAATCACTTGTTACCGCTACTTTCAGTGCTTGTCGTTATTACCTTACTGAAATCCGTTTATCAGAGCCTTCTGCTCCTCGTTGGGTTCGACACTATTACTTATCAAAAGGACTACGATTGATCCCCTATACCTGTGGGTCATCAAGACTCTTCTCTGGCGCTGTTGCCAGGGAGTGAAGCGCCTTTGGTAAGTGGAAATTGGTAAGGAAACATTTATATACTGTGCTGAAATTTATTGTCACTTGTCACTATGGAAACTGTTTCTTTGAGGAGTTTGTTTGGGGTATCTTCACCACGAACGGAAGCACGAGGAGTTGTTCCTCAACCTGAGGTACCTACTGAAAATATATTTTATGAAATTCCTTCGGGTATGCTTGAGAATCTGCTGGCTAATCCTTTTACAAGAGATGGATCTTCACATCCAGACTTGCATCTAATCTATGTAGATGAAGTTTGTGGTTTATTTAAGCTTGCAAGTTTGCCCGAGGATGAGGTAAAGAAGAAAGTATTTCCTTTATATTTGAAGGATAAGGCGTTGACATGGTATAGGCTATGTGATGATACTGGATCATGGGGCTACAATCTGTTGAAATTGGAATTTCATCAAAAGTTCTATCCTATGCATTTAGTACATCGTGATCGGAACTTTATTTATAACTTTTGGCCTCGTGACAGGGAAAGCATAGCTCAAGCTTGGGGGAGGCTTAAATCAATGCTATATTCATGCCCCAATCATGAGCTCTCGATAGAAATCATCACTCAAAACTTTTATGCTCGGCTTTCTCATGAAGATCGTACCATGCTTGACACTTCTTGTGCCGGTTCTTTTATGAAGAAGGGTATTGATCACAAATGGAATTTATTGGAGAGAATCAAATGCAATTCTGAAGATTGGGATCTGGAGGAAGGTAAGGAGTCAGGTATGAATTTCCAGTTTGATTGCGTTAAATCTTTTGTTGAGACAAACACTTCTAGAGATTTTAGCGCTAAGTATGGACTTGACTCTGAGATAGTGGCTTCTCTATGTGAATCTTTTGCTGCTCATGTTGATCTTCCCAAAGAGAAATGGTTTAAATATCATCCTCTTGTAGAAAGCAACATAGCCAAAACCAATCTAGTTGAGGAGAAAATCATAGCTTTTAGTGATCCTGTTGTTCCTTGTGCTTACACTGAGAAACCACCATTCCCTGCTAGGATAAAGGATTATTCTAAAGCTCCAACTGTGATACGTAGGGGTTACATTAGACCACTTGCAACCCCTAAGGAGATTAGAGTTGAACCTAGTGTTGCTACTATCAAAGATCTCTTAGCCGAAGACATAGACGGGCATGTTATCAAATTCTGTGAGGACTCCGCTAGAATTGCTAAACCTCACGCGAAAGACAAACACGGACCTGTAGTTGGCCTGCCCGTTGTTTCTCCTAAGATAGGAGATCACTGTTACCATGGTTTATGTGATATGGGAGCTAGTGTTAGTGCAATACCCCACTCTCTATATGATGAAATCAAAGATGAGATTGCACCTGCTGAGTTAGAACCCATTGATGTCACTATTACGCTAGATAATAGAGACACTATCTGCCCTCTGGGAATTGTGAGAGACGTAGAAGTCCTGTGTGGTAAGACGAAGTATCCTACTCATTTCCTCGTCCTTGGTACTGCACAAGATAGATTTTGTCCCATCATATTTGGTAGACCCCTTCTCAACACTGTCAATGCTCATATTGATTGCATTAAGCAGACTGTCACAGCAAGTTTCGAGGGTGTGTCTCATGAATTTAACTTCTCCAAGTTTGGAAGACAACCCCATGAAAGAGAGTCGTCTGGTAGGGATGAAATCATTGCTCTTGCCTCTATTGTCGTACCTCCTACGGATCCTTTAGAGCAATATCTGCTTGAGCATGAAAATGATATGCATATGGAGGAGAGAGATGAGATAGATAAAATTGTCTTAGAACAATATCCTATTCTCAAGAATAATCTGCCTATTGAACTGCTTGGGGATCCTCCCCCACCAAAGGGTGATCCTGTGTTCGAGCTTAAACAGTTGCCTGATACTCTTAAGTATGCCTATCTTGATGAGAAGGAGATATATCCTGTCATTATTAGTGCTCTCCTCTCAGAGCGCGAAGAGAAGAAGTTACTAAAAACTCTGAGGAAGCACCGCGCTGCTATTGGATATACTCTTGATGATCTTAAGGGTATTAGTCCTACTCTATGTCAGCACAAGATTAAAACTGATCCTGACTTCAAACCAGTTGTTGATCATCAAACGAGATTAAATCCCAAGATGAAAGAGGTCGTTAGAAAAGAAATATTAAAGCTTCTGGAAGCAGGAATCATTTATCATGTTGCTCATAGTGATTGGGTAAGTCCCGTACATTGCATACCTAAGAAGCGATGTATCACCGTCGTTCCTAATGATAAGGATGAACTAATCCCACAAAGGATTATTACCGGTTATAGAATGGTGATAGACTTCCGGAAACTGAACAAGGCAACCAGGAAAGATCATTATCCTTTGCCGTTCATCGACCAAATGCTAGAAAGGCTATCAAAACACACACACTTCTGCTTTCTAGACGGTTATTCAAGTTTCTCGCAAATACCTGTTGCACAATCTGATCAAGAGAAAACCACTTTCACCTGCCCTTTCGGTACCTTTGCCTATAGACGTATGCCTTTTGGCCTATGTAATGCACCTGCCACCTTCCAAAGATGTATGATGGCTATATTCTCTGACTTTTGTGAAAAGATCGTCGAGGTTTTCATGGATGACTTCTCCGTTTACGGGTCTTCCTTTGATGATTGCCTCAGCAACCTTGATCGAGTCTTACACAGATGCGAAGAAACCAACCTCGTCTTGAATTGGGAGAAGTGCCACTTTATGGTTAATGAAGGTATCGTCTTAGGACACAAAATTTCTGAGAGAGGCATTGAAGTTGATAAGGCTAAGGTTGATGCAATTGAGAAAATGCCTTGCCCCGCAGATATCAGAATTATACGAAGTTTCTTAGGTCATGCTCGTTTCTATAGAAGGTTCATTAAAGACTTCTCTAAGATTTGATCATGCTGCTATTAAGGACCTCATGGAGAAGAAGGACGCTAAGCCTAGGCTTATCGGATGGGTTCTCCTGCTACAGGAATTTGATTTGCATGTCGTTGACCGAAAGGGTGCTGAAAACCCTGTAGCAGATAACTTGTCTAGGCTAGAGAATGTCCTTGATGACCCACTACCTATTGATGACAGCTTTCCTGATGAGAAATTAAATATCATCCGCACTTCACTTAGTGCACCGTGGTATGCCGATTATGCAAACTATATCATAGCAAAATACATACCACCCAGTTTCACCTATCAACAAAAGAAGAAATTCTTCTTTGATTTGAGACACTACTTTTGGGATGATCCTCACCTTTATAAGGAAGGAGTATATGGTGTTATTAGACGTTGTGTGCCTGAACATGAATAGGGACAGATCCTGCAGAAGTGTCATTCCAAAGCCTACGGAGGACACTGATGTTTGCTGTGTATCCCTGGCAATGGTGCCAGAAATACTTCAACAAAAGACCTTCCAACGGCGCCAGAAATAGGCACGTCGACGGGAGAATACTTGGCTTGATCTTTCTGTTGCGGCTACGCCTTAAGGGACTTCCTAGGCAAGTATGCAAAGGATTTCCCCCGTGGCCTTGGAGCCTTGCGTTGGTGTTCCCTCGAAGCGGAAAGGGTGATGTAGCACAGCGATGGTAAGTATTTCCCTCAGTTTGAGAACCAAGGTATCAATCCGGCGGAAGAGTATCTCAACATCCTACACAAACACAAAAGCTTGCACCCAACGCTATGAAGGGGTTGTCAATCCCTTATAGATTGTTTGCCAAGTGAGAACTGAAAGCAACAAAGTAACAAAGCAAAGTAAAAGCGGAGATGTAAACGATGGATGTGAATAGACCCAGGGGTCGTAGTGTTTACTAGTGGCTTCTCTCATAAAAGCAAGTAGACGGTGGGTGAACAAATTACTATCGAGCAATTGATAGAACTGTGCAGACTCGTGACGATATCTATGCAATGATTATTTCTATAGGTATCACGTCCGAAACAAGTAGACCGATACTTTTTGCATCTACTACTATTACTCCACACGTCGGCCGCTATCCAGCATGCATCTAGTGTATTAAGTCCATAAGAACAGAGTAACGCCTTAAGCAAGATGACATGATGTAGAGGGATAATCTCAAACCAATGATAAAAATCCCATCTTTTTACCCTTGATGGCAACTGCTTGATGTGTGCCTTGCTGCCCCTACTGTCACTGGGAAAGGTCACCACCTGGCAGAACCCAAAACCAATCACCTTTCCCATTGCAGAAATCATAGATCTAGTTGGCCGAACAAAACCCAAGACTCGGAGAGACTTACAAGGATATCAAATCATGCATATAAGAAATCAGCAAAGACTCAAATATATATCATAGATAATATGATCACAAGTCCACAATTCATCGGATCTCGACAAACACACCGCCAAAGAAGATTACATCGGGTAGATCTCCATGAAGATCATGGAGAACTTTGTATTGAAGATCCAAGAGAGAGAAGAAGCCATCTAGCTACTAACTTCGGACCCGTAGGTCTGAAGTGAACTACTCACGAGTCATTAGAGGGGCGATGATGATGATGAAGAAGCCCTCCACCTCCAAAGTCCCCTCCGGCAGGGTGCCAGGAAGGGTCTCCAAATGAGATCTCGTGGAAATGGAAGCTTGCAGCGGCAGAAAAGTATTTTTGAGGCTCCCCTGATTTTTTGCGGAATATTTGGGAATATATAGGCGCAAGATCTAGGTCAGGGGGCGGCAGGGTGGCCACAAGCTTGCCCACCGCCGCCTCTCCCCTCGTGGCGTGGTGGGAGCTTGTGGGCTCCCTGGGGGCCACTTGGCTTGGCCCAAAGGCTCCCTGGTCTTCTTTCGTTCGGGAAAAAAATCATTTCGGGGTTTTTATTCCGTTTGGACTCCGTTCCAAAATCAGATCTGAAAAGAGTCAAAAACACGGAAAAAACAGGAATTGGCACTTGGCACTGAATTAATAAGTTAGTCCCAAAAAGATATAAAAAGGTACATAAAACATACAAAGAAGGCAAGATAACAGCGTGAAACCATCAAAAATTATAGATACGTTTGAGACGTATCAAGCATCCCCAAGCTTAACTCCTGCTCATCCTCGAGTAGGGAAGTGATAAGAATGAATTTTTGATGCTTTCATGCTACCTAGCATAGGTGTCCTTTGTAATTCCTCTTATGTGACGTGAATGTTCAGATCCATTAGATACAAAACAATAGTTTGCTATTGACATGGAGACAATAATAATTCAAGCAAACTAGCAAGGTAATCATGAACTTTCAAAATAACAAGGCCAAAAGAAAGTTATCCCTACAAAAGCATATAGTCTGCCTATGCTCTATCATCATTGCACAACGAATTTAAATCATGCACAACCCCGGTATTGGCCAAGTAATTGTTTCACACCTTTACTTTCTCAAACATTTTCAACTCTCACGCAATACATGAGCGTGAGCCATGGTTATAGCACTATAGATGGTGTGGAATGTGGTGGAGGTTGCAAGACAAAAAAGGAGAAGATAGTCACATTAACTAGGCATATCAATGAGTTGTGGAGATGCTCATCAATAGATATCAATGTGAATGAGTAGGGATTGCCATACAAATGATGCACTAGACCTACAAGTATGTGAAAGCTCTTAAAGAAAACTAGCGGGTGTGCATCCAACTTGCTTGCTCACGAAGACCTAAGGCAATTTCGAGGAAGCCTATCATTGGAATCTACAAGCCAAGTTATATAACGAGAATTCCCACTAGCTATATGGTGGTGACAAAACGAGAGACTCTCAATCGTGAAGATCATGGTGCTCAAAATGCACAAGTGTGGAAAAAGTGGTAGCATTGTCCCTTCTCTCTTTTTCTCTCATTTGTTTTTTTAATTTTGGTGGGCTCTTTGGCCTCCTTTTTTTTGTGGGCTTCTTTGACCTCTTTTATTTCCTCACATGGGACAATGCTCCATTAATGATTATCATCACACTTTCAACTCAAAACTTAGAGTAACGATGACTCTATATGGAATGCCTTCGGTAGCGTACCGTGGCAATGATCTAGCATGGCATAGACATCAATGGAAACATCATGCTAGCTATCTTACAATCATGCAATGGAAATGTAGACGTGGTGGCACATGTCATGGTGGTAGTTGCATGGCAATATATCTCGGAATGACTTTCAAAAAGCCACAGTAGGTAGGTATGGTGGCTGTAGGGAGGCTAATGGTGGGTTTTGTGCACCGACGAAAGTTGCAAGGCACTAAGAAGATAGTGATGGTGGAACGTGAAAGTGCATCTAAACCATGGACTCAACATTAGTCATGAAGAACTCATATACTTGTTGCAAAAGTTTTATTAGTAATCGAAACAAAGCATTCAACGCATACTCCTAGGGGAAGGGTTGGTAGGTATAAACCATCGCGCGATCCCGACCTCCACGCAAAGGATGACAATCAATATACTAATCATGCTCAGATTTCATCACATAGTGGTTCGCCATGCGTGCATGCTACGGGAATCACTAACTTCAACACAAGTATTTCTAGATCCACAACACCTTACTACCATGACTTCAATATTACCATAACCACAACTCAAAACTTATTGAGATGAATCAAACTTCTCTAACTATTCAATGCACATGAAGGTGGAAGTTTTTGTATCCCTTTGGATAACTACCCCTTTTGAGACTACTTTCAAAGCATAGATCAACTACCAAGCCACGCACCGCTGCGCTCTAAAAGATATAAGTGAAGCACATAGAGCAAAAGTATCTAGCTCAAAAGATATAAGTGAAGCACATGTGAGCTGAATTGTCTACCAAAATATACAAGTGAAGCTCGGCAAAATCACGGTGTGTGCATGTATCTCTCTCTAGGTGTGCAGCAAGGATGATTGTGACATAACAAAAATAAAAGACTCCTACGATACAAGACGCTCCAAGCAAAAACACATAACATGCGGTGAATAAAAATATAGCCCCAAGTAACGTTACCGATGGATTGAAGACGAGAGAGGGGATGCCTTCCCGGGGCATCCCCAAGCTTAGGATTTTACGGCATCCTTGAATCTATCCTTTTGTCCATAAGAACTTCACCCAAAACTTGAAAACTTCACAACACGAAACTTAAACAGAAACTCGTGATAACATTAGTACAAGAAAGCAAACCACCACTTCCTTAGGTACTGTAGCAAACTCAAATTCTACTTGTGCTGATGTTGGGTTAATGTACTTTCAATCTTCCATGGCTAGTACCCCCCGATACTATCCATAGTTTCATCAAAATAAGCAACCAACACAACAAAAACAGAGTCTGTTAACAGAAGACCAGTCTGTAGCAATTTGTATGTTTCGTATACCTCTGTACTTCCAAAATTCTGAACAATTACGAACGTCTCAAGAATTTGCGTAGCAATCAGCAGCAAAAAGAATCAACTCAAAATCTCTTACAGAAAAAAAATTAAAATTCTTTTCGTGAGCAGAAAGTTTCTGTCTTTCCCAGACTGACCAAACGATCATCCTCAAGACTAATCATAACGGTTTTTCTTGGCACAAACGCAAAAAGAAATACAAAAAACACAATCATAACAGAATTATGAAAGTGTGGAAAACACAAAACAGAAAGAAAAAGGATGGATTCGTTGGGTTGCCTCCCAACAAGCGATTTTGTTTAACGCCCTTAGCTAGGCGTTCAATGATGCTCACACAAAAGACAAGAATTGAAGCACAATGAGAGCATCCTAAAGCATGTGAAAATCACATCTAAGTCTAACATACTTGCTATGCATAGGCATTCCAAGCTCTGCGGAGGTGTTTTTACATTAAAATCCCCGAACGATTTTATGCTATCAAAGTAGGTGGATTGGTTTTGTAGGAAAACAAATTGTCAATACAACTAATAGTTGCCATATGCAAGGAAGAAGAAAGAGACAATAGCAATCTCATCATAACGAGAGGTAATTTGGTAACATGAAAGTTTCTACCAAAGAATTTTCCTCTCTCATAGCAATTACATGTGGGATCATATTCAAATTCAACAATATAGCTATCCCATAGGATATTCTTTTCATGATCCACATGCATGCAAAGTTGACGCTCTTCAAAAATAGTGGGATTATCATCAAATAAAGTCATGACTTCTCTAATCCCACTTTCAGTATTGTTGCAAATATCATATTCATCATGAGGTTTGAACAAATTTTCAAGATCATAAGAAAGATCATCACCCCAATCATGATTATTGCAACAAGTAGTGGACAAAGCAAAACTAGCATCCCCAAGCTTAGGGTTTTGCATATTTTTAGCATGATTGTCACTAATAGGATTTATAGTGAAATCATTGCAATCATGCTTTTCATCCAAGGAGCCGCCGTGAATCACTGCATGAATTTCTTCCTCACAATTTTCAGATTCACGCATCTTACGCAAAACTCCAAAGAAATAGTCAATTGCCCTCAACTCAATAGCAATTTGTTCCACACGAGTGGGTCTCTTAAAGAGATTATCTAGTGGATGATGATCCATATCAATAGATTTTCCGCAAGCGAATATGCAAGCATATTGAAGGCACATGGCACACAAGCGAACAGAAAGCAAGCGGAAGAAGGGCAAACGGAAAAAGGCAAATGAAAACGGCGAAGGAGAAAGGCAAATGGAAACGACAAATGTGAAGTGGGGGAGAGGGAAACGAGAGGCAACTGGCAACAAAAGTAAATGCAAGAGAAGAGTTTGTGAGACCTACTTGGATAGATCTTGATTTCTCCTCCCCGGCAACGGCGCCAGAAATACTTCTGATTTTTGATGTGTATCCGTGGCAATGGTGCCAGAAATACTTTTGCTACTGCAACAAAAGACCTTCCAACGGCGCCAAAAATAGGCACGTCGACGCGAGAATACTTGGCTTGATCTTTCTGCTGCAGCTACGCCTTAAGGGACTTCCTAGGAAAGTATGCAAAGGATTTCCCCCGTGGCCTTGGAGCCTTGAGTTGGTGTTCCCTCGAAGCAGAAAGGGTGATGTAGCACAGCGATGGTAAGTATTTCCCTCAGTTTGAGAACCAAGGTATCAATCCGGCGGAAGAGTATCTCAAGATCCTGCACAAACACAAAAGCTTGCACCCAACGCTATGAAGGGGTTATCAATCCCTTATAGATTATTTGCCAAGTGAGAACTGAAAGCAACAAAGTAACAAAGCAAAGTAAAAGCGGAGATGTAAACGATGGATGTGAATAGACCCAGGGGCCGTAGTGTTTACTAGTGGCTTCTCTCATAAAAGCAAGTAGACGGTGGGTGAACAAATTACTGTCGAGCAATTGATAGAACTGTGCAGAGTCGTGACGATATCTATGCAATGATTATTTCTATAGGCATCACGTCTAAAACAAGTAGACCGATACTTTCTGCATCTACTACTATTACTCCACACGTCGACCGCTATCAAGCATGCATCTAGTGTATTAACTCCATAAGAACAGAGTAACTCCTTAAGCAAGATGACATGATGTAGAGGGATAATCTCAAACCAATGATAAAAAAACCCATCTTTTTACCCTTGATGGCAACTGCTTGATGTGTGCCTTGCTGCCCCTACTGTCACTGGGAAAGTTCACCACATGGCAGAACCCAAAACCAAGCACTTCTCCCATTGCAAGAATCATAGATCTAGTTGGCCAAACAAAACCAAGACTCGGAGAGACTTACAAGGATATCAAATCATGCATATAAGAAATCAGCAAAGACTCAAATATATATCATAGATAATCTGATCACAAGTCCACAATTCATCGGACCTCGACAAACACTCCGCCAAAGAAGATTACATCGGATAGATCTCCATGAAGATCATGGAGAACTTTGTATTGAAGATCCAAGAGAGAGAAGAAGCCATCTAGCTACTAACTACGGACCAGTAGGTCTGAAGTGAACTACTCACGAGTCATTGGAGGGGCGATGATGATGATGAAGAAGCCCTCCACCTCCAAAGTCCCCTCCGGCAGGGTGCCGGGAAGGGTCTCCAGATGAGATCTCGCGGAAACGGAAGCTTGCGGCGGCGGAAAAGTATTTTCGAGGCTCCCCTGGTTTTTTGCGGAATATTTGGGAATATATAGGCGCAAGATCTAGGTCAGGGGGCTCCAAGGTGGCCACAAGCTTGCCCACCGCCGCCTCCCCCCTGGTGGCGTGGTGGGAGCTTGTGGGCTCCCTCGGGCCCACCTGGCTTGGCCCAAAGGCTCCCTGGTCTTCTTTCATTCGGGAAAAAATCATTTCGGGGTTTTTATTCCGTTTGGACTCCGTTCCAAAATCAGATCTGAAAAGAGTCAAAAACACAGAAAAAACAGGAACTGGCACTTGGCACTGAATTAATAAGTTAGTCCCAAAAAGATATAAAAAGGTACATAAAACATACAAAGAAGGCAAGATAACAGCGTGAAACCATCAAAAATTATAGATACGTTTGAGACGTATCAGACACCATGCTGGGGATAGAACTGCCCATAAGGTATTGCAATCAGGTTTCTTTTGGCCCACTCTCTTCAAGGATGCCCGTAAGTTTGTCTTCTCTTGTGACGAATGCCAAAGGATACGGAACATCAGTAAATGTCAAGAGATGCCTATGAATTATTCACTTGTCATTGAACCATTTGATGTCTGGGGCTTTGATTATATGGGACCCTTCCCGAGTTCCAATGGGTACACTCACATCTTAGTTGTTGTGGATTATGTTACTAAGTGGGTAGAAGCTATCACCACTAAATATGTTGATCACCACACCTCTATTAAGATGCTTAAAGAAGTCATATTCCCAAGATATGGAGTCCCTAGATACTTGATGACTGATGGCGGTTCACACTTCATTCATGGTGTTTTCCGCAAGATGTTAGCTAAGTATGATGTCAACCATAGAGTTGCATCTCCTTATCATCCTCAGTCTAGTGGTCAAGTGGAGTTGAGTAATAGGGAGATCATATTGATCCTACAAAAGACCGTCAATAGATCTCGAAAGAACTGGTCCAGCAAACTTGACGATGCACTATGGGCTTATAGGACTGCTTATAAGAATCCCATGGGCATGTCACCGTATAAAATGGTTTACGGTAAGGCCTGTCATTTATCTCTTGAGCTAGAACACAAAGCTTATTGGGCAATCAAAGAGCTCAACTTTGATTTCAAACTTGCCGGTGAGAAGCGGTTTTTTGATATCAGCTCGTTAGATGAATGGAGAGCCCAGGCATATGAGAATGCCAAGTTGTTCAAGGAAAAGGTTAAGAGATGGCACGACAAACGAATATAGAAACAAGAGTTCAATGTAGGTGATTATGTCTTGCTATACAATTCTCGTTTGAGATTCTTTGCAGGCAAGCTTCTCTCTAAATGGGAAGGTCCCTATGTTGTCGAGGAAGTATATCGTTCCGGTGCCACCAAAATCAATAACACGGAAGGAAATTTTCCTAGAGTGGTAAATGGGCAAAGAATCAAGCATTACATCTCTGGTACTCCCATAAATGTTGAGACCAATATCATCAATGTCATAACTCCATAGGAGTACATAAGGGATGTTTATCAGCCTGTTTCAGACCTTGAAAATGAAGATGTATCTGTTTCGGTAAGAAATTGGACTCCGACACTTTTCCAATAGGAAATTTCCTCCGTTTTGGAAATTTTTGGAAAATTAGAAAAATAAAAAAGCAGTCCGGAGAGCGAACGAGGCAGCCACAAGCCCTGCCACCGCCCCCTACCCCCTGGTGGCGGAGGGCAAGCTTGTGGGCACCTCGTGTGCCTCCCGGACTCCGTTTTCTTGCGGAGGACTCCTTCTGGCCCAGAAAAAATCAGTATATAGTCGCCCGAAGGTTTTGATCTCCTTATCGCGTAGTTTTCCTCTGTTTTCGTTTCGAGCTTGTTGTGTGCCGCGGATTTAGGTCAAGATGTATTCTCAAGATTCAGAAGAAGAGATCTATGTGGCCGACGATCGTGCTAACTCTAGGATTAATGGGGACTTGGAACCATATGGCTGGACCAGTGATGAGGAAGAGGACCATGAGCCCAAAGGGAAGGAGCAAACAAGTTCCGATGAAGAGGAGGCTCCTCTACCTCAACCTACAAACACCCATGTGGAGTTCAAGAAGTCAAGCCTCCCTGACCATAGGAAGAAGCCTAAGACCTTGTTTATCTCTTCTCGTTTCTTGCAGGAGAGTAAGCAGGAGCTTTGCCATAGAGTTTTGAAACTTGAGGAGGAAAATGACGATCTAAGGGAGCAGAACTTTTGGCTCAAGTGGAAATTAGACAAGCTCAAGACTTCTCCAACAACACCACCATCACCACCAAAGGAAGACAACTAAGCATTGGTATGGGCAATCCCCTTGGCTTCTGCCAAGCTTGGGGGAGTTGCCCTGGTATCGTATCACCTTTATATCTTTTGCTTTTACCTTTGTTTTAGTTTTTTCCTTTTCAGTTTTTGTTTCTTCTCTTAGAGGAATAAGTCTTTAGTTTTTAGTTTGAGTCTTTTGCTTTTGTCTCTCCCCCGATGTATTCGAGCTTACGGGCTATATAATAAAGAGTGTCTTAGTCAAGGGCTTTGCTTTGTGTCATGATCAAAAGTATGAAAAGAACGATAGCATGAAAGATCATGAGACGATCTTATGGACAGTGGTATCTTCACTTATGACACGTATGATGATTGAAACTTGTTGAGAATAAATCAGCATAGACTTCAGTCATTGGTGCAATTAATAAGAAGTAATAAGGAAAGAGAGGTTCACATATAAATATATCATCTTAGACACTTTTTACAATTGTGAGCACTCACCAAACTATTACATTCCTAGGAGTAGATGTTGGACAAGGAAGACAACATAATGAATTGTGTTCGCTTGGTTCCAAACAATGTTATATGATTAGAGATCCCTTAGAATGTGAGGATTGCTTCCACCTCATATTAGACAAAACTCCCGCACCAAGTAGAGATACTACTTGTGCATCCATAAACCTCCAACCAGTTTTGCCATGAGAGTCCACCATACCTACCTATGGATTGAATAAGATCCTCCAAGTAAGTTGTCATTGGTGCAAGCAATAAAAATTGCTCTCTAATATGTATGATCTATTAGTGTGTGGAAAATAAGCTTTGTACGAACCTATGATGAGGAAGACATAAAAGCGACAGACTGCATAATAAACTTCTTTATCACAGGAGGCAATATAAAGTGACGTTCCTCCGCACTAAGAGGACATGTATTCAAACCTCAAAAGCGCATGACAACCTCTGTTTCCCTCTGCGAAGGGCCTATCTTGTACCTTTACTTTTTACCCTTGTAAGAGTCATGGTTATCTTCACAAATTCCCTTTTTGCCTTTGTCTTGGCTACCATCACATGCTTGGGAAATATCTATATTCATATATCAACTTGGAGTTGAGTACTTATGCTTTATTGTTGTTGACTTTACCCTTGAGGTAAATGGTTGGGAGGCAAAACTATAAGCCCCTACCTTCCTCTGTGTCCAGTTGAAACTTTGACACCATGAGTATCACGTGAGTTATAACAATTATGGAAAACAAAAGAGATGATTGAGTATGTGGGTTTGCCTTACAAGCTCTTATTTGACTCTTTCTGATGTTGTGATAAATTGCAATTGCTTCAATGACTATGGATTTTTGTTGTATACTTCTCGATAAGGTTTTTGCTTCATGCTTTGCTTTGTGAAGGAATTATTACTTTCCCATAAGAATCTTTATGATGTATTGCTGTTCTATGTGTGATCATGATGCCCTCATGTCCGTATTATATTTTGTCGACACCTTCGTCCCTCAACATGTGGACATGTTTATGGAACTTGGTTTTCGCTTGAGGACAAACGAGGTCTAAGCTTGGGGGAGTTGATACGTCCATTTTGCATCATGCTTTCATGTAGATATTTATTGATTTTTGGGCTGTTATATTACTTGTGGTACCATATTTATTCCTTTTCTCTCTTATTTTGCAAGGTTTATTTGAAGAGGGAGAATTCAGGCAGCTGGAATTCTCGACTGGAAAAGGAGCAAATCCTAGTCCACTATTCTGCACATCTCCAAATGCCCTGACAAGTTACGTGGATTTTTTCTGGATTATATAAAAAATACTGGGTGAAAGAACTACCGGAGGGGGGCCACCAGGGCCCCACAAGCTTGCCCACCGCCACCACCCCCAAGGTGGCGCAGTGCAAGCTTGTGGGCTGGCTGACGGCCCACTAGCGCCCCTCTTTTGCTATATGAAGGGTTTTGGTCTGGAAAAAATCAATCGGGATCTTTTTCGTGGTTTCGCCGCCGCCACGAGGCGGAACTTGAGCGGATCCAATCTAGAGCTCCGGCAGGACGATCCTGCCGGGGAAACTTCCCTCCAGGAGGGGGTAATCGTCGCCAACGTCATCACCAACACTCCTCTCGTCGGAGGGGAGGCATCTTCATCAACATCTTCATCAGCACCATCTCCTCTCCAATCCCTAGTTCATCTCTTGTAACCAATCTTCATCTCGCAACTCCGATTGGTACTTACAAGGTTGCTAGTAGTGTTGATTACTCTTTGTAGTTGATGCTAGTTGGATTACTTGGTGGAAGAGTTTATGTTCGGACCTTTATTCTATTCATTACACCCCTGATCATGATAATGATTATGCTTTGTGAGTAGTTACTTTTGTTCCTGAGGACATGGGATAAGTCATGCTGATAATAGTCATGTGAATTTGATATTCGTTCGGTATTTTGATATGTTGTATGTTGTTTTTCCTCTAGTGGTGTTATGTGAACGTCGACTACATAACACTTCACCATATTTGGGCCTAGAGGAAGGAATTGGGAAGTAGTATGTACATGATGGGTTGCTGGAGTGACAGAAGCTTAAACCCCAGTCTACGCGTTGCTTCGTGAGGGGCTGATTTGGATCCACTAGTTTAATGCTATGGATAGACTTTGTCTTAATTCTTCTTTTGTAGTTGTGGATGCTTGCGAGAGAGGTTAATCATAAGTGGGATGCTTGTCCAAGTATGGGCAGTACCCAAGCGCCAGTCCACCCACATATCAAACTATCAAAGTAACGAACGCGAATCATATGAACATGATGAAACTAGCATGACACAAATCCCCGTGTGTCCTCGGGAGCGTTTTTCCTCCTATAAGACTTTGTTCAGGCTTGTACCTTGCTACAAAAGCGATTGGGCCACTTGCTGCACCGTTGCTACTACTTGTTACTTGTTACTCTTTGCTTGCTACGTTTCACCTCGCTACACAATCACTTGTTACCGCTACTTTCAGTGCTTGCAGTTATTACCTTGCTGAAATCCGTTTATCACAGCCTTCTGCTCCTCGTTTGGTTCGACACTCTTACTTACCGAAAGGACTACGATTGATCCCCGATACTTGTGGGTCATAACATGGTTCGCCATGATTTTCTGGATAGAGATGCTAGTAGACGGATGATTTATAACCTCGTGTTTAGTTAGGGTACTCGAGAGACTATTACTTTGTCTGTTCCTTCTTTGTTCGATATTCATGCAGGCAGGTACACTATTATGCCGCGAACATCTACGCATATTAGGGCTTGGCCCAACCACAGGCGCCCGTGCCCGAGCCGCCAGTCGAGTACCAGACGCCAGTTTATCAGTGGGAGCCAGAGGAGCTCACACAGCAGTGGCATCCACAGTCGGCTCCAGAGTATCCTCGAGCTGGTTATTTCCCACAGTCGGCCAAAAGCCTAAGCTTGGGGGAGTACGTGTTCTCACCGACTTTACATTCATGCTTATGCTTTCACTTTGTTAGCCGGTGTTTACACTTTGCCACTTTATTATCCATGCTAGTTTCCTTTCGTTTTCTTGTTTTGTTGTTTTGTATCCTTTTGAGAAAACCAAAAAGATTTTTCTTTCTTCTTGTGCTTGTTGGGTGCTTTCCCGTGTAAATAGTTTTCTTTTTCTTTGTGTCAAGGTAGAAGATCTTGGTTACAATGTTTAGTGGTTCTTACATGCTTACCTGTTTAGCTTTCAAAGAGCCATATTATTTTGTCTTCTCCTTTGTGTTTGCCTAGAGATTCAGCTTAGTCCAATGCGCTTATTATCGTTTTTCATCGTTCGATCGTGCAAATGAAAGGCAACAATGATGATATATGATGAAGTGACTGAGACTGAAAAGTTGGTATGAACTCTATCTATTTTGCTTTTGTAAATATGACTAGCTTGTCGACCCAGATTTAGCTTTGTTGTGAGAGAACCATGTTTGCAATGACAACTTAGAGATCATAGTTTCTGATGCCATGCTTATTTAGCTGAGAGCTTATAATGGTTTGTCTTGAATGCCAACATAGATTTTGAGATGACTATGATGTAGTATGATAGGATGGTATTCTCCTTTGAATGTTTCAAGTGGCTTGACTTGGCGCATGTTCATGCATGTAGTTGAAACACAATCAACATAGCCTCTATGATGTTCGTGTTCATGGTGATTTATATCATGTTCATGCTTGCATTCAATGTTAGTCAAACTCATTGCATCTTGATGACTGTTGTCACTCTCTAGTTGGTCACTTCCCAGTCTTTTGCTAGCCTTCACTTGTACTAAGCGGAATACTGCTTGTGCATCCACTTCCATAAACCCAAAAGTTTTTCCATGAGAGTCCACCATACCTTCCTATTTGCGGTATCTACCTGCCGCTCCAAGTAAATTTGCATGTGCCATTCTCTAAACCTTCAAGAAATAATCTGTTTTGCATGCCCGGACCGCTCATGTGGTGATAGAGGGATATTGGTATCTTCCATGTTAGGAGTGTTATCCTCGACATGTGCTTTTCACTGTCATTCACGAGAAAGGGGCCGGTAATTGGAATGCCCAGTTCCACGCTTAAATCGAAAACATAACTGTAAAACAAGACTCCCCCCGGATTGATGTTAGTATGGACGGTACCCGAGGATTCGGCTAGCCGTGGAGTGTGATTGATTGGTGGTGGGGGAGTTAAAACTTTACTTTTCTGTTTGGGAACCGCCTATAGCATGAGTAGCATGGAAGATATTGAGAACTCTTGGTCATTGCGTTGACAATGAAAGCATGCCACCCAAAATTATTATCTCTGTTTTCAAAGCTTGAGCTCTGGCACCTCTGCAAATCAATGCTTCCCTCTACGAAGGGTTTGTCTATTTATTTTCCTGTCGAGTCATCCTCCTCTTATATAAGCACCAATTAGAGAGCACCTCTGTCATTTTTATGCTTTGCTTTTGATTGATATTGAGTATGACTATGACTGGATCTTCGTTGCTATGAATTACAATGTTTAGTCAGCCCTTGATCTTTGAAAGTGCTCTGCATTTATGTTTTGCGGTCTCAGAAAGAGCTAGCGAGATACCACCTATTCATATTGCTTCATTCTTGTTTTGATTGAAGTATTGGTATTTGAAACTCATTATTATTTGCTCGTTAGCTGATTATGCCATTGATATTAGTTTACCGTGAGACCTTTGTGTCATTTTCTTATGTGGTTAACTTGTGATCTTGCTGAAATTCTAGTTATGAGTTAGACATAGTTGTAACAACAAGATCAAACAGGGTTTGTCAAAGTTTTTCTTTCTCTCTCAGTTTGTCAACTGAGTTGCTTGAGGACAAGCAAGGTTTTAAGCTTGGGGGAGTTGATACGTCTCCATCAAATCTACTTTTCCAAACTCTTTTGCCCTTGTTTTGGACTCTAATTTGCATGATTTGAATGGAACTAACCTAGACTGACGCTGTTTTCAGCAGAATTGCCTTGGTGTTATTTTTGTGCAGAAATCAAAGTTCTCCAAACGTCCTCAAAATTTACGGGGAGCAGTTTTGGAAAATAAGAAAAATATATGCGCCAAGTTCCACCTCAGGGGGTGGGCCAGTGGGCCACAAGCCCTGGCTCCGCCACCACCCCCCTGGTGGCGGTCGGCAGGCTTGTGGGGCCCACACGGCCCTGTCGCCCCCAATCTCAGGTCTATAAGATCCCTTTCGTCCCAGAAAAAATAAAAAGGGAAGTTTTCGTCGCGTTTTCGATACGGAGGCGCCGCCACCACCTGTTCTTCATCTGGAGGGCAGATCTGGAGTCCGTCTTGGGCTCCGGAGAAGGGAAATCGTCTCCATCGTCATCATCAACCTTCTTCCCTCTCCAATTCCATGAAGCTCTTCGTCGTTCGTGAGTAATCTATTTGTAGGCTCGCTGGGCGGTGATGAGTAAGATGAGATCTATCATGTAATCGACTTAGTTTTGATGGGGATTGATCCCTAGTATCCACTATGTTCTGAGATTGATGTTGCTACTACTTTGTCATGCTTAATGCTTGTCACTAGGGCCCGAGTGCCATGATTTCAGATCTGAAATTATTATGTTGTCACCAATATATGTGTGTTTTAGATCCGATCTTGCAAGTTGTAGTTACCTACTATGTGTTATGATCCGGCAACCCCGGAGTGACAATAACCGGAACCACTCCCGGTGATGACCATAGTTTGAGGAGTTCATGTGTTCACCAAGTGCTAATGCGTTCGTCCGGTTCTTTAATAAAAGGAGAACCTTAATATCCCGTAGTTTCCTTTTGGACCTCGCTGCCACGGGAGGGATGGACAATAGATGTCATGCAAGTTCTTTTCCCTAAGCACGTATGACGACACACGGAATGCATGCCTACATCACATTGACGAACGGGAGCTAGCCACATATCTCTCCGTGTTATAGCTCTTGCATGATGAAAATCATCCAAACAAATCACCGACCCATTGCCTACAAGTTTGTCCTACTGCTGCTGTTACTTGTCTTGCTCTACTGCTGTTAATACTGTTGTTGCTGTTGTTACTTGTCTTGCTCTGTTGCTATTGTTGCTATTACTGTCGCTTGCTACTGTTGCTACTTGCTACTGCTGTCACTACTGCTTTTCCTTGCCGCTGCTATTGCTCGTTACACTGCTGCTACCTACTACAATTTTGGTTCGCTGGACGTTGACGGGAACTAACAATTTCCGTCAACAAGGCAACTTGGCGCCATTGATACAATCGTTAGAAATAGTCTGTCGTCAACAGATCGTTTCTGACATCGTTGTTATCATATTACTTTGTTGTTACTACTGTGATTGCAGATACAAATCTTTCAGGTGTGGTTGAATCTGACAAATTCAGCTGCTAATACTCGAGAGTATTCTCTCACCTCCTATCTGGTAAACCAACAAGTTTGGGTCGAATACTCTACCCTCGAAAACTGCTGCGAACCCACGCGCTGGTGGGCAATCAACAACATTCTTCTAGTTTCGTTGCGGGGGAGTGCTAGCAGCAATCTTCTGGTGCCGTTGCAGGGGAAGGTTTGTTGTCATCAGCATTCGTCTAGCCATCGCCAGAGATCGCAATCAAATACCGGCAATTGGAATTCTGGCCTGAAAGTGGAGAAGAGTTGAGATACCTATTCTGCGCAACTCCAAACGCCGTGAAAATCAACGGAGATTTTTTCCCAATATATAAAAAATATTGGGCCGGAGAATTACCGGAGGGGCGCCAGGGGGTGGCCACAAGCCTGCACGGCGCGGCCACCCCCCAAGTCGCGCCATGGGGGCTTGTGGGCACCCTGCTAGCCCACTTGCCTCCCTCTTTTGCTATATGGATGGTTTCGTCCACGAAAAAATCAGAAGGGAGCTTTTTCGTGGTTTCGCCGCCGCCATGAACTTGAGCAGAACCAATCTAGAGCTCCGACAGGACGATCCTGCCGGGGAAACTTCCCTCCCGGAGGGGGAAATCGTCGCCATCGTCATCACCAACACTCCTCTCATTGGAGGGGACTCGTCACCATGAACATCTTCATTAGCACCATCTCATCTTCAAACCCTAGTTCATCTCTTGTAACCAATCTCCGTCTCGCGACTCCGATTGGTACTTGTAAGGTTGCTAGTAGTGTTGATTACTCTTTGTAGTTGATACTAGTTGGATTACTTG
Source organism: Hordeum vulgare subsp. vulgare (assembly GCF_904849725.1). Taxonomy (NCBI): domain Eukaryota; kingdom Viridiplantae; phylum Streptophyta; class Magnoliopsida; order Poales; family Poaceae; genus Hordeum; species Hordeum vulgare. The sequence continues at coordinate 594,188,650 of NC_058519.1, read as the reverse complement.
GTGGAAGAGTTTATGTTCAGATCCTTGATCCTACTCATTACACCTCTGATCATGATTATGATTATGCTTTGTGAGTAGTTACTTTTGTTCCTGAGGACATGGGATAAGTCATGCTGATAATAGTCATGTGAATTTGATATTCGTTCGGTATTTTGATATTATGTATGTTGTTTTTCCTCTAGTGGTGTTATGTGAACGTCGACTACATAACACTTCACCATATTTGGGCCTAGAGGAAGGAATTGGGAAGTAGTAAGTAGATGATGGGTTGCTGGAGTGACAGAAGCTTAAACCCCAGTCTATGCGTTGCTTCGTGAGGGGCTGATTTGGATCCACTAGTTTAATGCTATGGTTAGACTTTGTCTTAATTCTTATTTTGTAGTTGCGGATGCTTGCGAGAGAGGTTAATCATAAGTGGGATGCTTGTCCAAGTATGGGCAGTACCCAAGCGCCGGTCCACCCACATATCAAACTATCAAAGTAACGAACGCGAATCATATGAACATGATGAAACTAGCATGGCAAAAATTCCCGTGTGTCCTCGGGAGCGTTTTTCCTCCTATAAGACTTTGTTCAGGCTTGTCCCTTGCTACAAAAGGGATTGGGCCACTTGCTGCACCGTTGCTACTACTTGTTACTTGTTACTCTTTGCTTGCTACATTTCACCTCGCTACACAATCACTTGTTACCGCTACTTTCAGTGCTTGCAGTTATTACCTTGCTGAAATCCGTTTATCACAGCCTTCTGCTCCTCGTTGGGTTCGACACTCTTACTTATCGAAAGGACTACGATTGATCCCCTATACTTGTGGGTCATCACATGGTTCGCCACGATTTTCTGGATAGAGATGCTAGTAGACGGATGATTTATAACCTCGTGTTTAGTTAGGGTACTCGAGAGACTATTACTTTGTCTGCTCCTTCTTTGTTCGATATTCATGCAGGCAGGTACACTATTATGCCCGCGAACATCTACGCATATTGGGGCTTGGCCCAACCACAGGCGCCCGTGCCCGAGCCGCCAGTCGAGTACCAGACGCTAGTTTATCAGTGGGAGCTAGAGGAGCTCACACAGCAGTGGCATCCACAGTCTGCTCCAGAGTATCCCGAAGCTGGTTATTTCCCACATTGGGAGTAGACCAAGCTAGGCCAAAAGCCTAAGCTTGGGGGAGTACGTGTTCTCACCGACTTTACATTCATGCTTATGCTTTCACTTTGTTAGCCGGTGTTTACACTTTGCCACTGTATTATCCATCCTAGTTTCCTTTCATATTCTTGTTTTCTTGTTTTGTGTCCTTTTGAGAAAACCCAAAAAGATTATTCTTTCTTCTTTTGCTTGTTGGGAGCTTTCCTGTGTAAATAGTTTTCTTTTTCTTTGTGTCAAGGTAGAAGATATTGGTTACAATGTTTAGTGGTTCTTACATGCTTACCTGTTTAGCTTTCAAAGAGTCGTATTATTTTGTCTTCTCCTTTGTGTTTGCCTGTAGATTCAGCTTAGTCCAATGTGCTTATTATCGTTTTCATCGTTCGATCGTGCAAATGAAAGGCAACAATGATGATATATGATGAAGTGATTGAGACTGAAAAGTTGGTATGAACTCTATCTATTTTGCTTTTGTAAATATGACTAGCTTGTCGACCCAGATTTAGCTTTGTTGTGAGAGAACCATGTTTGCAATGACAACTTAGAGATCATAGTTTCTGATGCCATGCTTATTTAGCTGAGAGCTTATAATGGTTTGTCTTGAATGCCAACATAGATTTTGAGATGACTATGATGTAGTATGATAGGATGGTATTCTCCTTTGAATGTTTCAAGTGGCTGGACTTGGCGCATGTTCATGCATGTAGTTGAAACAAAATCAACATAGCCTCTATGATGTTCGTGTTCATGGTGATTTATATCATGTTCATGCTTGCATTCAATGTTAGTCAAACTCATTGCATCTTGATGACTGTTGTCGCTCTCTAGTTGGTCGCTTCTCTTTTGCTAGCCTTCACTTGTACTAAGCGGAATACTTCTTATGCATCCACTTCCATAAACCCAAAAGTTTTTCCATGAGAGTCCACCATACCTACCTATTTGCGGGATCTACCTTCCGCTCCAAGTAAATTTGCATGTGCCATTCTCTAAACCTTCAAGAAATAATCTGTTTTGCATGCCCGAACCGCTCATGTGGTGACAGAGGGCTATTGGTATGTTCCATGTTAGGAGTGTTATCCTCGACATGTGTTTTTCAGTGTCATTCATGAGAAAGGGGCCGGTAATAGGAATGCCTAGTTCCACGCTTAAATCGAAAACATAACTGTAAAACACTGAAAATAGGAATACTGAGAAATCTTGGTCATTGCGTTGACAATGAAAGCATGCCACCCAAAATTATCATCTCTGTTTTCAAAGCTTGAGCTCTGGCACCTCTGCAAATTAATGCTTCCCTCTGCGAAGGATCTGTCTATTTATTTTCCTGTCGAGTCATCCTCCTCTTATATAAGCACCAATTTGAGAGCACCTCTGTCATTTTTATGCTTTGCTTTTGATTGATATTGAGTATGACTATGACTGGATCTTCGTTGCTATGAATTACAATGTTTAGTCAGCCCTTGATCTTTGAAAGTGCTCTGCATTTATGTTTTGCGGTCTCAGAAAGAGCTAGCGAGATACCACCTATTCATATTGCTTCATTCTTGTTTTGATTGAAGTTTTGGTATTTAAAACTCATTATTATTTGCTCGTTAGCTGATTATGCCATTGATATTAGTTTACCGTGAGACCTTTGTGTCATTTGCTTATGTGGTTAACTTGTGATCTTGCTAAAATTCTGGTTCTGAGTTAGACATAGTTGCAACAACAAGATCAAACAGAGTTTGTCAAAGTTTTTCTTCCTCTCTCAGTTTGTCAACTGAGTTTCTTGAGGACAAGCAAGGTTTTAAGCTTGGGGGAGTTGATACGTCTCCATCGCATCTACTTTTCCAAACTCTTTTGCCCTTGTTTTGGACTCTAATTTGCATGATTTGAATGGAACTAACCTGGACTGACGTTGTTTTCAGCAGAATTGCCTTGGTGTTATTTTTGTAAAGAAATCAAAGTTCTCCAAACGTCCTGAAAATTTACGGGGATTAGTTTTGGAAAATAAGAAAAATATCTACGCCAAGTTCCACCTCAGGGGGTGGGCCACAAGCCCTGGCTCCGCCACCACCCCCCTGGTGGCAGTGGGCAGGCTTGTGGGGCCCACACGGCTCTATCGCCCCCAATCTCAGGTCTATAAGATCCCTTTCGTCCCAGAAAAAATAAAAAAGGAAGTTTTCGTCGCGTTTTCGATATGGAGGCGCCGCCACCACCTGTTCTTCATCTGGAGGGCAGATCTGGAGTCCGTCTTGGGCTCCGGAGAAGGGAAATCGTCGCCATCGTCATCATCAACCTTCTTCCCTCTCCAATTCCATGAAGCTCTTCATCGTTTGTGAGTTATCTATTCGTAGGCTCGCTGGGCGGTGATGAGTAGGATGAGATTTATCATGTAATCGAGTTAGTTTTGATGGGGATTGATCCCTAGTATCCACTATGTTCTGAGATTGATGTTGCTACTACTTTGCCATGCTTAATGCTTGTCACTAGGGCCCGAGTGTCATGATTTCAGATCTGAAATTATTATGTTGTCACCAATATATGTGTGTTTTAGATCCGATCTTGCAAGTTGTAGTTACCTACTATGTGTTATGATCTGGTAACCCCGGAGTGACAATAACCGGAACCACTCCCGGTGATGACCATAGTTTGAGGAGTTCATGTGTTCACCAAGTGCTAATGCGTTGGTCCGGTTCTTTATTAAAATGAGAACCTTAATATCCCGTAGTTTCCTTTTGGACCCCGCTGCCACGGGAGGGATGGACAATAGATGGCATGCAAGTTCTTTTCCCTAAGCACGTATGACGACACACGGAATGCATGCCTACATCACATTGACAAACGGGAGCTAGCCACATATCTCTCTGTGTTATAGCTCTTGCATGATGAATATCATCCAAACAAATCACCGACCCATTGCCTACGAGTTTGTCCTACTGCTGCTGTTACTTGTCTTGCTCTGCTCCTGTTACTACTGTTGTTGCTGCTGCTGCTGTTACTTGTCTCGCTCTGCTGCTATTGTTGCTATTACTGTCGCTTGCTACTGTTGCTACTTGCTACTGCTTTCATTACTTCTTTTCCTTGCCGCTGCTATTGCTCGTTACACTGCTGCTACCTGCTACAATTTTGGTTCGCTGGACGTTGACGGGAACTAACAATTTCCGTCAACGAGGCAACTTGGCGCCATTGATACAATCGTTAGAAATAGTCTGCCGTCAACAGATCGTTTCTGACATCGTTGCTATCATATTACTTTGTTGTTACTACTGTGCTTGCAGATACTAATCTTTCAGGTGTGGTTGAATCTAACAAATTCGGCTGCTAATACTCGAGAGTATTCTCTCACCTCCTGTCTGGTAAGCCAACAAATTTGGGTCGAATACTCTACCCTCGAAAACTGTTGCGAACCCACGCACTGGTGGGCCATCAACAACATTCTTCTAGTTTCATTGCCGGGGAGTGCTAGCAGCAATCTTCTGGTGCCGTTGCAGGGGAAGCTTTGTTGCCATCAGCATTCGTCTAGCCATCGCGAGAGATTGCAATCAAATACGGGCAATTGGAATTCTGGCCTGAAAGTGGAGCAAAGTTGAGATACCTATTCTGCGCAACTCCAAACGCCATGAAAATCAACGGAGATTTTTTTCCCAATATATAAAAAATACTGGGCCGAAGAAGTACCGGAGGGGGCGCCCGGGGGTGGCCACAAGCCTTCACGGCGCGGCCACCCCCTAGGACGCGCCATGGGGGCTTGTGGGCACCCTGCTAGCCCACTTGCCTCCCTCTTTTGCTATATGGAGGGTTTCGTCCAGGAAAAAATCAGAAGGGAGCTTTTTCGTGGTTTCGCCGCCGCCACGAGGCGGAACTTGAGCAAAACCAATCTAGAGCTCCGGCAGGACGATCCTGTCGGGTAAACTTCCCTCCCGGAGGGGGAAATCGTCGCCATCGTCATCACCAACACTCCTCTCATCGGAGGGGACTCGTCACCATCAACATCTTCATCAGCACCATCTCGTCTTCAAACCCTAGTTCATCTCTTGTAACCAATCTCCGTCTCGCGACTCCGATTGGTACTTGTAAGGTTGCTAGTAGTGTTGATCACTCTTTGTAGTTGATACTAGTTGGATTACTTGGTGGAAGAGTTTATGTGCATATCCTTGATGCTACTCATTACACCTCTGATCACCATTATGATTATGCTTTGTGAGTAGTTACTTTTGTTCCTGAGGACATGGGATAAGTCATGCTAATAATAGTCATGTGAATTTGGTATTCGTTCCGTATTTTGATATGTTGTATGTTGTTTTTCCTCTAGTGGTGTTATATGAACGTCGACTACATAACACTTCACCATTATTTGGGCCTAGAGGAAGGCATTGGGAAGTAGTAAGTAGATGATGGGTTCCTAGAGTGACAGAAACTTAAACCCTAGTTTATGCGTTACTTCGTAAGGGGTTGATTTGGATCCACTAGTTTAATGCTATGGTTAGACTTTGTCTTAATTCTTCTTTCATAGTTGCGGATGCTTGCGAGAGGGGTTAATCATAAGTGGGATGCTTGTCCAAGTAAGGGCAGTACCCAAGCGCTGGTCCACCCACATGTCAAACTATCAAAGTAACGAACGTGAATCATATGAACATGATGAAACTAGCATGACAGAAATTCTTGTGTGTCCTCGGGAGCATTTTCCCTCCTATAAGACTTTGTCCAGGCTTGTCCCTTGCTACAAAAGGGATTGGGCCACCTTGCTGCACCGTTACTACTTTTGTTACTTGTTGCTTGCTACGAATCATCTCACCACACAATCACTTGTTACCGACAATTTCAGTGCTTGCAGATTTTTCCTTGCTGAAAACCACTTCTCAGATCCTTCTGCTCCTCGTTGGGTTCGACACTCTTACTTATTGAAAGGACTACCATTGATCCCCTATACTTGTGGGTCATCAAGACTCTTTTCTGGCACCGTTGCCGGGGAGTGAAGCGCCTTTGGTAAGTGGAACTTGGTAAGGAAACATTCATATAGTGTGCTGGAATTTCTTGTTACTTTGAGGGGCTTGTTAGGGGTATCTTCACCTCGAACGGAAACACAAATAGTTGCTCCTCAACCTGCTGCACCTACTGAAAATATTTGCTTTGAATTTCCTTCGGGTATGCTTGAGAAACTGCTGGCTAATCCTTTTACAGGAGATGGAACATCACATCCATACTTGCATCTAATCTATGTAGATGAGGTTTGTGGTTTATTTAAGCTTGCAGGTGTGCCCGAGGATGAGGTCAAGAAGAAGGTATTTCCTTTATCCTTGAAGGATAAGGCGTTGACATGGTATAGGCTATGTGATGATACTGGATCATGGGACTACAATCGGTTGAAATTGGAATTTCATCAAAAGTTTTATCCTGTGCATTTAGTACATCGTGGTCGAAATTATATTTAAATTTTTTGTCCTCGTGACAGAGAACGCATCGCTCAAGCTTGGGGGAGGCTTAAATCAATGCTATATTCATTCCCCAATCATGAGCTCTCGAGAGAAATTATCATTCAGAACTTCTATGCTCGGCTTTCTCATGATGATACGCCATGCTTGACACTTCTTGTACCGGTTCTTTTATGAAGAGAGATATTGACTTCAAATGGAATTTATTGGAGAGAATTAAACGCAACTCTGAAGATTGGGAGCTTTTAGAAGGTAAGGAGTCGGGCATGGATTTCACTTTTGATTGCGTTAAATCCTTTGTTGAGACAAATACTTTTTGTGACTTTAGAGCTAAGTATGGACTTGACTCTGAGATAGTAGCTTCATTGTGTGAATCCTTTGCTGCTCATATTGATCTCCCCAAAGAGAAGTGGTTTAAATTTCATCCTCCTTTAGAAGTCAATGTACTTAAACCCACTCCAGTTGAAGAGAAAGTCATTGCCTATAATGATCCTGTGGTTCCCGGTGCTTACATTGAGAAACCACCTTTCCCTGTTAGGATAAAGGATCATTCTAAAGCTTCAACTGTGATACATAGAGGCTATATTAGAACACCTACAACCCCTGAGCAAATTAGAGTTGAACCTAGCATTGCTATTATCAAAGATCTTCTGTCTGAAGAAGTTGAGGGACATAATATTCACTTTTGTGAAGATGCTGCTAGAATTGCTAAACCTCACGTTAGAGACAAACATAGGTATGTTGTTGGCATGCTTGTGGTTTCTGTTAAGATAGGAGATCATTGTTATCATGGTCTATGTGACTTGGGTGCTAGTGTTAGTGCAATACATCAATCCTTATACGATGAAGTCAAAGATGAGATTGCACCTGTTGAGATAGAACCTATAGATGTCATTATTCAGCTTGCCAATAGAGATACTATCTGCCCTATGGGAATTGTTAAGGATGTTGAAGTCTCGTGTGGTAAAACGAAGTATCCTGCTGATTTCCTCGTTCTTGCTACCGCTCAAGATAGCTTTTTCCCCATCATATTTGGTAGACCTTTTCTCAATACTGTCAATGCTCATATTGATTGTGAGAAGCAAACTGTCACTGTTGGCTTTGAAGGTGTGTCACATGAGTTCAATTTCTCTAAGTTTGGTAGACAACCTCATGAAAAGGAGTTGCCTAGTAGGGATGAAACTATTGCCTTAGCCTCTATTGCCGTGCCTCCTACTGATCCCTTAGAGCAATACTTGCTTAAGCATGAAAATGATATGCATATGGATGAAAGGGATGAAATAGATAGATTGTTTTAGAACAATATCCTATCCTTAAGAATAACTTTCCTGTTGAACTGCTTGGGGATCCACCTCCACCAAAGGGTGATCCTGTGTTTGAGCTTAAACAGTTGCCTGATACTCTTAAGTATGCCTATCTTAATGAAAAGGAGATATATCCTGTCATTATTAGTGCTAGCCTCTCGAAGCATGAAGAAAATAAGTTACTAAAAACTCTAAGGAAGCACCGTGCTGCTATAGGATATACTCTTGATGATCTTAAGGGCATTAGTCCCACTCTATGCCAGCACAAGATCAAAACTGATCATGAATTCAAACCAGTTGTTGATCATCAAAGGAGATTGAATCCTAAGATGAAATAAGTAGTGAGAAAAGAAATACTAAAGCTCCTGGAAGCGGGTATTATCTATCATGTTGCTCATAGCGATTGGGTCCGGTGCATTGCGTTCCTAAGAAGGGAGGCATCACCGTTGTCCCTAATGATAAGGATGAGTTGATCCCACAGAGGATTATTACTGGCTATAGGATGGTGATTGACTTTAGGAAGTTGAATAAGGCCACTAGGAAAGATCATTACCCTCTGCCTTTTATCGACCAAATGCTAGAAAGGTTGTCCAAACACACACACTTCTGATTTCTAGACGGTTATTCTGGTTTCTCCCAAATACCAGTTGCACAATCTGATCAGGAGAAAACCACTTTCACCTGCCCTTTCGGTACCTTTGCTTATAGACGTATGCCTTTTGGCTTGTGTAATGCACCTGCCACCTTTCAAAGATGTATGATGTCTATATTCTCTGACTCTTGTGAAAAGATTGTTGAGGTTTTCATGGATGACTTCTCCGTTTACGGGTCTTCCTTTGATGATTGCCTCAGCAACCTTGATCGAGTCTTGCAGAGATGTAAAGATACCAACCTTGTCTTGAATTGGGAGAAGTGCCACTTTATGGTTAATGAAGGCATCGTCTTAGGACATAAAATTTCTGAAAGAGGTATTGAAGTCGATAAGGCTAAGGTTGATGCAATCGAGAAAATGCCATACCCCACAAATATCAAAGGTATAAGAAGTTTCCTTGGTCATGCTTGTTTCTATAGAAGGTTCATTAAAGACTTCTCTAAGATTTCTAGGCCTCTTACCAATCTTTTGCAAAAGGATATTCCTTTTGTCTTTGACGATGATTGGGAGGAAGCCTTCGAAATACTTAAGAGGGCTTTGATAACTGCACCTATTGTTCAACCACCTGATTGGAACCTACCTTTTGACATCACGTGTGACGCTAGTGATTATGTTGTTGGTGCTGTTCTAGGGCAAAGAGTTGATAAGAAGTTGAATGTTATTCACTACGCTAGTAAAACTCTAGACAGTGCCCAGAGAAACTATGCCACTACGGAGAAGGAATTTTTAGCGTCGTGTTTGCGTGTGAAAAGTTCAGGTCTTACATAGTTGATTCCAAAGTCATTATTCATACTGATCATGCTGCCATTAAGTACCTCATGGAGAAGAAGGACGCTAAACCTAGACTTATCAGATGGGTTCTCTTGCTACAAGAATTTGATTTGCACGTTGTCGATAGAAAGGGTGCTGATAACCCAGTAGCAGATAACTTGTCTAGGTTAGAGAACGTTCTTGATGACCCACAACCTATTGATGATAGCTTTCCCGATGAGAAACTGAATGTCATCAATGCTTCACATAGTGCACCGTGGTATGCTGATTATGCAAACTATATCGTTGCCAAATACATACCACCTAGTTTCACGTACCAACAAAAGAAGAAATTCTTCTTTGACTTGAGACACTACTTTTGGGATGATCCTCACCTTTATAAGGAAGGAGTAGATGGTGTTATTAGACTTTGTGTACCTGAACATGAACAGGGACAGATCCTACAGAAGTGTCACTCCGAAGCCTACGGAGGACACCATGCGGGAGATAGAACTACACACAAGGTATTGCAATCAGGTTTCTATTGGCCCACTCTCTTCAATGATGCCTGTAAGTTCGTCTTGTCTTGTGACGAATGTCAAAGAATAGGTAATATTAGCAAACGTCAGGAAATGCCTATGAACTATTCACTTGTCATTGAACCATTTGATGTCTGGGTCTTTGATTATATGGGACCTTTTCCAAAATCCAACGGGTATACGCATATCTTAGTTGCTGTTGATTACGTCACTAAGTGGGTAGAAGCTATCCCCACTAGTAGTGTTGATCACAACACCTCTATCAAGATGTTGAAAGAAGTTATCTTCCCTAGATTTGGAGTCCCTAGATATCTAATGACCGACGGTGGTTCACACTTCATTCATGGTGCTTTCCGTAAAACGCTTGCTAAGTACGATGTCAACCATAGAATTGCGTCTCCCTAGCACCCTCAGTCCAGTGGTAAAGTAGAGCTAACCAACAGAGAGATTAAACTGATTCTGCAAAAGACTGTCAACAGGTCTAGAAAGAATTGGAATAAAAACTCGATGATGCACTGTGGGCTTATAGAACTGGCTATAAGAATCCCATGGGCATGTCTCCATACAAAATGGTGTACGGTAAAGCATGTCACTTACCTCTGGAGCTAGAGCATAAAGCTTATTGGGCAATCAAAGAGCTCAACTTTGATTTCAAACTTGCCGGTGAGAAGAGGTTATTTGACATTAGCTCGCTTGATGAGTGGGGAACTCAAGCATATGAGAATGCCAAGCTCTTCAAAGAGAAGGTTAAGAGGTGGCATGATAAGAGGATACAAAAGCGTGAGTTCAATGTAGGTGATTATGTCTTGCTATATAACTCTCGTTTAAGATTCTTTGCAGGCAAGCTTCTCTCTAAATTGGAAGGTCCCTATGTTGTTGAGGAAGTATATCGTTCCGGTGCTATCAAGATCAACAACACGGAAGGTAATTGTCCGAGAGTGGTAAATAGGCAGAGAATCAAGCATTATATCTCAGGTACTCCCATTAATGTTGAAAGCAATATCATCAATACCATAACTCTAGAAGAATACCTAAGGGACATTTATCAGCCTATTTCAGACTCCGAAAACGAAGAGGTATGAGATTCGGTAAGAAAACAGAGTCCAGAACATTCCCCATAGGAAATTTTCTCCGTTTTGGAATATCTGAAAAAATACAAAAATTGAAGGTAGTCCGGAAAGTGCGCGAGGAGGCGACAAGCCTGAACGGCGCGGGCCCACCCCCTGGCTGCGCCGTGCGGGCTTGTGGCCACCTCGTGCGCCTCCCGGACTCCGTTTTCATGCAGGGTACTCCTTCTGGTCTGGAAAACATCATTATATATACTTCCATTTGGTCTGACCCGTGCATCACGCAGATTTCCTCTATTTTTCGTTTCGATCATGTTTCTGTTGCATATCTAGATCGCCATGACTTCCCTAAAAGCTCCAAAGGACAAGATCTTCGAGAAGGTCATCAATCCCTACCTCACGGAAGTGCTGCAACACCCTCAATCTATTGAGATGCGTGAGGGGATGTTGCACATCCATGATGTTGAGGGGCCTAAGAAGACCGGAAGCGTGGAGACGAGGCTCGAAGCAATGGAGCAACAAGTCTTCAAGTGCCAAGGGATGGTGGAGCGTGGACTCAACGCCAACCACATGATGATCACGGAGTTCACCAACAAGCACAAGATGGATGCCAATGATATTGGGAAGCACCTCTCCAGGCTCTATGACAGGGTTGATCAACTCCAGGGCCAGATCTATGACCTGTAGAACCAAAACTGTGAGTACGAGTATAGATTTAAATCAATACGGTTGGCTGCAGATTTGAGGATTCCGGCGACTCGTTCATCTTTCCATGATGGAGCACCTATGCCTTCGAAGATCGAGGATCAAACTCATGTTGGAACAACTCCACCATCACCACCAAAGGAAGACAACTGAGCATTGGTATGGGCAATCCCCTTGGCTTTTGCCAAGCTTGGGGGAGTTGCCCCGGTATCGTATCACCATCACATCTTTTGCTTTTACCTTTGTTTTAGTTTTCCTTTTCAGTTTTCTTTCTTTTTCTCTAGTAGTTTAAAAGTCTTAGTGTTTTAGTCTTGAGTTTTTCTTTGTGTCACCCCCGATGTATTCTTGCTCATGAGCCATATAATAAAGAGTTTCTTAGTTGAAGGGCTTTGCCTCTTGCCATGATCAAAAGAGTGAGAATAGAACAAAAGCATGAAAGATCATGTAGTGATCTCATGGGAAGTGATGGCTTCACATATAAAAAGGATGAGGATTGAAACTTGTTGAAGGTAGGCAAACGTAGACCTTGGTCATTGTTGCAATTAATAGGAAGTGATAAGGAAGGAGAGGTTCACATATAAATATATTATCTCTGACACCACCTATGATTGTGAACACTCACTAAACTATTACATGCCTAGAAGTAGATGTTGGACAAGGAAGACAGCATAATGAATTGTGTTTGCTTGGCTCTGAACAATGTTATATGATTAGAGACCCCTTAGCATGTGACGATTGCCTCCACTTTATATTAGCCAAAACTCCCGCACCAAGTAGAGATACTACTTGTGCATCCATAAACCTTCAAACCAGTTCTGCCATGAGTGTCCACCATACCTACCTATGGATTGAGTAAGATCCCTAAAGTAAGTTGTCATCGGTGCAAGCAATAAAAATTGCTCTCTAATATGTATGATCTATTAGTGTGTGGAAAATAAGCTTTGTACAAACCTGTGATGAGGAAGACATAAAAATGACAGACTGCATAATAAAGTTCTTTATCACATGGGGCAATACAAAGTGACGTTCCTTCGCACTAAGAGGACACGCATCCAAACCTCAAAAGCGCATGACAACCTCTGATTCCCTCTGTGAAGGGCCTATCGTGTACCTTTACTTTTTGCCCTTGAAAGAGTCATGGTGATCTTCACCAATTCCTTGTTTTGCCTTTGTCTTGTCTACCGTCACATGCTTGGGACAGATCTATATTCATATGTCAACTTGGAGGTAAGTATCCATGAATTATTATTGTTGACATTACCCTTGAGGCAAGCAGTTGGGAGGCAAAACTATAAGCCCCTATCTTTCTCTGTGTCCAGCTGAAACTTTGATCTCATGAGTACCACGTGAGTTGTAGCAATTGTAGAGAACGAAAGAATGATTGAGTATGTGGATTTGCTTTACAAGCTCTTACTTGACTCTTTCTGGTGTTGTGATAAATTGCAATTGCTTCAATGACTAGAGGCTATCGGTTGTTACTTCTCGGTAAGGTTCTTGATCCATGCTTTACATTGTGAAGGAATTATCACTTTAGCATGAGAGATTATATGTTGGTATTGTTGTTCTCATCATGATCATGATGCATGCATGTTCGTATCTTGTTTTTTCGACACCTCTCTCCCTAAACATGTGGACATATTTATTGAGCTAGGCTTTCGCTTGAGGACAAGCGAGGTCTAAGCTTGGGGGAGTTGATACGTCCATTTTGCATCATGTTTTCATGTTGATATTTATCGCTTCTTTGGTTGTTATTTCCCTTCACGGTACTATTCTTATGCCTTTTCTCTCTTATTTTGCAAGGTTTACATGAAGAGGGAGAATACCGGCAACTGGAATTCTGGCCTGAAAATGGAGCAAAGTTGAGATACCTATTCTACGCAACTCCAAACGCCATGAAAACCAACGGAGATTTGTTTCCCAATATATAAAAAATACTAGGCCTAAGAAATGCCGGAGGGGCGCCATGGGGTGGCCACAAGTCTGCACAGCGCGGCCACCACCCCAAACCGCGCCATGGGGGCTTGTGGGCACCCTGCTGGCCCACTTGCCCCCCTCTTTTGCTATATGGAGGGTTTCGTACAGGAAAAAATCAGAAGGGAGATTTTTTGTGGTTTCGCCGCCGCCACGAGGCGGAACTTGACCAGAACCAATCTAGAGCTCCAGCTGGACGATCCTCCCGGGGAAACTTCCCTCCCGAAGGGGGAAATCGTAGCCATCGTCATCACCAACACTCCTCTCATCGGAGGGGACTTGTCACCATCAACATCTTCGTCAGCACCATCTCATCTCCAAAACCTAGTTCATCTCTTGTAACCAATCTCCGTCTCGCGACTCTGATTGGTACTTGTAAGGTTGCTAGTAGTGTTGATTACTCTTTGTAGTTGATGCTAGTTGGATTACTTGGTGGAAGAGTTTATGTTCAGATCCTTGATGCTACTCATTACACCTCTGATTATGATTATGATTATGCTTTGTGAGTAGTTACTTTTGTTCCTGAGGACATGGGACAAGTCATGCTAATAATAGTCATGTGAATTTGGTATTTGTTTGGTATTTTTATATATTGTATGTTGTTTTTCCTCTAGTGGTATTATGTGAACGTCGACTACATAACACTTCACCATTATTTGGGCCTAGAGGAAGGCATTGGGAATTAGTAAGTAGATGATGGGTTGCTAGAGTGGCAGAAGCTTAAACCCTAGTTTATGCGTTACTTCGTAAGGGGCTGATTTGGATCCACTAGTTTAATGTTATGGTTAGACTTTGTCTTAATTCTTCTTTCGTAGTTGCGGATGCTTGCGAGAGGGGTTAATCATAAGTGGGATGCTTGTCCAAGTAAGGGAAGTACCCAAGCGCCGGTCCACCCACATATCAAACTATCAAAGTAACGAATGTGAATCATATGAACATGATGAAACTAGCATGACAGAAATTCTCGTGTGTCCTCGGGAGCGTTTTCCCTCCAATAAGACTTTGTCGAGGCTTGTCCCTTACTACAAAAGGGATTGGGCCACCTTGCTTCACCGTTACTACTTTTGTTACTTGTTGCTTGCTACGAATCATCTCACCACACAATCACTTGTTACCGACAATTTCAGTGCTTGCAGATTTTTCCTTGCTGAAAACCACTTGTCAGATCCTTCTGCTCCTCGTTGGGTTCGACACTCTTACTTATCGAAAGGACTACGATTGATCCCCTATACTTGTGGGTCATCGGTACACAATGAACTTGTTTATCAACATGCGCTGAACAATTTATAAATATAAATAAATCTCTATTTCTAAAGGTGTAGTTGGTAGCTTATGTTTCAGGGTTTTTTCCTTCTCCCCTCCCACCTTCGTCGGGATTTTTTTTCGCCCCGTTTTTTGTCCCTCCTCCCATCTCTACTCCTACAAGAGGAGTTGTTAGCTTGGAACACGATTTTCGCCATCCTACCGCACACCACCCCTCCCATTGAGATTTTCTTCCTCTCATTAAAAAAAATCAAATCCACCATTAAAGGGGAAGATTTTATTAATGCTTGGTTTCGTAAATGCTGATTCAATTTAATCACATAAATAATTGGTAATTTATAATTGAAAAATCATACCATATATGTGAGATCACCTTCCGAGAAGAAAGACATACATTTTTCTCAATAACCTTCCAAAACAAAATAAAATATTCCTACATGTGCTGCCATTTATTGTTACCATTATCTATGCTATTAAATGACAATCACAACTTCCCTAAGAAAATAAAAATGACATATTTCTTACCTTACCAAATTACATATATTGATTTATCTTATCGATTCACATATGTATCTAACCTTAGAAGGGGAGTTGTTAGTTCGGTACGCACGGCTTATTTTTGCATATCTCTACTCCAAAAGGGGGAGTTCATAGCCTATGTGGATTTTTTTGTCCGGTTTTATTTTGTCCCGCCTCCCACTGGTTTATTTTATCCCTCATTAAAATATAAAATCCACCATTAAAGGGAAAGATCATGTTTCGTGGGTGCTTTCGTGGGTGCTGATTCAATTTAATCATGTAAATAATAGGTAATTAAGAATTCAAAAATCATACCATATATGTGAGATCACCTTCCAAGAAGACACACATAAGAATTCCTGAAGGATGAGTTGGTAGCTTATGTTTGAGGATTTTTTTCGTCTCTCCGCCCACCTTTGGCCGGTTTTTTTGTCTGATTTCTTGTACCATCGCCCATCTCTACTCCTAAAAGGGGAGTTGGTAGCCCGATAAGTGGGTCTTTTTTGCCCGATTTTATTTCGTCCCACCTCCCACCACCCCTCGCATTGAGACTTTCTTCCTCTCATTAAAACACCAAATCCACCATTAAAGAGGAAGATCTTGTTTTGTGCTTGCTTTGGCAGATGCTGATTCAATTTAATCACGTAAATAATAGGTAATTTATAATTCAGAAATCATACTATATATGTGAGATGGCCTTCCGAGAAGACAGAGGTAAGATTTTTCTCACGAATCTTCCAAAACAAAATAAAATATTTCTTGACATGCTACCATTTATTGTTACAAGTATCTCTGGTATTGAATGACAATCACAACTTTCCTAATAAAACAAAAATGACATATTTCTTATCTTACCAAATTACATATATTGTTTTATCTTACCAATCACTTATATATATACTCTTAAAAAGGGAATTGTTAGTCTGGTATGCATGATTTATTTTTGCATATCTCTATTCCTAAAGGGGGAGTTCGTAGTCAGATATGTGGGGCTTTTTTGTCTGTTTTTATTTCGTCCCACTTCCCACCACTCCCTCCCAATGGTTTATTTTCTCCCTCTCATTAAAAACCAAATCCACCATTAAAGGGGAAGATCATGTTTTGTGGTTTCTTTGTCACGTGCTGATTACATTTAATCACATAAATAAAAGGTAATTAAGAATTCGGAAATCATACCATATATGTGAGATCACCATCTGAGAAGACACACATAAGATTTTTCTCGATAACTTTCCAAAACAAAAAAAAAATATTTCTCAAGGTGCTACCATTTATAGCTATCATTATCTCAACTACTAACAAACATGCCCGTGCATTGTAACGGGAGAAAAAAATCAACCCTCATACATACACTCGACGACACCAGCAAATCGTTTGAAATATTTCATGGTGCATACGAAAAGTAACATTATATGGTGTTGTGCACAAACATAAAAGTGGAACAACTTTGTAAGTGTACTGCAGTTGTGTCCAATTTAGTAGACAATAAAAATATCTACCTTGTTGCCGGTATCAGTTCATATTCTTGCTGCGTTCCTCCTCTGTCATACACAAAGAATAGTGCATTAGACTAAAATAAGCAAAGTACACTTCAGTACTCAATGATAATATGTGCATAAAAGCATTATTTATTTCTTGTTGATATATGTGTTTGCAACATTAATTCAAATCAAGACTTAATTTGGTTGTAAACATATTAGGTATCTCCATCGAAAACAATAAATCTGCAAGGACATGCATACCGAATAGACATTTTCAAAATACAACATATAAAAAAGTATTAATTAAGGATGCAACATAAACATAATTGTAAACTAGATTAACATGGAAGATAATATCTTATTTGGAATCTACACATTTTTTAGAGCTATTTTCGTATGTAACATTCTAAATTTAGAGTTAGGGTAGCATTATTTCTTCGTTGTTGACATATGTGTTTGCAGTTGTAATCCAAATCAAGATTTAATTTGGTTGCAAACATATTAGGTAGCTCCATCGAAAATAAATAATCTGTAAGGACATGCATAACGAATAGACATTTTAAAATACCTCATATAAAAAAAAATTAATTTTGGACGCACCATAAACATAATTCTAGACATGATTAATATGCAAGACAATATGACATTTAAAATCTACATATTTTCTGAGCTATTTCCGTATGTAGCATTCTATATTTAGAGTTGCGCTTTGAAAGATATGAATATTTTGAAAAACAAAACATTTAAATCTGCCAAAAACATTTAAATCTGCTAGAAAAAAAAGATTTAAAAAATAGTCACGTCGAAATTAAAACAATGTGAAGCCCATCTGTTAAGATGACACTTTGGCGAAGTATCTCTATGTTAGAGCGTACGTAAAATCATAGATCAGAAGTTTTTCCCGCAAAAAGAAATGCAATGTGATGTTTAGTTACTTATGTGATGTGATGGATCTTTATTTCAATTATGCAACATGTTGTTCTACAGACATAGTAAGTCACATCACCATCATACACAATTATAATTAATTCAATTATGTGCCAAGTAGAGCACACAATTGTCGCCGTGGAATCGTGTGCATTGTCCCGGTGTATCACACACGAGTTGTCTGCAGGAAATCTTGTGCCAAACCTCGCCCATGGTGAACATGTTATGTTACATGTGTGATGCTCTCCATCATCACAGACAATTAGTTCACCCCGGTCATTTGTGAGGCAAGGCACACGATTCAAGCAGCGCAATTGTGTTTTGTAGTCCCCACGAAGACCAGGGTCTGATGAATCCGTCTCGCATTGGCCATTGCAGCCCTGTCAACAGGCAAATCATGTGCATCTAGCGTATGTGCTCAAGACCATGCCCCTCCTATGATGGTACTAAAATCTTTGTCAAGAACAAACCCACAAGATGCAGATCTTTGTGAAGGCTATCATCAATAAGAGTACAAGACCATCACGTTGGAGAGAGGAAGTTGGCACCAACAACAGTGCCAAGACCAAGATCTCCAAAGGGCACAGATTCCCTTTCGGAAATCTTATTAATTAGAACACACTTGACAGGAAAATTATCACCATTACCCCAAGAGAAATCGAAGAACCAAGCAATTATCCATCCAATACACGTAGTTTCATTATTAGAGTGGGTTGTAATCTATCACGACTTCCAATATTCCTTTCAGAAAGGAGAGGGGTAGGCCTCCAAGATTCGCACACTTATGGTTGCGGGAACAATCCCATCATATGTCGTTCTGCCTCAAGTTTCCAAGGAGTCCGTGCTAAAAATAGTTCCATCAAGTATACAATAAATGCCTAGTGTTATCTTAAAATACTAAAGCAAAGAACAAGGAAGCCACCAAGTGAGGGTGGTTAAAGGATATCGGCCTTGTTTGGATACTCTAACACATCTAGAGGTTAGAGTTAGTTTCTAACTCGTGACTAATCCTAAACTAACTCTGGCCAAAGATGATGTTTGGATGACATGATTAGATTGACAATAAATACAATTTCTCCCTCTTTCCAGCCGGATTTGGTGTGGCCGGCTCTTATGTGGTCTCTGTCCGCTCACAAATGACATAAACAAATTATTTTTACAAATCAAGTATCCAAAACATGATAAAATTTATTTTGTCCATACAAATGAGACGTCCCACTTAAACATACAAGTCAAGTAAAACTAGTTAAGATATGAGAGCACACTTTAGAATTCAAGTAGAACTAGCCTTGATGAAATGTGTACCTCTGTGTGTGTTATCCAGAACTCAGAGTCAGCATCTGGTATCCTCCCCAACCCTGTATAGACTTGCATGTATCGCGAGAAAGAGTAGGTGTTCTTGAGTACGACTATATGATTCTTCACCTGCAACGAGTATATACCGAACCCCTTCTAGCAAATAAGTCGTCGACAACGGCTTGGTACCCTTCAGTAGTCATCAGTGTACCATTATACGTTCCTGTTGTACGTTGCTCAATGACAACGGCTTGGTACGCTCAGCCGAAGTTCAGTTGCCGGGCCAAGGGTGGCAACGGGTTCGCCCATCTGTCTCCTGCTCTGGCACACGGTGGCCGATAAGGAGGGAGCCCAGAGCCCATGACGCACCTAGGGAGGAGCTCGTCGTAGCTCTAGAGGAAAGCTTCGTACAGCCCAAGCCCCGGGAACCCCTCCGACGCCGGAGCTTGCGAGTTGAGGTCGAGACCGGCCTGGGTAGCTGGGTTGCTTGCCGACGGTTGTGAACCCCACACGTCGAAGCCCTCTCCGTCCATCACAGGGTGGGTCGACCAGTGCGGCTGGCGATGGATGGGGCAGACGGGGGTGGCTGGAGCAGCTGGGGGCGTACGGAGGCGGCTCGTGCCGTCGGCCGACAGAGTTGGGGCCGGCGAGATGGGGGATGACCGCGGTGATGGAATGAGGAGGACGGGGCTGGCGGGATGGATATCGGCTGGGTGATAGTGTGACGTCCGGCGGCGGGATGTAGCCGGACAGGGGCGACAGGACGGAGCCGTATGGTGGCGGCGAGATGGGCACGGACAGGGGTGGCGAGATGGGGCGGCCGGGGGCGAAGGGATTTGGACGAGGGACGAGGTCAATAGAAGTGGATGAGAGGATTTGATGCGGTCGAGGCAGAGGGAAAAATGATTTTTTTGTAGGCCCCACCTAAGCTAACTCAAATTAGTACCTCTCCATGGGGATAATTTTTTGGCGGGTTAAATGCAACTAACCCCACTCTAACCCTCATATTTGAATACTTTTGGGTTATTTGAGCCCCCAACTAACTCAAACTAGCTCTAACCCATGAATCCAAACAGAGCCATCATAGACTCATTGTATCATGGGCTACAATCAATGTACAATATTGAAAGTGGCTAGAGAGTAAGTGATATTTTCGTCTTGTTATCATTCCACAAATGGCCAACATATGATATAGGTCGACGAGTACAGAGTGCAATTATATACATTGCTATCCAATCAAATTCAGGGTAATCATTGACCATATGCACAGCATGACGGAACACACATCAGAAGCAAAATACCACAAGCCTAAGACCGAAGAGCCCCTACTACACAACAGATCGGTTGGAAAATCACAGAGGAGTTCCCTCTATCTCTCCCACCTTCCAATTTTGCGGCCACCCATCGTACATGTAACACCCGAATGTACAATTCCAAGTGTCCAAATGATTGAATGATGGTGCTCACACATACATGTTTCTACATAGGCCAGTGATGTTTATGCTGGTATTGCACTGGCTTATTGCGTTTATATGGAAACATGATGGTGCTCTCTTGCAACAGAAGAAATTGGCACAACTCATGGTCCATCGACTACATGCTAGTATTTTGCAACTTAATCTTTATCAGTTCAATTGGACTTTCTGTGTTACTTTTAGGAAACATGGGTTGCAAATTATTCAATGGTCACTAATAGAAAAACGAACATTAGTAGTAATGTCCGGAGGCGGTCATGTCCCCATGTGACAAAACCACCTTCGATAATCCAATTGAGACAGTTATTTTTCTTTGGCGATGATTAGAATTTTAAAACACCCATAATATTCTATGATGGTGGTTTGAAAATCATAACCGGTGCCAATTCTTAAGTATTTGAGGCGGCTTCACAGTTAGAATTAGGGGTGTGGTCGAGAACCTATTACTCATATTTACCTCTACCCGAGTTCCTCCCACTTTTGGTCACCCCCATGTCTCAAATATTTGGCATCACAAAGCCCCGAGCGCTCAAGTGTTCCCTTGCAATGTGGTTGTGCTTGTCGTTGTCATGCGTCTTTGTGTGGTCGTGGACACCATCAACATGATCTGAACGAGTAAGATTAGGCCTCGGAATCCCAAGATCTCCTCCAACCTCCCTCCCCCCTAACACCCCCCCCCCTCCCCCCACACACACCACCAATACCCCACACAGAAATTTCGACTTGAACTGATTGTAGTGCTTGATGAGATAATAGGTAGTTGGTATTCCTTAGTACTACATCTACTGCTTCGTTGATACTATAACTACTAGAATTTGTACTAGATTAGGTAGATAAACTACTACTACTCATCGTCGAAGCAGATATAGATGATGCCTCTTCGTCGTGGGTGCCGATAGATGGCTCACCATCGGGTAGTCATCGGCATAGATGTCGTCGTCGTTATCGGGGTTGCCTAAGTATGCAACATATCCTAAGTCATGCCTCTACTTAGCCAAAAGGACGTGGTTGGTAGCAACCTTGTACTTTCCGATGATCAATTCGACGACGACGCGGTCTTCTGCCGCCATCTCAGGGTCCGCGAGGATGGCAATAACGGCAGCATCCTTCAGCTTGGCACTGATTTTGCCCTCAGCGGCTGCATGCTCATCCAGCTATGTAAATTGGCGCCAAATCTTCCATTCCCCTTTTTCTAACCATCACGGCAAACATCTATGTGTATCATGGAAATTTACAATATTTGTTGCCATCATGGCAAACTTGCACACAATTTTGCCATTAATGTGCTCTTGTTGCCCAAAGACAAGTAGTTTTGTATGCAACGTGGCATTTTAATTGTACATGGCATAGACAATTATCTTTTCATTGTAGATCATGGTAATTTTCTTTTCTTTATAAGATGGCAAGAACTTACTTTTTATTGGACCATGGCAATTTAAGTCCATGGATCATGACAAATGTAGTTTATGTATCATGGGAATTTTACTTTATGGAGCATGGACATTTTCTTTCTTTTCGCAACATGGTAAACTTTCTTTTCTATTGGACCATCGGAAATTTAGTCTACGTATCATGGCAAATTTAATTATAGATCATGGCAATTTTTGTTCATGGACAATGGTAAATAAAGTTTATCATGGTAAATTTTTTGAATGATGGCAATATTTTTACCATGGTCATTTTTATACTTGGACCAAATAAACCATTAATTTTAAAACCATATCATATTTATTTATTTTCACCATGGGAAATTTATTTGTTCGACCATGGCAAGTTTTGTAAATTTATTTTTTCGAACATGGAATTTTTTGTTGAACAAACCACAATAAATTTATTTTTATGTACAAATAAATTTATTTTTATGTACACACTTTTCCACAAACCATGGTAAATTCCTTTTTGTACACCATGGGAAAAAATATGTTGAACATGCCATAGGCAATTTTGTTTTCATAACTATTTATTTTTCTTTATTTTTTTGCTTAAGCTTATATTAAATAATTACAACTTAGGTTCAAGCAATAATTGTTAAGTTTTGTTGTTTTTTTCATGATATGTTAGACTTTAATTCTAATGCATGGTAACTTTGTAAAATTTCATGTACGGCATATTTTGGTATTGCAAACTTTTTGTTCAAATATACATTTAACCAGTTGTTTTTATCACTTTTTGTGATTGCAGCAACATTTCCATCAACATTATTTTAATGATTTAGGGCACAAGACTTCTCGAATACTTTGTCACTTGTTTTTTGTATAATTTTGGCTTCATTTTTTTAGACATAATTATTTTCCAAATTTGTCTATGGATTTTTTTGAGTAAATTTGGTCATGGATGTTATCTATCTATCATAACTACGATTAGTTTATGATAGCTGCTACAAATCAGCCGGACGATTTCTTAGAGAAATCATCCGGCTAGCCAGCCGTTCGATCACTACAAGAATGGTCATTGGATCATAGGCAATGCCATGGTAGCAGCAAGCACGCAATAGCTTCAGACGCAGCGATCCAATCCCGACAAAAGCTCCACTGCAGATCCCATGGTAAGTCGATGGTCATCCAGCGGAGCTCCAACGCAGCACCGATGCGTCCGGTGAAGCTCCATAGCAACTCCGGTGAAGCTCCAATGCAACATCCTTTGCCCAACGAAGATCTATTGCAACTCCGGTGAGGCTACATTGTGGCGCTAACTATGCTTCTGACAGACCGATGTTGCTCCATTGCAGCTTCATGGCAACATCGCCGCAATTGCAGTACCTCGTCGACCGCTTGTCGCGGTCACCGCCGCAGGGCTGACGACACTCCGTTGCACCACTAGACGGCCTCGAAGGAGCTTCATCGCAGTATCGCTTAGATGTCGCGCCGACGGCCATGGCGGATGCTGCGACGTAGCACGCGATAACGACGGCAAAAGCTGACACTAGTAGAAAACAGGCTTTACGTTTGGATTATTAGTCTCGGTTTGCTCTTGAACCGGGACTAATGTGACCATTAGTCCCGGTTCATGAGGAATGCTTTTAGTCCCGGTTTATTAGTAACCTCTAGTCCCGGTTGGTGTTACCTACCGGGACTAAAGAGGTGGTGGCAGGGTTTTATCAGGTTGGGGCCCCTGCGAGGGCCATTAGTCCCAGTTGGTAATACAATCGGGACTAGATATAGGTCTTTAGTTCGGTTTGTATCACCAACCGAGACTAAAAGTATCCCTATATATACTGCTTCGCAGGGGCGGACCTAGAAACTATTTTAAGTGGGGGCAAACAATAGGAGTGGGGGGCACACTTTGTACAAATTTACATAGTTTTGGCAAAAAATTCTGAAATTTTAAAGAAATATAACTGGAGTTTCATATTTTGAGTGGGGTCCTAGGCCCCCACTCCCATGAATGTGGGTCCGCCCCTGCAGCTTCGTCCAGCCCGAGCCCAAGCTCTCTGTTTTCCCCCTTTCTCTCCTCTGTTTTCTCGCCTTGCTCGAGTTCATCCTCCATTTGTCCACAGATTTGTCAATATTTGAGGCACCCCATCCAATCCAAGTGTTCACAAATGTTAGCAACTTTGTCCTTTCATCTCTCATTGCTAAATGCTCCATAATTATATAGTGATTTGTGGGTTTTAGTTTGGGAGTAATTATGTGGGTGGTTATTTGATTTATATGCAATCTGAGCTCAAATTAACTTCTTAGTTTGAATATGTGTAGGTGTGGTTTACTCAGTGCCTTCCTGTCTCTGTCCTAACCACCGACGATCACCCATACCGTCTCGTCGCCGGCACCACCTTGGTGATCCTCTTGTTCTTATCCTTTTTATTCCAAAACATATATTATTTTTGTATGATTTAGATAGTTTTATTACCTGTATGATTTTGTTATACATAGTCTCATGGTCTTCATATCCGTCCACGTCGGCCCTCGTCTGCTTTATGATTCGGATGTGGTATATTCTTTTTTATAACTATTTGTTGCATGTCTCGGTTATATGACAATTATGCCCATCAAGTTGACATAGATATTTTTATCTAGGACGTGTGTGAGGCGGAAATTGCGACCGACCCTCTTGTCGACAAGTTAAATTTAGTTGAAAAATAAAATGAGTATTTGAAAGAAAAATTGAAAAGAATTGAAGAAGAGAAGATGAAATTGGAGCTGTATCTTGCCGATGTCGTCGATGATCACAAGATCAAGATGGATGCAATGCGCTTGAAGATTAGAAGGATTAGAAAATATGACCTTAATAAAGAGGCTTGGTATCACTATGTTGTTGGATTTGTTACCTTACTTGCGATCTTGATCTCATTTGTTGTTGCATTTAAATGCTTTAGCTAGAAACTCTTCTATGTTGTTTTATGAGGATAAGTGTGTATGAACCTTATGTGTGAACTTGTATTAATTTTGTCTTTTCAGTCTTGTGTAATGAAGATGAACCAACACTGGATGTACGATGACCGACGCTCTCCCCAGTTCATCAATGGCTTGCAGAGTTTTTTACGTACGGCCGAGGCAAACCAACGGGATGGTTTTATGTGTTGTCCATGTGTTGTTTGTAAGAATGATAAAACTTACTCTAAGTTAAGAGTCATTCACATCCACCTGTTTATGTCCGGTTTCCTGCCCGACTATAACTATTGGACCAAGCACGGAGAAAGAGGGGTTCTAATGGAAGAGAATGAAGAAGAAGAGGGTGATGACGGCTATCCTTCGTTCCATGAATACGATGGTACTACAATGGAGGAAGAAGCTGAAGTAGAGGCACCAGATGAGCCCGCTGATGATCTTGGTCAGGCCATTGCTGATGAAAACAGAAAATGCGCAAGTGAAAAGGAGAAGCTGAAGTTGCATGGCATTTTAGAGGATCACAAGAAATTGTTGTACCCAAATTGCGAAGATGATAAGAAGAAGCTGGGTACCAGACTAGAATTACTGCAATGGAAGGCAGAGAATGGTGTATCTGACAGGGGTTTTGGAAAGTTGCTAAAATTGTTAAAGAAGATGCTTTCAAAGGACAACGAATTGCCCGACAGTACGTACGAAGCAAAGAAGACTATCTGTCTGCTAGGATTAGAGGTGCAGAAGATACATGATGCGCTAATGACTGCATCCTGTACCGCGGTGAGGAGTACGGGAATTTGAATGCATGCCCGATATGCGATGCCGAGCTCTATAAGATCGGGCGCGATGACCCTGGTGACGATGTTGAGGTCCAGCGCCCTAGGAAGAGGATTCCTGCCAAGGTGATGTGGTATGCTCCTATAATACCACAGTTGAAGCGTTTGTTCCAAAACAAAGGGCATGCCAAGTTGATGTGATGGCACAAAGACGAGCGTTAGAAAGATGGGAAGTTGAAAGTACACGCGGATGGGTCACAGTGGAGGAAAATTGAGAGAGAGTGGCCGGACTTTGCAGATGACCCAACGAACTGTTGGTTTGGTTTAAGTGCAGATGGCATTAATCCTTTTGGGAAGAAGAGCAGCAATCATAGCACCTGGCCCGTGACTATGTATCTATAACCTTCCGCCTTGGTTGTGCATAAAGAGGAAGTTCATTATGATGCCAGTGCTCATCCAAGGCCCCAAGCAACTTGGAACCGACATTGATGTGTACCTAAGGCCATTAGTTGAAGAACTTTTACAGCTGTGGGATATCAAAGGGGTACGTGTGTGGGATGAGCACAAACAGCAGAAATTTGACCTACGAGCGTTGTTGTTTGTAACCATCAATGATTGGCCTGCTCTTAGTAACCTTTCAGGATAGATAAAAAAGGGATACCACGCATGCACGCACTGTTTAAATGATACCGAAAGTATATACTTGGATAAGAAGAATGTGTACCTAGGACATCGTCGACTTCTTCCGATCAAGCTTCTCTTAAGAAAAGAAGGCAAGCATTTCAAATGTGAGACAGATCACCGGAAGAAGCATGACCACCGTACTCGCGATCATATACTTCATATGGTCAAGGATTTAAAAGTAATTTTTTGAAAGGGTCCTGGCGGACAATCGGTTCCGAATGCCGTTGACGGACGCACACCCATGTGGAAGAAGAAATCTATATTTTGGGACCTACCTTATTGGAAAGTCCTAGAGGTCCGCTCTGCAATAGACGCGATGCACGTGACGAAGAATCTTTGCGTGGACCTTCTAGGCTTCTTGGGCATGTACGGGAAGACAAAATATACACCGGAGGCACGGGAGCACCAACGACGTATGCACGAAAATGACGGCATGCATCCAAAGCAGTATGAAGGTCCTGCAAGCTATGCTCTTACCAAAGAAGAGAAGGAAATCTTCTTTGAATGCCTGCTCAGTATGAAGGTCCAGTGTGGCTACTCGTCGAATATAAAGGGAATAATAAATATGACAGAGAAAAAATTTCACAACCTAAAGTCTCATGACTGCCACGTGATTATGATGCAATTGCTTCCGGTTGCATTGAGGGAGATTCTACCATAAAACGTCCGATCATCTATTGTGAAGCTATGTGCATTCCTCAGTGCAATCTCTCAGAAGGTAATCGATCCACAAATCCTACCAAGGTTACAAAATGATTTGGTGCAATGTCTTGTCATTTTCGAGTTGGTGTTACCACCATCCTTCTTCAATATCATGGCGCACGTCCTAGTTCACCTAGTCGAAGAGATTGCCATTCTGGGCCCTGTATTCCTACACAATATGTTCCCCTTTGAGAGGTTCATGGGAGTCTTAAAGAAATATGTTCAAAACCGTGCTAGGCCAGAAGGAAGCATCTCCAAGGGCCATGAAACACAATAGGTCATTGAGTTTTGTGTTGACTTTATTCCTGATATTAAGTCGATTGGTCTTCCTGAATCGTGGCATGAGGGCAGACTAGGTGGAAAATGCACGATAGGAAAGGATTCAGTAATATGTACGGACGGGCATTCTTGGGCGGAAGCACACTACACAGTTCTATAAAATTCCACCTTGATGGCTCTGTATATCAAGGAACATATGGATATTGTACGCTCCAAGAACCTGGAGTAGTCTGATCCCTGGATCAAACGTACACACATGTTGTCATTCGGCGGTTGGTTGCAAACACGTCTCATGCATGACCCTGAAGTTGGAGATGACCTATACTTGCCGGCCAAGTCACCATCTTTGACTATATCGACTTTCAAAGTGTATGATATAAATGGGAATACATTTTACACGATCTCCCAAGATAAAAAGAGCATCAACCAAAACAGTGGTGTGCACGTTGATGCAGCAAACACCAACAATAGGCCAAAGGACACATATTATGGTTACATAGAGGAGATATGTGAACTTGACTATGGAAACAATTTGAAGGTCCCTTTGTTTTGGTGCAAATGGGTCAACCTGAAAGGAGGCGGGGTAAAGGAAGACCCGTGGTATGGAATGACAACAATGGATCTCAACAATCTTGGGTACACAGATGAACCATTCATCCTAGCCAATGATGTGGCACGGGTTTTCTATGTGAAGGACATGTCTACCAAGCCGAGAAAAAGAAAAGGTAAGGAACCGAATACATCATACGATGAGCCAAAGCGCCACATCTATTTTTCAGGGAAAAGAAACATCATGGGAGTGGAGGACAAGACAGACATGTCACAAGATTATGAAAAGTTTCACGAAATTCCTCCCTTCAGAGTGAAGACTGACCCAGAAAGATCCCTATCTCCATTCAAGAATGGCATAGGCCAAAGCAAGACCAAGAAGTTAGTTTTATGTATGAAAGAGCAA
Organism: Hordeum vulgare subsp. vulgare; assembly: GCF_904849725.1. Classification (NCBI taxonomy): domain Eukaryota; kingdom Viridiplantae; phylum Streptophyta; class Magnoliopsida; order Poales; family Poaceae; genus Hordeum; species Hordeum vulgare. The sequence goes on along the minus strand of NC_058519.1, from coordinate 594,160,428 downwards.
AAAATCTGCTTTGGGATACGCTCATGACACATTTCACCCTACCAGAGCATTTCTCGAATGAACAATGTGAGAAAGTAAAGAAGTTTGCTCTTAAGAAGATGGCCATCCAATTCTGCAAATGGAAGAAAAGGTTATGGGCCGACTTCGGCAACCAAGGCAAGACTCCAGAATTCACTAGACAATACGAGAAGATAAAAGATCATTGGGACTTATTTGTGAAGTTCAAGCAATCAGAAATAGCTAAGGAGCGAGCGAGGATAAACAAGGAAAATTCTCAGAAAAAAGAGCATCACCATTTTGTGGGGCCAGGTGGCTACAAGAGTGGCATTCCTAAGTGGGATGAATTCGAGCAGAAGATGATTGCTGCAGGCGTCACTCCGCAAACATCCACTTGGCCTGAAAAGGTGTAGGAATTGGTTTTATGGGCATGGGGGGGGAAGTTGGACCCAAAGACAGGGGTGTTTGTGGAGCAGGCAATTCTTAAAAATGCCTCTCGAGCTATACTTGCTCCAATAGAAGATGCTCGAACGTCGGTGTTCCACCCGAGAGAGAATGACGAGCTTACATGCGCCCTCAAGAATCCTGAACACCGGGATGAAAACAAGGCAAAGGCGTCATTCCGTGGATTGAGGTGTTTAAGGAATGGAGCGACTCTTACATATCCATGAAGGCAGTGGTCGGCTATGCTTTAACAAATCCCCCTGATGCAACCTTCCATTGCACTCTGATTCCACCTGGCTATGCTCCCGTCAGGGTGGATGAAGTGATGTCGGGATATGAGTCACTAGAGCTCGACAATCCTGGAGGTGAAGGGCAGCAGACACTGCAAGAAGTCTTCCATGGTCTCTGCTTATGGAGAAAGGAGTGCATCGTCTTTCCAAGGCAACCGACTCCTCCTCCAAGTCCACTGCGTCAGCCGACTCCACCTCGCCAGCCCAACACGGAGCGCAACGCTAGTCCGCCACCGCGTCAGCCGACTCCATCCCACCCCTACATGGAGCCCGACGCTAGTCCGCAACCATGTCAGCCGACTCCATCCCACCCCGGCATGGAGCCCAGCGCGAGTCCGCCAACGCGTCAGCCGACTCCACCCCGCCAACCCGCCACCGGGCGGCCATTTCATTTTCTGATGAAGAACCAAAGTCGAAAGCGGAATAATCCAAGGAAGAAACGCACCCCTCCTCCCCCCACCAAAGTTGGCATACGAGAAGACCACAAAGGGAAGAGACGAGATAATGGTTGCTGAGTTGCGGGCCCATTTAGCCAAGAGAAAGCCCCCGCCAAAGGAGATGATACCTCTGGAAACCGTCAAGCACGTTCTGGCCAATCTTGCGGACCCGTCGCCTCTGAAGAGAATTAAATCAGACTATGACCACTTTGTTATCAAGTCACATCAAAAAGGGCAAACGAAGGGAAGCTCCTTACTAAAAGAAGCAGGAAAATCATTCCCTAGCTGGGAGAAAAGTCAGTGCAATCGATCCCGCCACTCAAGGTGGGTACCGATGAGTTCGTAATCGATCCCGATGTTGCTAAATAGATGGCTAGAGAGGATGGTGGCACTGTTGCACAACTCCTAAGAAACGAGAACATTCCCACGGTGGAAGGGGATAACCAACTAGTATGGACATTTCAACGCAAGAAACCTCTCGTTAGGCCTGAGCTTGTCAAGAAGCTATCAACGCGTACGTGCCTCATGGTGAAAGTCAAGGCAGATCATTTCTTCACTTCAAAAGATTTGTGGACTGAGAATTCAGAATTTTGGCAGTTATACAATTAAGATGCACTCGACAAATCTGTCGTCACTTGCTATTCTCTGTAAGTGATTTCTTTCTGTAATTCAAGTCCCTAGCTCATCGGCTCATTCATTTGCCTCTAATTATCATCACTATATTTTTTTGTGTGTGGTGTTATGCAGAATGAAGATATTTGAAATGAAAAAAGATGGAGTATGTGGCATTGGCTTTATTGACCCAAATTGCATTTATCACAAGGCGGTAATAGAATTCCCAAAAGATACAGAGGAGAACTTGTTCCAGTTTTTGGAGATACTAAGTCACAATGAAAAAATAGTATTTTCTTACAACTTCAGGTGAGTGTTACTATCTTGTACTACAAATTCCATTTTGCTTACCCGATCGATGTTAAGTTTACGTATAGTGCTTGATGAGTTGCATGATTGGCCTCTTATATAACTTAGATTCCACTGGATCCTTCTAGTCATTACGGTTGACGAGGGAAACGTTCACGTACTAGACTCACTAAGAAAAGACGAGGACGAGTACATGTCCCTGAAGTCGATGCTCGACCGTTAATTTCAATCATTATCGCACTATGTCCGCCTCTTTAGTTCATTTCCTAATATCAATTAATCAATGACTCCTTTTATTCTTTTCTTTGCCGGGCAGGGTTTGGAGCCGGTTCGTCAAGAATGTTTGCAGTGAATGGAAATCAAAGTTGCGATGGACAACGTCGAGGATAATTAAGTAGTACTAGCTACGTGAGCGCGTCTCTTTAGTTTTAGTTTCAGTACCATTACAATGCTTGATTATTATCTAACTGGATTCTATTTTCTAAAGTGTTGCATGCGGTAGAAACCGGGGAATAATCTATATGCATACTATGTTTGCGAGAGCATTCGCTTTATGACTGAACGGGTCAAAAATCCAGAAACTCTTGAGGTACGTAAACATTATTCATAATTTTTATATCATGGTCTAATATATATATATATGCACATATAAAATATTCATATTGGTTTCCTTCTTTAAAAGATGTGGGAGAAGCGGGAGGAACTCCTCCGAACAGAACGCATACGAGCACTTCAAGAGGAAATTTCGGGATTTTTGCTCGAGCAGGTCATAGATTTCAAAGGAGAATACCACTTCACCAATTAATGCATGCATGTAATTGATCCGTAAGTTGTAGGAGAAATTGTATATATATATGTGTGTGTTATATAATATGTGCATGCATGGTCGTACAAGAAATTCTATGATATATGATTAGTCCTACGAGAAATCCTATGATATATGCATAACGTGTATGGTATGTACTAACGTAAGATATGTTCTAAATAAAAAAGAATTAAATGAAAAACAGAAAATGAAAAACAAAAATAAAAAATAAACCCCAAAACCAAAATCACCAAAGCCTGTAGTCCCGGTTGGTAAGGATCCCGGCAACGCCACGCACGCTGCCAGCCACGTGGAAAGGTATTAGTCCCGGTTCGTGCCAAACCGGGACGGGGGGTCTTTTGTCCCAAGTTAATAGTCCGGTTGGTGAACCAGGACTATAGGCCGTTACCAACCGGGACTATACCCCCGTTTTCTACTAGTGTGAGATGCAGCGTCGGCGGCCATGGCGGAAGCTGCAGTGCAGCGTACCGGCGACGAGCGCCCTATTGCAGCTCCACCGTCGGTGACTTGCAGGAGAAGCAGTGTTGCCTCGAGGTTGCACCACAGAGTTGTGTCATGGGTGAGTTCTTTAGTCGCCGCACGGATGGTCGTCATCGAGCGCCGCCTCACATCGCCGGAGACCGCCTTTCCCCTGTGTGTGTCGCCTCCAAGGAGTTGTAGCACCCGTGGCGGTGCTGCGTGGGGCTCCACCCTCCTTTATTATGTCGCGCCATGCAGCAGGGTGGTGGGCGCGTCTCTCTTCCTGGTTGGTTTTCATGGACTTGTTGTTTTTTGCCTCGCCATGGAAACCTCGCAGCGAACAGAGATGGGGAACAATGGGTGGGGGAGAGAGGACGCGAAGGGATAAGTCTTCACACGGGAAGCAGCGGAAGGGCCCGTAAGACACATGTCAATCAGTGCACACGGTTTATCTTTTTTTGTTATCATCCGGTAGATTTTAAACATTTTCCTAAGTTTATTGTATTTCGATGGCAACTTTTTTTAGCTATTTTTAGAGTTAGGTGCAAATTCCAGGTTTCTAGGTCTACTAGTGTGTCCTAATTAAACCTGGGCTTTTTCTGCGCCAACTCGCATAATCACATTGATGGGCTGTGTTTTTTATCGAGTTTGCGCTTGGTTTTTATTTTTTGAGTAAACATTTCATCCAATCCATATTGGGACCTCCTATCTGACGCTCTTTATGTCAAGGAGTCAACATTTCGCAAAGGGGGCGGCTCGCCTGGGCCGACCAAACTGATTTTGGTGACATGACAGAAATGATAAAGCGTGAAAGCAACAACTCCTATCCTAGGATTCGAAACCCAGACCTCTAAGTCATGCGCGGACTATGCTAGCTATTATGACAAGCAAGCTCTCATCCTCTACTTGCACCGCAATAAATTGAAGAAAAGGGGGATAATGGCGCAACACTTGAAAAAAAAATGTAAAATGACTACTTTTTTTTTAAATGCAAACGGTTTTACAAATGTCCCAAACATTGTCTGAAAAACAGGGACATTTTTTGAAATGACGATATTCTTTTCGGAAGCAAGAATTTTTTGAATTTGCAAACAAACTTGAAAAAATGATCTTTTTCAAATTTGTAAACAAATTTGGAATGCTAGAACATTTTTTTAAATTAGAGAACATTTGTTGAACTGGCGACAAATGTTCACGTTTCTTTGTGCACAAAATTTGAAAGTGAAAACATTTTTTAAATCCTTGAACACTTTCGAAACATAATTTTTTTTTAAATTTGGGAACAAAATTTGAATGTGGGGAAATTTATCTGAATTTCCTTTTTTTTCAAAAATGAATATTTTGAAAATAGAAACATTTTCCAATTTTCCAAAAATGCAAACATTTTTAACTTTGGAACATTTTTCATAACACGCGGACAAATATTTTAAATTCCAATCTTTTTAGAATTTCTGCACAAAATTTCAAAACAGGAACATTTTATAAAATATATACAAAATCTAAAAGAAAAACATTTTCATACTTATAAATGCAGTTTTAACAATTTAAAACAATTTAAAAACGAGAACAATTTTTGGAAACACGCACTTTTTTTTAAACTCCCCCGAATAAAATTGAAAACACGAACATATTTTGAAATTTTTGAAAAAAATTTAAAAACTATAATTTTTTTGCAAATGTGAACATTTTTCGGACCTCCAGAATTTGAAATGAAAGTTAAGAAAAGAAAAAAACGAAATAGAAAGAAAAGTAAAAAACAGAAAAAGGGAAAATGAGTGAAAAAAAGGAAAAAGAGAAAAACAGAACAAAGGAATAATTTTTTAACTCCCAAACTAATTTTTGAAACATAAAAAGGAAACATTTGAGAACATATTTTCAAAGTGAAACATTTTTAAACTCTCAAACAAACTTCAAGAACACGAACATTTTTTTGTGAACGACTGAACGTGAACATTTTCTGAAAATCCCGAACAAAAGTCATAAACACAAACAATGTTTGAAAACACAAGCATTTTTTCAGAAAAGCAAGCATTTTTTGAAACTCCCGAATGATAATTAGGAAATGCGGTTTTTTATAATTCTCGAACATTTTCTTAAACACGATTTTTTTTAATGTATGCACAAAATATTGTGAAAATGGAATATTTCATAAAATTCCAAAAAAAAACATGGAACCATGAACCTTTTTTGAAATTATTGAGCATTTTTCTAAACATGCAAAAATATTTTGTAAATACAAACAATTTTTGAAACAGAAGCATTTTGAAGTGCTATTTTTTAGGATTTTAGAACATTTTTTATATTTCTGAACAATTCTAAAATAGGACATTTTTAAATATTTGGAACAATTTTTGGAGAATGCAAGAATTTTCAAAAATTATTCATCACAATTAAAAAGAAAAAACTTGAAAAAGTAAAATGAAAATAAAAGGACAAGCAGAAAATAAAAAATAAGAAAAACAAAAACCAAGTGAAAAATGGAAAAACGGAAGAAAGAAAAGCACAGGAAAAAACTCAGACGCACTGTGCAATGCTGGAAATGTGTAGGCCTTATTTTCTGCACGGAAGTGTCGCTTGCATCCGCCCCCTATGCGAAGCCTGGCAATTCGCTGCAACGAGCGGCGAATAAGATTTTCCATCCATGCTAGCCGCCACAGCTACTCCCTTCGTTTTTAAATATAAGTTTTTCTATAGGTTGTTTAGGGGACTACATACAGATGTATGTAGATATATTTTAAAATATAGATTTATTCATTTTGTTTCGTATGTAGTACCTTAATAAAATATCTTAAAAGACTTATATTTGGAAACGGAGGATGTATACATCACGTGTACCGATTCCTAATAAGAATCGCCAACAAGTGACGTCTAACGGACCTGCCTCGTGGCGTGGATTGTTCACTGCCACCTGTAGGTTCGTTCAAGTTCGGTTTCCTACTTTTTTACGTTTTCTATGGTTTATTTGTTTTTCAACGGTTTTCTGCAGGTTTGTTTTCTTTATTTTGCTTCGGTTTTCTCTTTGTGTTTTTATTTTCTTATACTTTAATTATTTTTTCTTTCTTAGTTTTCTTTGGGGTTTTCAGTTTCTTTGTATTTTTATCTTTTTTTTAACGCATGTTTACTCTTTTCTGGGCATACAGTATACATTTTTAGAGCACACATAAAACATTTTTATGATACATGTAGGGCATTTTCAAATACATGTTTTGAATAATTTCTTGAACTCATTGTTAATTGTTTTTTCTAAACACACGTTGTTCCTTATTTTAATGGCAAGAAACTTTTTTGCTGAACTATGCAAACATTGTTTTGCATTGAATATGAATTTTCTAAAAATCCATGTTCATTTTTTGGAAACATGGGATTATTTATTTAAACTTTCAAGTACATTTTTCACATTATGAAAATATTTGTTTACATTGAACATACATTTTTTAAAAGTTCATATGCACTTTTTAGAAATATAGAAATATTTTTTATTCTAGCATGAACATATTTTTGAAAGTTCCCTACATTTTATTAGAATTGTGGTAATGATTTTTCATACTATATTAACAATTTTTAATAGATGATTAACATTATTTCGAACACATGGTTTTATACTATATTTACATTTTTCGTGTACATCAAATGCATTTTTTGTATAGATGTAACAATTTCTCGAATACATGGTTAACAATTTTTAATGTGCTATATGGACACTTTGAAAAACTAAAAGGAAAATAGAAAACTGAAAATAAAACAGAGACAAATCAGAAACATAAATTGATAGGAAGTGAAGTCCTAAGTTGATTTTCAGATTTTGTGTATTTTGTGTTGGTCTGAAACACGAAGTGTGTTTGGGACTTGACTCGGGTTGGTCCCCATTTAAGAAGAAAAATAAAAGTCAGGCTGATCGGTTGATCATTTCTTTTAAAGTTTTGGATTGCTTGTTGTACATTATTCTTCATGTGGTCGGATGAGGGAGGGGCGATGATGATGGCGCGACTTTGGCTCGGTTCAGTGTTTGTTGTCGTCGTTAAGTGGTCTATGAGTCTTGATGCATTATCATGTTTGATGAAGAATAAATGGGATGTTTTTTCAAAAAAGAAGTGGTCGGTTGATTGGTTTCCTTATGAAAGACGTTCTCTTTTTTTGTCGTATATAGCAGTCCAGACTCGAGATAGATAACCGTCCGTGTCCGTGCGGGTCTCCATGTGTGAGGTGCATCGCCCGTAGGTTTCACGAACCCATATAATTAAGCAGCAGGAGCCAAAGCCCTAGAATCCTATCGGTGTCGCGGAGCTTGCGATCTCTCATAAGCACTTCTTGTTGGATCCTTTTCTCGCCGGCTAGCACCTCCTCGATCGGCGGAAATGGTAAACCCTTCTTCCTCCCGACCATAACGAAGCGCCCGTGTAGATAAACACTGACCGACTTCCCCCGCGCAGGGCGTCAAGAAGGACAACAAGGCGGCGGCATCCTCGTCGGTGGCCAAGCCCGCCAAGACCGGGAGCGGGAAGCAGCAGCAGAAGAAGAAGGTACCTATAATCTAGTCCAAGCGATCTATACTTTTCTCACCTCTGGATCACTTGTTTTGCCATGAATCTGCTTTGCGTTTACTTTGGTGTGCATAAATATGCAGAAGTGGAGCAAGGGAAAGCAGAAGGAGAAGCTCAACAATGCTGTGCTGTTCGACCAGCCCACCTACGACAAGATGCTGTCCGAGGCGCCCAAGTATAAGCTCGTCACCCCCTCCGTCCTCTCCGAGCGCCTTAAGGTACGTATACGTACAATCGATCATACGGTTCTCTTGTTAATTAACCCGGGTATGATGCACAGCTTACGCAGGCTGATTATCTGAAGATCTCACGTAATATTGTCTTTGCTGCAGATTAACGTGTCCCTGGCTAAGAGGGGCATCAAGGACCTGATAGCAAGGGGGCTCGTAAGGGAGGTGTCCCTTCATGCCAGCCAGCAGATTTTCACCAGGGCCACCAATGTACCATCGAGTTAGTTATATTTGCCAGCGGCGTTTTCTAGGCTAATAAGAAGTTGATACCCTTGTATTTAAGTCGGCGTTTTCCTAGTCCAGTACTAGGCTAATAAGAAGTTGATACCCTTGTATTTAAGTCTACTTTTCAGTCAGTACGAATAGTGTTGAATTATCTTACTTTTCGATCTTTGTTTGTGGGCTTGTATATTTGAATAGCGCCTTGATTATCGTCATATTTAGTTTGTGGACATAAATCTTCTCTGGTCATGCTAACCATCATTTGATCAAAAGAACCATAGCGCCAGATTTTTCGGTATGGATTTTGTCCAGAAGAGGTTCCAATTTCATCTTGATGTGAAGCGTGTCATATCTGCTCACATGATCTGAAATCTTTGCGGAAAACATTACTGCCCGGATCCAGCGAATCAGCTTGTGGTTGCTGCTCGCTAAACAAAACGTTGACTTACGCTGTAATTTGCCATGGAGAAATTACAATGGAAGCCCAATCATGAAAACCTGATAATATTGGTTCGTCACAAGCAATTGTAATACGCAAAATGTTGGTTCAGCAAACAAAATCAGTATCACAATCCCTTTCGCATTGGCAACACACAACCTTTTGGGATATGCATCGATGCCGGATGCATCCACAGAGAAAAGGTGTTGTCTCCCCCATCTTTAACAGTGGGCTGCAGCCAGTTTCAGAGCGGTGTGAGCACACCGAAGAGCTTGATATAACCCGCCACCCTCTTTAGCCATGATCAGAGGGCTGGACTGCAAGCCAGCAGCCACAGTGAGGAAGTCACACAACCCAGCTCACCGCTTGCAGCCGCTGAGCGCGGGACACTCCCAACTTTTATGTAGGACTTTTTACGAAATCTGCCAAGTTTGACAAAATTTGTCTGGTTTAGTTGAAAGACGGCTTGAAATATATGTGGATAGCGTTGGATGGACCAGTCCCCTGTCCGCAGACGGATACTTAAGTAAATTTATGTATCAGCATTGAAGATGCCCTAAGTGCAGGCTAGCTTCACGTAAGAGAATCGATCCAGCCCTTTGCCTTTCTATGTACGCGTGCACGTGCAGCACGCTCTATGGCGCCCAGTATGATCATTCAAAAGCTTCAACAATATTGTATCTGTAGCAGAAAGAGTACCACAAATCTCAAGCCTCTACGGATTATGTAATTCCATTGCACTCGAGGCAAAAAATTCAGTGGTGTATGGCAGAGTAAGGGCCTAAGGGGGGGATACAACATCAAGTTTGCTGTCCATATTGGCATTGCCCATATTAAAAAAAATAGTGATTAATTGATCGACATCTTGGATATGTCTGCAGACATGAAAAGAAATATTTAGTACTCCCTCCGTTCCAAAATAAATATCTTATGCTTAGTATAAATTTATACTAGAGCTAGTACAAAGTTAAAACAATTATTTTAGGATAGAGGGAGTATCAAGCATCATGTCACCTCAATGATGCATTAACTAAAAACAATGTTGCACGTGCATGGCAGCCGGATGGCGGGAGGCACTGGCACCCGGATGGCGGGAGGCACTGGCGGATCCAGCATATAGGCACGGTGGGCCATGGCCCACCCAGAATCTGAAATATTTTATCATTATCTATTAAAAATTAAACTTTGACCAAGCCGTCGCTCGCCCTCTCGCCCCCTCGCACTACTGCCCCGTCGCCCGACGCTCGCCCCTCCCCTGTCCCCTCCTCCCGCGGCCGCCGCGCTCGGCCCTTCCCTCCTCTCGACGGCCGCCGCGCTCGCCCCTCCCCTCCTCTCGCCGGCCGCCGCGCTCTCCCCTCCCCAGCTCCCCTCCCGTCGGCCGCCTGCTCGCCCCTCCCCTCACTGCCTGCCCTCCTCCCGTCATCCCGTGGCCGCCGCGCCCGCAGCTCCCCTCCTCCCGCCGGTCGCCGTGCTCGCCCCTCCCTTCTTCTCAGTCTCAGGCCTCAGCTGGTCGGCACAGATCCCCTCCTCTGTCTGGTAAGCACACTGGGAACAGATTTTTAGGTCTTTCATTTTTTCTCTGGCTGTAGCCTGTAGGATTTCTCATTGCAGCCTCTGCGAAGATATAATCACACATTCACATTGGATTGGATATAATTGCAGACTTGCAGTTGCAACTTGCAAAGCAGAACATGAAGAGGAAAAGTGCCATTCTGGATCTTTTTAAAAAACATGAAGAGAAAGTGAGGAAGATTGCTACTGAACATCACACTGAAGATATTGAAAATGCGGGGTGTCCTAATTCCCCATCTCCTATCCATTTGGATAATGAAATCGAAGAGGCAACGCCAAGTCTTCCATCACCTCAACAACCAAGTGCACATGTCTTTTCAGGTGATCCAGCAAAAAGAACTCCTATTTCAGAGTATGATTTTAATGATCAAGATAGTGTTCGGAGAAGATATATTGCAAAAACACCATGTCGTTCATATGGACATGCTTTTGAAGTCAGGAAAATCTATGGTAAAAACCGACACTTTAGTTTTGTTTGGTTTGAAAAGTATAGTTGGCTAGAATATAGTGTCTCAAAGGAAGCGGCGTATTGCTTTGTGTGTTATTTGTTCAAAGAGAAAACTAATGGGGGGCCTAGGGGTGATGCCTTTGTTAAAATGGTTGGAGAAATTGGAACAAACCTAATGCATTGGACAAGCATGTAGGTGGTATTGGTAGCATTCACAACCAAGCTCAAGAGAAGTATAATTCATTTGTGACACCTCAAACGGCAATTGATAATATCATTGTGAGGGTGTCTAAAGAGGATATGCGTCTTTACAAGGCTAGGCTAACCTATTCACTTAGATGCTTGAGGTTTCTTTTGAACCAAGGATTGGCATTTCGTGGACATGATGAGAGTGAAGAATCTAGTAATAGGGGGAACTTTCTTAAACTTCTAAAATGGCTTGCAGAAAATGATGAAGAAGTTGATAAGATTGTTTTGCACAATGCTCCTGGAAACTGCATATTGACTAGTCCATTAGGTAGAAGAATTGCACGTCCCTAGTTTGCATGTACACTGGAAAGCTACGTATGAATGGATCAGCAGGATTGGCATGAACACTATTGTTCTATACTGAAAATAAACCGACAGCTGCTCTTACTGTATAAAGATGTACATGTACAACAATTTTGCCTGTAAGTGCATCTTATACATTGGTATATTTGCGTTGAAACCATTTTAAGTTTGACTGCATATTTTGTCCAATTCATCATCTATAAGTCTAGAAGTCAGAGAAGCTAGCATCAGGAGATCTTGCCTTAAGAATGCTAATATTTTCTAATAATGTTGCAATAATTAACTGGAAATATACCATCACCTAGGATATCTCGAAGTGTTCCAATTATAACATCATAGTTTGATTGATATACCGCGCTCTGCCAGCAAACTATTACAGGAACATGGATTTAATAGGCAACACGTGGAGGATGTAGAAAGAAACATGGATTTACGAGAGAAGAGTTTATTTTCCAAACTAAAGGAAGTGGGTGATGAAACTCATGCAGTTTAATTCATACTGCACACTGTAAGTGCATCACAAGGCTGGTGCTGCAAAAGGTAATTGTTGGTGATGTCAGAACATAAAATTTATCCATCATATACCCCCAAAGAGGATCAGTTCAGAGGACCTGTTTATGTATGTGTTAAATTGGCTGAGAAAGCCATGTTAGTCTTCGAGCATAAATAAATGTAAACCAATATCAGTGGGTTGGCCAATGCACTCCACAAGCTCATGTGACTTTTCTGCCATTATTTAACACCTAAATTTCCAACACACGCATCAAGGGGATCATACTTACTGCAGATAATCAATCATGTATGCATGTACTTTCATTGGTATGCCTTCCAATAAAAACGGTATTAAGTATGTATGCTCTTCTTATGGTATAAGGCTTCATCTGCCTTCCGATAGAATAATGATTCAGTGATCTTTTCCTATGCCTTCCAATAAAAATGTGATTCAGCGATGGTACCTTCACGTCACTTTTATTTTCCTGCTCTGCTGCTTGTCGAATCACATTTTTAAGAAAAATAGACAAACTGAAGAAAGAAGATATATATTGAGGGTCTAAAAAGTAAACTGAAGACCGACAAGAAATATTTATGGATTGTCATGTTAGTACAAAAATAACCAATCACTTTAGCTATGAATTAGTATAGATAATTAGGGGCAACAAAATAGTATCAGAAATTTGGAAGAGAACAAAGTTGCAGAGCAGAAGTAGCTTGCCTAATTGATTGATAATCTGATACGTTTTATGAAGAAGATTGTTGTGTGTGAAGGTGGCTTCATTTATATAATTGGAGCCGGGGAGGGCCTCCCTGATTGCCTAAAATATAATTTATGAAGAATAGGCAGAAAAACAGATATGAACCTGTGCAACACAATGGTGAGGGATGACAGAGAACTGCATGAAGATATATTTCTTACTTCACACTGAAATTTAATTATGACATGCTCTCGTAAAAGTAGCATCACTCTGTACAAGCAAATATAAGTACACATGAAAATTTTGCTATCCTGGGAAGAAATGAAGATTTTAGTAGCGCAAACAGTCGTATCAAAGAAAAAAATAGTGGTGTATAATGACATGTAGAATTCTGTAATCATTCACCGGTGGTGGTCTTCTAAAAAAGCTAGAGATCAATTAACAAACACCCCAAATGCTTTTCTGAAAACCTGACAACCTCAATCACTTTGTTCCGGTTAATATTCAGATAAGCATAGAAACATGTCCACTTCTAGCATAGCAATTGACTTAAATTGATGACGGCACACAGACATGGCTACTCTACATACAAGCAGACCATGTACATAACCACTCCCTACGGATTTCCTGAAATCCATGTTCTCTACACAAACCATGCGACAACACGGACATCAACTATACCAACTATAAACAGATTCAAACCGGCTCAACTTTTTTCAGAAAATCAGTGCGCAGAGACTACCTCGGTGGCGTCGGTCAACCCCTCCCCTCCATATCCACCTCTCTCTCCCCGAATCAGCAGCTCGCCCCTCTCTCCTGGGCTGGGGATAGAGATGAAATTGACGAAGTGACACACACATAGAAAAATCCAAAAGGAGATGATACACAACCCTCTCCAAACCCCAACCCATATCGGTCATTTGGGAAAACTAAAACCCACAACCCGGAAAAAACCGCAAACAGAAAACCCAAAACCAAAAAGGATGGATGCTTTCAGAATTGCGCGCGGAGATGTGCGCCTCCAGATCCAACAGACAGAAAATTTAAGCACGAAATCAAAATCAGCCGACTGAAATTTAGCAAAAAGGATAAATTAACTGTTGAAAGATTAGGCAATTTCATGATTAATTCCATTAAATAATTCATGACTAATACAGAAAATAGCATGCAATACTCTAGCAATCTGGCAGAGCAACTGAACATGCTCAACATCACCGCGAAGAAGCAGCAACTACAACGATCGACATAAACAGATTACGAGTAATGTACTGTTCGTTAGTTGCAGTACGAGCGACTGTGTTGACGATGATGTTGGTGACGATCCTTTGTTGATGGCGATGAAGACAACGATGAGTAGCACCGTCCGAGTTGGATGGTAGACGACCCGTGGTGACGAATTTGATCAGCCGCGTAAAGCGCTTCCCAAAAACCTAATTTGTCCTCTCCTGGTGCAGGATTGCAAAGGCGAACGGTTTCGGATACCTACTCTCTCGCATACCGATGCACGCCGGCGTTCGAGATGAGGTAGACTACGATGGCGGCGCAAGTAATGAGACGAGGCAAAACCCTAGATGTTTTCAGTGTGTCTTTGACCGACCACGGTAAGCAGTATATATAGGAGGACCAAGGTCGGTTCCGTGTCGCGACCACGTTTCAAACCGACTTGGTTTCCAAGTCGTATGCTTACCGGACAAGAAATTCACAACTTGTGTGCCAAGACATAAAAAATAAAACGGCAAAAGGAAGCCGTGCCCCCGCAAGGCATCGGACCGGAATTCGGCGGACCATTCACACACATGTCGCACGTATGCCCTGCCCTGCGAGGCGAGCGAGCACGCGCGTGTGGTTCTCTCCTTTCTCTTCTCAACACACACTTAGAGTGATTGGGAGAACTCACTATATAAAGAGGTCCAACTCTTCCTCCACTAGCGGTATGGAACTAAACTTTAGCATCACCACACCACCACTTGCCATTTTATTCATGGGCTCAATTTGAGATTTCAGAATTTGTAGATGGGACAAGCCCACATAAACCATACATTTCAGCAACTGTAAACTAAGCCTAAATACTTCTAAAGGCCTGGTGGGACAGTTCAAAACGGTTGCCCCTTGCAAAGCTGCCGACGAACACTATCACCTGAAACATTCACAACAACAGGTTGTTGCCTTCTCCGGGACAGCAGGACAGAGACCTCATGTGTATCGAGTTGCAGGAGGCCCATATTAGAATTGTAGGGATATGAAACATATAAAGTCTTATTACATAAAAACATGGAAGCATAAACATCATTTACTCAGGTATGTCAGCTAGAAGCTTGATCCACCTAGTCAAACGCAACCCTTGCAAGCTCGTGTGTCCTATTCCTAGATTCAATATCGTCGATTAGGTCTGCCTAACGGACAATAGCTCCTTCCTTTGTCCTTGTTCAAACAACAAAACTACATAAATCAGCGATCAAACCTCCCACCCCCAACACATCAGAATTTGTAGGACTATCTAATTGCCATTCAGGTTGTAGTATGATCACTATTAGCCCAACCAACACAAAATTAGTCCATCATAAATGCTACCAAAATAAGCTACATAATTTTTGCTATAGTACAATTCAGAAACTACTAACACCAAATTCATGTTGCTATTTGGATGCACAAATAGTCTGCATCAACTATTGCATGATACAGGGAAAACAGGGAATCACCTCTTGATCGAACCAGGCAGATCAGGAATTAATTTCCCTGTTAATTCCACCAACTGCACTGGCATATCTCCCTTCCTTGTCGGCTCTATCCCTCTGCTGCGCTGGAGCATAAACAACATTCAGTGATTTAGCCAATGTGAGACTGACGTTTAACTTGTACTTACTTTAAACTGGAAGTGGGACAAAACTAAAGTATGCACATCAGGGGAACACACCGGCCTTTGCCAAGACATTGGGGAAAGGTTTAGGTGTAGTCCTTGTTGAATCTGCAGTCAACCAAAAATATCATATCAGTCTCCATGCCTGCAAAATCAATTGAGTATTTCCTCTCTCGGTCTCCTCACTCGCACTATCCTTGCTCTGTTCAGCCATGAGAGGCGGCAGTGCCATAACAGGGGAGCCCGTGTGGGCTGGAAGCTATCCACGAGGAGGGCCTGCATCAGATTTTGCAAGCATCATCTCCGTAGCAGGTCGTGCATCACGGGCCCATGGCGGAGAATCTTTGGGAGGCGTGGCGGCAACGAGGTGAGTCATCGTGGTGGGGTCACGCACCAGCGCTCCATCGCGGCTATGTCAGGACCCAGAGAAGGTGATCAGCATTTCAGTTAAATTCAGTCGAGTTTTAAACTCATGGTCGTTGGCGCGAACTCACCTCAGCCGCCGATCTCCGATCCAACGATCTCTTGACGTCCATACCGCTTCGGTGAAGAAAGAGACCCGACTACCGTTGATCTTCGATCGGACGGCGATCCAGTGCGCGAGCGTCACTGTCCCCTTTACGACAACCCACCATCGCAGGAGCGTCTTTATTTTCGTTTTCAGCTTTCTTTTTCCTCTCATTTGTAAGGCTATATAAGCCATGTTCCTAGCTTGTTGTGGGCATGACTTTTACCTAGGGTTTCCCCCACTTGTGCCGCCGGTGTTTCTGGTTGGCTTACTTTTACTAGCTTGTAAGAATTCCACCGTAATTCGCTACTGAAATCGAGCTAGTTTGAGTATTCTCTGTCTCTCTTCGAGCTTCAGACTGTAAGGGTCTGACAAATGGTATTCAGAGCAAGGTTCTTCCTCGGAGGCGTTTTGGATCTGGGGGTCGAGATGGAGTTGGAGGAGCCGTTAAATCCTCCCCTTTCCCTCCCGATCACGGTGGCGGTGTTACTCTGGTGGCGTTGGTGGTGGAGAAATTCGGTATAGGTCCGGATAGGTACGTGGTTGCGAAAGCACCTTCCTTGAGCAGTAAAATCCCACCACCCTCCCAGATCTGGTGTACTTCGGAGGCGCGGCGACAGCGGCGGTGCAGGCGATGGTAGGATCGACAGCTATAGACCGGGTTGCAGCTAGTGTTGTCGTAAAATTCCTCCCTTGCGCTTGTCGGTCATCACAGTGATATAAATTGGCTCTCTGCCAACTATAAACCCTCTCTGTGTTCTTCTTCACACGACGACTGGACTAGCAGACTCCTCATCAACCGATCAGCTGGAGTTCCAATCCCTGCAGCTTGATGTTCAGATGTTCCAAAAGAAGAGAGAGCAAGATCGGCACGAGTTTCATGAATGTCGAGATTGTGTGCATGAAAATTTTAAGTCTTTGCAGAAAACCCTTGGTGATTTAGAGGGATCCTTGTCTAACTTCTTCTCTGGTTTCCCTAAAACAAGAGAATTCCGATCCAACCATCTGGATGTTCCTCAAGCTAGTGTCAATGCTCACACACCCCAAGGCATAGTGCATAAACTACAAGATGCCTTGCAATCCCCTGCCACAATTGGGTCTGTCACACTGGTTGACAAGCACACTGGGAAAGAACTTAACATGGATGGCAGCAACAAGCTTCCTTACAGACACCCTCATTTTGCTGAAAACAAGCAGCAAAATGTGGAAGCCAAAGCACCTCTTGTTGTTCCTTCAACTGTACAGGGTCAACAAATGATTCATCTGGAACAGGACCAATGAGAGGGACAAAATGCACACCTTGAAAGAAGGTTTGGGAATCCACAAAGAGACCTGGTCCAAGATAACAGAAGGTTGATGACACTGGTGAAGCCTTCCAAGTACAACATACCTGAATTTGAAGGTAGTGGTACTGAATCATGGATACAAACAATTGAAATGTACTTTGAGGCTGCTAGAACTCCCTTGGAACAAAAAACTGAAGTTGCAGTTACTTGCCTCAAGGGACCTACAATGGAATGGTGGAGAGGAACATGCATTGTTGCCAATACTCTGCCCTGGACAGGTTTTGCACACTCATTGGGGACAAATTCTCTAAAACTTCTGTTTGTGACAATGTCAGAACCTTCCTTGCACTTACCAGACTGGTTCTAGAAATGATTATGTGCTGAAATTTGAGCACTCCATGAACCTAATCAGGAGGGATAATCCTGCATTACCATAGGACTACTATAAGGCTAGTTTCATTGCTGGTCTCAATGACAACATTCAGCACTATGTCCAATGCCATGAACTACCTGATCTACAGAAAGCCATTTGGCTGGCCACAAGAATGGAGCAAGCCCAGCCTGCTAAGAAAATTCCTCTGCCTTTTATAAACCACACTGTAAGAGGCAAAACCAGTTTGATCCTCGAAAGCAACCCACTAGTAACACAACAACTGCGATTCAACAAGAAAAGATGAAAGGTATTTGCTACAAATGCAAAGAATCCTGGTTCCCTGGACATAAGAAGGTTTGCAAACTAGCCAACCAAGTGCAAATCCAAGCAATGCAAGATTGTTACCCTGAAGATGCAGAGTCAGTTTATTACACTTCTGAAACTGAAGAAGCTGAAGCCCCACCTCCAATGTATACTGATGATACTCCACTTCAAATATACATGCATGCTCTTATGGGCATGAGATCTTCTAGGAAACTAAGTTTCACTGTTATTGTTATGTTGGAGATACTCCACCTACTGCTCTCATTGATAGTGACAGTACTGCCACCTTCATAACACCACAGCTTACTAAATAGGCACACTGTGCTCTAACACCAACCAAAAGAAGACAAGTAATAGTAGCTAATGGAGAAACTCTCTGGTCAGAATTCATTTCATTGCATTGCCCTTTTTCCTTGCAGGGTACCCAGTTCTGAACTGACTTCAGAGTCTTGCAACTCCAGGGATATGATGTCATTTTAGGAGTTGATTGGATGGCTTCTTTCAGCCCTATGGAATTAGACTTTGATGAAATGCATGTTAAGATCACTTTACCAGATCGGAAGAAGAAAATCTTTAAAGATGAAAGTTTACCCACTAATGCTATCAAGGAAATGGATAGTAAGGAAGCAGTTCCAGCTGAACCTGTCTATGGGGCCGTGCTCATCTTAAACAGAATCTCTGTGCAGGAACCAGAGAACCAAGTAATCTCAGAACCAGTACAACAGATCTTAAACAAATACTCCCATGTTTTTAGCACCCCCACTACACTCCTCCAAAAAGGGCTATTGACCATGTCATCACCTTCACTCCTCAAGCAAAGGTCATCAATCACAGACCCTACATATTACCCCACCACTAGAAGGATGCAATGGAAAGTATCATCAAGGATATGATCCAATCAAAAGTTGTATGAGACACCTCTAGCCCTTAGTCCTCCCCAGCTCTATTGGTTAAGAAAAAGGACATGCCATGGAGGTTGGTTATTGATTTCAGAAAAGTGAATGAACAAACTGTTAAGAACAAGTACCCAATCCCTGTCATTGAAGACCTCTTGGATGAGTTAAAAGGAGCCACAGTGTTTTCCAAGCTAGACCTAAGAAGTGGTTACCACCAGATAAGAATGAAGGAAGAAGATAATGAGAAGACTGCTTTCAGCACTCATTGTGGACACTATGAATACTTAGTGATGCCGTTTGGATTGACTAATGCTCCAGCTACTCATGAATACAATTCTAGCTCCTTATCTAAGAAATTTTGTCTTCGTTTTCTTTGATGACATATTGATTTACAGCAGAAATCTGAAAGAGCACCTTCAACACCTTCAATTAGTTTTGGAAGCTTTACAGTCCAACCAACTCTTTGCCAAACTCAGCAAATGTTCCTTTGCACAATCCCAAGTAAAATATTTGGGCCATGTAATCAGGGGTGATGGAGTAGCTACCGACCCAACAAAAATTGAGGCAATTGTACAATGGCCAACCCATGAAAATGTAACCCAATTGAGAAGTTTCTTGGGTCTTACTTGCTATTACAGGAGGTTCATCCAAACTATGGACTTATTTGCAAGCCATTGTTTCAGTCACTAAAGAAGGACAACTTCAAGTGGGAAAGTGAACAAATGAAGGCCTTTAACATATTAAAGCATAAGATGACTCAAGCACCTGTCCTTGCCCTCCCTGGTTTTTCACAACCATTCATACTAGAAACAGATGCCTGTGCTAATGGAATAGGAGTTGTACTCATGCAAGAGGGTAGACCACTCTCTTATTTTAGCAAGTCAATTGGGCACAAAGCAGCTACCTTGTCAACTTATGACAAAGAGGCTATGGCCATTATTACAGCATTGAAACATTGGAAACATTATTTTGCTGCATCTTCCTTGGTCATCAAGATTGATCAACAAAGTTTGAGATATATTCAAGAACAGAAACTGACAGAAGGATTTCAGCATAAGTTACTCATTAAATTGTTGGGATACAACTTTAAGATTAAGTACAAACAAGGGAAGAACAACAAAGTTGTTGATGCCCTCTCTAGAGTTAAATACAGAATACAATCATTGTTAGCTAGTCAGGCTCACCCCCTATGACTATATGAAGTGGTAGCTACTTATGCACAAGACCAGAGATGCAAAGATCTTATGTCCCAACTAGCTGTTTCTGCCACTCCTGTTCATAACTATGCTCTCCAACAGGGACTCGTCAGATATAAAAACAGAATTGTCATTGGGTCAGACAATGCTCTCAAGACAAAACTAGTATCAACACTACACAATTCTGAAATTGGTGGTCACTCGGGACAAAGAGCTACCTATCAGAGACTGAAGCTTCTTTTTCACTGGCCTAGAATGAAGCAATTCATTGTGGACTACATCAAACAATGCCCCACTTGCCAGATAAACAAGCCTGGACACTGCAAATACCCTGGATTGTTGCAGCCTCTTCCTGTCCCCGATTTTGCTTGGTGTCACATTAGTATGGACTTCATTGAAGACCTTCCCACCTCCCAAACAAAGGGCATGATCCTTGTGGTGGTAGACAGATTCACAAAGTATGGACATTTCATTGCAATGAAACACCTAATAATTGTGAGCACTGTAGCTAAAGCCTTCACTGAAATTATCTTCAAACTGCTTGGTCTCCCTTCAGTTATTGCCACTGACAGAGACAGAATCTTCACTAGCCACCTTTGGAAAGAACTATTCAAGAAACTAGCATAAAACTTCACATGAGTACCTCCTACCACCCTCAGTTTGATGGACAAACAGAAAGAGTTAACCAATGTTTGGAAAACTACTTGAGATGCATGGCTTCCTGCAACCTCAGAAATGGGTGCACTGGCTTCCCTTAGCAGAGTGGTGGCACAACACTAGCTACCATTCATCTCTAAAGCTCACCCCTTCCAAGCATTGTACAAGAGGCCACCTAACATGTTGTCTCAAACTGCTCTTTACCCTGCTGATCTAGCTCAGGAATTCTCCTCAATCCTCACCGTTGAACAAATTGCAGCACAAATTAAAGAAAATCTCCTCAAGGCTCAAGAGAGAATGAAACTGTATGCTGATAGGAAAAGATCTGAAAGAACCTTGGAGGTTGGGGACATGGTTTACCTGAAGCTGTAGCCTTACAGACATACAACCCTGAGTGTACACAAATGCCTAAAATGTCACTCAAAGTACTATGGGCCATTCAGGATCATCCAAAAGGTGGGACCAGTAGCTTACAAATTACTCATGCATGAGCACTGCAAATGGCATTCCACATTCCATGTCAGCCAACTTAAGAAGCATCTGGGACCCCAAGCCATACCAAATCCCAACCTACCATTGTTACATGTTGATGGCACTATTCTTCTCGAACCTGAAAGGTTGTTGGACAGAAAGCTCATTCCAAGAACTGAGGGAGCTATTCAGATACCAGTGGTATGTTGGCTCATCAAATGGAGTAATCTTGAGGAACACGACGCCACTTGGGAAGATGCCATGTTCATTCAGAAGGTCTTCCCGACATTTCAGCCCTGAGGACAGGTCTCATGTCGACCGGGGGGGGGAGTTGTTAGGACCCACAGAAGGTGATCAGCATTTCAGTTAAATTCAGTCGAGTTTTAAACTCCTCGCTGTTGGCGCGAACTCACCTCAGCTCCGATCTCCGATCCAGCGATCTCTTGGCGTCCATACCGCTTCGCTGAAGAAAGAGATCTGGCTTCCATTGATCTTCGATTGGACGGCGATCCAGTGCACGAGCGTCACTGTCCCCTTTCCGACAACCCACCATCGCAGCAGCATCTTCGTTTTCGTTTTGAGCTTTATTTTTCCTCTCATTTGTAAGGCTATATAAGACATGTCCCTAGATTGTTGTGGGCATGACTTTTACCTAGGGTTTCCCCCTCTTCCGCCGCCAGTGTTCCTAGTTGGCTTACCTGTACTAGCTTGTAAGAATTCCACCGTAATTCGCTACTGAAATCGAGCTAGTTTGAGTATTCTGTGTCTCTGTTCGAGCTTCAGACTATAAAGATCTGACAGGCTACCGACAGGCGGCGTGCTTAAGGGAGCGAAGCGGGGCGAGCGGAGCGCGGCGCAGGGCGAGCAGGATCGGCGCGGGGCTGGCGAGCGATCGGGGCGAGCGATCGGGGCGAGCGGGGGCTTGCAGGAGAAGTTCCAGAGAGCGGTCGATCGGGGCAAGTTTTTGTTAGCGACGAGGAAGTTTCATTAGCGACAAAGGAATTTCGTTAACAACCTAATCAGTCTGTTGATTAAGTAATTAGAGGGTCCAGATTTGTAGTTGGATCTGCCTCCTCTTTCTTTTTTAGTGGTAGTAGATAGTAGATAGTAGATGCATAAATTTGACTCGTGTCTAGCATCTTGACGTAATCTACGTACTCTTACTTAGGGACAGTTCTTTTGACGCCTTATATAAGGAGCCCCTTTCCAGCTTATCACATAAGGCAGCTATCTTATTCAATGATGCTTTTGAACTAGTTATGAGATAATGAATTTAAAAGCCTTAATAGATTTAGGGAGCGGTTTTTTTAAGCTGGGAAGAGGCAGTTTATTTTTAAGCCGCCCAACCGACCCTTAGCTTCATTACTCGGCTGGAAAGTACCCGACCAGGTAGGGAGCTACATCGTGTTGAAAATTACAAGAGGAGTTGGGATCTCTGTCAACAATCGGGTATTAGGGCTCAAGTGCGAGAAATAAATCTTGATGAATTCATGGGTGACAAGTCATGATTAATGAGTTGTACACACTAGTATCAGTGGGGCCATGATGATCGATATGTGAGAGAGAAATTGTTGAGTTAGTCCCACATCGATTGTGGGACAAGGCAGAGCACAAGTTGTTAGAGCGGAGCTATCACATACTATCATGCCAGTCTTTTGGGGAAGAGGGTTGTAGGATCGAAAGTATGTCTAGAGGAGGGGGGTGATTAGACTACTTGACAAGATAAAATTTTTGTCTTTTCCTAATTTTACTTAAGAGGCAGCTATGGAGTTATAACAGGTCAAGTACACCCTACACATGCAGTTCTAATAGTATATCAGCGGAAAGTAAAACATGCAAGTGTAAAGTAGAGGAGTAAGGTAGGGAGATCAAACGCATGAGGTTGACACGGTGATTTTTGGCATGGTTCTGATAGGTGGCGCCATCGTACGTCCATGTTAGTGGAGACTTCAACCCACGGAGGGTAAGGGCTGCGAGATCCCACACAGGGCTCCACCCACAAGGGGTCCACAAAGAAGCGGCCTTGTCTATTCCACCACGGCTTTCGTCCACACACGACTAGCCTCACTCACGATAGATCTTCATGAAGTAGGCGATCTCCTTGCCCTTACAAACATCTTGGTTCAACTCCACAACACACAGTAGGAGGCTCCCAAGCGACTCCTAACAAATCTAGGAGGCACCACCCTCCAAAAGGTAATAGATGTGGTAGATCAACGAACTCCTTGCTCTTGTGCTTCTAAATATAGTCTCCTCAACACAAATCACACTCTCACTGAATATGCATGAGTAGGAGAGGTTGATTTGGTGGAAAGCAGTTTGGGGAGGCTAGAGATCAAGTTTCAAAGGATTGGATTGGAATATCTTGGTCTCAACACATGTGTAGGTGGTCCTCTCTCAGAAAATGGATCTGGAAATGAAGTGTGCGTTCAGAGTGCTTCTCCTACGAATGAGATGTGGGAGAAGGGGTATATATAGGCACCACCCAAAATCCTACCGTTACACACAAAAGTGCAAACTCGGTGACACCGAAGTGGACAACTTGGTGGTACCGACTACTACTAAAAGTGTGAACTGTTGGAAATATGCCCTAAAGGAAATAATAAAATAGTTATTATTATATTCCATGTTTCAAGATAATTGTTTATTATCCATGCTATAATTGTATTGAATGGAAACATAAATGCATGTGTGGATATATAGACAAAACAATGTCCCTAGTAAGCCTCTAGTTGACTAGCTCGTTGATCAAGGATGGTTAAGGTTTCCCAGCCATAGACAAGTGTTGTCACTTGATAACGAGATCACATCATTAGGAGAATGATGTGATGGACAAGACCCAAACTATAAACGTAGCATATGATCGTGTCATTTTGTTGCTATTGTTTTATGCATGTCAAGTATACATTCCTATGACCATGAGATCATGTAACTTACTGACATCGGAGGAATGCCTTGTGTGTATCAAACATCGCAACGTTACGGGGTGACTATAAAGGTGCTCTACAGGTATCTCTGAAGGTGTACGTTGAGTTAGCATGGATCAAGACTGGGATTTGTCACTCCGTGTGACGGAGAGGTATCTCAGGACCCGCTCGGTAATACAACATCACAAATAAGCCTTGCAAGCAATGTGACTAAAGAGTTATCCACGGGATCTTGTATTACGGAACAAGTAAAGAGACTTGTCGGTAACGATATTGAAATAAGTATGTCGATACCGACGATCGAATCTCGTGCAAGTAACATACCGAAGGACAAAGGAATGATATAC
Source organism: Hordeum vulgare subsp. vulgare (assembly GCF_904849725.1). NCBI lineage: Eukaryota > Viridiplantae > Streptophyta > Magnoliopsida > Poales > Poaceae > Hordeum > Hordeum vulgare. The sequence goes on along the minus strand of NC_058519.1, from coordinate 594,136,015 downwards.
ATGATTGTGTGAATCCTTGACATAGAGGTTCAACCAATGAGATCTTCGTAGAATATGTAGGATCCAATATGGACGTCTAGGTCCCGCTATTGGATATTGACCGGAGAGTGTCTCGGTCATGTTTGCATAGTTCTCGAACCTGTAGGGTCTGCACACTTAAGGTTCGATGACGTTTTGGTATGGTTGAGTTATAGGTGTTGTGACTGAAGGTTTTTCGGAGTCCCGGATGAGATCCTGGACGTCACGAGGAGATCCGGAATGGTCCAGAGGTAAATATTGATATATAGGAAGTCATGTTTTGGTCATCGGAAAAGTTTCGGACTCATCGGTAGTGTACTAGGAGTGCCGAGGGACCACCGGGAGGGGTGTGACGACCCATGAGCCTTACGGGCTGTGCGAAGAGGTGGACCAGCCCCTGGTGGGCTGGCCAAAGCCTCTCTCGAAGGCCCATGTGGCTAGGAGAAGAGATAAAAGGCAAAGAACTTTTAAAAGGAACGAAAAGGAGCAGTCCTCCCAAAGTAGTCCACCTTCCCACAAGGAAGGTGGACTCTTCCTTTGGTTCAGCCGACCCCACTCCTTGGAGGAGGGGCCAAGGCAGCCTCCTATCCTCTCCTCCTATATATACTAGAGGTTTTGAGGGTTTTTGAGACACAATAATCAGCCACGCGCTGCCCTCTCTCTACATCCGTTTCTCCTCTAGTCTAGTTTTCAGCGGTGCTTAGGCGAAGCCCGGCTGGACTAGCTCCACCACCATCACTGTTGCACTGCTAGAGAACTCATCTACCTCTACACCCCTCTTGCTGGATCAAGAAGGCGGAGATCATCGTCGAGCTGTACGTGTGCTCAACGCGGAGGTGTCGTCCGTTCGGCGCTAGGTCGGGACGGATCATGTGACGGCGGCGATTTGGATAGCGAAGACGTTCCACTACATCAACCGCGTTTCTTAACGCTTCCCGCTTAGCGGTTGATACGTCTCCAACGTATCTATAATTTTTGATGATTTCATGCTATTATCTTGTCAAACTTTGGATGTTTTGTATGCCTTTTATATATTTTTTGGGACTAACTTATTAACTCACTGCCAAGTGCCAGCTCCTGTTTTTTTCATATTTTTGACCCCTTTTAGAGGAGGATTTTAAACGGAGTCCAAACGGAGCGAAACTGCCAAAAATATTTTTTCCGAAACAGAAAAAGATCGGGAAGCCTGAGAATCAGGGCAGGAGGTCACCGGGGAACCCACAAGCCCCCTAGCCGCGGCCAGGGGGGCACGTGCCTTCCAGGCTTGTGGGCTCCCTGGGACTCCTCTGCCCAAGGTCTTTCGCCTATAAATTCCCTAAAATCCCAGAAAAAATCAGGAGATCATCGAAAGTACTTTTCCGCCGCCGCAAGCTTCTGTCTCCGCAAGATCCCATCTGGGGCACGTTCTGGTGCCCTGTCGGAGGGGAGATTCGGATATGGAGGGCTTCTTCATCAACACCATGACCTCTCCGATGATGCGTGAGTAGTTCACCATAGACCTACGGGTCCATAGCTAGTAGCTAGATGGCTTCTTCTCTCTCTTGGATCTTCAATACAAAGTTCTCCATAATCTTCATGGAGATCTATCCGATGTAATCTTCTTTTGCGGTGTGTTTGTCGAGATTCGATGAATTGTGGATTTATGATCAGATTATCTATCAATCTTATTTGAGTTTCTTCTGATCTCTCTTATGCATGATTACATATCCTTGTAATTATCTTCGAGTTGTGGGTTTTGTTTGGCCAACTAGATCTATGATTCTTGCAATGGGAGAAGTGCTTGGTTTTGGGTTCATACCGTGCGGTGACCACACTCAGTGACAGAAGCGGTAGCGAGGCACGCATCATGTTGTTGCCATCAAGGGTAAAAAGATGGGTTTTCATCATTGGTTTGAGATTATCCCTCTACATCATGTGATCTTGCTTAAAGCGTTACTCTGTTCGTCATGAACTCAATACACTAGATGCATGCTGGATAGCGGTCGATGTGTGGAGTAATAGTAGTAGATGCAGAAAGTATCGGTCTACTTGTCTCGGACGTGATGCCTATATGTATGATCATTGCCTTAGATATCGTCATGACTTTGCGCCGTTCTATCAATTGCTCGACAGTAATTTGTTCACCCACCGTAATATTTGCTATTTTGAGAGAAGCCTCTAGTGAACACTATGGCCCCCGGGTCTACTCCACACCATATTTTCAGCCTTACTCTTTTACTTCGTTGCATGTTCTGCCTTCAGATCTCACTTTGCAATCAATCTTGAAGGGATTGACAACCCCTTTATAGCGTTGGGTGCAAGCTCTTTTGTGTTTGTGCACGTACTCTGGACTTGATGAGATTCTCCTACTGGATTGATACCTTGGTTCTCAAACCGAGGGAAATACTTACTGCTCCTGTGCTGCATCGCCCTTTCCTCTTCAAGGGAAAAAAACCAATGCAAGCTCAAGAGTCAACAGAAGATCTCTGTCGCCTTAGCAGCGGTCTACAAGGGTATGTGGATCCGATCTCCCTCTGGTAGATGATCATCACCATGATAGGTCTTCGTGTGCGTAGGAAATTTTTTGTTTCCCATGCAACGTTCCCCAACATGAACTTTGAATCTCGGTGAGACCGATATATAGAACTCGATGGCACCGAAAAGGTGGCTAACGCTCAGATGACCAAACTAGGTGGCACCAATACTCAAACTCGGAAATTCCGATTTTGTGTATCTTGGCAACAGAATGTTGGTCACACTGAACTCGGTAGCACCGATGCAGTTTCGGTTGCACCAATTTGGTGGAAATTGCTAGGGTTCTGTATGAGGTTCAAACTCGGTGGGTCCAAAGTGGCAATGTTGGTTACACCGAATTTATGTATGTGGAACTTGACAGAGTGGATATGTGGGAAAAGTGACTGAGTGTTTTGGTGGCTAACTTCGAGCATTTGAGCAATCAGTTCATTTTACTACCTCACCCCTTTTAATAGTATTGGCTTTCCTATGTACTCAAAAATGATTTATCATAAATATAAAATGAAGTGTCTTCTAGCTTGAAGCTTGAGCCAATATTATTCCTTTCTTGTATCGAGGGGTATCTCCACATAAACCTTAAGCCAAAACATCTTTTGAACTTTTCTGAAATATACTTGGAAAACACATTAGTCCAATGATGCATATGTTGTGATCAATTATCAAAACCACCCTAGGGAGAAATTGTGCTTTCAATCTCCCCCTTTTTGGTAATTGATGACAACATATAGATAAAAACTTCGACAAAAGATATAATCAATGATTAGCATCGACGCTTGGAGAAGTATGTGAAAAGCAAGAGCTCCCCCTAAATTTGTGCATTATTTAAAATTTACATTTGAATGCAAATGCACAATCGATTAGGATCATGGGTTACTCTTCCATGTCACATAGATCTTGGTGGTGCGTAAAAGTAAAAGTAAAGCACATGACACCAACAAGGTAAGTGGGTGATCATCACAAAGATAGTAAAAGATGATATAGTAGCATCAGACAGGATAAAGTGTATGATCACACACACAGATAGGATAAAGTCGTCAAAACACCAAAGTTTTTAAAAACCAAACGAGAGAAAATAAAGTCAAAATCTCTCTCTCACACGAAGTCTATGATCTATGCATCCCCCCTTTGGCAACAAGTTACCAAAAAGTTCAAAAGTATAGAACTACTCGTCTCTCTAGGCAGCTGATGATGGAGTCGATAAAACAGCGTCGGTGAAGGCTTCTGCTGACGTCCCTGGAGCTGGAGGAGTTGATACTGAAGGAGCTTGAGGTGGAGCTGGTGCTGAAGGTGCTGAAGCTTGTGCTGAAGATGTATGTCTTGTCTCCGGAGCAGGAACATCAATTGACCGAGGCTGGGTGCTGAACCTAGTGGTAGTGAGAGGAGCAGACTCATCCTCGTCATCATCATCATCTTCATCTTCATCCTTTGAGCGTGGAATCTCCACAGAGTCAACTTCATGTTGAAGCTGTGTGACAATGGTGGTCAACTTAGTTACCTTCAAATCCATGTTGTGGATTTTTTTTCTCCACAACTCTCTCAAGGCTCTTCTGATTTTGCATAATCTCCTAAATGTTCTTCTCCATGCCTTGGACAGTGCTCACTAGAAATGTCATTTTCTCAGCTTGAGTTTTGAGCTATGGAACTAGAGGTGACCTATTTCTAGCAGCTCCAGCCTCTGCTGCCTCTGCTGTCATTCTTGTTGCAACTGAGTTGGGATCATTGTCATCCATCACAACCCCATTGTCTTCAAATTCAGGCTGAAGAGGTAGATGGGGACGATCAAGTTGATATGCATGCTTGCCTAGCTTGGCATTGATGAGCATCTGAATATAGGGTGCATATCCACATGATCTCTTCTGATCCACAGCAGTCCTTCGGATAGACTCAACTATCAAGTCCATCACTCTAAATCTGGTATGGGTATAAAGTAGGTGCAGCAGGTTGATTGAATATCCTCTATTCATCTTCTCATCTCCTGACTTAGGCATGAGAGTGTATCGCAGTATAATGTTTGTTGTGGGAATACCAGCTTGCAGAAAATATACTGAACCAACCTTGTGACTGGTCAAATACTGATGTGGAATGGTCTTGTACATATTGGCCATGGAGTTGTGATTTTGCTTAGCATCTGCATACACATCTATATCTGCTTCTTCCTATTTGGGAACACCAATGATAGCATCCCATTCAGCAATTGTAGCGTCGTACCTGTGTCCATCGGTCATCTAAACTAAAGAGACATCATAGAAATGAGCGGTTGCATAGAATTGCGTGATCATCTCGTCATTCCATGGGGTCATCTCCTTCCCAACAAAATCTTCTATGTCAACAAGCCTGAAGTTCTCTTGAACATGTGGAAAGAAATTCTCAATGTCCTTGATGTATGCCCAGTCGACATACCTCACACCACTGACAGCAGGACTCTTTTCATACAAGATAGTCTCATAAAAATCTTGTTGCTCCTTGGTGAGAAACCTTGGATCAACAACAGTTTGTCTTCTGGCAACATATGGATCAGCAGCTCTCCACTTTCTTAATCCGGCATCCTTCCTCTTCTTCATGTCTTCTGCTACAGGATGAGCATCATTGTGGAGTGGAAGGTATGGTCTGAGCTTCCTGAGAACTGAAGCATTCTCATCTTCTTCCTCTTCTGCAGCATGGGCCCCAGATGCATGGCCTTTGCTCTTAGCAGTTGCAGGTATATATTTGGCGGTCTTCTTGGAAGCTACAACCTTCTTTGCTTTAGCACCAGGCTTTTGAGCAGACTTCATTGCATCACCCATCAACTTCTTCTTCTTGGGAGGAACTGGGATCTCCTTAGGAGATTCTTCCTCGGCTTCTTCTGGGTCTTCAAACATAGAAGTCTTTCTGCCAACAAGATGGATAGTTCTCTTCCTGGGCCTCTTCACACCAACCTTCTTTGTAGGTGCATCCTTGGCAATTGCTTTGCCCTTCTTGGCATAATCAGGTGCTCTTAGATCAGCAGCACTGACAGATATCTTCCTGACAACTTTCCTTGGAGGAGCCTTAGGAGGGGCTGATGTTTCTTCGGGCAAAAAGTCTGAGTCTTCCTCATCAGAAACTATCTTCCTCCTTTGCCTGGTGGCTGCCTTGGGCAAGCCATGGAACTGGGAGAGCTAGGGTCTGAAGCAATCTTCTCTGGACTAGTGCCTGAGTCCATCTCGACACTCTGCTCTCTGAAGTCATTCTGACTATCATCTGAACTTGACATGCTGACAGACACACTCAACATCAAACAACAGAACCTGTGAAGTGGATATAGGAAAGACAGAATGCATGAGCATCACAAAATTTAGATGTTTTTTAAAATTTGAAGTTTTGAAACTCAGGGTATGATCTTCTACAGGATGTAAATCGGTGGCACCGAGTTGGCATTTTCGGAGTCACCTAGAAGGCTTACTCGCTTAACAGGAACTTGGCAGTCATTTTCGGTGGCAGCGAAAAGAGTTGCTCGGTCTCACCGAGTTTCCTCTCAGGAACCCTAAAACAGGAATCGATGGAACCAATTTTGCAAATTCGGTCTCGCCGAGTTGCATGCTGCGGAAGATCAGATCTAGAATTTCTACTTCTTCTACTCTACGAGGTTTATCTGGTGGAAGGAAGGGTTTGCACATGGTGGCTCGAAGAAAAAACTGTCCCAATGCGTAAGAATGAGACGGGGAATGCAAAGGAGATCGAACCGTACCCTAGCTTGGTGGCGGTTCAGCTACGGCGACGACGACAGGGTAAATTGTGTCGACGGCTGCGAATCCTAGAGGTGGCGGCGTTCGAAGAGTCAAGGGCGATGACCTGGGATCTCGAAGGCAACGAGGGTTTTTAGCGAACGAAACATTTTACATCGGCTGGTTCCGTCTGTTTTACGCCGGCTGTAGTCCTTGCTAACAATCACACAAAAATGTGTGTTTGTGTGAGGAGCCGCCAATTGACAGTATATACTCCCTCCGTTCCTAAATATAAGTCTTTTTAGAGTTTGCACTAGAAAACTACATACAGATGTATATAGACATGCTTTAGAGTGTTGATTCACTCATTTTATTTTGTATGTAGTTTACTAGTGAAAAACTCTAAAAAAGACTTATATTTAGAAACGGAGTACTTGTTACCGAGCGGTGAAAGGATATTCATAGCATCATGCGCTACAATGAATGCACTACACTTTTGGAAGTGGCTACAAATTCAGTACAATGCCGGCCTCCTTTTCCTTGGTCTTTCGCCGATAGTACTACTGCAATGCAAAAGAGAGGGTACCGCTTTCCATGGTCTTAATGGCCACACACATGCTCTCTACGTACATCGACGAGCAGACAGCGCACGATAACCCGCACTGTTATCCGATCGAATCCAGCGTAATAACCGCTCCATATGCACAGCACGACACAGTCACATGAGACCCAAGAGCACCCTACTACGTACGTACACGCCACCTCGGCTGGAAAAATCAGAGGGGAGCCCGCTCTTTCTTCCCGTCGCACCTCCAGTTTTCCCACTACACCCACCGCCCGGATCAATGTACAGCCCGGCCATCTCCGGCCCCGTCTACGGTTCCTCCAGCGACGACACGGGCAGGTCGCTCGCCGAGCCGTCGGGCCTCCGCGACGCCGCCATCTTGTCGGAGATCTCCGCCACGACCAGCCTCGACAGCAGCAGGCCGGCGATGAGCGCCGACGCCATCAGCATCGTGAACACGCCGCTCCAGCTCCTGGCCGAGATGTACCCCGTCAGCAGCGGCCCCGCCGCGGCGCCGATGGATCCCGTGCCGTCGATGATCGCCGTCACGGTGGCCAGCGCGCGGGAGTTGCCGTTGAGCGAGCTGTGCGTGCCGAGGTCGGCGGACACGGCGGTGGTGATGAGCGCGTAGGGCCCGTTCACGAGCACCCCCGTCACGAACATGAGCGCCACGTTCCACGTCAGCGAGATGCTCCCGTAGATGCGGTAGAAGAAGAGCGCCGGTATGGCCGAGAAGGTGAAGGTCGCCGCCGTCAGCGCCCGCGCGTCCAGCCGGTCGGAGATGTGGCCGGCCAGGATGCCGCCGACGACGCCGCCGACGTCGAACAGGGTCGACAATATCCCCGCCGCGGAATCTGACAGATATTCTCCCCCGATCTCTGAAATTCGTCAGGAACAAAACAAAACGGTGGTCAGGTAAAGAAAAGATTCATTTCTTATCTCCACGTGCTGCCGCCATAACAATATAGTACAACTAGACGAACCTGTGTGGCTGAGGTAAAATGGGAGCCAGTAGAGGAACGTGTAGGCCACAAGCTTGCAGAAGAATAGGCAGAGAGCAAATGGGGCAACGCCGGGAATTTTCCATGCCTGGATGAACCCCACTGCCTCGTCTCGCCCACTCGAGTGTCCCTCCAGCAGAGGCACATCCGTGCCATTCTTCTCGTAGTCCTTCACATGGCGATCCTCCTCGACGCCGATCACCTCGGGGTCAACAGGCAAGAAGAGAAAGACGGCGAGCCCGACCAGCGCGATCATGGCACCGGGCACTGCAAACGACCAGCTCCACCCAAACTTCAGCATGGCAGCCGCGATCAGTGAGCCAGATATGTTTCCCACGGAGGTGTGAGCGTTCCAAATCCCCATGATCAGCCCCCTCTTGCTCTTCCCGAACCAATTGCCGACGACGGCGACCACGGAGGGCCAGCCGCTCGACTGAAACAGGCCGGCGATCATCTGGACGCCCAGAAAGTAGTAGAAGCTGTGGATGTTGAGCCAGTAGCCAGCTCCGAAAGCGGCGGTGAACAGCCCGGTACCTACCATTCCGATGGTCAGGAGGATCCTGAGATCCACCCGGTCACCCAAATGGCCAGCAAAGAACATGCCAATTGCATATAACCCAAGGAATGCAAGATCGATCTCGCCGAGCAGCGCGGTGCCATCCTCGCCATTGAACGGAGCCCAACCACTCTGGAGAGCCGTGTTGTTCGCCGCACCTTTTAGATCTTGGAGATATAGATGGCTGGGCCAGTGCAACAAGCCTAGGTTTGATGTCTTGGGATCAAGAACACTCTTGACAATGCTTGTGGTTTTCCTAGTGGCATGATAACTAGCATATGACAGGAAGGTGAGCACCAACACAAGAGCCTGACACGATCTGAAGGAGAGAGGGCCGCCACGGATACACTCGAAGAGCTGAATCCCCAACGGCTTTATGCTACCCATTCTGCTTCTGCTCTCATTAGAGGAGCCCATGGGTGAGCCTGAATTTGGTTTATCCACTAACTGTTAATGTAGCCGGGAAGAAGGCCGGCCGGTGTTAATTATTGCCTTTATCTGAAAAAAAATGTCAAGCATGGCAATCGTCAGAACTATCCAGATAAGATGATATAAAAATGAAAGTGCTGACCGACAGCTTGGCACAAATGTGGAACTTGGAGTTATGAAAATGAAAGTGACAGGTGCAAATGCTTAATTTTGCAACAAGGAGTAATCATCCTATAACAATGTTTGGAAGAATTATTGGGGCAAAGGACTAGATGGTTCCTGAAATAAAATAAACAGAGCACGCTAATATTACTATACGATTTTTTTTTAGGTGGGATGCTGCAAGGCGCAAGCACAGCATTGTTAAATCACTTGAATCAGCGGCCCCCTGGCATCAGCATACATATGCCTACAAATGAGCACTTTTCATCAGAATCAATCTAACAGGGTAGCCAAGCGCTCAGGCTCAAAATTAAAATCAGGGACCCTTTATGACAAATACACCACCCCGGATTGAGCAGAGAAAACAACCACTATCTTCATACAGTTGACATTAACCTGAAAATTGATTGGAAGATTTGGTGGATGGAAGGGGGCAAGATCTAAGAATCACTACAGAAATCAAGAACTGGGACTGAACCCTTCTCGATCGAATGAAATACAGTAGATGGTACGGAAGCAGAAAAGAAAACATCCTTCTATCTAACGCAGCAGCATCTCACCTCCAGTTGAGCAATGGGAGGGAAGGATGGAAGGCAAGGCACAGAGATGCGTGAATACGAGCGCAAGGGCACGAACGAATATAAAGGGGAGGAAGCAAGAGAAAGCCGGTCTTGCAAGCAAGGCAAGGTTGCCCGACAACAGAAGCAACAGAACCAACGGATCTTGCTCTTTTCTGAAAGAGAAAGCAGAGCGAGCAGAGAGGCCGGAGTTGGCCGAAACTTCACACAACTTGCACGACAGCCGTCGAACAGAAGTCGGGCGATCCGTTATGCCGCCATGGCCGGCGAGGAACCACCTTTTTCTGACGCAGGCGTGCCGAAACGGAACTGAAAGCAAGATGGGGAGGCGCCGGCATGATGTAAGCCATTCATTACCTGCGGAGAGAGGACGGTGGAGGTTGTCCGGGAAACAGAGGACGTGTGGTCTTCTTCTTCTTCTTCTTCTCCGGCCGGCTGTTGGCGGGTCGTGGAGCCGAGCGTGACCTTGGGGGGGGGGGGCTCGTGGGGAGCGCGGACCGTGGAATTTGTGAGGCGTCTCGGCCGTGGCTTCCGAGGTGGTAGCTGCTCGTCTTTTATACCGGCGCTGGCGACAGCTTTTGTTCGGCTGCTCCTGCTCGTGGTGCCCGTGGGTCGGGTGTTTCCCCGGTCAGCTCACGCTCCCGCCCACCTCCTTCTTTGTGGCTCAGCGAAGCGACGGTGGCGTATCGAGTGAGCACTGCTTAGTTGACTACAAACTCGTGTCATAAAATATACAACATGCAGCATGTGCCTCGAAATATGGCTAGTCCAACACGAGCGTAGACCACCATATTCGCCGTATAACATTTTCTGTACATAGTGCCACGATGCCAGGCTAGCAATTCGGAAGATACCAGTAGAAAAATGGACACGCATACAGCGTAGAGACCCATGGCGCTGCGAAATTGCACGGGCGACGGGCACCTCCCAGCCTCCGCTTGTTCGTACCGGGGGTGACGGCACCAAGGTTCCCCGCCGTCTCTCCCTTTGCCACCAAAAGAAAAAGAGAAGGGCTCGGCGGATTTGGTTGGGGCCGGCCGCGACGCTAGGAATAGATTAGTCTTCGGAAGGGGGATATCGGGAGCGGATATCCTTTCTGGGGGGTGCGGATATTCGTGGCGCCTAAAACTATATGCCCCTCGTCGTACCGGATCCCAACACCTGTGGGGCCCCTCGCCAAGCGCGATCCCTGTGCCCCACCCCACGTCATGCGGCGCCGTTTGGTGTTCTCCGGTAACTCGCATGGCCGCGGTTTGTTTTGCTTAACTTTGCTGGGACACAACGCATCGCAGAATGTCAATCAAAATGATAACAACGTTGCTTAATGTTGCCCGGTTTGTGAGGCCTCAATGTACGTACTGCCGGAAATCTGCATGGTGGAAAATGTTTGGGGACGGGGACGGCAGGACCAACCTTTTGTTTTTGTTTCGATCGCCGTGCCCCTGGCTGGCTGCGGCCGACGTGAACCGGAGAGCGACTGCTGGCGCGTGGAGGCGCAGTCGTCCCTCGTCCGTCCGGCGCGGCGTGTCTGCGCATGAGACGGAGGGAATCGAGTCAGAACCGCAGGAAGAGGGGCGGGATCGGGACGGTGACAAGAGGTGAAGGGCAGAGACAATGGGTAGGGTACCTCGATTCGTCGACGGGATCGAGTCCAGCAGGATCGAGCTCCGTCGAGCGAACGGACAAACCAGGGGGGAAGAAGGCGCCCGCCTATTTATGCCTGGGGAAACATAATTAGTGGCCTCTGGGTTTCAAAAAAGAAAAGTGGGGAAATTAAAATAGCTACCCACGGGAAGGTGAGTTTCTTTTTTAGAAAGAAAAGCCCCCGAATCAATGTCTTTTTTCTTCTTTCATGTTAACAAAAACAGATGTCTTATATTCATATCATAAAAACCATAATAACAGTCATTTAATAAATGACATGATAAAATAAAATAAGAACAGTGGAACGCTAGCCTTTAAAAAAGAACTACCAGCCAAAAAGTAAAAATATACTCCCTCCGTTCCTAAATATAAGTCTTTTAAGAGATTTCATTAGGGACTACATACGAAGTAAAATAAATAAATCTACACTCTAAAATATGTCTATATACATCCGTATGTACTCTTCTAATGAAATTCCTAAAAAAACTTATATTTAGGAACGGAGGGAGTAATCAAGAAAGAAAAATCATGCACGACTAAAGCAATCATCAAAATTAATAATGAAGAATCAATTCTTCATCCAAGCTCGACGTGGCTTCATTGTCGATATGGAGATTGACGAACCTTCAAGATAGCTCACCAAAGGCGAAGTCATTATCGTTGAACGAACCACACCTGGACCACACCCCGGACAAGCCATCAAACTTCAAAACTGACACCCCACCACGACTAGGACATCGAAGTACAAACCATACCTACCAGCCATCAACCACACCAACGACGGAGCCCCATGACACAAGTACATGACAAGGATGCCCATGCCACTCAATTCTAACTTGAATAAACTGATTTCCAAATCCATCCTCAACCATAGGCCTAATCGCTTCATTGGAGAAAGGACCTGAAGTTTCTTTATACAGCGTTTCCATCGCCAGTGTCGAAGTCAGGACGATAAACAACCGAAAAATCTAAGCTGGTAGGATCTAACCCATGTGCGGACCAAGGCACATGCAACTAGTACGCACTGCACAGGACCCACAGTTTGCAGGGGATCCAACTTTGAGCCCATACATTGGAGGTCTAAGAACCCCACCTGGCCAAAACCACTCATGGTGGTAAAAAATCTATTGTGAGATATTTCCAGCATCATTCTAATGTCGAACTCGCAACCTCGTGCTAGCCAAAAGATGCACGACCATCGATTAAAATTTCTGTTTTGACCTTTTGTGCTAAGAAATTCACGATTTGAACTCGTTTGCAAAATAATTTCAAATCTGACCTTTTTTGGTCACCCCAACATGGCGTCCAACTTACACGGGAAATGACACGGGCCCTGGCCCCACACGACCCGTTGATCCATTGACTAGCTGACGTGGCAAAGGGCCAAACGCCAGGGACCATGGCATCTCGTCCCTGGCCCGCATGACCTGCTGGCTAGTTAACCAGCTGACGTGGCAAAGGACCAAATGCCAAGGGCCTTCGCGTTTTGCCCTTCTATAGGTAAATCAAACACGCGGACCCCGCCCACCATTCCTCTCTTCTCCTCGGTGGCGGTTGAGAGGAAGAACAGAGGGGTGGAACTATATTTTGTTTTGATCCATATGTAGACCGTCCTATCATTGGCATACTTTTTTGCAAAAGAGATGATGGAATTTGATGGTTGTGTGATCCATGGTTTGTTGAACAGATTGTTTTGGGTACTCTAGATGATATGTATTTGCATATGTTGTTAATATGAATGTTTTAAGAGAGATGTTGCATATGATGCAATTTGGCATATGGTTGTATGTCACACCATATTGTTTGAGAATTTTATTCGATTAAAAGATGATGTGGTATGTTTGAGAAGAATGATGTGTGCACATGACAAAAAGAATGGCGTGGGTGTGTATGCGAAGAATGATGTGTCCAAATGGAAAAAAGAATGCATAACTTGGAGAAGCAAATTGTATTGTTTGATATGTTTCATGTATTTGTAGACCATATTGTGATTTGTTTCTTAGGATGGTAGATGATGATGGACCTTGGTACGATGGATTAATCAAGGAGTTTGAAAGGACCATCAATTTCGGGTCATTGAGAACCGGAAGGAAGCAATCCAATCTCAGCATTGGTGAGCAAAGATGTCTCCAATCTCCCGCCATCCAGTTTCCCTTCATTTCTTCTTGTCATCTCGTTTTGCTCCCTACATCTCTTCCCGTCATTAGGTTTCCCTTCATTTCTTCCCCCCATCCCATTTCCCTCCCTACATTTATTCCCGTTGTTGGGGATCGTAGTAATTTCAAAAAAAATCGTACGCCATACAAGGATCTATCTATGGAGAAACCAGCAACGAGTGAAGTAGTAGAGCATCTTCTTGAAGATCGCTAAGCGGAAGCATTGCTAGAACGCGGTTGATGGAGTCATACTCGGAGCGATTCAGATCGCGGTAGATTCTGATCAATGCACCGAACGATGGTGCCTCCGCGTTAAACACATGTACAGCCCGGTGATGTCTCCTCCTTCTTGATCCAGCAAGGAGAGAGGAGAAGTTGAGGGAGAGCTCTGGTAGCACGACGGCGTGGTGGCGGTGGAGCTATGTGGTTCTCCGGCGGGGATTCACCAAGCGCTGCGGAGGAGGAAGAAGAGAGAGGTCGGGTTGTGCCGTGGGAGAGAGATAATTGTGTCTCAAAAATCCCAAAACATCAAATATATATAGGAGGAGGGAGAGAGAAGGCTGCCTTGGCCCCTCCTCCAAGGAGGAGAGGTTCGGCCGAGATAAGGGAGGAGTCCACCTCCCACAAGGGAGGTGGATCTCTTCCTTTTAAATCTCATTTAGCCTTATCTCCTTATCCCTAGTCGCATGGGCCTTTAGGGAAGGCCTTGGCAGCCCAATAAGGGATGGTTCACCTCCTCTAACAGCCCATGAAGTCCTTTGGTCGTCACACCCCTCCCGGGGTCCTCTGGCACCCTCCCGGCACTCTCGGTACACTACCGATGAGCCCAAAACTTTTCCGGTGACCAAAACAGGACTTCATATATGTCAATCTTTACCTCCGGACCATTCCGGAGCTCCTCGTGACGTCCAGGATCTCATTTGGGACTTCAAACAACCATTAGTAACAACATACTATTCCCTTTACAACTCCAGCATCATCGAACCTTAAGTGTGTAGACCCTACGGGTTCGGGAACCATGCAGACATGACCGAGACACCTCTCCGGTCAATAGCCAAAAGTGGGGTCTGGATATTCATGTTGGCTCCCACATGTTGCACGATGATCTCATTGGATGAACCACGATGTTGGGGATTCAATCAATCCCATATGCAATTCCCTTAGTCTACCGGTATGATACTTGCCCGAGATTCGATCGTCGGTATCCCCATACCTTGTTCAATATCGTTACCGGCAAGTCTCTTTACTCGTTCCGTAAAACATCATCCCGTGGCTAACTCCTTAGTCACATTGAGATCATTATGATGATGCATTACCGAGTGGGCCCAGAGATACCTCTCCGTCATACGGAGCGACAAATCCCAGTCTCGATTCGCACAACCCAACAGACACTTTCGGAGATACCCGAAGTGCACCTTTATAATCACCCAGTTATGTTGTTACGTTCGATACACCCAAAGCACTCCTACGGTATCTCGGAGTTGCACAATCTCATGGTCTAAGGAAATGATAATTGACATTAGAAAAGCTTTAGCAGACGTACAACACGATCTAGAGCTATGCTTAGGATTGGGTCTTGTCCATCACATCATTCCCCAATGATGTGATCCCATTATCAACGACATCCAGTGTCCATTGCTACGTCAACAAAAGTCCTTCCCCGGTAGTGGTGCCAGAGATCCTTCTGTCGTCTCTTGAGCTTGCGTTGGTTTTTCCCTTGAAGAGGAAAGGGTGATGCAGCACAGGAGCAGTAAGTATCTCCCTCAGATTGAGAACCAAGGTATCAATCCAGTAGGAGAATCTCGTCAAGTCTAGAGTACCTGCGCAAACACAAAAGAGCTTGCACCCAACGCTACAAAGGGGTTGTCAATCCCTTCAAGATTGTTTGCAAAGTGAGATCTGAAGGCGGAAAGTGCAACGAAGTAAAAAGTGTAAGGCTGAAAATATGGTGTGGAGTAGACCCTGGGGGCCATAGTGTTCACTAGAGGCTTCTCTCAAAATAGCAAGTATTACGGTGGGTGAATAAATTATTGTCGAGCAATTGATAGAACCGCGCAAAGTCATGACGATATCTAAGGCAATGATCATACATATAGGCATCACGTCCGAGACAAGTAGACCGATACTTTCTGCATCTACTACTATTACTCCACACATCGACCGCTATCCAGCATGCATCTAGTGTATTGAGTTCATGACGAATAGAGTAACGCCTTAAGCAAGATGACATGATGTAAAGGGATAATCTCAAACCAATGATGAAAACCCCATCTTTTTACCGTTGACGGCAACAACACGATACATGCCTCGCTACCCCTTCTGTCACTGGGTGAGGTCACCGCACGATATGAACCCAAAACCAAGTACTTCTCCCATTGCAAGAATTATAGATCTAGTTGGCCAGACAAAACCCACAAGTCGAAGAGAATTACAAGGATATGAAATCATGCATAAGAGAGATCAGGAGAAACTCAAATAAGATTCATAGATAATCTGATCATAAATCCACAATTCATCGGATCTCGACAAACACACCGTAAAAGAAGATTACATTGGATAGATCTCCATGAAGATCATGGAGAACTTTGTATTGAAGATCCAAGAGAGAGAA
Organism: Hordeum vulgare subsp. vulgare; assembly: GCF_904849725.1. Classification (NCBI taxonomy): domain Eukaryota; kingdom Viridiplantae; phylum Streptophyta; class Magnoliopsida; order Poales; family Poaceae; genus Hordeum; species Hordeum vulgare. The sequence goes on along the minus strand of NC_058519.1, from coordinate 594,120,098 downwards.
GAAGCCATCTAGTTACTAGCTATGGACCTGTAGGTCTATGGTGAACTACTCACGCATCATCGGAGAGGTCATGGTGTTGATGAAGAAGCCCTCCGTGTCCGAATCCCCCCCTCCGGCACGGCACCTGAACGTGCCCCAGATGGGATCTTGCGGAGATAGAAGCTTGCGGCGGCGGAAAAGTACTTTCGATGATCTCGTGATTTTTTATGGAATTTTTGGGGATATATAGGCGCAAAACCTAGCACAAAGGAGGTCCACGGGTCCCACAAGCGTGAGGGCCGCTACCTCTCCCCCTCGCCGCGGGGTGGGGGCTTGTGGGGTCCCTGGGGACCCCCTGCCTTGGCTCTCAAGTCTCATGATCTTGTTCCGTTACGGAAAAAATCTTTTCGGGGATTTTATTCCGTTTAGACTCCGTTTCAAATTTGTTGGAATTATGCCCTAGAGGAAATAATAAATATAGTTATTATTATAATTCTTGTATCAAGATAATCGTTTATTATCCATGCTATAATTGTATTGAATGAAGACTCATTTACATGTGTGGATACATAGACAAAACACTGTCCCTAGCAAGCCTCTAGTTGGCTAGCCAGTTGATCAAAGATAGTCAGTGTCTTATGATTATGAACAAGGTGTTGTTGCTTGATAACTGGATCACGTCATTAGGAGAATCACGTGATGGACTAGACCCAAACTAATAGACGTAGCATGTTGATCATGTCATTTTGTTGCTACCGTTTTCTGCGTGTCAAGTATTTGTTCCTATGACCATGAGATCGTATAACTTACTAATACCGGAGGAATACTTTGTGTGTATCAAACGTCGCAACGTAACTGGGTGACTATAAAGATGCTCTACAGGTATCTCCGAAGGTGTTCGTTGAGTTAGTATGGATCAAGACTGGGATTTGTCCCTCCGTGTGACGGAGAGGTATCTCGGGGCCCACTCGGTAATACAACATCACACACAAGCCTTGCAAGCAATGTAACTTAGTGTAAGTTGCGGGATCTTGTATTACGGAACGAGTAAAGAGACTTGCCGGTAAACGAGATTGAAATAGGTATGCGGATACTGACGATCAAATCTCGGGCAAGTAACATACCGAAGGACAAAGGGAATGACATACGAGATTATATGAATCCTTGGCACTGAGGTTCAAACAATAAGATCTTCGTAGAATATGTAGGATCCAATATGGGCATCCAGGTCCCGCTATTGGATATTGACCGAGGAGTCTCTAGGGTCATGTCTACATAGTTCTCGAACCCGCAGGGTCTGCACACTTAAGGTTCGACGTTGTTTTATGCGTATTTGAGTTATATGGTTGGTTACCGAATGTTGTTCGGAGTCCCGGATGAGATCACAGACGTCACGAGGGTTTCCGGAATGGTCCGGAAACGAAGATTGATATATAGGATGACCTCATTTGATTACCGGAAGGTTTTTGGAGTTAGCGGGAATGTACCGGGAATGACGAATGGGTTCCGGGAGTTCACCGGGGGGGGGGGGGGCAACCCACCCCGGGGAAGCCCATAGGCCTTGAGGGTAGCGCATCAGCCCTTAGTGGGCTGGTGGGACTGCCCAAAAGGGCCCTATGCGCATTGGAAGAAAAATCAAAGAGAAAAAAAAGGAGGAGGTGGGAAAGAAAAGAAGGACTCCACCCACCAAACCATGGCTCGGCCGACCCCCTTGGGGCTCCTTGAGCCCCAAGGCAAGGTCCCCCCTCTCCCACCTATATATACGGAGGTTTTAGGCTGATTTATTATGACTTTTCCACGGCAGCCCGACCACATACCTCCACGGTTTTTCCTCTAGATCGCGTTTCTGCGGAGCTCGGGCGGAGCCCTGCTGAGACAAGGTCATCACCAACCTCCGGAGCGCCGTCACGCTGTCGGAGAACTCTTCTACCTCTCTGTCTCTCTTGCTGGATCAAGAAGGCCGAGATCATCGTCGAGCTGTACGTGTGCTGAACGCGGAGGTGCCGTCCGTTCGGCACTAGATCATGGGACTGATCGCGGGATAGTTCGCGGGGCGGATCGAGGGACGTGAGGACGTTCCACTACATCAACCGCGTTCACTAACGCTTCTTCTGTACGGTCTACAAGGGTACGTAGATCACTCATCCCCTCTCGTAGATGGACATCACCATGATAGGTCTTCGTGCGTGTAGGAAAATTTTTGTTTCCCATGCGACGTTCCCCAACAGTGGCATCATGAGCTAGGTTCATGCGTAGATGTCTTCTCGAGTAGAACACAAAAGTTTTTGTGGGCGGTGATGTGCGTTTTGCTGCCCTCCTTAGTCTTTTCTTGATCCCGCGGTATTGTTGGATTGAAGCGGCTTGGACCGACATTACTCGTACGCTTACGAGAGACTGGTTTCATCGCTACGAGTAACCCCGTTGCTCAAAGATGACTAGCAAGTGTCGGTTTCTCCAACTTTAGTTGAATTGGATTTGACCGAGGAGGTCCTTGTATGAGGTTAAATAGCAACTCATATATCTCCGTTGTGGTGTTTGCGTAAGTAAGATGCGATCCTACAAGATACCCATGGTCACCACGTAAAACATGCAACAACAAAATTAGATGACGTCTAACTTGTTTTTGCAGGGTATGCTTGTGATGTGATATGGCCAACGATGTGATGTGATATATTGGATGTATGAGATGATCATGTTGTAATAGATAATATCGACTTGCACGTCGATGGTACGGCAACCGGCAGGAGCCATAGGGTTGTCTTTATACTAATGTTTGTTCTTGCAGATGCGTTTACTATTTTGCTAGGATGTAGCTTTAGTAGTAATAGCATGAGTAGCACGACAACCCCGATGGCGACACATTGATGGAGATCATGGTGTGGCGTCGGTGACAAGAAGATCGTGCCGGTGCTTTGGTGATGGAAATCAAGAAGCACGTGATGATGGCCATATCATGTCACTTATGAATTGCATGTGATGTTAATCCTTTTATGCACCTTATTTTGCTTAGAACGACGGTAGCATTATCAGGTGATCTCTCACTAAAATTTCAAGACGAAATTGTGTTCTCCCCGACTGTGCACCGTTGCTACAGTTCGTCATTTCGAGACACCACGTGATGATCGGGTGTGATAGACTCAACGTTCACATACAACGGGTGCAAAACAGTTGCGCACGCGGAACACTCGGGTTAAGCTTGACGAGCCTAGCATGTGCAGACATGGCCTCGGAACACATGAGACCGAAAGGTCGATCATGAATCATATAGATGATATGATTAGCATAGGGATGCTTACCACTGAAACTATACTCAACTCACGTGATGATCGGACTTGAGCTAGCGTAAGTGGATCATGAACCACTCAAATGACTAGAGGGATGTACTTTTTGAGTGGGAGTTTAGCGAATCATTTGATTAAGTTAAACTCTAATTATCTTGAACATAGTCTAAGTCCACTTTGAATATATTTGTGTTGTAGATCATGGCTCACGCGACAGTCACCCTGAATTTTAATACGTTCCTAGAGAAAGCTAAGTTGAAAGATGATGGAAGCAACTTTGTAGACTGGGCTCGTAATCTTAAGCTAATCTTACAAGCTGGGAAGAAGGATTATGTCCTTAATGCTGCGCTAGGAGATGAACCGCCCGCTACGGCTGATCAGGATGTTAAGAACGCTTGGTTAGCACGTAAGGAGGACTACTCAGTAGTTCAACGTGCAGTCTTGTATGGCTTAGAACCGGGACTTCAACGTCGCTTTGAGCATCATGGAGCATTTGAGATGTTCCAGGAGTTGAAGTTTATCTTTCAGAAGAACGCCCGGATCGAGAGGTATGAGACCTCCGATAAATTCTATGCTTGCAAGATGAAGGAGAACTCGTCTGTCAGTGAACATGTGCTCAAAATGTCTGGGTACTCAAACCGTCTAGCTGAGCTGGGGATTGAACTCCCGCAAGAGGCTATCACTGACAGAATCCTTCAATCACTGCCGCCAACCTATAAAGGCTTTGTGTTGAACTACAACATGCAAGGGATGAACAAGTCACCCGGCGAGTTGCTTGCGATGCTGAAAGTCGCAGAGTCTGAACTCCGTAAAGAGCATCAAGTGTTGATGGTGAATAAGACCACTAGTTTCAAGAGAAACGGCAAAGGCAAGAAGGGTAATTCAAAGAAGAGCGGCAAGCCTGTTGCCAATCCGACGAAGAAACCCAAAGCTGGACCTAAGCCTGAAACAGAGTGTTACTATTGCAAGGGTATGGGTCATTGGAAGCGCAATTGCCCCAAGTATCTGGCAGATAAGAAGGCGGCCAAAGAAAAATCAGGTATATTTGATATACATGTTATTGATGTGTACTTAACCGGCTCTCGTAGTAGTGCCTGGGTATTCGATACCGGCTCTGTTGCTCATATTTGCAACTCGAAACAGGAACTGCGGAATAGACGAAGGCTGGCGAAAGATGAAGTGATGATGCGCGTAGGAAATGGTTCCAAGGTTGATGCAATCACAGTCGGCACAGTTTCACTTCAGTTACCATTAGGATTAGTTATGAACTTGAATCATTGTTATTTAGTGCCTGCGTTGAGCATGAACATTATATCTGGATCTTGTTTATTGCGAGACGGTTACTCTTTTAAGTCAGAGAATAATGGTTGTTCTATTTCTATGAGTAACATCTTTTATGGTCATGCACCCAATGTGACAGGATTGTTCATATTAAATCTTGATAGCGATACACACATACATAACATTGAGACCAAAAGAGTTAGAGTTAACAATGACAGCGCCATATTTTTGTGGCACTGCCGCTTAGGTCATATTGGTGTAAAGCGCATGAAGAAACTCCATGCCGATGGACTTTTGGAGTCACTTGACTTTGATTCACTTGACACGTGCGAACCATGCCTCATGAGCAAGATGACTAAAACTCCGTTCTCCAGAACAATGGAGCGTGCAAGTGACTTGTTGGAAATCATACATACCGATGTGTGTGGTCCGATGAGCGTAGAGGCACGCGGCGGATATCGTTATTTTCTCACCTTCACTGACGATTTGAGTAGATATGGTTATGTCTACTTAATGAAGCACAAGTCTGAAACATTTGAAAAGTTCAAGCAGTTTCAGAGTGAAGTTGAAAATCATCGTAACAAGAAGATCAAGTTCCTACGGTCTGATCGTGGGGGTGAATATCTGAGTTTCGAGTTTGGTGCTCACTTAAGACAATGTGGAATTGTTTCACAGTTGACACCGCCTGGAACACCACAGCGTAATGGTGTGTCCGAACGTCGTAATCGTACTTTATTAGAGATGGTGCGATCTATGATGTCTCTTACCGATTTGCCGTTATCGTTTTGGGGTTATGCATTTGAAATAGCTGCATTCACTTTAAATAGGGCACCATCAAAATCCATTGAGACGACACCATACGAACTGTGGTATGGCAAAAGGCCAAAGTTGTCGTTTCTTAAAGTTTGGGGATGTGATGCTTATGTCAAAAAGCTTCAGCCTGAAAAGCTGGAACCCAAAGCGAAAAAGTGCATCTTCATAGGTTACCCAAAAGAGACAGTTGGGTACACCTTCTATCTCAAATCCGAGGGCAAAGTGTTTGTTGCTAAAAACGGAGCTTTTCTCAAGAAGGAGTTTCTCTCGAGAGAATTGAGTGGGAGGAAGATAGAACTTGACGAGGTTGTCGAACCTCTCATCCCTCTGGATGGTGGCGCAGGGCAAGGGGAAACCTCTGTCGTTGCGACGCCGGTTGAGGAGGAAGTTAATGATGATGATCATGAAACTCCGGTTCAAGTTTCTGTCAAACCACGCAGGTCGACGAGACCACGTGCTGCTCCAGAGTGGTACGGTAATCCCGTCTTATCAATCATGTTGTTGGACAACAATGAACCTGCAAATTATGAAGAAGCAATGGTGGGCCCAGATTCCAACAAATGGCTAGAAGCCATGAAGTCCGAGATAGGATCCATGTATGAGAAGAAAGTGTGGACTTTGGAGGTACTTCCAGAGGGCCGCAAGGCTATTCAGAACAAATGGATCTTTAAGAGGAAGACGGACGCTGACGGCAATGTGACCGTTTATAAAGCTCGACTTGTGGCAAAGGGTTTTTCACAAGTTCAAGGAGTTGACTACGATGAGACATTCTCACCCGTAGCGATGCTTAAGTCCGTCAGAATCATGTTAGCAATAGCTGCATTTTTCGATTATGAAATCTGGCAGATGGATGTCAAAACGGCGTTCCTTAACGGTTTCCTTAAGGAAGAATTGTATATGATGCAACCCGAAGGTTTTGTCGATCCTAAGAATGCTAACAAGGTGTGCAAGCTCCAGCGATCCATTTATGGACTGGTGCAAGCATCTCGGAGTTGGAACAAACGCTTTGATGAGGTGATCAAAGCATTTGGGTTTATACAAGTGGTTGGAGAATCTTGTATTTACAAGAAAGTGAGTGGGAGCTCTGTGGTGTTTCTAATATTATATGTGGATGACATATTGCTGATTGGAAACAACGTAGAGTTTTTGGAGAGCATAAAGGATTACTTGAATAAAAGTTTCTCTATGAAGGACCTAGGAGAAGTTGCTTACATTGTAGGCATTAAGATCTACGGGGATAGATCAAAATGCGTGATAGGACTTTCACAAAGCACATACCTTGATAAAGTTTTGAAGAGGTTCAAAATGGAACAGTCCAAGAAGGGGTTCTTGCCAGTTTTACAAGGTACGAGATTGAGTAAGTCTCAGTGCCTAGCAACTGATGAAGATAGAGAGCATATGCGCTCCGTCCCCTATGCTTCAGCCATAGGTTCTATCATGTATGCAATGTTGTGCACTAGACCGGACGTTAGCCTGGCCATAAGTATGGCAGGTAGGTTCCAGAGTAATCCAGGAGTGGATCACTGGACAGCGATCAAGAATATCCTGAAGTACCTGAAAAGGACTAAGGAGATGGTTCTCGTGTATGGAGGTGACGAAGAGCTCGCCGTAAAAGGTTACGTCTATGCAAGCATTGACACAGATCCGGACGACTCTAAGTCGCAAACCGGATACGTATTTATTCTTAATGGGGGTGCGTAAGCTGGTGCAGTTCCAAGCAAAGCGTCGTAGCAGATTCTACATGTGAAGCGGAGTACATGGCTGCCTCGGAGGCGGCTAAGGAGGGTGTCTGGATGAAGCAGTTCATGACGGATCTTGGAGTGGTGCCAAGCGCACTGAATCCAATAACCTTGTTCTGTGACAACACGGGTGCCATTGCCTTAGCAAAGGAACCACGGTTTCACAAGAAGTCCAGACACATCAAACGATGCTTCAACCTCATCCGCGACTACGTCGAAGGAGAGGACGTAGATATATGCAAAGTGCACACGGATCTGAATGTAGCAGACCCGCTGACTAAACCTCTTCCACGGCCAAAGCATGATCAACACCAGAACTGTATGGGTGTTAGATCTATTACAATCTAATTCGCATGATGATGTGAGGGCTAGATTATTGACTCTAGTGCAAGTGGGAGACTGTTGGAATTATGCCCTAGAGGCAATAATAAATATAGTTATTATTATAATTCTTGTATCAAGATAATCGTTTATTATCCATGCTATAATTGTATTGAATGAAGACTCATTTACATGTGTGGATACATAGACAAAACACTGTCCCTAGCAAGCCTCTAGTTGGCTAGCCAGTTGATCAAAGATAGTCAGTGTCTTCTGATTATGAACAAGGTGTTGTTGCTTGATAACTGGATCACGTCATTAGGAGAATCACGTGATGGACTAGACCCAAACTAATAGACGTAGCATGTTGATCGTGTCATTTTGTTGCTACTGTTTTCTGCGTGTCAAGTATTTGTTCCTATGCCCATGAGATCATATAACTTACTAACACCGGAGGAATACTTTGTGTGTATCAAACGTCGCAACGTAACTGGGTGACTATAAAGATGCTCTACAGGTATCTCCGAAGGTGTTCGTTGAGTTAGTATGGATCAAGACTGGGATTTGTCACTCCGTGTGACGGAGAGGTATCTCGGGGCCCACTCGGTAATACAACATAACACACAAGCCTTGCAAGCAATGTAACTTAGTGTAAGTTGCGGGATCTTGTATTACGGAACGAGTAAAGAGACTTGCCGGTAAACGAGATTTAAATAGGTAGGCGGATACTGACGATCAAATCTCGGGCAAGTAACATACCGAAGGACAAAGGGAATGACATACGGGATTATATGAATCCTTGGCACTGAGGTTCAAACGATAAGATCTTCGTAGAATATGTAGGATCCAATATGGGCATCCAGGTCCCGCTATTGGATATTGACCGAGGAGTCTCTCGGGTCATGTCTACATAGTTCTCGAACCCGCAGGATCTGCACACTTAAGGTTCGACGTTGTTTTATGCGTATTTGAGTTATATGGTTGGTTATCGAAGTTTGTTCGGAGTCCCGGATGAGATCACGGACGCCACGAGGGTTTCCGGAATGGTACGGAAACGAAGATTGATATATAGGATGACCTCATTTGATTACCGGAAGGTTTTCGGAGTTAGCGGGAATGTACCGGGAATGACGAATGGGTTCCGGCAGTTCACCGGGGGGGGGGGCAACCCACCCCGGGGAAGCCCATAGGCCTTGAGGGTGGTGCATCAGCCCTTAGTGGGCTGGTGGGACAGCCCAAAAGGGCTCTATGCGCATTGGAAGAAAAATCAAAGAGAAAAAAAAGGAGGAGGTGGGAAAGGAAAGAAGGACTCCACCCACCAAACCAAGTAGGACTCGGTTTGGGGGGAGTCCTTCCCCCCTTTGGCTCGGCCGACCCCCTTGGGGCTCCTTGAGCCCCAAGGCAAGGTGCCCCCTCTCCCACCTATATATACGGAGGTTTTAGGGCTGATTTATTACGACTTTTCCACGGCAGCCCGACCACATACCTCCATGGTTTTTCCTCTAGATCGCGTTTCTGCGGAGCTCGGGCGGAGCCCTGCTGAGACGAGATCATCACCAACCTCCAGAGCGCCGTCACGCTGCCGGAGAACTCTTCTACCTCTTTGTCTCTCTTGCTGGATCAACAAGGCTGAGATCATCGTCGAGCTGTACGTGTGCTGAACGCGGAGGTGCCGTCCGTTCGGCACTAGATCGTGGGAGTGATCGCGGGATAGTTCGCGGGGCGGATCGAGGGACGTGAGGACGTTCCACTACATCAACCGCGTTCACTAACACTTCTGCTGTACGGTCTACAAGGGTACGTAGATCACTCATCCCCTCTCGTAGATGGACATCACCATGATAGGTCTTCGTGCGCGTAGGAATTTTTTTGTTTCCCATGCGACGTTCCCCAACAAAATTCTCCTCTCAAAGGGGTAAAAAACATGGAAAAAACAAGAACTGGCACTTGGCACTCAGTTAATAAGTTAGTCCCAAAAAATATATAAAAGGCATGCAAAACATCCAAAGTTTGACAAGATAATATCATTAAACCATCAAAAATTATAGATACGTTGGAGACGTATCAAGCATCCCCAAACTTAACTCATGCTCGTCCTCGAGCAGGGAAGTGATAAAGAATGAATTGTTGATGTGGAATGCTACCTAGCATAGTTGTCCTTTGCAACTTCTTTCACGTGACATGAATGTTCAGATCCGTAAGAATCAAAACAATAGTTTACTCACTATTGGGATTCATAAATTTGTCGTCAGCGTGGCCTTTGCCGCGTGCTGACGCATGGCAAAGGCACTCTTTGCCGTCAGCTTTCACACTGCTGACGGGAAAGAGGTGGCTGATGGCAAAGGTTTATTTTGCCGTCGGCCACCTCTTTGTCGTCTGCCAGCGGACGACAAAGAATATCTATGCGGACGACAAAGGGCGGGCGGACGACAAAGCCCCCACCCCCACCCACCCAAACGGCCGAAACCCCCACCCCACGCACCCCTCCCCTTTGCCATGTGCCTGGGTGTCCTTTGCCGTCTGCCTGGGGGCACGGCGGACGACAAAGGGGACGACGGTTGCCCCACCCGATGCCTCCCCACCCCGCCCCTTTGTCGTTTGCCTAGGGGTCCTTTGTCGTCTGCCTGGGGCACGGCGGACGGCAAAGGGGCGGCCCACCAACTACCATCAGGCCAACCCCCTCCTCCCACGTAGCCCCAGGCCCCTGCTCGAATCCACCCCGCGCCCAACGTCCCTCCCGCGCCGCCCCGACGTCCCTCCCATCACCCCACTCGCCACCCCCTGCGCCACCTCCCCTCACCGACCGCCCCCCTGCGCCCCCTCCCCTCACCGCCCGTCCCCCTGCGCCCCCTCCCCTCACCGGCCGCCCCCCTGCGCCGCCCCCCTTCGCCCCTCCCCTCATCTGCCGGCCCCCTGCGCCCCCTCCCCTCACCGGCCGCCCCCTGCGCCGCCCCCCTTCGCCCCTCCCCTCATCGGCCGGCCCCCTGCGCCCCCTCCCATCACCGGCCGTCCCCAACTCCGGTAAGAATTGTTTTAAAAAAATTGATAGTTATTTTTTTTCTATTTTTCTGTTAAATTAGATAGTTAGATTATTAGGTACTAGATTGAAAAAATAACTTAGAGGATAGTTATTTTAGGTAGAATAAAATATATAGAAAAAAATAGATAGAAAAGATAAAACTTAGAAGATAATAATAGAAGAAAAAAACTAGAAGAAAAAAGAAGAAGAAGAAGAAGAAGAAGAAGAAGAAGAGGAAGAAGAAGAAGAAGAAGAAGAAGAAGAAGAAAGAGGAGAGGAGGAGAAAGAGAAAAGAAAGAAGAAAAAGAAGAAGAGGAGGAGGAGGAGAAAAAAGAAGAATAATAATAATAATAAGAAGATGATCAAGAAGAAGAAGAAGAAGAAGAAGAAGAAAAAGAAGAGAGAGGAAAAGAAGAAAGGAGAGGAAAAAGGAACCCCGGCACCCCGACACTGACCCTCGACCCCCGACCCCTGACGCCTGACGCCACTCACCCTCGATCCTCGACCCCCGACGCCACTCACCCTCGATCCTCGACCCCCGACGCCACTAACCATCGACCCCCGACCCTCGATCCCCGACGCCCGACGCCACTGACCCTCGACCCCCGACCCCCGACACCTGTTCGGCCTCTTGTTGACCAAAAAGACCCCAACCCCCGACGCCTGTTCGGCCTCTTGTTGACCGAAAAGACCCCAACCCCTGATGTCAGTGGCCCTCGACCCCCGACGACACTGACCCCCGACCACCGACGCAACTAACCCCCGACCACCGACGCCACCGACACCCGACACCACCGACCCTCGACGCCACTAAGCCCCGACCCCGACACCTCTTCTGCCTACTGTTGAATGAGAAGGTGCATTTCGGCCTTCTAGAGGCCGACGGGGGTCATAGTTTTGTAAATTATGAGTTAGGCCACATATTTTCCGATTATGGTAATTATAAAAACATCGTATTTGTGTTGATCGTGTGAATTTCAATATGCAGTTGTTCGACGACCTCCACGTGTGTTGGACGAGCTCCGCCCTTGCGTTTGTTGGTGAGCACAAATGACTTCTCCTACTACCCCCTTAATTTGCTTTGTCCCGGTCTTCGTGCCGATGAAACTTGCTAGCTATAGGTTTCTTCAATGATGAGTATGCGTGACCAGTATGTGTCTCCCGTTCGAAAGGGCGACATCTATAAATATGCATTTCTTTGCATATTTATAACCGCCATCCTTTCGAATTGTCCAACATTATCCATGGACAGCCCGAGTATGTGTAGATTGGGTTCGTTTTCCCGTATGCTGTGCTCTGGATCCGATGCAGAATTTCATCAGTGCCTCCTTGTTGTTCTCCGGGTACACATCCTCTCTGCTTATTGCCGAGACGTGTATCAGGAGAACAGCGGGGAGGTGCTGCCGAAATTCTGCGTCGCATCTGGAGGAGATCATGGGAAAACGAACCCAATCTACACATACTCGGGTGGGATTAGGACCTATCTTTACCTATTAGCGTGTAGGTTGCATGGACGTAATAAAACTGACAAACTTCATTAGCGTATGAATGTAGATGATGAATTATATATTTATTTCTTGTGCCCCCATAGGTATCTAGGCAACATGAGTGATCGTGCTTGGATGTACACTGGTCACCCTAGTCAGAAAGACATGACCCATGAATGGTTAACAAAAACCAGGGGGTTTGTGAGAGCCACATTTGCAAATGGCCAGCAAAAAACATGGTGCCCCTGTCCCAACTGTGACAACTGGAAAAAGAAGACAGAGTTTGAAATGAGTAAACACCTGCAGAAGTGGGGTTTTACGCCTAATTATACGGCGTGGACTTTTCATGGTGAGTCTGACCAACGTGCCACAGCTGAGGTGATTCGTCGTCGCACCGACGAGCATGGTACCGGGATTGAAGACATGGTGCAAGACTTTGATGATGCTCGGGATTCGGACGATGAGCACTCTTTCACATTGGTATTTATGTTGGTATTTATTACTCATGTTGGTATTTATGTTGTACTAATTTCATTTACTCTTTGTCATGACAGGTGTTGAAAGATGGTGGGAAAGGGTCGAAAGCACTCCGCGGCTCCTTCTTCGTTGGAGGGTGATGGGATGGGTACTTCCATTCCTGCCTCGCCTCTTCGGAGAGCGTTGCTCTCTACTCTGCAAGGAGCGCCACCCGTGAGTGGAGGTCGACCCCCCGCGAAGCCGAGAGGTACTAAAGGTACACGTTATATTCATGTTCATATTTATGTTCTACTCATTAGGATTGACAAGGCGAAGTGCCGTGATGCTAAGATGGAGAAGGAGCATTACATGAAGGTAATTACATATTATTAAGGCTTTGTAGTTAGTTTCCTTAATTTGGTTCTTACGCGCTCAAATTTATCTTTATTAACTTAGGTGCCCCCGAGATGGTGTGTGGATAAGATGGATTGTTGGTAGGCGTTGGTGGATCAGTGGTGCTCCGAAACGTGGGACGCCAGCCACAACAACGCCAAGGAGAGGCGTGGCAAAATGGTTGGTGTGCCACACCATCAAGGGAGCGTCAACTTAATCCAATTTGGCGAGAACTGGGTATGTGGTTTGCTTCATGCCTCATGCAATTCATTCTTAATGCTATCTTGAGCCCTTTACTAATACAATTTTCCTCTCTCTCTCTTTTAGGCGCGTCACAATAAGACGGAGGTGCCACAGATGTACGACTTGTATGCGATGGCCCATACTGCCTCGTACAAGAAGGTCAAGGCATTCTCTGAGTCTAACGTTGAGCATCCAGAAAACTTCACCAACATCTCCTCCCACCACAAGATCGTGAAGTACAGAGATCATGGGAAGGCAAGGAAAGGGGGGGACTTTAACCCGAGCGAGGGGCCTATTGATCCAGAGCTGGTGATGATAGCTGGCAACAGGAGGCCCCATGGCTCGATCGCCATTGGAGACGGCCTTATACGTTGTCCTAGCACTCTCCGGCAGATAAAGGCACGCCAAACGAGCTCATGTCCGGAGATAACACGTCGTCCACAGCCAGTCGAGCTCGCCATCGAGGTTAGTTTAATGGACTCAACTATCTTTCCGCATTATGTTGTGCGTTGGAACCAATATGATTACATTGCTAACAATGAGTTGTGTTGCAGGCTGCTATTCAGAAAGAGAGAGAGGCAATGCAGGCGGATATGGCGGAGAAGGATAAGGAGATTAGGGAGCTGGAGGACAGGACGACTACATTGGTGGAGGCGGAGAGGGCACGGAATGATGCGTCTAACAGGGCCATATACGAGCTCTTCGTGGTAAGTTTCTTCTTCGTGTTATTTCAAGTCTTGCATTTGAATGTCCGTTTCATTAATAAATAAAAAGTTTGACTTGTCGAAACCAAATGTACAGTCAATGTGCGAGAAGAGCGGCCAAGTCCCTCCGCCGATGCCACTCATTAACGTGGCGGGGACGGTGAGTTTCATTTCAGTGCAGTGATCTTAAGAGTGTCCTCATGCTAACGACACATTGCAAACGATGTTTGGTGCAGAATATCTCCCGAAACGCATCGCACGACCCTTCTACAGTGGAGCCTTCTCCAGGGCAGCTTTCTCCAGGTGAAACAAGCCAGAGCCACCGTGCTTCACCCTCGTGATGACGATAATGGTATGTTATTTCTAGTGTTTTAATAAAAATTAGCTAGACTTCCACCTAAATGACATAATTAGCTTAGTTAGCTCCAAAATGGTCTATTTAATAAAACATGACCTATACTTAGCTAATTATCCTCGAAATGACATAATTAGCGCCAAAAAGGCATTCTTAGCTAATTTAGCCTGAAGAAGGGGACAAGAGGAGAAGAAAGAGGAAAAATGAAAGGAAGGAAGAAGAAGAAGAAGAGGAGAAGGAGAGAAGGAGGAGGATAAGAAGAAGGAGAAGAAGGAGGAGAGGAAGGAGAAGGAGCTCCTCCTTCTCCTTCTTCCTCCTCCTTGTTCCTCCTTCTCCTTCTCCTTCTTCTTTTCTTCTTCTTCTCCTCTTCCTTCTCCTTCTCCTCCTCCTCCTTCTTCTTCTTCTTTTACTTCATCTTCTCTTCTTGCTTCTTCTCTTTCTCTTCTTCCACGTAGCTTAGACTCATCCAAGAAAGACTAAATTGGCTAATTATCCTACAAAATGACATAATTAGCTTAGTTAGCTCCAAAATGACCTATTTAATAAAAATGACCTATAGTTAGCTAAGTTCTCTCCTAAATGACATAATAAGGCTTACGTAGCTGCAAGATAACCTATTCCCCCTAACGTAGGTATTAAATGGCCTATAATTAGCGTAGGTAGCTCCAAAATGGCTTAATAAGCATAGTTTGCTCCGGAATGACCTCTTTTACCCAAGTTAGCTCCAAAACGACCTATAGTTAGCTAGACTTCCACCTAAATGACATAATTAGCTTAGTTAGCTCCAAAATGGTCTATTAATAAAACATGACCTATACTTAGCTAATTATCCTTGAAATGACATAATTAGCTCCAAAAAGGCATTATTAGCTAATTTATCCCGAAGAAGGGGACAAGCGGAGAAGAAAGAGGAAAAATGAAAGGAAGGAAGAAGAAGAAGAGAAGAAGAAGGAGAGAAGGAGGAGGATAAGAAGAAGGAGAAGAAGGAGGAGAAGAAGGAGAAGGAGTTCCTCCTTCTCCTTCTTCTTCCTCCTTCTTCCTCCTTCTCCTTCTTCTTTTCTTCTTCTTCTCCTCTTCCTTCTCCTTATCCTCCTCTTCCTCCTCCTCCTCCTCCTTCTTCTACTTCTTCTTCTCTTCTTGCTTCTTCCCTTTCTCTTCTTCTACGTAGCTTAGACTCATCCAAGAAAGACTAAATTGGCTAATTATCCTACAAAATGATATAATTAGCTTAGTTAGCTCCAAAATGACCTATTTAATAAAAATGACCTATAGTTAGCTAAGTTCTCTCCTAAATGACATACTAAGGCTTACATAGCTGCAAGATGACCTATTCCCCCAAACTTAGGTATTAAATGGCCTATAATTAGCGTAGGTAGCTCCAAAATGGCTTAATAAGCATAGTTTGCTCCGGAATGACCTATTTTACCCAAGTTAGCTCCGAAACGACCTATAGTTAGCTAGACTTCCACCTAAATGACATAATTATCTTAGTTAGCTCCAAAATGGTCTATTTAATAAAACATGACCTATACTTAGCTAATTATCCTTGAAATGACATAATTAGCTCCAAAAAGACATTCTTAGCTAATTTAGCGCGAAGAAGGGGACAAGAGGAGAAGAAAGAGGAAAAATGAAAAGAAGGAAGAAGAAGAAGAAGAGAAGAAGAAGGAGAGAAGGAGGAGGATAAGAAGAAGGGGAAGAAGGAGGAGAAGAAGGAGAAGGAGTTCCTCCTTCTCCTTCTTCTTCCTCCTTCTTCCACCTTCTCCTTCTGCTTCTTCTTTTCTTCTTTTTCTCCTCTTCCTTCTCCTTCTCCTCCTCCTCCTCCTCCTCCTCATCCTTCTTCTACTTCTTCTTCTATTCTTGCTTCTTCTCTTTCTCTTCTTCTACGTAGCTTAGACTCATCCAAGAAAGACTAAATTGGCTAATTATCCTACAAAATAACATAATTAGCTTAGTTAGCTCCAAAATGACATATTAAATAAAAAATGACCTATAGTTAGTTAAGTTCTCTCCTAAATGACATAATAAGGCTTACGTAGCTGCAAGATGACCTATTCCCCCTAACTTAGGTATTAAATGGCCTATAATTAGCCTAGGTAGCTCCAAAATGGCTTAATAAGCATAGTTTGCTCCGGAATGACCTATTTTACCCAAGTTAGCTCCGAAACGACCTATAGTTAGCTACGGTTCCACCTAAATGACATAATTAGCTTAGTTAGCTCCAAAATGGTCTATTTAATAAAACATGACCTGTACGTAGCTAATTATCCTCGAAATGACATATTTAGCTCCAAAAAGGCATTCTTAGGTAATTTAGCCCGAAGAAGGGGACAAGGGGAGAAGAAAGAGGAAAAATGAAAGGAAGGAAGAAGAATAAGAAGAAGAAGAAGAAGAAGAGAAGAAGAAGGAGAGAAGGAGGAGGATAAGAAGAAGGAGAAGAAGGAGGAGAAGAAGGAGAAGGAGCTCCTCCTTCTCCTTCTTCTTTCTCCTTATTCCTCCTTCTCCTTCTCCTTCTTCTTTTCTTCCTCTTCTCATCTTCCTTCTCCTTCTCCTCCTCCTCCTCCTCCTCCTCCTTCTTATTCTTTTACTTCTTCTTTTCTTCTTGCTTCTTTTCTTTCTCTTCTTCTACGTAGCTTAGACTCACCCAAGAAAGACAAAATTGGCTTATTATGCTACAAAATGACATAATTAGCTTAGTTAGCTCCAAAATGACCTATTTAATAAAAAATGACCTATAGTTAGCTAAGTTCTCTCCTAAATGACATAATAAGGCTTACGTAGCTGCAAGATAACCTATTCCCCCTAACGTAGGTATTAAATGGCCTATAATTAGCGTAGGTAGCTCCAAAATGGCTTAATAAGCATAGTTTGCTCCGGAATGACCTATTTTACCCAAGTTAGCTCCAAAACGACCTATAGTTAGCTAGACTTCCACCTAAATGACATAATTAGCTTAGTTAGCTCCAAAATGGTCTATTTAATAAAACATGACCTATACTTAGCTAATTATCCTTCAAATGACATAATTAGCTCCAAAAAGGCATTATTAGCTAATTTATCCCGAAGAAGGGGACAAGCGGAGAAGAAAGAGGAAAAATGAAAGGAAGGAAGAAGAAGAAGAGAAGAAGAAGGAGAGAAGGAGCAGGATAAGAAGAAGGAGAAGAAGGAGGAGAAGAAGGAGAAGGAGTTCCTCCTTCTCCTTCTTCTTCCTCCTTCTTCCTCCTTCTCCTTCTTATTTTCTTCTTCTTCTCCTCTTCCTTCTCCTTATCCTCCTCTTCCTCCTCCTCCTCATCCTCCTTATTCTACTTCTTCTTCTCTTCTTGCTTCTTCCCTTTCTCTTATTCTACGTAGCTTAGACTCATCCAAGAAAGACTAAATTGGCTAATTATCCTACAAAATGATATAATTAGCTTAGTTAGCTCCAAAATGACCTGTTTAATAAAAATGACCTATAGTTATCTAAGTTCTCTCCTAAATGACATAATAAGGCTTACATAGCTGCAAGATGACCTATTCCCCCAAACTTAGGTATTAAATGGCCTATAATTAGCGTAGGTAGCTCCAAAATGGCTTAATAAGCATAGTTTGCTCCGGAATGACCTATTTTACCCAAGTTAGCTCCGAAATGACCTATAGTTAGCTAGACTTTCACCTAAATGACATAATTATCTTAGTTAGCTCCAAAATGGTCTATTTAATAAAACATGACCTATACTTAACTAATTATCCTTGAAATGACATAATTAGCTCCAAAAAGGCATTCTTAGCTAATTTAGCCCGAAGAAGGGGACAAGAGGAGAAGAAAGAGGAAAAATGAAAAGAAGGAAGAAGAAGAAGAAGAGAAGAAGAAGGAGAGAAGGAGGAGGATAAGAAGAAGGAGAAGAAGGAGGAGAAGAAGGAGAAGGAGTTCCTCCTTCTCCTTCTTCTTCCTCCTTCTTCCTCCTTCTCCTTCTCCTTCTTCTTTTCTTCTTTTTCGCCTCTTCCTTCTCCTTCTCCTCCTCCTCCTCCTCCTCCTCATCCTTCTTCTACTTCTTCTTCTATTCTTGCCTCTTCTCTTTCTCTTCTTCTACGTAGCTTAGACTCATCCAAGAAAGACTAAATTGGCTAATTATCCTACAAAATAACATAATTAGCTTAGTTAGCTCCAAAATGACATATTTAATAAAAAATGACCTATAGTTAGTTAAGTTATCTCCTAAATGACATAATAAGGCTTACGTAGCTGCAAGATGACCTATTCCCCCTAACTTAGGTATTAAATGGCCTATAATTAGCCTAGGTAGCTCCAAAATGGCTTAATAAGCATAGTTTGCTCCGGAATGACCTATTTTACCCAAGTTAGCTCCGAAACGACCTATAGTTAGCTAGGGTTCCACCTAAATGACATAATTAGCTTAGTTAGCTCCAAAATGGTCTATTTAATAAAACATGACCTGTACGTAGCTAATTATCCTCGAAATGACATATTTAGCTCCAAAAAGGCATTCTTAGGTAATTTAGCCCGAAGAAGGGGACAAGGGGAGAAGAAAGAGGAAAAATGAAAGGAAGGAAGAAGAATAAGAAGAAGAAGAAGAAGAAGAGAAGAAGAAGGAGAGAAGGAGGAGGATAAGAAGAAGGAGAAGAAGGAGGAGAAGAAGGAGAAGGAGCTCCTCCTTCTCCTTCTTCTTTCTCCTTATTCCTCCTTCTCCTTCTCCTTCTTCTTTTCTTCCTCTTCTCATCTTCCTTCTCCTTCTCCTCCTCCTCCTCCTCCTTCTTCTTCTTCTTTTACTTCTTCTTTTCTTCTTGCTTCTTTTCTTTCTCTTCTTCTACGTAGCTTAGACTCATCCAAGAAAGACTAAATTGGCTTATTATGCTACAAAATGACATAATTAGCTTAGTTAGCTCCAAAATGACCTATTTAATAAAAAATGACCTATAGTTAGCTAAGTTCTCTCCTAAATGACATAATAAGGCTTACGTAGCTGCAAGATAACCTATTCCCCCTAACGTAGGTATTAAATGGCCTATAATTAGCGTAGGTAGCTCCAAATTGGCTTAATAAGCATAGTTTGCTCCGGAATGACCTATTTTACCCAAGTTAGCTCCAAAACGACCTTTAGTTAGCTAGACTTCCACCTAAATGACATAATTAGCTTAGTTAGCTCCAAAATGGTCTATTCAATAAAACATGACCTATACTTAGCTAATTATCCTTAAAATGACATAATTAGCTCCAAAAAGGCATTATTAGCTAATTTATCCCGAAGAAGGGGACAAGCGGAGAAGAAAGAGGAAAAATGAAAGGAAGGAAGAAGCAGAAGAGAAGAAGAAGGAGAGAAGGAGGAGGATAAGAAGAAGGAGAAGAAGGAGGAGAAGAAGGAGAAGGAGTTCCTCCTTCTCCTTCTTCTTCCTCCTTCTTCCTCCTTCTCCTTCTTCTTTTCTTCTTCTTCTCCTCTTCCTTCTCCTTATCCTCCTCTTCCTCCTCCTCCTCCTCCTTCTTCTACTTCTTCTTCTCTTCTTGCTTCTTCCCTTTCTCTTCTTCTACGTAGCTTAGACTCATCCAAGAAATACTAAATTGGCTAATTATCCTACAAAATGATATAATTAGCTTAGTTAGCTCCAAAATGACCTATTTAATAAAAATGACCTATAGTTAGCTAAGTTCTCTCCTAAATGATATAATAAGGCTTACATAGCTGCAAGATGACCTATTCCCCCAAACTTAGGTATTAAATGGCCTATAATTAGCGTAGGTAGCTCCAAAATGGCTTAATAAGCATAGTTTGCTCCGGAATGACCTATTTTACCCAAGTTAGCTCCGAAACGACCTATAGTTAGCTAGACTTCCACCTAAATGACATAATTATCTTAGTTAGCTCCAAAATGGTATATTTAATAAAACATGACCTATACTTAGCTAATTATCCTTGAAATGACATAATTAGCTCCAAAAAGGCATTCTTAGCTAATTTAGCCCGAAGAAGGGGACAAGAGGAGAAGAAAGAGGAAAAATGAAAAGAAGGAAGAAGAAGAAGAAGAGAAGAAGAAGGAGAGAAGGAGGAGGATAAGAAGAAGGAGAAGAAGGAGGAGAAGAAGGAGAAGGAGTCCTTCTCCTTCTTCTTCCTCCTTCTTCCTCCTTCTCCTTCTCCTTCTTCTTCCTCCTTCTTCCTCCTTCTCCTTCTCCTTCTTCTTTTATTCTTTTTCTCCTCTTCCTTCTCCTTCTCCTCCTCCTCCTCCTCCTCCTCATCCTTCTTCTACTTCTTCTTCTATTCTTGCTTCTTCTCTTTCTCTTCTTCTACGTAGCTTAGACTCATCCAAGAAAGACTAAATTGGCTAATTATCCTACAAAATAACATAATTAGCTTAGTTAGCTCCAAAATGACATATTTAATAAAAAATGACCTATAATTAGTTAAGATCTCTCCTAAATGACATAATAAGGCTTACGTAGCTGCAAGATGACCTATTCCCCCTAACTTAGGTATTAAATGGCCTATAATTAGCCTAGGTAGCTCCAAAATGGCTTAATAAGCATAGTTTGCTCCGGAATGACCTATTTTACCCAAGTTAGCTCCGAAACGACCTATAGTTAGCTAGGGTTCCACCTAAATGACATAATTAGCTTAGTTAGCTCCAAAATGGTCTATTTAATAAAACATGACCTGTACGTAGCTAATTATCCTCGAAATGACATATTTAGCTCCAAAAAGGCATTCTTAGGTAATTTAGCCCGAAGAAGGGGACAAGGGGAGAAGAAAGAGGAAAAATGAAAGGAAGGAAGAAGAATAAGAAGAAGAAGAAGAGAAGAAGAAGGAGAGAAGGAGGAGGATAAGAAGAAGGAGAAGAAGGAGGAGAAGAAGGAGAAGGAGTTCCTCCTTCTCCTTCTTCTTCCTCCTTCTTCCTCCTTCTCCTTCTTCTTTTCTTCTTCTTCTCCTCTTCCTTCTCCTTATCCTCCTCTTCCTCCTTCTCCTCCTCCTTCTTCTACTTCTTCTTCTCTTCTTGCTTCTCCCCTTTCTCTTCTTCTATGTAGCTTAGACGCATCCAAGAAAGACGAAATTGGCTAATTATCCTACAAAATGATATAATTAGCTTAGTTAGCTCCAAAATTACCTATTTAATAAAAATGACCTATAGTTAGCTAAGTTCTCTCCTAAATGACATAATAAGGCTTACATAGCTGCAAGATGACCTATTCCCCCAAACTTAGGTATTAAATGGCCTATAATTAGCGTAGGTAGCTCCAAAATGGCTTAATAAGCATAGTTTGCTCCGGAATGACCTATTTTACCCAAGTTAGCTCCGAAACGACCTATAGTTAGCTAGACTTCCACCTAAATGACATAATTATCTTAGTTAGCTCCAAAATGGTCTATTTAATAAAACATGACCTATACTTAGCTAATTATCCTTGAAATGACATAGTTAGCTCCAAAAAGGCATTCTTAGCTAATTTAGCCCGAAGAAGGGGACAAGAGGAGAAGAAAGAGAAAAAATTAAAGGAAGGAAGAAGAAGAAGAAGAGAAGAAGAAGGAGAGAAGGAGGAGGATAAGAAGAAGGAGAAGAAGGAGGAGCTCTCCTCCTTCTCCTTCTTCTTCCTCCTTCTTCCTCCTTCTCTTTCTCCTTCTTCTTTTCTTCTTCTTCTCCTCTTCCTTCTCCTTCTCCTCCTCCTCATCCTCCTCCTCCTCCTCCTTCTTTTACTTATTTTTCTCTTCTTGCTTCTTCTCTTTCTCTTCTTCTACGTAGCTTAGACTCATCAAAGAAAGACTAAATTGGCTAATTATCCTACAAAATAACATAATTAGCTTAGTTAGCTCCAAAATGACATATTTAATAAAAAATGACCTATAGTTAGTTAAGTTCTCTCCTAAATGACATAATAAGGCTTACGTAGCTGCAAGATGACCTATTCCCCCTAACTTAGGTATTAAATGGCCTATAATTGGCCTAGGTAGCTCCAAAATGGCTTAATAAGCATAGTTTGCTCCGGAATGACCTATTTTACCCAAGTTAGCTCCGAAACGACCTATAGTTAGCTAGGGTTCCACCTAAATGACATAATTAGCTTAGTTAGCTCCAAAATGGTCTATTTAATAAAACATGACCTGTACTTAGCTAATTATCCTCGAAATGACATATTTAGCTCCAAAAAGGCATTCTTAGGTAATTTAGCCCGAAGAAGGGGACAAGGGGAGAAGAAAGAGGAAAAATGAAAGGAAGGAAGAAGCATAATAAGAAGAAGAAGAGAAGAAGAAGGAGAGAAGGAAGAGGATAAGAAGAAGGAGAAGAAGGAGGAGAAGAAGGAGAAGGAGCTCCTCCTTCTCCTTCTTCTTTCTCCTTATTCCTCCTTCTCCTTCTCCTTCTTCTTTTCTTCCTCTTCTCATCTTCCTTCTCCTTCTCCTCCTCCTCCTCCTTCTTCTTCTTCTTTTACTTCTTCTTTTCTTCTTGCTTCTTTTCTTTGTCTTCTTCTACGTAGCTTAGACTCATCCAAGAAAGACTAAATTGGCTAATTATGCTACAAAATGACATAATTAGCTTAGTTAGCTCCAAAATGCACTATTTAATAAAAAATGACCTATAGTTAGCTAAGTTCTCTCCTAAATGACATAATAAGGCTTACGTAGTTGCAAGATGACCTATTCCCCCTAACTTAGGTATTAAATGGCCTATAATTTGCGTAGGTAGGTCCAAAATGGCTTAATAAGCATAGTTTACTCCAGAATGATCTATTTTACCCAAGTTAGCTCCGAAACGACCTATAGTTAGCTAGACTTCCACCTAAATGACATAATTAGCTTAGTTAGCTCCAAAATGGTCTATTTAATAAAACATGACCTATACTTAGCTAATTATCCTCTAAATGACATAATTAGCTCCAAAAAGGCATTCTTAGCTAATTTAGCCTGAAGAAGGGGACAAGAGGAGAAGAAAGAGGAAAAATTAAAGGAAGGAAGAAGAAGAATAAGAGAAGAAGAAGGAGAGAAGGAGGAGGGTAAGAAGAAGGAGAAGAAGGAGGAGCTCTCCTCCTTCTCCTTCTTCTTCCTCCTTCTTCCTCCTTCTCTTTCTCCTTCTTCTTTTCTTCTTCTTCTCCTCTTCCTTCTCCTTCTCCTCCTCCTCATCCTCCTCCTCCTCCTTCTTTTACTTCTTTTTCTCTTCTTGCTTCTTCTCTTTCTCTTCTTCTACGTAGCTTAGACTCATCCAAGAAAGACTAAATTGGCTAATTATCCTACAAAATGACATAATTAGCTTAGTTAGCTCCAAAATGACCTATTTAATAAAAAATGACCTATAGTTAGCTAAGTTCTCTCCTAAATGACATAATAAGGCTTACGTAGCTGCAAGATGACCTATTCCCCCTAACTTAGGTATTAAATGGCCTATAATTAGCCTAGGTAGCTCCAAAACGGCTTAATAAGCATAGTTTGCTCCGGAATGACCTATTTTACCCAAGTTAGCTCCGAAACGACCTATAGTTAGCTAGGGTTCCACCTAAATGACATAATTAGCTTAGTTACCTCCAAAATGGTCTATTTAATAAAACATGACCTGTACTTAGCTAATTATCCTCGAAATGACATATTTAGCTCCAAAAAGGCATTCTTAGGTAATTTAGCCCGAAGAAGGGGACAAGGGGAGAAGAAAGAGGAAAAATGAAAGGAAGGAAGAAGAATAATAAGAAGAAGAAGAGAAGAAGAAGGAGAGAAGGAGGAGGATAAGAAGAAGGAGAAGAAGGAGGAGAAGAAGGAGAAGGAGCTCCTCCTTCTCCTTCTTCTTTCTCCTTACTCCTCCTTCTCCTTCTCCTTCTTCTTTTCTTCCTCTTCTCATCTTCCTTCTCCTTCTCCTCCTCCTCCTCCTTCTTCTTCTTCTTTTACTTCTTCTTTTCTTCTTGCTTCTTTTCTTTCTCTTCTTCTACGTAGCTTAGACTCATCCAAGAAAGACTAAATTGGCTAATTATGCTACAAAATGACATAATTAGCTTAGTTAGCTCCAAAATGACCTATTATAATAAAAAATGACCTATAGTTAGCTAAGTTCTCTCCTAAATGACATAATAAGGCTTACGTAGTTGCAAGATGACCTATTCCCCCTAACTTAGGTATTAAATGGCCTATAATTTGCGTAGGTAGGTCCAAAATGGCTTAATAAGCATAGTTTACTCCAGAATGATCTATTTTACCCAAGTTAGCTCCGAAACGAACTATAGTTAGCTAGACTTCCACCTAAATGACATAATTAGCTTAGTTAGCTCCAAAATGGTCTATTTAATAAAACATGACCTATACTTAGCTAATTATCCTCTAAATGACATAATTAGCTCCAAAAAGGCATTCTTAGCTAATTTAGCCTGAAGAAGGGGACAAGAGGAGAAGAAAGAGGAAAAATTAAAGGAAGGAAGAAGAAGAAGAAGAGAAGAAGAAGGAGAGAAGGAGGAGGGTAAGAAGAAGGAGAAGAAGGAGGAGCTCTCCTCCTTCTCCTTCTTCTTCCTCCTTCTTCCTCCTTCTCTTTCTCCTTCTTCTTTTCTTCTTCTTCTCCTCTTCCTTCTCCTTCTCCTCCTCCTCATCCTCCTCCTCCTCCTCCTTCTTTTACTTCTTTTTCTCTTCTTGCTTCTTCTCTTTCTCTTCTTCTACGTAGCTTAGACTCATCCAAGAAAGACTAAATTGGCTAATTATCCTACAAAATGACATAATTAGCTTAGTTAGCTCCAAAATGACCTATTTAATAAAAAATGACCTATAGTTAGCTAAGTTCTCTCCTAAATGACATAATAAGGCTTACGTAGCTGCAAGATGACCTATTCCCCCTAACTTAGGTATTAAATGGCCTATAATTAGCCTAGGTAGCTCCAAAACGGCTTAATAAGCATAGTTTGCTCCGGAATGACCTATTTTACCCAAGTTAGCTCCGAAACGACCTATAGTTAGCTAGGGTTCCACCTAAATGACATAATTAGCTTAGTTAGCTCCAAAATGGTCTATTTAATAAAACATGACCTGTACTTAGCTAATTATCCTCAAAATGACATATTTAGCTCCAAAAAGGCATTCTTAGGTAATTTAGCCCGAAGAAGGGGACAAGGGGAGAAGAAAGAGGAAAAATGAAAGGAAGGAAGAAGAATAATAAGAAGAAGAAGAGAAGAAGAAGGAGAGAAGGAGGAGGATAAGAAGAAGGAGAAGAAGGAGGAGAAGAAGGAGAAGGAGCTCCTCCTTCTCCTTCTTCTTTCTCCTTATTCCTCCTTCTCCTTCTCCTTCTTCTTTTCTTGCTCTTCTCATCTTCCTTCTCCTTCTCCTCCTCCTCCTCCTTCTTCTTCTTCTTTTACTTCTTCTTTTCTTCTTGCTTCTTTTCTTTCTCTTCTTCTACGTAGCTTAGACTCATCCAAGAAAGACTAAATTGGCTAATTATGCTACAAAATGACATAATTAGCTTAGTTAGCTCCAAAATGACCTATTTAATAAAAAATGACCTATAGTTAGCTAAGTTCTCTCCTAAATGACATAATAAGGCTTACGTAGTTGCAAGATGACCTATTCCCCCTAACTTAGGTATTAAATGGCCTATAATTTGCGTAGGTAGGTCCAAAATGGCTTAATAAGCATAGTTTACTCCAGAATGATCTATTTTACCCAAGTTAGCTCCGAAACGACCTATAGTTAGCTAGACTTCCACCTAAATGACATAATTAGCTTAGTTAGCTCCAAAATGGTCTATTTAATAAAACATGACCTATACTTAGCTAATTATCCTCTAAATGACATAATTAGCTCCAAAAAGGCATTCTTAGCTAATTTAGCCTGAAGAAGGGGACAAGAGGAGAAGAAAGAGGAAAAATTAAAGGAAGGAAGAAGAAGAAGAAGAGAAGAAGAAGGAGAGAAGGAGGAGGGTAAGAAGAAGGAGAAGAAGGAGGAGCTCTCCTCCTTCTCCTTCTTCTTCGTCCTTCTTCCTCCTTCTCTTTCTCCTTCTTCTTTTCTTCTTCTTCTCCTCTTCCTTCTCCTTCTCCTCCTCCTCATCCTCCTCCTCCTCCTTCTTTTACTTCTTTTTCTCTTCTTGCTTATTCTCTTTCTCTTCTTCTACGTAGCTTAGACTCATCCAAGAAAGACTAAATTGGCTAATTATCCTACAAAATGATATAATTAGCTTAGTTAGCTCCAAAATGACCTATTTAATAAAAAATGACCTATAGTTAGCTAAGTTCTCTCCTAAATGACATAATAAGGCTTACGTAGCTGCAAGATGACCTATTCCCCCTAACTTAGGTATTAAATGGCCTATAATTAGCCTAGGTAGCTCCAAAATGGCTTAATAAGCATAGTTTGCTCCGGAATGACCTATTTTACCCAAGTTAGCTCCGAAACGACCTATAGTTAGCTAGGGTTCCACATAAATGGCATAATTAGCTTAGTTAGCTCCAAAATGGTCTATTTAATAAAACATGACCTATACTTAGCTAATTATCCTCGAAATGACATAATTAGCTCCAAAAAGGCATTCTTAGCTAATTTAGCCCGAAGAAGGGGACAAGAGGAGAAGAAAGAGGAAAAATGAAAGGAAGGAAGAAGAAGAAGAAGAAGAGGAGAAGAAGGAGAAGGAGGAAGAAGAAGGAGAAGGAGAAGGAGGAGAGAAGCTCCTTCTCCTTCTTCTTGTCCTTCTTCTTTTCTTCTTCTTCTTCTTTTTCTTCTCCTTCTTCTTCTCTTCTTGCTTCTTCTCTTCTTGCTTCTTCTCTTTCTTCTTCTACGTAGGTTATTTTCCCCAACAAAGACATACTTAGCTAATTATCCTCCAAAATGACATAATTAATAGTTAGGTAAAAACATCATAAGAACCTTGGTTAGCTCATTAAAATGACTAATTTAGCTCCAAAATGACATAATAAGGTCAAAATGGATTAATAATCATAGTTGGCTACAAAATGACATATTTTATCCAAGTTAGCTCTAGAATGACCTATACTTAGCTAAGTTCTCTCCTAAATGACATAATAAGGCTATGTAGCTCCAAGATGACCTATTCCACCTAACTTAGCTATTAAATGCCCTATACTTATCTAATTTCTCTCCGAAATAACATACTCCTTCATCTAATATTATTCTTCTAACTTTCTTATTTGTCATTTTGCAGATTACATTCACTTCACGGGAAGCTTGGATTATATTGATGGAATGCTTGAAGATGAATTCTTGTGCCATGGCTTCACGGAAGCTTGTATTGAAACTATTGTAGTATATGGATATATATGAAACTTTGTATGCATCTGGATGAAACTGGTGTAATATATGGTTTGGTATGGATGCAACTTGCATAATATGTATGTACTATGGATGAAAGTTATTTTAATATGGTTATGAGTACGGAAAGAAATTTATTTATGTCAAATATATATATATATATCCTGATTATTGTGAAAAATGTTGGATATAATAAGAAATAAATTAAAAAGGGGTTGGTTCCCCCCTTTGTCGTCTGCCCCCCACATGGCAAAGGGGGGATGGCAGACGGTAAAGGGGGAGAGAGGGGTCTGTTTCCCCCCTTTGTCATCTGCCCCCACATGGAAAAGGTGGGATGGCAGACGGCAAAGAGGGGAGAGAGAGGGGGCTGGTTCCCCCCTTTGCCGTCTGCCCCCGCATGGCAAAGGGGGGATGGCAGACGGCAAAGAGAGGAGGCCTGTCGTTAACACTTAACGAGGCCGTTGGTGTATGTGCCGTCCCATTTAATTTGTCGTCTGCCCCCTCATGGCAAAGATTCTTTGCCGTCCGCTTTACAAAAGCAGACGGCAAAGAACCTCTTCACTGGATTTTTTTTGCCGTCTACTTTGCCGTCTGCTGACCGACGGCAAAGCCTTTGCCGTCAGTGGTTCCCCCTTTTCCATCCGCCATGGCAGGCGGCAAATTTCTGAATTTCAGTAGTGACTAGCGACATGAAAACAATAATACTTCAAGCAAACTAGCAAAGTAATCATGAACTTTCGAAATTACAAGGCCAAGGAAAGTTATCCCTACAAAATCATATAGTCTGGCTATGCTCCATCATCCTCACACAACTAATGTAAATCATGCACAACCCCGGTATTGGCCAAGTAATTGTTTTCGCACTCTTACTTTCTCAAACTTTTTATAACTATCACGCAATACATGAGCGTGAGCCATGGATATAGCACTATAGGTGGAATAGAGTGTGGTGGTGGTTGTGAGACAAAAAGGAGGAGATGGTCACATTGACTCGGCGTATCAAAGGGCTATGGAGATGCCCATTAATAGATATCAATGTGAATGAGTAGGGATTGCCATACAAGACATGCACTAGACCTATAAGTATGTGAAAGCTCAAAAGGAGAACTAGTGGGTGTGCATCCAGCTTGCTTGCTCACGAAGACCTAGGGCAATTTTGAGGAAGCCCATCATTGGAATATACAAGCCAAGTTATATAATGAAGATTCCCACTAGCATATGGTAGTGTCAAAGCAAGAACCTCTCAATCATGAAGAACATGGTGCTATTATGAAGCACAAGTGTGGAAAAAGATAGTAGCATTGTCCCTTCTCTCTTTTCCTCTTTTTTTATTTGGACTCTTAGGCCTCTTTTTTTTCTCTTTTTTGGGCTCTTTGGCCTCTTTTTTTTATTTTCTCACATGGGACAATGCTCTAATAATGATGATCATCACACTTTTATTTACTCACACCTCAAAGCTCAAAATGATGATGACTCTATAGGAAATGCCTCCGGCAGTGTACCGGGATGTGCAACGATCTAGCATGGCATATGACGTTGAAACATCTCGCTAGCTATCTTACGATCATGCAATGGCAATATGAGAGTGATGGCACAAGTCATGAGACGGAATGGTGGGAGTTGCATGGCAATATATCTCGGAATGGCTATGAAAATGCCATAGTAGGTAGGTATGGTGGCTGTTTTGAGGAAGGCGTATGGTGGGTTTGTGCACCGGCGAGAATTGCGCGGCACTAGAGAGGCTAGCAATGGTGGAAGGTGAAAGTGCATCTATACCATGGACTCACATTAGTCATGAAGAACTCACATACTTGTTGCGAAAGTTTTTATTAGTAATCGAAACAAAGTGCTCAATGCATACTCCTAGGGGAAGGGTTGGTAGGTGTTAACCATCGCGCGATCCCAACCTCAACACAAAGGATGAAAATCAATAGATCAGTTATGCTCCGACTTCCTAACATAGCGGTTCACCATACGTGCATGCTACGGGAATCACTAACTTCAACACAAGTATTTCTAGATTCACAACACCCTACTAACATAACTCTTAATATTACCGAATCCACGTCTCAAAACTAATTGAGAGGAATCAAGACTTCTCTTTCTACTCAATGCACATGAAGATGGAGGTTTTTGTATCCTATTTGGGTACCTATAACCTTTGGGACTACTTTCATAGCATAAGCCAACTACCAAGTCATGCACCGCCGTGCTCTAAAAGATATAAGTGAAGCACATAGAGCAAACGTATCTAGCTCAAAAGATATAAGTGAAGCACTATGAGCATTCTAGCAAAAATCACGATGAGTGCATGTCTCTCTCTCTCTCTCTCTCAAAAAGGTGTGCAGCAAGGATGATTGTGACACAACAAAAAGAAAAGACTCCTACGATACAAGACGCTCCAATAAAAACACATATCATGTGGTGAATAAAAATATAGCTCCAATTAATGTTACCAATGGATTGAAGAGGAAAGAGGGGATGCCTTCCCGGGGCATCCCCAAGCTTAGGCTTTTTGGTATCCTTGAATTTGGCTTGGGATGCCTTGGGCATCCCCAAGCTTGAGCTATTTCCACTCCTTATCTCTTTGTCCATGAGAACATCACCCAAAACTTGAAAACTTCACAACACAAAACTTAAACAGAAACTCGTGATAACATTAGCACAAGAAAACAAACTACCATCTCTTTTGGTACTGTAGCAAAGCTGAATTCTATCTATATTTGTGTTGGGCTACTGTATTCTCACTTTTCCATGGCTAGTACCCCCCGATACTAACCATAGTTTCATCAAAACAAGCAACCAACTCAACAAAAAATAGAATATGTCAAAAACAGACCAGTCTGTAGCAATCTGTATACTTCGTATACTTTTGGTACCTCAAAAATTCTGAACAATTAGGACTCCCTAGGCAAAAGGAACATCAACCAGCAGCAAAAAGAATCAACTCAAAAGCTCTTTCTGCATAAAAATGAAAAATCATCTCGTGAGCGAAAAGTTTCTGTCTTTTTCTAGCTGGATCAAACAACCATTAGCAAGACTAGTCATAAAGGTTTTGCTTGGCTCAAACACAAAAAGAAACACAAAAGACACAATCATAACAGAATTATGATAGTGTGGACGCAACAAAACAGAAGGAAAAAGAAATAAATTCATTGGGTTGCCTCCCAACAAGTGCTATTGTTTAACGCCCCTAGCTAGGCATTGATAATTGAATGATGCTCACACAAAAGACAAGAATTGAAGCACAATGAGAGCATCATAAAGCATGTGAAAATCACATCTAAGTCTAACATACTTCCTATGCATAGGCATTTTATAGGAAAACAGATTGTCAAGACAACCAATAGTTACCATATGCAAGGAAGAAGAAAGAGACAATAGCAATCTCAACATAACGAGAGGTGATATTGTGATATGAAAGTTTCTACCACCATATTTTCCTCTCTCGTAATAATTACATGTGGGATCATATTCGAATTCAACAATGTAACTATCACATAGGATATTCTTTTCATGATCCACATGCATGCAAAGTTGACACTCTTCAAAAATAGTGGGATTATCATCAACTAAAGTCATGACTTCTCCAAATCCACTTTCAATAATATTGCAAATATCATATTCATCATGAGGCTTAAACAAATTTTCAAGATCATAAGAAAAATCATCGCCCCACTCATGATCATTGCAACAAGTAGTGGACATAGCAAAACTAGCATCCCCAAGCTTAGGGTTTTGCATATTTTTAGCATGATTGTCACTAATAGAATTTATAGTGAAACCATTGCAATCATGCTTTTCATCCAAGGAGACCTCGTGAATCACTTCATAAATTTCTTCCTCGCAATTTTCAGATTCACGCATCTCAAGCAAAACTCCATAAAGATAGTCAAGTGCACTCAACTCACTAGCAATTGGATCAACATAATTGGATCTCTTAAAGAGATTGGCAAGTGGATGAGGATCCATATCACTAGATTTTCAGCAAGCGAAGATGCAAGCATATTGAAGGCACATGGCACGCAAGCGAACAGAAAGCAAGCGAGACAAAAGGGCGAACGAAAAAGGCAAACGAAAAAAGGCAAATAGGTGAAGTGGGGGAGAGGAAAACCAGAGGAAACTGGCAAACAAAGTAAATGCAAGAGATGAGTTTGCGACACCTACTTGAATAAGTTCTTGACTTGATCCTCCCCGGCAGCGGCGCCATAAATCCTTCTGCTATGTCAACAAAAATCCTTCCCCTGCAGTGGTGCCAAAGATCCTTCTGTCGTCTCGTGAGCTTGCATTGGTTGGTTTTTCCCTTGAAGAGGAAAGGGTGATGCAACACAGGAGCAGTAAGCATTTCCCTCAGTTTGAGAACCAAGGTATCAATCAAGTAGGAGAATCTCGTCAAGTCCACAGTACCTGCGCAAACACAAAAGAGCTTGCACCCAATGCTACAAAGGGGTTGTCAATCCCTTCAAGGTTGTTTGCAAAGTGAGATCTGAAGGCGGAAAGTGCAACGAAGTAAAAAGTGTAAGGCTGAAAATATGGTGCGGAGTAGACCCTGGGAGATATAGTGTTCACTTGAGGCTTCTCCCAAAATAGCAAGTATTACGGTGGGTGAACAAATTACTGTCGAGCAATTGATAGAACCGCTCAAAGTCATGACGATATCTAAGGCAATGATCATACATATAGGCATCACGTCCGAGGCAAGTAGCCCGATACTTTCTGCATCTACTACTATTACTCCACACATCGACTGCTATCCAGCATGCATCTAGTGTATTGAGTTCATGACGAACAGAGTAACGCCTTAAGCAAGATGACATGATGTAGAGGGATAATATCAAACCAATGATGAAACCCCCATCTTTTTACCCTTGATGGCAACAACACGATACATGCCTCGCTACCCCTTCTGTCACTGGGTGAGGTCACCGCACGGTATGAACCCAAAACCAAGCACTTCTCCCATTGCAAGAATCATAGATCTAGTTGGCCAGACAAAACCCACAACTCGAAGAGAATTGCAAGGATATGAAATCATGCATAAGAGAGATGAGGAGAAACTCAAATAAGATTCATAGATAATCTGATCATAAATCCACAATTCATCGGATCTCGACAAACACACCGCAAAAGAAGATTACATCGGATAGATCTCCATGAAGATCATGGAGAACTTTGTATTGAAGATCCAAGAGAGAGAAGAAGCCATCTAGTTACTAGCTATGGACCCATAGGTCTATGGTGAACTACTCACGCATCATCGGAGAGGTCATGGTCTTGATGAAGAAGCCCTCCGTGTCCGAATCCCCCTCTGGAGGGCACCAGAACGTGCCCCAGATGGGATCTTGCGGAGACAGAAGCTTGCAGCGGCGGAAAAGTACTTTCGATGATCTCTTGATTTTTTGTGGAATTTTTGGGGATATATAGGCGCAAAACCTAGGGCAAAGGAGGTCCAGGGGCCCACAAGCCTGAGGCCCGCGGCATCCCCCCTGGTCGCTGGGTGGGGGCTTGTGGGTCCCCTGGGGACCCCCTGCCTTGGCTCTCAAGTCTCTTGATCTTCTTCCGTTACGAAAAAAACTTTTCGGGGATTTTATTCCATTTGGACTCTATTTCAAATTCTCCTCTGAAAGGGGTCAAAACATGGAAAAAAACAGGAACTGGCACTTGGCACTGAGTTAATAAGTTAGTCCCAAAAAATATATAAAAGGCATGCAAAACATCCAAAGTTTGTCAAGATAATAGCATGAAACCATCAAAAATTATAGATACGTTGGAGACGTATCATCCTTGATCAGGAAATCATGATCATCTATTGATCAACGAGCTAGCCAACTAGAGGCTCACTAGGGACACACTTTGATCTATATATTCACACATGTATTATGGTTTCCGGTTAATATAATTATAGCATGAATAATAGACAATTATAATAAACTAGGAAATATACTAATAACCACTTTATTATTGCCTCTAGGGCATATTTCCAATAGTCTCCCACTTGCACTAGAGTCAATAATCTAGTTACATTGTGATGAATCGAACACCCATATAGTTCTGGTGTTGATCATGTTTTGCTCGTGGAAGAGGTTTAGGCAACGGGTCTGGGACATTCAGATCCGTGTGTACTTTAAAAATATCTATATCTCCATCATGGATATATCCACGTATGGAGTTGAAGCGGCACTTGATGTGCTTGGTATTCTTGTGAAACCTGGGCTCCTTTGCAATGACAATAGCTCCAGTGTTGCCCCAGAACAGAGTCATCGGGCCAGACGCACTTGGAATCACCCCTAGGTTGGTGATGAACTCCTTCATCTAGACTCCTTCCTATGCTGCTTCCGAAGCAGCTATGTACTCCGCTTCACATGTAGATGCCGCCTCGACGCTTTGCTTGTAACTGCACTAGCTAACTGCCCCATTATTCAAAATATACACGTATCTGATTTGTGACTTGGAGTCATCTGGATCTGTGTCGAAGCTAGCATCTACGTAACCCTTTACGACAAGCTCTTCGGCACCTCCATAAATGAGAAACATATCTTTAGTCCTTTTCAGGTACTTAAGGATGTTCTTGACCGCTGTCCAGTGATCCACTCCTGGATCACTCTGGTACCTCCCTACCAAACTTATGTGAAGATTCACATCAGGTCTGGTACACAGCATGGCATACATGATAGAGCCTATGGTTGAAGCATAGGGGACGGTACTCATCTTTTCTCTATCTTCCGCCGTGGTCGGTCGTTGAGTCGCACTCAAACTAACACCTTGTAATACAAGCAAGAACCCCTTCTTAGCCTTCTCCATATTGAACTTCTTCAATATCTTCTCAAGGTATGTGCTTTGTGAAAGACCAATGAGGCGTCTCGATCTATCGCTATAGATCTTGATGCCTAATATGTAAGCAGCTTCTCCAAGGTCCTTCATTGAAAAACTCTTATTCAAATAGGCATTTATACTTTCCAATAGTTCTATATCATTTCCCATCAACAATATGTCATCCACATATAATATGAGAAATGCTACAGGGCTCCCACTCACTTTCTTGTAAATACAGGCTTCTCCATAAGTCTATACAAACCCAAACGCTTTGCTCACCTCATCAAAGCAAATGTTCCAACTCCGAGACCCTTGCACCCGCCCATAGATGGAGCGCTGGAGCTTGCATACCTTGTTAGCATTGCTAGGATCGACAAAACCTTTCGGCTGTATGATAACCCACAAGTATAGGGGATCAATCGTAGTCCTTTCGATAAGTAAGAGTGTCGAACCCAACGAGGAGCAGAAGGATCTGATAAACGGATTTCAGCAAGGTAGTAACTACAAGCACTGAAAGTAGCGGTAACAAGTAATTGTGTAGCGAGGTGAAACGTAGCAAGCAAAGAGTAACAAGTAACAAGTAGTAGCAACGGTGCAGCAAGTGGCCCAATCCCTTTTGTAGCAAGGGACAAGCCTGAACAAAGTCTTATAGGAGGAAAAACACTCCCGAGGACCCACGGGAATTTCTGTCATGCTAGTTTCATCATGTTCATATGATTCGCGTTCGTTACTTTGATAGTTTGATATGTGGGTGGACCGGCGCTTGGGTACTGCCCTTACTTGGACAAGCATCCCACTTATGAGTAACCTCTCTCGCAAGCATCCACAACTACAAAATAAGAATTAAGACAAAGTCTAACCATAGCATAAAACTAGTGGATCCAAATCAGCCCCTCACGAAGCAACGCATAGACTGGGGTTTAATCTTCTGTCACTCCAACAACCCACGATATACTTAGTACTTCCCAATGCCTTCCTCTAGGCCCAAATATGATGAAGTGTTATGTAGTCTACGTTCACATAACACCACTAGAAGAAAAACAACATACAACATATCAAAATACCGAACGAATATCAATTTCACATGACTATTATTAACATGACTTATCCCATGTCCTCAGGAACAAAAGTAACTACTCACAAGACATAATCATAATCATGACCAGAGGTGTAATGAATAGCATCAAGGATCTGAACATAAACTCTTCCACCAAATAATCCAACTAGCATCAACTACAAAGAGTAATCAACACTACTAGCAACCTTACAAGTACCAATCGGAGTTGCGAGACGGAGATTGGTTACAAGAGATGAACTAGGGATTAGAGAGGAGATGGTGCTGATGAAGATGTTGATGAAGATGCCTCCCCTCCGACGAGAGGAGTGTTGGTGATGACTATGGCGACGATTTCCCCCTCCGGGAGGGAAGTTTCCCCGGCAGGATCGTCCTGCCGGAGCTCTAGATTGGATCTGCTCAAGTTCCGCCTCGTGGCGGCAGCGAAACCACGAAAAAGCTCCCTATTCATTTTTTCCAGACCAGGACGCTTCATATAGCAAAAGAGGGGGGCTAGTGGGCCTTCAGGCAGCCCACAAGCCTGCCCTGCACCACCAGGGGGTGGTGGCGGTGGGCAAGCTTGTGGAGCCCTGGTGGCCCCCCTCCGGTAGTTCTTTCACCCAGTATTTTTAATATATTCCAGAAAAAATCCACGTAAATTTTCAGGGCATTTGGAGATGTGCAGAATAGTGGACTAGGATTTGCTCCTTTTCCAGTCCAGAATTCCAGCTGCCTGAATTCTCCTTCTTCAAATAAACCTTGCAAAATAAGAGAGAAAGGGCATAAATATGGTACCACAAGTAATATAACAGCCCAAAAAGCAATAAATATCAACATGAAAGCATGATGCAAAATGGACGTATCAACTCCCCCAAGCTTAGACCTCGCTTGTCCTCAAGCGGAAACCAAGTTCCAAAAACATGTCCACATGTTGAGGGACGAAGGTGTCGATAAAACATAATACGGACATGAGGGCATCATGATCACACATAGAACATCAACATATCATAAAGATTCTTATGGGAAGGTAACAATTCCTTCACAAAGTAAAGCATGAAGCAAAAGCCTTACTGAGAAGTAACCAACAATAATCCATAGTCATTGAAGCAATTGCAATTTATCACAACATTAGAAAGAGTCAAATAAGAGCTTGTAAAGCAAACCCACATACTCAATCATCTCTTTTGTTTTCCACAATTGTTACAACTCACGTGGTACTCATGGTGTCAAAGTTTCAGCTAGACACAGAGGAAGATAGGGGCTTATAGTTTTGCCTCCCAACGATTTACCTCAAGGGTAAAGTCAACAATAATAAAGCATGAGTACTCAACTCCAAGTTGATATATGACTATAGATCTTTCCCAAGCATGTGACGGTAGCCAAGACAAAGGCAAAAAGGGAATTGGTGAAGATCACCGTGACTCTTACAAGGGTAAAAAGTAAAGGTACAAGATAGGCCCTTTGCAGAGGGAAGCAGAGGTTGTCATGCGCTTTTGAGGTTTGAATGCGTGTCCTCTTACTGAGGATGATAAGGAGATGCAACTCTATGGTTGACATCATACTTAGCTAGCATCTTGCGAAAAACACCATGAATGAAGTGTGAACCGCCATCAGTCATCAAGTATCTAGGGACTCCAAATCTTGGGAATATGACTTCTTTAAGCATCTTAATAGAGGTGTGGTGATCAGCATTTTTAGTGGGGATAGCTTCTACCCACTTAGTAACGTAATCCACAGCTACTAATATGTGAGTGTACCCATTGGAACTCGGGAAGGGTCCCATATAATCAAAGCCCCAGACAACAAATGGTTCAACGACAAGTGAATAGTTCATAGGCATCTCTTGACGCTTACTGATGTTCCCTATCCTTTGGCATTCGTCACAAGACAAGACAAACTTACGGGCATCCTTGAAGAGAGTGGGCCAATAGAAACCTGATTGCAATACCTTATGGGCAGTTCTATCTCCAGCATGGTGTCCTCCGTAGGCTTCGGAATGAC
The DNA here is from genome assembly GCF_904849725.1 of Hordeum vulgare subsp. vulgare. NCBI lineage: Eukaryota > Viridiplantae > Streptophyta > Magnoliopsida > Poales > Poaceae > Hordeum > Hordeum vulgare. The sequence continues at coordinate 594,082,963 of NC_058519.1, read as the reverse complement.
ACTTCTGCAGGATCTGTCCCTGTTCATGTTCAGGCACACAACGTCTAATAACACCATCTACTCCTTCCTTATAAAGGTGAGGATCATCCCAAAAGTAGTGTCTCAAATCAAAGAAGAAGTTCTTCTTTTGCTGATAGGTGAAACTGGGTGGTATGTATTTGGCTATGATATAGTTTGCATAATCGACATACCATGGTGCACTAAGTGAAGTGCGGATGACATTTAATTGCTCATTAGGAAAGCTGTCATCAATTGGTAGTGGGTCATCAAGGACATTCTCTAGCCTAGACAAGTTATCTGCTACAGGGTTATCAGCACCCTTTCGGTCAACGACGTGCAAATCAAATTCCTGTAGCAGGAGAACCCATCTGATCAGCCTAGGCTTAGCGTCCTTCTTCTGCATAAGGTACTTAATAGCAGCATGATCAGAGTGAATAGTGACTTTGGAGTCAACTATGTAAGATCTGAACTTTTCACATGCAAACACGACTGCTAAAAATTCCTTCTCTGTAGTGGCATAGTTTCTTTGGGCACTGTCTAGAGTTTTACTAGCGTAGTGAATGACATTCAACTTCTTGTCAACTCTTTGTCCTAGTACAACACCAACAACATAATCACTAGCGTCACACATGATTTCAAAGGGCAAGTTCCAGTCAGGTGGTTGAACAATAGGTGCGGTTATCAAAGCATTCTTAAGTATTTCGAAGGCTTCCTCACAATCCTCATCAAAAACAAAAGGAACATCCTTATGCAAGAGGTTGGTAAGAGGTCTAGAAATCTTAGAGAAGTCTTTAATGAACCTTCTATAGAAACCAGCATGACCTAAGAAACTTCGTATACCTCTGATATCTGTGGGGCAAGGCATTTTCTCAATTGCATCAACCTAGCCTTATCAACTTCAATGCCTCTCTCAGAAATTTTGTGTCCTAAGACGATACCTTCATTAACTATAAAGTGGCACTTCTCCCAATTCAAGACGAGGTTGGTTTCTTCGCATCTCTGCAAGACTCGATCAAGGTTGCTGAGGCAATCATCAAAGGAAGACCCGTAAACGGAGAAGTCATCCATGAAAACCTCGACAATCTTTTCACAAAAGTCAAAGAATATAGCCATCATACATCTTTGGAAGGTGGCAGGTGCATTACATAAGCCAAAAGGCATACGTCTATAGTCAAAGGTACAGAAAGGGCAGGTGAAAGTGGTTTTCTCTTGATCAGATTGTGCAACAGGTATCTGCGAGAAACCTGAATAACCGTCAAGAAAGCAGAAGTGTGTGTGCTTTGATAGCCTTTCTAGCATTTGGTCGATGAATGGCAAAGGATAATGATCTTTCCTAGTTGTCTTGTTCAGTTTCTGGAAGTCTATCACCATTCTATAGCCGGTAATAATCCTTTGTGGGATTAGTTCATCCTTATCAATGGGAACGACGGTGATACCCCCCTTCTTAGGTACGCAATGTACTGGACTTACCCAATCACTATGAGCAACATGATAAATGATTCATGCTTCCAGAAGCTATAATATTTCTTTTCTAACGACCTCTTTCATCTTAGGATTTAATCTCCTTTGATGATCAGCAACTGGTTTAAAGTCAGGATCGGTTTTAATCTTGTGCTGACATAGAGTAGGACTAATACCCTTAAGATCATCAAGAGTATATCCAATAGCAGCGCGGTGCTTCCTCAGAGTTTTTAGTAACTTCTTCTCTTCGCGCTCTGAGAGGAGAGTACTAATAATGACAGGATATATCTCCTTCTCATCAAGATAGGCATACTTAAGAGTATCAGGCAACTGTTTAAGCTCGAGCACAGGATCACCCTTTGGTTGTGGAGGATCCCCAAGCAGTTCAAGACACAGATTATTCTTGAGAATAGGATGTTGTTCTAAGACAATTCTATCTATCTCATCTCTCTCCTCCATATGCATATCATTTTCATGCTCAAGCAGATATTGCTCTAAAGGATCCGTAGGAGGTACAACAATAGAGGCAAGAGCAATGATTTCATCTCTACCAGACAACTCTCTTTCATGGGGTTGTCTTCCAAACTTGGAGAAGTTAAATTCATGAGACACACCCTCGAAACTTACTGTGACATTCTGCTTAATGCAATCAATGTGAGCATTGATAGTGTTGAGAAAGGGTCTACCTAATATGATGGGACAAAAGCTATCTTGTGCAGTACCAAGGACGAGGAAATCAGTAGGATACTTTGTCTTACCACACAGGACTTCTACGTCTCTCACAATTCCCATAGGGGAGATAGTGTCTCTATTAGCTAGCGTAATAGTGACATCAATGGGTTCTAACTCAGCAGGTGCAATCTCATCTTTGATTTCATCATAGAGAGAACGGGGTATCGCACTAAAACTAGCTCCCATATCACATAAACCATGGTAACAGTGATCTCCTATCTTAACAGAGACAATGGGCAGGCCAACAATAGGTCCGTGCTTGTCTTTCACGTGAGGTTTAGCAATTCTAGCGGAGTCCTCACAGAATTTGATAACATGCCCATCTATGTTTTCGGCTAAGAGATCTTCGATAATAGCAACACTAGGTTCAACTCTAATCTCTTCAGGGGGTGCAAGTGGTCTAATGTAACCCCGACATATCACAGTTGGAGCTTTAGAATAATCCTTCATCCTAGCAGGGTATGGTGGTTTCTCAGTGTAAGCACAAGGAACAACAGGATCACTAAAAGCTATGATTTTCTCCTCGACTAGATTAGTTTTGGCTATGTTGCTTTCTACAGGAGGATAATATTTAAACCACTTCTCTTTGGGAAGATCAACATGAGAAGCAAAAGATTCACATAGAGATTGTCTCAACAAAAGATTTCTCTCTACAAGAGTCAAGTCCATACTTAGCGCTAAAATCTCTAGAAGTGTTTGTCTCAACAAAAGATTTAACGCAATCAAACTGGAAATTCATACCTGACTCCTTGCCTTCCTCCAGCTCCCAATCTTCAGAGTTGCGTTTGATTCTCTCCAATAAATTCCACTTGTGATCTATATCCTTCTTCATAAAAGAACCGGCACAAGAAGTGTCAAGCATGGTACGATCTTCATGAGAAAGCCGAGCATAAAAGTTTTGAGTGATGATTTCTCTCGAGAGCTCATGATTGGGGCATGAATATAGCATTGATTTAAGCCTCACCCAAGCTTGAGCTATGCTTTCCCTGTCATGAGGCCAAAAGTTATAAATAAAGTTCCGATCACGATGTACTAAATGCATAGGATAAAACTTTTGATGAAATTCCAATTTCAACCGATTGTAGCCCCATGATCCAGCATCATCACATAGCCTATACCATGTCAACGCCTTATCCTTCAAAGATAAAGGAAATACTTTCTTCTTTACCTCATCCTCGGGCAAACCTGCAAGCTTAAATAAACCACAAACTTCATCTACATAGATCAGATGAAAGTCTGGATGTGAAGATCCATCTCGTGTGAAATGATTAGCCAGCAGTTTCTCAAGCATACCCAAAGGAATTTCATAAAATATATTTTCAGTAGGTACCTCAGGTTGAGGAGCAACTCCTCGTGCTTCCATTCGTGGTGAAGATACCCCGAACAAACTCCTCAAAGGAAGAGTTTCCATAGTGACAAGTGACAATAAATTTCAGCACAGTATATAAATGTTTCCTTACCAATTTCCACTTACCAAAGGCGCTTCACTCCCCGGCAACGGCGCCAGAAAAGATTCTTGATGACCCACAAGTATAGGGGATCAATCGGATTCCTTTCGATAAGTAAGAGTGTCGAACCCAACGAGGAGCAGAAGGCTCTGATAAACAGATTTCAGCAAGATAGTAATTGCAAGCACTGAAAGTAGCGGTAACAAGTGATTGTGTAGCGAGGTGAAACGTAGCAAGCAAAGAGTAACAAGTAACAAGTAGGAGTAAAGGTGCAGCAAGTGGCCCAATCCCTTTTGTAGCAAGGGACAAGCCTGAACAAAGTCTTATAGGAGGAAAAATGCTCCCGATGACACACGGGAATTTCTGTCATGCTAGTTTCATCATGTTCATATGATTCGCGTTCGTTACTTTGATAGTTTGATATGTGGGTGGACCGGCCCTTGGGTACTTCCCTTACTTGGACAAGAATCCCACTTATGACTAACCTCTCTCGCAAGCATCCACAACTACAAAATAAGAATTAAGACAAAGTCTAACCATAGCATAAAACTAGTGGATCCAAATCAGCCCCTCACGAAGCAACGCATAGACTGGGGTTTAAGCTTCTGTCACTCCAGCAACCCACCATCTACTTACTACTTCCCAATTCCTTCCTCTAGGCCCAAATATGGTGAAGTGTTATGTAGTCGACGTTCACATAACACCACTAGAGGAAAAACAACATACAACATATCAAAATACCGAATGAATATCAATTTCACATGACTATTATTAACATGACTTATCCCATGTCCTCGGGAACAAAAGTAACTATTCACAAGACATAATCATAATCATGACCAGAGGTGTAATGAATAGAATCAAGGATCTGAACATAAACTCTTCCACCAAATAATCCAACTAGCGTCAACTACAAAGAGTAATCAACACTACTAGCAACCTTACAAGTACCAATCGGAGTTGTGAGACGGAGATTGGTTACAAGAGATGAACTAGGGATTGGAGTGGAGATGGTGCTGATGAAGATGTTGATGAAGATGCCTCCCCTCCGACGAGAGGAGTGTTGGTGATGACGATGGCGACGATTTCCCCCTCCGGGAGGGAAGTTTCCCCGGCAGGATCGTCCTGCCGGAGCTCTAGATTGGATATGCTCAAGTTCCGCCTCGTGGCATCGGTGAAACCATGAAAAAGCTCCCTCTTCATTTGTTCCAGACCAGGACGCTTCATATAGCAAAAGAGGGGGGCTAGTGGGCCTTCAGGCAGCCCACAAGCCTGCCCTGCGCCACCACGGGGTGGTGGCGGTGGGCAAGCTTGTGTAGCCCTGGTGGCCCCCCTCCGGTAGTTCTTTCGCCCAGTATTTTTAATATATTCCAGAAAAAATCCACGTAAATTTTCAGGGCATTTGGAGATGTGCAGAATAGTGGACTAGGATTTGCTCCTTTTCTAGTCCTAAATTCTCCCTCTTCAAATAAACCTTGCAAAATAAGAGAGAAAAGGCATAAATATGGTACCACAAGTAATATAACAGCCCAAAAAGCAATAAATGTCAACATGAAAGCATGATGCAAAATGGACGTATCACTGTATCATATACAATTCTTCCTTAAGAAAGTCGTTCAGGAATGCTGTTTTGACGTCCATTTGCCAGATTTCATAATCATAGAATGTGGCAATTTCTAACATAATTCGGACCGACTTTAGCACTGCTACGGGTGAGAAGGTCTCATCATAGTCAATCCCTTGAACTTGTCGATAACCCTTAGCGACAAGTCGAGCCTTATAGATGGTCACATTACCATCCACGTCAGTCTTCTTCTTGAAGATCAATTTATTTTCTATGGCTCGCCGATCATCGGGCAAGTCCATCAAAGTCCATACTTTGTTCTCATACATGGATCCTATCTCGGATTTCATGGCCTCAAGCCATTTGTTCGAATCCGGGCCCGCCATCGCTTCTTCATAGTTTGAAGGTTCACTATTGTCCAAGAACATGATTACCATGACAGGGTTGCCGTACCACTCTGGTGCGGAACATACCCTTGTCGACCTTCGAGGTTCAATAGCAACTTGATCCGAAGTGTCATGATCATCATCATTAACTTCATCTCTACCCGGTGCAGGCGCCTCACAAACATTTTCTTGCGTTGCGCCACTCTCCAGTTCGAGGGGAGGTACAATTACCTCATCAAGTTCTATTTTCCTCCCACTTACTTATTTCGAGAGAAACTCTTTCTCTAGAAAGGATACGTTCCTAGAAACAAATATCTTGCCTTCGGATCTAAGATAGAAGGTGTACCCAATAGTTTCCTTAGGGTATCCTAGGAAGACGCATTTTTTCGCTTTGGATTCGAGCTTCTCTGGTTGAAGCTTCTTCACATAAGCATCGCAACCCCGAACTTTAAGAAACGACGGCTTAGGTTTCTTGCCAAACCATAATTCATACGGTGTCATCTCAATGGATTTAGACGGTGCCCTATTTAAAGTGAATGCGGCAGTTTCCAATGCATATCCCCAAAATCATAGAGGTAAATCAGTAAGAGATGTCATAGATCGTACCATATCCAATAGAGTGCGATTATGACGTTCAGACACACCGTTACGTTGTGGTGTGCCAGGCGGCGTGAGTTGTGAAACAATTCCACATTTCCTTAGGTGTGTGCCAAACTCATGATTCAAATATTCTCCTCCACGATCAGATCGTAGAAACTTTATTTTCTTGTCACGTTGATTCTCCACCTCACTCTGAAATTCCTTGAATTTTTCAAACGTTTCAGACTTGTGCTTCATTAACTAGACATACCCATACCTACTCAAATCATCAATGCGGGTGAGAACATAACGATAGCCTCCGCGAGCTTCAATGCTTATTGGACCGCATGCATCGGTATGTATTATTTCCAATAAGTTGGTTGCTTGCTCCATTATTCCGGAGAACGGTGTCTTGGTCATCTTGCCCATGAGGCACGGCTCACATGTGTCAAATGATTCAAAATCAAGAGACTCCAAAAGTCCATCAGTATGGAGTTTCTTCATGCGCTTTACGCACATATGACCAAGGCGGCAGTGCCACAAGTATGTGGGACTATCATTATCAACCTTACATCTTTTGGTACTCACACTATGAATATGTGTATCATCACGATCGAGATTCATCAGGAATAAACCATTTACCAGCGGGGCATGACCATAAAACATACCACTCATATAAATAGAACAACCATTATTCTCAGATTTAAATGAGTAGCCATCTTGCATCAAGTGACATCCCGATACAATGTTCATGCTTAAAGCTGATACTAAATAACAATTAGTAACATTTATAACTAATCTCGAAGATAGATGTAGAGGTAGCGTGCCGACGACGATCACATTGACCTTGGAACCATTCCCGACGTGCATCGTCGCCTCGTCCTTAGCCAGCCTACGCTTGTTCCGTAGTTCCTGCTTAGAGTTGCAAATGTGAGCAACAACACCGGTATCAAATACCCAGGAGCTACTACGAGCGCTGGTAAGGTACACATCAATAAAAAGTATATCACATATACCTTTGACGTTGCCAACCTTCTTGTCCGCTAAGTACTTGGGGCTATTCCGCTTCCAGTGACCGGTTCCCTTGCAGTAATAGCACTCAGTCTGAGGCTTGGGTCATTTCTTATTCTTCCCGGCAACTGGCTTACCGGGCGTGGAAACTTCTTTGCTGTCTTTCTTGAAGCTTTTCTTGCCCTTGCCCTTCTTGAAACTGGTGGTCTTGCAACACTTGATGCTCTTTCTTGATTTCTACCTCCGGAGATTTCAACATTGAATACAACTCGGCAATAGACTTTTCCATCCCTTGCATGTTGTAATTCATCACAAAGCATTTATAGCTAGGTGGAAGCGACTGGAGGATTATGTCAATGATCACATCATCTGGAAGTTCAACTCCGAGCTGAGTCAAGCAGTTGTGCAACCCAGACAATCTGAGTATGTGCTCACTGACAGAACTATTCTCCTCCATCTTACAGCTAAAGAAATTGTCGGAGACTTCATATCTCTCGACCCAGGCATGAGCTTCAAAAACAAGTTTCAGCTCCTAGAACATCTCATATGCTCTGTGATGCTCAAAACGCCTTCGGAGCCCCGGTTCTAAACTGTAAAGCATGCCGCGTTAAATGAGAGAGTAGTCACCACTCCACGACTGCCAGGCGTTCCTAACGTCCTGGTCTGCCGCGGGAACGGGAGGATCACCTAGCGATGCAGTAAGGACATATGCCTTCTTGGCAGCATTGAGGATGAGCTTTAAGTTACGAGCCCAATCCGCATAGTTGCTCCCATCGTCTTTTAGCTTGGTTTTCTCTAGGAACGCGTTGAAGTTTAATGAGATATTTGTGTTAGCCATTTGATCTACAATATTTGTAAAGACACTATTAGACTAAGTTCATGATAATTAAGTTCATCTAATCAAATTACTGATGAACTCCCACTTAGATCGACATCCCTCTAGTCATCCAAGTGACACATGATCCACGTCGACTAGCCCGTGTCCAATCATCATGTGAGACAGACTAGTCATTAATGGTGAGCATCTCTATGCTCATCGTATCAACCATACGACTCATGTTCGACCTTTTGGTCTCCCGCATTTGAGGCCATGTCTGTACATGCTAGGCTCGTCGAGTCAACCTAAGTGTTCTACGTGTGTAAAGTCGCTTACACTCGTTGTATGCGAATGTTAGAATCTATCACACCCGATCAACATGTGGTGCTTCGAAACAACGAACCTTCACAACGATGCACACTTAGGGGAATACATATCTCGAAATTTTAATGAGGGATCATCTTATTTTTGCTACCGTCGTTCTAAGCAATAAGATGTAAAACATGATAAACATCACATGCAATCATATAGTGACATTATATGGCCAATATCATCTTGCTCCTTTGATCACCATCTTCGGGGCACCATGATCATCATCGTCACCGACACGACACCATGATCTCCATCATTGTGTCATCGCAGAGTCGTCTCGCCAACTATTACTTCTACTACTATAGCTAACCGTTAGCGATAAAGTAAAGTAATCAACATGGCGTTGCATCTCATACAATAAATTAAGACAACTCCTATGGCTCCTACCGGTTGTCATACTGGTCGACATGAAAGTCGTGAATCCTATTACAAAAACATGATCAATCTCTTACATCACATATGTAACATCACATCCTTTTGGCCATATCACATCACATATCCTATCTTACATAAACAAGTTACACGTCCTCTAATTGTTGTTGCAAGTTTTTATCTGGCTGGTTAGGGTTTCTAGCAAGAACGTTTCTTACCTACGTGACAGCCACAACGTTGATATGCCAATGTTATTTACCCTTCATAAGGACCCTCTTCATTAAATCAAATCTGACTAAAGTGGGACAGACAGACACCCACTAGCCACCTTATGCAACAAGTGCATGTGTGTCGGTTGAACCAGTCTCACGTAAGAGTACATGTAAAGTCGGTGCGTGCCGCTTCATCCCATGATGCCGCTGAATCAAGATAAGACTAGTAACAGCAAGCAAATTGACAAATCAGTGCCCACAACTTTTGTGTTCTACTCGTGCATAGAATATACACATAGAACCTTGGCTCAGATGCCACTGTTGGGGATCGTAGTAATTTCAAAAAAAATCCTACGCCATACAAGGATCTATCTATGGAGAAACCAGCAACGACTGAAGTAGTAGAGCATGTTCATACCTTTTAAGATCGCTAAGCGCAAGTGTTGCTAGAACGCGGTTGATGGAGTCTTACTCGGAGCGATTCAGATCGCGGTAGATTCCTATCTATGCACCGAACGACGGTGCCTCTGTGTTCAACACACGTACATCCCGGTGACGTCTCCTCCTTCTTGATCCAGCAAGGAGAGAGGAGAAGTTGAGGGAGAGCTTCGGCAGCACGACAGCGTGGTGACGATGGAGCTATGTGGTTCTCTGGCAGGACTTCGCCAAGCGTTGCGGAGCAGGAAGAAGAGAGAGGTAGGACTGCTGTGACTGCCCGATGGCGACGTTCCAGAAGATTCCCTTTATTTCTGTTTCCGTCGTGTGATTATATTTTGTTTGTTGCATCATTATTTAGTTTGCATCATGGCATCTCGCATCATCTGTTGCGTGTGGTGTTTTGAGTGTGTGTGCTTCAAGTGCTCTCGAAGTCTTTGGTGCAATAGTAACTCCCCTTCTCTTTCCTCTCTTATTCTTTTTGTGGCTGCGTGAAAGTTTCAGTTTTAACCCCCTTTAAAAAGTTCGTCTTCCTTTAAAAATCCTTTTATTAAATGTGGGGGCAACCCCTTGGGGTTCCTTTATTTTTCCTTTTGTTTATTTTCAAAATTAGAGTCTCATTTTTTTTATAAAAAGGGTTTTATTTTATTCTTAAAAAAGGTTTCATTTTTATTCATTAAAAAGATGCCCAATCTATTTTTATAGTTAGGGTATATTTTTTAAAGGAGCCTAAAAAGCATTTTTCTATTTTGTTTAATCCTTTTTATTTTTGTGTGTGTTTCTTTAAAAAAACAAAAGATTGAGAGGGAGCCTACCAAGGCCCAAGGCCCAACCGACCCCTCCAACCCTAGCGAGCGAGGGAGCCTGTCCCGATTCCTCCCCCTTCTCCTAGCGTCGTCGTCCTCCCTCTGTTTCCCTCATCCCCTCTCTCCCCCCGCAGTGCTCCCCCCCGTTTCCCCAGGCCGATCCCCTCCAGCCCCGATCCCGTGTTCCCTCTCCTCTCCCTCGTCGCGAGCCGCTAGCTCGTGCGCCACAACCCCTCGGCCTCGGCCCTCGCGAGCTATCGTAGCCGCCGCCATGGCGCCCCGCCGTGCTCGCCGTCGCTCGCTTGCCACTTGCGTTGGCTGTCCGCCGCGTGCGTCCTTCGCCCCGCGCGCCGCCTCGCCTCCCCGCCCCATTCCGGTGGCCGGCCCGAGGTCCTCCGTTGTTGCCGCCTCGTTGCTCGCCTGTTGCGGTTGTTGCTGCAGAGAGCCCCGCGTTGTGGCCTCCTCCTGCCTGTTGTGGCTTTGCCTTGCTGTTGCTAGTTGCTTAGGTGCTGCTTCTTGCGGCTAGGCAGCTTAGTGCTTGCTGCTGCCTTGCTTGCTTTGCTAGATGCTGCTAGCTATAGTTGCTGGCTAGTTCCTGAAACTTGCCTGCACCGATGCATGTTGCTGTTAGATGCTAGTTGCTGCTTGCTTGCCTGCTAGCTTGCTTGCTGCTTGCTGCCTGGTGTTGTAGGTTGCTTGATGCTATTGCTAGTCGCTGCTTAGCTGCTGCGTGCTGATGTTTGATGTCGTCGTCACTGTGGTCCGCTAGTTGCTGACTGTCGTAGCTTGTTTCTTGTTGCTGCTGCCGCTAAGCTGCTAGATGTGGCTGGTGTGGCTGGTTACCATCGCCGAAGACCACGTGCACCATCTCAGGAACTGTGGCCCGTCAACAAGATCACGAGTACCACTACTCCCACGACGTCCTCGACGACCCCGAACCATCTACGGAACCGTGTTCGACTACGACGCCAAGAGTATGACTACCGTCGACGAGACCCGAGTACCTTGACTTCCACGACAATCTTTGTTCTCCTTCACCACAACGAACCGAACTGCTCTGATATGCATGCTTCGAAGGTATACCGTTGGAACGTGTCGTGTACAGAATGCATATGATGTATGAGATGTACCGTATGTTTGCGCCATATGATTGCCCGTTGGATGTTGTCTTCCTTTTCGTCATGCCCTTGACACATGGGAACCCGATAAACGGGATCAACCCATCTTTAATTGGCTTGACCCACATGCTTCCAATCCGTTAGCATCGATATCTCGTTGAGTTAACGTGATAGGAACATTGTCGTGGCATCGTTTCCGTCTTGCCGCCATGGTACCCTTTCGTTCGCCATGGCGACACATGCTTCTTTCTCTTCTAGTCCGTGAAGTTTTGAACTTGCATGCATGACACATTCATGGCATAATTCCCTGTGTTGCATGTCTCTTGTAATCATAGCTCCGTTCTATGTTCCACATGTTAACCGACTAGGATGACATGTAGAATCTCCTGCTTCACCCTTGCCATGTTAACAACATTTTAATATTGCCGTGTAAATAAACGGGAGTGAACTAAACAATTAAACGTGGAGCCTCTTCGATATGCAACTCGTTGCATATCGAGCTTCACTTAATGTGTAGTGTTTGCATGAGGTGAATTGCCATGCCATCCCTTGCATCATTGAACTGATCATGCATCATAGTAGGTTGTGCATCATGTTGTGCATCGTGTGGTGAATATCTATGTTGATGCTTGTTTCCAGTTTGCTCCATCTCGATAGAGTTCCTCAAGCGTGTCGGAATGTGAGGACCCGTTCGAATACGTTGGTTCGCCGACTTCACGGAGTTGTTCTTCTTCCAAGCGGGATCTCAGGCAAGATGACCATTTCCCCAGATACCATTACTATCATTGCCATGCTAGTATTATCGCTTCTATCGGTTATGTCTCGTTGCCTACCACATGTTAAATATCAGCCTCTCAACAATGCCATGAAAACCTTCAACCTGTTCACAACCTAGCAAACCACTGATTGGCTATGTTACCGCTTGCTTAACCTTGTGTTAGTGTTGCTAGTTGCAGGTGCAGTTGCTTCCATGAGATAACATGGGTTCCTTGTTATATCACCCTATTAAATGTTATTTAAATTAATTCACCTATATACTTGGTAAAAGGTGGAAGGCTCGGCCTTTCTAGCCTGGTGTTTTGTTCCACCTTTGCCCCCTTAGTTTTGGCTACCGGTGTTATGTTCCATAATTCAGCGCTCCTAACACGATCGGGGTTGTTATGGGGACCCCCTTGATAATTCGTTTTAGATTAAAGCTGGTCTGGCAAGGCCCAACATTGGTACTATTTGCCCAACATAATAATTTTGTTAATACTGAAAGCATAGGGCGTCATGAACCCGAGGAGTAATTTTACATAATATAGGGGGGCCAGCGCTGATGGTGCTGGTCGAACACTAGAGCCGTTTGCGGGGCCAACCTGAGGCAACTCGGGAGATTTATATCAGGCCACCGTACGCTGTGCTTATCCGTCGTGTCGTGAAAACGAGGGACGCGGCTCCTATCGGGATCGTCGACACGTTGGGTGGCCTTGCTGGATTAGTTTTACCTTTGACGAGATATCTTGTGCATCTGGATTCCGGTGATGCTTTGGGTAATCTCAGAGTTGAGGTTTTCCACTAAGGAATCCGACGAGATCGCGAGTGTCGTGATCGAGGATTTCTATGCGGCTTGTGGTAATTTGTGATGGACTAGTTGGAGCACCCCTGCAGGGTTAAATCTTTCAGAAAGCCGTGTCCGCGGTTATGTGGCAAGGTGGAAACTTTGTTTAACGTTGGTTCTAGATAACTTGAAGTTAACTTAATTAAAATATGCCAACTGTGTGCGTAATCATGACTGTCTCTTTCGTGAGTTCCTTCTCCAATTGAGGACACGGTGGGGTTATGTCTGATGTAGGTAGGTGTTCAGGATCATTCATTTGATCATCAGTAGTCACGTCCGCTATGCGTAGATCTTCCCCTCTTATTTCTTGTACTCGTAAGTTTATCCACCAAATATATGCTTAGCCGCGGCTGCAACCTCACCACTTAACCTTACCTCACCCATTAAGCTTTGCTAGTCTTGATACCTTTTGAAATGAGATTGCTGAGTACCATGTGGCTCAAAGATTACTACAACACCAGTTACAGGTATAGGTAAAGGTTATTTGACGCGAGCGCGTTGATTGTTCATTTGGAGTTGCTTCTTCTTCTTCTTCTTCTTCATCGATCTAGGATGGGTTCCAGGCCGGCAGCCTGGGATAGCAAGGATGGACATCGTTCTTCTTTTCTTGTTTGTTTTCGCCCGTAGTCGGACCCTGCTCTTATTCATCATGATTATGTATTGTACTATTGTGACTCTGATGTAGCTTGTGGCGAGTGTAAGCCAATTCTATATATATCTCTTCTTTTCAGTACATGTACTTGTAACTATATCCATTCTTGCGACACGACGAGATGCGCTTCTATCCCTGACAAGGCCCTCATGCCAAATTGAGGGTAGGGTCGCATCTTGGGCGTGACAAGTTGGTATCAGAGCCAGTACCGACCTAGGAGCCCCCTTGATTGATCGAACTTGGCCGAGTCGAGACTAGTGAAAAACTATTTGAGTCTTCGGAGAGTACGATTCTTTTTCTCCTCTTTTATGCTCTGGTGAGGAATCTTGACGTAATAATTTATTCTACTCCTCTTCTCACTCTATTTTTTAGGATCACGCGGACATTCTTGGGATCTATATGATGCCGATGTGACGGAGTTCTGTCTTGGTGCCTCCTGTCTGACTTGATTTCTTCCGGGGAGTTGAGCTCCAGGGGATTCTTGAGGACATCGTTGTCATTCTGATTTCTGAGTATCTCAGAACGAAGGATGTTCGTAATTGCTGCAATACTAGTAGTGGCGAGATAACCCCGATGTCCCCAGTACTGGTGCAGATTGTTCGGGAGTACTGCCATACTTTGTATCTTTGTGATCACGAGGGTCTGTTGTAGATGAAGGTCCGAGATTCTGGTTGTGTGTTGACGGATGTGATACAGGTGACGGGTTAGTATAGGAGTTGTGTGAAATATTACTCCTTGTATCCGTGTACCAGATTGCATGACCAGATATTTTGGGAATTCATAGGTGGGAATTCAAGTAGTTGCTTCTAGGACAATCTTCCAACATGTGCATGATGTTAGGTTGGGGTTCGACATCTAGTGGATTCGTTTGTTGACGGTCGACTTACAACGGTTCTCGTTGTGTCTTAAAGAGTCATTGTAGCTTGCTATGACTCAGGGACGCTTCGTATGTCGGGTGCACTGCCTTGCACTTGATGTCTACTGTAAGGTTCGAGTCCGTGCGATCCTGTCCACGAAAATATCGGACGAAATCTTTCTCATGAGTTTGTTCTGGCTTGTTTCATAAGCATCTCCCTTTGTTTTGTTGAATATGGTAATTCGAGTTGCTTCGATGTCAAGTGGTGATTTCAGATCTTTCCTAAGTGGTGTTCTCATATTTTTCTGAGAGTATTACTTCTGTTGCTCAAATCAATTTGTCTTTTCAATTTCTTGTCAACCGGAGTTGTCATATCAATTTTTTTCCAACCGGTGTGCTTCTCTTCAAGTAATTCCATCCTCTCCAATTTTGCAAGATCATTCTCTCATTTCCTTCCGGAGTTCATCTCATCTGTCCCAAGTTGTCTTTGTTTTTCCCACCCTCCCGCCCTTTTTCTTCAGTATTTGGATTTCCATCCAAGTGCCTTTATACTCAGTGATGCTTCCGCTATCTTTTCTTCCGTGTCGTATCCGGTGATTCGTTGTGAAGATTCTCAGGAGCTTCTTGTTCTTTGTTATTCTTTCTTATGGGTTTTTTCGGTGAATTCAATTCAGTTATCCATGTTCCTCACATCATTGTCATCCTTTAAATTATTTCCTGTGTTGGAAATTCTTATCAGCCTATCTTGTTATTCATTCATCTCTTTTCTATCTTGTGCGTTGAAGATATCCCAGTAGTTTCTTGTTTTCAGATCTTTCATTATTTCGAGGTGCTAACCTCATTCAGTTTTCAATTGTACCGATGCAACATCTCTCTTTCTAAGCAATCTTTTCAACGGTGGTTTCTTTGAGTGGGCCCATAACCCACAGGTTCTTTCCCAGGATCTTTCCTGGCTCTTTTAATCTTTTCCCGGAGGTCATTAATTCTTTTCAACTATGACGTAAGTATGAATTTCATCACTCATATTCCTTCTTCAAGATCAATTTGAATTGTTTCTCGTCTTTGGCTCAACCTTTCATTCTTCGTTATTCCGGAGTGTCTCAACTATTCTTGGTGTTGTTCCTCGTCATCATTCTCACCTTGCAAATTCGAAGGAGTGTTTCTCTCAAATCTTGGTCTATTCTCTTGGATATTCGTCATTTCAGCTTCGTGTTATTATCTTGAATTTGTTTTCAATCATGAGTGATTCATTTCTTGCTATCCGGTGCATTTCTGAATTGTTTCATTCTCGATCCTCCGAAGGCCATCATTTTATAAGATTCTCCGTTCTCCGCTTTCAGCTTTCATCCTCAATTGTTGTCTCTTCGTTTGTCTCTCAATTATTCTGGTGCCTTGTTCTAATTTTCTCTCAGGTGGCTCATGATCTCTTCTTTATCATGTATCTCCATTATTCATGGTTGCCTCATTCATTTCAATTCTCACCGGTGCCTCTTTCAAGATTTCTTCTAGTTTGTTCTCCTATCTCTTTCTTCAAGTTTCTTTCAAGAATAATAAGTTGTATGCTAAATCCGTTGCTTGTCATCAATTAAACTTGATGAAGGATAAGCATAACATAATTCTTATTCTTGTTCATAGTAATCTGAATTCTTCTTCCGGAGTGGCTCATGATATCAATTCCTTTCCATGTGCTTATCTTTCTTTTCCGAAGTTCCAAGTTCTATCAAGTATCTCTTTGTGAGGCTACATCTAAATCTTGGTAAGGTCATAATCTTATTCTTTCTACCTTCATATCTTTGCATCATTCATTTGTATACGGAGGTCCTTCTTGGTGGTTCATCAAGATTTCAATTCATTCTCAAAGATTTCTTCAAGATTCTTATTGGAGAACCTCAAGTTTTCTTCTCTTGCATTTCCAAGTGCATTTGTTCTTCCTTTATCTTTGAGGTGGTATTATAGCATTCTTGTTAGTGTAGGAGCCTCGAAGAGTTTTCCTTTCAGGAATGAGATAATTAAATCCACCAATTCTTTGATCATGAGATATTTCAACCCATGATTTCTTCATTGAGCTATCTTGGTTTGGACTTCACCTAAAGATTTTCCTATGGATTGTTGCTATCATGGTGCTTGTCATTAATCCTAGTTCTCAATGCACCCTCTTGGTGTAAGAAGTTTTGATATCTTTGCTTTCAACTATCCTTGTTTCTTTTAGTGGTTGGTTGTCACCTCATATATGTTGAGATGATTTTCATAAGCCCACTACTATCTTGTTCTTTTCGTTGTTGGTTTTCCAACTACTACGTCAATTCTCTGTCCGGATGCTCTTCAATTTGATTGTGATGATAGTTGTCATTCTTTTCTTCATTCTCTTCTTCCGCTTGAGCTAGTTCATATTCTCTTGTTCCGGAGGCATTGTGATGTTGCTCTTTTGGGTCTATTATGTTGTTATATCAAGATCATGGTGTTCCCTTGTTCTATTTAGTTGTTTGTTATGAATATTGTATAATTCTCTCTTCTTATCGAATTTTTTGTCCCATTTTCCTACCAAAGTGTAGCCGAAATTTTCCGTGAATTCTTGCTTCTTTCTCATATCATTCCTCATCGCTTTGCTACATTCAAGGATCGTTGGTTTCACTCGTTTGTCAAAGAAGCAATTAAGTTTTACCTCTTGCCTTCTCGTCCTCTCCCCTTTCATTCTTGGATCTCGGGGCGAGATCCTCTTGTAGTGTAGGAGAGTTGTGACAGCCCGATGCCGACGATCCAGAAGATTCCCTTTATTTCCGTTTCCGTCGTGTGATTATATTTTGTTTGTTGCATCATCATTTAGTTTGCATCATGGCATCTGGCATCATCTGTTGCGTGTGGTGTTTTGAGTGTGTGTGCTTCAAGTGCTCTCAGAGTCTTTGGTGCAATAGTAACTCCCCTTCTCTTTCCTCTCTTATTCTTTTTGTGGCTGCGTGAAAGTTTCAGTTTTAACCCCCTTTAAAAAGTTTGTATTCCTTTAAAAATCCTTTTATTAAATGTGGGGGCAACCCCTTGGGTTTCCTTTATTTTTCCTTTTGTTTATTTTCAAAATTACAGTCTCATTTTTGTTATAAAAAGGGTTTACTTTATTCTTAAAAAAAGGTTTCATTTTTATTCGTTAAAAAAATGCCCAATCTATTTTTATAGTTGGGGTATATTTTTCAAAGGAGTCCAAAAAGCATTTTTCTATTTTGTTTAATCCTTTTTCTTTTTGTGTGTGCTTCTGTTTAAAAAAACAAAAGAGGGAGAGGGAGCCTACCAAGGCCCAAGGCCCAGCCGGCCCCTCAAACCCTAGCGAGCCAGGGAGCCCGTCCCGATTCCTCCCCCTTCTCCCAGCCCCGTCGTCCTCCCTCTGTTTCCCTCGTCCCCTCTCTCCTCCCGCAGTGCTCCCCCCGTTTCTTCAGGCCGATCCCCTCCAGCCCCGACCCCGTGTTCCCTCTCCTCCCCCTCGTCGCGAGCCGCTAGCTCCTGCGCCACAGCCCCTCGGCCTCGGCCCTCGCGAGATCGCGTGGCCGCCGCCATGGCGCCCCGCCATGCTCGCCGTCGCTCGCCTGCCGCTTGCGCTGGCCGTCCGCCGCCTGCGTCCTCCGCCCCGCGCGCCGCCTCGCCTCCCTGCCCCATTCTGGTTGTCGGCCCGAGGTCCTCCGCCGTTGCCGCCTCGTTGCTCGCCTGTTGCGGTTGTTGCAGCACAGAGCCCCGCGCTGTGGCCTCCTCCTGCCTGCTGCCGCTTTGCCTTGTTCTTGCTAGTTGCTTAGGTGCTGCTTTTTGTGGCTAGGCAGCTTAGTGCTTGCTGCTTCCTTGCTTGCTATGCTAGATGCTGCTAGCTGTAGTTGCTAGCTAGTTGCTGAAGCTTGCCTGCGCCGATGCATGTTGCTGTTAGATGCTAGTTTCTGCTTGCTTTCCTGCTAGCTTGCTTGCTGCCTGCTTCCTGGCACTGTAGGTTGCTTGGTGTTATTGCTAGTTGCTGCTTAGCTGCTGCGTGCTGATGCTTGATGCCGTCGTCGCTGTGGTCTGCTAGTTGTTGCCTGCCGTAGCTTGTTGCTTGTTGCTGGTGCCGCTAAGCTGCTAGATGTGGCTGATGTCGCTGGTTACCGTCGCCGAAGACCGCGTGCACCATCTTCGGAACCGTGGCCCGTCGACAAGATCACGAGTACCACTACTCCCACGACGTCCTCGACGACCCCGAACCATCTACGGAACCGTGTTCGACAATGACGCTAAGAGTACGACTACCGTCGACGAGACTCGAGTACCTCGACTTCCACGACGATCTTTGTTCTCCTTCACCGCAACGAACCGAACCGCTCTGATATGCATGCTTCGAAGGTATACCATTGGAACGTGTCGTGTACCGAATGCATATGATGTATGAGATGTACCGTATGTTTTCCCGTTGAACGTTGTCTTCCTTTTCGTCGTGCCCTCGACACATGGGAACCCGATAAACGGGATCACCCCATCTTTAATTGGCTTGACCCACATGCTTCCAATCCGTTGGCACCGATATCTCGTTGAGTTAACATGATAGGAACGTTGCCGTGGCATCGTTTCCGTCTTGCCGCCATGGTACCCTTTCGTTCGCCATGGCGACACATGCTTCTTTCTCTTCTTGCCCGTGATGTTTTGAACTTGCATGCATGACGCATTCATGGCATAATTCCCTGTGTTGCATGTCTCTTGTAACCGTAGCTCTGTTCTATGTTCCACGTGTTAACCGACTAGGATGACATGTAGAATCTCCTGCTTCACCCTTGCCATGTTAACAACATTTTAATATTGCCATGTAAATAAACGGGAGTGAACTAAACAATTAAACGTGGAGTTTCGTCGATATGCAACTCGTTGCATATCGAGCTTCACTTAATGTGTAGTGTTTGCGTGAGGTGAATTGCCATGCCATCCCTTGCATCATTGAACTGATCATGCATCATAGTAGGTTGTGCATCCTGTTGTGCATCGTGTGGTGAATATCTATGTTGATGCTTGTTTCCGGTTAGCTCTGTCTCGATAGAGTTCCGCAATCGTGTCGGAATGTGAGGACCCGTTCGACTACGTTGGTACGCCGACTTCACGGAGTTGTTCTTCTTCCAAGCGGGATCTCACGCAAGATGACCATTTCCCCAGATACCATTACTATCATTGCCATGCTAGTATTATCGCTTCTATTGATTATGTCCCGTTGCCTACCACATGTTAAATATCAGCCTCTCAACAATGCCAAGAAAACCTTCAACCTATTCACAACCTAGCAAACCACTGATTGGCTATGTTACCGCTTGCTTAACCTTGTGTTAGCGTTTCTAGTTGCAGGTGCAGTTGCTTCCATGTGATAACATGGGTTCCTTCTTATATCACCCTATTAAATGTTATTTAATTTAATGCACCTATATACTTGGTAAAAGGTGGAAGGCTCGGCCTTTCTAGCCCGGTGTTGTGTTCCACCTTTGCCCCCTTAGTTTCGGCTACCGGTGTTATGTTCCATAATTTAGCGCTCCTAACACGATTGGGGTTGTTATGGGGACCCCCTTTATAATTCGTTTTAGATTAAAGCTGGTTTGGCAAGGCCCAACATTGGTACTATTTGCCCAACATAATAATTTTGTTAATACTGAAAGCATAGGGCATCATGAACCCAGGAGTAATTTTACATAATACAGGGGGGGCAATGCTGATGGTGCTGGTCCAACACTAGAGCCGTTTGCGTGGACAACCCCAGGCAACTCGGGAGATTTCTATCAGGCCACCGTACGCTGTGCTTATCCATCGTGTCCTGAGAACGAGAGACGCGGCTCCTATCAGGATCGTCGACATGTCGGGTGGCCTTGCTGGATTAGTTTTACCTTTGACGAGATATCTTGTGCATCGGGATTCCGGTGATGCTTTGGGTAATCTCAGAGTTGAGGTTTTCCACTAAGGAATCCGACGAGATCGCGAGTTTCGTGATCGAGGATTTCTATGCGGCTTGTGGTAATTTGTGATGGACTAGTTGGAGCACCCCTGCAGGGTTAAATCTTTCGGAAAGCCGTGTCTGCGGTTATGTGGCAACGTGGAAACTTTGTTTAACACTGGTTCTAGATAACTTGAAGTTAACTTAATTAAAATATGCCAACTGTGTGTGCAACCGTGATTGTCTCTTTCGTGAGTTCCTTCTCCGATTGAGGACACGGTGGGGTTATGTCTGACGTAGGTAGGTGTTCAGGATCATTCATTTGATCATCAGTAGTCACGTCCGCTATGCGTAGATCTTCCCCCTCTTATTTTTTGTACTCATAAGTTTAGCCACCAAATATATGCTTAGCCGCTGCTGCAACCTCACCACTTAACCTTACCTCACCCATTAAGCTTTGCTAGTCTTGATACCTTTGGAAATGAGATTGCTGAGTCCCATGTGGCTCACAGATTACTACAACACCAATTTCGGGTACAGGTAAAGGTTATTTGATGCGAGCACGTTTATTGTTCATTTGGAGTTGCTTCGTCTTCTTCTTCTTCATCGATATAGGATGGGTTCCAGGCCGGCAACCTGGGATAGCAAGGATGGACGTCGTTTTTCTTTTCTTGTTTGTTTTCGTCCGTAGTCGGACCCTGCTCTTATTCATGATGATTATGTATTGTACTACTGTGACTCTGATGTAGCTTGAGGCGAATGTAAGCCAATTCTATATATATCTCTTCTTTTCAGTAGCGCTGGAAAACATAAAATGTTGCTGGTAATTAGCACTAGCACGGATCCGGTTAAGCGCTACTACTAAAACCTTAGCAATAGCGTTGGATATATACCCAATGCTACTGTTAAAGGAGGCCCAATGAGGTGCACAGACGGTAACGTTAGTAGCAGCGCGCGCTTGTGTAAAGCGGTACTGATAAGTTGAATAGCAGTAGCGCTTGCCTTAAACAAGCGCTACTGATACGTATATCTTCTCCACCTTATCCAACCGGTCGCCCCTCCTACTCCCCTCTCCACTCCAATTCACTTTCCCCCCGCACCCCCCGTTGTCCCTCGCCGCCGCCGTTCCCGTCGCCCGTCGCCCGCCGCCACCGCTCCTAGTTCTCCTCCTCCCTCCTCCTCCTCTCTTCTCCCTCCTCCCACCCATGTCGTTCGAGTTCACCAATGTTGTATATTTTTCTTGTATATGTGAAATCATTATCTTTTTCCTTTCAACTTTTTGTATGGGAAATCAGTATCCTAATGTCACAGTGATGAGTTCATCAATTTATTTTCCTTTCAACTTTTTGTATGGGAAATCAGTATCCTAATGTCATTTTTGTGTGTCCTCGACATCATGTAGTGTGCATGCATTTAGTGTTGCAGACAATCATATGAACCAGCTAAATATAGTAATCTTGATTACATTGACAAACTTGCACTAAATATCGTTGCTATCTTGTTTTGCGAAATAACATTGTTGCTACCTTGCAACTCTATTTACATTGCTTATGGATCCTAGGCTTATATGATAGGTCTATGTAAGCTTTCTATTTGATTTTAATATTAAAATTTATGAAGAAACCTTTCAAATCAAAAAATGAACCAAAATAAGTGTCGTTAAGAATCACATTAATGTTCATTTTGTGAGGTTTCTCAATGTAATATTATAAAGAGGTATCCTTGAGATTACAACTTACGAGCATATTTGTTGGTCGTTGTGAGAACATGTTGAACTCTCGCTTTTCTAGTTTTTCTTGCATATTCATTCGTGTGTTTCTTAAGTAGGTACTAGTTCCTCAAGTTTATCAGATTCTTGTGAATGGGTGGATGGGTGAATTAATACATATATCTAGCAATGCTTCACTTTTTAGCCACAAGTAGTTTATTTCCTTGTGCTACATTATATTTCAATATAAGTATAATGTAGTTTTTTTATTGTTTTTAGTAAGTATTTAATAGAAATAGTTTATTTAGTAAGTGTTTAATAGAAATAGTTTAATCGGTGAGGGAGTGTCCACCATATATGAGAAAAGAAGAATGTCGACTGTTGTCGTGGGGGTCGCTTCTCCTCCTTATCCTTGTGCTAGATACTTGTTATGCACTAGGGGAAGTAGGACTAGCGACCATCATCGACGGTCGAAAAATCGGTGAGGGAGTGTACACCATATATGAGAGAAAAAGAATGCCGACTGTTGTTGTGGGGGTCGCTTCTCCTCCTTCTCCTTGTCCTAGATATTTGTTATGCACTAGGGGAAGTAGGAGTAGCGACCATCATCGACGGTCGAAAAATCGGTGAGGGAGTGTCCACCATATATGAGAGAAGAGTGTCAATCATATGTCGTTTATTTAAGTTCCTCAGTCATATTTTTTAAGTAATTTATGTCGTTTATTTAAAAATATTTGACAACTAATTTCTATTGACAACTTATTTTCACCCCCTCTCGGCGATTCTCATTCTCCTAGGGTTAGCGCCGCCGCCTCCGGCCGCCTCCGATGTCGCCATCGGCCACCTTCGACGTCGCCCCCGGCCACCTCCGACCCTGCCCCCGCACGGTACTACCACGCTCTCGCTCCCCTCTAGTTCATATTATTATTTAAAGTTGATATAAAAAAATGAGGGCAAGTAGAACATTGCACTGTGTTGTTGACTAGAGGATCATGCTTATGCATCCATGAATCAAGAAGAAAACCTTGTGTTTGGGTTTGGGTTACCTACCTGAGCGTTAATCCCCTGAACATGAGTTAATTTGTCTTATGATGTTGCCATGTTCTCTTGAGATGGCCAATGTCATATTTGGTTAATTTTTCATATGATGTTGCCATGTCATATTTGGTTGAAACATTAAACAATAAGAAAATTTTCTCACAGGAATTTGTCTCGGCTTCGACAATGCCTGGCCCGCATCCTCGTCGTTGAGTGGTCGTCAAGAGCCTGCTTGATAGGCGCCTTGTCCGGGACTGGGCTCTGCCGGACTGGCACTGGGAGGTGCTACCTTTTGGGGGCGCACCTTGGTGCGGAATCCCGGTCTCATCGTTGACCCGGAGCTTCTTTGGTGGCGGTCGCGTGGGCCATTATCAGTGCCGAGGGAGCCGGGCCCCACGGAGGTGGTACGTCTTCGTGTCAGGGAGGAGGACGAGCACGCCTGTCGCTACATGGCTGCGTTGGATGCCAGGTTCTCCAGGGACATCACCCGAGCTATGATCCGGTGATGGTTCATTATCTTTGGGTTGCCACCGCCTGCACTATGAGACGTCAACTGGATTATTATTAGTGATATTGTTATATGGGTATGAGTTATATGAGTTGTTAAATGAGTATGAGTTATATGAGTTAAATAAGTATGAGCTATATGAGTATGAGTTATATGAGTTGTTAAATGAGTATGAGTTATATGAGTTAAATGAGTATGAGCTACCGATAATCCCCATGTTGTTGATATAGATGATGATGATGCAAATATTGTCGATGATGATGATGATGATGCTAAATACGTAGAGCTTGAAAATATTTTGAATATTCTGAATACTGCTAATATTGTCGATGATGATGCATTCTGAATATTCTGAATACTGCTAATATTGTCGATGATGATGATGCATTCTGATGATGCAAATATGTGAAAGCAGTAAAAGTTAGTAGTAGCGAGGCTTAGCAGCAGCGCTTTCTATGCGCAAGCGCTACTACTAAAGTTACGAGTAGCGCTGCCCGTACATGCGCTACTAGTAGTGCTTAGCTGTAGCGCGATAGTAGTAGCGCTTGGACCAGCGCTACTGCTACACATATTTCCAGCGCTACTACTAGGGTATTCCCTAGTAGTGTCCTTTTAAATCTCCTTTAGCCTTATCTCCTTATCCCTAGCCGCATGGGCCTTTAGGGAAGGCCTTCGCCAGCCAATAAGGGCTTGTCCACCTCCTTTAACAGCCCATGAAGTCCTTTGGTCGTCACACCCCTCCCGGGGTCCTCTGGCACCCTCCCGGCACTCCCGGTACACTACCGATGATCCAGATACTTTTCTGGTGACCAAAACAGGACTTCCTATATATCAATCTTCAATTCTGGACCATTCCGGAGCTCCTTGTGACGTCCGGGATCTCATCCGGGACTTCTAACAACCTTCGGTAACCACATACTATTGATACGTCTCCAACGTATCTATAATTTTTTATGGTTTCATGCTATTATCTTGTCAAACTTTGGATGTTTTGCATGCCTTTTATATATTTTTCGGGACTAACTTATTAACTCAGTGCCACGTGCTAGTTCCTATTTTTTCCATGTTTTTGACCCCTTTCAGAGGAGATTTTGAAACGGAGTCCAAACGGAATAAAATCCCCGAAAAGATTTTTTTCCGTAACGGAAGAAGATGAGGAGACTTGAGAGCCAAGGCAGGGGGCCCCCAGGGGCCCCACAAGCCCTCACCCCACGGCCAGGGGGGAGGTCGCGGCCCACAGGCTTGTGTTGCCCCTGGACCTCCTTTGCCCTGGGTTTGCGCCTATATATCCCCAAAAATCCACAAAAAATCAGGAGATCATCGAAAGTACTTTTTCGCCGCCGCAAGCTTTTGTCTCCGCAAGATCCCATCTGGGGCACGTTCTTGTGCCCTGTCGGAGGGGGGGATTCGGACACGTAGGGCTTCTTCATCAACACCATGACCTCTCCGATGATGCGTGAGTAGTTCACCATAGACCTCCAGGTCCATAGCTAGTAACTAGATGGCTTCTTCTCTCTCTTGGATCTTCAATACAAAGTTCTCCATGATCTTCATGGAGATCAATCCGATGTAATCTTCTTTTGCGGCGTGTTTGTCGAGATCCGATAAATTGTGGATTTATGATCAGATTAATCCGATGTTATCACGAGTTTCTATTTAAGTTTTGTGTTGTGAAGTTTTCAAGTTTTGGGTGATGTTCTCATGGACAAAGAGATAAGGAGTGGAAAGAGCTCAAGCTTGGGGATGTCCAAGGCATCGCAAGCCAAATTCAAGGAAACCAAAAAAGCCTAAGCTTGGGGATGCCCCGGGAAGGCATCCCCTCTTTCGTCTTCAATCCATCGGTAACATTACTTGGAGCTATATTTTTATTCACCACATGATATGTGTTTTGCTTGGAGCGTCTTGTATCTTAGGAGTCTTTTCTTTTTGTTGTGACACAATCATCTTTGCTGCACACCTTTTCGAGAGAGAGACATGCACTCATCGTGATTTTTGCTAGAATGATCATAGTGCTTCACTTATATCTTTTGAGCTAGATAATTTTGCTCTATGTGCTTCACTTATATCTTTTAGAGCACGGCGGTGCGTGACTTGGTAGTTGGCTTATGCTATGAAAGTAGTCCCAAATGTCATAGGTACCCAAAGAGGATGCAAAAACCTCCCATCTTCATGTGCATTGAGTAGAAAGAGAAGTCTTGATTCCTCTCAATTAGTTTTGAGACGTGGATTCGGTAATATTAAGAGGTATGTTAGTAAGGTGTTGTGAATCTAGAAATACTTGTGTTGAAGTTAGTGATTCCCGTAGCATGCACGTATGGTGAACCGCTATGTTAGGAAGTCGGAGCATAATTGATCTTTGATTGTCATCCTTTGTGTTGAGGTCGGGATCACGTGATGGTTAATACCTACCAACCCTTCCCCTAGGAGTATGCGTTTAGCACTATGTTTCGATTACTAATAAAAACTTTCGCAACAAGTATGTGAGTTTTTCATGACTAATGTGAGTCCATGGTATAGCTGCACTTTCACCTTCCACCATTGCTAGCCTCTCTAGTGTCGTGCAATTCTCGCCGGTGCACAAACCCACCATATGCCTTCCTCAAAACAGCCACCATACCTACCTACTATGGCATTTTCATAACCATTCCGAGATATATTGCCATGCAACTCCCACCGTTCCGTCTCATGACTTGTGACGTCACTCTCATATTGCCATTACATGATCGTAAGATATCTAGCGAGATGTTTCAACGTCATACGCCATGCTAGATCGTTGCACATCCCGGTACACTACTGGAGGCATTTTCTATAGAGTCATTTCTAAGCTTTAAGTTGTGAGTAAATAAAGGTGTGATGATCATCATTAGTAGAGCAGTGTCCCATGTGAGGAAGTAAAAAAAAGAGGCCAAAGAGCCCAAAAATAAAAATAAAAAGAGAAAAGAGAAAAAAAGAAAAAAAAGAGGCCTAAGAGCCGAGATAATAAAAGAGAGAAAAAGAGAGAAGGGACAATGCTACTATCTTTTTCCACACTTGTGCTTCATAATAGCACCATGTTCTTCATGATTGAGAGCTTCTTTCTTTATCACTACCATATGCTAGTGGGAATCTTCATTATATAACTTGGCTTGTATATTCCAATGATGGGCTTCCTCAAAATTGCCCTAGGTCTCCGTGAGCAAGCAAGTTGGATGCACACCCACTAGTTTTCCTTTTGAGTTTTCACATACTTATAGCTCTAGTGAATCTCTTGTATGGCAATCCCTACTCATTCACATTGATATCTATTAATGGGCACCTCCATAGCCTTTTGATACGCCGAGTCAATGTGACCATCTCCTCCTTTTTTGTCTCACAACCACCACCACACTCTATTCCACCTATAGTGCTATATCCATGGCTCGCGCTTATGTATTGCGTGATAGTTATAAAAAGTTTGAGAAAGTAAGAGTGCGAAAACAATTACTTGGCCTATACCAGGGTTGTGCATGATTTTATTAGTTGTGTGAGGATGATGGAGCATAGCCAGACTATATGATTTTGTAGGGATAACTTTCCTTGGCCTTGTTATTTTGAAAGTTCATGATTAGTTTTCTAGTTTGCTTGAAGTATTATTGTTTTCATGTCAATAGCAAACTATTGTTTTGAATCTTACGGATCTGAACATTCATGTCACGTGAAAGAAGTTGCAAAGGACAACTATGCTAGGTAGCATTCCACATCAAAAATTCATTCTTTATCACTTCCCGACTCGAGGACGAGCAGGAGTTAAGCTTGGGGATGCTTGATAAGTCTCCAACGTATCTATAATTTTTATGGTTTCATGCTATTATCTTGTCAAACTTTGGATGTTTTGCATGCCTTTTATATATTTTTTGGGACTAACTTATTAACTCAGTGCCAAGTGTCAGTTCCTGTTTTTTCCATGTTTTTGACCCCTTTCATAGGAGATTTTGAAACGGAGTCCAAACGGAATAAAATCCCCGAAAAGATTTTTTTCGTAACGGAAGAAGATCAGGAGACTTGAGAGCCAAGGCAGGGGGACCCAGGGGCCCCACAAGCCCTCACCCCGCGGCCAGGGGGGAGGCCGCGGCCCACAGGCTTGTGGGCCCCCTGGACCATCTTTGCCCTAGGGTTTGCGCCTATATATCCCCAAAAAATTCACAAAAAATCAGGAGATCATCGAAAGTACTTTTCCGCCACCTCAAGCTTCTGTCTCCGCAAGATCCCATCTGGGG
The DNA here is from genome assembly GCF_904849725.1 of Hordeum vulgare subsp. vulgare. Taxonomy (NCBI): domain Eukaryota; kingdom Viridiplantae; phylum Streptophyta; class Magnoliopsida; order Poales; family Poaceae; genus Hordeum; species Hordeum vulgare. The sequence goes on along the minus strand of NC_058519.1, from coordinate 594,055,145 downwards.
CACGTTCTGTTGCCCTGCTGGAGGGGGGATTCGGACACGGAGGGTTTCTTCATCAACACCATGACCTCTTCGGTGATGCGTGAGTAGTTCACCATAGACCTCCGGGTCCATAGCTAGTAACTAGATGGCTTCTTCTCTCTCTTGGATCTTCAATACAAAGTTCTCCATGATCTTCATGGAGATCTAGCCGATGTAATCTTCTTTTGCGGCGTGTTTGTCGAGATCCGATGAATTGTGGATTTATGATCAGATTATCTATGAATCTTATTTGAGTTTCTTCTGATCTCTCTTATGCATGATTTCATATCCTTGTAATTCTCTTCGAGTTGTGGGTTTTGTCTGGCAAACTAGATCTATGATTCTTGCAATGGGAGAACTGCTTGGTTTTGGGTTCATACCGTGCGGTGTCCTCACCCAGTGACAGAAGGGGTAGCGAGGCACATATCGTGTTGTTGCCATCAAGGGTAAAAAGATGGGGTTTTCATCATTGGTTTGAGATTATCCCTCTACATCATGTCATCTTTCTTAAGGCGTTACTCTGTTTGTCATGAACTCAATACACTAGATGCATGATGGATAGCGGTCGATGTGTGGAGTAATAGTAGTAGATGCTGAAAGTATCGGTCTACTTGTCTCGGACGTGATGCCTATATGTATGATCATTGCCTTAGATATCGTCATGACTTTGCGCAGTTCTATCAATTGCTCGACAGTAATTTGTTCACCCACCATAATACTTGCTATTTTGAGAGAAGCCTCTAGTGAACACTATGGCCCCCAGGGTCTACTCCACACCATATTTTCAGCCTTACACTTTTTACTTCGTTGCACTTTCCGCCTTCAGATCTCACTTTGCAAACAATCTTGAAGGGATTGACAACCCCTTTACAGCGTTGGGTGCAAGCTCTTTTGTGTTTGTGCAGGTACTCTGAACTTGACGATATTCTCCTACTTGATTGATACCTTGGTTCTCAAACTGAGGGAAATACTTACTGCTCCTGTGTTGCATCACCCTTTCCTCTTCAAGGGAAAAACCAACGCAAGAAAGTCTCCGTCAACGTGTCAATTTCTGGCGCTGTTGTTTGAGAAGTAGCAACTATTCCCTTTACAGCTCAAGGGTCATTGAACCTTAAGTGTGCAGACCCTACGGGTTCGGGAACCATGCACACATGACCGGGACACCTCTCTGGTCAATAGCCAACAACGGAGTCTGGATATCCATGTTGGCTCCCACATGTTCCACGATGATCTCATTGGATGAACCACGATGTCGGGGATTCAGTCAATGTCGTATGCAACTCCCTTTGTCTACTGGTATGATACTTGCCCAAGATTCAATCGTCGGTATCCACATACCTTGTTCAATCTCGTTACCGGTAAGTCTCTTTACTGGTTCTGTAACACATCATCCCGTGGCTAACTCCTTACTCACATTGAGGTCATTATGATGATGCATTACCCAGTGGGCCCAGAGATACCTCTCCGTCATACGGAGCGACAAATCCCAGTCTCGATTCGCACAACCCAACAGACACTTTCGGAGATACCGGTACTGCACCTTTATAATCACCCAGTTACGTTGTGACATTTGATACACCCAAAGCACTCCTACGGTATCCGGGAGTTGCACAATCTCATGGTCTAAGGAAATGATACTTGACATTAGAAAATCTTTAGCTGACGAACAACACGATCTAGAGCTATGCTTAGGAATGGGTCTTGCCCATCACATCATTCCCCAATGATGTGATCCTGTTATCAACAACATCCAATGTCCATGATCAGGAAACCATGATCATCTATTGATCAACGAGCTAGCCAACTAGAGGCTCACTAGGGACACATTGTGATCTATATATTCACACATGTATTACGGTTTCCAGTTAATACAATTATAGTATTAATAATAGACAATTATCATGAACTAGGAAATATAATAATAACCACTTTATTATTGCCTCTAGGGCATATTTCCAACACCCGCCACCAGGTTTCCCTTCACCCTCCCCCTCTCCCTCCCCACGAGCTTATATAAACCCTCTCCCGCACGGGGTGTCATGTCCAACAATGTGTGGTGCCCCTCTCATACCATATCCAAGGGCAATACAAACAAAAAGTAAACACTAGTTGGCGAAGACGATGATGACTTCATGCCAAGCAAGTGAGCTCGTCACAAATTGAAGGATTCAACTGCATCTGCGAAGGGAGGAGTTCGCTCAAAGAAAGTGGGATACGATGATGATGATTCATGCCAAGCAAGCATGTTCATGAAGAAAAGAATGTGCTTGAAATGCAATACATCTTGTCACAAAACTGCATCATCTAGTTAGATTACTGAATCATCAAAGTCGGAGGTTAATTATTATGATTATGTAGATGAGTTAATGTGGTATGTTCCCATGTCAGAAAATGGGTGGGTTGGGCCAGACTTACCTAGTAGGGTGAAAAGTCCTAGGCGTTTGGCCCCTGGCCATGTTAGCCGGTTAACGGGTCATCATGTTAAGCCGGCCAGGGACCGGATGCAAGGGTTCGTGACATTTGACCCTTCAGCACGTCTCAACCGGTGAACAAGCTATGGACGAGACACCGGGGCCCCTCACGTTTGGCTCTTTACCACGTCAGCCAGCCAATGGGCCAGCGGGTTGTGTGGACCAGGGACCACGCGTCATGGTTCTTGGTATCTCCCGTCTAAACCAGATGCCACAAATATTGGTTTGATAAAAAAATAAGATTAGAAATTATTATGCAGCTGAGGTCAAATCACGAATTTGTTAGGCTGCTCATAGTGGGGAGTAACATATAGTAGTATCATGCGTATGTTACTATTCTATGATACTACCTTCATAGTGCATAGTATCATAAACTAGTATCATAGGTGATCTCATTTATTGACATGCATGACACATAATAGCATAGCATTTAACATGATACGGTATCTACCTATGTTACTCTAACCCTCTCTCTCTTCTTTAATTACTTGCCACATCAGCATGTTTGCTAGTCCCAAGACAATGATACTAGCTGTGATACCCCTACTATGGTCAGCCTTAGCACAAAGGATTAAAACAAAAGTTTTGTCCTCGACCATCTTGCCCGTCTCACACACGACAGCCGACATGAATAAATTTACTACAAGTAAACATGATGCTTTGTCCACTCGTTGATTGGAGACTTTTAACTCCATATATACATTTAGCGTATTCTTAGTCTTTTCTTGTAGAATGATGATTTGAGGCGTAATGATACTCCCTTCGTCCGGAATTAGCGTACCATCTAAAAATGATACTCCCTTCGTCTGGAATTACTTGTCGTAAAAATGGATAAAAGTAAATGTATCTAGAAATAAAATATGTCTAGATACATTTATTCCTATGACAAGTATTTTAGAACGGAGGGAGTATATCTTAGCATGGAATGCATTCTAAAGTGTTTTCCTAAAAAAAATTGACCGAACACTGTAAGGGCAAAAAAAAACACATCCTTTAAACTTAAATGATAAGATGTTACAATATGTATAGAGTTACCTCCGTAACCCAATATTGTTCTTATCTTTTTTATACAAAAAATCGTATTTGTATGATTTAGATAGTTTTTTACTTGTATGATTGTTTGTTATACATAGTGTCATGGTCTTGATATCCGTTTCCGTCGGTCCTCGTCTCGTTTACGATTCGGATGTGATATATTCTCTTTTATAGCTATTTGTTGCATTTCGCGTTTCTGATAATTATGCCCATCAAGTTGACATAGATATTTTTATCTAGAAGATATGTGTCACCCTCGGTATTTGGGTACCCTAACCCGTTACCCGAACCCAAACCAAACTGAATTACTCAAATTGTCGGGTAATTCGGGTATCGGGTTAGGGTTAATTCTCATTTCTTGGCTATTTGGTTTTCGGGTTAGGGTTAGGGTTTCAGTCTGAAAAAATCCGAAATACCCATACTACTCGAATTATTCATACTATCCAAATTATTCATCATATTATTACACTATCATGTTACCCATACTAGCTAAAATACCCATACTAACTGAAATACCCGTACTATCCAAATTATTCATAACAAAAGTTGATATGTGCTCCGAATATTTCGGGTTTTTTGGGTACCCGAATTACCGGACCAAAATTTTGGGTAATTTGGGTTTGGGTTTTTTTAGCAGAAAAAGTTTTGGTTCCTATTTTTAAGTACCTGAATTACCCATAAACGGAACTACCAAAACGAGATAATTGACATACCCGAACGCCCAGGGTGAGGTATGTGAACCGGAAATTGCAACCGACCCTCTTGTCGAGAAGTTAAATTAAGTTAAATAAACGAGTATTTGAAAGAAAAATTAAAAAGAATTGAAGAAGAGAAGATAAAATTGGAGTTGTATGTCACTGATGTCATCGATGATCACAAGATCAAAATGGATGCAGTGTGCTTGAAGATTAGAAAGATTAAAAATATGCCATTAATAAAAAAGGCTTGGTATCACTATACTGTTGGATCAATTGTTACCTTAGTTGCGATCTTGATCGCACTTGTTGTTGCATTTAAATGCTTTAGCACCACCTACTTGCATAACATCGTTATTTACAACGTGGCTCAACATAGTAGACGTTAAAATATTGAAACTTATTAGAATTGGGATATGCTTATTTTGGGCTATATGAAGTACCAGGAATGACATGATCTTTAATGGCAAGAACTACAATAACTTTTTGCAGGTTATCTACAAAGTGACGTCCTCGATCCGTACGTGGTCGTTACTCAGCAATGCGGACTTCGGGGATCTTATGGATATTGGGTGCAACCGATGAGAGATGGTCGCACGGGTTATCTTCAACCGATTTGGATGACGTGCTAATAATAGGTTAGGTGTATAGGCAACGTAGTCTGCTTTTAGTATGCCGGATATGGCAGTCTTTTGCATATCATCTTTGTTTACATTTTAAGCCTGAGAGCTTTGTGGATCTAAGACTTTGTTTTTAAATTTTTAATAAGATGGTTGCATGCATCCATTGATGCAGAAGCCGGGGGCTCGTTTCTTCCTTTTTTTTAAAAATGCATTAGCTAGGTACTCTTGTATCTTATTTATTCGTTGTGTAACCAATCGAGACTAAAGATCCCGTCCCCGACGCGCGTTGCCAGCCATATGGAAGGGTATTAGTCCCGGATCGTGGTCAACCTGGACTAGTGGGGCTTTAGTCTGAAGTTATTAGTCTCGGTTAATGACTCAGGACTAAAAGACATAACCAACCGGCCAACCGGGACTACAACCTATTCTCTACTAGTGTGTTTTCTTTTAAAAAAATGGTAAATTGGTTGGCCGAAATATCACATTTAGGCGGCTAGTGACCAGCTAAATCTTTTTTTTTTTTTTTTTGCACGGAGAGAGTTGGGGAAATATTGACTATGTAGGATGTAGCGTATGCTGTGCGGAGTAGACGTTGGGACGATGTTTCCGAAACGAAAACAACTTCTTAACTATCCTGAAACTCAATCAGTAGATAAATAATGGCGGTCCGCGACGGCACGGCTCTGTCTAGTCTAGTAGTAAGACACACGCATCGCGGATATTCTACGAGTGGTCACACGCGCACCGCCAGCTTCGCACCTGTCAATGATCCATCGATCCGTCGTGGATGTGTGCCGATCGTGTCGAAGTCGACCCGACGACGACGAACCACGCATTTCAACTGCTTGCACTGCACAGCTTCGCATTGACCCGCCCTGTCCGTGTCGCGCGCACGTACGTGCCTAGCGACCAATCATGCATGCACCGGGCCAGTAGCGCCCGCGCGCCCCGACGTCGTGTCGGCGCGCGATGGGACACGTACCTGGCTTCGATGGCCAGCTCGCAAGTTTTGGGCGCGGGCTGTTGTCACCGTTGACGAACGCCCCGCGCATGGAGAGCGACCGGCCACAGGAGAGGAGGGCTCGTATCGTACAGCGACGTCGCCGGGCGTTGGGAACGAACGATTCGGCCGTGTGGTGTGGATGTGTGGTGCGCATGGTTGGAAGCAAATCTGTTGGCGAGATAAATACATCTCTCGTCATTAAAGTTGAGGTAAAAGTACACTACGATCAATGAATTTTATAATACGCTCAATACGGTCATTGAATACGGATTATGATGATTATACGGTGACTAGTTCATCGTAGAGCTTCGTATTTTCTCTGTTTGACTGGTCAAACTGTCTACGTGGCATCTCTATATTCTTGACATCTTATCAAACACATGGCAGGCATCCTAGAATTGCCGCCGGAGGCATCCCCGCCGCCGCATGGTCCGCGAGGAGGACGGAGCAGGAGGCCTCGTCGCGGTGCGGCGCCCCGTCGAACAGGGCCCGCGCGTCGGGTAGCCGACCTGACTGGACCAGGCGCTTCAGCCGGACGTTGAGGTCTTGCAGCGACGGCACGGAGAAGGGCGGTGGGTGCGGGTCGAGACACGGACGCATGGAGAAGCTCGACCATGAGCACGTCGAGCTCCGCGGCAGCCTCCCGCGGGGCCTCGCCGGCCTGCACCACCTCGCGAGCAGTGTCGCGCATGCGCGCGGCCGCAGCACTGACCTCCTCCGCGACGGCGTCCCGCTCCTTCTTGAACGTGCCCAGCTCGGCCCTGGCGGCGCGCAGGTCGACGAGCTCGACGACGTGGCGGTTCCGAAGGGGTTCGAGCTCGGTCTTGGCCGCGGCGCGCTACCGGACGCCCTTCTCCCGCTCACTTACAGGTGGGACCTGCATGACATATTCACCCATTGATCGGTCAATGTTGCTTAGAGCTATACGATGATTTAGTGACCGTATAATCACCTTCACACGCATACAATGACCGTAATGAGCGTATTTTAAAATTCAGTGACCGTAGTGTGCTTTCGGACTCAAATACAATAACCACCGGTGTATTTATCTCTTTGTTGGCGGTATGAGTTATAAGCCTTTCTTTGCAGGACGGGCGCCCTCACTGTTGAAATTAGAGATGGGCCTTAGGCCCATAAGACAAATTTTAGAAAAAATCTCCAAGGGCCCATGTAGGTGGTGGCATGACAAGGTGGTGGGAAGTTTAGTCCCACCCCGCTAGTGGAGGAGAAGTTGGACCCCTTTATAAGGGTCTCACTTCCACATGCTATTGGAGAGTGAGAAGAGAAGTGCCCTCGCGCACTCCTCCTCCGCCGCCCGCCTCGCCACGACGCCCCGCGGGTTGCGGGAATGAGCCGAGCCGAGCTCATACCTACGCGCTTATTTTTGCCGGTCAGGAACGGAGAATACGTAACGGACACGGCACGATCCGAGACGTCGGATCATGGGCTGTTACCGACTCGGACGTGGGTTCGGCCCACGTCTCTCCACCCAGCCGCCTTTATAACCAGCCTATCGCCTACCCTAGCCGTCATGAGAACCAGATCACATCTGCCTCACGCGTTCGTTCCTTGACTGCTGCTGCCGCCGGCGACTCCGTCCCGTTTACCGCGTACACGGTCGACGGGAAAGCAGGCCTCCGAAACCTCGCCTCTCCAGTTCGTGTACGGGAGAGGGGCGATTAGATTTTTGGGGAGCGATCACGCGACTGCTCGTCTCCGTCCGTCTGCTTCGTCTACGTCCGCGCCGCCCTCGTCATCGCCATGTCTTCACCAAGCGAAGCTGACCGTCTCGTCCGCGAGAAGGCCGAAGCCGAGAAGAAGGCGGCAGAGGATACTGCCGCCGCCGCCACCGCTGCTACGGCTAATTGGCCGATCGGAGGGTATGATATGTTTATCTCTCTCCTGTTTCTGTCTGCACTAGTAGTATTGTCTATATGCGTAGATGTTTCTGCTATATGCGTAGTACTTGCTAGTATACTCCGCGATCAGTATGTCATGAACCTAGTCAATGTCATGTTAGTAATTGTTTCATGGATTAATCTACTCGAAAAATTGCCTATTTACTCAACACTCACTTCCGAAGAGCATCTCTAGTGGATGGTGTATATGGAGGTGGATGGTAAATATACACGTTGCTAGCAGAAAAATGCCTCCCAGTGGAACGTGTATACGGGCGTGGAAGTTATACACGTCCATACACGAGGCTACTCGTCGTGCAAATAAACACGAGCGAGCCACGCTCGTGAGCTCGCGTCGTCCCACGCCCGCGTCCCAGAGCTCCCTCCTCTTCCTGCGCGTGCCCGCCCCGGCCCTCCTCTCGGCCTCCCCCGGCGCCCGCCTCCTCGCGGCCTTCGCGTCCAGGGAGCCCGAGCTCGGCGGCGGCGGATCGGAAGGCGGAGACGGTGCGGGATCTGGGGGCAGAGGCGGCGGGGGACGGGATCCGGGGGCAGAGGCGGCGGCGGATCGGATTGGCAGGACCAGCGCCGCCGGCCAACGCACGCCACTGCATCACGTGCACAGGCGGCGGGGCGCTGTGCGGGCTGGCGGCGGGGCGGCGGGGTGCGGGGCGGCGGCGGGGCGGCGCTGCGGGGTGCGGGCTGGCGGCGGCGGGGCAGGGTGGCCGGGGTGCGGGGCGGCGGCGGGGCGGGGTGCGGGGCGGCGGCGGTGCGGGGCGGGCTGCTGGCGGGGTGCTGGCGGGCTGGCGGTCCACCGCCGCCTCCTCCTCCCTGAGAAGCAAGGCCGGGGCTCCCTGTGCCCGGACGCCCAGTTCGGCCTGCAGAGCTTCGGGTACTCGTCGGAGACGAGGTTGGGGCCGTCGCTGTGGTGGCCCACCGGTCACCCTAGCGATGGGAATGGAACGAGGGAGGCACTCTCGAGTCCATGGACATCTTGGATGCCACGGGGAAGGCTGCCGGCGACGAGGGAGACGGCTGCAATGCGGCAAAGCTCCCCTGTCTTGTTCTCTGAACTACTGAATCTCTTATCTTGCAGAGGGGGAAAGAATAAGGGAAATATACACGTCCTAATTTACACGTTCCATTGAAAAACTAGACGTGTATAATTTCCACGCCGTGTATATGGACGTGTATATCTTCATATACACGTTCAAATATACACCATCCACTAGAGATGCTCTAAGGGGTAGCGCCGACATGTCGACGGCTCGCGGCTCGAGTAATAGCACGGCACACACATGGAGCCGTGCCCGGGTAATCAAGGGGTGCCATGCCATGTGATGTGACGGGACGTGACCCACTGGCTATAAGCTCAACGGCAAAATTAGCATGCATGGTAGGCCCGATGCATTTTGTGATCTTTGCATGATCTGGTTTGCGCTGTGGATCTTCGTGGGTTTCCTTAAGTTTTGGCTGCAGTAGTTGTAGTTTGTACAAAGGCCAGGTGATTTCATTTATATCAAATCGGAGGGGCCTCTCTTTTTCAAAAATAAATAAATAGATTTTGTATGGCATCTTTTTAGGTATAAACATCACGGCCACCTTTTTTGTGTGCGTACGGTATTTTCTAAAATTTAGAATGTTCCGAAACTTGTGTTCAAAGCATCTAGATATTTTACCTTTTTCAGCTGTATGGGTGATCGCATGGCATTTTTCAAAGTTTAGTTCTTTTTTCAATAACTAGTAACAGTGCAAGTGCAATGCAGGTATAACCATAGAAATGAATTTTCTTATCCACGAGATTGCCAAACGGTTAATAAGAGATGAAAATAATATTTACCTAGAACCAACAATGCATGACATGCATGTGCTCATTCTTGATCAAAGTAATCCTCTCTTTTTAGATCAATTCACTTTTGGTGGAGCAAATACACAACTACTCCCTCCGTTCCTAAATATAAGTCTTTTAAGAGATTTCACTAAGTGACTACATACGGAGCAAAATGAGTTAATCTATACTCTAAAATATGTCTATATACATCCGTATGTAGTTCCCTACTAAAAACTCTAAAAAGACTTATATTTAGGAACGGAGGGAGTAATATTCAAACACATAACACATTGATACTTCTACATTATTGTCATTGCATGACCCAGAAGCAGCATAACTCACAAACCTTACATCTACACTATTAGCAACATGTATATGAAACCTCATGAACAACTGAACGTAGTATGTTCACATCAAAGAATATGTTAAGCCTTGCTAAAAATGAGATCGAGACGGATAAAAATATGGCACCATGGTAAGGTCATAGAATAGGAAAGCAGATATGGTTAGTCGTGATAGCAGAATAGCATGACACGGTTTGCTGGATGATGTAAAGCTTGACTTTCTTAAATGAGTTGTGCATACTCTGTAAAACTTAAGAAACATGTTATAAGCAGGCAAATCTCTATTTTGGAGAGCCAAATCAGCTCCAACTACAGAATGGACATCACACAACAACTATAGAATCCAATTCACCCAATTGATGAAAAAACACCCCTAAAACTTGGTGTTAGGGGATAGGAGCATGGTAGCCCACAAGAATGCAGACATCAACTTACATGGCTTACATGTGCAGGATAGATAGCAGGGCAAGTCGCACACTTTCTAGACTGATGATGTCGTAACAATGAAGAGTAATTTTACAACTAACTTTAAGTCAAACACCCAATGTAGATTCTATTTTTATTGTCCTTCCCTTGTTGGTCTTCTTTTCTTTTCCTTTCCTTTTCTTTTTTCCTCTTTCCCCACGGTTGATAACTATTTCATTTTGTTGACACAATAAAAATTGAGAGTAGGGACAAGCCTTGTTGCTTCAGGGTTAAAAAAAATGAAGTCAACCTTTTAAACAATTTGTCATGTTGGGAAGTAATGCTAGATGGATTCCCACCCAGGTTTATTAGGTATTTGACCCTTCTCATTACATAAACTGACAATAAGGCTCCGATCTATGGATGGTGTAAAACTTGAGAAAGAATAATATAGAAACACAATGTTGGCTTTGTTTACTTAGCATAAAAATATCACAGAAGTTCGTTACCTTCTTACCTGGTTCCACTATCAGTTCAATCCAATCCTCATAGTCTTGTTGAAAAATTCCATCGATAATGAAGATAATGGTTTCTTTTACAATCTTCTACAAGTATAATAAGACTACTCAGAGAAAAAAATTGACAAATTGAAAAAGCTTGCATGATGGACTGGACAAAATAATATACCTCTCTTAAATATAACTTGAAAATGAGTTCGTAGACATGTAGTCTTGTATGTATACCTCTCAGATATATCCTTCAGACTCAGGTTTCTGGAAATGAGTTGCAATAAGGAAATCACTGAGAAATACACCTTGTCTCGGCAATCGCCCTTGTTGGGTGGGAACTCCTGGATTGTTTACCAAAACAGATGTATGGTAGTAACTACCAAAACACATGGTTGACGTTTACAGCGTAGTTTCAAACAGTTTTTTCCTGAAGATTGTTTGGCTATGGCGCGGTTCTGGCAGTGGCAGGCAGATCCAAGCTGATGGCCCTTGTGAACAGACCACTGAACCTGAATAGCAGCTTCCTCTGTGGGGCCTTGTTGGGGTGTTTTTTCTGATCATGAGCTAGGTCCTTACTGCATTTCAGATCATCTAGAATGAATGAGTGGATTCACAAAGAATGACAAGGTCTCCGATCGTTATAGGATCACACACCTTCTTCATTCCTGTTTTTTTTTTCTGCTGGAGACTTCATTATCATCTCAGAACTGTCAACGCCATCAGGCTCACCGGTGCTTTGGTTCAAACTGGCTACTTTAGCTTTATTATTTTTTCAAGTGCACCTGGTATGTATATATGTAGAACCTTGATTGTAACCCTTTCTGCATGCGTCTATGTATAATTTCTGATATATATAATACAAATGAGTGTGTGTGTGTTTGTTGCCTATGTATAATTTCTGAATGATTATGCAATATAGTTCCTTGCTTGATACATATGTTGGTTGAGTTGCAGGCTGCACCTGGGAGGGGAAAGGGATAGATGCCAAGTCAAGATACATATGTCATGTGCGTGCACTTACTAATGTGGCATATACTCCATCCGTTCCTAAATATAAGTCTTTTAAGCGATTTCACTAAAGGGTCACATACGGAGCAAAATGAACGAATCTACACTCTAAAGCATGTCTATATACATCTGTATGTAGTCCTTTAGTGGAATCTCTAAAAAAGACTTATATTATGAAACGGAGGAAGTATATATATATGCGCGCGAATCATTAGGTTCGATTCGACTCGTACATGTATGTATATAAGCGACATATTTCTGCTTATAATCAATCTGATTCGGTGGGTGCGTATCACATATACTCCCTCCGTTCCTAAATAAGTCTTTAAAGAGGTTTCATTAGTGGACTGCATACGGATGTATATAGACATATTTTAGAGTGTAGATTCATTCATTTTGCTTCGTATGTAGACTCTTAGTGAAATATCTTAAAAGATTTATATTTAGAAACGAAGGGAGTATATGGCTAGTTGTGAGTGCTAAGCTAAGCTAAGCATTTATTCTATTTTCTCGCCCAACCGATAAATAAAAGAAGGTAAAAGAAAATAAAGGCAGAGGCTACCATTACCATTTGTAGGAAAAAGCTTAAGGCCGGTTACTTGGACTGAATTTCCTTTTTTTTCTTTTTGCTGGAGCAGCTGTGGGTGGCCTCCTGGCCCTGGCGAAGGAATGCCTCCTGGCCCTGAAACTCATGCTGAAGCTCCTCGCCTTGGCCCTGCTCGCCACTGTACCTATTAATAGGGGCACTAATGCAGCTGACACTGTACTAACTACTACTCCCTTCGTTTCAAAAATTTTGTCTTAGATTTGTCTAGATATGAATGTATCTAGTCATGTTATAGTGTTTAGATACATTCATTTTTAAACAAATTTAAGACAAGAATTTTGGGACGAAGGGAGTACTACATGTCTCTCATAATCGTACTGGCATATATACTTTGCAAATCTCCACCAACAGAAGCATAACAGCTCCATGACAGTGGTGGAGTAAACCAGTCCAAGAAGAGCTACTCAATTATCCCAGCCTAAACCATCCCTTCCTCTACGCTCCCCAGAATAATATCGCCATAATCCAAGGGGGCCAAACCAAAAAGAAGCACCAAAAGCAGCAGAGACCCTTGCCGTCGGTCGCCGCCGATGCCTTACAAGCAGAAGCAGCCGCCGTTGTACTTGCCGCCCTTCATCTGCTCGCCGACCTTCCTCATCGTCACCGACGACGGCGCGCACGGGGTCCACTCCGCCGCCAGCCGCACCCTGGCCAGCCACCACCACCCGCTCCCGCTGCCGCCCTTGCCACCGCGCTTCCTCCTGGACGCAGCCGCAGCCTGGGCCGCCTCCGCGGCGAGGCGGCGGTTCTCGGCGCGCAGGCGCTCGATCTCGGCGACGCCGGCCTTGCGCTCGGCCTACCAGGCGGCCATGGTCTCGAAGCACTCGCGGTTGCGGAGCTCCAGCCCGTACACCTGCGCCTGCAGCGCCTCGACCTTCCGTCGGAGCATGCACGCCCGGTGGTCGTCCCGCAGCTTCACGGCCAGCCAGGCCAGGTCGGCCGCGCGGCGGCGCGTGTACCCGAGCTCGGCGGCCGCCGCCGCGGCCTCCTCGTCGGCGGCCGAGGCGCGGAATGCCAGGCGCACGTTCTCGCCCAGCAGGACCAGCCGCTCCGACTCGAGCACCTCCAGCAGGCTGCCCTGCAGGTCGATCTTGCGCGCCGACTCGGCCCTGCGGCGGTCCGCCTCGTCCGCCAGCACGTCCCGGTCCACCCACGCCATCACCAGCTCCGCCACCACCAGCTCCGCCACCACCAGGTCGCCGTCGATGGCCGGAGCGGCGAAATGAATGTGGTCATCGGCGGGGATGATGCCGGGATGGGGCTGGTAGGAGAGGGAGCTGCCGGCGTCGGAGGAGCGGTCGTCGACGTCGGAGGAGCAGTCGGAGGCAGAGATGGCGTTGAGGTTGAGGTTGGCCGAGGACTTGGCGTTGGCGTTTGAGAGGAGGGACTGGGCGTAGCGGTCCGCGAGGTAGAGGTAGCGGTGATGGAGGTCGGTGAGTAGCGCGAGCAGCTGCGGGCGGCGGCGGTAGTAGTTCTCGGCGCGCTCCGCGAAGGAGTGGTCCGCCGCGTCGTCGTCCGGCACGCCCGCCGCCAGCGCGCGCACAGATGCGCGCGATCTTGGCGTCGGCGTCGTCCTCTCGGGGTGGGGGCGAGCGGCGACGGGCCGAGCAGGGGGCGCGTGTAGGCGGGTGCGAGCGACGGGGGCATGGGCGGTTGCATGAGGCCGGGGCGGGCCGAGCGGCCGCGTGCGTGGGAGTGGTTGTCGGGCCTGGAGAGTGGGGGGGGTGTTGTTAGCGACGGGATTAGGGTGCGAGCCCAAAAATGCTAGACCTACAAAAACTTACAAAGATTATTTAACCTTTCAAATTAACTCTTCTCTCCCTCCTGATTTTCAGTGAAGGTGGGCCCTTCATCTCTCAACTACCAATCACAATCTTACGTAAAATCTTTACGTAAGCCTTTGTAGGTGTAGCATTACTCGATGCGAGGCCAATAATTTCGTTAACGATGTTTTATGTCCATTGATTAAGTGATTAGACGCTTCAGATTACGAGTTGGATCTGCCCTTTCATGCTTTTAATAGTACAGACGTGGCAGTGGGATGGCAATACCCACTTTCCATTTTCTAAATTAGCATGTCAAATTCTCGTAACGTTTTCCCTGTATTTTATACTTTTTTTGTGGGTAAGCACAACACCTGATCAAGTTGAAACGTGATGACATTTTTATTATGTACATCACGTCATTATTTGTTGTCTTACCATTAGCATGAGGTCCATATCAGCTTTTATGTTTGTTATGAAAATTGGGTTTTTATTTCGGCTTGACTTGGCCGTTTCCAGTGATATCTGTTTTTTTATGTTTTATATTTTCGTCTTTTGTTTTATTTTGGTTTATATATTTTCCATTTATCTTATATTACAAAAATGATGTACATACAACATCTCAATAATGTTAATCATGCGTTTCGAAAATGTATAATGTCTGTATAAAAAATGTTGACCATGTAATAAAAAAATGATGAACTTTTTTATCATGCATATAAAAATAATAATCAAGCATTTCAATTAAATCTTGAATAAGAATTTGAAAAATGTTTATCAAGCATTTGAAATATGTCAAATTTGTATAACAAAATGTTGATGATGTATTGAAAAATGATGATTTTTTCTATCATGTATATGAAAATGTTAATCAAGCACTTCAAAAAATGTTGAGCAAGTATATGAAAACTGTTGCTCAAGCATTTGAAAAGTGTTAAATGTGTATAGAAAACATGGTGACCGTGTATTAAAAAATAATGATTTTTTTGTCATGTACTCCCTCCGTCCCAAAATAACTGTTCCAAGCTTAGTACAATTTTATACTAGAGCTAGTACAAAGTTGAGGCACTTATTTTGGGACGGAGGGATTATATAACAATGTTAATTGAATTTTTTTTGAGAAAGTATTTGAAGAATGTTGATAAATCATTTCAAAAATGTTAAATATGTATAAAAATGTTGATCAATTATTTCAAAAATGTTAAATGTATATAGAAAAAATGTTGATCGTATTTAAAATATGATGAGTAAATCTAATCATGTATATAAAAATGGTACTCAAGCATTTGAAAAAATGTTGAGCAAGTACTTGAAAAATGTTGAATGTGTATAGACAAAAATGTAGACCAGATAAAAAAAATTAACATGTATTTGAAAAGTATTGACTGTGTATTTACAAAATTGTTCAAAAAAAAGTAATTATGAAAAATATAGATCATTTATTTGAAAAATGAAGAAACAAAAAAATCAAAGGGAAAAAATAAAGAATTGTTAAAAAAATAACGAAGAGAACATATGGAAAACAAAAAAATCGTAGTATATCAAAGTAAAAAAAGAAAAACAAAAAAAACAGGTGAAAAAATAAAGAAAATTTAAGTAAACTTGAATTGCCATGACAAAATAGACACCCAACGAATGATTTAATAGAGTTTATCGGGTTATTTGGGGGGAAAGGACTCGGAAATATATTATTTTCACTGAAACCCTAAGTGAGACATCCCGTTTCCCTAAATGTAAATGACAAGAAAACAATTGTTGTAAAACAATAATAGCTACCAACGGCAGGTGGCGGTAGAAAGACGTGGGGCAGAGAGCGCCCTCGTGAAATGAAGATGTGAATCGGAAGAGGGCATCAAGCATACCGTGGAAATCCAGAGAAGGAAGTACGCGGAGCCGTTGTTGGAGATCAAATCGGCCATGAAGGAGGTTGCGGTTGAGATCATCCTCTTACTCAATGCTATGTGGGAGGTCATCATGAAACTCAAAGCCGAGCGAAGGTAAGAGCATCTCCAATAGCAGCCATATTTTTGGAAACCAAAATAGGGTCGAGTACAATTTTAGGGCACATAAATCCATTTTTGGGGCATGATCAAGTGTTGTCTCCAACAACAACGCTATAATAGAGCACGGGCTTGAAGATACAAGAACTTGAAGACTATGCTGCTCAGTCCAAGGAGTTGAGAAAAGACACATAAATAGTTTACTGAAATTTTGTAGTCTAAAAAAACGGTTAAATAAAAATGTCGTAGTCTAAAACTGATAGGTATTGGGAATTCTACTGAACTACAAAATGATAAAGAAGATCTGTTATTAGGGGAATAAATCATTACGGGGTTAAAAACTCCAAATCAGCCGATTCATCTCCTTTTGGCCTTAGACTACTCACAATGGGAAGTAACATAGAGTAGTAACATACATATGTCACTAGTCTAAGTTACTACTTTTACAGTGGATAGTAACATAGGGGTAGTAACATTGAGCCTATCATTTATTAGGCTATAGAGTCATCTTTGCCTTGGTATCCGCTAGGTTAGTCATAGAGGTAGTAACATGCTAAGTTACTCAATTTCTCTCTCTTCTCATTTATTAGTTGTCACATCATACTTTTTGCTTAGGTGGCATTTATGTTACTACCTATATTACTCACATTGTGAATAGTCTTAACATAGAAGATGGTGATATCCGTTTGATTTAGCCCATTTCACTTGCGTTGAATAAATGTGTGAACAAATTTAGGTTCCAACAATTATGATTAAATGAATCTCATTTTCGCACATGAGGCGTCTTCATGTTTTGTAAATGAGGTGTAATTGTGGTCTTGTTATTTTATTTTATTACATAGAATTATAAGATTTTGTTTTTTCATCTACCTCGTACTGATTTCTATTGTGAAAATGTACCCTGGTCTTGAATCTGTTATGCACAATATAAGGATGTTGGTGTAGACATACAAGTTTTATTCTACTATACTCATGGAGCCTCCCATGGTTCCACCCAGCCGCGAGATTGGGGGGACGCGACTTCCGGTGAAAACCGCGCCGACTTCGGTCATGGCGGACGATGGCGGCGTCTAGGGCGTCGTTGCCATCTCGAGGCATCGTTGTTGCAGGTCGTGGCACCCCACTCGTGATGCTCCGGGGGAAACCCTAGATCTGGATCTACCGGTCGGATGATGATGGCATCTTCGACGCCGTTTCCCTCCTGAGCGCACCGTTTTGGAGTATGTGCTGGGTGGATGAGACAAGAGGAGGAGCGGTGTTTGATTTACCGCGAACCCTACGGTGTATCCTGGCGGCATGGCGCTGCGGTGATTCAACGACACGCGCGTCTAGACGGATACGTGCAAGATGGTGGCGCTATCTGGCGCCATGGTGGGGTCGACGACAGACCTAGCAAGGAAGATGCGTCTGTTTTAGCTCTGGAGATGGACCGGTGGAAGATGGTGGATGCAGCCACTAAGAGTGCGCCAGACCAGTATGGGATCAAATCCCAGTGTGTGGCTGGGTTGGGGCATTCGGATATAGATGTTAGGATTTGGTGCGATGTCTGTTTGGTATTTGGCCTGGATATTCGACACACCTTCATCAAGGGATAGGAGTAACAACAGGTGTTGCCTAGACGGTGGCTTCAGGCTGACTGATGTATTACTTTGTACGGTATGTGTGAATAATTAATAAAATGGTTGTATGCATCGTCGAGATGCACAGGCCGGGGGTATATCCTCCTTTTATAAAAACTATACTCATGGAGTAGTACTCATGCTACAAAAATGGAGTACAAACTAAAATGACCATAGTTTTACTCTACTCCTTCTACTCCATTGTATTCTGTATTTTGATCATTTCACATGGAGTATTTGAATTGAGAGTGACATCATCTTTACAGGGATTATGAGGAAGCTCACCGACTGCATCTTGACCGGGATCAATGCCCTCTTGCATGTTGATATCATCCTCACTGGGATCAACTCCGCCAGGTATGTCCTCTTCTTCGAGGGAAGTATAGTTCAGGTCAAATTCCATGTTGATCACTCACTTTCCCTTTTGGAGGGTGTCATGACGTGCCAGAGATACTGCCTACTTCGACCTATTGCTTTTGCATCCTACTTCAAGCCTTCCAAGTACTCCAATTATGTCTCTGAACCCAGAATCTACATAAGTTCAGTCTTGTATGCCTGCTGGAGAAGCTTGTACTCCAGGAGTATGTGATTAACTTCTGCTCCTCCCTATGTGATAAACTGTTGTTGTGGTTGCAGCCCGCTTCAAGCCCTCTAAGTACTCCAGTTATGTCTGTGAACCCAGAACCTACACAAGTTCAGTCTTGTATGCCCGCTCGAGAAGCTTGTACTCCAGGAGTATGTGATAAACTGCTGGTGCTCCATGTAGATGGCCATAAACTATTGTTGTTCCATGTTAATTGTGATAAACTGTTGGTGCTACTACTCATTGTTGTTTCTACTCCCTTTGCTATTGTTTAAGTGTCTCCCTATTGCTGATGTTGACATTTTATTATTGCTGCTAGTACAACAACCCTGATGTTCTGTTGTTGTTGCTCTTGCTAATACAACAACCCTGCTGTTTTGCTGCTGCCGCTAATGCAATATCAAAGCTTTGTTGGTGCTGCTAAAAATTATGCTACTAATACACCCTCATAGCCATGTTGTTGTTGTTGCTCCTAAATTGAGATAAACTGCTGTTGCTAAACTGTGATAAAACTGATGCTGCTAAACTATTTATGCTCAACTGCTGTGTGCGAGCCTATAGCTGGCCAAATGGAGCGGGCTAATCATGCCAGCCCAGGAGCACGTCGGCACGTCCCACCATGGGACACGCACGACACGACCTAAACGAGTCATGCCATGCACGTGACCTGCCTTGGGCTATGCTTGGGCCTAGAGGCTGGGCACGACACGGTTCGTTTATTTTATTATTTTTTCTATTTTTTAATATTTATATATATATATCTTAAAATACATCGCAATAGGTCTAATAATGGGTCCATCAGGCCAAAAATATGCAGCCCAACGTTCTAAACAGGCCAACGTGCCGGCCCGTTTAGTAATCAGGTCATACTTGGGCCTGAAGGTGCAACACGCAAGTCGGCACGACCCGACCCGATTGCTAAACGTGCCCCTGCGGGTCGTGCCATGTCAGGCACGTTTAGCACGGGCTATGCCCGTGCCATGCCGGACTGCCCGTTTGGCCAGGTATGTGTGAGCCTAGAGTACTCCTTGTTTCTGTTCAATTTTTTGATTTGCAGGAGGAAGAGGCAACGGAGCAGCAAGTCACCATGGAGATGGATCCGCATGTTCCCTCCGGTGGTCTATAGGCCCACTCCAGTTGTGTGAAGTATCAGCGGGCGAAGTAACCAACCATGGCATGGGCGAGATTGGCAAGGAGATCTGCAGGGTGACAGCCTGACAGGGTCGGCGAGAGGGGATCTGTAGTACCAGATCTGTCGGGGTGATTTACGACGGGAGGGGATCTGGTGCCGACGAGATGGCGACCTGTGATAGTGATTCAAATCACTGGAGGGGGTCTGGAAGCCAACGTTGTGACAATGATGCGGCGCCAAAGATTCAAATCCTCGGCGAGGTAGCGATGTAATTTCCTTTCTTTTCACCTAGTCAGAACGAATACTTAAACATCTTATATCTCGAATCGGAGGGAGTAGATGATTTGCCCCTCTTTAGTTAAGATTAGATTATTTGCCCCAATTTTCTTGAGTCTTTTGATCATTTTCCCTAATTCGTATTCTAATGAAATCGACATAGGACATATTTGGTTGCCTGCATCGATTTTGGCTGCATTGCATGTACTTCTCATATGGGTCCGACTGAGGAAAAACAACCTATAAATCACTATCTGCACATAGTTTGGTTGACCGCATATCTTCTTTCACATCCTTATCTCACCTTTGTTATCCCACATTGCATGTGCCCACTCCATCCTTTTGTTTTTCCAGGCTTCGTTGCCAAATGCCTCCACACCGTGGCTTGAGCTGACAACATCGCCAGGCGTCACATCTATCTTCACAGGCATTAGTTCATCACAAAACCATTGCATGATCCAGTTATGCAGAATGCAACAAGAAAGAACAAGATTAGCCTGAGTGAGGAAAATGTGGAATGGCTTCTGATCTAGGATCTTAAACCTCTTCTTCAGAGCAAAAAATGCCCTCTCAACTGTTACTCTAAGGCTGGAGTGTGTCAGATTGAATAACTCAGGTGGAGTCCTATGATAGTTCCTAACAGCAATCTCGTTCATATGCTACCTAGTTTTCTTGAAGGGTGGAAGAATACCCGACCGACATGCATATCTAGCATCTCCTAGGTAGAACTTGCCATTGGGGATGTCGATGCCATCATGACAACTCATATTGTAACTCAGTACGTTAGCATTATGTGCTAACCCTTTCCAACTAGCCAACACATATGTAAACTTCAGATCAAAGTCAACATCAGCAAGCACATTGTGGCTTGTATAGTGCTTCCT
Source organism: Hordeum vulgare subsp. vulgare (assembly GCF_904849725.1). Classification (NCBI taxonomy): domain Eukaryota; kingdom Viridiplantae; phylum Streptophyta; class Magnoliopsida; order Poales; family Poaceae; genus Hordeum; species Hordeum vulgare. Next base: position 594,034,444 of record NC_058519.1, on the reverse strand, counting down.
CCCCCATATGCTGCAGATTGTGATATCGGCACCCACACAGTGACATGAGTATCATCTATTTCCCCAAGGCAATCCTGAAATGGAAATACAAGATTGTGTTAGTGCTCACCTTGAACAATCCAAACATATCAAGGCATGAAGCACATAATGTCAGTGCTCACCATGAAATATGGATACCATCTTGGGCTAGTGTGAATCTTCATAGGAATCCGGCTGGTATGACTTGATCATCTCTCCCCCGAGCTCCGCAATAAAATAGAGCACTTGCCTCATGTACCTTGGGATGATTTTCTTTGATCTCTTGAATGTGTTTTGGATAACCATAAACCTCTGGTTATGACCAACAACATGAAGGAACATGGCCACTTACTCTTTCATACTGGTGTGGATGCTATCTTCTAGCGGCCCCTGTTCCCGAAGGTTTGGAAAAGTCTGGCAAATTGTGCTCTTTTCATTCAAAACATTCACAGAGCCTCTATGTTGTTGCAGTTGTAGATGTAGTTCAGATTGATGATCCTACCATGTTCTCGCATAAGAATTGAAGCATAACTCATAACACGCCTCTCACCACAATGAATAACTTTCTTATGCATGGACATGAGTCATGCCGAATCCCAACTATCAATGCTGCTGCCTGAACTATCAATCGCATTCATGTGTCCATAACCTAGTCGACATCAAGATGCGTTGAGCAATGAAAAAAATGGACCCTACACGTCCATGCTGAACACTGGTACGAATCAGAAGCAGTGCGATGTGGTTGAAGCGGTGGTGGTTGGCCGTTAGCAGGAGCTGCTTGTCCTCCTTGGTCACGCGTCATGGAGAGCAAGCCTACTGCTCTTGCTGGATATGGTAGCACGTGGCAACGACGCCGACGAGGATGCCGACCTCCATCCGGGAGCACAGTAGCAGCAACAACAACTCGCTGGGTCTCCCGCCTGCAGTAGCATCAACAACTCGACCGAGTGGCGACGCTGGTAAATCGAGGAATTGGTGGATGCGGCGGCCCTCAAGCGGCGGTAGAGGGGAATTGACAGGGGAGACGGTGGGATGCTGGATCTAGCCGAAATCGGCAGCAGCAGAGCATGGACTCGAGGCGGAGGGTGGGAGTGGTGGCAGGACTCCGGTCAGGTGCGAGCGTCGCTACACAGTCGCTTTGGATCCACATTGATGTCATGCACAACGAGGTGACAGTATGGCTGAAGCCGAAGGGAACGGAAGACAAGGGCGAGTCACCATCGGAGACCCATGCGATGTGGATCTTGTGTTGAGTATGGGTTCGAGTCGATCTTGAATAAATCGGAGCAGCTTCGCATCATGTTGGATAAGATGCAATAGCTGCTTAAGAGCATCTCCACTCGTCCCCCAACACGCCCCCTAGGGCACGTTTTTTAGTGTCGGCAGCAAAAAATCTATCTAGTTACACATCAACTCCTCGTTTATCACTGGTTTGGGCCGAAATAACATCCGGCGAACCCGGGCCAAACCCATCCCCCCAGGGGGAGCCGACCGAAGCGGAAAGGCGCTCGGGCCCTCGTTGTCGGCGACAAACGGGCCTATTCCCATCGTTTTCTCCCCATTTCCTTCATTTCCTCATTGCTTCCCCTTCTCCCCCGTCGCTCCCGCCATTCTCCTCCCGCTCCCGCATTCATTCGACATTCCACTGAAGAAGTATTCCGACCCTCGCCCCGCAGCCACTACCGATTCGACCCAGTCATAGCAGAGGAAGCTGAGGGCCCCATGTTGGAAATATGACCTAGACGCAATAATAAATTGGTTATTATTATATTTCCTTGTTTATGGTAATCGTTTATTATCCATGCAAGAATTCTATTGGCTGGAAACTCAAATACATGTATCGATACATAGACAACATGTTGTCCCTAGGGAGCCTCTAAAGGACTAGCTTGTTGATAAAAGATGGTCAAGGTTTCCTAGCCATACACATGAGTTGTCATTTGATAACGGGATCACATCATTAGGAGAATGACGTGATGGACAAGACCCAAACTACAAACGTATAGCATATGATCCTGTGAGTTTATTGCTACTGTTTTCTGCATGCCAAGTATGTGTTGCTACGACCACGAGATCATGCAACTCCCGGACACCAGAGGAATGACTATAAAGGTGCTCTATAGGTATCTTCGAGGGTGTCTGTTGGGTTTGTCACTCCGTATGACGGAAAGGTATCCCTGGGCACACTCGGTAATACAACACCACAAGAAGCTTGCAAGCAATGTGACTAAGGAGTTAGTCACGTGATCTTGTATTACATAACGCGTAAAGAGACTTGCCGGTAAAGAGATTGAACTAGGTATAGAGATATCAACGATCGAATCTCGGGCAAGTAACATACCGATGGATAAAGGGAACAGTATGCGGGATTGATTGAATCCTTGACGTCGTGGTTTGACTGATAAAGATCTTCATAGAATATTTAGGAGCCAATAAATGCATATAGGTCCCGCTATCGGTTATTAACCCGTGAGTGTCTCGGTCATGTCCGCATAGTTCTCGAACCCGCAAGGTCTACACACTTCAGGTTTAGTGACGATTTAGTATTAATGAGTTATGGTTGGTGGTAACCGAAAGTTGTTCGGAATCCCGGATGAGATCCCAGACATAACAAGGAGCTCCGGAATGGTCCGAAGGTAAAGATTGATATATGGGAAGTTTGTATTTGGGTTCTGGAAAAGTTCCAGGACTTAGCGGTTTTATGACGGGAGTGTCAGAAGTGTTCCCGGGGTCCACTGGGATGGTCCACCTACGCCGGAGGGCCCCATAGGCTGTGAGAGGGGGCGCACCAGCCCCTGGTAGGCTGGCCATCCCTCCCACCTAAGGCCCATGCGGCTAGGGCTAGGGTTGGGCCAAGAGGGGAGGTGCCCACTTGCCTTGGGGACCACGGCACCCTCTTCCCCGCCGCCCCACCCCTAGGGGAAACCCTAGGGCACCTCCCTCCTCCTCTCCTCCTATGTATATGTGAGTGCAGGGAGGGCTGCATCAACAAAAGCCATGGCACAACCTCTCCCTCTCTGTCTAGATCGTCTCCTCCTCTAGATATTTCGGTAGTGCTTGGCGAAGCCCTGCCGGGACAGCTACATCACCACCAGTCTCATGTCGTCGCGCTGACGGGGAACTCATCTCACTCCACCCCCGCTTGCTGGATCAAGGAGTCGGAGACGTCATCAAGTTGTACATGTGTTGAACACAGACGTGTCGTCCATTCGGCACTAGATCGGGATGAATCATGGTGGGACCGCGGGACGGATTGCGATTTGGATCGCGAAGATGTTCGACTACATCAACCATGTTATATACTCTTTCGCTTAGAGATATAGAAGGGTATGTAGATGCACTCCCCCTCTCGTAGATGTTAGCCTCCATAGGTTGATCTTGGTGACCTTAGGAATTTTTTTGTTTCCCATGCGATGTTCCCCAACATTGGTATCAGAGCTAAAACTATGCGTAGATGACATCACGAGTAGAACACAAAGGAGTTTGTGGGTGTTAATATTCAAATTGCTTCCCTCCTTAGTCTTCTGTTGATTCAGCGGTATTGTGGGATGAAGCGGCCCGGACCAACCTTACTCATCCACGTACGAGAGACCAGTTCCATCGACTGACATGCAATTTATTGCATAAAGATGGCTGGCGGGTGTCTGTCTCTCCCACTTTAGTTGAATAGGAGACATAGGCGGTCCTTCTAGAAGGTTAAATAGAAACTTGCATATCACCGTTGTGGTTTTGCGCAGGTAAGAAGCGCCCTTGCTAGATACCCATAGCAGCCACTTAAAACATGCAACAACAAATTAGAGGATGACTAACTTGTTTTTGCATTGTATGTTGTGATATGATATGGCCAAAGACATGATGATATATATTTGATGTATGAGATGATCATGTTGTAATAGTTAATATCGACTTGCATGTCGATGCTACGGCAACTGGCAGGAGCCATAGGGTTGTCTTTAATTATTGTAGGACCTGCACGTTAATCATTGAGTGCTATGTAATGCTTTACTTTATCGCTAAACGGTAGCAATAGTAGTATAAGCATGGTTGGCGTGACAACCTTGATGGCAACACGATGATGGAGATCATGGTGTTGTGCAGGTGATGGCGGAGATCATGCTGGTGCTTTGGAGACGGAGATTAAAAGCACAAGATCATGGCCATATCATGTCACTTATGATTTCCATGTGATGTTAATCATTTTTATGCACCTTGTTTTGCTTAGGATGACGATAGCATTATAAGGTGATCCCTCACTAAAATTTGAAGATAAAATAGTGTTCTCCCCGAGTGTGCACCGTTGCGAAAGTTCGTCATTTTGAGACATCACGTGATGATCGGGTGTGATAGACTCTATGCTCACATACAACGGGTACAAGATAGTTTTGCACATGTGGAACACTCGGATTAAACTTGACGAGCCTAGCATGTACACACATGGCCTCGGAACACAGGAGACCAAAAGGTCGAACATGATTCAGATAGTAAATACGATCAACATGGAGATGTTCACCATTGAAACCACATCATCTCATGTGATGATAGGACATGGGTTGGTGGATTTGGATCATGTCACACTCGAACAACCTGAGGGATGTTGAATTGAGTGGGAGTTCTTAAGTAATATGATTAATTGAACTCATTATAATGAACATAGTCAAAATGTCTTTGCAAATTATGTTGTAGAACAATCGCTTGCGTTGTAGCTCCCCTATATTTTGATATCTTCCTAGAGAAAACTAAGTTGAAAGATGATAGTAGCATTTATGCGGACTGGGTCCATAAACTGAGGATTGTCCTCATTGCTGCACAAAAGGCTTACATCCTTAATACATCGCTCGGTGTGCTACCCCCACAAGCATTGGGTGTGGATGTTGCGAACATGTGAGAGACACGTTTTGATGACTACATGATTGTTCAGTGCGTCATGCTTTACGGCTTATAATTGACGCTCCAAAACATTTTGAACGTCACAGAACATATGAGATGTTCCAAGAGCTGAAATTGGGATTTCAGGCTTGTACCCGCGTTGAGAGGTATGAGACCTCCGACAAGTTCTTTGCCTACAAGATGAACGAGAATGGCTCAATTGGTGAGCATGTGCTTAGATTGTCTGGGTACTACAATCACTTGAATCAAGTGGGAGTTGATCTTCCAGATAATATAGTGATTGACACAGTTCTCCAAAGACACTGCCACCAAGCTACTGGAGCTTAGTGATGAACTATAGCATATCAGGGATGGAGAAGATGACCCTGAGCTATTCGCGATGTTTGACACCGTGGAGGTAGAAATCGAGAAGGAGCATCAAGTGTTGATGGTTAGTAAAACCACTAGTTTCAAGAAGGGCAAGGGCAAGAAGGGAAACTTCGAGAATGACAAGTCAGTTGTCGCTCCAATGAAGAAACCCAAGGTTGAACCCAAACCCGAGACTAAGTGCTTCTATTATGAGGGGAACGGTCACTAAAGCGGGACTATCCTAGATACTTGGTAGATAAGAAGGCTCGCAACATCAACAGAAGTATATTAGATGTACGTGTCATTGATGTGTACATTAATAGTACTCCTAGTAGCACCTGGGTATTAAATACCGGTTTAGTTGCTAAATGTTGGTAACTCAAAATAAAAGCTACGAAATAAATGGAGACTAGCTAAAGGCGAGGTGATGATGGGTGTTGGCAGTATTTCCATGGTTGATATGATAACCATCACGCGCTCCCTTTACCTTCGAGATTAGCGCTGAACCTAAATAAATGTTATTTGGTGTTTGTGTTGAGAATGAACATGATTAGATCGTGTTTATTGCAATACGGTTATTCATTTAAGTCACAGAATAATCGTTATTCTGTTTACATGAATAATACCTTCAATGGTCATGCACCCAATGATAATGGTTTATTGAATCTCGATCGTAGTAATACACACGTTCATAGTATGTATGCCAAAAGATACAAAGTTAGTAATGATAGTACCACTTACTTGTGGCACTACCACTTAGGTCATATTGGTATAAAACGCATGAAGAAACTCCATGCTGATGGATCTTTGGACTCACTCGATTTTGAATCGTTTGAGAACTACTCACTCGTAGTGATGCTAAAAGTATGTTGGAATTATGTTAGCAGTTGCTACATTTTTTAGTTATGAAATTTGGCAGATGGATGGCAAAACATTGTTTCCTTAACGGTTTCCTTGAGGAAAGGTTGTATGTGATACAACCGGAAGGTTTTGTTGATCCTAAGGATGCTAACAGGTATGCAAGCTCCAGCGATCCGCCTATGGATTGGAGCAAGCATCTCAGAGTTGGAATATACACTTTGATGAGATTATTAAAGCTTTTGGGTTTACACAAAGTTTATGAGAAACTTGTATTTATAAGAAAGTGAGTGGGAGCACTACAAAATTTCTGATAAGTAAATGTGGTTGACATATTGTTGATCGGGAATGATGTAGAATTTCTAGAAAGCATATAGGGTCATTTGAAAGGTGTTCTTCAAAAGAAAACCTGGATTAAGCTACTTGAACATTGGGCATCAAGATCTATAGAGATAGATCAAGACGCTTGATAAAACTTTCAATGAGTTCATACATTGACAAGATTTGGAAGGAGTTCAAAATGGATCAGTTAAAGGAGTTCTTGCCTGTATTGTATGGTGTGAATTTGAGTAAGACTCAAAGCCCTACCATGGAAGAAGAAAGAGAAAGGACGAAGGCCGTCCCCTATGCCTTAGTTGTAGGCTCTATAGTATGTCATGCTCAATACCGTACCCGATGTGTGGCTTGCCATGAGTATGTCAAGGGTACAAGAGTGATCCGGGATTGTATCACTTGATAGCGGTCAAAATTATCCTTAGTAATTTGAGGACTAAGAAAATGTTTCTCGATTATGGAGGTGATAAAAGAGTTCGTCATAAAGGGTTACGTCGATGCATGCTTTGACACTAGTCCAGATGACTTTAAGTAGCAAACCGGATTCATATAGTGGAGAAGTCATTTGGAGTGGCTCCAAGTTGAGCGTGGCAGCAGTATCTACAGTATGACATAAAGATTTGCAAAATACACACGAATCTGGATGCTTCAGACCCGTTCACTAAAACCTCTCTCACAAGCAAAACATAATTAAACCCCATAACTTATTGGGTGTGAATCACATGATCGTGTGAACTAGATTATTGACTCTAGTGCAAGTGGGAGACTGTTGGAAATATGACCTAGAGGCAATAATAAATTGGTTACTATTATATTTCCTTGTTCATGATAATTGTTTATTATCCATGCTAGAATTGTATTGATTGGAAACTCAAATACATGTGTGGATACATAGACAACACACTGTCCCTAGTGAGACTCTAAAGGACTAGCTTGTTGATCAAAGATGGTCAAGGTTTCCTGGCCATGTACATGAGTTGTCATTTGATAATGGGATCACATCATTAGGAGAATGATGTGATGGAGAACACCCAAACTATGAATGTAGCATATGATCGTGTCAGTTTATTGCTATTGTTTTCTACATGTCAATATCTGTTACTATGACCATGATATCATGCAACTCCCGGAAACCGGAGGAATGCCTTGTGTGCTCAAATGTCACAACGTAACTGGGTGACTATAAAGGTGCTTTACAGGTATCTCTGAGGGTGTTTGTTGGGTTGGCATGAATCAAGACTAGGATTTCTCACTCCGTATGACTGAGAGGTACGTGTAAGCCCACTCGGTATAAAACATCACAAGAAGCTTGCAAGCAATGTGACTAAGGAGTTAGTCACGTGATCTTGTATTACCTAAGGAGTAAAGAGACTTGCTGGTAACAAGATTGAACTAGGTATAGAGATACCGACGATCGAATCACAAGCATGTAACATACCGATGGACAAAGGGACAATATGCGGGATTGATTGAATCATTGACATCATGGTTCGATCGATAAAGAGCTTTGTAAAATATGTAGGAGCCAATATGATCATCCAGGTGCCACTATTTCTTATTGACCGGAGATTGTCTCGTTCATGTCTGCATAGTTCTCGAACTCGGTTGGCCTACACACTTAAGGTTCGATGACGATTTAGTATTAATGAGTTATGGTTGGTGGTAACTGAAACTTGTTCGGAGCCCTGGATGAGATCCCGTACGTCATGAGGAGCTCCAGAATGGTCCAGAGGTAAATATTTATATATGGGAAGTTGGTATTGGGGTTCCGGAAAAGTTCTGGGACTTACCGGTTTTGTGATGGGAGTGCCGGAAATGTTCTGGGGGTCCACCTGTTGGAAATATGCCCTAGAGGCAATAATAAATTAGATATTATTATATTTCTTTGTTCATGATAATCATTTATTATCCATGCTATAATTGTATTGATTGGAAACACAATACTTGTGTGGATACATAGACAAAACACTGTCCCTAGTAAGCCTCTAGTTGACTAGCTCGTTGATCAAAGATGGCCAAGGTTTCCTGGCCATAGGCAAGTGTTGTTGCTTTATAACGGGATCACATCATTAGGAGAATCATGTGATGGACTAGACCCAAACTAATAGACGTAGCATGTTGATCGTGTCATTTTGTTGCTACTGTTTTCTGCGTGTCAAGTATTTGTTCCTATGACCATGAGATCATATAACTCACTGACACCGGAGGAATGCTTTGTGTGAATCAAACGTCGCAACGTAACTGGGTGACTATAAAGATGCTCTACAGGTATCTCCGAAGGTGTTAGTTGAGTTAGTATGGATCGAGACTGGGATTTGTCACTCCGTGTGACGGAGAGGTATCTCGGGGCCCACTCGGTAATACAACATCACACACAAGCCTTGCAAGCAATGTGACTTAGTGTAAGTTGCGGGATCTTGTATTACGGAACGAGTAAAGAGACTTGCCGGTAAACGAGATTGAAATAGGTATGCGGATACTGACGATCGAATCTCGGGCAAGTAACATACCGAAGGACAAAGGGAATGACATACGGGATTATATGAATCCTTGGCACTGAGGTTCAAACTATAAGATCTTCGTAGAATATGTAGGATCCAATATGGGCATCCAGGTCCCGCTATTGGATATTTACCGAGGAGTCTGTCGGGTCATGTCTACATAGTTCTCGAACCCGCAGGATCTGCACACTTAAGGTTCGACGTTGTTTTATGCGTATTTGAGTTATATGGTTGGTTACCGAATGTTGTTCGGAGTCCCGGATGAGATCACGGACATCACGAGGGTTTCCGGAATGGTCCGAAAACGAAGATTGATATATAGGATGACCTCATTTGATTTCCGGAAGGTTTTCGGAGTTACCGGGAATGTACCGGGAATGACGAATGGGTTCCGGGAGTTCACCGGGGGGGCAACCCACCCCGGGGAAGCCCATAGGCCTTGAGGGTGGCGCACCAGCCCTTAGTGGGCTGGTGGGACAGCCCAAAAGGGCCCTATGCGCATTGGAAGAAAAATCAAAGAGAAAAGAAAAAAAAGGAGGAGGTGGGAAAGGAAAGAAGGACTCCACCCACCAAACCAAGTAGGACTCGGTTTGGGGGGGAGCCCTTCCCCCCTTTTGGCTCGGCCAACCCCCTTGGGGCTCCTTGAGCCCCAAGGCAAGGTCCCCCCCTCTCCCACCTATATATACGGAGGTTTTAGGGCTGATTTGAGACGACTTTTTCACGGCAGCCCGACCACATACCTCCACGGTTTTTCCTCTAGATCGCGTTTTTGCGGAGCTCGGGCGGAGCCCTGCTGAGACAAGATCATCACCAACCTCTGGAGCACCATCATGCTGCCGTAGAACTCTTCTACCTCTCCGTCTCTCTTGCTGGATCAAGAAGGCCGAGATCATCATCGAGCTGTACGTGTGCTGAACGCGGAGGTGCCGTCCGTTCGGCACTAGATCGTGGGACTGATCGCGGGACGGTTCGCGGGGCGGATCGAGGGACGTGAGGACGTTCCACTACATCAACCGCGTTCACTAACGCTTCTGTTGTACGGTCTACAAGGGTACGTAGATCACTCATCCCCTCCCGTAGATGGACATCACCATGATAGGTCTTCGTGCGCGTAGGAAAACTTTTGTTTCCCATGCGACGTTCCCCAACAGTGGCATCATGAGCTAGGTTCATGCGTAGATGTCTTCTCGAGTAGAACACAAAAGTTTTTGTGGGCGGTGATGTGCGTTTTGCTGCCCTCCTTAGTCTTTTTTTGATTCCACGGTATTGTTGGATTGAAGCGGCTTGGACCGACATTACTCGTACGCTTACGAGAGACTGGTTTCATCGCTACGAGTAACCCCGTTGCTCAAAGATGACTGGCAAGTGTCAGTTTCTCCAACTTTAGTTGAATCGGATTTGACCGAGGAGGTCCTTGGATGAGGTTAAATAGCAACTCATATATCTCTGTTGTGGTGTTTGCGTAAGTAAGATGCGATCCTACTAGATACCCATGGTCACCACGTAAAACATGCAACAACAAAATTAGAGGACGTCTAACTTGTTTTTGCAGGGTATGCTTGTGATGTGATATGGCCAACGATGTGATGTGATATATTGGATGTATGAGATGATCATGTTGTAATAGTTAAGATCGACTTGCGCGTCGATGGTACGGCAACCGGCAGGAGCCATAGGGTTGTCTTTAAACTAACGTTTGTGCTTGCAGATGCGTTTACTATATTGCTAGGACGTAGCTTTAGTAGTAATAGCATGAGTATCACGACAACCCCGATGGCGACACGTTGATGGAGATCATGATGATGGAGATCATGGTGTGACACCGGTGACAAGTAGATCGTGCCGGTGCTTTGGTGATGGAGATCAAGAAGCGCATGATGATGGCCATATCATGTCACTTATGAATTGCATGTGATGTTAATCCTTTTATGCACCTTATCTTGCTTAGAACGACGGTAGAATTATGAGGTGATCTCTCACTAAAATTTCAAGACGAAATTGTGTTCTCCCCAACTGTGCACCGTTGCGACAGTTCTTCGTTTCGAGACACCACGTGATGATCGGGTGTGATAGACTCAACGTTCACATACAACGGGTGCAAAACAGTTGCACACGCAGAACACTCGGGTTAAGCTTGACGAGCCTAGCATGTGCAGACATGGCCTCGGAACACATGAGACCGAAAGGTCGAGCATGAATCGTATAGTTGATATGATTAGCATAGAGATGCTTACCACTGAAACTATTCTCGACTCACGTGATGATGGACTTGAGATAGTGGATTTGGATCATGTTCCACTCAAATGACTAGAGAGATGTACTTTTTGAGTGGGAGTTCTTAAGTAATATGATTAATTGAACTAATTGTCATGAACATAGTCTAATGGTCTTTGCGAATTACGATGTAGCTTGCGCTATAGCTCTACTGTTTTTATATGTTCCTAGAGAAAATTTAGTTGAAAGTTGATAGTAGCAAACTTTGAAGAGGATTGTCCTCGTTGCTGCGCAGAAGGCTTATGTCCTTAATGCACCACTCGGTGTGCTGCACCTCGAGCGTCGTCTGTGGATGCTGTGAACATCCGACATACACGTTTCTGATGACTGCACGATAGTTCAGTGCAAAATACTTAATGGCTTAGAAGCAAGGCACCGAAGACGTTTTGAAACGTCACGGAACATAAGTGATGTTCTAAAGAGATGAAATTGTGATTTCATGCTCGTGCCCTTGTTGAGAGGTACGAGACCTCCGACAAGATTCTTTTTCCACAAAGTAAAGGAGAAAAGCTCAATCGTTGAGCGTGTGCTCAGATTGTCTGAGTACGACAATCACTTGAATCAAGTGGGAGTTAATCTTCCAGATGAGATAGTGATGGTTCTCCAAAGCCACTGCCACCAAGCTGTGAGAGCTTCGTGATGAACTATAACATATCAAGGATAGATTCAATGATCCTTGAGCGATTCGCGATGCTTGATACTGCGAAAGTAGAAATCAAGAAGGAGCATCAATAGTTGATGGTTTGTAAAACCACTAAGTTTCAAGAAAGGCAAGGGCTAGAAGGGATACTTCGTGAAACGGCAAAACAGTTGCTGCACTAATGAAGAGACCCAAGATTAAACCCAAACCCGAGACTAAGTGCTTCTGTAATGAGGGGAACAGCCACTGAGGCGGAGCAACTCTAGATGTTTGGTAGATAAGAAGGCTGGCAAAAGTCGAAAGAAGTATATTTGATATACATGATGCTGATGTGTACTTTACTAGTACTCCTAGTAGCATGAGGGTATTGGATACCTGTTCGGTTGCTAAGTGATTAGTAACACGAAATGAAAGCTACGGCATAAACGGAGACTAGCTAAAGGCGAGGTGACGATACGTGTTGGAAGTGTTTCCAAGGTTGATATGATCAAACGTCGCACGCTCCCTCTACCATCGGGATTGGTGTTAAACCTAAATAATTGTTATTTGGTGCTTGCGTTAAGCATGAACATGATTGGGTCGTGTTTATTGCAATACAATTATTCATTTAAAGAGAATAAAGGTTACTCTATTTTCTTGAATAATCACCTTCAATGGTTTATTGAGTCTCGATCGTAGTGTTACACATGTTCATGATATTGGTGCCGAAAGATACGAGGTAATGATGATAGTACCACTTACTTGTGGCACTGCCGCTTGAGTCATGTTGGTATAAATTGCATGAAGAGGCTCCATGCTGATGGATCTTTATACTCACTTGATTTTGAATCACTAGTGACATGCAGATCATACCACATGAGCAAGGCCTTGTTTTCATTGAGATGAAATAAGATAGTAACTTGTTGGAAGTGATACATTTTGATGTATGCAGTCCAATGGGTGCTGAGGCACGCAGTGGATATCATTATGTTCTTACTTCAATGACGATTTGAGTAGATACTAGAGTATTTGCTTAATGAATCACAAGTCTGAAATATTGAAAAGTTCAATTTTGTTTCGGAGTGAAGTTCGTCGTAACAAGAGGATAAACTGTCTACGATATGATCATAGAAATGAATATGTGAGTTACGAGCTTTGGTACGCAGTTAAGACAATGTGGAAATTGTTTCGCGGTTCATGCCACCTAGAACATCATAGTGTGATGATGTGTCTGAACGTCATAGCCACGCACTATTTGGTATGGTGGATGCTATGATCTCTCTTATCGAATTACCACTATCGTTTATGGGATATGCATTAGAGACAACCGCATTCACTTTAAATGGGGCACCGCGTATTTCCGTTGAGATGACATAGTATAGACTGAGGTTTAGAGAAATCTAAACTGTCGTTTCTTGAAAGTTTGGGGCTTCGACACTTATGTGAAAAAGTTTCAATCTGATAAGCTTGAACCCAAAGCGGATAAATGCATCTTCATAGGATATCCAAAACAGTTGGGTACATCTCCTATCTCAGATCCGAAAGCAAAGTGTTTGTTTCTAGAAACGGATCATTTCTCGAGGAAAGGTTTCTCTCGAAAGAATTGAGTGGGAGGGTGGTAGAACTTGATGAGGTTATTGAACCATCACTTCGACCAGTGTGTAGCAGGGCGCAGGAAGTTGTTCCTGTGGCACCTACACCAATTGAAGTGAAAGCTGATGATGGTGATCATCGAGCATCGGATCAAGTTACTACAAGCCTTGTAGGTTGACAAGGCCGCGTACTACTACAGAGTGGTACGGTAACCCTGTCTTGGAGGTCATGTTGTTGAGTAACAGTGAACCTACGAGTTATGGAGAAAGCAATGGTGGGCCCAGATTCCGATAAATGGATGGAAGCCATGAAATCCGAGAGAGGATCCATGTATGAAAACAAAGTGTAGACTTTGGAAGAACTACTTGATGGTCATAGGACTATTGAGTAAAGATGGATCTTTAAAAGGAAGACAGACGATGATAGTGATAAGTCACTATTAAGAAAAGCTCGACTTGTCGCAAAGATGTTTCCGACAAGATCAAACAGTTGACTATGATGAGACTTTCTCACTCGTAGCGATGCTAAAAGTCTGTTAGAATTATGTTAGTAGTTGCTGCATTATTTATGAAATATTGCATGTAGGATGTCAAAACATTGTTTCCTCGACGGTTTCCTTGAGCAAACATTGTATGAGATACAACCATGAGGTTTTGTCGATCCTAAAGATACTAGCAAATATGCAAACTCCAGCGATCCTTCAATGGACTGGTGCAAGCATCTCGGAGTTGGAATATACACTTTGATGAGATGATCAAAGATTTTGGGTTTGTACAAGGTTTATGAGAAACTTGTATTTCCAAAGAAGTGAGTGGGAGCACTATAGAATTTCTGATAAGTATATGTGGTTGACATATTGTGGATCAGAAGTAATGTAGAATTTCTGTAAAGCATACAAGGTTGTTTGAAAGGAGTTTTCAAAGGAATACCTGGATTGAGCTACTTGAACGTTGAGCATCAAGATCTATGGAGATAGATCAAAACGCTTAATAGAAGTTTCAACAAAATGCATGCCTTGACAAGTTTTGAAGGAGTTCAAAATAGATCAGCAAAGAAGGAGTTCTTGGTTGCGTTGTAAGGTGTGAATTTGAGTAAGACTCAAAACCCGACCACGGCAGAATAAAGAGAATAGACGAAGGTCGTCTTCTATGCCTTAGCCGTAGACTCTAAAGTATGCCATGCTGAGTACCGCACCTAAGAGTATTTCCGAATAGCACAAGCCATGCTGAGTACCGCACCTGAGTATGCCATGCTGAGTACTCTTAGGTGCGGTACTCGGCATGGCATACTTTAGAGTCTACGGCTAAGGCATAGAAGATGACCTTCGTCTATTTTCTTTATTCTGCCGTGGTCGGGTTTTGAGTCTTACTCAAATTCACACCTTACAACGCAACCAAGAACTCCTTCTTTGCTGATCTATTTTGAACTCCTTCAAAACTTGTCAAGGCATGCATCTTGTTGAAACTTCCATTAAGCGCTTTCGATCTATCTCCATAGATCTTTGATGCTCAACATTCAAGTAGCTCAATCCAGGTATTCCTATGAAAACTCCTTTCAAACAACCTTGTATGCTTTACAGAAATTCTACATTACTTCTGATCCACAATATGTCAACCACATATACTTATCAGAAATTCTATAGTGCTACCACTCACTTCTTTGGAAATACAAGTTTCTCATAAACCTTGTACAAACCCAAAATCCTTGATCATCTCATCAAAGTGTACATTCCAACTCCAAGATGCTTGCACCAGTCCATTTAAGGATCGTTGGAGCTTGCATACTTGCTAGTATCTTTAGGATCGACAAAACCTCATGGTTGTATCTCATACAATGTTTGCTCAAGGAAACCGTCGAGGAAACAATGTTTTGACATCCTACATGCAATATTTCATAAATAATGCAGCAACTACTAACATAATTCTAACAGACTTTTAGCATCGCTACGAGTGAGAAAGTCTCATCATAGTCAACTGTTTGATCTTGTCGGAAACATCTTTGCGACAAGTCAAGCTTTTCTTAATAGTGACTTATCACCATCGTCGTCTGTCTTCTTTACAAAGATCCATCTTTACTCAATAGTCTTACTACCATCAAGTAGTTCCTCCAAAGTCTACACTTTGTTTTATATATGGATCCTCTCTTGGATTTCATGGCCTCAAGCCATTTGTCGGAATCCGGGCCCACCATTGCTTCTCCATAACTCATAGGTTCACTGTTGCTCAACAACATGACCTTTAAGACATGGTTACTGTACCACTCTGTAGTAGTACGCGACCTTGTCAACCTACGAGGTTTGTAGTAACTTGATCCGATGCTCGATGATCACCATCATCAGCTTTCACTTCAATTGGTGTAGGCGCCACAGGAACAACTTCCTGCGCCCTGCTACACACTGGTCGAAGTGATGGTTCAATAACCTCATCAAGTTCTACCACCCTCCCACTCAATTCTTTCGAGAGAAACCTTTCCTCGAGAAAGGATCCATTTCTAGAAACAAACACTTTGCTTTCGGATCTGAGATAGGAGATGTAACCAACTGTTTTGGATATCCTATGAAGATGCATTTATCCGCTTTGGGTTCGAGCTTATCAGACTGAAACTTTTTCACATAAGTGTCGAAACCCCAAACTTTCAAGAAACGACAGTTTAGATTTCTCTAAACCTCAGTCTATACTGTGTCATCTCAACGGGAATACGTGGTGCCCTATTTAAAGTGAATGCGGTTGTCTCAAATGCTTAACCCATAAATGATAGTGGTAATTCGACAAGAAACATCATAGCATGCACCATACCAAATAGTGTGTGGCTATGACGTTCAGACACATCATCACACTATGATGTTCTAGGTGGCATGAACCGCGAAACAATTTCCACATTGTCTTAACTGCGTACCAAAACTCGTAACTCAGATATTCATTTCTATGATCATATCGTAGACAGTTTATCCTCTTGTTACGACGAACTTCACTCCAAAACAGAATTGAACTTTTCAATATTTCAGACTTGTGATTCATTAAGTAAATACTCTAGTATCTACTCAAATCGTCATTGAAGTAAGAACATAATGATATCCACTGCGTGCCTCAGCACCCATTGGACTGCATACATCAAAATGTATCACTTCCAACAAGTTACTATCTTATTTCATCTCAATGAAAACAAGGCCTTGCTCATGTGGTATGATTTGCATGTCACTAGTGATTCAAAATCAAGTGAGTATAAAGATCCATCAGCATGGAGCCTCTTCATGCAATTTATACCAACATGACTCAAGCGGCAGTGCCACAAGTAAGTGGTACTATCATCATTACCTCGTATCTTTTGGCACCAATATCATGAACATGTGTAACACTATGATCGAGATTCAATAAACCATTGAAGGTGATTATTCAAGAAAATAGAGTAACCATTATTCTCTTTAAATGAATAATCGTATTGCAATAAACACGATCCAATCATGTTCATGCTTAACGCAAGCACCAAATAACAATTATTTAGGTTTAACACCAATCCCGATGGTAGAGGGAGCTGCGATGCTTTGATCATATCAACCTTGGAAAAACTTCCAACACGTATCGTCACCTCGCCTTTAGCTAGTCTCCGTTTATGCCATAGCTTTCATTTCGTGTTACTAATCACTTAGCAACCGAACCGGTATCCAATACCCTCATGCTACTAGGAGTACTAGTAAAGTACACATCAACATCATGTATATCAAATATACTTCTTTGGACTTTTGCCAGCCTTCTTATCTACCAAGTATCTAGAGTTGCTCCGCCTCAGTGACTGTTCCCCTCATTACAGAAGCACTTAGTCTCGGGTTTGGGTTTAATCTTGGGTCTCTTCATTAGTGCAGCAACTATTTTGCCGTTTCACGAAGTATCCCTTCTAGCCCTTGCCTTTCTTGAAACTTAGTGGTTTCACAAACCATCAACTATTGATGCTCCTTCTTGATTTCTACTTTCGCAGTGTCAAACATCGCGAATCATTGTATCTATCCTTGATATGTTATAGTTCATCACGAAGCTCTCACAGCTTGGTGGCAGTGACTTTGGAGAACCATCACTATCTCATCTGGAAGATTAACTCCCACTTGATTCAAGTGATTGTCGTACTCAGACAATCTGAGCACACGCTCAACGATTGAGATTTTCTCCTTTACTTTGTGGACAAAGAATCTTGTCGGAGGTCTCGTACCTCTCAACAAGGGCACGATCATGAAATCACAATTTCATCTCTTTAGAACATCACTTATGTTCCGTGACGTTTCAAAACGTCTTCGGTGCCTTGCTTCTAAGCCATTAAGTATTTTGCACTGAACTATCGTGTAGTCATCAGAAACGTGTATGTCGGATGTTCACAGCATCCACAAACGACGCTCGAGGTGCAGCACACTGAGTGGTGCATTAAGGACATAAGCCTTCTGCGCAGCAACGAGGACAATCCTCTTAAAAGTTTGCTACTACCAACTTTCAACTAAATTTTCTCTAGGAACATATAAAAACAGTAGAGCTATAGCGCAAGCTACATCGTAATTCGCAAAGACCATTAGACTATGTTCATGACAATTAGTTCAATTAATCATATTACTTAAGAACTCCCAATCAAAAAGTACATCTCTCTAGTCATTTGAGTGGTACATGATCCAAATCCACTATCTCAAGTCCGATCATCACGTGAGTCGAGAATAGTTTCAGTGGTAAGCATCTCTATGCTAATCATATCAACTATACGATTCATGCTCGACCTTTCGGTCTCATGTGTTCCGAGGCCATGTCTGCACATGCTAGGCTCGTCAAGCTTAACCCGAGTGTTCTGCGTGTGCAACTGTTTTGCACCCGTTGTATGTGAACGTTGAGTCTATCACACCCGATCATCACGTGGTGTCTCAAAACGAAGAACTGTCGCAACGGTGCACAGTCGGGGAGAACACAATTTCGTCTTGAAATTTTAGTGAGAGATCACCTCATAATGCTACCGTCGTTCTAAGCAAGATAAGGTGCAAAAAGGATTAACATCACATGCAATTCATAAGTGACATGATATGGCCATCATCATGCGCTTCTTGATCTCCATCACCAAAGCACCGGCACGATCTTCTTGTCACCGGCATCACACCATGATCTCCATCATCATGATCTCCATCAACGTGTCGCCATCGGGGTTGTCGTGCTACTCATGCTATTACTACTAAAGCTACGTCCTAGCAATATAGTAAACGCATCTGCAAGCACAAATGTTAGTTTAAAGACAACCCTATGGCTCCTGCCGGTTGCCGTACCATCGACGTGCAAGTCGATATTAACTATTACAACATGATCATCTCATACATCCAATGTATCACATCACATCGTTGGCCATATCACATCACAAGCATACCCTGCAAAAACAAGTTAGACGTCCTCTAATTTTGTTGTTGCATGTTTTACGTGGTGACCATGGGTATCTAGTAGGATCGCATCTTACTTACGTAAACACCACAACGGAGATATATGAATTGCTATTTAACCTCATCCAAGGACCTCCTCGGTCAAATCCGATTCAACTAAAGTTGGAGAAACTGACACCCGCCAGTCATCCTTGAGCAACGGAGTTACTCGTAGCGATGAAACCAGTCTCTCATAAGCGTACGAGTAATGTCGGTCCGAGCCGCTTCGATCCAACAATACCGCGGAATCAAGAAAAGACTAAGGAGGGAAGCAAAACGCACATCACCACCCACAAAAAACTTTTGTGTTCTACTCGAGAAGACATCTACGCATGAACCTAGCTCATGATGCCACTGTTGGGGAACGTCGCATGGGAAACAAAAAATTTCCTACGCGCACGAAGACCTATCATGGTGATGTCCATCTATGAGAGGGGATGTGTGATCTACGTACCCTCATAGACCGTACAGCAGAAGTGTTAGTGAACGCGGTTGATGTAGTGGAACGTCCTCACGTCCCTCGATCCGCCCCGCGAACCGTCCCGTGATCAGTCCCACGATCTAGTGCCGAACGGACGGCACCTCCGCGTTCAGCACACGTACAGCTCGACGATGATCTCGGCCTTCTTGATCCAGCAAGAGAGACAGAGAGGTAGAAGAGTTCTCCGGCAGCGTGACGGCGCTTCGGAGGTTGGTGGTGATCTTATCTCAGCAGGGCTCCGCCCGAGCTCCGCAGAAACGCGATCCAGAGGAAAAACCGTGGAGGTATGTGGTCGGGCTGCCGTGGAAAAGTCGTCGCAAATCAGCCCTAAAACCTCCGTATATATAGGGGGAAGAGGGTAAGCCTTGCCTTGGGTTCCAAGGACCCCTAAGGACTTCGGCCGATCCAAGGGGGGGAGTCCTCCCCTTCCAAACCGAATCCAACTAGGTTTGGAGGGAGGAGTCCTTCCCCCTTTTCCCACCTCCTCTTTTTTTTTCTCTTTGATTTTCTTCCTATGGCGCATAGGGCCTTCTTGGGCTGTCCCACAAGACCACTAAGGGATGGTGCGCCACCCCCAAGGCCTATGGGCTTCCCCGGGGTGGGTTGCCCCTCCCCGGAGAACTCCCGGAACCCATTCGTCATTCCCGGTTACATTCCCGGTAACTCCGAAAACCTTCCGGTAATCAAATGAGGTCATCCTATATATCAATTTTCGTTTCCGGACCATTTCGTAAACCCTCGTGACGTCCGTGATCTCATCCGAGACTCCGAACAACATTCGGTAACCAACCATATAACTCAAATACGCATAAAACAACGTCGAACCTTAAGTGTGCAGACCCTGCGGGTTCGAGAACTATGTAGACATGACCCGAGAGACTCCTCGGTGAATATCCAATAGCGGGACCTGGATGCCCATATTGGATCCTACATATTCTATGAAGATCTTTATCGTTTGAACCTCAGTGCCAAGGATTCATATAATCCCGTATGTCATTCCCTTTGTCCTTCGGTATGTTACTTGCCCGAGATTCGATCGTCAGTATCCGCATACCTATTTCAATCTCGTTTACCGGTAAGTCTCTTTACTCGTTCCGTAATACAAGATCCCGCAACTTACACTAAGTCACATTGCTTGCAAGGCTTGTGTGTGATGTTGTATTACCGAGTGGGCCCCGAGATACCTCTCCGTCACACGGAGTGACAAATCCCAGTCTCGATCCATACTAACTCAACTAACACCTTCGGAGATACCTGTAGAGCATCTTTATAGTCACCCAGTCACGTTGCGACGTTTGATACACACAAAGCATTCCTCCGGTGTCAGTGAGTTATATGATCTCATGGTCATAGGAACAAATACTTGACACGCAGAAAACAGTAGCAACAAAATGACACGATCAACATGCTACGTCTATTAGTTTGGGTCTAGTCCATCACATGATTCTCCTAATGATGTGATCCCGTTATCAAGTAACAACACTTGCCTATGGCCAGGAAACCTTGGCCATCTTTGATCAACGAGCTAGTCAACTAGAGGCTTACTAGGGACAGTGTTTTGTCTATGTATCCACACAAGTATTGTGTTTCTAATCAATACAATTATAGCATGGACAATAAACGATTATCATGAACAAAGAAATATAATAATAACTAATTTATTATTGCCTCTAGGGCATATTTCCAACAACTATGTACTCGTGGATTTCATTGTGCTTGACATTGATTGCAATCCTACATGCCCTATTATTCTTGGTAGACCTTTCCTAAGGACTATCGATGCTATCATCGATATGAAGGAAGGGAATATTAGATTTCAATTTCCTTTAAAGAAGGGCATGGAGCACTGTCCTAGAAATAAAATAAGATTGCCTTATGAATCCATGATGAGGGACACTTATGGTTTGAGCACCAAAGACGACGATACGTGATTCAATCGCCTTATGCCTAGCTAAGGGCGTTAAACAATAGCGCTTGTTGGGAGGCAACCCAATGAATTTATTTCTTTTTCTTTATGTTTTGTTGTGTACACACCATCACAATTCTGTTATGGTTGTGTTTTTTGTGTTTCTTTTTGAGTTTGAGCCAAGCAAAACCTTTATGACTAGCCTTGGTAATGGTTGTTTGATCCTGCTGGAAAAAGACAGAAACTTTTCGCTCACGAGATGATTTTTAGTTTTTATTAAGAAAGAGCTTTTGAGTTGATTCTTTTTGCTTCTGGTTGATATGCCTTTTTCCCAGGAATTTTTAATTTTTCAGAATTTTTGAGGTATCATAAGTATACGAAGTATACAGATTGCTACACACTGGTCTGTTTTTGACAAATTCTGTTTTTGTTGAGTTGGTTGCTTGTTTTGATGAAACTATGGTCAGTATCGGGGGTTACTAGCCATGGAAAAGTGAGAATGCAGTATCCCAACACCAATATAAATAGAAATCAAGATTGCTACTGTACCTAAAGTGGTGGTAGTTTGTTTTCTTGTGCTAATGTTATCACGAGTTTCTGTTTAAGTTTTGTGTTGTGAAGTTTTCAAGTTTTGGGTGATGTTCTCATGGACAAAGAGATAAGGAGTGGAAAGAGCTCAAGCTTGGGGGTGTCCAAGGCATCCCAAGCCAAATTTGACACCAAAAAGCCTAAGCTTGGGGATGCCCCGGGAAGGCATCCCCTCTTTCGTCTTCAATCCATCGGTAACATTACTTGGAGCTATATTTTTATTCACCACATGATATGTGTTTTGCTTGGAGCGTCTTTTATCTTAGGAGTCTTTTCTTTTTGTTTTGTCACAATAATCCTTGCTGCGCAACTTTAGAGAGAGACATGCACTCATCGTGATTTTGCTAGAATGCTCATAGTGCTTCACTTATATCTTTTTGAGCTAGATAATTTTGCTCTATGTGCTTCACTTAGATCTTTTTGAGCACGGCGGTGCGTGACTTGGTAGTTGGCTTATGCTATGAAAGTAGTCCCAAAGGTGATAGGTACCCAAAGAGGATACAAAAACCTCCATCTTCATGTGCATTGAGTAAAAAGAAAAGTCTTGATTCCTCTCAATTAGTTATGAGACGTGGATTTGGTAATACTAAGAGTTATGTTAGTAGGGTGTTGTGAATCTAGAAATACTTGTGTTGAAGTTAGTGATTCCCGTAGCATGCACATATGGTGAACCGCTATGTTAGGAAGTCGGAGCATAATTGATCTCTTGATTGTCATCCTTTGTGTTGAGGTCGGGATCGCGCGATGGTTAACACCTACCAACCCTTCCCCTCGGAGTATGCGTTTAGCACTTTGTTTCGATTACTAATAAAAACTTTCGCAATAAGTATGTGAGTTCTTCATGACTAATGTGAGTCCATGGTATAGATGCACTTTCACCTTCCACCATTGCTAGCCTCTCTAGCGCCGCGCAATTCTCACCGGTACACAAACCCACCATATGCCTTCCTCAAAACAGCCACCATACCTACCTACTATGGCATTTTCATAGCCATTCCGAGATATATTGCCATGCAACTCCCACCGTTCCGTCTCATGACTTGTGCCGTTACTCTCATATTGCCAATGCATGATCGTAAGATAGCTAGCGAGATGTTTCAACGTCATACGCCAAGCTAGATCGTTGCACATCCCGGTACACTACCGGAGGCATTTCCTATAGTGTCATCATCGTTCCAAGATTTGAGCTGTGAGTAAATAAAAGTGTGATGATCATCATTATTAGAGCATTGTCCCGTGTGAGGAAATAAAAAAAAGGCCAAAGATCCCAAACAAAAAAAGGATATGGAAAGATTCCAAAGAGCCCAAATAAAAAAGGAGAGAGAAAAAGAGAGAAGGGACAATGCTACTATGTTTTTCCACACTTGTGCTTCATTATAGCACCATGTTCTTCATGATTGAGAGCCTCACGTTGCGTCACCACCATATGCTAGTGGGAATCTTTATTATATAACTTGGCTTGTATATTCAAATGATGGCCTTCCTCAAAATTGCCATAGGTCTTCGTGAGCAAGCAAGTTGGATGCACACCCACTAGTTCTCCTTTTGAGCTTTCACATACTTATAGCTCTAGTGCATCCTTTGTATGGCAATCCCTACTCATTCACATTGATTTCTATTAATGGGCATCTCCATAGCCCTTTGATACGCCGAGTCAATGTGACCATCTCCTCCTTTTTGTATCACAACCACCACCACACTCTATTCCACCTATAGTGTTATATCCATGGCTCACGCTCATGTATTGCGTGATAGTTATAAAAAGTTTGAGAAAGTAAGAGTGCAAAAACAATTACTTGGCCAATACCGGGGTTGTGCATGATTTCCATTAGTTGTGTGAGGATGATGAAGCATAGCCAGACTATATGATTTTGTAGGTATAACTTTCTTTGGCCTTGTTATTTTGAAAGTTCATGATTACCTTGCTAGTTTGCTTGAAGTATTATTGTTTTCGTGTCAATAGCAAACTATTGTTTTGAATCTTATGGATCTGAACATTCATGTCACATGAAAGAAGTAGCAAAGGACAACTATGCTAGGTAGCATTCCACATCAAAAAATCATTCTTTGTCACTTCCCTACTCGAGGACGAGCAGGAGTTAAGCTTGGGGATGCTTGATACGTCTCCAATGTATCTATAATTTTTGATGGTTTCATGCTATTATCTTGTCAAACTTTGGATGTTTTGTATGACTATTATATTTTTTTTGGGATTAACTTATTAACTAAGTGCCAAGGGCCAGTTCCTATTTTTTCCATGTTTTTGACCCCTTTCAGAGGAGGATTTTAAACGGAGTCCAAACGGAACGAAACTGCCAAAAAGATTTTTTCTGAAACAGAAAAAGGTCGGGAAGCTTGAGAATCAGGACAGGAGGTCACCAGAGACGCCACAAGCCCCCTAGCCGTGGCCAGGGGGGGCCGCACCTCCCAGGCTTGTGGGCTCCCTGTGCCTCCTCTGCCCTAGGTCTTTCGCTTATAAATTCCCTAAAATCTCAGAAAAAATTAGGAGATCATCGAAAGTACTTTTCCACCGCGGCAAGCTTCTGTCTCCGCAAGATCCCATCTGGGGCACGTTCTGGTGCCCTGTCGGAGGGGGATTCGGATACGGAGGGCTTCTTCATCAACACCATGACCTCTCCGATGATGCGTGAGTAGTTCACCATAGACCTATGGGTCCATAGCTAGTAGCTAGATGGCTTCTTCTCTCTCTTGGATCTTCAATACAAAGTTCTCCATGATCTTCATGGATATCTATCCGATGTAATCTTCTTTTGCGGTGTGTTTGTCGAGATTCGATGAATTGTGGATTTATGATCAGATTATCTATGAATCTTATTTGAGTTTCTTCTGATCTCTCTTATGCATGATTTCATATCCTTGTAATTCTCTTCCAGTTGTGGGTTTTGTTTAGCCAACTAGATCTATGATTCTTGCAATGGGAGAAGTGCTTGGTTTTGGGTTCATACCGTACGGTGACCTCACCCAATGACAGAAGGGGTAGCGAGGCACGCATCGTGTTGTTGCCATCAAGGGTAAAAAGATGGGGTTTTCATCATTGGTTTGAGATTATCCCTCTACATCATGTCATCTTGCTTAAGGCGTTACTCTGAACTCAATACACTAGATGCATGCTGGATAGCGGTTGATGTGTGGAGTAATAGTAGTAGATGCAGAAAGTATCGGTCTACTTGTCTCGGACGTGATGCCTATATGTATGATCATTGCCTTAGATATCATCATGACTTTGCGCGGTTCTATCAATTGCTCGACAGTAATTTGTTCACCCACCGTAATATTTGCTATTTTGAGAGAAGCCTCTAGTGAACACTATGCCCCGGGGTCTACTCCACACCATGTTTTCAGCCTTACACTTTAACTTCGTTGCACTTTCCGCCTTCAGATCTCACTTTGCAATCAATCTTGAAGGGATTGACAACCCCTTTATAGCGTTGGGTGCAAGCTCTTTTGTGTTTGCGCAGGTACTCTAGACTTGACAAGATTCTCCTACTGGATTGATACCTTAGTTCTCAAACTGAGGGAAATACTTACTGCTCCTGTGCTGCATCACCCTTTCCTCTTCAAGGGAAAAACCAACGCAAGCAAGTCTCTGTCAACGTGTCAATTTCTGGCGCTGTTGTTTGAGAAGTAGCATCCGCCGCCCCACCCTTAGGGGAAACTCTAGGGCGCCTCCCTCCTCCTCTCCTCCTATATATATATGTGAGGGGAGGGAGGGATGCAGCAACACAAGCCATGGCATAGCCTCTCCCTCTCTCTCTAGACCGTCTCCTCCTTTAGATATTCCGGTAGTGCTTGGTGACTCTGTGCCGGAAGAGTTACACCACCACCATGGTCACACCATTGCGCTGATGGGGAACTCATCTAGCAGTCCGCTCTCGCTTTCTAGATCAAGGAGGTGGAGACGTCATCAAGTTGTACGTGTGTCGAATGCAGGGGTGCCGTCCGTTTGGCACCAGATCGGGACGAGTCGTGATGGGATCGCGGGCTGGATTGCAATTTGGATCGCGAAGACATTCGACTACATCAACTGCGTTATATACGCTTCCGCTTAGCGATCTACAAGGGTATGTAGATGCACTCCCGCTCTCGTAGATGTTAGTCTCCATAGATTGATCTTGGTGAGCGTAGGAATTTTTTTGTTTCCCATGCAACGTTCCCCAACATGCCGATGGCAAGACCGTCAGGCATGTCGAACGCCGAGTGGCGGGCGGATGTCCAGCGCCGGGAGGCAGTAACAGTTGACCGGTGGAACAGGCTCATCACCAAGAGGGCCTGGGTTGCCGCGGCGGCGGCGGTGTCCGAGTAGGGAAACGTGTCTCGCGCGGGGATGATGAATCCGCCCGGCCACTATCCGCAGGCCGCATGAGGGAGTTAATAGAGCGTCGCGTCGCCGACTAATTTCTCGCCGCCGCTGCCACGTTGGGGGTACGCACCCTCGCCTGGCTACTCTGACAGCAACGTGCATGGTGGTTTCAACCCCAACATCACCTCCTGCATGGCGCGTCGTAGTGTTCCTCCCCCTCCGTATTCAACCCCGACCCGTGCATTCCCTCCCCCGCGTTCAACGCCGGTCTCAACACCCAACAAAGCATCTCGTCGCCGGCGTACTCATCAGCCTCGCCCGTGTCGTCTTTGCGCCGGTGTGCCCTACCCTTCGTACCCGGCTCGGCGCCACAATTTAGCCACACCGACGCCGACATGGACAGGATCATCACGAGCGCCTTCGTCGCCGCCGTATCCTGCCCGGGGTTCGGCGTGCAGGATGAAACAATGGAAACCGCCATCGACATGGATGACGAGCTCGACGACGCCAAGGAGGAGGAGGGGGAGGAAGAGCACGCGGAGGCGGAACTAAAACCAACGCCAAAAGCGAGAAAGAAGAAGCGGGCACCGACGCCAGGCCGACCGAACCTCACATCAAGTGGACGTCCAAGGAAGACGAGTGCCTTGCCGAAGTGTGGAAGACCGTGAGCATCGACCCGATTACCGTTGCGAATCAGAACACCAACACGTACTGGAGGAGAATCAAGATGGCGTTTGACGAACGCAAGCTGGTCGACCCCGACTTCGCCAACATCCACATGGACCGCGACGACAAGGCCATGTCGAACCACTAGGCGGCGATCGAGACGACCCGAGCCCGACTACGCCCACACCGACCCCGGCTAGTCCCGTGGCAGAGGATCCGGTCGTTTGAGTCATTCCATGTCTACAATTCCTTCCTTTTGATCGACGAACTATTGGGTGTGTTTGATCGCCGAACTGTGGCATGCTAATCGCCGACTTGTGACATGATGATCACCGAACTAGTGGTATTTTTTTGGCAGCAGGAGAGACAAGTTTGAATTTTTTGGCATGTGGGGGCAAAATCTGGGGGCGCGACTGGAAACTTGCTCGCCCCCAGGGCGGAAAAAGCGTCGGCGCAAACGCCAAAAGGCATTCTTCGGGTGCGTTGGGGGCCAAACGGCTAGAGTTGCTCTAACCACAAGGAGTACGTATTGTAGCCCAAACCGATCTCCGAGTTGTTCAAGGAGTCGTCGGACAACCTCATCACAAGAATAAAACTGGAGACCAGAATCATATTTTTTTTATTTTCACCGAGGAGGAGGCGAAAGCCCCTCAACCACCTGAATTGTATTTAATTTGCCTATAAGGCATTGCAACCTCGCAAGATAGGTTCAAGTGAACTAGAAATACAGGAGATACAAGGAAGAACAAATAAAAAACGCACACCAACAACACACATAATAGGGAGAATAAGGAAGGGAAGCACAACAAATAACACCATAGGAAAAACTGGGAGCATTGGCCAGCCAGACCAATCCACGACACTGCACCATCGATGCACGAAAGTCTCCACGCGTCCAATACTGCACAACGCCATGACACAAGACCTGTGTCGCGAGGCATAGTCAAAGGCCACGCAAGGCCGAGACGACGCCACGGCACCTGTGTGCCACCGGCATAGTCGAAGGGCATCACCTAGCAAACCATGTCGTAGCACAACATCATCGACGCAATCGAATGGCACCCCACATCCAAGACAGCACAACGTCGCGACACCACCTATGTCGGAGGTACATTCGAATGGTAATGCGAGGTCGAGACGACGCCACGTCACTTGTGTGTCAACGACGTAGCCGCATGCACCGCCAAGCAGAGATGCACCAGGGGCACTCGAGCCGACACACCCCGTCATCGATCCCAGACCGACCGTACCACCATCACCACTGACCACCCACCATCCCAAACCTCAGGCAAGCATAATGGAACAACATCTCCGAAGACAGGCGCCGCCATTGTGGTAAAAGAACGTCAAGGACGTCGCCTTCCGATCGAGGAGCTGAATCTAAGGCTCTCGTCCAGAGAATGAACAGTAGACACCAAACCAATGTATCCCACAACGGTACCTCCAAGTCCAAGGGATCCAACGCCGGTGCCGCTGGTACCGACCGAAATCAACACAGGACTTTCACCCGAAGCATCACCCGCGTCACCTGGTTGCTGAGCCACATCGCTGCCGAGACCGGAGTCACCGTAAAAAATGGCATGGCACTAGCGTGCAGCCCGAGAAGCCGCCGTCCCGGGCTGTAGATCGGTCGCACACCTCGCACGCCAGATCTGTGCAGGTCGAGAGGGGAAACCCTATTTAGCGCCACACGCGGCAGTTACACGCTAATTTTGCTAACCGGCTTGTGCAGAGCTCCGCCATGGGCCGACCCATTCAGAGATCCGGTCTGTGTTTTAGCCCGTGAACTTTTTTCCAAATCGATGAACTTTTTGGAAAATTGGTGAACTTTTTTGAAAATCGATGAAATATTTTTTTGAAATTGATGAACTTTTTTAAAAAATGGTGAACATAATTTAAAATTCGTGAACTTTTTCAAAACCACTGAACTGTTTTTAAAAATTGATGAACTTTTTATGAAAATCGATGAACTTTTTCTGAAAACCGATGATTTTTTTTGAATTCTGTGAACTTTTTGAAAATACATGGACATATTTCAAAAATTAGTAAAAAAAATATAATCATTTATCTTTTTTTGCAAATATGAATCTTTTTGAAATTCTATGAACTCTTTTTTGATTTTTAAAGGACCAACACATTTACATGGGCTAGTCCACGAGGAGGAGCGCTGAAAGCGCTGTATAGGACCTCTGGGTCGAGAGCCCGCGCCGCCCCGTGCAACCCCGCGCTCGCACACGGCACCCCCAAGCCCACCATCGCTCTGCAGCCATCGCCAGCCCACAGATCCAGGCCCGAGTCCCATGGATCCGGCCATGGACGACCGCCAACCGCGACGTGAGGCCCAGGCCCGAGCAGCCGCAGACCACCCCCGAGCGCCGCCGTGCCACAGCACGCGCCCGCCACCGCGGAGGATTTTTCCACTTCCTCCGCAGGTACGGAATCAGAGATCGAGGAAGACAAGGAGATGGGAGAGGACGGGGAGGAGATGGATGGGCTCGCGACGTGGATTTCCACTTTCATTGATCCAAAAAGTTTGGAGATTGAGGAGAAGAAGCAGAGTTGGGAGTTCTTTGACATGCGCCGTCGCGTCTTGGGATCGTGTTGGTCCTGGTTGTTCAGCGCCCCTCCCTTGGGAGACGCGAGTGAGTAAACACGAATTCATGTCACTCCTCTGCTCATTGTACCTTGGGTTGCTGCCTGTTCTTCCTTCCTGCAATCCTGCCGCAAGTGTCAAGAAAGCAAATTACTTTAGTATATACGTATATGTTGACGAGGAAGGGATTTAGTACTCTACTTGTTCCAATGGATTATCTGAATCTTCTTTTTCTATGGCTGCAGCGTCATTCAGTCCTATGCACTTCACACACACTACACCGGGACGCACCCCTGATGGTGCCTTCGTTGCCACCACCCTGCAGATCTGCTCCCTCAAAGTCGCAGAAGTAGAGGAAGCTCTTGGGTTGAAGTGGCCGTTGAGTGTGTACGGCATGGTTGCCGCCCGGGATGCCGTGGACCGCAACCGCAACATTCTCTTCCTCCGTCAAAGGGGTGACTGCCAAATACTCACTCAAAAGGTTGTACTCCACTACTCAATTTTGACCTCACGGTTTTCTCTTTACTTCTTCCATGTATGGGTCCATCTTTGTTGTTTTGTTGATTACGATTGTTGGCAAATGCAGAATTGTTATTTGAAACTGACGGGGCCGTCTCGCGCAATTGTCGCTGAAGGTCCCGTGGACTTTGAAATTCGACTGAATGTAAAGGGCAGAAGGAAGTCGGATGATAGAGTGTTGATGCGTCAGACCTTCACCTATATCAGTGATGATACCACTCTGTTAAATGACTTGTGCAAAATTATGTTCCAGTGTGCAAGATTAGAAAAGACGGTCCAGGCAACTATTGTGAGCGTTCGTGTAACAAATTGGAGGAAGAGGGCATGGCCGTTTAAACATGGTGGTCGAGTTAGCTGCTTTGCCAATGGATCTTCTGAGCCAGCTAAACCTGAAGAGGAGGTTGTACTTCAAGATCAAGTGACGGGTGATGGTTCAGATGGTTACCTTGATCTGTCAAGGCACGTTGTTTCTGTAGAGTTAAATGGGAAGCTGAAAGTCGTCATCTGTGCCTCCAAATCACGTGGTCATGTTTTCTTCCCAGCTCAGGAATGCAAAATAAGTCGAGGCATTTGTAATCTTGGCCCCTATAAAGTGGAGGTTACCGTTGCTTGGTCCCTGCTTATTCGAGACAAGCGGGATATCTCGAGGGAGGGATGCGTTGATGATGGTCGGATATCCAAGTATATTTCAAAGATGCAGAGGAGGAGGAATCACGAAGAGACAACATCAGAGACTCGGCCGGGCACGGAGACGGTTCGGGCTAAGATCTACTCCTTGCTCAATCTTATCTCCGAGAACGCCATGAAGCTGAAACGGGAGCCGAAGCTGAGGATTAGCGACTATAGCTTGGACGAGGTCCAGATCCACATGGATAACATGTACAGCGAGGTGAAGAGTTTGCTCCAAAGGATGGATAAAGTGAAGTACAAGGTGATACATTGCAATGGATTGAATGGAATCTTCAGTGGGCTGGATGAGCTCTGCACCCAGTTGGATCAGATGGGATATCTTAGTTACAAGGGTACCTTGAAATCCCAAACCACAAAGACAAAATTGGAGATAGAGGAAGCCAAGGAGATGGGAGATGATGCCAAGATGGACAAGGCGCAGGCTAATGAGGAGTTCTTTGCTACGTATTTCAGGGGCTGGGTATCGAATTGATCCAGATCCCATGGTACCTTCACAGAGACGAGTGAGTAAACATTCGTTCGCGCTACTTATCTGCTCACTGTTCGTTGCGTTTCTTCTTTCCTACTGCATGTATCAAGCAAGCAGACTCCCTCATTCTTTAATAAGGGAAGCTATTTATTTCCTTTACACCTAGTGGCCGGTTGAATTCTCTAAATAGTCTTCTTTTTCTATGGCTGCAGCGTCGTTGAGTCCTATGCACTATACACACATTACACCGGGACACTGCCCAATGGTTTCTCTCGCTGATAGCACTCTGCAGATCTACTCCCTCAAAGTAGCAGAATTAGAAGATGGTTCTGGCTTGAACTGGCCACTGGAAGTGTACGGCGTGGTTGCTGCAAGAGACGCCGTGGATCACAATCGCAACATTCTCTTCTCCCGTTCAAGGAGTAACTGCCAAATACTCACTCGAGAGGTCCGTATAGTATTTCTCTACTTTCTGTTTCCTTATCCGTTGATTAGTTATGAACAGATGCATTTAGAAATACGCATGTATTTGCTTTGAACTAAAACCACGACAAGAATTATGGAACAGAGGCAGTTGTTAAGAATAGATATCAAGCAGCCATTGTCCAGTAAACTTCTAGGCTTCTAGCTTAGCAAAACTGATCAATGAATGGTGAATGCAGGATCCCTTTTTGCGCTTGACTGGCCCATCTCGTGCGATTGTGAGCCAGGAACCTCTTCATGTGGAAATCGAGCTGAACGTGAAGGGCAGAACGAAGTCTGAAGATAGATCGTTGATGAGTCGTGTCTGGTATTACAGCGGTGGTCATTGTGGGTTGGGTACTCTATATACACCTCTCAAAGGGGACTTCTGCACAATGGCGTTAAGCTCAGAGGAAGTTTATAAATCAGTCCAGGCAACTATCGTGGGTATTCGTGTCTGTGTTCCTGAAGAGACACCAAATCTTTTTAAAAATGGCGGCCGAGTTGTTTGCTCCTCCCTGCCTAGGAGGAGAGCCAAGTTGCCTGATTCTGAACACACGACTGACCCCTCGTTTAGACAAGTTGTGCTGCAAGATGGAGCAATGGCTAGTTGTTCAATGGGTTACCTTGATCTGTCAAGGCATGTTGTCTCTGTGAAATTGTGTGGAATGCTTGAAGTTTTCATAGAGGCCAATTCGCAATCTGGGGCTCTTGCTGGTCATGTATCCATCCGGGCCAGAGATTGCAATATTAGTCAGGATGTATGTCACCTTGGTGACACTCAGCTGGAGATAACTGTTGCTTGGTCCCATCTTGTTCGGGACAAGCTGTGGATCACGAGCGAGGCAAATGAGGAACTTCGATGATGCCCAGGCGACATGATAGCCTTCAGACTATATTCACTTTCGTTTACAAACTGGATTTTTTTGTTCTTTACTCGAATATTTTGTTTATATGCAAAAATAGAGTACAGAGTGCAAGTTTACAAACGGAACTCTGAAAGTCAGTAGAGCATGCCGCAAAAAACAAGCATAGCGGTCATGATCCATTGATGCCTTTGGCTGTATTAGGACATCTCCAACACTCCACATTTCAAACCGGATTTCAACAAACTAGACGAATACCATGCAAACAAGATGATTTTCATCTAAATCAGAGCACATTCATTACATTTTTTACATATTTCAACTAAACTTAGCGGACTGGGCTATTCTAACCAAGTCAAAATGATCGCCGGCTGCGGTGATGCCCGTTTCCCATGACATGTCTTCCCATGTCCGGCAGCCAGCTCACCACACGATCGTGAGCCCCGGAAAGTGAAGTTTCAGCGGGAGGGGAAGAATAGCGGCCCCTGCCTCCGTGAAATGGGCAAGCTCATCGGCTGTGAGGCCCGAAAATACAGTGACGGCGGCCTTCCTAGGACCCAAGCGGCGGTGGCCTCCCATGTTTTATTCTTCCTCGCTATCGACGACGGCGACCATCGACGTGTGGGCCTCGTCATGGTGGCGGCGGTGCACAAAAGGTTGTGGTGGTGTGCCCGATCGGAATTGGTGACACCCACGATCTCGTCCTCAAACTCCTCTTCCATCGTGTCGATGTCTAATGATGTGTGATATTTATACACTCATCACATCGTTGTTTAAATCAGATAATCTTAGAAATACTGAGAAAATTAATCCCATATTGCCATAATGACCAATGAATGTGAGAGATTGTGCACCCCTTTGTTTAAACTGTTTCTACAAGAAAAGAGGTCAAATATGAAGACAAATCATCACTTAGAAGGAAACATGAAAAATAAAGAAAGAGGAAAGGAACTTTTGGGAGGGGGGGGGGGGGGGTAGCACTACCAGACGAGCGCTCGGGTCCAACCCTCCAACATTTATAAAGGGCACAACACCAGAATCACAACAAAACATCGAGGAGAGAGTCGAGAACATAACACAAATCAGTTGATAAACCTAGCCACTACGATTTCCCATGTGGCCTCCATAGCCGCCACCATCACCATCATTGCAGCAATTCTTTTCCACTTAGGCATACTTGTAATCATGTATCACATCGGTCAACCATTGTAAGACAGATTATCACTAAAGAATTCATCTTTACGTCTTCTCTGATGATTCCTTCTTGCGATATGATCGTCGTGTGAGAGTAATTCGGCAAGGCAATGGATTGAGGCATATCATTGAAATCTGGTGTATTTTTATGAGGGAGCGATGAAATGACTTTGAATTAACGTCATGTATTTGTTCGATTGCAAAGAGTTGTCTCTTGTCTCTTTCTCGTTCTACGACTCCGCAGATACCCAACAACCAAGAGTTTGATCAAGGAGGAGGTTAGGAGCAAGGAGGACACAAACTTAATCATCGGGGATTCATGAGGTGTGGTCATTAAACACCTAATGCTTTTATTTGAATTACATTCTCGGGCCACGTGTAGCTGTCATCATGAGTAGAAAATTATTTATGTAGGAAAATAATGAGGTCAATGAAATGATGAAGCTCATGTATCAATTCCCATGTCTCCACGTAAGCCTAAATAATCATGACGATTACTTGCTTACTGGAACATATTTCGTCTCAACGGTACCGTGACCAATGAACAAACAAAATTTGCAGAAGAATGTTGAAATCTTAGATGGGCCTAAGGCCCATGAGACAATTTCAGAAATCTTCAAGCCCATGTAGGTGGTGGCATGACAAGGGATGGTGGGAAGTTTAGTCACACCTTGCTAGTGGAGGGGCAGTTGGATCCCTTTATAAGGGTCTCTCTTCTACATGCTATTGGAGCATGAGAAGAGAAGAGGCCCTCGCGCACTCCTCCTCCGTCGCGCCGCGTCGTGGGTTGCAGGAATGAGCCTAGCCAAGCTCATACCTACACGCTTATTTTTGTCGGTCAGGAACGAAGAATACGTAACGGACGCGCCACGATTCGAGACGTCAGATCATGGGTTGTTACTGACTCGGACGTGGTTCCAGCCCACGTCTCTCCACCCGTCCGCTTATATAAGCAGGGTTAACGCCGACCCTAGCCATCACGAGATTAGATCGACTCTAACTCACGCGCTCGTTCCTTTTGTTGCTGCTGCCGCCGGCGACTCCGTCCCGTGCAGCGCATACACGGTCGACGGGAGAGCAGGCCTCCGAACCCCTGCCTCTCCGGATCATGTACGGGAGAGGGGCGATTAGGTTTTTGGGGAATGATCACGCCATTGCTCGCCTCCGTCCGTATGCTTCATCTACATCTGCGTCGCCTTCGCCATCGCCATGTCTTCACCAACCGAAGCCGACCGTCTCGTCCGCGAGAAGGCCGAAGACGAGAAGAAGGCGGCAGGGGATGCTACCACCGCCACCACTGCTGCTATGGCCAACAGGCCGATCGAAGGGTATAACTCGTTTATCCTGCTCCTGTTTATTTTAGTCCTAGTAGTACTAGCTATATGCGTAGATGTTTCTACTATATGCGTAGTACTTGCTAGTCTGCTCCGTAATCAGTACATCATGAATCTAGTCGATGCCATGTTAGTGATTATTTCGTGGATTAATCTATTCGGAAAATTGCCTATTTACTCAAGAATCCGAAAACCTAATGTGTGTAGGAATTTTTCGAGTAGTGGTTTTGTTGGTGCACTGAAACCGGATAAGTTTACCAGTACTTATGGCTCACAACTATGAATGTGTTCTGGGTAGCTGGTGTGACTCCTACGGGAACACTCAATCCTGAACACGAGAAGACGTTCAAGGAGGCCACCGTCTTCTTTCTTGGAGCAGATTTAAGCGTGATCGGAGATAAGATGGTTGATGCATATTTTCATGTGCACGTTGCCAAAGAATTGTGGGAGGCACTCGAATCTAAATTCGGGGCCACCGATGCTGGGAGCAAGATGTATGTTATGGAGCACTTCCATGATTACAAAATGGTTGAGAATTGTTCTGTATTGGAACAAGCTCAGGAGATAATATGCATTGCTAAAGAACTTGAGGTTCTAAAGTGCGATTTATCGGGCAAATTTGTTGCGGGGTGTATAATCGCTAAGCTCCTTAATTTCTGGAGGAACTTTGCTACCACTCTGAAACATCAGAGGCATGAATTCTCAATATAGGATATCGTCGACCATTTGAGTATTGAGCAGAACTCGAGAGCAAAGGACTCGCACGGAAAAAACGGTCGAAGGTCCTTCTGTTGACAATATGGTACATCGGAGGAACTTCAATTCCCACAAGCCCAAGGTGAAGAATTTTGTCCAATAGAGTACCGACTTTAAGAAGAAGGGTAAGAAGACCTTCAAGAAGAATAAGAAGGGAGATGGTTGCTTCAATTGTGGTTCTGAGGAACATTGGGCCAGTAAGTGTCCAAACTAGTATGAGAAGCCGGGGCAGGACTTCAAATCTGCCAATATGATTGTTAGCAACAACGAAAGTGGTGCATCTGGGTGCAATAATTTGTTTACTGTATTTCCAGTTTGTCAGTCTATCGATTGGTGGGTGGACACAGGTGCAAATATTCAAGTGTGTGTTGATATCTCATTGTCCTCTTCTTACTAGGTCACATGCCAAGGGTACGTATTGATGGGGAATGGCGCGAGTGCTTCTGTTCTTGGTGTTGGCACGGTCGATCTGAAGTTTACTTCGGGAAGGATCGTGCAGCTGAAGAACGTGCACCACGTCCCCGACATTAAGAAGAACCTCGTTAGTGTCTCTCTTCTGTGTAGAGAAGGGTTTAAGTTGGTCTTCGAGTCTAATAAAGTAGTTGTTATGAAATATGGACTTTTTGTTGGTAAAGGTTATGAACGCGGAGGCCTGTTCCACCTTTCCCTTGCAGATTTTTGTAATAAAGTCGTGAACAATATTCATTCGAGTGTTAATGAATCTGAAGTTTGGCATTCACGTCTTTGTCACATAAGTTTCGGTGTTATGTCGTGGCTAGCAAAACTGAATTTAATCCCGAGTTTCACTTTAGCCAAAGGTTCTAAGTGCCATTCGTGTGTGCAAGCAAAGCAACCTCGCAAGCCTCACAAGGCTGGAGAGGAGAGACACTTGGCGTCATTAGAACCCATACATTCTCATCTTTGTGAGATGAATGGTGTGTTGACTAAGGTGAAAGAAATATTTCATGACATTGATAGATGATTCCACTAGATATTGCTATGTGTATCTGTTAAATACTAAATATGAGGCTTTACGCTACTTTAAAATCTATAAGGCAGAAGTTGAGAATCAACTTGAAAATAAAATTAAACGAGTCCGATCTGATCGTGGTGGAGAGTACTTCTCAAATGAATTTGATTCTTTTTGTGCGAAACAGAACATTATTCATGATAGGACGCCTCCCTATTCACCCCAGTCAAACGGGGTTGTCGAACGAAAAAATCATACTCTAACTGATTTGGTTAACGCCATGTTAGATACATCGGGTTTATCCAAGGCATGGTGGGGGAGGCTATATTGAGTGTGTGTCATGTCCTGAATAAGGTTCCTACAAAAGATAATGAGGTCACACCCTATGAGGAGTGGTCAAAGAGAAGGACAACCCTCTCGTACTTACATACTTGGGGCTGGTTGGAAAGTTAATGTGTCGATCCCCAAAAAGTGTAAGCTTGGACCAAAGACTGTGGTCTGCGTTAATTTGGGATACGCTAAGAATAGTGTTGGCTATAGATTTCTAATAGTGAAATCTGAGGTACCTGACGTGAAGGTCGGTACGATAATGGAGTTGAGGGATGCTACATTCTTTGAGGATATTTTCCCATGAGAGATATGTAAAGCACTTCTAGACAGGAATTTGAGGAAATATCCGAGCCTGCCATTCCTATGGAATATTATGAACAAACACATGATGAAAATCCTGAGGAGGATGACGAGGAAACCCTTGGTAGGGTCAAGATACAAAGGACTGCAAAGACCTTTGGTGATGATTTATTCGTATGCCTCGTGGATGATAATCCCACTTCTATTTCAGAAGCGTATGCATCTCCAAATGACGACTACTCGAAAGTTGCGGTCCGTAGCGAGATGGATTCCATTATGGCTAATGGGACATGGGAAATTATTGATCGTCCCTATGGTTGCAAACCATTGGGATGCAAGTGGGTGTTCAAAAGGAAGCTTAGGCCCGATGGTACAATTGAAAAGTACAAGGCTAGGCTTGTGGCTAAGGACTATGCCCAGCAAGAAGAAGAAGATTTCTTTGACACTTATTCACCTTCGCGCACACACAAATTCCATACTTGCACAACAATATTTCGTACTCACCTATCTCAAGAGAGAGCACGGTGATGAGATCGGTGTCGCTTGGGGATGACGTGGACAAATATACTTATTGCTCCTTCATTAATGAGAGGGGGTAGTTAGCTTAGTTCATTTAATGAGTGCGGGAGATATTAGTGATTAAGTAGTAGATCTACTTGGAGGAAGATGAGTCTAACTAGTGGAGAGGGAGAGGGACAAGAAAGCAAGTGAGGAAGAGAGGAAGAGGATCCTTTAATGTAGATGGTGGAGGGGCAAAGAAGGGAGAGATGAGAAGGAAGCAAGCTAGGAGAGGAAGGGGGAGGGGAGAAAGTGAGAAAGCTAGATGGAAGGGGTGAAAGGGAGAGGGGAAGGGGGAACATAAAGGTGGCTTCTATGCTTAGTAGTAACGTGTGCCCTCAGGCACCCGTGCTACTACCAATTAAGTGGGGCTCACCATTTGGCCTTGTCTACACGTAGTAGTATCACGTGTTTTATACCCCGCACTACTACTTGGTTTGTCCTAGGGGCACGGTGAGGACCACCTAGTAGTAGTGTGAGACTATCGTGCCCACGCTACTACTATGCTTTACCAGTAGCACACTCTTTTTATCCGCGCTACTACTATCTAGCAATAGCGCGAGCCAATTGACCCGCGACACTATTAGGTGGTTTCCTATAGGGATTTTCCTAGTGGTAGTAATTTCACTAGTGCCAACTCTCAACATCATTACCATAATTAAAACACGTGATAATCCATCAAAGTGCAGCAAAGAATCATTCCAAAGTTTCTATTTTTATCGAAGAAAGTAGGATGAAATCATTAATTTAGGTGTGCTTAACAGCAAACCACCTTAAAGTTGTATTTCTAATCTTGATCTATTGAACAACCCACGAAGTGCCACGGATACTCCCATAAGTCATACTATGACAACACCATATGATAATATCGTTCAATCTTTATGCTAAAAGTGTCCCCAATGTCACTATGGTATCTGAAAGAACATGAGAGAGAGAGAGAGAGAGACCACATAGCTACTAGTACATACGCTTAGCCCGAGGATGAATTACTTATGCATTACCATGAGAACAGAGAAGAAGTTGGTGGTGATGATGATGGCCATCGAAGGAAAGGGGGAAGGGAACCCCTCCTTCTTCTTCCTTGGCCCTCCGGGAGAGAGGGAGCTCTCCCCTAGATTGGATCTCTGTTTTTGCTTCTGTTTTCTGGTCGAGCACCGTTTCTTTTATAGTCAGAGATCCGTAACTCTAACTGGGCTAAAATTTTGAGGGTTTTTTCATAAAATTATCTTCCTTGTGGTGAAAGAAGGGCTCCAACCGACTTTAGCAGCCACCACACGGGCCCACGGCGTGCCCAGGGGGCGTGCCCGCGCCATGAGGACATGTGGGGCCTTGGGCACCGCCTTGCGTTGATTCCTTCGCCCAAAATCACATATATTTCAGGGAAAAATCATATTAAATCACGAGGGTATTTTGACCTTCATATATATTGATTTTCTGTAATAAAAAAAAGCAAAAAAGCAACAACTCGCACTAGGCGCTAGATTAAGAAATTAGTCCAAAAATATATATAAGTGCACCAAAAAATATAATTGACATTAATATAGCATGAAAACTTCATAAATTCTAGATGTGTTGGAAACGTATCACGGGATTATAGATACGTTGCTTACCCCCTTTGTAGTCGATGATCCGCCCATGCTGGAGACGAGAAGGATAACAAAGTCAGAGACGAAGGAAAGAAGCATGTCCATCTGCCGGAGATTGAAGTCGATGTTGCCGCTTTTGCAAACCTGAGTCGCCATCACAGTCGGTGCCAAGAACTGAGGCTAGGTTTGTCCTAGCGATAGAAGTGAATGAGTAAATTGGGGGTGATGCTAGATATCGCGCCATCCCACGCTGCCAGATTTCCGTCTCCCGACATCTCTACGCACATTTCCCTTGCACCATCGTGTATGTTGTGCCTCCCTTTTGCGCTATATTCAACCTGACTCGCTAGAAATGACCGATTCAAGTGTTCTTAGCGAGCTAGTCTTTGGACTGCTTTAAGGTTCGTGCATGTGCGAGCGGTACCAACCGTGTTTCTCTTGCATCCAGTGGGATGTTGGGGGGTGATGCGCCTACCAAACTTTCAATGTGAAATGAAACATAACCCTACTCTTGACACATGTATTTTTTTTCAGTGATCTTATCGTTCTGCAGTACATCTTTTTTTTTGTGCTGACTAGAGCTATCATGCAAACCAATCATAACTCATATGGTTAGGTTACTTGTCGTGAAACCAGCCCACCAAGATTTAAGTCATAGACTTGGCATTGTCTATTTTCTGGATTTATTTAACCTTTCCAACTATGTTTGTTCAGTGAGGAGACATGACTTCGTCTTTGTAGGTCGTTTGAATACTCATTTGTCACTTGTTGGTCCTTCTGAATCAGCCTCTGCATAGAATAACATGGCTACACGTCTGCTTAATCACAATAGTCGTACTGTAAAGCTTCATTCCACGCCATTGCATCATTACACCGCTCAGCACCCGCAAAAAAAAACATGCACGATATATCATGAATCAAGTCCATAGAAAAATATTGTACTCCCTTGAGTCACTTATTTTGAGACGGATGGAGTATATGTTTAGAAACATCATTCAACAATCAATTTAAAACTATACTCTGTCTGTTCCAAAATACTCTAATCAAACATATACACTAATATACTAATATACTAAGTATACACTAATATACACTAATAGATCCGATCAATTTAAAACACTATACGCTAGTATAAAGTATATTAGTGTTTTTTAAATCAAACATATGCATGTTTGACTAAGAGGGTGTTTGGTTAGGTTGTGGGCTGTGGAGAAGCTGTTGTGAGCTGTGGGAAAGCTGTTGTGCCAGGAAAGCTGCTGTGAGGAGTGTTGTCGTTTGGTAAACTAGTTGTGTGAACTGTGGTTTTCGAGTAAATGTCTGGAATACCCCTGAGATGCTGAGACGGTGTATATGTATGGTAATAATCTATTTTTTGACATGGCACTAATTTTTAGTTGATGCATGTATTTTGGAGGTAATTAAAATGTGATAATTGCTAACATTGTTCATATATAACATTAGTTGTTCATACATCATCATGAACATTGTTCATATATCACTGTCCACATATTTATACCAAAATATACTTTCTATTTCCTACATCTACACCAAAAGACATTACTTGTTCATACATCATCAGTCAAATATCTATGAACACGGGCGGCGGTCTCCTGCGGCGGGCGACGCGAGGGCCGGCCCTCTCCGGTGGCGAGCGAGGCAACACGGGCGAGGGTCGTCCGTCTCCGTTGGCGAGCGAGGCGAACACGGGCGAGGGCCGGCCGTCTCTGGTGACGAGCGACTCGAGGAGCACGAGCGAGGGAGGGCGGGCGCCGGCGAGCGCGGTCTCCGGCGAAGGACACGGCTGGCCACGAGAAACCCTAGGGCCGCCCTTGCTTCATCCCCTGTGTGTTGTGGGGGATAATGGGTGGGGGGGAAACAGAACGAGGGATTTCACGTTTATATGGGAGGGACAGTTTTTATGTAATTACAGCGAAGTGCCAGGGGTAGGATGGGCGTGGGATCGATCCACCACGAGGGAAAGCTGTCAAAGCTGCTCGGGACCAGCTTCTCCACTCGCATGTAAAAAATCTGCAGCTGAGGTCAAAAATCTCCATACTTTTGGCTCTTTCCCAAAAAAAAATTCTGGTTGGAGAATAATGCACGGATCTCAAAGATCAATGTGGGGAAGATAGCTCTAGCACCACACGTGCATGTACAAAATCCACTCTCCCAACAAAGTAGCAATAAAACACGGTCAAAGAAAACTGTAATAGCATAAGGCGTCAATCTATACCTCTATACCTAATAATAAAGCGGCTATTGTTTTCGTCGAAAAACCCACCACGTCATTTTTATAAAAAAACCTCTGTAATTTTTGTTATCCAACCCGCAGTTCAAAACTGTTTTGTTCATAAACGACACAAGCGCACCCGACCCAAGCGCACCTAATAATCTTATCTTATCTTATCTTATCTTCTACCCTAATAATAAAGCGCGAAGAGCTTCTCTCGTCCATCGATGGCGTTTTTGCAAAAACACCCCTCTGTTTCTTTAAAATCAACCCGCGGTCCCTGTGTAAGTGCATCTGAAAAAACGTTTTCA
This sequence comes from Hordeum vulgare subsp. vulgare, assembly GCF_904849725.1. Taxonomy (NCBI): domain Eukaryota; kingdom Viridiplantae; phylum Streptophyta; class Magnoliopsida; order Poales; family Poaceae; genus Hordeum; species Hordeum vulgare. The sequence goes on along the minus strand of NC_058519.1, from coordinate 593,992,452 downwards.
GGGACCGCATCTTCAGCTCGCGATGCGGACGGCCGGGCCGACACTGGGAGGCGCGGGAGGCTGGGCCGACACTGGGAGGCGCGGGAGGCTAGCGGGCAGGGGCGGCGCGGCGACGGGGATGGCCGGGCCGGAGCACGGCGAGGCCGGGGACGAGATCCCACTTGCGACCAATCCTTTTTGCCCCTGTCTCTCCCCGCCTCGCCGTCCCGTATCTTTTCTTAGGAAGGCGGCGAGATCTGGCCGCGTCCTCGCGCAGGTGAGGCGTCGGACCGCCGGTGGCCACGCCGAATCCGCCTGCAAGAAGACTCAATCAGTCAGTCGGCCTCTTGGATCTAATCAAAGCAGAGGAAGCAACAAGAAGCAGAGCAAAGCCAGCAATCCGTCGGAATCGATGCACCGCCACCGGAGAAAAAGACGAAAAAGAGCAGGTAGAAGAAGATGAAAATAGCATACTACATACATGAGGTCTTTGCGCCGACGTGTCCGAGGAAGGCGCACAGCTCCATCATCTGCATGTCGATGTCGCCGGTGGTGCAGAAGCCCTGGTTCTCGAAGAGGGAGGCGGCGGTGACGAAGGCCTGGTAGTCCCAGAAGCCGACGGCCTTGGCGACGGGGAAGTTGCGCTTGGCGAAGAGGTTCTCGAATTGCTACACCTTGAAGAAGTCGGTGATGGTCTGGTTGCAGCAGTACTTGGTCCCGGAGCACTCCCACCCCTGCTACATGCCTCGATGGTGGCGTTTCTCTCGAAGTTTGACGTCATGGATCTCCACATCTCCAATTTGAGCAAGCAGATTGAGTCGACGCAGAAGGATGACATCCACCACAGGCACCCGCTGGTTCCACTGACAAGAACAACATCACCAGCTCGTCAAGATCCGCGATTTGCCAACAAGTTTCCTCCCATGCTGAAGACACCGGAGGTGGTGCCAACAAGTTTCCTCCCATGTTGAAGACACCGGAGGATCACCCAGTCGCACACATACGTCATGGAGCCCATCTCACAGATGGAGCCATGGGACCGTGACCAGGAACCCGAGCAGGAACAAGTTCAGGAGCAAACCTGAGCAGGAACAACAGGCTGCAATTCAGTGCAAGTTAGTGGATGATTTTGGTCTTGATCGACAGTTAAGAGATTTTGTCATGGCAATGGCTGTGTTTTCATTGCGGAGATAAGTATAGCAAGGAGCATCAATGTAAGAAGCTGATGCAGTCATTCACAATCCAGGTGTGCGGATATTGTGAAGTGTTAACTGAAGATTCACTGCAGGCTCTTGAATTATTAACTGAAATGGTTGCAGCAGAGTGCTTTCCGTCGTCCTTGTATGCAGTGCCTTGTGTTGAATCTGGTGAAACAATCATACTGAAACATTAGTGGGGGATCAGATCATGCTCACGCTAATCGACTCCGGTAGTAGTCAATTCGAGACGGGTTCCAGTAACTCGGAAGGGCATTTGTGTGGCTGAACAAGTGGCACTTCTGATCATGGAACAGCTGAACCAGGTATTAAAGGGCAATGACATGGGGCCAATGGCCATTGTCAATTTCATTACCCAACAACGTCTCCAATTACCATTCTAGAACTGACTCAACGTCTCACATAGTTCCGTGACATAATTCCAGAGCTCGAAGTGGCAGCACCACCACCAGTCTCCTCTCCCACCGGTGACGAACACGAAAAGACAGACTTACAAGAGGGAGGTCAATAGAGCATTACCTATGAAACCAGGGCCCTATGTCCAAAAAAACAAGGTCGGCCAGGGGCCTCATGTGCGCGGTGCGTGACAATTTTCACGCCAACCGCTGTCAGGGTGCGGCGTGTGACGGCAAAACATAGAAAACCAGGCGGCTGGCCGGTTCTTATGGCCTATGTGACCTAACTACACCCGCGACGCAAGTTCTGTAATGGGTTATTTGAAAAACATATTTTAAGATTTATCTACTTTTTTAATGGCACATATTTTAAAAGAAGTGTGAATAATATTTTTTCATTTTCATGATTTTTTAAAATTGCTAAACCTGTTAAGCATGGGAACACTTTTAATATTTAATGCACATTTATATGAATGGTCTGAATATTTTTCTAAATTGTGCGAACAAAGTTTTGTTACTCCATGCCCCCATCACAGTAGTTCGTTGCACACCTTCTCCTGCGACTCCTTGAGCTTCACCTTCCACGTCCCCGCCGTCAGGATCAGCGCCAGCGTGCCGCCTATTAGCACCGCCGCCGCCCCCAGCAGCAGCACCGTCACCACGATCTTGTTCCGCGTCTTCCGCTTCATCTTCTTTCCCTTCTTCTTCTTCCTCTTCTTCTCCTCCGGCAGTCAGAGCAGCTCAGCTCAGCTCCGGCGGTCAGAGAGGCTCAACTCAGCTCAGCTCAATCTGGATCTTGCTTCTTCTTGGGAGCTCGGGTGCTCGATCTAGATTGCTTCAGTGGTTCGGCGTGATCTGGATCTTTGGGGAATGCGGTAGCTCGTGGCAGGGATCTGGTGAGGAGATAAAAACTGAGAGTGGGGATGAAAGCGAAGTTGCAACCGCGCGGCGCCGACCGAGGGAGGGAGGAGTGGTGTCGGACTGTCGGTGGCGGGAGGGCCGTGAAGCAAGAGGGAGGGAGGAAGACGGGAAGAGCTGCAATACAGCTGGTCCAGTAGGTAAGACATCCGGAAGCATATTTGAGCCTGAGGTCAGCCTATACTTATAATTTATGTACATGCACCTTTTCATCCAGGAATCTGAACATGTTCTTCTTCCTTTCTCATGTTATGTTTCAGTTGTGTGTGCCTACTGACTTTTGTTTGATGTCACAGGGTGGTCACGCTCCAGAGGTTACTGGATCACCAACTGAAAAGGCTATACTCTCTTGGGGGTTGCAGGTATGGCTTCTCGTAGTAGCGTCAGCCTATATTCTCTGTGTCTCCTGCTTGGTAGCCATGATCTGTATATTCAACGGCTTGGTATGAAATTCAGTGAAACAAGATCGAAATCCTCCATTCTTCAAGTCTTCCCGTTCAATTCAGAGAAAAAGCGAGGCAAGGTTGTTGTGCAAGTAGTAATTCATTTTTATCTGCAGTAGTGACAATTAAGTCCTTCTATTCCTTCGAAATCAACCCGCAGTCCTATAGTAAGTGGAAAAAATGTTTCGTCATCTGGGTCGTGGCGTCCTTCCTCGCTCCTCCACCTCCCCCGCCGAAGTCCTCGTCCCCGCTCGCCGCGCCCGCAGAGGTGGACGGAGAGGTGGGCTATGTGGACGGGGAGGGAGGGGATCGCGGGGTCCGGATCTAATCCTAACTCAGGTCCATGCGCCCGCACCTCTTGGCTTCTTCCTCCTCTCTCCCTCTCCTCTCTTCCTTCTTTCTCGCAGGTGGCTGCCATGGTCGACCTCAGCCCGGAGCTCTCCGTGGATGGAACCGCCGGCCCCGTCTTCGATCAGATCCGGGCAGGGTGAAATAAGGTAAAACTATATCAAATTTGTCACCGGAGTAAAGTTTGAAAGAAAACAAGCTAGATATATGCTACAACACTTTGGGCATGATTCCCAATCTATTCCTTCTTGTGCAATATAAAGTCAGAAATATTGTTCGAACAAACTAAAGGCTGAAGGTTTAGCTTTTTATTGTAATTGCACAAAATGGATGACAATGCTCAATTAGTCATCGTAGAGGATTTTGATAACCGACCTTTAAATAAAAACTCTTATAAAGAAAGCAACCAACTATCTACAAAAAAAGTTTTAAAATGTTCATAGTTTTACATATGTATGTTCAAACTATTTTTGTTTCAAAAAAGTCTGTTTGTAATTTCTAAAATAAAATAAAATTCCCAAAAGTATTTTTTTAAGAAACATCTGTTCAAAAAATGTTCTTTTACGAAGAAATGTTTCACTTTTCATAAAAACGTGACATGTTTAAAAAGTGTTCCAGTTCTTATCAAAATGTAGATTTTTATTAAAAATAATAAAATATCCATGTTTTCGCCGGGCATTTGTACTAGTAGGGAAAAAAGGCAAGAAAGGGACTCCACCAGTCCACCTGCAGATCGTTCAATGATGAAAAAACAAAAGTTGGTCCAACATCCTTAGATACTTTCTTTAATGGTTCCTAGCAACGGACAAAACTCGAAATCAAAATCATGAACAAAAAGATGATCACCCTACAAGCAGAGACTCGCAATGACAGAATTGTATACAACTACTCATGCACTCTACAAAATGACAGAATTTACAAGGCAGCGCTGATGCAACAATAGGATCATGCTGTTGCCCAGCAAGTCTACTCGTTCCCTCTTTATCTGACTATACGACCTGTTGGATACAGTATACGACCTAGCCTAACTCACAATGCCTATTGCTTTTTCGTTTTGTACAGATGGCATATTCCACGCCTTTGCTTCAGTACCCTGCTCCTACCTATGCTATCGAATGGGCGCCACCAATCTATAAGCAAGTAATGACTTAACATCGATGGCTTTCTCATGACTGAAGAAGTCCGTCCCCTTCCCAGCCAAGGCGTAGCATCTGATCCACTACCTTCAAGCTCAACTGCAACATTACCAACTCAGTTAGAATGAAGGTTCAAAATTGCACAAGTCAAACTTCCATGCAACTAGCAACATTCTAATTAGGTTAAGTGCTCGCATATAAGGAGGTGGTAAAATTGGATTGCTGATGCAAAATTTATAATGATATATGTAGTATACTCACAGCAGGATCAGTGAACACCATTAGACCCTTATCAGCAGTAGAAACTAGAAGATTAGTGTTCTCTTTGTTTAATGCAATTGCTGTGATGTCCTGGCCCTTTCCCAGCTCCAGTGTATGAAATACCTAACAGGAAAACATTTCTGGTAAGACTCCCACCAAACGATAAACAAGGTACATCAGACTTTTGTTTTAAATTTGCTTTGTTTATTAACCTTAAGTTTATGCAGATCAACGAAGCAGATCGAAGGCACATGAACAGATTGCCCGATTTCAGTTTGCTCAGATATATCAGCCTTGCGACTTTGTTTCCCAGGCTCAGTATTGTCCTCGCACTTGTAATGGCTGGATGAACAAGTTCCGATGAGGGCAAAATGGCCATCCATAGAAATCTCAATGCAACTAACTCCCCCAGAAAAGGGTGATAGAACTGAGGTGGCAATAGGGACTCCATTGACTGTGAAGCTAGATAATCTTTTCTTCGATTCACTCCAAACCAAAATGATACCCTGGGAAGACAAGGATACAAAATGCGCCTCCGCTACATGAATCTTCCTTATCAGCCGACCAGTCCGCAAAGAATGTAGCACCACACCAGACATGTTTGACGAGGATACAACAAGTCCCAAGTCTGGACTAACTGCACAGCTAATTACTTCTCCAAGGTGTCCTCTTAACACATGCATAGGACCTTCGATTCGACATTTCCTGGTTTCTAAAAGGTTGCTCATGCTACTAGGACTAGTAGGAAGAGGGCTGCGTGGTGTCCTTGGTGTTGCAGGTGGAGGTTCAGGAGGATTTTTCTTATGTATAAAGCCTGCCTGATGAATCCTCCAGAGTATAACTGTAGTATCTCGAGACCCCGTCACAAGGTAGTTGCTATCAGGGGAAAGTGCAAGGCAGGTCACTGGAGCAAGATGCCCAGAAGCACTTTCAATTGTCTTTGCTCCATCTGGGGAGATCAACTTCACCGAACAGTCTGCATGCCCACCTATTGTTAGACAAAATGGTATTAGAGATGGCATTAGCAGCAGCATCGAAAGACCAGAAAATAACAGAAGCGACTTAAGTATCATAGCAGAACTGATAATAAGAAACAAAATTCTGGAATGGCATTATTACAGGTGTGTACTTTGGTTTAAAACCTACCAAAAAATCTTAAAAAATATTTAGATAGAGGAAGCAGTATGCTACATTTACACTAGAGATTCAGCTTCAAACCCACTCTACAGAAGATAGAAAGTAAGTCAATTTTAAGGCATGAAAACAAATAAAGTCAGTGTCAATCCTGAAGGCCTTCTCTTTTGTATCTTCTGTGGGTGATTCTAAATTTGAGGTTTCTTCAAAAGGTAGTGTTAGTATGAAGATAATAAACCTAAAGTACAAACAGTGAGAAAAATAATCACCAGTGATGATGTCTTTGTCAAAGGTGACAGCAACTATAGCTGAACTACGGATTGCAGAAGCAGCAAATGCTATAGCTCTTGGGAACTCATAATCTTCTCCAGAACTAGTGGATCCTTTGAACATACGCATGAATGCACCACTTGTTGAACTTGCAGCATTTCTACCATGATGAAAAAGGAAAGGTGCCCCTTGGCCGTCTGGAGTATTTGGTTGCCACTGGTGAAGTGCAATATGCGCCGCGGGCACATTCATATCTACAACTACAATAGAATCATTTGATACAAGCATGGTACTTGCTGGGACATTGCAGCGTTCTGGATTAGGCAGTACATAAGATTTAAGTTCACTTGGATTCCGGAATATGGTCTGCATAGTAAATCATGAGGGTCAGGTCATACAAAAACAAAAAAGGCAGTAAGAGCTATTAAGAGTGGTTGTCGATTTTATTAGGTATTTTACTGTCCTTAATTTATTTTGCAAGGATGTAGTGTTCGTCTATCAAGAGGCATGACAAATAAAATGGAGATACATTAGATTCAAAGAACCATACCCTAGACTTCTGTAATGAAGAACTATAGCTAGATTATTATTTTTTTATATTAGTTCTTCGCATGGCAATGCCTTCCCAATTCCAGCATGGGAAAAGGCAAAAATCAGTTAGCTACACAAACCCAACACAACTAATTGTGGTTAAATAAAAAAACACTTGAAATCTATGCATCAGCTAATATAAAGTACCTGTAGTTGTAAGACATCTGTCAATGACTTTCTCTTCATGTGAGGGACAGTCAGCAATTGAGATGGTGTTTGTCCAAAATAGGCTATTTGATCTTGCATGGCTCGCCGTTGCACCTTCAGCATTTTCAGTAAAATATCAGCAGCCAAATGAAACTGGTCCAAAACCAATGTACACTAAATCAAATGCATAATAATTACCGGATCTGCAATTTTGTCGATATCAACAGTTCCCTCATATGTGATGTAGAAGAACACATTGTTGGCCATTACTGCATCTTTACCCCTCTGTTTATATCTGCAGAAGGAAGTCTCTGTGACAAAACGGCGGTGCATAGACATTGTGTAGGAGATTCATAAAGCAAGTAACCAGGTGTCCTACCTCATTCATGGATCTCAGACACAAAATATAAGCACAAAAACACAAAGGCTGTTCCAAATACTGAGAATCCATATCCTTCATCTTGCTACATTACATAAATCTTTTTCCAAACGAAAAACAGGATGCTCCATCCAGAGAATTTTGTATTTTTTTAAGCATCAGAAGTGCTTGATTTCGATATAAAAAGGGGCATGGATTTATTAGGTTAGGTTATATTGATGGGAAAAGAGATAACATACTAATGGTGACAAAAAGGTAATGCTTGAAAGAAAGGTCAAACCATCAAAGGGACGATCATTGCTGCCGAAGCGCGCCGACGCCCACAGGCTGAATGACTATCGGCCGATCTGCTTGATACATATCGTGGCGAAACTCTTCGCGAAGGTGCTATCCTTGCGCTTAGCCCCGAAGCTGGACTCCCTGGTGAGCCGATATCAGAATGCATTCATTACCGGGCGCACCCTCCACGACAACTTCGTCCTAGTCCGGCAATCTCTAAGGTTGCTGCACCAATTGGGAGCTCCGAGAATCATGCTCAAGCTCGACCTCACCCGGGCTTTTGACTCCATATCTTGGCCCTTCCTCTTCGAGACCCTGCGCCAATATGGGTTCGGAGCAAGGTTCCGGGAGTGGCTGGCCATTCTGCTCTCCTCGGCCAGCACCCGGGTCCTTCTCAACGGAGTGCCTAGCCCACCGATATGGCACCGCCGCGGGCTGCGCCAAGGTGACTCGACGTCTCCGCAGCTATTCGTCCTGGCTGTCGACACCCTCAATCGCCTCATGCAACGAGCGCTCCAGACCGGCATCCTCCGGAGCCTCCACCCCCGTCGAGAGGTGCCGGCCATCTCACTATACGCCGATGATGTGATGCTGTTCTGTCACGCCACGACTAGTGAGGTCAGGGCAGTGAAGGGCATCCTGGGAGTCTTTGGTGCCGCCTCAGGCTTACACGTAAACTACGGAAAGAGCTCCGCCACGGCACTGCATGGGGACGAGACGATCGCCACAGTGCTGGAGACCCTGGGTTGCCAGACGGCGGACCTGCCCATCTCATACCTGGGCATCCCCCTCTCTACACGCCGCCTCTCCGCTGCCCAGATGCAACCACTCGTCGACAGGGTGGCAGGCCGCCTCCCGTCGTGGAAGGCGTGGCTCATGAACAAAGCTGGGCGACTGGCGCTCGTCAAATCGGTGCTAAGCGCCATTCCCACGCACCAAATGCTCGCCCTCGCCCCCCCCAAAAAAAACACTGAAGCAGCTCGAGAAGATTCAGCGAGGCTTCCTTTGGGCAGGACGCCAGGCAGCTCACGGAGGGCACTGCCACGTGAACTGGCGCCGGGTATGCCGTCCGATCGAGTTTGGTGGCTTGGGAGTCCGTGACCTCGAGCGCACGGGGCTAGCCCTTCGGCTCAGATGGCTATGGCTCTCGCGGACGGACTCTGGTCGCGCTTGGCATGGCCTGGACATGCAGTTCACCCCCGAGGAGCACGGCCTCTTCCACGCCTCCACCACCATGCAGCTCGGAGATGGAACCACAACGCTCTTCTGGGAGGACCGATGGCTGCTCGGCCTCTCCATCCGCGAGCATGCGCCCGCGCTGTACATGTGCGTCCCCAAGAGTCACAGGAATTCCCGGACGGTGGCGGCGGGCGTTCACGGCAATGCTTGGGCGCGGGACATCCGCGGCACCCTTGGCCTCCAGGAGATTGGGCAGTACCTCCAACTCTGGATGCTGGTGTCCCGCGTCACCCTCTCCCACGAGCCAGACCAGCTGATCTGGAAATGGACAGCCAACGGCAGCTACTCAGCTAGATCTTGCTATCAGGCCACCTTCCACGGATCTATCACTAGTCGCCCCTAGAAGCTGATATGGAAGGGCTGGGCCCCGCCGAAGGTCAGATTCTTCCACTGGCTAGCCAGCCAGGACCGCTGTTGGACTGCGGAGCGCCTCGCCCGCCATGGCCTCACTCACCACCCTCGGTGCCTCTTATGTGATCAAGAGCCAGAATCCATGCATCACCTGCTGCTCGCATGCCCATTCGCGAGACAGACCTGGCACGGCATCATGTCCTGGCTGCGTCTCCCGTCGCCGGTGCCCGACCAGGACGCCACACTCCACGACTGGTGGCTGCGGGCTCGTGATGCTACGCCTCCACTGCTCCGCAAAGCGTTGGCCTCCGTAGCGCTCCTGGTCCCTTGGATGATCTGGAAGCATAGAAATGCGTGTGTATTCGACCATGTAACCCCTTCCTTAGTCGAGCTAGACCCTGCCTTCCTCCTGGGACGTCCATTGATCCGCTTGTAACACTGATGTACTGGCCTCTTAGGAGGATGTTCTCCCCCTCCCTTTTCAATGCAATGAAACGCAAAGGCTTTTTGCATTTTCTCGAAAAAAGAAAAAAAAAACGATCATCATATGGAAGCTTTGCATCTCAGTACATTAGAAAGAAAGATACAGAAGAGTTATGGGTCACATGGACTAAACGTCTAAACCTACTAGATTGGCCATATAAGCATGGTCATCCTACTTACAAAAATGCATATATTATGGTGGTTATATCCGAGTGTGCGCTCAAGCACACAACATCCCATGAAGAAATAGGTTGCAAAAGTAGTAAAATAAAATAAAATAGTGTACCCGAATATTAGATCAATCCAGTGATGCAAATGAGTCGAGACATGCTCACTCTCAAGAGCCTTCCGGTGTTTGTGGACAAAATCAACAGGGTTCTCGGCCCAAGGAGGCAACTCTACAGAATCTGCAATGCTGTTCAGTATTACATTTTTCTGCAATCATGTATTCTGATATATACTTTTACACGGGGGAAAATGCATTTACCTAGCTTTCCTCCAAGTTGAGTTGTCCCGAAGTCAATAGAATTTATATTGGTAAATACCTCAGGGAGGTAAAACATCTCTGGCACCTACATAAATATCATGATATAATAAAGTTGCAGCAAACCTTGAACGGACGTTGGTACCACCCAATCAACATCCAGGAAAACATACTGGAGACAACAACTTACTAGCTCTTTTACGTCACTCATGTCATCCAGAACACTATCCCATGTGCCAGAAAGGTCAGAAAACATGCGATCAGCATGGTCAAATTTGCCACCTTGCAATTGTATAGATAGTGTGGTAAAGGGCTCCATCCTGAAAAGGTAATACAAGACCTGCAATGAATATAAGTTATCAGTACAAAAAAATCAAATGGTTTTGCACCAAAAAATGCACTTGGGGTACAGAATAGAACTGTAGGCCAACGGTAATTAAATATTGGATGTTATGTCTCCTAACCAAATGAATAGCATCAGCAAAAGTAAACCGGTAGCCAGCCAAAATTATTCAGAAGGGTGAACCTATCAACAGCTGTATCTTATTACTAATACGGTTCACATGCAGAGTTTTCACCAATGTAGGAAAAGCCATGTACAAGCATAACATGTAGGCTCTTCTACGGTAATTAAGATATCATCTTTTAGTCTACGCATTACGAATTAATCAAGCTAAAAGTTATTGAGAAGTACAGAGACCCAGAGAGTACGATACGATCGAAAATTCTTCAGTGAGAGATAGTACCTAGCTGACATTACAGATAAACATTTGGTTCAGCTATACAAAGAAGATTATACAAAGAAGATTATACCGTGCCGGCACTGGAGTAATGTGAACCATAATGGAACTTGGGGATGATTGGATCCTCAAACGTCGAGTACCGTTCTTGGAACTTTTTTAGTCGTGCTGGGTTTAGTGCTCCAATAGGCTGCATCAAATAATATCCACTATGGTTAGCAGTTTAAACAATTAGTGAAAAGATAGAAGCAATAATAGCAGGAGATCAACCTTTGAAAGATCACGGTATGCAGAAGGATCATCCAGATTCAAAACTTTAGACTGGTAATCAGCTATTATCCAGGGGAAAACAGGATACTGCACAAGCATATAAGATTAGTTGAATGATAGGTTACCTTATTAGACATTTAGGCCAGACAAACATTATGTGCATCAAACTGACCTGAGTTATGTCGTTATAACTGCGCCCAGAAAGAGTGTTCAGTTCCATCAAGTACTCAAAATTGCTAATCTGAAGAAACTAGACGTACTTAGATCTTGAAACAACAACAAGAATGCAAAAGTAGTAACATATTTAGTGTTTGTGTACCTCCCAGTTAGCCCAGCGCTCCATCAACTGAGTTCTTTTAAGGATTTGCTCGGCTCTCTGAATAAAATATTATATATTACTGCTGATCATCATTGCATATTGACAACACTGGAGATTAGGAGAAAAACACATTGCACTAACCTGGGTAGCTAGAAAAATGTCATTCAAATTAGGTGGTTTGGTGTGAATAATCGCCCGATAAGCATTTTTTCGTGCTTCCATATCCTAGATAAAGTATAAGAAATTCAGACAGAAAAGTGTAAGAAAGTTATTAATCTGTGTCATGCATGAACCTAAACCACTATAGTAGAGTGTCATAAAGGTCATACCCCGAAATCAAAAAAGAAATTTGACCTGTCTACCATAAATAATTCCAAAGCACTTCGTCGTAACAAGTACCTGCAACAAGTCATTGAAATCACCAAATGAGTAAATGGAAAACAAAAGGTAAACTATATTATGTGGTGATTCATCGATGCTGCTGAACAGTTATTCACTCCAAAAGCATAGAGACACCTTTTGTTCCAGCAGAACAGGATATATGCATCGTAGGAGTATGTAAGAATCAACTTCTAACTTAAAACCAGATCAGAATATAAAATTTACCGCCTGCTATATATCTGATGTAGAGAAGAGATCAACCAGCTCCGATCTTTATCTTGCTGATAACATTGGCTACTAGTGGATGCATGATCATCCACATTACTGTCACTTGCATGCTCATCAATTATAAAGTTAATCCTCTTTGATGTTACCTGGGAACGAAATTACAGGAGTGAATGATATCAGTTAACAGCTTAAGTGGGATGAATAAAAAAGAGAATAATTCCATCATACAAATCCTTGTGATTCCATCATCATAGCTTCATATGAAAAAGTTATGTAGTTAAGCATAAAGCAGATTGGGTACACCCCTACTGATATTGACACCATATTTTTGTGCATATGTTTGCATGTATGCTTACCATAAAATATTTTTACAGATTTGTTTTCATGTACACATTTACTAGAACACATAAGGAGTGCATGATTCAAACAATGGAATATTAACACAACATATATCATTACATGGGATAGATCATAGATGATTACACTAGAGAATGCATAAGTCAGAAGTAGGAAGCAATTTTAGTCACTATTAATAATGAGGTAGCATGAAGCTTTCTCAAATTCTCAAGCATCCATCCATACAGAAGTGCCAACAGTTTGTAGCCTGCTAAGGAATCCAATGCTACATCACAAAGAAAGAAGAAACTCGCCATATTATTGCACAACTTCAACTGAAATGGTACGGTACTTTTGAGAAACAGTTGAACTACTGAAATAAAACACTATGGCAAAATATTGTGTTAAGTTAGTGGAACCTTTATTGGTAATAACTGCAACGTATGTGATATACTGTAGCTAAATTGTAAACTGGTCAATCTTAAGAGAACGGAACCTAAAATTTCAAATTCAGACTTCTTGATAAGAACGCATTAGATTAAAGATGCCTACAAGATAAGTTAAACACTAAAAACATAAAAGCTCGCTTCGCATTTTCAGGACTGTTCATGACACTAGAACATCATAACTGGCAAGAATTAACTTTTCTCAGTGCTTACTTGGAAGGTTCCACGCACAACTTTCAATGGTCGCACCATCAATGATGGAAGTTCAACTATAATTCTCTCATCAGCTTCAGTTGGCACATATCCAGGTGCAACAACTGTGGATCGAACCAAATTGCGATCGGCAGAAATGCCAGAACTTCTTGAATCTACTGATCTTTTCATGGATTGTTGGTCTGCTGATGAGGACTGAAGTTGATCAGCACTGTTGTGAGTAGTGTCAGATTCTAACTGCTCAATGTCCTCATTTCTGTCATCCACTGACATGGCCTCAGCAATTACTACCGGCGCAGTTGATGGAATAGTGTCTGTTAATGAAGAATCTGCACCCTTGGGGTTGCGTTCATTTGATTGCACAGCAGCACTAAGAAGCTTCCGATCATCATAATCAGCAGCTGCACCCAAATGCTCAGATCCCTTATAGTTCCTTTTCATAAATCTTCTCATTCTTGAAGAACTTTCAGTAAAATCTAATTTCCAGAAAATCTGCAAAATGCAGGAGTGAAAAGATATATCAGGATTTGTCCTGGAGAGCCTTTTTCATTCTTTTGGCACAGTTCTTCTTTTCATGCAAATGTGAAGATTGTTACATGAAAAGAACTCAACTATTCCTAGATGTACCAGTCAACAGTGTGTCTCGAGTACATACCCGATCAGGAGTACACATGGGTTCTTCAAAAGGTCCATATAATCTTCCCATCTCTGTCAGGCAGTGAAGAAGATGCCGCCATGCTCGAACTCCAGTTGATGCACGATGCCGATTCAGCACATCAACTTGTGTTTGCCTCTCCATCTGCATGATCAGAAGTTTATAGGATGTATGGTAAATTCTAGGCATCGGAAATGAAAATGCTCCAAGTGGATTTACCTCAACTCGCTGTAAGTTTCGTGCAAAGGCAAAACCAGAAACAAGAATTGCAACATATTTGTATGAAAGAGTTGAAAATTCTCTTCCTGAAACAGGCTTAGAATCAGCTGATTGCAGGCACTCCATCCAAGCAGCACTCATAGCTTCAGATGTATTCCACCTCTTTGCACGATCGATATCACTTGCACTTCTCCTCTGTCCTGATGTTGCCATTGCTACAGCACTAAGACCCCTTCCTGAACCAATCTTAGCAGTCCGCTCAAGGTCACGTGTAGCAGCTAATGCCGCAGCTTTAACTCCTGCTTTGTCCTTTGGGGTGGACCCAGGCTTGTTGTGATTTGTTTCAACAGGCTTCTGGAAACTTGAGAAGGTCTGTAATCTTGCTGCTGCTTTACGCTCTGGCAAAGAAGTGTCATGCCTACTCAAGGTATTCCTTCGAGGTGTTACTGTTTCGGTTCCGGAGGCACCAGCAGCCATCATGGCTAATGCCATTGCAACTGGTGGTGAGGCAAAAGCAGCAGCCCAGCCAGGCGATATCATTGAAAGAGCAGCCTGGTGACATCAGATAGTTAGCTTTAAACTAGCCAAGACACAACAGCATTTTTTTCATCAAAGTTTGTGACAAATTATGAGCATATGATAAATGGCTCGAAGCACATTTGAATATTTAGTCACATGAGCTCAGGTTAGATATCAAAGTGTCCACAACGAAAATACTAACCAATTGCCAAATACATAAGGTGGGAATAGTCAAGCAGACAATAGGTAAACAGGTGTGAATCATATTACCAGATTAGGGGAAGCTAGATAAATCATGTTAGATTATTTTAAGATTATCAGCTTATGGTGAGTCTATGGGTGATTGGACCCAATTAACCTTCCGTTTATGGACTAAGGTAAGCAAAATAACAAGATATTTTGTGGACTTGCTCTTTCCCAGTTTAAAGAGAGAGGATGCAGTATGCCACTGATGCAGAATTCAGCATTAACACCATGTAACTTCACTGACGGAACTATGGTTGGCTAACAAAGAACCAGTTAGTACCTCGATGGGTAGTGCATCTGCTGCCAGAGCACGATCATCAGCAATGAGTGGATTCCGTCCATCATAAGAAGTTAGCTCATGAACACCAGCCAAAAGTGGACGCCACCTCCTTAGGATGGCTATAAATGGTGGTAGAATCAGTTCAATGTACTGTTTCCTTAGGGGGCTCCTGTCCCTACCAATAGCATGCCATACCTGCATCACGAGCAAAGATAGCATGAACATATATGATATTTTTACTGTCCAGATTACTATCTCTAATAAATAGAACACTACAGAAAGTGTAACGTGATGAACACTACAGAAAGTGTAACATGATGAACATGCCATTTATGTACCAAGTTATCACACAATGATTAATAAATCACAGTAGCTTTACAAATTCGCACAGACAGGTTATTCTTCAGAACTAGAATAGTAGGCAAAGAATAGAGCATGGAATGAAGTTGACTATTATGGCATGGCATGCTTGAGTGCAGAATGCAAGGCAAAGTTACAAACTAACCTCTGAATAGAGAATGGAGGAAGCAACCAACACCCTCTGCCTCTTCGACTCGGTAATTGGCATGTTCAGAATTGGGCCAAGCACACTGTACAATTATAAGAGTTTCAGTGAAATCAAAATTAACATAATAGTAGCACAGAATAGACAGGCTGACCACCTATGTAATATATTAAGGCAACTAACTGTTCTTCCATCAAAGTTCTGGATATTATTACATAATGGCAAAACAGTATGAAGAAGATTTCTTTCAACATGAAAGACTATTCCAATGCATTTTGTATACAAATGTTCAGCTCCTATCAGAGATTATTAGCACAGGACTCTGCTATGCTAAATGGATTTTCTCCTAAAGTTTTCAGTTAAAAAGTATCAACTGAACTTTGAGTTTTGTTTACGTTTTTCCTCTCGAAATGGATTCTGGTAGTTCAATGGGAAAGTATAGGTTGTAAATCTTTTCTTCCTGCAGTTGAGAAAGTACAAATTCCATTTTGATAGTTGATACTTGATGGTGCATAGTACGTACCTCCAAAGAAGTGCAGGCCGGGGTTTCCTTGTAGATGAGTGACTGTTGCCATCAAATGGCCCCAGGCTTCCTTCTGATATGACGTCCTTTATACTAGTGTTCTTCAAAAGAGCATCACCTTCACCATTGTCATCCTCCCTCATCGAAACAAGAGTCATTCTGAGCATGCAAAGAAATGGCTGATCACTGTCTAGCAACTGATAAAGTGCAGCCATAACCCCCATACCAGGGCCAGACCCCCCTCCAATACCAAGACCACCGCCAAGTCCAGAATCATCTAACAAGAGTGCCTGCAGCACTTCGAGTGATTTCTTCACAAGTGGAAGCTCAACCCAATTCCCATTTGAATCCTTCTCTAAAGCAGATCTCCAAGATTCTGAATCACTTCCACCACCACCAAATAAATCAGATTTGGATGGAACGCCTACACCGTACCATAAGCGGCTTCTGTATTTCCAGCTTTCTGCAAGATCTGCAATGCAGCTCCCATAAGACACAAAGGCATGCTTGACAGATTCATATGGCTCAGCTGCTGCTGCTGCTGTAAGGCGCTCCATCACGGCAGCAGAAATTTGTCCATTTGCATCAGCCATAGAAGTAAGCACCTGCTTTGGTCACATAAAATCAAGAATAAATGCAGCATTCATATGAATAAATTTAAAAAACTATCTGCCGATCTGTCTGCAATATCTAAAATTATACATAAGCCATAAAGGAACGCTGGATGCCTGGATTACATGCAGGTTCGTTAGGTAACCAGAAAAATACCAAAACTGATGGTAAATCTTAAATAAGGAACAGAATTTCCAATAGTACTTATCAACTTCACAGGTATTTCATGCTGCCACGTGTGCGTGCTTGTGCACACTAATAGACAGACAGACTACAAGAAACTTTCTTAAAGAATCCCTCTCTATTAAAGTGGAATGTGTCTTACTATCTCTAAGCTGTTAAACAAAAATCTTACACTCTGTTCTACATGCAATTTGCAGTATATCAAACATGATTAATACCTGTTACGAGAAATATCATAGCATTCCCGGTGCAATAAATTGCTGCGGTATTAAATGCAAATGCAGGACAAGGTGACTAGGTTGGAAAAAAACTTTTGCTACATATCTAGCCATGAGGAGTTTGATAGCTACTCCCTCCATCCGGAATTACTTGTCTTAGATTTGTCTAGATACGGATGTATGTAGACACGTTTGAGTGTTGGATACATCCGTATCTAGACAAATCTAAGACAAGTAAATTGGGACAGAGGTAATACTATACAAGGCTAGTAAATGATATGCCAGGATTCCAGGAAAATGGGTAAAGTATGAAATCAATCTAAATTATAAATCCAGGTTAATATCATGATTTACCAACATGACACATCATCTTGAAGGAATCATATCTATTCAAGATGGCCATATTGCGTATAAAGCTAAATGTAGAAGTAGTCAGATTTTAATCCCTTTAGAAATAAATATCCGTTTGATCAGAATAATGATAATAACTGACTCGAATATAATTATCTGCAGTCTGCACTTCTTACATCTAGTGGAAGGCCACCAGCATCACTGGACAAAGACGACCGCCTTGAGAGTCCAGCATCTATATGCTCACTACCAGCTCTGCTCAATGAATTTGACCGACTGGGAGCAGACGAAGCAATGGAGGTGGAAGATAAAACACTATTAAGTACACGGGACACACAAAAATGTTGGCCTTGTGTCCTCAGATGATCTTCTACAAGCATGAGGATAACTATTGCATTTTCCGCTAGTGCTACTGAGAGATGAGCAGCATTTTCTGCTTGCACTTTCGCTTCTTCAGGAGACAAGCCCTCGGCAGCAACACCAGCAGCAGCCGCTGCAATTACTTCAGTCTGTTGTAGGGACAAGCAAAAGGATGGCACATTACGGATAGAGATAAAAGTATAAAGTAAAAATGGAGTTGGATATTGTTCAAGTCCAAGGTAACATTAGTAGCATGGTAGTTATTAATGTTCAAGTTCAAAAGAAAAAACAAATGGGAGTTGGATATATGCATTCCCGGTGACATCATAAATAACAGTACAATGTTCTTGGCATTGTGGTGCTACATCTAGGTGCAAAGTGTCGCTTTCTTGTTCAAAGGGGGTTGTGGAAATGCCAAGCTATCAATTGTGGTGTTCTACTAATTCAATCTGAAGGGTATCCCATAATCTGTCTAGATTTACACTCACTATTCCCATAATGTTTTTTAAAATTAAGGCCCTCTTTGCATTTCAGATTCCAATACCTAGAAACTTTTCCTATTAAAAACATTTAAACCAGAAGAAAATGCTATCAAATTTCTACAAATTGTTTTCATGTGCCCCCAATTACGTAAGAATTTGATATCCACTCCAACAGTACCAAGGCACTTTTTCTGCTCCTGCCATTACTGTGTTTTTTTCTATTCTTTCGGGTGATACAAAGAGGGCTTATAAAAGTTAAAATAGACCAGGACCAAACAAACTACATCACATGACAAAGAAAAAACAACTAAAGCAAGTAGTAACAGCAAAGAATGTAATAAACAACGGTTTGGACATATGCATAAGAATGCAAGAAAATCTTGTCAAGAAAAGGGCATTTACCTGAACTTGAAGCTCCCTGGCAGAGAAATCAAGTAGGTCGCCTAATAATCTCCTTTTGAAAATTGGTAATGACTGTTCGCGCCTAAGAAGAACAGGGTTGATTGTAGTTCAGCTAACCGACGTACACATATGCATGCAAACAGAGAGGGGGGGGGTGTTGAGAGAGAGAGAGAGAGTACCTCAACCGTTGTTCTCCAGTGCTAGATCCTCCAACCATTGAAAGCCACTCTGCACAATGAATTGTAGCCTCCACCTCCTATGTTGTCACAGTAATAGCAAAATCTTTCAAGATACAAGGCGGAGCCGGTGGTAATACAATCAACCAACTTAACCCAGAAAGAAGGTTGCACAGCCCAAAAGCAAAAGGATTTCTCAGTAAATTGATCTGGAAAAGAAGTTATCTTACCCTCCACCCATCTTTTTGTCGCATTGAATGCTCCAACATGATAATCAGGAAATTATGTACAAGGTCTTCAATCTCACCAATGCTTACACCATCGACATATTTCTTACTACCCTTCTATAATTGTACACATCTGAATTAGAGCCATGGGTAGAGCACAGTACAAAATGTAGTTGATGAAACTAGTGCATTCTATATGATTCTAATTAGGACACGAAATGATATCAAAAGCTTGTGATACTTACCTCATGATTATAAATCAAAACCTCTAAAATCCATTCTGGCCATTCTGCAATTGTGGTCATTGTGGTTCTATTCTCAGGATGACTGCAAGCCAAAAACAGAATATCCTGAAATAATACAGAAGGAAATTTTGAGACCCTAAGAAAATAAGCAGGTAAGCTGGCAAACAAGGTTACAAAATAGAAAGGCAACAATAGAATAGAGCAAACAAAATGAACGCAAATCATAAAAATGTAAGTATGTGGAGTTGCAGACGTGCAGGTATTTGACGACATGACATCATATCAGTGCACCTACACTACACAAATAAAACAGATATCCATAGATTGCTCTTTTGAGTTATTCGCTGACTTTTACTGATGACCTTGACCACTGCTAAGTATGGATCTCATGGAGACGCATAGCATAGGCATTCAGATCTGAGTCACATGTGCATGTGGTTTGACTGAGAATGGTTTGTGTAATGTAAATGAAGCTGAAAAATACCAAAGTTGCAACTCCAAAACCTGAGGGCATGACTGGATCCCATGCCACCTTGCTTTCCAAGGCGAGGAACAACTAACTCACATAAGCAATAGCTAAGGAAAGAAAGGTTAGCAAAGCTAGGTGCTTGGTTATTTTGTCTTGAAAAGTTAAAAGCATAAGACAAATTCAGAATTACGAGGGTCTGCTTAACACAAAGGTAAAGATGTTGCTAAGAGTATGCACCATTTATTTGGAACTATTTGGTGGACACAACATGATATAATTCTAGCCTTAGCAATGGCCTTGCCCACATGATAGAACCAATCGACTCTCCTCAGTGGGCAAGTTTTCCCTTGCCTTTGGGTAGCTAGTTTCTGTTAAGGTTAGGGAAATGTTCAGAAGTAGCACAAAGCAAAACAGACAAAGTAGGTTCAACACGACAACTGGAACCATGCACAATAACAATACGCACCTGTATAGCACGAGCTTGGAATGACCTTGATGCATACGGAAGCGTGCGGAGCAGCACTAGCAAAAGTTGAATGTGTTCAAAACGGTGGCCACAATCATATAGGTTCAGATTTTCATCAGCTGAAGAAACATTAATCTGCATTTAAGACAACAACATTAAAGCTAGAAACTTCCGACTGTAAACACAGACTCTGCTTCCTAACAGAATTAGGTCTCTCTGTGTGTGTGTGTGTGTGTGTGTGTGTGTGTGTGTGTGGTGGGGGTGGGGGGGGGGGGGGGGGGGGGGGGGGCTGCTCAACGTTTGCGTAAATAAGGGCAACTGAAGTTGTAATCACCATACCGCAGCAGAAATTAAAGCCATATAGACATTTGCGGTCATAAGCCTCCTTGGGGCTGCTTGGAATGCTTTCTGTAATGCAAAAAGTAACAGTGATACTCTGTCTTCTGACATAGTATTTCCTTCGTCATGAACTGTCGTCAGAAGACCATCGGGTAAATTTGGATTTGAAGAACTTGATGCAAATTTTAGGTGTCCTGATGCAACTAGAGCACCAAGAATGCGAATGATTCCAACAACGATTCCGTCACCTTTGTCAACATTGTATACATTATTCCGGACGTTATCAGCGGTAATTGAGAAGTTGATGCCACCCAAATTCTTTACGAGCTGATTTTCAGAGTTGGAAATCTTCCTTCCTATTTTTGCTCCCAACGTCTTAAAAGAAGCACCATTTGTTTTTGCAGCTTCTTGTTCAGTGTCGTCATGAACAATGGATTCGTGCTGTTCAGCTAACTGACTTTCATCATCCTGGCAATATCCTTCACCGGTTGTAGCTTTTGCGTCGGAACCCTCATTACTCAGTACATCACATTCACTTAAATTTGCACTATTGTCCAAAATATGGTTATTGCCAGCTTTAGCTTCTCGCTGTAGAAGAACAAGAAGTGCTTCCACACCACCACTACATATGAATGAGTGAGCAAACATGTTGGCTCTAGAAATGTTAGGCTGCACAATCAGCCTATAGATGAGGTGAAGCAACCTTGCTACCTGCCAACGAGTACATTTCTTAAGATCATAAGAAACAGCTTCATACTGGATTATCAATGAAGCTAGCCACATTAGGCGATCTTACACATACTTTGTTACACTTCCATAAGATCATACGTCCTCTAGTCCAAAACAAATAAATATACATCATGAAATTATAATTCATTATAGAATAAGTAATATCAACTTGATGTTTTGGATGCTGGTATTTTTTTCTCTTATAGATGATCAAACTTTAAAATATGTGGATGGGAAAAATGCTAAGAGGACCTACATTTTGGGAAGGAGGTAGTACATAACAATAGCGTAAAAGAAAAATATTGTGCAACCACATGCAATCTTTAAGAGCATACAGTAAATGCACTTGCAATGGTAGATGCCTAGTAATGGTAGGTGCCATTCACCTGATTAGGTTGTGGGCAGTCAACAATAAATCCAATCAAAGAGCAGACATCGTCCGAAGCAGCTGTGGAAGATACTGCTCCTAGCAGAAGTTCAATAACAACCAAAAGCTCATCAATCAGAGCATTCACTTCACCCAAAGATCTCTTTGTTCCAGTAAGTGGTAAGTTATCGATTGAATCTGGTTCCCGAATAGCCCAGTAACACCTTCTGCAGCCATCAAGAAGCATTTGCAATGCATTTGCATCTCGCATGCAAATAGACTCAGTAAATACCATGTCTGCAAGTGAGGACAGAAGCTTCTTCTGTAAACCGTAGTTGCATGAACTCCACATCTTCAAGTCCAACAGCAAAGTCCTGAAAAGCTGCACTTTAAGCTCATGATTATTTCTTTGAGATTGGCACAAAGATACAATTGCAGCGACTAGCTCCTCATTAGTCACTCCCTCTTCTTCTCCACTTCCCAGCTCTGAAGATGCTTGCAACAGATAATGTAAAACGCGTGACAAAAGCTCAGGTGCATATGTACGGCATAATTCTTCATTATTGCCAGGATGTTGAATAGCCAGGGAAATAATCCTTAAGATTGGAGAAGAAAGGGAAGCAGTGGCAAGTGACAATGACAATTCACCAAGTGCAGGCTCAAGAGTATCCATCTGCACACTGCTCACAGTCAATGGAAGTAAAGCCATTGGACCCCCATAAGCTAAGGCCCACAAAGATTCCGCAGGCCGCACACGAGGTGAAACATGAACCAATCCAAGAACCTCTGCAGGCCTTCGATGAGTTCCTGCAATTTAACAGAAAAGAGAATCAATAAAATCACATGCATAACAGAACATGCTCAGCCCATTCAGAAGTAACTGAAAAATTCAATATTCAAATGTCCCAGCAACATTCCTACAACAAAAGCTTGACAATCTGATACAGATACCATAAAAGCAATGAGCCAATGACAAATACTCCCTCTGTCCCAAAATAAGTGTCTCAACTTTGGTACAACTTTAGTATAAAGTTGTACTAAAGTATATTAAAGTTGAGACACTTACTTTGGGGTGGAGGGAGTACAATATAGTGGAGAAGGATTATCAAATAGCTTCGCACACTGAAAACGGTATACATGACTCGAGACAACGTGATCCTGCCTCAGTGATTTCTCAACTACTGGTAGCAAATATTTAGATGGCTCAAGACAATGTGCTGTTCATGTGTCCTTTTGTAGCTTGTCGATTTATACTCCCCCCCCCCCCCTTACTGCCAAAGGTGCATGCGGCAGTGGCCACAGTTATTTAGGCCTCTTTGAACTTGTTTGAATAGCTTTGAAGTTTGCACATGGATGTTTTTCTCTTGTTTTGTTCTGTTATCAGTTGATAGTGGAACCTGATCCCTTTTTTGGATCATATGGAGAAAACAAAATTAGATTAAAGAACTGACCAGTGAGTGAAATAGTGGTTTCAATGTACAGTGAATGCCTTGCTGATGGCAATTCTCTAATCTTTTCTCTCATTTTTTCCAGTATGATGCATCTTATGTTGTCTTGCGGGAAAGGACTGTTAAGCTTCATGAACTAGCCAACGCAACCAAAAGTCTGAACTGATGGAAAGGGCTAGGCAATCCATATATACACTTCAACAAGGCCACCTCATCTACAGCTATATTTGATGATTGTAGAATTCTTGCAACTGGTTTTAGAGAGATCACCTTTGAACATTGTAATCGGGAGGCCAATGAGGTTGCTCATGAGCTAGCTAGGCATAGTTTTAGTGATCATATCGGTTGTATTTGGGACGATGATCCTCCTAGCTTTTTATTTGCTAAGCTCATAAACGATGTAACTGTGTTTGAGAATCAATAAAATACACCGAATGGCTTTCCCTCAAAAAAAAGGACTATTTTGGATCCTACAATTTTTAGGCTACAATTTGTGATCGTACAAAACTTTCAAAAGGAATTTATTATAGGGCCAGAATGAGAAAGTTGCTGGACCACGATTGGACATTTAAAAGGGCCTCCCCTATAGAATTTTTTTCCTTCAAAAAGGTCCAGAGAAAGACCTATCAAAAATTCATGGGTTCAAATAGTAACTATCCCTCGTGCGGATGATTAACGTCACCTCTTTATATGGCTTAAACACGTAATAATATGTTTTGCCCAAGAAAAAAATTATGTTTCAGCTGATTCTCAGTTGACTGTAACTTCTGTAAATCTCAGTCATCTAAAGTTGCACATCACTTAACCAAAAAATGCAGTGTTGAAAATGTGCAATTTTAATCAAACTTAACTTCAAATTTAGTCTTTACATTGTAAATGGGGTTGAGGTAAAATGAGAATAGTTGGATCTTGATCCGAAAGCCTAAAAATATAACTGAGATTTGGCAAAAATTAAGCTCAGTTTCTGAGTTACAAAGTGTTTCTCTACCTGCATAGCTATTCACTTGGGTAAATAAAATCATTCTCCATGAACATAGAATGTACTGCTTTTAAAGGAAAACGATCATAGTAACATTAATGTAAAAAGAAGAAATAAAAAGAACCTGATGAACCAGAAGGGGAAGCATCTGGACAAAAACGGCCACTGAGAAGACTAGGGTGATAAAGAAGGTGCAAGCAGCCCCCAATCTCATGGTTCAGTGCAAAACTCTCTTCTGTCATGTTCTTAATATGGTCATTCGTTGCCTTCCATGGAAAACCTGCACCATTTCCAAAAGTAGGAAGTATATCTCCTCCCCGGAGTGCCAGCCGACTCATTCTGTCTGGCCCTATTGGCTCCCGGAAGATGTAGATGGGGCCCATTTCGGCAAATAATGGGCATTGCCGTCGACGCCTTTGCAAGCCTGCAATAGTTGGTGGTGGATTCGTCCCAATGCAGCAAAATGCCAGTGGTTTCGATATGCGCGGGAAATCAAAAGCACGGCTCTCATGCAGACTACCATCCACATACAATCTCAATTCACTGTCTCCCTTCCCAAGCAAACCATGCTTGTTTGTGTGCTCTAGCCCAACAAAGTACCAGCGCTGAGGCTTGAACGCATAAGTGAAGTGCAGAGAAGCCTTCTTGCCCTTCCCACCCCCGCTCTCCACCACCAAGAATTGGCCATGGAAGTAAGCCTCCACACCCTGGTTATCCGAAGAGAGAAAGCTGAAAAGCCGTGGCATGTGTGTTGTACCTTCTCCTGCAAGGGCACTGGCCGCTGCAGCTGCTGACATTGCTGATGATTTTCCAGATGTTGCTGCTGCAGCCGCGGCAATTGCAGCAGCGGCTGTTGCTGTGCTAAGTGTGTCAGAGAATGATTCAATATAAATCCAAGTAGCAAATCCATAGCCACTCGAGAAGGGCCACCTGCTATCGCCAGGACCAAGCAGACCAGAGCTCTCCCCATCAAACTCAAACGTCGCGGCAGGACCTCTTGCTTCCTCACTGCCCATAGCTTTCTCAAGTGCCAGGATCAGTGGTGTGGCCCAGCTCGTCCCGAGCGCCTTCTTAACCAAGCCAAGCCAGGAATGGAGGTCCTTCACACTAAGCGAGTGGCCACCCAAGAGCTGAATGCACTGAAGCAGTGGTGTCCCGTCCCAGCTACTAGTGCTACTCTGGCCTGTTCCAACGAACAGCTTCTCTGCAGACTCAAGGAGCACGGATAGGAGGCCTGAGGAAGAGCACATGGCACGGTTGCGGGTGCAGGCCCCTAGCGCGGCGTGCAGGCCAATAGCCATACGAGTGCGTGGTGATGGCTCGTCGCTGCAGGGGAGGTGAGGCAGGAGCTCAGCGGCAGTGATGGCGGCGCGCGAGTTGGACATGATGCTCGGGGAAGTACCAGTGCCAGTGGTGTCCCTAACCTCGTCGAGGTCATCCACGCCGCCCATGGTTCCGAGCAGAACATCGACGACGTAGTGCGGTAGCTCGCCCTGCCCCTCAGAGACCATCTCGAGGAGGCAGTCCACCCGGCCTCCACGATCGCCCATGACCGCCGCATCCACGGCCTGCACCACCTCCTGCGGCGCGGCAGCTGGCACTCCGGGAGGCCGATGCCGACTCCTCAGCGGTGGCGAAGTCTCCGGCGGCATCGTGGGCGTGCCCGTGCTCATCTTCGGACTTGGCGTCCCCTTCTCAACACCCACCTCCTCGCTGAGCGAAACCGCGGCGAACTGCTGCACGGAGCCCTGCTCCTGAAGCGCAGAGGGAGGCCCCGGCGTGCCCGTGCTCGTCTCCTGACTCGACACCCCCTCCTCCGCGACCACCTCATCCGTGAGCGAAACCTGCGCGAACTGCTCCGCCACGGAGCCCTGCTGTCGGGGCGTCGGCAGCGGCGCTGACGTGCCCGCGCTCGTCTCCTGACTCGACGCCGCCTCCTCGACGCCCACCTCGTCGGTGAACGGCAGCGGCGCGAGCTGCTCCGCGGAGCCCTGCTCCCGAGGCGCCGGCGACGAAGCTGGCGTGGCCGCGCTCGTTCCCGGGCTCGTCGGCGCCGCGTCGGCGAGCGGAACGGACGGGCCCTGCTCCGGAGGCGGCGGCGAGGAATCGCGCATCTCGCGGGCGTCCTCGGCCATTGCGAGGGCTTACTTCATCAACACCGCATCCGAAGAAAGCCCTCCGAATAAAAATGCGAGCGGAATCGGTCAACGATAGTGGGACAGCGAAGCGGAGACTGGTTGGAGAGGGGGGGGAGAGATCGGAGTGAACGGCGGCGCGCAATGTGGGCGGGGATCAGCGCAGATCTAATTGAGAGGCGGCCGGGGAAATGGCTGCCGGGAGGGGGGTGGGATGGATCAGCGGCGATGCGTGACGAGATCCGGGGAGGGAGAGGGGGAGGCGGATGGGATGGGATGGGATGGATGAACTGACGAAGAGAAGGGGAAGGGCACGGGAGAAGGAGACGCGGCCGGTTCACGGGTTGCGGCTGGCTGGAGGAGTAGCTAGCTAGCCGGCCATCCAGCTTACTTTTCAGCTCCGGGTTTGGGCTTAGGCCCGTTAAGGAAGCGAGGTTAGGAGCTGGGCCCGTGTTGGCGGCGACACAAGAGCGCCAATCGGAACGAGCCAGTGACTAATCACTTTATCATAATAAACACCAGTTGCTCAAAAAAAATACTTGATCATAAACACCATTTGATGCGCAATTAAGAGAACACCAATTTATGCCATCTCAAAAGAAAAATAAGCTTTCCTAAAAAAAAATGCAGACGATATTCCGTTGACACTAAAATGTGGATTATATAAATTAAGGAAATGTCGGAAGGTGTATTTGGTACAAGTACAAGACCCTCGAAAGTTACTTAAGCTTCCCATTATTGTTAACAAAAAGTGTGAAAAATGGGACCTCCCAGCTAACACAGCAGGCGGCTAGGCCTCGTTTCTTATGGCGTTAGGATCATAGAAACGCGGTGAATCCCGCTAGTGGAAGGCTTTCGTTTTTATGCCTTTTGTTTTTTGTTATGGTATACATGATGTTTAGGAAAATCTGACGGCGGTGATTTTTTGAAGATGAAATGATGATCTTCTCGTTTAGCCTCCGTTCCAATGGTGCATCTAGTATCATTTGGGGCGTATGAAGGTGTGTTTTCGGTAAATCTCGTAGGATCCGGTTGGTTGTTGTCTTTGGTAAACCAGTTGTTGTCATTGATGAATCCACTCGGATCCAGTCTTCGAACGTTTACGTCGGTGTGTCTTTAGGTTGGATACTTTCGATCTAAGCTTATCTTCATCGACGACAGTTGCTGTTCTGGTACGTTAGTCTTACGAGACCTTAGCACAACGACTTTTCGACTATCTGCTACAGCAAGTTTTGCCCGGCTTTGTTGAGGAAGGAGTGATGACAGCGGCACACCTTCAGCTCGCTTCAATGCTTGTGCTCGTCGTTAGATGGTCTATAGATCTGGATGTAATTTTTATAATCTTTAGTGTACGGTGTACTGCTGTGGTTGATAATCAATAGACTGAAAGTTTCCAAGAAAAAGATTATCACCCGCCAAAAAAAAAAGGAGAGTATAGTAGGAGCAGAACCAGCATGATTACACGAACCCGCAGCAGCGAGCAGCCGCTGGATGGGCGGGCCCAGCAATAACTTGTACACGAAGGAAAGGTACATCCGACACCAGCTCCCACGACCGTGATCTGGGAGCGGATCGCACGTGAGCTACGCGCCGTGGCTCGGCTCCGGCAGTGGACCGGACCGGCGGTGGTGGTTGTTCCGGTCGTGCGTTCGTCTGCCGTGTTGATCGCGTCGTCCATCCGCAGGGCTCCAGGTCAGGTCCTTCCAGTTTGTACTTTGTACTGTTCTTCGCCTGTTTTTGCCTTTAATTAACTAGACACTCGATGAGACGTGTTACTAGCTGCTATCCTTCAGTGTTAGGTAAACTGGGAGCGTGTTGGCGGCCTTCTCTCATCCAAGTGCCGCTGACAAGCGAGCGGCCACATGCCGGTTCACAACGGATTATCATCTCGAAAAAAGTCCAATTTAAACCTTAAACTTGTATTGGTCGAACGAAATGAACCCCAAATTCCAAATCCCGGTCAATTGCATCCTGAACTATGCAATCCCGGTCTAAATCGAACCATGACACTGTGTCAAGCGGGGTTCGTCTGGTGGGCCGGCCCGTTTTTTTTTTCTTTTTTTCAAAGGGCACACATCCTTTCCCCGCTGAACCGGCTCACTTCAGTATTATTTCGTTAAAAAATATAAAAAAAATGCATTGTTGGCACAGGTCCTGTACGCACTGACTTGGTCGAGTACTTTTCAGCTGTACGGGACTGCATGTAAGTAAACTTGGTTCCATCGAAACACACGACATACGAGCAAAGCTAATTAATTCAGATAAACTGATGCGTGCAAATACAACAAGCAACTGGATCAATTTTAACCTTGATAGCGTGTGCACGCGCTGCACAATACGCCACATTTGATCCGTACTGTATAAAGAATTATTTTTTCATTTTTATTTGAGGTGCTTCCTACGTATAAAATAACCAGCGGACTTCACATGTTTCGAAAATCCGTGAGTTTAAATTTCGAAATAATTTGGCAACACATAATAAAACATTTATAATACTCCCTCTGTTCCATAATATAAGTCTTTTTAAAGATTCTACTAGAAGACTACGTACGGATGTATATGGACATACTTTAGAGTGTAGATTCACTCATTTTGTTTCGTATGTAGTCCCCTAATGAAATCGCTTAAAAGACTTACATTTAGGAACGGAGGGAGTATAAGAGAAAATAAACAGTAACAAGAAAAAAATGTAAGTTGCATTTGAGAAATGTTCACATATTTCAAAATAATGTCTGGAACTTTTAAAAAATGTATACAATGTATTGAAAAATTTAAGTACATGTAAGGCGTGAACTTTTTCAAATCGTTTTTGAAAGGCGTGAAGTTTTGTTCAATTCGCTTTTTCAAGGCAAGATTTTTTTTCAATTCATTTTTTTAAGGCGTGATTTTTTTTAATTTGTTTCTTTTCTTATTTCTTTTGTCCATTTTCTTATTTAAGGCGTGATTTTTTTTCAATTATTTTTTTAATTCATACGTACAGTGACGCGTGTACGTACTTACAGGTTTCAGGTTCAGGTCGCCACGGGTGTTTTTTTTGCAATTTTAAACAAGAAAAAAACTGCACATTTTAAAGAAAAAGAAAATGAAAGTGGGCTGATCCAACAAGAAATAGTACAAATGGCATCAATCCCGGTTATCTTTTGGCAATCCTTGTTTGCCAAACGACGTCAGGGTTCAATTTAGTCCGGGATTGCATAGTTCAGAGTGCAATCGATCGGAATTTCGACTTTAATGTTCGTTTTGACGGGTCTCTACGAATTCAGGGTTTAAAATGAAATGGCTGGAGTCTCATGTGTGTGAATGGTGCCAACGGGAAATTATCGGCAAAGTCGCGACACGAGCTGATGCCGGTTCACAAAAGTAAAAAAAAGTAGGTGAACTGAATGATGCTTGAGGAATACGGTGTAGTAATTACGTGAGCAGAGGAGCAGGGTTGCGACCTTGGGGAACCTCCCGTTTTAATTCTCAGTCAACTGTTGTCCAGATGAGCATTCAAGTCGCGCGGAGCACCGGGCACAGCAGATGCGTGGGCGATCAGTTGTTTTCCCCGGATGCTCTAGGTAATGCGTGATGACATCTGTTTACTCACCCAAGTCAAGCCGGCAATGGGGAATACTCGGCCGCGTATTGAATTTTCATCAGCGATTTTCACGACACCACTCCTGATCCATGCCCATCCTTGTACCCGTGTGCACAAGTACTCCCTCCATTTACTTGTATAAGAGCAAGTACAATATTATAGCCAGTTGCTGATTACAAGTCATTGTCATGTCATCTATAGCCCATCTTATAGCTAACATATACAATAGTTCATTGTAAATGTGTACTACTTCCTCCGTTTTAAAATATAAGACCTTTTAAAAATTTCACTAAGAGACTACATACGGAGCAAAATGAGTGAATGTACACTCTAAAATATGTTATATATATATCCGCATGTAGTTTATAGTGCAATCTCAAAAAGGTCTTATATTTAGGAACGAAGGGAGTACTTTTTTATTATATAACTCACCTTTCATACTCACAAAATGCCTAGGAGCACGTGCTAGAGCCCGCTTACCTTCTCTCTCATCTTCTCTTTCCTCTAACTAAACAAAAATATATTAGTTTATTCCTTATAGCCAACTGACTCAGCTCTATTGTACTTGCTCTAAGGCCATTAGGCTGCCCGTAACGGGAGTATCGTAGGTACTATCATACATGTCAACTAAGCAATTTTAATGAGGTGGCATAGAAGTAAATGAAGAAAGAGAGGGTTGAGTATCATATTATGATACCGTATCATATTAAATGATGTGCTACTATGTGTCTTGCATGACAATAAATGAACTATCATATGATATTAGTATATGATACCGTGCATTACGGATGTGGTACCATACACTAGTATCATATGCATGATACTAGTATATGATACTACCCATTACAACCAGCCTTATAGAAAAGACAATTTGCTTCTATATGAGACCGTTAACAATAATCAAAGTAAAAATTAATGGTGTTTTTTCATACTAGTAGCAATTTATTCAATATTTGCATGCAGGTAGTCATAATGATATTTAGCTTTTTTTTCTCATTCCTTCCTTACATGCATGTGACGTATTAATGATCACGATTAACGAAAAGAAAAGTTGGTTTGCAATGTAATTATTAAGGACATCTTCAACAGTTTGTTGGTTAGATTGTTGGTAAAATACGACATGTCATCAACCAACACCTTAGGCTGGCCAGAGTGAGGAGTATCATATAGTAGTATCATGCATATGATACTATTGTATGACACTACCTCTATAATGCATGTTATCATAGATGATCTCATTTATTGACATGCATGACACATAGTAGCATAGCATTTAACATGTTACGGTAACTATCTATGTTATTCTAACTCTCTCTCTCTTCTTTAATTGTCTGCCACATCAGCATGTTTGTTAGTTCCAAGTACATAATACTACCTAAGTTACTCCCACTATGACCAGCCTTAACATACAACTACTCCACTAGGTTGTATCTAGTTTGCCCAATAGGATATGAGATAATAAATAAGGTGATCTCTCATTCTACATTGGAGCTTGTGCAAGGGTGTTGGTTAATTTACATACAACCTTGCTCTCTTTCCTCATTTATTGAATGACACATCATCAAAAATCCTATGTGTAAAAATCTACCAACAACTATCTTACAACCATTGAAGATGCCCTTAAGTTTTACCTTGGTACCTGTAATCTGAGTTCATGACTTTTTATAAGGGAATGAAGGGAGTAAAAATATTCCGATTCCCATCCTAGTTAGGATTTGCATCCCAATGAGAAAATCCATAAATAGTCAAGAACAATCGTCAATAGCATTGTATTAGAAAGAATATCATTTCAATTGAACGAGAAGGACCGGATGGTTGGTATTTGTGTGTGGCTCGCAATGCAAGTTTCTTAGCACGATATCATAAGTATTTTGTTGATGTGTCATACTAGTTAATGAGAAGATAGATGAAGGTTGTCGTTTAGACACAACCCTTGCACGTGGTCATAGTAAAAAAGAATGATTGGACGAATCACATGTATGCATGAGCCTTAGAGTATCTTGAAAACGGATCCGCAAACCTCCCGCAACCGATCGGACCGAAACCATCCAACGAGGTCATGTATCTGTCTGCGGAGTGATGGGATCGCGACAGTCTTTACGGGTAGTATTTCATCCTAATTTGTTGATTTGACACAAGGGAAGTCAAAGAATATTTACAGGCCTTGATAGTTGAGTTGTCAATTTGACCGCATCTGGAATATCTCTCTGGAGCAAAAGATTTAGTAGCACGGCAAATAATAGTAGTAGCAATAACAGTGATAGCACCAACATTGGTAACAACGATAACATTAGCAATTAAATAGCAGGTGTGACAGTAACAGGAGCAGTAGTAACTTAGCAAAATTCAGTATTCGTAAAGCGTAGGCACATGGATCAGCGATGGAAAGATATGGAATCAATCATGTAACAATTACACACTAGAGCGACAAAGAACTAGCTCCAATTCATCAATATAATGTAGACATGTATTTCGTATATAGTCATATGTGCTTACGATAAGAACTTGAACGACATCTTTTGTCCTATCCTCCCGTG
Source organism: Hordeum vulgare subsp. vulgare (assembly GCF_904849725.1). Lineage (NCBI taxonomy): Eukaryota > Viridiplantae > Streptophyta > Magnoliopsida > Poales > Poaceae > Hordeum > Hordeum vulgare. The sequence continues at coordinate 593,960,213 of NC_058519.1, read as the reverse complement.
GCACGGGTCCTATTGAAAATTTCGGGATATCAAGGCCTCCTTTAATAGAGGACCGAAACAAAGCACTAACACATGATGAATACATTAACTCCTCAAACTATGACAATCATCGGAAAGAATCTCAATTATTGCCACCTTGGGGTTTGCGTATCAAGACACGTAATAGGTGCATACAACTTGCAAGATAAGATCAAAATACTTTTCATATTCAGAGAGAACATAATGTTGGAAATATGCCCTAGAGGAAATAATAAATTAGTTATTATTATATTTCTTTGTTCATGATAATCGTTTATTATCCATGCTATAATTGTATTGATTGGAAACACAATACTTGTGCGGATACATAGACAAAACACTGTCCCTAGTAAGCCTCTAGTTGACTAGCTCGTTGATCAAAGATGGCCAAGGTTTCCTGGCCATAGGCAAGTGTTGTTACTTGATAACGGGATCACATCATTAGGAGAATCATGTGATGGACTAGACCCAAACTAATAGACGTAGCATGTTGATCGTGTCATTTTGTTGCTACTGTTTTCTGCGTGTCAAGTATTTGTTCCTATGACCATGAGATCATATAACTCACTGACACCGAAGGAATGCTTTGTGTGTATCAAACGTCGCAACGTAACTGGGTGACTATAAAGATGCTCTACAGGTATCTCCGAAGGTGTTAGTTGAGTTAGTATGGATTGAGACTGGGATTTGTCACTCCGTGTGACGGAGAGGTATCTCGGGGCCCACTCGGTAATACAACATCACACACAAGCCTTGCAAGCAATGTGACTTAGTGTAAGTTGCGGGATCTTGTATTACGGAACGAGTAAAGAGCTTGCCGGTAAACGAGATTGAAATAGGTATGTGGATACTGACGATCGAATCTCGGGCAAGTAACATACCGAAAGGACAAATGGAATGACATACGGGAATATATGAATCCTTGGCACTAAGGTTCAAACGATAAGATCTTCATAGAATATGTAGGATCCAATATGGGCATCCAGGTCCCGCTATTGGATATTGACCGAGGAGTCTCTCGGGTCATGTCTACATAGTTCTCGAACCCGCAGGGTCTGCACACTTAAGGTTCGACGTTGTTTTATGCGTATTTGAGTTATATGGTTGGTTACCGAATGTTGTTCGGAGTCCCGGATGAGATCACGGACGTCACGAGGGTTTCTGGAATGGTCCGGAAACGAAGATTGATATATAGGATGACCTCATTTGATTACCGGAAGGTTTTCGGAGTTACCGGGAATGTACCGGGAATGACGAATGGGTTCCGGGAGTTCACCGGGGGGGCAACCCACCCCGGGGAAGCCCATAGGCCTTGAGGGTGGCACACCAGCCCTTAGTGGGCTGGTGGGACAGCCCAAAAGGGCCCTATGCGCATTGGAAGAAAAATCAAAGAGAAAGAAAAAAAAAGAGGAGGTGGGAAGGGAAGGAAGGACTCCCACCCACCAAACCAAGTCCAACTCGGTTTGGGGGGGGGGAGACCTTCCCCCCTTGGCTCGGCCGACCCCCTTGGGGCTCCTTGAGCCCCAAGGCAAGGTCCCCTCTCTCCCACCTATATATACGGAGGTTTTAGGGCTGATTTGAGACGACTTTTCCACGGCAGCCCGACCACATACCTCCACGGTTTTTCCTCTAGATCGTGTTTCTGCGGAGCTCGGGCGGAGCCCTGCTGAGACAAGGTCATCACCAACCTCCGGAGCGCCGTCACGCTGCCGGAGAACTCTTCTACCTCTCCGTCTCTCTTGCTGGATCAAGAAGGCCGAGATCATCGTTGAGCTGTACGTGTGCTGAACGCGGAGGTGCCGTCCGTTCGGTACTAGATCGTGGGACTGATCGCGGTATTGTTCGCAGGGCGGATCGAGGGACGTGAGGACGTTCCACTACATCAACCGCGTTCACTAACGCTTCTGCTGTACGATCTACAAGGGTACATAGATCTCTCATCCCCTCTCGTAGATGGACATCACCATGATAGGTCTTCGTGCGCGTAGGAAATTTTTTGTTTCCCATGCGACGTTCCCCAACAGTGGCATCATGAGCTAGGTTCATGCGTAGATGTCTTGTCGAGTAGAACACAAAAGTTTTTGTGGGCGGTGATGTGCGTTTTGCTGCCCTCCTTAGTCTTTTCTTGATTCCGCGGTATTGTTGGATTGAAGCGGCTTGGACCGACATTACTCGTACGCCTACGAGAGACTGGTTTCATCGCTACGAGTAACCCCGTTGCTCAAAGATGACTGGCAAGTGTCGGTTTCTCCAACTTTAGTTGAATCGGATTTGACCGAGGAGGTCCTTGGATGAGGTTAAATAGCAACTCATATATCTCCGTTGTGGTGTTTGCGTAAGTAAGATGTGATCCTACTAGATACCCGTGGTCACCACGTAAAACATGCAACAACAAAATTAGAGGACGTCTAACTTGTTTTTGCAGGGTATGCTTGTGATGTGATATGGCCAACGATCTGATGTGATATATTGGATGTATGAGATGATCATGTTGTAATAGATAATATCGACTTGCACGTCGATGGTACGGCAACCGGCAGGAGCCATAGGGTTGTCTTTATACTAACGTTTATGCTTGCAGATGCGTTTACTATTTTGCTAGGATGTAGCTTTAGTAGTAATAGCATGAGTAGCACGACAACCCCGATGGCGACACGTTGATGGAGATCATGGTGTGGCGCCGGTGACAAGAAGATCGTGCCGGTGCTTTGGTGATGGAGATCAAGAAGCGCATGATGATGGCCATATCATGTCACTTATGAATTGCATGTGATGTTAATCCTTTATGCACCTTATCTTGCTTAGAACGACGGTATTATTATGAGGTGATCTCTCACTAAAATTTCAAGACGAAATTGTGTTCTCCCCGACTGTGCACCGTTGCGACAGTTCTTCGTTTCGAGACACCACGTGATGATCGGGTGTGATAGACTCAACGTTCACATACAACGGGTGCAAAACAGTTGCACACGCGGAACACTCGGGTTAAGCTTGACGAGCCTAGCATGTGCAGACATGGCCTCGGAACACATGAGACCGAAAGGTCGAGCATGAATCGTATAGTTGATATCATTAGCATAGAGATGCTTACCACTGAAACTATTCTCGACTCACGTGATGATCGGACTTGAGATAGTGGATTTGGATCATGTACCACTCAAATGACTAGAGAGATGTACTTTTTGAGTGGGAGTCCTTAAGTAATATGATTAATTGAACTAATTGTCATGAACATAGTCTAATGGTCTTTGCGAATTACGATGAAGCTTGCGCTATAGCTCTACTGTTTTTATATGTTCCTAGAGAAAATTTAGTTGAAAGTTGATAGTAGCAAACTTTGCAGACTGAGTCTGTAAAACCGAGGATTGTCCTCGTTGGTGCGCAGAAGGCTTATGTCCTTAATGCACCACTCGGTGTGCTGCACCTCGAGCGTCGTCTGTAGATGTTGTGAACATCCGACATACACGTTTCTGATGACTACACGATAGTTCAGTGCAAAATACTTAATGGCTTAGAAGCAAGGCGCCGAAGACATTTTGAAACGTCGCGGAACATGAGTGATGTTCTAAAGAGATGAAATTGTGATTTCATGCTCGTGCCCTTGTTAAGAGGTACGAGACCTCCAACAAGATTCTTTGTCCACAAAGTAAATGAGAAAAGCTCAATCGTTGAGCGTGTGCTCAGATTGTCTGAGTACGACAATCGCTTGAATCAAGTGAGAGTTAATCTTCCAGATGAGATAGTGATAGTTCTCCAAAGTCACTTCCACCAAGCTGTGAGAGCTTCGTGATGAACTATAACATATCAAGGATAGATACAATGATCTTTGAGTGATTCGCGATGTTTGACACTGCGAGCGTAGAAATCAAGAAGGAGCATCAATAGTTGATGGTTAGTAAAACCACTAAGTTTCAAGAAAGGCCAAGGCTAGAAGGGATACTTCGTGAAACGGCAAAACAGTTGCTGCACTAATGAAGAGACCCAAGATTAAACCCAAACCCGGGACTAAGTGCTTCTATGAGGGGAACAATCACTGAGGTGGAGCAACTCTGGATACTTGGTAGATAAGAAGGCTGGCAAAAGTCGAAAGGAGTATATTTGATATACATGATGTTGATATGTACTTTGCTAGTACTCCTAGTAGCATGAGGGTATTGGATACCGGTTCGGTTGCTAAGTGATTAGTAACACGGAATGATAGCTACGACATAAACGGAGACTAGCTAAAGGCGAGGTGACGATACGTGTTGGAAGTGTTTCCAAGATTGATATGATCAAAACGTCGCACGCTCCCTCTACCATCGGGATTGGTGTTAAACCTAAATAGTTGTTATTTGGTGCTTGCGTTAAGCATGAACATGATTGGATCGTGTTTATTGCAATACAGTTATTCATTTAAAGAGAATAATGGTTACTCTATTTGCTTGAATAATCACCTTCAATGGTTTATTGAATCTCGATCGTAGTGTTACACATGTTCATGATATTGGTGCCAAAAGACACGAGGTAATGATGATAGTACCACTTACTTGTGGCACTGCCGCTTGAGTCATGTTGGTATAAATTGCATAAAGAGGCTCCATGCTGATGGATCTTTATACTCACTTGATTTTGAATCACTAGTGACATGCAAATCATACCACATGAGCAAGGCCTTGTTTTCACTGAGATGAAACAAGATAGTAACTTGTTGGAAGTGATACATTTTGATGTATGCAGTCCAATGGGTGTTCAGGCAAGCAGTGGATATCATTATGTTGTTACTTCAATGACGATTTGAGCAGATACAAGAGTATTTACTTAATGAATCACAAGTCTGAAAATATTGAAAAGTTCAATTCTGTTTCGGAGTGAAGTTCGTCGTAACAAGAGGATAAACTGTCTACGATATGATCATAGAAATGAATATCTGAGTTACGAGTTTTGGTACACAGTTAAGACAATCTGGAAATTGTTTCGTAGTTCATGCCACCTGGAACATCATAGTGTGATGATGTGTCTGAACGTCATAGCCACGCACTATTTGGTATGGTGCATGCTATGATGTCTCTTATCGAATTACCACTATCGTTTATGGGTTATGCATTAGAGACAACCACATTCACTTTAAATAGGGCACCGCGTATTTCCGTTGAGATGACACAGTATAGATTGAGGTTTAGAGAAATCTAAACTGTCGTTTCTTGAAAGTTTGGGGCTTCGACACTTATGTGAAAAAGTTTCAGTTTGATAAGCTCAAACCCAAAGCGGATAAATGCATCTTCATAGGATATCCAAAACAGTTGGGTACATCTCCTATCTCAGATCCGAAAGCAAAGTGTTTGTTTCTAGAAACGGATCCTTTCTCGAGGAAAAGTTTCTCTCGAAAGAATTGAGTGGGAGGGTGGTAGAACTTGATGAGGTTATCGAACCATCACTTCAACCAGTGTGTAGCAGGGCGCAGGAAGTTGTTCCTGTGGCGCCTACACCAATTGAAGTGGAAGCTGATGATGGTGATCATTGAGCATCGGATCAAGTTACTACAAACATCGTAGGTTGACAAGGTCGCGTACTACTACAAAGTGGTACGGTAACCCTGTCTTGGAGGTCATGTTGTTGAGCAACAGTGAACCTACGAGTTATGGAGAGAGCAATGGTGGGCCCAGATTCCGAAAAATGGCTGGAAGCCATGAAATCCGAGAGAGGATCCATGTATGAAAACAAGGTGTAGACTTTGGAAGAACTACTTGATGGTCATAGGACTATTGAGTAAAGATGGATCTTTAAAAGGAAGATAGACGATGATAGTGATAAGTCACTATTAAGAAAAGCTCGACTTGTCGCAAAGATGTTTCCGACAAGATCAAACAGTTAACTATGATGAGACTTTCTCACTCGTAGCGATGCTAAAAGTCTGTTAGAATTATGTTAGTAGTTGCTGCATTATTTATGAAATATTGCATGTAGGATGTCAAAACATTGTTTCCTCGACGGTTTCCTTGAGCAAACATTGTATGAGTTACAACCATGAGGTTTTGTCGATCCTAAAGATACTAGCAAGTATGCAAGCTCCAGCGATCCTTAAATGGACTGGTGCAAGCATCTCGAAGTTGGAATATACACTTTGATGAGATGATCAAGGATTTTGGGTTTGTACAAGGTTTATGAGAAACTTGTATTTCCAAAGAAGTGAGTGGGAGCACTACAACATTTCTGATAAGTATATGTGGCTGACATATTGTGGATCAGAAGTAATGTAGAATTTGTGTAAAGCATACAAGGTTGTTTGAAAGGAGTTTTCAAAGGAGTACCTCGATTGCGCTACTTGAATGTTGAGCATCAAAGGTCTATGGGGATAGATCGAAAGCGCTTAATGGAAGTTTCAACAAGATGCATGCCTTGACAAGTTTTGAAGGAGTTCAAAATAGATCAGCAAAGAAGGAGTTCTTGGTTGCGTTATAAGGTGTGAATTTGAGTAAGACTCAAAACCCGACCCCGGCAGAATAAAGAGAATAGACGAAGGTCGTCTTCTATGCCTCAGCCGTAGACTCTAAAGTATGCCATGCTGAGTACCGCACCTGATGTGTGCCTTACGGCAAGTCAGTTAAAGAGGTACACAGAGTGATCCAGGATTGAATCACTGATCAGCGGTCAAAGTTATCCTTAGTAACTAAATAGACTAAGGAATTTTTCTCGATTATGGAGGTGGTTAAAGAGTTCGTCGTAAAGGGTTACGTTGATGCAAGCTTTGACACTAATCCGAATAACTATGAGTAGTGAAACAGATTCGTATAGTAGAGTAGATATTTGGAAGCATTTCCGAATAGCACGTAGTAGCAGCATCTATAAGATGACATAAAGATTTGCAAAGAACGCACGGATCTGAAAGTTTCAGAACCGTTGACTAAAACCTCTCTCATGAGCAAGACGTGATCAGACCCCACAACTATATGGGTGTTGGATTCGTTGGAATCACATGGTGATGTGAACTAGATTATTGACTCTAGTGCAAGTGGGAGACTGTTGGAAATATGCCCTAGAGGCAATAATAAATTAGTTATTATTATATTCTTTGTTCATGATAATCGTTTATTATCCATGCTATAATTTTATTGATTGGAAACACAATACTTGTGTGGATACATAGACAACACACTGTCCCTAGTAAGCCTCTAGTTGACTAGCTCGTTGATCAAAGATGGCCAAGGTTTCCTGGTCATAGGCAAGTGTTGTTACTTGATAACGGGATCACATCATTAGGAGAATCATGTGATGGACTAGACCCAAACTAATAGACGTAGCATGTTGATCGTGTCATTTTGTTGCTACTGTTTTCTGCGTGTCAAGTATTTGTTCCTATGACCATGAGATCATATAACTCACTGACACCGAAGGAATGCTTTATGTGTATCAAACGTCGCAACGTAACTGGGTGACTATAAAGATGCTCTACAGGTATCTCTGAAGGTGTTAGTTGAGTTAGTATGGATTGAGACTGGGATTTGTCACTCCGTGTGACGGAGAGGTATCTCGGGGCCCACTCGGTAATACAACATCACACACAAGCCTTGCAAGCAATGTGACTTAGTGTAAGTTGCGGGATCTTGTATTACGGAACGAGTAAAGAGACTTGCCGGTAAACGAGATTGAAATAGGTATGCGGATACTGACGATCGAATCTCGGGCAAGTAACATACCGAAAGGACAAAGGGAATGACATACGGGATTATATGAATCCTTGGCACTGAGGTTCAAACGATAAGATCTTCATAGAATATGTAGGATCCAATATGGGCATCCAGGTCCCGCTATTGGATATTGACCGAGGAGTCTCTCGGGTCATGTCTACATAGTTCTCGAACCCGCAAGGTGTGCACACTTAAGGTTCGACGTTGTTTTATGCGTATTTGAGTTATATGGTTGGTTACCGAATGTTGTTCGGATTTCCGGATGAGATCACAGACGTCACGAGGGTTTCCGGAATGGTCCGGAAACGAAGATTGATATATAGGATGACCTCATTTGATTACCGGAAGGTTTTCGGAGTTACCGGGAATGTACCGGGAATGACGAATGGGTTCCGGGAGTTCACCGGGGGGGGGGGCAACCCACCCCGGGGAAGCCCATAGGCCTTGAGGGTGGCACACCATCCCTTAGTGGGCTGCTGGGACAACCCAAAAGGGCCCTATGCGCATTGGAAGAAAAATCAAAGAGAAAGAAAAAAAGAGAGGAGGTGGGAAGGGAAGGAAGGACTCCCACCCACCAAACCAAGTCCAACTCGGTTTGGGGGGGAGACCTTTCCCCCTTGGCTCGGCCGACCCCCTTGGGGCTCCTTGAGCCGCAAGGCAAGGTCCCCTCTCTCCCACCTATATATACGGAGGTTTTAGGGCTGATTTGAGACGACTTTTCCACGGCAGCCCGACCACATACCTCCACGGTTTTTCCTCTAGATCGCGTTTCTGCGGAGCTCGGGCGGAGCCCTGCTGAGACAAGGTCATCACCAACCTCCGGAGCACCGTCACGCTGCCGGAGAACTCTTCTACCTCTCCGTCTCTCTTGCTGGATCAAGAAGGCCGAGATCATCGTTGAGCTGTACGTGTGCTGAACGCGGAGGTGCCGCCGTTCGGTACTAGATCGTGGGACTGATCGCGGGATTGTTCGCGGGGCGGATCGAGGGACGTGAGGACGTTCCACTACATCAACCGCGTGCACTAACGCTTCTGCTGTACGGTCTACAAGGGTACGTAGATCACTCATCCCCTCTCGTAGATGGACATCACCATGATAGGTCTTCGTGCGCGTAGGAAATTTTTTGTTTCCCATGCGACGTTCCCCAACACATAATAAGTTAGATCTGAAATCATGGTACTCGGGCCCTAGTGACAAGTATTAAGCATAGCAAAGTCATAGCAACATCAATCTTAGTGTTGGAGATATGCCCTAGAGGCAATCATGTATGATGATATTTCCTATGTGTTTATGAATAAAGATAGTCCTTGGACATTATCAATGATGTGTATTAACAAGTACGTGACTTGTTTGTGAGACTATACATTGTATGATTACTGTCCTAAATGGTCCCTAGTCGAAAGAGTTGTGTGGACGCGCAACCAACTAGACTAGCATATGGTGGATGGTCCGGTCTCATTGACCATGTAGCATTGGATGCTGGCCGGATAATATGGACTCGGAAAGATCTGGTCGGATTCGATGTAGTCGGATCCGAGTCGAGATAAGGTCTGAGTTGGACAGACCCAACTATGAGACGCATCGATAGGTCATCTGTGAGTCTCTAGTCCAACATGCGTTTTATGTCCTAAGATCTGAGCTGACGCATGTACTCGGGATGGTGGTAGACTTGTTTTGGGCCGACCAGACTCTACTCCGTGACTGGGTAGTTACAAAGGCAGGTTTCAGGCTTGTCCAGGCCCATGCTACGAGACGTGGTCGAGCAAGATGGGATTTGCCCCTCCGATCAGGAGAGATATACTCTGGGCCCCTCGGGTGATCTCACCTGGATAAGCATGGCCATGCGATGAGGATTATGGGATAATCCGAATGTTGGTCAGATTCACCGGAACGAGAAAGAGGTCATGCGGCAACAAGGATGACCATGCCACCTTGAGCACGATAGCGCATATCGTGTGGCAAAGGGAACAGGAGTATGAAGTACAAGTTTGTCTAACCAGCTTCATCGGACACTTGGAGTTGACACGTCTTGCTAGAGACCGCTACCGACTAGCCGAGTCAGACGTGGTCTAACTCGTGACCAAGTGAACGAGAACCTAAGGGGTCACACGCTTAAGGGAAGGAACACGTGGGCTTAAGGGTCCGTGCAAGGCCCAAGAGTTGAGCCTGTATCGGATGCCTATATATAGTGGAGGTGTGGCACACTTAATAAGTTGAACGCTTCGGTGCTGTCATTAGGGTTGTGCATGTGTTGCACCTAGCCACCTCCACTCACCGCCGCCGATTGTGTGATCTGGACCTAGAAATCCGCCGCACAATGTTCCTCCTGAACGCGCGGATATCGTTAGAGGCGGTGCACCTACGCCACTCCGACAAACCTGTACGTGGGATCCGGTGATCGACTGGTCATGGGAGAGGAATCCGACGACCAGCAGTTTGAGGAAGATTGGACGAGGAGGAGATGGACCACGCGGATGCGCTACCACATCTACTTCCGATGCATGGCATTGCGCGTCTAGTGGAAACAATCTGTGATTGCTATCTCTTGAGCTTGCGTTTGTTTTCCCTTGAAGAGGAAAGGGTGATGCAGCGAAGTAGATAAGTATTTCCCTCAGTTTGTTGAGAACCAAGGTATCAATCCAGTAGGAGGAACAAGCAAGGCCCCAATAGTAGTACCTACACAAATAATCAAACGCTTGCACCCAACGCTATAAAGGGGTTTTCAATCCCTTCAGAGTTATTTGCAAGGATGAGATCTGATAGAGATAGATATAAAGATTGCGGAAACAAAAGTAAATAAGTTGCAGCAAAGTATTTTTGGTATTTTTGGTTTACAGATCTGAAAGTATAATATGGAAAATAGACCCGGGGGCCATAGGTTTCACTAGAGGCTTCCCTCATAAAGGAAAATAATACGGTGGGTGAACAAATTACTGTCGAGCAATTGATATAAAAGAGAATAATTATGAAGATATCTAAGGCAATGATTATGCATATAGGCATCACGTCTGTGTCAAGTAGACCGAAATGATTCTACATCTACTACTATTACTCCACACATCGACCGACTCCTGCCTGCATCTAGAGTATTTAGTTCATGAAGAAGGGAGTAACACGTTAAGTAAGATGACATGATGTAGAGGGATAAAGTCAAGCAATATGATGAAAACCCCATCTTTTTATCCTCGATGGCAACAATACAATACGTGCCTCGCTACCCCTACTATGTCACTGGGTGAGGACACCGCAAGATTGAACCCAAAACTAAGCACTTCTCCCATTGCAAGAATTACCAATCTAGTTGGCCAAACCAAACCAATAGTTCGAAGAGACTTGCAAAGATATGAAATCATGCATATAAGAATTCAGAAGAGACTCAAATAATATTCATAGATAATCTGAACATAAACTCAAAATTCATCGCATCTCGACAAACACACTGCAAAAGACTATTACATCGGATAGATCTCCATGAAGATCATGAAGAACATGGTATTGAAGATCAAAGAGAGAGAAGAAGCCATCTAGCTACTAGCTATGGACCCATAGGTTTGTGGTGAACTACTCACACATCATCGGAGGGGCAATGGAGTTGATGTAGATGCCCTCCGTGATCAACTCCCCCTCCGGCAGATTACCGGAAAAGGCTCCCAGATTGGATCTCACGGGAACACAGGCTCCCTACGGCGTAAAAGTATTTTAGTGGCTCTTTTTTGATGATACGGGAATATTTTGGGAATTGATAGGCCAAAGGATAGGGTTAGGAGACCTGCAGGGGGCCCACAAGCCAGGGGGCGCGACCACCCCCCTAGGGCGCACCCTGCAGGCTTGTGGCTTCCCGGCAGATGCCCTGCCCCCTACTCCAAGTCTGTTGGGTGTCTTCTGGTCCAAGATAAATCTTTCCGGAGATTTTGTTCCGTTTGGATTCCGTTTAATATTCCTTATCTGCAATACTCAAAAACGTGGAAAAACAAAAACTGGCACTAGGCTCTCGATTAGTAGGTTAGTCCCAAAAATAATATAAAATAGCATATTAATGCATATAAAACATCCAAAACAAATAATATAATAGCATGGAAGAATCAAAAATTATAGATACGTTGGAGACGTATCAAGCATCCCCAAGATTAATTCCTGCTCGTCCTCGAGTAGGTAAATGATAAAAACAGAATTTTTGATGTGGAATGCTACCTAACATATTTATCCATGTAATCTTCTCTATTGTGGCATGAATATTCAGATGCATAAGATTTGAAACAAAAGTCTAATATTGACATAAAAACAATAATACTTCAAGCATACCAATAAGGCAATTGCTTCCTTTCAAAATAACTTGGTCTTAGGAAGTTATCCCTACAAAATCATATGGTCTGGCTATGCTCTATCTTCACCATACAAAGTATCTAAATCATGCACAACCCCGATGAAAATCAAGCAATTTTTTCACACTTTTTATGTTCTCAAACCTTTTCAACTCTCACGCAATACATGAGCGTGAGCCATGGATATAGCACTATAGGTGGGATAGGGTGTGGTGGAGGTTGCAAACAAAGGAGAAGATAGTCTGACATCAACTAGGCATATCAACGGGCTATGGAGATGCCCATCAATAGATATTAATGTGAGTGAGTAGGGATTTCCATGCAACAAATGCACTAGAGCTATAAGTTTATGAAATCTCAAAAAGAAAACTAAGTGGTTGTGCAAAAGATGTAATTCCACTAGTTATATGAAAGTGACAAAATAGGAGACTCTCTATGAAAAACATGGTGCTACTTTGACGCACAAGTGTGGAAAGAGATAGCAGCATTGTCCCTTCTCTCTTTCTCTCATTTGTTTTCTTTTTCTTTTTCTTTTTTTTTGGTGGGCTTCTTTGGCCTCTTTTATTTTTTGTAAAATCCGGAGACTCATCCCAACTTGTGAGGGAATCATAGCTTCCATCATCCTTTTCTCACATGAGACAACTCTCTAATAATGCAAAATCATCACACTTTTATTTACTTACAACTCAAAGATTACAACTCGATATCTAAAACAAAATATGACTCTATAAGCAATATGGAAGTGAAGGTGCGTGTCATAAAAACGAGACAGTGGTATTGCATGGAAATATATATCGGAATGACTATGAAAATGCCATAATAGGTAGATATGGTGGCTTTTTTGAGGAAAATATATGGTGGATGTTTTGAGGAAGGTGGGTTTAATGTACCGGCGAAAGTTGCGTGGTACTAGAGAGGCTACCAAAGGTGGAAGGGTGAGAGTGTGTATTATCCATGAACTCAACATTAGTCATAAAGAACTCACATACTTATCACAAAAGCCTAATAGTCATCGAAGCAAAGTATTAGATGCGTGGTCCTAGGGGAAGGGTTGGTAGGAGCTAACCATCGCGTGATCCCGACCTCCACACAAAGGTTGACAATTGATACGTCCCAAACGTATCTACAATTTCTGCTTGTTCCATTATCTTTTGGGTGCACCGTTATATGTTTTGATACACTTTTATATCATTTTACACATATTTGGACTAACCTACTAACTCAGTGCACCCAGTGCCAGTTTATGTCTGTTGATGTCTATTTTGCAGGGGCTTTTACCCAATTTTCCAAAGCCCGAAAAATTCCAGAAAAAATATATAAAAAATCAGCTAAACAGAAGCTTCTGGATCACCGAATATGGGCCAGAGGGGGCCAGGGGCCTCCCAGGCGACCTGCTGGCGTGGCCAGGCCCTAGGTCGCGCGAGGAGGCCGCCTCGGTGGGTCCCACCTCCTATGGTGCCCTCCTTTTGCCTATATTTAGAGTCCCGATAGGAAACCCTTACAAAACTTCTGGAATTGCGAATTTCTCCATCGTTCCGCCGTCGCATCGCTTCCGAGACCGGGAGCGTCAGGAGACCTCTTCCCGGCACCGTGCCGGAGGGAGGATTGACCTTCGGGAGATTCTCCTTCGCCATGGATGCTTCCCGGGCATGCCGTGAGTAGTCCTCCTTGGACCATGAGTCCATGACCAGTAGCTATGTGATGTCTTCTCTCCAATCTTGTGCTTCAATGGTTAGTCCTTGTGAGCTGCCCTACATGATCAAGGCATCTGTGTAATTCTCTTGCTATTGCTATGCTCGGTTTCTTGGGATCCGATGGATTGTGAGATTATGTTCAGATTGTTATGAGTTATATATTTGATTATCATTTTATATTATGTTCTTTAGTGATTCAGGCATGTTCTCCGTTGCTATTTATTGCTTTGGCCGAGTAGTAGATTGTAACCCCAAGAGGGAGCGGTATGCATGATTGTGGGTTCATGCCCCTCGATGTCTAGCTTGAGTGACACAAACATGAGACTAGGGGATGTGCTTGTTGCCACCAGGGAGAAAACAACGGTGATTGTGACCACGGTTGCAAGGATTGTTTACCTTACGCATAGTTCGTTAATGCAGTTCTCTGTTGCTTTGAGTTTACACTTTGGGTGGGGCTTGCAACTTAATACCGACGAGATGTTCTGGATAGATATCTCAAGGTGAATGATTAGTAAGTAGATGTTGATGAATAAATGGTCTACTTGTTTTGGCTTACTGCCCATTACCATTGAACCTCTAACTATCAAGTAGCATAATTAGCATTGCGGTGCGATCATAATTCTGTCAATTGCCCAACTGTGCTTTATTTACCCAAGTGATACGTCTCAAACTTATCTATATTTTTTGATGGTTTCATGTTGTTATCTTGTCAACTTTGGATGTTTTATATACCTTTTATATCTTTTTTGGGACTAACTTATTAATTCAGTGCCAAGTGCCAGTTCCTATTTTTTCGGTGTTTTTGACTCTTTTCGGATCTGATTTTGGAACGGAGTCCAAACGGAATAAAATCCCCGAAATGAATTTTTCCAGAACAGAAGATCGGGGGACTTGAGGGCCAAGGCAGGAGGCCCACAGGGAGCCCACAAGCCCTGTAGCCGCGGCCAAGGGGGGGCCCGCGGCTACCAGGCTTGTGACCCCCCTAGAGCTCCCCTGCCCTAGCTCGTTGCCTATATATTCCCTAAAATCCCAGAAAAAATAAGGGCGTCCACGAAACAACTTTTCCGCCGCCGCAAGCTTCCGTTTCCGCGAGATCTCATCTAGAGACCCTTCCCGGTGCCCTGCCAGAGGGGACTTTGGAGCTGGAGGGCTTCTACATCAACATCATTGCCTCTCCAATGACTCGTGAGTAGTCTACTTCAGACCTACGGGGCCGTAGTTAGTAGCTAGATGGCTTCTTCTCTCTCTTGGATCTTCAATACAAAGTTCTCCATGATCTTCATGGAGATCTATCCGATGTAATCCTCTTTGGCGGTGTGTTTGTCGGGATCCGATGAATTGTGGATTTGTGATCAGATTATCAATGAATTATATTTGAGTCTTTGCTGATTTGTTATATGCATGATTTTATATCCTTGTAAGTCTCTCCGAGTCTTGGGTTTTGTTTGGCCAACTAGATCTATGATTCTTGCAATGGGAGAAGTGCTTGGTTTTGGGTTCATACCGTGCGGTGACCTTTCACAGTGACAGAAGGGGCAACAAGGCACGCATCATGTTGTTGCCATCAAGGGTAACAAGATGGTCTTTCATCGTAGATTTGAGATTGTCCATCTACATCATGTCATCTTGCTTAAGGCGTTACTTTGTTCTTATGAACTCAATACACTAGATGCATGCTGGATAGCGGTCGACGTGTGGAGTAATAGTAGTAGATGCAGAAAGTATCGATCTACTTGTTTTGGACGTGATGCCTATATGTATGATCATTGCCATAGATAACGTCATGACTTTGTGCGGTTCTATCAATTGCTCGACAGTAATTCGTTCACCCATCGTCTGTTGCTTTCATGAGAGAAGCCACTAGTGAACACTACGGCCCACGGGTCTACTCACAATTATCATCTCCGCTTTTACCTTTACTTTGCTTTGTTTACATTTTGCTTTCAGTTCTCACTTTGCAAACAATCTATAAGGGATTGACAACCCCTTCATAGCGTTGGGTGCAAGCTCTTTGTGTTTGTGCACGCACTTGTGACTTGACGCGATCCTCCTACTGGATTGATACCTTGGTTCTCAAACTGAGGGAAATACTTACCGCCGCTGTGCTACATCACCCTTTCCTCTTCAAGGGAACACCAACGCAAGGCTCCAAGGCCGCGGGGGAATCCTTTGCATATTTTCCAAGGAAATCCCTATAGGCGTAGCCAGCAGCAGAAGGATTTCTGTAGCCGTTGCCGGGGAGAGATCAAGTCAAGATCTATCCAAGTAAGTGTCACAAACTCATCTCTTGCATTTACCTTTTTTGCCAGTTGCCTCTCGTTTTCTCTCCCCCACTTCACATTTGCCGTTTTCATTTGCCTTTCTCCTTTGCCGTTTTCATTTGCCTTTTTTGCCTTCTTTTTCCGCCCGTTTTCCTCGCTTTCTCTTGGGCTTGTTCGTGAGAGACCTTTCCTCATGGCCAAACCAAATTATTTCAGAAGGTTGGAAGAGATTGAAACTGGTGTCAAAGGTTTCATGTCTTCTCAGTTTGGCCAAAATAGTTACTTCCGTAGGGAATTAGAAGAGCAAAATTCTTTTATGGCCTGTTTGAATAAAGAAGTTGATGATATGTCCAAAGAATTCCTTGCACTAAATTCTCAGCTTGCTCACCTTGAGAAATTGGTGGGCCAAATTTCTGACAAGCAGGCTACCTTAGTCAATAAGATGGCAGCTAAACCTGAAATTTGTGATGCAAATCACGAAGATCTTAAAGTGTTTGGTGTGACTCCTCTTGAATCTTTGTTTTCGCATGTCAAACCTATTGATGAAGGGGCTGGATATGAATTCACTTTGGTTGAAAGACGCCCCAATGATTCGGAGTCCACCTATCTTGATGATAAAGGTGTGGAGAGTGGAGTAGAAGAAATCAAAATATTGGGTAGTAATGTGATGACCCACAAGTATGGGGGATCAATCGTAGTCCTTTCGATAAGTAAGAGTGTCGAACCCAATGAGGAGCAGAAGGCTCTGATAAATGGATTTCAGCAAGGTAATAAGTGCAAGCACTGAAAGTAGCGGTAACAAGTGATTGTGTAGCGAGGTGAAACGTAGCAAGCAAAAAGTAACAAGTAACAAGTAGTAGCAACGGTGCAGCAAGTGGCCTAATCCCTTTTGTAGCAAGGGACAAGCCTGAACAAAGTCTTATAGGAGGAAAAACGCTCCCGAGGACACACGGGAATTTCTGTCATGCTAGTTTCATCATGTTCATATGATTCACGTTCGTTACTTTGATAGTTTGATATGTGGGTGGACCGACACTTGGGTACCGCCCTTACTTGGACAAGAATCCCACTTATGATTAACCTCTCTCGCAAGCATCCGCAAGTACAAAAGAAGAATTAAGACAAAGTCTAACCATAGCATTAAACTAGTGGATCCAAATCAGCCCCTTACGAAGCAACACATAGACTGGGGTTTAAGCTTCTGTCACTCCAGCAACCCATCATCTACTTAGTACTCCCCAATGCCTTCCTCTAGGCCCAAATATGGTGAAGTGTTATGTATTCGACGTTCACATAACACCACTAGAGTAAAAGACAACATACAACATATCAAAATACCGAACGAATATCAAATTCACATGACTATTATCAGCATGACTTATCCCATGTCCTCAGGAACAAAAGTAACTACTCACAAAGCATAATCATAATCATGATCAGAGGTGTAATGAATAGCATCAAGGATCTGAACATAAACTCTTCCACCAAGTAATCCAACTAGCATCAACTACAAAGAGTAATCAACACTACTAGCAACCTTACAAGTACCAATCGGAGTCGTGAGAGGAGATTGATTACAAGAGATGAACTAGGGATTGGAGAGGAGATGGTGCTGATCAAGATGTTGATGAAGATGCCTCCCCTCTGACGAGAGGAATGTTGGTGATGACGATGGCGACGATTTCCCCCTCCTGGAGGGAAGTTTCCCCGGCAGGATCGTCGTGCCGGAGCTCTAGATTGGAGCTGCTCAAGTTCTGCCTCGTGGCGGCGGAGAAACCACGAAAAAGCTCCCGGATGATTTTTTTCTGGACCAAAACCCTTCATATAGCAAAAGAGGGGGGCTAGTGGGCCGTCAGGGAGCCCACAAGCCCCCACTCCGCTACCAGGGGGTGGCGGTGGTAGGGCTTGTGGCGCCCTGGCAGCCCCCTCGGGTACTTCTTTCGCCCAGTATTTTTTTTATATAATCCCAAAAAAATCCACGTAACTTTTCAGGGCATTTGGATATGTGCAGAATAGTGGACTAAGATTTTCTCCTTTTCCAGTCCAGAATTCCAGCTGCTTGAATTCTCCCTCTTCAAATAAACCTTGCAAAACAATAGAGAAAAGGCATAAATATGGTACCACAAAGTAATATAACAGCCCAAAAAGCAATAAATATCAACATGAAAGTGTGATGCAAAATGGACGTATCAACTCCCCAAGCTTAGACCTCGCTTGTCCTCAAGCGAAAACCAAGTTCCATAAACATGTCCACATGTTTGGGGACGAAGGTGTTGATAAAACATAATACGGACATGAGGGCATCATCATCACACATAGAACATCAATACATCATAAATATTCTTATGGGAAAGTAACAATTCCTTCACAAAGCAAAGCATGAAGCAAAAAACCTTACCGAGAAGTAACCAACAATAGTCCATAGTCATTGAAGCAATTGCAATTTATCACAACATCGGAAGTCAAATAAGAGCTTGTAAGGCAAACCCACATACTCAATCATCTCTTTTGTTTTCCACAATTGTTACAACTCACGTGGTACTCATGGTGTCGAAGTTTCAGCTCGACACAGAGGAAGATAGGGGCTTATAGTTTTGCCTCCCAACCATTTACCTCAAGGGTAAAGTCAACAATAATAAAGCATAAGTACTCAACTCCAAGTTGATATATGAATATAGATCTTTCCCAAACATGTGACGGTAGCCAAGACAAAGGCAAAAATAGGGAATTGGTGAAGATCACCATGACTCTTACAAGGGTAAAAAGTAAAGGTACAAGATAGGCCCTTCGCAGAGGGAAGCAAAGGTTGTCATGCGCTTTTGAGGTTTGAATGTGTGTCCTCTTAGTGCAGAGGAACGTCACTTTATATTGCCTCCTCTGATAAAGAACTTTATTATGCAGTCTGTCGCTTTTATGTCTTCCTCATCACAGGTTCGTACAAAGCTTATTATCGCTTGCACCGATGACAACTTACTTGAAGGATCTTATTCAATCCATAGGTAGGTCTGGTGGACTCTCATGGCAAAACTGGGTTGGAGGTTTATGGATGCACAAGTAGTATCTCTACTTGGTGTGGGAGTTTTGGCTAATATGAGGTGGAAGCAATCGTCACATGCTAAGGGATCTCTAATCATATAACATTGTTTGGAACCAAGCAAACACAATTCATTATGTTGTCTTCCTTGTCCAACATCTACACCTAAGCATGTAATAGTTTGGTGAGTGCTCACAATTGTAAAAAGTGTCTAAGATGATATATTTATATGTGAACCTCTCTTTCCTTATTACTTCTTATTAATTGCAACAATGACTAGGGTCTATGTTGATTTATTCTCAACAAGTTTCAATCATCATATGTGTCATAAGTGAAGCTATCACTTTCCATAAGATCGTCTCATGATCTTTCATGCTATCGTTCTTTTCATACTTTTGATCATGGCACAAAGCAAAGCCCTTGACTAAGATACTCTTTATTATATAGCTCGCGAGCTCGAATACATCGGGGGAGAGACAAAAACAAAAGACTCAAACTAAACACTAAAGACTTATTCCTCTAAGAGAAGAAATACAAACAAAACTGAAAAGGAAAGAACTAAAACAAAGGTAAAAGCAAAAGATATAAAGGTGATACGATACAAGGGCAACTCCCCTAAGCTTGGCAGAAGCCAAGGGGATTGCCCATACCAATGCTTAGTTGTCTTCCTTCGGTGGTGATGGTGGTGGAGTTGTTGGAGTAGTCTGATCCTCCGTCTTCCAAGGCATAGGTGCTCCATCATGGCAGGATGAACGAGTTGCCGGAATCCTCAAATCTGCAGCCAACCTTATTGATTTAAATTTGTACTCATACTCACAGTTTTGGTTCTGCAGGTCATAGATCTGGCCCTGAAGTTGATCAACCCTGTCATAGAGCCTGGAGAGGTGTTTCCCAATATCAATGGCATCCATCTTGTGATTTCTAGTGAACTCCGCGAACATCATGTGGTTGGCGTTGAGTCCACGCTCCACCATCCCTTGGCACTTGAAGACTTGTTGCTCCATTGCTTCGAGCCTCGTCTCCATGCTTCCGGTCTTCTTAGGCCCCTCAACATCACGGATGTGCAACATCCCCTCGCTCATCTTGATAGATTGATGGTGTTTCAGCACTTCCGTGAGGTAGGGATTGATGACCTTCCCGAAGATCTTGTCCTTAGGAGCGTTTGGGGAAGTCATGATGATCTAGATCTGTCACAGAAACAGGCTCGAAACGAAAACAGAGGAAAACTGCGCGATACGGAGATCAAAACCTACGGGCGAATATATATTGATTTTTTCTGGACCAGAAGGAGTTCTCCACAAGAAAACGGAGTTCGGGAGGCACACGAGGTGCCCACAAGCTTGCCCTCCGCCACCAGGTGGGTAGGGGCAGTGGCAAGGCTTGTGGTCGCCTCGTGCGCTCTCCGCACTGCTTTTTATTTTTCTAATTTTCCAAAAATTCCAAAACGGAGGAAATTTCCTATTGGAAAAGCATTGGAGTCCAATTTCTTACCGAAACAGATACCTCTTCGTTTTCAGGGTCTGAAACAGGCTGATAAACATCCCTTATGTACTCCTCTGGAGTTATGACATTGATGATATTGGTCTCAACATTTATGGGAGTACCAGAGATGTAATGCTTGATTCTTTGCCCATTTACCACTCTAGGAAAATTTCCTTCCGTGTTATTGATTTTGATGGCACCGAAACGATATACTTCCTCGATAACATAGGGACCTTCCCATTTAGAGAGAAGCTTGCCTGCAAAGAATCTCAAACGAGAATTGTATAGCAAGACATAATCACCCACATTGAACTCTCGTTTCTGTATTCGTTTGTCGTGCCATCTCTTAATATTTTCCTTTAACAACTTGGCATTCTCATATGCCTGGGCCCTCCATTCATCTAACGAGCTGATATCAAACAACCGCTTCTCACCGGCAAGTTTGAAATCAAAGTTGAGCTCTTTGATTGCCCAATAAGCTTTGTGTTCTAGCTCAAGAGGTAAATGACAGGCCTTACCGTAAACCATTTTATACGGTGACATGCCCATGGGATTCTTATAAGCAGTCCTATAAGCCCATAGTGCATCATCAAGTTTGCTAGACCAATTCTTTCGAGATCTATTGACGGTCTTTTGTAGGATCAACTTGATCTCCCTATTACTCAACTCCACTTGACCACTAGACTTAGGATGATAAGGAGATGCAACTCTATGGTTGACATCATACTTAGCGAGCATCTTGCGGAAAACACCATGAATGAAGTGTGAACTGCCATCAGTGTATATATCTAGGGACTCCAAATCTTGGGAATATGACTTCTTTAAGCATCTTAATAGAGGTGTGGTGATCAGCATTTTTAGTGGGGATAGCTTCTACCCACTTAGTGACGTAATCCACAACAACTAAGATGTCAGTGTACCCATTGGAACTCGGGAAGGGTCCCTGTTGACCCACAAGTATAGGGGATCAATTCTAGTCCTTTTGATAAGTAAGAGTGTCGAACCCAACGAGGAGCAGAAGGCTCTGATAAACGGATTTCAGCAAGGTAATAACTGCAAGCACTGAAAGTAGCAGTAACAAGTGATTGTGTAGCGAGGTGAAATGTAGCGAGCAAAAAGTAACAAGTAACAAGTAGTAGCAACGGTGCAGCAAGTGGCCCAATCCCTTTTGTAGCAAGGGACAAGCCTGAACAAAGTCTTATAGGAGGAAAAACGCTCCCGAGGACACACGAGAATTTCTGTCATGCTAGTTTCATCATGTTCATATGATTCGCGTTCGTTACTTTGATAGTTTGATATGTGGGTGGACCGGCGCTTGGGTACTGCCCTTACTTGGACAAGCATCCCACTTATGATTAACCTCTCTCACAAGCATCCGCAACTACAAAAGAAGAATTAATACAAAGTCTAACCATAGCATTAAACTAGTGGATCCAAATCAGTCCCTCATGAAGCAACGCATAGACTGGGGTTTAATCTTCTGTCACTCCAGCAACCCATCATCTACTTACTACTTCCCAATGCCTTCCTCTAGGCCCAAATATGGTGAAGTTTTATGTAGTCGACGTTCACATAACACCACTAGAGGAAAAACAACATACAACATATCAAAATACCGAACGAATATCAAATTCACATGACTATTATTAACATGACTTATCCCATGTCCTCGGGAACAAAAGTAACTACTCACAAGACATAATCATAATCATGACCAGAGGTGTAATGAATAGCATCAAGGATCTGAACATAAACTCTTCCACCAAATAACCCAACTAGCATCAACTACAAAGAGTAATCAACACTACTAGCAACCTTACAAGTACCAATCGGAGTTGCGAGACGGAGATTTGTTACAAGAGATGAACTAGGGATTGGAGAGGAGATGGTGCTGATGAATATGTTGATGAAGATGTCTCCCCTCCGACGAGAGGAGTGTTTGTGATGACGATGGCGACGATTCCCCCCTCCGGGAGGAAAATTTCCCCGGCAAGATCGTCCTGCCGGAGCTCTAGATTGGATCTGCTCAAGTTCCGCCTCGTGGCGGCGGCGAAACCACGAAAAATCTCCCGATTGATTTTTCCCAGACCAGGACGCTTCATATAGCAAAAGAGGGGGGCTAGTGGGCTTTCAGGCAGCCCACAAGCTTGCCCACCGCCACCAGGGGGTGGTGGCAGAGTGGGGGCTTGTGGAGCCCTGGTGGCCCCCTCCGGTAGTTCTTTCTCCCAGTATTTTTAATATATTCCAGAAAAAATCCACGTAAATTTTCAGGGCATTTGGAGATGTGCAGAATAGTGGACTAGGATTTGCTCCTTTTCTAGTCCAGAATTCCAGCTGCCTGAATTCTCACTCTTCAAAAAAACCTTGCAAAATAAGAGAGAAAAGGCATAAATATGGTACCACAAGTAATATAACAACCCAAAAAGCAATAAATATCAATATGAAAGCATGATGCAAAATGGACGTATCAGTCCCATATAATCAAAGCTCCACACATCAAATGGTTCAATGACAAGTGAATAGTTCATATGCATTTCCTGACGCTTACTGATATTTCCTATTCTTTGGCATTCGTCACAAGACAAGACAAACTTACGGACATCCTTGAAGAGAGTGGGCCAATAGAAACCTGATTGCAATACCTTATGGGCAGTTCTATCTCCAGCGTGGTGTCCTCCATAGGCTTCGGAATGACACTTCTGCAGGATCTGTCCCTGTTCATGTTCAGGCACACAACGTCTAATAACACCATCTACTCATTCCTTATAAATGTGAGGATCATCCCAAAAGTAGCATCTCAAATCAAAGAAGAATTTCTTCTTTTGCTGATAGGTGAAACTGGGTGGTATGTATTTGGCTACAATATAGTTTGCATAATCGGCATACCACGGTGCACTATGTGAAGTGCGGATGACATTTAACTGCTCATCAGGAAAGCTGTCATCAATAGGTAGTGGGTTATCAAGGACATTCTCTAGCCTAGACAAGTTATCTGCTACAGGGTTATCAACACCCTTTCGGTCAATGACGTGCAAATCAAATTCCTATAGCAGGAGAACCCATCTGATCACCCTAGGCTTAGCGTCCTTCTTCTCCATAAGGTACTTAATAGCAGCATGATCAGAGTGAATAGTGACTTTTGAGTCAACTATGTAAGATCTGAACTTTTCACATGCAAACACGACTGCTAAAAATTCCTTCTCCGTAGTGGCATAGTTTCTTTGGGCACTGTCTAGAGTTTTACTAGCGTGGTGAATAACATTCAACTTCTTGTCAACTCTTTGTCCTAGAACAGCACCAACAACATAATCACTAGCATCACACATGATTTCGAAGGGCAAGTTCCAGTCAGGTGGTTGAACAATAGGTGCGGTTATCAAAGCCTTCTTAAGTATTTCGAAAGCTTCCTCACAATCCTCATCAAAAACAAAAGGAACATCCTTCTGCAAGAGGTTGGTAAGAGGCCTAGAAATCTTAGAGAAGTCTTTAATGAACCTTCTATAGAAACCAACATGACCTAGGAAACTTCGTATACCTCTGATATCTGTGGTGCAAGGCATTTTCTCAATTGCATCAACCTTAGCCTTATCAATTTCAATGCCTCTTTCACAGATTTTGTGTCCTAAGACGATACCTTCATTAACCATAAAGTGGCACTTCTCCCAATTCAAGACGAGGTTGGTTTCTTCGCATCTCTGTAAGACTCGATCAAGGTTGATGAGGCAATCATCAAAGGAAGACCCGTAAACGGAGAATTCATCCATGAAAACCTCGACAATCTTTTCACAAAAGTCAGAGAATATAGCCATCATACATCTTTGAAAGGTGGCAGGTGCATTGCATAAGCCAAAAGGCATACGTCTATAAGCAAAGGTACCGAAGGGGCAGGTGAAAGTGGTTTTCTCCTGATCAGATTGTGCAACAGGTATTTGCGAGAAACCTGAATAACCGTCTAGAAAGCAGAAGTGTGTGTGTTTTGATAGCCTTTCTAGCATTTGGTCGATTAACGACAAAGGATAATGATCTTTCCTGGTTGCCTTGTTCAGTTTCCGGAAGTCTATCACCATCCTATAGCCGGTAATAATCCTTTGTTGGATTAGTTCATCCTTATCATTAGGAACGACGGTGATACCTCCCTTCTTAGGTACGCAATGTACTGGACTTACCCAATCACTATGAGCAACATGATAAATGATTCCTGCTTCCAGAAGCTTTAATATTTCTTTTCTAATGACCTCTTTCATCTTAGGATTTAATCTCCTTTGATGATCAGCAACTGGTTTAAAGTCAAGATCGGTTTTAATCTTGTGCTGACATAGAGTAGGACTAATACCCTTAAGATCATCAAGAGTATATCCAATAGCAGCACGGTGCTTCCTCAGAGTTCTTAGTAACTTCTTCTCTTCGTGCTCTGAAAGGAGGGCACTAATAATGACAGGATATATCTCCTTCTCATCAAGATAGGCATACTTAAGAGTATCACGCAACTGTTTAAGCTCGAACACACGATCACCCTTTAGTGTGGGAGGATCCCCAGGCAGTTCAACAGGCAAATTATTCTTGAGAATAGGATATTGTTCTAAGACAATTTTATCTATCTCATCTCTCTCCTCCATATGCATATCATTTTCATGCTCAAGAAGATATTGCTCTAAGGGATCCGTAGGAGGTATGGCAATAGAGGCAAGAGCAATAATTTCATCTCTACCAGACGACTCTCTTTCATGGGGTTGTCTTCCAAACTTGGAGAAGTTAAATTCATGAGACACACCCTCGAAACTAACAGTGACGGTCTCCTTAATGCAATCAATGTGAGCATTGACAGTGTTGAGAAAGGGTCTACCAAATATGATGGGACAAAAGCTATCTTGTGCAGTACCAAGGACGAGGAAATTAGTAGGATACTTCGTCTTACCACACAGGACTTCTACGTCTCTCACAATTCCCAGAGGGCAGATAGTGTCTCTATTAGCTAGCGTAATAGTGACATCAATGGGTTCTAACTCAGCAGGTGCAATCTCATCTTTGATTTCATCATATAGAGAACGGGGTATTGCACTAACACTAGCTCCCATATCACATAAACCATGGTAACAGTGATCTCCTATCTTGACAGAAACAATGGGCAGGCCAACTACAGGTCCGTGTTTGTCTTTCGCGTGAGGTTTAGCAATTCTAGCAGAGTCCTCACGGAATTTAATAACATGCCCGTCTATGTCTTCGACTAAGAGATCTTTGATAATAGCAATACTAGGTTCAACTCTAATCTCCTCAGGGGGTGCAAGTGGTCTAATGTAGCCCCTATGTATCACAGTTGGAGCTTTAGAATAATCCTTTATCCTAGCAGGGTATGGGGTTTCTCAGTGTAAGCACAAGGAACAACAGGATCACTAAAAGCAATGACTTTCTTCTCAACTAGATTTGTTTTGGCTATGTTGCTTTCTATAGGAGGATGATATTTAAACCACTTCTCTTTGGGAAGATCAACATGAGCAGCAAAAGATTCACATAGAGAAGCTACTATCTCAGAGTCAAGTCCATACTTAACGCTAAAATCTCTAGAAGTATTTGTCTCAACAAAAGATTTAACGCAATCAAACTGGAAATTCATACCTGACTCCTTACCTTCCTCCAGCTCCCAATCTTCAGAGTTGCGTTTGATTCTTTCCAATAAATTCCACTTGTGATCAATATACTTCTTCATAAAAGAACCATACAAGAAGTGTCAAGCACGGTACGATCTTCATGAGAAAGCCGAGCATAAAAGTTTTGAGTGATGATTTCTCTCGAGAGCTCATGATTGGGGCATGAATATAGCATTGATTTAAGCCTCCCCCAAGCTTGAGCTATGCTTTCCCTCTCAAGAGGCCAAAAGTTATAAATAAAGTTCCGATCACGATGTACTAAATGCATAGGATAGAACTTTTGATGAAATTCCAATTTCAACCGATTGTAGCCCCATGATCCAGTATCATCACATAGTCTATACCATGTCAACGCCTTATCCTTCAAAGATAAAGGAAATACTTTATTCTTTACCTCATCCTCGGGAAAACCTGCAAGCTTAAACAAACTGCAAACTTCATCTACATAGATTAGATGCAAGTCTGGATGTGAGGATCCATCTCCTATAAAAGGATTAGCCAACAGTTTCTCAAGCATACCCGAAGGAATTTCATAAAAGATATTTTCAGTAGGTACCTCAGGTTGAGGAACAACTCCTCGTGCTTCCGTTCGTGGTGAAGATACCCCGAACAAACTCCTCAAAGGAACAGTTTCCATAGTGACAAGTGACAATAAATTTCAGCACAATATATAAATGTTTCCTTACCAATTTCCACTTACCAAAGACGCTTCACTCCCCGGCAACGGCGCCAGAAAAGAGTCTTGATGACCCACAAGTATAGGGGATCAATCGTAGTCCTTTCGATAAGTAAGAGTGTTGAACCCAACGAGGAGCAGAAGGCTCTGATAAACGGATTTCAGCAAGGTAATAAGTGCAAGCACTGAAAGTAGCGGTAACAAGTGATTGTGTAGCGAGGTGAAATGTAGCAAGCAAAAAGTAACAAGTAACAAGTAGTAGCAACGGTGCAGAAAGTGGCCCAATCCCTTTTGTAGCAAGGGACAAGCATGAACAAAGTCTTATAGGAGGAAAAACGCTCCCGAGGACACACGGGAATTTCTGTCATGCTAGTTTCATCATGTTCATATGATTCGCGTTTGTTACTTTGATAGTTTGATATGTGGGTGGACCGGCGCTTGGGTACTGCCCTTACTTGGACAAGCATCCCACTTATGATTAACCTCTCTCGCAAGCATACACAACTACAAAAGAAGAATTAAGACAAAGTCTAACCATAGCATTAAACTAGTGGATCCAAAGCAGCCCCTTACGAAGCAACGCATAGACTCGGGTTTAAGCTTCTGTCACTCCAGCAACCCATCATCTACTTAGTACTCCCCAATGCCTTCCTCTAGGCCCAAATATGGTGAAGTGTTATGTATTCGACGTTCACATAACACCACTAGAGGAAAAGACAACATACAACATATCAAAATACCGAACGAATATCAAATTCACATGACTATTATCAGCATGACTTATCCCATGTCCTCAGGAACAAAAGTAACTACTCACAAAGTATAATCATAATCATGATCAGAGGTATAATGAATAGCATCAAGGATCTGAACATAAACTCTTCCACCAAGTAATCCAACTAGCATCAACTACAAAGAGTAATCAACACTACTAGCAACCTTACAAGTACCAATCGGAGTCGTGAGACGGAGATTGATTACAAGAGATGAACTAGGGGTTGGAGAGGAGATGGTGCTGATGAAGATGTTGATGAAGATGCCTCCCCTCCGACGAGAGGAGTGTTGGTGATGACGATGGCGACGATTTCCCCCTCTGGAAGGGAAGTTTCCCCGGCAGGATCGTCCTGCCGCAGCTCTAGATTGGATCTGCTCAAGTTCCGCCTCGTGGAGGCGGCGAAACCACGAAAAAGCTCCCGAATGATATTCTTGGTTTTCATGAGATTGAAGAGTGTTCTCTTAATTTGCATCTTGCGGATTCTACTGTCAAGAAACCCATGGGATGGATCAATGATGTTCTTATTGTTGCAAATAAGAACTATGTACCCGTGGATTTCATTGTAGTTGACATAGATTGCAATCCTTCATATTCCATGTTCTTGGTAGACCTTTCCTAAGGACTATTGGTGCTATCATCGATATGAAGGAAGGGAATATTAGATTTCAATTTCCTCTAAAGAAGGGCAAGGAGCATTTTCCTAGAAAGAAAATAAGATTGCCTTATGAATCTATGATGAGGGCTACTTATGGTTTGAGCACCAAAGACGACTATACGTGATTCCATCACCTTATGCCTAGCTAGGGGCGTTAAACAATAGCGCTTGTTGAGAGGCAACCCAACGAATCTATCCTTTTTCTTTCTATTTTGTGTTTTCCACACTTTCATAATTCTGTTATGATTGTGTTTTTTGTGTTTCTTTTGCATTTGTGCCAAGTAAAACCGTTATGATTAGTCTCGGGGATGATCGTTTGATCATGGTGGAAAAGACAGAAACTTTCTGCTCATGAAAAGAATTTTTTTTTTTCTGTGAGAGCTTTTGAGTTGATTCTTTTTGCTGCTAATTGCTACGCAAATTCTTCAGACTGTCGTACTTTTTTAGAATTTTTGAAGTAGCAGAAGTATACGAAGTATACAGATTGCTACAGACTGGTCTGCTGTTAACGGATTCTGTTTTTGTTGAGTTGGTTGCTTATTTTGATGAAACTATGGATAGTATCGGGGGTATTAGCCATGGAATATTGAAAATACAGTAACCCAACATCAACATAAGTAGAATTTAAGTTTGCTACAGTACCTAAGGAAGTGGTGATTTGCTTTCTTATACTAATGATATCACGAGTTTCTGTTTAAGTTTCGTGTTGTGAAGTTTTCAAGTTTTGGGTGAAGTTCTTATGGACAAAGAGATAAAGAGTGGCAAGAGCTCAAGCTTGGGGATGCCCAAGGCACCCCAAGTTGATTCAAGGATGCTGAAAAAGCCTAAGTTTGGGGTTGCCCCGGGAAGGCATCCCCTCTTTCGTCTTCAATCCATCGGTAACGTTACTTGGGGCTATATTTTTATTCACCACATGTTATGTGTTTTGCTTGGAGCGTCTTGTATCGTAGGAGTCTTTTTTTTTGTTGTGTCACAATATTCCTTGCTGCACACCTAGAGAGAGAGACATGCACTCACCGTGATTTTGTCGAGCTTCACTTATATCCTTTGGTTAGGCAATTCAGCTCACATGTGTTTCACTTATATCTTTTGAGCTAGTTGATTTTGCTCTATGTGCTTCACTTCTATCTTTTGGAGCACGACAGTGCGTTGCGTGGTAGTTGATCTATGCTATGAAAGTAGTCTCAAAAGAGGTAGTTATCCAAAGGGATATGAAAACTTCCACCTTCATGTGCATTGAGTAGTTAGAGAAGTTTGATTCATCTCAATTAGTTTTGAGTTGCAGTTGTGGTAATATTGAAGTTATACTAGTAAGGTGTTGTGGATCTAGAAATACTTGTGTTGAAGTTAGTGATTCTCGTAGCATGCACGTATGGTGAACCGCTATGTGATGAAGTCTGAGCATGATTAGTTTATCGATTGTCATCCTTTGTGTAGCGGTCGGGATCGCGCGATGGTTTATACCTACCAACCCTTCCCCTAGGAGTATGCATTGAATGCTTTGTTTCGATTACTACTAGAACTTTTGAAACACGTATATGAGTTCTTCATGACTAATGTTGAGTCCATGGTTTAGATGCACTTTCACCTTCCACCATCACTATCTTCCTTAGTGTCGTGCAACTTTCGCCGATGCATAAAACCACCATTAGCCTCCCTCAAAACAGCCACCATACCTACCTACTATGGCTTTTTCAAAGCCATTCTGAGATATATTGCCATGCAACTACCACCATGACATGTGACACAGCTTCTACATTGCCATTGCATGATCATAAGATAGCTAGCATGATGTTTCCATTGATGTCTATGCCATGCTAGATCATTGTCACGGTACACTACCGAAGGCATTCCATATAGAGTCATCGTTGCTCTAAGTTTTGAGTTGTAAGTGTGATGATCATCATTGATGGAGCATTGTCCCATGTGAGAAAAAAGAGAGGCCAAAGATGCCCACCAAAATAAAAATAAAAAATGAAAATAAAAAAAGAGAGGCCAAAGAGCCCACCAAAAAAATGAGAGAAAAAGAGAGAAGGGACAATGCTACTATCTTTCCACACTTGTGCTTATTAAGCACCATGATCTTCATGATTGAGAGTCTCTCGTTTTGTCACCACCATATAGCTAGTGGGAAATTTTCATTATATAACTTGGCTTGTATATTCCAATGATGGGCTTCCTCAAAATTTCCTTAGGGCTTCGTGAGCAAGCAAGTTGGATGCACACCCACTAGTTTTCTTTAAGAGCTTTCACATACTCCTAGCTCTAGTGCATCATTTGTATGGCAATCCCTACTCATTCACATTGATATCTATTGACGAGCATCTCCATAGCTCATTGATATGCCTAGTCAATGTGACCATCTTCTCCTTGTTTGCCTTGCAACCTCCACCACACTCCATTCCACTTATAGTGCTAAAACCATGGCTCACGCTCATGTATTGCGTGAGAGTTAAAAATATTTGAGAAAGTAAAGGTGTGAAAACAATTACTTGGCCAATACCGAGGTTGTGCATGATTTAAATTCGTTGTGCAAGGATGATAGAGCATAGCTAGACTATATGATTTTGTAGGGATAACTTTCTTTTGGCCTTGTTATTTTGAAAGTTCATGATTACCTTGCTAGTTTGCTTGAAGTATTATTGTCTCCACGTCAATAGCAAACTATTATTTTGAATCTAACATATCTGAACATTCATGTCACACAAGAGGAGTTAAAAAGGACATCTATGCTAGGTAGCATGAAAGCATCAAAAATTCATTCTTTATCACTTCCCTACTCGAGGACGAGCAGGAGTTAAGCTTGGGGATGCTTGATACGTCTCAAACGTATCTATAATTTTTGATGGTTTCATGCTGTTATCTTTTTCAACTTTGGATGTTTTATATATCTTTTATATCTTTTTTGGGACTAACTTATTAATTCAGTGCCAAGTGTCAGTTCCTGTTTTTTCTGTGTTTTTGACTCTTTTCAGATCTGATTTTGGAACGGAGTCCAAACGAAATAAAATCCCCAAAATGATTTTTTCCAGAACAGAAGAAGATCGGGGGACTTGAGGGCCAAGGCAGGAGGCCCACAGGGAGCCCACAAGCCCTGTAGCCGCAGCCAAGGGGGGGCCCGCGGCTACCAGGCTTGTGCCCCCCTGGAGCTCCCCTGCCCTAGCTCTTTGGCCTATATATTCCCTAAAATCCCAGAAA
Source organism: Hordeum vulgare subsp. vulgare (assembly GCF_904849725.1). Taxonomy (NCBI): domain Eukaryota; kingdom Viridiplantae; phylum Streptophyta; class Magnoliopsida; order Poales; family Poaceae; genus Hordeum; species Hordeum vulgare. The sequence continues at coordinate 593,928,785 of NC_058519.1, read as the reverse complement.
AAATAAGGGCGTCCACGAAACCACTTTTCCGACGCCGCAAACTTTCGTTTCCGCGAGATCTCATCTGGAGACCCTTCCCGGTGCCCTGCCGGAGGGGACTTTGGAGCTGGAGGGCTTCTACATCAACATCATTGCCTCTCCAATGACTCGTGAGTAGTCTACTTTAGACCTACGAGTCCGTAGTTAGTAGCTAGATGGCTTCTTCTCTCTCTTGGATCTTCAATACAAAGTTCTCCATGATCTTCATGGGGATTTATCCGATGTAATCCTCTTTGGCGGTGTGTTTGTCGGGATCCGATGAATTGTGGATTTTTTATCAGATTATCAATGAATTATATTTGAGTCTTTGCTGATTTCTTATATGCATGATTTGATATCCTTGTAAGTCTCTTGGAGTCTTGGGTTTTGTTTGGACAACTAGATCTATGATTCTTGCAATGGGAGAAGTGCTTGGTTTTGGGTTCATACTGTGCGGTGACCTTTCCCAGTGACAGAAGGGGCAGCAAGGCACGCATCATGTTGTTGCCATCAAGGGTAACAAGATGGGCTTTCATCATAGATTTGAGATTGTCCATCTACATCATGTCATCTTGCTTAAGGTGTTACTCTGTTCTTATGAACTCAATACACTAGATGCATGCTGGATAGCGGTCGACGTGTGGAGTAATAGTAGTAGATGCAGAAAGTATCGGTCTACTTGTTTTGGACGTGATGCCTATATGTATGATCATTGCCATAGATAACGTCATGACTTTGCACAGTTCTATCAATTGCTCGACATTGATTCGTTCACCCACCGTCTACTTGCTTTCATGAGAGAAGCCACTAGTGAACACTACGGCCCCCGGGTCTACTCACAATTATCATCTCCGCTTTTACTTTTACTTTGCTCTGTTTACTTTTTGCTTTCAGTTCTCTCTTTGCAAACAATCTATAAGGGATTGGCAACCCCTTCATAGCGTTGGGTGCAAGCTCTTTGTGTTTGTGCAGGTACTTGTGACTTGACGCGATCCTCCTACTGGATTGATACCTTGGTTCTCAAACTGAGGGAAATACTTACCGCCGCTGTGGTACATCACCCTTTCCTCTTCAAGGGAACACCAACCCAAGGCTCCAAGGCCGCGGGGGAATCCTTTGCATATTTGCCAAGGAAATCCCTATAGGCGTAGCCAGCAGCACCAAGCATAGTTGTTTATCGTCTTTTGGGAGAGAGACATCACTAGTGAACATCATGTGACTCCGGTCCATATCACCATCATTGTTTACACCTCCATCATTTACGCTTTCATTTACTTTTCCGTTGCTATTACTATTACTTTCCCACTTGTGTTTTGATCCTTTGCAAACTACAAGGCCGGAGAGATTGACAACCTCTATGTACTCGTTGGGAGCAAAGTTATTTGTTGTGTGTGCAGGTCCATGTCTTCTGCTAGCGCCAGAGCAGCGGACACCTACTTGTTGATCCTCTGAGTCCTCCTGGTTTTATAAACCTTACAGTCTCCGTGTAAGGGAAATCTACTGCTGACTACATCTCCACCTTCCACTTGGGGTAACCAACGAGGGGCGAGAAGTATATCCATCAACTCGTCATCAACAATCATTAAACAATACATGCCCCGACTTCATCACATAACGGTTCACCTGGAGGGCATCCACACGGGACTATGTGTGTCTAGGTACAAACGACTCCACGGTGGGTAGGATAGTCATAGAGGCAAGCGGGGCCGTCGGTGATGATTGCGGACGTGTGACAATGCCTTTGTGGTGGCGGGAGACGTACATCAGCGACAACGGAGGCGGAGGGTGCGGATGCAAAGCAAGGGGAGAAGGGCATAGTGGAAGGAAATGAGATCAGGTGGGGGATTGGGTAGGTCGGGGTGTTTAAGTCCAACATTTCGCGTGTACGGACTCCCGTACCCACCCTCTCCGTTTTCTCCAATTTGTGGAGAGAAAGTACGTCTGGACCGTCCTGCGTACTGATACAGGACCGCATTGGATGGCTTCCGCGATCCGGACAACACGGTCTGAACGTATGCAGGTGGTTTGTGGGTCGCCCTTGGAGATGCCCTAAGCATGCCACACAAGAGAAAAATGACATGGCACAACTATTAAGGAGGAGAGAAAGAACTTTGATGACCCAGGAAGAACCAACGCCAAGCACACCAACGTAGGCAAAAGAATGAAGAAAGTTCACCAATGCATGAAAGAGTTTATGTGGTAAACCATTAAATGTTAGTTCGAACAAACTAAGCACATATGCATTGGATACATGAGTTGCTAACTTATTTAATGTACTCAACACCTCATCTAAGCAACTTTGCATTGGAAGAGCCCAAGGTCTCTTCCAATGCACAAGTCCTTAGACAAATTGATAAGTACATTTAAAAAGTGTTGGCATATAGGGCATCAAAGGCATAATAGTCGTACATCAGCGTCAAATTTCCTCGCGCTCTGTTCTAATTCAACACTCGATGACACTTGATCGATCTCTTGAAATGGAGAACATGCTCTTCCACACGTTCCACATCTGCAAGGACTGCCTACATATTGTTGTTTCATCTGCATAATCCTCCTCTTGGACAACTCAACGTAGTACTCGTAGATGTACTTCATGTATGAATCCACTGCTTCAAAGAAGCGACGCAAAAATAGCACGGACATTTCACCAGGCATTTGCTGGGCATGATGACCCCCGTAGAGGCGGATGGTACTCACGCGGTGGACGGGCAATGGGTGTGGACCGGGGGCGTAGGAAAATGGTGTCGCGGCATGGTGGAGCAGCCGAGGTCGCTGAGGTCCGGGAAGGGCTTCGACAGGGTCAGTAGAGGAGCGACGCCCCTGAGGGAGGAAGCGAATGCATAGAAAGAGGAAGGGATGAAGACACGAGGTTTGAATGAGGTTTTGGGTGGACCGGGAGAGACGGAGTCCTATGTGGCGACGGTCCATACTTAGACGATCTGAGGATCCGCTTTGGATGACAAACCGCATCCGGCTAGCGTGAGTCGGACATTTGCACGCAATTTAAAGGTCCGCTTTGGAATGTCTTTAGAGAAACTTCAATCGCCCGACCCAAACGGACGTGAGCTTTGTCTGCCTTTAGTCCATTTGGGTCGGCATGTCCACCCTCTTTCCCAAATGGGTTGGCCGTGCGCCCAACGCGTCGACCCATTTTTCGTTTGGGCGGCCGACCAACATCCATTTTTAATCACACATTTTGCTTCATTTTGGATCTGAACATTATTTTTATTTCATCAAATGCATTTTAATACATCTCACTTTATGCACGGCAAAGGTGATCCGGCAATCTTCTGGGCCAACGTCGAGCCAGGGCAGCGGCCGACCGTGGCCTTGGCAGCGGTCAGACCCGAGCTACTAGAGGCGGATTGAGCACCTGCATGTGGCACCGAGGGATTTCCCAGGCCTGATGGACCGGCACCCGACCAGTCCATGGCAAGCGCAGTCCGCCGACGGTCGGATTCGCCAAATCCCACCGAGCGGATGCGCAAAATTTTGCCAAATCCCGCCGCCGGGACGAAGGAGGCACCCTGCCGGTGGATTTGCTGCTGGAGAGCTAGGATGGCCGGAGGAAAATGGGATCGTCGGCCTAGGGTTTATGTGTTTGCGGGTGACGGATGGGGGAAAGGGGATAAGGAAAGACCGTGACGCCGACTAACAGGCCACGGGAAGGAGCACGCGGGCGAGACAGGTGTCCGATCCGTGTGTGCTGCGACGCAAATGACGTCCAAATTTGCGTCCAGAATGGATCGCGAACGGACGAAAAACGGACGCACATCCGTTTGAATCGGCACGTTGGACGACTTCTCTGTTCGCCACGGTCCAAACAGACGTGAACGTATAAAATGGATGGGCGCGTTGGAGTTGCCCTTACATAGTAATTTCTTCATATAACGTTTTACTCTGGCATCCATAACTTTGTAAAAGGTTTAAAATCACTAGCAGAAGACAAATGCATCTAAACTTTTGGATAGTGTGAGGCTCCTTTTGGAACGAGCACATAAGGAGACGAGGAGCAAAAGACACAACAATGTTCGTCTTTTTCGTGAAATGCCGTGGCCCGTGCGGAGCCAGTGGGTGGCACAAGGAGCACGACAAATATACGTACGCACCTCAGCAGCAACGGGAAAAGTAACATGTGCATGCCGTCTAAAATCTTGGAAACGGGAAAGACAACGAGAGAGACGAACTATGTCTAGTTTACAAGGGGAGGGAGACTCCGACACCGACGACGGAGGGGAAACGGCATACGGTACGGGGGCGCGGGTACGTAGGGCATGCACATGCAGTGTAGTGGATCCAGCTGCTGGCCTTGGAGTCTGGAATGGAAGGAGCGACGAGGGACTGTTTCAGAGGGCTCTGGCCTTGACGATGTCCATGCTCATCTCGCTGGGCTCGGTGGCCTGCAGCTCCACCTGGATGCCGTCCAGCTCCCTCTTGAACCTGTCCTTGGAGCTCGCGTACAGCATCTTGCTCCTCACCCTGGACGAGTCCGGGGACCTGCATGCAGCCACATTCACATCTCCTTACTTACGTCCAGCAAAAATCAGTGATAAAAAACAATGGTGGTACCGCACGTACGTACCAGGAGATGAAGAAGATCTTGCTCTTCTGGCAGTTCTCGTCGGTGACGAAGTCGAAGTCGAAGACGGCGTAGCGGCACTCGTCGGCGGGCATGGAGGCGGTGAAGTCGGCGTAGGTGTCGCCGGGCTGCCCCACCCTGTCCACCACCACCTGCTGCGTGTTCTCGTTGATCTTGAAGGTGATGAACCGGAAGCTCCGCTTCGCCTTGAGGTCCTGGAACTTGAGCTTGCACTCGTCGCTCACGGCCATCCCCGATGCCGAGTTCGCCTTGCATCCAACCACACACACAACAACAAACACCACCTCATCATCACTGCTGTATCAACCAAGGGATCCAATCCAATCGAATCAACCGAAGAAACGAACAGAACCGAACCGATCCAAGGCGCGCGCGCGCTCACCATGGTGAAGACGACGGGGTTTTTCTCTTCTTTGCACGGAGCGCCGGACGCGACGACGGTGGCGTCAGGCGGCGGGCGAGATTCTCAAGGCCCGGAGGAGAGGAGGGTCCGGGCGAAATATAGGGGGTCCTGAGGCTTGCATTGCATGCATGCCGCCGTTTTAGGAGGAGGAAGAAGAGGGGCGGTTGACCAAGCTCGTCCCCTCCTTGCTTGCCGCGTTGGCGAGAGCCATGGGGAATGAGAGATCCAGAGCCGCTCCGCATCCACCACCCATCCATCGCTCTGTCCCCTCCATCCCTGGCTACGACGGACAGCAGAGAAACATTGTTTTTCTCGTGACTTGCTGCAACGCTGCGATTTGGACCAAATGATGACAAAACAACATTGTTCTCATGAATTGATTCAACATTTTCCTCATGGCACATCACCTGTTCGTAGGACGCCATGAATTATGATCATAAATTCCGTATATATAGCCGTAGCCTAACAAGGACTGATGGACGATCATACATTTTAAATCATACGACATTTCTCCAACGACGCCGCACTGCAGACAGATACATTCTCATCACATTGTAAGTTACACAGCTGGGGTTCCTCCAAAAAACAAAATTGTCCAGGAGACACACACTACAAAAATGGCGGCATTGTTTAACCAAAGAATTTTACAACTTTTGGAGCTTGTTTTCCTTTTGACTTTGAGCTGACATTCTTCTCGCCACCGCTAGGTTGCTTTGCTTTAGCTGTTTTGGTGGTTTTCACCTCTTCTTCATCAATGAAATCATCTTCAAGATCATCCCCGCCATGCAGAGTATGGTCTTCCTGGTAATCTCCCTCCATATTCATACCTAAAATAACAACGACACATAAACAAGTAAACATGAATTCCTGTAATGAACTGCACAACTAACAGCAGAAATTCAGTTGCACCAGCTAACTAACAATCTCTAGTTTTCAACATATACAACGCACTAGATCTTGTCTACAGTAAGTTACTGGCGTCCGCGCAATTAGTCATCACTCAACCCTTACTAAGGACTGAAAAAGGAACATGTCCACCTATCCACAGCCTATGCCTTACAACACAACACCGTCTGGCCTACAGATATACCTATCTTATACAACAACACAAACAAGTCTTCAGAAACAAAATAGTTGTATGACCTGAAATCATAAGTTCATCCAGCATGCTTATATACAAGTATTATTGTCCAGGTGATTTTTTTTTTGGTGTGAAACTTTAAATGATGGTAACAGGTAATTCAAATATATATAGACCAACTGCAACACACTTCACATTCCAGTGGACGTTCCAAATGTTGTGAATGCATGCACAGTACTTGTGATATTGCAAAAGTTGGTTTGTCAAGGAAGAAGTTCCAGTTTGTTTACCATCATCCACCGAGGATTCAAAGTACTGCTGCCGCTTGTTCGGGCAATGCCTCGCCAAGTGTGTAACTTCACCACATATCTTGCAGCAACCACCCTAACATTGATACATAGAGTTAAAATCCATGTAAAAAAGGCAGAGATTGAATAAACTAAACGTAATCAAGGTAGAAGAGTGTTAACAGAAACAAAAGTAACAACAGAAAGTCAGGGCTATAAACAAGCATGGCTCCACCAACAAACTGGTTCTGTACCTCAGGACTCATACAGAAAACCCAAGCCCTTGAAACAGGTTATTATCGTTTATCAAGTGGTGGTTATACTTATACCTCTGAAAGGTCATATATCCACTTGTTTGCATGATGCGTCACTACCCAAAAGGAAACACAAAACAGCAAACATTCTTTGGATTCCTCAAGACACAAGCAATTCAAACATCATAACAAGTACTCCCTCCATCCCAAATTACTTGTCGCGGAAATGGATAGAAATGGATGTATCTAGAACTAAAAATACGTCTAGATACATCCATTTCTGTGACAAGTAATTTGGGATGGAGGGAGTAGGTAGGTAACTGCATCCATTGCCAAAATCATTTTTTCAAAGCATGACATGTTTTTCTGCATGATACTCTAAGTACAAAATGAAAATATATGTCCTTATATTGGTAGTAGTAGTGGTGTCATGATTCATGAGAGGGGACAAGGAATCCTGTGGAATACCTTGGGATAAATGCCGTGTGTACTTTCAGGGCAATCCTTACTCAAATGTCCCTGCTGTTTGCAGACAAAGCAGCTCGCAAAGTTTGTACCGCCTGCATACATATCGAATAATGTTAATCACATGAAGAAATCACATCTATAGTAATCTAAGCATAACATGAATGGATGAAGAGTACCATTTTCAATGGGCTTCGGGCACTTGGAAAGGGAATGCCCAGATTCACCACAGTTATAGCAGAATTTCTTCAAATCCCCGTCACCTTTGTCAGGGCAGTTCTTCATACTATGCCCTCGCTCCCTGCAGAGCAAGCAGATCTGGCAATAACAGAACAATAATACAACTGTTAACAGATAGGGAAACGGAAACCTTGCATATGGTGAAATCAGACATTAAACCAACTAATGTAATGGATCATGAGTTCATGATGGAACATAATTTAGCATAATTCATATGACTGCAAGGAACTGCCAGCTCGTCATACAATAACTGATGAATGTTTGTTCTCAAACTTGTGATGTATGTTGTGAGTTGTGAGTTGTGAGTTTCTATGGATTATGGTAGCCGTAAATACTCGCTAACACAAAACAAGCGCATTCCTAGGCCGCCTAGTGACAATCTCACCAAGCAAAGGCAGGCTAAAGGAAAATCAGCATCGCTTCTGCCACTGTATTTCTACTACAGCCACCAACTAGCACTAATCTGCTATAAACCCAGTCCACAAGACAGCGGCATCATCCAATGCTCTTAGGTCCATGGAATCTACAGCAAGCAGCAATTCATAGTACGCCGGACAATTTTAGCCGTGCAATGGTGGGCTGGTACCTTGTTCTTGTCCCAATAGGACTTCTCGGGGCAGTTCTTGGCCGCGTGGTCGGTGCCCTTGCAGATGAAGCACTGTTCCCCGGGCCGCATCCCGGGAACCCGCAGCGGGTGCTTCGACCTCCCCGCTGCACCGCCGCCTCCCGTCTTCTTCACCTTCTTGAACATGCTCTTCTTGCTCTTCTTCTTTTTGGTGCCGTCGGCCGGAGGGGCGGGCGCGGGCGGACAGAGTCCGGGGTTCGCCTCGCGGAAGCGCTTCCGCGCCTCTCGCTGACGCTTGTTCGGCATCGCTTGCTGCGGCCGCCCCACTCTCTCGCGCGTTTCCCTTTGCGGCGGCGGTGGCGGCGGCGGAGGGGAAGGGAGGAAGAGGGGCGTGGGACGGAGAACGGACGGCTGCCGCGGGTGGCAAGGGGTTTGTTCTGCGTGCTTCAAGATTCGTGTTCATGCGGATATGGGTTCTGAACTTCTGATGCGCTGCTGGACCAGCCACTGAAAAAAGAAACACCGTTATTTCTCTGGGAAAAAAAAAATAAGGAGGTAAATTTTTTTGAGAAAACTTTCTATCTACTACTCCCTCCCTTCCTAAATATGAGTTTTTTAAAGATTTCATTATGAATTACATACTAAATTATATATAGATATAATTTAGAGTATAGATTCATTTATTTTACAAGGATAGAAGCAATGTTGGTGGTTGTAGTAGTCCGTAGTGTAATCTCTAGAAAGACTTATATTTAAAAACAGAGGGAGTACATCCATTCAATGATACAATATTTTGAATATTTTAATACATACTACATACTCCCTCCGTCCCAAAATAACTGTTTCAACTTTATACTAGCTCTAGCATAAAGTTGTGTTAAGTTTAAGACACTTATTTTGGGACGGAGGGAGTACAAACTAAAATGAGTGAACAAACAGTTAACCATGTCTGTATTTGACTGTCATGACAGTACAAGCAACATAAAAATGCAAACAATACACCCAAGTTCAAAGACCATCTAGCGACAATTATAAACAGTGAAGTAAGTCGAAGGTGTGTCATCGTCATTGTCCCCTCCTTCATCGGAGCCAAGCAAAATTTGTTGTAGTAGATAGTCGAAAAGTCGTCATACTAATGTCTCATAGAACCAACGCATCAGAACAACAACCGTGCCAATGAAGAAAAGTGTAGATTAAAAAGATTCAAACTATAAACTGATGAACAAAAACTAGATCCATGGAGTTTCATTAAAGACCAACACCAACCAAATCCCATGAGATTAGCAGACACACCTCCAGGTGTCCTCCTACGATGCTAGACACACTGATGGGATGGGGTTAGGTAGGGAGGACCTTATTCCATCTTCCTCAAGTTGTCGTCGCATCGTCTTCTTGAATAGGACAGAAACCCTAATCGATCTTAAAAAACATAACTAAAGACAGAGCGGGAACCCTCTCGTCAGCAAAGGTCGAGGTCTACCATGCCTCCATGGACCTAAGGTCACCGAAGAAGAGATGGACCGACGACAACGCTAATAAAGAATAAATAAACCCTAATCGCCTAGCCAATCGCGGGAGGAAGGAGGTGACGGGGTACCACCTTAAATTAATGAGGTAATTACATGAAAGTATATACAAACTTGATCTGTGTTGTAGTTTAGTCCAGAAAATTGAGAAGTACAAAAGATTTTAAACCAGCCACTGAAAAAAAAGGGAAATTCTATAAGCGCCGCACCGTCGTGCCGCGGCTTGCGCAGTTTGTGTTTTTTTATGCATGCATGATGTCATCAGATTCGTTTTAAATGATCGAAATTCAGAAAGGTTTATCTTTTAAACCGTTAATTCGATCGATGATCTGTTTTCATTGTTGATTTTGTTTCGACGAAATCTTCGAAACTAGATCACATGCCGATATGTTTCAACAACTTTTTTTTTGCTCGTACTTACCATATTTGTTGCACTTACTTGTCATATTAGTAAGTACTTACTTGACTGATAAAAAATAACTTAATCGATAATTTTTTGGAAATTACGTATAAATGTGACATCTCGACATAATCAAAGTGGCAAGCACAAACAACTTTTTTAGGCGATTACGCGTAAAAATATGACAAACCAACATATTTTAAATCAATGACCACAAGAAATCTTTTTTGGTCATAGTTTGTAAATATGATAACTCTGCATAGTTAAAGTAACAAGCACACAAAATAGTTTTCTGGCAAAGTTGTATGTAAACATGACAAGTTGGCATATTTAAATTAACAAACACAACCCATGACAATGTATAATGAAAAGTGCTACAAGGCTTTGTACGAAACAACATTAAAAAGTGTCAATCAAGTTATTTTTTCAGGCAAGTAAGTGGTTAATAATATGACAAGTGGGTCAAAAAATATGGCAAGTATGAATGGAAAAAAATAGTTGACGAAACATGTCGACATGAGATCTAGTTCCCAAGAACTCGTCGCGAGAAAGTCAATGGTGAAAGCGGATCATCGATTGAATTAACTGTTTTGTAGATAAAACTTTTTAAATTTCAAACATTAATAGGAATCTTGTTGACTTCATCCATGCATGCATAGGAGAGAGGGGGGACTAGCGGCATTATTAACAATACTTAGCTTATTTTTTTAAGTGATGGCAATACTTAGCTTAGTAGTACTAATGGATCATACCCTTTATCTTGATTTGCCAGAGTTGTGTATGTCTATAGCAGCCGCCGTACGGGAGCGCCAAGGTGCAGCGCCGCTTCATAGTCGATTCCAAAAAAGGAACACCGTTATTTCTGTAGGGAAAATATATAAGGAGGTAATTTTTTTGAGAAAACTTTTGATCTACTACATTCGTTCAATGATTTATTGTTTTGAATATTGTAATACATACTACATACAAACTAAAATGAATGAACAAATAGTAAACCATGTATGTATACATCCAATTCAGGAAAATGTTAAAACATCCATATTTGACTGTCATGCCTAGCATATGATCGTGTCAGTTTATTGATACTGTTTTCTGCATGTTAATGTATCTGTTCCTATGACCATGAGATCATGCAACTCCCGGACACCGGAGGAATACCTTGTGTGTATCAAACATCGCAACGTTACTGGGTGACTATAAAGGTGCTCTACAGGTATCTCCGAAGGTCTCTATTGGGTTGGCATGGATCAAGACTGGGATTTGTCACTCCGTATGATGGAGAGGTATCTCGGGGCTCACTCCATAATACAACATCACAACAAGCCTTCCAAGCAATGCGACTAAGGAGCTAGTTACGGGGTCTTGTATTATGGAACGAGTAAAGAGACTTGCCATTAACGAGATTGAACTATGTGTGGAGATACCGACGATCGAATCTCGGTTAAGTAACATACCGAAGGACGAAGGGAACAACATACGGGATTAACTGAATCCTTGACATAGAGGTTCAACCGATAGAGATATTCGTAGAATATGTAGGAGCCAACATGGGCATTTAGGTCCCGCTATTGGTTATTGACCGGGGAGTGTCTTAGGTCATGTCTGCATAGTTCTCGAACCCGCAGGGTCTGCACACTTAAGGTTCGGTGACGTTTCGATATAGTTGAGTTATAGGTGTTGGTGACCGAAGGTTGTTACGAGTCTCGTGTGAGATCTTGGACGTCACGAGGAGCTCCATAATGGTCCGCATGTAAAGATTGATATATAGGAAGTCCTGTTTTGGTCACCGAAAAGTTTTGGGCTCATCGATAGTGTAGCGGGAGTGCCGGGAGGGTACCAGGGGACCACCGGGAAGGGTGTGACGACCCAAAGGCTTCATGGGTTCTGAGAGGAGGTAGACCAGACCCTAGTGGGCTCGCCGAAGCCTTCCCTAAGGGCCCATGGGACTGGAATGGGGGAATAAGGCAAAAAGGCCAAATGTGGAAAGAGTTCCCATGTGGGAAGGAAGGAATCCCAATCCTACTAGGATTGGAGGAGGACTCCTCCTCTCCTCCCCACTTCGGCCGACCCAGAGGGGCAAACCCTAGGGCACAGCCTCCTCCCTCCCTCCTCCTATATATACTAGAGGTGTTGAGGGTTTTTGGATACACAGTAATCAGCCACGGCTGCCTCTACTTCTCTCTAGATCTGTTTCTCCTCTAGTCTGGTTCGGCGGTGCTTAGGCAAAGCCCTGCTGGATTAATTCACCACCACTACCAAAACATCGCCGTGCTGGAGAACTCATCTACCTCTCCGCCCCTCTTGCTGGATCAAGAAGGCGGTGATCGTCATCGAGTTGTACGTGTGTTGAATGCGGAGGTGTCGTCCGTTCGGCACTAGATCGGGATGGATCGTGATGTGATCGCGCGACGGCTCGTGATGAGATCGCGAGACGGGCTGCGATTTGGATCGCGAAGATATTCCACTACATCAACCGCGTTATATACGCTTCCGCTTAGCGATCTACAAGGATATGTAGATTCACTCTCCCCTCTCGTAGATGATCATCACCATGGATAGGTATTACCCGTGCGTAGGAATTTTTTTGTCTCCCATGCAGCGTTCCCCAACAGGGAGGAGGTGAAGGGGTACAAAAGATTATTTTTTCAGGAATGCGCAAAGCTTGTGTATCTTTCATTGCTAGGTAGGAGAGAAAAGAGTAACAAGAGGGGAGGGAGAGGGATACAAGTATAATACAACACACACTCGCCTAGTCTAAACTCCAGCTAGTAGAGGCAAAGAAACGAGACCGAGAGCAACAAGGTCGCGTCACAAACAAAGCCAGGCACCATCGTCACACGACAACGCCACCAGGACAGAGCAAATCAATGTACCCCCACCTTGAAGCGCCAAGAAGAGTTTGCTAGTGGGTAGTAGGATTGGACTGACATGAGGAAGAAGTCATGGATGAAGCGTTGGCGATGTTGTACATAGCACCTCAGATACCCATGCACTCAGAGACAACCCAAAACCAATCATGGTGCCCAACATCACCAATTTCAACATCGAAGACACCACAAGCAACCAAGACGATGCCTTCATGAAGGGGGACGACGTCGGACCGTCGTCGTCATTGCATTAGTAGAACCTGACCAAGGCTTTCCCCCGATGCTCGAAGGAGGATAGAAAAAAAGGTCATGGTAGTGCCTTCAAGAAAGGAACAACATCCACAGATGTCGTTGTTGCCAGCACCAGCAAGCCGAGCAAGGATTTCGCCCGGCCTTTGACCAAATCACCCTAAATGTCATCGGATCAGAAATTGGAGACAAGAAACCATATAGCTGCCTGGAACCACCACTATAGGAAGGACAGTTGCACCCATCACCACACACGAAGGTGACATGGGAGACACCCAATGCAACACCACCTACAACAACCAACGCGACACGCTACAGGCACCTGTGCCACCACCAACTCCACGGTCCAGAACTGGGGGGAGGATACGCCGCTGCTAGCAGCACCAAAGCCAGCCGAAAGTAGAAGGCATGGCCTTACCGAGCCATGGGGAGGAGCACCCAATAGGGCTAGGTCGTGGAGTTGGGCGGCGCTAGAGGAGGTGGAGCACGGGGAGGGACGCGTCGCACCGGACATGCCGACGATGACGGTGTGACGCCCTGGTAGTTAACCTACACTAATCATATGTTAATGGTGTGTGTCATCTAGGTTAACTAAGCAAAGTTTTCACTTGGTGAAAATCAAAGCCATTTTCAAATTAAAAATAAAGTCTAATAAATTATTTCTTCAAACAGTAAAAGAAAATCTTGGTTGGGTTGCAAAAATTCTTGAAGTATTTGTCAAATTGAAACCAACATTTTGTTAGTATCTAAGTGCCTAAAAACAATTAAAATCGAGGTCAAAACTATTATTTAAATGCCTTTTAAATTATAGAAATTCCAAACTATTTCAAATAATCCTCAAACTTTTTGTGGCACTGTCTCATTCTACAATATGAATAATGGACCTAGTTACATATTTTATAAAAGTCAATTGATTATAAAATTAACTCCAAAATAAAAACAAAATAAAAATAAATAAAAGGGACCCCCCTTTCCCCTGGGCCGTAGCCCATTTCGTCCCCACCCCGGCCGGCCCACTCCCCCGAGCTGGCCAAGCACCCTCCCTCTCCCCCGAGCCTATATAAGGCCACCCAATCCCTAAACCTAATCCTTTTCCCCACTACCTCTCCCCTCCTTCCCCATAGCCGGCGGCGGCCCCTTCACCGTGCAGCTCGCCCCTCCGGCCACCGACCGACACCGCCCCGTCGGACCACTTCGTCGCCACTGGCCTCCCCGCTGCCGCTTGCTGATGTCTACTATACAACCTTCTTCTTGTAGACTCATGTTGGGCCTGCAAGCGCAGAGTTTTGTAGGACAATAGAAAGTTTTTCTCAAGTGGATGATCTAAGGTTTATCAATCCGTGGGAGGCGTAGGATTAAGATGGTCTCTCTCAAGCAACCCTGCAATCAAATAACAAAGAGTCTCTTGTGTCCCCAACACACCCAATACAATGGTAAATTGTATAGGTGCACTAGCTCAGCGAAGAGATGCTGATACAAGTGTAATATGGATGGTAGATATAGGTTTTTGTAATCTAAAAATCTAAAAACAGCAAGGTAACTAATTATAAAAGTGAGCACAAACGGTATTTCAATGCTTAGAAACAAGGCCTAGGGTCCATACTTTCACTAGTGCAAGTTCTCTCAACAATACTAACATAGTTGAATCATATGTAAATACCTCTCGTGCGACAAAGAGTTCACTCCAAAGTCACAAATAGCGGAGAACTAACGAAGATATTATTGTAGGGTACGAAACCACCTCAAAGTTATCTTTTTCGATCAATCTTATGAGCTATCCCTATAAGTGTCACGAACAACCCTAGAGTTCATACTAAAATAACACCTTAAGACACACATCAACAAAAAACCTAATATCACCTAGATAATCCAATGTCACCACAAGTACCCATGGGCTTGATTATACGATATGCATCACATAATTTCAGATTCATCATGTTCAATCCAACACAAAGAACTTCAAAGAGTGCCCCAAAGTTTCTACCGGAGAGTCAAGACGAAAACATGTGCCAACCCCTATGCATAGATTCCCAAGGTCACGAAACCCGCAAGTTGATCACTGATACATCCCAAACGTATCTATAATTTCTGCTTGTTTCATGATATTTTGGGTGACATTGTTATATGTTTTGCTACACTTTTATATCTTTTTACACATATTTGGACTAACCTACTAACTCAGTGCACCCAATGCCAGTTTCTGTCTGCTGATGTATTTTTTGTAGGGGCTTTTACCCAATTTTCCGAAGCCCCAAAAATCCCGAGAAAAATATATAAAAATCAGCGCACCAAAAGCTTCACGAAGCACGAAAGGGGGCCAAAGGGGTGCCAGGGGCCGCCCAGGCGACCTGTGGGTGCGGCCCACCCCTAGGCCGTGCGAGGAGGCCGTTTGGGTGGGGCTCACGCCCTCTAGTGCCCTCCTTTCGCCTATATTTACCCCTCGATGAGGAAAACCCTATAGGGGATCCAGAATCGCAAATTTCTCCATCATTCCGCCGCCGCAACGCTTCCGAGATCGGGAGCGTCAGGAGACCTCTTCCGGGCACCCTGCCGGAGGGAGGATTGACCTCTGGGAGCTTCTCCACCGCCATGGATGCTTCCCGGACGTGCCGTGAGTAGTCCTCCTTGGACCATGAGTCCATGACCAGTAGCTATGTGATGTCTTCTCTCCAATCTTGTGCTTCCATGATTAGTCCTTGTGAGTTGCCCTACATGATCGAGGCACCTATGTAATTTTCATGCTATTGCTATGCTCGGTTTGATGGAATCCAATGGATTATGAGATTACGTTCAGATTGTTATGAGTTATATATTTCATTGTCCTTTTATATTATGTTCTTTAGTGATTCATGCATGTTCTCCGTTTCTTTGTATTGTTTTGGCCGAGTAATAGATTGTAATTCCAAGAGGGAGCGTTATGCATGATTGTGGGTTCATGCCCCCTGATGTCTAGCTTGAGTGACAGAAACATGAGACTAGGGGATGTGCCGTTGCAACTAGGGATAAAACAACGGTGCTTGTGACCACGGTTGCAAGGATTGTTTACCTTACGCATAGTTCGTGAATGCGGTTGTCCGTTGCTTTGAGTTTACACTTTGGGTGGGGCTCGCAACTTAATACTAGCGAGACATTCTGGATAGATATCTCAAGGTGGATGATTAGTAAGTAGATGCTAATGAATAAACGATCTACTTGTCTTGGCGTACTGCCCATTACTATTGAGCCTCTAACTTTCAAGTAGCATAATTAGCATTGCAGTGTGTTCATAATTCTGTCAATTGCCCAGATGTAATTTGTTTACCCAAGCATAGTTGTTTATCGTCTTTTGGGAGAGAGACATCACTAGTGAACATCATGTGACTCCGGTCCATATCACCACCATTGCTTACACGTCCATCATTTGCTGCTTTAATTTACTTTTCCGTTGCAATCACTATTACTATTCCCGCTTGTGTTTTGATCATTTGCAAACTACAAGGCCAGAGAGATCGAAAACCTCTCTGTACTCGTTGGGAGCAAAGTTATTTGTGTGTGTGCAGGTCCATGTCTTCTGCTAGCGCCAGGGTGGGAGACACCTGCTTGTTGATCCTAGGAGTCCTCCTGGTTCGACAAACCTTACAGTCTCCGTGTAAGGGAAAACTTGCTGCTGACTACATCTCAACCTTCCAGTTGGGGTAACCAACAAGGAGCGAGAAGTATATACATCATTGATAAGTCTCAAACGTATCTATAATTTTTTATGGTTTCACGCTGTTATCTTGTCTTCTTTGGATGTTTTATGTACCTTTTTATATCTTTTTGGGACTAACTTATTAATTCAGTGCCAAGTGCTAGTTCGTGTTTTTATGTGTTTTTGACTCTTTTCAGATCTGATTTTGGAACGGAGTCCAAACGGAATAAAAACCCCGAAATGATTTTTTCCTGAACGGAAGAAGATCACGGGGCCTCTGGGCCAAGCCAGGTGGGCTCCAGGGAGCCCACAAGCTCCCACTCCGCCACCAGGGGGAGGCGGCGGGGTCAGGGCTTGTGGCCTCCCTGGCCGCCCCCTGACCTAGATCCTTGGCCTATATATTCCCAAATATTCCGCAAAAAATCATGGGAGCCTCAAAAATACTTTTCCGCCGCCGCAAGCTTCCGTTTCGCGAGATCTCATCTGGGGACCCTTCCCGGCGCCCTGTCGGAGGGAATTTGGAGTTGGAGGGCTTCTTCATCATCATCATCGCCCCTCCAATGACTCGTGAGTAGTTCACTTCAGACCTACGGGTCCGTAGTTAGTAGCTAGATGGCTTCTTCTCTCTCTTGGATCTTCAATACAAGTTCTCCATGATCTTCATGGAGATCTATCCGATGTAATCTTCTTTGGCGGTGTGTTTGTCGAGATCCGATGAATTGTGTATTTGTGATCAGATTATCTATGATACATATTTGAGTCTTTGCTGATTTCTTACATGCATGATTTGATATCCTTGTAAGTCTCTCTGAGTCTTGGGTTTTGTTTGGCCAACTAGATCTATAATTCTTGCAATGGAAGAAGTGCTTGGTTTTGGGTTCTACCATGTGGTGACCTTTCCCAGTGACAGTAGGGGCAGCAAGGCACACATCAAGTAGTTGCCATCAAGGGTAAAAAGATGGGGTTTTTATCATTGGTTTGAGATTATCCCTCTACATCATGTCATCTTGCTTAAGGCGTTACTCTGTTCTTATGGACTTAATACACTAGATGCATGCTAGATAGCGGTCGACGTGTGGAGTAATAGTAGTAGTTGCAGAAAGTATCGGTCTACTTGTTTTGGACGTGATGCCTATAGATATAATCATTGCATAGATATCGTCACGACTTTGCGCGGTTCTATCAATTGCTCGACAGTAATTTGTTCACCCACGGCCCTCGGGTCTATTCACATCCATTGTTTACATCTCCGCTTTTACTTTGCTTTGTTACTTTGTTGCTTTCAGTTCTCACTTGGCAAACAATCTATAAGGGATTGACAACCCCTTCATAGCGTTGGGAGCAAGTTTTGTGTTTGTGCAGGATCTTGAGATACTCCTCCACCGGATTGACACCTTGGTTCTCAAACTGAGGGAAATACTTACCTCCGTTGTGGTACATCATCCTTTCCGCTTCGAGGGAACACCAACGCAGAAGGATTCCTGGTGCCGTCGACACACTCGTTTCTGGCGCCATTGGAAGGTCTTTTGTGCAGTAGCATAACGGACATCAGAAGCATTTCTGGCGCCGTTGCCGGGGAGGAGAAATCAAGATCTATCCAAGTAGGTCTCACAAACTCTTCTCTTGCATTTACTTTTGTTGCCAGTTGCCTCTCGTTTTCCTCTCCCCCACTTCACATTTGCCGTTTTCATTTGCCTTTCTCCTTCGTCGTTTTCTTTTGCCTTTGCCGTTTCGCTTTGCCGGTTTTCTCTCTTGCTTGTGTTCTTGTTTGTTTGTTGAAGTCATCATGGCTGAAAACACCAAACTTTGCGACTTCTCGAGCACTAATAATAATGATTTTATTAGTACTCCGATTGCTCCCGCCACTAGTGCGGAATCGTATGAAATCAACGCAGCTTTGCTGAATCTTGTTATGAAAGAGCAATTCTCTGGCCTTCCTAGTGAAGATGCCGCATCCCATCTCGATACCTTCATTGAGGTTTGTGATATGCAAAAGAAAAGAGATGTGGATAATGACGTGATTAAGTTGAAACTTTTTCCTTTCTCGTTGCGAGATCACGCAAAAACTTGGTTTTCTTCTTTGCCTAAAAATAGTATCGATTCTTGGGATAAGTGCAAAGATGCTTACATATCCAAGTAATTTCCGCCGGCTAAGATCATCTCCTTACGTAACGATATCCTGAATTTCAAGCAACTTGATCATGAACACGTTGCACAATCTTGGGAGAGGATGAAGCTTATGATTAGAAATTGTCCCGCTCATGGCTTGAGTTTGTGGATGATTATACAAATCTTTTACGCTGGCTTGAATTTCGCTTCTCGCAATATCTTTGACTCCACCTCAGGTGGAACGTTCATGGAAATCACGTTAGGAGACGCTACAAAACTCCTAGACAATATCATGACCAACTACTCTCAGTGGCACACTGAAAGGTCGCCTGCTAGCAAAAAGGTGCACGCTATAGAAGAAATTAACTCGCTTAGCGCTAAGATGGACGAGTTGATGAATTTGGTTGCTAGTAGAAATGCTACCGTAGATCCTAATGACATGCCACTATCTTCTTTGATTGAGAGTAGCAACGCTAGTTTGGACGTGAATTTTGTTGGTAGGAACAATTTTGGCAACAACAATGCTTTTAGAGGAAACTATGTTCCTAGGCCTTTTCCTAGTAACTCCTCTAACAATTATGGCAATTCCTACAGCAACACTTATGGAAATCACAACAAATTACCCTCTGATCTAGAGAGTAATATCAAAGAGTTCATTAACTCTCAAAAGATTTTCAATGCGTCCATAGAGGAAAAACTACTCAAAATAGACGATTTGGCTAAGAGCGTTGATAGGATGTCTTGTGATATTGATGCTTTGAAAGTTAGATGCGCTCCTCCCAAGGTCAATTTGGATGAAACTTTGAAAGCTATGCGTATCTCCATGAATGAGAGCAAAGAAAGAACCGCCCAAATTCGCGCTAGACATGAATGGTTTAAAATGGTGCGTTCTAGTGATGCAAATCTTGAAGATCTTAAAGTGCTTGGTGTGTCTCCTCTTGAATCTTTGTTTTCACGTGTCAAACCTACTTATGGAGGGGCTGGATATGAATCCACTTTGGTTGAAAAACGCCCCAATGATTCGGAGTCCACCTATCTTGATGATAAAAGTGTGGAGTGTGGAGTAGAAGAAGTCAAAATTTTGGGTAGTAATGAAACTCCCACTTCGGATTTCAAGGAATTCAATTATGATAATTGCTCCTTGTTTGAATGCATTTCTTTGGTGTAATCCATTGCAAACTATGCACATGCTTATAGCCAAAGCAAAGCCTTTACCGCGCATATCATAGATGCTATGATGAAATCTCTTGAAGGGAAGCTCGAACTAGAAGTCTCTATACCTAGAAAACTTCATGATGAGTGGGAACCTACTATCAAAATCAATATCAAAAACTATGAGTGCAATGCTTTGTGTGATTTGGGTGCTAGTGTTTCCGCGATTCCAAAGTCTTTATGTGATATTCTTGGTTTTCATGAGATTGAAGAGTGTTCTCTTAATTTGCATCTTGCGGATTCTACTGTCAAGAAACCCATGGGGAGGATCGATGATGTTCTTATTGTTGCAAATAAGAACTATGTACCCGTGGATTTCATTGTACTTGACATAGATTGCAATCCTTCATGTCCCATTATTCTTGGTAGACCTTTCCTAAGGACTATTGGTGCTATCATCGATATGAACGAAGGGAATATTAGATTTCAATTTCCTTTAAAGAAGGGCATGGAGCACTTTCCTAGAAAGAAAATAAGATTGCCTTATGAATCTATGATGAGGGCTACCTGTGGTTTGAGCACCAAAGATGACTATACGTGATTCCATCACTTTTTGCCTAGCTAAGGGTGTTAAACAAAAGCACTTGTTGGGAGGCAACCCAACAAATTTATCCTTTTTCTTTCTGTTTTGTGTTTTCCAAACTTTCATAATTCTGTTATGATTGTGTTTTTTGTGTTTCTTTTTGCGTTTGTGCCAAGCAAAACCGTTATGATTAGTCTTGGGGATGATCGTTTGGTCATGCTGGAAAAGACAGAAACTTTCTGCTCACGAAAAGAATTTTCATTTTTTTATGTAAGAGATTTTGAGTTTATTCTTTTTGCTGCTGATGGCTACTCAAATTCTTCAGACTGTCGTAATTTTTCAGAATTTTTGAAGTACCAGAGGTATATGAAATATACATATTGCTACAGACTGGTCTGCTATTAACAGATTCTGTTTTTTGTTGTGTTGGTTGCTTATTTTGATGAAACTATGGATAGTATCGGGGGGTATTAGCCATGGAAGATTGAAAGTACAGTAGCCCAACATCAGCACAAGTAGAATTTAAGTTTTATACAGTACCTAAGGAAGCGGTGGTTTGCTTTCTTGTACTAATGTTATCACGAGTTTCTGTTTAGGTTTCATGTTGTGAAGTTTTCAAGTTTTGGGTGAAGTTCTTATGGACAAAGAGATAAAGAGTGGCAAGAGCTCAAGCTTGGGGATGCCCAAGGCACCCCAAGAGATTCAAGGATGCCGTAAAAGCCTAAGCTTGAGGATGCCCCGGGAAGGCATCCTCTCTCTCGTCTTCAATCCATCGGTAACGTTACTTGGGGCTATATTTTTATTCACCACATGTTATGTGTTTTCGCTTGGAGCGTCTTGTATAGTAGGAGTCTTTTATTTTTGTTGTGACACAATCATCCTTGGTGCACACCTAGAGAGAGAGACAAGCACACACCGTGATTTTGTCGAGCTTCACTTATATCTTTTGGTAGACAATTCAGCTCACATGTGCTTCACTTATATCTTTTGAGCTAGATACTTTTGCTCTGTGTGCTTCACTTATATCTATTAGAGCGCAGCGGTGCGTGGCTTGGTAGTTGATCTATGCTTTGAAAGTAGTCTCAAAAGGGGTAGTTATCCAAAGGGATATGAAAACTTCCACCTTCATGTGCATTGAATAGTTAGAGAAGTTTGATTCATCTCAATTAGTTTTGAGTTGTGGTTATGGTAATATTGAAGTCATGCTAGTAAGGTGTTGTGGATCTAGAAATACTTGTGTTGAAGTTAGTGATTCCCGTAGCATGCACGTATGGTGAACCGCTATGTGATGAAGTCTGAGCATGATTAGTCTTTTGATTGTCATCCTTTGCGTGGCGGTCGGGATCGCGCGATGCTTTATACCTACCAACCCTTCCCCTAGGAGTATGCGTTGAATGCTTTGTTTCGATTACTAATAAAACTTTTGCAACAAGTATATGAGTTCTTCATGACTATGTTGAGTCCATGGTTTAGATGCACTTTCACCTTCCACCATCACTATCTTCTTCGTGCCGTGCAACTTTCGCCGGTGCACAAAACCCTCAAAACAGCCACCATACCTACCTACTATGGCTTTTTCAAAGTCATTCTGAGATATATTGCCATGCAACTACCACCATGACATGTGCCACCACGTCTACATTGCCATTGCATGATCGTAAGATAGCTAGCGTGATGTTTCCATTGATGTCTATGCCATGCTAGATCATTGCCACGGTACACTACTGAAGGCATTCCATATAGAGTCATAGTTGCGCTAAGTTTTGAGTTGAAAGTGTGATGATCATCATTAATGGAGCATTGTCCCATGTGAGGAAATAAAAGAGGCCAAAGAAGCCCACCAAAACAAAGAGGCCAAAGAGCCCACCAAAATAAAATAATAATAATAATAAAATGAGAGAAGGGACAATGCTACCACTTTTTCCACACTTGTGCATATTAAGCACCATGATCTTCATGATTGAGAGTCTCTCGTTTTGTCACCATCATATAGCTAGTGGAAATTGTCATTATATAACTTGGCTTGTATATTCCAATGATAGGCTTCCTCAAAATTGCCTTAGGTCTTCGTGAGCAAGCAAGTTGGATGCACACCCACTAGTTTTCTTTAAGAGCTTTCACATACTCGTAGCTCTAGTGCATCATTTGTATGGCAATCCGTACTCATTCACATTGATATCTATTGATGAGCATCTCCACAGCTCATCGATATGCCTAGTTAATGTGACTATATTCTCCCTTTTTGTCTTGCAAGCTCCTCCACATTCCACACCACATATAGTGCTATAACCATGGCTCACGCTCATGTATTGCGTGAGAGTTGAAAATGTTTGAGAAAGTAAAGGTGTGAAACAATTACTTGGCCAATACCGGGGTTGTGCATGATTTAAATTCGTTGTGCAATGATGATACAACATAGCCAGACTATATGCTTTTGTAGGGATAACTTTCTTTTGGCCTTGTTATTTTGAAAGTTCATGATTACCTTGCTAGTTTGCTTGAATTATTATTGTTTCCACGTCAATAGCAAACTATTGTTTTGAATCTAATGGATCTGAACATTCACGTCACATAAGAGGGATTACAAAGGACACCTATGTTGTAGCATGAAAGCATCAAAAATTCATTCTTTATCACTTCCCTACTCGAGGAGGAGCAGGAGTTAAGCTTGGGGATGCCTGATACGTCTCAAAGGTATCTATAATTTTTGATGGTTTAACGCTGTTATCTTGTCTTCTTTGGATGTTTTATGTAACTTTTTATATCTATTTGGGACTAACTTATTAATTCAGTGCCAAGTGCCACTTCCTGTTTTTCTGTGCTTTTGACTCTTTTTAGATCTGATTTTGGAACGGAGTCCAAACGGAATAAAAACCCCGAAATGATTTTTTCCCGAACGGAAGAAGATCAGGGGGCCTCTGGGCCAAGCCAGGTGGGCTCCAGGGAGCCCACAAGCTCCCACTCCACCACCAGGGGGGAGGCGGCGGGGTCAGGGCTTGTGGCCTCCCTGGCCGCCCCTGACCTAGATCCTTGGCCTATATATTCCCAAATATTCCGCAAAAAATCAGGGGAGCCTCGAAAATGCTTTTCCGCCGCCGCAAGCTTTCGTTTCCGCGAGATCTCATCTGGAGACCCTTCCCGGCGCCCTGCCGGAGGGGACTTTGGAGTTGGAGGGCTTCTTCATCATCATCATCACCCCTCCAATGACTCGTGAGTAGTTCACTTCAGACCTACGGGTCCGTAGTTAGTAGCTAGATGGCTTCTTCTCTCTCTTGGATCTTCAATACAAAGTTCTCCATGATATTCATGGAGATCTATCCGATGTAACCTTCTTTCGCGGTGTGTTTGTCGAGATCCGATGAATTGTGGATTTGTGATCAGATTATCTATGATATATATTTGAGTCTTTGTTGATTTCTTATATGCATGATTTGATATCCTTGTAAGTCTCTCCGAGTCTTGGGTTTTGTTTGGCCAACTAGATTTATGATTCTTGCCATGGGAGAAGTGCTTGGTTTTGGGTTCTACCATGTGGTGACCTTTCCCAGTGACAGTAGGGGCAGCAAGGCACACATCAAGTAGTTGCCATCAAGGGTAAAAAGATGGGGTTTTTATCATTGGTTTGAGATTATCCCTCTACATCATGTCATCTTGCTTAAGGCGTTACTCTGTTCTTATGGACTTAATACACTAGATGCATGCTGGATAGCGGTCGACGTGTGGAGTAATAGTAGTAGATGCAGAAAGTATCGGTCTACTTGTTTTGGACGTGATGCCTATAGATCTAATCATTGCATAGATATCGTCACGACTTTGCGTGGTTCTATCAATTGCTTGACAATAATTTGTTCACCCACCGTCTACTTGCTTTCATGAGAGAAACCACTAGTAAACACTACGGCCCCCGGGTCTATTCACATCCATCGTTTACATCTCCGCTTTTGCTTTGCTTTGTTACTTTGTTGCTTTCAGTTCTCACTTGGCAAACAATCTATAAGGGATTGGCAACCCCTTCATAGCGTTGGGAGCAAGTTTTGTGTTTGTGCAGGATCTTGAGATACTCCTCCACCGGATTGACACCTTGGTTCTCAAACTGAGGGATATACTTACCTCCGCTGTGCTACATCATCCTTTCCGCTTCGAGGGAACACCAACGCAGAAGGATTCCTGGAGACGTCGACACACTCATTTCTGGCGCCATTGGAAGGTCTTTTGTGCAGTAGCATAACGGACATCAATCATCTCGTCATCAAGCAAGTTTTCTGGCGCCGTTGCCGGGGACTCCAGTCTTCAAGATAGCGGAGTTGCACACTATCTTTTACCTTTGCTTTTTAGTCCTGTTAGTTTGCTTTTCATGATTGGCATGACTACTTAGGCTTATGGAAAACTGCACTCTTAGTTCGCTGCTTGGGGAAGGCCGCCTTACCACACCAGTGGTAGAGAAGTCTCCTCCACCTACTAAATGTATCACATTCAAAATACCACTTGGGATAATTGGAATAATAAGGAATAATTGTTATGCAGGAGATGGAGCAGTCAATCCTAGTTTTCTTTTGTTGAAACTTACAGAACTTGGTGAGTTTTTAAGATAACAATGCATGTGGATCATGGTAACAATGCTTTATGTGATACTTATATTGTTGAGTTCATGCATGATGGCACTGAAATTTATAATGAGAGGGTGAGACATGGTTCTAAATATCTAAAAATAAGAAGTTTCCCCTCTTTATGTCGAAGGTTTTGAAGCTGCACTTGTTTTGTCTTCCTATGCCTATTACTTTGTGCTTCAATGTATTATTCTATTGCAATATTCCTATGCATAGGAAGCATGTTAGACTTAAATGTGTTTGATATTTGCTTCTTGATGCTCTCTTTTTTTCTACAACTCTTATTCCTACGAGAGCATCATTAAAATCTTAAGCCTATCTTTATGGCTATAAAGAAAGAGCTCTAGGGAGACAACCCTTGTTATCTTTACTTTGAGTTTTTACTTTTAGTTTTAGTGGTATTGATGCTTGTTAATACTGTAGCAACATCATTGTATCTTTATTTTCAAGCTTTGTGCCAAGTTTTAGCCTCCGATTGTGTCACGCCCAAGATGCGACCCTATCCTCAATTTGGCACGAAGGCCTCGTCAGGGATAGAAGCGTATCTCGTCGTGTCGCAAGAATGGATATCGTTACAAGTATATGTACTGAAAAGAAGATATATGTATATATATATATAGAATTGGCTTACACTCGCCACAAGCTACATCAAAGTCACATCAGTACATTACATATTCATCAAGAGTAAGAGCAGGGTCCGACTACGGACGAAAACAAACGACAAAAGAAGAACGACGTCCATCCTTGCTATCCCAGGCTACCGGCCTGGAACCCATCCTAGATCGATGATGAAGAAGAAGAAGAAGCAACTCCAAATGAACAATCAACGCGCTCGCGTCAAGTAACCTTTACCTGTACCTGCAACTGGTGTTGTAGTAATCTGTGAGCCACAGGCGACTCAGCAATCTCATTTCCAAAGGTATCAAGACTAGCAAAGCTTAATGGGTGACACATGGTTAAGTGGTGAGGTTGCAGCAGCGGCTAAGCATATATTTGGTGGCTAAACTTACGAGTACGAGAAATAAGAGGGGGAAGATCTACGCATAACGGACGTGACTACTGATGATCAAATGAATGATCCTGAACACCTACCTACGTCAGACATAACCCCACCGTGTCCTCGATCGGAGCAAGAGCTCACGAAAGAGACAATCACGGTTACGCACATAGTTCGCATATTTTAATTAAGTTAACTTCAAGTTATCTAGAACCAGTGTTAAACAAAGTTTCAACGTTGCCACATAACCGCGGGCATGGCTTTCCGAAAGATTTAACCCTGCAGGGGTGCTCCAACTAGTCCATCACAAATTACCACAAGCCGCATAGAAATCCTCGATCACGAAGCTCGCGATCTTGTTGCACTCCTTAGTGGAAAACCTCAACTCTGAGATTACCCAAAGCATCACCGGAATCCCGATGCACAAGATATCTCGTCAAAGGTAAAACTAATCCAGCAAGGCCACCCGGTGTGTCGACGATCCCGATAGGAGCCGCGTATCTCGTTCTCAGGACACACCGTCTATGCATAGTGGACGGTAGCCAAACCTCGAGTTGCCCCGAGGTGGCACCGCCGACTGCTAGGTGGGTGGACCAACACTCATGCGGAGCACTTGCCCGGGGGTTGATTAAATTATCCTCGGGGTCCGGAAAGTCCCTATGCAATTTTATTAGGTTATTAGGCAAATGTAGTACCAATGTTGGGCCTTGTGAGACCAGCTTTAATCTACGACGAATTATCAAGGGGGTACCCATAACAACCCCGATCGTGTCAGGAGCGCTCAATTATGGAACATAACACTAGTAGCCGAAACTAAGGGGGCAAAGGTGGAACAAAACACCAGGCTAGAAAGGCCGAGCCTTCCACCTTTTACCAAGTATATATGTGCATTAAATTAAATAGCATTTAAATATGGTGATATAACAAGGAACCCATATTTTCACATGGAAGCAACTGCACCTGCAACTAGCAACGCTAACACAGGGTTAAGCAAGCGGTAACATAGCCAATCAGTGGTTTGCTAGGTTGAACAGGTTGAAGGTTTTCATGGCATTGTTGAGAGGCTGATATTTAACATGTGGTAGGCAACGAGACATAATCGATAGAAGCGGTAAAACTAGCATGACAATGATAGTAATGGTATCTGGGGAAATGGTCATCTTGCGTGAGATCCCGCTTGGAAGAAGAATGCCTCCGTGAAGCAGACGAACCGACGTAGTCGAACGGGTCCTCACAATCCGGCACGCTGCGGAACTCTACTGGGACGAAGCAAACCGGAAACACAAATCAACACACGGAATTCACCACACGGTGCACAACACAAATGATGCATGAGCAGCTGAATACATGCAAGTCACGGCATGACAAATCACACAATCAAACACTACACATTAAGTGAAGTTCAATATGCAACGAGTTGCATATTGACGAAACTCCATGTTAATTATTTAGTTCTATCCCGATTAGATACACGACAATATTAAATGTGGTTAAACATGGCAAGAGGTGAATCTTAATTAAACTACCTATCTAGGCATTTTAAATGAGGTCGGAAATGACATATAGCATCTCCCAGACGACCTCACATGTTAATTTACAATTCTGTCCAGATCTGAACTAACACATTTAATTAGTTGTTAAACAGCAAAACAAATAGGTTCACGTGATTCTACGCGTCGTTGCAAGCACTTTACACATAGAGATCACCTCCAATGGAGCTACGGATCAAAAGATACGGACACCGCAAGATATGATGGCATGAATGCAATATGTGTGCAACTGAAAAGACCTCGATGACGCCTAGAGGGGGGGGGTGAATAGGCTATTTAAAAACTTCTTCGGATTTGGCTTGAACCTAATGCGGAAATAAACTAAGAGGGTACTTGTCAAGCACAAATCCTAAATGCACTAGGCACTGCAACGTGTATCAACAACACGATCTACAAAGATGGACACAATACGGTTACTAACAATCACAAGTAAGTTACACAAACTTACTTGAGCTATATCACACGACAAGTAGGTGAACGACACAAGATACTAGATCACACTATATCACACGATATATCAAAAGTTGTAAGTGTGAACGTGTGGATATAGAGGGTATGCTTGAATGATTAATCTTGTTCAAGAAATAGCCAACACAATATAATGAGCACAAACAATATGCAATGTATGTATGCTCAAGTAACACAAGTAAACCACAAGTAAGGAGTTAGGGTTAAGGATAACCAAGGTCACTGAGACAAAGATGTATCCCAATGTTCACTTCCTTGGAGGGAAGCTAGTCACCGTTAGAGAGGTGGATGTTACCACGAAGGCACACCAACGCCACGAAGGCTCACCCTATTCTCCCTTTGAGATAACACCACGAAGGCGTTTCTCAACCACTAGTGGTAAGCCTTTGAGGTGGCTTCCAAACCCTCACAAACTTTTCCGGGGGGTAATCACACGGATTGATTCCTCTCCGAAGAACTCCTACCGCCTAGGAGTCTCCAACCTCCAAGAGTAACAAGATCACGGGAAATGCTCAAAACTTGCTCAAATCTCAAATAGCTTGGGTTAAGAGGAGGAGAGGGAGACGATCTATCTTTTGATTGGAACAACTCTCAAAGGGGCTCACAAATGCTCTTGGGATCTAAGATTTGGTGTGAGCAAATGTGTGTGAGGTAGAAGTGTGTTCTTATGAGGATAAGGCTGTGTTGGGCAGCCCTCTCACGAAGTGGGAGGGGGGTATTTATAGTGGGGAGAGAAAAACAGCCGTTGGGGACACTTTAAGTCACACAGGGTCCGGACGTCCGACAGTTTCCGGAAGTCTGGGCGTCCGCGAGGGGTCGGACGTCCGACAGGGGTCGGTCGTCCGAGCCCTGTAGATATCACTGAAAATACTGTGAATTGAACAGCGACCGGACGTCCGAAGAAGGTCGGAAATCTGAGTTATTCGACTCAACTTCTTCTGGTGGGAGGTTCCAGATTTCCGAAAGGGGACGGACGTCCGGCCCTTGGACGTCCGGAGGGAGCCGGAAATCCGAGTTATAGAGCTCATGTTCTTCTGGTGCAGGGCTCCGGATTTCCGAAGCTGGTCGGTCATCCGAACCTTGACCGGCCCTCGAACGTCCGGAGGGAGCCGAAAGTCCGAGTTATATGGCTCAAGTTTCTCTGGTGCATAGTTCCGGAATTCCGAAGC
Source organism: Hordeum vulgare subsp. vulgare (assembly GCF_904849725.1). NCBI lineage: Eukaryota > Viridiplantae > Streptophyta > Magnoliopsida > Poales > Poaceae > Hordeum > Hordeum vulgare. The sequence goes on along the minus strand of NC_058519.1, from coordinate 593,899,525 downwards.
TGGTCGGATATCCGGGCCTCAGACGTCCGGAGGGAGCCGGAAGTCCGAGATATATGGCTCTGATTTCTCTGGTAAAGGATTCCGGATTTCCGAAGCAGTCGATCGTCCGGCCCTCGGACGTTCGGAGGAAGCCGGATATCCGAGGCACTGGTTCTGTTTTCAGATAACAGCAAAGTAGTGGAGATGTGGTGTGAGCAGAACAGTGGAGATGTAGTTTGAGCAAGTTCATCGCAGAACCTGTGATCCCCTCTTAATAGTGCGGGATCCCTAAAGACTCAAGAATTATAAAAGGGGTACTGATGATCCATACTTGAGTGTATACTTTTATTCACTGATCATCACTCCGCACAACTAACGTCAAAGGAACTGATACCTTTGAGTTAGCCCTTTCACTTGAGCTTGATGTTGTTGTTCCTTCTTGGCTCAAGTTGAAAGCAAGACATGATGAAGTCTTCAAGTAGCTCTCCCATACACAATGTGGAAAGCCTAGCTTATGTATTCATCTTCATTTGTCCACCACGTGAACATCCACAAGAATCAAGCATGTAGTGCTCAGGAATGCTTATCTTGATCTTGTCCTTGTTAGCACATGAGCTTGTCCTTATCAAGTAGCTCTCCCATACACAATGTGGAAAGCCTAGCTTATGTATTCATCTTCATTTGTCCACCACGTGAACATCCACAAGAATCAAGCATGTAGTGCTCAGGAATGCTTATCTTGATCTTGTCCTTGTTAGCACATGAGCTTGTCCTTATCAACACATGATCATTAACAATAGTTTCAATGATATATTCGTGCTGATCCACTTGAACTTGCACACCACAATCTTGATGACGATCGCCACTTGACGTCATCCTTCATGGGTTGTATGAGATCTTCCTTTTGACGCAAGCCCATGGAAGCACACCTAACCCCCACATAGGACTCTCACAAAGACCATGGGTTAGTACACAAACACGTAATGGACAATGCTTACCATACCATGGGATCACTTGATCCCTCTCAGTACATCTTATACGCTTTGTGTGTTGATCATCTTGATTTACTCTTTGTCTAAGATCTTGATCAACCTAGTGTTTTTATGACCATTCTTTGGATAATACCTTGAATACCATCTTGGTCATCATATAAACTCCTTGAACCCAACAGATGACTTCAAGAAGTGCTTATGGACAAATCCTATAAATATAACTTAAGGCAACCATTAGTCCATAGGAATTGTCATCAATTACCAAAACCACATATGGAGATATATGCTCTAACAATCTCCCCCATTTTGGTAATTGAAGACAACCACTTCAAGAGAGTTTATATAAGGAAATAAGCATAACCAAGCGCACACATACAAGGTAATAATGCATGCGTGAAGACGTAAATGCTTACGCAATAAAAGCAAAACCCTCTAAACATATCCAAAGTAAACTCTCTAAACTTCTCCCCCATTGGCATGGATTGCCAAAATGGACAAAAAGTTTAGAAAGTCAATATAGTAGGTGGTCCTCCAAAAGGTGTGTACTTCTCCGCAAATGAGTGCAGAGAAATACACAAATACAATGATAAGTAGTTGGAGGGAAACAAACTATATTGAGGACCCAAAGATTGCAAATAAAAGGATCATATGCCACAAAGACATACAAAAATAGAGGCAAGCAATCAAAAGATTCCTGATGGAACAAACAATCATATGGTCCTTTGAACCACATGAATAGAAGATATTATGATAAAGGCAACAGAGTGTTTTATCAAAAACTAGAGAAGCTCCCCATGATTTGTGCATAAACACGAGATTTTTGTATTTGATACAGGTGCACAAAATAGAATCGTTGCTCCCCCAAAATTAATAAAAACACACAACGAGTGCAAGAAGATAGATGAGACAATAAACATACCGATTGCACAAAACAAATGGTTGAGCAACATGTAAAAGAAGCAACTTAAGAATAGGCTCAACCAAAGTAATGTGTGTGAGTCATGGCAAAGCACTTGAGAAGACTAAGATAAGGATGAGCATTACTCATCAACATAGTCTTGATGAAATGAGATACAAAGTGCAAGACATATCATTCCCACACACACATACTAGAAAATGGGTTGACAAGCTTACTAATAAACAAAATAAGAACCAACGCTTGTGACAACCCATTGTGAAGATAGAAAGTAAGAACCTTGTCAAGAGGAGAGATACTAATTGAAATGGCAAAACCCTTATCAAGACAAGCATGAGGAAAAATAATCTTCACGGCCAAAGAGTGCATCAAGATGTAGGAAAATAAGATACGCACTCAAGACAAATTTTTTCACGAAGCCACCAAAAACTGAAAAAGGAAATGTAACGATGGACGTGAAAGAAAAGAGGATATCAATTAGAGATGTAACTTCTCTCATGTGTAAAATATTCTAAGTAGAAGACAATCATGATGATATATATCCACAAAGAAGGATATACACACAAAATGGTTACAAGAAGGAACAAACTAGATTATCCAAAAAGGAAGCCATAAATATATCAATGAGATCTTTTGCTTGGAAGCATAGCACATGGCCTAATATTTTCTTATTGTATAATATGAACTTCCAACATACGAACATCAAAGACATCCCAACTAGTAGTAAGACATCATCGTTCGGATGATATGAGAAAGCAAACAAGTACTACAAGAACGAATCAAGAGATTCATGCCATGATGCAACGTGGAAAAGAAAAGACAGATTGGGGCCTTTCCAAGGAAAGAATGCATGAAGTGGATACTTGTTACCGAGACAACATTGGATTGATGTAGTAGATAGTTGTTCTTTGATCATCCTAACTTGGCTCCAATAATCACATGGTCTCAACATCTTTCTTATAGGTGAGCCGAGCATCCAATGCATCTCCAGTTGTTCCTGGAACAACAAAACAAACAAAATGGTGCCCAAACTCATTGGGACCAAAGAGTTAGAAAACCAGCAATACATAGGACAAACTCCACATACATATGAGCATATAGATATGAATTTGAATTTCATGCACAGTTTAGCCAATTTATGACTAGGTGGAGTTTCCCCTATATATTGGGTCAAGGAAGGAAATCAAGCAAAAGAAGTTGTATATAGTAGCTAGATACGCATGCTCAAGACTCTCAAGAATCAACTCAACACAAAGTTGATAAGTCATCAAAAGACAAGGTATCAAGTGATAATAAGATCCTAAAACAAAAGAACTATCACTTGAAGGATATCAGTTAAAAGATACCTCAAGGAATGAGATATCCATTGACACATGCAAAATAGAAGGCAACAAGAAACCAATTGAAGGAAAACAAACACGAGGTATCTAGTTTCCAAAAGAGAGCTAGGTTCCAACAAACCAAGCCCTCGACAAATTTTCATGATGGCACAAAGCATCATAAAGAGCAAGACTTGCCTCCCATCAAAACATACTTGATGGGGATCAAGAGATTTTATGATGGATGAATAAAGAGAGTGTTCTAAAGAAAATAGGATAGCTCCCCCAAGGGACGTGCATTATATAGAATTTGCATTTGAATACAAAACGCACACGATGGGATCAACACTTTCTCTATATCTATAAAAACACTAGACATGTTAAAATAGATTCATAAGAGGCAAGGAAGACAAACGAACACAAAATCCAATGTAAAGATGATTAGCAATTCCTATCACATGATGGGAATACCAATTGTCAAGGACAAGAAGTATTTTCGAAGTGATACTCATTGGTAGATCACAAATATATCCAAGACCATCTTTACCCATAAAACGCAAGCAAATGACATTTGTAGAGCTAACATGCCACCTAGGAACAAGATAATTTACAATATCAACACTAAGTGGCAACACGTCAAATGTACACATTTTCTAGGTTTGTAATATGCACATAGCATATTACTCCCCCATAATGTGATAAACCAACAACATTAACAAGTGGCAAATTAAAACCAACAAGAGATACTTAATGGACCATATAGAATTTGAATTTCTCATGAGTAAGACATACCACATAGAAACTAGATAATCTTGAAGTATCAAAACTAAGTGGTATTCCCCATGTATACACATTTATAGGATTGTGAGGTGTGCAAAGCACATCACTCCCCCACAATGGGATAATCCATTAATCTCTCACAAGAGCCAACAAAAAATATAAACAAGATGCAAAAAGGCTCAATACAAGACTCACATGTACATGATATGCAAACCAACATACCCATACTCGATTACTCAAGATAAGCAAGTTGGAAGCACAACATATACAAACGCATGCAAGGTACAAAACCACAACATGCAAAGGGGCAAGCACCTAACAATATAAATAGTTTAAGTATAAGTTACCGTAAGGAGGCACATTGGATATAAGATAGAAACTCGATAATCCAAATGACTTGGCTTGAGATAATATGAATGATGAAGACCCCTTAATTCTTCATTATGTATACAAGTCTCTAATGTCCTCCATAGTCACCTATTGATCAAGTTTGAGCTTGTTGGTCCCCAACTACGTTGTGTCCTAAGAGGTTAATCACAATAGGCTTGGCAACCCAAATGGTTCTTTTCTTGACACCATTTTGAGTACCAACAAACTTGGCAAACACATTGCCAACCTTATCCTTCCCAAGGGAATAGGTATCATCAATAGTGATTGGGTTGGATAAGTTACCTCTCGTGCAAGACGAAGCGACGTGACCCTTCTCACGACATAAGTAGCAACATCAACCCTTTGTTTCCTTCCCAGTTGATTTCTCACCTTGGGGAGTGTTGGCTTGGGTCTTATTGGGAAGAGGCCTTCCTTCAACTTGTAGTTGAATATGTGATTGAGTTTGTGGCCGCTTCCCTTGTTGCTTGTGACTTTGAGACTTCGTCTTCAGCGGGCAAGATCTAACATGGTGCCCTTTAACTTTGCACTTGAAGCAACTGATTTTGGCCAAATTCTTGACTTGTTCTAGGCCCCTCTTGTTCTTGTTTGAGTTTACTATAACATCATTTTTGTCATTCGGAGATGTTTGCTCACACATGACGTTGTTGAGTGTAGACATCCCTTCATGACACTGTTCCAAGTCTTTCTTCAAAGAAGTGACTTGGGCCTTGAGCTCTTCGATTTCCTCTACACGGTTAGTATCAATGCAAGTACTAGAGGAAGTGTCAGCTTCAATGTTAGAGCAACAAGGCAAGGAAAGTAATTCATCACACGAGGTAGCAACATTATGAGTAGACGAATTACGAGGACTAGCACATGGAAATATAGTACTTTGACTAGAAGTAGTGCCATTGTCCACATGAGGCTCACTTGATGTTACCTTGGTGATGATAGCCTCATGAGCTAACTTTTGCACATTATGGGATGTTAGAAGATCGGCATGAGAGCTTGTGAGCATTACATGGTTTTCTTCCAACTTCCCATAATTGCTAGTTAGTAAATCAAGTTGAGCACGTAGCTCAACATTCTCCTTCAATGTTGATACTTCAAAAGAGATAGGGTTAGATGTACAAGTATCATCAACAATATGAGAGAAGTAAGTAGAGATTAGAGACTTCTCATGAGTAGATTGAAGCTCCTCAAATATCTTAGAGGTTTTGACGAGCTCTCCCTTGACATTCTTGCATTCAAGGAGAAGGACCTCAAAATCCCTTTTAAGTTTATCATGAGCAACTTCAATCTCTCCTTTTGAAGATCTTAAGTCTCTACATGCTTGATGACTCTTCTCAAGTTCATGTTCAAGTTGTTCACTTTTAGCTTGTTCATGATTAAGTGAATCATTACAATTTTCAAAGTAAGCAAGAACATCTTGGAACCTTTGAAGAGCGTTATTTTTAGCTTTATGAAGAATTTTACTGATCACATAGATATTTTCAGTCAAGTCATCATCATCATCCTCATCGCAAATATCATCATTATTGCACAGGGAAGATGATACCTCATTATTACCTCTTTCCATGAGGCACATGTGAACTGGAGGAGTTGATGATGATTCTTTTGGTGAATCAGATTCTTCATTAGTCAAAAGTACTTCATATTTCTTGATTTACCCTAAATGATTAGTCATAGAGCAACTAGGGAGAACCAAGATATTTTGATCAAGAGGACACGAGGGAGCAGGCATATCACCACGGACATTTGTCGAGGGATCTTTAGGTGAAATGCATGACCTATCAGCACAATAATTTACACTATGTGTGGTGCTAGATATGTTGGGGAACGTCGCATGGGAAAGAAAAATTTTCCTACGCGCACGAAGACCTATCATGGTGATGTCCATCTACGAGAGGGGATGAGTGATCTACGTACCCTTGTAGATCGTACAGCAGAAGCGTTAGAGAACGCGGTTGATGTAGTGGAACGTCCTCACGTCCCTCGATCCGCCCCGCGAACAATCCAGCGATCAGTCCCACGATCTAGTACCGAACGGACGGTACCTCCGCGTTCAGCACACGTACAGCTCGACGATGATCTCGGCCTTCTTGATCCAGCAAGAGAGACGGAGAGGTAGAAGAGTTCTCCGGCAGCGTGACGGCGCTCCGGAGGTTGGTGATGACCTTGTCTCAGCAGGGCTCCGCCCGAGCTCCGCAGAAACGCGATCTAGAGAAAAAACCGTGGAGGTATGTGGTCGGGCAGCCATGAGAAAGTTGTCTCAAATCAGCCCTAATTGCTCCATATATATAGGAGGAGGGAGGGGGGCCTTGCCTTGGGGTCCAAGGACCCCCAAGGAGTCGGCCGAGCCAAAGGGGGGAGGACTCCCCCCCCAAACCGAGTTGGACTTGGTTTGGTGGGAGGAGTCCCCCTTCCTTCCCACCTCCTTCCTTTTTTTTCCTTTCCTCTTGATTTTTTCTTCTCTTGGCGCATTGGGCACTTGTGGGCTGTCCCACCAGACCACTAAGGGCTGGTGTGACTCCCCCAATGCCTATGGGCTTCCCCGGGGTGGGTTGCCCCCCCGGTGAACTCCCGGAACCCATTCGTCATTCCCGGTACATTCCCGGAAACTCCGAAAACCTTCCGGTAATCAAATGAGGTCATCCTATATATCAATCTTCGTTTCCGGACCATTCCGGAAACCCTCGTGACGTCCGTGATCTCATCCGGGACTCCGAACAACATTCGGTAACCAACCATATAACTCAAATACGCATAAAACAACGTCGAACCTTAAGTGTGCAGACCCTGCGGGTTCGAGAACTATGTAGACATGACCCGAGAGACTCCTCGGTCAATATCCAATAGCGGGACCTGGATGCCCATATTGGATCCTACATATTCCACGAAGATCTTATCGTTTGAACCTCAGTGCCAAGGATTCGTATAATCCCGTATGTCATTCCCTTTGTCCTTCGGTATATTACTTGCCCGAGATTCGATCGTCAGTATCCGCATACCTATTTCAATCTCGTTTACCGGCAAGTCTCTTTACTCGTTCCGTAATACAAGATCCCACAACTTACACTAAGTTACATTGCTTGCAAGGCTTGTGTGTGATGTTGCATTACCGAGTGGGCCCCGAGATACCTCTCCGTCACACGGAGTGACAAATCCCAGTCTTGATCCATACTAACTCAACTAGCACCTTCGGAGATACCTGTAGAGCATCTTTATAGTCACCCAGTTACGTTGCGACGTTTGATACACACAAAGCATTCCTCCGGTGTCAGTAAGTTATATGATCTCATGGTCATAGGAATAAATACTTGACACGCAGAAAACAGTATCAACAAAATGACACGATCAACATGCTACGCCTATTAGTTTGGGTCTAGTCCATCACGTGATTCTCCCAATGACGTGATCCAGTTATCAAGCAACAACACCTTGTTCATAATCAGAAGACACTGACTATCATTGATCAACTGGCTAGCCAACTAGAGGCATGCTAGGGACGGTGTTTTGTCTATGTATCCACACATGTAAATGAGTCTTCATTCAATACAATTATATCATGGATAATAAACTATTATCTTGATACAGGAATTATAATAATAACTATACATTTATTATTGCCTCTAGGGCATAATTCCAACAGTCTCCCACTTGCACTAGAGTCAATAATCTAGCCCTCACATCACCATGTGAATTACATTGTAATAAATCTAACACCCATACAGTTCTGGTGTCGATCATGTTTTGGCCGTGGAAGAGGTTTAGTCAGCAGGTCTGCTACATTCAAATCCGTGTGCACTTTGCATATATTTACGTCCTCCTCCTCGACGTAGTCGCGGATGAGGTTGAAGCATCGTTTGATGTGTCTGGTCTTCTTGTGAAACCTTGGCTCCTTTGCTAAGGCAATGGCACCAGTGTTGTCACAGAACAAGGTTATTGGATCCAGTGCACTTGGCACCACTCCAAGATCCGTCATGAACTGCTTCATCCAGACACCCTCCTTAGCCGCCTCCGAGGCAGCCATGTACTCCGCTTCACATGTAGAATCTGCTACGACGCTTTGCTTGGAACTGTACCAGCTTACTGCACCCCCATTAAGAATAAATACGTATTCGGTTTGCGACTTAGAGTCGTCCGGATCTGTGTCAAAGCTTGCATCGACGTAACCTTTTACGGCGAGCTCTTCGTCACCTCCATACACGAGAAACATCTCCTTAGTCCTTTTCAGGTACTTCAGGATATTCTTGACCGCTGTCCAGTGATCCACTCCTGGATTACTCTGGAACCTACCTGCCATACTTATGGCCAGGCTAAATCCGGTCTAGTGCACAGCATCGCATACATGATAGAACCTATGGCTGAAGCATAGGGGACGGAGCGCATATGCTCTCTATCTTCATCAGTTGCTGGGCACTGAGTCTTACTCAATCTCGTACCTTGTAACACTGGCAAGAACCCTTTCTTGGATTGTTCCATTTTGAACCTTTTCAAAACTTTATCAAGGTATGTGCTTTGTGAAAGTCCTATCAGGCGTTTTGATCTATCCCTATAGATCTTAATGCCTAGAATGTAAGCAGCTTCTCCTAGGTCCTTCATAGAGAAACTTTTATTCAAGTAACCTTTTATGCTCTCCAAAAACTCTATGCTGTTTCCAATCAGTAATATGTCATCCACATACAATATTAGGAACGCCACAGAGCTCCCACTCACTTTCTTGTAAATACAAGATTCTCCAACCACTTGCATAAACCCAAATGCTTTGATCACCTCATCAAAGCGTTTGTTCCAACTCCGAGATGCTTGCACCAGTCCATAAATGGATCGCTGGAGCTTGCACACCTTGTTAGCATTTTTAGGATTGACAAAACCTTCGGGTTGCATCATATACAACTCTTCCTTAAGGAAACCGTTAAGGAACGCCGTTTTGACATCCATCTGCCAGATTTCATAATAAAAAAATGCAGCTATTGCTAACATGATTCTGACGGACTTAAGCATCGCCACGGGAGAGAAAGTCTCATCGTAGTCAATTCCTGGAACTTGTGAAAAACCCTTTGCCACAAGTCGAGCTTTATAAACGGTCACATTACCGTCAGCGTCCGTCTTCTTCTTAAAGATCCATTTGTTCTGAATAGCCTTGCGGCCCTCAGGTAGTATCTCCAAAGTCCACACTTTGTTCTCATACATGGATCCTATCTCGGATTTCATGGCTTCTAGCCATTTGTTGGAATCTGGGCCCACCATGGCTTCTTCATAATTTGCAGGTTCATTGTTGTCTAACAACATGATTGATAAGACGGGATTACCGTACCACTCTGGAGCAGCGCGTGATCTCGTCGACCTGCGTGGTTCAACAGAAACTTGAACTGGAGTTTCATGATCATCATCATTAACTTCCTCCTCAACCGGCGTCGCAATGACAGAGGTTTCCCCTTGCCCTGCGCCACCATCCAGAGGGATGAGAGGTTCGACAACCTCGTCAAGTTCTATCTTCCTCCCACTCAATTCTCTCGAGAGAAACTCCTTCTCGAGAAAAGCTCCGTTCTTAGCAACAAACACTTTGCCCTCGGATTTGAGATAGAAGGTGTACCCAACTGTCTCTTTTGGGTAACCTATGAAGACGCATTTTTCCGCTTTGGGTTCCAGCTTTTCAGGCTGAAGCTTTTTGACATAAGCATCACATCCCCAAACTGTAAGAAATGACAACTTTGGCCTTTTGCCATACCACAGTTCGTATGGTGTCGTCTCAACGGATTTTGATGGTGCCCTATTTAAAGTGAATGCAGCTGTTTCTAATGCATAACCCCAAAATGATAACGACAAATCAGTAAGAGACATCATAGATCGCACCATCTCTAACAAAGTACGATTACGACGTTCGGACACACCATTACGCTGTGGTGTTCCAGGCGGTGTTAACTGCGAAACAATTCCACATTGTCTTAAGTGAGCACCAAACTCGAAACTCAGATATTCACCCCCACGATCAGACCGTAGGAACTTGATCTTCTTGTTATGATGATTTTCCACTTCACTCTGAAATTGCTTGAACTTTTCAAATGTTTCAGACTTGTGCTTCATCAAGTAGACATAACCATATCTACTTAAATCGTCAGTGAAGGTGAGGAAATAAGGATATCCGCCGCGTGCCTCTACGCTCATTGGACCACACACATCGGTATGTATGATTTCCAACAAGTCACTTGCACGCTCCATTGTTCCGGAGAACGGAGTCTTAGTCATCTTGCCCATGAGGCATGGTTCGCACGTGTCAAGTGAATCAAAGTCAAGTGACTCCAAAAGTCCATCAGCATGGAGTTTCTTCATGCGCTTTACACCAATATGACCCAAGCGGCAGTGCCACAAAAATATGGCGCTATCATTGTTTACTCTAACTCTTTTGGTCTCAATGTTATGTATATGCGTATCGCTATCAAGATTCAATATGAACAATCCTCTCACATTCGGTGCATGACCATAAAAGATGTTTCTCATAGAAATAGAACAACCATTATTCTCAGACTTAAAAGAGTAACCGTCTCGCAATAAACAAGATCCAGATATAATGTTCATGCACAACGCAGGCACTAAATAACAATGATTTAAGTTCATCACTAATCCCGATGGTAGCTGAAGTGACACTGTGCCGACGGCGATTGCATCAACCTTGGAACCATTTCCTACGCGCATCGTCACTTCGTCTTTCGCCAGCCTTCGTCTATTCCGCAGTTCCTGTTTCGAGTTGCAAATGTGAGCAACAGAACCGGTATCGAATACCCAGGCACTACTACGAGAGCCAGTCAAGTACACATCAATAACATGTATATCAAATATACCTGATTTTTCTTTGCCCGCCTTCTTATCTGCCAGATACTTGGGGCAATTGCGCTTCCAGTGACCCATACCCTTGCAATAGAAGCACTATGTTTCAGGCTTAGGTCCAGCTTTGGGTTTCTTCGGCGGATTGGGAACAGGCTTGCCGCTCTTCTTCGAATTGCCCTTCTTGCCTTTGCCGTTTCTCTTGAAACTAATGGTCTTGCTCACCATCAACACTTGATGCTCTTTACGGAGTTCAGACTCTGCGACTTTCAGCATCGCAAACAACTCGCCGGGAGACTTGTTCATCCCTTTGCATGTTGTAGTTCAACACAAAGCCTTTATAGCTTGGCGGCAGTGATTGAAGGATTCTGTCAGTGATAGCCTCTTGCGGGAGTTCAATCCCCAGCTCAGCTAGACGGTTTGAGTACCCAGACATTTTGAGCACATGTTCACTGACAGACGAGTTTTCCTCCATCTTGCAAGCATAGAATTTATCGGAGATCTCATACCTCTCGATCCGGGCGTTCTTCTGAAAGATAAACTTCAACTCCTGGAACATCTCAAATGCTCCATGACGCTCAAAGCGACGTTGAAGTCCCGGTTCTAAGCCATACAAGACTGCACATTGAACTATTGAGTAGTCCTCCTTACGCGCTAACCAAGCGTTCTTAACATCCTGATCAGCCGCAGCGGGTGGTTCATCTCCTAGCACAGCATTAAGGACATAATCCTTCTTCCCAGCTTGTAAGATTAGCTTAAGATTACGAGCCCAGTCTACAAAGTTGCTTCCATCATCTTTCAACTTAGCTTTCTCTAGGAACGTATTAAAATTCAGGATGACACTTGCGTGAGCCATGATCTACAACACAAATATATTCAAAGTGGACTTAGACTATGTTCAAGATAATTAGAGTTTAACTTAATCAAATTATATGCTAAACTCCCACTCAAAAAGTACATCTCTCTAGTCATTTGAGTGTTTCATGATCCACTTACACTATCCCAAGTCCGATCATCACGTGAGTTGAGTATAGTTTCAGTGGTAAGCATCCCTATGCTAATCATATCAACTATATGATTCATGATCGACCTTTCGGTCTCATGTGTTCCGAGGCCATGTCTGCACATGCTAGGCTTGTCAAGCTTAACCCGAGTGTTCCGCGTGCGCAACTGTTTTGCACCCGTTGTATGTGAACGTTGAGTCTATCACACCCGATCATCACGTGGTGTCTCGAAACGACGAACTGTAGCAACGGTGCACAGTCGGGGAGAACACAATTTCGTCTTGAAATTTTAGTGAGAGATCACCTCATAATGCTACCGTCGTTCTAAGCAAAATAAGGTGCATAAAAGGATTAGCATCACATGCAATTCATAAGTGACATGATATGGCCATCATCACGTGCTTCTTGATCTCCATCACCAAAGCACCGGCACGATCTTCTTGTCACCGGCGCCACACCATGATCATCCATCAACGTGTTGCCATCGGGGTTGTCGTGCTACTTATGCTATTACTACTAAAGCTACATCCTAGCAAAATAGTAAACGCATCTGCAAGCACAAACGTTAGTATAAAGACAACCCTATGGCTCCTGTCGGTTGCCGTACCATCGACGTGCAAGTCGATATTTCTATTACAACATGATCATCTCATACATCCAATATATCACATCACATCATTGGCCATATCACATCACAATCATACCCTGCAAAAACAAGTTAGACGTCCTCTAGTTTTGTTGTTGCATGTTTTACGTGGTGACCAAGGGTATCTAGTAGGATCGCATCTTACTTACGCAAACACCACAACGGAGATATATGAGTTGCTATTTAACCTCATCCAAGGACCTCCTCGGTCAAATCCGATTAAACTAAAGTTGGAGAAACCGTCACTTGCCAGTCATCTTTGAGCAAAGGGGGTTACTCGTAACGATGAAACCAGTCTCTCGTAAGCGTACGAGTAATGTCGGTCCAAGCCGCTTCAATCCAACAATACCGCGGAATCAAGAAAAGACTAAGGAGGGCAGAAAAACGCACATCACCGCCCACAAAAACTTTTGTGTTCTACTCGAGAAGACATCTACGCATGAACCTAGCTCATGATGCCACTGTTGGGGAACGTCGCATGGGAAAGAAAAAATTTCCTACGCGCACGAAGACCTATCATGGTGATGTCCATCTACGAGAGGGGATGAGTGATCTACGTACCCTTGTAGATCGTACAGCAGAAGCGTTAGAGAACGCGGTTGATGTAGTGGAACGTCCTCACGTCCGTCGATCCGCCCCGCGAACAATCCCACGATCAGTCCCACGATCTAGTACCGAACGGACGGTACCTCCGCGTTCAGCACACGTACAGCTCGACGATGATCTCGGCCTTCTTGATCCAGCAAGAGAGATGGAGAGGTAGAAGAGTTCTCCGGCAGCGTGACGGCGCTCCGGAGGTTGGTGATGACCTTGTCTCAGCAGGGCTCCGCCCGAGCTCCGCAGAAACACGATCTAGAGAAAAAACCGTGGAGGTATGTGGTCGGGCAGCCGTGAGAAAGTTGTCTCAAATCAGCCCTAATTGCTCCATATATATAGGAGGAGGGAGGGGGGCCTTGCCTTGGGGTCCAAGGACCCCCAAGGAGTCGGCCGAGCCAAAGGGGGGAGGACTCCCCCCCCAAACCGAGTTGGACTTGGTTTGGTGGGAGGAGTCCCCCTTCCTTCCCACCTCCTTCCTTTTTTTTTCCTTTCCTCTTGATTTTTTCTTCTCTTGGCGCATTGGGCACTTGTGGGCTGTCCCACCAGCCCACTAAGGGCTGGTGTGACTCCCCCAATGCCTATGGGCTTCCCCGGGGTGGGTTGCCCCCCCCTGGTGAACTCCCGGAACCCATTCGTCATTCCCGGTACATTCCCGGAAACTCCGAAAACCTTCCGGTAATCAAATGAGGTCATCCTATATATCAATCTTCGTTTCCGGACCATTCCGGAAACCCTCGTGATGTCCGTGATCTCATCCGGGACTCCGAACAACATTCGGTAACCAACCATATAACTCAAATACGCATAAAACAACGTCGAATCTTAAGTGTGCAGACCCTGCGGGTTCGAGAACTATGTAGACATGACCCGAGAGACTCCTCGGTCAATATCCAATAGCGGGACCTGGATGCCCATATTGGATCCTACATATTCCACGAAGATCTTATCGTTTGAACCTCAGTGCCAAGGATTCGTATAATCCCGTATGTTATTCCCTTTGTCCTTCGGTATATTACTTGCCCGAGATTCGATCGTTAGTATCCGCATACCTATTTCAATCTCGTTTACCGGCAAGTCTCTTTACTCGTTCCGTAATACAAGATCCCGCAACTTACACTAAGTTACATTGCTTGCAAGGCTTGTGTGTGATGTTGCATTACCGAGTGGGCCCCGAGATACCTCTCCGTCACACGGAGTGACAAATCCCAGTCTTGATCCATACTAACTCAACTAGCACCTTCGGAGATACCTGTAGAGCATCTTTATAGTCACCCAGTTACGTTGCGACGTTTGATACACACAAAGCATTCCTCCGGTGTCAGTAAGTTATATGATCTCATGGTCATAGGAATAAATACTTGACACGCAGAAAACAGTAGCAACAAAATGACACGATCAACATGCTACGTCTATTAGTTTGGGTCTAGTCCATCACGTGATTCTCCCAATGACGTGATCCAGTTATCAAGCAACAACACCTTGTTCATAATCAGAAGACACTGACTATCATTGATCAACTGGCTAGCCAACTAGAGGCATGCTAGGGACGGTGTTTTGTCTATGTATCCACACATGTAAATGAGTCTTCATTCAATACAATTATAGCATGGATAATAAACTATTATCTTGATACAGGAATTATAATAATAACTATACATTTATTATTGCCTCTAGGGCATAATTCCAACAAGATATGCTCATGTCCATAGAGGCTATGACATTTTCATCAACATATATTTCTTCACTCACCATGTCATTACCTTGTGAGATTGAAGATGCTGAGGTGTGCAAGCAATCGGATATGGAAGTAGTGGTGGACTCTTTAAGATCGAAAAGAGTGAAGAGCTCATGCACCAACTCCTTCATCATAATACCGTCTTCATCAAGATTGGACCCACCATATATATCTTCAAGTTTAGTCCAAACTTCATGAGCTGACTTGCAAGTCGAGATAGACTTAAACACTCCAGGACTTATGGTTCGATGAATGGCAAGAAAAGCCTCACAATCAAGATACATTTCATTAGTAGATGAAGATGCATCATCCTTTTTGTCGGCAATCCCTACAAGAACAATTCGTAAAGTATTTGGGCCCATCGCCGAAAGTGATGAAGCATACGAATTCTCCATCGGGTATAATTTGTGCCATCAAAGTCAAAGATGCCATTGTGCACTAATCCAATAGTCGACATCGATACTCTCTAGGTCGTGAAACCTAATTAAAGAGAGACCTAGCTCTGATACCAATTGAAAAGACCTCGATGACGCCTAGACGGGGGGGGGGGGGGGTGAATAGGCTATTTAAAAACTTCTTCGGATTTGGCTTGAACCTAATGCGGAAATAAACTAAGAGGGTACTTGTCAAGCACAAATCCTAAATGCACTAGGCACTGCAACGTGTATCAACAACACGATCTACAAAGATGGACACAATACGGTTACTAACAAGCACAAGTAAGTTACACAAACTTACTTGAGCTATATCACACGACAAGTAGGTGAACGACACAAGATACTAGATCACACTATATCACACGATATATCAAAAGATGTAAGTGTGAACGTGTGGATATAGAGGGTATGCTTGAATGATTAATCTTGTTCAAGAAATAGCCAACACAACATAATGAGCACATACAATATGCAATGTATGTATGCTCAAGTAACATAAGTAAACCACAAGTAAGGAGTTAGGGTTTAGGATAACCAAGGTCACTGAGACGAAGATGTATCCCGATGTTCACTTCCTTGGAGGGAAGCTAGTCACCGCTAGAGAGGTGGATGTTACCACGAAGGCACACCAACGCCACGAAGGCTCACCCTATTCTCCCTTTGAGATAACACCACGAAGGCGTTTCTCAACCACTAGTGGTAAGCCTTTGAGGTGGCTTCCAAACCCTCACAAACTTTTCCGGGGGGTAATCACACGGATTGATTCCTCTCCGAAGAACTCCTACCGCCTAGGAGTCTCCAACCTCCAAGAGTAACAAGATCACGGGGAATGCTCAAAACTTGCTCAAATCTCAAATAGCTTGGGTTGAGAGGAGGAGAGGGAGACGATCTATCTTTTGATTGGAACAACTCTCAAAGGGGCTCACAAATGCTCTTGGGATCTAAGATTTGGTGTGAGCAAATGTGTGTGAGGTAGAAGTGTGTTCTTATGAGGATAAGGCTGTGTTGGGCAGCCCTCTCACGAAGTGGGAGGGGGGTATTTATAGTGGGGAGAGAAAAACAGCCGTTGGGGACACTTTAAGTCACACAGGGTGTAACGACCAAGATGCGGTCCTTTCCGATCTGGGGTCGAGGCCCCCGAATAGGAAAGAAGCGCATCTAAGCGTTTCGCAAGCAAGTAACATAGCACAAAATAATAATACAAGTAGACAATTCGGGATTCAACTGTTTTCTTATTAATAACTCAGAGTACAACACAAATACAAACAAGGTAGTTCCGGTACGGACTACAAAACATGGAAAATGCTATGCTACCCTGCTGCAGGCCCACGATCACGACCACGGCTCAGTGCTCTGGATAGTTCACGTAAAGCCGGTCTGTCTCCTCGTCGTACTGCCACGCCAGCTGGGTGCCGTTGGGATCATCTGACTCTGGGGTACCTGTACCTGCTGGGAGTTTCGGAGGAATCCGTGAGCCACGGGGACTCAACAATCTAAGACCTTGGTGCCAGAACTAGTCATGTTATTGGGTAAGGAAGGGATGAAGTGTTTCAGGCTGCTGCATCCTATGATAGAATAAGTGGCTAACTTATGCAAAAGAGAAGTGAAGGTGGTCTACGCTAACGGTCGGGATTACTTGATCAGAAAGTGATCCTGAACACCTACCTACGGCATTCATAACCCCACCGTGTTCCTGATCGAAGAGAGATCTTCGAAGGGACAGTCACGGTTACGCACACAGTTGGCATTTTTATTAGTTTATGTTTAAGTTCTCTAATACCGGATGTTAACAAAATATTCCAAGTTGCCACATAACCGCGGGCACGGCTTTCCGAAAGATTAAACCCTGCAGGGGTGCTCCAACTAGTCCATCACAAACGAACACAGGCCGCAAAGGCATCCTCTATCACGAATCTCGTGATCTCGTCGGATTCCTTAGAGGAAAACCTCAACTCTGGGTGAAACCAAAGCTTCACTGGGATTCCTATACGCAAGATATACCGCTAAGGTAAGACAAGGCTAGCAGGACCTCCTGACGTGTCGACGACCCCGATAAGAGCCGCGTATCTCAGTCTCAGGACACGCCGGATGGAACTAGCTACAGGTACCAAACCTCAAGTTTCCTTGTGGTGGCCCCGCAGGCACACCAGTTTGGACCAACACTCATGAGGAGCACTGGCCCGGGTTGTTGATTAAGAAACCTCGGGGTAGCTACTCCCTATGCAGATTATTATTAAGTGATTAGCAAATTAACACCAAAGTTGGGTCCTGCCGGACAAGCCTTAACACTACGCGGTTTACCAAGGGGGTCCCCATAACAACCCCGAACATGTTAGGAGCGATCATTATGGAATCAAACTCCGGTAACCGGTAACTAAGGCGGCAATAACGGAACAAAGCACCCGGCAAAAGGCTAGGCCTCCCGTCATTTACCAAATATATAGGTGCATTAAATAAATAACAGCATTTTAATATAATGATATCAAGCTCATGTCATCACATGAGTTTAAAACACCTGCAACTAACAATGCTAACATTAGTAGCTGAGCAAGCCTACCTAGCCATACAAGTTTGCTAGGAAAGAGAATGGTGTTTAGGCTCATGGCATATGAAGAGGCAATTTAATTTCAGTGGTAGGCAGCAAGCAATATGACATGGAATCGATACTAACATAACAAGTCTAGAGATGGAATCAAGGTCATATCATCTTGCCTGTGATATCCTCAGCTTGGAATGGTTCTGGATCGTCCTGCACGTACTCTCCTGACTCCACGTATTCGTTCTCCGCTCCCGGTGCTACCCAACATAAGAATAACAGCCAATGAACAGCAGCACCACAAAATGCAACAATCACATGATGCATGAGATGAAAGTTGAGCATGCACCACTATTTCTATCACTAGCACAAGCAAAATAAACTACAGCAAGTTTCTGGACAGAACTGTGCACTAAGCTATTTTGACATGCATGAGAATGACATGAACAGATGCAGCTCGTAAAAACGGTGCAAAACCATATAAAGAACATTGCAAACGGAGCTACGGATCAACGGGAATCAACGAAACAAGATATGAAGCTCTACGCGAAAGATTCAACACCACACACACAATTGGCACAAATCTGGTATTCCCAGGTTGCCAAGACATGTAATAACCCAACATGAATAAAATGGAGCAAGGTAGAACACCACAACATCAATTAGGCACAAACTTTGAACAAAATGGCAAAACTACATAATCTGCCAGAATCTGCATCTTAGCTGTTTGGGAGCAACATGCAACATAGCTACAGGTCTTCAAACATGAAAAATAATATATGTGGCTGTTGCCAACCAAGAACACTACAAGCACCAGCAAGAATCACAGCAAAAGGAATTAAACTCTAGAAGATACAAGGCCGCAAACTTTCTCAAAACCATCAGATCTCAGGGACTTGGTGAAAATTCCTGCACCTGAGTTTCTGTTTCTGTTCTGAAGCTTTTTGACAGCAATCAAAACACAAGCTGGAGAGGAAGAATAAGGCCGGAGAGGTTCCTGCTGGCGAACCGACGGAGAGGTGGAAGACACCGCGGGCACGTCCTTGACGGGCTCGGGGTCGTCGGTGTGGCCGATCTCCGGGGCTTCTAGCGCCGGGAATGGATCGCAGGGATCCACCCCTTGCCCCCGGACATGGCGGCCTTGCCGCTCGATGGAGCACGCAGGGGTAGACGCGACGAGGCACTTCTCTGTTCTCTCTGCTATCCCTACAGAAAGCTTACCTTGGGAAGAAAGGAAGAGATGGAGGGGGAGGAAGGAGATGGCGGCGGCACGAGGGAACCCTAGTCGAGGGGAGGGCTCGGACGCCCAGCTAAATAGGGGGCCCTCGACGTTTGTGCCACGGCACCATCAACTCCCCTCTCTCTCCCTCGTTCTGACAGAAAGGAGACACGCGGGGGAGGAGTGACGGCGTCAGGAAGGAGGAGGGGGCTCGCTCGCATGGGCTCTAGCTGGAGGGACTTGGGCCACCGAAGGGGGGGGGGAAGGCCCATGCTACCACGAGGAAGAGGAGAACTCGCTGGGGAGGGGCTTTTCTATTTAGAAAAACACACAGGAAGGGAAAAAACACAAGCTAAAACTACTGGGATAAATTCAAAAGGAAATACCCCCTGGACATTTAAAAATATAACCTATTTACATAAAACAAGATCAAGATTTTTAGGAGCAAACAATATTTTACAAAAAAACATTAATTGATCTGTTTTGTAATTTTATGTGCACCTATAAACACCCATTCAAGACCAGCAACTCACATCTCTCCTCCACCACAATTTTAGCTAAAACATGGGCATTTTTTAAAAGGGAAAGGAAGAGGTGAAATTTTACATAGGGGAAAATAGAGAGGGGGAGAAGGTGGTTGGTTTTGAAAACAAATAAGCACTTGCTAACACATGCTACACTCCACACAAGTCACACATCACATGATCACATGAAATATAACACCACAATACTTACTCCTAGTAAGAACAAATGCAAACATGATCATGACATGCAATCATAAGGTATGGCAAGGAATGATATGTTATGCATGCATGCAAGAAAAAGAAGAATAGAAGGTGATACATGAATTCATACATGCATAGAAACTCTCATGACAAAGTCAGGTGGTCCCACATGGAAGGATACAAAAAGGGAAAGTCCTACTCTTGGGGCATTACAAACTCTCCCACACTACAAAGAAGATCTCGACCTCGAGATCTAAGACTGAAAGAAATCGAGAAATTCGGAACGGAGGTGATCCTCGCGTTCCCACGTAGCCTCTTTATCGGAATGGTGTGACCACTGCACTTTGAGAAACTTGACAGACTTGTTAAGGGTCTTGCGCTCAGTCGCCTCGAGAACCGCAACTGGATGCTCGCGATAAGAAAGGTCAGGCTGAAGATCGATATCCTGAAGATGCACAGTGCGCTCGGGGTTCTTGAAACACCTCTGAAGCTGAGAAACATGGAACACATCATGGACATTTGCAAAGGTTGACGGAAGCTCGAGCTGGTACGCGAGGTCGCCCCTCTTGCCAATCACTCTGAACGGACCAACGAAACGAGGCGCAAGCTTGCCTTTGATGCCAAAACGCTGCATACCCTTCATAGGCGACACCTTGAGATAGACAAAATCATCAAGCTCATACGACATGTCATGGTGCTTGCTATCGTAATAGCTCTTCTGACGGGACTGAGCTGCTCCGAGGTTGTCGCGAATAATCTGACACATCTCCTCAGCTTCTTCTATCATATCATTGCCAAGGATCTGACGCTCGCCTGTCTGGGACCAGTTGAGCGGAGTACGACACTTCCTGCCATAGAGAATTTCGAACGGAGCCTTGCCAGAACTAGCTTGATAACTGTTGTTATACGAGAACTCCGCGAAAGGCAAACAATCTTCCCACTTCATGCCAAAAGAGATGACACAGGCTCTCAGCATGTCCTCAAGAACTTGATTCACTCTCTCCACTTGACCACTAGTCTGAGGATGGAACGCTGTGCTGAAGCGGATCGTCGTGCCCATAGCAGACTGAAAAGAGTCCCAGAACTTGGAAGTGAAGATACTCCCGCGATCTGATGAGATCATCATAGGTACACCATGCAACGAGACAATCCTCGAGGTGTACAACTCTGCCAGCTGAGCTGCTGAAATGGACTCCTTGACTGGAAGGAAATGCGCCACTTTACTCAATTTGTCGATGACGACGAAGATAGCATCATTGCCCTTCTTGGACTTCGGAAACCCTGTGACGAAGTCCATCTCAATGTGATCGAACTTCCACTCGGGAATCGGCAAAGGCTGCAAGTGGCCCGCTGGTCTTTGATGTTCTGCTTTCACCCTTCGACATACATCACACTCATTAACGAATTGTGCAATTTCACGCTTCATACGGGTCCACCAGAAAGTCTGCTTCAAGTCGTGGTACATCTTGGAACTTCCAGGATGAATAGAAAGCAGAGAATTATGAGCTTCTTCCATGATCACCTTCCTGAGATCACCTTTCGGGACGACAAGACGGTCCTCGAAAAACAAAGTGTCCCTGGCATCAACAGTGAAACACTTATACTTGGGAAGACTCTTTCCCACACCAATTTTGACCTTCTTCACCATAGTATCAAGTAGCTGAGCTGCTCTGACCTGATCCTCCAAGGTAGGAGAGATCTGAAGGTTCGCAAGAAAACCCTGAGGAACCAGCTGAAGATTGAGCTTCCTGAAAGACTCAGAAAGACCCGGCTGGAGAGGTTGTAGAATCAGACTGTTGTAATATGCCTTCCTGCTCAATGCATCTGCCACAACATTTGCCTTGCCTGGCGTGTACTCAACACTCGGATTAAAATCCTGGAGCATTTCCACCCAACATGTTTGCCGAAGATTCAAGTTAGGCTGAGTGAAGATATACTTGAGGCTCTTGTGATCGGTGAAAACTTCAACCTTACGTTCCAACAAGAGATGTCTCCATGTCACAAGGCGTGCACAACAGCTGCTAGCTCGAGATCGTGCACAGGATAGTTCTTCTCCGCAGGCTTCAGCTGCCTGGAGGTATAAGCAACAACCTTCCTATCTTGCATCAAGACTGCACCAAAACCCTGGAGAGAAGCATCGCAAAAGACCTGGTACGGCTTGGAATCATCCAGAGGAGCCAATACCGGAGTGGAGGTAAGCTTCTCTTTGAGTGTATCGAAAGCCAATTGACACTCTGGAGACCACACATACTTGACACCCTTCTGAAGAAGACTAGAGAGCGGCTTGGCGATTTTGGAGAAGTTCTCAACGAATCTTCTGCAATATCCGGCAAGACCGAGAAAGCTTCGAAGCTGCTTCACATTCTGCGGAGGTTCCCATTCAACAATGGCCTGAACCTTGGACGGGTCAACCTTAATGCCCTCGGCAGAGATAATATGCCCAAGATAAACCACTTCTTTCAGCCAGAACTCGCACTTGGAAAACTTGGCATACAACTTGTATTCTCTTAGTTTATCAAGCACCAACCTGAGATGTTTCTCATGTTCTTCCTCATCCTCAGAGAAGAGCAGAATGTCATCGAGATAGAGCAAGACAAACTCATTCTTGAATGGCGAGAAAATATAGTTCATCAATCAGCAAAAAGTCGGAGGAGCATTAGCCAGACCAAAAGACATGACCGTATACTCGTACGAGCCAAAACTGGTCCTGAATGCCGTCTTCGGAATGTCTTCCTCGCGAATGCGAATCTGATGATAGCCCATTCTGAGATCAAGCTTGGAGAATACTTTAGCACCTTTCAGCTGCTCGAACAACTCATTTATGTTCGGAAGCGGATATTTGTTCTTGATTGTCTTCTTGTTCAATGGACGGTAATCGACACACAACCGGTCCGTACCATCCTTCTTCTTGACAAACAGAACACCACATCCCCACGGAGACGAGCTTGGTCTGATCAAACCCAAACTCTCCTGCTCATCGAGTTGCTTCTTGAGTTCCTTCAACTCTTCTGGACCGAGCTTGTACGGCCGCTTGCACACTGGCTCTGTGCCTGGCTCAAGCTCAATGACGAACTCCACTTCATGGTGCGGAGGCATCCCTGGCAGCTCTTCAGGAAACACGTCTTGATATTCACAGACTACTGGAACTTGCTCAATGGGATTGATCTCACCCTTTTCATTCAAGGAGAACAAGCGGATTGTGTCATCGCGCGCCGCGAATATAATCACATCCTCCGAAGAGTGGGTGTTTCACTTCTTTAGCTTCACAATCAATTGATGCCTTGTTCATGGCCAACCAGTCCATACCAAGGATCAAATCAATGTCGGACTTGCCCAAGACAATAGGAGACGCCAGAAAAGCATAATTGTCCATTTTGACAGAAACGTGTGGGACGAACAACTGAGAGCTCATCCGCATACCGGGAGACACAACTTGCAATGACTTGGGAAGGAACTCGGTCGAAAAATTATTATCAAATGCAAAGGGGTAAGACATGAAGGAATGCGAAGCACCAGAATCAAACAAGACTTTAGCAGGAATACCAGTGACAGGGAGGTTACCCATGATCACATCTGATGAATTTTCTGCCTCAGCTGCATTCACCATGTTGACTCGAGCTGATCTGGGGTTGAACTTCACAAGAGCGTTGCTAGGAGGTTTGCGTGGAGGAGGAGGCGGTAGACGGAGCTGAGAAGTGCATTTGTTGGCATAGTGACCCTTCTGCCCACATTTGTGACAAGTGACATCTGCTGGCTGCCGGGACTGAATCTGAGGAGGCCCTTGCTTCTGATGCTGATATCTCTGCTGGAATCCAGGGTTGGGTGGGTGGGAAGAACCACGTCCACCTGAGTGCTTCGGCTGCTGAGAGTGCCGAGGAGGAGGAGGAGAAACCCAAAACCTCTGTTGCTTCTGAACCACCTGAGTCGAGGAAGAGCTGGAATCTCTGAAACGTTTCTTGGAGTTCTCCACCCTGAGCAAGGCTGCCTCTGCTCTGAGAGCTAAGTTATAGAATTTGTCAAACTCCTCAGGATCGTGCAAGGCGAGTGCTAACTGCAAATCCTCCTTCAAGCCACCCCTGAACTGGTATATCTTGCTCTTCTGATCCGAAACATCCTGCAGCGCGTAACGGGCCAGCTCGTGGAACTCGACATTTTACTTGTACACACAGAATTGCTGCCCTGCTTCAAGCACCTGAACTTCTCACGCATCTCCTCAACAAAACTGGAAGGGATGTAGTGGGACCTGAAGTCACAACAAAACACATCCCAAGACATCACCCTGCCACCTCTGGAGTCCTTAAGCTGCTGCCACCAAATAGAAGCCTGCCCCTTCAACTGAAATGTTGCAAACTTGACATAATCCTCTGGACGCACATTGCTACACTCGAAATGCTTGTTCATATCACGGATCCAATCTTCCGCATCAAACGGCTGGTCGCAAGAAGTGAACGTCTTAGGCTGGTTTGACAGGAACTGACTCAGACTGGCGAAGTGATTGCCACCCTGCTGGAAATTGCCCTGCTGATGATTGGCTCTCTCCTGGATCAACTGCAACAGCATCTGAGTGTTTGCATTGGTAGCTGCCATCATCGCCTGCCAGGCCTCTGCAGGAGGAGGCGGCGGCGGCGGTGGCGGAGGAGGTGGTGGAGGCGGCATATCCTCACGCGCTGGGGTCTGACGAGTTGGTGGAGCCATCCTGAAGACGGGCAGCATATTAGACCACAGAATAATTGAAGATATTGCTGAATCAAAAGACAGAATATCTGAATAGAATTTAGCATAGCACTCGAACAACATAGCAAGAGTGCATCCTCAAAGTAACAGACGACAAAATTCCGATAAGGGCCACTGCAAACAAGTGTGAGCTAGAACTGCTCGGAACAAACATATGACCGAGATTTCCCAAATCTCAATCAAGCGTCTGTAGGAAGATAGTCCTATAAGATACTACTAGATACCCCACCTATGAATTCCCGAAATAACTGGTCATGCAATCAGGTACACGGATACAAGGAGTATTTCACACAACTCCTAAACTAACCCGTCACCTGTATCACATCCTTCAACCCATGACCAACACCTCGGACCTTCATCTACAACAGATCCTCGTGATCACAACGATACAAAGTGTGGTAGTACCCCCGAACAATCTACACCAGTACTGGGGACATCAGGGTTATCTCACCACTACCCGTATTGAACCAATAACGAACACCCTCCGTTCTTAGATACTCAGAAATCTGAATGATGGTGATGTGCGCGATAATCCCTGGAGCTCAACTCCCCTGATACTTAGAGCAGATAGGAGGCACCAGGACATGATTCCGTCACATCGAAATCATATAGATTTCACAAATGCCCGCGTGATCCTAAAAAAAAAATTGAGCGAGAAAAGGAGTAGAGTTAAAGATTTCCTAATACGGGAACCTCACCAGAGCAAAGAAGAGGAGAAAAAAGAAACCTACTCTCCGATATAACTAAGGCTCAAAACATTTTCCAGACTCGACTCGGCCAAATACGATCACACTAAGGCTCCTATGGTCGTAAGGCTCTGATTACCAACTTGTAACGACCAAGATGTGGTCCTTTCCGATCTGGGGGTCGAGGCCCCCGAATAGGAAAGAAGCGCATCTAAGCGTTTCGCAAGCAAGTAACATAGCACAAAATAATAATACAAGTAGACAATTTGGGATTCAACTGTTTTCTTATTAATAACTCAGAGTACAACAGAGATACAAACAAGGTAGTTCCGGTACGGACTACAGAACATGGAAAATGCTATGCTACCCTGCTGCAGGCCCACGATCACGACCACGGCTCAGTCCTCTGGATAGTTCACGTAAAGGCGGTCTGTCTCCTCGTCGTACTGCCACGCCAGCTGGGTGCCGTCGGGATCATCTGACTCTGGGGTACCTGTACCTGCTGGGAGTTTCGGAGGAATCCGTGAGCCACGGGGACTCAGCAATCTAAGACCTTGGTGCCAGAACTAGTCATATTATTGGGTAAGGAAGGGATGAAGTGTTTCAGGCTGCTGCATCCTATGATAGAATAAGTGGCTAACTTACGCAAAAGAGAAGTGAAGGTGGTCTACGCTAACGGTCGGGATTACTTGATCAGAAAGTGATCCTGAACACCTACCTACGGCATTCATAACCCCACCATGTTCCCGATCGAAGAGAGATCTTCGAAGGGACAGTCACGGTTACGCACACAGTTGACATTTTTATTAGTTTATGTTTAAGTTCTCTAATACCGGATGTTAACAAAATATTCCAAGTTGCCACATAACCGAGGGCATGGCTTTCCAAAATATTAAACCCTGCAGGGGTGCTCCAACTAGTCCATCACAAACGAACACAGGCCGCAAAGGCATCCTCTATCACGAATCTCGTGATCTCGTCGGATTTCTTAGAGGAAAACCTCAACTCTGGGTGAAACCAAAGCTTCACTGGGATTCCTATATGCAAGATATACCGCTAAGGTAAGACAAGGCTACAAAACTGTAAATGCAACTCCACAAGGTATTCTTCTAAGATGATAATTACATAGGGTGAGTTTCATGTGCACAATGACAAAGTGACATGGGGGTTTGAACCCCATGTTTGTGTCATGCACAACAACAACACCAACACATATACCACACTATCACTAGCATCAAGCACAACAAAATACAACTCCTATGCTAACAAGAGAGTTTGCACACCCTCACATATGGGCATGTGATGGTACACACTCTCACATGCACCACAAGGGACACCCTTGGAGTCATGTCACCCTCAAGGTGCAACCCCCACAAGAATCTACCCATGCTTAACTAGTAAGCTCCACCTACACATGCTTATCATAGCTAGCCACCTAGTGCATCACATACACACCCAATACATGAGGTGAGGGGGAGGCATCCACACCCAAAATAACACTCCACTAATCTGAACATGCAAATAATCTACAAACACAACATAGCCCATCTAAAACTCATAAGATAAGGCTACACATGCTCAACTAGTGCAATCCACACACCTTAATGCACACCCACTTCCAAGTAGCAAAACAACTAGCACCATCTCCTATCAAGGGTAATTTCACACCACAAAGGTACAAACACCATAAGTTCACAAGGCTAGCAAACATCATCTATCCTCACTAGTGTGCAAAACTCACACACAAGATCATATGCACACATCTACACCAGCAGGAAAGAAGTAAATAGGCACCTTGCTGCCCAAGCATAAGGAAGAGGAAGAGCGAAATAAAAGACAGCAAAATTTAACAAAAATATGCATCAGGGTCCTGGGAATCGAACCCAGTACCTCCTGGTACACACCAGCACCACCTAGCCACTACACCACTATCACTAGCTCGACAGGTTAAGGGAAGAGAACAGGGTGTCATATCCCTGATGCTCGTGTGCAGGAAAACCAGTAAAACAAAACAAACAGCGCCGAGGGGGGAATCGAACCCACACCCTACTCATCAGGCACCCAACACCACTACCAGTGGACTACAGCGCGGCATCTGAACTAATACGCGCGAGAGAGAAAGATGAAGAGACTCTCCCGTGCTGATCTGCCACTCTGAACTAGCCTACTCACCGGAGACACAGCAGGCAACGCATGCAGACCAACTGCTCACGCCAACGATGACGGGGAGGCTCCCTGGCCGCGGCGCTGCTGGCACGAGGGGGGAGGAAGCCCTCCTCTGCGTAACACACCCACAAACACTGCTCTATGTAGATCAAACCCCTACCACTGCAACCTACTACACTGCTGCACGAACAGAGGACATACACGCGCCCCAGGTCGGATCCGAGCTGGGCTACGGAGGAGGAAGGCAGGGGGAGGTGCAGCCTCACCTTGGGAAGGAAGGGGGGGTCGAGTCGGAAACGTTGGCGCCGCTGGAGAGGAAGAAGAAGGCCGGAGAGGTTCCTGCTGGCGAACCGACGAAGAGGTGGAAGACACCGCGGGCACGTCCTTGACGGGCTCGGGGTCGTCGGTGTGGCCGATCTCCGGGGCTTCTAGCGCCGGGAATGGATCGCAGGGATCCACCCCGAGCCCCCGAACATGGCGGCCTTGCCGCTTGACGGAGCACGCAGGGGTAGACGCGACGAGGCACTTCTCTGTTCTCTATGCTATCCCTACAGAAAGCTTACCTTAGGAAGAAAGGAAGAGATGGAGGGGGAGGAAGGAGATGGCGGCGGCAGGAGGGAACCCTAGTCGAGGGGAGGGCTCGGACGCCCAGCTAAATAGGGGGCCCTCGACGTTTGTGC
Organism: Hordeum vulgare subsp. vulgare; assembly: GCF_904849725.1. Taxonomy (NCBI): domain Eukaryota; kingdom Viridiplantae; phylum Streptophyta; class Magnoliopsida; order Poales; family Poaceae; genus Hordeum; species Hordeum vulgare. The sequence continues at coordinate 593,871,177 of NC_058519.1, read as the reverse complement.
CACGGCACCGTCAACTCCCCTCTCTCTCTCGTTCTAACGGAAAGGAGACACGCGGGGGAGGAGTGACGGCGTCAGGAAGGAGGAGGGGGCTCGCTCGCATGGGCTCTAGCTGGAGGGACTTGGGCCACCGAAGGGGGGGAAGGCCCATGCTACCACGAGGAAGAGGAGAACTCGCTGGGGGGGGGGGGGCTTTTCTATTTAGAAAAACACACAGGAAGGGAAAAACACAAGCTAAAACTACTGGGATAAATTCAAAAGGAAATACCCCCTGGACATTTAAAAATATAACCTATTTACATAAAACAAGATCAAGATTTTTAGGAGCAAACAATATTTTACAAAACAGCATTAGTTGATCTGTTTTGTAATTTTATGTGCACCTATAAACACCCATTCAAGACCAGCAACTCACATCTCTCCTCCACCACAATTTTAGCTAAAACATGGGCATTTTTTAAAAGGGAAAGGAAGAGGTGAAATTTTACATAGGGGAAAATAGAGGGGGGAGAAGGTGGTTGGTTTTGAAAACAAATAAGCACTTGCTAACACATGCTACACTCCACACAAGTCACACATCACATGATCACATGAAATATAACACCACAATACTTACTCCTAGTAAGAACAAATGCAAACATGATCATGACATGCAATCATAAGGTATGGCAAGGAATGATATGTTATGCATGCATGCAAGCAAAAGGAGAATAGAAGGTGACACATGAATTCATACATGCATAGAAACTCTCATGACAAAGTCAGGTGGTCCCACATGGAAGGATACAAAAAGGGAAAGTCCTACACTTGGGGCATTACACAGGGTCCGGACGTCCGACAGTTTCCGGAAGTCCGGGCGTCCGCGAGGGGTCGGACGTCTGACAGGGGTCGGTCGTCCGAGGCCTGTAGATATCACTGAAAATACTGTGAATTGAACAGCGACCGGACGTCCGAAGAAGGACGGAAATCCGAGTTATTCGACTCAACTTCTTCTGCTGGGAGGTTCCGGATTTCCGAAAGGGGACGGATGTCCGGCCCTCGGACGTCCGGAGGGAGCCGGAAATCCGAGTTATAGAGCTCATGTTCTTCTGGTGCAGGGCTCCGGATTTCCGAAGCTGGTCGGTCGTCCGACCCTTGACCGGCCCTCGGACGTCCAGAGGGAGCCGGAAGTCCGAGTTATATGGCTCAAGTTTCTCTGGTGCATAGTTCCGGAATTCCGAAGCTGGTCGGATATCCGGGCCTCGGACGTCCGGAGGGAGCCGGAAGTCCAAGATATATGGCTCTGATTTCTCTGGTAAAGGATTCCGGATTTCCGAAGCAGTCGGTCGTCCGGCCCTCGGACGTCCGGAGGAAGCCGGATGTCCGAGGCACTCGTTCTGTTTTCAGATAACAGCAAAGCAGTGGACATGTGGTCTGAGCAGAACAGTGGAGATGTAGTTTGAGCAAGTTCATCGCAAAACCTGTGATCCCCTCTTAATAGTGCGGGATCCCTAAAGACTCAAGAATTATAAAAGGGGTACTGATGATCCATACTTGAGTGTATACTTTTATTCGCTGATCATCACTCCGCACAACTAACGTCAAAGGAACTGATACCTTTGAGTTAGCCCTTTCACTTGAGCTTGATGTTGTTGTTCCTTCTTGGCTCAAGTTGAAAGCAAGACATGATGAAGTCTTCAAGTAGCTCTCCCATACACAATGTGGAAAGCCTAGCTTATGTATTCATCTTCATTTGTCCACCACGTGAACATCCACGAGAATCAAGCATGTAGTGCTCAGGAATGCTTATCTTGATCTTGTCCTTGTTAGCACATGAGCTTGTCCTTATCAAGTAGCTCTCCCATACACAATGTGGAAAGCCTAGCTTATGTATTCATCTTCATTTGTCCACCACGTGAACATCCACAAGAATCAAGCATATAGTGCTCAGGAATGCTTATCTTGATCTTGTCCTTCTTAGCACATGAGCTTGTCCTTATCAACACATGATCATTAACAATAGTTTCAATGATATATTCGTGCTGATCCACTTGAACTTGCACACCACAATCTTGATGACGATCGCCACTTGACGTCATCCTTCATGGGTTGTATGAGATCTTCCTTTTGACGCAAGCCCATGGAAGCACACCTAACCCCCACATAGGACTCTCACAAAGACCATGGGTTAGTACACAAACACGTAATGGACAATGCTTACCATACCATGGGATCACTTGATCCCTCTCGGTACATCTTATACGCTTTGTGTGTTGATCATCTTGATTTACTCTTTGTCTAAGATCTTGATCAACCTTGTGTCTTTATGACCTTTCTTTGGATAATACCTTGAATACCATCTTGGTCATCATATAAACTCCTTGAACCCAACAGATGGACTTCAAGAAGTGCCTATGGACAAATCCTATAAATATAACTGAAGGCAACCATTAGTCCATAGGAATTGTCATCAATTACCAAAACCACATATGGAGATATATGCTCTAATAGCAACGACGGTCATGAGCACTTCAAAACACACAACTAGCAAGAGAAAATGAAACTACACGAGATTCTAAGCAAGTTTCATATAGGACACGATCAAAACGGAGCTATGGTTTAACAACTACGAGCAAAACAAGAAATCAGTACATTCTCCCAAAATCAGTCACATAGCATTTTCTACGCCCCACAACTACGAGCTACACAACTCAAATATAATCAACCAAGGCATGACACGAAAGAGGGCAAGAGGCACTACAACATACAACCAACAACATCTAGCATGGCATCATGGATCACTAGGAAAAGAAGTCACAAAATGGCTTCTCACACACTATTTCAGACTTTGTGAAAATAACACTTAATGTAAGTGCAGTTTTCGGTCTGAAGGCATATTGACAGCAGCAAAACCATAAGCTACAGGATTCCAAATGGCATGAAAATTCACAACATGCTAGAGAAACACAAAGTCTACAACTAACTCCATTGGACCAACCTCAAAAGAGCTACAGATCAAAAGATAGAAGCAAGACAAGACAACAACAAAATATAACAGATTCCAGACTTTGAAATATTTCAGCACCTCCAAATCAACACTATTTCTAGCAACTTGAGAGCAAGCAAACCACACCTAAACATGCATTTATATTGAAACCAAAAATACCAGGGGCTAGAGTAAACATCAAAGGGCAACTCTCTAGTGGACACCTCCTTCAAACGAAGCACAGAATAAATCCTACGAAAAAGACAAGAGGGAAACATGGCAAAATATCGCACAAACTAACTTGCTCAAAAGCTAAAACTAATTGCACAGAAAAATCTTTTCTACCCCAAAAACATATAAAACATGTGGGGTTGCACAACAAAAATATCGCCACACGTAAATGCGAGTTAATGACCTAAACACGGAAACTAAACTAGCGGCAAATCCCTACACGCAAAAATACCAATGACCGCTCTAAAATACATGACAAAGGGGTTCCTAAAACATGGAAATTTAATCTAAGGCATTCGGGCAAACCGGAAACGCGTGAAAAATAAGTACGGGGCACAAACATATTAGGACAGCACGTGTTTCTAGGCATACGGCATGCTAAACGACTTCAAATAATTATGCAAGTTGCAAATTCGGATTCTACGCGAAATTCTACACCAAAACCATATACAATACGCCTCGATCCGACTAACGTTAAAAAGATACGGACGTTTTAATATTTAGCTAAATCCTGAAAAAGAAATCAATTTGGATAAAATCTTAAAATTCTATTGGGCCGAATCTAACTAATCGGGCTACAGAACACAGCGCGGGATAACTAAATTGCAACAGGGCGAGGGAATAGAGGGCAGGGAAGGTCTCACCTTGGGCCAGCCTAGAGGGAGCTTGGGCCACCGGGGGAGCCCAGTCGGAGGGTGCTCATGGAGTGGAGGTGGCCGACCTGGCCTTGGGCCGGCCTGGTCGGGCGGCCGATGCTGGGCCTGGCTGCGGCCCTGAGGCGGGAGAAGGCCCAGGCAGGCGTTGCGCTCGGTCGGGCGGTGTGCGGCAGCCTCGCCTACCTCCCATGCTCCTCCCGAGCACGAGGCATCGTGGCGGCGGGGTGCATCACAGGAACCGGCAGCAGGGCAAGGGAGGCCAGATCCCGGCGTCCCGGAGCAGATCTGGGCACCGGGGACCCGTTCCCGATGGAGGGGACGGCGGACACATGGCGGCCGGCGGCGAGCACGCGGCGGGGCAAGTAGGTAGGCGGCTGATACGTCCATTTTGCATCATGCTTTCATGTTGATATTTATTGCTTTTTGGGCTGTTATATTACTTGTGGTACCATATTTATGCCTTTTCTCTCTTATTTTGCAAAGTTTATTTGAAGAGGGAGAATTCAGGCAGCTGGAATTCTGAATTGGAAAAGGAGCAAATCCTAGTCCACTATTCTGCACATCTCCAAATGCCCTGAAAATTTACGTGGATTTTTTCTGGATTATATTCAAAATACTTGGCAAAAGAACTACCGGAGGGGGGCCACCAGGGCTCCACAAGCTTGCCCACCTCCACCACCCCCTGGTGGCGCAGGGCAGGCTTGTGGGCTGCCTGAAGGCCCACTAGCCCCCTCTTTTGCTATATGAAGCGTCCTGGTCTGGAAAATATTATTCGGGAGCATTTTCGTGGTTTCGCCGCCGCCACGAGGCGGAACTTGAGCAGATCCAATCTAGAGCTCCGGCACGACGATCCTGTCGGGGAAACTTCCCTCCCGGAGGGGGAAATCGTCGCCATCGTCATCTCCTACACTCCTCTCGTCGGAGGGGAGGCATCTTCATCAACATGTGTTGGAATTATGCCCTAGAGGCAATAATAAATATAGTTATTATTATAATTCCTGTGTCAGGATAATCGTTTATTATCCATGCTCTAATTGTATTGAATGAAGACTTATATACATGTGTGGATACATAGACAAAACACTGTCCCTAGCAAGCCTCTAGTTGGCTAGCCAGTTGATCAAAGATAGTTAGGGTCTTCTGACTATGTACAAGGTGTTGTTGCTTGATAACTGGATCACGTCATTAGGAGAATCACGTGATGGACTAGACCCAAACTAAGAGACGTAGCATGTTGATCGTGTCATTTTGTTGCTACTGTTTTCTGCGTGTCAAGTATTTGTTCCTATGACCATGAGATCATATAACTCACTGACACCGGAGGAATGCTTTTTGTGTATCAAACGTCGCAACGTAACTGGGTGACTATAAAGATGCTCTACAGGTATCTCCGAAGGTGTTCGTTGAGTTAGTATGGATCGAGACTGGGATTTGTCACTCCGTGTGACAAAGAGGTATCTCGGGGCCCACTCGGTAATACAACATCACACACAAGCCTTGCAAGCAATGTAACTTAGTGTAAGTTGCAGGATCTTGTATTACGGAACGAGTAAAGAGACTTGCCACTAAACGAGATTGAAATAGGTATGCGGATACTGACGATCGAATCTCGGGCAAGTACCATACCGAAGGACAAAGGGAATGACATACGGGATTATATGAATCCTTGGCACTGAGGTTCAAACGATAAGATCTTCGTAGAATATGTAGGATCCAATATGGGCATCCAGGTCCCGCTGTTGGATATTGACCGAGGAGTCACTCGGGTCATGTCTACATAGTTCTCGAACCCGCAGGGTGTGCACACTTAAGGTTCGACGTTGTTTTATGCGTATTTGAGTTATATGGTTGGTTACCGAATGTTGTTCGGAGTCCCGGATGATATCACGGACGTCACGAGGGTTTCCGGAATGGTCCGGAAACGAAGATTGATATATAGGATGACCTCATTTGATTACCGGAAGGATTTCGAAGTTACCGGGAATGTACCGGGAATGACGAATGGGTTCCGGATGTTCACCGGGGGGGGGGGGCAGCCCACCCCGGGGAAGCCCATAGGCCTTGGGGGTGGCGCACCAGCCCTTGGTGGGATGGTGGGACAGCCCAAGAAGGCCCTATGAGCCATAGATAGAAAATCAAAGAGAAAAGAAGAAAAAAGGGGTGGGAAGGGAGAGAAGGACTCCACCTTCCAATCCTAGTTGGACTAGGATTGGAGGAGGACTCCTCTTCCCCTTGGTGCGCAGCCCTTGGGGCTCCTTGAGCCTCAAGGCAAGCCTCCCCTCCCTCCTCCTATATATATGGAGCTATTAGGGCTGATTTGAGACAACTTTTCCAAGGCAGCCCGACCACATACCTCCACGGTTTTACCTCTAGATTGCGTTTCTGCGGAACTCGGGCGGAGCCCTGCTGAGATTAGATCACCACCAACCTCCGGAGCGTCGTCACGCTGTTGGAGAACTCATCTACCTCTCCGTCTCTCTTGCTGGATCAAGAAGGCCGAGATCATCGTCGAGCTGTACGTGTGCTGAAAGCGGAGGTGTCGTCCGTTCGGCACTAGATCGTGGGATGGATCGCGGGACAGTTTGTGGGACGGTTCGCGGGGCGGATCGAGGGACGTGAGGACGTTCCACTACATCAACCGCATTCACTAATGCTTCTGCTGTGCGATCTATAAGGGTACGTAGGTCGGAAATCCCCCCTCGTAGATGGACATCACCATGATAGGTCTTCGTGCACGTAGGAAATTTTTTGTTTCCCATGCGACGTTCCCCAAAAGTGGCATAATGAGCTAGGTTCATGCGTAGATGTAATCTCGAGTAGAACACAAAAGTTTTTGTGGGCGGTGATGTGCGTCTTGCTGCCCTCCTTAGTCTTTTCTTGATTCCGCGGTATTGTTGGATTGAAGCGGTTTGGACCGACATTACTCGTACGCTTACGATCGACTGGTTTCATCGCTACGAGCAACCCCGTTGCTCAAAGATGACTGGCAAGTGTCAGTTTCTCCAACTTTAGTTGAATCGGATTTGACCGAGGAGGTACTTGGATAAGGTTAAATAGCAATTCATATATCTCCGTTGTGGTGTTTGCGTAAGTAAGATGCGATCCTACTAGATACCCATGGTCACCACGTAAAACATGCAACAACAAATTAGACGACGTCTAACTTGTTTTTGCAGGGTATGCTTGTGATGTGATATGGCCAACGATGTGATGTGATATATTGGATGTATGAGATGATCATGTTGTAATAGATAATATCGACTTGCACGTCGATGGTACGGCAACCGGCAGGAGCCATAGGGTTGTCTTTAAACTAACGTTTGTGCTTGCAGATGCGTTTACTATGTTGCTAGGATGTAGCTTTAGTAGTAATAGCATGAGTAGCACGACAAACCCGATGGCGACACGTTGATGGAGATCATGGTGTGGTGCCGGTGACAAGAAGATCGTGCCGGTGCTTTGGTGATGGAGATCAAGGAGCACGTGATGATGGCCATATCATGTCACTTATGAATTGCATGTGATGTTAATCCTTTTATGCACCTTATTTTGCTTAGAACGACGGTAGCATTATGAGGTGATCTCTCACTAAAATTTCAAGATGAAATTGTGTTCTCCCCGACTGTGCACCGTTGCCATAGTTCGTCGTTTCGAGACACCACGTGATGATCGGGTGTGATAGACTCAACGTTCACATACAACGGGTGCAAAAAAGTTGCACACGCGGAACACTCGGGTTAAGCTTGACGAGCCTAGCATGTGCAGACATGGCCTCGAAACACATGAGACCGAAAGGTCGATCATGAATCATATAGTTGATATGATTAGCATAGGGATGCTTACCACTGAAACTATACTCAACTCACGTGATGATCGGACTTGAGCTAGTGTAAGTGGGTCATGAACCACTCAAATGACTAGAGAGATGTACTTGTTGAGTGGGAGTTTATCAAGTAATTTGATTAAGTTAAACTCTAATTATCTTGAACATAGTCTAAGTCCACTTTGAATAAATTTGTGTTGTAGATCATGGCTCACGCAACAGTCACCCTGAATTTTAATACGTTCCTAGAGAAAGCTAAGTTGAAAGATGATGGAAGCAACTTTGTAGACTGGGCTCGTAATCTTAAGTTGATCCTACAAGCTGGGAAGAAGGATTATGTCCTTAATGCTGTGCTAGGAGATGAACCTCCCGCTACGGCTGACCAAGATGTTAAGAACGCTTGGTTAACACGTAAGGAGGACTACTTAGTAGTTCAATGTGCAGTCTTGTATGGCTTAGAGCCGGGACTTCAACGTCGCTTTGAGCGTCTTGGAGCATATGGGATGTTCCAGGAGTTGAAGTTTATCTTTCAGAATAACGCCCGGATCGAGAGGTATGAGACCTCCGATAAATTCTATGCTTGCAAGATGGAGGAGAATTCGTCTGTCAGTGAACATGTGCTCAAAATGTCTGGGTACTCAAACCGTCTAGCTGAGCTGGGGATTGAACTCCCGCAAGAGGCCATCACTGACAGAATTCTTCAATCACTGCCGCCAAGCTATAAGGGCTTTGTGTTGAACTACAACATGCAAGGGATGAACAAGTCAACCGGCGAGTTGTTTGCGATGCTGTAAGTCACAGAGTCTGAACTCCGTAAAGAGCATCAAGTGTTGATGGTGAATAAGACCACTAGTTTCAAGAGAAATGGCAAAGGGAAGAAGGGTAATTCAAGGAAGAGCGGCCAGCCTGTTGCCAATCCGATGAAGAAACCCAAAGCTGGACCTAAGCCTGAAACAGAGTGCTACTATTGCAAGGGTATGGGTCACTGGAAGCGCAACTGCCCCAAGTATCTGGCTGATAAGAAGGCGGCCAAAGAAAAATCAGGTATATTTGATATACATGTTATTGATGTGTACTTAACCAGCTCTCGTAGTAGTGCCTGGGTATTCGATACCGGTTCTGTTGCTCATATTTGCAACTCGAAACAGGAACCGCGGAATAAGCAAAGGCTGGCAAAAGATGAAGTGACGATGCGCGTGGGAAATGGTTCCAAGGTTGATGCAATGGCCATCGGCACAGTTTCACTTCAGTTACCATCAGGATTAGTTATGACCTTGAATAATTGTTATTTAGTGCCTGCGTTGAGCATGAACATTATATCTGGATCTTGTTTCTTGCGAGACGGTTACTCATTTAAGTCAGAGAATAATGGTTGTTCTATTTCTATGAGTAATATCTTTTATGGTCATGCATCCAATGTGAGAGGATTGTTCAAATTGAATCTTGATAGTGATAACACACATATACATAACATTGAGACCAAAAGAGTAAGAGTTAACAATGATAGCGCCATGTTTTTATGGCACTGCCGCTTAGGTCATATTGGTGTAAAGCGCATGAAGAAACTCCATACCGATGGACTTTTGGAGTCACTTGACTTTGATTCACTTGACACGTGCGAACCATGCCTCATGGGCAAGATGACTAAAACTCCATTCTCCGGAACAATGGAGCTTGCAAGTGACTTGTTGGAAATCATACATACCGATGTGTGTGATCCGATGAGCGTGGAGGCACGCGGCGGATATCGTTATTTTCTCACCTTCACTCACGATTTGAGTAGATATGGTTATGTCTACTTAGTGAAGCACAAGTCTGAAACATTTGAAAAGCTCAAGCAATTTCAGAGTGAAATTGAAAATCATCATAACAAGAAGATCAAGTTCCTACGGTCTGATCGTGGGGGTGAATATCTGAGTTTCGAGTTTGGTGCTCACTTAAGACAATGTGGAATTATTTCACAGTTAACACCACCTGGAACACCACAGCGTAATGGTGTGTCCGAACATCGTAATCGTACTTTATTGGAGATGGTGCGATCTATGATGTCTCTTACCGATTTGCCGTTATCGTTTTGGGGTTATGCATTAGACACAGCTGCATTCACTTTAAATAGGGCACCATCAAAATCCGTTGAGACGACACCATACGAACTGTGGTATGGCAAAAGTCTAAAGTTGTCGTTTCTTAAAGTTTGGGGATGTGATGCTTATGTCAAAAAGCTTCAGCCTGAAAAGCTGGAACCCAAAGCGGAAAAGTGCATCTTCATAGGTTACCCAAAAGAGACAGTTGGGTACACCTTCTATCTCAAATCCGAGGGCAAAGTGTTTGTTGCTAAAAACGGAGCTTTTCTCGAGAAGGAGTTTCTCTCGAGAGAATTGAGTGGGAGGAAGATAGAACTTGATGAGGTTGTCGAACCTCTCATCCCTCTGGATGGTGGCGCAGGGCAAGGGGAAACCCCTGTCGTTGCGACGCCAGTTGAGGAGGAAGTTAATGATGATGATCATGAAACTCCGATTCAAGTTCCTATCGAACCACGCAGGTCGACGAGACCACGTGCTGCTCCAGAGTGGTACGGTAATCCCGTCTTATCAATCATGTTGTTGGACAACAATGAGCCTGCGAATTATGAAGAAGCAATGATGGGCCCAGATTCCAACAAATGGCTGGAGGCCATGAAGTCCGAGATAGGATCCATGTATGAAAACAAAGTGTGGACTTTGGAAGTACTACCTGAGGGCCGCAAGGCTATTCAGAACAAATGGATCTTTAAGAAGAAGACGGACGCTGACGGCAATGTGACCGTTTATAAAGCTCGACTTGTGGCAAAGGGTTTTTCACAAGTTCAAGGAGTTGACTACGATGAGACATTCTCACCCGTAGCGATGCTTAAGTCCGTCAGAATCATGTTAGCAATAGCTGCATTTTTCGATTATGAAATCTGGCAGATGGATGTCAAAACGGCGTTCCTTAACGGTTTCCTTAAGGAAGAGTTGTATGTGATGCAACCCGAAGGTTTTGTCGATCCTAAAAATGCTAACAAGGTATGCAAGCTCCAGCGATCCATTTATGGACTGGTGCAAGCATCTCGGAGTTGGAATAAACGCTTTGATGAGGTGACCAAAGCATTTGGGTTTATACAAGTGGTTGGAGAATCTTGTATTTACAAGAAAGTGAGTGGGAGCTCTGTGGCGTTTCTAATATTATATGTGGAGGACATATTGTTGATTGGAAACAACGTAGAGTTTTTGGAGAGCGTAAAGGATTACTTGAATAAAAGTTTCTCTATGAGGGACGTAGGAGAAGCTGCTTACATTCTAGGCATTAAGATCTACAGGGATAGATCGAAACGCCTGATAGGACTTTCACAAAGCACATACCTTGATAAAGTTTTGAAGAGGTTCAAAATGGAACAGTCCAAGAAAGGGTTCTTGCCAGTTTTACAAGGTACGAGATTGAGTAAGACTCAGTGCCCAGCAACTGATAAAGATAGAGAGCATATGAGCACTGTCCCCTATGCTTCAGCCATAGGATCTATCATGTATGCAATGCTGTGCACTAGACCGGACGTTAGCCTGGCCAAAAGTATGGCAGACAGGTTCCAGAGTAATCCAGGAGTGGATCACTGGACGGCGGTCAAGAATATCCTGAAGTACCTGAAAAGGACTAAGGAGATGTTTCTCGTGTATGGAGGTGACGAAGAGCTCGCCGTAAAGGGTTACGTCGATGCAAGCTTTGAATCAGATCTGGATGACTCTAAGTCGCAGACCGGATACGTATTTATTCTTAATGGGGGTGCGGTAAGCTGGTGCAGTTCCAAGCAAAGCGTCGTAGCTGATTCTACATGTGAAGCGGAGTACATGGCTGCCTTGGAGGCGGCTAAGGAGGGTGTCTGGATGAAGCAGTTCATGACGGATCTTGGAGTGGTGCCAAGCGCACTGAATCCAATAACCTTGTTTTGTGACAACACGGGTGCCATTGCCTTAGCAAAGGAACCACGGTTTCACAAGAAAACCAGACACATCAAACGACGCTTCAACCTCATCCGCGACTACGTCGAAGGGGAGGACGTGAATATATGCAAAGTGCACACGGATCTGAATGTAGCAGACCCGCTGACTAAACCTCTTCCACGGGCAAAGCATGATCAACACCAGAACTGTATGGGTGTTAGATTTATTACAATGTAATTTGCATGGTGATGTGAGGACTAGATTATTGACTCTAGTGCAAGTGGGAGACTGTTGGAATTATGCCCTAGAGGCAATAATAAATATAGTTATTATTATAATTCCTGTGTCAAGATAATCGTTTATTATCCATGCTATAATTGTATTGAATGAAGACTTATATACATGTGTTGATACATAGACAAAACACTGTCCCTAGCAAGCCTCTAGTTGGCTAGCCAGTTGATCAAAGATAGTCAGGGTCTTCTGACTATGTACAAGGTGTTGTTGCTTGATAACTAGATCACGTCATTAGGAGAATCACGTGATGGACTAGACCCAAACTAATAGACGTAGCATGTTGTTCGTGTCATTTTGTTGCTACTGTTTTCTGCGTGTCAAGTATTTGTTCCTATGACCATGAGATCATATAACTCACTGAAACCGGAGGAATGCTTTGTGTGTATCAAACGTCGCAACGTAACTGGGTGACTATAAAGATGCTCTACAGGTATCTCCGAAGGTGTTCGTTGAGTTAGTATGGATCGAGACTAGGATTTGTCACTCCGTGTGACAGAGAGGTATCTCGGGGCCCACTCGGTAATACAACATCACACACTAGCCTTGCAAGCAATGTAACTAAGTGTAAGTTGCAGGATCTTGTATTACGGAATGAGTAAGGAGACTTTCCAGTAAACGAGATTGCAATAGGTATGCGGATACTGACGATCGAATCTCGGGCAAGTAACATACCGAAGGACAAAGGGAATGACATACGGGATTATATGAATCCTTGGCACTGAGGTTCAAACGATAAGATCTTCGTAGAATATGTAGGATCCAATATGGGCATCCAGGTCCCGCTGTTGGATATTGACCGAGGAGTCACTCGGGTCATGTCTACATAGTTCTCGAACCCGCAGGGTCTGCACACTTAAGGTTCGACGTTGTTTTATGCGTATTTGAGTTATATGGTTGGTTACCGAATGTTGTTCGGAGTCCCGGATAAGATCACGGACGTCACGAGGGTTTTCGAAATGGTCCGGAAACGAAGATTGATATATAGGATGACCTCATTTGATTACCAGAAGGTTTTCGGAGTTACCGAGAATGTATCGGGAATGACGAATGGGTTCCGGATGTTCACCGGGGGGGCAGCCCACCCCGGGGAAGCCCATAGGCCTTGGGGGTGGTGCACCAACCCTTGGCGGGCGGGTGGGACAGCCCAAGAAGGCCCTATGCGCCATAGATAGAAAATCAAAGAGAAAAGGAAAAAAAAAAGGGGTGGGAAGGGAGAGAAGGACTCCACCTTCCAATCCTAGTTGGACTAGGATTGGAGGAGGACTCCTCCTCCCCTTGGTGCGCAGCCCTTGGGGCTCTTTGAGCCTCAAGGCAATCCTCCCCTCCCTCCTCCTATATATATGGAGCTATTAGGGCTGATTTGAGACAACTTTTCCAAGGCAGCCCGACCACATAGCTCCACGGTTTTACCTCTAGATCGCGTTTCTGCGGAGCTCGGGCGGAGCCCTGCTGAGATTAGATCACCACCAACCTCCGGAGCGCCGTCACGCTGCCGGAGAACTCATCTACCTCTCCGTCTCTCTTGCTGTATCAAGAAGGCCGAGATCATCGTCGAGCTATACGTGTGCTGAACGCGGAGGTGCCGTCCGTTCGGCACTAGATCGTGGGACGGATCGCGGGACGATTCGTGGGACGGTTCACGGGGCGGATCGAGGACGTGAGGACGTTCCACTACATCAACCGCGTTCACTAACGCTTCTGTTGTGCAATCTACAAGGGTACGTAGATCGTAAATCCGCTCTCGTAGATGGACATCACCATGATAGGTCTTCGTGCGCGTAGGAAATTTTTTGTTTCCCATGCGACGTTCCCCAACAACATCTTCATCAGCACTATCTCCTCTCCAATCCCTTGTTCATCTCTTGTAACCAATCTTCGTCTCGCAACTCCGATTGGTACTTGTAAGGTTGCTAGTAGTGTTGATTACTCTTTGTAGTTGATGCTAGTTGGATTACTTGGTGGAACAGTTTATGTTCAGATCCTTGATGCTATTCATTACACCTTTGGTCATGATTATGATTATGTCTTGTGAGTAGTTACTTTTGGTCATGAGGACATGGGATAAGTCATGCTGATAATAGTCATGTGAATTTGATATTCGTTCGGTATTTTGATATGATGTATGTTGTTTTTCCTCTAGTGGTGTTATGTGAACGTCGACTACATAACACTTCACCATATTTGGGCCTAGAGGAAGGCATTGGGAAGTAGTAAGTAGATGATGGGCTGCTGGAGTGACAGAAGCTTAAACCCCTAGTTTATGCGTTGCTTCGTGAGGGGCTGATTTGGATCCACTAGTTTAATGCTATGGTTAGACTTTGTCTTAATTCCTGTTTTGTAGTTGCGGATGCTTGCGAGAGAGGTTAATCATAAGTGGGATTCTTGTCCAAGTAAGGGCAGTACCCAAGCGCCGGTCCACCCACACATGAAACTATCAAAGTAACGAACGCGAATCATATGAACATGATGAAACTAGCATGACAGAAATTCCCGTGTGTCCTCGGGAGCGTTTTTCCTCCTATAAGACTTTGTTCAGGCTTGTCCCTTTCTACAAAAGGGATTGGGCCACTTTCTGCACCGTTGCTACTACTTGTTACTTGTTACTCTTTGCTTGCTACATTTCACCTCGCTACACAATCACTTGTTACCGCTACTTTCAGTGCTTGCAGTTATTACCTTGCTGAAATCTGTTTATCAGAGCCTTCTGCTCCTCGTTGGGTTCGACACTCTTACTTATCGAAAGGACTATGATTGATCCCCTATACTTGTGGGTCATCAAGACTCTTTTCTGGCGCCGTTGCCGGGGAGTGAAGCGCCTTTGGTAAGTGGAAATTGGTAAGGAAACATTTATATACTGTGCTGAAATTTATTGTCACTTGTCACTATGGAAACTCTTCCTTTGAGGAGTTTGTTCGGGGTATCTTCACCATGAACGGAAGCACCAGGAGTTTCTCCTCAACCTGAGGTGCCTACTGAAAATATCTTTTATGAAATTCCTTTGGGTATGCTTGAGAAACTGCTGGCCAATCCTTTCAAAGGAGATGGATCTTCACATCCAGACTTGCATCTAATCTATGTAGATGAAGTTTGTGGTTTATTTAAGCTTACAGGTTTCCCCGAGGATGAGGTAAATAAGAAAGTCTTTCCTTTATCTTTGAAGGATAAGGCGTTGACATGGTATGAGCTATGTGATGATACTGGATCATGGGGCTACAATCGGTTGAAATTGGAATTTCATCAAAAGTTCTATCCTATGCATTTAGTACATCGTGATCGGAACTTTATTTATAACTTTTGGCCTCGTAACAGGGAAAGCATAGCTCAAGCTTGGGGGAGGCTTAAATCAATGCTATATTCATGCCCCAATCATGAGCTCTCGAGAGAAATCATCACTCAAAACTTTTATGCTCGACTTTCTCATGAAGATCGTACCATGCTTGACACTTCTTGTGCTGGTTCTTTTATGAAGAAGGATATTGATCACAAATGGAATTTATTGGAGAGAATCAAACGCAACTTTGAAGATTGGGAGCTGGAGGAAGGTAAGGAGTCTGGTATGAATTTCCAGTTTGATTGCGTTAAATCTTTTGTTGAGACAAACACTTCTAGAGATTTTAGTGCTAAGTATGGACTTGACTCTGAGATAGTAGCTTCTCTATGTGAACCTTTTGTTGCTCATGTTGATCTTCCCAAAGAGAAGTGGTTTAAATATCATCCTCCTGTAGAAAGCAACATAGCCAAAACCAATCTAGTTCAGGAGAAAATCATAGCTTTTAGTGATCGTGTTCTTCCTTGTGCTTACACTGAGAAACCACCATACCTTGCTAGGATAAAGGATTATTCTAAAGCTCCAACTATGATACGTAGGGGTTACATTAGACCACTTGCACCCCCTGAGGAGATTAGAGTTGAACCTAGTGTTGCTATTATCAAAGATCTCTTAGCCGAAGACATAGATGGGCATGTTATCAAATTATGTGAGGACTCCGCTAGAATTGCTAAACCTCACGCGAAAGACAAGCACGGACCTGTAGTTGGCCTGCCCGTTGTTTCTGTTAAGATAGGAGATCACTGTTACCATGGTTTATGTGATATGGGAGCTAGTGTTAGTGCAATACCCCGTTCTCTATATGATGAAATCAAAGTTGAGATTGCACCTGCTGAGTTAGAACCCATTGATGTCACTATTACGCTAGCTAATAGAGACACTATCTGCCCTCTGGGAATTGTGAGAGACGTAGAAGTCCTGTGTGGTAAGACAAAGTATCCTACTGATTTCCTCGTCCTTGGTACTGCACAAGATAGCTTTTGTCCCATCATATTTGGTAGACCCTTTCTCAACACTGTCAATGCTCACATTGATTGCATTAAGCAGACTGTCACAGTAAGTTTCGAGGGTGTGTCTCATGAATTTAACTTCTCCAAGTTTGGAAGACAAACCCATGAAAGAGAGTCGTCTGGTAGAGATGAAATCATTTCTCTTGCCTCTATTGTCGTACCTCCTACGGATCCTTTAGAGCAATATCTGCTTGAGCATGAAAATGATATGCATATGGAGGAGAGAGATGAGATAGATAGAATTGGCTTAGAACAATATCCTATTCTCAAGAATAATCTGCCTGTTGAACTGCTTGGGGATCCTCCCCCACCAAAGGGTGATCCTGTGTTCGAGCTTAAACAGTTGCCTGATACTCTTAAGTATGCCTATCTTGATGAGAAGGAGATATATCCTGTCATTATTAGTGCTCTCCTCTCAGAGCGCGAAGAGAAGAAGCTACTAAAAACCTCCGAGGAAGCACCGCGCTGCTATTGGATATACTCTTGATGATCTTAAGGGTATTAGCCCTACTCTATGTCAGCACAAGATGAAAACCGATCCTGACTTTAAACCAGTTGCTGATCATCAAAGGAGATTAAATCCTAAGATGAAAGAGGTCATTAGAAAAGAAATATTAAAGCTTCTAGAAAGAGGAATCTTTTATCCTGTTGCTCATAGTGATTGGGTAAGTCCAGTACATTGCGTACCTAAGAAGGGAGGTATCACTGTCATTCCTAATCTTAAGGATGAACTAATCCCACAAAGGATTATTACTGGCTGTAGAATGGTGATAGACTTCCGGAAACTGAACAAGGCAACCAGGAAAGATCATTATCCTTTGTCGTTCATTGACCAAATGCTAGAAAGGCTATCAAAGCACACACACTTCTGCTTTCTTGACGGTTATTCAGGTTTCTCGTAGATACCTGTTGCACAATCTGATTAAGAGAAAACCACTTTCACGTGCCCTTTCGGTACCTCTGCCTATAGACGTATGCCTTTTGGCTTATGTAATGAACCTGCCACCTTCCAAAGATGTATGATGGCTATATTCTCTGACTTTTGTGAAAAGATTGTCGAGGTTTTCATGGATGACTTCTCCGTTTACAGATCTTCCTTTGATGATTGCCTCAGCAACCTTGCTCGAGTCTTACAGAGATGCGAATAAACCA
This sequence comes from Hordeum vulgare subsp. vulgare, assembly GCF_904849725.1. Taxonomy (NCBI): domain Eukaryota; kingdom Viridiplantae; phylum Streptophyta; class Magnoliopsida; order Poales; family Poaceae; genus Hordeum; species Hordeum vulgare. The sequence goes on along the minus strand of NC_058519.1, from coordinate 593,853,765 downwards.
ACCTCGTCTTGAATTGGGAGAAGTGCCACTTTATGGTTAATGAAGGTATCGTCTTAGGACACAAAATCTTTGAAAGAGGCATTGAAGTTGATAAGGCCAAGGTTGATGCAATTGAGAAAATGCCTTGCCCCACAGATATCAGAGGTATACGAATTTTCTTAGGTCATGTTGGTTTCTATAGAAGGTTCATTAAAGACTTCTCTAAGATTTCTAGGCCTCTTACCAACCTCTTGCAGAAGGATGTTCCTTTTGTTTTTGATGAGGATTGTGAGGAAGCTTTCGAAATACTTAAGAAGGCTTTGATAACCGCACCTATTGTTCAACCACCTGACTGGAACTTTCCCTTTGAAATCATTTGTGATGCTAGTGATTATGCTGTTGGTGTTGTTCTAGGACAAAGAGTTGACAAGAAGTTGAATGTCATTCACTACGCTAGTAAAACTCTAGACAGTGCCCAAAGAAACTATGCCACTACGGAGAAGGAATTTTTAGCAGTCGTGTTTGCATGTGAAAAGTTCAGATCTTACATAGTTGACTCCAAAGTCACTATCCACTCTGATCATGCTGCTATTAAGTACCTCATGGAGAAGAAGGACGCTAAGCCTAGGCTGATAAGATGGGTTCTCCTGCTACAGGAGTTTGATTTGCACGTCGTTGACCGAAAGGGTGCTGATAACCCTATAGCAGATAACTTGTCTAGGCTAGAGAATGTCCTTGATGACCCACTACCTATTGATGACAGCTTTCCTGATGAGCAATTAAATGTCATACGCACTTCACTTAGTGCACCATGGTATGCCGATTATGCAAACTATATCGTAGCCAAATACATACCACCCAGTTTCACCTATCAGCAAAAGAAGAAATTCTTCTTTGATTTGAGACACTACTTTTGGGATGATCCTCACCTTTATAAGGAAGGAGTAGATGGTGTTATTAGACGTTGTGTTCCTGAACATGAACAGGGACAGATCCTGCAGAAGTGTCATTCCGAAGCCTACGGAGGACGCCATGCTGGACATAGAACTGCCCATAAGGTATTGCAATCAGGTTTTTATTGGCCCACTCTCTTCAAGATGCTCGTAAGTTTGTCTTGTCTTGTGACGAATGCCAAAGGATAGGGAGTATCAGTAAGCGTCAGGAAATGCCTATGAACTATTCACTTGTCATTGAACCATTTGATGTCTGGCGCTTTGATTATATGGGACCCTTCCCGAGTTCCAATGGGTACACTCACATCTTAGTTGCTGTGGATTACCTTACTAAGTGGGTAGAAGCTATCCCCACTAAAAATGCTGATCACCACACCTCTATTAAGGTGCTTAAAGAAGTCATATTCCCAAGATTTGGAGTCCCTAGATACTTGATGACTGATGGCGGTTCACACTTCATTCATGGTGTTTTCCGCAAGATGCTAGCTAAGTATGATGTCAACCATAGAGTTTCATCTCCTTATCATCCTCAGTCTAGTGGTCAAGTTGAGTTGAGTAATAGGGAGATCAAGTTGATCCTACAAAAGACCGTCAATAGATCTCGAAAGAACTGGTCTAGCAAACTTGACGATGCACGATGGGCTTATAGGACTGCTTATAAGAATCCCATGGGCATGTCATCGTATAAAATGGTTTACGGTAAGGCCTGTCATTTACCTCTTGAGCTGGAACACAAAGCTTATTGGGCAATCAAAGAGCTCAACTTTGATTTCAAACTTGCCGGTGAGAAGCAGTTGTTTGATATCAGCTCGTTAGATGAATGGAGAGCCGAGGCATACGAGAATGCGAGGTTGTTCAAGGAAAAGGTTAAGAGATGGCACGACAAACGAATACAGAAATGAGAGTTCAATGTAGCTGATTATGTCTTGCTATACAATTCTCATTTGAGATTCTTTGCAGGCAAGCTTCTCTCTAAATGGGAAGGTCCCTATGTTGTCGAGGAAGTATATCGTTCCGGTGCCATCAAAATCAATAACACGGAAGGAAATTTTCCTAGAGTGGTAAATGGGCAAAGAATCAAGCATTACATCTCTGGTACTCCCATAAATGTTGAGACCAATATCATCAATGTCATAACTCCAGAGGAGTACATTAGGGATGTTTATCAGCCTGTTTCAGACCTTGAAAACGAAGATGTATCCGTTTTGGCAAGAAATTGGACTCCCATACTTTTCCAATAGTAAATTTCTTCCGTTTTGGAATTTTTGGGAAATTAGAAAAATAAAAAGCAGTCCGGAGAGCGAACGAGGCAGCCACAAGGGCCCACTCCGCCACCACCCCCTGGTGGCGGTGGGCAAGCTTGTGGGCACCTCGTGTGCCTCTCGGACTCCGTTTTCTTGCGGAGGACTCCTTCTAGCCCAGAAAAAATCAATATATAGTCGCCCGAAGGTTTTGATCTTCGTATCACGCAGTTTTCCTCTGTTTCCGTTTCGAGCTTGTTTCTGCCGCAGATCTAGATCATCATGACTTCCCCCAAACTCTCCTAAGGACAAGATCTTCGAGAAGGTCATCAATCCCTACCTCACGGAAGTGCTAAAACACCCTCAATCTATCAAGATGAGCGAGGGGATATTGCACATCCGTGATGTTGAGGGGCCTAAGAAGACCGGAAGCATGGAGACGAGGCTCGAAGCAATGGAGCAACAAGTCTTCAAGTGCCAAGAGATGGTGGAGCGTGGACTCAACACCAACCACACGATGATCACGGAGTTCACTAGCAATCACAATATGGATGCCATTGATATTGGGAAACACCTCTCCAGGCTCTACGATAGGGTTGATCAACTTCAGGGCCAGATCTATGACCTGCAGAATCAAAACTGTGAGTATGAGTACAGATTTAAATCAATAAGGTTGGCTGCAGATTTGAGGATTCCGGCGACTTGTTCATCCTGCCATGATGGAGCACCTATGCCTTGGAAGACGGAGGATCAGACTACTCCAACAACACCACCATCACCACCAAAGGAAGACAACTAAGCATTGGTATGGGCAATCCCCTTGGCTTCTGCCAAGCTTGGGGGAGTTGCCCTGGTATTGTATCACCTTTATATCTTTTGCTTTTACCTTTGTTTTAGTTCTTTCCTTTTCAGTTTTTATTTCTTCTCTTATAGGAATAAGTCTTTAGTTTTTAGTTTGAGTCTTTTGCTTTTGTCTCTCCTCCGATGTATTCAAGCTTACGAGCTATATAATAAAGAGTTTCTTAGTCAAGGTCTTTGCTTTGTGCCATGATCAAAAAGTATGAAAAGAACGATAGCATGAAAGATCATGAGACGATCTTATGGAAAGTGATAACTTCACTTATGACACGTATGATGATTGAAACTTGTTGAGAATAAATCAACATAGACATTAGTAATTTTTGCAATTAATAAGAAGTAATAAGGAAAGAGAGGTTCACATATAAATATATCATCTTAGACACTTTTTACAATTGTGAGCACTCACCAAACTATTACATGCCTAGGAGTAGATGTTGGACAAGGAAGACAACATAATGAGTTGTGTTTGCTTGGTTCCAAACAATGTTATATGATTAGAGATCCCTTAGCATGTGACGATTGCTTCCACCTCATATTAGCCAAAACTCCCGCACTAAGTAGAGATACTACTTGTGCATCCATAAACCTCCAACCCAGTTTTGCCATGAGAGTCCACCATACCTACCTATGGATTGAATAAGATCCTTCAAGTAAGTTGTCATCGGTGCAAGCAAAAAAAAATGCTCTCTAATATGTATGATCTATTAGTGTGTAGAAAATAAGCTTGTTACGAACCTGTGATAAGGAAGACATAAAAGCGACAGACTGCATAATAAAGTTCTTTGTGACATGATGCAATATAAAGTGACGTTCCTCCGCACTAAGAAGACATGCATTCAAACCTCAAAAGTGCATGACAACCTCTGCTTCCCTCTGCGAAGGGCCTATCTTGTACCTTTACTTTTTACCCTTGTAAGAGCCATGGTGATCTTCACCAATTCCCTTCTTGCCTTTGTCTTGGCTACCGTCACATGTTTGGGAAAGATCTATATTCATATATCAACTTGGAGTTGAGTACTTATGCTTTATTGTTGTTGACTTTACGCTTGAGGTAAACCATTGGGAGGCAAAACTATAAGCACCTATCTTCCTCTGTGTCCAGCTAAAACCTTGACACCATGAGTACCACGTGAGTTGTAACAATTGTGGAAAAGAAAAGAGATGATTGAGTATGTGGGTTTGCCTTACAAGCTCTTATTTGACTCTTTCTGATGTTGTGATAAATTGCAATTGCTTCAATGACTATGGACTATTGTTGGTTACTTCTCGATAAGGTTTTTGCTTCATGCTTTGCTTTGTGAAGGAATTGTTACTTTCCCATAAGAATCTTTATGATATATTGTTGTTCTATGTGTGATCATGATGCCCTCATGTACGTATTATGTTTTATCGACACCTTCGTCCCTCAACATGTGGACATGTTTATGGAACTTGGTTTTCGCTTGAGGACAAGCGAGGTCTAAGCTTGGGGGAGTTGATACGTCCATTTTGCATCATGCTTTCATGTTGATATTTATTGCTTTTTGGGCTATTATATTACTTGTGGTACCATATTTATGCCTTTTCTCTCTTATTTTGCAAGGTTTATTTGAAGAGGGAGAATTCAGGCAGCTGGAATTCTGGACTGGAAAAGGAGCAAATCCTAGTCCACTATTCTGCACATCTCCAAATGCCCTGAAAATTTACGTGGATTTTTTCTGTATTATATTAAAAATACTGGGCGAAAGAACTACCGGAGGGAGGCCACCAGGGCTCCACAAGCTTGCCCACCGCCACCACCCCCCTGGTGGCGCAGGGCAGGCTTGTGGGCTGCCTGAAGGCCCACTAGCCCCCCTCTTTTGCTATATGAAGCGTCATGGTCTGGAAAAAATCATTCGGGAGCTTTTTCGTGGTTTCGCCGCCGCCACGAGGCGGAACTTGAGCAGATCCAATCTAGAGCTCCGGCAGGACGATCCTGTCAGGAAAACTTCCCTCCCAGAGGGGGAAATCGTCGCCATCGTCATCACCAACACTCCTCTTGTCGGAGGGGAGGCATCTTCATCAACATCTTCATCAGCAGCATATCCTCTCCAATCCCTAGTTCATCTCTTGTAACCAATCTTCATCTCGCAACTCCGATTGGTACTTGTAAGGTTGCTAGTAGTGTTGATTACTCTTTGTAGTTGATGCTAGTTGGATTACTTGGTGGAACAGTTTATGTTCAGATCCTTGATGCTATTCATTACACCTCTGGTCATGATTATGATTATGTCTTGTGAGTAGTTACTTTTGTTCCTGAGGACATGGGACAAGTCATGCTAATAATAGTCATCTGAATTTGATATTCGTTCGGTATTTTGATATGTTGTATGTTGTTTTTCCTCTAGTGGTGTTATGTGAACGTCGACTACATAACACTTCACCATATTTGAGCCTAGAGGAAGGCATTGGGAAGTAGTAAGTAGATGATGGGTTGCTGGAGTGACAGAAGCTTAAACCCATGTCTATGCGTTGCTTCGTGAGGGGCTGATTTGGATCCACTAGTTTAATGCTATGGTTAGACTTTGTCTTAATTCTTATTTTGTAGTTACGGATGCTTTTGAGAGAGGTCAATCATAAGTGGGATGCTTGTCCAAGTAAGGGCAGTACCCAAGCACCGGTCCACCCACATATCAAACTATCAAAGTAACGAATGCGAATCATATGAACATGATGAAACTAGCATGACAGAAATTCCCGTGTGTCCTCGGGAGCGTTTTTCCTCCTATAAGACTTTGTTCACGCTTGTCCCTTGCTACAAAAGGGATTGGGCCACTTGCTGCACCGTTGCTACTACTATTACTTGTTACTCTTTGCTTGCTACGTTTCGCCTCGCTACACAATCACTTGTTACCGCTACTTTCAGTGCTTGCAGTTATTACCTTACTGAAATCCGTTTATCAGAGCCTTCTGCTCCTCGTTGGGTTCGACACTCTTACTTATCGAAAGGACTACGATTGATCCCCTATACTTGTGGGTCATCAGCGGCGGCAGCTCGGCCTGCTGCATCTTGGGCGACGGAAGGCGGTCGCGGCTGCGGGAGACGCCAGGGCGGCGGAGGAGGCCGCCGGGGAGGCGCGACACGGGACCGTCGCACGGGGCTGCGCGCCGGAGGTTCCATGGATGCGAGGCGGCGCGCCATGGGGGGCTGGGCATAGGCTGGCGGCGGCTGTCCCAGGTCTAGATGGGCTCGGGTGGGCCTCTCTCGGGCCTGAGCAGGCCTGGCTCGAGGTGGGAGGAGGAACAGGCTCAGGTGGCAGCTGACTGGTGGGGTGGCACAGAAATCGAGGCAATGGCTAGGATTTCCTTTAGGGGCAGTTTAGGGGTGTTTACATAGGGAAGAGGGGCTAGGTTAGAGGGTGTGTGGGGGTTTTTCGACCCTCCGATCGCGATCGTGCGGTTCGATCGGAGAGGTGGGCTAGGGTTAGCTGTGTAGAGTGGCGTTGGCTAAGATGAGAGGGAAGTGGTGCGGCGCGGTAACGATTTTTAAAACGCCGATGAACGTCCGACGGTAGACTAAATACGGTGCCGCTACGGTCGCTCGTTCGGGTACCAGACGGACTTCGATCGCGACGAAATTTGACAGGCGGCCTACCTATAACTAATCACGACCTCATGCCAAGTTTCACCATGATCAGAGGAAGTTTTCAACACACTTTTAAAACAAGGTTTGACGATGCCGCGGGCGCTTACGTGTGCGGTCGGGCTCAGAACGGACAACGACGTGAACCGGCAACTAACAACGGATGCAAGTTTTGAAAACTGGCGGCAACAGAGATGCCGATGCAATGCAGATGATGTGCATGATGCGATGATGATGCGACAAAAGAAAATAGACACACGATGAAAATGGAAAGAAAAGGGGAATCTTCTGGAACATCGGCATCAGGCTGTCACAGATTGCAAGAAAGTTCAAAAGTTGTGGCATGCTGTCGAGAAACAGATTTCGTCTGCTTGATGAAAAAATTCGCCAAACATCACCAGATCATCTTTTTGATCTGATTTTTTTTGACAGCATGCTCTTATATAATTGTATTTATGGCATATGTTTGAGTTTTTTTATTTGAGTTGCACAAGTAACCTGAAAAAATTATTTACTACATGTTGTTCTGTTTTTCACAGATTGTGCCCTGTTTTGCGTTTTCATCATTTTGCAAATCTTAAGCTTGCTTTTCTTTGAAAAGACCTTTTGGCAATCGTGAGAAACAGTAGCTGTTAATTAAAATCATTATTTCCAGTAGGTAATGAATTATTTTATCATGAGTACTAACCACTCTAATTAGCTTATGATGAGTTTCATATGATGAGAGTTTTCAAGTATGCGATGGAAGATGATGAAAGAAGATCCAGGAGTGTCAAGTGCTCAAGCTTGGGGATGCCCCCATGCACCCCCAAAAAATATTCAATGAGACTCAAGCGTCTAAGCTTGGGGATGCCCCCGTGCATCCCCTTCTCTATCAACAATCATCAGTTCATCCATCTTCGTGCTATATTTTTATCACTTCATATGTTATGTGCTATGCTTGGAGCGTCCCGCTCTTTACTTTTTAGTTTCTTTTAGTTTTTCTTGCTGTTCATAACAAGTCGTAACCTAGCCTACCTTGTTTGGGAGAGAAACACGCTCCACTCCACTCTAGAACACAACATAGCTTTTCATGCTTAACTTTTATGTGTGTTCTTTATCTTTTCATAGCTACTGTCATGCCTAGCTCTTAGTTTTCCTGATATATCTTTTTAAGAGGTTTTATTTAGGTTGCTTTGGGAACTCTCTTGAGTTATCATGCTTATCTTGTTTAGAGAGTTGGCTTGTTGCACTGAGTTGTGTGTCTTGCATGAGTAGGTAATTGAGGTTGCTATTTAAGTATAGTAGTAACTTGCAATAGTTTTGAGGTATTGATTTGAGTAATGTTTGGACTATTGGTGCCAAGAGCTTGAGCCTATTAGTGATAGGTGTCGTATTTCGGGAAATCCGTGTGTTTTTGAAAAACTAAAAATTAGTTGAGAACTCTAGCTACTAAATTGATCACTAACCTCTGGAGGGGTTGGAATATATAGAGTACCCTCACGTTACCATGGGTCGAGGATGCGCAAGGATAACCAAACCCGCAAACACTACTCCTTGGGGTACTTGTTTCTTTGTGAATTTCCTAACTAGATAGAGAGTTACCGATAATAAGTGTATGAGTTCTTTGGACTAATGTGAGTATTCGATTGTTGGCACTTCCACCACCCATATTTTGCTAGCCTCTTCGGTACCGTGCATTGCCCTTTCTCACCTTGAGAGTTGGTACAAACTCCGCCGGTGCATTAAAACCCTTGGCATGATACGCTGTGTCATCATAAGCCTCATTATATCTTTCCTCAAAACAGCCACCATACCTACCTATTAAGGCATTTCCATAGCCTTTCCAAGATACATTGCCATGCAACATCCACCATCTCATGACTCGATCTTCATGTCATACATGCTTTTGCGTGATCGAGGAGCCGCATGCTAGTTGGGTCTTGCCCATATTATTGCTACATGACGCGCTAGTTTCATTGCATATCCTGCTACACTCGCAGAGGCATACATTTGCATACATCATGATAGTTCTCACTTGTCTTTGTGTTGAGTACTTCTTATAAAGTGTGATGATTTCCTTTTTATTCTTGTAAAACATAGAGTGTTGCCCTTAAGTGAGGAAAAGATACCAAAGAGGACAAATGAAAAGATCCCAAAAAGGACAAATGAGAGATAAAAGAAACAACCAAAGATGCCACACAAAAAATAAGGGGGCAACACTACTATTCCTTTTGAAAGATCCACACTCGTACTCCATTGCTATATTTGTACTACATAGAGATTATCATTCATGCATACTATGTGGGGACCCTTACAGTATAGAACTTGGCTTGCATATTCCAATGATGAGCCTCCTCAAATGAGCTCTAGATTTTCATCAGCAAGCAAGTTGGATGCACCCCCACTAGTTCCATTGGAGAGCTTAACTTAGCTCATATGTGCATCCGTTGCATGGCAATCCCTACTCCTCACATCATATCTATCGTTTGGATTTCTCTCGCCTATGGTTGTCCTCATTGATGTGAGCCTTTCACACCTTTTTGTCTTCCTTCCCCATCATTATTCTATTTTCCATCTTAAGTGCCAATATATCTTGCTTACGCTCATCCATTGCATGAGTGCTCAAAGTCGAAAGGGAGAGGATCATTTTGACTTGTGCCTGACTAGTGGTCTCGGGATGAGTCAACATAAGATTCTGAAGGAGACCAAGTGTGAGGTTTAGTAGATTGAGTTCTCAATTAAAAAAATATTTTATGCTCTAAACCCATCTCCCACTTCTTGCACGCAAATCCCATTTGGAGACATTTGAGTCACGGACAACGAGAGCTCTTGCACCTTTATGTTCTTACTTTTCTTATTTCAATACTAGATATAGACTCTTGCTTGCTATTGTCGTGACTTGAATTGCATATCTCACTTGCTTTACTTTGAAGTTCTTATATGTGTGTTAGCATGTCACCACATAAATTATTGTGTTATCATTTACCTACTCGAGGATGAGCAGGAATTAAGCTTGGGGATGTTGATACGCCTCAAACGTATCTATAATTTCTGCTTATTCCATGATCTTTTGGGTGACATTGTTATATGTTTTGCTACACTTTTATATCTTTCTACACATATTTGGACCAACCTACTAACTCAGTGCACCCAGTGTCAGTTTCTATTTGCTGATGTACTTTTTGCACGGGCTTTTACCCAATTTTCTGAAGCCCCAAAAATCCCGAGAAAAATTTATAAACATCAACACACCAGATGCTTCACGAAGCACGAAAGGGGTCCACGGGGGTGCCAGGGGCCGCCTGGGTGACCTGTGGGCGCGGCCCACCCCTAGGCCACGCCAGGAGCCTTTTGGATTGGGCCCACGCCCTCTGGTGCCCTCCTTTCGCCTATATTTACCCCTCAACGAGGAAAACCCTATAGGGGATCCAGAATCGCAAATTGCTCCATCATTCCGCCGCCGCAGTGCTTCTGAGATCGGGAGCGTTAGGAGACCTCTTCCCGGCACCGTGCCGGAGGGAGGATTGACCTCCGGGAGCTTCTCCACCGCCATGGACGCTTCTCGGATGTGTCGTGAGTAGTCCTCCTTGGACCATGAGTCCATGACCAGTAGCTATGTGATGTCTTCTCTCAAATCTTGTGCTTCCATGATTAGTCCTTGTGAGCTGCCCTACATGATCAAGGCACCTATGTAATTTTCATGTTATTGCTATGCTCGGTTCGGTGGAATCCGATGGATTATGAGATTACATTCAGATTGTTATGAGTTATATATTTCAGTATCCTTTTAGATTATGTTCTTTAGTGATTCATGCATGTTCTCCGTTGCTTTGTATTGCTTTGGCTGAGTAATATATTGTAATTCCAAGAGGGAGCGTTATGCATGATTGTAGGTTCATGCCCCCTGATGTCTAGTGATACGTCTCCATCGTATCTACTTTTCCAAACTCTTTTGCCTTGTTTTGGACTCTAATTTGCATGATTTGAATGGAACTAACCCGGGCGGACGCTGTTTTCAGCAGAATTGCCATGGTGTTGTTTTTGTGCAGAAATGAAAGTTCTCGGAATGTCCTGAAAATTTACGGAGAATATTTCTGGAAAATATGAAAAATACATGCGCAAAGATCCACCGGAGGGGGTGAGCCAGTGGGCCACAAGCCGTGTGGCCGTGCCCCCCCCCCAGGCCGCGGCGTCAGGGCTTGTGGGGCCCACGTGGTTTTGCCGCCCCCAAACTCAGCGCTATTTATTCCCTTTCATCCCAGAAAAATCAAGAGAAGATTTCATCGCGTTTTCGATCCAGAGGCGCCACCAGATCCTGTTCTTCATCTGGAGGGCAGATCTGGAGTCCGTTTTGGGCTCCGGATCAAGGAGATCGTCGCCATCGTCATCATCAATTTTCTTCCCTCTCCAATTCCATGAAGCTCTTATGTTAGGATATTAGGATCATAGGTCATATTAGGATCAACAAATTACTATTTTGCTTCTGTATGTTACATTGTGATTTTTAATTCATGATTGTTTTTTTGTTGCTACCTATTGTTTGTATGTCGCACATGTCATTTAGTTTTTTTAGCGCGTGCATATTGGGGTGTTTTCTAGCAACTGTTATGATGCATCATAGGTCATGATTGAGTTATTTTTTTTCTCTTTTTTGCAGTTGTTGCAGGCACCTCTGCTGAGAATGAGGGGATTAAGAAGGTTAAGAAGAAGAAGATCAAGAAGAAAGAAGATTTTTGTGGGTTCAAGATGAGGTTTAATTCGAAATGGCTAGGTGATCTTGCGCAACAGTTATCACCGGCGAAACAGGGTATCATTCGGAATGGCCTATTTGGAAATTTGTTGGATATCAAGCCCTTCAAGGTACCGCATGCACTTATCGAGTTTGTGGTGATGCACACAAACCATGCACTTCTAGAGTTCAAATACAAGAATAAATCAATCAAGTTCAGCAAAAACATGGTGAAAAGGATTTTCAACGTGCCATCCGGTGATAGTCCTTTGAAGCTTCTCAAGAAGAGCGATGAACATGACCTTCGCAATATTTACAAGGAGGGGAATATAGCGCCAATTGCCCATGTTTTCAAGTTGCTCAGAGATTGCAGCGATACGGACGAGGCTATGATAAGGAGAACATGGGCCCTCGTTGCGTTGGCAATAGTTGTTTGCCCAGGCACCGACAACATGGTCAACCTTGAGTATCTTCCTTCCCTTGAAAACATGGATTTGGTGCACAACGTTGCCTGGGATGAGCACTTATTGGCACGAGCTATGGAGGAGGTTGCAGTCTTTCAAGAGAAGAAGTGGGGCCAAGCAACAATTGAAAATCCAAAAGAATTTCAGATCGGCTCATGTTTGCCCATGTTAGCGGTATGCAACGTTTTCATGATGAAACACATCCTTTCCTTTTCACTGATGCACATACATTTGTATAGCTTTGCATTCATGCTTTTTTGTTGTCGGATGTTATGCAGATTATATACATGGACCATCTCGATATCCCGCCCGGCCTCCCAAATGAGCATGTCATAGATTATTCTGTGCCAAGGATACGTTACGTTTGTCAAAAGGATTTTGATTGGGTGGATAAAGTTGACAAGAACAAGCTTACCCTTGTCCAGCCTTTCTATGGGAAGCACACACAAGTATTTTTTTTTCTTAATCCCTTTTATGTTCCTTCCTGTCATACTTTTTTTATTAATGAGCATGTCATAGTAATTTAGCCTATGGATGCACAGTAATGATGTAGCAATGTAGGATGCATCATGTAGCAAATTAATATGTTGGTTGTAACAAATGAACAATATGGATGCAACATGTAGCAAATTAACATTATGGTTGTAGAAAATTAACAATATGGATGCAGCAATTAGGATGCAGCATGTAGCAAATTAACATTATGGTTGTAACAAATTAACATTATGGATGCAACAATTAGGATGCAGCATGTAGCAAATTAACATTATGGTTGCAGCAAATGAACAATATGGATGCAACAATTAGGATGCAGCATGTAGCAAATTAACATTATGGTTGCAACAATTAGGATGCAGCATGCAGCAAATTATCATTATGGATGCAGCAAATGAACAATATGGATGCAACAATTAGGATGCAACATGTAGCAAATTAACATTATGGTTGCAACAATTAGGATGTAGCATGCATCAAATTATCATTATGGATGCAGCAAATGAACAATATGGATGCAACATGTAGCAACTGTCAGTTTCAGATTTTTTGTTGCTAGCTACTTTTTGTATGTTGCACATGTTTTCAGTTTTTTTAGCGTGTGCATATGTGTGTTTTATAGATGCGGCTTTTGACCGCATCATAGGTTTTGGTTCCATCTCATGCATAGCAACCAATTTTTATTTCTCCCTCATGATTTTTTGTTTCTTTTTGTTCCTAGTTTCGGACTCTGTGCAACACTCCGTATGCTGAGGTTATTGGTCCAGGAGTTGATCGTGAAGCAGCCACCGGGCAGGCCGCTGGTGCTGAAGCAGCTAATGGCCAAGGAAGCCAAAATGAAGTACCTAAAGCTCAAGAAAATGTTGAGGTTCAACCAAATTTATCCTCATCGTTCGGTAATTGGCTTCAACAACCGTTCCCTAGCATGGATGATCTGAAGGTACCTTTTTCTACAAAAGTTACATGCATTAATTTTTATTTTAAAGATACATGTAAAATGACTAGTTTTTGAAACACGTGCCTTTTTTGTAGGTACTAGCTCAGTTCCAAACATTGTATGACAAGCACAAGGAAAATTTCTCAACCGAGGTTGATGATGCAATACGCAAGTTTGGGCCAAGTTTAAAGCGATTGCAATCCAGCCAGATGGCCGCTATGCTTCGTGGCGTGGGAGATGCCATCGCTAATACCATGGATGAAGCTCATGAGAAAGAGAAGGATGCTCAAGTTGAAGCTGCAACACCTACCATGGACGAGGCTCGTGAGAAAGAGAAGGATGCTCAAGATGAAGCGGAAGCTGCAACACCTCCCATGGACGAGGCTCTTGAGAAAGAGAAGGATGCTCAAGCTGCAACTGCATGCATTGGTGATCAAGCTGAAGGTACGGTTGCAGTGATGAGCAAAGATGAAGTTGTTGGGGAGCTGGAGAAAAACCAAGAAGTTGCAAAAGATGCTGGTCAAACTCGTGAGCAACAAAGAGTGAGTATGGAGGTGGAAGTACACGTGCCACCTCAGAGCCCCCCTCTATTCCATGATGCACCCAGGAGTGCAACAACCGGTGTTTGGGATGACGAGCCTTCATGTGAGTTGTTCCCAAAGGGTTTTGAAGACTTCAACTTGATGCATGGCATGGACGAGCCTACAAATAGTAACAAAACATGCAGCGATCTCTACCCCAACATCCCTGTGTTCCCTGTCTCAGATGATGATGGCAGCCCTACTATCCCAGGTATGCTTCCTACCTTCGTCATCATTTCTCTTTTTTTAGCACCTTGTTTCATGTTTGCATCTTTTTTTTGTCTATGTTATTATTGTGTTTTTGTGATTGCAGAAAATTCTCATAAAATCCCTCCTAGCTTACCCTGTCCCCCACACAATACTTACATGTCTTCTTGTTGCATCTCAAACAATGGGCGTTGCGGACGAGCAACCCATTGATGTCGGCAGTGGCCCTAGCACACATGACAAGAACACTAGGAAGAAGAGGATGGCTAAAGTGTCAGCTATCAAACCCAGGGGAAAGAAGCAGAAGGTTGAAGTTTAAGAAGATAAAGTTAAAGCAATTTATGAAAAGTATATTACGCATGGGAAACCACTAAGGAGGTCAAAACCCAATGAACTACCGTGAGCTTCCTATCCCCTATCTAGTGTCTTCAATTGATGTTGTTGAAACAAATTATTCATTTGCTTGCAACTATGGTACCATGACACCTTTCATCAAAATAGGTGGGTTTTATGTTGGGCACAAGAAGTTTCTTGCATGCTTGAAGCCCCGAGGGGATATGAATGATGAGGTCATGTCGCAGTGTATCGAGCGGCTCAATATGGCATCTTATGCAACACACAATAGGGCTGTAAAAAAATACTTCTTCTCAGTCTACGGGGCGGTAAGTTTTGTAAAAACAAAGAAATGCTTCATGCTTTTTTCACTTTGCAATCATTAGACAGTAATCCTTTTTGTTGCTATTTACAAGCAGTATCTACTCAAGCAAGACCCATCAATTTTCCAACCAAATGCTCTCATGGCTGAGCTTGAAAGGGCTGTGACTAAGTTCAAGGTTCAAAAATACGACCTCGTAAGTCACTGCAAGCCATTTCTGTTTTCACAACACAAATACTTTCAAATCTGGTTCTAGCGATGCGACGCACGTAACATTTCTTGTTAATGTTATGAGTACCTTTGCCTTCTTTTTGCATTTTCAGCTCTGGTTTGCCGTTGTTCATGAGCGTCATTGGATAGTTGTTTGCGCAAACTTGCTTCACAAGCAATGGAATGCATTTGACTCAATTAATGCAAAAGGAAAGCCATCTCCCTTGAAGAAGCAGGCAAACAACCTGGTCAGCTCTTTCTCTCTTTTATAGTTGTGTTTGCCCTTGTTCCGTCTACTTAAATTTGCTGGTGTCATCTTTTAATTGTTTCACATGTTCTTTTCAAACTTTTTGTGTGTGTTTTTGGTGGTAGATCACAAACTTTACAACCCTCGCACAAGAGTGTGATGCATTTATTGTAAATGTTGCATCCTTCACCCGACCTGATCTAGAAGACTATCCAAAGCAAAATAACCTGTGAGTTTTTCCTATGCTTCAAACCATGTGTTCCTTTGAAACAAATTTGTTGTTTTCACTATATACGGGATTGCCATTTTTTTTCATTTTAACTCACGGGTGTGATTGTGGTTTCTTTGCTGTCAAGTATGCAGAGAACTTTGATGGAAAGGCAATGAAATGGTTTGAGCAGGTATCCATTTTTTATCTTTGTTGTATTTTCTATTTTTGTTAAATCTAGTTTTTTGTTTGTTCAAAATCTATGCAGCAAAAATAATATCAAGTAACAAACTGCTTCTCAACTTTTCATGCTTACAGGAAGACATTGCGTCGTACCGCATGGAATGGGCGTACAACCTGATCCATCGCCCACTCAACACAGCCTCAATGGACCTGGCATTCAGGGAAGAGTTGGCAGACTGATTTCAGGATGGTTCAAGGCGAACAGGCTTTTTCATTAGGTCTAGATAATGTCTCAAATGGTAGCATCTTGATAGCACCAATGGTACTTGTGTAAAGAATGATAATTCCATTGAACTTTGTTTTGTTTGCGGCATGTATGAACCAATGGTACTTGTTTTAGTTTGTATGTCTGAATCCGGATGAAGCATTTTTGGTGCCAACATGTTTGCACGATGAATACGACACTTTGTCCATTGCTGAACCTTTTAGTGTATATTTTAACATATTTGCTGGAAGCATAATCTATAAAAGCTTCAACAGTATACTTTTTCTGCAAACATGTTTTTCATGTAATAGTTGTAGTGCTACTTTCTGGAAAATTATTTGCTTCAAGATGACAAAAAAATGCTTCATCCATGTTTTACAACCATTACACATACACTACAAAATTTTGTTCCACAGCCAAAGCCTGGGAGCTTGGCGGAGCTGCAACATCAGCTGTAGCTTTTTTCGTACCAGGTTAAAGCTTTTTTGTACCAGGTTGTAGCTTTTTCGGTCGCCAATTTGTAGCTTTTTTGGTCGTGAGTTGTAGCACTAGGCACCCCCCCTATTGCTCGATTTTTATGCAAGCTGCACACCGGGGATGAGCGGGGCGAGCATGCCGACAAGCTTTAGTCGTCCCAACAAAGCAGAAATCATGTAGGGTTGCACCATTCAAAAAAAAAAGCTTCAACTACTATCTGTGTTTTCTACAACTACTGACTACATTTGTTACAAGCAAGACTGCTTTCTCCGTAATGATATTTAACTGTAAAAAAACCATGCAACCATTGCAACAAACTTAGTATTCATCATTCTACTAAAAACCACAGCTTCACAAACTTATGGATTTAAATATTTTTAAATTTACACATGTAGTAACATGTTGCATTCTATCACACAAATATAATCCAGCAAGGTCACAAAGCAATACATATTTTCATCATCATTGAAACATCCTAAAGGGTAGGGACAGTTTCTACATCCGGAACTTTTGTGGCCGCACTAGCAGCAAGCATATCAACAAGTAGTTTGCAGCTCTTGGCATTGTGATCCTCATCTCCACAAAAATTGCAACGTGTCTTCTTACCCCTTGGCTTTGGAGCTTTCTTCGTTTTTGCTTCGTCTTTCTTTGCTTTCTTCCTCATCTCATCTTCTCGTATCTCAATAAGTGGCTTCCTTCGCTTCTATTTTTTCCTTTGGCCTCCCTTTCTTCGCAGACTTTGGCGGGTTCCCCAAACCTATGGGGGCTGGTTCCTGCTGCCCTGTAACTGGACCTGTTGAAGCATGCACTTGTTGATTGGATTCATGGCCTTGGGCTTCTCCGGCTCCTGGAACCCCATCCCTCGCTCTAGCTTTCATTGCAGCAACCCTAACAATTCCTTGATTAATAAGTCCAGACATGAAATTATAAGCTTCATCACTAAAGCATGCATCAGAAGCGAGCTTGCCAAAGTTCCTGCAAAGAGAGTTGAACTTGAGTGTGTTTGTCGTTGGGACACCAAAGTGCATAGCCCTATGACCATCACCGGGATCGGGTGCTACGTCAGTTGTTCGCTTGGACCATCTTTCAAGCCTGTAAGTTGCAGGGATCGTTTGCACATTTAGGTGCACCATGACACAGATGATATGTGGGAAGATCAACCCACACATCTCAAACATGTTGCAACTGCACATGTACCTCTCATATTCAGGATCAACTCGCACAACGTAAACTTTCTGGTTGACAGCATCATTTGCAACAAGATGAAAGATTATGGAATCCCCCTGGACTTGATGTTGCAGCCCAAAGCCTGTTGATTTAGTCAAGAGCTTTTGGAACTTGGAAAATACCTCCCTGGTATAGAAATCTGTTGATTGCTTTTCAATGTTGTAACTGCAAATTAAAAAGCTTCCACCATTAATAAAATTTGCTTCATATGTTTCAAATAAATGTTGCAACCAAAACTGTAGTGCCAAAAACATTTAAAAAGCTTTCCAGCACGAAATTTTTCGTACTTACTTCCCCCATAGTGGTGGCCTCATTGTTTCATTGATGAAGCCAGCATTGTCCTCACGGTCTAGCATTAGCTCTTGGCAAAGCTCAAATTGTTGAATGAAAGTCCAAACTGAGTCTCCATGATGGTTCAAGGTCTTAAAGTAGGAATTCAGCCCCTCGGACCTGCCGGTTGTTCCTGTAAATGGGAAGAACTTCTTCCTAAAGTACACGGGGGGCCATGTCTTCCTGGTTTTCCACATATTTTTGAGATGTTGCTTCTCAGACAAACCAAAGAATTGAATCATCTGCTGCCACCTTTGTTCAAACTCCTCATTGGTATCTGAACCATTGATGCAACCGTAGAATGCTTCGGCAAAAGGCTCGTCCTTGCCCAACATCTTCCCAAGTTTTGTCCTTGCAACCCGAAAGACGTGCCACTTGAAACATCTGTGTGTCGAGTTTGGAAACACCAACGAGATGGTTGTAGCCATTGCTTGGTCTTGATCAGTCATGATGTTTAATGGATGCTCGTTATTCATTGCCAACCTCCATTGTTCAAAGACCCATTTGAATGTCTCAATCTTCTCATTAGGCAGCAAAGCACACCCCAAGAAGACCGTGTGTGTTTGGTTGTTGATCCCAACAATCGGTGTGAAAGGGAGGTTGCAGCGATTTGTACAAAATGTGGTGTCGAAAACACACAATCTTTGTACTTTGGGTACAATGCCCTTGTTCTCCGGTGAACCCAGAAAAGCACCCTAACAGCTCCATCTTCCACTAGCTTGGAGAAAAAGAAGTTGGGGTTCTCAACCTGCCTCCTTTTAAAGTACTCTATTGCCAGCTCCAAGTCATGCTTTGACAGGCCCTTTCTAAGCTTAGCTCTTGCATTCGTCACATCTGTCTTAACATACGGCAAACTCCTTGGATCGCAACACCGTGCATCTCCCAGCAAGCCCATCACATTTGCTATTGATATGTTGCGGTAGTGCAACGAAGTGATGTACTGCATGTCCGCTTCCGGGATCTTTCTGTGAGATCGGCAGAATCTCCGATGACTTTTTTGCAACATCAGCGGGTGGGTGTGATCAGCCTCAAAAACAGTCACAACCCAGGTCCCGTCTCGCAGGCTAACACCCATATGCGCCTTGCAATCATATCGCTCCAATCTGTTTTTTGCCTCTTGTCACTCACATCCATAGAGATGCCAGCTTGTTTGCTTGCTGATTTTTTATTAGCAGCATAGCTCATGTCAGCATCATCACAATGATTTGTTGCAGCACCGTCAGAAATGCTGCCATTAGCATTCTTTGATGGATTTTTCCTGGAGTGTATGCACTCAAAAACTCTATATATCAGAATGCCCTTCTTCTTTGAGGCTCTTATCCTACCGTGTCTCGATGTCACAATTCGAGTACCAAAGCCAATCTTCAATGCATATTTGTTGTACACTCGTTGTGCTTCTTTAACATTGTCAAAAGGCATTCCAACAAAGGGAACAATTGGTTGCGACGAGATATCTTCGTCTGGTTCATCAACAAGTGTTGTAGCATTTCCATTCGCATCATTACCACTAACTTGACCGTTGTGATTAGTTGCACCATCCGTGAGCTGCTGCAAGGTGTCCTCATCACTATCCATTCCCGGAGGATCATTCAAATCAATGGCGTCATGTTTTTCTTGCTCTGCAATATTTTGCATTTCATCATAGAAAAATCGATGGTTCCGTAGCAACATTCTGCAACAAAATCAGCAACCAAGTCATTTACAAATAAATGCTTCAAAAACCATGCAAAAAAATTCCAAACATAAATAATAAATAATTGATGCAGCATGTGAAACACAAATACAAAACAAGTTTTTGTTGCTAGCAGGGTTCAAACACAAATACAAACATTTCCTAAAACAGGGTTCAAACATCTTAGAGCATACAAGTGTGCAACATCTTTTTTTGTGTTTTCATTCATACTTGAAAAAATTAATCCTTGCAGCATGAAGGCTTGTAGCATGAAACAATTATTATGTAGCATGCAGCAATCAGTATGATTCATGTATCAAATGAACACTATGGTTGTAACATCAACATTGTTTCCTATTTTTTGTGAGAGAAAGGATCTAGGGTTCTGATACGTCCATTTTGCATCATATTTTTATGATGATATTTATCGCTTCTTGGGCTGTTATTTCACTTCACGGTACAATACATATGCCTTTTCTCTCTTATTTTGCAAGGTTTACATGAAGAGGGAGAATGTCGGCAGCTGGAATTCTGGCCTGAAAGTGGAGCAAGTTTGAGATACCTATTCTGCGCAACTCCAAACGCCGTAAAAATCAACGAGGATTTTTTTCGGATTTATAAAAAATACTGGGCCGAAGAAGCGCCAGAGGGGCGCCAGCAGGTGGCCACAAGCCTGTTTGGCGCGGCCACCCCCTGGTCGCGCCAAGGGGGCTTGTGGGCAGCCTGCTGGCCCACTAGCCCCCTCTTCTGCTATATGAAGGGTTTCGTCTGGAAAAAAATCAGGGAGGAGCTTTTTCGTGGATTCACCGCCGCCACGTGACGGAACTTGAGCAGAACCAATCTAGAGCTCCGGCAGGACGATCCTGCCGGGGAAACTTCCCTCCCGGAGGGAGAAATTGTCGCCATCGTCATCACCAACACTCCTCTCATCAGAGGGGACTCGTCACCATCAACATCTTCATCAGCACCATCTCATCTCCAAACCCTAGTTCATATCTTGTAACCAATCTCCGTCTCGCGACTCCGATTGGTACTTGTAAAGTTGCTAGTAGTGTTGATTACTCTTTGTAGTTGATGCTAGTTGGATTATTTGGTGGAAGAGTTTATGTTCAGATCCTTGATGCTACTCATTACCTCTCTGGTCATGGATATGATTATGCTTTGTGAGTAGTTACTTTTGTTCCTGAGGACATGGGATAAGTCATGCTAATAGTAGTCATGTGAATTTGGTATTCGTTCAATATTTTGATGTGTTGTATGTTGTTTTTCCTCTAGTGGTGTTATGTGAACGTCGACTACATAACACTTCACCATATTTGGGCCTAGAGGAAGGCATTGGGAAGTAGTAAGTAGATGATGGGTTGCTAGAGTGACAGAAGCTTAAACCCTAGTTTATGCGTTGCTTCGTAAGGGGCTGATTTGGATCCACTAGTTTAATGCTATGGTTAGACTTTGTCTTAATTCTTCTTTCGTAGTTGCGGATGCTTGCGAGAGGGGTTAATCATAAGTGGAATGCTTGTCCAAGTAAGGGCAGTACCCAAGCGCCGGTCCACCCACATATCAAACTATCAAAGTAACGAACGCGAATCATATGAACATGATGAAACTAGCATGACACAAATTCCTGTGTGTCCTTGGGAGCGTTTTTCCTCCTATAAGACTTTGTCCAGGCTTGTCCCTTGCTACAAAAGGGATTGGGCCACTTTGCTGCACCATTTCTACTTTTGTTACTTGTTGCTCTCTACGAATCATCTCACCACACAACTACTTGTTACCGACAATTTCAGTGCTTGCAGATATTTCCTTGCTGAAAACCACTTGTCAGATCCTTCTGCTCCTCGTTGGGTTCGACACTCTTACTTATCGAAAGGACTACGATTGATCCCCTATACTTGTGGGTCATCAGGTTCATACCAGATCGAAGTCATCACGCCCATGGCGTGCTGCATCCTCGAAGACCACACCAGGGTTGACGTACCGTTGCATCACCCGAGTGTCTTGCCGCAGGATTCCTCCATGAACGGCAACGGAGCTCATCCTAGAGCTTGAGACCAAATCCATGGAAGCAAGTAGTTGATTTTGGATGTACGACATGGTTGAAGCAAACTCAGGTCCCGTGATAGATGGGGAAGACCCTCCTCGAGCTAATCCTGCCGCCGCAGCCGCAGATCAGGCCGCCGCAGCCGTGGATCGGGGACGGGCCGACGTGGGGGCAGAAGGCTCTGTTTTCCCGCTGTGCACGCCTGTGTGTGCTGAGGTTGCAACATTTGCTGCAACGTCTTTGCTTCAAGGGATTCGGTGGAATCATGCGTAGATCCAACAGACGTGGATGGCTGCATCCGATGGTCTGGGCTGGACCGGCCGAACCGTTGCGCCGGTCCGCCGGCGCAGATCGCTGTCCTTTTTTTAATCTTAAAAAAGAAGCAACTCCAACAGATGATGCATGAAACAACTATTTTAATGGATGATGCAAACAAAGATGTAAAACCGGTCGTCAATCGTGCGGTTGATGCACAACCGCTGCACAGCCGCCGCATTAGCACATTTCATTTTTATGTTTCTAGCAACAAATGTGCCCGGTCAACCATAGTTTCAAATCCTAGAAGCAAAAGTCAATTGTCTTAAAATAAGTTCTTGGTCCAACAAATAAAAATGCACATAGACATCACTTGAATTGCGTCATTTCTGTTGTGGGCGGGGTACGTTCATGACCGATGACATCTTTGTCGACGATCTCTTACGTTGTAGTCTCATTGTCGCGAACTTCACCGAAAGCACCTTCATTGTCACCTCCCATGTCGCTCATGTTGCCACTGAAGGCACCTCCCATGCCACACATCATGTTGCCACCAAAGGCACCTCCCATGCCGGTCATGTCGTTGTCGAAGCTTAATGCAGGACCACGTCAAAGCGAGCGAACAATGTGCATCCTAGGAGTGTGTGATACTTACTTTGAAAGGGTACAATGTCAAAGATTAACTCCTTGCTTCGGAAGTTCTCGGGAGAGCCGAAGACAACTTCCAAGGACAAGGTTCCTGTACAACGAGCCTCAACACGTGAGTGACTCCTTTAAAGGTAGTGTTGCTCGGCTTGATCCGAGATGAGTCGATGCCCATCTTCCAAATTGTCCCCTCATAGATTAAGTTGAGGCTTGTCCCGCCATCCATAAGGATGCGCGTCAGATGGAAACCATCGGCAATGGGGTCTAGGACGAGTACAACTGAACCGCCATGCCTGATGTTGGTCGAATGATCATGTATATCAAATGTAATCGGGAAAGCCGACCACGGATTGAACTTCGCGGCAACTGGCTCTAACGTGTAGATGACCCGAAGTGCGCGCTTCCTCTCCCTCTTGGGGATGTGGGTAACATAGATCACGTTTACCTCTCTTACCTCATTAGGAAACTTTTTTTGCCTTCATTATTGGGTCCTTGAGGGTCATCCTCATCTACACTATGATTTTGGGTTTTATTTGGACCCTCCATCGCTACCTTGCTAGCTTGTATGAAGACAAAGCAATTTCTATCAGTGTAGGTTGCTGGTTTGTCCTGGATGTTGTGGATTTGGCACGGTCGATACAGGATTGTGTGTAGCTTGCTAGGTCTGTTGTTATTCCCTTTAAGGGTTTTCTCTTTGGCCTGCATTTGGGTCTGGTGAACCCTCCATTGACTGTGGCATCCTCTGTGTCGCTCCCGCCATTTTTATGCATGTGCTTGTTTTTATTGCGTCGAGGCTTTCCATTGGTGTTGCGCGTCTCCGAAGTGCCCGCCTCACTGTTGTGACCACTTCACGCGATCCAACCGTCTTCTCCCATGCAAAAGTGCGTTATAAGTGAAGTAAGGGATGACATGGTCCTCAGCCTGTCCAGGCCGAGCTTGCGGACGAGCCATTCATCTTGGATATTATTTTTTAATGAGGTGATGACCTCGGTGTTAGAGCAATCAATGATCTGGTTTTTTTTGGTAAGGAACCTGTTCCTAAAGTTTCGAGTAGATTCGTCTGGATGCTTGTCGCGGGACGACAAAGGATGGTGGAATTGGTGGTTGTATGCTCCTACTTTCAGTATGGAGCTGGGAACGCCTACCTGTTGGACGCCCTAAAAGCTCACAGTGGAATACCTGGAATGACCACGGCAACCCTATACGGCAACCTACATGGGCTTACAAGTGGGACTTGGTATCGGAGGTGGCAAGCGAAGTGAACCTATTGTACAAGCAATACACCAACGAGATGGATTCGCTTACCCCCGAGCAGGTAAGATGGTTTCAGAGTTGACTTCCAGCTTCTATGTTGTGAGTAAAATGAATTGTGCCTTTCATCTTGTGTTGTAGGTTGAATGGGAGCCATATGGTGTCGGGCCAAACTTTGGTGATGCACACACGTTCGACCTGAATCCACTATGCATGCAGGAAAGACATCTTTGGCTAATGCGTTGTCCCCTAATATGCAATTGGGCGGTTGAGTTTCATCTCCCGCATCGTGTGATGCGTCAATTTGGGTACTTTCAGCCACACCCGCCGGAGTGGGTGGACACGGACACACAACTTCACAGGTAACAAAAAATAAGTACTGATTAGTTTTGTTCTTAGTGTTGAGCGAGCTACTGATGTGTTTTGTTAAAAGCAGGTTGGATAGGAGGAGGCAACGAAAAATCAAGGATTGGCAGAAGCATCACAAGAGCTATGTCGTTATGTTCGAGCAAAGTGTGCAGGCAGCTTCGAGCATACGACGAACCCAGTACCGCCAGCATTGTCCTCTTGCGTTCAGCAACTACTTAAGATGGTTTCAGGCGAGTACTCGTGTCGAGATTTGTCCGCCGGCTTACGAGGAGGACATATTGGAAGAACCCACTGAGTACGATGCACTTGCCCAAGGCCGTTACAGCAAGTTGATTCGCGAAGGGTACCAAACTTCCTTCGCCCCTGTCCTGAACTTTGTGGTAAGCGTGCTCACCTATGTAAAGTATGAATTCTAGTGCACCTATTCACTTGCCTGTCATTGTCTTGTGATCATAGCGCAAAGAGGTCAAGAAACAAGCTGATGAGTCCGAAGATATTCTAGATAACACAGCTGGAGGAAAAAAGGGAGAATCTGCACTTCGTCTATTCATAAAGGTGTTGTGTCATTATTATTATTTTGCCCACGAATGCAACATTATAGGTTACCTAATATATGTCATTTATATTTGAATCTAACAGGAACAGGGCCAGAAGTTACGGCGCCTATCCAACATTTTAGGTTGCCGTGACCCTGAATATGTTTCACCTTCGAGATCCGGTTCATCCAAAAGAAATACTCTTGACGATTTAGCTTCTTCGGGCGCTCGTATGGACGATGGTGACATTACCTCGGCAGCTAATACCCAAAGAAATACTGTAGAGGATGATGTTGACACTCCTGAGGTATGACATAGCCATACAATTTGCACTTTCAACCTTCAACTTTGAACCTTCAACTTTGAACTTTCAACCTTCATATGTATTAGGCTGCGGACGATATGACGTTGAAGGCTTTCCAACGCTCCGCTTACATGTTGAAGCCCAGGAAGGAATTTAGGCGGTACTCACCGGATGATTATGCGAAAGGAAAGAATCCGGTGGCCGGGGGCTCTCGTTTGTCAAGGATGAGAAGCATGGACGATGAGGATGAGGATGACGATGACGATGAGTCGGATGACCCGGAGCAATTTGTGGTTGCGATAAGGAAGAAGCTAGTATCTAAGAGGGGACGAGGCCCCAAGATGTGAACCAGAGTCATTTGGAGTTGGTGTTACACTTGTGTTGTGAACCATTTAATTTTGTTGTGAACTATTTACTTTTGTTGTGAACTATTTCAAGTTGTGAACCATTTAGTTGTTGTTGCACTTGTTGTGAACCATTTAGTTGTTGTCTAAATATATGATGATGATGCTGTCAAAAATGTTGTCTACATATATGATGATGTTGTTGCACTTGTTGTGAACTATTAAGTTGTTGTCAGAAATGTTGTATTGCTGTCAAAATTAAGCTTCCAGCAGGTTTTCACATGTGTGGCGCCCAAGGCTTAGGCGCCACACATGTGCAACGCCCAAGGCTTAGGCGCCACACATGTGAAAACCTGCTGGAATCTCAAAGCACACTATTTCCCGCCACCTTTCCCTCCTCCGTTCCCGCCAAAATTTCCACGTCTTTTTCCCGCCACCTTTCCCTCCTCCGTTCCCACCAAAATTTCCACGTTTCCTTTCCCGCCACCTTTCCCTCCTCCGTTCCCGCCTAAATTTCCACGTCTTCTTTCCCGCCACCTTTCCCTCCTCTGTTCCCGCCTAAATTTCCACGTTTCCTTTCCCGCCACCTTTCCCTCCTCCGTTCCCGCCTAAATTTCCACGTCTTCTTTCCCGCCACCTTTCCCTCCTCTGTTCCCGCCTAAATTTCCACGTTTCCTTTCCCGCCACCTTTCCCTCCTCCGTTCCCGCCACCTTTCCCTCGTCCGGTCTATAAAAGGAGGCATTGGACTGCCTTCCTCCGTCATCCAGCCTCACTTGAGAACACTACCACCGCTTTAGTCAATATGAGTTTGCCTTGCTCGGATCAAAGCATCAGGCCTAAGAAAATGAAGAGTGCGAGTTTACCTCGGGGTGTGGAAGCAGTTCGATGTTGGTGCGGTGATCTCTGCAAGGTGAAGGAGGTGGAGGATTTTTCAGATTGGTTGGGCATGAAGTTTTTCATGTGCGCCAATTATGAATCTGATCCACCCGAATGTATTTCTGCGTACATCAGGCCTCTGGTATGCTCAAGTCATCCAGATTATTGTTTACTTGATATTTTTGTTTACTTGAATCTGATCCTCCTCGTAGTCTCCTCCTCCTCTCTGCATGTACTATCGTTGGATTGACACGGAAATGCCGGACTGAGCGGTGACCGAGATTCGTGAAAGAGGTCGCCGTGCATGGGCTAGCCGGGACTTGGAAGAGCGCCGCGAGAAGGCTGAAGCAGAGGAGAAAGCAGCGCAGAAGAAAGAGTGGGAAGAGTACTGTGTGGAGCAGAGGGCTTTTCTTGATGAGATGATAAGGAAAAACCAAGAAGAGAAACTACGACTGGAGGAGGTTTACAGACAGCGGGAACAAGCCCGTGAAGCTGAGAGGGAGAGAAAGAGAGAAAGAGCTCGTGCGGCCAAGGCAACAGAAGAAGCCAGTGATGGAAAAGGAAAACATCCACGTTGGACTCAGTAGATTTCACGAAGTTGTATGAGCAAGTTGTATCTTAATTTCAGCAAGTTGTATCTTAATTTCAGCAAGTTGTATCAGCAAGTTGTAGCAACACTTGAGAAGACTAAGATAAGGATAATGATCAACAGAGTCTTGATGAAATGAGAAACATAGTCTTGATGAAACAGAGAACAAAGTGAAACTAAGACAAAAATGAGAACAAAGTGAAACTAAGACCAACATAGTGAAACTAAGACCAAAATGAGAACAAAATGGGAACATAGTGAAACTAAGACTTAGGATGAGCATTACTCATCAAAAGAGTAGCCAAGTTACTCTGTTTCACATGTGTGGCGCCTAAGCCTTAGGCGTCACACATGTGATGTGTGGCGCCTAAGGCTTAGGCGCCACACATGTGAAATAGAGTAACAGAAAGTCTACATTTGGGATGCCAGTAGGTTTTCAATTGTGTGGCGCCTAAGTCTTAGGCGCCACACATGTGCAACGCCCAAGGCTTAGGCGCCACACATTCTGTCATGCTGAAAACTGCAGCACATAGTGGTGGAGGAGTTCAAATATACATCACAAATATGCACAAATATACAACACATGGTAGTGGTGGAGGAGTTCAAATACATACGTTAAAACGTACAACACAAAGAGGGCGGAGTTCAAACATACATAGGGTTCTTGAAGTAACATACGTCCAAAAGTGCATACATAGTGGAGTTTCATAGTAAGAAAGCGCGGAACCGAACAAGGTTCAACAACACATAGGGTTCAACAACACATAGAATAGAAGCATCCGGCTCTATTGGGTCGAGCAAAGCCCCTTACCCTTCTTCTTCTTCCTCTCTTCTTCCTCTTCCTCTTCCCTTTTGCACATTTTTGAAGCCTCTTCCTTAACCATCTTCGTGAAGCGTTGATGCTCCCGCTCTCTCTTTGTTGCGGCCTCTGCCCACATCTTCTTAAAGTTAGCTTCATATTCTTTTTTACGTTTCTCTAGCGTCTTCCTGTCATTCTCCTTTATCCTAGCCTCATATCGCTTATGCTCAAGGAACATTTGCCACTCCTCATCCATCTTTGCCTTATGCTCCTCATCCTTCTTCTTTCGCGCTTCCGCTGCATCCTCCTCTCTCAACTTCTTTGCAGCCCTCTCCATCAACCGCTGCTCCTCACTGGCTGCATCCTTCTCCTCCCCCCACTCCGCTTTTTCCTTGTTGGGTTGAGAAGCGGCCATACCTACAAAACAGGCATCAAAGCTCATAGTTAGTAAAATAACACACAAAGGAGCATGAAAAACAACATGATAAAGATAAGTGAAATATGTGACATACGGAAATGGTCCTCGTAGGTATCCACGCATACCAATCCTAGTAAGTCCACCACCTATCCCACCACTGCCTCTAGCAGCACCACCACCTATCCCACCCCTGCCTCTAGCACCACCACGACATATCCCACCCCTGCCTCTACCACCACCACTTCATCTAGCACCACGTCCTCTAGTAAGCCCAAGTCGGCTAGGAACATGTTGAGTAGGAACTTGTTGGGTCGTGCTTGCTTGACCCGTCCCTTGTTGGCTCGTGCTTCCTTGACCCGTCCCTTGTTGGGTTGTGCTTCCTTGACCCGTCCCTTGTTGGCTTGAACTTGGTTGGCTAGGACTTGGTTGGCTTGACCTGGAATCATTGTTTTTGGACTTCTTCTTTCGCGTCGTACACCTTCTTGTGTTGTGCCCTGTTACACCGCAATCTCCACAATGTGATCTCTCAGTAGGCTCTTGGAATTGGTTGTTCCCCATTTCTCTGCCACCACCATGGCCCCATCCATCCATGTCTCCTCTAAAATGCTTTGTCTTTCGTCTTCCCAGTTTCACAACCTTCCACTCTGGGTCGGGCCATAGTTGTACTCCATGATACTCCGGCCATTGTGATTGGTCAAAGTATGGTTCAAATCTAGGAGCCCATGTATGCTTCATGGTCATGATCGAGAACTCGGACTCCCTCACGGTTAGTGGATGGTTGACGTCCACATTCCTACTGCGAGCTGTCGTGTACAAATGCGAGCATGCGAGATGAAGCAACCTTGGCCTCCCACAAGAGCAATCACACAAGGATAAAGATACCTTGAACGCCCTGTTTCCGTGTTGCTGGCCATCGTTTGTCGTTCCTCCGGGCTCATTCACTTCGTATGTCCAATCCTCGTTGTTGTATAGGGTAGCCATTTGGGAGTCAGCCTTCCGTGATTGAAACACCATCCATTTGTCAACCTTTGGTGGAAACTGGTACTTATACTTTTTCTTGTTCTCTCCCGCAATTTGATCATCTGTTTCTTGCGAGTACTTTAGAAAGTATGCTCTCAACTTGTCGAATGAGTATTGAACTATTGCCGTCACCGGCAACGCACAGACACCCTTCAACACCCGGTTGAAGCATTCTGCCATGTTACTTGTCATTTGACCATATCTTCGGCCATCTTCGTCATAAGCTCGTGCCCACTTGGCCCGAAGTTCAATGTGCCTGTTAAGAAACTCAAGCCCACCTGCATCAAGTTTTTTGTTTACAAGCAAAGCATTGTACAATCTTGCAAATCGTTTGTCCGAAAATGCTTGACAACAATCTTGAAGATCATCCGCCAACTCCTTGCTACCACATGCCCGGTAGAAGTTTGCACAGAAATGCCTCATGCACCATCGATGATGCAAAGGAGCATGGCTGGGAATGACAATGTCAACCGTGTTAAGTATGCCTTGATGGCGATCCGATATGACACATATTTCCCTCTCAAACGGTAATACTTTGGTTCTCAAAATATGCAAGAACCATTCCCAGTTAACATTGTTCTCTGCCTCAACCAAAGCAAAAGCCAAAGGCATCAACCGATTATTGGCATCACTTGCCATTGCAACCAACAAAGTGCCCTTGAATTGTCCGGTCAAAAACGTGCCATCGATGGAGATGACAGGACGACAGTGCTGGAAAGCCCTCACACATTGCTCAAATGCCCAAAATGCACGGCCAAATACGCGGACCCTATTTCCATTCAGAATCCTTGTTTTCTCCCCATACGGCTCGACCACATGAACCATGCTCGGGTTAGTGTGGGCAATAGCTCCCAACAACCTAGGTATGTGGTTGTATGCTTCCTCCCAATCACCATACAACATCTTGAATGCGGCTTGCTTTGCTTTCTATGCCTTACCATATTTCACCTTGTAGTGAAAGAGGGCTTTCACAAGGTCTTGTACGCTTTTTATGCTCATTGTAGGAAGAGAGGAGATGGAGTTGGAAATCCTATAAGCGATGCACTCGGAGCTTAGTTGTCTATGGCTTTGCGACGATAGGGCACCATCAACCCTCTTGCCTCGACACATGTGAGGCATACAACTGACAATGTTCCATCCTGGCCCTCCTTTCCATGGTCTTGCACGGACAATCCAAGGACAACCTCTATCCTCACATGCAACCGTGTAACGCAGCTTCATGTTTGAATGAACAACTTTGTGTGGCCTATAATGCGTAACAGAGTATTCATCCAACCACATCTTCAGTTCAAAGAATGTTTCGAACTTTGACCCCGGCAAAATAATATTCTTCCCATGTGTGTCCGTATGAGAAGGTGGCCTAACTCCAAACAATATGCCTTCGCCTCCGTCAACCACGGCTTCATCCGCAAGGCTAAGATCCTCGAACAATGGTGTCCGGTGATCACGCTTTAATACATTCGTGAAAGCTTCAGCCTCCTTTGCCGTGAACCCTTCCTCATCAACTTCTTCATCGGGACCCTCATCTTCAGACTCAGAGGCATAGCCACGTGAGTACGAAATGGAATGGTCCATTATCTCTTGCAAATTATATTTGTCCAAATCACCAAGATTGTTGTCATGAAGAACATTACCATCATTCTCATCATCATCGTGCTCATCATTAGCCTCTACCAATGGTTCATGTTCAATGTTGACCTCTTCGTTAGCCTCATAGACACAAGAAAGAGGTTCAATGTTGGCCTCTTCGTTGATGGTTGCAGGAATAGCTTCAACAATCGAAGAGGCAACCCGGTTCAAATCCAACAAGTTAGGAACATTTGTTTTGATGGCAAATAACTCTAGAGCCTTGTCTAGTGATTCGGCCACCTTATCCTTGTATGCAAGCCAACGTTGCTCGGAGTTGACACGCATGGTCTTCCAACGAATGTGCATTCCGAATCCCACATTATGCCTACCATCAAACTCAACTACATCACTAGTGTCCATCCAATTCAAATCCTTTTGGACTTGTTCCAACAATTCACCATAGCTAGGACACAAATCGAACACCATGTCAAGCTCATTCGGGTCCGGATCAATATTGCCTTTTAAAAAGGCATCCTTGTCCACATGATGAACATAAACACATGTTCTTCCCATACCTAAACAACAAAACATAGAACCTTTTTTATGAGCAATCATACAATTACAATAACCCTAGCCTAACTTCCAAATAACCCTAACCCCATCATAACCCTAACACAACCAAACATCCCTAACCCTAGCCTAACCATAGCCTAACCCTAGCCTAACCCTAAAACAACCATAATGCACACATCCAAACAACCATAATCCTAACCCCATCATACCCCTTATCCTAACATACAAACAAATAAAACAATATCATATATATCCCACATTTCATGAAAAACTAGGGTTTCCTCAAATTTGCAAAAAAAAGAACACAAAAGATTTTCCTTTGGATGAGAATGAGGGGAGAGGTGGGGGTTACCTTAGGGGAGTGATTAGACAACAAATGCCCGGTCCAAACCTTCAGATTTGGTGATTTAGAGAAGGATTTGAGGGAGGGGGCAGTGGCTGGGAGAGGGGGCTGGGGGAGGGGAATGAGGACGGGGTGAGGAGGGGGTGGGGAGGGGGGCTGGCCCGTGGCCAGTTAAGTCCATGTGTGGCGCCTAAGCGTTCGACGCCACACATTACAATGTGTGACGTCTGAGGCTTAGGCGTCACACGGCCTGGGGGGTGGGCCCCTCCCTGCCAGGTGGTCGGGGGGTGTGACGCCGAACGGCTAGGCGTCACACAGTGTAGTGTGGCGCCTAGGTGTCTGGCGTCACACAAAAGGATCAGGCCGATGAAATATTTCCCCCGAGGGGTCACTCCGTGAGTTCTTTCGCCCATGGGTCATTTTTGTCAATTTTGCCACCCCACGGAAATAAATCTTGTCTACCACATTCAATCCCCATTCCCTCACTGCCGCCGCCGCGATGCTCCGACTCCGGAGCTGCATCCTCCCTCGCCTCCTCTCGTCTCCCGCCACCTCTCTCCACCGCGTCCTCTCCGCGGCTGCGCCCGCCGTTTCCCCCAACCATAGTAGCTTCGCCGTGGAGGACTACCTCGTCTCCACCTGCGGCCTCACCCGACTACAGGCCGCCAAGGCCTCCGCCAAGCTCTCCCACCTCAAGTCCCCTTCCAAGCCCGACGCCGTCCTCTCCTTCCTCGCCGGCCTCGGCCTCTCCGGCGCCGATGTCGCCGCCCTCGTCGCCAAGGACCCGCTGTTCCTCTGTTCCAAAGTGGAGAGAACCCTGGCCCCCAATGTCGCGGAGCTCACCGGCCTCGGTCTCACGCGTTCTGAGATCGCGCGCCTCGTCTCGCTCGCCGGGGCCACTTTCCGCTGCAAATCCATTATCTCCGGGATGCAGTACTGCTTGCCCCTCTTCGGCTCCTCCGAGAACCTCCTTGGAGCGCTCAAGAGTGGCCATATTCTCTCGTACGACCACGACCGGGTCGTCAAGCCCAATGTCGCCTTCCTGCAGGAGTGCGGGCTAGGTGCTTGTGATATTGCCAAGCTCTACGTGCATAATCCATCGCCGCTCAGCACCAGCAAGGAACGCCTCCGGACAGCAGTGACCTGCATCGAAGGTCTCGGTGTACCCCGTGGATCTCCGATGTTGAGACATGCGCTACAAGCTGTTGCATTCCTCAGCGAGGAGAAGATCACCACCAAGGTAGAGCAATTGAAGAAAATGTTCAGGTGGTCGGATGCCGAGGTGGCCGCTGCTTTTTGTAAGGCTCCATCGTTGCTGGTGAGGTCCAAGGACTCGCTGCAGCGCAGATCCGACTTCCTCATCTCCGAGGTGGGGTTTGAACCTGCATACATTGCTCATCGTCCAGCAATGCTCACGTACAGCTTGGAGGGCCGCGTCAGGCCCCGGTACTACGTTGTAAAGTTTCTTAAGGAAAATGGATTGCTAGATCGCTCCCGGGACTATTATAGAGCAGTCATGATCACCGAGAAAGAATTTGTGGAGAAGTTCATATCTCCTCACAAGGAATCTGCACCACACCTCACTGAAGATTATGCAACTGCTTGCAGAGGGGAAGTGCCCGTCAGGCTCATGTTTGCATGAACCAAGAATTCCGAATTCTATGTGTGCAATCCTGATCACTATGTGATTTTGACTTCTATATGTAGTCTGTAGAATCCTAATTGCTATGTAATTCTGAAGTCAATTATGGTTAGTTCGTTATTTAATATGGACTAGAACATTCATGTTTTCTGTAGATTTATGTGGCTTTCTAAAATATATCCTTTGATGATGTTTTCGTTTCTATTTTTACCATTCTATCAGAGGATAACGTTGTATGTTGAGCTTATACTTCATATTTCTCATGGGAGAATTGCTGCTTCATAAACATCCATAAATATTCTGTTATTTACCATTTTGTGAATTTCAGTTCGCATTGCAGTTGTTTGACTTTCTGGATCACTGGTTGCAAAGTTGGGGGTACGCAAACCACAAGCCGTGCCACTTCAAAGGTCAGATACGCGAGAGGCATGGCTGATTGAGAGGGGGCAGCTGGAAGAGGTGGCGATCCAACATGCTGGAACTACAGCGCCCAAGCTTTCACTGAAGGTATTTGTGATTTTGTCAAGCCGTTCTTACAAAAATCAAAGTTCTCTAAATATGAAGCAAGTGAGTTGCGATGATATTTAGTACTCCCTCCGGTCCTTTTTAGTCTGCATATTAGCTTTGTTCAAAGTCAAAGTATCTCTAGTTTGACCAAATTTATAAAAACATGTATCAACATTCACAAAGTCAAATTAATATTGTTAGATTCATTATGAAATATAGTTTCATGAAATATATATTTGATATTGTAGATGTTGATATTTTTTAATATATATTTGGTCAAATTTTGTAAAGTTTGACTTGACACAAATCTAATATGCGGAGTAAAAAGGACCGGAGGGAGTAGTAGTTTCTCCTGTGCATTGGTGCATCGTAGTGGCTCAGTTTGTAGTATGGGTATTATCAGTGTCTCCTACCAATTGATCCGAGCAATTAAATCTGAAGTAATGGGCATCAGTATCTATGATGTGTTCTTGGTCTGACTCCAGTTTTATGGCGTATTTGATATTTTTGTTCTTCACAATGTTGTTGTTCTAATTAGAGCATTACTCCCTCCGTTCCTAAATATAAGTCTTTTTAGAGGTTTCACTAATGGACTACATGCGGATGTATATAGACATACTTTAAAGTATAGATTCATTCATTTTGCTCCGTATATAGACACCTAGTGAAATATCTTAAAAGACTTATATTTAGGTACGGAGGGAGTAGTAGCCAAGCTTAATGGTTTCGATGATCTTGTATATGTTTCATTTCAACCTTGCAGAAAATAGACATGGTGAGGATGTGCTGAAACTGGATGTAGATGCATGGTGTTTTCAGATGATGAGCGAAGCATGTCGGCTTGGGCTTTGTTTGCTATATACACTAGGCATGATTCTGAATTTCTGATGCCTTAAACCAGCTTCGGCGACAAGTATGTACACTAGGCATGACTGAGCGGGAGTTTTGTTCAGAGAAGAAGCTCCTTCTTGTATTTATTGTGCTTAGAGATTGTGTATAATCTATGCAAGGATGCACACACACGTTACTGTCGCTGAATCGAGTGAGGCAACCTTACTGGATAACAAGTTGAATAAACTAGGCGCTTTGGCTAACTCGCACGTTAAGCTTCGTGTTTCCTCTGGCTGGGGACACCTAGGTTTAAGCAATTGATTGGTCTGTCTCGGTAAGTTCTGTACTCCCAACTTCGAAGTTCGAGCTGAAAGTTTTGTACTCTGAAACTCTGAATCTTTCTGACGTCCACGGTTGCACCCAACTGCCCCAAGTGAACAAGCTATCTATAGTAATTGAAAGTTTTTTTTTTTCTGAATCTTTCTGACCTGATATTTTTTCTTACTTCCAGCCATGTTAACTTGAATGGCAGCAGAATCAAAATGCAGGTGAGGTGAATGGATAGATCGATGAAGTGACTTACCACCAGGTGAGAAGATGTGGAGTTTTTTCCTCAAGCAAAAAGTGGGCGGACAATAGGAACATACTCCGTACTTGATTTACTGAATGTGGATGGTGCTTTCTTTCTTCCATGTGAAGTTGTGCTGAAACTTGGATGTAGATTGGGCTTTTTCTTCTTCCAGGAAATGAGACGAAACATGGTGGCAATGGCTTTGTTGTACTATACATGATTCTGAAGGCCTTTTCCTTCTTCCAGTACCAAGGATTTTTTTTTCATCGAAACTGCATCCCGGTCCTCTCATTCGAAGGGCGGGAGGTCGCCTTGCATGCGGACAAGTCTTTGGTTCTCCGTGAGTACTACAAGGGCCTCCTTGGTAGTGCCACTCCCTGCGAGTGGGTGTTCTCTCTCGCTCTCTGAGTTGTATCCCGACTCGACCCCCCTTCCGGACTCTCTCTCGATCCTTTTTTCCACGGATGAGGTTCATAATGCCTTTTTCGACATGAACCGTTTTTCCAGTTCAGGCCCTGATGGGTTTGGACCCTCCTTCTACGCCTCATTCTGGGATGTCATCGTCGTTGATGCCTTCGCGGTTTTTCGAGACTTCCTCGAAGGCACTATGGACCTCTCCAGGATTAACGGTGCCTTCCTGGTCCTCCTGCCTAAAACTGAAGCGGCTCGCTCCCCCTTCGATTTTCGACCCATCTCGCTCCAAAATTGCATCATGGTCCTCCTGCCTAAAACTGAAGCGGCTCGCTCCCCCTTCGATTTTCGACCCATCTCGCTCCAAAATTGCATCATGAAAGCCATCACCAGAGCTCTTTGCACCCATCTTCAGTTGCACATCCACTCTCTGGTTGACCTTGACCAAATGGGGTTCCTC
Source organism: Hordeum vulgare subsp. vulgare (assembly GCF_904849725.1). Lineage (NCBI taxonomy): Eukaryota > Viridiplantae > Streptophyta > Magnoliopsida > Poales > Poaceae > Hordeum > Hordeum vulgare. The sequence goes on along the minus strand of NC_058519.1, from coordinate 593,817,906 downwards.
GCTGGTAGGCGCATCTTCGAAAACATTGTGTATGTCGTTGACCTTCTTCGTGCTTGCCACTTGCGCAAGGCCCCCACCATGGTCTTTAAGATCGACTTTTGTAGAACATTCATTTATGTTAACTGGTCGAGCCTTTTGGAAATCCTTTCTGTGCGAGGTTTCAACACTCGATGGTGCAGGTGGATTCACGCCATCCTTTCGACAAGGCCCCCATCATGGTCTTTAAGATCGACTTTCATAAAACATTCGATTCTGTTAACTGGTCGAGCCTTTTGGAAATCCTTTCTGTGCGAGGTTTTGACACTCGATGGTGCAGGTGGATTCACGCCATCCTTTCGACAAGGCCCCCACCGTGGTCTTTAAGATCGACTTTCATAAAACATTCGATTCTGTTAACTGGTCGAGCCTTTTGGAAATCCTTTTTGTGCGAGGTTTCGACACTCGATGGTGCGGGTGGATTCACGCCATCCTTTTGATCGGGCACACTTCGGTGCTTCTCAACAACGTTTTCGGGGATTGGATTCTCTGCCATAACGGTCTCTGCCAGGGGGCGCCCTCTCCCCTTACCTTTTTATTATCGTTGTCGACGTCCTTCAACGCTTGGCGCATACGGCTAGTTATTCTAGAGCCACAACTTGCGTTAACGGTGCATTATTCGTCTGTAGCCATCAAAGTCTGCCTAAGTAGCACATATTCCCGTCCGTAGCCGTCTAATCTGCCTATATGTCGCACGTGGGTCCCATTTATCAGCGTGGAGAAATACATGACTCTCAACTAAAAAAAAATCTGTCTCACACTAGGACATGTGGGTCCCCCTTATCAGTGAATGAGAAAAAAAGGAACGGAAAAGGCAAAGGCAGCAGTTATTGTCTAATCAGGAGATATGCCGCTTCCATACTCAGGCACCGTAAAAAAACAACGGTAAAACGTTTTGCACCGAGCAGATCAGCCTGTCAGAAATCAGTGGGTTTACAAGTCTGCAGCCATTCACCTCGTGCATTTCAAATTCAAACAGTTTTTGTGTGGCACGATCTTCATTTATACAAGGAATCCCATAGCACGCGGAGGTCCACATTGCCTCCGGAAACAATGATCCCTATTTTGCTGCTCTCATGCCAAGCAGAGCTCTGCTTGAACTCGTCGGAGAGGGCAGCGGCAAGACCAATGGCTCCGCTAGGCTCCACGGCCACCTTCAGCGTCTCGTAGCACATCTTCATGGCGTCCACAATGGCATTGTCATCCACGACGATGACATCGTCCACCAAGTCCCTCACCACCGGCCTAGAAATTTAAATTTAAAGATTAAATGTAAGGAACTTTTGAAGACATATGGTTGTTCTATACAGATTCTTATCATAAAGGCATAACATTTAGCATTAACAGTATTGCAAACCATTTCAGGACGTTCATGTCAAATAGATTTTAGAGAAACAAACTATCCAGCTAGCATTGATATTCATATGAAAAATCTTTAAAATAAGTGGAAAAGGGTTAGCATTTTAGTACGATTCCAGGACAACAATGCACATGCAGTAAATGATGGAACATATTTGCTTTACCATGTTAAGTCACCAAGAAAAGCTCGTAGTCCATCAGCAATGGTGCTGGTCGCCGGCAGTTTGATGATTCTTCCAGCAGCCTTCGACTGGGCTGAATCATCAGCACCCTTCGGCTCTGCTGCCAGAATACGTATCGAGGGGTTTATGGCCTTTGCAGCCAGTGTCACACCAGAAATTAAACCACCGCCTATAGTTTAGCCAAAAATATTTGTTGAGTGACAAATTAGAATAGACTTCCTCACATAAAAAAACTATTTACAATAGGGAAAGCTAAGAGAGTACAGACCACTAATTGGAACAATTATTGTGTCGATCTCAGGGACTTGCTCCAAAAGTTCAAGGCATACTGTACCCTGACCACTGAAAAAATATCAAATAAAACATATCAGGCTTTTTGTGGAAAAAATTGGTTGATACCCTTTTAGAGTAAAATGGTACTACATAAAACAATAAAATGCAGAAGATTGTGTCGCTGGATGAAACGAGTAAAGATTCATGAAATTGTAAATTTTAGATAAAGACATTGCTAATATGATGGCATGCCACTAATCAAATAACTCCATTTACTCCTTGTGATCACTGAAGAATAGTTCATTAGTGCTGAGTAAGCAACAACAACAACAACAACAACCAAGCCTTTCAGTCCCAAACAAGTTGGGGTAGGCTAGAGTTGAAATCCATAAGATCTCGAAGCCAAGTCATGGCTCTGAAACGTGGATAGCTAACTTCCACGCACCCCTGTCCATGGCTAAGTCTTTGTCGATATTCCAAACGCCAGAGTTCTTTTTTCGCATAAAAAACAGCAGCCTAGTCATGAGGACTACTTTATCAGAGGACTACTGAAATACAGAATGTTACCAAAGTGATATCTATGGTAGCTTTGAAAAAAGCTTATCATATACCTTAGGGAAACTGTAAGCACTCTATAGGAAGGATTTCTAATTCCGGGGCAATGGCTTAATGGGGATATTTGTGACATTATACAGACCTATTCAAAAATAAAAGCTTTGGATAGCAAAAAAAACACTACCTGATGGTATACTTATCATTGAATGGATGAATAAGAATAGCACCAGTTTCTTCCTGGACTTTTTTAGCTATAGATTCTCTTGATTCCATGGTGACATCGCTCCAGATAACCTGACCACCATAACGCCTAACATTCTCAACCTTACATGCTGGCGCGTTTTTCGGTATGACAATGTAAGCAGGTATGCCACGCAGCTTTGCAGCCAGTGCCACAGCAGCAGCATGGTTTCCACTGAGAAGAAACCATATTATCAGTAACTTAGATTTCTTCTGAATGTTAGGAACAATCACAAAATACACTGAAGCTAGAATCAACCTGCTATGCGTGACAACACCCTTTGCTGCCTGGCTGTCATCAAGGGCAAATATTGAATTGGATGCCCCTCGGATCTTGAATGCCCCTCTACACAGCACAATACAACATATGTCCACAACAATTAGCACCATGTACTGCAAAAATTTGAATAGGTAAATAGCACATGAGGCAGTAACTCTCACGCCTTCTGGAAGCATTCACACTTGAAGAACAACTGCTTCCCTGCTATGGCATCGATAGACGTTGATGACAGGATGGGTGTCTTGTGCACGTATGGTGCGATGCGCGCCCGCGCCTCCCGGATGGAATTGATATCCGCGGCATATCCTTGGCATTCTGTGATATGCCCATCGTCATCTCTGCTTCCCATCAGGCCTAATAAGTATCAGCTACATCAATCATGTATCTCGTCCTCAGCTCAGTCATACACTGATGCTGATACACACTGGTTCAGTGCTTCAATATATTGCGTACTAAATTAAATAGACGATTGAAACAGTAACAGTAAGTATATCTTCCCCTCGGAATGAATTGCATACAATATAAAACGTACATAACTACACAAATTCAGGATTAAAATTAAAATGGTTCCATTTAGTGATTCAGGGTTCTCAGTTCTTAGCTGTACTGGCTGAAGGGGGAAAAGAAGAAATGAAACCACGTCTACTAGTATGCTAATTTAACTGGCTAATCAAGGAAACCATAAACTACAAGGCAGAGTGGCAGACACCAGCAATCAAATAACTAGCAAACTAAATGGTTCAAGCAAGCTGGTCAGTCAAGCAAGATTCGGCAGTAGAAGTTACCGCAGAAAGCAAGAGGAACCACGGAACTGAAAGAAGGTTCGGACGAGGAGATGCAGGAATCTGGTGTGGAGAGGGATCGATCTGATGGAGGAGGCGGGCAGAATCTCGTAGACCTTGCAGCAGGTGAGATGGGCGCAGATTTGAAGGCGGAATCTGCCGAAGTGGAAAAGGGAGGAATCTTTCCAAGACCAAAATCCTGGACAACAGAATGATAAGGGCCTCGTTTTTTGTAAGGCAAAACGATAAGGGCCTCGTGCTATGCTATTATTTTGTTTGGCAGGCCTTTGGGCTCGGACTTGGTCTTCATCCTTGGATTTTCTTGTACTACGAGCCGGCATCGAAGTTCACGTGGCCCGTGATTTTAAAGCAAAGCAGCTGATCGAGCAACAGTTAGAAGCATTCGTTCGGAAGCCCCTCTCATGCGTCGCCACTTGACGTGCTTACAACTGCCGTCATGTCGCGCTTTAAGCAAATTTTTTTGGATTTTATCTTTTAAATTTTTGCACGTGTTTTCGGCTTTTTAGATTTTTTTTGTTTTTTCTTTTGGTATTTTAACTTTTCATCGGTCTTTCTTAGCTTTTCGATGATTTTTTTATGAAAAGACGCGTTTTCTGATATTTTTTGTGAGAGGTACTGTTTTGCTTTCGCGAGAGGCACGGTCGCGCGTCTTTTGGAAACGAAAAAAAATGTGTTTATTGGTTTTTTTGCGAGAGGTAGGGTTTTGCTTTCGCGAGAGGCATGGTCGCGCCTCTCGGAAACAAAAAAAAAATGTTTTCTGTTTCTGTTTTGTTTCTCATGAGATGAACGGTTTTGCTTTCGCGGAAGGCACGATTTTGCTTTCGCGAGATGCACGGCCATGCCTCTCGGAAACGAAAAAAATGCGTTTTTTGTTTTTTGTGAGAGGCACAATTTTGTTTCCGCGGGAGGCAGGGTTTTGCCTTCGCTAGAGGCACGACCGTGCCTATTGAAAACAAAATAAACCGTGTCTTAAGTTTTTTTCTATCACGAGAGGCACGGTTCTTCCGTCCGTTTTTTTTCATCCGCTTCTTTTTTATGAAAAAATCATAAAAATCTATCAACATGGGATCTAATTTTAAAGGTCTCGATGCGAGGAACCCAATGATGAAAACGGTTCGAGATTCGGACACACAGTTTAAGAGATAAAACGTTTTGAAAATACGAATCTACGAAAAAATGGAAAACTTTCATGTTATGACAAGTGACACACATGCAGTACGCCACATGTCGCAACCTTAAGTGGTGGAAGTGATCTTTGAAAATAGTACTTCTCAATTAGTGATTTTGGCGAGCAACTTTTCTTTTCTTCTTCTATTTTTGATAGACTAGATAATTAGCTGTGTGTTGTTAATGTGATTGTGTAAATAAATATTTATAAAATTATGTCAACAATTTACCTACCTAAGTAAAAGCTAGTTATTTAGTAAGAACTTATTGGTTTACCAAAGACACCATAATTTTATTTGTTAAGTCAATAAAAGATGGGACAATTAATATGGTTTTCAAAGAAAAAATAACAGATTTATGAAGGAAAAAATCCAAATCAAGAGAGGGAGGGGGGTGCATGTAAGGTTCGACGAAGCACTATGCCTCACAGGAAAAGAAATTTCATGTGTTTTTAAAGTATATATAGTAGAGAAAGAAGAAATACCACAAAAACAAAAACAAACATATTAAGAGTGTTGTTGTGAGGTGATCGGTGAAGGTTATGGGTTTTGTCCCATCGTTTCCCGCCGACGGATCGATGGTCTACCTCGTTCTCCATGCACTCCGGGACAATGTGTGGGAGTTTTCATCTGGTTTGGATGGTGCATATTAGTAGAGTTTAGTGTCTAGGGCAGGGAGTTGAGACAACGATAACCTCTTCGTTAAATAAGTGTTGGTACAATATATTGGCCCTTGTGTTTTGAAGATTCTTGTTAGAAACAGTGAGGGACTAATTTGTTTGCTAGTGCACACACAAGAAGAATGCTACTCCCTCCGTCCGAATATAAGTGATGCAAATTTGTACTAGATCAACAACACTTGTTTTGGACACAGTGAGTATATTTTACCCTGAAGTTTGAAGAACTTCATCGTGAACATCTGCGTTGCAGAAAAGAAAGATATACTTTTCGAGAAGAAAGCATACTGAGAAAATTATGTGAAAGAAATGACCCCTTAAAATTATTGCTAACGTGAATCAATTTTCACTTGAGATTCTAAGAAGATTGTTTGAGCACTCCTCTCGAGAGTTTTGAGTTTAAGATCCATTGAGAGAAAATCAAGAGCCGAAACTTAGATAGTGGTTGAGCATCACAGTAGATCCGAGTTAGAGTTCTTGCATCTATTACTACTGAAAGTTGCACACTCTCTAGAGGGATAGGTGATGGATTGAGTGTCGAAGAAAATTGTCTCCGCCAAGTGAAGTCTTTAACAACAAAGAGTAGTTGTGGTTCGCGCAAAAGTCCGTTGAAGGTTTGGAGTTCGCCGATAAGAATCTACGTTGAGAGAATTCAACCAAAGTCTGGCCAGCTTTGGGTTGAAGGAGAATAGAATGGAGAGAGGTTTGCTCATGTGTTCAATCACAAGTCCCTCCAACGAGACGTAAATCTTTTGCAAAAGAGTGAACTGGTCTATCAAATCGTCTGTTGCCATCGAGCACCATTGGTTCACTCTACTCTACTACAATTCCTTCAGTAGTTTATCTTTTGTGCTTTGTGTCTTGATACATATTTCTGATCAAGCTCTTCTTTATACTTCATATCTTATTATCCTTTAGTTTGTAGTACTCTTTGTTGCTAGCGGTCTGAGTTCATTTAACTCTTTTCTTTCGTAGTTTCCATTGTATGTTTTTCTCACTACTTCCATTATGTACCACTATTTATCATTCCTAAAGTTGTGTGTTGTTATACCCAAAAGATTATCATTACTTTCATTGAAAGTTTTTCCTAATTATTGTTTGTCACCACGTTTGTTATGTACTCTTGAATCTGCTATCTTTTGGTGTTATTTAACGAGTATTAATTTTGCAGTGTTGATTGGTTTTGATACAAGTTTCAAAAGAAATTTTGAATCTCCCATTCACCCCCCCTCTTGCCGATATACGCTCATCCTAAAAATAAGTCCTCCCAATGGTAGTGTACTCTTTTCCCTCAACAAGGAGAGATTTGAGGTGGGTATTCTCCCATTGAATCTTCATTTTGACTTTGTGATGTGTTTGTTTTTTCATGCAAGGCAGACACTATTCTTCTTATTGTTGTTCTTCTTATTATTCTTCTTATTGTTGTTGTTGTTCTTCTTCTTCTTTGACAAAGGTTTCCTTCTTTTAAGACACAGTATTGTTGATCAAAGGACCTTGCCATTGATACGTCTCCAACGTATCTATAACTTTTTATTGTTCCATGCTATTATACTATCGATCTTGGATGATTTATATGCATTTATATGATGTTTTATATCAATTTTGAGAACTAGCCTATTAAACCAATGCTCGGTGCCAGTTGTTGTTTTCTGTTGGAATTATGCCCTAGAGGCAATAATAAATGTATAGTTATTATTATAATTCCTGTATCAAGATAATAGTTTATTATCCATGCTATAATTGTATTGAATGAAGACTCATTTACATGTGTGGATACATAGACAAAACACCGTCCCTAGCATGCCTCTAGTTGGCTAGCCAGTTGATCAATGATAGTCAGTGTCTTCTGATTATGAACAAGGTGTTGTTGCTTGATAACTGGATCACGTCATTGGGAGAATCACGTGATGGACTAGACCCAAACTAATAGACGTAGCATGTTGATCGTGTCATTTTGTTGCTACTGTTTTCTGCGTGTCAAGTATTTATTCCTATGACCATGAGATCATATAACTCACTGACACCGGAGGAATGCTTTGTGTGTATCAAACGTCGCAACGTAACTGGGTGACTACAAAGATGCTCTACAGGTATCTCCGAAGGTGTTAGTTGATTTAGTATGGATCAAGACTGGGATTTGTCACTCCGTGTGACGGAGAGGTATCTCGGGGCCCACTCGGTAATACAACATCACACATAAGCCTTGCAAGCAATGTGACTTAGTGTAAGTTGCGGGATCTTGTATTACGGAACGAGTAAAGAGACTTGCCGGTAAACGAGATTGAAATAGGTATGCGGATACCGACGATCGAATCTCGGGCAAGTAACATACCGAAGGACAAAGGGAATGACATACGGGATTATACGAATCCTTGGCACTGAGGTTCAAACGATAAGATCTTCGTAGAATATGTAGGATCCAATATGGGCATCCAGGTCCCGCTATTGGATATTGACCGAGGAGTCTCTCGGGTCATGTCTACATAGTTCTCGAACCCGCAGGGTCTGCACACTTAAGGTTCGACGTTGTTTTATGCGTATTTGAGTTATATGGTTGGTTACCGAATGTTGTTCGGAGTCCCGGATGAGATCACGTACGTCACGAGGGTTTCCGGAATGGTCCAGAAACGAAGATTGATATATAGGATGACCTCATTTGATTACCGGAGGGTTTTCGGAGTTACCGGGAATGTACCGGGAATGACGAATGGGTTCCGGGAGTTCACCGGGGGGGGGGGGGGGGGGGGGAAACCCACCCCGGGGAAGCCCATAGGCTTTGGGGAGACACACCAACCCTTAGTGGGCTGGTGGGACAGCCCCAAGGGGGCCTATGCGCCAAGAGAAGGAAATCAAAGGAAAAGAAAAAAAAAGAGGGAGGAAGTGGGAAGGGAGGGGGACTCCTCCCACCAAACCAAGTCCAACTCGGTTTAGGGGGGGGAGTCCTCCCCCCCTTGGCTCGGCCGACCCCTTGAGGGTCCCTTGGACCCCAAGGCAAGGTCCCCCTCCCTCCTCCTATATATATGGGGCTTTTTGGGCAGATTTGAGACGACTTTCTCACGGCTGCCCGACCACATACCTCCATAGTTTTTCCTCTAGATCGCGTTTCTGCGGAGCTCGGGCGGAGCCCTGCTGAGACGAGATCATCACCAACCTCCGGAGCACCGTCACGCTGCCGGAGAACTCTTCTACCTCTCCGTCTCTCTTGCTGGATCAAGAAGGCCGAGATCATCGTCGAGCTGTACGTGTGCTGAACGCGGAGGTGCCGTCCGTTCGGTACTAGATCGTGGGACTGATCGCGGGATTGTTCGCGGGGCGGATCGAGGGACGTGAGGACGTTCCACTACACCAACCGCGTTCTCTAACGCTTCTGCTGTACGATCTACAAGGGTACGTAGATCACTCATCCCCTCTCGTAGATGGACATCATCATGATAGGTCTTCGTGCGCGTAGGAAAATTTTTGTTTCCCTTGCGACGTTCCCCAACAGTGGCATCATGAGCTAGGTTCATGCGTAGATGTCTTCTCGAGTAGAAAACAAAAGGTTTTGTGGGCGGTGATGTGCGTTTTGCTTCCCTCCTTAGTCTTTTCTTGATTCCGCGGTATTGTTGGATTGAAGCGGCTTGGACCGACATTACTCGTACGCTTACGAGAGACTGGTTTCATCGTTATGAGTGACCCCCTTTGCTCAAAGATGACTGGCAAGTGACGGTTTCTCCAACTTTAGTTGAATCGGATTTGACCGAGGAGGTCCTTGGATGAGGTTAAATAGCAACTCATATATCTCCGTTGTGGTGTTTGCGTAAGTAAGATGCGATCCTACTAGATACCCTTGGTCACCACGTAAAACATGCAACAACAAAATTAGAGGACGTCTAACTTGTTTTTGCAGGGTATGATTGTGATGTGATATGGCCAACGATGTGATGTGATATATTGGATGTATGAGATGATCATGTTGTAATAGAAATATCGACTTGCATGTCGATGGTACGACAACCGGCAGGAGCCATAGGGTTGTCTTTATACTAACGTTTGTGCTTGCAGATGCGTTTACTATTTTGCTAGGATGTAGCTTTAGTAGTAATAGCATAAGTAGCACCACAACCCCGATGGCAACACGTTGATGGATGATCATGGTGTGGCGCCGGTGACAAGAAGATCGTGCCGGTGCTTTGGTGATGGAGATCAAGAAGCACGTGATGATGGCCATATCATGTCACTTATGAATTGCATGTGATGTTAATCCTTTTTGCACCTTATTTTGCTTAGAACGACGGTAGCATTATGAGGTGATCTCTCACTAAAATTTCAAGACGAAATTGTGTTCTCCCCGACTGTGCACCGTTGCTACAGTTCGTCGTTTCGAGACACCACGTGATGATCGGGTGTGATAGACTCAACGTTCACATACAACGGGTGCAAAACAGTTGCGCACGCGGAACACTCGGGTTAAGCTTGACGAGCCTAGCATGTGCAGACATGGCCTCGGAACACATGAGACCGAAAGGTCGATCATGAATCATATAGTTGATATGATTAGCATAGGGATGCTTACCACTGAAACTATACTCAACTCACGTGATGATCGGACTTGGGATAGTGTAAGTGGATCATGAACCACTCAAATGACTAGAGAGATGTACTTTTTGAGTGGGAGTTTAGCATATAATTTGATTAAGTTGAACTCTAATTATCTTGAACATAGTCTAAGTCCACTTTGAATATATTTGTGTTGTAGATCATGGCTCACGCAAGTGTCATCCTGAATTTTAATACGTTCCTAGAGAAAGCTAAGTTGAAAGATGATGGAAGCAACTTTGTAGACTGGGCTCGTAATCTTAAGCTAATCTTACAAGCTGGAAAGAAGGATTATGTCCTTAATGCTGCGCTAGGAGATGAACCACCCGCTACGGCTGATCAGGATGTTAAGAACACTTGGTTAGCACGTAAGGAGGACTACTCAATAGTTCAATGTGCAGTCTTGTATGGCTTAGAACCGAGACTTCAACGTCGCTTTGAGCGTCATGGAGCATTTGAGATGTTCCAGGAGTTGAAGTTTATCTTTCAGAAGAACGCCCGGATCGAGAGGTATGAGACCTCCGATAAATTCTATGCTTGCAAGATGGAGGAAAACTCGTCTGTCAGTGAACATGTGCTCAAAATGTCTGGGTACTCAAACCGTCTAGCTGAACTGGGGATTGAACTCCCGCAAGAAGCTATCACTGACAGAATCCTTCAATCACTACCGCCAAGCTATAAAGGCTTTGTGTTGAACTACAACATGCAAGGGATGAACAAGTCTCCCGGCGAGTTGTTTGCGATGCTGAAAGTCGCAGAGTCTGAACTCCGTAAAGAGCATCAAGTGTTGATGGTGAGCAAGACCACTAGTTTCAAGAGAAACGACAAAGGCAAGAAGGGCAATTCGAAGAAGAGCGGCAAGCCTGTTGCCAATCCGCCGAAGAAACCCAAGGCTGGACCTAAGCCTGAAACAGAGTGCTTCTATTGCAAGGGTATGGGTCACTGGAAGCGCAATTGCCCCAAGTATCTGGCAGATAAGAAGGCGGGCAAAGAAAAATCAGGTATATTTGATATACATGTTATTGATGTGTACTTAACCGGCTCTCGTAGTACTGCCTGGGTATTTGATACCGGTTCTGTTGCTCACATTTGCAACTCGAAGCAGGAACTGCGCAATAGACGAAGGCTGGCGAAAGACGAAGTGACGATGCGCGTAGGAAACCGTTCCAAGGTTGATGCAATCGCCGTCGGCACAGTGTCACTTCAACTACCATCGGGATTAGTGATGAACTTAAATCATTGTTATTTAGTGCCTGCGTTGAGCATGAACATTATATCTGGATCTTGTTTATTGCCAGACGGTTACTCTTTTAAGTCTGAGAATAATGGTTGTTCTATTTCTATGAGTAACATCTTTTATGGTCATGCACCGAATGTGAGAGGATTGTTCATATTGAATCTTGATAGCGATACGCATATACATAACATTGAGACCAAAAGAGTTAGAGTAAACAATGATGGTGCCATATTTTTGTGGCACTGCCGCTTGGGTCATATTGGTGTAAAGCGCATGAAGAAACTCCATGCTGATGGACTTTTGGAGTCACTTGACTTTGATTCACTTGACACGCGTGAACCATGCCTCATGGGCAAGATGACTAAGACTCTGTTCTCCGGAACAATGGAGCGTGCAAGTGACTTGTTGGAAATCATACATACCGATGTGTGTGGTCCAATGAGCGTGGAGGCACGCGGCGGATATCGTTATTTTCTCACCTTCACTGACGATTTAAGTAGATATGGTTATGTCTACTTGATGAAGCACAAGTCTGAAACATTTGAAAAGTTCAAGCAATTTCAGAGTGAAGTGGAAAATCATCGTAACAAGAAGATCAAGTTCCTGCGGTCTGATCGTGGGGGTGAATATCTGAGTTTCGAGTTTGGTACTCACTTAAAACAATGTGGAATTGTTTCGCAGTTAACACCGCCTGGAACACCACAGCGTAATGGTGTGTCCGAACGTCGTAATCGTACTTTGTTAGAGATGGTGCGATCTATGATGTCTCTTACTGATTTGCAGTTATCATTTTGGGGTTATGCATTAGAAACAGCTGCATTCACTTTAAATAGGGCACCATCGAAATCCGTTGAGACGACACCATACGAACTGTGGTATGGCAAAAGGCCAAAGTTGTCGTTTCTTAAAGTTTGGGGATGTGATGCTTATGTCAAAAAGCTTCAGCCTGAAAAGCTGGAACCCAAAGCGGAAAAGTGCGTCTTCATAGGATACCCAAAAGAGACAGTTGGGTACACCTTCTATCTCAAAACCGAGGGCAAAGTGTTTGTTGCTAAGAACAGAACTTTTCTCGAGAAGGAGTTTCTCTCGAGAGAATTGAGTGGGAGGAAGATAGAACTTGACGAGGTTGTCAAACCTCTCATCCCTCTGGATGGTGGCGCAGAGCAAGGGGAAACCTCTGTCGTTGCGACGCCGGTTGAGGAGGAAGTTAATGATGATGATCATGAAACTCCAGTTCAAGTTTCTGTTGAACCACGCAGGTCGACGAGATCACGCGCTGCTCCAGAGTGGTACGGTAATCCCGTCTTATCAATCATGTTGTTAGAGAACAATGAACCTGCAAATTATGAAGAAGAAATGGTGGGCCCAGATTCCAACAAATGGCTAGAAGCCATGAAATCCGAGATAGGATCCATGTATGAGAACAAAGTGTGGACTTTGGAGATACTACCTGAGGGCCGCAAGGCTATTCAGAACAAATGGATCTTTAAGAAGAAGACGGACGCTGACGGTAATGTGACCGTTTATAAAGCTCGACTTGTGGCAAAGGGTTATTCACAAGTTCCAGGAGTTGACTACGATGAGACCTTCTCACCCGTAGCGATGCTTAAGTCCGTCAGAATCATGTTAGCAATAGCTGCATTTTTCGATTATGAAATCTGGCAGATGGATGTCAAAACGGCGTTCCTTAACGGTTTCCTTAAGTAAGAGTTGTATATGATGCAACCCGAAGGTTTTGTCGATCCTAAAAATGCTGACAAGGTGTGCAAGCTCCAGCGATCCATTTATGGACTGGTGCAAGCATCTCGGAGTTGGAACAAACGCTTTGATGAGGTGATCAAAGCATTTGGGTTTGTACAAGTGGTTGGAGAATCTTGTATTTACAAGAAAGTGAGTGGGAGCTTTGTGGCGTTTCTGATATTGTATGTGGATGACATATTACTGATTGGAAACAACGTAGAGCTTTTGGAAAGCATAAAAGGTTACTTGAATAAAAGTTTCTCTATGAAGGACCTAGGAGAAGCTGCTTACATTCTAGGCATTAAGATCTATAGGGATAGATCAAAGCGCCTGATAGGACTTTCGCAAAGCACATACCTTGATAAAGTTTTGAAGAGGTTCAAAATGGAACAGTCCAAGAAAGGGTTCTTGCCAGTGTTACAAGGTACGAGATTGAGCAAGACTCAGTGCCCAGCAACTGATGAAGATAGAGAGCATATGCGCTCCGTCCCCTATGCTTCAGCCATAGGCTCTATCATGTATGCAATGCTGTGCACTAGACCGGATGTTAGCCTGGCCATAAGTATGGCAGGTAGGTTCCGGAGTAATCCAGGAGTGGATCACTGGACGGCGGTCAAGAATATCCTGAAGTACCTGAAAAGGACTAAGGAGATGTTTCTCGTGTATGGAGGTGACGAAGAGCTCGCCGTAAAAGGTTACGTCGATGCAAGCTTTGACACAGATCCGGACGACTCTAAGTCGCAAACCGGATACGTATTTATTCTTAATGGGGGTGCAGTAAGCTGGTGCAGTTCCAAGCAAAGCGTCGTAGCAGATTCTACATGTGAAGCGGAGTACATGGCTGCCTCGGAGGCGGCTAAGGAGGGTGTCTGGATGAAGCAGTTCATGACGGATCTTGGAGTGGTGCCAAGTGCACTGGATCCAATAACCTTGTTCTGTGACAACACTGGTGTAATTGCCTTAGCAAAGGAACCAAGGTTTCACAAGAAGACCAGACACATCAAACGACGCTTCAACCTCATCCGCGACTACGTCGAGGAGGAGGACGTAAATATATGCAAAGTGCACACGGATCTGAATGTAGCAGACCCGCTGACTAAACCTCTTCCACGGCCAAAACATGATCGACACCAGAACTGTATGGGTGTTAGATTTATTACAATGTAATTCACATGGTGATGCGAGGGCTAGATTATTGACTCTAGTGCAAGTGGGAGACTGTTGGAATTATGCCCTAGAGGCAATAATAAATGTATAGTTATTATTATAATTCCTGTATCAAGATAATAGTTTATTATCCATGCTATAATTGTATTGAATGAAGACTCATTTACATGTGTGGATACATAGACAAAACACCGTCCCTAGCATGCCTCTAGTTGGCTAGCCAGTTGATCAATGATAGTCAGTGTCTTCTGATTATGAACAAGGTGTTGTTGCTTGATAACTGGATCACGTCATTGGGAGAATCACGTGATGGACTAGACCCAAACTAATAGACGTAGCATGTTGATCGTGTCATTTTGTTGCTACTGTTTTCTGCGTGTCAAGTATTTATTCCTATGACCATGAGATCATATAACTCACTGACACCGGAGGAATGCTTTGTGTGTATCAAACGTCGCAACGTAACTGGGTGACTATAAAGATGCTCTACAGGTATCTCCGAAGGTGTTAGTTGATTTAGTATGGATCAAGACTGGGATTTGTCACTCCGTGTGACGGAGAGGTATCTCGGGGCCCACTCGGTAATACAACATCACACATAAGCCTTGCAAGCAATGTGACTTAGTGTAAGTTGCGGGATCTTGTATTACGGAACGAGTAAAGAGACTTGCCGGTAAACGAGATTGAAATAGGTATGCGGATACCGACGATCGAATCTCGGGCAAGTAACATACCGAAGGACAAAGGGAATGACATACGGGATTATACGAATCCTTGGCACTGAGGTTCAAACGATAAGATCTTCGTAGAATATGTAGGATCCAATATGGGCATCCAGGTCCCGCTATTGGATATTGACCGAGGAGTCTCTCGGGTCATGTCTACATAGTTCTCGAACCCGCAGGGTCTGCACACTTAAGGTTCGACGTTGTTTTATGCGTATTTGAGTTATATGGTTGGTTACCGAATGTTGTTCGGAGTCCCGGATGAGATCACGGACGTCATGAGGGTTTCCGGAATGGTCCGGAAATGAAGATTGATATATAGGATGACCTCATTTGATTACCGGAAGGTTTTCGGAGTTACCGGGAATGTACCGGGAATGACGAATGGGTTCCGGGAGTTCACCGGGGGGAGGGGGGGCAACCCACCCCGGGGAAGCCCATAGGCTTTGGGGAGACACACCAGCCCTTAGTGGGCTGGTGGGACAGCCCCAAGGGGGCCTATGCGCCAAGAGAAGGAAATCAAAGGAAAAGGAAAAAAAAAGAGGGAGGAAGTGGGAAGGGAGGGGGACTCTTCCCACCAAACCAAGTCCAACTCGGTTTGGGGGGGGGGAGTCCTCCCCCCCCCTTGGCTCGGCCGACCCCTTGAGGGTCCCTTGGACCCCAAGGCAAGGTCCCCCTCCCTCCTCCTATATATATGGGGCTTTTAGGGCAGATTTGAGACGACTTTCTCACGGCTGCCCGACCACATACCTCCATAGTTTTTCCTCTAGATCGCGTTTCTGCGGAGCTCGGGCGGAGCCCTGCCGAGACGAGATCATCACCAACCTCCGGAGCGCCGTCACGCTGCCGGAGAACTCTTCTACCTCTCTGTCTCTCTTGCTGGATCAAGAAGGCCGAGATCATCGTCGAGCTGTACGTGTGCTGAACGCGGAGGTGCCGTCCGTTCGGTACTAGATCGTGGGACTAATCGCGGGATTGTTCGCGGGGCGGATCGAGGGACGTGAGGACGTTCCACTACACCAACCGCGTTCTCTAACGCTTCTGCTGTACGATCTACAAGGGTACGTAGATCACTCATCCCCTCTCGTAGATGGACATCACCATGATAGGTCTTCGTGCGCGTAGGAATTTTTTTGTTTCCCTTGCGACGTTCCCCAACATTTTCTGCGTGTTTTTGGATTTTTCACGAAATCAGTACCAAACGGAGTCAAAATACAACAAAACATTCTTGGGATTTTTTGGGACCAAAATAAGACTTGAAGCCTCGGAAGTGGCGCAAGCCAATGGGACGCGCCGCGGGGGGGGGGGGGGGGGGGGGGATCGCGCCCTGATGGCTTGGGGTCGCCTCCCGACGCCTCTCGCCCTACCTACACTCCTAAAAATCCTAATATATTGGTAAAACACCAGATAGACGCCTGAAATACTTTTTCCGCTGCCGCAAGCTTCTGTTCCACCTGAAACACCAGAGAGCTATCTTCGAGGGAGATGCCACTAGCAAAAACTGTGCCCCCGGGTCTTCACAAATCATATTACAAAAATGCTAAAAATATTTCTGCAGTTTTTTTATATTTATATTATCTATCTATCACTACTTATCGCTTGCAAGTAACGAGTTGAAGGGGCTTGACAACCCTCTTGCCCGCGTTAGGTGCAAGTGTGTGCTCTTTTGTGTGTAGCTGCTGAAGATGGGCATTTTTTGTGCTCCTCCTATTTGTTCGATAACCTTGGTTCTCACTGAGGAAAATAATTATATCTATTGTGTTGCATCTTCTGTTCTCTTAAGGAAAATCCAACGCAGTTTACAAGTACTAGGAAACATTTCTGGCGCCGTTGTCGGGGAGTATAATCATATTCTTATCAGGTACCTACACACACATTATCATTCACTTGTTCTACTCTCTACTTGCGTGAAATGATATCTTTATCTTTGCCACACAAAAACATAAAGTAGAACAAAAGTTTAAGACAAATGGATCCTCATCCACTTGCTAATCTTTTCAAAAGATCTGATTATGTTGACCCAATTGGTAGTGAGTTGAGTGCACTAGATTACCTTTATGAGGTCCTGCTTGAAAATCGTGAATCTGAAAATTGTGATGAAATGTTAAAGAAAATTATAAAGTGATTCATGATAGTTCCTTGAATGAAAATCATGATTGCAATTTTGCTAGTATAAATTCTATAAATATCAATTGTGCTAATGATCATGATTGGGGTGATAATCATGATGTCTTTTGTGATCTTGATAATTCCAAGCCTCATGATGAATCTATTATTGATTATGATGTTCGCAATACTACTAAAAGTGGGTTTGGAAGAGTGTCAACTTTAGGTAATAATGATCTCATTACTTTGGAGAATGACCAATCTTATGAAACTTTTGATAAAAGTGGGTTTGGAGAGGTCATGACTTTAGTTGATGTTTATCCCACAATCTTGCAAGATTATAAAACTTGCATGCATGTGGATCATGAAGAGAATATTTTATATGATATCTATATTGTTGAATTTGAATATGATCCTACATGTAACTATTATGAGAGAGGCAAATGTGGTTATAGGAATTTTCATGTTCAATTACCTCTCTTGATGTTCAAATTGTTAATGCATCATTCTTCCTATTTGCATATGCTAGACACTCCTTGTCTTGCTAATTTGTTTTCTTATAAAATTCCTATGCATAGGAAGTATGTTAGACTTAAATGTGGTTGTCACGTGTTTTATGATGCTCCATTTGTGCTTAAATTCTTGTCTTTTATCTGAGCATCATTATTATCCCAAGCCTATTTTAATGGCTATCAAGAAAGAGTTTCTTGGGAGACAATCCAATACTTTATGTTATTTTGAGTTCACGTGATTATTGCTAATGTAATGATTGTGTTTTTTGTTTTAATTAGTGTTTGTGCCAAGTAAAGCCTTTGGGATGATTTGGATCATAAGTGGATTAGATCCCGTGCAAAAACATAAACTTTTACATCGAGCATAGAATTTCTATGATTTTACTAGAACATATTTTTGATCTAATTATTTTACACAACATTGATACACAAATTCCTCAGGTTCTGTTATCTTTTCAGAACTTCCAGAGTTACAGAAGTATGGTTTTAGTGCTGATATTTACAGAAGTATGGTTTTGGGTGCAATCACGATGGATGAAGGAATAAGGAGTAATAAGACTCTAAGCTTGGGGGTGCTGTAACAGCCCGAGACCAACGCTCCAGAAGATTCCCCTTTTATTCCGTTATCGTCGTGTTATTATTTGTTTGTCTCACTCATCATCGCATTATTCGCATCATCTGCATTGCATCGACACTCCATTGCCGCCAGTTTTCAAAACTTGCATCGAGGCCAACCACACATGCACGCGCCCGCGGAATCATTAAAATATTGTTTTTAAAAGTGTGTATAAATTATTCTCGGATTGGGTTGAAACTTGGCGTGCGGTCTTATTTTAATGTAGGTAGGCCGCGTGCCAAATTTCGTCGCAATCGGAGTTCGTTTGATGCCTGAACGGTCGATCGTAGAGGCACCGCCATCGGTTTATCGTCGAGCGTTTTTCAGTGTTTCAGAATATTGTGCCGGGCCGCAAATCTCCCTCTCTTCTTAGCCCAACACCCCCTCTACACATCTAGTAAGACACCTAGCCTACCCCTCCATTTTAGACCGTCCAATCGAGATCCAACGACCCGAAAACGAAGCAAAACCCCCCTAACCCTAGCCCCCATTCCTATTTAAATAACCTCCCTGCCTAATTTGGACAACCAACCCCTCTCCCACCTCAGATCCTGTGGCCAAACCCTAGCCGCCGCCACCCACAGCCAGCCATCGCGCGGGCCCGCCCGAGCCCATCGCAGGCCCACCCGTGGCCCGAACTAGAGCCGCCGCCCCCGAGCGCTCTAGATCGGGAGAGGAGCTCCCGATCCACAGCACGAGCAGTCGTCGGGAGCCGTGTCCCCATCGTGAGCGCCGCCCGCACCACACCAGGCTTCGCTAGAGGTAGTTGTGCCCGCCGCCATGTTCTCCCCGCCGCCGGAGCTGTTGCTGGCGTCGAGAGCGTCGACCTTGCCCGTAGCCATGGCCGCAACACCTCGAGACCAACCCGAGTTGTCGGCCTTTCTTGCTCTGCCCCGCCGCCTATGCCTCGCCGTTCCCCAAATCTCAGATGGATCCACCCTCCGCCGCCGTTGTGTTGCCTCCTTCGCACCGGAAGCCGCCCCGCCAGTGCCCCATCGGTTGCATGAGCCGCGCCGCCTCCCTTACCTAGTTCGTGCGGGGGAAGGAGGTGTTCCCCGCATCCACAACCCGCGTGGGTCGGCCCCTACCCCAGGCCCCGTGGCCCAATGCAGTGCGAGCGCCAAGCCCGACCTCCAAGGGCCCAGCCAGCTGCCGGCGTGCTAGGCCGCACTTCCTCTAGTGCGTGGTGAGCACTCGGTAGCCTCCAACCCTCGCCCTGTGCATGCTTTAGTCATGCAACGCCCGGGGTACTCTAGGCCCAACTACTGCAGATCCGGCCCGTAACTGTTTTTTTATTTAACCTGCGAATTTGCTAGATTTCAGAAAAATGCGTATTTTAAAACGCCCGTAACTTTTAAACCGTGTGTCGGATCGAGATAAGTTATATATGTAAAACGTGTAAAATCTCGTGTAGAATTGCAATATCATGTTTTCGTATTTTTTTAAATGTGTAACGTGCTATTTTATATTAGTTTGCATATCTGCCATATTTTGCATCATGCATAATTATTTTAGCGTGTATCCGAAGTAGTCAAACCCCGTATGTAAAATGTTCATGTTGATTGCACCGCATTTTCATGCATGGTAAACATAGTTACATTGTTGTTCTTATGTAGGTGGCATAAATAGTTTGCTATGTCTGGTTTATGTCATATTCTCGCATATATGTGGTGGCATTAGTTTTATTTGTAACCTCACATATTATATATGTTTTCAGGGTATAAAAATCCATAGAATTTAACTGTGCATTTAGTTTTATCTTTTGAGAAAGTTAGCGTGCATGATATTTTGCCATGTTGCCCTCTTGTTTATTTCGTGTGAATTATTCCGTGCATGATATGAATTAGTTTTGAACATGAGTTATGCCCTTGGACATGTATGTTATCCCCTGGTAATTTTGTTTGAATTCATGTTCATGTGTTCTTTTCTTGTAGCCAACATGCTATAAAATAGTGCTGATTTGAGATGCTGAAATATAAGTCTGAATCTGTAATATTTTGTTGTTGCCTTGACATGAGATTTGCTAGTGATCTACAGCTCCGTTGGGGTTGGTGCAATGGAGTTATTTGTAGTGCTTAAGATTCTCTAGCATGATGTAAATTTTCATGCCATTCTATGCTTTGTAGCATATAGTTTTACTTTTGTCAACATGCCTTTTGGTTGAAAACTGCACTGTTAAAATTGGTATTTCCACTAAGTCTGAAACTGTGTGCAACATGCCATTTTGTGAGCTCAGTTACTAGTGATTCATGCTTCCATGCTAGTTCCATTTAGTAGGGTGTTGTTGTGCATCTTGCCCACTACTCTCACATGTCTTGTTTGAGCATTTTAGAATTATGTAGCTTGTTGTTTTGGGGTGTAGAAAATGCCATGTTGTTGTTTTAGACAGATTGTAGCTATTTCTTGTTTTGCGTGTAATTGTTGAACCGTTACTCCGTTTGGAACGTGCCGTATATGAAACTTGCTTAGAATCTCGTGTAGTTTCGTTATATCTTACTAACGTCATGGTTTGGAATGCTTGTGGCTGCAATTTGCATACATATTGCATTCATGGCATCATATCTTGCGGTGATCATATCTTTTGAATCGTAGCTCCGTTTGCAATGATCCATATATGTAAATGGACTAGAAAGAAGTGTAGAATCACGTGAACCATTTATTTTGCAGTTTAACAAGTATTAAAACATGTTAGTTCAGATCGGGACAGATTTCGAAATTAACATATGGGGTCATTTCGGAGATGCTATATCTTGTTTTCGACCTCGTTTAAAATGCCTAGGTAGGTAGTTTAATTAGGCTTCACCTCCTTGCCATGTTTAAACAACATTTAATATTGTCATGTACCTAAACGAGAGTGAACTAAATATTTGAATGTGGAGTTTCGTCAATATGCAACTCGTTGCATATTGAGCTTCACTTAATGTGTAGTGTTTAATTGTTGTGAATTGACATGCCATGTATTGCATAATTGAACATATCATGCATCATATTTGGTTGTGCATCATATCGTGCATGTGATGTGGTGTTACCGTGTGTTGATTGTTGTTCCGGTTGCTTCTTCTCGATAGAGTTCCGATCCGCTTCGGAGTGTGAGGATCCGTTCGACTATGTTGGTCCGTCTACTTCACGAGTCGTTCTTCTTCTAAGAGGGATCACATGCAAGATGATCATTTCCCTAGATACCATTACTATCATTGCCATGCTAGTTGTTTCGTTTCTAGCGCTATGTCTCACTGCCTGCCACCTGTTAAATGTCATCCTCCCAACAATGCCATGAAAAACCTCCAACCTTTCCACAACCTAGCAAACCATTGTTTGGCTATGTTACTGCTTGCTCAGCCTTTTGATAGCATTGATAGTTGCAGGTGCAGTTGCTTCCATGTGCCAACATGGGTTCCTTGTTATATCACCATATTATTGCTAATTAATTTAATGCATCTATATACTTGGTAAATGGTGGAAGGCTTCGCCTTTTAGCCTGGTGTTTTGTTCCACCTTTACCGCCTTAGTTTCGGTTATCGGTGTTATGTTCCATAAATGAGTGCTCCTAACATGCTTGGGGTTGTTATGGGGATCCCCTAGATTTTCATTTTGGGATAAAACTCGTGTGGCAAGGCCCAACATTGGTACTACATTTTCCCAACATAATAATTCTGTTAATACTAAAAAACATAGGGCATCATGAACCCAAGGAGTAATTCAACATAATACAGGTGGGCTAGTGCTGATGGTGTTGGTCCCAAACAGAGCCACTTCCGGGGCCACCCGGGGCAACTCGGGGGATGTCTATCCGACCAGCGTACGTAGTGCTCATCCGATTGTGTCCTGAGAACGAGATCGCGGCTCCTATCGGGATCGTCGGCACGTCGGGCGGCCTTGCTGGACTTGTTTTACCTTTCTCGAGCATCTCGTGTGTGGGATTCCGAGGATACTTTGGGCTATCTCGAGGTTGAGGTTTTCCAATAGGAACCCGAGGAGATCACGGGCTTTCCCTGAGCGAGGTCATTCCAAAGCAGCGTGTGGTAGTTTGTGTTGGACTAGTTGGAGCACCCCTGCAGGGTTAAATCTTTCCGAAAGCCGTGCCCGCGGTTATGTGACAAACTTGGAAACTTTGTTTAACATCCGGTTCTAGACGACCTGAAGTAAACTTAGCTAAAACTTGCCAACTGTGTGCGTAACCGTGATTATTTCTTCTTGTGAGTTATGTATCCGTAAGAGGACACGGTGGGGTTCTGTCTAACGTAAGTAGGTGTTCAGGATCAATCATTTGATCATCAGTAGTGCATGTCCGCTATTCTTAGATCATCCCCCTCTTTTAGTCTTGTACTCGTAAGTTAGCCACCTCAAATGAATGCTTAGTCGCTTGTTGCGGCCTCACCACTTAACCATACCTCATCCATTAAGCTTTGCTAGTCTTGATACCTTTGTAAATGATATTGCTGAGTTCGTGTGGCTCATAGATTACTACAACACCAGTTGCAGGTATAGGTAAAGCGATACTGTGACGTGAGCGCAATGATTGTTCTATTTGGAGTCTCTTGCTGCAGCCTCACCACTTAACCATACCTCACCCATTAAGCTTTGCTAGTCTTGATACCTTTGGAAATGAGATCATTGAGTCCATGTGCCTCGTAGATTACTACAACACAAGTTGCAGGTACAGGTAAAGCGATACTCTAACGTGAGCGCGATGATTGTTCTATTTGGAGTTTCTTGTTCTTCTTTTTCTTCTTCTTCATCGATCTAGGATGGGTTCCAGGCCGGTAGCCTGGGATAGCAAGGATGGACATCGTTCTTTTATCGTTTGTTTTCGCTCGTAGTCGGACCCTGCTCTTATTCATGATGATTGATTATGTTGTTGTACTGATGTGAACACTATGTAGCTGTGGCGAGTGTAAGCCAATTCCATATACTCCTCTCTTCAGTAAATGTACTTGTAACGATATCCATTCTTGCAATACGACGAGATGCGCTTCTAACCCTGTCGAGGCCCTCGTGCCAAAATAAGGATAGGATCGCATCTTGGGCGTTACAGATGCCCAAGGCCCCCAAGGTAGTATCCTAGGAAGACTCAAGCGTCTAAGCTTGGGAATGCCCCGGAAGGCATCCCCTCTTTTTCGTCTCCATTCCATCGATATGTCACTGCAACAAGCAACTACCCAGCATGATAGCCGAGCTTACTTGAAGACGATGTCTTCAAGAAGGGTTCTGATGCAAATTGCACCGCCATTACCCGTTCCACGTGAATTTGGAACCAAGGTTTCCCTAGATGTGGTGAAGAGAATGGCAAAAACAACATACACCAACAACTTCAATAAGGTTTGATGCACCAGTGTTGGAAATATGCCCTAGAGGCAATAATAAATTTGTTATGATCATATTTCCTTGTTCATGATAAACTTTAATTATTCATGCTAGAATTCTATTGAACAGAAACTTAGATACATGTGCGGATGCATAAACAACACTGTGTACCTAATGATCCTCTAATAGACTAGCTCGTTGCTCGAAGATGGTTAAGGTTTCCTAGCCATATACATGAGTTGTAATTTGATAGTGGGATCACATCATTGGGAGAATGATGTGATGGACACGACCCCACCGTAAGTATAACATTTGATCATATCACTTTGTTTATTGCTACTACTTTCTTGATGTCAAGTATATGTTCCTAAGACCATGAGATCATGCAACTCCCTCACACCCGAGGAATACCTTGTGTGCTATCAAACGCCACTTCGTAAGTGGATGATCATAAAGGTGTTATACATGTATCTCCGAGTGTGTTTGTTTGGTTGGCGTGGATGAAGACTGCGACTTACCAGGCATAGGAACGCACTGAGGACGAAGTCACGCGTTGGTGTTGCCAGCACCGGGCATGCGTAGACATGGACCTGCACAAAACTTGTACGCCATGTAAAGGGGGCTATCAGAGAAGGATTCGACGACAATTGCGGAATAAATCGGCGGGGGCCCGATGTTTCCCGCGGTGGTCGGAGTAGATGACGTGTTCGAGGAAGACGACGATGATGCTCGTGATGAGCTGGTGCTGGACGGAGATGAAGGGGGTGGACGGGCGGTGTGGCTCAATTGAGCGATCTGTAGTGGCGCCGAAGAAGAGCGACGGCGGTGGCTGGTTAGGAGTGCGACGACAATGCTCGAAGTACGCGAGGAAGAACCCGACTGCGTGGCAAAGACCAATGCGGACAATGGTGTTTACGCATCCACGGAGATGACGTGGCACATACCACACGAAGTCGACGCGCGGGGACAACAGAGTGGACCACGCGCCGTGGCGCTACGGCCCGAAAGAGGCAACGAAGAAGCAGCGCGCGGGTCCATGCATGATAACCCACAAGTATATGGGACCGCGATAGTTTTCGAGGGTAGAGTATTCAAACCAAATTTATAGATTCAACACAAGGGGAGCCAAAGACTATTTGCATGTGTTAGCAGCTGAGTTATTAATTCAGCCACACTTGGAGATTTAGTATCTGCAGCACAATAATATGATAGTTTTGATAGCAGTGGTACAATAGCAATAGTAACGGTAACAGTGATAGCAGTTTTGTGGCAGCTGTAACAGCAGTAGCAACATTAGTAACTTCTCAAGAACAATATGTGGAAAACTTGTAGGCATTGTATCAGTAATATTGTTGGATAATATTCTATCAGTCATAACCTAGGGTGACACAAAACTAGCTCCCATTCATCGATATAATGTACGCGTGTATTCTGTAAATAGTCATACGTACTTATGGAAAAGAACTTGCATGACATCTTTTGTCCTACCCTCTCGTTGTAGCGGCGTCCATAAGGAAACTAAGGGATATTACAACCTCCTTTTAATAGAGAACTCAAACAAAGCATTAACACATAGTGAATACATGAACTCCTCATACCACAGTAATCACCGGAAAGAATCTCAATTATTGTCACTTTGGGGTATGCGGATCCTAACATGTAGTAGGTGTATATAACTTGCAAGACCGGAGCAAGAACATAGATATAATGGTGAAAACATAGACGATTTAGACTTGAAATCATGGCACTCGGGCCCTAGTGACAAGCATTAAGCATGGCAAAGTCATAGCAACATCAATCTCCGAACATAGCGGATACTAGGGATCAAGCCCTAACAAAACTAACTCGATTACATGATGAATCTCATCCAACTCCTCACCGATGAGCGAGCCTACGAAGGAATTACTCACTCCCGGTGGGGAGCATCATGTAATTGGCGATGAAGGAGGGTTGGTGATGACAAAGATCAAAGATTCCCCTCTCCCGAGCCCCAAACAGACTCCAGATCTGGCCCCCCGATGAAGAACAGGAGGTGGTGGCAACTACGTACCGTGAAATGCGATGAAACTTCCTCTCTTATTTTTTTCTCCAAAAATAGGAATTTATAGTGCTAGAATTAGGGTCAGCGGAATCCCGAGGGCCCCACTACCGACCAGGGCGCGCGAGGGGGGTGGCGTGCCCTGGTGCCTAGTGGGCGCCTGGCCCCCCTCCAATGGGTCTTAGTTCGAGTATTTTTCTTTTATTCAATAAAAAATCCCTAGAAAGTTTCGTTCAATTTTGAGAACTTTTATTTCTGCACAAAAACAATACCATGGTAGTTGTGTTGAAAACAACGATCTATCCGTGTTAGTTTCATTCAAATCATGCAAATGAGAGTTCAAAACAAGAGCAAAAGCGTTAGGAAAAGTAGATATGATGGAGGCGTATCAACTCCCCCAAGCTTAACCCATTGCTTGTCCCCAAGCAATCCAGTTGACAAACTGAAAGTGATAAACAAAATCTTTTACGAACTCTTTTGTTCTTATTTACATATACACGCTTAGAGAGCATCTATGTTTTCAATATAAATCATGACTAATCATATCGACAATAATCCTTGGAAACTATATTAGCTCATATCAATGGCATAATCAACTAGCGAGCAATAATAAGATAACTCAAAGGCCAATACTTTGTCAAAACAATCATGATATAATATGACAATAGTGGTATCTCGCTAGCCCTTTCTGAGACCGCAAAACATAAATGCAGCGCACCTCCAAAGTTCAAGCAGCGACTAGACATTGTAATTCATGGTAGAGGAGATCCAGTCATGCTGCAAACAATGTTTAACTAGACACAATGCATGGGGATGACATCGGTGCTCTCAGGTCTGGTACTTATTTGAGAAGGTGATGACTCAAAGTAAAAATAAAGTAACATAAAAGTAAATAGAAAGTCCCTTCGTAGAGGGAAGCAAGGATTTGCAGCGGTGCGAGAGCTCATAGCAAAAATCATAGATAAATTATTTTAGGAGGTACACCCTTCATGTCAACATTACGACCAAGAGTTATCGGTACCTTCCATGCTAAAAAAATTAGCGGTGTTTCCCAAGCGGTAAAAGTAAAGGTTTACTCCCCCTCCACCAACAAACACACTCCACGGCTAGCCGAACCCACGGGTGTCGTCCATACCAGCAGCAATCCAGGGGGAGTTTTGTTTAATTATTTGCGATTTATGATTTCGGTACTGGGAATCCTTTTTTACTAGCCCCTCTCGTGCAAGGACGAGTGAATAAACACTCGTCATGAGAATAACCCTCTTAGCATGGAAGATACTGACCACCCCGTGTTGCTCCATGAGCGGTCTAGGCACATAAAACAAAAGCTCATTTGAAATATTAGAGGTGGCACATGCAAATTTACTTGGAACGGCAGGGTAATATCGCATATAGGTAGATATAATGGACTCATCCATGAGAATAAGTTTGTTTCAAGGATTTTGATGCACAAGAAGTATTTCCACTTAGTACAGGCAAAGGTTAGCAAATAGGTTGGGAAGCGACCAGCTAGAGAGAGAAGATAATCATGAACATGCTTATGAATAATTATCGTTGCATACTAGCATGAGTAGGATATAAACACCATGAACATAAATATCATGGAGGCTATGTTGGATTTCATTCAACTACATGCGTGAACATGTGCGAAGTCAAGCCACTCGAACATTCAGAGGAGGATACCATATCATCATACTACATCACAACCATTGTAATGCATGTTGTCATCCAAGATAAATCATTATCCACTCCTAGCTACTTAAGCATGGATGAACAACTATAATATCTAATTTTCATTGCAAACATGTTTGGTCATAATAGGCCAAATCATGGATACTGGTTTAAACATATTTACAGAAATAAAACAAGTTGAGTTCATACCCGCTTCTCTATGTCACAATCACTTCAGCAAATATCATCATTATTGCCTTTCACTTGCACGAACGGACGATATGAAAATAATAATAATGCAAGAGTGTTGTGGACTAATCTAGAATGTGTAATATTTTATTCAAAGGAGAAGATCAAATAATAGGGGCTCTTTATTAGATCAATAACAATGCATATGAGAACCACTCAACATTTTCATCGCGGTCTTCCCCTTGGGTACAACTCAATAGAAGGGAAATAAATTCAGAGAAACACACTCAAATATTTTTGGAGTTTTTATTTTTTCTATAAGAAAGCAAATTAAAGAAGGGAAAATTAAAACGAGGAAAACTGTTTACACGGGAAAGCTCCCAGCAAGTAAAAGAAGAAAAGGGAAATATTTTGGGTTTTCTTCTAATACTACAACTAAATTATGCTAGAATGAGAAATCAAAAAGAAGTGAGAAATATTTTTGGATTTTCTGGAAGTTTTTCAAACACATAAGAAGAAGGTAAGAAAAATAAATCTAACATGGATAATACAATGCAAAAGTGTGCACAACCACAACTAGAATATGTGAGCATGAATGTAAAGTCAGTGGAAACACGTACCCCCCCCCCAAGCTTAGGCTTTTGGCTTAGCTTGGTAATCACCAACCATAGTGGCCTGGATAATAGTTAGTATGATAACTTATGGAAGCCATTGGTGCAGCCTCCGCGGCCTGACGGGCAGCCTCCACTACCGCGTTGTACTTATGCGCCTCCTTCTCATAGACGTAATATCTTCCTTTTTCCTGATAATCAAAGAGGGAAGGTGCAATAAAAATAACAGGGACAATGGATTTCTTATTAAACATTAGGTTGTAATATTAATCAATAGTCATGGCCTTTATGAACTTGTAGTGCTTCATGGCCTCAAAATATAAGTACTGAGTAGGAAGAATAGGGTCACTAGGCCGTGGCGACACACCACCTTAGCTAAACGAGAGGCATAGATACCACCATAAAACGGCCACTCTCAGAGTTGCGTTGCGACCTTCATGCTATGATTGCTCCAAGATTATAGCATTTAATTCCAGTTAACGCAATATGTAGGAGACTCGAGTCTGGGGCACATAAGGTACTACTACCTTGCTTACCCGCTATGCATTTTTCGTTAAAGAGTGCAAGGTAACGAATTGAAGGAGAATGTATGCTATTTATTCTACCTTGAGTTACTCCCCTGTCTTCACCAAAAGCAAAGACTAGTTAAAATGCCTCATATTCAGATTTTGGTGGTTCGTCTAGCGAATCCGAACATGAGATTTTACATGAATCAGAGAAATCATCTAGATACATGGTGAAGGCATTATCATAGAGATTAAAGGAGACCTAAATTCTCGAGGATAAAATTTAAACCCCTTTGTGAAAGTTTCAGTAAGATGATAATATTGCACGCACTTATCTGCGATGAAGGGTGCGAGCTCGGTATTATGAATGTATTTCTCAAACTCTTCCTTAATGCATGCACCCAACATGAAGTCATCACTTGGCCAAAGGCACGATTTGGTGTGGGATTCTCGCACCGAGATTCCACTTGGCTCAGCATAAGACCGTCGTATCGGAGCCTCACTCGATGATGCCTCCAAAGACATCCTCCTCAAAGAAATCCTCTTGAACCAGCTCATTATTCCTATGTACAAATTTCTGAAAAAAATGGGATCACAAAATAAAGTTAACAAAACTTCACAAGAATGATAACAACTACTCATAAGGATACCTAGAGCCTAAAACAATCATTCAAACTACTTGGAAATTCAAGAATTAAACATGCAAGCTCATCTACAACAACATCTAGAGTAGCTAATTATTTCTAAGACAAACCACTAAAGCAAAAACTAATTGAAGGAGTGGGGGAGTTACATACCAAGGAGCAATCCCCCAAAACAGTTTCAGAAATGGAGTTTTGAGCAAAGAGATCGAAATCCACGGTTTTGAGAGCAAGAACACGGGAGAGAGATACATGGATTTTTTCTGGAGGTAGGTGATGAAGTGAGATGAAGGGATAAGTGAGGGCCCCCCGAGGGGCCCACTACCCACCAGGGCGCACCTGGTGGGTGTGGCGTGCCCTGGTGTCTAGTGGACACCTGGGACACTCCTGTGATGTTTTTAGTGCCAGATATTCTCAAATATTCAGAAAAATCGTGTGAAAGTTGCAGGTCATTTGGATAAATTTTGTTTTTGGGCACCTTTTATTGCACAGAAAATTCAGAAAACAGGATAATCATGGCATTTATTGTATTTAACTAAAAATAACAGGAAAAATAAAGTGGGTACAGAAAGTTGTGCCTACTGAATTCATCGACCTCATGCCTCTCGAAAATGATTCATTAACAAGGTTGATCAAGTCTTATTAATAACCACTTCTAATTAACATGAACCCGAAGAATTTTCGTAAAACACCAAGTTACCTCTATGGGGATGTGCATATCCCCAACAATAAGTATTTCATATTTATTTTTTGCAATAGGTGGAGGTAGTTGAAAACTTCCAATAGTGGTAGTTGGAGATTTTTCAATAACATCAACACCATTTACTTGGAATTGTTTCCTCGGGATATGCATCGTATGTTCTTTACCATTGACATGAAAAGTGACTTTGCTTTTATTGCAATCAATAACAGCCCCTGCAGAATTTAAGAAAGGTCTATCAAGGATAATCGACATGTTATCTTCCTCGGGCATATCAAGTATAACAAAGTCTGTCAAGATAGTAACATCTGCAACAACAACAGGTACATCCTCACAAATACCGATAGGTATGGCAGTTGATTTGTCAGCCATTTGTAATGAACTATCAGTACATGTAAGTTTATTCAAGTCAATTCTTTTGTATAAGTAGAAAGGCATAACACTAACACCAACTCCTAGATCACATAAAGCAGTTTTCACATAGTTTCTTTTGATGGAACTTTGTATAGTTGGTATGGATCTCCTAGTTTTTAGGTACTCCATCCTTAAAAGAGTAATTAGGAAGCATGGTGGAGATTCCAGGTTCACGTATTTTTCTTTTGTTAGTAATGATATCTTTCATATACTTAGCATAAGGGGCCATCTTTAAAAGATCAGTTAAACGAGTACGCAAAAAGAATGGCCTAAGCATTTCAGCAAAGAGTTCAAATTCTTCATCATTTTTTTCTTAGTTGGTTTGGGTGGATAAGGCATGGGTTTTTGAACCCATGGCTCTCTTTCTTTGCCATGCTTTCTAGCAACAAAATCTATTTTATCACAACGTTTATTCTTAGGTTGTGGCTTATCGAGATCAACAAGAGGTTCTATCTCAACATCATTATTTGGTTCTTTATAATTGCCAGGTTGAGCATCTACATGGGCATCATTGTCATTTTATTATCACTAGGTGAATGCTGATGACGAGTTGATGGATATACTTATCGCCCCTCGTTGGTTACCCCAAGTGAAAGGTGGAGATGTAGTGAGCAGAAGATTTCCCTTACACGGAGACTGTAAGGTTTATCAAACCAGGAGGACTCCTAGGCTCAACAAGTAGGTGTCTTCCACCCTGGCGCTAGCAGAAGACGTGGACCTGCACACACAACAAATAACTTTGCTCCCAACGAGTATAGAGAGGTTGTCAATCTCTCCGGCCTTGTAGTTTGCAAAGGATCAAAACACAAGCGGGAAAGTAATAGTGCTTGCAACGGAAAAGTAAATGAAAACGGTAAATGATGGAGGTGTAAACAATGATGGTGATATGGACCGGAGTCACATGATGTTCACTAGTGATGTCTCTCTCCCAAAAGACGATAAACAACTATGCTTGGGTAAACAAATCATAGTTAGGCAATTGACAAAATTTTAGTGAGAGATCACCTCATAATGCTACCGTCGTTCTAAGCAAGATAAGGTGCATAAAGGATTAACATCACATGCAATTCATAAGTGACATGATATGGCCATCATCATGCGCTTCTTGATCTCCATCACCAAGCACCGGCACGATCTTCTTGTCACCGGCGCCACACCATGATCTCCATCAACGTGTTGCCATCGGGGTTGTCATGCTACTCATGCTATTACTACTAAAGCTACATCCTAGCAAAATAGTAAACGCATCTGCAAGCACAAACGTTAGTATAAAGACAACCCTATGGCTCCTGCCGGTTGCGGTACCATCGACGTGCAAGTCGATATTATCTATCACAACATGATCATCTCATACATCCAATATATCACATCACATCGTTGGCCATATCACATCACAAGCATACCCTGCAAAAACAAGTTAGACGTCCTCTAATTTTGTTGTTGCATGTTTTACGTGGTGACCATGGGTATCTAGTAGGATCGCATCTTACTTATGCAAACACCACAACGGAGATATATGAGTTGCTATTTAACCTCATCCAAGGACCTCCTCGGTCAAATCCGATTCACCTAAAGTTGGAGAAACTAACACTTGCCAGTCATCTTTGAGCAACGGGGTTACTCGTAGCGATGAAACCAGTCTCTCGTAAGCGTACGAGTAATGTCGGTCCAAGCCGCTTCAATCCAACAATACCGCGGAATCAAGAAAAGACTAAGGAGGGCAGCAAAACGCACATCACCGCCCACAAAAACTTTTGTGTTCTACTCGAGAAGACATCTACGCATGAACCTAGCTCATGATGCCAATGTTGGGGAACGTCGCATGGGAAACAAAAAAATTCCTACGCGCACGAAGACCTATCATGGTGATGTCCATCTACGAGAGGGGATGTGTGATCTACGTACCCTTGTAGACCGTACAGCAGAAGCGTTAGTGAATACGGTTGATGTAGTGGAACGTCCTCACGTCCCTTGATCCGCCCCGCGAACCGTCCCACGAACCGTCCCGCGATCCGTCCCACGATCCGCTCCGATCTAGTGCCGAACGGACGGCACCTCCGCGTTCAGCACACGTACAGCTCGACGATGATCTCGGCCTTCTTGATCCAGCAAGAGAGACGAAGAGGTAGAAGAGTTCTCCGGCAGCGTGATGGCGCTCCGGAGGTTGGTGATGATCTTGTCTCGGCAGGGCTCCGCCCGAGCTCCGCAGAAACGCGATCTAGAGGTAAAACCGTGGAGATATGTGGTCGGGCTGCCGTGGCAAAGTTGTCTCAAATCAGCCCTAAAACCTCTGTATATATAGGGGGAGGAGGGGGAGCCTTGCCTTGGGGTCCAAGGACTCCCAAGGGGGTCGGCCGAGCCTAAGGGGGGAACCCTCCCCTTCCAAACCGAGTCCAACTAGGTTTGGAAGGAGGAGTCCTTCCCCCTTTTTCCACCTCTTGCTTTTTTTCTCATTGATTTTCTTCCTATGGTGCATAGGGCCTTCTTGGGCTGTCCCACCAGCCCACTAAGGGCTGGTGCGCCACCCCAAGGCCTATAGGCTTCCCCGGGGTGGGTTGCCCCCCCCGGTGAACACCCGGAACCCATTCGTCATTCCCGGTACATTCCCGGTAACTCCGAAAACCTTCCGGTAATCAAATGAGGTCATCCTATATATCAATCTTCATTTCCGGACCATTCTAGAAACCCTCATGACTTCCGTGATCTCATCCGGGACTCCGAATAACATTCGGTAACCAACCATATAACTCAAATACGCATATAACAACGTCGAACCTTAAGTGTGCAGACCCTGCGGGTTCGAGAACTATGCAGACATGACCCGAGTGACTCCTCGGTCAATATCCAATAGCGGGAGCTGGATGCCCATATTGGATCCCACATATTCTATGAAGATCTTATCGTTTGAACCTCAGTGCCAAGGATTCATATAATCCCGTATGTCATTCCCTTTGTCCTTCGGTATGTTACTTGCCCGAGATTCGATCGTGAGTATCCGCATACCTATTTCAATCTCGTTTACCGGCAAGTCTTTTTACTCGTTCCGTAATACAAGATCCCGCAACTTACCCTAAGTCACATTGCTTGCAAGGCTTGTGTGTGATGTTGTATTACCGAGTGGGCCCCGAGATACCTCTCCGTCACACGGAGTGACAAATCCCAGTCTCGATCCATACTAACTCAACTAACACCTTCGGAGATACCTGTAGAGCATCTTTACAGTCACCCAGTTACGTTGCGACGTTTGATACACGCAAAGCATTCCTCCGGTGTCAGTGAGTTATATGATCTCATGGTCACAGGAACAAATACTTGACACGCAGAAAACAGTAGCAACAAAATGACACGATCAACATGCTACGTCTATTAGTTTGGGTCTAGTCCATCACGTGATTCTCCTAATGACGTGATCCAGTTATCAAGCAACAACACCTTGTTCATAATCAGAAGACCCTGACTATCTTTGATCAACTGGCTAGCCAACTAGAGGCTTGCTAGGGACAGTGTTTTGTCTATGTATCCACACATGTATATAAGTCTTCATTCAATACAACTATAGCATGGATAATAAACGGTTATCATGAATTAAGAAATATAATAATAACAAATTTATTATTGCCTCTAGGGCATATTTCCAACAGTCTCCCACTTGCACTAGAGTCAATAATCTAGTTCACATCACCATGTGATTCCAACGAATCCAACACCCATATATTTATGGGGTCTGATCACGTCTTGCTCGTGAGAGAGGTTTTAGTCAACGGTTCTGAAACTTTCAGGTCCATGTGTTCTTTACAAATCTTTATGTCATCTTATAGATGCTGCTACTATGTGCTATTCGGAAATACTCCAAACATCTACTCTACTATACAAATCCGTTTCACTACTCATAGTTATTCGGATTAGTGTCAAAGCTTGCATCGCCGTAACCCTTTACGATGAACTCTTTAACCACCTCCATAATCGAGAAAAATTCCTTAGTCTATCAGTTACTAAGGATAAATTTTGACTGCTGCTAGTGATTCAATCATGGATCACTCTCTGTACCTCTCAACAGAGTGCAAGGCACACATCAGGTGCGGTACTCAGCATGGCATACTTTAGAGTCTACGGCTAAGGCATAGAAGACGACCTTCGTCTATTCTCTTTATTCTGTCGTGGTCGGGTTATGAGTCTTACTCAAATTCACACCTCACAACGCAACCAAGAACTCCTTCTTTGCTGATCTATTTTGAACTCCTTCAAAACTTGTCAAGGCATGCATCTTGTTGAAACTTCTATTAAGCGTTTTGATCTATCTCCATAGATCTTGATGCTCAATGTTCAAGTAGCTCAATCCAGGTATTCCTTTGAAAACTCCTTTCAAACAACCTTGTATGCCTTACAGAAATTCTACATTACTTCTGATCCACAATATGTCAACCACATATACTTATCAGAAATTCTATAGTGCTCCCACTCACTTCTTTGGAAATACAAGTTTCTCACAAACTTTGTACAAACCCAAAATCTTTGATCATCTCATCAAAGTGTATATTCCAATTCCGAGATGCTTGCACCAGTCCATTTAAGGATCGCTGGAGCTTGCATACTTGCTAGTATCTTTAGGATCGACAAAACCTCCTGGTTGTATCACATACAATGTTTGCTCAAGGAAACCGTCGAGGAAACAATGTTTTGACATCCTATGTGCAATATTTCATAAATAATGCACCAACTACTAACATAATTCTAACAGAC
This sequence comes from Hordeum vulgare subsp. vulgare, assembly GCF_904849725.1. Lineage (NCBI taxonomy): Eukaryota > Viridiplantae > Streptophyta > Magnoliopsida > Poales > Poaceae > Hordeum > Hordeum vulgare. Next base: position 593,782,840 of record NC_058519.1, on the reverse strand, counting down.
TTTTAGCATCGCTACGAGTAAGAAAGTCTCATCATAGTCAACTGTTTGATCTTGTCGGAAACATCTTTGCGACAAGTCGAGCTTTTCTTAATAGTGACTTATCACCATCATCGTCTGTCTTCCTTTTAAAGATCCATCTTTACTCAATAGTCCTATGACCATCAAGTAGTTCTTCCAAAGTCTACACTTTGTTTTCATACATGGATCCTCTCTCGGATTTCATGGCTTCCAGCCATTTGTCGGAATCCGGGCCCACCTTTGCTTTCTCCATAACTCGTAGGTTCACTGTTGCTCAACAACATGACCTCCAAGACAGGGTTACCGTACCACTCTGCAGTAGTACGCGACCTTGTCGACCTACGAGGCTTGTAGTAACTTGATCCTATGCTCGATGATCACCATCATCAGCTTTCACTTCAATTGGTGTAGGCGCCACAGGAACAACTTCTTGCGCCCTGCTACACACTGGTTGAAGTGATGGTTCAATAACCTCATCAAGTTCTACCACCCCCCCCCACTCAATTATTTCGAGAGAAACCTTTCCTCGAGAAAGGATCCGTTTCTAGAAACAAACACTTTGCTTTCGGATTTGAGATAGGAGATGTACCCAACTGTTTTGGATATCCTATGAAGATGCATTTATCCGCTTTGGGTTCGAGCTTATCAGACTGAAACTTTTTCACATAAGTGTCGAAACCCCAAACTTTCAAGAAACGACAGTTTTGATTTCTCTAAACCTCAGTCTATACTGTGTCATCTCAACGGAAATACGTGGTGCCCTATTTAAAGTGAATGCGGTTGTCTCTCATGCTTAACCCATAAACGATAGTGGTAATTCGATAAGAGACATCATAGCATGCACCATACCAAATAGTGTGTGGCTATGACGTTCAGACACATCATCACACTATGATGTTCTAGGTGGCATGAACCGCGAAACAATTTCCACATTGTCTTAACTGCGTACCAAAACTCGTAACTCAAATATTCATTTCTATGATCATATCGTAGACAGTTTATCCTCTTGTTACGACGAACTTCACTCCAAAACAGAATTGAACTTTTCAATATTTCAGACTTGTGATTCATTAAGCAAATACTCTAGTATCTACTCAAATCATCATTGAAGTAAGAACATAATGATATCCACTGCGTGCCTCAGCACCCATTGGACTCCATACATCAAAAATGTATCACTTCCAACAAGTTACTATCTTATTTCATCTCAATGAAAACAAGGCCTTGTTCATGTGGTATGATTTGCATGTCACTAGTGATTCAAAATCAAGTGAGTATAAAGATCCATCAGCATGGAGCCTCTTCATGCAATTTATACCAACATGACTCAAGCGGTAGTGCCACAAGTAAGTGGTACTATCATCATTACCTCGTATCTTTTGGCACCAATATCATGAACATGTGTAACACTACGATCGAGATTCAATAAACCATTGAAGGTGATTATTCAAGAAAATAGAGTAACCATTATTCTCTTTAAATGAATAATCGTATTGCAATAAACACGATCCAATCATGTTCATGCTTAACGCAAGCACCAAATAACAATTATTTAGGTTTAACACCAATCCCGATGGTAGAGGGAGCGTGCGACGTTTGATCATATCAACCTTGGAAACACTTCCAACGCGTATCGTCACCTCGCCTTTAGCTAGTCTCCGTTTATGCCGTAGCTTTCGTCTCGTGTTACTAATCACTTAGCAACCGAACCGGTATCCAATACCCTCATGCTACTAGGAGTACTAGTAAAGTACACATCAACATCATGTATATCAAATATACTTCTTTCGACTTTTGCCAGCCTTCTTATCTACCAAGTATCAAGAGTTGCTCCGCCTCAGTGACTGTTCCCCTCATTACAGAAGCACTTAGTCTCGGGTTTGGGTTTAATCTTGGGTCTCTTCATTAGTGCAGCAACTGTTTTGCCGTTTCACGAAGTATCCCTTCTAGCCCTTGCCTTTCTTGAAACTTAGTGGTTTTACAAACCATCAACTATTGATGCTCCTTCTTGATTTCTACTTTCGCAGTGTCAAACATCGCGAATCGCTCAAGGATCATTGTATCTATCCTTGATATGTTATAGTTCATCACGAAGCTCTCACAGCTTGGTGGCAGTGACTTTGGAGAACCATCACTATCTCATCTGGAAGATTAACTCCCACTTGATTCAAGTGATTGGCGTACTCAGACAATTTGAGCACATGCTCAACGATTGAGCTTTTCTCCTTTACTTTGTGGACAAAGAATCTTGTCGGAGGTCTCGTACCTCTCAACAAGGGCACTAGCATGAAATCACAATTTCATCTCTTTAGAACATCACTTATGTTCTGTGACGTTTCAAAACGTCTTCGGTGCCTTGCTTCTAAGCCATTAAGTATTTTGCACTGAACTATCGTGTAGTCATCAGAAACGTGTATGTCGGATGTTCACAGCATCCACAGACGACGCTCGAGGTGCAGCACACCGAGTGGTGCATTAAGGACATAAGCCTTCTGTGCAGCAACGAGGACAATCCTCTTCAAAGTTTGCTACTATCAACTTTCAACTAAATTTTCTCTAGGAACATATAAAAACAGTAGAGCTATAGCGCAAGCTACATCGTAATTCGCAAAGACCATTAGACTATGTTCATGACAATTAGTTCAATTAATCATATTACTTAAGAACTCCCACTCAAAAAGTACATCTCTCTAGTCATTTGAGTGGTACATGATCCAAATCCACTATCTCAAGTCCGATCATCACGTGAGTCGAGAATAGTTTCAGTGGTAAGCATCTCTATGCTAATCATATCAACTATACGATTCATGCTCGACCTTTCGGTCTCATGTGTTCCGAGGCCATGTCTGCACATGCTAGGCTCGTCAAGCTTAACCCGAGTTTTCCGCATGTGCAACTGTTTTGCACCCGTTGTATGTGAACGTTGAGTCTATCACACCCGATCATCATGTGGTGTCTCGAAACGAAGAACTGTCGCAACGGTGCACAGTCGGGGAGAACACAATTTTGTCTTGAAATTTTAGTGAGAGATCACCTCATAATGCTACCGTCGTTCTAAGCAAGATAAGGTGCATAAAGGATTAACATCACATGCAATTCATAAGTGACATGATATGGCCATCATCATGCGCTTCTTGATGTCCATCACCAAGCACCGGCACGATCTTCTTGTCACCGGCGCCACACCATGATCTCCATCAACGTGTCGCCATCGGGGTTGTCGTGCTACTCATGCTATTACTACTAAAGCTACATCCTAGAAAAATAGTAAACGCATCTGCAAGCACATACGTTAGTATAAAGACAACCTTATGGCTCCTGCCGGTTGCCGTACCATCTACGTGCAAGTCGATATTATCTATTACAACATGATCATCTCATACATCCAATATATCACATCACATCGTTGGCCATATCACATCACAAGCATACCTTGCAAAAACAAGTTAGACGTCCTCTAATTTTGTTGTTGCATGTTTTACGTGGTGACCATGGGTATCTAGTAGGATCGCATCTTACTTACCCAAACACCACAACGGAGATATATGAGTTGCTATTTAACCTCATCCAAGGACCTCCTCGGTCAAATCCGATTCAACTAAAGTTGGAGAAACTGACACTTGCCAGTCATCTTTGAGCAACGGGGTTACTCGTAGCGATGAAACCAGTCTCTCGTAAGCGTACGAGTAATGTCGGTCCAAGCCGCTTCAATCCAACAATACCGTGGAATCAAGAAAACACTAAGGAGGGCAGCAAAACGCACATCACCACCCACAAAAACTTTTGTGTTCTACTCGAGAAGACAACTACGCATGAACCTAGCTCATGACGCCACTGTTGGGGAACGTCGCATGGGAAACAAAAAATTTCCTGCGCGCACGAAGACCTATCATGGTGATGTCCATCTACGAGAGGGGATGTGTGATCTATGTACCCTTGTAGACCGTACAGCAGAAGCGTTAGTGAACGCGGTTGATGTAGTGGAACGTACTCACGTCCCTCGATCCGCCCCGCGAACCGTCCCACGAACCGTCCCGCGATCCGTCCCACGATCCGCTCCGATCTAGTGCCGAACGGACGACACCTCCGCGTTCAGCACACGTACAGCTCGACGATGATCTCGGCCTTCTTGATCCAGCAAGAGAGACGAAGAGGTAGAAGAGTTCCCTGGCAGCATGACGACGCTCCGGAGGTTGGTGATGATCTTGTCTCGGCAGGGCTCCGCCCGAGCTCCGCAGAAACGCGATCTAGAGGTAAAACCGTGGAGATATGTGGTCGGGCTGCCGTGGCAAAGTTGTCTCAAATCAGCCCTAAAACCTTCGTATATATAGGGGGAGGAGGGGGAGCCTTGCCTTGGGGTCCAAGGACTCCCAAGGGGGTCGGCCGAGCCTAAGGGGGAACCCTCCCCTTCCAAACCGAGTCCAACTAGGTTTGGAAGGAGGAGTCCTTCCCCCTTTTTCCACCTCTTCCTTTTTTTCTCTTTGATTTTCTTCCTGGGCTGTCCCACCAGCCCACTAAGGGCTTCCCCGGGGTGTGTTGCCCCCCCCCCCGGTGAACACCCGGAACCCATTCGTCATTCCCGGTACATTCCCGGTAACTCCGAAAACCTTCCGGTAATCAAATGAGGTCATCCTATATATCATTCTTCGTTTCCGGACCATTCCGGAAACCCTCGTGACGTCTGTGATCTCATCCGGGACTCCGAACAACATTCGGTAACCAACCATATAACTCAAATACACATATAACAACGTCGAACCTTAAGTGTGCAGACCCTGCGGGTTCGAGAACTATGCAGACATGACCCGAGTGACTCCTCGGTCAATATCCAATAGCGGGACCTGGATGCCCATATTGGATCCCACATATTCTACGAAGATCTTATCGTTTGAACCTCAGTGCCAAGGATTCATATAATCCCGTATGTCATTCCCTTTGTCCTTCGGTATGTTACTTGCCCGAGATTCGATCGTCAGTATCCGCATACCTATTTCAATCTTGTTTACCGGCAAGTCTCTTTACTCGTTCCGTAATACAAGATCCCACAACTTACACTAAGTCACATTGCTTGCAAGGCTTGTGTGTGATGTTGTACCGAGTGGGCCCCGAGATACCTCTCTGTCACACGGAGTGACAAATCCCAATCTCGATCCATACTAACTCAACTAACACCTTCTGAGATACCTGTAGAGCATCTTTATAGTCACCCAGTTACGTTACGACATTTGATACACATAAAGCATTCCTCCGGTGTCAGTGAGTTATATGATCTCATGGTCATAGGAACAAATACTTGACACGCAGAAAACAGTAGCAACAAAATGACACGATCAACATGCTACGTCTATTAGTTTGGGTCTAGTCCATCACGTGATTCTCCTAATGACGTGATCCAGTTATCAAGCAACAACACCTTGTTCATAATCAGAAGACCCTGACTATCTTTGATCAACTGGCTAGACAACTAGAGGCTTGCTAGGGACAGTGTTTTGTCTATGTATCCACACATGTATATAAGTCTTCATTCAATACAATTATAGCATGGATAATAAACGATTATCATGAACTAAGAAATATAATAATAACTAATTTATTATTGCCTCTAGGGCATATTTCCAACAAGGAGGGCACCGGAGGAGGTGGGACCCACCCAGGCGACCTTTTGGCGCGACCTAGGGCCTGGCCGCGCCGGCAGGCCGCCTGGAGTCCCCTGGCCCCCCTCTGGCCCATCTTCGGTTATCCGGAAGCTTTTGTTTCGCTGATTTTTTATATATTTTTCTGAAATTTTTCGGGCTTCGGAAAATGGGATAAAAGCCCCTACAAAATAGACATCAGCTGACAGAAACTGGCACTGGGTGAAGTGAGTTAGTTGGTTAGTCCAAATATGTGTAAAATGATATAAAAGTGTAGCAAAATATATAACAATGTCACCCAAAAGATCATGGAATAAGCAGAAATTATGGATACGTTTGGGTGAAGTGAGTTAGTTGGTTAATCTTATTTTGACTCATCCCCAAACCACTAGTCAGGCACAAATCAAAATGATCCTCTCCCTTTCGATTTTGAGCACTCATGCAATGGATGAGCGTAAGCAAGATATGCTGGCACTTAGGATGGCAAATAGAATAATGATGGGGAAGAAATACAAAAAGGTGTGAAAGACTCACATAAATGAGGATAACCATAGGCGAGAGAAAGCCAAATGATAGATATGATGTGAAGAGTAGGGATTGCCATGTAAGGATGCTCATATGAGCTAAGGCAAGCTCTCCAATGTAACTAGTGGGGGTGCATCCAACTTGTTTTCTCATGAAGACCTAGAGCTCATTTGAGGAGGCTCATCATTGGAATATGCAAACCAAGTTCTATAGTGTAAGGGTCCCCACATAGCTATGCATGAATGTAAGCTCTCCAATGGAACTAGTGGGGGTGCATCCAACTTGTTTGCTCATGAAGACCTAGAGCTCATTTGAGGAGGCTCATCATTGGAATATGCAAACCAAGTTATATAGTGTAAGGGTCCCCACATAGTTATGCATGAATGATAATCTCTATGTAGTACCAATATAGTAATGGAGTACGAGTGTGGATCTTTCAAAAGGAATAGTAGTGTTGCCCCCTTATCTCTTTTTATTTCTTTATTTCTTTTTATTTTTCTCTTTTATTTTTATTTTTTGTGGCCTCTTCGGCTATTTCTTTTTATCTCTCATTTGTTCTCTTTGGGATCTTTTGTTTGTCCTCTTTGGCATCTTTTCCTCACTTAAGGGAAACACTCTATGTTTTACATGAATAATATAAAAACCATCACACTGTATAAGAAGTACTCACCATAAAGACAACTGAAAACTATCATGATGTATGCAAATGTATGCCTCTGTCAGTGTAGCAGGATATGCAATGACACTAGCGCGTCATGTAGCAGTAATAAGGGCAAGGTCCAACTAGCATGCGACTCTACGATCAAGCAAAAGCATGTATGCATGAAGATCAAGTCATGAGATGGTGGATGTTGCATGGCAATGTATCTTGGAAAGGTTATGTAAATGCCTTAATAGGTAGGTATGGTGGATGTTTTGAGGAAAGATATAATGAGGCTTATGTATGACAGAGCGTATCATGTCATGGGTTTGGATGCACCAGCAGAGTTTGCACCAATTCTCAATGTGAGAAAGGGCAATGAACGGTACCAAAGAGGCTAACAAAATATGGATGGTGGAAGTGCCAACAATCGAATACTCACATTAGTCCGAAGAACTTATACACTTATTATCGGTAACTCTCTATCTAGTCAGGAAATTCACAAAGAGAGAAGTACCCCGAGGAGGAGTGTTTGGGGGTTTGGTTATCCTTGCGCATCCTCGACTCATGGTAACGTGAGGGTACTCTATATATTCCAACCCCTCTAGAGGTTAGCGATCAATTTAGTAGCTAGAGTTCTCAACTAATTTTAGTTTTTGAAAACACACACGGATTTCTCAAAATACGACACCTATCACTAATAGGCTCAAGCTCTTGGCACCAATAGTCCAAACATTACTCAAATCAATACCTCAAAACCATTGCAAGTTACTACTATACTTAAATAGAAACCTCAATTACCTACTCATGCAAGACACACAACTCAGTCAATGAGCCAACTCTCTAAACAAGATAAGCATGATAACTCAAGAGAGTCCCAGAAGCAACCTAGTAAATAATAGCTCTTAAAAAGATAAGCATGAAAGCTAAGAGCTAAGCATGACAGCAGCTACGAAAAGATGAAGAACACACGTGATACGTCTCCATCGTATCTACTTTTCCAAACTATTTTGCCCTTGTTTTGGACTCTAATTTACATGATTTGAATGGAACTAACCCGGACTAACGCTGTTTTCAGCAGAATTGCCATGGTGTTGTTTTTGCGCAGAAATAAAAGTTCTCGGAATGACCTGGAAATTTACGTGGATTTTTTGTGGAATATATAAAAAATACTGGCGCAAGAATCAACCGGAGGAGTGGAGCGAGGAGCCCACAAGCCCACCAGGCGCGGGCCGCCCTGGCCGCGCCTAGCAGGCTTGTGGGGCCCTCAGGGCTCCGCCGCCTCCAACTCGAGCTCTATTTAGTCCCTTCCGTACGGAAAAAATTAAGGAGAAGAGTTCATCACGTTTTACGATACGGAGGCGCCACCACCTCCTGTTCTTCCTCTAGAGGGCAGATCTGGAGTCCGTTATGGGCTCCGGAGAGGGGAGATCGTCGCCATCGTCATCACCAACCTTACTTCATCGCCAATTCCATGATGATCTTCACCGTTCGTGAGTAATCTCATCGTAGGCTTGCTGGACGGTGATGGGTTGGATGAGATCTATCATGTAATCGAGTTAGTTTTGATGGGGATTGATCCCTAGTATCCACTATGTTCTGAGATTGATGTTGCTGCTACTTTGCCAAGCTTAATGCTTGTCACTAGGGCCCGAGTGCCATGATTTCAGATCTAAACCTATTATTTTCTCGTCAATATATGTGTGTTCTTGATCCTATCTTGCAAGTTGTAGTCACCTACTATGTGTTATGACCCGGCAACCCCGGAGTGACAATAGCCGGAACCACTCCCGGAGATGAACATAGTATGAGGAGTTCATGTATTCACTAAGTTCTAATGCTTTGTTCCGGTTCTCTATTGAAATGAGAACCTTGATATCCCGTAGTTTCCATTAGGACCCCGCTGCCATGGGAGGGATGGACAATAGATGTCATGCAAGTTCTTTTCCCTAAGCACGTATGATTATATACGGAATACATGCCTACATTACATTGACGAACTGGAGCTAGTTACATATCTCCCCATGTTATAATTGTTGCATGATGAATGTCATCCGGCATAATTATCCATCACCGATCCAATGCATACGAGTCTTTTCCTACTGGTCCTTGCTATGTTACTTTGCCGCTACTGCTGTCACTGCTGCTACTGTTACTCTGTCGCTACTGCTGTCACTGCTGCTACTGTTGCTGCTACTGCTATCACTGCTGCTACTGTTACCGTTGCTACTGTTGCTATCACACTACTTTGCTACTGATACTTTGCTGCAGATACTAAGTCTTTCAGGTGTGGTTGAGTTGACAAATCAACTGCCGATACTCGAGAATATTCTTTTGCTTCCCCTTGTGTCGAATCAAGAAATTTGGTTCAATACTCTACCCTCGAAAACTGTTGCGATCCCCTATACTTGTGGGTTATCAACACGAAAAAGATAAGCATGGAAAACCTATGTTGTGTTCTAGAGTGGAATGGAGTGTGTCTCTCTCCCAAACAAGGTAGTCTAGGTTCCGACTTGTTATGAACAGCAAGCAAAACTAAAAGAAACTAAAAAGTAAAGAGAGAGACGCTCCAAGCATAGCACATATCATATGAAGTGATAAAAATATAGCATGGAGATGGACGAACTGATGATTGTTGATAGAGAAGGGGATGCACGGGGGCATCCCCAAGCTTAGACGCTTGGGTATCATTGAATATTTCTTGGGGTGCATGGGGGCACCCCCAAGCTTGAACACGTGACACTCATGTATCTTCTTTCATCATCTCCCATCGCATACTTGAAAACTCCCTTCATACGAAACTCATCATAAGTTGATTAGAGTGGTTAGTACCCTTAATAAAATAATTCAATACCCGCTGGAAATAAAGATTTCCATGACAATCTACTGCTTATTATGAATGCCAAAAGGTTTTTGCAAATAAAAAGTAATCTTAGGATTTGCAAAACAATGAAAACGCAAAACATCGCAGAATCTGTGAAAAACAGAACAGTAGGTAGTAAATGATTTATTCGGGGCACTTATGCAACTCAAATCAAAAAAACTCAGAATAGATGACAGAAAGGCAATTATATAGATCATGTTTTCAAAAAAATTCAGATCAAAAAGATGATCTGGTGATTTTTGGCGAATTTTTCCGTCCAGCGGACAGAATCTGTTTCTGGACAGCATGTCACAACTTTTGAACTTTCTTGCAATCAGAGGCTATAACTTGGCACAAAGCTTAAAAATAAAGATACAATGATGTTGCTACAGTAGTAACAAGTATCAAGACCACTAAAAAAAGTAAAAAACAAATTGGGTTGTCTCCCAACAAGCGCTTTCTTTTATGCCTTTGAGCTAGGCATAAGGCAAGACGATCAAGTGTTATCAACTCCAAAAGAATAACTTGCCCGAGTAACGGACTCATAAGGTAATTTAATCTTCTTTCTAGGGAGGTGTTCCATTAGGTTTTTAAGAGGAAATTGGAATTTAATAATTCCCTTTTTCATGTCAATGATAGCACCAACGGTGCGGAGAAAAGGACGTCCCAAAATAATTGGACATGAAGGATCACATTCAATGTCCATAATAAGAAAAACAACGGGCACATAATTATCATTGACAATAATAAGCACATCATCAATTCTCCCTAAAGGTTTCTTTATGGAAGAATCAACGAGACGAACACCAAAAGAACATGGATCAAAAGGTTTCCAATCAAGCATATCATATATTCTTTTGGGCATAACGGAAGAACTAGCTCCAACAACACATAATGCAAAGCAAGAGATATTATTCAATTTAATTTTGACCATAGGATCCCAACCATCTTCTAGTTTTCTAGGAATAGAAGTCTCTAGCTTGAGCTTCTCCTCCCTAGCTTTGATAAAAGCATTGGTAATATGCTCGGTGAAGGCAATATTGAGTGTACTAGTGTGGGGGTCTTTAGGCATTCTTTGCAAAAAAATGATAACTTCGGAGAGACTACAATTGTCAAAATCAAGATTACTACCATTAATTAAAGTGGTAGTAATGTCATCTAAGCTCATTCTTTTGGTAGTCTCTAAATTCAAAGGACCTTCTTGTCCTATAGTAAAGGTATTAGCATCACCATTAATAGGTCCATTGGGACTAGGAGTGCAATGGGTGCTAAAAGTTTTGAGATCCTCGGCAACTTGTATAGTAGCAATGGTAGTGTGTGTAGGGAGGCTCTTAATTCTCTCTTCCTCTTCTTTTTCTCTAGCCCATCTCTCTTTAAGTTTGACTAGCATTCTTATGTTCTCATTAATTTGGACTTGGATAGCATTCATGGGTGTGGTGTTCCTTTCCTCAAGTGGGGAAGTTCTAATTTTCAGCATCTCTACATCATGAGCTATGTTGTCCACCTTCAAAGAGAGACTATCTAATTTTTCTAGTTTCTATTCTACACTCTTGTTGAAGGCTTTTTGAGAAGTGATAAAATCCTTAAGCATGCTCTCTAATTCATAAGTGGAGTTTTTGGTGCTAGGATAATTGTTATTGTTCCCATAGTTGTTGGATGGGAACGGTCTAGGATTGCTACCAAAATTACTCCTATAAGCATCGTTATTAAAGTTGTTCCTAGAAATAAAACATCCACTTGCTCTCATTCTTGAGCAACCAAAGAATTTAAAGGAACATCATGAGGATCAATAGGAGCTTGCTTAGTAAGTAGAGTCATGATCATGTCAACCTTATCATTAAGGGAGGAGATCTCCTCAACAGAGTTTACCTTCCTACCTGTTGGAGCTCTCTCGGTGTGACATTGAGAATAATTTGTCATCATCTCATCCAATAGCTTTGTGGCAGAACCAAGTGTAGTTGACATAAAGGTTCCTCCCACGGCCGAGTCTAACAGATTCCGCGAGGTAAAGTTGAATCCTGCATAGAAAGTTTGGATAACCATCCAAGTAGTCAAACCATGTGTAGGGAAATTCTTAACAAGAGACTTCATACGTTCCCAAGCTTGAGCAACATGTTCATTATCCAATTGCCTAAAATTCATAATATTATTCCTCAACTAGATAATCTTAGCAGGCGGGTAATACTTCCCAATAAAAGCATCTTTGCACTTATCCCAAGAATCTATGTTATTCCTAGGCAAAGATTGAAGCCACACTTTGGCTCCTCCTCTCAAGGAGAAAGGAAAAAAGCTTAAGTTTAACAATATCACCATCTACTTCTTTATATTTTTCCATATCACAGAGCTCAACAAAATTGTTCAAGTGCAAGGCAGCATCATCTCCAGCACCGGAGAATTGATCTTTCATAACTAGGTTCAGTAAAGCAGGTTTAATCTCATAGGACATGGCCTCAATGGCATGAGCAGCAATAGGAGTGCATATAAAGTCCATGTTGTTGTGACTAGTGAAGTCACACAACTTGGTGTTTTCAGTGGAACCCATAACAACGGCAACAAGCAAGAACAAAGCAACTAATTTTTTTGTGGTTTTTGGTATAAGACTCTATAGCAAAAACTAAAAAGCAAACTAACAAGACTAAAAAGCAAAGATAAAGGGTAGCGTGCAACTCCCCTGTCTTGAAGATTGGAGTCCCCGGCAATGGCGCCAGAAATATGCTTGATGACGAGTTCATGGATATACTTCTCGTCCCTTGTTGGTTACCCCAAGAGGAAGGTGGAGATGTAGTCAGCAACAGATTTCCCTTACATGGAGACTGTAAGGTTTATCGAACCAGGAGGACTCCTAGGCTCAACAAGTAGGTGTCTTCCACCCTGGCGCTAGCAGAAGACATGGACCTGCACACACAACAAATAACTTTGCTCCCAATGAGTACAAAGATGTTGTCAATCTCTCCGGCCTTGTAGTTTGCAAAGGATCAAAACACAAGCGTGAAGGTAATAGTGATTGCAACAGAAAAGTAAATGAAAGCGGTAAATGATGGAGGTGTAAGCAGTGATGGTGATATGGACCGGAGTCACATGATGTTCACTAGTGATGTCTCTCTCCCAAAAGACGATAAACAACTATGCTTGGGTAAACAAATAACAGTTGGGCAATTGACATAATTATGATCGCACCGCAATGCTAATTATGCTACTTGATAGTTAGAGGTTCAATAGTAATGGGCAGTATGCCAAGACAAGTAGACCGTTTATTCATCAGCATCTACTTACTAATCATCCACCTTGAGATATCTATCCAAAACATCTCGTCGGTATTAAGTTGCGAGCCCCACCCAAAGTGTAAACTCAAAGCAACAGACAACTGCATTAACGAACTATGCATAAGGTAAACAATCCTTGCAACCATGGTCACAAGCACCGTTGTTTTCTCCCTGGTGGCAACAAGCACATCCCCTAGTCTCATGTTTCTGTCACTCAAGCTAGACATCGAGGGGCATGAACCCACAATCATGCATAACGCTCCCTCTTGGAGTTACAATCTACTGCTTGGCCAAAGCAATAAATAGCAACGGAGAACAAGCATGAATCACTAAGGAACATAATATAAAAGGAATATCAAATATATAACTCATAACAATCTGAACATAATCTCATAATCCATCGGATCCCAACAAACCGAGCATAGCAAAAGCAAGAGAGTTGCATAGATGCATTGATCATGTAGGACAGCTTACAAGGACTAACCATTGAAGGACAAGATTGGAGAGAAGACATCACATAGCTACTGGTCATGGACTCATGGTCCAAGGAGGACTACTCCCGGCACGTCCGGGAAGCGTCCATGGCGGTGGAGAAGCTCCCGGAGGTCAATCCTCCCTCCGACAGGGTGCCGGGAAGAGGTCTCCTAACGCTCCCGACCTCGAAAGCGATGCGGCGGCAGAACGATGGAGAAATTAGCGATTCCAGAAAGTCTATATGGGTTTCCTCTCGGGACTCTAAATATAGGCCAAAGGAGGGCACAAGAGGTGGTGGGACCCACCCACGCGACCTCCTGGCGCGACCTAAGGGCTGGCCGCGCCAGCAGGCCGCCTGGGTGGCCCGTGGCCCCCCTATGGCCCACCTTCGGTGATCCGGAAGCTTCTGTTTCGCTGATTTTTTTTATATTTTTTCTGGAATTTTTCGGGCTTCGGAAAATTGGGTGAAAGCCCGTGTAAAATAGACATCAACAGACAGAAACTGGCACTTGGTGCACTGAGTTAGTAGGTTAGTCCAAATATGTGTAAAATGACATAAAATTGTAGCAAAACATATAACAATGTCACTCAAAAGATCATGGAACAAGCAGAAATTATAGATACGTTTGGGACGTATCAAATGCTCATTACCAGATTTATTTCCAGCATGAGAGATAGAGATATCGTTTGCATTATCAAAAGGTTTTTCTACTTCAGGTTCACTAGAAGTATGCAAGGTCCTATCATTTTTCTTTTTCTTTTTCTCCCTAGAAGGACTAGGTGCATAAATATTAATTCTTTGTGAATCTTGTTCAGTTCTTGTAGGATGACCTTCTGGATATAGTGGATGTTGAGTCATTGTTCCTCCTCTAGTCATTACTCTAACAGCATAACCATTCATATTATTATTCATTTCATGAAGTTGCTCACTTTGAGATTTAGTAACTTGTTCTAGTTGAGTTTGAACCATAGAAGCATGTTTTCCTACACCTCTTACATCATTGGTGATTCTAAATAACAAGTCACTTAAGCGAGCAATCATATCAGAGTTTTGTTTCAACTATTTCATAACATACGAGCTGAAATGATCTTGCTTTCTAATATAATTATCAAACTCATAGAAGCATTGACTAGGATATTTATTGTAAGGGATATCACCTTCATCAATCTTTAAAAGAGAATTTACCTCCATCACCTATGGTGGTGTGTTGAGACCATGTATTTCTCCGATAGGTGGTAAATTCTTAACATCTTCAGCTTTAATGCCCTTTTTCTTCATACATTTCTTTGCCTCTTGCATAGTTTTAGGACTAAGGAATAAGATACCCCTCTTCTTTGGAGTGGGTTTAGACGGTGGTTCAGGAAGTGTCCATTCATCATGATTCTTCAATATATTAGTCAATAACTCCTCAGCTTGTTCAACAGTTCGTTTCGTGAAAACACAACCAGCACAACTATCTAGGTGGTCCCTAGAAACATCGGTTAGTCCATTATAAAATATATCAAGTACTTCATTATTCTCAAGGGGATGGTCACGCAAAGCATTAAGTAATTGGGGAAGCCTCCCCAAGCTTGTGGGAGACTCTCTGCATCAATTTGCACAAAGTTAAATATTTCCTACAAGGTAGCTTGTTTCTTATGAGCAGGAAAATATTTTTCAGAGAAGTAATAAATCATATCCTGGGGACTATGCACACAACCAGGAGCAAGAGTATTGTACCAAATCTTAGCATCACCCTTTAATGAGGACAAAAATCATTTGAGAATATAGTAGTAGGGAATTTTCTCATCATGACCAAATAGGGTGGCTATATCATTTAACTTAGTGAGGTGTGCCACAACAGTTTCATTTTCATAGCCATGAAAAGGATCAGATTCAACCAAAGTAATTAACTTTGGGTCGACTGAGAATTCACAATCCTTATTGGTAAAAAAGATAGGTGAAGTAGCAAACTTAGGATCATATTTCATTCTAGCATTCAAGGATTTCTCTTTCAACTTGCATAGTAGTTTATTAAGATCTTCTCTATACTCACAAGCAAGAAAGTCTCTAGCTATTTCTTCATCCATAACATAACCTTCAGGTACTTTAGGAATTTCAATTCTAGGATACTCATGTCTAAAAGGTGTTTCAATATTTTCAGTTTCAAACACTTCATCAATTTCGATAATATCATCAGTTTCAACATGCTCAATTTCTTTAACTCTAGCATGTTGTTCATCAAGAAATTCACCTAGTGGCACATTATCATCAAGCAAGGTACTAGCATCATGTTGGAAATATGCCCTAGAGGCAATAATAAAATGGTTATTATCATATTTCCTTGTTCATGATAATCGTCTATTGTTCATGCTATAATTGTATTAACAGGAAACAGTAATACATGTGTGAATAAATAGATCACAATGTGTCCCTAGCAAGCCTCTAGTTGGCTAGCTCGTTAGTCAATAGATGATCACGGTTTCCTGGTCATCGGCATTGGATGTCATTGATAACGGGATCACATCATTGGGAGAATGATGTGATGGACAAGACCCAATCCTAAGCGTAGCACTAAATCGTATTGTTCGTATGCTAAGGCTTTTCTAATGTCAAGTGTCTTTTCCTTCGACCGTGAGATTGTGCAACTCCCGGATACTGTAGGAGTGCTTTGGGTGTATCAAACATCACAACATAACTGGGTGACTATAAAGGTGCACTACGGGTACCTCCGAAAGTGTCTGTTGGGTTGGTACGAATCGAGATCGGGATTTGTCACTCCGTGTGACGGAGAGGTATCTTTGGGCCCACTCGGTAGAACATCATCATGAGCTCAATGTGACTAAGGAGTTAGTCACACGATGACGTGCTACGGAACGAGTAAAGAGACTTACCGGTAACGAGATTGAACAAGGTATAGGTATACCAACGATCGAATCTCGAGCAAGTTCTATACCGACAGACAAAGGGAATTGTATACGGGATTTATTGAATCATTGACATCGTGGTTCATCCGATGAGACCATCGTGGAGAAAGTGGGAGCCACCATGGGTATCCTGAACCCCGCTGATGGTTATTGGCCGGAGAGATGTCTCGGTCATGTATGCCTGTCTCCTGAACCCGTAGGGTCTACACACTTAAGGTTCGATGACGCTAGGGTTATAGGGAATTGTTATACGAGGTTACCGAAGGATGTTCAAAGTCCTGGATGAGATCCCGGACGTCACGAGGAGCTCCAGAATGGTCCGGAGGTAAAGATTGATATATAGGACGGATGGTTTTGGACACCGGAAGTGTTTCGGGCGTCGCCGGTAACGTACCGGGACCACCGGGACCACCGGAAGTGGTCCCGGGGGTCCACCGGACGGGGGCCACGACCCCGGGAGGCTAGATGGGCCAAGTGCGGGAGGGAACCAGCCCCTAGGTAGGCTGGTGCGCCCCCCACACTCAGCCCAAGGCGCAGGAGGTGGAGAGGGGGGGAAACCCTAGGCGCTGGTGGGCCTAAGGCCCACCTAGGGGTGCGCCACCCCTCCCCCTTGCTCTGGCCGCCGCACCTCCCATCTGGGGGGCTGCCGCACCACCTAGGGTGGGAACCCTAGGGGTGGCATCCCCCCTCCCCTCCTCCTATATATAGTGGGGTTTCGGGGTTGTTTTACACACAGTGTTCCCTCTCCCTCGGCGCAACCCTGCTCTTCTTTCTCCTCCTCTCTGCCGGTGCTTGGTGAAGCCCTGCTGGGAGACCTCGTCTCTCCATCGACAACACGCCGTCATGCTGCCAGAGATCTTCCCCAACCTATCCCTCCTCCTTGCTGGATCAAGGTGCGGGAGACGTCACCGGGCTGCACGTGTGTTGAACGCGGAGGTGCCGTGGTTCGGCACTAGATCATAATCACACCGCAATCTGAATCGCCGCGAGTACGACTCCATCAACCGCATTCTAGCAACGCTTCCGCTTAGCGATCTTCAAAGGTATGAAGATGCTCTCACCCCTCTCTCGTTGCTGGTCTCTCCATAGGAAGATCTGAATATGCGTAGGATTTTTTTTGAATTTATGCTACGTTCCCCAAGACATCATCATTGGCATCATTCATAGCATAGGTAGCATCATCAATAACTTGCGAAATATCAAGATTAATAGCATGTGGTGGTGGTGTTGAAAGTCTATTCAAAACAGAAGGTGAATCAAGTTTAGAGCTAGATGACAGTTCCTTACCTCCCCTCGTCTTAGAGGGAAAAATCTTGGTTCTTGTATATTTTAGATGCTTCATAGTGTAAATATCCCAAGTGAGTCAACAAATATAGCTATGCTCCCCGGCAACACCGCCCGAAAACGTTATTGATAACCCACAAGTATATGGGATCGCTATAGTTTTCGAGGGTAGAGTATTCAACCCAAATTTATAGGTTCGACACAAGGGGAGCCAAAGAATATTTGCATGTATTAGCAGCTGAGTGGTCAATTCAACCACACTTGGAGATTTAATATGTGCAGCACAATGATCAGTAGCACAGTAATATGGTAGTTTTGATAGCAGTGGTAACGGTAGCAATAGTAACGGTAACAGTGATAACAGTTTTGTAGCAGTTGTAAGAGCTGTAGAAACAGTAGTAACTTAGCAAGAACAATATGTGGAAAACTCGTAGGCATTTGATCGGTAATATTGTTAGATAATATTCATCATGTATCGGTCATAACCTAGGGCGACATAGAACTAGCTCCCGTTCATCGATATATTCTAGGCATGTCTTCCGTAAATAGTCATACTTGCTTATGGAAAATAACTTGCATGTCATCTTTTGTCCTACCCTCCCGTGGCAGCGGGGTCCATAAGGAAACTAAGGGATATTAAGGCCTCCTTTTAACAGGGTACCAGAACAAACCATTAACACATAGTGAATACATGAACTCCTCAGACTACGGTAATCACGAGAAAGAATCCCAAATATTATCACTTTGGGGTATGCGGATCCTAACACATAGTAGGTGCATATAACTTGCAAGATTAGATCAAGAACACATATATAATGGTGAAAACATAAATGATTCAGATCTGAAATCATAGCACTCGGGCCCTAGTGACAAGCATTAAGCATGGCAAAGTCATAACAACATCAATCTTCGAACATAGTGGATACTAGGGATCAAGTCCTAACAAAACTAACTTGATTACATGATGAATCTCATCCAACTTCTCACCAACTAGCCAGCCTACGAAGGAATTACTCACTCCCGGTGGGAAGCATCATGGAATTGGCGATGAAGGAGAGTTGGTGATGACGAAGACCGAAGATTCCCCTCTCCACAACCCCAAACGGACTCCAGACCTGGCCTCCTGATGAAGAACGGGAGGTGGCGGCGACTGTTGGGGAACGTCGCATGGGAAACAAAATTTTCCTACGCGCACGAAGACCTATCATGGTGATGTCCATCTACGAGAGGGGATGAGTGATCTACGTATCCTTGTAGATCGTACAGCAGAAGCGTTAGAGAACGCGGTTGATGTAGTGGAACGTCCTCACGTCCCTCGATCCGCCCCGCGAACAATCCCGCGATCAGTCCCACGATCTAGTACCGAACGGACGGCACCTCCGCGTTCAGCACACGTACAGCTCGACGATGATCTCGGCCTTCTTGATCCAGCAAGAGAGACGGAGAGGTAGAAGAGTTCTCCGGCAGCGTGACGGCGCTCCGGAGGTTGGTGGTGATCTTGTCTCAGCACGGCTCCGCCCGAGCTCCGCAGAAACGCGATCTAGAGGAAAAACTATGGAGGTATGTGGTCGGGCAGCCGTGAGAAAGTCGTCTCAAATCTGCCCTAAAAGCTCCATATATATAGGAGGACGGAGGGGGACCTTGCCTTGGGGTCCAAGGGACCCTCAAGGGGTCGGCCGAGCCAAGGGGGGGAGGACTTCCCCCCCAAACCGAGTTGGACTTGGTTTGGTGGGAGGAGTCCCCCTCCCTTCCCACTTCCTCCCTCTTTTTTTTCTTTTCCTTTGATTTCTTTTTCTTGGCGCATAGGCCCACTTGGGGCTGTCCCACCAGCCCACTAAGGGCTGGTGTGTCTCCCCAAAGCCTATGGGCTTCCCCGGGGTGGGTTGCCCCCCCCCCCCGGTGAACTCCCGGAACCCATTCGTCATTCCCGGTACATTCCCGGTAACTCCGAAAACCTTCCGGTAATCAAATGAGGTCATCCTATATATCAATCTTCGTTTCCGGACCATTCCGGAAACCCTGGTGACGTCCATGATCTCATCCGGGACTCCGAACAACATTCGGTAACCAACCATATAACTCAAATACGCATAAAACAACGTCGAACCTTAAGTGTGCA
Organism: Hordeum vulgare subsp. vulgare; assembly: GCF_904849725.1. Lineage (NCBI taxonomy): Eukaryota > Viridiplantae > Streptophyta > Magnoliopsida > Poales > Poaceae > Hordeum > Hordeum vulgare. The sequence continues at coordinate 593,763,114 of NC_058519.1, read as the reverse complement.
GACCCTGCGGGTTCGAGAACTATGTAGACATGACCCGAGAGACTCCTCGGTCAAATCCAATAGCGAGACCTGGATGCCCATATTGGATCCTACATATTCTACGAAGATCTTATCGTTTGAACCTCAGTGCCAAGGATTCGTATAATCCCGTATGTCATTCCCTTTGTCCTTCGGTATGTTACTTGCCCGAGATTCGATCGTCGGTATCCGCATACCTATTTCAATCTCGTTTACCGGCAAGTCTCTTTACTCGTTCCGTAATACAAGATCCCGCAACTTACACTAAGTTACATTGCTTGCAAGGCTTATGTGTGATGTTGTATTACCGAGTGGGCCCCGAGATACCTCTCCGTCACACGGAGTGACAAATCCTAGTCTTGATCCATACTAACTCAACTAACACCTTCGGAGATACCTGTAGAGCATCTTTATAGTCACCCAGTTACGTTGCGACGTTTGATACACACAAAGCATTCCTCCGGTGTCAGTGAGTTATATGATCTCATGGTCATAGGAATAAATACTTGACACGCAGAAAACAGTAGCAACAAAATGACACGATCAACATGCTACGTCTATTAGTTTGGGTCTAGTCCATCACGTGATTCTCCCAATGACGTGATCCAGTTATCAAGCAACAACACCTTGTTCATAATCAGAAGACACTGACTATCATCGATCAACTGGCTAGCCAACTAGAGGCATGCTAGGGACGGTGTTTCGTCTATGTATCCACACATGTAAATGAGTCTTCATTCAATACAATTATAGCATGGATAATAAACTATTATCTTGATACAGGAATTATAATAATAACTATACATTTATTATTGCCTCTAGGGCATAATTCCAACAGCGACTCTGTATCGTGAAACGCGATGGAACTTCCTCTCTTATTTTTTCTCCAAAAATAGGAATTTATAGTGCTAGATTAGGGTCAGCTGAGCCCCACGGCCCCACTACCCACCAGGGCCCGCCAGGGGGGTGGCGCACCCTGGTGCCTAGTGGGCGCCTCAGCCCCCCTCTAGTGGGTCTTGGTTCTAGTATTTTTCTTTTATTCAATAAAAAATCCCCACAAAGTTTCATCCAATTTCGAGAAATTTTATTTCTGCACAAAACAACACCATGGAAGTTCTGGTGAAAACAGCGCCAGTCCGTGCTAGTTTCATTTAAATCATGCAAATTAGAGTCCAAAATAAGAGCAAAAGCGTTAGGGAAAGTAAATATGATGGAGACTATGAGTGCGACAATGGGAAGACCTCGGGATGGCAACGCAGATCGCGTGCCATGACACTGCAATCCGTAGGGGCGATGCAGCGGCGGTATACTGGTAGGTGCAGCCAGAGGGACAGCCACGAGCAGCCCGGGGATCGAGTGTCGCGACACTTCAACTTGAAGGGGCGGTGTAGCGGCGGTTCATGGGTCAAAGAAACCGTGTATCGCGGCAATAGGCCCGAAGGGACGTAGCTGTTGGGGAACGTCGCATGGGAAACAAAAAAATTCCTACGCGCACGAAGACCTATCATGGTGATGTCCATCTACGAGAGGGGATGAGTGATCTACGTACCCTTGTAGACCGTACAGCAGAAGCGTTAGTGAACGCGGTTGATGTAGTGGAACGTCCTCACGTCCCTCGATCCGCCCCGCGAACAATCCCGCGATCAGTCCCACGATCTAGTATCGAACGGACGGCACCTCCGCGTTCAGCACACGTATAGATCGATGATGATCTCGGCCTTCTTGATCCAACAAGAGAGACGGAGAGGTAGAAGAGTTGTCCGGCAGCGTGATGGCTCTCCGGAGGTTGGTGATGATCTCGTCTCAGCAGGGCTCCGCCCGAGCTCCGCAGAAACGTGATCTAGAGGAAAAACAGTGGAGGTATGTGGTCGGGCTGCCGTGGAAAAGTCGTCTCAAATCAACCCTAAAACCTCCGTATATATAGGTGGGAGAGAGGGGACCTTGCCTTGGGGCTCAAGCAGCCCCAAGGGGGTCGGCCGAGCCAAAAGGGGGGAAGGACTCCCCCCCAAACCGAGTCCTACTTGGTTTGGTGGGTGGAGTCCCCCTTTCCTTTCCCACCTCCTTTTTTTTCTTTTCTCTTTGATTTTTCTTCAATGCACATAGGGCCCTTTTGGGCTGTCCCACCAGCCCACTAAGGGCTGGTGCGCCACCATCAAGGCCTATGGGCTTCCCCGGGGTGGGTTGCCCCCCCCCCCCCCCGGTGAACTCCCGGAACCCATTCGTCATTCCCGGTACATTCCCGGTAACTCCGAAAACCTTCCGGTAATCAAATGAGGTCATCCTATATATCAATCTTCGTTTCTGGACCATTTCGGAAACCCTCGTGACGTCCGTGATCTCATCCGAGACTCCGAACAACATTCGGTAACCAACCATATAACTCAAATACGCATAAAACAACGTCGAACCTTAAGTGTGCAGACCCTGCGGGTTTGAGAACTATGTAGACATGACCCGAGAGACTCCTCGGTCAATATCCAATAGCAGGACCTAGATGCCCATATTGGATCCTACATATTCTACGAAGATCTTGTCGTTTGAACCTCAGTGCCAAGGATTCATATAATCCCGTATGTCATTCCCTTTGTCCTTCGGTATGTTACTTGCCCGAGATTCGATCGTCAGTATCCACATACCTATTTCAATCTCGTTTACCGGCAAGTCTCTTTACTCGTTCCGTAATACAAGATCCCGCAACTTACACTAAGTCACATTGCTTGCAAGGCTTATGTGTGATGTTGTATTACCGACTGGGCCCCGAGATACCTCTCCGTCACACGGAGTGACAAATCCCAGTCTTGATCCATACTAACTCAACGAACACCTTCGGAGATACCTGTAGAGCATCTTTATAGTCACCGAGTTACGTTGCGATGTTTGATACACACAAAGTATTCCTCCGGTGTTAGTGAGTTATATGATCTCATGGTCATAGGAACAAATACTTGACACGCAGAAAACAGTAGCAACAAAATGACACGATCAACATGCTACGTCTATTAGTTTGGGTCTAGTCCATCACGTGATTCTCCTAATGACGTGATCCAGTTATCAAGCAACAACACCTTGTTCATAATCAGAAGACACTGACTATCTTTGATCAACTGGCTAGCCAACTAGAGGCTTGCTAGGGACAGTGTTTTGTCTATGTATCCACACATGTAAATGAGTCTTCATTCAATACAATTATAGCATGGATAATAAACGATTATCTTGATACAGGAATTATAATAATAACTATATTTATTATTGCCTCTAGGGCATAATTCCAACAGTAGCGGTAACGCGCGAGTTGGTGTAACCGTGAGGAGAATCATGGGGCAGCGGGCAATGTGACCTGACGAGGCGATGTAATGGCGGCATGTTGCTCGGTCGGTAGTGGGACGCGCTTTACTCGGGATAGTCTTCACAGGACCTGCGGAGGCGAGCGCAACCGAAGGGCCACATCGGTCGAACGACATAGATTAGGCAGATTGTTGGCGGGTGGGTGATCAATCCAATCGCGCACGAGGTTGGGGTCGTCGCTCGATGAAGGCAGAGTGGCGGCAAAGTCCGTGATGAAGTCGGTGACATTCGGCGTGAGACGATGTGCGTACGAGCTCGACACGGCTGGAGCTGCCAGCCGGCCCGACGAAGCCGGTGCGAGGGAGCCGACAAGGCTGATGCAGCTACCAGCCAACAGACGGTCCAAGACAGTCGATCCGGCTGGAGCTGGCAGCCGACCCAACGCAGCGGGCACGAGGGAGCCGAAAAGGCTGACGCAGCCGCCAGCCAGTAGTCAGTCCGAGACAGCCGATGCGGCTGGAGCCGACAGCCAGCCCGACGCAGCCGGCGCGAGGTAGTCCGTGCGCGACTATACGAGGCGACAGCGAAGGTGGGTGGTGATGGAGCAGTCTTGGTTGGAGAAGAGGAGCGTCGGCCGGCGCAGGACGATGGGCGAGTAGATGCGCGATCGACGGTCGTGGTAGGCTGCCGCGTCGTGCGAGGTCGTCGGGTCGGTGTAGAGGCAGGGTCACGCCGATGTCGGAGTAGAGGCGTGGGTCGATGGTGGCGATGGGCGACGCAAACCAATCTTAGATCGGAAAACCAAAAAGAAAACACTGATTAAAGTGACTGGACGAAGAGAGAAAAACTTGGATCAAGAGATCGGGGACTATACTCTCTAGGTTAGCTAGTGAACATGACCAGCGGACGAACCCTAGGTACGGGAAGCGCGGCGGGCGGCGGCTAGGGTTGGATCGGTTAGGCTCATACCATGTTGGAAGGGATAGAGAGGGGTTGGTGTGGAATATGATGGATGTTGTATTGAGCGTCATGGGCGAGTATATATAGAAGTACAGACCTGGAAGGCAAGAGGTCTCTCCAAGAGATAAGGTAGGAGACAAATTACAAATCCTAAACTACCAAATACATGGACTCCAAATATGTCTCTAACACTGACTAGCCTATACAAATCAATCAACAAGTACGTAAGCTCTAAATGAGATGGGAGTGGCAGCTCATGTAAGCTCAATTGCTTCATATTATCATCTTTGCATATTTTTCTCGTGTTTGCATTCTCGTGCTCATACATATGTTGTTTGCTAGACGGCGGTGACAACCATTTTGTCTCACGAAACGAAGAAGAAGTATTTTGCTTTTAGCCATGTTGGTTCATATTGAATGGAGTGTCAAAGTGGAGACAACATGTGGCCGATCTCAAGGCCGATAAGAAGAGAAATGATGGCTCAAGCATCCACCAATCAATTGGGTTGGACGATGAAGATGACAATATTGTTGTCGAGAATGGAAGAGCCACCGTGCCAAAGAATAACTGGAAAGTCATAGGAAACAACTAAGAGAAGGCCAGGGTCTCCCGTGATGCCGCAGCAACAAAAAATGTCCTCCACATGGACGGGCATCTTTTTTTAGCGAGGGAGAACAAGAAAGATGAGAGGTACAAGCTCATGTTGGATGTGCAAAAGGAGAGGATGGATTGGAACCGGAAGAGGACGGAGAAGAAGTTGGAAATTGAGAGGGAGAAGATCGAGTTGAAGAAGCAAGAGGCGGCGATCAAAGGGGAACTCGAGAAGGTCAAAAAATTTGGAGATATCGAGCTTGAAAATGAAAGGTTGCAACTCGCAGAGGATGCGAAGGATGCCAAGTCCGCGGACGTATATGGGCCGGATTTGATAAGTTTGATTGTAGATGGTCTAACGAACCTAACTAGCCTATACAAATCAATCCATTGTGACACATTAGTCAAGTCATTTGATTGCCAGGTAAGTTATCTTCATCGGACGATAGCGGGATGGTGTCAAAACAAGGAACACTTAATTATTTACCACGCAACCCCTCCCGTATTGGTCATCAACTCATCATCTCCTATCTGAATTTGACTTCCCGGATATATATATTTGGTTAAGGCTACGTGTGCACGTCGTTCCAAGCGATCCAAATACCTTTTCTGTTCTCTCTGCAAAGGATTCAACTTCAAACATCCATCAACCATATAATTCTCTCACGCTCGTTCAACACTGCTAATACACTGCGCTGACTTCTATCAGGCCAAGACAGTGAAAAGCGTCCACGTACGCATGGCACGCTCAGCTTGCTTACATTTTCTGAATTCTGAATTCATCTGATTGGGGTAGCTCCCTTCCATAAAAGAACGTCATTGCGACCGTGCACGAGGTAGTTTAACGAAATGGCAACCTAAGGCGAATATTCGTAATTGTGGACTGGCACCATGGTGTCCGTTTCAAAAAAACATTTTTTACTGCATAATTTTTTTTAAAACTTTGTACAAACACACACACACGCACGCATATATACTACACATGTGCAAAAATTCATTTCATTTTACATTAATAAATGGCGTATAAAAAAAAGACAAATATGTATTTCCAAATGGACCATATTTTTTATTTTTGGGCCGGAAATTTGTTTTTTTGTACAGCTTATAAATTACATTTTTTCAAAACAAACTTTTATGGATCAGTAGTGAATACATGCAAATTTACACGGAATTATTTTCAGGATTTTTTAAAACTTTTAATTATGGTTTTTGATTTTTTTCAAAAAAAAGGACGCCATGGTGCCTGAGCACACAAACTTCGCACTCAACCTCAGGCTCTTATAATAACAGGAGAAGCGAGTGTCAAACAGTTTGATGGAATATTCAGTGAACCAAACAGTTTGATGGAATATTCAGTGAACCAAGACCGTCCTCCGTCCTCCGGGCGTTTTATGTCTCTGCGTTATTGCATGGATTTCTTCAAACAAATGCATGAGAGGTTCCATGATTGGCTCATGCTACCAGGGAGATTGGTCTACACTCCACGCACGTAGGCACCAGGAAGATGTGAAAACAACGGCTGGTTAGTTTTACCATACATGTCACTTGTCGACCGTGGCATTGATTTCTGTCATCAATCGTTGCTTTTGAAACGGGGGGCCTCCAAAGAGAAATCGGAACCGATGCTCGAATTCGATTCCTGGGCGCGGAAGATCTTCCCATAATTTAATTCGAATTCGACGTCACATTGGCTGGCTCTGAGTCGACGTGCGTGGCAGCGTCCTGCTACCACAAGCAACTCCAAGTCAAATTCGAATTAGAATTTTGTGTCGCGTGCTGCCTACAATCATGCAAGTCGCGTTTAAAAAATAATAATACAAACCGACTGGATACTTTGAAATGTCAGCAACAATAGCAATGTTTGAATGTCATGTTTGGATTTAAGTGCCGATTTCTTGCCCGTCGTCATTAAGAAAAAGAAAGAAAGTATTTTAAAAAGAAAAAGAAAAAGAAAGAAGGAAAATTCAGTTTCTCCACAGAGGCGGCCCCAGGTCGTTGCAGGCCGTTTAATTAGCGATTTCGGCAGAAGAGAAGCGAGAGTTGGAAACCAGCCCCACCCAATGCTTGCGGCCCAAGCCCACCATTACAAAATGTTGTCGAGTGGACGAGTAACTGAACGGCCTGCAGTATTCTCCGTCCCTACGCAACGCAATCGGGGCCAGCCAGCTCGCGCCGTGCTCCACGCCTATAAATCTGGCAGCGTTCAAAACATTTTCTCGAGCGAAACCTTGGCGACGACCCAAAACCTCCCCACGTATCGATCGATCAACGTTCCCAATGGCGGCGGCCACTCGGTCCTGGTCCCTCTTCCTCACATGCTTCCACGGCAGCGGCTCCGACGAGAGCGGCCGCCTCGCGCTGCGATCGCGGTACCCGTCCATGCCGCGGGGACCGAGGGCGGCAGCAGCGATCGCCGGCGAGGGTACTGCCGGAGGAGAAGGCGGGTCAGCCGTCGTCGTTGATCTGGAGGCGGCGGCTGCGGAGGAGGAGGAGGAGAAGGTGGCGGTGTTCGCGGTGTCCGGAATGACCTGCGCCGCGTGCGCCGGCTCGGTGGAGAAGGCAGTAAAGCGGCTCCCCGGCATCCACGAGGCCGCCGTCGACGTCCTCGGCGGCCGCGTGCAGGTCGCCTTCTACACGGCACTCGTCTCGGTGAGCATCGGATACTCGACTATATTCCTGCGCGCCCGTGTGCATCTCTCTTTCTGCCCGGACCCTTTTGCGTGTTTTTCTCATGGGCCGCTTCCAGATCGATTGGTGCTTCTGCGCGGTTCTTTTTCGATGTTCCTGGGCTGACTCTGCTTATGGTCCGTGGCCAACAATCGGTCTGCGTGGCCTTCAATGTCTTTAGCCCACACCATTCAAATCCAACACCTCGGCTCTATCTTCTGCGTTTCCATTTTTGGGATCAGCCAACGAGCATATGTATGGAATATTTTAGGGAACAATATGTTCTTTGGTTTGCTAATTAACTTAGGCTCAGTGCAACATTGGAGTCTAGACTCCAATACTAGAAAATTAAATTAGCCGTTGAATTTTCAGAACCGAATAAATTTGGTCATATGCTTGACTCAAAATGGTTTGATGGATAGCATGACAGTGGTGTTGCACAAGTTGCAGCCTAGTCAAAAAGTAAAAAATGTGAAACTTCATATATTTCAAAGCAGGATAAATTTGGAAAATACTGAGTTTTGTTTCAACTCTATAATTTTCAAAATAATAGTTTTAGGATTTTTAATGAAAATATAAATAACTTGTGTATATAGATTCAAAAAAAATACAGCACGAATATTGCGCAATTTATGACCCCCCCCCCATATTTTTTTTGGGATTTTCGCTTTGTTACTAAAATACTTAGAATAACTTCATGTTTGCTTGTTAACTTTTGTACTTGATTTTAGATTTTATTTACAAAGATTATTCTTCATATTTTTTAAATTAAGCATATATAGTTAAATTACATAATTATTATTTATTATACTTGTTTGTGTTGATGACTAAATTGTCATGTATGTGAAACCATTGCCACTTCGTCCTTGAAAGAACTTTGGAGCAACATCAATTGCTCCTGCCTAGTTCCTCCTCGAGCATAGTCATGGTAGAGCTACAAGAGGCATTGGGATTATTGTGGTAGAGCTATGACTGTCAGCTTTTGCCACTCTGACATCATTTTTTTGGACGAAGGGTGACCATATGGGGTCATAGCGATGACAAATTTGTACATGTCTCTTGCTCTTCCTTTCATTGTGATGCCTAAGGGAAGCACCCTAATTTTGGCTTAGTGTTCACACCCTCCACCTCTAGAAAGCGAGATAGTGGTGTTGTGACGACCTCTCCATCCCTAGAGGTTTTGTCTTCGCTGATGATGAGGTTGGTTCGATGCTAAAATCTCCACGAAGAAGGACCAAATTGCAATTCACTAGGCTTTCTTGAATTGGGTTCATAGGATGCCAGAATAGTGGAAGTACCATCATCGCATCACGTGCCTAAAGCAAATGGTTTATATAGATTGAGAAATGGTTTCTATAGAATGAGATATAGTTAAATGAACCTTTAATGCTTCACGAACATTCTTTCCTTATAAATTTACCCAAGATCCAAACATCTCAATCTCTTCATATGTTATTCATGTTAAACTTCTCTTTTCGGGCCCTTCTCAAGTTCAAAGTTAAAAGTGTGAGTAGAGTGATGTTGTCGTGTATATGTGCAGATATACCTTTGATAAATGTGTAAGGAAAGAGAATAGGTTGTCACATATCGCTACTTCGACATTTTTTTGTCAGAATGCGCCCTCTTAAGAGCAAGTATGACTAGGTGCCATAAGCACGGTATAAGAGTCACCACACCATTTATTGTTTTTGATCGATTGGAGGAGAAATATCAGAAGCAGACTCTAAAATTATAACCAACTACAACTAAGCTCCAACGAACTTTATGAGGGAAAAGATGATTTAAGCATTAATGAGGTAGTGTATATCTATAACTAACTAAGCATTGATAGAGAGAATCATCACTAGCCCAAGAAGGACACAACTGATATACAAAACCCAAAGAAGGGCCAAAAAATGAAGCACGATACAACTCTCCTACACGCTAGTCATGACTCCCTTCAAGAGCAAAGTCACAAGCCACGCACCCGCCAAAGTCTGTCGCCTGGCATCCGACTTGATCATGCTGAGGATATGATCGAGGTTGGGCCGAGCGCTGTCAATGATGATAGCTATACAATGCTTCCATATGCACCAAGACACCAGCTGGATGACCAATGACGTGCCATTTCGTGCCGAGGTTGGGACCGGACGGTAAGTTTCTTGTCACCAGTCCACGAAGTCCTCCCTCTCATCTTGGTTGGTGGCAGTCGAGCGGGTCCAAGGGAGCACCTCGTGCTAGAATGTACTAGATCCAAGGGAGGACTTATCTGCAGTCGTGTTCTTATGTTTCTCTCGCCAGATCAATCGTGTTGATTGTCACCTTTTCGATCGTCCGACGGTCCCGCTTGTCGGGGTCCGTATGGTGGTCGCGTCGAAGGGAATGCCGAGGACGGTCGGCAACGCTTTGCTGTCGATAAGGTTCATCCCATGATGTTGTCTTTTTGTGGTTGCATCTTGAATTCGTAGCTGGAGATGGGTCTCCGACACCGACGATGGTGCCCAGGGGTGCAGTGGGGGTTCGGCCTACTCATTTCGTCGGTCATCGGGGAAGGGGAAGCTCGACAATGGCTAACGGGGTGGCACCATCAAGGTGGGTGGGAGGGAGGGTGCGAGTTTTAGCCCACCGAGCGACCGTGGACCATACATGGGAAGCGGGAGGGGCAAGTTTTTTCATAGTAAAAAAAACTCAATTTAGTAAAGTTTTGAGGTTTGAGGATCTGCTAGTTGGCTCTTTGTCCAAATACCACTTTTGCTCCTCAAATATGAGTTTTATAGGATCTTCTACAGATGCCCACTCTATTTAGTTGATGTCATCGTCTAATGTTTTTGTTGAGAGGTGTTTGTTGCTGCCAATGCAGTAAAATGAGTTCAGTTTATACTTACTAGTGGTTGGGACCCGTCGCTGCGAGCCGCTTGAAAGGAAGATGTGAGCATTATACCTTCATATCAAAAAAAATAAAAAATCTTATGCCATGTAAACACCGCATTCATCTTAAAAAGAAAAAAAAATAAACCTAAAAAAACTTCTCTTAAGAAAAAGGAAAAGTCTCACTTTCATTAAAAAAACTCTAAAAAAGAAAAACGTTATTTTCTCACTGCGACCAATCAGCATGCACCATGGGACGTACTCCCTCCATCACGGTTTAGAAGACACAGTTAGAGTTGCGTGCGTTTTTAAAATAGACAAAGATTAAGGCACGTTGCATTTACTCCTAGCAGCTAAAATAGACAAAGAGTAAGGCACATGCGTAGTGTGAATGCTATTTTTTAACTCATTTCACATCCAATCAATAACCACCTAGGTCCTAGAGAATTTACATGCATGCCTTCTAAACCGTGACGGAGGGAGTAGCTGATTATCCACCATTCTAACGATGCTTAATGTGTTTGGCATCTAAAAGGAAAACTGATTATTTTTTCTCTTCAAGTAAATGTTACTCTTTGTGGCCGCCACATGGTTTTTTTTTATTGACAACCCATTTTATTCAACTCATAATGTCTTGGGGAATACATAAGTTGTCAGGAGGACGCTGTAGCCAAAGATGACGCCCTAAACCTAGGGTAGTAGCCATCCTTGCTATTTTATGCGCCTCACTATTACTATCACGACGTTCAAAAACAAAAGTGCAACTATTGAAACTAGATTTACTCTTTTGAATATCATGGAGGATCATGCAATACTCGCCCCGTTGATCTTGGATTTGAAGATCTTTTATGACTCTCAGACAGTCCGATGCAATACGAATGTTTGGGATCATCAAATCTTCCGCCAAAGCTATTGCCTCCCTGCATGCATGGGCCTCTACCACTGCAGGATCAATCACCCCCATCAGGACTATCGTCGAAGCCCCCATGAAATGTCCCTGTGCATCATGGCATATTACTCCAACCGCCCCAATATTGGAAGACTTGGCGACAGCTCCATCCACATTCAACTTCGCCTCACCAGCAGATGGGGGATCCACCTGGGAGCAGGCAAAACATCGGTCCTACTTGTCGTGCTCTTCTGCATCGATGGTAAACCACGTAGCTCATTTAGGTACCTCTCGATGAACAGGTGGGTCGAGAGGGGGCTTTGAAATTCCTTCTCATGTATGGCCTTTCGTCGAGCCCACCAGATCACCCACAGTGTGGTCAAAATAGCGATGAACCGCTCAGAGGGTAGTGTGTTGCATATCCCATGTAGCCAGAGCTTCGGGTCTTGCTTTTCATCCCCGTAGGCTGGAAGCAAGGAATCGTCGTCATCGGCACGCAAGGACCAGACACTTCGCGCCATATTGCAGTCCAGTAGAGCATGGCGCCAGCTATCCTCCGCCCCTTGACAGATTGGGCATGATGTATCTACTGTCATCTGCCGTCTCCCCCTCTCCTGCCCCGTTGGTAGTGAGGCACGAGCGAGCCGCCAAGCGAACAGACGTAGTTTTGCCGGAACCTTAGTCCCCCATAGTTTCTTCCAGTTGGCCTCTTGTCGGTCAGTGTCTGAAGCTTCTGCATCTCCATTGAGCCAACGTTCCCGCTGCAATTTCGTTGCCACTACCATCCTGTAGCATGATCTCACCGTAAACAAACCCGACTTTTCATAATGCCATGCATAGAAATCTGTTTGTGCAGTGTAGCTAAGAGGGATCTTGCGCACCATATCGACGTCCATTGGGAGCATGTGAACAGACAGAGCATGATCATCCCAACATCGGTCCGCATGTGATATTAATTCCGAGACCTTCTCTGGAGGATTTGCGGAGATCGCAGCATAGGGGCGTAGGCAGAAATCTCGGGGCAGCCAATTGTCATTCCATATGTGAGTATCCTCGCCATTACCCATCCGTTTTACTAACCCTGTCCTGAGAATATCTCTACCCTCATAGAGAGCCTGCCATACCTGCGATGGTCGTGATCCCAGTTGGAAGGACATAATGTCTGTTGAGGGGAAGTACACCGCCTTCAGAATCCTTGCACTCATCGTGTTGGGCTCCGTCATCACCCTCCAAACCTGCTTGGCAAGCAAAGCCAGGTTAAAAAGCTCCATATCGCGGAATCCCAACCCCCCTTTGTACTTCGGCATGCACATAGTTTCCCACGACACCCACGCCGTTTTCCTCTCCCCTGCCTTGCACCCCCACCAGAATTTCCGAATCATGGCCGTGATATGCTGGCATAACCCCCGTGGTAACTTGAAGATCGCCATAGAATAGGTTGGTATTGCCTGCACCACTGATTTTATGAGAACTTCCTTGCCGCTGCTTGCCAAGCACTTCTCCATCCACCCTTGAATATTCTTCCATACACGGTCCTTCAGATATGAGAATACTCCATTCTTTGCTTGCCCCACCTCTGATGGTAAACCCAAATATCTCTCGCATAGTGTCTCCCTGTGGATTTGAAGAATACCTTTGAACACTTCCCTTTGCACTTCCGGGCATCCCTTCCCAAAGTAGATAGATGATTTCTCATTGTTTATTCGCTGGCCCGATGCGTGGCAGCATGCTGTTAGTATTTCCTTCAATTTGTGGGCGTTCTCTGAGGTAATCTTACTGAAAAGCAAGCAGTCATCCGCAAACAATAGATGGTTTACCTTTGGCGCGAGAGTAGCAATTTGAATACCTTCAAAAACCCCTTTCGTACTGGCATGATGTAGCATACAGGAGAGCCCCTCTGCCGCAATCAAAAACAAGTATGGGGAGATCGGATCCCCTTGCCTAATGCCCCTTGATGGTTTAAACCCCTCAATCTGCATTCCATTAAAAAGTATCGAGAAAGACACCGAGGTTACCCCTCTCATAATCTGGCGCACAAAAGCTTCACAAAAACCCAACTTCTTCATAATGGCCTCTAGATAGACCCATTCAACTCGGTCGTAAGCTTTCATCATGTCCAGCTTTACTGCACAATGCCCATTCTTTTTTGCTTCTATTATTCTTCATAAAATGAAGGCATTCATAAGCTGTAATAACATTATCAATGATCAAGCGGCCTGGCACAAACGCCGATTGTTCTTCAGAGATGATTTCCGGGAGAATCTGCTTCAGACGGTTAGCAAGTACTTTGGATGCAATTTTAAAGAGCACATTGCACAAGCTGATCGGCCGAAACTGAGATAGTAATGTGGGGTTTAAACCTTAGGGGTGATAACAATGAACGTCCTGTTAAGCTCCTCGAGGGAGTCTTCTCCTTTCAACACTCGAATAACAATGTTGGTCACTTCAGCACCACATAAATGCCAATATGTTTGAAAGAAATGCGCCGGGAAGCCATCCGGTCCTGGAGCCTTTGTAGGATACATTTGAAACATCGCCTTTTTTACCTCCTCCTCCGTTACAACCTGCGCTAGCATCTCATTCATGGGTGTGGAAACCTTACAAGGTACATGGGATAGCACTTCCTCCATTCCGATAACCCCCTCAGAAGCATATAACTTCTCATAGTACTGGACTGTCATGTGCTGCAATTCCCCTGGATCATCACATGTGGATCCGTCAGGGCGCATCAAGCTCACCACTGTATTTTGCTTTCTCCTGCTCGAAGCTTTCTTATGAAAAAACTTCGTATTCTTATCCCCTTCCATAAGCCACTGGATTCGTGCACGCTGGCGCCACATGATCTCTTCTCGAAATCTCAGCTCAATGATTCTATCCTTTGTTTTAACTTCCTCCCGGGATGCTGCAACTCGATGGGGGTCCTCTCGCAGCACACTTAGCCTAGCCCGCAACTTCCTCAGCTCTGCTCGAACCGCACAAAAGGTGTTGGAGCCCCACCCCGTCAGAGTTACTGCCAAGCGCTGCAACTTCTCCCCTATCTCCTTTGCTGATGTAGCAGTGGTTGCTGTCCATGCATCCTGGACTGTTGTTTGGAAGCCCTCATGCCTCTCCCACATCATTTCGTATCGAAAGGGCCTCCCCTTCCCTATTCTCTGATTGTGTGCTTCCATACTATTTAGAAGGAGGATAGGGGAATGATCCGATTTGACCGCATGGAGATGACGTAACCAGGCCATTGGGAACATGGCGCTCCACTCCACCGAAGCCAAGGCTCTGTCCAGACGAACTCTGCATGTAGCCCCATTCTGTACTTTACGTTCGAAGGTCCAGTCCAGCCTGATATACCCTAGGTCCCCCAACTGGCACACATCCACCGCCTCGCGAAAAGCCTGAATTTGCCCCATATCGCGATCGTTTGGGCCTAGCCGCTCTTCCCTCCTGAGGACCTCGTTAAAATCTCCTATGCATAACCACGGAAGATCACTATCCGCCTTCAGGAAGCGCATCATCTCCCAAGTTTTATACCGCAAGCTCATATTTGCTTCCCCATACCAACATGTTAATCGCCATGGATCTCTACCTTCCTCATTAACCTCCATGTCAATGTGATATTTGGAGAAATTTCGCAGCTGTAGTATGAGGGGTTTCCTCCAAAACATGCATAATCCTCCACTTCTGCCCGAGCTTCCCACTCCATATGCACTATCATATCCCAAAGTTCTTGCCAATCCCTCCATGCGATTCTTTGATATTTGTGTCTCCACAACACAAAGAACAGCCGGCGCACTCTCCCGCGCAAGGTCGCGGAGTTCATGAACTGTCGCGGGGTCGCCTAGCCCGAGGCAGTTCCAGCATAAGATCGACATTAGGCCCAGCGGTCCTCCTTTAGGGAGGCCGCCGTAAGTGCCAAGGTCTGAACTTCTTTTCCTGATGCCACCGTCGTGCTATACTTGACAGGCGATGATGTCTTCTTTGCTTTTTTGAGCTCTCGGGGAGAAATATACGTTGGTGGCGGGGGTGGAATGGGCTTATCTATGTCAACCTCATTCATCACCCTCCCTCCTTCAGTCTGATCCTTCTCACTTCCCATACTGTGTGTGCTGCTAGATGCTGTTCGCACCCTTGTGCTTTCATGCTGACAGATCGACAGAGCTAAGTTCAGACTACGCCGGGTTCCTGAATCATTATCCGATGCTTCTCCCTCGGGTCTGGGTGCTTTCAAAGGACTAGTAACATCATCTTCCTCTCCCTGTCCATCATCCAGTCCCGCATCCTGGGACGATCTCTTGCGAGCTGGAGATGTATTGCCCTTGTTACCACCACGCCCCCTGCCACCAGTTCTTGCTCTCCCTCCAGAACGACCGCCTCTTCCTACGTGGTCCTCATCTCTCTTACCCGACGCCACCTCCTTCCTCTGTGCCAGCATCCAGCTCCCCCATTGTTTCTGCTTCGCCTCCCACACACCATCACCACACTCCTCATGGTTGTGTCCCATAAGTCCACAAACCTGACAGAAATATGGTGTTTTCTCATACTTGATAGGGAACATGCGACGGCCCTCCCCTGATACTACCAGAGCCGTAACCCTAGTAAGAGGTTTGCCAACCAGTATGCGCGCGCGAACTCGCACGTAACCACCTGCGTAGAACAGTCTGGGAGAGAGTTGGATTTCCTTGACCCTACCAATGCGCCGGGCAAGCTGATCCACAATGTCCATACTCCTATACATATCAGGGATCCCATGAATCTGTGCCCAGACATGGATACCATCGAGCACCACCTCCGCAGGGTTCGTCTTCCCGTCATAGTCCTCCACTATAAGCCCCATGCACCGGAACAGCCACGGTCCTCCATGGACCACCTTCTTCCAATCCCCCAAGCAGAACATCTGGAACACAAACAGATTGTCTCCCGCTTCTCTGTACTTCGGGGATTTAGCCAATCCCCACATTGTTTTTAGGGTTTCAAACATAGCTGCCGATGAGAAAGGCCGAGAGGTGTGCAACTTCCAAATCGCAAGCCACCGTGCGTCCGCCTCAAGTTTCTTGACCTCCTCTTCGCCCACCACCACATCATCTAGTACTTCGTCCTTCAGATCAAGGTGCTGCAACATGTCCTCCAGATTCTTTCCAGTCCACCCCGAGGAGGAGGACGACCCATTGTCTCCTGCCATCGCACCCCGTGGAAAGCGCCCAAATTGCCTCGCCCGGGCTAGCCCAGCGATCGATAATCCTCACGTCGGCGATCGGATCGCCGTCGGAGGTCCTAAAACCCTAAACGAGAGGGTATTGCAGCATCGGGGGCCGCCACATGGTTAAGCACGGCCGTGGCGGCGTCGGCCCTTGTTCACGAGAGCTGCCAACGTCGGCCTTTGTGCTGGCCACGCGACGGAGCCCAAACAAATACTGCTTTTGCGTTGTGTCCGCAGCTCGATCTTTCCAGTCGGTTATACCGGAATTCTCCACCCGCCTACGCGACTGACGTGCAGCGGCCATATTCTAACATCCGACGATGCGAGCACTAGAGCGCAGCTCGCTTTGCTTTCCCCACAGTCTCATTTTCGGGAAAAAGGAGCGCACACGATCGGCGCCACCCTCCCCGCCCTATAAATCCGGCAATGCTCGAAGCAGCCCCCAAGCAGCTCCGCAGCGATCGTCGCGAGCTCCAGCGGTCGCCATTCCCGGACGCCGGAAGCCCTCTCTCGGGATGGCGGCGGGCACTCGGGGCGCCGTCTTCCTCGCCTGCTTCCGCGGCGGCGGCGCCGAGGGGAGCGGCCACCGCCTCGCGCTGCGGCCGCGGTACCCGCCCATGCCGCGGCGCACCAAGGCGGCCGCGGTCGCCGGCGATCTGGAGGCCGCGGCGGGGGCGGACGAGGAGGGGGAGGAGGAGGAGGAGAAGGTGGCGGTGTTTGCAGTGACCGGCATGACCTGCGCCGCGTGCGCCGGGTCGGTGGAGAAGGCCGTCAAGCGGCTCCCCGGCATCCACGACGCCGCCGTCGACGTCCTCGGCTGCCGCGCGCAGGTCGCCTTCTACCCGGCATTCGTCTCGGTGAGCAGAGCAGAGCACCCTGATTTCTCGGCCTTCCCGCACCTGTTAAGCACGCCCAACATCCGCCGGCCGTTCTGCATTCTAGGGGGGATGGGGGGGCGACCTGCGCGTGGGGTTGGGATGAATTTAGGATTCTAGACGGTCGCGTGTGATTACTTTGAGATTTTCTTTTGTGAAAATGCTGTGCATACTTTTGATGTACAGTTATAGATCAGTACAATGATTCATCCCTTTGGATTTGGGGCATATGGTTGGTGCTGTGCTTATACGTCAAGTCACATGCATTGTGTCCTTATCAGAAGCCTGAAAACTGATACACGGGCATTTTTAGCTTTAGGAAGTCCCAGCATCACAAAATTGGCTGATATTGGGAGCATTGGTTACTTTGCGAGGTGATAGACTATAGATTTGTAGAGGAAAAACTGTGTCATTCTGTGCAACTACTCTGAACCCAAAATACTTCGCTAAGGTTCAGCCGTTTCGCTACGGTTTTCTTCCAATTTCTTCTAAGGAAGGGATTTAGGCAGCGTCTTGGAGAATCCAGTGGCAGAGGCTAAACAAAAACTCCTGCTAGACAACCAATGCCGGCACGTATGGTTAATAGCATCACTCAAGGAGAGGGATTCATGTGGCCTTAGTTGGTTTTCCTTTTGAGATGAGAAACGTTTAAAGGGGTGGTGGCCCTGAAAGTTCATGCATTTATTGACTTTGTGTGGTTCACAAGGCTACAGCTAGACAACTTTGCTTCTGATGTGAAACTGCTAACTACTTTAAAACATCGAGTGGCCGATTTGGGTTCTCATTACATGCCTAGTTGTAAATACTGTGATGTGCACAAGGCTGCAGGCTCAGTATGAGGCTTGATTTGGGAAAATTAGATTGATGGTTCCTACTTATTGTTTATGTTTACAAGTTTTCAACTACAAGTGCAGATAACCTTGTCTACAAGTACAACTAACATAATTCTGAAAGTGTGGATCAACTAAAGTTTGGGTCGTACCTCTGGATATTGTTACCCTTAGGTATTAGTCTTCTAAAAAATCTTTAACTTGATGTTTTGAACTTGTGAACTCTCGTGCCTTTGCTGAAGCAATCGAACCCGGCTACCTATGTACACGGTGGTCACATGGAAAAAAGATCTACTTCCGGCGACCCTTTGCTCTTTCCCACAGTGCATTTTTTTCGTTCTAACTCGGTTTCAGTGCACACTGTTCCATGACTTCAAGTTTTTTAATCTGTTCATTTGGTGTTCCTCCCACTAGACTTGAGCATATGTCAACTGATTATTAAATTTTCAGGCTGGTGAATATTTTCTTATTCTGGAATTTTTTGCAACTCATATTTCTCATCTCATGATTACTTTCTTTCATAAGTGGAGCATTCGGGGTGCAATCTTGTCCCGCTCCCACCATTGTTATCTCTGATTATCTTTCGAGAAAGAACTGTTATTTTTGAAGACAACAGGAAGTATATAACCTTTTTATCAGTATCGTGAAAATTATTGGTACGATAGGAGTACTTTTCCTATTGTTGGAAGTCCTTTTCCTGCAGCGTAAGTGCACTATTCTAGTTGGATGACGAGAGATACTAACTTTGATTGGAATTATAGGATCCAAAAAAAACTGCATCTCTATTTCAACATAATGGCTGCTTGCTCACACACTTCCTTGTAGGATGGCACCTATGATTAGGCTGATGTCATTTCTTGCTGCATCTAGTAACTTTAATCAGTAATAGATAGAAGATAGTGCCACACTTAGGTGCCCAATTGGCTATAGAAGTACCATCTAGGGCTAAAGTATAGTGAATAAGAGGCCAAGATAATGAAAGGTTGAAAGTGAGCCTGCGCTACACGGATCCCTTTATGTCTGTTTATCGATACTTTTATTTGGAGATTGAAGTTCATGTCTGCCTTTTTTGTACAGGAGGAAAAAATTAGGGAAACCATTGAAGATGTTGGTTTCGGAGCTAAACTGATTGACGAGGAGCTTAGGGAAAAGAGCATTCTAGTATGCAGGCTGCACATAAAAGGGATGACCTGCACGTCTTGTGCAAACACAGTTGAATCCACGTTGCAAGCTGTTCCAGGGGTTCAGAGAGCTTCTGTTGCACTGGCTATTGAAGAGGCGGAAATCCGTTATGATCGGAGGGTTGTTGCTGCTACGCAACTAGTCAATGCAGTTGAAGAATCTGGATTTGAAGCAATACTGGTCACCGCAGGAGAAGATCGGAGCAGGATAGACCTCAAAGTGGATGGCATTCTCGATGAGACATCAGTAATGATAGTGAAAAGTTCTGTCCAAGCTCTTCCTGGTGTGGAAGACATAAAAATCGATACCGAGCTCCAAAAGATAACCATCTCTTACAAGCCTGACAAAACAGGTCCGCGAGACCTCATCGAAGTAATTGAGTCAGCTGGATCTGGTCTTGTTGCTGTATCAATATATCCGGAAGCCGATGGAAGAGAGCAGCATAGAAATGGGGAGATAAGGCGGTACAGGCAGTCCTTCTTGTGGAGCTTACTGTTCACAATTCCAGTGTTCCTAACCTCCATGGTGTTCATGTACATCCCAGGGCTGAAGGATGGGCTGGACAAAAAGGTTGTCAACATGATGAGCATTGGTGAACTATTGCGGTGGATTTTGTCAACACCTGTCCAGTTTATAATTGGCCGCAAGTTTTACACTGGTGCTTACAAGGCAATGTGTCATGGCTCACCGAACATGGATGTGCTCATTGCTCTAGGGACCAACACAGCATACTTCTACTCAGTTTACTCGGTCCTCCGAGCTGCCACTTCTGAGAATTATATGTCAATTGATTTTTTTGAGACAAGTTCCATGCTCATATCATTTATCCTTCTTGGAAAATACCTCGAGATCTTGGCAAAAGGAAAGACCTCTGAGGCTATTGCCAAGCTGATGGATCTTGCACCAGAAACTGCAACTGTGCTGATATATGACAAAGAAGGGAATGTTGTAAGCGAGAAAGAGATCGACAGTCGGTTGATTCAGAAAAATGATGTGATCAAAGTCATACCTGGTGGGAAAGTTGCTTCCGATGGATTTGTTATTTGGGGCCGGAGCCATGTGAATGAAAGTATGATCACCGGAGAATCACGGCCTGTGGCAAAGAGGAAGGGCGACACTGTGATTGGAGGGACGGTGAACGAGAATGGCGTGCTCCATGTCAGGGCAACATTTGTTGGATCAGAGAGTGCCCTGGCACAGATTGTAAGGCTAGTAGAGTCAGCCCAAATGGCAAAAGCTCCTGTGCAGAAGTTTGCTGATCAGATATCTAAAGTCTTTGTCCCCCTGGTAAGTTCAGTTACATTGTGTTTATCCAATAACATTGTATTCTTATCATTACTGAACAATCAGCTTTGTGCTTGCAGGTCATCTTTCTTTCTTTGCTTACTTGGCTTACATGGTTCTTAGCCGGGAGGTTTCATGGCTACCCTAGCTCGTGGATACCATCTTCCATGGATAGCTTTCAGCTAGCTCTTCAGTTCGGGATATCAGTTATGGTGATCGCCTGCCCTTGCGCCCTAGGACTTGCAACTCCAACTGCTGTGATGGTTGCAACTGGAGTCGGTGCCTCGCAAGGTATTCTGATCAAGGGTGGGCAAGCTCTGGAGAGTGCGCAGAAGGTATCAATAATAAGTATAAAAGTGAAAACATGTTAGCCGACGGTGCTTCTATTGTTCACGAACATTATTTGTGTATGAAATTTTACAGGTGGACTGCATTATTTTCGACAAGACAGGAACACTAACCATTGGGAAGCCTATTGTCGTCAATACCAGGCTCTTTGAAAACATGGTCCTACGTGAATTCTATGACTATGTTGCAGCAGCAGAGGTATGCTTTCTAACTGTATGCTACGTATGTGTATGCGCTGTCTTCTTAGTAGATTCTTCTTTTAGTGTCTTGGGAGCTCAAGTTTCATTGACTTTCAGGTCAACAGTGAGCATCCGCTGGCGAAAGCGATAGTGGAGCATGCCAAGAAATTCCACTCGGAAGAAACCCATATCTGGCCTGAAGCAAGGGATTTCATTTCAGTCACCGGACACGGTGTCAAGGCAAAAATCGGCGACAAGAGTGTCATTGTGGGCAACAAGAGCTTTATGTTGTCATTGGACATTGATGTCCCCGTGGAAGCTTCAGAAATCCTCATGGAAGAGGAAGAGAAGGCACACACAGGGATCATCGTGGCCATGGACCAAGAAATTGTGGGCATTATCTCTGTGTCTGATCCGATAAAACCGAACGCTCATGAAGTGATATCATACCTCGAGTCAATGAAGGTGGAGTGCATAATGGTGACCGGGGACAATTGGGGAACCGCCAATGCCATCGGCAAAGAGGTCGGCATCCAAAACATCATCGCTGAGGCGAAGCCAGAGCAGAAGGCTGAGAAGGTGAAGGAACTTCAGGTGAGCTATGCTAGATATCCTTTGCTTTATCTCAAAGGGACATATCTTTGCTTTATTACTTTGATTGATGGTAATGTCACACGGGAACAGGATACAGCCACGCATCCACTCACTGCCTTTAAATCTTTGATGATCACTGCAGCTGTTAGGAAGAACCGTAGCGATGGTCGGCGATGGGATCAACGACTCCCCGGCGCTGGTGGCAGCCAACGTGGGGATGGCCATCGGCGCGGGCACCGACGTGGCCATCGAGGCGGCGGACATCGTGCTCATGAAGAGCAACCTGGAGGACGTGATCACCGCCATCGACCTGTCCAGGAAGGCCTTCTTCCGCATACGGATGAACTACGTCTGGGCCCTCGGGTACAACATCATCGGCATCCCGATCGCCGCGGGCGTGCTGTTCCCGTCGACCCGGTTCCGGCTGCCGCCGTGGGTCGCCGGCGCCGCCATGGCCGCGTCCTCCGTTAGCGTCGTCTGCTGGTCCCTGCTGCTGAGGTACTACAAGAGGCCGTTGATCACACAGGAGCGACAGAAATAGAGAAGGGAATCATACATATACATAGAATAAGCTGTAGATATCTGTAACAGACGTGTGGTAGAATGACGAATTAAGCAGCAGTCCTCTGATGAAAATGTATATAATAACTCTAGTAATGTGATGAATGTTGTTGGTGCAAGACAGGCATGAATTGTGCCGTGCCGGCAATAAATTAGCATACTACTACTAGTCACACTATAGATCTCAACCTTGACCTTTGATGGAGGGAATTGAACAACTTTGGAGGTGTCAGGGGTCAAGGTGCTGCGGCTGACTGGGGTCAAGTTCGAAAGCAAGAAGGAAAGATGTTGGGTGCTCTGTGACGACGATCGACGCTATAGTAGATTCTAGCTATAGATAGAAGGGTGTGGTTATGCACGGTGGGCTGTCCACTTGCCCTCCCTGTTGAGCGATGCGATGCCAGCCACCAAACTAAGCCGGTTAAGAACGCAATGCTGCGCACCTGATATTACTTTGCAGCTGACCCAAAAAGAAACCTGATATAAAGTGATGCTGCTTTCTTTCGACGGGATTATATATAAAGTGATCGCAGTAATGTGTTCCTACAATGATGATGATGCTTACTTCCTGGTAATAGACACCGGCCGCAGCAAAGAAGATGGGGCGAAAGATGCTAGACCGGATCGATCAAACTCAATCTGTTCTTCACGGTAGCCTGCCGTGTCGACCTTCTTGTGGCCCGTCAGACGGCGACCGGCGAGCAGCGTCCACCTACGTACGTCCACGTCTCTCAACGGCCGATTCAAGGCACTCGTTCATACGACTTTTTTTATATTCACTGCCTGCTTGCTTTGTATGGATGGTTGCCCCGTTAACCAATCGGATCGATCGGCCACGTACGTCCGTCCGTCTCATTATGATGTTTTCCTGCTGGCTAGCTAACGGGACCTCCTATTCGGCCCCTTCACATACTCCCTCCGTTCCTAAATATAAGTCTTTGTAGCGATTTCACTAGTAGACTACATACGGATGTATATAGACATACTTTAGAGTGTACATTTAATCATTTTGCTCCGTATGTAGACATCTAGTGAAATCGCTTAAAGGACTTATATTTAGGAACGGAGGGAGTACAAAGCAAGCGCTCCTCCAAATGGGAGGCCCATTTAAAAAAAATGCATTGATCAATAAAAATTTGAAAAAAGTTCACAGAATTTTAAAAAGTTCAGATTTGTAAAAAAACAATTATTAAATTTGAAAAAGTTCAGAGATTTTTGAAAAATATGTACATGGATTTTCAAAAATTTCACAGAATTCGAAAAAAAACATCAATTTTGAAAAAAGTTCATTAATTTTTAAAAACAGTTTGCTAATTTTGAAAAAAGTTCATCAAATTTTATAAGCATTTCACTGAATTTGAAAAAAATTAATGTATTTTAAATTATGTTCATCGATTTTAAAAAATGTTCACGATTTTCAAAAATGTTCACAGATTTCAGAAACATTCACGGGCTAAAAAAAAGTTCATTAAAGATCCCTACATGGGCCGGCCCATTGTGGAGCGCTGCACGCGCTAGTTAGCAAATTTTACCTTAACCAGCGCTTGTGGCGTTAAATAGGTTTTCCCCTAGATAACCATTCGTCGTCCACGCGCTCTGCAGCAATCAAGATGGGGATGGACCGAGTCGGCTCGGTTACTGATCCGACCCAAATTGTCGAGGCCAATGAGTCAGGTGGCTTGGCCTTGAAGCATAAACGGGTCACTCGAGCCGGTACCGTGCGACCCGATGGGTCATGCAGGTCGACCCAACCATCTAAGATCATTTCTAGCAGAGCCCGTACAATGTCGATCCGTAAAATATGTTTACAGTTCATGGAAAAAAGGTTTTGCAGACCGACGCGGGCGACGACCGAGCAGACCCCGCAGACCGGACCCTAAAAAAAGGATACTCACAGGATATCCTTTTCTATGAATCCGGTAAAAAAGGATACTCACAGGATATCCTTTTCTATGAATCCGGTCTGCGGGGTCTGCTCGGTCGTCGTCCGTCGCCGGCCCGTAAATCAGTAATTTGCATTTCAATTTCGGACATGAAATCATTTTTTTGCTCCTTTATCTTTTAAGGCATTGGATACATAATAATTTAACAAATCTTTGCTAGAATAGCAAGACCAAAGAAAACAAAAATCATAATTAGGCATCTTAGAAGATATCTAACTTTCGTGCTTCCACTAGTTGGGCCAACATATTCTCCATGGCTTCATTGTTGATCTATGGATACTTGATCTTGCATTCTTCATTCTTCGGCTTTGATTTTAAAAAATTAGACGTTGCTTTCCCTTTATTTCTTCTCTAATTACACATGCAGCCGCATTATTAGCCTCAACTCTACCAACGAGTGCACGGACATCCATTAAGTTTCTTTCTATTAATAAATCGATGTATTCTTTTTCTTAAAAGAAAAATCAGCATCCATCTTCCTACACACATGACCATCTCAATAAGCTATCGAAATTGAACCGAATAGGTTGACAAAGCCGAATGAAAACAAGAACATGCCCCGTCGTTTTCGCATTTGAAGAATACCCATCCGGAGTGTTGCGGCGTGCTAGATGTTAGCCGCGAGCGCCGATCCCGGACAACAATCGACTGAGTCCTTGCCGACAAACCGACAACGACGACTAAAGGACAAACCAGTACCTGCATGCGGCGTTGAGGCTTTATCGGGGCTATGCGGGGTGCTCCACGATCAATCCCATGGCTTGGCGCAGCCGTCGGTGGCCGAAAATGCCAAATCTAACGGCCGCGACATACAGCCGTCGATTTGCAACTTTTCGGCCCGCCTGGGCAGGAGGAAATGGTGAAGGTCAATCTCGGGCGTGTGGCGGCCCGCCGACGAGATCGCGACGGCTGGTTAATCCACTTGTATACATGGGACCAACGAGACGAGGGGGGAGAACCCGCGTTTTCGCGGGTTGGGGTGGAAATTTTGCCGTGCCCCGTAAAAATATTTATGGGTCCGACGCGTTTGTGGGGTCTCATCAATCATTTTTTTCATGAAACCGTATTTTGACAATTATTTTACGGGTCAGGGCATTATACGGGGTCTGCTAGAGATGCTCTAATCGTACTGCCCTAGTCCTTCTCTGTCGTCGCCCCCAACGATACTTGTAGGCCACCCCGACGATCTCTGTCGCCGCCGCCACCGATCTCTGTTGTCCCCGACCGCCACCGACCATCTCTACCGGCCTTCTACCGCTGTCGGTTGCCCCCGAACATCTTTGTTGGCCTGATGTCGTCGGCTTCCCCCCCCCCTCTCGTTCGTCATCTCGATCGCCGCTGACCTCGCCATTTCGGTCACTATCCTGTTCCTCTCCAACTTGCCAGCTCAGAGGTGAGATTTCTACCGGCTTCCTTCCCTTCCAGCGCAGTGTTGGTTCTTGGTCAGTGTTAATTCTGCATTAGTTTCAGACTTTCAACCTTCACTTGTAAATCCAAGTCTTTGTAAAGATTTCACTAATGATCATAAGCAAAATAAAATGAATGAATTTACACTCTTAAATATATCTATGTATATCTATATATAGTCCATAATGAAACCGAAAATTCCAACTCTGCTCCCAGGCTATAAATAGGGTCAAGACAGTTCGTGAACAGTTAACCTTTTTTAAAAACTGTAATTTATCTTTTACAAAAATTAAAATGGACCTCACGCATCAAATTATATACCACATGAAAATTTGGATTTTATTGAATTTTTTAAGTTTTTTTTTACTTTTTTACGTGAGCGCGGCTGCAGATGAGCCGGTAGCAGAAACGCCGCTCCCGTAATGAAATCTCTAAAATAGCTTAATTTAGAAACAGAGGGAATAATTCTTACTTTTTTACAACGAATCTGCAGCAGCATCTCAGGAGGAACCGCATCGCTCGGCCACCGAGACCGACCGGCAGCATCAATCGGGGCGGGCATATATACCCGCCCGGCCCTTCTAGACCGGCCCATTGAGTCACGTCATGCGTGATGCGTGCCGCTTTGCCAGGCCCGGAACGCCGGATTCATGTCGCGATCGTTTGCGCATTTGCGCCTACTGCTGCGTGTGATGACTAGCGAGTAGCGACGACGATCATACGTGTGAACGTGAAAGGACGTGCGTGCGTGCGTGAGCGGGACGGCCGGAGGCACATGAGTAAAATGCTGCGCTGAAGGACGTCCACGTGAGTTGCTCCGTCAAAGCACCTGGACATGCAGGAGGTGTGACCGCGCTCGGCCCGATCCAGCCGCCGACGGATGATGCTTCCAGAAGCCTTTGGTGCCTTCCGGAAACCGGCGGTGATCGGCGTCCACGACTCAGCCACAAAATATTTTCCACGGTGTTGTAGATTCTGTGTATTGTATTATTGCTTACTAGTGTCCATTTCTGTCCATTCAGCCTGTGCTCTCTGGCATTAATCATTATTGGTGTATCATGTGCACTGTTTTGCTTACTTCTGTACTATACTATGGCTAGCTACTTGCACTTACATATTGTGCATCTTCAATACGAGTACATGTGTACAGATTTCTTAAATTGCTTCCGGCGTCGGATGCCTGTGAGGTGTTTGATGATATGCCTGCTGGTGCTGGGACATCTTCTCAGCTTCGTCGCATTGGTTCTGTGCACAGATTTCATGCTTCCTCAAATCCAGCAGGGTGGTAATTTTTTGTTTGTTTGTTTGCTGAGAAGACAATGTCCCGTGATAATTGATGCGCATTTATTCAGTTCACACTTGGGCCTTTTCATTTCTTAGGCTGTTCGTAATGGGAGTATCATAGCTAGTACTTCCCCCGTTTCTAAATATAAGACCTTTTAGAGATTTCGTTAAGAGACTACATACGGAGCAAAATGAATGAATCTACACTTTAAAATATGTCTATGTACATTCGTATGTAGTTCATAGTGCAATCTCTAAAAGGTCTTATATTTAGGAACGGATGGAGTATCATGCATGTCAACTAAGCAATTTTGATGAGGTGACATATAATTAAATGAAGAAAGAGAGGGTTGAATATCATATTATGATACTACATCTGTTTAGAAACTACATATGTTTAGAAATCTAGTGATATGCTTTTCATGACATATAACACATATTTAATTCCTTAAATCGGTGACCTAGAACTACGCGAATGACTTATACACCGGGACGGAGGGAGTACCGTATCATATTAAATGATGTGCTACTATGTTTCTTGCATGACAATAAATGAACTACCCTATGATACTAACATATGATACTATGCATTACGGATGTGGTATCATACATTAGTATCATATGCATGATACTAGTATATGATACTACCCATTACAACCAGCCTTAGGTTGTCCATAATGGGAGTATCATAAGTAGTATCATGCATGCCATCTAGGCAATTTCGATGATGTGGCATATAATTAAATGAGAAAAAAGATGGTTGAATATCATATCATGATACTGTATCATATAAATGATATGCTATTATGTGTCTTTCATGACAATAAATGAACAAACATATGATACTATGCATTACGGACGTGGTATCATACACTAGTATCATATGAATGATACTAGTATATGATACTATCCATTACAATCAGCCTTACAGTCACACGGTTGGTAGTAGGAGGATACTGGTAATCTGGTACAATAGCTCAAATGCACAATTAGTTCTCTCTTTTTGTCATGTTTGGCAAATCTGTTGCGTTGCCTCACAAATAGAAACATTTGAAGTACTAAGGGCAACTTCAACGGGGCGACCCAAACGGATATAAATTTTGTTCCTTTTTTATTCATTTGGGTCGTCTGTCCGCTTAACGGACATGGAGCGAATACGGTGGACACCCAACGTGCGAACGCAACAGCGGACAGAGCGGATCCTCACGCCGGCCCTCCTCCTCCCTCGCGTCAGACCTCCTCGCACCGCCCCTCCTCGCGTCGCACCTCTTCCTCCCTCGCGCTGCCCCTCCTCCTCCTCGCGCCGCCGCTCCTCGCGCCGTCGGATCTCGCCTCGGCTCTCTCTATCGGATCTCGTCTCGCCTCGCCTCTCTCTGCCGCACCCGCGCCGGATCGCGCCAGATCTCCCGTGGGCGTGCGACGGTAGCACCCGCGCCGGATCTCGCCGGAGGCGGCGCGGAAAGAGCTGTCGGAGAGTCCGACGATGCGAGAGGACATCTCTGCCTCTCTTTGTCTCTCTCCCTCCCGGCGCGGGGAGAGCTGTCGAGGAGGCCGACGAAGCGGACATGAGCAGACGACAGCGGTTGACGAGAGCGTCCGCTTACGTCCGTCTCATAACCATTTTCCCCATTTTTGCGTCAGGTTTAGGTCAGGACGGACAACAAACGGACAACAAGTGAACACACGCGTCCGTTTGGATCACCCCGTTGGGCCAACTTTTGTGTCTAGATGACTCAAACAGACAAAATGAGTCGCTGCGTTGGGGTTGCTCTAAATGCTGCGCCACATACAATTCGTAACATGTTGTATACAAAATTCGAGATTAATGTACAAAGCCATAATTTATTCTTTGTTTAACTTTTGCCGGTAGGTTACAATCTTTGTGTACAATTGCACATGCTAAGCTTTTTAGTTTTATTCTTTGTCAGGGACGGAGCCAGAAAATTAAGATGGGGGGGCAAGATAGAGATGCTCCAAAATCATGATAGGATACATAGTCGTATGCCAAAGTAAATAATTAATGATCTAGATAGTAAATATATGTATGTTATTTTATAATAATAAATAGTCGAGAATGGCGTTTTGGCTCCCGGGAGCCATGGAGGCCTTTATTTTTGAAAAATTCAAATTCAAATTTTTATGGTTCAAAAAATTCTGAAAAAAAAATATGCATGTATGTAAGGATGTAACCGACATGTGTGTAAAATGTCAGGTCAAAATACTTTAAAACGTGATCTGTACAAAAAAGATAAATTCATGGTCTGAAATGATGAATAGTAACATGTGTTAAACAGCCTCAGATTTGTCTTTTTTGCACAACCCTTATTTCAACATATTTTGTTCTGAAAATTTACACACTTGTGTATTATACCTTCATTTATCTATGTTTTTTTTCAGAATTTTTTAAAACATTAAAATACAAATTTTTACTGAATTTGAAGTTTGAATTTAAAGGCCTCCAGTGAGCTCGGGAGCCAAAAGCAATATTCGTAAATAGTCTCTCTATATAGTAATATATGAACGTTTATATAACTATTTTAATGATGTAAACACTCTTATATTTCTTTACGGAGGGAGTAATAGATATATCTATTAATTTGAGTCTCGTGTTACGTTGCACTTCGTTTGCATTAGCATCATGTTAACATGGCTACGAGCTTTGAACCAATTGACTTGAAGGCTTGATTTTTTGTGTGTGAATTCATTCAGTGCTCTTCCTCTGTGTGTACACAAATACGGTTCAGTCAATATCCATCTAGGAAATACAGTTCAGTCAATATCCATCTAGCAGGAGAGAATTTGCGTCATCTGGTTTTGGCTACAGGTTACGAATATATATTGCCAACACGGCATTGG
Organism: Hordeum vulgare subsp. vulgare; assembly: GCF_904849725.1. Classification (NCBI taxonomy): domain Eukaryota; kingdom Viridiplantae; phylum Streptophyta; class Magnoliopsida; order Poales; family Poaceae; genus Hordeum; species Hordeum vulgare. Next base: position 593,733,322 of record NC_058519.1, on the reverse strand, counting down.
CAAAAACGGCTGCACACCATCGTGCTCGTCCTAGTAGATTCTTTCGATAATTGGACTAATTAAAATTTACTAGTTAATTATAGATGTTTGTAGTTCTGCGGTTCTACTTATAGAATTTGAAAGTTATAAAGTAATCTAATGTGCTGAAAGTAAACTAACCCGTTTTTGTTCTGGTTTGGCAGATCTGAGCGGCCAGCCGGCCAGCAGCCTTCTCGTGGATCGGCCATCGGCGTGACGACGGCTGCCTATCCCTTTCCCTCCTCAACGGCGACTGTTTTTTTAGGTTAACGAAGAAATTAGATTTTTTTCGAGTGAAAAGAAGTGATTAGACGAGACCTGAACCAGGTGTACGTGTATATTGTTTCTAGTCTTTTATATAAAATTTGGGCCTTTTATCAGTATACCTGGGCCCTCGCAATGGAAGGGACAGTCGCACAGGGGGACGAAACATGGCACGAACTCTGCGCGTACACTGAAAATTAGCTGCTAACTGATTGATACCAAGGGGCGACACGATCGTTAGGGGGGGTCTCGCGCCCCCCTCGTCCCCCCTTGAATCCGTCCCTGTTCATTGCTATGGTACTTCAATACATGTCCACACGACACGGGCAACCCAGCCCCTCTTCCTTTTTTCCTTTAGGTTTGCCAGTGCTTTCGACGATGTGCTTTAATGAAAAGAGATGTTCCGACTATAAATGTGTCTGTAATGATTTCAATAAATAAAAGATGATGTACTAATTTAGTTTTTAAATATTTCTTTCGTTTTAAAATTCTTGTTTTAGATTTGTCTAGATATTAATGTATCTAGTCATGTTTAAGTATTTAGATAACATTCATTTATAAACAAACATAAACAAGAATTTTAAAACGGAGGGAGTAAATATATGTGCGTATGTATGAGTGTCTGATGTGTTAATAAAAACTACTGTACATCAACAACAGCACGAGAGCACGTACAGGTACAGGAATGCTTCTAGTAGCTTCGGATTTGCCTCCCCACCATCGCCAGCTCCGCGTACGAAACGAAACAATGAGTTAAACCGTCCGATCCGATCGGACGGCGGTCGCCCAAGTTGACCCCAGCGCATCGATTCCGTTCCCACGGACGGCCCCCGGCGGCTTACTCCGTCGCAGGCCACGCGCATTCATTATTCATCCACTGCCGCGAGCGTTCACACCTCTGTCCATAACAAGATTCCAAGCCCCAGCCTCCCCCTGTCCATGGGCCTGGCCCTATAAATCCACCGGTGACGTCCCGGCCCACCTTCCCATCTCGTCGTCTCCACGCTACCTTCCTCCCCCCAAACTCCCAACTACCCGCTCTGCTCCTCCTGAGTCCTGACTCCGAGCCCGCTCGATCTCCGCCGCAGCCAGCCATCCCACCGACGCCGCCTCCGTCCGGCCGCACGGGGAACCTCTCCATGGCCGCCGCGTCCTCCGCCACCTCCGTCCACGACTTCACCGTCAAGGTCATCCCCGCTCCCCTCTCCTCCCCTTCCGTCTCTGTATTTTTTTTATTTCACACGCGCTGCTAGATCCCCTGCTCGGCCCGCTCCCGGCTCCGAGCTATAGCTCGTGCTGTGCTTGCCTCGCCCTTTGCTTGTTCCGGTGGATCTTCGTGCGGATTTCTCTGCCGATCCGTTGAATTTGACTGCTGAATCGCGTCTGAATTCGCTGCCCACTACTCCTAGCTCGTTTCGCCTGATTTATGGAAACCGCGAGGTGAATCGTGCGGTGGTACGGCTGTACTGAACGGGTTTTGCTTGGCGTGCAGGATGCAAGCGGCAAGGATGTCGACCTGAGCGTCTACAAGGGGAAGGTTCTTCTCATCGTTAACGTCGCATCCCAGTGGTACGTACCACCTGCAACCTCGCATTCCGTCCTTCTTCACTTTCAGCTCGGCTATGAGATACCTCCGACTTACAGGCAGTGCGTTGAATCAAATTACTATTTTGTCTGGTCCACAGCAAATGAAAAAAAAAGTCCGAATCAATAGGTTATTAGCATATACTTGATTGTCCAAACTAATGATCGTCTACATCGACTCTGTATTGAATAAATTCCATAGCAAAGCTTGCTTGTTCAGCTACGCTGCTAATTATTCTATATGACCAATTGTTCCAGTGGCTTAACGAACTCCAACTACACCGAGCTGAGCCAGCTGTACCCCAAGTACAAGGACCAAGGTTTTTCTTCATCCATTATTTTTTATACCCTTTACCGTGTTATTATATGTATGTATTGTCATATGGATTACTGGGTTTAATCTGCTTATTGCTAAATACTAGTTACTAGATTTAAACAACAAATTCCGGTTATTGGATGCTAACCTCTGTTCTTTTGCCAATTTGTGATTTTACAGGCTTTGAGATCTTGGCTTTCCCATGCAATCAGTTTGGTGGGCAGGAGCCTGGCACCAATGATGAGATCGTTCAGTTTGCCTGCACTCGCTTCAAGGCCGAGTACCCCATTTTTGACAAGGTATATTTGTGCTGTGATTTTCCTAGGCCAAAGTAATGCATTTATCTGTTTCGGTGTGATAACGTTGCAAATGTTTCAGTGGGATGACCCATGAATCTCCATTTTATTGTAAGAATAATCCATCCAAGAAGGTCTATGCTGCGGTATTGAGCCTTAGTTCATATTGTCCGTCAGGTTGATGTCAACGGCAACAATGTTTCTCCCCTATACAAGTTCCTGAAGTCTAGCAAAGGCGGCTTTTTCGGCGACAGCATCAAATGGAACTTCTCTAAGTTCTTGGTTGACAAGGAGGGTCACGTTGTGGACCGCTATGCCCCGACCACTTCCCCCATGAGCATTGAGGTAACTAACAGCACCGTCATTCGCATCCCCTTGCACGCGCTGAATCCTAAAGCACGAGCGATCAACATAACACATTAACACTTACTTTGTATATGTGCAGAAGGATATCAAGAAGCTGCTTTAGAGCTCTTAGACCTGCTGGCTGGAGCCTGTAGAGAAATCTGTCACTCTGTACTCAAGAAACATGAATAATGTTGTGTCAAAATAAAAATCTGTACGTAGCATTTCAGAGGTTGCATCTACTGTATTTTCTGCATCCTACTCTGTACTTGTTGTATATGTCGTGTTAATGAATTCAATTATCGTAGCTGTTTGATATGTATGCCTTTATTTGGATCATGCTGTTGTCTGGTCAAGTTTCTTAAGAACATAATTTATCACATTGCTGCATCAGCTTGATAGCATGCTGCAACTCCGCATTTAACTGCGCGGAAACTTTGCCTAATTTCGTGCTGAAATCATGGATAATATTGATAACCCCCACAAATCATGGATAGTATTGATAACCCCCACATATCACAACTGCTTAGGAGACGCTTCTGCCATCTGAATGTGCATTTCATAAATCTTCGACATAAAATGACTTGCTATTACTACTAGTTTATAGCTCACTGATATAAGTCTGCGGAACTACACTGATATTCCCCACTAAGCAAACGACATATCAATTTTACGTCTCTAAAAGTCTTAGTTAGAATTTAGAACTACTTTTCCTCCTCGAATTTGAGTTTGGAAGTACTCTTCCGCCCACAAAATATCTTTGGAAATCAAGTTTTCAACAGCTCGCCCTTACAACTGTCATGTTATATCTCCATCATGTATTATCTTCATGCATATGACGCGGCATGGTGAAGCCAAGTGCTAACCATTGGTGAGGTCGAAGCCATGGCGATCAAGTCTGACATCTTCAATCCTCGACCACCCAAACAGAGGCAAAGGTGAAAATGGTTCATAAGGCATTGCATCCAGCTCCCAAGGTACTTTCAGCTCATTAAGTTGGCTGTCACTGATCTTTGGCTCCTCCTTTTCCTCTGTCACTGTATAATTGAAGCTTCCAGCAATTACCTGAGGTAACAAAACACGATACAAACTTCACTCTGTGAGCTTCTGTGCAAGAGAGAACAAAGGTGGAAAAGATCAGGAAGATGTCATCGACTGTGTCACCGCAACTGTTTAGAATTTATGCATTAGTTTTTTTTTACTGTGGCGTGTGCCTGCACTTCCACTTGGTAAGTGGGAAAATTATGTCATGTACCTGCACAGGGTCTGCTGCGATGAGCGGCCCTCCAACGCTACCACCAAACAAGCTGCCGCAAGGAGTAGAAACCATAATGCTTAGACCCCCATTGCTGTTTCCGGAGCCACCCTCATCAGACAGCAGATAAGAGCCTTTTAGTGAAATTATCTCAAACTGACCCTGCAAATCAGTTCAAAGATCAAGAGATGGAAATGCTTTGTTTTAGGACATAAAATGGACTGAAGGAGGGGGGCTATTTTTTTCCCTCGCTACATAAGGGGATTAAGAATTTGTACTGGTCTATTAGCCTGCATCGAACTGATATAAGACAACCAATTCATTAATTGCTGAATGGGTGAATAGTAGTAGCCAATGTTGGACACTGAGAACACTGAGGCGAACCTGGTAAACTGCATTGTCAAGGCCACCTGACTCTGAAGATAGTCGGAGGGTTATAGCTGATAATGGGCCATTGGCTGATAGAATGCAGATGGATTTGGACTGCAGCTCTGATAACAGCATAATCTTGGAGGTAATATCCTGTGCATATAAGTACTTTCAGTTTGCTGTTAAGTTATCGACAACATATGAACAGTGTGCACTTGATGAATCTTCTATAGCCACTAAATTTATACCACACCCATTTCCCTTACGAATAGGAACTGAGTGATAAAAGTAGAAAGCAAATGAAATTTCTATCACATATCAAGACCATAAACACAGCCACATCAAAGATCTGTGCTGAAGCCTAACAAGGGCAAAATTCTTTAGATATATGGATCAAGGACTTGCTCAGTGCATAGAACATGATGAAAAGAAGATCCCGTACAGACTGCACTGCACAAGCACATACAGATAGAAATACACTGAAGCTCTATTTGAAATGCTATGGGCCTTATGGTAGTCAAATAAATATGTCTTGCATTAATTTCGAGAACCTGCAGTTTGGTAGAATGAAGTTCACACTCGTCTAAATTTGGAAATTTGGTACCCCAACTTGTTTGGGACTAAAGGTTTGTTGTTCTTGTTGGTAGTGAACTAGGAGACCAGACAAACATTAACGTTGATCATGTTGCAGATAATACACCCAAAAGAGCAGTAAACTAAAAATAGTAAAGTTACTGCATTCACAGATCAGTGACATCACACAGTAAATTATCACAAAGTAATTTTGTAATTTATTCACATCATACAGTAAATTATCTACAGGTTCAAGACCCAGAGAAGCAGTACCACAATAAACCAGGTTAGACAGGGAAAATGGGTCATTCCTCAGCAGCTGAAGCACCATATTAATGAATAGTAAAGCAACACACATACACAAAAATAAAATAAAACTTGGTATTTTTCTTGTAATTTGCAACTTAAGAAGATGGGTAGGTGCCTGAAGCTGCATACCTCTCCCCGATTGATAAGCAGTATATGTGGAGCAAATGCATTTCCAGGTGAGCACCCTCCTGTTGATCATTAAAACATAAATTCAGGGCCACTTGATGAACACACAGAAGGGCAAGCCTTCTATCGACGGAGATGAAATTCTCGAGCAGTAAACTTTGTCGGTACGATGTAACATCCAGTTATACACAAACACAAACACATCACGTGCTTTCACTGTCAAATTTCTAGACATTTAGAGTTGATACTCGTACCCGCTCTACTGTGACAAGAAGCTAAACGACAATTATGATCACGAGGCGTTTGCACATTATGGTGATAGACTGCACATGGAGAGGAGCACCATTTATTCAGAGCAGTTGCTGAGAATACTGTCCATGAACAATATCATCTTATTACTTTGACAGTGGCAACCATTACATCACCTCAGTAAGATCATGCGACTAGAAGCTCTAGCTAGTGGTTAGGACGTCGTTCTCTCGGCTCGCTTCCCAGATCACCCTTTTTAATTTCAGGGCCCCAATAATTAACTAACTCCCCAGGCACCACACCGCATCCAAATCATCCCCACACCATAACAACTCTAAATAAAGACTACACGCACCGCACCAAAACAAGGCCCCGCCACTAAAGTATGGAGCGAAAGAGCGCGAACAAATCAAGTGAAGAGCGAACAAACAAGGCGGCTCACTGCTGCTCGCGAACGGCACTCACCGAGAAGGGCGAGCTGCGACTTCCTCCCCCGGGGCCTCGGCGGTCCGCTCCTCCGCTTCGCCGCCTTCTTCTCCGACGAGGAGGCCGTCATCACCGCGGGCGGCGGTCGCATTGCCGCGAGGAGGAGCGCGGAGGGCCCGAGACGCCGCCGCCGAGTTCGATGGAGGGCGGCGCCGAACCCTAGGCGCGTGATCTTTTCGCCGTCTGCGTGCGGAACAGTGGCGTTGCAGAGAGCTTTGGGTGGTTAAGTAGAAGAAGGTGGTTAGCGTGAGTCTATCATCCCTGTGACGAACTATACCTGTACTTGTTACTATTTGGGACAGAGAGAAGAAGAAAACTTACCGCTGAGAGGTTATGGGCTTGGGTCTCGGCCATATCTTCTTTTGGGCTCGTTGGCCTTGCAGTCCATCTAATATCTGTCCGCGCAAAAGAAGTCCATCCAATATCTTAGCTAGATATGCTATTTTTCTTATGATGTTGGTCGTCATGTGTGGTTTGGCATCCCACATGACCCTGTAATAATCACTCTGAATCTGAATATCGTATCATTCCTCGTCATTGTACATATTAGTTAAAAAGTTTTTCATCATTTTAGGTAAAATAACATAAAAAAATGAACGCCTCATCATTCTGATTGTTATCATAGTAATAAATGACCAAGTTATGACAAGGTTAAAACACTAACTATTACTCTCTCTTAGGTAAAAAAGCAAAATAAAGACGAACTCCGACATCTTCGTATTGAAGAACACATATTAACCTATCTCCAATTTGTGGGATACGCAAGTATTCCTCTCCAAATGGTATCATGGATGCTTGAATTGCATTTATCCATCCTTTGATTTTCAGAGCGTCTTCACTTTGAGATATCATGTATTACCACGACAAATAATTGGGGTTGGCCGTAAGCTAACCATTTGCAAATCACCAGTGGTAAACATCCATTTAGGCACGGTCTCTGACAGGAGTACCTGTTAGTAATAATAATATAGTTAGCAAACTAGTTTTGTTAAGAACAATGTATAAAAAAGATGGATTAGTGACGCAATGGTAAAAAAAATCTTACCAAGTTGTCTGAAGTGATGTTATAAGGGCTCAACTGGTGCACTAGTGGCACATATCCATGATAAACGTTGTCAGTCATGTAATTTTTAGCATGAATACGAATAAATGAGATAAGATGATTTTTCTCCAACCAAGTAAGCTCGGAGCCATAACTGTAGTAGATCTGATCTATTATCTGTCGTGTAGTTCTTGTAGTACGGAAATAAGCCAATAATTAAAAATAAAGAAATTTAATCATGATCAGTACCAGATACTTTTGAATAATCAATATAAATTACCTAACAAATCTGTTGACAAAACGCACCTGCACGTAGAACTCGAATCAAGTCATCCTCCGCATGCACACAAATTTCTATATTATTATCACGAACATCATCATTACCAAGATCGAAGGTAATGTTCATGTCCTCATTCAACCCATATGCCTCGCTAAATGCTCTCCAATTAGAACAACCAAAATACGTGTGATCTTCATCATTTTTTACCTTGACAACAAAAGTGAACTGATTTGTTCTTAGGTGGGCTATCTTAGGCTTTGTACTGTCCTTCTCTTTAAATGAAACTTGTCCAAAACAGCAAATCTTGCATGACACGGAACACACTAGTTCAATTGTACAAAATGAAATTAAAGGTTAACTAAAGCAAAAAAATACACGTCATACATGACTAACAAAATATACATTCCGTCTTTACATATCGTAATAATCGGCGCCATCTGTCTGCTTGACAGTGAAGGACGTATCATTGTCTAGGTGAGGATAACGGTCGCATATACCCATGTCATCCCATCATAAATGGCACACAGGGATCCTATCGTCAGGGGACCACACAATTTCCTGTGTTCATAATTCTATATAAGATTAAAAATCACAGACATTGGATAAATAAAAACCTATCCTAAAGGCTACAACAATAAAAAAACAAAAATCATGCAACGATGAACCTGCCGACACTAAGAAGCTTAATTTTTTCTAGCAACAAAGTCAAAAGCGCTTGTCCTGCAATAGATATCAAGAGGAAAAAAGGTTCTCTTTCAGTTACAACCAATAATCAACTTAATACATCTCGAATATTATCGAATATAATCTCGAATACATCTCTAGTATAATCTAGTTCACTCGCGGTTCCTGATCAAACTGATCACCCAAAGAGTTGCCGCTGTACTGAGGCGCGGCTGGTGGACACCCACAGAGAAGGAACCATCTCCGGATCATAGCTCGGGTGAGATCCCTGAAGAACCTGCCAGGTATTGGAGAACCTGGCGTCCAACGCAACCAAGTAGTGACGGACGTGCTCGTCCTTCTCCTTGACACGGCGGCGTACCTCCTCCTCGGGGGCCAGTTGCCTCTGCATCAAAAGTGACCCATGCGACCGCCACCAAAGAAGCTCCGGGTCGACGACGGGAGCCCGGTTCCTCACCAAGATGCGCGCCCCGGAAGGTAGCACCTCCCAGTGCTAGCCTGACGGAGCATAGTCCCAGACATGGCGCCTCTCAAGCAGGTTGTCGCCACCGTGTCGACGACGAGGATGCATAACGTGCATCATCGACGTCAAGAAAAATTTGTACAACTATTTAAAGTCGTACTATTTAATAAACCTTTCACCAAAAAATGAAACAGTACATCCACTACATTGAAATGAATATCATTCCTAGCTTCATGTTTCCATAACTGTGCACATTCTTCACAATGGGTGAGCCAAGTAGCTACTGGAGAAACAACTGTTATTCTCATCATTTCCAAGGTTCTTATTTGTGCCATATGAGCATGCATATACTTTGAACTATATCATCTCATTGTTGTAGGTGCTTCTTCACCTCGCACTACATAAAGCTTTGCCAGCCCACATGTCAGTTGTATTGCAAACTATTAACAAATTGTGCTTTGATAGGACAAAAGGTGTGTAGAAACTGACACAAGACTTACATTTGTATTGCATGATCTTTGCCATGAGAGAGATGACTTCTAGTTTGATATTGTTTCAACTTTCAAAGGTCTAATTATGTTCTTAATTTCTATTTTTGCTTCTCGAGTACAGTATTGTTGAGATGCATTTTTCCATCAAAATTAGTTCTAGCATTTTTTGCATTTCTTATGGCACAACTGTATGAACTTATGCATTTATTGATTTTCTTAATTTCCCAGACTGCTTATCTGATTTTTGAAGATCAGACATATCTGGTAGGGCCAGAAACCTGCTCTCTAGATTGAGCAAAGTGCTCATACGGAGTCACGCATCAAAGAAACCTCAAAAGGATTTAATCTGTAAACAAAGGTGAGTTCTACATTGTTTGATGTTACCTTTTATCTATGTTTCCATTGTGGTAATTTATTTTCTTTTACAGGATAAGTGAAATTCTCCATGATGAGTCCTCTGCTATTATAGGATTTAATACGTGAATCCTACGAAAACCACACGAAGACGATGAACATAGACGAGAGGAGCGGCGATGGCTCATCGTGGGAGGAGGCGGCAGAGTAATTAGACGTGGTCGGCCGGTGGCATCGAGGTCGAGTGGCGTGCGGCGGGGTCGGGGCCAGAGGAGCGGCAACGGTGGCGTCGGGGTTAGAGACGAGAGGAGTCGGTGACGGCGGCATCGAGGTTGGGGGAGCGGAGATGACGACGATCCAGCAGCCTGGTGGCGGCGTGCGTGGGTTCTGCGTCGGGGTGGAGAGGAAGATTGGCGAGGGAGGGCCGCAGACGCTATATATCCCGGTTGGAGCCCCGAACCGGGACTAAAGGGTTGGGATCCCGCCCTTTCGGCTCACAAAATTCCCCCTTTAGTCCCGGTTGGAGGCTCCGACCGGGACTAAAGGCTTGGCCTCCCGCCATTTGCGCCTTGCAAAATTTCACCTTTAGTCCCGATTGGTGGCTCCAACCGGGACTAAAGGCCATACCTTTAGTCCCGGTTGGAGCCACCAGCCGGGACTAAAGGGTTGGTGTTGGCACGACCGAGGCACGGTGGAAGTTTAGTCCCACCTCGTCGGGCGAAGGCCGCTCGCAACGGTTTATAAGCCCCCTGCGGCTATTGTCCCGAGCTCCTCTTCAAAGCAGGCAATAAATGCCTAAATTTCATATCTGCCCTGTTGGGCCTACTTTCTATGCGGGCCTGTATCCTGGCCCATGTGTAAATGGGTTTCTAGTCGTATGCAGGCCGTGGTTGGCTTAGTAGGCGGGCGCTTTTTTGCTATTAAAGTTTTTAACAAAAAGTACTTTATGAAAATTATTTTTGCTATTAGTTTTAACATATTTTAACTCCAGACTTTTTGTGCGTTCAGTATGCACCATTCAAAGCCACGTAATCAATTTTCAACCCTTTTCTAACTTCATTTTCTATTTTCATGCATTTAATGATTTTTTGGAGCTAAATGACACTCAAATTGAAAAGCACTATAAATGAACTCTCAAAAGGTTGAAACTTGGCATGGTATCATAATTACACACACATAACATGTGTTAAAAAGTTGAGAGGGCCACGACAAAAACTGGATGCACTTCGTGTACAAACTAGACAATCTCTTTCAAGTATCAAGGTTTCGGAAAAAACTCATGTGTTACAAAGGGGTTTCATTTTTAACATATTTTAACTCCGGACTTTTTGTGCGTTAAGTATGCACCATTCAAAGCGACGCAATCAATTTTCAACCCTTGTGTGACTTTATTTTCTATTTTCATGCATTTAATGATTTTTTTTGAGCTAAATGACTCTGAAATTGAAAAACACTACAAATGAACTCTGAAAAGGTTGAAACTTGTCATGATATCATAATTTCACCCACATAGCATGTGCTAAAAAGTTGAGAGGGTTACGGCAAAAACTGGATGCACTTCGTATACAAACTCGACAATCTCTTTTGAAGTATCGCGGTTTCGGACGATAACTCATGTAAAAAGGGATTTCATTTTTTAACATATTTTAACTCCAGACTTTTTGTGCGTTCAATATGCATCATTCAAAGCCACGTAATCAATTTTCAACTCTTTATTGACTTTATTTTTTATTTTTCATGCATTTAATGTTTTTTTGAGCTAAATGATCTTGAAATTGAAAAGCACTACAAATGAACTCTCAAAAGGTTGAAACTTGGCATGGTATCATAATTTTACCCACATAGCATGTGCTAAAAAATTGAGAGGGTTACGACAAAAATTGGATGCACTTCATGTACAAACTCGACAATCTCTTTCAAAGTATCACGGTTTGAGACGAAAACTCGTGAGTTATAAAGGGATTTCTTTTTTAAACATATTTTAACTCCAAACTTTTTGTACGTTTAGTATGCACCATTAAAAGCCACGTAAGCAGTTTTCAACCCTTTTATGACTTCATTTTCTATTTTACATGCATTTAATGATTATGTTTTGGAGCTAAATGACCTTGAAATTAAAAAGCACTACAAATGAACTCTGAAAAGGTTGAAACTTGGCATGGTATCATAATTTCACCCACATAGCATGGGCTAAAAATTTGAGAGGGTTAGGACAAAAACTGGATGCACTTCGTGTATAAACTGGACAATCTATTTCGAAGTATCACGGTTTGAGACGAAAACTCATTTGTTACAAAGGGATTTCATTTTTTTAACATATTTTAACTCTAGACTTTTTGTGCGTTCAGAATGCAGCATTGAAATCCACGCAATCAATTTTCAACCTTTTTGTGACTTCATTTTCTATTTTTCATACTTTTAATAATATTTTTGAGCTAAATGATCCTGAAATTGGAACGTACTATAAATAAACTCTAAAAAGGTTGAAACTTGGCATGGTATCATAATTTCACCCACATAGCATGTGCTAAAAAGTTGAGAGGGTTACGACAAAACTGAATACACTTCATGTACAAACTGGATAATCTCTTTCGAAGTATGATGGTTTCGAATGAAAACTCATCTAGTACAAAGGGATTTCATTTTTGAGAACTTATTTTAACTCCAGACTTTTTGTGCATTTTATATGCACCATTCAAAGCCGCGTAATCAATTTTCAACCCTTTCCTAACTTTATTTTCTATTTTTCATGCATTTAATGATTTTTTGAGCTAAATGACCCTGAAATTAAAAAGCACTACAAATAAACTGTGAAAAGGTTGAAACTTGGCATGGTATCATAATTTCACACACATAACATTTGCTAAAAAGTTGATAGGGTTACAAAGGGATTTCATTTTTTGACATGTAAAATCAGTGATATTGAAGGATCAAAGCTTGGATAATCTGCATATTGCACCGTAACCATGGATAATCTTCACCGTTTAACAAGATGTTTGGGTCAGCCTTCACTTTGAAGGGAGTAATTTCATGAAACTTTTCATAATCTTGTGACATGTTTGTCTTGTCGTTGAAAGCACAATTGCTCCCTAGGGTGGTTTTGATAATTGATCACAACATATGCATCATTGGACTAATAAGTTTATCCAGGTATATTTCAGAAAAGTTCAAAAAATGCTTTGGCTAAGGATTATGTGGAGATGCCCCTTGATGCAAGAAAGGATTAGAATTGGCTCAAGCTTCAAGCTAGAAGAATCTTTGTGTTTCTATTCGTGAGAAATCACATTTGAGTCCATAAGAAAGCCAATACTATTAAAAGGGGTGAGGTATTAAAATGAACTGGTTGCTCAAGTGCTCAAAGTTAGGCACCAAAATAATCACTCATTTTTCCCACATAACCATTCTGTTGAAAACCACATACTCAAATTCGGTGCCACCAAGTTTCATATTTCGGACCCACCGAGTATGACCTCAGACAGAAACCCTAGCCACTTCCACCAAATCGGTGCAACCGAAAACCATATCGGTGCTATCGAGTTTGGGTGACCAACTTTTGGTTGCCTCGAAACACAAAATCGGAATTTCCGAGTTTGAGTATCGGTGTCACCGAGTTTCCTCATCTGACCATTAGACCTTTTTCGGTGCCACCGAGTTTCATATATTGGTCTCACTGAGATTCAAAAGTTCATACCTTTAGTGCATGTCGGTACCACCGAGTTTCCCACTTCGTTGTCACCGAGTTTGCCACTTTGGGTGTAAGGGTTTGATTTTGTGTGTCGCCTATATATACCCCTTCACCCATCTCTCATTCGTGGGAGAAGCACTCAGAACACACACTTCATATCCAGATCCATTTTCTGAGGGAGAACCACCTACTCATGTGTTGAGACCAAGATATTTCACTCAAATCATTTGAAACTTGATCTCTAGCCTCCCCAAATTGCTTTCCACCAAATCAATCTCTCCTACCCATGCCTATTCCGTGAGAGAGTGATTTTGTGTTGAGGAGACTATCTTTAGAAGCACAAGAGCAAGGAGTTCATAGTTCTACCCCATCTATTACCTTTTGGAGGGTGGTGCCTCCTAGATTGGTTAGGTGTCACTTGGGAGCCTCCTACTTCGTGTTGTGGAGTTGAACCAAGATGTTTGTAAGGGCAAGGAGATTTCCTACTTCGTGAAGATCTACCATGAGTAAGGCTAGTCCTCCATGGACGAAAGTCGTGGTCGAATAGACAAGGCCAGTTCTTTGTGGACCCTTCGTGGGTGGATCCGTCCATGGACTCTCGCAGCCGTTACCCTCCGTGGGTTGAAGTCTCCACTAACATGGACATACGATAGCGCCACCTATCGTAACTATGCCAAAAATCGTCATGCCAACCTCATGTGTTTGATCTCCATACCTTACTCCTTTACTTTACACTTACATGTTTTACTTTCCACTGCTACACTCTTAGAACTGCATGTGTAGGGTATACTTGACTTGCCTTAACTGCCAAATCTGCCCCTTAACTAAAATTGGGAAAAGGCGGAATTTTTATCTTGTCAAGTAGTCTAATCATCCCCCTCTAGACATACTTTCTATCCTACAAGTGGTATCAGAGCTTTGATCTCCATTGCATTGGTTTCACAACCTAGGAGAGTGTGGCATCTAGTGTGGGAAATTATCACCATAGAGGTTCATACTTCACTCGCACTAATTTTTCTGGTTGGAAGCATAAGATGAAAATGCATATCCTTGACATTAATCCTCATGTTTGGGATGTTATTCATGTTGGTGTGCAAGGTGATTTCTTCAGAGAAGGGCGTGAACTAGGTCGTGATGCGACAACCGACGAACTGAAGATGTTGCAAATCAATGCACAAGCGTGCGACATCATCTTCAACTGTCTATGCCCCGAAGAATTCAACAAAATCAGCCGCCTTGAGAATAAAATTTGGGATACATTGATCGATATGCATGAAGTTACCGATTCTGCTAGAGAATCTAAGTTGGATGTGCTTTGAAGTCAGCTTGACAAGTTCAAGATGAAGGATGGTGAAGGTGTCGCGGAAATATACTCTAGGCTAGCTCTCATCACCAATGAGATTGTCGGCTTAGGAAGAGAAGAGATGGCCGACAAATTTATCATCAAGAAGATACTTAGAGCTCTTTATGGAAAGTATGACACCGTGTGGACATTGATTCAAATTATGCCAAACTACAAAGATCTCAAGCCAACTAAAGTCACTGGTAGGATTGTTGCTCATGAGATGTCACTCAAGGACAAAGATGAGCTGCACAACAAGTCGAGCGGTGCTTACAAAGCTTCATGTGATGCTTCCGAACTTCAAAGGACAATCTTGTCACTGATGAAGAGATAAGCCTCATGGTCAGAAAATTCAACAAGTTCTACAGGAGTAGTGGCAAAGAGAAAATCTCAAGCTCAAGATATGATGAGAAGCGTTCGTCCAGTCATGACCGAAACTGCTACAACTGTGGGAAGCCCGGACACTACTCCAATGAGTGCTCGACTCCCTACAAATGAAGAGAAGAGTCACCTCGAAGACGAAGCTCAAGATATGAGTCACCTCGCAGAGAGATAAGGAGTAGAGAAGATCGTTATGAACGAAGACACTCACGGAGAGGCAAGGAATCAGAGAAGAAGGACAAATACACCAAGAGCATCTCAAGAAGAAGACATCAAGCTCATGTTGGTGAATGGGTCTGTGGCTCTGAGTCTGACAACCAATCCAAGAGAAGCTATCACTCCAACTCCGGCTATTGTCAAGATGAAGGTGTTGCCGACATTGCACTCATTTCCTCCAACTCCTACGACTTATTTGATTCACCAAATGAAGGAGTCGGAAACTGCTTCATGGCTAAAGGATCCAAGGTATCACACCCAGAGTATCTTGATTTCAATAGTGATGAGGATGACTTGTTAGGAGAAGATGACTTGCTCTTTGATAAAACTAGTGATTGCACTGAAAATGAACTTGCTAATTATCATCCTAGTCAAGAGAAATTGAATGATGATGATTAGAAAGAGATTGAACGACTATCTGAAGAATTAAACACTCTTAAGTTATCTCATGAAACTACTCTAGAAGATCATAGAGAGCTTGCAAGAACTCATGAGAAGCTACGCTTCGAGAAGCTCAATTTGGAGCAAGAGCATGAGTTTCTAAAAGCGATCAATGATGATCTTCGAAAGAAGAGTTCTTCTTATCTAGCCAAACGATTACTCTTGTCTAATTTTGTTCCACAAGTTAAACCTAAGAACACTAGTAACAAAGGCAAGAAAGTCTCTTCATCTAGTAACAACCATGCTAAAGCTAAATCTAATGATGTTCTTTCTAGTAGCTCTCTTGATTCCACTAATGATTCTCTTAGCAAAGTTACACTTGAGCAAGAAAACAATTTATTGAAAGGGATTATAGAGAGAGGTGTATTCAAGAGTCTTGCTAGAAGTAAACAATTTGAGGAAATTGTACGCAAGCAAGGAGGACATCGGAAGTAACAAGGTGTTGGCTACTTCAACGTCAACGGAGATGATTGAGAAGAAGGTCCATATCCCATTCCTATGTTTGTTCCTTGATGACCCACAAGTATAGGGGATCAATCGTAGTCCTTTCGATAAGTAAGAGTGTCGAACCCAACGAGGAGCAGAAGGCTCTAATAAACGGTTTTCGGCAAGGTAATAACTGCAAGCACTGAAAGTAGCGGTAACAAGTGATGGTGTAGTGAGGTGAAACGTAGCAAGCGAAAAGTAACAAGTAACAAGTAATAGCAATGGTGCAGCAAGTGGCCCAATCCCTTTTGCAGCAAGGGACAAGCCTGAACAAAGTCTTATAGGAGGAAAAACGCTCCCGATGACAAACGGGAATTTCTGTCATGCTAGTTTCATCATGTTCATATGATTCGCGTTCGCTACTTTGATAGTTTGATATGTGGGTGGATCGACGCTTGGGTACTGCCCTTACTTGGACAAGCATCCCACTTATGATTAACCCCTCTCGCAAGCATCCGCAACTACGAAAGAAGAATTAAGACAACGTCTAACCATAGCATTAAACTAGTGGATCCAAATCAGCCCCTTACGAAGCAACGCATAGACTGGGGTTTAAGCTTCTGTCACTCCAGCAACCCATCATCTACTTACTACTCCCCAATGCCTTCCTCTAGGCCCAAGTATGGTGCAGTGTTATGTAGTCGACGTTCACATAACACCACTAGAGGAAAAGACAACATACATCATATCAAAATACCAAACGAATATCAGATTGGTTACAAGAGATGAACTAGGGATTGGAGAGGAGATGGTGCTGATGAAGATGTTGATGAAGATGCCTCCCCTCCAACGAGAGGAGTGTTGGTGATGAAGATGGCGACGATTTCCCCCTCCGGGAGGGAAGTTTCCCCAGCAGGATCGTCCTGCCGGAGCTCTAGATTGGATCTGCTCAAGTTCCGCCTCGTGGCGGCGGCGAAACCACGAAAAAGCTCCTAATTGATTTTTTCTGGAACGAAACCCTTCATATAGCAAAAGAGGGGGGCCAGTGGGCCGTCAGAGAGCCCACAAGCTTGTTAGCCGCCACCAGGGGGTGGCGGCTACGAGGCTTGTGGCGCACTGGTAGCTCCCCTCTGGTACTTCTTTCGCCCGTTATTTTTTATATAATCCCAAAAAATTCCACGTAAATTTTCAAGGCATTTGGAGTTGTGCAGAATAGTGGACTAAGATTTGCTCCTTTTCCAGTCCAGAATTCCAGCTGCCTGAATTCTCCCTCTTCAAATAAACCTTGCAAAATAAGAGAGAAAAGGCATAAATATGGTACCACAAAGTAATATAACAGCCCAAAAAGCAATAAATATCAACATGAAAGCATGATGCAAAATGGACGTATCATTCCTCGAGAGGAGAAGTATGATCGTACTCCTCCCAAGGGAAAAAGCTCACAAGATGACCTTCCATCACAAGACCATAAGGCCAAGGAAAAGCTTCAAGAAGACATCGACTTATTTGAAGAGGAACCACAAGTCAAGGTGAAGTGGATTCCTAAGGACACTTCTAGCACTACCTCATCTAGTGCTACCACAACTCCAAGGGTCCACATCAAGTTGATGTGGATTCCCAAGAGGAAGAACTAGAGAGTTCTTGAGGGGTGACTCTGCCAATGAGATTCACTCTCATTCATTTTGGCAAGAACTATTTGCAATCAACCTCAACCATATGCACTAGTTCAAGGAGTCACACATTCCTTCAAAGGTAAGCAAGGAACAAGGTAATTAATTCATCTTTGGACATCATCCCATTTGTGTTTCACGCCATGTCCATATATATTCTTGCATGTGTTCCTCTTGCTTTGGGACTAACCCATGTAAGTGAGAAGAGTAAGAAACAACATGGATTGCTCCCAACTCAAGATGATCTTCATCAACATTGAGCATCCACCACTACTTCACCTACTTGAAGTCTTCTACGACAAAACCCAAGGTTAGTTTGTCCCTCTTAGGGGGGATTTCATATCAAGGGGGAGATTTACTCTAAACCTTGAGTATAAGCATCTCTTAAGGATATGAACACATTAATTCTTATGTAAAAGTGGTAACCCCACTTGTGCTTAAAGATGAGTATGACCTATGATCAAGTATTCTTACTAGGCTCCTATGTCAATATACTCATATATAGATGACTTTTTAATCCCCCAAGTGCTTGATAGATGCTAGGATGTTTGTGCATGTTCACCATATTTTATTTTTCATTTTATTGTGTGAGCATGTTGGTCTGCATATTTTTGATCATTCGAGGACATCCAATTTTTTATATTTGGATCTTGATTTATATTTTTCCAATTGGATGGACAAGAATGCCTGGGATCCTCCTCTAGCTATATATGCTATATCATCTCAAGTTCTATTCATGCTTCATCATAAAACTTGAACAAGCACCTGCCAATCCCTCTGTGTGAAGGAGCACTCGGAGTTCCGTATCATCAAAGGCTGCCTTCCAAAACCTCTTTGTGAATCTCGGTGCAACCAACTACACACACTCGGTTCCACCGAGTTACAAAGTTGATATGGATTTTTAATCTCGGTACCACCGAAATCACAAACTCGGTTACACCAAGTTTCCCTGTCAAATGACAGTAGAGGAACTCGGCGACACCGATTTCATAATCTCGGTGACACCAACAGTGACGGGTATATATTCCAGCATACATGTTCTTTGATTTTAGATTGTCAAAAACCCTTCATCTCAAAACCCTAATCTGCCCCCCGAGACCCCTCGTCCTCTCCTTTTCCTCCCCGTGTGCCTCCACCATTGGGAATCGCCGCCGTCGACGGATTCTTCACCGTCGTCATCATTGTAGCTGGACCGCCACCAAGTTAGGGTACGGTTTGGATCTCCTTGTGTGTTTCCCCATGTGATTCTTACGCATTGGGAAAGCTTATCTACAAGCCACCATGTGCAAACCCTTTCCTTCCACCAGAGTATCAAAGTTGAAATTTCGGATCTGATCTGCCGTAGCATGCAACTCGGTGAGAGCGAGTTTGCAAAATCGGTACCACCGATTTTCCCTTTTAGGGTTAGTGAGAAGCAACTCGGTGAGACCAAGAAGATCTTTTCGGCCCCGCCTAAATAGACTGCCAAGTCTCTATTAAGCGAGTAAGCCTTCTCGGTGACTCCGAAAATGCTAACTCGGTGCCACCGATTTACATCCTGTAGAAGATCATACCCTAAGTTTCAGACTTCAAAATTTAAAAAATCCTTCCATGTTTTGTGATGCTCAACCCTTTCTGCTCTTCGATATCTGCTTCACAGGTCTGCTTGTGTGCTGGTCTGCTAGTTGCTTGCTTGTTTGTCAAAGATGTCTGGATCAGAAGATAGCCAGAATGATTTCAGGGAATCAAGTGTTGAGATGGACTCGGCACTAGTCCTAAGAAGACTGACTCTGACCCTTGTTCCTACATCTCCGATGGCTTGCCCAAGGCAAGGACCAGGCAGAGGAAGAAACTCAACTCAGATGAAGAAGACTCGGATTTTGTGCCGGAGCAATCCTCAATTCCTCCAAAGGCCTCAAGGAAGACAGTCAGAAAGGATTATGCTAATCCTGCTAATCTGAGAGCACCTGCTTATGTAAGGAAAAGCACAACACTTTCCATTGATGTTCCTCCCAAGAAGGTTGGTGCAAAGAGAGCAAGGAAGAGGGTGATTCGTCTTGTTGTAAGACCTACTTCCATGATTGAGGACCCAGAAGATGCCGTTGGAGAGGATGAAATCCCAGTTGATGCTCCTCCTCTTCCTTCTAAGAAGAAGCATATGGCTGATGCTATGCCCAATAAGTCTGCTTCTAAGCCTCCTCCTAAGGCTAAGAAGACTATAGCTCACATGAAGACTACAAAGGACATTCCTGCAGCTGCTAAGGAGAAAGGCCCTGCTTGTAGTGCCTTTGCTGCAGAGGAAGAAGAAGATGAGAATGCAAACCATTCTCAGAAAGCTCCGACCACATCTTCCTCTTCATAATGATGCTTATCCAGTAGCTGAAGACATGAAGAAGAGAAAATATGTAGGTTTGATAAAGTGGAGAGCTTCTGATCCATATGCTATCACGAGAAGGACTGTTGTTGATCCAAGGTTTCACACCAAGGAACAACAAGATTTCTATGAGACTGTCCTATATGACAAATGTCCAACTGTTAGCGATATGAGATATGTTGACTGGGCTTATATCAAAGACAACGAAGACTACTTTCCTCATGTGCAAGACAACTTCAAGTCTGTGGATATTAAAGATTTTGTTGGAAAGGATATGACCCCATGGAACTATGAACTAATCATGCAATTCTATTCAATTGTTCACTTCTATGGAGATGGTTCTATTTCTCTGGATGGCTGATGGGCACAGATATGAGTCAGCAATTGATGAGTGGGCCACTATCATTGGTGCCCCTAAGCAGAAAGAGAGTGATGTGGATGTGTATTCTGAAGCAAAGAAGAGTCACAACTCTATGGCCAACATGTACAAGCCAATTCCTCATGAGTATTTGGCAACTCACAAGATGGGCTCTGTATACTTCTTGCAAGCAGGAATACCCACCACCAACACTATTCTGAGACACACCTTGATGCCTAAATCAGGTGATGATAAGTGGTCAGAGGACACTCCATCAGCTTGCTGCAGCTTTTGGACACTCACACCAGATTCAAAGTGATGGACTTGATAGTAGAGACTATCCGAAGGACTGCTGCTGATCAGAAGAGCTCATGTGGATATGCCCCATACATTTAGATGCTTATCAATGCCAAGCTAGGAAAGCATGTATATCTCCTTGATCGTCCCCATTTACCTCTTCAACCAGAGTTTGAAGACAATAAAGTGGTCATGGATGACAATGATCCCAGCTCCGCTACAGCCAGAATGGAAGCAGAGGCAGCTGAAGCTGAAGCTTCTAGGAATGTGCCAGCACCAGCTCCACAACTCAGGACTCAAGGTGAGAAAATGGAATTTCTAGTTAGCTCTGTCCAAAGCATGGAGAAGAACATCTCGGAGACTCTGCAAAATCAGAAAAGCCTAGAGCGGGTCATGGAAACAAAATTTTATGGCATGGATGTGAAGGTTACGAAATTGAAAACTATAGTCAAACAGCTTCAACATGAAGTTGACTAAGTGAAGATTCCACGCTCGGATGACAATGATGATGATGATGAAGAGTCACCTCCTCGCACTACCACTCAGTTCAGCACCAAGCCTAGATCAGCTATTGTACCTACTTCAGAGACATGACAGATTTCATCAGCTCAAACATCTGCACCTTCAGCTCAAACCCCATATCAAGCACCTCCACTATCCACTCCTCCAGCTTTAGGACACTCTGCATAAGACTTTGTGGATGCTCTTCTATCGACTCCATCATCACCTGCCCAGAGAGATGATTAGCTCTATACTTTTGAACTTTTTGGTAACTTGTTGCCAAAGGGGGGGAAATGTATAGATCATAAGGATTCGAGTGAGAGAGAGAGAGAGCTGTTGATGTTATTTGCTCTCATTTGGTTTTAGAAACTTTGATCTTTTGGATGACTTTATCCAGTTCCCGTGTTTGATCATACGCTTTATCTTGTGTGATGCTACATTATTATCTTTTAGCTATCCATGTGATGATCATTCAGTTATCTTGTTGGTGTCATGTGCATTACTATTCATTCTTATCTTGTTTGCACGCCACCAAGATGTATGTGACATGGAAGAGTAACCCATGATCCTAATTGATTGTGCATTTGCATTCAAAGGCTATGACAGCCCGATGCCGACGTTCCAGAAGATTCCCGTTCTATTCCGTTTTCGTCGTGTGTCTATTTTCTTTTGTCGCATTATCATCGCATCATGCGCATCATCAGCATTGCATCGGCATCTCCGTTGCCGCCAGTTTTCAAAACTTGCATCCGTTGATAGTTGTCGGTTCTCGTCGTTGTTCGTTCTGAGCCCGTTCACACACGCACGCGCCCGCGGCATCGTCGAAACCCTGTTTTAAAACTGTGCGTAAAACTTTCTCTGATTGGGGTGAGATTTGACGCGCGGTCTTTATTAAATATAGCTAGGCCGCCTGTCGAATTTCATCGCGATCGGAGTCCGTCTGGTACCCGAACGATCGACCGTAGCGGCACCATATTCGGTCTACCGTCGGATGGTTGTCGGTGTTTTAAAAATCGTTGCTGCGTCGCCCGTTTTCCCTCTCGTCTCCGGATATCTACACAACACGGCCACTTACCCGTTCCCGCGTGTGGAATCGTTAACCTAGCCCCCCATTTGTCTATAAATAGGCCCCGGTTATTTTTAGACAATCCCCTCTCCCCTCTCCTCGAAATCCGTGCCTAACACTAATCCCCACCTACCGGACATGTCTGTGGTCAAATCGGACATGTCCACGGGACCACACGAGCTTCTCCCATGCCCGCGGATCCTCCCCTGCCCGAGGTGGCTAGCCCCCGCAGCAGCCGCGCCGCCCTGCCTAGCCCGCCATCGGCCGGAGCCCCACGAGGACCTCGCCCGCGTCGCCGCACCGCCCTGCCTACCACGCCGCCGGCCTCTGCCACGAAGCGAGCCGCCGCCATGGCCACTGCCCGCGCCAGGACCTCGCGAGATCCCCCCGCCGCCGATCTGCTCGCCCCAGCTCCGCCTCGGTCCGCCACCACCGGGAACGGACTCCCCACGGCCGGATCCGGCGGATCCCGCCGGTTTCCCCGCCGCCTGCGCCCCCGTGCGCCGGCCCGACGAGCCGCCGCGGCCAGCTCCCGCCGCCGATTGCCTGTGCGCGTGCGGGAGGAGGCGACCGCCCGACCAGGTGCCTCGCTCGCCAGCGCCCTGCCTGGGCCTGCTCTAGTCGCGGCCCATCTCCAGCAGCTCCCGCGGCCCATCTCCAGGAGAGCTCCCCTCTGCTCCAGCAGGCCACCGAGGCCCACTCCACCAACCCTCCAACCGGCACGAGGCCCCCCAAGGTGAGCTATCCCTCGCCCCCCAGCGCACCTTATCTATTTTGCGCCCACCTGATTAGGCCCGTTAGTAATTTAGTAATTTCGGAATTAATATAAATTCTAGAGAAATAGACGTAAAATAAAATCCCCGTAACTTTTAAACCGTAAGTCGGTTCGAGACGTATTGTATATGGTTTTGGTGTAGCATTTCGTGTACAATCCGAATTCATAACTTGCATATTTGTTTGACATGGTTTGCCGTGCCAAATGCATAGATTAACGTGATGTTCCAATAGGATAGACGTCCGTATTTATTTTTCGCGCAAGACCGGATGCTCGAATGCCGTAGTAGAAATGTCCATGATTTAGGAACCCTCTTGCCATGTATTTTAGAGCGGTCATTGGTATTTTTGCATGTAGGAATTTGCCGCTAGTTTATTTCCCGTGTTTAGGTCATTATCTCGCATTTACGTGTGGCGATATTTTTGTGTTGCAACCCCACATGCTTTATATGTTTTCGGGGTAGAAAAATCCATAGGATTTTTCTGTGTATTTAGTTTTAGCTTTTGAGTAAGTTAGTTCACGTGATATTTTGCTATGTTGCCCTCTTGTCTTTTTTGTAGGATTTATTCCGTGCTTCGTTCGAAGGTGTTGTCAACTAGAGAGTTGATCTTTGATGTTTACTCTAGCCCCTGGTATTTTTGGTTGCAATATAAATGCATGTTTAGGTGTGGTTTGCTTGCTATCAAGTTACTAGAAATAGTGCTGATTTGGAGGTGCTGAAATATTTCTAAGTCTGAGATCTGTTATATTTTGTTGCTGTCTTGTCTTGCTTCTATCTTGTGATCTGTAGTTCTTTTGAGGTTGGTCCAATGGAGTTAGTTGTAGACCTTGTGTATATCTAGCATGCTATGAATTTCCATGCCATTTGGAGTCTGGTAGCTTATGGTTTTGCTGCTGTTAATATGCCTTCAGATCGAAAACTGCACTTTCATGAAGTGTTATTTTCGCTAAATCTGAAATAGTGTGTAAGATGCCATTCTGTGACTTCTTTTCCTAGTGATCCATGATGCCATGCTAGTTGTTGTTAGTTGTTTGTTGTAGTGCTTCTTGCCCTCTATCGTGTCATGCCTTGGCTGAGTAGATTGGAGTTGTGTAGCTCGTAGTTGTGGGGTGTAGAAAAAGCTATGTGGCTGATTTTGGCAGATTGTAGTGATTTCTTGTTTTGCTCGTAGTTGTTGAACCGTAGCTCCGATTTGATCGTGTCCTATATGAAACTTGCTTAGAATCTCACGTAGTTTCATTTTCTCGTGCGGGTTGTATGTTTTGAAGTGCTCGTGACCGACGTTGCACACATATTGCATTCATGCCATCATATCATGCGGTGCTTGTATCTTTTGAACCGTAGCTCCGTTGGAGATGTTCTCTATGTGTAAATTGCTTGTAACAATGCGTAGAATCACGTGAACCTATTTGTTTTGCTGTTTAACAACAAATTAAACGTGTTAGTTCAGATCTGGACAGAATTAGAAATTAACATGTGAGGTCGTTTCGGAGGTGCTATAAGTCATTTTCGACCTCATTTAAAATGCCTAGATAGGTAGTTTAATTGCGCTTCACCTCTTGCCATGTGTAACCACATTTAATATTGCAGTGTACCTAATCGGGATAGAACTAAATAACTCGTATGTGGAGTTTCGTCAATATGCAACTCGTTGCATATTGAACTTCACTTAATGTGTAGTGTTTGATTGTCGTGAATTGTCATGCCGTGTCTTGCATGTGTTCAGCTGCTCATGCATCATTTGTGTTGTGCATCGTGTGGTGAATATCGTGTGTTGATGCTTGTTTCCGGTTTGCTTCGTCTCGATAGAGTTTCGCAAGCGTGTCGGATTGTGAGGACCCGTTTGACTACTTCGACTCGTCTGCTTCACGGAGTCGTTCTTCTTCCAAGCGCGATCTCATGCTAGATGACCATTTCCCCAAATACCATTACTATCATTGCCATGCTAGTTTTACGTTTCTATCGATTATGTCTCGTTGCCTACCACATGTTAAATATTAGCCTCTCAACAATGCCATGAAACCTTCAGTTGTTCAACCTAGCAAACCACTGATTGGTTATGTTACTGCTTGCTTAACCATGTTGTTAGCGTTGCTAGTTGCAGGTGCAGTTGCTTCCATGTGATAACATGGGTCCCTTGTCATATCACCATATTAAATGCTATTTAATTTAATGCACCTATATACTTTGTAAAAGGTGGAAGGCTTGGCCTTTCTAGCCTGGTGTTTTGTTCCACCTTTGCCCCCTTAGTTTCGGCTACCGGTGTTATGTTCCATAATTGAGCGCTTCTAACACGATTGGGGTTGTTATGGGGACCCCCTTGATAATTTGTTTTAGATTAAAGCTGTTCTGGCAAGGCCCAACATTGGTACTATTTGCCCAACAAAATAATTATGTTAAACTGAAATGCATAGGGAGTTAGCGCTACCCGAGGAGTAATTCTACATAATACAGGGGGGCTAGTGTTGATGGTGCTGGTCCAAAACTAGAGCCGTTTGCGGGGCCAACCCAGGGCAACTTGGGAGATTTCTATCAGGCCACCGTACGCTGTGCTTATCCGTCGTGTCCCGAGAACGAGATACGTGGCTCCTATCGGGATCGTCGACATGTCGGGCGGCCTTGCTGGATTAGTTTTACCTTTGACGATATATCTTGTGCATCGGGATTTCGGTGATGCTTTGGGTAATCTCAGAGTTGAGGTTTTCCACTAAGGAATCCGACGAGATCGCGAGTTTCGTGATCGAGGATTTCTATGCGGCTTGTGGTAATTTGTGATGGACTAGTTGGAGCACCTCTGGAGGGTTAAATCTTTCGGAAAGCCGTGCCCGCGGTTATGTGGCAACATGGAAACTTTGTTTAACACTGGTTCTAGATAACTTGAAGTCAGCTTAATTAAAATATGCCAACTGTGTGCGTAACCGTGACTGTCTCTTTCGTGAGTTCCTTCTCCGATCGATGACACGGTGGGGTTATGTCTGACGTAGGTAGGTGTTCAGGATCATTCATTTGATCATCAGTAGTTCACGTCCGCTATGCGTAGATCTTCCCCCTATTATTTCTTGTACTCGTAAGTTAGCCACCAAATATGTGCTTAGCCGCTGCTCCGACCTCACCACCTAACCTTACCTCACCCATTAAGCTTTGCTAGTCTTGATACCTTTGGAAATGAGATTGCTGAGTCCCCTGTGGCTCACAGATTACTACAACACCAGTTGTAGGTACATGTAAAGGTTACTTGACGCGAGCGCGTTGATTGTTCATTTGGAGTTGCTTCTTCTTCTTCTTCTTCATCGATCTAGGATGGGTTCCAGGCCGACAACCTGGGATAGCAAGGATGGACGTCGTTCTTCTTTTCTCGTTTGTTTTCATCCGTAGTCGGACCCTGCTCTTCTTCATGATGATTATGTATTGTACCGATGTGACTCTGATGTAGCTTGTGGCGAGTGTAAGCCAATTCTATTATATATCTCTTCTTTTCAGTACATGTACTTGTAACGATATCCATTCTTGCGACACGACGAGATGCGCTTCTATCCCTGACAAGGCCCTCATGCCAAATTGAGGATAGGGTCGCATCTTGGGCGTGACAAACGCAAACTTTAAATAATGCACAAATTTAGGGAGGGCTCTTGCTTTTCACACACTTCTCAAATCGTCGATGCTAATCATTGATTATATCTTTTGTCAAAGCTTTGATCTATAAGTTCTCATTAATTACCAAAGAGGGGGACATTGAAAGCACAATTGCTCCCTAGGTGGTTTTGATAATTGATCACAACATATGCATCATTGAACTAATATGTTTATCCAAGTATATTTCAGAAAAGTTCAAAATATGATTTGGCTAAGAATTATGTGGAGATGCCCCTCGATGCAAGAAAGGATTAGGATTGGCTCAAGCTTCAACATAGAAGACTCTTCATTTTCTATTTGTGAGAAACCACATTTCAGTCCATAGGAAAGCCAATACTATTAAAAGGGGGTGAGCTATTAAACTGAACTGGTTGCTCAAGTGCTTAAAGTTAGCCACCAAAATACTCAGTCATTTTTCCCGGATAACCATTATGTCGAAAACCACATACTCAAATTTGGTGCCACCAAGTTTCATATTTCGCACTACTAGGAAAAGGGCTATAGATGATATAGATACTAATGGCGCACCACACAAGCCGTGCGCCACTACTATATAGTAATGGCGCACCATGTGAGGTGTGCCATTAGTGTGGTGGATACTAATGGCGCACCACACTCTCGGTGCGCCACTACTATATTTTTTTTTTATTTTTTTTGCAAAACTACTAATGGCGCACCAGCACCTGGTGCGCCATTAGTAACCTGGTTACAAATGGCGCATCTGTTAGTAGTGCGCCACTACTATAATTTTTTTTTTGGTTTTTTTTTGCAAACTACTAATGGCGCACCAAAGCTAGTGCGCCATTAGTAACCAGTGTTACTAATGGCGCATCTGTTGATGGTGCGCCACTACTATATTTTTTTTACAGAACTACTAATGGCGCACCAGAGGAGGTGCGCCATTAGTAACCAGGGTTACTAATGGCGCATGTGTAGGTGGTGCGCCATTAGTAGTTTTGCAAAATATCACGCGGGCTCTCACCCAAATCGACCGCGCGCTCACATTTTCCCCCCAAATCTTGCCGCCGTCACTCACCTCCCCCAGAGCCGCCTCCCTCCCGCGGCAGATCCCGCGCCCTGAGCAGCTCTTCCCTCCATCGGCACCCCCACCGCCCCCTCCACCGGCGCTCTCCACCGGCGCCCCCACCGTCCGCTCCATCGGCGTCCCTCCACCGGGCCCCCCCACCGTCCGCTCCACCGGCGCTTCCAACATCCCCTCCACCGGCGACCCCACCGTCTCCTCCACCGGCGCCCCCACCGTCCCCCCGTCGTCGTCCCTCCATCGGTACCCCCCCTCTACTTGTGCTTGTGCTTGTTTTGATTTGGCCTCTGCCCTCCCCTCACTCCCTCCCTGACGCGCGCAGGTTAGTGCGCCACCTGCAAAGAAATAAGGAAGGAAGGGAATACCACCGATTCGCTCCTCCGGGTCGCCGATGCTCCGACGCCATGGAAGGTCTCTCCCTCCCTTTCATGCTCTCTTTGGTCCTCCACGCCCGTCCAATTTGCATTTGCAGGCTTATTGTAACTTATTCAGAGAGGAGAGGAGACGAGAAAACTTCAGAAAACTGAAAAATTCCTTCCTTCTATAGAAAACTCAAATTATTCACACGCACCTGCAAATTACTCTAGCCATGCCATGCACGCACTGGAAGTTTAGCTTTTCTTCATTCTTATCAAAATAAAATAAAAATATTAGCCACTGTGTGTGTTGCTGCTAATACATGAACAAGTTCTCAGTCCTTAGGGGGGAACAATATCTATAATCTTGTGCTGACTGTGTGTGTTGCAAGCACTTGTGCTTCTCGTGATGTTTCTGGTATATATAATGTATAGTGGATTTTGCCCTCAAGTTTGTTTTACGCTTTTGCCGCTCTGCTCTAGTTGGGCGTCGTGCTGCGTGCACTTGAGTGTTTTCCCTTGTCCATGTTTGTGTGGCGCCGCTTGCTGTTGGTGCTTTAGTTTTAGTCTTTTCTCTTGTGTCTAAAACATGAATGACTTTTATCGCCTAAATTTGAGATTGTGCAAGCACGAAGACCAGCAGAAAAGAGTGTCTCCATCATATTTGGATAACTTTTCTTACATCAACAATCAACATTAGAGGCTCTTTGGCCCGTACAACTCGGCACTTGCCCATATTCATCCGCATGATGCATAGTTCCCGAGTACATCATTTCTGAAAACACATGTTGTCAAGTTAACTCTTGCTTATTTATAATTTCAGAGCGGCATTTGGAAATGGCATTTTTTTATGCCACTAGCAGATGTGCCAACAGAGATGACCCAAGCGAGGTGGGCTGTCGGATTATGTAAGATGTTTAAGTCAGGTGATGAATGAATCTATAATAAATTTTGGTGCTCTGTTTATAGCACTCATTTGGGTTTGTTCACTCAAAATGACATCAAATTCTTGCAATCTACAACCTCCGTCTCAAATTAGTTGACTTAGATTTGTCAAGACACGGATGTATCTATAGTGTCGATACATCCGTATCTAGACAAATCTGAGTCAATTAATTTGGCACGAACGGAATAGTTCTTACTCCTGAGTGGCAATGTGTGGCTTAACTGAATCTTTAGTGTATTTTTTCCTGTACCGTTGTTGTATGACCGTAGTGCCATGGAAGGTATCTCTCTGCTCCCCTCTCCCTCTCATGCTATGCTCTGGTTGGGTGAAATCCAATTTTTTTATGCACATGGCATACATGTAATCCAATTTTCAAGTGACTCCTTAGCCTGTTGTCCTAATTAATTCCAGCACCTTTTGTTTGTTTTCTAGTGGCTTCTGATGTGCTGCCATCAACCATGCATGTTTCCATCAGGTGCTCTTGTATTGTGTGCCCTTCCAGCAGAATTCTGTTGCTGCCTTTGTTGCTTGCTTATTATGTGCAGGATGTGTGCAAATCTAGTTATGTTGCTCACTTGTGGCCAATCTTATATTTTTATGGATAAGATTGCTCACAATTTTGGTGTCCTCTCTTAGTAGGAGTCGTGCTCTTTATTTAGAGAGCGCACCAAATCACTTGCTACCAAGTTACATGTTGACTCTTAGCTCATTTATTTATCCCCTACGCCCTCCATCCCATAATGTAAGATGTTTTTTATACTAGTTTAGTGTTAAAAACGTCTTACATTATGCGATGGAGGGAGTATATATTATATATGCATGTGATGGCTCCCTGCTACATCTCTTCTCTGTTTAAATGTCTTTCTGTTTTGTCAGAAACAACAAGTATTGCAGTCTTGCTCTATGTTTGGTTGTCAGTTGTTTGCTATCCTAGCTCAAAAAATGTGCACTTCTTTTATTTTGCTATGCTACCTGATCAAATGTAGCTCAACAATTTCTATTGTTTGCTAGGCCGCATCGGAGTTGGGAGCTGGTGCAAAATCACTCCTGCTCTCCCTGGAGCCCCCTTCCTCCTCCGACGCCTCCGGTGAATACTTCTTCTCTCACTACGGCCTAGGTGAGCCACTCGCTTCCTTTCCTATGCATGCTCACTCTCGTCCACAGCCATCGAGCTGTGGTAATTGTATAATGGCCATCGTGCCATGGAAATTTCTTGGGTTGGGTTTGGGGCTGTGGTGATGGTGTCTGCTGTAATCTCAATTTTTTCTTTTGTGAATGAACGACGACCGATATATCCTGTGGATGATTTTGGTCTCTTGCAACTCTGTGTTGGGCCTTTATTTTATCACTGCATGCTACATGGTTTGGTAATGGTTCGTGTTATATACTTATGATGGGAGGGATTTTGGCTTGTTAATAGTGGCTATCAATCCAATAACAGACAATGCTTACAAATTAATCGGTGTAGTGCTGCTGTGTACGCATACCTTGTAGGGAGTCATTCATCATGTGTTGGCAATTTTTGTGATAAGTTGTGGATGCTTTTGGCCATGAAGAGTGGATATCGTGGCTCTGAAACTACTCTTTTTATCAGTCTAGTCTTGTTTAAATCCAGATTGTGTGTACTTATAGATGTAGACTTTTTTTTGTTGGTACTTGCTAACTGGTGGGCTGTGTGGGATTATGTAAGATGTTTATGTCAGGTGATAAATGATTCTGTGATGAATTTGGTGCTGTGTTAAGAGCACTCACTTGGGTTTGTTCACTCAAAATGACATCATATTCTTGCAGTTTAGTTCTTAGTCATAAGTGGCAATGTGTGGCTTGAGTGAATCTTTAGTGTACTTTTTTTGTGCCTGTGTTGTATGACCCTAGTGCCATGGAAGGTATCTCTCTGCCCCCTCTATGTGTCATGTTATGCTTTGGGTGGGTGCCTTCCAATTTTCTTATTGCACATGGCATGCATGTAAACTGAAAATTTCTCCCTGTTTGTTTGTGTACGATGAATACTTTTGTTGTCTCTCTCTTGTGATGATATATGTAGTTGCACTGGCTAGTGAGATGAGGATATAATTACATTATTGATGGATGATATGATGTCCAATGAATCATGTATTAGCTCTATCTGATCACATCCCATACTGGTTTTATTCTGTGTCTTGCACCAAATAAAACTTTGCAGTTTGTCTAGTTTTTCTTATTTAATTTGTTGCCAGTTTTTGTTTTGTTTTGTTGAGAGTGGTGTCGATGCAGATGAGGAGACACAAGTTTATGGGCAATTTGCGTCTGTGGCATTTCTGTGATGCCACACTCATTTTCATCTTGGAGATCTGATGCACCCACCTTACACACGTTTTTTGTGTTCTTAGTGCCTTTCTTTCAAAAAAAAATTAATTGGTGAGAGATTAGATGATGAATGAGATTAATTTCCCTATTGGTTTGACTGGGCGATATGATGGCCTCTACTGAACCGAATATGATCATCCTCTTGTTTCTGAAAGAACACAATGTGTTCCTGCTTGCCCCATCATGTTCCTTAATCATGTTAATTGCACTTTCTTAATGATGTTCCTGCTTGCTAATTGTTCTTGATTTTTGTGATCACATACAAACTATTCTCACTTGTGAGCTTTCATTTTTTGTTTTGGAGAAGAGCCTTCTCATGCACCGGCAGCAGCAAGTTTTCTTCCCAAGCAAGGTTTTCTCAAGGTGTACTAAAAAAACAATCTAGACCATGTTACTCATGATGAGAATGATGAAATCATGCTTCTTCTTTTTTGGATACATACAATTGGTTTCTGATATGGAAATGCTCATTATTCTAGTGCTAGGGTGGATGGAGATGAAGACGCATTTCAAACTGTGCTAGAGTTCCATGACCCGCTAGACATAACTCACTAGTCAACTAATGCTCTATTGGCTGATGGCTGCTAGTGCTAGGGTGGATGAAGATGCGTTTCAAACTGTTCAAGGAATGCTCGTGTTGTCAGGAGTTTCGTGAGCACGGTAACTTTGATGAGGTAAAACTTTTGTTACATCATTAACCTGCTCACTTTTTACCACTGGTCAATGACTGAAAAACAAGGATCATATAGATTAGCTTTTCTTAGTTGCTGATTTATTTTTGAAAATTGGTTACTATAGTTCTTTCACTATTAGCATGCACACTTGTCCTTACTGGTGTTGTGCCTCAACAGTCATTTTATTCAAGAGTGCTCTAAAACTATTGCGCATATGAGATTTTAACAACTTAATCTGGTTCCACTTTCTTGACAAATTTGTGCAAAATGTTTTCAGGTACTCAACCTATTGATGCACATGGACATGATAACTCTCTAGCGTTTATGGACCAACCAACCTGTAATCATGGACCTTATTGTCTTGTAGACCATTTGGTGTTTTGAGTGTTTTGGAGCTTGCACTTTGTGCATGTATATACAAACTTGTGTGTTTTGGACCATCTGAAGTCTCTCATAGTAACCAATAGTCTTTATCTTTTTGTGACTTGTGTGTTCTAGATGATTGTTAAGATGGTCAAAACTATGCTTCCTCTAGGTTAATTTGTTTGTCAACTTGCGTTCAATGTATGTGCATGTTTATAAACATATTTTCATTGTGGTGCAAAATGTGTTTATCTTGAACCTTCTTGTGGGTGTGAGGATAATAATTGAATATTTTTAGAGCTGGTAGTATAACCTGTGATGCACCATGAGCTATACTAATGACAGACCTGAGAGGCATACTAATGACGCACCTGGGAGGCATACTAATGGTGCACCTGGGAGGAATACTAATGGTGCACCTGGAAGGCATACTAATGGCGCACCTGGGAGGCATACTAATGGCGCACCTGGGAGGCATACTAATGGCGCACCTGGGAGGCATACTAATGGCGCACCATGAGCTATACTAATGGTGCACTGCCTGGTGCGCCATTAGTATACCAGATACTAATGGCGCACCGTGAGCAATACTAATGGCGCACTACCTGGTGCGCCATTAGTATACCACATACTAATGGCGCACTTGTAGTGCGCCATTAGTAAAAAAATCTAATGGCGTGATGCTAGTGGTGCACCTATAGTGCGCCATTAGTAGCAAAAAATGGTGCGCCATTAGAAGGCCTTTTTCTAGTAGTGTCGGACCCACCGAGTTTGACCTCAGACAGAAACCCTAGCCACTTCCACCAAATCGGTGCCACCGAGTTTCATATATCAGTCTCACCGAGATTCAAAAGTTCATACCTTTAGTGCATGTCGGTACCACCGAGTTTCCCACTTCGGTGTCATCGAGTTTGCCACTTTGGGTGTAACAGTTGGATTTTGTGTGGTGCCTATATATACCCCTTCACCCACCTCTCATTCGTGGGAGAAGCACTCAAAACACACATTTCATATCTAGATCCATTTTCTGAGAGAGAACCACCTACTCATGTGTTGAGACCAAGATATTTCACTCAAATCATTTGAAAC
Organism: Hordeum vulgare subsp. vulgare; assembly: GCF_904849725.1. Taxonomy (NCBI): domain Eukaryota; kingdom Viridiplantae; phylum Streptophyta; class Magnoliopsida; order Poales; family Poaceae; genus Hordeum; species Hordeum vulgare. The sequence goes on along the minus strand of NC_058519.1, from coordinate 593,699,857 downwards.
TTGATCTCTAGCCTCCCCAAACTGCTTTCCACCAAATCAATCTCTCCTACCCATGCCTATTCTGTGAGGGAGTGATTTTGTGTTGAGGAGACTATCTTTAGAAGCACAAGAGCAAGGAGTTCATAGTTCTACCCCATATATTACCTTTTGGAGGGTGGTGCCTCCTAGATTGGTTAGGTGTCACTCAGGAGCCTCCTACATCGTGTTGTGGATTTGAACCAAGATGTTTGTAAGGGCAAGGAGATCGCCTACTTCATGAAGATCTACCATGAGTAAGGTTAGTCCTCCATGGACAGAAGCCGTGGTGGAATAGACAAGGCCGCTTCTTTGTGGACCCTTCATGGGTGGAGCCCTCCGTGGACTCTCGCAGTCGTTTCCCTCCGTGGGTTGAAGTCTCCACTAACATGGACGTATGCTACTGCAACAAAAGACCTTCCAACGACGCCAGAAACAAGCGTGTTGACGGGAGACTATTCTTGTCTTGATACTCCTCAGCAACGACACCAGGAATCCTTCTGCTATGGCTATGCCTTTATGGAATTCCTTGGCAAATATGCAAAGGATTCCCCCGTGGCCTTGGAGTCTTGCATTGGTGTTCCCTCGAAGCGGAAAGGGTGATGTAGCACAGCGGCGGTAAGTATTTCCCTCAGTTTTGAGAACCAAGGTATCGATCCAGTGAAGGATTGTAACAAGTACCTGCACAAACACAAAGAGCTTGCACCCAACGCTATGAAGGGGTTGTCAATCCCTTATAGATTGTTTGCAAAGTGAGAACTGAAAGCAAAAATAAACAAAGCAAAATAAAAGTGAAAGCGGAAACGATAGTTGTGAATAGACCCGGGGGCCGTAGTGTTCACTAGTGGCTTCTCTCATGAAAGCAAGTAGACGGTGGGTGAACAAATTACTGTCGAGCAATTGATAGAACCGCGCAAAGTCGTGACGTTATCTAAGGCAATGATTATATCTATAGGCATCATGTCCAAAACAAGTAGACCGATACTTTCTGCATCTACTACTATTACTCCACACGTCGACCGCTATCCAGCATGCATCTAGTGTATTAAGTTCATGAGAATAGAGTAACGCCTTAAGCAAGATGACATGATGTAGATGGACAATCTCATATCGACGATAAAAGCCCATCTTGTTACCCTTGATGGCAACAACACGATGCGTGCCTTGCTGCCCCTTTTGTCACTGGGAAAGGTCACCACACGGTATGAACCCAAAACCAAGCACTTCTCCCATTGCAAGAATCATAGATCTAGTTGGCCAAACAAAACCCAAGACTCGGAGAGACTTACAAGGATATCAAATCATGCATATAAGAAATCAGCAAAGACTCAAATATAATTCATAGATAATCTGATCACAAATCCACAATTCATCGGATCTCGAAAAACACACCGCCAATGAGGATTACATCGGATAGATCTTCATGAAGATCATGGAGAACTTTGCATTGAAGATCTAGCTGCTAACTACGGACCCGTAGGTCTGAAGTGGACTACTCACGAGTCATTGGAGAGGCGATGATGTTGATGTAGAAGCCCTCCAACTCCAAAGTCCCCTCCGACAGGGCACCGGGAAGGGTCTCCAGATGAGATCTCACGGAAACGGAAGCTTGCGGCGGCGGAAAAGTGTTTTCGTGGATGCCCATATTTTTTCTGGATTTTAGGGAATATATAGGCGAAGGAGCTAGGTCAGGGGGGCGCCAGGGAGGCCACAAGCCTGGTAGCCGCCGCCCCCTGGTGGCGGCTACAGGGCTTGTGGGCCTCCTGTGGCTCTCCTGCCTTGGCCCTCAAGTTCCCTGATCTTCTTTCATTCTGGAAAAATTTATTTTGGGGATTTTATTCCGTTTGGACTCCGTTCCAAAATGAGATCTGAAAAGAGTCAAAAACACAGAAAAACAGGAACTGGCACTTGGCACTGAATTAATAAGTTAGTCCCAAAAAAGATATAAAAGGTACATAAAACATCCAAAGTTGACAAGATAACAACATGAAACCATAAAAAATTATAGATACGTTTGAGACGTATCAACGTACGATAACGCCACCTATCAGAACCATGCCAAAAATCGTCGTGTCAACCTCATGCGTTTGATATCCCTACCTTACTCCTTTACTTTACACTTGCATGTTTTACTTTCCGCTGCTACACTCTTAGAACCGCATGTGTAGGGTGTACTTGACTTGCCTTAACTACCAAATCTGCCCCTCAACTAAAATTGGGAAAAGGCAGATTTTTTATCTTGTCAAGTAGTCTAATCACCCCCCTCTACACATACTTTCGATCCTACAGTCGTCCACTCATGTGATCTTATACCGCAATGCACCGCATACCGGGTATGCATTCAAATTCTCATACTCCTCATCGCAGTAGTGGATGTAGTCATTGAGGCATGCATGTATCTTCTGCACCTCTAATCCTAGAGGGCAGAGAACCTTTTTTTTGCTTTGTACGTAATGTCAGGAAATTCGTTATCATTTGGAAGCTTGTTCTTCATTATTTTTAGTAGCTTCTGAAATCCCTTGTCAGATATACCATTCTCCGCCTTCCATTGCAGCAATTCCAGTGTGGAACCGAGCTTTGTGTTGCCATCTTCGCAATTTGGGTACAACCCTTTTTTGTGATCCCCTAACATGCGATCGAACTTCAACTTCTCCCTTTAACTTTTGCATTCTCTCTGTGCATCAACAAGGACCCGCACGAAGATCATCATCAGCGGGCACATCTGGTGCCTCTTGATCTTCAGCTTCCCACGTTGCAGTATCATTGTATTCAGGGAACATAGGATTCAGATAGTTGTCATCATCCTCTTCTTCTTCATTGTCTTCCATCACAACCCATCTTTCTCCGTGCTTGGTCCAAACATTATAGTGCGGCACGAAACCCTTCTCAAGTAGGTGCATTTGAAGGGTTTTCGAGGATAGTAATCCTTCGTATTCTCACAGAAAATACATGGACAATACATAAAACCATTCTGCTTGTTTGCCTCAGCCACTTCGAGAAAATTATGCAGGCCGTCAATGTAATCGGAGGTGCGTCGGTCACCGTACATCCATTGTCGGTTCATCTGCGTGCATATATATGATTAAGTATATATATAAATAACATACAAATCAAATTGTGCATCTAAATCAAATAAACTCACACACACTCCTCCACTAAAACTCGCAAACCACACTACTTCTAGAGCATTTGAAATGAGTTAAACTAGTAGTGAGAGATGAGGAGATGAATTGCTAACCTTTTTAGAATACTTGGATAGTTGGTGCACCGCCAAACCTCAAATCTTGGGGGAAATGAAGCTTGGAGGTCGAGCTTGGAGATGAAAGAAAGCTTAAGTGTGGCTCGGGCATTTCATCAAACACCTCATGTGCACAGGAGGTGAGAACTAGAGTAGTACACACCTCCCCACGTTGGCCGGCCAAAAATGAGAGGAGTGAGCGGGCAGATGAGCATATATATATATATATATATGCAATCTTTTAGTCCCGGTTGATGTCTAGAACCGGGACTGAAGATAGCCATTTAGTCCTGGTTCTAGACACGAACCGGGACTAAAGGGGTTGCGCCAGGAGCCAGGCCCTTCAGCCCTGGTTTGTGGCACGAACTGGAACAAAAGGTCCTAGAAGAACTAGGACTGATGCCCGCCGAGGCCCGACCGACGTCCTGGCCGCTCGAACCGGGACTGATGCACGCATTAGTGTCGGTTCATAAGTCGACCAGGATTAATGCTCTTATCAGGCGAGGACCAAAACCCTGTTTTCTAGTAGTGGTGGCTCTTGACGAGTCGAAGTAAAAATTGTTCGGTCATTGTCCGTGGACGCATCCCGACGCATCCGTGGGCATATAGAATGTCAGATTTTCCTAGTCCGGCTTAGATGCTCTAACATGAAACAAAATGTAACATGAATACTAGAGCAACATCATTTGCCTATAATGTTTGTTACGTCAAATCATTATTAGGCCAAAGCTAGTGGGATCTGTTAATACGTCTCCAACGTATCTATAATGTTTTATGGTTCCATGCTATTATCTTGTCAAACTTTGGATGTTTTTATGTCTTTTATATCTTTTTTGGGACTAACTTATTAACTCAGTGCCAAGTGCAAGTTCTTGTTTTTTCCGTGTTTTTGACCCTTTTCAGAGGAGAATATTAAACGGAGTCCAAACGGAATAAAACCTCCGAAAAGATTTTTTCCGGAACAGAAGATACGCAGGAGCTTGAGAACCAAGGCAGAGGGCACCAGGGGAGGCCACAAGCCCCCTAGTCGCGGCCAAGGGGCGCGCCTAGCAGGCTTGTGGGCCCCCTTGGCTCCTCTGCCCTACTTCTTCCGCCTATAAATCCCCGAAAAATCCAAAACCACGGGAGAGAGCCACGAAAATACTTTTCCGCCGTTGCAAGCTTCTGTCTCCGCAAGATCCCATCTAGGACACGTTCTGGTGCCTTGCCGGAGGGGGGATTCAGATACGGAGGGCTTCTTCATCAACACCATTGCCTCTCCGATGATGCGTGAGTAGTTCACCATCGACCTTCGGGTCCATAGCTAGTAGCTAGATGGCTTCTTCTCTCTCTTGGATCTTCAATACAAAGTTCTCCATGATCTTCATGGAGATCTATATGATGTAATCTTCTTTTGCGGTGTGTTTGTCGAGATCCGATGAATTGTGGATTTATGATCAGATTATCTATGAATCTTATTTGAGTTTCTTCTGATCTCTTATATGCATGATTTCATATCCTTGTAATCCTCTTTGAGTTGTGGGTTTTGTTTGGCCAACTTGGTCAATGATTCTTGCAATGGGAGAAGTGCTTGGTTTTGGATTTTTCGGGGATTTATTGCATGAATTTATCCCACTACATCATGTCATCTTGCTTAAGGCGTTACTCTGTTTGTTATTACCTCAATACACTAGATGCATGCTGGATAGCGGTCGATGTGTGGAGTAATAGTAGTAGATGCAGAAAGTATCGGTCTACTTGTCTTGGACGTGATGCCTATATGTATGATCATTGCCTTAGATATCGTCATGACTTTGCGCCGTTCTATCAATTGATCGACAGTAATTCGTTCACCCACCGTAATATTTGCTATCTTGAGAGAAGCCTCTAGTGAACACTATGGCCCCCGGGTCTACTTCACATCATATTTTCAGCCCTACACTTTTACTTTGTTGGACTTTCTGCCTTCAGATCTGACCTTGCAATCAATTGTGAAGGGATTGACAACCCCTTTGTAGCGTTGGGTGCAAGTTTGCTGTTTTTGCGCAGGTACATTGGTGCTTCGTCTTGATATTCCTACTGGATTGATACCTTGGTTCTCAAAACTGAGGGAAATACTTACTGCTACTGTGCTGCATCACCCTTTCCTCTTCAAGGGAAAAAACCAACGCAAACTCAAGAGGTAGCAGCTGTCTACACACATGTGAAGGCGTGTGCTCTTCAACTATATCTATATCTATGCTTCTCATGAGTCTCACATCACGAAAGGAACAATACAAAATAATAACCAGTAGGCAAAACGTGCAATATGGGCAGGCAACAAATCAAACACATGGTCGCAGCGAGAATTTTTTTGATTTTTTAAAGTTCATTTTTGCAATAAAAGCGAGACTTCTTTTTCAAGAAAAAATGTTTTAGGTTTTTTTCTTTTTGAGATGGATGTGATGTTTACATGACATATTTTTTTAAGGGTGTGTTTAGGACATATCTAAATGTGACATAGTTATTATACATCTAAATAATTAAACCAAACATAAAAAAAAGAAAATACCCACACGATTTTTTACATAAGATCAATGATATAGGACTTAAATGTGTAATACGTATCTAACATCTAAATGTGTTTTAGCAAAACCGTTTTTTTAAATTTCAAAATGAAGGTATGACGGGCATAGCTTCCTCTCAAGCTGCCCGCAACGATTATTCACATTCCAATGGTCTCTCCAGTTCACATTTCAATGGTCTCTCCAGTTCAAAGGTCACGGCGTCCTGAAATAAAAATGTCTATGTAAGTAAATATTTGTTTGCAAATATGAGTATCTCGAGCTGTGCAGGAAAAAGATTATATACTCCATACGTAATCTATTTATATGATTTTTGAAATTGTTTATAATCATCTAGTCATAATTTGTTATGGTTAGGAAGGAGTGGTAAATTGTTGAGCATCTACAACCACACCGAACAAGTTCAGCCCTTTAAACATTGACGGGCGTGATCAAACTCGTTTGCGGAGGGTCGGACGGCTCCTAATTTGTCCTCTTGAACAACCACATTTCCTATGTGCCAACCCTCAAAGCCATGCAAATTCATACACGTTCGTTGTATAGCACAAACTTATCATCAATTCAATAATTCGACGACACAAAACAGACAAAAAATTCAACAATTCATTACATATCAAAATAAAAGTATATTAATTTATACATAGATATGGGACACAAATGAATCAAACGGCTCCACTGTTGTGTTCGTTGAACACTTTTTTTCATGTCAATCGACCACCTTTTGCCTTCGTCATCCAAGAGGCTAGTTTGGCACAATATGAGCACCGACTCCTCCGCTTGTCTTCAAAACCTCATGTTCTTTGTCTCTCTCCAACTCAATTCCTTGCAATGTCGCCTCCTTTTCAAGCTTCCATTTTCCATATTTCTTTACTTCTCGAGGTCTATTTTCTCCTTAATGTTCAACTTATCTTTCACCCTCCCCCGCTCAAACTCCATCCTCTCCCTTTGTACATTTATGAAAATATTGTACCTTTCTTTCTTTTCACCTCCCTAGAGGAAAAATATATACGCTCATGTGACATACATTTTTCTTGCCGCGTCATCACATGTGATCTTTCGTTCCCCTACTTGTTTTTCATCACCGGTCGGTTCCTCCACTTTTCTCTTCTTCATCATTCAATGTAAGGTCTAGACCCATCATTTTTATTCATCTTTTTGGTTCTATTGTGGAGCTCCTCAACGACAGTTTGCCAGTTTGGTTTGCTATTCAGTTTCATCCAACAATGGGACAAAGTGAATGGCTTTTTCTTGGTTTGTTGGTACAAACATGCCGCCAAAGTTGCATGGATTTGGACCCAATGCCACTTTGCTTCCGACAAAACCACTTATTTGTAGTAACCAACAAACTTACTCACGCTCTCTTGGATGATGGACTATCTATGTTGAAGGGAGTCCTCATTGCGGCTCGTATGGATTGGGTGCAGCTCCACATAAGGTTTTTGTCGATGGTAGGGTTTGCCTTTTTTGTCAATGTTTGATGCCCTTTTGCTTGGTTCCACACATAATGAATTCATGCTTATGTACAATCAAGATTCAACAAAAAAATATGTTCAAACAGTGTGAATGTTGTACCTCTTGGCTTGACTACCTTTTTCTTTTTAGTGTGCGGTGTTTTCCCGACTTCAAACAAAGGGGAATTAGTATCCCCCTTGTCAAAATGAAAAGGCTCTTGGCAATCATTAATCGTGTTTATCATTATTTCATCCTAAAATATGCATTGCAATTAAACTATCATTCCTAGATTGACTGAATGGTATGTGCAATAAAGGAATCAATCAAGGCAGATGACAAGGGGGGCAAAGAATATATCCGGTCTTGTTGGGGCATGCCATCGAACAACATGTGGACATGCCCAACGTCGGCCTTGCCCGACGTTGTCCTTTGTTGTTGGAGTTACGCGAGTTATACAATGTCTCGAGGCCCATCAATAAGGCAGGCCAAAGTAGTCGATAGGGCCTCTAAATTTTTGGCCACGCAAAATCCATGGATATTGTGTAGGATTAGTCAGAAAAATAAACAACGAAGCAATGGTCCAGTGCTTGGCCGTCCTGCACATACCGATCGTTGCAGGCCTGCAACCCGCTTCACCATTCAAAGGTTGGTTGTAACCTCGATCATATGTCTGCCTTCCCCTAGCGTCCTTCTGTGAGACCAATGATTGATCATCGACCGGGACGCCTTCGCTTGCCGATTCTTAAGAGCAAGTACAATAGAGTAGCGGGATATAGGAGATGCCATATCAAGATTATGTCTAGCTGAAGGAGAAAGAAGACGTGAGAGAAAACAAGCAGGCCAACAAACTTACACTCGGCTATAACAGGAGTTCTAACATTCTTTGTGAGAGAAAGAGATGAGCCATATATTAATAGTATAACATACTAGTAGGACTAACTATTGTATGAGTGAGCTATTAGGTTGACTATAAATAACGTGACAACTCCGTCTAACCGACTGTCGACAATCTTATTAATCATGCTCTTACATCTGCCGGACACCCTCCGTCCTGTTCGAAGATTTGTTTAACCTCTAGTTTTCCTTTTCTACCTCAAATTCACCACGCGCAGTCAAATATTCTGATCGGGTTTATTAATCCATGCAATCCTTGATAGGGTTGCGTGAGAAATAAAGGACGAATGCGAAACGTCTGTTGTCGATTCGATGGACTTGGTTGATTTAAGATGAACTAGTACAAATGCCCGTGCGTTGCACCGGGCTAGAAAAAAATGCAAATCCTACTTGTTTTGCCATTATGCGGCATTAATTTTAATAAATGTTAATTATAATGTTAAATGTTAGACATCTATTTTTGGACGGAAGGAGTTTCTTTTAAAGTTTTAATTTCTGTGGGATGAGTTACAACAGTAACAACAATGAGGGCAGTTCACCCATTTGCGTGTGACACCAATACGGCAGTGAACACAATAGCAAAGGAAATCATGACACTATGAGAAACCGTATTCCATAATTGGGTATGTTAAACTATAAGCTTTGAGGATAAGAATATACTGCTTTCTTTCCACCTCCGATGAATCATAATGGCGCATCCTCTCAAAACCAGCAACACTCCATGAATCCGACATCAAGCTGGCCATCTAGAAATGATGCGCCTTCAAATCTTGTGATCCATATGGGAATCAAACCATTTGAAGATCTCTCCATTCTCCAGGCTGGTAAATTCATGGTATGCATATGCAATACTCAACTCCTCCGTTACATGCCTCTCCAGCCGGAACCCCTCCGGCAAGACCTTCTTTTCCTCTGCCACGGCCTTCCTATTCCCAAAACAGCCATCGTCCATGATCCAAGTCCCTTCCTCACATTGATATTAATGTTGAATCGAATTCAACTTCCATAATCAATACACAAAACTGTGGGCTGTCAGATTCAACTTCCTACAAAAAATCAAAACCATAAACTCAAGCACATCATGTACCATATCCTATCACGGTCTTGTATAATTTTTCATGTAGAACTTCAGTCAACATCACCTAAAGAGTTGGTACAACTTCTACTCCCAAATATGGTGCTCAACCAAACAACACTTTCAGGTTTGTTTTGCGTGGCAACTCATTCTTTTAAGTAATGCAGCATGTCTGCATCATGTATTTTTGTGCATGTCATGGTTGTAGCAAGATGAGTGAATCTATCCATACACAATGCCAAGACGAAGAACATAAGGGGTGTGCTCTCAGAAGATGTGCTTACAAATTTCAGAAACATAAAAACGCACATCATATATAAAGAAGGGTTTCTTTTAGGTCACCTTCCCATCATATTCCCGGCGACAAAGAACGTCCAGTGCAATGTATGCTCGTGTACCCACTGCAGACTTGGGCCTTGAATGTAGTACCGATGACTGTCACAAAATGGAAAAGGGTACAATGATTAGCAGTAAACAGCAACCAATTATTCTTATGCAAACTTGCAGAAACATGACAGGATTTACAGTGCATGTGCCCACACTCCTATCAGATTTGTTGTTAATAAAAGTTGTTTAGGAAAAAGAAACTATAATGAGATTCGACAACCAACCTTGGAGTATCCAAAATCGCATATCTTGAACCGCGGAGCTGGGCTGCCATCCAAGAGAACATTCTCTAGCTTCAAATTCCTATGGCATACTTGCTCGCAAGCAGTAAAGTGATTGCAACATTTAACATATTTAGGTCCCACTCACATTTATTTGAAAAATCAGCGTTGGGACCTTCTACTCAAAGAAAGATGTGAACTGTAACTTGCTTGATGCCCAGCTAGTATGAGAGTAATTTATCGCTTCTCCATACCATGTGATGGCAGTAGCTTACGCCGCAGACCAGCTGTTGGAAGAAATATGTGGCCTGCAGCAATCAGAGGGGGGAGAACGCTCAACAGTAAATTTCACTCTGGATTTCGAACTTGTGCTGGGGAAAGAAGATAGAAAGAAGGGTTGTAAATCGTGACCTCGTCCTCGCTGAACCGCCCACGATCAACTATTCGATCAAAGAGCTCGCCGACGGCCGCGTACTCCATCACAATTGCAAGATGCGTCGGTGTGAGGATCACTTGTCGAATTTTTCAAGCACTCGCGATTGTCAGTTTCAGATAGGAAAGGAAACACCTTGGTGCCGAAGTAGTGCAGAATAATCGAAATTTTTGCCCCGACATTTATCCACGCCACCGTCCAGACTCTAATGAAAAAATGTTTCCGTCCAGTAGCAGTGCAGCAGATTAAACACAAAGGGACAAGGCAGATATAGTAGTAAACAATCTACAGCTCGCTGCTCCCTTTCGAGAAGTCAGAAGCATTGTGTTGAAGATTTTACATCCAAACAACAACTGATAGTTATTACCAAGGAACAGATATTACCTAGCACATTAGGAGAGCCCCTGGAAAACAGATGTCCCCTCCTCAAGAAGAAATAATCAATGTCCAAGCAATTCTGGGTCCCCAACGTACTCTGCAATCTGATCATATCATATTTCACACGCACCATGTCTTTTGTATCCGCATCCTCCACCACTGCAGGCTCTGCCTCTGAATTCTTCTCTACCAGATGCCCATACACCCCCTTGTGCTTCCCATAGAGCACAAGCACCCGCCCGTTTGTCCGCGGCAGGACTGTTTCAAGCATATCCCGCTCCACCCCCTGCACAAGCTCTGACCCATCATCCATCATTATGTCACATGTCGTCAGCCCAACCACATCGACAATTTTAGCCTTCTGCAAGTACAACCTTTTGCTGAACCTCTCATTAACCACTCTAATCCTAATATTGCTCTGTAACCAGCGCACTCTGTTACCAACATCACGGACTTGACTTGGTCGAACGCAAATGTCAATCGATAATCAGCACAGCACTCTCTCAAAGTCAATCATTTTATTCATTTTCTTTGAGCAAACTTGCAGCCTGATAAAATCCCAATCCTGCCATTCCGTAGCTGGCGTCAATGGCGTCGAGCCAACTACGTTCTGTGCGAAATAGCTAGCGAACGATCGACAAATAGTGGCAAAATGCAAGTCTTCCGGCAAAGGAAAAGCATGAGCTGCTACAAATCTTCCGGCAGTGGGTAACAAAGCAGTGGCAATTACACGGTCTTACGAATCAGAGTGGTGCCGATGGCGAAGGCTCGGTGGCGACGGCGGACATGGCGGAGAGGCGGCTGGGCAGGGCGCGGAAGGCCGAGCGGCGACGCTGGTGGTGCGACGACTGGCGGACGAGGGCGGCCAGCGCGCGCCCCGGCGCGGGCGCCCTCATTCAGGGCCGCATCCGTCTCCGTCGCCGTGGCAGTCGTCATCGCCGGTCGCCGACGTGGTGGTCGGCGGGGCTGTGGGCGGATGCTAGGAGGAGCCGCTCGGTGGAGAGGAGGGGCAGGGGGCGGAGGAGGCCGGGGGAGGCGCGGGGGTGGCTGGCACGGGGCGGCCCTGGCGGCAGTGAGGCGGATCCGATCCGGGGGCCAGGGGCTTTCTTGCAAATCTATTTTTTTCACTTAATCAGGAACTGCGGGTTGAATACTCAAAAATAAAGGAACTTTTTCATAAAAAAACCACGACGGACGGCAGAAGCGGTCCGTGTTTTATTATTAGTGGAGATTCGATATGGCTAACGCGTCCCAACATCTTTATATTCGTCCAACATATGAACTATGTCCGTTCAACATATATGAAGAATTAGGTATACGTGGAGTGCAGACCGGCCGGAAAATATGGACAGAGTATGCTCGCTGGCCAGACGTTTCGGGACAGTTGTAGAATGTACCAGTAACGGACCTACATCCAAGGCCTGTCTCCCAGGTCTTGGCATTGAAATTCTTCATGTACCGTAGTGATTTCAGCACTGTTTTACACTGTAACGCTGAAACAGAACCGGGTCCAGTGCTCACACGGACCAATCAACTGCATGCTACTGTATTGCATTGCAGCGACGGATGGGCTTCAGGGTACTCTTTTCGTGAATCCGAATGGAGCGAACGAAAAAGACAGGAAACAAATCTACGAACGAGACACTAGAGACACTTCATATCACACACGAGAAATGTTCTGATTGACGCTGCAAAATAAACCATGCCTGGTCATCTGATTTATTATCGACGCCAATCCTTCATTTTGTGATGCAACCGATGAAGTCTTCCATGTCCGCCCACGACGAGCCACCGTTTGCCACGGCGGCACGGACGTCCTCGGCGAGCGCCTTCGCCGCACTCCGCACGGCGATGCCTTGGTCTGAATCCATCGCCCTCTTGATGACCTCTTGGATCTCCTTGGCCGGCAGCGTCTCCCGGCTCTTCTCCCACGACCTCATGACCATCCCGGCCTTGAGGTGGCCGCACACGTACCCCGCGTTCCACGGCTGGTCGGAGTGCATGGGCCACGCTAGAATCGGCTTCCCGTGGCTCAGGCCTTCGAGCAGCGAGTTCCAGCCGCAGTGGCTCACGAAGAAGGCCGTGGCGCCGTGCGCCAGGATCTCCAGCTGCGGCGCCCATCCGGTGATCACCAGCCCCCTCCCTTCGGTCCGCTTGGTGAAGTCGGACATCAGCTTGGCGTGCCGGCTTTCGCCGGCCTCCGCGAAGATGTCGGCGCGGTCGGCGTCGCGCAGCACCCAGATGAAGCGCTGCTCGCAGCTCTGCAGCGCGCCGGCCAGCTCCTCGATCTGTTTGCCAGGCAGCGACGACATCGTGCCGAAGCACAGGTACAGCACCGATGATGGAGGCTGCTTGTCAAGCCAGTCCATGCACTCGTGCCGCGGCTGCACCGACAGGGCGGGCTTGGTCGCGTCCAGGTCCTGCTCCAGCAGTGGGTTTAGCGGGCCGATGGAGAACAGCCGTTTGCCGTCGAGGGACAGGGTCTCGGCTTGCGCGTGGATGAACTCTCCCTCGAGCGCGCGGCACGAGTTGAGGAGCAACCCGGCGCCGGGCACGCCGAGCCCGCCCTGCCGCTCGACCAGCCCCATGAACTCCTCGGTGAGGAAGGACTCGGGTGACGGGACGGGGAGACCGAGCGCGCGCACCAGGCGGTGGCTGGGGTCCTTGAACCCGGCGCCGAACGACTGCCCCACGCACTGGAGGGCGTACGCCACGCCGTTGGGCAGCCGCGACGCCTCCAGTGCGGGGAAGGCCACGACGTTGTCGTGCACGACGACGACGCGGCGGTGAGAGGCGGCGAGCTCCTCGAGGAGGCGCCCGAGCGGGCCGGCGGCGTGGTCGCAGAACGCGTGGAAGAGCGGCTGCAGGTGGCACGGGAACGCGACGGGGCTGTCGGGGTCGGGCGGCGGCGTGGCGTAGCGCGGGATGTCGAGGGTGGCGAAGTGGAGCGAGCCGACGGCGCGCGCGTCCCAGCCCTGCACGCGCGCGCGCGCCTGGCGGACGTGCGCCGCGGGCGCCGCGTAGTGCACGTCCAGGCCACGGGACGCGAGCAGGAGCGACAGGTGCAGCATCTGGTTCAGGTGCCCCTGCGCCGGGAACGGCACGGCCACGATGGCCACGGGCGCTGGCGCAACCTCCATTGCCGCCGGAGCCATGCTGCAGTCCCGCCCTTCTCCGAGCTACTCAGTGTCTGGCTGGACTGCTGGTGTTATTACAGCCTTTTTACGGGTTCTGCATGCCACAGGCAACCGTGCAACTGCATTTGTAGGGGCGTCTAACAGAAGTGGGCTCCATAGCACCCGTACCTGACAGTGCCCCTATCCTTGAGAGACGCCGCCCATGCCAATCGTCATCTCTCCCCTTGACAGATGCCCCACTGCATTCGCTCCCGTACCTTATCGACACCGGGAGAAGAGTGGCCAAATTTGTCCCGGTTTGCAGCATGTGATGTGAGCATTGCCTGGCATGCATATAGCCCTTGTTAAATCATCTCTAATCATCATACCTTTTGAGGAATGGCTGAATCGACAGTTTCTATCGAGTCGGGACGAAGGAGTGTAAAAGAGCTCCACCTAATGCATCTTGTGGCTCTGACGGTGCGGGCTGGTAGGTTTGCACGTGCTTGTGATGTGCTTGCATACTTAATCTTCCTCGCCAAATACTACAATATAATTTACATAGTATTTGATTTGAGATAAGCTCATCACCAAGAGATGCACATCAATGTTGTGATTTCATTTCCGCGATCAATTTCTTGTTTCATTGACTATAAATCTTCCATTTTGCGCTCATCTTTGAAGATTTTTTAGATGAGTTATATCAAGTTTGTCTCACACGGTAGACCGTTAGAAATTTTCTTTAAGAAGTAGCTTCATCTCGCCGTTTTGCACAATTTTCACGTTGTAAGTCTTTTGTTTTGACGGTCGTAGTCGATAGAACTATCTCTCTCTCTACTAGACTATACAAATGTGTTAAAATATGCATTGTGTTTTGGACGAATTTCAGCAAATTCGTCGTACAAGGTTGACTGTTTAAAACTTTGTTTGACCATTAGCTTCATCTCATTGTTTCATGTAACTTTCATATTGTAAGTTTTTCTTAATGCTCATTGACAAAGTTTTTTAAGTGTAGTGATATGAGGTAAGTTCACCGTGCGAAAAAGATGAGATTAATCATGGTTGTGCACGCACGTTGCATTTGAGGAGCACAAACATACAACCAAACTTCGTGTTTCTGCTTCTATTGTCATACACTTTGAGGCTTCATGGCTTCGTGAGCAAGCAGATATGATGCAAAAGTTATAAAAAGTTTGAGAAAGTAAGAGTGTAAAAACAATTACTTGACCAATATCAGGGTTGTGCATGATTTACATTAGTTGTGTGAGGATGATGGAGCATAGCTAGACTATATGATTTTGTAGGGATAACCTTCCTTGGCCTTGTTATTTTGAAAGTTCATGATTATCTTGCTAGTTTGCTTGAAGTATAATTGTTTTCATGTCAATAGCAAATATTGGTTTGAATCTCACGGATCTGAACACTCATGTCACATGAAAGAAGTTGCAAAGGACAACTATGCTAGGTACCATTCCACATCAAAAATTCATTTTTTATCACTTTCCTACTCGAGGACGAGCAGGAGTTAAGCTTGGGGATGCTTGATACGTCTCCAACGTATCTATATTTTTTGATGGTTTCATGCTATTATCTTGTCAAACTTTGAATGTTTTGAATGCCTTTTATATATTTTTTTGGGACTAACTTATTAACTCAGTGCCAAGTGCCAGATCCTGTTTTTTCCATGTTTTTGACCCCTTTCAGAGAAGATTTTGAAACGGGGTCCAAACGGAACGAAACTGCCAAAAAGATTTTTCCCGAAACAGAAGAAGATCGGGAAGGCTGAGAATCAGGGCAGGGGGCCTGGAGGGACCCCACAAGCCCCCTAGCCGCGGCCAGGGGGGCCCGCGCCTCCCAGGCTTGTGGGCTCCGTGGGCCACCTCTGCCCTAGGACTTTCGCCTATAAATTCCCTAAAATCCCAGAAAAAATCAGGAGATCATCGAAAGTACTTTTCTGCCGCCGCAAGCTTCTGTCTCCGCAAGATCCCATCTGGGGCACGTTATGGTGCCCTGCCGGAGGGGGGATTCGGACACGGAGGGCTTCTTCATCAACACCATGACCTCTCCGATGATGCGTGAGTAGTTCACCATAGACCTACGGGTCCATAGCTAGTAGCTAGATGACTTCTTCTCTCTCTTGGATCTTCAATACAAAGTTCTCCATGATCTTCATGGAGATCTATCCGATGTAATCTTCTTTTGCGGTGTGTTTGTCGAGATCCGATGAATTGTGGATTTATGATCATATTATCTATGAATCTTATTTGAGTTTCTTCTGATCTCTCTTATACATGATTTCATATCCTTGTAATTCTCTTTGAGTTGTGGGTTTTGTCTGGCCAACTAGATCTATGATTCTTGCAATGGGAGGAGTACTTGGTTTTGGGTTCATACCGTGCGGTGACCTCACCCAGTGGCAGAAGGGGCAGCACGACACGCATCGTGTTGTTGCCATCAAGGGTAAAAAGATGGGGTTTTCATCATTGGTTTGAGATTACCCCTCTACATCATGTCATATTGCTTAAGGCGTTACTCTGTTCGTCATGAACTCAATACACTAGATGCATGCTGGATAGCGGTCGATGTGTGGAGTAATAGTAGTAGATGCAGAAAGTATCGGTCTACTTGTCTCAGACATGATGCCTATATGTATGATCATTGCCTTAGATATCGTCATGACTTTACGCAGTTCTATCAATTGCTCGACAGTAATTTGTTCACCCACCGTAATACTTGCTATTTTGAGAGAAGCCTCTAGTGAACACTATGGCCCCGAGGGTCTACTCCACACCATATTTTCAGCCTTACACTTTTTCTTTGTTGCACTTTCCGCCTTGAGATCTCACTTTGCAATCAATCTTGAAGGGATTGACAACCCCTTTATAGCGTTGGGTGCAAGCTCTTTTGTGTTTGCGTATGTACTCTAGACTTGACGAGATTCTCCTACTGGATTGATACCTTGGTTCTCAAACTAAGGAAAATACTTATTGCTCATGTGCTGCATCACCCTTTCCTCTTCAAGGGAAAACCGACGCAAGCAAGTCTCCGTCAACGTGTCAATTTTTGACGCTGTTGTTTGAGAAGTAGCATGATCCATGATTAATCCAACCAGCATCACAACTAATTAAACTAACATATAATATTTTCACCTGGGCTCATTAAATGGACCATTGACTTCATCCCAAAATTAAACCAACAAACTATATTTCAAACTTTGTAAATCATCCTCAAACATGGTTAAAAAAACATGATATGATATGATATGGAGCATATGTGCCATAGGTCAATGAAATAATCCTTCCATTCCATAATTTATTGCACACATATTTTCTCATAATCAAACTAAACAAATTTTGACCAATTTCATAGGGAAAACTATCTGTATTCCAATACTATATAAGACATGATGTCTCTAGTGATATGCATTTGGTATTTGAAATACAAATATTTTTTATTTATAAATATGGTCAAAAAGGTTTGACTTTAAAAAAAAATCTATAAACACTGCATTATTATGAAACAGAGGGAGTCGTGTCGGATACTCTACGAAACAAAATAGAAACTATAATACATGCGAAGATGGTATAAACTTTTAAAATAACAAAGTGATGATTACGAAAGTATAAACTTAGTTTATTATGAAACAGAGGGAGTGTGTCCGATACTCTAGGAAACAAAATAGAAACTATAATACATGCGGAGATAGTATAAACTTTTAAAGGACAACGCTAGGGAGCGGCACCGCACCTGCGTCTTGCCGTGCGGTGGCTCAGTTAATCACCTTTCAATGCAAAAATTAACCTCCTATTAATCACCCACTACGTATCTCTCCCATGCATGCATGCGTGCAATGATATTATTATGTATAATGAAAACTGCTACATGCATGCAATGATGTCATCAAGATTTCTTTTGATTTTAAAATTTAAAAAGTTTTATTACAAAACCGTTAATTCAATCAATGATCCGCTTTCACTTTGATTTTCTCTCGACGAGTTCTTCGAAACTAGATCCCATGTCGACATGTTTCGTCAACTATTTTTTTTTATTCATACTTGCCACATCTTTTGACCCCACTTGCCATATTGTTAACCACTTACTTGCGTGAAAAAATAACTTAATTGACACTTTTTAATGTTTTTTCGTACAAAACCATGTAGCAGTTTTCATTATACATGATATAAAAGCATTGTCATAGGTTGTGTTTGCCAATTTAAATATGCAAACTTATCATATTTACGTACAACTTTGCAAAAAAAAAAACTATTTTGTGTGCTTGTTACTTTAACTATGCCGAGTTATCATATTTATAAATGATGAGCAAAAAAGATTTTTTTGTTACCGGTTTTAAATATGTTGAGTTGTCATATTTTTGCGCGTAATCGCCTAAGAAAGTTGTTTGTGCTTGCCATTTTGATTATGTCGAGATGTCATATTTATATGCAATTTCCAAAAAAATTGGCGATTAAGTTATTTTTTATCAGACAAGTAAGTATAACAAATGTGGTAAGTACGAGCAAAAAAAAATTGTCAAAACATGTCGACATGGGATCTAGTTTTGAAGATTTCGTCGAAACCAAGTCAACGACGAAAACGATCATCGACCGAATTAACGGTTTAAGAGATAAAAGTTTTTGAATTTCGATCATTTAAAACGAATCTCATAACGTCATTGCATGCATGCATGAGAAGAGAGCATGGAAGCCATCCAAAGATTTTTTGTTAATTCACATACAACTTCTTGACTGAACTATTGAAACGCACGACATGTCTGAAGATCGGAGAATCTATGATGGTAGTATGAAATGCAACGCTTTTAAAAACCGATTTTATGTTTGTTTCTCGACCAACCATGTGCCAATTCCTGCAATCTGAACACTTTGGTCAAACAAGATATTTTTCAAGATAGTCAAAGATGACATGAAGAATACGTTGGGAAAGGCAGGAAAGTCTTCTAATCCGTACTCCCCAAGGCCTGAAGACAGTGTCAACCGAAGAAAATATTGGGCCACTCATGTTTGTTTAGTACACTATTGTTTCAAAAATTGTGAAACGAAGGGAGTAGTAACACACAACCCAGAATTTCCTCTCAAGTTATAAAATTCAAGTTCAACTCAAAGTGCTCAAAGTTTAATTAAACGGAAGGACCCGATAAATCCTGAACGTTTGGATTTTCAGCATGTTATTTTGAACGTTTTTACATGGCAATTTTAGTTGACGTTAGGTGGCAGCTTTGTCTCAGTTAATTTACTCAAAAAATTATCATGTTTGCCAACCTCACGTGAACTAAAATGGTCATGAAAAACGTTCGTATTACATGCTTAAAATCCAAACCTTCGGGATTTATCACTTTCGAAACGGAAACTACGGGATTCAATGTAAAATGGCCATCATCATACATCACCTTGTCATGTATGCTATGAAGTCCTCCAGTTCCTTGTCGGATGATCCGCCCTGAGCCGCGGACGAACGGACGGCCTCCCCGAGCGCCTCTGCCCGCTGCCTCACTTCGAGCCCTTCATCGGCGACCATCATCGTTTCAATGGCCTCCTGTATGGTTGTCGCCGGTATCACCTCGCTGTGTTTCTCCCACGGCCTTACAAGCAGACCGGCGTTGAGGTAGCTGCACACCAGCTCCGCATCCCACGGCTGGTCAGAGTGCATGGGCCAGGCAAGAATGGGCTTCCCGTGGCTCATGCTCTCCATGGTCGAGTTCCAGCCGCAGTGGCTCATGAACGCCGCCGTGGCGCCGTGCGCCAGGATCTCCAGCTGCGGCGCCCACCCTGTGATCACCAGCCCCGTGCCTTCGGTCTGCTTGGTGAACTGGGACAGCAGCCTGGCGTGCCGGTTGTCGCCATCGTCTGTGAATATGTCGCCACGGTCGGCGTCACGCAGCACCCAGATGAAGCGCTGCTTGCTGCCGTGCAGCGCCGCCGCAAGCTCTGCCACTTGCTTCTCCCGGAGCGAGGACGTCGAGCCGAACGACACGTACAGCACTGATGACAGCGGCTGCTTGTCCAGCCAGTTCAGGCACTCGTGCCGCTGCGTCCTCCCCTGGTTCGACGCCGTCGCCTCGAGCAGCGGGTTCAACGGCCCGATGGCAAAGAGCTTCTTGCCGTCGCCCGCCATCTGCTCGGCAACAACGTCGACGAACTCACCCTCGAGCGCGCGGCACGTGTTGACGATCATGCCGGCGCCGTCCGAAATCGACTGTCCCACCATCGCGCGTTTGCTGGCGTAGTCCACGAACTCCTCGGACACGCAGACGGGGAGGTGCGTGAGGCCGTTGTCGCGCAGGAGCCGGTGCCCGGCGTCCATCCGCCCGACGATGGACGACACGGCCGTGCAGTACAACCCGAAAGCCTCCCCGTTGGGCAGCTGCGCCGCCTCCTCAGACGCGAAGGCGTTCATGAGGTCGTAAACGACGACGACGCGGCGGTGAGAAGCAGAGAGCTCGCGAAGGACAGCCGCGAGCGGAGCGCGCGCGCCCGCGGTGAAGGCCTCGAACATGGGCATGAGGTGGGAGGGGAAGGGCGGGGAGGCGGCGGGGTCCGGAGGCGGGGAGGCGTAGCTGGAGATGCCGAGGTCGTGGAACTGGATCGAGCGGAGCGCCTCGTCGTCCCAGCCGTGCACGCGCGCGCGAGCCTGGCGGACGTGCGTCGCTGTTGCCGCGTAGTGCACGTCCAGCCCGCGCGAGGCTAGCTCCAGAGACAGGTGCAGGAGCTGGTTGAGGTGGCCTTGCGCCGGGAACGGCACAGCTACGACGGCCACCGACCCCACTGGGTTCTTCCCCTTCCCTTCCATTCTCTGTATTGACTGTAAGTGGAGCCGAAAAGAATTGGACGTTGTGGAGCAGAGAGGAGTACGAGTTATGCAGTGAATGGCGGTTTCTTGTACTAGCCTCTACCGCAGTAGGTAAGTCCACTAGTGGCGAAACCAAAGCGCCAATGTTTTTTATCATCCATCAAACCAACTTTATGGGGACGGTCTATTTCGTCTCGTTGGAGTCCATACAAATATAAAAGTGCTGGCCCAACATGCGGATCCATAGCCATTTCTTGTCCGCTTTATATCTGTATGGATCCATTTCAGTCTCAAATTTAGAGCTGATTTGGATCGAAAGCGGACACTGAGCCGACATTTTTTTTTGCTCTCTTCGTCTGCATATGTTTGCTGCATGCGAGGTATGGCCTACCTATCATAGAACAACTTCTCTCTCTTACCTTTTCTCTTTGCTGCCCCATCCCATCCATCCACGCACCAACTCATCGATGATGGGCGTGACGACGACGTTCCCTCCAGGCCGACGACGCGAAGACCACAGATGCGGATAGCGAGCTTCTGCGCAGCGGGTATGACGAGTGGCGCGGCGAGACAGGTGTGACGAAGCGAGGCGAGCGGGCGCGACAGACCAGACACGTGCGGCGGGTGTTGCGGGCGGCGCCGCGAGGCCAGGCGGACGCGGCAGACGCTGCGAACAACTTGCCTGCCACCACACCAAGAGCAAAGGAGGAGGGAGGGAGGGAGTGGCAGGTGGCTGGCGCCGTCGGACGACGCGATGTGCTGCTGTCGGTGACGCAGACGCCGCACCGGCTGCGACGGAGGGCGCTAGTCACGTGGACGCCCGTGCAGGAGCTCAAAGAGGTGCGTGACCGGTCGAGCGCCCCGATGGCGCGACGCCTTGAGTGGTATGACCTCGTGGGGCTTGGCGTGGGCGGGATGCTTGGGGCCGGCGTCTTCGTCACCGTCTGCATCTTCGTCTCCACGCCTCTGTCCTCCCTTTGCTATGCCTAGTTAGCTGTTC
This sequence comes from Hordeum vulgare subsp. vulgare, assembly GCF_904849725.1. Taxonomy (NCBI): domain Eukaryota; kingdom Viridiplantae; phylum Streptophyta; class Magnoliopsida; order Poales; family Poaceae; genus Hordeum; species Hordeum vulgare. The sequence continues at coordinate 593,678,301 of NC_058519.1, read as the reverse complement.
ACGTCCCTGTCGCCGGCGGCACCTTCAGCTACCTCAAGGTAACCTGTGGCTGGCCACGTTGTTGCTACCGCTGCGGCGCAGGGCGGGGCAACTTGCTACGGGGCGGGGCGAGCTGCTGCGGGACGGGTCGGGGCGTGCTGCGGCGATGAAGATGCGGAGGCGAGCTCGCGGGGGCGGGGCGAGGCGGCATCGAAGGTTGCTCACTAGGTGTTCGATCGAATGCAGCGGACATGTACAAAATGTGTCTGCCTTTCATTGGGCGTGTAGGACGATCCAAACGAAAAAACGGACATGAATAAGCGAACGGACAATCCAAACGAATAAAAAATGGAAAAAGCGTGTGTCTATTTGGGTCATTCAGTTAGAGTTGCTCTCACCTACTTGAAATTTCTTTTGCCATCACTCACCAATTCTTGATCCAATGGTTCAAAATAAATCACGCTATTGTTCATCTTGTTCCTCTCTTCCTTATTTCTCCTCCCAAACACCCCCTGCCTACGGCATCCTAATCGCAGATCTCCAACACCCGCGTGTGGCGGGCGGTACACAACCTTGTTGTGCCGCTCTCATCTCACCCCCCTCCTCCCCCCCTCCCGACGCCCCCGTTGTTGCTGGCCACAGCCCTGACAATCCCTTTGAATCGGGCACCAACCATGAAAACCTTCTGCAATCCCCTGCACCTCCATCCCTAAAATATATAATAGAGTACTAGCAATATGCTCATACGTTGCAACGGAATAATTACTATCAGGTTATGCAGGTGTGGCAGATATAAAAAAATACGAATCAAATGCAAGAATGACATAAGGATTTTTGAAATGTCATTTCACAAACTATATCTTAGTGATGCCATGATGAGATAAGGCACTTTTAAAATGTAATTTCAAAAACTAAAAATGTGATGCTCATAACGACTTGATTTGTTAAGGGATCACAACAAAATATTTTTTCGTCGAGCAAACTGTATTGAAGGACCCTGCCTGAGCTATACTGCTGAATGATGTGTCTCGCCTTAACTTAGCGTAGCGGTGTTTACCATAACTAGTATTGTGGTACGAGAATAAACATAACTGTGTATGAAAGCAAAATAGACATTTAGTCATTTTAATATAGTTTACAAAAACCTAGCCCATAGAAACTTGTGTCAATTTTGTTGGGCCTCAGCGTTGTACAAAATACGGAAATCTTTTTTACCCGATGCAAGGGAGATCTCCTAGTAAAAGCTTAATGTAAGCCACAGTTACTTTTGTTCAATATTCATGGATGTGTTTTAATGTTTGCGAACATTTTCTATAAGTTGATGGACATTTTTTTTTTCAAATTCTTGAATATGCTTTGAATACTGGATCATTTTAAAAAATCATGAACATTTTTTATTTCATGAAAATTTATTTGAAATCATGATTTTTTATAGTATGTGTGCATTTTCTGAACTCATGAACATTTTATGATTTTCCGAACATTTTCTGAATTCACAAACAGTTTATCATTTTCCTATTTTTTCCAAAACTCGCAACTTTTTTATATGCGAGGGACTAAATAAAATCATGAAACAACCTTTACATATCTCCTAATGCATAAGTGACAGTTAATTTTGTTCATTATTTATGGATGTGTATTAACTTTTCTGAAGATTTTCTAAAAGATGATGGACATGTTATTCAAATTCATAAATATGTTTTGAATATTTTTTAAAAATCATGAATATTTTTTATTTCATGAAATTTTATTTGAAATTATGATTTGTTTTATAATATGTGAGCAAATTTTGAAGTCATGTACATTTTATGACTTCCGAATATTTTTTGAATACACAAACATTTTATCATTTTCGTACTTTTCAAAACTCGCAACTTTTTGATATTTTGTTCTTTTGAAATCTGGAAATAATTTAGAGAAGAAAAAAGAAAACAGGAATTAGAAAGTAAAAAAAATACAAAACAGGGGGCGCCCCGACCTGCATAAGGGCCAGCCCACGCTTAAGAGAGGAAAAAAGGAAGAGAAAAAGGGGTGAGAACGGGGGATCAAACCCTGGTCTCCCGTGTGGAGAGTTGCAGGGTCAGCCATCGCACTACTCATGTGTTCTTGTTCTTTTAATGTAACAATGTATAAGAACATATCACGTCGACGATTTTTGAAATCTATAAACGAATTTTTTTTGACTTACGGATGGCATTGGTGGGTAATTTTTGCCAACTTGAGGGGCAAATTTAATGACGTACGAGTAGAAGTTATCCTTGCTTTATTAGTAGGTATAGATTGGTGATCCCTTGCACGACCCATGACTTCATCCTAAGATAGATGGTGGGGTTAGTTCTTCTCCACCGAAACCTAGGGTTGATATGGGTGATGATATGGTTTTTCACTCTTGGTACCACCAATTGGTTCTTTTCAGCCTCACTGAGCTTCACTGTCTACTGATAGTTATGGAACTCGATGGCACCGAAAATTCCAATTCGGTGCCACTAATAGCTAGGGGGTATATATACTCTGCGAACCCGACGTTTGAAATAATCCTTCAAACCTTTCATCCCCGCACATCCTCGCTGTCGTGCCCTCGTCCCCGGGACTTCATCGATTGTATCCCATGCGCCCTCGCCACTTGAGCCCTCGCCGTCGATGGGAATCACCTCCGCCGTCATCGCCATAGTGAGATCTTCACCAAGTTAGGATAAGATCTCGGCCCTTGTTTGCGCTCCCATCTCCAAATCTAGCGCTAATAGGCTTAGATTAAATCTGTCCATGCTTGGAATGACTCCATCCAGAAGAATTTTCTCGTATATTAGAGAACAAAGAAGAACTTAGGGTTAATAGTCCGCAAAATCGAATCTCGGTTTCACCGAGTTGGAAAAATCAGTCCTATCGATTTTGGTTTTAGGGCTACTAAGAACAGTTTCAGTGAAACTGAGTTTCGCTTTTCGGTGGGTTGCCAAGTTTCTGTTAAGGAAAATGTCAGTCTTGGTGGCTCCAATTTTTTTGCCTCGGTGGAACCGATATCCCTTTTTGCAGAAAGTTAAAACTAAATCTTTTAGATTTCAGAACTTGCAGAACTTCTGTTTTTTTGTGATGCTCATCCACTCTATCTCTTCAAATTATTTTCCCATGGTCTGCTTGTCTGCTTGGTTGTCTATCCGTATGTCAGGATTAGAGGATAGTTAGAACAACTTCAAAGAGGCTAGTGCTAAGATGGATTCATGCACTAGTCCTATGAGGATAACTTCTGACCCAGGTACATCTAGTTCCCATGGTTTGCCCACGGCAGCTACCAGGTCTAGGAAGAAACTTAATTCAGATGAAGAAGATGTTGATTTTATCCCAGAGGAGATTATTCCCGAGAAGCAGAAGGAGAAGACCACAATCAAGAAAACTGTGAGAAAGGAGTATGCCAGACCTGCTCATGTGAGAGTCTCAGAGTATGCTATGCAAGAGATGACACTCACCCTTGAGAGAGTCTCTTCCAGGCTAGTCAAGAAGCCTGCTAAGAAGACACAGAGGAAGACAACTGTCTATGTGACTCGAAGGCCAGTTTTTATGATAAGAACTCCTGAGTAGAGTGAAGAGGAGGAAGAAGAGAATCCAGCTGATGCCCCTCCTGCTAAGAATAAGAAGCTTATGGTTGATGCTATGCCAAAGAAAATTGCACCCAAGCCTAAGAAGCCACTAGCTCCCAAGAGGACTACTAAGGATAAACCTGCAGCATAGAAGAACAAAGGCTTTGCATCGAGAGAGTTTGCTGGAAAGGAGGAAGAAGATGCATCTATGCCGAGGAAACTGAGACCTCACTTGCCATTGCACAATCATGCTCATCTTGTTTCCGAGGACATCAAGAAGAGAAGGGATCAAGGATTGAGGCAGTGGAGGACTACAGATCCATATGCTATCAGGAGGAGAACTGCTGTTGATCCTCGTTTCCAAACAAAGGAGTAACAAGATTTATAGGAGATAGTGCTGCTAGACAAGAGTCTTGTAGCCAATGACATGAGATATGTGTTGGGGAACGTCGCATGGGAAACAAAAAATTTCCTACGCGCACGAAGACCTATCATGGTGATGTCCATCTACGAGAGGGGATGAGTGATCTACGTACCCTTGTAGATCGTACAACAGAAGCGTTAGAGAACGCGGTTGATGTAGTGGAACGTCCTCACGTCCCTCGATCCTCCCCGCGAACAATCCCGCGATCAGTCCCACGATCGAGTACCGAACGGACGGCACCTCCGCGTTCAGCACACGTACAGCTCGACGATGATCTCGGCCTTCTTGATCCAGCAAGAGAGACGGAGAGGTAGAAGAGTTCTCCGGCAGCGTGACGGCGCTCCGGAGGTTGGTGATGACCTTGTCTCAGCAGGGCTCCGCCCGAGCTCCGCAGAAATGCGATCTAGAGGAAAAACCGTGGAGGTATGTGGTCGGGCAGCCGTGAGAAAGTCGTCTCAAATCAGACCTAAAACCTCCGTATATATAGGTGGGAGGGAGGGGGGCCTTGCCTTGGGGTCCAAGGACCCTCAAGGAGTCGTCCGAGCCAAGGGGGAGGACTCTCCCCCCCCAAACCGAGTCGGACTAGGTTTGGTGGGAGGGAGTCCCCCTCCCTTCCCACCTCCTCCCTTTTTTTTTCCTTTTCCTTTGATTTCTTCTCCTTGGCGCATAGGCCCCTCTTGGGCTGTCCCACCAGCCCACTAAGGGCTGGTGCGCCACCCTCATAGCCTATGGGCTTCCCGGGGTGGGTTGCCCCCCCGGTGAACTCCCGGAACCCATTCGTCATTCCCGGTACATTCCCGGTAACTCCGAAAACCTTCCGGTAATCAAATGAGGTCATCCTATATATCAATCTTCGTTTCCGGACCATTCCGGAAACCCTCGTGACGTCCGTGATCTCATCTGGGACTCCAAACAACATTCGGTAACCAACCATATAACTCAAATACGCATAAAACAACGTCGAACCTTAAGTGTGCAGACCCTGCGGGTTCGAGAACTATGTAGACATGACCCGAGAGACTCCTCGGTCAATATCCAATAGCGGGACCTGGATGCCCATATTGGATCCTACATATTCTACGAAGATCTTATCGTTTGAACCTCAGTGCCAAGGATTCGTATAATCCCGTATGTCATTCCCTTTGTCCTTCGGTACGTTACTTGCCCGAGATTCGATCGTCAGTATCCGCATACCTATTTCAATCTCGTTTACCGGCAAGTCTCTTTACTCGTTCCGTAATACAAGATCCCGCAACTTACACTAAGTCACATTGCTTGCAAGGCTTGTGTGTGATGTTGTATTACCGAGTGGGCCCCGAGATACCTCTCCGTCACACGGAGTGACAAATCCCAGTCTTGATCCATACTAACTCAACTAACACCTTCGGAGATACCTGTAGAGCATCTTTATAGTCACCCAGTTACGTTGCGACGTTTGATACACACAAAGCATTCCTCCGGTGTCAGTGAGTTATATGATCTCATGGTCATAGGAATAAATACTTGACACGCAGAAAACAGTAGCAACAAAATGACACGATCAACATGCTACGTCTATTAGTTTGGGTCTAGTCCATCACGTGATTCTCCCAATGACGTGATCCAGTTTTCAAGGAACAACACTTTGTTCATAATCAGAAGACACTGACTATCATTGACCAACTGGCTAGCCAACTAGAGGCATGCTAGGGACGGCGTTTTGTCTATGTATCCACACATGTAAATGAGTCTTCATTCAATACAATTATAGCATGGATAATAAACTATTATCTTGATACAGGAATTATAATAATAACCATATTTATTATTGCCTCTAGGGCATAATTCCAACAGTCTCCCACTTGCACTAGAGTCAATAATCCAGCCCTCACTGTTGGAAATATGCCCTAGAGGCAATAATAAATTAGTTATTATTATATTTCTTAGTTCATGATAATCGTTTATTATCCATGCTATAATTGTATTGATTGGAAACACAATACTTGTGTGGATACATAGACAAAACACTGTCCCTAGTAAGCCTCTAGTTGACTAGCTCGTTGATCAAAGATGGTCAAGGTTTCCTGGCCATAGGCAAGTGTTGTCACTTGATAACGGGATCACATCATTAGGAGAATCATGTGATGGACTAGACCCAAACTAATAGACATAGCATGTTGATCGTGTCATTTTGTTGCTACTGTTTTCTGCGTGTCAAGTATTTATTCCTATGACCATGAGATCATATAACTCACTGACACCGGAGGAATGCTTTGTGTGTATCAAACGTCGCAACGTAACTGGGTGACTATAAAGATGCTCTACAGGTATCTCCGAAGGTGTTAGTTGAGTTAGTATGGATCAAGACTGGGATTTGTCACTCCGTGTGACGGAGAGGTATCTCGGGGCCCACTCGGTAATACAACATCACACATAAGCCTTGCAAGCAATGTAACTTAGTGTAAGTTGCGGGATCTTGTATTACGGAACGAGTAAAGAGACTTGCCGGTAAACGAGGTTGAAATAGGTATGCGGATACTGACGATCGAATCTCGGGCAAGTAACATACCGAAGGACAAAGGGAATGACATACGGGATTATATGAATCCTTGGCACTGAGGTTCAAACGATAAGATCTTCGTAGAATATGTAGGATCCAATATGGGCATCCAGGTCCCGCTATTGGATATTGACCGAGGAGTCTCTCGGGTCATGTCTACATAGTTCTCGAACCCGCAGGGTCTGCACACTTAAGGTTCGACGATGTTTTATGCGTATTTGAGTTATATGGTTGGTTACCGAATGTTGTTCGGAGTCCCGGATGAGATCACGGACGTCACGAGGGTTTCCGGAATGGTCCAGAAACAAAGATTGATATATAGGATGACCTCATTTGGTTACCGGAAAGTTTCCGGGCATTACCGGAAAAGTTTCGGGCTCATCGGTAGTGTACCGGGAGTGCCGGGAGGGGTGCCGGGGACCATCGGGAGGGGTGTCACGCCCCAAGGGGTCTCATGGGCTATGGGAAGAGATAAACCAGCCCCTAGTGGGCTGGAATAAGTTCCCACTAAGGCCCATAAGGTTTGAGAAGGAAAAAACACAAGGTGGAAAGAGTTTCCAAGTGGGAAGGTGGAATCCTACTCCAAGTAGGATTGGAGTAGGACTCCTCCACCTCCAATTTCGGCCAAACCTTTAGGTTTTGAGGCTGCCTCCTCCCCTCCCTCCCACCTATATATACGGAGGTTTTAGGGCTGATTTGAGACGACTTTCTCACGGCTGCCCGACCACATACCTCCATAGTTTTTCCTCTAGATCACGTTTCTGCGGAGCTCGGGCGGAGCCCTGCTGAGACAAGATCATCACCAACCTCCGGAGCGCCGTCACGCTGCCGGAGAACTCTTCTACCTCTCCGTCTCTCTTGCTGGATCAAGAAGGCCGAGATCATCGTCGAGCTGTACGTGTGCTGAACGCGGAGGTGCCGTCCGTTCGGTACTAGATCGTGGGACTGATCGCGGGATTGTTCGCGGGGCGGATCGAGGGACGTGAGGACGTTCCACTACATCAACCGCGATCTCTAATCGCTTCTGCTGTACGATCTACAAGGGTACGTAGATCACTCATCCCCTCTCGTAGATGGACATCACCATGATAGGTCTTCGTGCGCGTAGGAAAATTTTTGTTTCCCATGCGACGTTCCCCAACAGTGGCATCATGAGCTAGGTTCATGCGTAGATGTCTTCTCGAGTAGAACACAAAAGGTTTTGTGGGCGGTGATGTGCGTTTTGCTGCCCTCCTTAGTCTTTTCTTGATTCCGCGGTATTGTTGGATTGAAGCGGCTTGGACCGACATTACTCGTACGCTTACGAGAGACTGGTTTCATCGTTACGAGTAACCCCCTTTGCTCAAAGATGACTGGCAAGTGACGGTTTCTCCAACTTTAGTTGAATCGGATTTGACCAAGGAGGTCCTTGGATGAGGTTAAATAGCAACTCATATATCTCCGTTGTGGTGTTTGCGTAAGTAAGATGCGATCCTACTAGATACCCCCGGTCACCACGTAAAACTTGCAACAACAAAATTAGAGGACGTCTAACTTGTTTTTGCAGGGTATGCTTGTGATGTGATATGGCCAACGATGTGATGCGATATATTGGATGTATGAGATGATCATGTTGTAATAGAAATATCGACTTGCACGTCGATGGTACGGCAACCGGCAGGAGCCATAGGGTTGTCTTTATAACTAATGTTTGTGCTTGCAGATGCGTTTACTATTTTGCTAGGACGTAGCTTTAGTAGTAATAGCATGAGTAGCACGACAACCCCGATGGCGACACGTTGATGGAGATCATGATGATGGAAATCATGGTGTGACGCCGGTGACAAGAAGATCGTGCCGGTGTTTTGGTGATGGAGATCAAGAAGCACGTGATGATGGCCATATCATGTCACTTATGAATTGCATGTGATGTTAATCCTTTTATGCACCTTATTTTGCTTAGAACGACGGTAGCATTATGAGGTGATCTCTCACTAAAATTTCAAGACGAAATTGTGTTCTCCCCGACTGTGCACCGTTGCTACAGTTCTTCGTTTCGAGACACCACGTGATGATCGGGTGTGATAGACTCAACGTTCACATACAACGGGTGCAAAACAGTTGCGCACGCGGAACACTCGGGTTAAGCTTGACGAGCCTAGCATGTGCAGACATGGCCTCGGAACACATGAGACCGAAAGGTCGAGCATGAATTGTATAGTTGATATGATTAGCATAGAGATGCTTACCACTGAAACTATTCTCGACTCACGTGATGATCGGACTTGAGATAGTGGATTTGGATCATGTACCACTCAAATGACTAGAGAGATGTACTTTTTGAGTGGGAGTTCTTAAGTAATATGATTAATTGAACTAATTGTCATGAACATAGTCTAATGGTATTTGCGAATTACGATGTAGCTTGCGCTATAGCTCTACTGTTTTTATATGTTCCTAGAGAAAATTTAGTTGAAAGTTGATAGTAGCAAACTTTGCAGACTGAGTCTGTAAAACCGAGGATTGTCCTCGTTGCTGCACAGAAGGCTTATGTCCTTAATGCACCACTCGGTGTGCTGCACCTCGAGCGTCGTCTGTGGATGCTGTGAACATCCGACATACACGTTTCTGATTACTACACAATAGTTCAGTGCAAGATACTTAATGGCTTAGAAGCAAGGCGCCGAAAACGTTGTAAAACGTCACGGAACATAAGTGATGTTCTAAAGAGATGAAATTGTGATTTCATGCTTGTGCCCTTGTTAAGAGGTACGAGACCTCCAACAAGATTCTTTGTCCACAAAGTAAAAGAGAAAAGCTCAATCGATGAGCGTGTGCTCAGATTGTTTGAGTACGACAATCACTTGAATCAAGTGGGAGTTAATCTTCCAGATGAGATGGTGATGGTTCTCCAAAAGACACTGCCACCAAGCTGTGAGAGCTTCGTGATGAACTATAACATATTGAGGATAGATACAATGATCCTTGAGCGATTCGTGATGTTTGACACTGCGAAAGTAGAAATCAAGAAGGAGCGTCAATAGTTGATGGTTTGTAAAACCACTAAGTTTCAAGAAAGGCAAGGGCTAGAAGGGATACTTCGTGAAACGGCAAAACAGTTGCTGCACTAATGAAGAGACCCAATATTAAACCCAAACCCGAGACTAAGTGCTTCCGTAATGAGGGGAACAATCACTGAGGCGGAGCAACTCAAGATACTTGGTAGATAAGATGGCTGGCAAAAGTCGAAAGAAGTGTATTTGATATACATGATGTTGATGTGTACTTTACTAGTACTCCTAGTAGCACGAGGGTATTGGATACCGGTTCAGTTGCTAAGTGATTAGTGACGCGAAATGAAAGCTACGGCATAAACGGAGACTAGCTAAAGGCGAGGTGACGATACGTGTTGGAAGTGTTTCCAAGATTGATATGATCAAACGTCGCACGCTCCCTCTATCATCGGGATTGGTGTTAAACCTAAATAATTGTTATTTCGTGCTTGCGTTAAACATGAACATGATTGGATCGTGTTTATTGCAATACGATTATTCATTTAAAGAGAATAATGGTTACTCTATTTTCTTGAATAATCACCTTCAATGGTTTATTGAATCTCGATCGTAGTGTTACACATGTTCATGATATTGGTGCCAAAAGATACGAGTTGATGATGATAGTACCACTTACTTGTGGCACTGCCGCTTAAGTCATGTTAGTATAAATTGCATGAAGAGGCTCCATGCTGATGGATCTTTGTACTCACCTGATTTCGAATCACTAGTGACATGCAAATCATACCACATGAGCAAGGCCTTGTTTTCATTGAGATGAAATAAGATAGTAACTTGTTGAAAGTGATACATTTTGATGTATGCAGTCCAATGGGTGCTGAGGCACGTAGTGGATATCATTATGTTCTTACTTCACTGACGATTTGAGTAGATACAGGAGTATTTACTTAATGAATCACAAGTCTGAAATGTTGAAAAGTTCAATTCCGTTTCAGAGTGAAGTTCGTCGTAACAAGAGGATAAACTGTCTACGATATGATCATGGAAATGAATATCTGAGTTATGAGTTTTGGTACGCAGTTAAGACAATGTGGAAATTGTTTCGCAGTTCATGCCACCTGGAACATCATAGTGTGATGATGTGTCTGAACGTCATAGCCACGCACTATTTGGTATGGTGCATACTATGATGTCTCTTATCGAATTACCACTATCGTTTATGGGTTATGCATTAGAGACAACCGCACTCACTTTAAATAGGGCACCGCGTATTTCCGTTGAGATGACACAGTATAGACTGAGGTTTAGAGAAATCTAAACTGTCGTTTCTTGAAAGTTTGGGGCTTCGACACTTATGTGAAAAAGTTTCAGTCTGATAAGCTCGAACCCAAAGCGGATAAATGCATCTTCATAGGATATCCAAAACAGTTGGGTACATCTCCTATCTCAGATCCGAAAGCAAAGTGTTTGTTTCTAGAAACGGATCCTTTCTCGAGGAAAGGTTTCTCTCGAAAGAATTGAGTGGGAGGGTAGTAGAACTTGATGAGGTTATTGAACCATCACTTCAACCAGTGTGTAGCAGGGTGCAGGAAGTTGTTCCTGTGGCGCCTACACCAATTGAAGTGGAAGCATATGATGGTGATCATCAAGCATCGGATCAAGTTACTACAAGCCTCGTAGGTTGACAAGGTCGCATACTACTACAGAGTGGTACGGTAACCCTGTCTTGGAGGTCATGTTGTTGAGCAACAGTGAACCTACGAGTTATGGAGAAAGCGATGGTGGGCCCAGATTCTGACAAATGGCTGGAAGCCATGAAATCCGAGAGAGGATCCATGTATAAAACAGAGTGTAGACTTTGAAAGAACTACTTGATGGTCATAAGACTATTGAGTAAAGATGGATCTTTAAAGGAAGATAGACGATGATGGTGATAAGTCACTATTAAGAAAAGCTCGACTTGTCGCAAAGATGTTTTCGACAAGATCAAACAGTTGACTATGATGAGACTTTCTCACTCGTAGCGATGCTAAAGGTCTGTTGGAATTATGTTAGTTGTTGATGCATTATTTATGAAATATTGCACGTAGGATGTCAAAACATTGTTTTCTCGACGGTTTCCTTGAGCAAACATTGTATGTGATACAACCAGAAGGTTTTGACGATCCTAAAGATACTAACAAGTATGCAAGCTCCAGTGATCCTTCAATGGACTGGTGCAAGCATCTCGGAGTTGGAATATACACTTTGATGAGATGATCGAAGATTTTGGGTTTGTACAAGGTTTATGAGAAACTTGTATTTCCAAAGAAGTAAGTGGGAGCACTATAGAATTTCTGATAAGTATATGTGGTTGACATATTGTGGATCAGAAGTAATGTAGTATTTCTGTACAACATACAAGGTTGTTTGAAAGGATTTTTCAAAGGAATACCTGGATTGAGCTACTTGAACGTTGAGCATCAAAGATCTATGGAGATAGATCGAAAGCACTTAATAGAAGTTTCAACAAGATGCATGCCTTGACAAGTTTTTGAAAGAGTTCAAAATAGATCAGCAAAGAAGGAGTTCTTGGTTGCGTTGTGAGGTGTGAATTTGAGTAAGACTCAAAACCCGACCACGACAGAATAAAGAGAATAGACGAAGGTCGTCTTCTATGCCTTAGCCGTAGAATCTAAAGTATGCCATACTGTGTACCGCACCTGAAGTGTGCCTTGACTCAAAGTATGTTGAGAGGTACAGAGAGTGATCCATGATTGAATCACTAGCAGCGGTCGAAATTTATCCTTAGTAACTAATGGACTAAGGAATTTTTCTCGATTATGGAGGTGGTTAAAGAGTTCGTCGTAAAGGGTTACGTCGATACAAGCTTTGACACTAATCCGAATAACTATGAGTAGTGAAACGGATTCGTATAGTAGAGTAGATATTTGGAGTATTTCCGAATAGCACGTAGTAGCAGCATCTATAAGATGACATAAAGATTTGTAAAGAACGCACGGATCTGAAAGTTTCAGAACCGTTGACTAAAACCTCTCTCACGAGCAAGACGTGATCAGACCCCATAACTATATGGGTGTTGGATTCGTTGGAATCACATGGTGATGTGAACTAGATTATTGACTCTAGTGCAAGTGGGAGACTGTTGGAAATATGCCCTAGAGGCAATAATAAATTAGTTATTATTATATTTCTTAGTTCATGATAATCGTTTATTATCCATGCTATAATTGTATTGATTGGAAACACAATACTTGTGTGGATACATAGACAAAACACTGTCCCTAGTAAGCCTCTAGTTGACTAGCTCGTTGATCAAAGATGGTCAAGGTTTCCTGGCCATAGGCAAGTGTTGTCACTTGATAACGGGATCACATCATTAGGAGAATCATGTGATGGACTAGACCCAAACTAATAGACGTAGCATGTTGATCGTGTCATTTTGTTGCTACTGTTTTCTGCGTGTCAAGTATTTATTCCTATGACCATGAGATCATATAACTCACTGACACCGGAGGAATGCTTTGTGTGTATCAAACGTCGCAACGTAACTGGGTGACTATAAAGATGCTCTACAGGTATCTCCGAAGGTGTTAGTTGAGTTAGTATGGATCAAGACTGGGATTTGTCACTCCGTGTGACGGAGAGGTATCTCGGGGCCCACTCGGTAATACAACATCACACATAAGCCTTGCAAGCAATGTAACTTAGTGTAAGTTGCGGGATCTTGTATTACGGAACGAGTAAAGAGACTTGCCGGTAAACGAGGTTGAAATAGGTATGCGGATACTGACGATCGAATCTCGGGCAAGTAACATACCGAAGGACAAAGGGAATGACATACGGGATTATATGAATCCTTGGCACTGAGGTTCAAACGATAAGATCTTCGTAGAATATGTAGGATCCAATATGGGCATCCAGGTCCCGCTATTGGATATTGACCGAGGAGTCTCTCGGGTCATGTCTACATAGTTCTCGAACCCGCAGGGTCTGCACACTTAAGGTTCGACGATGTTTTATGCGTATTTGAGTTATATGGTTGGTTACCGAATGTTGTTCGGAGTCCCGGATGAGATCACGGACGTCACGAGGGTTTCCGGAATGGTCCAGAAACAAAGATTGATATATAGGATGACCTCATTTGGTTACCGGAAAGTTTCCGGGCATTACCGGAAAAGTTTCGGGCTCATCGGTAGTGTACCGGGAGTGCCGGGAGGGGTGCCGGGGACCATCGGGAGGGGTGTCACGCCCCAAGGGGTCTCATGGGCTATGGGAAGAGATAAACCAGCCCCTAGTGGGCTGGAATAAGTTCCCACTAAGGCCCATAAGGTTTGAGAAGGAAAAAACACAAGGTGGAAAGAGTTTCCAAGTGGGAAGGTGGAATCCTACTCCAAGTAGGATTGGAGTAGGACTCCTCCACCTCCAATTTCGGCCAAACCTTTAGGTTTTGAGGCTGCCTCCTCCCCTCCCTCCCACCTATATATACGGAGGTTTTAGGGCTGATTTGAGACGACTTTCTCACGGCTGCCCGACCACATACCTCCATAGTTTTTCCTCTAGATCACGTTTCTGCGGAGCTCGGGCGGAGCCCTGCTGAGACAAGATCATCACCAACCTCCGGAGCACCGTCACGCTGCCGGAGAACTCTTCTACCTCTCCGTCTCTCTTGCTGGATCAAGAAGGCCGAGATCATCGTCGAGCTGTACGTGTGCTGAACGCGGAGGTGCCGTCCGTTCGGTACTAGATCGTGGGACTGATCGCGGGATTGTTCGCGGGGCGGATCGAGGGACGTGAGGACGTTCCACTACATCAACCGCGATCTCTAATCGCTTCTGCTGTACGATCTACAAGGGTACGTAGATCACTCATCCCCTCTCGTAGATGGACATCACCATGATAGGTCTTCGTGCGCGTAGGAAAATTTTTGTTTCCCATGCGACGTTCCCCAACACTCACATCACCATGTGAATTACATTGTAATAAATCTAACACCCATACTGTTCTGGTGTCGATCATGTTTTGGCCGTCGAAGAGGTTTAGTCAGCGGGTCTGCTACATTCAGATCCGTGTGCACTTTGCATATATTTACGTCCTCTTCCTCGACGTAGTCGCGGATGAGGTTGAAGCGTCGTTTGATGTGTCTGGTCTGCTTGTGAAACCGTGGTTCCTTTGCTAAGGCAATGGCACCCGTGTTGTCACAGAACAAGGTTATTGGATCCAGTGCACTTGGCACCACTCCAAGATCCGTCATGAACTGCTTCATCCAGACACCCTCCTTAGCTGCCTCCGAGGCAGCCATGTACTCCGCTTCACATGTAGAATCTGCTACGACGCTTTGCTTGGAACTGCACCAGCTTACTGCACCCCCATTAAGAATAAATACGTACCCGGTTTGCGACTTAGAGTCGTCCGGATCTGTGTCAAAGCTTGCATCGACGTAACCTTTTACGGCGAGCTCTTCGTCACCTCCATACACGAGAAACATCTCCTTAGTCCTTTTCAGGTACTTCAGGATATTCTTGACCGCTGTCCAGTGATCCACTCCTGGATTACTCTGGAACCTACCTGCCATACTTATGGCCAGGCTAACATCCGGTCTAGTGCACAGCATCGCATACATGATAGAACCTATGGCTGAAGCATAGGGGACGGAGCGCATATGCTCTCTATCTTCATCAGTTGCTGGGCACTGAGTCTTACTCAATCTCGTACCTTGTAAAACTGGCAAGAACCCTTTCTTGGACTGTTCCATTTTGAACCTCTTCAAAACTTTATCAAGGTATGTGCTTTGTGAAAGTCCTATCAGGCGTTTTGATCTATCCCTATAGATCTTAATGCCTAGAATGTAAGCAGCTTCTCCTAGGTCCTTCATAGAGAAACTTTTATTCAAGTAACCTTTTATGCTCTCCAAAAGCTCTACCTTGTTTCCAATCAGTAATATGTCATCCACATATAATATTAGAAACGCCACAGAGCTCCCACTCACTTTCTTGTAAATACATGATTCTCCAACCACTTGTATAAACCCAAATGCTTTGATCACCTCATCAAAGCATTTGTTCCAACTCCGAGATGCTTGCACCAGTCCATAAATGGATCGCTGGAGCTTGCACACTTTGTCAGCATTTTAAGGATCGACAAAACCTTCGGGTTGCATTATATACAACTCTTCCTTAAGGAAACCGTTAAGGAACGCCGTTTTGACATCCATCTGCCAGATTTCATAATCGAAAAATGCAGCTATTGCTAACATGATTCTGACGGACTTAAGCATCACTACGGGTGAGAAAGTCTCATCGTAGTCAACTCCTGGAACTTGTGAAAAACCCTTTGCCACAAGTCGAGCTTTATAAACGGTCACATTACCGTCAGCGTCCGTTTTTTTCTTAAAGATCCATTTGTTCTGAATAGCCTTGCGGCCCTCAGGTAGTATCTCCAAAGTCCACACTTTGTTCTCATACATGGATCCTATCTCGGATTTCATGGCTTCTAGCCATTTGTTGGAATCTGGGCCCACCATTGCTTCTTCATAATTTGCAGGTTCATTGTTGTCTAACAACATGATTGATAAGACGGGATTACCGTACCACTCTGGAGCAGCGCGTGATCTCGTCGACCTGCGTGGTTCAACAGAAACTTGAACTGGAGTTTCATGATCATCATCATTAACTTCCTCCTCAACCGGCGTCGCAACAACAGAGGTTTCCCCTTGCCCTGCGCCACCATCCAGAGGGATGAGAGGTTCGACAACCTCGTCAAGTTCTATGTTCCTCCCACTCAATTCTCTCGAGAGAAACTCCTTCTCGAGAAAAGCTCCGTTTTTAGCAACAAACACTTTGCCCCCCGTTTTGAGATAGAAGGTGTACCCAACT
Source organism: Hordeum vulgare subsp. vulgare (assembly GCF_904849725.1). Lineage (NCBI taxonomy): Eukaryota > Viridiplantae > Streptophyta > Magnoliopsida > Poales > Poaceae > Hordeum > Hordeum vulgare. The sequence goes on along the minus strand of NC_058519.1, from coordinate 593,661,919 downwards.
GTCTCTTTTGGGTAACCTATGAAGACGCACTTTTCCGCTTTGGGTTCCAGCTTTTCAGGCTGAAGCTTTTTGACATAAGCATCACATCCCCAAACGTTAAGAAACGACAACTTTGGCCTTTTGCCATACCACAGTTCGTATGGTGTCGTCTCAACGGATTTTGATGGTGCCCTATTTAAAGTGAATGCAGCTGTTTCTAATGCATAACCCCAAAATGATAACGGCAAATCAGTAAGAGACATCATAGATCGCACCATCTCTAACAAAGTACGATTACGACGTTCGGACACACCATTACGCTGTGGTGTTCCAGGCGGTGTTAACTACGAAACAATTCCACATTGTCTTAAGTGAGCACCAAACTCGAAACTCAGATATTCACCCCCACGATCAGACCGTAGGAATTTGATCTTCTTGTTACGATGATTTTCCACTTCACTCTGAAATTGCTTGAACTTTTCAAATGTTTCAGACGTGTGCTTCATCAAGTAGACATAACCATATCTACTTAAATCGTCACTGAAGGTGAGAAAATAACGATATCCGCCGCGTGCCTCTACGCTCATTGGACCACACACATCGGTATGTATGATTTCCAACAAGTCACTTGCACGCTCCATTTTTCCGGAGAACGGAGTCTTAGTCATCTTGCCCATGAGGCATGGTTCGCACGTGTCAAGTGAATCAAAGTCAAGTGACTCCAAAAGTCCATCAGCATGGAGTTTCTTCATGCGCTTTACACCAATATGACCTAAACGGCAGTGCCACAAAAATATGGCGCTATCATTGTTTACTCTAACTCTTTTGGTCTCAATGTTATGTATATGTGTATCGCTATCAAGATTCAATATGAACAATCCTCTCACATTCGGTGCATGACCATAAAAGATGTTACTCATAGAAATAGAACAACCATTATTCTCAGACTTAAAAGAGTAACCGTCTCGCAATAAACAAGATCCAGATATAATGTTCATGCTCAACGCAGGCACTAAATAACAATGATTTAAGCTCATCACTAATCCCTATGGTAGCTGAAGTGATACTGTGCCGACGGCGATTGCATCAACCTTGGAACCATTTCCTACGCGCATCGTCACTTCGTCTTTCGCCAGCCTTCGTCTATTCCGCAGTTCCTGTTTCGAGTTGCAAATGTGAGCAACGGAACCGGTATCGAATACCCAGGCACTACTACGAGAGCCGGTTAAGTACACATCAATAACATGTATATCAAATATACCTAATATTTCTTTGCCCGCCTTCTTATCTGCCAGATACTTGGGGCAATTGCGCTTCCAGTGACCCATACCCTTGCAATAGAAGCACTCTGTTTCAGGCTTAGGTCCAGCCTTGGGTTTCTTCGGCGGATTAGCAACAGGCTTGCCGCTCTTCTTCGAATTGCCCTTCTTGCCTTTGCCGTTTCTCTTGAAACTAGTGGTCTTGCTCACCATCAACACTTGATGCTCTTTACGGAGTTCAGACTCTGCGACTTTCAGCATCGCAAACAACTCGCCGGGAGACTTGTTCATCCCTTGCATGTTGTAGTTCAACACAAAGCCTTTATAGCTTGGCGGCAGTGATTGAAGGATTCTATCAGTGATAGCTTCTTGCGGGAGTTCAATCCCCAGTTCAGCTAGACGGTTTGAGTACCCAGACATTTTGAGCACATGTTCACTGACAGACGAGTTTTCCTCTATCTTGTAAGCATAGAATTTATCGGAGGTCTCATACCTCTCGATCCGGGCGTTCTTCTGAAAGATAAACTCCAACTCCTGGAACATCTCAAATGCTCCATGACGCTCAAAGTGACGTTGAAGTCCCGGTTCTAAGCCATACAAGACTGCACATTGAACTATTGAGTAGTCCTCCTTACGTGCTAACCAAGCGTTCTTAACATCGTGATCAGCCGTAGCGGGTGGTTCATCTCCTAGCGCAGCATTAAGGACATAATCCTTCTTCCCAGCTTGTAAGATCAGCTTAAGATTACGAGCCCAGTCTACAAAGTTGCTTCCATCATCTTTCAACTTAGCTTTTTCTAGGAACGTATTAAAATTCAGGATGACTGTCGCGTGAGCCATGATCTACAACACAAATATATTCAAAGTGGACTTAGACTATGTTCAAGATAATTAGAGTTCAACTTAATCAAATTATATGCTAAACTCCCACTCAAAAAGTACATCTCTCTAGTCATTTGAGTGGTTCATGATCCACTTACACTATCCCAAGTCCGATCATCACGTGAGTTGAGTATAGTTTCAGTGGTAAGCATCCCTATGCTAATCATATCAACTATATGATTCATGATCAACCTTTCGGTCTCATGTGTTCCGAGGCCATGTCTGCACATGCTAGGCTCGTCAAGTTTAACCCGAGTATTCCGCGTGCGCAACTGTTTTGCACCCGTTGTATGTGAACGTTGAGTCTATCACACCCGATCATCGCGTGGTGTCTCGAAACGACGAACTGTAGCAACGGTGCACAGTCGGGGAGAACACAATTTCGTCTTGAAATTTTAGTGAGAGATCACCTCATAATGCTACCGTCGTTCTAAGCAAAATAAGGTGCAAAAAAAGGATTAACATCACATGCAATTCATAAGTGACATGATATGGCCATCATCACGTGCTTCTTGATCTCCATCACCAAAGCACCGGCACGACCTTCTTGTCACCGGCGCCACACCATGATCATCCATCAACGTGTTGCCATCGGGGTTGTCGTGCTACTTATGCTATTACTACTAAAGCTACATCCTAGCAAAATAGTAAACGCATCTCCAAGCACAAACGTTAGTATAAAGACAACCCTATGGCTCCTGCCGGTTGTCGTACCATCGACGTGCAAGTCGATATTTCTATTACAACATGATCATCTCATACATCCAATATATCACATCACATCGTTGGCCATATCACATCACAATCATACCCTGCAAAAACAAGTTAGACGTCCTCTAATTTTGTTGTTGCATGTTTTACGTGGTGACCAAGGGTATCTAGTAGGATCGCATCTTACTTACGCAAACACCACAACGGAGATATATGAGTTGCTATTTAACCTCATCCAAGGACCTCCTCGGTCAAATCCGATTCAACTAAAGTTGGAGAAACCGTCACTTGCCAGTCATCTTTGAGCAAAGGGGGTTACTCGTAACGATGAAACCAGTCTCTCGTAAGCGTACGAGTAATGTCGGTCAAAGCCGCTTCAATCCAACAATACCGCGGAATCAAGAAAAGACTAAGGAGGGCAGCAAAGCGCACATCACCGCCCACAAAACCTTTTGTGTTCTACTCGAGAAGACATCTACGCATGAACCTAGCTCAGGATGCCACTGTTGGGGAACGTCGCATGGGAAACAAAAATTTTCCTACGCGCACGAAGACCTATCATGGTGATGTCCATCTACGAGAGGGGATGAGTGATCTACGTACCCTTGTAGATCGTACAGCAGAAGCGTTAGAGAACGCGGTTGATGTAGTGGAACGTCCTCACGTCCCTCGATCCGCCCCGCGAACAATCCCGCGATCAGTCCCACGATCTAGTACCGAACGGACGGCACCTCCGCGTTCATCACACGTACAGCTCGACGATGATCTCGGCCTTCTTAATCCAGCAAGAGAGACGGAGAGGTAGAAGAGTTCTCCGGCAGCGTGACGGCGCTCCGGAGGTTGGTGATGACCTTGTCTCAGCAGGGCTCCGCCCGAGCTCCGCAGAAACGCGATCTAGAGGAAAAACCGTGGAGGTATGTGGTCGGGCAGCCGTGAGAAAGTCGTCTCAAATCAGCCCTAAAACCTCCGTATATATAGGTGGGAGGGAGGGGGGCCTTGCCTTGGGGTTCAAGGACCCTCAAGGAGTCGGCCGAGCCAAGGGGGAGGACTCTCCCCCCCAAACCGAGTTGGACTAGGTTTGGTGGGAGGGAGTCCCCCTCCCTTCCCACCTCCTCCCTTTTTTTTCCTTTTCCTTTGATTTCTTCTCCTTGGCGCATAGGCCCCTCTTGGGCTGTCCCACCAGCCCACTAAGGGCTGGAGCGCCACCCTCATAGCCTATGGGCTTCCCCGGGGTGGGTTGCCCCCCCCGGTGAACTCCCGGAACCCATTCGTCATTCCCGGTAACTCCGAAAACCTTCCGGTAATCAAATGAGGTCATCCTATATATCAATCTTCGTTTCCGGACCATTCCGGAAACCCTCGCGACGTCCGTGATCTCATCCGGGACTCCGAACAACGTTCGGTAACCAACCATATAACTCAAATACGCATAAAACAACGTCGAACCTTAAGTGTGCAGACCCTGCGGGTTCGAGAACTATGTAGACATGACCCGAGAGACTCCTCGGTCAATATCCAATAGCGGGACCTGGATGCCCATATTGGATCCTACATATTCTACGAAGATCTTATCGTTTGAACCTCAGTGCCAAGGATTCGTATAATCCCGTATGTCATTCCCTTTGTCCTTCGGTACGTTACTTGCCCGAGATTCGATCGTCAGTATCCACATACCTATTTCAATCTCGTTTACAGACAAGTCTCTTTACTCGTTCCGTAATACAAGATCCCGCAACTTACACTAAGTTACATTGCTTGCAAGGCTTGTGTGTGATGTTGTATTACCGAGTGGGCCCCGAGATACCTCTCCATCACACGGAGTGACAAATCCCAGTCTTGATCCATACTAACTCAACTAACACCTTCGGAGATACCTGTAGAGCATCTTTATAGTCACCCAGTTACGTTGCGACGTTTGATACACACAAAGCATTCCTCCGGTGTCAGTGAGTTATATGATCTCATGGTCATAGGAATAAATACTTGACACGCAGAAAACAGTAGCAACAAAATGACACGATCAACATGCTACGTCTATTGGTTTGGGTCTAGTCCATCACGTGATTCTCCCAATGACGTGATCCAGTTATCAAGCAACAACACTTTGTTCATAATCAGAAGACACTGACTATCATTGACCAACTGGCTAGCCAACTAGAGGCATGCTAGGGACGGTGTTTTGTCTATGTATCCACACATGTAAATGAGTCTTCATTCAATACAATTATAGCATGGATAATAAACTATTATCTTGATACAGGAATTATAATAATAACCATATTTATTATTGCCTCTAGGGCATAATTCCAACAATATGTTTACTGGAACTACATCAAGGACAATGAGTACTACTTTCCTCATGTGAGAGGAAATTTCAGGATAGTTGACATTGAATATTTTGTTGGCAGAGAGATGACTTCGTGGAACGACGAGATGATCATGCAATTATATTCAAGTGCTCATTTCTATCCAGATGGAAGGATAGTATGGATGACGGAAGGTCACAGATATGAGGCCACAATAGAGTGGGCCACTATCATTGGTGCCCCAAAGGAACAGGAGGGAGACTTGGATGTGTACTTAAAATCTAAGCTGATTCACAACTCCATGGAAAACATGTACAATCCAGTGCCCCATCAGTATGTGAAGACACATAAGCTTGGCTCTGTCTATTTTCTGCAAGCAGGAATACCTACAAGAGACACCATTGTGAGGTGCACCCTCATGCCCGAGTCAGGAGATGACAAGATGATCAGAGGTTATTCCATTAACATGTTGCACCACTTAGACACCCACACCCGGATCAGAGTGATGGACTTGATAGTAGAGACTGTCATGAGGACTGCTGTAGATCAGAAGAGATCTTGTGGATATGCACCATACATTCAGATGCTCATCAATGCCAAGATTGGCAAGCATGGATATAAACTTGATCGTTCACACCTTCCACTACAGCCAGAGTTCGAGGACAATGAAGTGATGGATCCCAGCCATCCCAGCTCAGCTATAGCGCATCAAGCAACAGAGGCAGCAGAGGCAGAGGCAGCCATAAATGCTCGAGCTCCACATCTTAGATCTAGATAGGAGCACATGTCGTTTCTTGTCAGCACCATCGGAGTGATGGAGAAGAATATTTCTGAGATTCTCCTGAACCAGAAGAGCCTTGAGAGGATTGTGGAGACAAAATTACATGATTTGGATGTCAAAGTGATGGAGTTGACTACAACTGTTGAGCAGCTCAAGCATGAGGTTGATGTAGTCCAGATATCCCATTACAACAGTGATGATGAAGAGTCGCCTATTCCCATGACTACTCAATTGAGGACCAATGTTAGAGCATATATCTCCATATGTGGTTTTGGTAATTGACGACAATTCCTATGGACTAATGGTTGCCTTAAGTTATATTTATAGGATTTGTCCATAGGCACTTCTTGAAGTCCATCTGTTGGGTTCAAGGAGTTTATATGATGACCAAGATGGTATTCAAGGTATTATCCAAAGAATGGTCATACAGACACAAGGTTGATCAAGATCTCAGACAAAGAGTAAATCAAGATGATCAACACACAAAGCGTATAAGATGTACCGAGAGGGATCAAGTGATCCCATGGTATGGTAAGCATTGTCCATTACATGTTTGTGTACTAACCCATGGTATTAGTGAGAGTTCTATGTGGGGGTTAGGTGTGTTTCCATGGGCTTGTGTCAAAAGGAAGATCTCATACAACCCATGAATGATGACGTCAAGTGGTGATCGTCATCAATATTGTAGTGTGCAAGTTCAAGTGGATCAACACGAATATATCATGCTTCACTACTGGAATCCAGAAATTTGCCGTCAGCCAGTTCTTTACCGTCTGCTGGCAGACGGCAAAGAACCTCTTTGCCATCAGTTGACACAATACAGACGGCAAAGAACTGACACATGGCAAAAATACTATTTGCCATGTGTGGGTCCTTTGCCGTCTGCCAGCAGACGGCAAAGAGCCCCAGGGCAGACGGCAAAGGGGACGCGTGGGCCCCATGCCTGCCGTGTCCGAAATCCGGGGGCCTTTGCCGTCCGCGGGCCTTTGCCGTCTGCCTTACGTCCCTTTGCCGTCGGGGGGCGGACGGCAAAGGGGCCTCCCTATAACGGCCGTTACCCCCCACCTCGCTCACTGTCTCTCTCTCTCTCTCTCTCACCCCGACCACTCTCTCTCTCCACGGCGGCGACGCCCTGCCGGCGAGATCCCCTCCCCGCGGCGAGCCTACCCCCCCGGCGAGCCCACCCCCCCCGGCGACCCCCTCCCCGCGGCGACCCACCCCCTGCCCCCTACCGCCGCCGCCCCCTGCCGCGCGCCGCCCCCTGCCGCCGCCGCCCCCTGCCGCCGCCGCCCCCTGCCGCCGCCCCTGCCGCCGACGCCCCCGTGCCGCCGCCGCCCCCAGCCGCGTGCCCCCGTGCCGCCGCCGCCCCCTGCCGCCGCCCCCTGCCGGTGAGTTTTTTTTGTTTGTCTTTTTAAAAAAGTTAATTACTTTAGTTAGTTTATTAGGTTATTTTTTTATTATATATAGGGTAATTTAGTTAGTTTATTTGGTTAGATTATTAGGCTAATTAGGTTAGTTAGTTAGGTTAGAAGAAAAAAAGCAGAAGGAAAAAAAGCAGGAGAAGAAGAAGGGGAGAAGAAGAAGAAGGGGCTAATTAGGTTAGTTTATTAGGGGGGCAGATTCCCCTCTTTGCCGTCTGCCCCCACATGGCAAAGGGGGGGAGGCAGACGGCAAAGGGGGGAATCTGCCCCCCTCTCTCCCCTCTTTGTCGTCTGCCCCCACATGGCAAAGGGGGGGGGGAGGCAGACGGCAAAGGGGGGAATCTGCCCCCCTCTCTCCCCTCTTTGCCGTCTGCCCCCACATGGCAAAGGGGGGGAGGCAGACGGCAAAGGGGGGAATCTGCCCCCCTCTCTCCCCTCTTTGCCGTCTGCCCCCACATGGCAAAGGGGGGAAGGCAGACGGCAAAGGGGGGAGGCCTGCCGTTAACACTTAACGGGGACGTTGCAATATATGCCGTCCCACTTATTTTGCCGGCTGCCCCCTCATGGCAAAGATTCTTTGCCGTCCGCTTTGTGAAAGCTGACGGCAAAGAGCCTCTTCACCGGATTTTTTTTTACCGTCTACTTTGCCGTCTGCTGACCGACGGCAAAGCCTTTGCCGTCCGTGGTAGCCCCCTTTGCTGTCCGCCTTGGCAGACGGCAAATTTCTGAATTTCAGTAGTGCTTGAAGCTTGCGGTCCATTGTGGTGGCAATGGACTTGTGAAGATATGCTGAAGAGTGGCTCACCCATAGTGAGTATGGGGGAGCAATCAACTAGTCTTCATCAAGCCAACGCAATCAAGAAAGGTGGTCCATCTTGAGGAAGCCAAGATCATCATCATCTAGCTCAAGAGGTCAAGGTGCAAGGTATAGGTTTGCCCTTGATAGGTTTTCTGTTTTAGGATACACTACTGGAATCAGAGAATTTGCCATCAGCTGCTTCTTTGCCGTCTGTTGGCTGATGGCAAAGACACTCTTTGCCATCAGCTACCCAAAACCAGACGGCAAAGAGCAGGCTGATGGAAAACATCCTCTTTGCCATAAGTGTACTCTTTGTCGTGTGCCAGCCGACGGCAAAGCACATGCAGGCAGACGGCAAAGAACCCACCCCACACCGCCCTCTAACCCATAACGGTGCAACACTTTCCCGTCAGCCTATTACCACTTTGCCGTCGGGGGCAGACCGCAAAGAGGCAACTAGACCTAACGTCGTCAACTCCCACCCCACCCCCTCTCTCTCCCCCGTAACGGTTCACCATGGCCCCCTTCTCTCTCCCCGCGCCTCCGCTGGAGCTCGCCCCCTCCTCCTCCCCGTGACCTGCCGCCGGAGCTCGCCCTTCTCCCCGTGACCCGCCGCCAGAGCTCGCCCCCTCCTCCTCCCTGCGACCCCCTCCTCCACCACCGTGCCCCTGCTCCACCACCGCCCCCTCCTCTCCGTGCCCTCCTCCACCACCGCCCTGGTGCCCTCCTCCCCGCGACCCCCTCCTCCACCAGCTCCGGCCACCATTGCGCCACCCCTCGCCCTGGTTCCCTATCCTCCCCGCGACCCCCTCCTCCACCAGCTCCGGCCAGGTCACCCACCGCCCCGACCGTCACCACCCCGGCTGCCCACTACTAACCAAGGTGATTTTTTTTCTTTTTTTGCTAATTAGTAGATTTAGTGGTATATATAGTTTAGTTGGTAGGTTAGTTAATTAGTAGATTTATGTGGTAGTTTAGTTAGTTGGTAGATTATCTTTAGTTAGTTGATAGTTGAGTTAGTTAATTAGTAGATTTAGTAGGTAGTTTAGTGGTAGATTCTGTTTTGTTAATTAGTGGTAGCTAGATTCTTTTTTAGTTACTTAGTGGTAGATTATGTTTTTGTTATTTTTTTGCTGTTTCGTGTTGTATAGGTTTAGCGATAGGTTTAGTTAGCTTGGTTAGTTAGGTTAGTTAGTTAGTTAGCTTAATAGAAAGAAGAGGAAGAAGTAGAAGAAGAGGAGGAGGAGAAGAGGAGGAGGAGAAGAGGAGAGGAGGAGGAGGAGGAGGAGAAGAAGAAGACGAGGAGAAGAAAAAAACAAGAAGGAGAAGAAGGGAAGAAGAAGAGAAGAAGAAGAGAAGAAAAGAAGAACAGAAGAAGACATAATTAGCCCATTTAGCTCCAAAATGCCATAATAAGTCCAAAATGGCATAAGAACCTTGGTTAGCTCATGAATATTATATTCTTAGCTTGTTTTCCTCTAAAATGACATAATTAGTCCATATAGCTCCAAAAAGACATAATTAGATAATTTAGCTCCAACAAGAGGAGAAGAAATAGGAAAAATGAAAAGAAAGAAGAAGAAGAAGAAGAGAAGAAGGAGGAGGAGGAGGAGGAGGAGAAGGAGGAGAAGGCCAAGGACCTTCTAGTCGTTCTCCTCCTCCTCCTTCTTCTTTATTTATTCTTCTTCTTCTCCTCCTCCTCTTTCTTCTCCTATTTCATATTCTCCTTGCCTTAATTTCCCCAACAATGACATAATTAGACCATTTAGCTCCAAAATGCCATAATAACCTCAAAATGGCATAAGAACCTTGGTTAGCTAATTAATATTATATACTTAGCTTGTTTTCCTCTAAAATGGGATAATTAGCCCATTTAGCTCCAAAAAGACATAGTTAGCTAATTTAGCTCCAAGAAGAGGAGAAATGAAAAGGAAGAACAAAAAGAAGAAGAGAAAGAGAAGAGAAGGAGAAGGAGAAGAAGGAGGAGGAGAAGAAGGAGGAGGAGAAGAAGGAGAAGGAGGAGGAGGAGGAGGAGGAGGAGGAGAAGGCCAAGGACCTTCTAGTCCTTCTCCTCCTCCTCCTCCTTCTCCTCCTTCTTCTTTATTTCTTCTTCTTCTCCTCCTCCTCCTCTTTCTTCTCCTCTTTCATATTCTCCTTGCCTTAATTTCCCCAACAATGACATAATTAGCCCATTTAGCTCCAAAATGCCATAATAAGCTCAAAATGGCATAAGAACCTTGGTTAGCTCATTAATATTATATACATAGCTTGTTTTCCTCTAAAATGAGATAATTAGCCCATTTAGCTTCAAAAAGACATAGTTAGCTAATTTAGCTCCAAGAATAGGAGAAGAGGAGAAGAAATAGGAAAAATGAAAAGAAAGAAGAAGAAGAAGAAGAGAAGAAGGAGAAGGAGGAGGAGGAGGAGAAGGACTAGAAGGTCCACCTTCTAGTCCTTCTCCTCCTCCTCCTCCTTCTTTATTTATTCTTCTTCTTCTCCTCCTCCTCTTTCTTCTCCTATTTCATATTCTCCTTGCCTTAATTTCCCCAACAATGACATAATTAGCCCATTTAGCTCCAAAATGCCATAATAACCTCAAAATGGCATAAGAACCTTGGTTAGCTCATTAATATTATATACTTAGCTTGTTTTCCTCTAAAATGTTATAATTAGCCCATTTAGCTACAAAAATACATAGTTAGGTAATTTAGCTCCAAGAAGAGGAGAAGAGGAGAAGAAACAAGAAAAATGAAAAGAAAGAAGAGAAGGAGGAGGAGGAGGAGGAGGAGGAGGAGAAGGCCAAGGACCTTCTAGTCCTTCTCCTCCTTCTTCTTTATTTATTCATCTTCTCCTCCTCCTCCTCTTTCTTCTCCTCTTTCATATTCTCCTTGCCTTAATTTCCCCAACAATGATATAATTAGCCAATTTAGCTCCTAAAATAAATTATAAGGTCAAAATGGCATAAGAACCTTGGTGAGCTCATTAATATTATATACTTAGCTTGTTTTCCTCTATAATGACATAATTAGCCCATTTAGCTCCAAAAAGACATAGTTAGCTAATTTAGCTCCAAGAAGAGGAGAAGAGGAGAAATGAAAAGAAGGAAGAAGAAGAAGAATAGAAGAAGAGAAGGAGAAGGAGAAGGAGAAGAAGAAGAAGGAGGAGGAGAAGAAGAGAAGAAGAAGGAGAAGGAGGAGAAGAAGGATAAGGAGCCCTCCTTCTTCTCCTTTTTCTTCTCTCCTCCTTCTTCTCCTCCTTCTACTCCTTCTCCTTCTCTTCTTTTTTCTTCTTCTCCTCCTCCTTCTCCTTCTCCTTCCCCTTCCCCTCCTCCTCCTCCTCCTTCTTGTTTTTCTTCTCCTTGTTCTCTTCTTCCTTCTTCTCTTTCTTCTTCAATTTAGGTTATTTGTCATATATATGTTGTTCTTCTTCTTCTTCTGACTTTCTTATTCCCATTTTGCAGATTGGATGTACTACATGCATGGAAGCTGGCATTGGAGTGCTTTAGTTTCCATTTTTATTTGAGTTGATGAACAATGTGGAACTATATGTATATGTATATATGGATGAACAATATATGTGCAACTATATGTATGTATATATGATGAAACTTTGTATGTGTTGGTTCTTTTGATATATGGGATGTACGTTGATGAACAAATGGCATTGATGAGCTTTATATGTATATCATATATGTGTTGTGACCTATTTATCATATATGTGCTATGAATTATATGTATATGTGCTGTGAAATAGAAAAAATAAACAAAAATGTGACAATATAGGCTCTTTGCCGTCTGCCAGCTGATGGCAAAGGCCTTTGCCGTTAGCTGGCCGACGGCAAAGGTGCCACGTGGTGCCCAGCTGTGCAACCTGGGCAGTAGCAGCTGGCCATATAGCATCTTTGCCGTCTGCTTCCAGGGGGGCAGACGGCAAAGAAGAGGGCACGGAGGAGGGGGAGGAGGGGTAGGCAGACGACAAAGAGTGGAGGGGGGGAGGAGGAGGCAGACGACAAAGAAGAGGGGGAGGCAGACAACAAAGAAGAGGGGGGAGGCAGACGGCAAAGAAGAGGGGGAGGCAGACGGCAAAGCCTCCGTTAGCCCCTAACGGAGGCAACGCCTGTCGGCTGCCGTCTCGATCACTTTGCCGACTGCTCCTATGAAAAGCTGACGGCAATGCTCTTTGACGTCCGCTTTGGGGAGAGAAACGGCAAAGAAGCTACGATGCCGTCGTAGGCTGACGCAGAAATTTTGCCGGCCATGAGATTCTTTGCCGTCTGTGATATTCACTTTGCCGTCCAGGATTTACTCTTTGCCGTCTGTGATGGCAGACGGCAAAGAAGCTAATTCCTGTAGTGATAGAATGTTGTACTATCAAGGGGGGCTCTCAAGTGAGTAGCTTGATCGTATCGTTCGTTGAGAGCTCAAACCATTTGCATCCTTGCATCATACTTCTTGGTTCTTATTTGGTTTCTCTTTGTGAGTTTTAGAGCTTATGGTCATCTTCATGACAAGCTCGAGTTCATCGAAAACGGAGTCCATATGCATCTACTATGATGCTTTCGATGTTGGAGTTTTTGTTGGTTCTTCATTCATAGAGGTCTCACATCTCTATATCATTGGCATTTTCATAGCTCTTGTCGTCCTCAATCCAACAAGCTTGGGTTTGCTCGATTCGGAGCTCGTATGCGAAAGTTATGGTTGTTTAAGTGGCGAGCGGTAGTATCGCTGGACCTAGCGCAAGTACCGCTAGAGCTGGCGGTAGTACCACTGTCCGAGTGGTAGTACCGCCCCTGGTCAGCGGTAGTACCGCTCCAGGACTTTAGTACCGTAATCTTTGCGGCTGTACTTCGTTGGACTTTTTGCGAAGACTTTCTTGGCGGTGGTTGGACCGGTGGTATCTTTGCACTACCATGGGCCCAGCGGTAGTACCGCTGCAGCCAGCGGTAGTACCGCTGGAGGGTCAGCGGTAGTACCGCTGCAGCCAACGGTAGTACCGTTGGGCTCGGGCTGTAAGTGGGGGTAACGGTCTAATTCCTTCCCCCACTATATAAAGGGGGTCTTCTTCCCCTTGGCTTCATCTATCCGTTGAGCTCATGTTCTACCTCCATTGTTGACCTTCTTAGAGCTTGCTTACTCTCAATCCCTCCAATGATTCTTGCTTGTTCTTCAGGGAAAAGAGAGAGGAGATCTAGATCCACTTCTCCACCAATCACTTTCTCCTCTATGTGAGGGGAACCCCTTGGATCTAGATCTTGGAGTTCTTTGTGAGCTCCTTGTTCTTCCTCTCATATTTCTCCATAGCTTTTATTGTTGTGGAGGGATTTGAGTGTGAGGGACTTGACCACTTCATGTGTTCTTGCCATTGCATTAGTTGCATCGGTTTGAGTTCCCCACGGTGATATGTGGAAGTGAGAAGTTGAGAAGCTTATTACCCTTTGGTACTTAGTACCCTAGAGATTATTCTTCGTGGATGCTTTGGCGTCCTAGAAGCTTGGTGGTGTCTTGGAGCTCAATCATTGTGGTGTAAAGCTCCGGGCAAGCGTTGGGGTATCCAATTAGGTTGTGAAGATTTCCCCGAGCAATTTGTATGGGTATCGGTGACCGCCCCCAAGGTTTGCCATTTGTACGGGTTCGGTGACCGCCCTCAAGGGTCCCTTAGTGGAATCACGACATCTTGCATTGTGCGAGAGCGTGAGGAGACTACGGTGGCCTTAGTGGCATCTTGGGGAGCATTGTGCCTCCACACCACTCCAACGGAGATTAGCACCCTCAAGGGTGTGAACTTCGGGATACATCATCGTCTATGCGTGCCTCGGTTATCTCTTACCCGAACCCTTTACTTATGCACTTTACTTTGTGATAGCCATATTGTTTATTGTCATATATCTTGCTATCACTTAGTTGTTTATCTTGCTTAGCATAAGTTGTTGGTGCACATAGGTGAGCCTAGTTGTTGTAGGTTTTGTGCTTGACAAATTAAACGTTAGTTTTATTCCGCATTTGTTCAAGCCTAAACCATAATTATTTTAAAGCGCTTATTCACCCCCCCTCTAGGCGACATCCACTTCCTTTCAACCAAGTTTAGGTTTGCAGTTGTGCGATTGACGGAAGCAAGACCAACTTCATCAACTCAAGCGTCAGCTCCAGCTCCTGCACCTCCAGTGTCAACACCTCCAGCTCCAGGGACATCCGCAGAAGCCTTTGCCGATGCTCTTCTGTCTACTCCATCGTCTACTACTGGAGAAGATCGAGCCCATTGAGATGATTAGTTCTAGACCTTTGAACTTTTTGGTAACTTGTTGCCAAAGGGGAGAAGTGTATAGATCATTAAGGCTTCAAGAGAGAGAGAGAGAGAGAGAGCTTTTCCTTTTATTTTCTTTCGTTTGGTTTTACAAAGCATTTGGTCTTTTTTGGATGACTTAATCGTTCGTGTTTGATCACACGTTTTGATTGTTGATGCTACTATGTTATACCTTTGAGCTATCTACATGGTGATCATTCACTCATTAGTTTGGTGTTATGTGCATTACTATTCATTCATATCATTTAAGCGCACCACCAATTTGTATGTGACATGAAAGAGTGACCCATGATCCTAATCGAATATGCATTTGCATTCAAACGCAAATTTAAAATAATGCACAAATTTAGGGGGAGCTCTTGCTTTTCACACTTCTCAAAAGCGACGATGTTAATCATTGATTATATCTTCTGTCGAAGCTTTGATCTATATGTTCTCATCAACTACCAAAAATGGGGAGACTGAAAGCACAATTTCTCCCTAAGGTGGTTTTGGTAATTAATAACAATATATGTATCATTGAATTAATGATCTTATCCAAGTATATTTCAGAAAAGTTCAAAGATGCATTGGCTAATGGATTGTGAGGAGAAACCCCTTGATGCAAGGGAAGGAATATGATTGGTCAAGCTTCAAGCAAGAGGACTCTACATTTTACGTTTGTGAGAAATCACTTTTGAGTCCATAGGAAAGCCACTACTATTAAAAGGGGGTGTGGTATTATGATGAATTGGTTGCTCAAGTGCTTAGAGATAGCCACCAAAAATATTCAGTCATTCTCCCACGAATATCAATGTCCAAAGCCTTCACAAAAAAATCGGTGTCACCAATAATTCCATTTCGGCCCTACCGAGTTTTTGAGTGACACATCCTATGCCAAACCCTAATCTCTCGGTACCACCAACTTTCATATCGTTGCCACCGAAAGCATGTGACCAATTTCTGTTGAGCAAATTCAAAGAATCGAAATTTCTGAGATTTGGAATCTGTCTCACCGAGATTTGGAAACCGTTCTAGGTCATCGTATTGGTACCACCGAGATTCATATATTGGTCTCACCGAGAATTCAAAATTTGCCATATTTAGTGCAACTTGGTACCACCGAGATTTATTTTGGTGTCACCGAGTTGGGCGATAATGTTGTAATGGTTGGATTTGGGGGGATGTCTATATATACCCCTCCATCTCCTCTCATTTATAGAGGAAGCACTCAGAACACACATACACTTGCCAGATCCATTTTCCTAAGATAGAGCCACCTACTCATGTGTTGAGATCAAGATATTCCAATCCATTCATTTAAAACTTGATCTCTAGCCTCCCCAAGTTTATTTCCACAAAATCAATCTCTCCTACCCATGCCAAATCTGTGAGAGAGTGATTGAGCGTTGGGGAGACTATATTTCGAAGCACAAGAGCACATAGTTCATAATTCTACCGCATCTATTACCTTTTGGAGGGTGGTGCCTCCTAGATTGGTTAGGTGTCGCTTGGGAGCCTCCTACTTCGTGTTTTGGAGTTGAACCAAGAAGTTTGTACGGGCAAGGAGATCGCCTACTTCGTGAAGATCTATCGTGAGTGAGGCTAGTCCTGTGTGGACGTAAGCCATGGCGGAATAGACAAGGCCGCTTCTTCGTGGACCCCTTGTGGGTGGAGCCCTCCGTGAACTCTCGCAGTCTTACCCTCCGTGGGTTGAAGTCTTCAGTAACGTGGACGTATAATAGCACCACCTATCGGAACCACGCCAAAAATCACCGTGTCTCATGGGGTTATAGTCCTAGGGCAGGGACACAGGCCTGCCCTATAGGTCCTACCCAAAGACTACCCTTCATAAGGGACAAGGCCCTTAGCCAGTTCCGACTGAATTAAGGACTTCCCTTCATCCAGTCGGTGACGATTCCTCCATCATCCAGTCGGAAATGAGCATTTGGAGCGTATCAAACGTACCGACTGGATTCCACTCTGTACATCGTAACCCCCCTGGAGGGCAACAGTCATACGCTTTCATTTACCTTTATTAGCATTTAAGGCATACGTTACCTGTTACATAGACATTTAATCACCACTACTCTACCCCTGCGCACCGAACCGTTGTGAAGGGCAGCGCACTCTATATAAGTCTTCCTTCCCCACTGGTGCAGGGGTTAGCAGTTCACTGTAATCCATATTCCACTCGACATCAAGCTCCCAAGAGCACTGAGACGTAGGGCTTTTAAATCCACCGTAGAGGGGCCTGAACTCATACAACCTCGCCGTAGCTAAGGCTCTGACCATCCTTTCGTACCCTACACATCTACTGTCAGACTTATACCCACGACAGTTGGCGCCCACCATGGGGCAGGCGTCTAAGCGACTTTCGCGAGTTTGCGACTACATCTTTTCATCATGTCGTCCGGTGGAGATTTGTGCATGAGTCATGAGATCCTCTTCGGCGCTCTCTCCTTCATCGTCGATGATTTGGCATGGCTTCGGGATGCTCCTCTCGACGTCGAGGCGCTCCCCAGTCGCGGGGCTACGCACTTCCGTGCCGGCGCCCGCGGCATCCTTCTTCTCCAGCAGTCGGCTCCGGTGTCGACCTTCGCCCCCGTCACGTGCCGCAACAAGCGGTCTCGCCGTCCGGGGCTCCAGCATTGGGTGCAACACGCCCAGGCTCCTCGAGTCGGTTGTAGTTGCGCCACCGTCCCAGCGCTTGGACTCAGTTCCGACTGAGTTTCCTTCCGAGTACGTGGGTCGCGGGCCTGCAGCCGAAGTGCACATGGCCAACTCCCATGAAAGCCCCCGCCAAACCGGCCGGGATGAGCACGAGGTCGGCGAAACATCCGGCGCTCGCCGTCAGCCCCGCCGTTCTGCCAGTCGGCGCAGTCGTCAGAGCAACGTGGAGGTGTTCCGCACACCCGTCCTCAACCTGGCTGCCGCCGTCAAGATAGCCGATTCCCTCCAGCCGATTGATTCAGAGGCTGGCAGAGGGATCGAGCAGATCCGTGCCCTGCTGCACACGGCGCAGCAGTAAAATTCGGCGGTCTCCGAGTCGCACAATAGGATCCACAATAGTTCTGTTCACGCGGACACGCATCGGTCAGTTCACAGCCCCGGTTCTCATCAGCGACACAGGGGAGGCAGCCGTTCCATGAATCCCGAAGATCGTCGCCGTTCACGCACCCCTCCGCGGGGTGGGCCCTACGGGCCTCGACATCATGATGATCGGCGTTCGGTCGGTGACACTTATGATCCAAGGCCTGACGCAAGAGGATATATCGCCCAGAGGAGGGTCGACAGGGGCCGGGCCCACCGCGATGGTCACGATGTAGACCGTCCGAGTGGAAGCAAGACCATCGTCTCTGGCCCCGAATGTTTCAGTCGAGCCATCCGTTCGGCTGACATCCCTCCCAACTTCCGATTGGCGACGGGGATCAGCAAGTTTACAGGAGAATCCAAGCCAGAAACGTGGCTAGACGACTACCGAGTGGCAGTCCAGATCAGCGGTGGAGACGACCAGGTCGCCATGAAACATCTCCCCTTGATGCTCGACGGCTCGGCACGAGTGTGGCTGAACCAGTTGGCTCCTTCAAGCATCTATAGCTGGGCAGATCTGGCCCGAGTCTTCGTCAGGACCTTCGAGGGGACGTGCAAACGCCCTGCTGGTCTCGTGGAGCTCCAGCACTGTGTCCTGAAGCAGAATGAGCCCCTGCGCGATTTCATCCAGCATTGGACAACCCTCTACCACACGGTGGAGAATGTCACAGAACACCAAGCAGTCTGCGCCTTCAAGGCAGGCGTGCGGTACAGAGATCTGTACCTGAAGTTCGGTCGAACATGCGACATCTCCATGAGCAAGATGATGGAGATAGCGGCACGCTATGCAAATGGCGAAGAAGAGGACTGCATTCGTAGCAGCAAGCACAAGGCAGCCACCGATGGAGATGGGAACAACACTCGGAAGCAGAAGCAGAAAGCTCCGTCCACTCCGCAGGCAGAGGCCGCAGCCGTTACCAATGCCAAGTTCAAGGGCAAGGGGAAGGCTCAGTTCACCCCCAAGAAGAAGCAGTTCGGAAACCACATCCTGGACCAGCCATGCCCAATCCACACGAAGATGGATGAAGAGGGCAACGCCATATTCCCGAAGCATACCACTCGGCAATGTCGCCTCCTGATCCAGGGGTTCGGCGAAACGCAGCCGAGTGATCACAATGAACAGGATGAGGAGGACAAGGAGGATCCGTTCCCCCAAGTCCATGCCATGCTGATGATTTTTGCTGACGTTGAAAGCAAGAGTCGACTGAAGTTGGTGAATAGGGAGGTGAACATGGCCACCTCGACCAACCCGACGTTCCTCAAATGGTCTCAGACTGCGATCACCTTTGACCAGTCGGATCATCTAGCACACGTACCCACCCCAGGGAGACAGGCCCTGGTCGTCGACCCGGTGGTGGAAGGAGTCCGACTGCGCAAAGTCCTCATGGACGGCGACAGCGGCTTGAACATCATGTACGCTGACACTCTCAAGGGGATGGGCATTTCAATGTCTAAACTTAGCGAGAGCAGCATGCAGTTCCATGGTGTCGTCCCCGGACAAAAGGCCAAGTCACTCGGCCAGATCGTGTTGGACGTCGTCTTCGGCTCCGACAAGAACTTCCGCAAGGAGAAACTGACGTTCGAGGTGGTGGACTTCCAGAGTGCGTACCACGCGATTCTGGGCCGCCCGGCGTATGCGCGTTTCATGGCCCGTCCATGTTACGTGTACCTGAAGCTGAAGATGCCAGGCCCAAAAGGTGTGATCACTATCACAGGCAATCGGCAGCGGGCCGAGGAGTGTCTGCAGCAGGGATCGAGGATCGCCGATCAACAGATGGCTGTCCTCGAGCTCGACGAGTACAAGAAGACAGTCGAACTCGCTGACTTGATGCGTTCGAAGAAGCCAGCTTCGGAGTCCGCATTCCAGTCAGCGGGAGAGACGAAGAAGGTCAGCATCCACCCGACGGACGACACAGCTGCTCCGACGAACATCTCCACCACCCTCGATCCTAAATAGGAAGCCGAGCTCGTCCAATTCCTCCGTGAGAACTGGGACTTTTTTGCATGGAAGCCCGCTGACATGCCAGGTGTACCCAGGGAATTGGCTGAGCACCGACTACAGGTGGATCCTGCTGCTCGGCCTATCCGAGAACGCCTGCGTCGGTCCGCCGCGCACAAGAGGAAGGCAATCGAAGAAGAGGTGGCTAAGCTTTTGGCAGCCAACTTCATTCGCTTGGTACACCACTCGGAGTGGCTCGCCAATGTTGTCATGGTTCCCAAGAAGGACAAGTCCCTCCGAATGTGCATCGACTTCAAGCATCTCAATAAGGTCTGCCCGAAAGACCATTTCCCGCTCCCCCGCATCGATCAAATTGTCGATTCGACTGCGGGTTGCGAGCGTTTGTCATTCCTTGATGCCTACTCGGGCTATCATCAGATCCGTCTGTATGGCCCCGATGAATTAAAAACAGCCTTCATCACCCCATTCGGGTGCTTCTGCTACATGACTATGCCATTTGGTTTGAAGAATGCAGGAGCAACCTTTATGCGCATGATCCAAAAATGTCTCCTTGACCAGATCGGTCGAAATGTGGAGGCGTATATGGATGATATCGTAGTCAAGTCACGCAAAGGTTCCGACCTGCTGACTGACTTGGCAGAAACATTCGCCAACCTTCCTAGGTACGATATCAAGCTCAACCCAGGCAAGTGTTCATTCGGTGTTCCCAGCGGAAAGTTACTCGGTTTCTTTGTTTCCGAACGAGGGATCGACGTCAACCCCGAAAAGATCGGGACCATCGTCCGAATGGAGCGGCCGGTCAGAATACACGATGTTCAGAGGCTCACGGGTTGCCTAGCGGCTTTGAGCAGGTTTATCAGTCGACTCGATGAGAAGGCACTTCCTCTGTACCGACTCATGAAGAAATCAGATACTTTCGAGTGGACAGACGAAGCCCAAATCGCATTCGACGACCTCAAAGTTCTACTTTCCACCCAGTCGGTTCTTACTGCTCCGCTCAGTAAAGAACCCCTTCTTCTGTACATCGCGGCTACAAATCAAGTCGTCAGCACTGTTCTCACAGTCGAACGCGAAGAAGAAGGCAAAGCATACAAGGTTCAGCGGCCAGTGTATTATGTCTCCGAAGTCCTGACTCCTTCCAAGCAGCGGTATCCCCACTATCAAAAACTTATCTACGGGATTTGCATGACTGCGAACAAGGTGGCTCATTATTTCCAAGACCACTCGGTGTTTGTCGTTTTTGATGCTCCGTTGTCGGAAATCCTCCACAATCGGGACGCATCGGGCCGGGTGGCAAAGTGGGCGATGGAGATGTTATACTGCGATATCAAGTTCGAGGCCAAGAAAGCTATAAAGTCTCAAGCTCTGGCTGACTTCATAGCAGAATGGGTAGAACAACAACAACCGACCCACATCTACTCGGCTCATTGGACAATGTTCTTCGATGGGTCCAAGATGTTGAATGGCTCCGGCGCTAGCATTGTGATCATATCGCCAAAGGGCGACAAACTCAAGTATGTGTTGCAGATACACTTCGATTCCTCCAACAATGAGGCAGAGTATGAGGCTCTCCTTTATGGAATGCGCATGGCCATCGCACTCGGCGTCCGTCGCCTGATGGTCTACGGCGATTCAGATTTGGTAGTTAATCAAGTGATGAAGAATTGGACGTGAGGAATCCCATCATGACCACATACTGCAATGCAGTGAGGAAGCTCGAGAAAAAGTTTGAAGGTCTGGAACTCCACCATGTTCCGCGACTGAAAAACCAAGCAGCTGATGAATTGGCGAAACTTGGATCCACTCGGAGACCGGTCCCGAGTGACGTCTGCCTCGAGCACCTTCACCTCCCCTCAGTCAAAGAAGATCCTTTCACAGAAGAACCAATACAACCAAAGAGCTCGACAGATCCGACTGAAGTCGAAGTCCCTGCTGTGGTTGATTTGATCATGGAGATCCTTGCTATCATC
Organism: Hordeum vulgare subsp. vulgare; assembly: GCF_904849725.1. Classification (NCBI taxonomy): domain Eukaryota; kingdom Viridiplantae; phylum Streptophyta; class Magnoliopsida; order Poales; family Poaceae; genus Hordeum; species Hordeum vulgare. The sequence continues at coordinate 593,640,479 of NC_058519.1, read as the reverse complement.
CCAGATTGGACTGTGCCGTTCATTGCATACATCCTGAGGCAAGAATTACCAGAAGACGAAGTCCAAGCCAGACAGATCGTCCGCAGGTCAATGTCATTCACTGTCATTGATGGCCAGTTGTACAAGGAAAGCGTTTCAGGCGTTCTCCAACGATGCATCTCCCCTGAAGAGGGACAGTTAATCCTGGAAGAAATTCACTCGGGAACCTGCGGTCATCACGCCTCCTCAAGGGCAATCGTCGCCAAAGTATTCAGAGCCGGTTTCTTCTGGTTGCAGGCGAATGAAACGGCAAAAGGATATGGTCGACCAATGCGAAGGCTGTCAGTTCTACTCTAACAAGTCCCACAAGCCAACATCCGCGTTGAAGACAATCCCTCTTGTTTGGCCGTTTGCAGTATGGGGATTAGATACAGTCGGTCCATTCAGGACAGGCCAAGGGGGATTCACACATCTGTTGGTGGCAGTCGACAAGTTCACAAAGTGGATCGAAGCCAAGCCCATCAAGAAGCTCGACGCCCTTACGGCCATCAAGTTTGTCAAGGACATCATCTCCAGGTTCGGGCTGCCGCACAGCATAATCACTGACAATGGCACAAACTTTGACTCGGACATATTCAAAGGTTTCTGTACAGGCCAAGGTATCTGAGTGGATTTTGCATCTGTGGCGCATCCCCAAACAAACGGGCAAGCAGAGCGGGCGAATGGACTTATTCTGCAAGGTTTGAAGCCCCGACTCGTGCGAGAAGTGGGACATGCTGCCGGCGCATGGGTCTCCGAGCTGCCTTCGGTGCCGTGGGGTCTCCGCACAACCCCAAATAGATCTACAGGGCGATCCCCGTTCTTCCTCGTCTACGGAGCAGAGGCAGTCCTTACGAGTGATTTGCTTCACAATGCTCCACGAGTTGAACTCTTCTCCGAAGCTGAAGCAGGGCAAGCAAGGCAAGACGGAGTGGATCTTCTAGAGGAGGAGCGCGAGATGGCACTGACTCGCTCAACCATTTATCAACAAGATCAGCGGCGTTTTCACGCGAGACACGTCAGGAGTCGTACATTCCAAGCAGGCGACCTGGTGCTCCGAGTGGATCAACAGAGACCTCACAAGTTGGCTCCTGCCTGGGAAGGACCCTTCATCATCTCCAAGGTGCTGAACAACGGAGCATATCGACCCTACAACCTCGACAGGGAAACGGACGAGCTGCGAGCATGGAACGAAGATCTCCTGAAGCGCTTCTACACGTGACCGTCGACTGAAGCAATGTAAGGAACAAGTATCATTGAAGTAATACAAAGCAGATTGAGTTTTTGCAGATTCAAAATTCTTCCACGGTCGCAGACTCCGGTCTCAAAAAAAAAACTTAGCTGCGATCCAGAATCGCCTAAGTACTAACTTTCTCCGAGTGTGCACTAAACGTCGCACTCGGGAGCTTAGCTGCGATCCAGAATCGCCTAAGCACAAACTTTCTCCGAGTGTGCACTAAATGTCGCACTCGGGGACTTAGCTGCGATCAAGAATCGCCTAAGTACTAATTTTCTCCGAGTGTGCACTAAACGTCGCACTCGGGGACTTAGCTGCGATCAAGAATCGCCTAAGTACTAATTTTCTCCAAGTGTGCACTAAACGTCGCACTCGGGGACTTAGCTGCGATCAAGAATCGCCTAAGTACTAATTTTCTCCGAGTGTGCACTAAACGTCGCACTCGGGGACTTAGCTGCGATCAAGAATCGCCTAAGTACTAATTTTCTCCGAGTGTGCACTAAACGTCGCACTCGGGGACTTAGCTGCGATCCAGAATCGCCTAAGTACTAATTTTCTCCGAGTGTACACTAAACGTCGCACTCGGGGACTTAGCTGCGATCAAGAATCGCCTAAGTACTAATTTTCTCTGAGTGTGCACTAAACATCGCACCGGGGACTTAGCTGCGATCAAGAATCGCCTAAGTTCTAATTTTCTCCGAGTACGCACTAAACGTCGTACTCGGGGACTTAGCCGCGATCAAGAATCACCTAAGTACTAATTTTCTCCAAGTGTGCACTAAACGTCGCACTCGGGGACTTAGCTGCGATCAAGAATCGCCTAAGTTCTAATTTTCTCCGAGTACGCACTAAACGTCGTACTCGGGGACTTAGTTGCGATCCAGAATCGCCTAAGTACAAACTTTCTCCGAGTGTGCACTAAACGTCGCACTCGGGGACTTAGCTGCGATCAAGAATCGCCTACATACCAACTTTCTCTGAGTGTGCTCTTCACGTCGCACTCGGAGACCTAGCCGCGATCCAGAATCGCCTAAGTAACGGCTTAGCAGAACATCATGGAGACTCATGTGGATGTCAAGACAACTGACAACTACATGAGTATCAACTTTCTACGAGTGTGCACTAACCATCGCACTCGGGGACTTAGCTGCGATCAAGAATCGCCTATGTACAAACTTTCTCCGGCTGTGCACTAAACGTCGCACTCGGGGACTTAGCTGCGATCCAGAATCGCCTAAGCAACAACTTTCTCCGAGTGTGCTCTAAACGTCGCACTCGGAGACTTGTCTGCGATCAAGAATCGCCTGAGTAAAAAAGCTTCCTTCGAGTGTATCTTAGAGATCCACTCGGAGGCTTAGCAGACCCTCATTGAGACTCATGTAGATGTCAAGACAACTAACAATTACACGAGTAGCAGACCCTCATTAAGGCTCATCTAGATGTCAAGACAACTGACAATTACATGAGTAGCAACTCGCTCCGAGTGCGACCTTACGGTCGCGCTTTAAGACTTAGCTGCGATAATGAATCACCTAAGTAAAGAACTCCCTTTGAGTGTATCCTAGAGATCCACTCAGAGGCTTAGCAGACCCTCATTGAGGCTTATGCAGATGTCAAGACAACTGACAATTACATGCTCCGCATGTTTGCCATTGGCTTCACCAAGAAACGCCAAACAAAAACCACGAGCCAAAATTGTGTCAACAATTCTTTGGCAAAGGAAGAGCAAAATATTCGGTTCCAATTAAAAGTTGGTTTAAAGATAGTCGGTTCGGTGTAGATCAAGCTTATCCACATCGAACCACGAATGTGACGGCCAACAGCAGTTGCCAAAGTTTGATACAAGTAACACTCGGCATACCGAGGTAAAAGTTTTCTCAAGCGTCGTCAGGGCTGGAACTGGGACTCGCAGGCTCCACGAAAGTGTCGAGGTCGATCCCGTCTGCGATGCGAGTGGCGCTCTCAAGGAAGGTCTCCATGAAATCTTCGAACCGAAGCTTCTTGGTATTGGCGACCTGCAACGCCTTCAGCTTCTCTTCGCGAGCCTCCTTGCAATGCACTCGGACCAGCGACAGCGCCACGTGCGCACCACAGCGAGCAGCAGACTTCTTCCACGCCTGCACTCGGTTCGGGACGTCCTCCAGCCGAGTCATCAACCGATCCATCTCTTGTCGGGACTCGTCTTCGGGCCACAGCTCCTTGTCGATTCGGCCGACGACCTCTCTCAGTCGACCTATGAAAGGTCCCACTTTGCCCAGGCGAATGTGCGCTCGGAGCATGTCTCGATTGGCGTCCTCACTGAGTGAAACGTTCGGAATAACCGACCGCTCAACGTCAGCTGCTTCAGCTTCAGCGTCCATACAAAAATATGCAAAGACAAGACGAGCAGAAAGTAAGCGCGGAATGAAATACACAGTCAAGAAGCACTCGGAAAAACAGAACTTACCACCGAGAAGCGCAATCATCTTCCTTGCCCAGTCACTGACGTACTTCTCCTGTGATATGCACCGCCTGTTCATCACCTTCATCTGTCCCATCAGCTCGGTCCTTTGTTTCCCCATTTTCTCCATTTCGGCCACCAATGCCTTGTTCGCCACACGGGACTCCTCCAAGGACTTCTCTCGTTCAGCCACAACGCCCTTCACACCAGCCAAGTCATGAAGAGCTGCCTCCAGTTCCGCAACAAGCTGAATCTTTTCAGCCTTCAGAGCGTTGTACGCTGATCCCATCTCGCAAGTCTTCTGCAAATCAGAGCCCAGAGAAGATCAGACAAATTCAACAAGGAAAACAATAAAAGCTCGAAGTTTTCAGACCCCTGCCGACGCAAGCAGTCGACAGCGGCCTCGGGGACTACACCCAGTGGGTTCACTAAGAGTGACCCCACTACCATGAAGCTCAAACAGGTCCGCCCTATTGAGTTAAATAACAAAAACAAGCCTATGACGCTACTACTACCCGACATGAGTAAAATTACTATCGGGGACTACTTCCAGTAGGTGCACTCGGAGTGCCCCACTGGTAACATTCGAACAGATTAGTTTTGATCTGATCAAGTTAAATAAAATGTATATAAAGACAACTGCTGGTGCAAGCACTCGACAGAAGTCTCTGGGACTACACCCACTGGGTTCACTAAGAGTGAACCCACTGCAAAATAATCATAATACATCCGAGTATATTGCTTAAACACCCACTGGGTTACAAGAGGAAAGTAAATACTTACTAGCCCACTTACTCGGATATCTTCCCGGAGTTCCAAGCTTCGCTTGTACACAGACGCGATGGAGTCGTACGCTCTCTTGGCATCACCCGCCATCAACTCCGCCTGCACCATGGCCCCCTTGGCAGCCCCCACCTGATCTTCCGGGAGGCGTTGGGCGTCGTACTAGACGGTCGACGAACCTGGCACCACAAGAGACTCCTTGGGCATCCCAAGTCCTGCTCCAGTCGGCTCAGCAGCGATGAGCGCCGTTTCAGTCCACGACATCGTCTCGGCTGGCGGCGCATCCATGGCGGGAGTAGTAGCAGATGGAACAGCCTCAAGGACAGGCACCACAGCTTGCTCGGACCTCTTCTAGTCGTCCTCCTCCACGTGAATCACCTCTGAAGGAAGCCCGATTGAACGACGTGAGACCACAGAAAAAAGGCAAGATCAAAGACAGAATTCGCGAAACGATAATTTGGGCTCTCGGAGTCATCACGACGTACCTTGCTGGGATGTGGCAACGTTGTCCGTATCCATGGGATCGTCTTCCTGGCGTGGCGGAGAAGTGGCGGAGGTAGCAGCTCTGTCGAGTAAAATCCGCTCGACCAATAAACATGAGTTCAATCAAATACTGAAAGAAGATAAGAGAACAAGACACTTACGCTGAGGCAACGGGAACGGCGATCCTCATCCGCGGCAAAAGCCTTCCGAGGTTTGGACCCACTCGGTTTGGCCACCTTGGAAGGTTGGCCCGTAGGCTCAGCAGCAGCGTCCCTGGTCCTCTTTGTGCTCCGAGCACTCGGAGCCACGGGAGTAGCTGGCAAGGCGCTCGGAACCACGGGAGGAGCTGACGGGGCACTCGGGGCCGCTCGAGGAGCCGACGGAGTCACGGGAGCTGACGGGGCACTCGGGGCCGCTGGAGGAGCCGACGAAGTCATGGGTTCGTGACGGCGCTTAGTTCGAGGCTCTGGTGGTGGGGGTGGCAAGCTCTGCTCCTCACCTTCCCCCTCCTCTTCTTCAGACTCCTCCTCCGTCTCCCCGCTGTCTGAGACATACTCGGCGCTCTCCACGCTGCCTTCCTAGCTGCCTTCCTCTTCATCAGCCGGATTCCCGTTCGAGACGGGGGAATACCAGTTGGTCCACGCCTGCACAAGATACAGTCGACAACATCAGACGTCAGACAGTGATGCAAGAAAAAGTGGCAAATCTAAGGGAATTGTAAGCACTCGGCAAGGCATTCTCACCTCATTCGGAGGAGGGTTGTCCACGCGGAAGGGCTTCACTCGCCGGGCTCCTCTAGGGTTATCGCAAGCGCGTGTGATGGCGCGGACCCACGCCGTCACAACCTCCCCGGTCACGCACTCGGGGTGAGTCCGAGTGGAGTCCTCAGGCCCCGTGTAGTGCCACATGGCGTGGTGTCGAGCTTGCAAAGGCTGGATATGCCGACCCAGAAAAACCTCCAGCAAATCTATGCCGGTGACTCCCTTGCGGACGACATCTACCAGCGCGTCGACCAGAGGCTGAATCTGGATCTTTTCCATCTTCGTGAGCGCAAGCTGCCTAGGCGGAGCTGGTCGGTCTAAGCTAAAAGGGGGCAGTACCGTTGCAGCGTTCGGAGAAGCGACGTCCTGGCAGTAGAACCAAGTCGACTGCGAGTTCCTAACGGATTCAGACAACTGAAGAGCGGGATAGCTACTTTTGCTTTTCTTTTGGAAGCCTAAGCCTCCGCAGAGCTGGAGGAGATGAGTTTTGTCGTCCTACTGGCTAAGTCTTTTGATGGTTTGGGATCTAGCGGAGAAGATATGCTTAAAGAGCCCCCAATGAGGAGCGCAACCGATAAAACACTCGCAAAGCACGACGAAGGCAGAGAGATGAGCTATTGCGTTGGGAGGAAAATGGTGGAGCTGAGCCCCGAAGTGGTTCATTATACCTCTGAAGAAGGGATGAGGAGGCAGAGAGAAGCCTCGGTACACGTGACTGAGCAGCAGGACGCGCTCATCCTCCCGAGGCGCCGGCTCCGTCTCGCCCTCCGCCGGTAGTCTCCACGACTTGTTCTCGATCAGGCCTTGCTTCACCAGCTCCAGCATGTCCGCCCTCGTCACCGTAGAGGGGAGGAAATCCCCCTGGATCCAACCCGCCGACAGTGCTCGCTGCCTCCGCTGAGCAGGAGCCGCCGCCTTCTTCTTCTTCCGCGCCTCAAGCTTGCTCGTCTACCCCTTCGTCATGGTGGAGGCTGCAGATCCGCGGGGGAGGAGGAGAAGGAAGGAGCTTGGGATGCGCAGGAAGTCACGGGAGAAGCGGGGCGAGTGCGAGTTATCAGGCGAGTGCAACGAGAAACCCTCGCTGGGGAGGTTTAAATAAGGTTCCGACTGGGTCACTAGCAGGTGGCCCCGAAATCTTATCCCCCGACCGGTTGCTGCGATATTAGTGGAGGAGATGAAGGCACGAAAATCGAGGCGGCAGATACTACCCGATGACGATGTCGTCATCCCTGCTGAGCGCGCGGCAACCGAAATTTGAGGATCCCAGAAAATCCGCCGCTGTCAGTTGACCGGTCACGTCAAAAGATTCCACGAAACACTCAGTTTCTGACGGTTCGTTTCACAGATATATCCACTCGGATCACTGGTCAAGAGGATAAAATGGATCGAGGCAAACAACGCCAAAGTCGCATCCATACCAGCCGGATCCGTACTCCAAGCATCGCTTCGTCGTTCCAACCCCGATCCATTCGGGGACTAATGATGGGGTTATAGTCCTAGGATAGGGTCACGGGCCTGCCCTATAGGTCCTACCCAAAGACTACCCTTCATAAGGGACAAGGCCCTTAGCCAGTTCCGACTGAATTAAGGACTTCCCTTCATCCAGTCGGTGACGATTCCTCCATCATCCAGTCGGTGACGATTCCTTCATCATCCAGTCGGAAATGAGCATTCGGAGCGTATCAAACGTACCGACTGGATTCCACTCTGTACATCGTAACCCCCGCTGGAGGGCAACGGTCATACGCTTTCATGTACCTTTATTAGCATTTAAGGCATATGTTACCTGTAACGTAGACATTTAATCACCACTACTCTACCCCTGCGCACCGAACCGTTGTGAAGGGCAGCGCACTCTATATAAGTCGCCCTTCCCCACTGGTGCAGGGGTTAGCAGTTCACTGTAATCCATATTCCACTCGACATCAAGCTCCCAAGAGCACTGAGACGTAGGGCTTTTACCTCCACCGTAGAGGGGCCTGAACTCATACAACCTCGCCGTAGCTAAGGCTCTGCCCATCCTTCCGTACCCTACACATCTACTGTGACTTATACCCACGACAGTGTCAACCTTTGCGTTTGATCTTCCTTCCCTACCCTCTACATTACATATGCATGTCTTTACTTTTCGTTGTTATACTCTTAGATGTGCATGTGTAGGGTGAACTTGACTAGTCATAATTGTTAAAACTGACGCACAACTAAAATTGGGAAAAGGCTAAGTTTTACTTGGTCAAGTAGTCTAATCATCCCCCCTCTAGACATACTTCGGATCCTACAGCCTTTTACCTGAATTGTGATACTGGGTTTTGTGCATTTTTTGTTGCTTTTACCCTCTTCTTATCTACCGGTGATTGTTAATATGCAAATGTCAAATCACACACTTCGTACAAAAGGTATGACAATAAAATATACCAGCTCATATTTTCGTTGTTGATGAAGAACTAACCATGCTATCAAAACCGCTAGATCGGACACACATAGCACGCCACAAACCTCCATCCGCAGAGGCCGCGAAGTCCAACCCTCCATGCTCCACAAAGAAAGTGAAAGAATTGCCGAAGAAAGAAAGAAAAAGCAAAAAAGGAAAAGGAAAATATAGATTTGTTTGTTTATAATGATGTCTACATTCTTGTATGATAGCACTATGTTTATTGTCTGCATCTGTGATGAGGTAGGGAAGGTAAGTGGGACTAAAATGTGGCTGAGGCGAAAAAATGGCGAGGAACCAAAAAGAGAGTGGGGGGCTCCTATCCTCTCGAGCCAAGTTTTCATTAATTTTTTGGGGCATTTTCCATTAAGTGGATGAATTGGATTCTGTAGTTATTGGTTGCAATGTCCATTATGTACGAGGTAGCAGTCGTGTAGAGGGGTTGATTTGGCTCTCTAAAATCGAGATTTGTTTGTTTATCACCTATTTATAAAATTTCCAGATTGCACTAGCATTGTGTTAGGGTAGATAATACATGGTGTGTTTCTCTTAATATAATGATGATATTGAAACCATTGCCCTTTCTATATGTAAACTAAGTTGTTTTTTGTATTCTTCTTTGGTTCTTATTGTAATCACTAAATGATAACATGGTAGGAGATGATTCATTTTTTTAGAGGAACCAGCAGGAGCTCTGCCTTTTCATATAGAAGAAAAAGAATTGGTCAGTTAATAAGCAAAACCGACCGAAAACCGATACAACAAAACGATCCACACTCCTACTCCAAGGCCGCGCATCCGTCGAGCCGCCAACTCCGTTGCCCGAGAACCCGAAATCGACACTCTACAACCCTATTCCTGAGTCGCCGCTCCGACTTACAACCAACAAGAACACACACCGACCCCAAGGCCGCGCATCCGACGAGCCGCCAACTCCATCACCGGAGATGATTCATTATTACATCACTGTTGCATAAGACATGTTATAAATTTAATGGGTTAACTGATAACTTGATAGGACAAATGATTTTCTGGTTATCATGTTTATTCTAGCCCTTCTACATTTCAGTTAGCTATATTGTAAAGCGCCTTCAACTTTTACAAGGATACAATTTTTTGTAGTCACACGTCGGCAAAGGGTTTGTCTATTAGTACCCTTTGTATTTGATGTAATGTTTTAGTGAGATACAACTTTTCAAGTCAAGAAACAGGAAGCAAAGCTGAAAATTTGATCTCACTGGAAAAATTAGATGTACTTTATATAGCTCAAAAACTGAATAAAAATTAACATGTTTTTCTTTTTGCATTAGTTAATACATGCATTGGCACGTGCACGATTACTGGTAATCTAGAATCAGACTGGCTGAACTGTGTCGGCATGAAAAGCCATCGTTACAGATGGCATTTTGTCGATCACCTAGTCATGTAAGCAGTGAAAAGATCTAGGTCCTGGCGCGACGAACCGCCGTCAGCCACGGAGGCGCGGATGGCCTTCCCGAGCGCACTTGCCCGTTGCCGCACGGCCATTCCTTTGTCGGAGAGCATGACCTCCTCGATGACTTCCTGGATGGCCTTCGCCGTGATCACCTCACTGTGCTTCTCCCAGGGGCGCACGAGGATGCCGGCCTTGAGGAAGTTGCAGACAAGCTCCGCGTCCCACGGCTGGTCGCAGTGCATGGGCCAGGCCAGAATCGGCTTGCCGTGGCTCAGGCTCTCCATGGTCGAGTTCCAGCCGCAGTGGCTCATGAACGCCACCGTGGCAGTGTGCGCTAGGATCTCCAGCTGCGGCGCCCATCCGGTGATCACCAGCCCCGCCCCTTCCGTGTGCTTCGTGAACTCTGAGAGCAGCTTCTCGTGGCGGCTCTCACCGGCCTCCGCGAATATGTTGCCACGGTCGGCGACGCGCAGCACCCAGATGAATCGTTGGTTGCTGCCGCGCGGTGCTGCTGCGAGCTCTTCAATTTGCTCTGCTCGCAGGGACGACGTCGTGCCGAAGGACACGTACAGCACCGACGCTGGAGGCTGCTCGTCGAGCCAGTTCAGGCACTGGTGCCGCTGCTTGCTCTGCTCTGACGCGCTGGCGTCGAGCAGCGGGTTTAACGGCCCGATGGCGAAGAGCTTCTTGCCGTCGGCAGCCAGGTGCCCGGCGACAACGTCGATGAAATCACCCTCGAGCGCGCGGCATGTGTTTGCGCCAGGCGAGATCTCTGTCGACGGTCTGGCCCGTCTGGCGTACTCCACAAACTCCTTGGTCGCACAGTGCTCGATGGCGCTGTAGACGAGGCCGTTCTCTCGCAGTAGCCGGTGACTGGCGTCTATTCTGCCAACGAGCATTGACACGGCCAAGCAGTGCAGCCCGAGCGCCTCACCGTTGGGCAGCCGCGCGGCCTCCTCGGCGGCGAAGGCGTTCATGGGGTACGAGCGGAGCGCCGCGAGCGGAGCGCGCGCGCCGGCGATGTAGGCCATGAACATGGGCATGAGGTGGGATGGGAAGGGCGAGTCGGCGGTGGGGTCTGGGGGCGGGGAGACGTAGCTGGGGATGGCGAGGTCGTGGAACTGGATGGACAGGACACAGGAGCGCCTCCTCGCCCCAGCCATGCACGCGCGAGCGCGCCTGTCGGATGTGCTGCTCGGGCGCGGCGTAGTGCACGTCCACCCGGCGCGACGCGAGCTGCAACGACAGGTGCAGCAGCTGGTTGAGGTGTCCCTGCGCCGGGAACGGCACCGCCACGACGGCTACAGGCTCCATTGCGTGCTCCGCTCCCTCCATCGACGTTGTGTTTCCAGTTGCTGGCTGATGACCCTGAACAGCAGAATGACAGATTATATGTAGGTGGGCATTGGGCAAGCAGGTCATGGCGGAAGCTTCGTGGCCAGGATCAGAGCAAATAGTAGAACATGTATGACTCTACAAGTTCGCCAATACGCTTGTCGTCATCGCTTATGTCATGACAATCATCGGATTGCAATCACTGCTTCTCTTCTACTCCTACACCTACAGAGGAGAGCGTCTTCACCCATACTTAACTCAGTACACTCATTTTTTGATGCACAGCAAGCTTGTGAGAGAGATAAAATGACTTCTACTCGGAACTGTAGCTAGGGTAACCGGTGCTTTCATAGATAAAATGACTTCAGCCGAAGAAGTATTTCTGCAACAACAAACGAACATGTTAGGGATCACATACTTGAACCTACATATGAGAGAGCAATGATATTTGCATACCTTCACATCATCAACTGCTTCTGCTACTTCCTGCTGGCTTTTGCCAACTCCTCTAAGTTCCTGCCTCGTTAGCATCACTTCCTGGTGTAGTAATTCAATGTACTTATCCAGTTCCTGGATCTTCTTGGAGCTGCGAGAACGACTCATCCTATTGTCTGAGAGCTCCCTAGGGCATTCAGCCGGGAACTTCGCATCACTGACTGATGAAAATCTTTCCTGAAACAAGAATAAATGCAGATAAGAGTTGCTCATATTCCTACACAAACAAACGGTATATCGGCCTCAGTGTCAGGATCGGGAGAAGTTCAGTTAAAAGTTCAGTTAGCTAACGGTGGAGATCACTTCCTCGCGTACCGCTTCGTTGTGAACCGTTAGATATTAACTGTAGTAATCCTCTTGTCTTTACTGTAGCTTTATTTTCCCTTTTCGGTAAAACCTCTAGCCTATATAAGCTGCCGGGTTGTGGCTAAGCTGGCATGTTGATCTTCTCTCTTGTCTTCGAACAAGCATATACTCCGAATATACTTTACATCGGGATGAACTTTCCCCTTTCTCCCCAAGCTATAGCCCTATAGATCGATCGGGTCCTGACAAATTGGTAATCAGAGCCAACGATCCTCGGAGTTAGAGGGTCCATGGATGAAATTCTTCTTAGGAGCTAGGATTCCCACCCTTTTCCCACCCTGATTTGAGAGAGCGAGATCGAGGAGGCGCTGGTGGCGGAGTACGGCAATTAGGCGAGTTACTGGTGGCGCTGGCGGCGGTGATTTGTTCGGGCATAGGTTGGCAGAGCAGGGGTGGTTGATCGAACTCTCTGTTCGGTTCATAAAATCCCACGCCCAAGCACTGATCTGTTTGCTTCTACAGGTGGCGAGGAGCGTGGCGGCGGCAGGATCTGAGTGACAGGAAGGATTGTTGTTCATCAGTGGTAAAATTCCTAACCCGTGACTTAGATCGAGGCGATGGGGCGCAAGGCAACTCTTGATGAGGCCGATGTGCAAGAAATATTGTCCCTAAGAGATGACTTTGGTGTTCTGCAAAAGGACAATGCTAGTCTGCCGCAGTGATGTATCCAAGTTGCAGGAAGACATGCATTCAAATGATTCCAAGCAAGGTGATACATCAAAACATGTGGGCAGTATAGAGAACGCGGTACTAGATCTGAGTAAACAACTATGAACTATCAGTCAAACTCTGCAAACCTTGATTCCACCTGCGGGACAAAATGGGGGAGGAACTAATCTGGCAAGTTCTAGTCACACAGCTCGTTCTCCTACTCTGCATCAAGAAGTTGTGCAAGAGCAGCAGTTGAGAAAAGAATTCTTGAGAAAGCAGTTGGAACTTGAAAAGGAAAAAAACAAAACAAATGGAAGACATCCAGACACAACATCTGCCACCTCTTAAGGTGCAGAGGCAAATTGTTCCTCCTGGTTATGACAATCAACAGAGAACAGAAAATATGAGTGCTATAGGAACACGTGTGACAACAAGAGATGGTGGTCAGACTCCTGTTTTCAACAAGTTTTATCAAACCAACAGAGACAGACAGATGTGGCAAGGATACTATAGGACATATGAACAAGACATGCAAGCTCAGTTTATGAAGTCCCTGACAAAGGATCTAGAATTAGATTTCCCTAGATTTGAAGGAACAGATCCAGTGGGATGGATCAGGCAATGTAACAAGTATTTTCAGATGTCAGCAGCTCCAGAGGAATACAAAGTATCTCTAGCTCAGCTATATATCATTGGTGAAGCTAATACATGGTTAAGAAGATCAGGCATCCTCAAGAAACAGTTGACTTGGAAACAATTTTGTGCTGAACTGATCAAGAGATTTTCTGAACAGGGTTCTTATGATCTGACAGAAAAATTTAACTCTCCTAGGCAAGGAAACAACACTGTGTCTGAATATACAAAATTGTTTGAGGACTTAATGGCTAATGTTCAAGAAGAGAACCCTGAGCTTAATGAATTATGGTTTGTTAGATGCTATGTTAATGGTCTCAGAGAGGGAATCAAGTTTCAGATTAGACCACTGAGACCACAATCTCTCACTGATGCTTACTGGTTGGCCAAAGATGTGGAACCTTGTCACCCTCCTATCTCTAGTGTGCCTAAGAGAACTGGTTTAGCTTACTCCAATTTCTATCAAAAACCTAACACTAGCAATGTGGGAAGACAATTCTCTACTCTGTCAATAGCAACTGGCTCACAAACTACAACAAAGCAACCTGATACTTATCAAAAGATCAGAAAAGTGGGGGAGTGCTGGAGATGTGGAGATAAGTGTATGCATGGACATAAATGCAAATTGGTGCCTAATGTACACATGATGCAACCAGAAGTAGAAGAGCAATTGTCACAAGACGTGGAAGAAGTTCACAATCAGGATCAACCTGAAACTGTGTCAGAAGGAGAACAAGTCATGTTTATTTCTTCTTTTGCTATGGGACATCAAATGACTGTTCCTACACCTACTGTGGTGATTCATATAAATGGGAAAAAGGTTGTGGCACTCCTTGATTCAGGTAGCATCTCTTCTTTCCTCAACCAAGATTTTGTAATCAAAGCTAATTGCCAGTTAATACCAGTAAAGCCAAGGACTATATTTGTATCTGGGGGAGGAACTTTGGTTTCTGATGCAGTATCACCAAATTGTGAGTTTCAGTTGGGCAAACTTAAACTACATCACAATTTCAGAATCATATCACTTTCCTAGTCATGATGCTATTCTAGGGTATGATTGGTTTACAACTGTGAGTCCTATTTCTTTTGATATACCAAAGCAACAATTCAGTTTCACTGTGCAAGAACAACAGACAGTTACTACTGCCATGTTTACAAACTCTGCTACTGTTAAAGAAGTGAAATCAGAGAAAATTAACAAGTTGTTGGATAAATGAGTGGAAGTCTTCTTGCTGCAAATTCCGAATATTATGATGAATGCTCCTCAGGGCTGCAAAACACCACCACAAGTTCAAAAGTTGTTGTTGGAGTATGCTGATCTGTTTGAGGAACCTAAAACCCTGCCTCCCCATAGAACACTGGATCACACTATTCCTTTAGTTCTAGGGGCTACCCCTCCTCAAATTAGACCTTACAGAGTACCCCAACACCAAAAGCAAGAAATGGAGGATCAAATTAAGAAGTTGTTAGCTGCTCACTTCATCAGGCATAGTCAGAGTCCTTATGCAGCTCCTGTGATTTTAGTTAAGAAAAAGGATGGTTGTATGAGACTGTGTACTGATTTCAGAAGGCTCAATGCATTAACAGTTAAAAAGAAATTTCCTATACCTGTGATTGAAGATCTCTTAGATGAGTTACATGGAGCTACCTACTTTTCTAAATTAGATTTGAGATCAGGTTACCACCAAATCAGAATGAAGCCTGAAGATATACACAAAACTGCCTTCGGAACTTTTTTGGGTCATTTTGAATATTTGGTGATGCCCTTTGGACTATCAAATGCTCCTGGCACTTTCCAAGAACTGATGAATACCATTTTTGCTCCTTACTTGAGAAAGTTTGTGCTAGTGTTCTTTGATGATATCTTGATATTCAGCAAAAATCTCAAGGAACACTTAGAACATATAAAAATTGTATTGGATACACTAAAGGCACACAGCCTGTTTGCCAAACTATCTAAGTGTGTCTTTGCTGCTCAACAAGTGGAATATTTGGGCCACATCATATCTGCTGAGGGAGTAGCCACTGATCCAAAAAAATATCTGCTATTGCTGAGTGGCCTGTGCCTGATACTGTCACAAAGCTCAGAAGCTTCTTGGGTTTAGCTGGTTATTACAGGAGGTTCATCAAAGGGTATGGATTAATCTGTAGACCCCTACATGATGTATTTAAAAAGGGCAACTTCTCTTGGTAGTCAGCACAAGATGCAACATTCACACAATTACAGAAAGCATTGATATCTGCTCCAGTGTTGGCACTACCTGATTTCTCTTAGCCTTTTGTATTAGAGACTGATGCTTCTGGAAAAGGTATTAGAGCTGTTTTGATGCAACAAAGGAGACCCATATCTTATTACAGTTCTGCATTATGTCCTAGAAATGCCGCACTATCAACTTATGAAAAAGAAGCCTTAGCTATTTTGGAAGCTTTGAAAAGATGGAGACATTATCTATTAGGAAATGATCTTACTATCAAAACTGATCACCAGTCTCTAAAATTTATTAATGATCAAAAGTTGACTGAAGGAATCCAACACAAACTGCTGATGAAGCTGCTAGAATTCAATTTTACTATCCAGTATAAGAAGGGTGTTTACAACAAAGTGGCTAATGCCCTCTCTAGAGTGCTTCCTGGATGTATGGCCATATCTACAACTACTCCACTGTGGGCTGAAGAGTTGTTGGATAGCTATCAACAAGATGCAAACATTAAAAAGTTGTTGGAAAAGCTCCTCTTACAACCTGATAACAAGGATGGTGACTATTCACTCCATTCAGGTATTATCAGGTACAAAGGGAAAATACTGGTTGGGAATATATCAACATTAAGAAGCAAATTGTTGACAGCATTATATAGCTCCCCAGTAGGAGGACACTCTGGAAACAGGGCAACTTACGAGAGCGTGAAGTCTATTTTCTACTAGCCTGGGCTTAAAAAATCAGTGGAAGACTTTGTTGCTACATTGTGACAGCCCGATGCCGACGTTCCAGAAGATTCCCCTTCTATTCCGTTTTCGTCGTGTGTCAATTTTATTTTGTCGCATCATCATCGCATCATGCGCATCATCAGCATTGCATCGACATCTCGTTGCTGCCCGTTTTCAAAACTTGCATCCGTTAGTAGTTGCCGGTTCTCGTCGTAGTCCGTTCTGAGTCCGACCGCACACGCACGCGCCCACGGCATCGTCGAAACCCTGTTTTAAAAGTGTGTTGAAAACTTTTCCTGATCGGGTTGAGATTTGACGTGCGGTCTTATTTTAATATAGCTAGGCCGCCTGACGAATTTCGTCGTGATCGGAGTCCGTCTGGTACCCGAACGGTCGACCGTAGCGGCACCGTATTCGGTCTACCGTCGGACGTCTGTCGGTGTTTTAAAATTCGTTGCCGCGCCGTCCGTTCACCCTCTCGTCTCCGGTAAACCACCCTACACGGCCACGTACCCATTCCCGCGTGCGGAGACGTTCGAATCCGACCCCGCGGTTGGATCCGGAACACGATTTCGGGTAACCTAGCCCCCCATTCGTCTATAAATACCCCCGGTGTATTTTAGACAGCCCCCTCTCTCTCCTCCTCGATTTCCGTGCCAACCCTCGAAACCCTAACCATCCCGCAGCCTCCTCCCACTCCTCCTCGCGCCGCCGGGCCCGCGAGCCCACGACCGGCCCGCCGGGCCTGAAACTGCTGCCGCCTCCCGTGCTCCCGTGCCCCGCAGCCCGAGCCTCCTTCTCCCGAGCTCCTCCATGGCACCGTGCTGCCCGAGCCGCCGTCGCGCGACGCCTTCCTCGCTGGAGTTCGCCCCAGCCCGCGCCACCATACGCCACCAGCCTCGCCGCCGGTATCCCCACCCGCCGCCCTCGAACTTCGTCGCGTTCGCCGCCCCCCTGCAAGCCGTAGCCATGGCCGCCTTCGCGCCCGAGGTTCCCAAGCCGGCCCGCTCCTCGCCGACGTCGGGATCCGGTCGCCCTGGGCAGATCCGGCAGAGCCCCCATCGGATCCGCCTTCCCCCGCCTGCCTCCGTCCCCGGCCGCCGCCAGAGCTTCGCCGCCGCCGCCTCTGGTGCCGCTCGGGAGGATCCCGACGGGGAGCCGCCTCGCCTCCCGCTTCGCCCCGCGCTCCTGGGCCGGCTTGCCTCGCCCCGGCCCAGCGGGATCCCAAGCTGGTCAGCCCGAGATCCGGCCCAGCTCGCCCTCTAGAAGGCCCGATGGCCTTCCCCGAGCGAGGCCACCTTCGGCCTCCCTCCAACCGCCGGCCCAAGAGGTCTCCTCTCCCCAGGCCCGAAGATGAGAGTGCCCTGGCCCCCCCCCTTTGTTGCGCCCCCAGCGTAGATTTACTATTATGCGCTCGTTGTGAGTAGACCCAACTGTTGTAGAATTCGGCCCAATAGGTTTTTATTTCACAGTTCTCGAATTAGTTACTCCAGGATTTATATAGATATTAAAACGGCCGTAGTTAATTAACCGTGTACCGGATCGCGATGTATTGTATATGGTTTTGGCGTAGAATTTCACGTAGAATACGACTATCCAACTTGCATAATTATTTGACGTAGTTTTACGTGCCAAACGCCTAGTTTAGCGTGTTGTCCCAATAGGGGAACGTCCCGTATTTATTTTTCTTGCGGCCCGGCTTGCTCGAGTGCCTTAGGTAAAATGTCCATGTTTTAGGGACTATTTGTCCGTGTATTTTAGAGCGGTCACTCATATTTTTGCGTGTAGGAATTGCCGCTAGATTATTTTCCCGTATATAGGTTATTTTCCCGCATTAATGTGTGGCTTTATTTTGTTGTGCAACCCCACATAATTTTATATGTTTTCGGGGTAGAAAAATCCCATGGATTTTTCTGTGCAATTAGTTTTAGCTTTTGACGAAGTTAGTTCGTGAGATATCTTGCTATGTTGCCCTTTTGTTTAATTCGTAGGATTTATTCCGTGCGTCGATTGACGGAGTTGTCAACTAGAGAGTTGTTCTTCGGTGTTTAGACTAGCCCCTGGTATATTTGGTTGCAATAGAAATGCATGTTTAGGTGTGGTTTGATTGCCCTCAAGTTGCTAGAAATAGTGCTGATTTGGAGGAGCTGAAATATTTGTAAGTCTGGAATCTGTTATATTTCGTTGCTGTTTTGTTTCTAGCTTGTGATCTGTAGCTCTTTTGGGGTTGGTCCAATGGAGTTAGTTGTACCCCTTGTGTTTCTCTAGCATGCTGTAAATTTTCATGCCATTTGGAGTCCTGTAGCTATAGGTTTTGCTGCTGTCAATATAGCTTCATATCGAAAACTGCACTTTCATGAGGTGTAATTTTTACTAAGTCTGAAATAGTGTGTGAGATGACATTTTGTGTCTTCTTTTCCTAGTGCTCCTTGCTGCCATGCTAGTTGTTGTTAGTTGTTTGTAGTATTGCTTCTTTCCCTCTTCCGTGCCATGCCTTGCTTGAGCATATCGGAGTTGTGTAGCCGTAGTTGTGGGGCGTAGAAAATGCTATGTGGCTGATTTTGGCAGATTGTAGTGTTTTCTTGTTTTGCTCGTAGTTTTTGAACCGTAGCTCCGATTTGATCATGTCCTATATGAAACTTGCTTAGGATCTCATATAGTTTCATTTTCTCTTGCTGGTTGTAAGTTTTGAAGTGCTCGTGACCGCCGTTGCACACATTTTGCATTCATGCCATCATATCTTGCGGTGCTTGTATCTTTTGAACCGTAACTCCGTTGGAGATGTTCTTTATGTGTAGATTGCTTGTCTTGACGCGTAGAATCACGTGAACCTATTTGTTTTACTGTTTAACAACTAATTAAATGTGTTAATTCAGATCTGGACAGAATTGTAAATTAACATGTGAGGTCGTCTCGGAGGTGCTATATGTCATTTCCGACCTCATTTAAAATGCCTAGATAGGTAGATTAATTGCGCTTCACCTCTTGCCATGTTTAATCACATTTAATATTGACGTGTACCTAATCGGGATAGAACTAAATAAATTAACGTGGAGTTTCGTCAATATGCAACTCGTTGCATATTGAACTTCACTTAATGTCTAGTGTTTGATTGTGTGAATTGTCATGCCGTGACTTGCATGTTTTCAGCTGCTCATGCATCATTTATGGTGTGCATCGTGTGGTGAATATCGTGTGTTGATTTGTGTTTCCGGTTTGCTTCGTCTCGATAGAGTTCCGCAAGCGTGTCGGATGTGAGGACCTGTTCGACTACGTCGGTTCGTCTGCTTCACGGAGGCATTCTTCTTCCAAGCAGGATCTCAGGCAAGATGATCATTTCCCCAGATACCATTACTATCATTGCCATGCTAGTTTATCGCTTATATCGATTATGTCTCGT
The DNA here is from genome assembly GCF_904849725.1 of Hordeum vulgare subsp. vulgare. Lineage (NCBI taxonomy): Eukaryota > Viridiplantae > Streptophyta > Magnoliopsida > Poales > Poaceae > Hordeum > Hordeum vulgare. The sequence continues at coordinate 593,621,085 of NC_058519.1, read as the reverse complement.
TGCCTACCACCTGTTAAATATCAGTCTTCTCAACAATGCCATGCAAATCTTCAACCTGTTCAACCTAGCAAACCACTGATTGGCTATGTTACTTCTTGCTTAACCCTGTTGATAGCGTTGCTAGTTGCAGGTGCAGTTGCTTCCATGTGAAAGCATGGGTTCCTCACCATATTTAAATGCTATTTAATTTAATGCACCTATATACTTGGTAAAAGGTGGAAGGCTCGGCCTTTCTAGCCTGGTGTTTTGTTCCACCTTTGCCCCCTTAGTTTCCGGCTACCGGTGTTATGTTCCATAAATGAGCGCTCCTAACACGATCGGGGTTGTTATGGGGACCCCCTTGATAATTCGTTTTAGATTAAAGCTGGTCTGGCAAGGCCCAACATTGGTACTACATTTGCTTAATCACCTAATAAATTGCATAGGGACTTTCCGGACCCCGAGGATAATTTAGTCAACCCCGGGCCAGTGCTCCTCATGAGTGTTGGTCCAAAACAGAGCACTGTGCGGGACCACCGCGAGGAAACTCGAGGTTTGGCACTCGTGCGCGTAGCTTATCCGTCGTGTCCAGAGAACGAGATACGCGGCTCCTATCGGGATCGTCGACACACCGGGCGGCCTTGCTGGATTAGTTTTACCTTTGACGAGATATCTTGTGCATCGGGATTCCGGTGATGCTTTGGGTAATCTCAGAGTTGAGGTTTTCCACTAGGGAATCCGACGAGATCGCGAGCTTCGTGTATGAGGGTTTCTATGCGGCTTGTGGTAATTTGTGATGGACTAGTTGGAGCACCCCTGCAGGGTTAAATCTTTCGGAAAGCAGTGCCCGCGGTTATATGGCAACGTGGAAACTTTGTTTAACACTGGTTCTAGATAACTTGAAGTTAACTTAACTAAAATATGCCAACTGTGTGTGTAACCGTGACTATCTCTTTCGTGAGTTCTTTCTCCGATCGAGGACACGGTGGGGTTATGTCTGACGTAGGTAGGTGTTCAGGATCATTCTTTTGATCATCAGTAGTTCACGTCCGCTATGCGTAGAGCTTCCCCCTCTTAATTCTTGTACTCGTAAGTTTAGCCACCAAATATATGCTTAGCCGCTGCTGCCACCTCACCACTTAACCATGCCTCACCCATTAAGCTTTGCTAGTCTTGATACCTTTGGAAATGAGATTGCTGAGTCCCCTCTGGCTCACAGATTACTACAACACCGGTTGCAGGTACAGGTAAAGGTTACTTGACGCGAGCGCGTTGATTGTTCATTTGGAGTTGCTTCTTCTTCTTCTTCTTCTTCTTCGATCTAGGATGGGTTCCAGGCCGGCAGCCTGGGATAGCAAGGATGGACGTCGTTCTTATTTTTCTCGTTTGTTTTCGTCCGTAGTGGGACCCTGCTCTTACTCTTGATGATTATGTAATGTACTGATGTGACTCTGATGTAACTTGTGGCGAGTGTAAGCCATCTCTATATATATCTCTTCTTTTCAGTACATGTACTTGTGACGATATCCATTCTTGCGACACGACGAGATGCGCTTCTATCCCTGACGAGGCCTTCGTGCCAAATTGAGGATAGGGTCGCATCTTGGGCGTGACATACATGTCCTATCTGTCAGAGAGCTAAGCATGAGTATTGTCTCCAACCAGGATTACTTGATCCCCTACTTGTAGCAGATCTAGCATGGCAACACATATCAATGGATTTTGTGGAATGCTTGCCAATATCCAAAGTATATGATGTGATAGTGGTAGTAGTGGACAAATTTACAAAATATGCACATTTCATTCCACTCTCACACCCTTATACAGTTCTCAGTGTAGCCCAGGCATTTGTGGACCAAATCATCAGGCTGCATGGTCCACCCAAGTTGATTATATTATTCCAAGCTCTTTATAGTTATCCTCCTCCATTGATAAGTGAGCTAGCTATTCCTGGTCCTGAAGAAGGAGAAGCACAAGATTTTCTGACAGCCAAACAACAGATGTTGGAGCAACTCGGAAACAACCTGGTGCTAGCTCAAAACAGAATGAAGAAATATGCTGACATGAAGAGAGTTCAGAGATCTTTTGAAGTGGGAGATATGGTATATTTGAAGATGGCTCCTTACAGGTTAGCAGCCTTTGGATTCAGGGGAGCTGTTAAACTCCAATACAAGTTTTATGGTCCTTTTCTAATCATTCAGAAGGTGGGCAATTCAGCTTACAAATTGCAGTTTCCTGAGCATGTCAAAATTCATCCAGTGTTCCATGTGAGTCAACTAAAGAAATACGTGGGCAAACACTCTATCCCTAGTCCTAATCTGCCTATGGTCAACCATGATGGGACCATCAAAACAGGACCTGCAGGAGATCTTCAGGTGAGATAGATTCCCAGGCAGAACCAGCCAGTGGTGCAGTGGTTAATTCAGTGGGAAAACTTGTCACCAAAAGAAGCAACATGGGAGGATGCTGATTTCATCAAATACACATTCTTAGTTTTCTTCAAAGCAACGACGCAGCAATGGCGCCAAGATGCTACAACACCATGAGGACACGTTGTGTTCCAGAAGGGGGCAATGTTAGGATTAGGAGAAGTTTAGTTAAAAGTTCAGTTAAAAGTTCAGTTAGCTAATGGTGGAGATCACTTCCTCGCGTACCGCTTCGTTGTGAACCGTTAGATATTAACTGTAGTAATTCTCATGTCGGTACTGTAGCTTTATTTTCCCTTTTTGGTAAAACCTCTAGCCTATATAAGCTGTCGGGTTGTGGCTAAGCTGGCATGTTGATCTTCTCTCTTGTCTTCGAACAAGCATATACTCCGAATATACTTTACATCGGGATGAACTTTCCCCTTTCTCCACATCTTCATATCTATGGTTTTTGAACCAAAGGAAGGCATCTGCATTCTGCCGTCTGCAGTTTTGCACAACGCAAAAGACAAGCATAACTACTAGCAATGTATCCCCTCCGTCCCAAAGTAACTGTCTCAAGCTTAGTGCAACTTTATGCTAGAGCTAGTACAAAGTAAAGACACTTATTTTGGGACGGAGGGAGTACAACCGAGTAGTAATATAACACAACCTCCATGGCATATGGTCATTAGGTTCAGTTCGGTATATACTGTACTATTTGATCCTATCTTGAGATCGCATCTCACGCATTCCCCCCCCCCTCCACTGCCCCCCGCGCGGGCGGCCGAGGGGCTCCAACCCTAGCCGCCGGTCTCTCCCCATCCCACCCCTCCCCTCCGCCGCCGTTGGAGGAAACCGCTGGGCTAAGCCCGGGCCGATGACGGCGGTGGCGGAGGAGCCTCTCCTTCTCGCGTGCGTGGGTGGCGCGGGGCATCCACGCGTGCGGATGTGCGTCCCCACATCCGAGACTCTACGCAGGGGTGGATCGCTCCCGGCGGCGAGCGGCGGCAAATGCAACTGCTGCATCTGGCCGTGGCGCTGTCTCCTCGGATCAGTGACGGCATGGAGGGACTTGGTTGGCTGGTCAGATGCAGGCGTAGTTGGCCCTTTGGTCAGATATGATCTGGCCTGAGTGGTTAGCTTGCTCTGCGGTGGCGGAGATCGGTGGTCGTCTGTGCGCACGATGTGAGACGGAGATTCGTCAAGCGGATCCGGGAGAAATCCTTGTTCTTGGCTTGTTGCTAAGTTCTATATACATTCGTATATAAACTTGTAGTGAAACCTCTTTAAAGACTTATATTTAGGTATAGAGGGAGTACAAAGGAAGATAAGCTGAAGAAATACATGCAATTTTTGGCCGTGCGGGGATGGAAAATGTCGGGAAGCCGTGAGGGACGGTGGGTACCGGAGGGAGAGGATCAGCAGAGAAAGTCAGCAGGTCGCGCTCGGACGGCGTAGGAGTGGCAATGCAGCCACGGAGATCCGGTGGTAGCGCGCCGCCGCCGTGGTGCTCGGCCTCTCGTTTCTCGCAACGGCAGCGCTTAGGGTTGGGAGTGTTTCACTGCTCCATGTCACAGAACTGGTGGATTTTTTTTACATTAGTCTTTTTGTGGGTTATTTTTCGTCCCACCTTCTACCATCCTTTTTTCATTGGTTTTCTTATCAATTGGTTTATTTCTATCTGATTTCTTTTTTCAAATCAATGCTTCCCTAACATATGAAAGAATATAGATCTTGATTTTCTAACTTATTCAATTCAACTGATCTCTCCAACTAATGCAATTTATTTTAGAAAATAAATAGTTTCTTTTCTTTTAAATCAACACTTTTTTAATATACAAAAGAATACAGATTTAAGTTTCCTAACTTACCCAATCAACCAATCCCTCACATTAATGCTTTATTTTTAAAAACAAATAATAGATTTTCAGGAAACAAATAAAGGATTTAAAAAAATATAATCCATAATAGATTTTTTACCCATCGATTTATTTTTCTATACACTCTTTTCTTCCAAATAGTACTTTTCTAATATATGAAATATCATGGATCTATCTATCCTAACTTACCCATCTCTATTCCTAAAGAGTCACTCCATACGTGGTCGTACGTTTTCATTCACTCCCATCAATTGATCCCACCTTCCTCGATTTTTTCATCATTGAACAAAAACATTTGCCATCCCTGCGCCCACCCCCATCCCTGCTATAACTCATATTTTTGTTTTGCTACCATATATCCTCAGCGTCGTTTTTTTGATACGACCACGTTGGTATTTTTTGCTACAATCATATTTTTGCCGTATCCGTGACCGAAATTTGCTACATTGCTATTTATTTTTGCTTCAATCAATGATTTTTGCTGAATGGACAGATCTGACGATCAAACGAGATTTGATCTAACGGATCGGACGGCTCCTGTGCGGCCGACCGAAAGTTTGGACCGATGCGCCGGCGAAGAACACTGCCCGATGAAAAAACGATTGGACTGGGGAGCGCTCCCGCGATGCACGATCGCTCGCGAGTGTCGTCCGGCCTAATCTTGGGCCGGCAGTGTGGCCACAGACGTTACCAAAATTAAAGCCGTGGTTACACGGATGCGCATCTCATCAAAAGACACGGATAACTTCGCCTCTATCATGTAGTGCGACGCAGCTGGAGTAGATCCTCGTAGTGGTCGTAAACGACATAGAAGGAGCTTTGAGACAAGGTTTCAAGCGTCCAGGAGCTCGCTAGACGCTTGAAACCTTGTCTGAAAGCAGAGTTCTTGGCGGTAAAATCTAGATCCTATTTAAGGTAATCAAACTCACAAATAGAGTTTTTGGCAATACCTTTCAAATAACTGAAGTCGTCAAACCGAACACGAGGACGGAGGAGGGTGGTCATGGGTGTTGCTACTCTGTGACCTTGTCATCGAATTGAGGGAGCATGTTGAGGGAAAGGTGATCATGCCGGCGCCTTCGTTGGAGTGTGCTTCACTTGGTGGCACGAGTAGAAGGTAGGTCAGGGACGTTGCGATCAGAATTGTGTCAAACTGAAAGAGATGGGGAGGCACACATAGACCTGGCAAATGGCACCCTCCTTTAGTGCCTTCTCCAAGGTGCCGCGGTCCTCTTCTGCCACGGACGCGTGCTGCAGACGTTTACCAAAATTACATGCATTTTTTTCGGCCGGCCAGTCGGCTACAAATGTTGCATACTGCGATCTTTGAGCTACAAGTCTGACACATGAATTATTAAGCCGGATACATAATCAACTGGCTGGAAAAAAAGACTGTAACCTCCCTAAAAAAACTGTATCGGCATCAAAAGGCATCCTCCAACATGGCAGTCGGCATCAAAAGGCATCGTCCCGACATGGCATTTTGTCGATCACCTTGTGATGTAAGCAGTGAAAAGATCTAGGTCCTTGCGCGATGAACCGCCGTCAGCCACGGAGGCGCGGACAGCCTCCCCGAGCGCACGTGCTCGTTGCCGCACGGCAATTCCTTTGTCGGAGAGCATGGCCTCCTCGATGACTTCCTGGATGGCCTTCGCCGTGGTCACCTCACTGTGCTTCTCCCAGGGGCGCACGAGGATGCCGGCCTCGAGGTAGTTGCAGACCAGCTCCGCGTCCCACGGCTGGTCGCAGTGCATGGGCCAGGCCAGAATCGGTTTGCCGTGGCTCAGGCTCTCCATGGTCGAGTTCCAGCCGCAATGGCTCATGAACGCCGCCGTGGCTGTGTGCGCTAGGATCTCCAGCTGCGGCGCCCACCCGGTGATCACCAGCCCCGTCCCTTCCGTGTTCTTGGTGAACTCTGACAGCAGCTTCTCGTGGCGGCTGTCGCCGGCATCCGCGAATATGTCGCCGCGGTCGGCGTCGCGTAGCACCCAGATGAACCTCTGTCTGCTGCCGCACAGTGCTGCTGCAAGCTCCTCGATTTGCTCCGCTCGCAGAGACGACGTGGTGCCGAAGGAGACGTACAGCACCGACGCCGGAGGCTGCTCGTCGAGCCAGTCCAGGCACTCGTGCCGCTGCTTGCTCTGCTTCGACGCGCTATCGTCGAGCAATGGGTTTAGCGGCCCGATGGCGAAGAGCTTCTTGCCGTCAGCAGCCAGGTGCCCGGCGACAACGTCGATGAAATCACCCTCTAGCGCGTGGCATGTGTTTGCCAGGATGCCCGCGCCAGTCGAGATCTGTTTCACCGGTCTGGCCCGGTTAGCGTACTCCACGAACTCCTTCGTTGCATAGCGCTCGATGGCGCTGAGGACGACGCCGTTCTCACGCAGTAGGGGGTGGTTCGCGTCGATTCTTCCAACGAGCATCGACACGGCCACGCAGTGCAGCCCGAACGCCTCGCCGTTGGGCAGCCGCAGCGCCTCCTCGGCGGCGAAGGCGTTGATGCGATCGTGCACTACGACCACGCGACGGCAGGAACCGGAGAGGTTCTCGAGGAGAGCCGCAAGCGGGGCGCGCGCGCCGGCGGTGAATGTCTCGAACAGGGGCATGAGGTGGGACGGGAAGGGCGAGTCAGCGGTGGGATCTGGAGGCGGGGAGACATAGCTGGAGATGCCGAGGTCGTGGAACTGGATGGATAGGAGCGCCTCCTCGCCCCAGCCGTGCACGCGGGCGCGCGCCTGCCGGATGTGCTGCGCGGGCGCGGCGTAGTGCACGTCCACCCCGCGCGACGCGAGCTGCAGCGACAGGTGCAGCAGCTGGTTGAGGTGGCCCTGCGCCGGGAACGGCACCGCCACGACGGCTACAGGCTCCATTGCGTGCTTCTCTCTCCCCATCACCGTTCTGTGGTGCTGAGTGGCCGATGAGACTGAGCGGCACTACGACAGGTTATTTGTAGGCGGCAGGGAGCAAAGCAGATGCCAGCAAAGGAGAGCTCGCAGAGCAGGTCACAGCGGAATCTCGGGTGAAGCTCCAAATCTCCGGTCATTTATTCTCAGGATCGAAGATGATTGGCAGATTAATACACCTACCAATTCAATCTTCCACGAAATTCTTATCGTCATGGCTCATGTCATGGTAATCGCCGGGTCGCAATTCGCCGATTAATACGCATATCAAACTTCACAAATTCGGCACCCCATACATCACGGGCACGACAGCGCCCGCCGGCCCTCGTATAGGCCAGCGAATCATAAAATTCATATAATCCATGCACGTCGATCATAGTAACCCAAGGCTAATATCGAGTATAATATAAATTATTTAAATTTAACAGTTCCAAACTAAGCAAATCAAATCGTAGTTCAACAATTTAAACATGTTAAAATAAAATCAGTGTCCAAGCATATAGGATGCCTCGCTTGCTCGACGGATCAGTGGTCGGACGCCGTCTATGCGTACTCCTTCGCCTTCATCTTTGCCGCATGGTTCGCCTTCATCCTTGTTGCATGCTCCGCTTGCATCCTTGCTGCATGCTTCGTTGTCGCCCTCGCCTTCTCGTACTCCTTACGCTTCTTGATCTCCTTCTTTTTCTTCGCAAACTAGTTCTTTGCATGCTCATTTAAGAGGGTGTCGTCCGTCAATATGATCTTGGCATTTTTTGTATCGTGGTTTTTGTCATGATAGATGTTTTTATGAAAGGACTAAGTTTAAGAGCCATCGCAACTAGATGATTGCTTGAATGGGGTTGATCGGGAATGAAGGACGCGAGTTACCCAGGCTCGGCTCCTCGCGGTGGAGGTAAAGACCTACTTCCTCCTTCATTGATACTGTTGGTTGAGCCTCTCACGGTGGAGGTAAAGACCTACTTCCTCCTTCATTGATACTGTTGATGGTCTCGATTACAAGGATGTGGATTTGCTAACGTAGATTTCGAGACATTACAACTTGGGTTTGTCTTCTTTCTCCAAGGGGCCTTTATATATCTAGGGCAAGTCCCCAGTTTTACATTAAGTCCGTGTCACGCATGCTTCCTACTCTTGATCGAAGTAGGTCTTCCCCTAAGCCGGCATTGGATGCTCCGGCTTACGTCTTCGGGTCTTCGAGCTGGTGTCGTCTTGGGCCGATTGGTGACCCGGCCTTCCTTGTCTTCTATAGAAGGTCAGCAAGCCTTTTGCTGTACATGGGCCGACTTATATTTGGGCCCACGTCTGGGGTGACCCGTCGTTATAAAGGTCGGCTCATTTCACGAGAAATATCCCCAACATTAGCCTTGGGTTACTCTGGATTTATCCATGGTAAGCCCGTCTTTTACACCTAATCATTTTATCAAGTTTGCATTCCGTTATGTGCCACGTCAGGATGATGATTCTTTGGATATATACGTCCGTGCTCATGGAAATCCATATCCCACCTGTTAGAGCATACTTCTCCATATGTGGCTTTGGTAATTGATGACAATCCCTATGGACTAATGGTTGCATTGAGTTATATTCGAAGGATTCATCCATAAGCACTTCTAAAGTCCATCTATTGGTTTCAAGGAGTTTATATGATGACCAAGGTGGTATTCAAAGTATTATCCAAAGATTGGTCATAGAGACACAAGGTTGATCAAGACTAAGCAAAGAGTAAATCAAGATGATCAACACACAAAGTGTGCAAGATGTACCGAGAGGGATCAAGTTACCCCATGGTATGGTAAGCATTGTCCATAACGCTTTTGTGTACTAACCCATGGTCTTCATGAGAGTTCTTTGTGGGGTTAGGTGTGTTTCCATGTGTTTGCGTCAACAGGAAGATCTCATTCAACCTATGAAGGATGACATCCAGTGGTGATCGTCATCAATATTGCGGTGTGCAAGTTCAAGTGGAGCATCACGAAGATATCATGCTTGAAGCTTGCCGTCCATTGTGGTGGCAATGGACTTGTGAAGATGTGCTGAAGAGTGGCTCACCCATAGTGAGTATGGGGGAGAAATCAAGAAAGGTGGTCCATCTTGAGGAAGCCAAGATCATCATCATCTAGCTCAAGAGGACTAGGTGCAAGGTATAAGTTTGCCCTTGATAGGTTTTTCTTTTAGGATAGATTGCCATACTGTCAAAGGGGGCTCTCAAGCGAGTAGCTTGATCGTATCGTTTGTTGAGAGCTCAAACCATTTGCATCCTTGCATCATATTTCTTGGTTCTTGTTTGGTGTTTCTCTTTGTGATTTGTAGAGTTTATGGTCATCTTCATGACAAGCTCGAGTTCATCGAAAACGGAGTCCATATGCATCTTCTATGATGTTTTTTATGCTGGAAGTTTTTGCCGGTTCGTCATTCGTAGAGATTTCACATGTCTATATATTTGGCATTTTCATTGCTGCATGTTCTTAAGATTTCCACGAGAACCCTATATTCATGGCAGTAATGTATGCCTTTCGCAACAAACCCTATATTCCATAGACCTTTCACAACAAACCCTATATTCATGGCAGTAATGTATGCCAACGATTCTCCATACGTGGTAATACTAAAATTGCAACATACTCATTTTGGTGGTGATAAATAGTTGTCATAACGAACAGAATGTTTGTGGTGAGAGGCTATTGCGACAATACAAACATTTCATGGAAAAAGGTCTATTTCAACAAAACTGAACGGTGGCGACAAGTAGTTATCTCAACGGACTGATACTTTGTGGTGATAAGTTATTGCGACAATATTAAGTGTTCCGTCGTAACAATCTAGTGCAACAAAACAGGTAGGCGCAGTGACTAAGATTTGACGCAACACTACATTTTTTGTTGTGCCAACATGTTGCAACCAAAGGTAGGTTATGTTAATAGCCTACTGCAACCGGAAAAAAATATAGGCATTCAATTACCTGATTCATTCAATTACCTGATTCGTATAATGCATACATGATGTATATTTATAAATATCAATGTTTGCATAGCCAATATCCATCAAATGAAACTAAAATATAATTTAGCATGCATTCAACATACTGAATATGCCATCCTAATCAAGAGTGAAGGCTAAATTATCCATGTTGTAGAGTCCATGCCACTTAAATGTTTGGCACGGCTTTGCTTCTGCGAAAGGCACGTTTTTGCCTTCGCGAGAGGCACGCCCGTGCCTATCCCGAAAGGGAAATAAAACATGTTTTCTGTTTTTTTGTGAGAGGCACGGTTTTGCTTTCGCGAAAGCACGATTTTGCCTTTGCGAGAGGCACACCCGTGCCTCTCCCGAAAGGGGAAAACGCGTTTTCTGCTTTCTCTTTTTTTCCGCGAGAGGCACGGTTTTGCTTCCACGAGAGGCACAGTTTTGCCTTCGCGAGAGGCCCGACCCGTGCCTCTCGGAAAGGAAGAAAACCGCATTTCTATTTTTTTCTATCATGTGAGGCACGGTTTTTTCTTCCGGTTTTTTTCATGAGTTTGTTTTCGTCAAAACCTATCAACATGGGATCTGGTTTTGAAGATTTCGACACGAGAAAGCCAACGGTGAAAACGGTTCGAGTTTTGAACACACGGTTTAGGAGATAAAACATTTTGAAAATACGGATCTACGAAAAAAGGGAAAACTCCGAGGTTGCGAAAAGTGGCACGCATGCAGTGCGCCACTTGTCACAACCTCTGAAGGTGGGAGTAATCGTTGGAAGGTGTATTCGCTAACCAGTGATTTCGGGAAATGCCCAGATCGAGACACTAACACCTCGTTTGCTCGTTTCCCAATCCCATATGTGCCTCCCGCATCGCCGCGTCTCCCCTCTGCCTCTCGATCCTCCTCCTCGCCCCTCAGTCCTTCTCCTTAGCACCGCGCTGCCCCGATCCCAACCCTGCGCTACTGCTGGTCCGCCCGACCACGGCGCCGAGCTCCCAACTTCCTACCTGCATGCCCAGCCGTCAACCGCCTGTGCCAAGATAGGTATGTGCCCAAATCACTTCACGGCGACATCCTTGCATCTTAATTCTCTCTCATTACCGATTTCCCTATATGCTAAAGAAATAAAATTATTGTTAAACAATCTGGTTGTTGGTTTTGAGTTGTGATCTCAGAGTCTCACTTTGAATTTCTCTAGTGAAATCTCAATGCACACACATGAGGCTTATACGAATTAACTTGGTAAGAACAACACATGTGTATTCTGGAACACTACTAGCACACACACTTCTACCATCAGACTAGGCACCATCGCATAACACATTTACACAAAACGTGGGGAGACTCCAAAATAACACAGAGTAAAGGTTGAGACTTTGCACTTCAACAAAACATACATTACTTTTGTGCACTTAAACAAAGTAAATGTGCAGAATTTATACACAAAGATGTCATATCTATTAACTTTAGCACGAAGTGTTCAAATTGTGCATTGAATATATTCAGTTTCTACACTGAATATGAATATATATATATTCACTTTATGCAATGAAAATGGCACATATATATTCAGTTTCTGCACTAAATATGGGCATATGTTTCAGCTTTTGCACTGAATATGAGTAGATGTTCCTTTTTTACAATTATAACAGAGTGTGCATGTTTCAGTTTTTAGCAATGAATATGATCTATTCTTTCACCTATATAGAGCATATTTTCACACTAGGAGCAGTGTAAATGTTCATTTTGTTTCCACATATATATTCATTGCAATATCTTGCTCTTTTTTCGCAACACTAGAGGATTGTTGAAATATGTTGTACATATTACCATGGATGCATAGTTTATGGCAATATGTAATAGTTATTGCAACACAACGAAGGTGAGGCAAAAGGTCGCCCTATTACAACAAATACATGTTTTGTTGCAATATGCTAGCCATGGTTTTGCAACAGTATCTATGTCTAGCGCCACATGTCAGAATTGTTGCAATATATGTCTAAATATTACCACAAAGATTTACTTTTTTGCAATACCAAGTCTTTATTGCAACAAAATAACCAATTCACGCAATGGACCCAACTGTCGCAATATCACTACCATATTACAACACTCATGCAGATTGTGGCAATACATGGCCTCTATTGCAACAAAATAAGTACTTAGCGCGACGAGACAAAAGTGTGGGAATATGTAGATCCTACTACCACGAACTAGAATTTTGTGGTAATATATCATTTATTGCAACGAAATATAGTCGTGGAAATAAATTTTGTTGCAATAGACTGTAATCCTTGTAGTGAGCGATAGTACTGTCCGGTACTACCGTGTCGTCGGACTTTTTGCGCATCCGTAGCCTCAGCGGTGGTAGGCACGATAGTAAATTTTTACTACCATGGTTGGTGAACCTACGGTGCGGTAGTACCTCTCCTAGCAGCGGTAGTACCGCTCCTAGCAGTGGTAGTACCGCCCTGCTCGGGTTGTGAGTGGGGGTAACAGTTGGATTCTTTCCCCCACTATATAAAGGGGGTCTTCTTCCCCATTGGATCTTATCCATCCGTTGAGCTCGTGTTCTTACCCCATTGTTGACCTTCTTAGAGCTTGCTAGCTCTCAATCCCTCCAATGATTCTTGCTAGTTCTTGAGGGAAAAGAGAGAGGAGATCTAGATCCACATCTCCATCAATCACTTTCTCCTCTATGTGAGGGGAACCCCTTGGATCTTGATCTTGGAGTTCTTTGTGAGCTCCTTGTTCTTCCTCTCATAGTTCTCCATAGCTTTTGTTGTTGTGGAGGGATTTGAGTGTGAGGGACTTGACCAGTTCGTGTGTTGTTGCCATTGCATTAGTTGCATCGGTTTGAGTTCTCCACGGTGATACGTGAAAGTGAGAAGTTGAGAAGCTTATTACCCTTTGGTACTTGGTACCTCTAGAGATTGTTCTTCATGGATGCTTTGGCATCCTAGAAGCTTGGTGGTGCCTCGGAGCTCAATCATTGTGGTGTAAAGCTCCGGGCAAGCGTCGGGGTCTTCAATTAAGTTGTGGAGATTGCCCCGAGCATTTGTGGTCACCTTGAAGCCATATGTCATTGTGGTGAAGCTTCATGGTGTTGCTGGGAGCCTCCATTAAGTTGTCGAGATTGCCCAACCTTGTTTGTATGTGTTTGGTGACCGCCCTCAAGGGTCCCTTAGTGGAATCACGACATCTTGCATTGTGCGTGGGCGTGAGGAGATCACGATGGCCTTAGTGGCATCTTGGGGAGCATTGTGCCTCCACACCGCTCCAAATGGAGATTAGCATCCACAAGGGTGTGAACTTCGGGATACATCATCGTCTTTGCGTGCCTCGGTTATCTCTTACCAGAACCCTTTACTTATGCACTTTACTTTGTGATAGCTATAAAGTTTCTCGTTGTATATGTTGCTATCACTTAGTTGTTTATCTTGCTTAGCATAAGTTGTTGGTGCACATAGGTGAGCCTAGTTGTTTTAGGTTTTCTCCTTGACAAATTAAACGTTAGTTTTATTCTGCATTTTCTCAAGCCTAAACCATAATTATTTTAAAGCGCCTATCCCCCCCTCTAGGCGACATCCACGTCCTTTCACCACCAAATCCTGGATATCCTGATTTTGTCGCTGTGAAGCCTCGGGACCGGCACCCGCACCTTATAAATAGCCCGGTAGGGCCGATAGGATTCACTCCCCCTACACGTGCTTCTCTTCTTCTTCCTCCTTTAGTTTCTCAAGCACTCCGCCGCGACCGCCGCCGCATGGCCTCGCCTGCAACCCTCTCTATCATCCGCGTTAACTGCGGTGAGGCTGGAGATCGTTTGCAACCGCGAGATCGTCCACTCCCTTATTCTTCAGATCTGTAAGCACTTTAATCCTCTCCTTGTCACCATTAAGTTCTGTAGTTCATCGTGTTTGTCGTCGTTCCTCGAACTTCTTTGAGTTCTTCGGCTAGGATAACATTTAGCATTAGCTTAAATCTTTCCCACTTCATATTAGATCTAGAAATGGTTTCCTGCATAGGCGAAGTATGTTCATCTTGGCATGAGTAGAAATTCTGCCACACATGTGATTCTCTAGGTCTTTTTCCTTATTTTCACCATAATTTTAGCTCATTTTCCCAATTTCTAGATTAGTCATAACTCCGTAATTTGGTGTTTTTCATCTGTAACTCGACAATCTGTCCTCAACTTGAGCAATTTACAAACCTTCTATCAGGTTTATTTACGGATGAAACCAACTTTGCACCTGTTATTGAAATTTTTCTATTGCAACAAGCAAACTAAATACATCAATGGACCACCCATTGAGTGTGGCGTTGTAACCATTCAACAACGCAAAGAATGCATATTCCCTAGCATTAAACATGCGAGTCACCCTAAAGGATGGCATATGACCATCTTTTACTACAAAGACGATTGATACGTCTCCAACGTATCTATATTTTTTGATGGTTCATACTATTATCTTGTCAAACTTTGGATGTTTTATATGCCTTTTATATATTTTTTGGGACTAACTTATTAACTCAGTGCCAAGTGTCAGTTTATGTTTTTTCATGTTTTTGACCCCTTTCAGAGGAGATTTTGAAACGGAGTCCAAACGGAAGAAAATCCCCGAAAAGATTTTTTTTGGAACGAAAGAAGATCGGTGAACTTGGGAACCAAGGCAGGGGAGCCCCACTTGTCAAAAGACTCATCCCAATCACCAAACAACTGAGCCATTACTAGCCCTTTGCCCCTGAATACTTTTGTATAATTGATCTCGATCTTGTACTTGTCATGTAGCCTCCTCTGTAACTCCTTTGGGCGAACACTAGGATCTTCTTTTACCCAGTCCATGACTTTCTCACACACCCATGCCTTTGAAGCATTATGTTGCTCCTTTTTTTCTTTATACTAGCACATGCGTGCTTCTCCAAATGAACCTTGACCTGCAGTAAACTGTAATGGGTAAGAAAATAGAGTCAGCTCCATTTAATAACAACTAGAGTACGCAACTAACTAAAATATATACCTCCATAGTTTCTCCATCATCCAGCCTCCCAACATGAATTCTCCATGTGCAATCTTTAGACTCGCGACAATGAGCCCTGAATCGTGTAGGCTCACTTTTCTCAACTTGAAAATCAAACTCTTTCCTTATGGCATATGTAGCAATTGCCAACCTAAACTCTTCAATATTAGGATACATTGCACCAACATGCATTGGTGGGTTTTCTTTATCATACACTATTTCTGGAATAACATCTGGTCTAGCATCTTCCGTAACCCACTCCTCGTCATCGTTGCTATCCTCTACATGCTCACTATTTGGTATATCTTTTTTTTTCTCTGAGCTCATCATCACTATCTGAACCAACACTATAAATTGAGTATTGGTCCTCCTCATCTACACCAACATGTTCATATTCTTCATGTGGATTTGCAAGATATGTATATATAAGGCATACTTCATCATTTACATTACTTGCTTGACTAGGCAGTGCTATAGATGGTGTTTGATTCAATGGAGTAAAATGCACATCAACACTATCACTTGGGACAGATTGTTTGATGATCAGATTACCGCTTCTATTTTGATGAAAAGACTCATACATTTTCAGGCATTCTTCATCACTTGTCACACAAATATTTTTGCCACTAATAGAGTCAACGTACTCAAGAATTATATTCTCCACTGAAAATAGTGGAAAAGTTCCAGCAATGGAAGCCACTAGATCCTTCAAGCTTGAGCTACTACCCTCAACAATATCCCAAGTAAATGTAGAATCCCCATAGATTTCGGTTCCACCACCACAAATCTTCACCTATACCGTGTAAGTACATGATTGGATCATCCTGTGGATGATGAAACCATGTCAATATTTGTATGCTCCTATCTAAAACTTTAGCAAAAATAGACAGACTGAAAAATTACCTAGCACAAATATCAGAGAGAGAGGTGGAGCCACATTCGTTAGCCACGTCGTCCTCCTCATGGAGCTTGGAAATTTGGGGCAGAGGAGCTGCAGCGAGTGCGCCCACGTACGGGATGATCTCTTGGAGGGCATCGACCGTGGACATCCCTGACCCGCTCTCCACATCGCCAGAATCCCCAATTCTAGGGTTCTGCACGACATGGTCGCAGGGAGAGGTCGGCGCTGCTAGTTGGGCTAAGGCAGTTGAAGTCGCGGAGGGTGATACGTCTCCAACGTATCTATAATTTTTTATGGTTTCATGTTGTTATCCTCTCAAACTTTGGATGCTTTATATGCCTTTTATATCTTTTTTGGGACTAACCTATTAATTCAGTGCTAAGTGCCAGTTCCTGTTTTTTCCGTGTTTTTGACCCTTTTTCAGGCGGAGTCCAAACGGAATAATTCTTTCGCGATGATTTTTTATGGAAAATATCAAAAATACCGGAAGAAAAAGATACCGGAGAGGGGTCCCGAGGAAGCCACAAGCCCTGTCGGCGCCCCCCCCAGGCCGCACCAACCAAGCTTGTGGGCCCCTCAGGGGCCCACTTGACGCAACTCCACCGCCATCTGGTCCTATAAATCCAGAAACCTCTAGAAGGAAACCTAGATCGGGAGTTCCGCCGCCGCAAGCCTCTGTAGCCACCAAAAACCAATCTGGAGCCCGTTCCGGCACCCTGCTGGAGGGGGAATCCATCTCCGGTAGCCATCTTCATCATCCCGACGATCTCCATGACGAGGAGGGAGTAGTTCTCCCTCGGGGCTGAGGGTATGTACTAGTAGCTATGTGTTTGATCTCTCTCTCTCTCGTGTTCTTGAGATGTCTTGATCTCGATGTACCGTGGGCTTTGCTACTATAGTTGGATCTTATGATGTTCTTCCCCCTCTCCCTTCTTGTAATGAATTGAGTTTCCCCTTTGGAGTTATCTTATCGAATTGAGTCTTTGAGAACACTTGATGTATGTCTTGCACGTGTCTATCTGCTGTGATCAACTTGCAGGTTCGTGACATTGGCAACCTATGCATATGGGTTGGCACATGTGGATTCATGTGAGTAATTAATGTATGTTTTGGTGATCAACTTGCGGGTTCGTGACATTGGGAACCTATGCACATGGGTTGGCACACGTTTTGACTCTCTGATAGAAACTTTGGGGCACTCTTTGAAGTTCTATGTGTTGGTTGAATAGATGATTCCGAGATTGTGTGATGCATATCGTATAATCATACCCACGAATACTTGAGGTGACAATGGAGTATCTAGGTGACATTAGGGTCTTGGTTGATAATTATCTTAAGGTGTTATTCTAGTACGAACTCTATGAAAGATTGAACGGAAAGAATAGCTTCGTGCTATTTTACTACGGACTCTTGAATAGATCGATCAGAAAGAATAACTTTGTGGTGGTTTCCTACCCGACAATAATCTCTTCGTTTGTTCTCCGCTATTAGTGACTTCGGAGTGACTCTTTGTTGCATGTTGAGGGCTAGTTATATGATCCAATTATGTTATCATTGTTGAGAGAACTTCACTAGTGAAAGTATGAACCCTAGGCCTTGTTTCCACGCATTGCAATACCGTTCGTGCTCACTTTTGTTACTAGTTACCTTGTTGTTCTTGTAATTTCAGATTACAAAAACATATATCTACCATCCATATTGCACTTGTATCACCATCTCTTCGCCGAACTAGTGCACCTATACAACTTCTCATTGTATTGGGTGTGTTGGGGACACAAGAGACTCTTTGTTATTTGGTTGCAGGGTTGCTTGAGAGAGACAATCTTCATCCTACGCCTCCCGCGGATTGATAAACCTTAGGTCACCCACTTGAGGGAAAATTGCTACTGTCCTACAAACCTCTGCGCTTGGAGGCCCAACAACGTCTACAAGGAGAAGGTTGCATAGTAGACATCAGAGGGCGGGAGGGAGGGAAGCAGGAGGGCCGCGACGGGAGGCGACGGAGGCCGGGGCTGGTGGAGCGGCGCCATCGGCGGTGCCTCCATTGGTTGGCACTCGGGGAGTGGCGGAACCTTTGGCGTCGGCAAAGGCTGGAGGAGCGGCGGAACCTTTGACGAGTCGTTAGCCCGAGGGAGCGGGAGACGGATGAGGGGCATGCGCTGGGGGAGCGGCGGCGGCAGCGGTTCCGCCATGGCCGCTGCTGTGTGCGTGCGTGAACTGGTGTGGTGTTGCTTCTGTTTTTTTTTCTATTCTAAGAGAAGAGATAAGATGAGGGTAAAACTGGAATTCTTAGATTGACTGACAGGAAAATGTAGAGATTGTGAAGATGGACTAACCGCGATGGCAAATAAGCACTAGAATTCGTTTGTGTCTGGTATATGAGCACTGGAGCTTTGTTCGACGGCAAATGAGCAATTGATGCTTGTCTCAGTGGTATAGAAGCCATTTTCTCTTAAAAATTAACCATTCAGTCACTGGTATTTTTTGAAACAGCCCATCATTTGTTTTAATAATTTTCTAAAACATTAAAAAAACATGTAGTTTTTTGTAACCCTAACATGTAATGTTGTAGTTTTTTGTTATTTACTCTTATTTCTAACATTGTGTTCCCAAGAATATCGATTGTAGATTTATAGTTACATCATATAAATCGGACAAAACTCTATAAAAGTCAAAGCTGGTGACATGTTTAAGTATAGATCGTGATCCCCAATCACTTCATATACATCATAATATAGTAGTACTATGATTTATTTATTAAATCAAAGCTAGTACTATCATTTGAAAAAAAAGTTGTTGGAAGGGCAAACTTATGTCATACGGGGGGGGGGGGGGGACTAGTATTAAAAAATTCTGTGTTAAACAAGCCTACTCATGTTTCTCTTGTCTTTTTTTAAAATACCAGTAGGGGTACGAAAACGACTAGATTTTTATAGATCTCGTTTCTTCTAGCAAAGTGATGAGGCTAAGAAGAAATACATACTCGCATGTTGGGATATTATATGTAGACCGAAAGACTAGGGGGGCCTGGGCAATGAAAACTTAGAAATGAAGAACAGATGACTGCTTAGCAAATGGCTTTTCAGGATATCCACATAAACCGAAGGAATGTGGTTGCAAATTCTGAAAAATAAATACCTACACTCAAAAACATTAGCCCAGATTACAACTAGACCAAATGACTCACCTTTCTCGAAAGGGTTAATGAAGATAATGGTGACCTTTTTCCAGCGGGTGAAGTTTGTAGTGGATGATGGTGGCTCAACAAAATTCTGGGAGGATATTTGGCTTGGAGACACACCTTTAGCACTACAATACCCCATGCCCTATAATATTGCACAACATAAGGAGGACTATGTGGCCTCGGTACTACAATCGGTACCTCTTAAAATGCAATTCACGCGAGCTCTAGTGGGAGCACGCTGGAATGCACGGCTGCATCTGGTAAGAAGACTTATGCACGTACAGTTAACTGACCAGACAGATAGTGTTCATTGGATATTGGCTGCTAACGGGGTATTCTCAGCAAAGTCCATGTACGCGGATCTCATAAACACCGGACCTTTATCCAGATCATTGCATATTTGGAATATCAAAGTGCCGCTCAGGATTAAACTTTTTATGTGGTTTATACACAAAGATGTTTTATTAACCAAAGATAACTTAATAAAACGAAGATGGAGAGGTAGGTCAAATTGTTGCTATTGTGAGCAGAATGAAACAATAAGACACCTATTTCTTGATTGCCCACTTGCAAAACTACTATGGCACACCATTCATATCACTTTTAGCGTTACCCCACCTACATGTATTAACTCCCTATTTACAACTTGACTCAATGGAGTGGACTTTGAAATAGCGAAACTTATCCGGATTGAGATTTGCGCGTTATTTTGGGCTATATGGAATACGAGGAACGACATGATTTTTATTGGCAAAAACTTTAATAATTTTTTGCAGGTTATCTTCCGAACAACGTCTTGTATCCGTATGTGGTCGTTACTCAGTCATGCGGCCTCCAGGGAGCTTATGGATATTGGGTGCAACCGATGGGAGATGATCGCACAATTATCTTCAACCGATTTGGATGACATATTACTAATAGGCTAGGTGTATAGGCATCGTAGTCTGCTTTTAGCTATGTCGGATGTGGTTGTTTTTGCATATCATATTTGTTTTCATTTTTTACTTCAAGCTGCAGAGCTTGGTGGACCTGAGACACTATTTTGAACTATTTTGAATAATATGGCTGCATGCATCGATTGATGCAGAGGCCAGGTGTTCATTTCCTCCTCCTAAAAATGATTTATTTATTTTTCTTTCCCCTTGCTTTTACTCCCTCTGTTCCTAAATATAAGTCTTTTTAGAGATTTCACTAAAGGGCTACACACGGAGCAAAATGAATGAATCTATACTCTAAAGTTGTTTATATACATCTGTATATAGTCCCCTTAGTGGAACCTCTTAAAAGACTTATATTTAGGAACGGAGGGAGTAGTTGAAAATACTTGTAGATAATCATCTCCTTCCTTCAAATCTTTCTTCTTGTCTCTTTGTGTAATTAAAATTGAGCAGATGAATAGCAAAAATAAACCTTTGCAGCAAAAAACGTGGAAACAAGCTGCAGCGATCCATCATTGTTAGATTTGGACGCCTCACTCAAACAAACTGTTGCAGCAAAAAATCGTCGCTGGTAGCAAAAACAAATTGCGTTGTAGCAAATTTCGGTCATAGATGGAGAAAAAACGTGGTTGTAGCAAAATAACGACGATGATGATGCGTGGTAGCAAAAAAAATAGATTGTAGCAAAAAGTGAACGTCGTTGTAGCAAGAAATCGACACCAACGATGGATTGTAACAATAACCCGGCGTGGTTGTAGCAAAATGAGATGCATATTGTAGAAAAATCGACACCGCCGTAGCAAAAAATTCGACGAACTCGGGTTGCAACTCTCACGAACATGAATCAGTTTTTTAGTGGACGGTTGTAGCAACAGTTGACACCAATTATAGCAAAAAAATTCAGTAAACTCGAGTTACAACTTTGACGAACGTGAATGTAACTTTTTAGTGGACGGATGTAACAAAACCCAGACAAATTGTAGCCGAAAAATCGTTGACAATACGATAGGATTAGTCTTAATCCTATGACGCCTGCTCGACCGGTCAAGCGATTCGACCGACGCACCAACCCAAGCGTTTCCCTATTTTTAACATTGTGTTCCCGGAGAATCTTGATTGTAGATTTGTCTTTACATCATGTAAACCAGACAAAACTCTATAGAAGTCAAAGCTGATGACATGTTTAAGTATAGATCATGATCCCTGATCACTTCATCAACATCATAATACTGTAGTACTATGATTTATTTATTTTCCTTCCCACTTGCTTTTAGTTGAAAATACTTGGTAGATAATCATCTCCATCCTTCAAATCTTTCTTCTTGGCTCTTTGTGTAATTATTAAAAGTGAGCAGATGGATACATTGAAACCGACAAGTCATTGTATACTGAAATCCAGCTTTCGTACAAAGCCTAATTCAAAGGTTGAAACACATGCGAAGATTTCTGTGTATTTGTCTATGGCATGAACAGATACGCTGATCACCTTGTGACGTAAGCAACGAAGTCGTCGAGGCCTTTGCTCGAGGAGCCGCCGTCTGCCACGGCCGCGCGAACGGCCTCGCCGAGCACCTTCGCCCGCTGCCGCACCGCCATCCCTTTGTCTGTGAGCATCGCCTCCTCGATCACCTCCTGGATGGCCTCAGACGGTACCACCTCACTGTGCTTCTCCCATGGCCTCACGAGGAGTCCGACCTTGAGGTACTTGCAGAGAAGCTCCGCGTCCCACGGCTGGTCCGAGTGCATTGGCCAGGCGAGAATCGGCTTGCCGTGGCTCAGGCTCTCCATTGTCGAGTTCCAGCCGCAATGGCTCATGAATGCCGCCGTGGCGCCATGCGCCAGGATCTCCAGCTGCGGCGCCCACCCGGTGATCACCAGCCCCGTCCCCTCGGTTTCTTTAGTGAACTCCGACAGCAGCTTGTCGTGCCGGCTCTCGCCGGGCTCCGTGAATATGTCGGCACGGTCAGCTTCGCGCAACACCCAGATGAACCTCTGCCTGCTGCCCTTGAGCGCCGCTGCCAGCTCCGCGATTTGCTCTCCCCGGAGAGACGTCGTCGTCCCGAAGGACACGTAGAGCACCGACGCCGGCGGCTGCATGTCAAGCCAGTCCATGCACTCGTGCCGCGTCTTCGCCGGCGTCCGGGCAGTCGCGTCCAGCAGCGGGTTCAGTGGCCCAACTGCGAAGAGCTTCTGGTCCTTGAACACCGGGTGCGCCTCGATGGCGTCCATGAACTCGCCCTCGAGTGCGCGGCACGTGTTCATGACCATGCCGGCGCTGGGCACGCCCCCCTGCTCCTGCATCTCCTTCTCCGTCTGGAAGACGAACTCCAGGAACTCCTTGGACATGCAGGCGTCGATGGGGAGGAACTCGAGGCCGTTGTCGCGCAGGAGCGGGTGCTCGATGTCCAGCCACCCGACGTTGTACGAGATGGCCACGCACTGCAGCGCGAACGACTCGCCGTTGCTCAGCCGCGCCGCCTCGACGGCGGCGAAGGAGTTGAGCCTGTCGTGCACGACGACCACGCGGCGGTGGGTGGCCGAGAGGCTCTCCAGGAGGGCGGCGAGAGGGGCGCGCGCGGCGGTGGTGAAGATCTGCCACATGGACAAGAGGTGGTTCGGGAAGGGGCAAGGGGCGGTCGGGTCGGGCGCCGGGGACTCGTACGCCGAGACGCCGAGGTCGTGGAACTGGACGGAGCCGAGGGCCTGCGCATCCCAGCCGTGGAGGCGCGACCGCGCCTGCCGGAGGTGCGCCGCCGGCGCCGCGTAGTGCACGGAGAGCCCCCGCGACGCGGCCAGCAGGGACAGGTGCATGAGCTGGTTCAGGTGGCCCTGCGCCGGGAAGGGCACCGCGACAAAGGCCACCGATTCCATGGAGTCAACCGCCATTGAATTTCCGCGTGTGTACTTACAGTGTAGTAGAACTGCTTGTAGCACAGAAGGTAGATTGTTGCTCTATATATAGACAAGATCGTTCGATCGATCGGTCGATCTCTCCGCCAACAAACGAGCAAGAGCAAATGGGCTGTGATTATCCGATTAATCAAGGCCAGCGTGCGAGTCCAATTTCCATTGGTGACGTCGCGTACTAGGACATCCGGATCCAGGATATGATACAATACGTCCCAGGTTCGCTCCCGGTCATTGGCACCAACCATGTCATTCGCATCAGCATATGTATGGAATGACGGACGCCAAGAACCAAACATTTCATTTTATTTTTGAACTGAACAACCAAACGGGTTGGCGGCACGCACGACACGAGCTTCTTGGGATATCACACCCTGCAGAAGCGCCCAAGCGACGCGCCGGCTTCGTCATCCGTGACGACCGGCCGGTGGCCGGTCGTTTGTAGCGCCGATGAGGCCCGAAACGGAACATGCGGCTAGCGCTGAGAGGCGTACACGGTGACGTGCTAACTATTTGGTCCATTTTTAACTACTGTATGTAAGTTCGTGTGGTGTTCCTCTTCGTCTAGAAAAAACACCGTGGCAAGTACGTATAGTTCATCTGACTTCTCCAAGCTTGGTACTAGGTCGTAGTGAAATCAAAAGCTGGAGCCAGACTTCCACGCGCGTGCGTAGCATAGCAGCATCTCCATTTTTACCCGGTCTCGTGATGCGGTCGGGAGCTACCGCCGGAGGAGCGCGTGTCGTGGAGTGTGGAGGCTCCCCGTGGACAGGGCGCGCGCGCGTCGGTCGAGCTGCCGGCTTGGCCAGGCCACGGCAAGGGAGAAAGGCCACCGCCGTCGGCTTTAGAGTACAAAAACTGACCCATCACCATGCTCTGCTTTCGCCGCAGTGAGAGCGAATTATCCAACTGCGTGTGTGCTCCACTACTCCTAGTCTCCTGCGTACATACATATACGTTCCTGATAACGCTACCGTTTTTGGCCCAGCCGCATCCTCCACCTCGCCGCGTGACGCCTCGCTATCCCAAGAAGTGGTAGCAAAGAGAAACGGGGAGTTGCTTTGGGTGGTGGTATGTGCCGTTACGTGTTGGGTATTAGAACGGATCGACTGCTTGAGGACGGAGACGTGAAGCGGCCGCCCATGAGAACTTGTCATACCACGGTCAACAATACTAGCCTCGCGGCAATGATTAGGACATCTCCAAGGACCTCAAATCTTCCGTTAGGCCTTCCGTAATGCATTATCTCTTAGCGCGGTATCCTAGGTAGTATACGATCGTTAGATACAACCATCCTAATGTATTGTATGTTAAGTGTCGTATCTTAGTAAGCATGTATTTAATGATTTTGGCCTCATACTAATATGTGATTGGTCTAACAAGTTATTTTGCCTATGATACCAGGCAAGAGCCGTATCCTAATAAGATACAACAACCTCCTCTTTCCTCAATAAATATAGTGCCACGTCAGCATTTTGCCTATGATATTGTGCCAAGATACTACCATTACGGAAGGCCTTACTGTTGGGATTGCAGTATGATGATCATTCTTTCATCTAATCGTGTCTTTTAAGGGTTTATGGACGCGAAATAACCTATATTTAAGTGGTTAGAAGGACAATAATATTTATAAGGAAAAGTATTTAAATCAGTTGGATGGTTTTTTATCTATCTAAGTCACCTCTTACATACGCCACGTGCCTCCTCAGCCACCCCTTTCCTCCCCACCTTATCCCTTGGGGCGCTCTCTCCTTCATTCATTCTTTTCCTCATCTTCTTCCTTTCTTTTTCCTTCCATGGCTCTTTCCTTTGCACTTTGGCGGCCACAACCAAAATTTGAGTCGCGCGTCGCTCCCACCTGCTGCTTCAAGGAAGAGGTGACGAAGCATCTGCCATCGTCATCGCATCTAGCGTCATCACCGCGTGTTGCGTAGCATCGCCGTTGCACCCGTCCGTCCCGGTCATGCGCTTCATCATAGAAGTCAAGTCGCCGTCACGCTACGATGGAGCACCACGGTGCCGATGGTGGAGCTGCAGTGAAGGTTCATCAGAGGCTATCGGGTGCTTCGATGGAGCATGACGAGGGCAGACGGTGTTGGGATGGAGTAGCACCAATGCACGGGGATAACGTTGCAGTGAAGCTCCACTGACGGCATCGGTGAGATGTTGCAATGGAGCCCGTGATGCCGGTGTCGCGCTCCAGTGAAGCATCACCGGAGCTGTGATGGGTCGTCGGTGCTGCGATGGAGCACCCCCACGCCAGTACGGCGCTACAATGGAGCGTCGCCGGAGACGCAACAGGCCCCCGCTGCTGCATTGGAACACCGCTGCGCCGGTGTGGATCTGCAATGGAGCATCGTCGGAGCTACGATGGGTCATCGGTGTTGCGTTGGAGCGCCTCCATGCAGGTGTTCGCGCTCCAATGAAGCATCGCCGGAGCTGCGATGGGTCGTCGATGCTACGACTCCTGCTTGCGAGCAGGGCGGTGCTGCTTCCATGGCGAGTCACGTTGTGGCACGGTATATGTTTGGCCAATACAATGGTTATGAGAGGAAAGATTCAACGGCCCGCCATTCGACTGATTTTCTGAAGAAATCAGTCGGTTGATTTGTAACAGCCGCCTATCTATAACCCTCAGGTTTCAAATCCTCATGCTCGCATTAATTTCAGAATTTCTTGTGATGCGCGTTCAATGGAAAAGGATATTTCCATCGACTACAAGACGTCTCTCGTGACTTCCTCAATCTCGAAATAATGATATGACGGGTCAGTCTTTCAAAAATGCTCATAGATATAGGATGTATGTGTTTATTGAATTGAGTGTATACGTATATATATAAACGTCCGTGTCTGTATTCTGCTCTAAAGAAAGTGTCCATAGACGAGTTGACATTGTCCAAACTCCTCTTTCTCTTCTTCCAATCACACGCGCGCGCGCACACACACACATATAGGGTGACACTATTCTGATCCTATATAAGTGCATTGTTATTAGATGTAACTAACCCACCGAAGAATCTAACTTTCTCTAACCGAGTTAGAGTATTCAAACATGGCTTAATTAATGCGAGTATATTGTCTTCAGTTTTTTGGGCCTAATTTTCTTGGATTCATACGCTTTCTCTCTGTCTCACATCGAAATGACCACAATTATCTTGAGTCGATCGTGTGCAATGCCAAGTAGATACCCTTTATCGGGTTAACCCTCCTTTTCAACTTGTAAAAGAATAGAAAATTATTTCATTATTGTCGGTAAATGCTATTTTTTTGTGAATTAAATTTGTATTACTCAAATGGTAAGGCCCCGGTCTGTATTATAAAGATCAATAACCTCTCACAAGCCAGAGTTAAACCAAACGACAGTTCTATTATAACTTCTAGCAAACTTAGTGTAACGCCCCGGACACACCCGCCGGCGGTCGTTACTTCTGGCGGGATCTAGACTGGGAGTTCTGTTCGAATGGGCTCCCGGAAAAGAAGGAATTCCTTATTGATATGAGTAGTCTATCATCCCTAATAAGCCAGGCTATCACCTTAACCAAATAATCACTAACAGTATTTTGGGTGCGAAGAAGATGAGTAAATTTAGTTTTATGCAGATTACTAAGGCCATGTTTGGAACCATAATAGATTATAATAATCTGGATTATGAAGATAGATTATATAATCTGGTTTATAAAAATAATCCAGGAGGGTATGTTTGAAGATCAGATTATATAAACTGTAATTCAGGTTTTACATTGTACAATGACATGTATGTCCTGTATAAAAATAAGACGGTGGCGGTGGCAGTAGGTAATTATCTTCAAGTTTACAAGGATAATAGGTTATTAGTAATCCATAATCTGATTTTAGCTGGGGTAGAGTAGATTATGAGTTTTTAATAATCTGATCATCTAGTTTTTAAAATCTACAATATAAATTATCCTGTTTGGAAACATAATAGATTATAAAAACCAGATTATATAATCTGGGTGATTCCAAACAGGGCCTAAGAACCTTGATTTCCTCCACAATAGGGATTTTGGTAAATACTATTAAACTCATATAATGCATGGAATATATTTAAAAAGCACAACAATAAGAATTTTGGCACTAAACAAATAAAAATGTAAAATATTTCGTTGGTATGTGTACGCGAGTAGACGATAAAAAATGTACAAATATATATAAACAACATACTCGTTCAACTAACTTCATTTCGATTTAGATAAAGTTCGATTAAAAAAAGTATAAGTATATATATACAAGGGTACCCTATATATAAACAAAAAGGCGAACACTATACTAGTTTCGCCGCCGCGCCCGTCGCTGCCTTGCCACGTGAGAGCATGCCCATCGCCTACTCCTCATCGCTATCGGATCCGGGCGGCGCCTCCTCCTGCGCCGGAGGCGCCTGCTCCAGTGGCAGTGGAGTCGCGTGCTCCTCTGCGAGTGGATCCGCAAGCTCCAGCGGCAATGGAGCCGCCTACTCCTCTGGTGGTGGATCAGCCACCTCTAGTGGCAGTGGAGCCACCTATCCTTGCGCCGGTGGAGGCGGTGGACGCGGCCTCGGCCCGTGGACGCGAAGTACATCCGTCGGATCCCCTCAGGCACGACGCCGGGGATGAACCAGCGATCCCAGAGGTCGCTGGTGGACGCAAACCCGGGGTCCAACTTGAGATTGAGCGACAGGATGTTGCGTCGCTGCCTGATCTCGCGCCGCCGCTCGAGGCCATATGCGGGAACCTGCGGCATAGGCACATGGCTCTCCCTGAGGTTCCACCGCTTTGGGAGCATGACGCTTGGCCATGTCACTGTCTCGTTGTTCTCCCAAAGGTACTGCATGAAGTCCTCGTTCACCGTCCGACGCCGGTTGGGGCTCGACGGATCTCCGTCGCCTTCGCGGGCGGCGAGGTTGTGCTTCACCATCGTTCCAAGGTTTTTTTGGCTTGGGGGTTGGGTGGACGCGTGCGGAAGAAGGTGGCGGCGGTTCCTATTTCATGCGACCCGTCAAAACAGCCGAAGCGTCGCCGCTATCGTTGTCGTGTGGGCCAACGGGAGACGAGTCGTTCATGCCTTGGGACCGGTCAAAGTAGAAGTGTCGCTGTTGCCGCTGCCCGGTGGGCCAGCGGGAGACGAGTCGTTCCCACGTGGGCAAGTCAAAGTAGCCTCGGCATCACCGTTGTCGCTGTCCGGTGGGCCAGTGGGAGACGAGTCGTTCCCATGTGGGCCTGCTTCAAATGAGGCCCCAGATCGGCCTGATCGAGCCCCACTCGTGAGCACGATGAGGTGCCCCAGGACGACCCCACTAGTCAGGCAACGTAACGATCAAAGGAAGTTGACTAGATGGAAACGCCTCGTTTGGCCGCCTGCGAGAGTGGATAGAGTGAAGTAGGAAAGCTAAGCTAGTGGAGAAAAACAAGTAAAACTAAGTGAAACGGGGCACAAAAGTAAATAACCCTTTAATTATAGCAATGAAAATATCTATACTTTTATTAGTATCATAAGCCATAAAATATATAGTAATCTCCTCATCAAAATTGTAATCATAGGGAACATCTAGTTTTATGGATCTAACATGAGTACAAGGTGTAGCAGGTCATTCATATTTTTTAGTAAAATCAGTTTCTTTAGCTTTAGCAATATGAGCATCAAGTAATTCATCAAGTGGCACAATGTCATTAAGGAGAGTAGAAGCATCATCGCAAGTATCACTAATAACAAAAACAGTGCCTACTATATGTCATATATCATCAGGTAAAGTATGTGTTGGTGGTGTCACAAGTTGACTCAAAACAGAAGATCAATCAAGCATAGAGCATGATCTTAGTCTTAGAATCTTTGAGGTTCTTCATGGTAAAGATAAATTGAATCGGATAATTGACTTCCAGGTGAACTTAATAAATAGAACCAAGCTCCCCAGCAACGGCCCAAAAAACAGTCTTGACGACCCATTAGTATAGGAGATCACAACGGTTTTTAGGGTAATATTTCACCCAAATTTATTGATTCGGCACAAGGGAAGCCAAAGAATATTTGTAAGACTTAATAGTTGAGTTGCCAATTCGACCACACGTGAGAGATAAGTTTCGTGACAACAATTTATTAGTAGGTGGTAATATGATAGTAGTGATAGCAGTAGTGATAAAGTAGCAGTAATAACTTTAGCAAAGTCAATAGCGTAAAGTGTAGGCATGGAGTAGCGATGGATATTTAGATGAAATTCACTATGTAATTGTCACAACCTAAAGCAATAAATAATAGCTCCAATTCATTAATCACATGTAGGCATGTATTTCATATATAGTCATGCGTGCTTGCGGTAAGAACTTGCATGACATGTTTTATTCTAGACTCCCATGCTGGCAGGGTCCTAATGAAAACTAAGGGTAATTAAGGGGCTCTTTTAACAAATAAATAGAATAGAGCATTAATACATAGTGAATACATGAACTCTTCAAGTTAATGCCATCCCCGTTGATATCCCAATCAGTGTCAATTTGGGGATCTAAGGTTCAAAACGATAACACGTGCATACAACTTGCAAATAAGATCAACAATACAAATATATTCATGGAAACATAACATCTTCAGATCTGAAACCATGGTTCCCTGGCCATACTCACAAACATTAAGCATAACAAAGTCATATAAACATCAATCTCACAATATAGTGGATATTAGGTATAAAGCCCTAACAAATTGACATGATTACATATGAAATTTCACCAACACCCACCTACCTATAGTATGCCTACAAGGGGATTACTCACACATGATTCTACGAATCATAAAATTATTGATGGAGAAGGGTATGTGATGACAACGATGAATCCCTCTCTCTTGATCTACAAATGGACCCCACATTAGGACACCCGATGAAGAACACGAGGTGATGAGGTCTCCATATTGTAAACGTGATGAAACTTTCTATCTAAGGATATGAATGTATAGCGCTGGAATTAAGTTAGACGGAGGTCCGGCGGGGGGGGGGGGGGGCACAAGATGAGGTGGCACGGCTAGGGGGTGGGCACACCACCAACCCTTGTGGCTTCCAGGTGGGCCCCCTTGGGTAACTCGTTGCTCCAGTATTTTTTTAATTATTCTAAAATACTTCTTTGTAAAGTATCGTCCAATTCCTAGAACTTTTTGATTCTCCACAAAAAACAACATCAGAGTAGTTTTGCAGAAAACAGTGTTAGTCTAGGTTAGTTTCAATCAAATCATACAAATTAGGGGGCAAAAAAAGAGCAAAAGTGTTTCGAAAAGTAGATACGATGGAGACATATCAACAATCATGCAGGGATGGTGCATGGATGCATACACATACACACAATCACTTGAGATGTGCACATGCGTGCAGAAGATTGGCGGTCGCCCAGGCCGTCGGCTCGTTGCAGCCCATGGTTTCGATAGAGGTTGGCTGGATCTAGACACACACCCACCCATGGATCTGCCGCACAACGGGTCAGATTCGGCTATGTAGTGTCGGTCGGCTTTTCCGAGTCACGGAGGTGGGCGCCCTGGACCGTCCTACATGGAAATCAGACTGTGTCCACCACCTGTGTGTACTGGTGTTAATGGCCTTATTTCATGGGTCATCCCCGTCGAGATCCGATATCAGTTGTTCGCAATCTTCATCCTTTGACGGCGTTGCTCATACACCTCTCAATCCGGTCATACTTCGAGCTTCTCCGACTACAGATTGGGTGGCACCGGCTCCCTCTCATACTAAGATGTGACGACTATCGTCGGTGTGGATATTACGCCGAGATCCAACGTGTCGATGCTTGTTGGTTCCCTCCGGTGGCTTGTCATTTCGGCATGAAGGCGGCCTTGTTGTGGATTGCAGGGGACACCCAAAGATCAATGTGAGGATTTCTCCCTTCAGATTCGATGGTTGACTTCGATGGTGAGATGCAAACTATGGACAACGACATGACGCAGAGGGATGGTGGTGCAGCGACGACGTTCACACACTGCTCTAGCTACTGGAATCGCAAAAAAATGATGACAAAAACACATAAGTGACTTGATGGTGGTGCTACTCGAGCACGAGATCTCGACCACCAGGGTGAAAGTCTAGGTGACCTAAGTTGACTATGCGTAGCAATGGCGACACGTTTACGTCATTAACTTATTGAAGGTGTTGTTCGGATATACTCGGCCTGGTTCTTAGTGTGAAAACCTAGATTCTAACCTTGAGTGGTTGGATCCGCCGATGGCGGCGATTGAGTGTCTCTCCCTTCCTGGAGGCAATGTTGTTGAAGAACATTGGCGTTCATGTGGTGTCATGAGATGCTTGGTGCAGATATTACCATTGATGTAGTTTGCTGATTATGGATTTGAAAGCTTTGATATTTTTTCTCGCCTACGAATAACATTGGTCATATATGACTTTGCTATTTGCTGGCGTGTGCTTGTGTGCGTGAGTTTGGTGTTGGTTGTGTGTATCCTTGCTACGTAAAGATTGCTCATATCCTCTTGATGCTCCATTTTAAACCAATAACATTCATCCTTTGTTAAAAGAACTCAAAAGGACACTACTCGGAAAATGATGAATATAATCTGAACTAATTTGAAGAGTGTTGTCCATTCTAATCACACCAGGGCCTAAGCCGAGTTTAAAATTAGTTAACTGGTGAAGGTGGTCATCATGTAAACCATTTTTTTGGGTCCATGTCTTTGTAATAATATTACAGGATCACACTCTATTTATATGTACGCGATATTAAAAGATATTTGTTAGTTCCCCTATATATTAGCTATGAATTGTGTATATATTGTCGTAGTTTTCCTTTCCAACATGATGGTTGAATTGCCTACCAATCGCCGCTTTACGATCAATTAACATATATAAATATATTGTTTCATATGACAGGGCATTACAAACAATTCATGTGAAATCTGTAATTTTACGGTTGTTTCAACCAAACAACTTTCAGCTTTTCCACGCCTCTCAGCTCAGGCTCACGGCAGCATTTTTCAGAATCCATGGTTCAATCAAACACACCAACCTCCATAAACGGCTTCTCACTATCACTGTTGCAATCCCCATTGACGTCGGTCCCCTCGTTTGTGGCCCCAGTCTCTACATCCTTCTCCTCCTTGACCGTCGCCGGCACCGCTGCCGCGCCAGAATCTGGGACCGCCCAGCTGCACTGCCAATTCTGAACTTGGACAGCTTGATTGTTGCAAGGCAGAAACTGACGGGCCACATGATGATTGCTGACTCCAGCTCCAAAGTATGGTTGCCGCTGCTGCTGCTGCTGTTGCATCTGCATGAACGCCATCGGCCGCGGTTGCTGCGCAGCGTAAGCCGCATTCCCAGGCTGTTGCATCATGCCGCACCTCACCATCTCGTTCACATGTTGCTGATACACTCGCCTCTGGCGCATCTCTTCCATCTCCGGCTGGTTCCGCTTCATCTGTGGACGTCGTGGGGGAGTCGACGGCGGTGGTCTGAACGCTTGTCCGGCCGGGGCGCCCAAGCGTCGCATCATCGTTCCCTGGGCGAAATAGCCATGGGAGGCTGCGGGCCCGGACGCGGGCATCTGGCCGGTGAACGCCACCGGCGGCCGCGCCATTGATGTATGGGGGTTGTATACCATCATCGTCTGCCCGGTTCCACTGTAGGGGTACCCAGGAGCAGTCCCGAAACGGCGCACTTGCATGCCGTCTTGTGGTGCGAAGCATAAGTAGTCCGGCGGCGGCGGGGGAGGCTGCTCCGGCTCGACGGGCCTCTTGCCCGCCTGTCGCTCCGAAAGCTTGGGCCCCGACGTCTCCACCGGCCGGGGCTCCTGGGACGCAGCCTGACACGTAAATTCTTCCGACGTCCCGCTGGGGCCGGCCTCATCGTCCTCCCTTTTCCGCTTCCTCGGCGTCACGTAGATCCTGCACATGACGTACTCATCCAGCTGCATGCATGCATGCATGCAGCCGCTCTCAAGTTAGTATGGTCAAGTTACGTAGTACTAGTAGTTCTCTGGTAAAATATAGGAGTAGTTATGTGTTGGAGCTTACCGTATCGCTTTTGGGCGTGACACCGCTCTCGTCGAGCTGGTTCTGATGCTTGGGGACGGTGAGCTCGTGCATGAGCCACTTGGTCTTCTTCTCGGTCTTGATGGGGCCTTCATGGTAGGCGAGGCCGCTCTCCCTGTACGTGAACGTGGCGCAGGCGATCTCCTTGGTGCCCGTCGACGCCTTCCACCGCCCCAGGCCGTCGTCCGTCGACCGGGCCGGCCTGCCGCCGTTGACGTACTTGCGAGTCCTCGACGTCAGGAAGAACCAGTTGTTGTCCTGCCCCTTGTCCTTGTACTTGCCTGCGATCCATCAGTTAATTAACAAAGCACTCGTAAGATAAGCCAAGTCATGGTGCACATTGCACAGCAAGGTAAACAAGTAGGTACGTACCGTTGACGAGCTCGTCGGGGTGGCACTGGTAGACGTTGTCCTCGATGATGGCGTCGTTGGGCACGCGCTGCCGGCCCTGCAGCCGGGGCAGGAGGTAGTAGCCGACCAGCTCCTCGTCCGTCGGGGCGAAGCGGAACCCCACCGGGTAGTTCATCTTCTTCCCGGCCGTCCTACCCTCGTGCCGTGTCGTCGCCGACGCCGACGAAAGGTTGCAGAACGAGGTGGGTTACGACACGACGCGAGTAGGACGCGATCGAGTAGGATGCCGAGGTGTTTTCTCTCAGGGATTCCTCTGCGCTTTTATGGCATGCAACGGCACCAGCGCTTTGTTGTACTTGGACAAGGACACGCAGAATCCTTTACCAGGTTGAACAAGGATCGGAGACGAAGGACACACAGCGTCCGATGCTATGTTGAACAAGGATCGGAGGCGAAGGACACACAGCGTCCGATGCTATGTTGAGGCTGGCCCATCAACGCAGACCGGCGCACAGGTTAGGTCTCCTGGCCCAACATTGTTTTAATCCATTTGTTTTAAAAACAAATTACATTTTTTATTAATTCATTAAAAGTATTTTTTAGTTAAAAATATATTTTTAAACAATTTTGGAACTATAAATTTTTTGAATCCATGAAATTATTTACGCATCATGAATATTTTAAGAGTCCACGAACATTTTTGGAATTCCTACAAAATTATGGATTTGTAATATTTTTGAATCCATGACATTTTCTACAAGATTATTAATATTTTATGAATTCATGGACATTTTTTGTATTCCTAAAAAACATGAATTTTTAATATTTTTGAATCCATAACTTTTTGGAGTTGCTACGCATCCATCGGTGGATATTTACTAAACATCCACCACCTCGACAGCTCTTCGATCTCGCGTGTAGCCGTCCGATCTACTCCTGGACTTAATTCCTGAAACGACGATCGAGTTGCAGAAACAATCGCTTTGTTGCAAAAAATAAAATTTGGATCTATTAATTCCTGAAACAACGGTCAAGTTTTCGAAACAATTGATTTGTTGCAGATTTTTTTTCCTTCGCCTTTTTGCATCATAGGTACTCGTGCGGAAGATTTTTTTTGCAACAAAGGTCATGTTGTAAAAAACTTTTGCAACATAGGTTAGGTTGCAGATTTTTTTTTCTTCGTCATAGATACTGTTGTGTCGTATTCCTGCAACAAGACATTCGTTGCAAAAAAATCTTGCAACACAGATGATGTTGTAGAAAAAAATTCTTCCTCCGCCTGCTCCCGGCGGTGGGCTTCCTCCTCTTGTTCCCGGCGACGGGCTTTCTCCTCCTGCTTCCGGCGACGAGCTTCCTCCTCCTGCTCCCCCCAGCGGCGCTTGGACCACCTCCTCGCGAAGAAGACGAGCGCCACCATGACCGCAGTCGCGACTACGACGACAATCGGAGGGCGTCCCCCCCCCCATACCGCGACGGCGAGGAGGAGGACGACGTGGACGGCCGTCGGCGGGGGGATGGATCTCGTCGGCGAGGTGGGGATCCGGCAAGGTGGGGATCCGGCGAGGGGCTGGATCTCGTCGGCGAAGTGGGGATCCGGCAATCCGGCGAGGTGGGGATCCGGCGAGCTGGCAAGGACCGACGACGGCGGCGGTTCGCCGGACTCCGGCAGGCTCGTCCCCAGTAGCAGAGGAGCCACGACGAGGAACCTGGAGTGCTCCAGCTTCAGCCCTTGTTCCTGAAACAACGCTCCAGTTTCAGGAACGGGCGCACCCAAGTCGTTGTCGCACGGGCACGATTTCGTCCTTCAGATGGAGGCGAGATCAACGGACGAGGAGGCGACGGATAAATCAACCGGATCAGCCGGTGGGATGTAATCTATTCCCTAACTTTTTTTACAAAATCATGAATATTTTATGAATTCATGCACATATTTTGAATCAATACATATTTTCTTGAATTTATGGCCTTCTCTCAGATTCACGATCAATCTTTCAGTTCCCAAACTTTTTTTTGAATCTGTGAAGTTTTTAACAAATTCATGAATATATTTTTGAATCAATGAACATTTTTATGAATTCACGAACTTTCTAAATCCATAAAAAAATTCCAAATTCATGTACATTTTTTAATCCATGAAAAAATTATGAATTCCAAACTCTTTTCTGAATCTAGAAAAAATGTTTAAATCTGTGGATATTCAAATTCATGAACTACTTTTGAATTCCTGAAATTGTTTTAATCCAACATTTTTTGCAACTTGCTTGCGTCCGTCACGAACATTTTTACCCTTTTTCTGAATTAAAAATTTGGTAAACCATTTAGGTCAATTCCTATGCGCAAATAAGTACTCCAACACACCATGAGCGACTGGGTACGCGGTCATGAGTATCCCACATGTTAGAGCAAGTACAATGGAGGGTTTTTGCCTATGGAAAGGAGAGAGATATGAAAAAGTGAGGGAAATGGACTCATGCAAGAGTCTAGCTATATACATATTCGTAGGCGAATACAATGAATATGAAGAAAGAAAGAGAGAGAGAAGATAGAAGATAGAAAAAATGCTATTCTGATAGCCAACCTAATAGCCATATTATTGTATGTGTGAGTATATATGGAGGATATAAATGACATGTCAGATTCATATAGCCATCGACAGGCTATACTATTAACCATGCTCTTAGAGCATCTACAACTGGAACTACCAAATCTGACCCCCTAAACGCGTGCGAACGCGTCGGTCACTCATCATACGTGTTGTTTTAAGCTCCTATTTATCCGTCCATGCAGCTACATTCTTTATTTTTCTTCCTCATATGTCAAGTCACTTGCACATAATTGATGAAGTGACTGCTTGGGGATTTTAATTTTATTATGTCCCCTGCAAATAGAAATCTCCTTGGGGCAGATGTTAATGATATTTTCATATTCAATGAAATCATAGGCAATCTTGGTCTCCTTGAGCTACCTCTTAAAGGAAGATCATATACATGGTCAAACATGCAATGTACCCCTCTTCTCGAGCAATTAGATTGGTTCTTCACCTCTGCCAATTGGATTGCTTGTTACCCACTTACACAAGTGTTATCTTTGGCCAAAACTGCATCAGATCATGTGCCATGTGTGGTGACCATCGACACAACCATCCCCAAGAGCAATATTTTCCGTTTTGAGAACTATTGGGTTGAGCCTGATAGTTTCCTGGAGTGTGTGGAGAAGTCTTGGAAGATCCCCTCCAGGAAAGGCCATATAAATGCAATCATCATGGATAAATTTAAATCTGTGAGGCAGGCTCTCAAGAGATGGACACTGGTTTATCAAAGATCAAAATTCTGATAGACAAATGCAATTAGGTGATTTTGCTCCTGGGTAATCTTGAGGAACTCAGACCTCTTTTCAGGCCTCAGGCAAATTTCAGGACGATTGTGAAACTGCATTTGGAACATCTACTACATTTGCAGTTCCTATACTCGAAGAAGAGGTCCACTATTAGGAACATCAAACTGGGAAAGGAAAATACTAAACTCTTTCATGCCATAGATACTGAAAGATATAGAAGGAACTCACTTCTTCCGTGAAGTTAGAGGATGGAACTATCACTAATGATCACGAGAAAATTATTGGGGCTTTTTGGTCAAGTTTCAAAGCCAGGATGGGCCAATCACATGGAATCAATCTTGCTTTTGACCATGATTCTCTGTTATGCAGGGTGGATGGTTTGGATGATCTTACATTGCCTTTTTACCAAAGAGGAGATGGATAGGACTATTAAGGAGACGCCCATAGACAAGGCTCGAGGCCGTGATGGCTTTAATGGTTTGTTTTTTAAGAAGTGTTGGCACATCATCTTTGAGGACCTTTACACACTTGCAAATGTTCTCCATGCTGGATCTGCTATGTTGGAAAATATGAATTCCTCATATACCACACTAGTCCCTAAAAAGGGCTCCCCTGAGCAGGTTGGAGATTTCAAGCCAATTTCATTAGCTGAGATGGGTTTGAAATTTCTCTCTAAGATGACAGCTAACAGGCTTCAGTTGCAAATCATGAAGTGCATTCATAAAAATCAGTATGGTTTCATTAAATCCAGAACAATCCAAGACTGTGTTTGTTGGACTTTGGAGTACCTACATCAGTGTCACTAGTCAAATTGGACCATTATTACCCTGAAGCATGACTTTGAGAAAGCTTTTGATTCCCTTGAGCATGAGTTCATTTTCCAAATTTAAAAGCACAAGGGTTTTAATGATAAATGGATTCTTTGGGTCAAACAACTACTTTCCTCGGGCTCCTCCTCGGTGCTGCTAAATGGAGTCTGTGGCAAGAAATTTATGTGTAAGAAGGGTGTGAGACAGGGTGATCCCATGTCACCTTTAATTTTTGCTATTGTTGCAGATTTCCTGCAGACTTTAGTTAATGATATGTTGCTGAAGGGAAAAATTGAGCTCCCAATTCCTTGTCATGACAAGGACTTCCCAATTGTGCAATATGCAGATGACACCCTTATTATCATGCCTGCTGTGAAGTCACAACTACTACAATTAAAGGCCATGCTGCTCATTTTTTTCTCAATCTACTGGGCTTCACATCAATTACCATAAATCTGCTATGTTCCCAATTAATGTGAATCAAGATGAGTTGCAGAGGCTTGCTGTTTCTGTTGGATGCAAAGTTGGTACCTTGCCCTTCACTTATTTGGGCTTGCCTGTTGGTACCACTAGGCCAAGGATTGTTGATTTACTGCCTTTAGTGGATAATATGGAAAGGAGGCTCTTTGCAAGCTCTTCATTCCTGGCTCAGCGTGGTAGATTGCAATATCTTAATTCTGCTCTGTCTTCAGTCCCAATTTTCTTTATGTGTAGCTTGGACATACCCCCAGGTATTTCAAGCAATTAGAGAGAATTCAAAGGTTGTGTCTTTGGAGAAGGAATGGTCAAGATCAAGCTCCAGCCTTTGCTGCGTGGAAGTTGGTGTGCATACCAAAGACAAAAGGTGGGCTTGGAATCCTCAATCTAGGTGTACAGAATGATGCTTTGTTGCTCAAGCATGCTGATAAATTCTTCAGTGAGGCTGATGTGCCTTGGGTTAATCTGATATGGAATACATATTATCATGACAGAGTGCCACAAGGTACATCTTTGTGTGGATATTTTTGGTGGAAGGATATTTGCAAGAGACTGGATAGTTTCAGGGTTGTTACTTACATACAGCCAAACAAAGGAGACACTTTCCTTTTTTGGTCAGACTCTTGGATGGTGGGAAACTCCAAGATCCCTTTGGCACATAGGTTTCAGAGATTATTCTCTTTTGCAATTGATACTTTCTCCACAACTGAGGAGGTATTCCTTGTTTATGAAGACAATGACATGACTAGTTTATTTCACCCGCCACTATCTGAAAGAGCTTTTGAAGAATTGCAAATTGTACAACACCTACTCCAGAACTTACACAGGGACCCGTTAGTGAATGATGTCTGTGGAATGAAGATGGCAAAGGGTATTCGGCCAATAAATTTTACATGCATGTTCACCAGCCAACACTTTTAACCTTCACTCAATTGGATCTGGAAGAGTTGTTATACCATGAAAAATCAAAGCATTTGCATGGATGTTAATTATGGATAGGTTGAATACCCAGGATATGCTTGATAGAAGACATTGGAATGTCTCCGAGTCTAACTTATGTGTTCTATGCCATGCAAGGATTAAAGAAGACAGGGACCATTTGTTCTTCACTTGCATGTTCAGCACCAGAGTTTGGAATTATCTCCAAATCCAATGGCAGGGGGACTCCATGTGGGATATTTTCATAGGAGCAAGAGACTTTCACTAACCTTTATTCACTGAAGTGGTTTTCAGTGCTTGCTGGAACATCTCGACTACTAGGAATGCAAGAGTCTTCAGGAATGAATCCCTAGTTTCAACAGATGGAAGGCTAATTTTGTACATGACATTTTCTTACTGGCTCATAGAATTAATGCTAGTTCTAGGGATGAACCGTTAAAGTGGGTGTCCTTTTTACCCCCTTAAGGTTAATTCATAGAGCCTCCCTTATAACCTTCTAGCTTAGTTTGGTACATTGTATCCGTTATACGGAATAAAACAAAAGGTTGTTGGTGTTTTGCCCTACAGTCGTCTGTCAAAAAAAGAAGAAAAAGAAAAAAAAAATGGCAGTCCGGAATGGGTCGCGTCTTGGCTCGTCTACGGGTCCTCATATGCTTTCTACATTTGTTCTCGATACAAGGATTCGTGGATAGTCCAGATGTATAAGGGTGATTTGAAGAGTCCGGTTGGGTCACATTTTTTACTCTTCTCTCCTGTCCGAACACTGTTAGGTCGCGTTTGCGGATGTTTGAGAAGGATTTAAGAATGTCGGTTATAGATGCTCTTACGCGCCAGACATGAGGTCTCACTTGTTTCTACTGATCATGAGTATTAAATATGCCATTTTTCTTTACTTGTCTTCAGAAATAAATACCTTTTTTTCTTTTCTTTAGTTGTCTTGAAAAATACCCACGCTATTTGATCAACCTTTTGCAGCAGGAACATGAGTTTATGTATGGAACAATTAGAGGCGAATCCGTTGTCATCCCCTATCGTCCATGCGTGATGTGTCGGCCTTCGCCTCTTCGTCCATCAGGCAAAATGGCACTTCATCCTTCTGCTTGCAAAGTCCCCGGCTCATCTAGTGCAACACTCGTCCTCACCTATGTTGAAGTTACGGCCTATCCTCTGTTCCTCACCCTAGTTCGTGATGCCGCTCACAATGGTATTGAGGCCAGAAGATAGAGACCAATATATATAATTATTCCGGTTTAGTTTAAACCCTGTACGGATAAGTTTTCAGATAAACAACCTGTTTAAACAAAGACTTCAGATTAGCACAACCAACCATGATCATTAGTAATCAAATAAGAGTCTTAGATTTATCTGTAATAAGGTCTCATCACGCAGGTGTGAGTCATGCGCCGGATTTGAATAAATTCCAATTCAAATCTGCAGGCTTTCAAACAATCCATATTGCAAAATTATGGACAACCTGATCATTCCTATCATGTTGTATCCGGGTTACACAAACATAGTTTAATTTCCAATGCACATGTACTGTGCTTCCAGCATGTAGTACCGGCTTCCTCGAACAAATTTCCGTCCAAGTTCCCATGTAAACAGTATATGTATATGATGGTTTCAATTCCACATCAACAAGTTCCAGGAGATAAAAAATAGGAGTGAAATAAATGTTGTAAGCCACACACACATATACTGAATATTCCAACAACCTGGATGGACCGGTGTTAAAATTTCATACGAACTTCACAGGACCTTCACCTTTATACTCGCATACGTATTGTGCAGACATCCAGTTCCGCACAATACAACAAACCACAAAAGGAAGGGACCAAACAGAGTACAAAGCCCAGTCTGAACAAACACGGTGATCAACCGGACAGCGGTGTCAAGAGAGGAGTACCCTGAGTCCCTGAACATCATTCCCCTGTATCGTCTCATTTCACAGCACATGTTACACCCCTTTGCAACAACAGTCAACTCCATCACAATTCACAGAAACATGACGTCATATGCCTTTGGACTTGCTTAAAGAAGAAAATGCATCGATCCTGCCAATGTGCTTGAGCTACTTCCTGCTGTACCCATTCCTGAACTTGCAAAATCATGACAAGAGCAGCGGCCTTGACCGGTTCAAAATACAAGAAAAATCACGGTATGCCTACTAGTAACTAGTGAACGGTTACCGCGCTGTAGATTCAGTGAAAAGCTTTCCAAAATGATGCTCGCTGATGATACCCTCACCATGTCCTGGACTTCAGGTGCCAAGAACTACTGTCCAGTTACTACATCACAGCGGGCTACTAGCAACAACTAGGTTACCTCTGAATATTTCAGAGCGAACTACAGGTTAGATCCTCCGCGAGAGTGAGATTTCACTCTGCAGCTTGACGAGCCAACCACTCTGGTTTGGTCAAGCCATAGTAGACTGCTTTACCTCCAGGCCACATGAGAAAATTCCAGCCCATGGGAGATCCACCAACGACATAAGACCCTTGCAAGCGCCCGCCCAGCAGCTGGTTGCCCTGGTTTGCCGTCTCACTTGGATTGGCTTCTCGATGGATCCCCACGGCAGGAGTCTGCGAGCTTACAGGCTTGAGTGGTACCTTCTCGCCTGTATCCTGTCCTTGATTCTTCCCTCCAGATGGAACTTTCCCTGAAGGTTTGTTCTTGACATCTCTAACTGCGGGTATGTCTGATGGTTTAGCAGGCTCAGCAGCAGCAGAGATATCAAGCCGCATTTTCTTGGATAATTCCATGACAACTTTCATCTCTGCAACGCAAAATGAGCAGGGGCAGACTAATT
The DNA here is from genome assembly GCF_904849725.1 of Hordeum vulgare subsp. vulgare. NCBI lineage: Eukaryota > Viridiplantae > Streptophyta > Magnoliopsida > Poales > Poaceae > Hordeum > Hordeum vulgare. Next base: position 593,579,262 of record NC_058519.1, on the reverse strand, counting down.
AGCCTTATTTATCTTCAATAGATGCATGCATATGCAAGATCAAGAACCGATATGTTCAGAAGACCCTTGAAATCGACAGGTATAAACATTAAACCATACATAATCGTCAGAAATTTGTAAACCAAAACACAGAGCATGATTTAAGTGGCTTTCCAGAAAGAAGTAAGCATAGTCAGATTCATACTGCCTGTGTCAATAGTGTGTATATGTATATTTCATTTACCTTCTGATGGGTCCTGAGAATCCTGAAAAATACATTATGATCTTAGGTACTCCCTCCGTCCCAAAATACATTATGATCTTATATTTTGGTATGGAGTACTATTCAAGCCCGACATGGTACAATAGCTACTGTTACAAAAACGATAGGCGTTTGTCAAGTGCAGGGCTATGAAATGTGTTTATATGTTACAGAATGTAACATACTGATATAAAATTGTAGATTGCAAACCATAATGGTACTGGTATGTAAAGAGAACACTGTGCTTCTATAAATAAAACATTAAATTATAGAGGAAATGGTTCAACACAATATCCTAAACTATATGTACCTGACCAAAAACATACTCAGATTCACCTTAAAAAAGATACTCAGACCCAAAACATGCTCAGTACATCAGGGAAGTTGAACACATCTCTGTAAGCCCTGACAACAATAGGAACTGAACATTTACCTTTCAGGATTCACCTAAAAAAACATACTCAGACCCAAAACATGCACAGTATATCAGGGAAGTTGAACACATCTCTGTAAGCTCTGACAACAATAGGAACTGAACATTTACCTTTCAGGATCTCAAGAGCAGCATCTTTCTTCTGGGAATCAGTAGCTTGGCAAACCTTCAACACAACAAATGTACCATTTCAGAGTGGCTTCCTGTTCTCACCGGTACAAATCATACGGCAATTGACAAGAAAACAGCAAGCGAGGGTATTTCAAATTAGTAGAGGTCATAGTACAATATCAGCAATGGCAATACACGGTTGCACAGAACAATTGTGCAGTCCGAAGATACAAGCTATAGTGGTCACCGCCGTCTTTCTGAGATCCAATCTCTATTTTGCAGATGTATGCCCTTTTCTCCGTCCCATCAACATCATACATTTCAACTAGAACTAGCATGAGCCCAAAGAGTGCACTGAACTGAACCTTGGAAATTGTCCATTCAGTCGCTAATCCAATTTCCAACAACTACGCTAGCAAGCATAGCATCACTACCAGCGTTCTAGCCTGAAGCATTACTCAAAAAAATGAAATCGCCTGATGAAAAAACCCCAACGAAGAGCACGAGTAGTAGGACATCGATTACGCAAGTCGCTGCAGTTACCAAGGCCGAACGGAGTGCACGGAGAGATCAAGGGTTTGGTGCGCGGACCTGAAGGAAGCGGCCGCGGAGGCTGGCGACGGCTTCTCTGATCCTGTAGTAGGGCGAGTCGTGAAACCCCAACTCCTCCAGCTTCCGCTTCTTCGGCGGCGCGTCGGGCTCGTCGGCCGAAAGCGGCGGCGGACGAGGTCGAGGCGCTGGCTTCATACCGCTGGCGTCCGTCGGCTCCGATGGCGGCGGAAGGGGCGCGGGGGTGGTAGCGTGAGCGTGGGAGGGAAATGGTCAAACACCGGAAGGTTGAAGGCGAGATAAGCAATTGGTGTGCTATTTGATGGTGCGTTCAGAGACGAAAGATATTCCCGAACAGAGGAAGCGTGCGGTTCCAGTAAAGATTTCTAAATTATACAGTATGACTGCCAAAAAGCCGAAATCATTTACTTTTAGCTAGGGATGGGTCTCGATTCTCGAAGGACCTAGGCTGCATTCTGACAATTTTTATTCATTTTCTTCGACCCCAAGAAAAGAGTAACAAAATCTATGTGGTCAAGAAAAGAATCTATGTTATATTCTCGAAGGACCTGGGCTGTATGTCGCAAAAATCATATCATTAAATTCATACTCCATCCGTCTCAAAATAAGTGTCTCAACTTTGTACTAGCTCTATTATAAAGTTGTATTAAGATTGAAACGGAGGGAGTATTTGATTTCTCTTCAATGGTAAAATAATTTGGAAGTTACATGGCGTACGTATTATTGGGTAATTGATGTCTGAAATTAAATCTCAAAAAAAGAAACGCCCTTTTTCTTGGAGTATTTGAGACAGTACAAGAATCTAAAAACATCTACAACTGGACTGAATAAATTTGACCTCTTCAACGTTTGCGGACGGACCTTGTGAGCATCTAGGCATGTTCATTTTGAGTCTCTACTTTTCCGTTCATGTAACCATGTTTTTCATTTTTTTATATATGTCCAATCACATGCGTGTGATTGATGAAGAAGGAAAGAGAGAAAAAAGAAATAATAAAGAAAGAAAGAATATGCTCTATGATGGACCCAATCACTTACCGGACACGTCTAGATATTCCTCGTACTCATCTCATATATGACATGAATATGAGGGCCGTTGGACAACTAAGGTATTTAAGAAGGCTTTGAGAGGTCCGGTGGGGTCAGTTTTTACCTCCCCTCTCGTGTTCGGCCAGTGGTTTCCGCGCATGTTTGGCCAATATGAAGGGTCCAGTTGTAGATGATCTAAAAGTGAACAAAATTATAAGTTAGCCCTTGCATTTTACTCGAATGTACATAAGAAGTCTCAAATCACGCATCACGAAACAATATCGCAATTCAATCATGACAACAATGACTATATCACTAAGCTCCTCTAGGATTGAGGAATTCTCATTCAACTGAGGGCATTTGTTTGGATTGGATTCCCGATTATTTGGTCAACAATTTCTGAAAGAGCTTTCTTATTCAAGTGAGGTATTCAATTTTGAATTTAGTTCACCATTTTGCTGGTCAATGATTTCTCAAATCAATCGGCACCAACCAGTTTACAAAAATACACCAGTCTCACACAACCTTTCATCACATAAAAAATGTCAACATGCAACATTGTAGCATCAATATAATATATGCGTTCACCACTACATGAAACTTCTATCCAGACACCTTGATTAATTTGCAGATAACAAATATTTATACCCATAAAGAGCCCATCAAAATACTGCATCATATAACAAAATAAAATACACTTGGTCATCTCTCTCATAATGTCGGGGAATGTTGCATGGGAAACAAAAAATTCCACACGCTCACCAAGATCAGTCTATGGAGATCAACATCTACGAGAGGGGGAGATCATCTACATACCCTTGTAGACCGCTAAGCGGAAGCATTGAGAAACGCGATTGATGTAGTCGAACGTCTTCGCGATCCAATCACGATCCGTCCCGCGATGTGATCACGAACGTCCCAATCAAGTGTCGAACGAATGGCACCTCCGCGTTCAGCACACGTGCAGCTCGACGATGCCTTCACCTCCTCGATCCAGCAAGCAACGGTGAAGTAGAGGTTGAGTTCTCCGGCAGCACGAGGCGTGGCGGCGGTGGTGGTGGAGTGATTTCGGCACGGCTTTGCCAAGCACTACCGCGATCACGACGATGGAGAAATACTACAAGAGAGAGAGAGAGAGGAGGGTAATGTCTACTACGCAACCTTCTCCTTGTAGACGTTGTTAGGCCTCCAAGCGCAGAGGTTTGCAGGAGAGTAACAATTTTCCCTCAAGTGGGTGACCTAAGGTTTATCAATCCGCGGGAGGCGTAGGATGAAGATGGTCTCTCTCAAGCAACCCTGCAACCGAATAACAAAGAGTCTCTTGTGTCCCCAACACACCCAATACAATGGTAAGTTGTATAGGTGCACTAGTTCGGTGAAGAGATGGTGATACAAGTGCAATAAGGATGATAGATATAGGTTTTTGTAATCTGAAATTACAAAAACAGCAAGGTAACTAGTAACAAAAGTGAGCACGAACGGTACTGCAATGCGTGGAAACAAGACCTAGGGTTCATACTTTCACTAGTGGAAGTTCTCTCAACAATGATAACATAATTGGATCATATAACTAGCCCTCAACATGCAACAAAGAGTCACTCCAAAGTCACTAATAGCGGAGAACAAACGAAGAGATTATTGTCGTGTACGAAACCACCACAAACTTAATCTTTCTGATCGATCTATTCAAGAGTCTGTAGTAAAATAGCACGAAGCTATTCTTTCCGTTCAATCTTTCATAGAGTTCGTACTAGAATAACACCTTAAGATACATATCAACCAAGACCCTAATGTCACCTAGATACTCCATTGTCACCTCAAGTATCCGTGGGCATGATTATACGATATGCATCACGCAATCTCAGAATCATCTATTCAACCAACACATAGAACTTCAAAGAGTGCCCCAAAGTTTCTACCACAGAGTCAAAACTTGTGCCAACCCCTGTGCATAGGTTCCCAATGTCACGAACCCGCAAGTTGATCACCAAAACATACATCAAGTACTCACATGAATCCATGTGTGCCAACCCATATGCATAGGTTCCCAATTGTCACAAACCCGCAAGTTGATCACAGCAGATAGACACGTGCAAGGCATACATCAAGTGTTCTCAAAGACTCAATCCGATAAGATAACTTCAAAGGGGAAACTCAATTCATAACAAGAAGGGAGAGGGGGAAGAACATCATAAGATCCAACTATAGTAGCAAAGCCCACGGTACATCGAGATCAAGACATCTCAAGAACAAGAGAGAGAGACATATCAAACACATATCTACTGGTACATACCCTCAGCCCCGAGGGAGAACTACTCCCGCCTCGTCATGGAGATCGCCGGGATGATGAAGATGGCCACCGGAGATGGATTCCCCCTCCGGAAGGGTGCCGGAACGGGCTCCAGATTGGTTTTTGGTGGCTATAGAGGCTTGCGGTGGCGGAACTCCCGATCTAGGTTTCTTTCTGGAGGTTTCTGGATTTATAGGACCAGATGGCGGTGGAGTTGCGTCAAGTGGGCCTTTGCGGGGCCCACAAGCTTGGTTGGTGCGGCCTGGGGGGCGCCAACAGGGCTTGTGGCTTCCTCGGGACCCCTCTCCGGTATCTTTTTCTTCCGGTATTTTTGATATTTTCCATAAAAAATCATCGCGAAAGAATTATTTCGTTTGGACTCCGCCTGAAAAAGAGTCAAAAACACGGAAAGAACAGGAACTGGCACTTGGCACCGAATTAATAGGTTAGTCCCAAAAAAGATATAAAAGGCATATAAAACATCCAAAGTTTGACAAGATAACAGTAGGAAACCATCAAAAATTATAGATACGTTGGAGAGGTATCAAGCATCCCCAAGCTTAACTCGTGCTCGTCCTCGAGTAGGGAAGTGATAAAGAATAAATTTTTGATGCTTTCATCCTACCTAGCATAGATGTCCTTTGTAACTCCTCTTATGTGACATGAATGTTCAGATCCGTTAGATTCAAAACAATAGTTTGCTATTGATGTGGAGACAATAATACTTCAAGCAAACTAGCAAGGTAATCATGAACTTTCAAAATAACAAGGCCAAAAGAAAGTTATCCCTACAAAATCATATAGTCTGGCTATGCTCTATCATCCTTGCACAACAAATTTAAATCCTGCACAACCTCGGTATTGGCCAAGTAATTGTTTTCACACCTTTACTTTATCAAACTTTTTCAACTCTCATGCAATACATGAGCGTGAGCCATGGTTATAGCACTATAGGTGGAATGGAGTGGTGGAGGTTGTGAGACAAAAAAGGAGAAGATGGTCACATTGACTAGGCATATCAATGAGCAATGGAGATGCTTATCAATAGATATGAATGTGAATGAGTAGGGATTGTCATGCAAGAGATGCACTAGAGCTATGAGTATGTGAAAGCTCTTAAGGAAAACTAATGGGTGTGCATCCAACTTGCTTGCTCACGAAGACCTAGGGCAATTTTGAGGAAGCCCATCATAGGAACATACAAGCCAAGTTATATAATGAAAATTTCCCACTAGCTATATGGTGGTGACAAAACAAGAGACTCTCAATCATGAAGATCATGGTGCTTAATATGAAGCACAAGTGTGGAAAGGAGATAGTAGCATTGTCCCTTCTCTCTTTTTCTCTCTTTTTTTGGTGGGCTCTTTGGCCTCTTTTTATTTTTTTATTTTTTTATTTTTGTGGGCATCTTTGGCCTCTTTTTGTAAACGGGCTTCGCTGGCATATTTTATTTCCTCACATGGGACAATGCTCCATCAATGATGATGATCACACTTACAACTCAAAATTTAGAGCAATGATGACTCTATATGGAATGCCTTCAATAGTGTACCGTGACAATGATCTAGCATGGCATTATCAATGGAAACATCATGCTAGCTATCTTATGATCATGCAGTGGCAATGTAGAAGCTGTGGCACATGTCATGGTGGTAGTTGCATGGCAATATATCTCGGAATGGCTTTGAAAAAGCCATAGTAGGTAGGTATGGTGGCTGTTTTGAGGGAGGCTAATGGTGGTTTTATGCACCAGCGAAAATTGCACGGCACTAAAGAAGATAGTGATGGTGGAAGGTGAAAGTGCATCTAAACCATGGACTCAACATTAGTCATGAAGAACTCATATACTTGTTGCGAAAGTTTTATTAGTAATCGAAACAAAGCATTCAACGCATACTCCTAGGGGAAGGGTTGGTAGGTATAAACCATCGTGTGATCCCGACCGCTACACAAAGGATGACAATCAATAAACTAATCATGCTCAAACTTCATCACATAGCGGTTCACCATACGTGCATGCTACGGGAATCACTAACTTCAACACAAGTATGTCTAGATTCACAACACCATACTAACATAACTTAAATATTACCACAACCACATATCAAAACTAATTGAGAGGAATCAAGCTTATCTTTCAATGCACAAGAAGATGGAAGTTTTCGTAACCCTTTGGATAACTACCACTTTTGGGACTACTTTCATAGCATAGATCAACTACCAAGCCATGCACCGTTGTGCTCTAAAATATATAAGTGAAGCACATAGAGAAAAATCAACTAGCTCAAAAGATATAAGTGAAACACATGTGAGCTGAATTGTCTAACCAAAGGATATAAGTGAAGCTCGACAAAATCACGGTGAGTGCATGTCTCTCTCTCTCTAGGTGTGCAGCAAGGATGATTGTGACACAACAAAAATAAAAGACTCCTACGATACAAGACGCTCCAAGCAAAACACATAACATGTGGTGAATAAAAATATAGCCCCAAGTAACGTTACCGTTGGATTGAAGACGAAAGAGGGGATGCCTTCCCGGGGCATCCCCAAGCTTAGGCTTTTTCAACATCCTTGAATCAACTTGGGGTGCCTTGGGCATCCCCAAGCTTGAGCTCTTGCCACTCTTTATCTCTTTGTCCATAAGAACTTCACCCAGAACTTGAAAACTTCACAACACAAAACTTAAACAGAAACTCATGATATCATTAGTATAAGAAAGCAAATCACCACTTCCTTAGGTACTGTAGCAAACTTAAATTCTACTTATGTTGGTGTTGGGTTGCTGTATTTTCACTTTTCCATGGCTAGCACCCTCCGATACTATCCATAGTTTCATCAAAATAAGAAACCAACTCAACAAAAACATAATCTGTTAACAGCAGACCAGTCTGTAGCAATCTGTATACTTCGTATACTTCTGGTACTTCAAAAAATCGGAAAAATTACGACAGTCTGAAGAAATTGCATAGAAATCGGCAGCAAAAAAAATCAACTCAAAATCTCTTACAGAATAAAAATGAAAATTCTTTTCGTGAGCAGAAAGTTTCTGTCTTTTTCCAGCATGATCAAACAATCATCACCAAGGCTAATCATAACGGTTTTGCTTGGCACAAACACAAAAAGAAACACAAAAGACACAATCATAACAGAATTATGATGGTGTGGAGAAAACAAAACAGGAAGCAAAAAGCAAAGAAAAATTTATTCATTGGGTTGCCTCCCAACAAGCGCTATCGTTTAACGCCCTTAGCTAGGCATTGATTTCAATGATGCTCACATAAAAGGTAAGGATTGAAACACAACGAGAGCATCATGGAGCAAATGGCTAGCACATTTAAGTCTAACCCACTTCCTATGCATAGGGATTTTGTGATCAAACAATTTATTGGAGCAAGAATCAACTAGCATAGGAAGGTAAAACAAGCATAGCTTCAAAAAATTCAACATATGGAGAGGAAGCTTGATACTATTGCAATAAGTAGAAGCATATGATCCTCTCTCATAGTAATTTTCAGTAGCATCATGAATGAATTCAACAATATAACCAGCACCTAAGGCTTTCTTTTCATGATTTACAAGCATAGAAATTTTACTACTCTCCACATAAGGAAATCTATTCTCAAGAATAGTAGCGGGAGTATCGTAAAAGACTTGAGCACTACAAATTGTGTCCACAATGAAAAAGCAAGGTTTAGCAAAAGGGTTCTTGAGAGTATGACAAGTTTTATCATCCCTCTTCTTTAAAGCATAAGTATCCTCACAATAATCATCATAGATAGGGGGCATGCTTTCATCAAAATAATTTTGATCATTCAAAGTGGAAGAACTAAAAAGATCATCTTCATCAAATATAGCATCCCCAAGCTTGTGGCTTTGCATATCATTAGCATCATGGGTATTCAAAGAATTCATGCTAAGAACATTGCAATCATGCTCATCATTCACATATTCTATGCCAAGCATTCTATGTAATTCTTCTTTCAGCACTTGAGCACAATTTTCCTTCCCATCATGCTCATGAAAGACATTGAAAAGATGGAGCATATGAGGCATCCTCAATTCCATTTTTTTTGTAGTTTTCTAGAGAAAGAACAAGAAACAAAAAGATTCGATTGCAAGATCTAAAGATATACCTTCAAGCGCTAACCTCCCCGGCAACGACGTCAGAAAACAGCTTCATGTCTACTACGCAACCTTCTCCTTGTGGCGTTGTTAGGCCTCCAAGCGCAGAGGTTTCTAGGACAGTAGCAATTTTCCCTCAAGTGGGTGACCTAAGGTTTATCAATCTGCGGGAGGCGTAGGATGAAGATGGTCTCTCTCAAGCAACCCTGCAACCGAATAACAAAGAGTCTCTTATGTCCCCAACACACCCAATATAATGGTAAGTTGTATAGGTGCACTAGTTCGGCGAAGAGATGGTGATACAAGTGCAATAAGGATGATAGATATAGGTTTTTGTAATCTGAAATTACAAAAACAGCAAGGTAACTAGTAACAAAAGTGAGCACGAACGGTATTGCAATGCGTGGAAACAAGACCTAGGGTTCATACTTTCACTAGTGGAAGTTCTCTCAACAATGATAACATAATTGGATCATATAACTAGCCCTCAACATGCAACAAAGAGTCACTCCAAAGTCACTAATAGCGGAGAACAAACGAAGAGATTATTGTCGGGTATGAAACCACCACAAAGTTATTCTTTCTGATCGATCTATTCAAGAGTACGTAGTAAAATAGCACGAAACTATTCTTTCTGTTCAATCTTTCATAGAGTTCGTACTAGAATAACACCTTAAGATACATATCAACCAAGACCCTAATGTAACCTAGATACTCCATTGTCACCTCAAGTATCCGTGGGCATGATTATACGATATGCATCACACAATCTCAGAATCATCTATTCAACCAACACATAGAACTTCAAAGAGTGCCCCGAAGTTTCTACCAAAGAGTCAAAACGTGTGCCAACCCCTGTGCATAGGTTCCCAATGTCACGAACCCGCAAGTTGATCACCAAAACATACATCAAGTACTCACATGAATCCACGTGTGCCAACCCATATGCATAGGTTCCCAATTGTCACAAACCCGCAAGTTGATCACAGCAGATAGACACGTGCAAGCCATACATCAAGTGTTCTCAAAGACTCAATCCGATAAGATAACTTCAAAGGGGAAACTCAATTCATTACAAGAAGGGAGAGGGGAAAGAACATCACAAGATCCAACTATAGTAGCAAAGCCCACGGTACATCGAGATCAAGACATCTCAAGAACACGAGAGAGAGACAGATCAAACACATAGCTACTGGTACATACCCTCAGCCCCGAGGGAGAACTACTCCCGCCTCGTCATGGAGATCGCCGGGATGATGAAGATGGACACCGGAGATGGATTTCCCCTCCGACAGGGTGCCGGAATGGGCTCTAGATTGGTTTTTGGTGGCTACAGAGGCTTGCGGCGGCGTAACTCCCGATCTAGGTTTCTTTCTGGAGGTTTCTGGATTTATAGGACCAGATGGCGGTGGAGTTGCGTCAAGTGGGCCCCCGAGGGGTCCACAATCTTGGTTGGTGCGGCCTGGGGGGCGCCAACAGGGCTTGTGGCTTCCTCGGGACCCTTCTCCGGTATCTTTTTCTTCCGGTATTTTTGATATTTTCGATAAAAAATCATCGCGAAAGAATTATTCCGTTTGGACTCCGCCTGAAAAAGGGTCAAAAACACGGAAAGAACAGGAATTGGCACTTGACACTGAATTAATAGGTTAGTCCCAAAAAAGATATAAAAGGCATATAAAACATCCAAAGTTTGACAAGATAACAACATGAAACCATAAAAAATTATAGATACGTTGGAGGCGTATCAGAGGGCACCACCGTGGCTTTTTCAGGTGTGGCTGCCCTTCCTCTACTCTAGTATATATAGGAGGAGGGGAGGAGGGGGTTGCGCCCTACGGTTTCCCCTAGGGTTGGGGCGGAGGCCAAGGGTGGCTTGGCCCCCAAGTTGGGGTGGTCGGCCCCCTCTTTTGCTTTCCTTCCACCACCCTTTGTCCGCATGGGCCTTTGTCGGAGGGACGCCCAACCCACCAGGGGCTGGTGCACACCTCTCTCAGCCCATGTGGCATCCCGGAGCAAGTGAGCCCTTTCCAGTGGACCCCGGGAACTGATACGTCTCCGTCGTATCTACTTTTCCGAACTCTTTTGCCCTTGTTTTGGAGTCTAATTTGCATGATTTGAATGGAACTAACCCGGACTGGCGCTGTTTTGAGCAGAATTGCCATGGTGTTGTTTCTATGCACAAATAAAAGTTCTCGGAATGTCCTAAAAATTTACGGAGAATTTTTCTGGAATAAATGAAAAATACATGCGCAAAGATCCACCGGAGGAGGTGTGCCAGTGGGCCACAAGCCCACAGGCCGCGGCCAACCCCCTGACTGCGCCGTGAGGGCTTGTGGGGCCCACGTGGCACCACCGCCCCCAAACTCAGCTCTATATCTTCCGTCTCTCCCGGAAAAAAATCAGAGAGAAGGATTCATTGCGTTTTATGATACGGAGGCGCCGCCACCCCCTGTTCTTCATCTGGAGGGCAGATCTGGAGTCCGTTTTGGGCTCCAGAGAGGGGAAATCGTCGCCATCGTCATCATCAACCTTCCTCCATTGACAATTCCGTGATGTTCTTCATCGTTCATGAGTAATCTCATCGTAGGCTTGCTGGACGGTGATGAGTTGGATGAGACCTATCATGTAATCGAGTTAGTTTTGACGGGGATTGATCCCTAGTATCTGATACGTCTCAAATGTATCTATAATTTTTGATGGTTTCACGATGTTATCTTGTCTTCTTTGGTTGTTTTTATGTACCTTTTATATCTTTTTTTGGGACTAACTTATTAATTCAGTGCCAAGTGTTAGTTCCCGTTTTTTTCGTGTTTTTGACTCTTTTCAGATCTGATTTTGGAACGGAGTCCAAATGGAAGAAAAACCCCAAAATGATTTTTCCCGAACGGAAGAAGACTAGGGGGCCTTTGGTCCAAGCCAGGTGGGCTCCAGGGAGCCCACAAGCCCCCACTCCACCACCAGGGGGAGGCGGCGGTGGGCAGGCTTGTGGCCTCCCTGGCCGCCCCCTGGCCTAGGTCTTTGGCCTATAAATTCCCAAATATTCCGTAAAAAATCAGGGGAGCCTCGAAAATACTTTTCCGCCATCGCAAGCTTCTGTTTTCGCGAGATCTCATCTGGAGACCCTTCCCGGCACCCTGCTGGAGGGGACTTTGGAGTTGGAGGGCTTCTTCATCATCATCATCGCCCCTCCAATGACTCGTGAGTAGTTCACTTCAGACCTACGGGTCCGTAGTTAGTAGCTAGATGACTTCTTCTCTCTCTTGGATCTTCAATACAAAGTTCTCCATTATCTTCATGGAGATCTATCCGATGTAATCTTCTTTGGCGGTGTGTTTGTGGAGATCCGATGAATTGTGGATTTGTGATCAGATTATCTATGATATATATTTGAGTCTTTGCTGATTTCTTATATGCATGATTTGATATCCTTGTAAGTCTCTCCGAGTCTTGGGTTTTGTTTGGCCAACTAGATCTATGATTCTTGCAATGGGAGAAGTGCTTGGTTTTGGGTTCTGCCATGTGGTGACCTTTCCCACTGACAGTAGGGGCAGCAAGGCACACATCAAGTAGTTGCCATCAAGGGTAAAAAGATGGGGCTTTTATCATTGGTTTGAGATTATCCCTCTACATCATGTCATCTTGCTTAAGGCGTTACTCTGTTCTTATGGACTTAATACACTAGGTGCATGCTGGATAGCGGTCGACGTGTGGAGTAATAGTAGTAGATGCAGACAGTATCGGTCTACTTGTTTTGGACGTGATGCCTATAGAAATAATCATTGCATAGATATCATCACGACTTTGCGCGGTTCTATCAATTGCTCGACAGTAATTTGTTCACCCACCGTCTACTTGCTTTCATGAGAGAAGCCACTAGTAAACACTACGGCCCCGGGTCTATTCACATCCATCGTTTACATCTCCGCTTTTACTTTGCTTTGTTACTTTGTTGCTTTCAGTTCTCACTTGGCAAACAATCTATAAGGGATTGACAACCCCTTCATAGCGTTGGGAGCAAGCTTTTGTGTTTGTGCAGGATCTTGAGATACTCCTGCAGTGGATTGATACCTTGGTTCTCAAACTGAGGGAAATACTTACCACCGCTACGCTACATAACCCTTTCCGCTTCGAGGGAACACCAACGCAAGGCTCCAAGGCCACGGGGGAAATCCTTTGCACACTTGCCTAGGAAGTCCCTTAAGGCGTAGCCGCAGCAGAAAGATCAAGCCAAGTATTCTCCCGTCGACGTGCCTATTTCTGGCACCGTTGGAAGGTCTTTTGTTGCAGTAGCAGTATCCACTATGTTCTGAGATTGATGTTGCTACTAATTTGCCATGCTTAATGCTTGTCACTAGGGCCCGAGTGCCATGATTTCAGATCTGAACCTATTATGTTGTCGCCAATATATGTGTGTTTTAGATCCTATCTTGCAAGTTGTAGTAACCTTAATATACTATGTGTGTTTTAGATCCTATCTCGCCAATATATGTGTTATGACCCGGCAACCCTGGAGTGATAACAGCCGGAACCACTCCCGGGGATGACCATAGTATGAGGAGTTCATGTATTCACCAAGTGTTAATGCGTTGGTCCGGTTCTTTATTAAAAGGAGAACCTTAATATCCTGTAGTTTCCATTAGGACCCCGCTGCCACGGGAGGGATAGACAATAGATGTCATGCAAGTTCTTTTCCCTAAACATCTATGACTACATACGGAATACATGCCTACATTAGATTGACGAACGGGAGCTAGTTACATATCTCTCCGTGTTATAGCTGTTACATGATGAATCACATCCGTCATACTCATCCATCACCGATCCACTTCCTACGAGTCTTTTACTACTGGTCCTTGCTACGTTACTTTGTCCAGGCTTGTCCCTTGCTACAAAAGGGATTGGGCCACTTTGTTGCTACTGCTGTCGCTACTGCTGTTACTCTGCAGCTATTGTTGTTCCTTGCTAGTTTGTTGTTACTTGTTGCAAGACCCCTTTTCGACACCGTTGCCGGGGAAGAATAGTTCTCCGTCCATGTGCAACTTACTGGCGCCATTGATACAACGGTTAGGAATAGTCTGCCGTCAACAGATCTTTTCTGGCACCGTTGCTATCATACTACTTTGCTACTGATACTTTGCTTGCAGACACTAATCTTTCAGGTGTGGTTGAATCTGACAAACTCAGCTGCTAATACTTGAGAATATTCTTTCGCTTCCCCTTGTGGCGAATCAATAAATTTGGGTTGAATACTCTACCCTCGAAAACTGTTGCGATCCCCTACACTTGTGGGTTATCAAGACTATTTTCTGGCGCCGTTGCCGGGGAAGCACATCTATATTCTCTGAGTCACTTGGGATTGACGTCTGCTGATCACTATGAAGAATCCGAAAGATCCAAGAACTAAAATCTTGCCTTCCACTTCGAGGACGGGTAAGGAACTGCCATCTAGCTCTGCACTTGATTCACCTTCAGTTATGAGTAAGTTTGCAACATCACCTCCTGCTAGAAATCTTGATATGTCGCCTGTGCTTGATGATGCTACTTCTGCTGCCCATGATGCTTATGATGATGCTATGCTTGATACTATGCCTGATGATGCTATGCTTGATACTATGCATGATGATGCTATGCTTGATACTATGCCTGATGATGCTATGCTTGATACTATGCCTGATGATGCTATGCATGATGACTTCTCTTTCTACTCAATGCACATGAAGATGGAAGTTTTTGTATCCTCTTTTGGTACCTATCACCTTTGGGACTACTTTCATAGCACAAACCAACTACCAATTCATGCACCGCCGTGCTCTAAAAGATCTAAGTGAAGCACATAGAGCAAAATTATCTAGCTCAAAAGATATAAGTGAAGCATGATGAGCATTCTAGCAAATTCACAATGAGTGCATGTCTCTCTCAAAAGGTGTGCAACAAGGATGATTGTGACAAAACAAAAAGAAAAGACTCCTACGATACAAGACGCTCCAAGCAAAACACATATCATGTGGTGAATAAAAATATAGCTCCAAGTAATGTTACCGATGGATTGAAGACGAAAGAGGGGATGCCTTCCCGGGGCATCCCCAAGCTTAGGATTTTTGGTGTCCTTAAATTTGTCTTGGGATGCCTTGGGAATCCCCAAGCTTGAGCTCTTTCCACTCTTTATCCCTTTGTCCATGAGAACATCACCCAAAACTTGAAAACTTCACAACACAAAACTTAAACAGAAACTCGTGATATCATTAGCACAAGAAAACAAACTACCACCTCTTTAGGTACTGTAGCAATCTTGATTTCTATTCATATTGGTGTTAGATTACTGTATTTTCACTTTTCCATGGCTAGTACCCCCCGATACTATCCATAGCTTCATCAAAACAAGCAACCAACTCAACAAAAACAGAATCTGTCAAAAACAGACCAGTCTATAGCAATCTGTATACTTCGTATACTTGTGGTACCTCAACAATTCTGAAAAATTATGACTGCCTGAGAAAATGGCATATCAACCAGCAGCGAGAAGAATCAACTCAAAAGCTCTTTCTTAATAAAAATGAAAAATAATCTCGTGAGCGAAAAGTTTCTGTCTTTTTCCAGCATGATCAAACAACCATCACCAAGACTAGTCATAAAGGTTTTGCTTGGTTCAAACACAACAAGAAACACAAAAGATACAATCGTAACAGAATTATGATGGTGTGGATGCAACAAAACAGAAAGAAAAAAGGTAAATTCATTGGGTTACCTCCCAACAAGCGCTATTGTTTAACGCCCTTAGCTAGGCATAAGGCGATAGAATCACGTATCGTCGTCTTTGGTGCTCAAACCATAAGTAGCCCTCATCATAGATTCATAAGGCAATCTTATTTTCTTTCTAGGAAAATGTTCCATGCCCTTCTTTAAAGGAAATTGAAATCTAATATTCCCTTCCTTCATGTCGATGATAGTACCAATAGTCCTTAGGAAAGGTCTACCAAGAATGTTAGGGCATGTAGGATTGCAATCAATGTCAAGCACAATGAAATCCACGAGTACATAGTTCCTATTTGCAATAATAAGAACATCATTGATCCTTCTCATGGGTTTCTTGACAGTGGAATCCGCAAGATGCAAATTAACAGAACACTCCTCAATCTCATTAAAACACAGAACATCACATAAAGACTTTGGAATCGCGGAAACACTAGCACCCAAATCACACAAAGAATTGCATTCATAGTTTTCGATTTTGATTTTGATAGTAGGTTCCCACTCATCATGAAGCTTTCTAGGGATAGAAACTTCCAATTCAAGTTTCTCTTCAAGAGATTTTATCATAGCATCGACGATATGATCGGTAAAGGCCTTGTTTTGGCTATAAGCGTGTGAAGAGTTTAGCATAGATTGCATCAAGTAAATGCATTCAATCAAGGAGCAACTATCATAATTGAATTCCTTGAAATCCAAAGTAGTAGTTTCATTACTACTCAAAGTTTTAATATCTTCTACTCCACTTTCAATGCTTTTAGCATCAAGATAGATGGACTCCGAATCATTGGGGCGTTTTTCAACCAAACTGGATTCTTATCCAGCCCCATCATCATTAGGTTTGACACAAGAAAACAAAGATTAAATGGGAGTCACACCAAGCACTTTAAGATCTTCGTGATTTTCATCACAAATTTCAGGTTTAGCAGCCATTTTATTGACTAAAGTAGCCTGCTTATCAGAAATCTGGCCTACCAATTTTTCAAGACGAGCAAACTGAGAATCTAGCGCAAGGAATTAGTTGGCCATATCATCAACTTCTTCGTTCATAAAAGCCAAAAGAGAATTTTGCTTCTTCAGTTCCCTACGAAAGTAACTATTGTAATCAAACTGTGTAGACATGAAGCCTTTAACACTAGTTTCAATCTCTACCAACCTCGCATAGTAAGCATCAAAATCCCTTGGTTGGGCCATATAGGTCTTAGCACGCACACAAGCGGACAAAAAGCAATCGAGAGAAAAGGGCAAACGAAAAAGGAAAATATTTTTGTAAATTTTTATTTTTCAGAAGTGGGGGAGAGGAAAACAAGAGGCAAAAAAGTAAATGCAAGAGATGAGTTTGCGACACTTACTTGGATGAGTTCTTGACTTGATCCTCCCCGGCAACGACGCCAGAAATTCTTCTGCTACGGCGACAGAAATCCTTCTGTCGTCTCTTGAGCTTGCGTTGGTTTTCCCCTTGAAGAGGAAAGGGCGATGCAACACATGAGCAATAAGTATTTCCCTCAGTTTGAGAACCAAGGTATCAATCCACTAGGAGAACCGCGTCAAGTCCGTACCTGCGCAAACACAAAAGAGCTTGCACCCAACGCTATAAAGGGGTTGTCAATCTTCAAGATTGATTGCAAAGTGAGATCTGAAGGCGGAAAGTGCAACAAAGTAAAATTGTAAGGCTGAAAATATGGTGTGAAGTAGACCCGGGGGCCATAGTGTTCACTAGAGGGTTCTCTCAAAATAGAAAATAATATGGTGGGTGAACAAATTAATGTCGAGAAATTGATAGAATCGCGCAAAGTCATGACGATATCTAAGGCAATGATCATACATATAGGCATCACGTCCAAGACAAGTAGACTGATACTTTCTGCATCTACTACTATTACTCCACACATCGACCGCTATCCAGCATGCATCTAGTGTATTGAGTTCATGACGAAGAGAGTAACGCTTTAAGCAAGATGACATGATGTAGAGGGATAAACTCAAACCAATGATGAAAACCCCATCTTTTTACCCTTGATGACAACAACACAATGCGTGCCTCGCTACCCCTTCTGTCACTGGGTGAGGTCACCACATGGTATGAACCCAAAACCAAGCACTTCTCCCATTGCAAGAATCATAGATCAAGTTGGCCAAACAAAATCCACAACTCGAAGAGAATTGCAAGGATATGAAATCATGCATAAGAGAGATCAGAAGAAACTCAAATAAGATTCATAGATAATCTGATCATAAATCCACAATTCATCGGATCTCGACAAACTCACCACAAAAGAAGATACATCGGATAGATCTCCATGAAGATCATGGAGAACTTTGTATTGAATATCCAAGAGAGATAAGAAGTCATCTAGCTACTAGCCATGGACCCGAAGGTCTATGGTGAACTACTCACGCATCATCGAAGAGGTCATGGTGTTGATGAAGAAGCCCTCTGTATCCGAATCCCCTCTCCGACAGGGCACCAGAACGTGCCCCAGATGGGATCTTGCGGAGACAGAAGCTTGCGGCGGCGGAAAAATATTTTCGTGGATCTCTCTCGCAGTTTTGGATTTTTTCTGAATTTATAGGCGGAAGAGGTAGGGCAGACGAGCCATAGGGGGCACACAAGCCTGCTAGGCGCGGGCCCCCCTGGCCCCGCCTAGCGGGCTTGTGGGGTCCCCTGCTGGCCCCTGCCTTGGTTCTCAAGTGTGGCGCGTATCTTCTGTTCCGGAAAAAAATCTTTTCAGAAGTTTTATTCCGTTTGGACACCGTTTAAAATCCTCCTCTGAAAAGGGTCAAAAACACGGAAAAAACATGAACTGCCACTTGGCGCTGAGTTAATAAGTTAGTCCCAGAAAAGATATAAAAGGCATACAAAACATCCAAAGTTTGACAAGATAATAGCATGGAACCATAAAAAAATATAGATATGTTGGAGACGTATCAGCTATCCAATCACGATCCATCCCACGATTAGATCACGAACATCCCGATCATGTGGCGAACAGACGACACCTCCGCGTTCAGCACACGTGTAACTCGATGATGCCTTCACCTCCTTGATCCAGCAAGCAACGCTGAAGTAGAGGTTGAGTTCTATGGCAGCACGACGGCGTGGCGGCGACGGTGGTGGACTGATTTTGCACGGCTTTGCCAAGCACTACCGTGATCACGACGGTGGAGAAATACTACTATTATGAGAGAGGAGGGTAACACCATGGCTTTTTCAAGTGTGGTTGCCCTCCCTCTCCTCTAGTATATATAGGAGGAGGGGAGGGGGGATGCACCCTAGGGTTTCCCCTAGGGTTGGGGCGGCGACCAAGGGTGGCTTGGCCTACAAGTTGGGTGGTAGGACCCTCTTAGGCTTGCCCTCCACCACCCTTTGGCCGAATGGGCCTTGGTGGGAGGGGCGCCCAGCTCACCAGGGGCTGGTGCGCACCCCTATCAGCCCATGTGGCCTTCCGGAGCAGGTGAGCCCCTTCCGGTGGACCCCCGGAACCCTTTCGGCACTCCTCATACATTACCGGTGATGCACGAAACTTTTTCGATGACCAAAATGAAACTACCTATATATCAATCTTTACCTCCATACCATTACGAAGCCCTCATCATGTCTGGATTTCATGCGGGACTCCGAACAACCTTTGGTCACCAACACAATAACTCAACTATGTCTATATCGTCACCGAACATTGAGTGTGCAGACCCTACGTGTTCGAGTACTATGCACACATGACTGTGACACCTCTATGGTCAATAACCAACAGCGTAACCTGTATGCCCATATCGGTTCCTAGATATTCTATGAAGATATACATCGGTCGAACCAACGATGTCAAGGACTCAGCTAATCCCATATGCAGTTCCCTTTGTCCATCGATATGTTACTTGCCAGAGATTCGATCGTCAGTATCGCCATGCCTAGTTCAATCTCGTTACTGGCAAGTCTCTTTACTCGTTCTGTAATACCTGATCTCGTGACTAACTCCTTAGTCACATTGCTTGCAAGCTTATGATGATGAGATGATGTATATACTTATCGCACCCCGTTGGTTACCCCAAGTGGAAGATTGAGATGTAGTCAGCAGCAACTTTTTCCCTCACATGGGAACTGTAAGGCTTATCAAACCAGGAGGACTTCTAGGATCAACAAGTAGGTGTCTTCTCTTGGAAATATGCCCTAGAGGCAATAATAAATTAGTTATTATTATATTTCTTAGTTCATGATAATCGTTTATTATCCATGCTATAATTGTATTGATTGGAAACACAATACTTGTGTGGATACATAGACAAAACACTGTCCCTAGTAAGCCTCTAGTTGACTAGCTCGTTGATCAAAGATGGTCAAGGTTTCCTGGCCATAGGCAAGTGTTGTCACTTGATAACGGGATCACATCATTAGGAGAATCATGTGATGGACTAGACCCAAACTAATAGACGTAGCATGTTGATCGTGTAATTTTGTTGCTACTGTTTTCTGCGTGTCAAGTATTTATTCCTATGACCATGAGATCATATAACTCACTGACACCGGAGGAATGCTTTGTGTGTATCAAACGTCGCAACGTAACTGGGTGACTATAAAGGTGCTCTACAGGTATCTCCGAAGGTGTTAGTTGAGTTAGTATGGATCAAGACTGGGATTTGTCACTCCGTGTGACGGAGAGGTATCTCGGGGCCCACTCGGTAATACAAACATCACACACAAGCCTTGCAAGCAATGTAACTTAGTGTAAGTTGCGGGATCTTGTATTACGGAACAAGTAAAGGGACTTGCCGGTAAACGAGATTGAAATAGGTATGCGGATACTGACGATCGAATCTCGGGCAAGTAACATACCGAAGGACAAAGGGAATGACATACGGGATTATACGAATCCTTGGCACTGAAGTTCAAACGATAAGATCTTCGTAGAATATGTAGGATCCAATATGGGCATCCAGGTCCCGCTATTGGATATTGACCGAGGAGTCTCTCGGGTCATGTCTACACAGTTCTCGAACCCGCAGGGTCTGCACACTTAAGGTTCGACGTTGTTTTATGCGTATTTGAGTTATATGGTTGGTTACCGAATGTTGTTCGGAGTCCCGGATGAGATCACGGACGTCACGAGGGTTTCCGGAATGGTCCGGAAACGAAGATTGATATATAGGATGACCTCATTTGATTACCGGAAGGTTTTCGGAGTTACCGGGAATGTACCGGGAATGACGAATGGGTTCCGGGAGTTCACCGGGGGGGGGGGGGAACCCACCCCGGGGAAGCCCATAGGCCTTGGGGGAGACACACCAGCCCTTAGTGGGCTGGTGGGACAGCCCACAAGTGCCCTATGCGCCAAGGAGAAGAAAATCAAGAGAGAAAGAAAAAAAAGGAGGAAGTGGGAAGGAAGGGGGACTCCCTCCCACCAAACCTAGTCCAACTCGGTTTGGGGGGGGGAGAGTCCTCCCCCTTGGACTCGGCCGACCCCCTTGGGGCTCCTTGAGCCCCAAGTCAAGGCCCCCTCCCTCCCACCTATATATACGGAGGTTTTAGGGCTGATTTGAGACGACTTTCCCACGGCAGCCCGACCACATACCTCCACGGTTTTTCCTCTAGATCGCGTTTCTGCGGAGCTCGGGCGGAGCCATGCTGAGACAAGGTCATCACCAACCTCCGGAGCACCGTCACGCTGCCGGAGAACTCTTCTACCTCTCCGTCTCTCTTGCTGGATCAAGAAGGCCGAGATCATCGTCGAGCTGTACGTGTGCTGAACGCGGAGGTGCCGTCCGTTCGGTACTAGATCGTGGGACTGATCGCGGGATTGTTCGCGGGGCGGATCGAGGGACGTGAGGACTTTCCACTACATCAACCGCGTTCTCTAACGCTTCTGCTGTACGATCTAAAAGGGTACGTAGATCACTCATCCCCTCTCGTAGATGGACATCACCATGATAGGTCTTCGTGCGCGTAGGAAAATTTTAGTTTCCCTTGCGACGTTCCCCAACAGTGGCATCATGAGCTAGGTTCATGCGTAGATGTCTTCTCGAGTAGAACACAAAAGTTTTTGTGGGCGGTGATGTGCGTTTTGCTGCCCTCCTTAGTCTTTTCTTGATTCCGCGGTATTGTTGGATTGAAGCGGCTTGGACCGACATTACTCGTACGCTTACGAGAGACTGGTTTCATCGTTACGAGTGACCCCCTTTGCTCAAAGATGACTGGCAAGTGTCGGTTTCTCCAACTTTAGTTGAATCGGATTTGACCGAGGAGGTCCTTGGATGAGGTTAAATAGCAACTCATATATCTCCGTTGTGGTGTTTGCGTAAGTAAGATGCGATCCTACTAGATACCCTTGGTCACCACGTAAAACATGCAACAACAAAATTAGAGGACGTCTAACTTGTTTTTGCAGGATATGCTTGTGATGTGATATGGCCAATGATGTGATGTGATATATTGGATGTATGAGATGATCATGTTGTAATAGAAATATCGACTTGCACGTCGATGGTACGGCAACCGGCAGGAGCCATAGGGTTGTCTTTATACTAACGTTTGTGCTTGCAGATGCGTTTACTATTTTGCTAGGATGTAGCTTTAGTAGTAATAGCATGAGTAGCAAGACAACCCCGATGGCAACACGTTGATGGATGATCATGGTGTGGCGCCGGTGACAAGAAGATCGTGCCGGTGCTTTGGTGATGGAGATCAAGAAGCACATGATGATGGCCATATCATGTCACTTATGAATTGCATGTGATGTTAGTCCTTTTATGCACCTTATTTTGCTTACAACGACGGTAGCATTATGAGGTGATCTCTCACTAAAATTTCAAGACAAAATTGTGTTCTCCCCGACTGTGCACCGTTGCTACAGTTCGTCGTTTCGAGACACCACGTGATGATCGGGTGTGATAGACTCAACGTTCACATACAACGGGTGCAAAACAGTTGCGCACGCAGAACACTCGGGTTAAGCTTGACGAGCCTAGCATGTGCAGACATGGCCTCGGAACACATGAGACCGAAAGGTCGAGCATGAATCGTATAGTTGATATGATTTGCATAGAGATGCTTACCACTGAAACTATTCTCGACTCACGTGATGATCGGACTTGAGATAGTGGATTTGGATCATGTACCACTCAAATGACTAGAGAGATGTACTTTTTGAGTGGGAGTTCTTAAGTAATGTGATTAATTGAACTAATTGTCATGAACATAGTCTAATGGTCTTTGCGATTTACGATGTAGCTTGCGCTATAGCTCTACTGTTTTTTTATGTTCCTAGAGAAAATTTAGTTGAAAATTGGTAGTAGCAAAACTTTGCAGACTGGGTCTGTAAAACCGAGGATTGTCCTCGTTGCTGCGCAGAAGGATTATGTCCTTAATGCACCACTCGGTGTGCTGCACCTCGAGCGTCGTCTGTGGATGCTATGAACATCCGACATACACGTTTCTGATGACTACACGATAGTTCAGTGCAAAATACTTAATGGCTTAGAAGCAAGGCGCCGAAAACGTTGTAAAACGTCACGGAACATAAGTGATGTTCTAAAGAGATGAAATTGTGATTTCATGCTTGTGCCCTTGTTAAGAGGTACGAGACCTCCGACAAGATTCTTTGTCCACAAAGTAAAGGAGAAAGGCTCAATCGTTGAGCGTGTGCTCAGATTGTGTGAGTACGACAATCGCTTGAATCAAGTGGGAGTTAATCTTCCAGATGAGATAGTGATAGTTCTCCAAAGTCACTGCCACCAAGCTGTGAGAGCTTCGTGATGAACTATAACATATCAAGGATACATACAATGATCCTTGAGCGATTCGCGATGTTTGACACTACGAAAGTAGAAATCAAGAAGGAGCATCAATAGTTGATGGTTTGTAAAACCACTAAGTTTCAAGAAAGGCAAGGGCTAGAAGGGATACTTCGTGAAACAGAAAAACAGTTGCTGCACTAATGAAGAGACCCAAGATTAAACCCAAACCCGAGACTAAGTGCTTCTGTAATGAGGGGAACAGTCACTGAGGCGGAGCAACTCTAGATACTTGGAAGATAAGAAGGCTGGCAAAAGTCAAGAGAAGTATATTAGATATACATGATGTTGATGTGTGCTTTACTAGTACTCCTAGTAGCATGAGGGTATTGGATACCGGTTCGGTTGCTAAGTAATTAGTAACACGAAATGAAAGCTACGGCATAAACAGAGACTAGCTAAAGGCGAGGTGACGATACGTGTTGGAAGTGTTTCCGAGATTGATATGATCAAACGTCGCACGCTCCCTCTACCATCGGGATTGGTGTTAAACCTAAATAATTGTTATTTGGTGCTTGCGTTAAGCATGAACATGATTGGATCGTGTTTATTGCAATACGATTATTCATTTAAAGAGAATAATGGTTACTCTATTTTCTTGAATAATCACCTTCAATGGTTTATTGAATCTCGATCGTAGTGTTACACATGTTCATAATATTGGTGCCAAAAGGATACGAGTGAATGATGATAGTACCACTTACTTGTGGCACTGCCGCTTGAGTCATGTTAGTATAAATTGCATAAAGAGGCTCCATGCTGATGGATCTTTATACTCACTTGATTTTGAATCACTGCTGACATGCAAATCATACCACATGAGCAAGGCCTTGTTTTCATTGAGATGAAATAAGATAGTAACTTGTTGGAAGTGATACATTTTGATGTATGCAGTCCAATGGGTGCTGAGGCACGCAGTGGATATCATTATGTTCTTGCTTCAATGACGATTTGAGTAGATACTAGAGTATTTGCTTAATGAATCACAAGTCTGAAATATTGAAAAGTTCAATTCTGTTTCGGAGTGAAGTTTGTCGTAACAAGAGGATAAACTGTCTATGATATGATCATAGAAATGAATATCTGAGTTACGAGTTTTGGTACGCAGTTAAGACAATGTGGAAATTGTTTCGCAGTTCATGCCACCTAGAACATCATAGTGTGATGATGTGTCTGAACGTCATAGCCACACACTATTTGGTATGGTGCATGCTATGATGTCTCTTATCGAATTACCACTATCGTTTATGGGTTAAGCATTAGAGACAACCGCATTCACTTTAAATAGGGCACCACGTATTTCCGTTGAGATGACACAGTATAGACTGAGGTTTAGAAAAATCTAAACTGCCGTTTCTTGAAAGTTTGGGGTTTCGACACTTATGTGAAAAAGTTTCAGTCTGATAAGCTCGAACCCAAAGCGGATAAATGCATCTTCATAGGGTATCCAAAACAGTTGGGTACATCTCCTATCTCAGATCCGAAAGCAAAGTGTTTGTTTCTAGAAACGGATCCTTTCTCGAGGAAATGTTTCTCTCGAAATAATTGAGTGGGAGGGTAGTAGAACTTGATGAGGTTATTGAACCATCACTTCAACCAGTGTGTAGCAGGGCGCAGGAAGTTGTTCCTGTGGCGCCTACACCAATTGAAGTGGAAGCTGATGATGGTAATCATTGAGCTTCGAATCGAGTTACTACAAACCTCGTAGGTCGACAAGGTCACGTACTGCTGCAGAGTAGTACGGTAACCCTGTCTTGGAGGTCATGTTGTTGAGCAACAATGAACCTACGAGTTATGGAGAAAGCGATGGTGGGCCCAGATTCCGACAAATGGCTGGAAGCCATGAAATCCGAGAGAGGATCCATGGATGAAAACAAAGTGTAGACTTTGGAAGAATTACTTGATGGTCATAGGACTATTGAGTAAAGATGGATCTTTAAAGGAAAACAGACGATGATGGTGATAAGTCACTATTAAGAAAAGCTCGACTTGTCGCAAAGATGTTTTCGACAAGATCAAACAGTTGACTATGATGAGACTTTCTCACTCGTAGCGATGCTAAAGGTCTGTTAGAATTATGTTAGTTGTTGATGCATTATTTATGAAATATTGCACGTAGGATGTCAAAACATTGTTTCCTCGACGGTTTCCTTGAGCAAACATTGTATGTGATACAACCAGGAGGTTTTGTCGATCCTAAAGATACTAGCAAGTATGCAAGCTCCAGCGATCCTTCAATGGACTGGTGCAAGCATCTCGGAGTTGGAATATATATACTTTGATGAGATGATCAAAGATTTTGGGTTTGTACAAGGTTTATGAGAAACTTGTATTTCCAAAGAAGTGAGTGGGAGCACTATAGAATTTCTGATAAGTATATGTGGTTGACATATTGTGGATCAGAAGTAATATAGAATTTCTGTAAAGCATACAAGGTTGTTTGAAAGGAGTTTTTCAAAGGAATACCTAGATTGCGCTACTTGAACGTTGAGCATCAAAGATCTATGGAGATAGATCGAAAGCGCTTAATAGAAGTTTCAACAAGATGCATGCCTTGACAAGTTTTTGAAGGAGTTCAAAATAGATCAGTAAAGAAGGAGTTCTTGGTTGCGTTGTAAGGTGTGAAATTGAGTAAGACTCAAAACCCGACCACGGTAGAATAAAGAGAATAGACGAAGGTCGTCTTCTATGCCTTAGCCGTAGAATCTAAAGTATGCCATGCTGTGTACCGCACCTGATGTGTGCCTTGACTCAAGGTCTGTTGAGAGGTACAGAGAGTGATCCATGATTGAATCACTAGCAGCGGTCAAAATTTATCCTTAGTAACAAATGGACTAAGGAATTTTTCTCGATTATGGAGGTGGTTAAAGAGTTCGTCGTAAAGGGTTACGTCGATGCAAGCTTTGACACTAATCCGAATAACTATGAGTAGTGAAACAGATTCATATAGTAGAGTAGATATTTGGCGCATTTCCGAATAGCACGTAGTAGCAGCGTCTATAAGATGACATAAAGATTTGTAAAGAACGCACGGATCTGAAAGTTACAGAACCGTTGACTAAAACCTCTCTCACGAGCAAGACGTGATCAGACCCCATAACTATATGGGTGTTGGATTCGTTGGAATGACATGGTGATGTGAACTAGATTATTGACTCTAGTGCAAGTGGGAGACTGTTGGAAATATGCCCTAGAGGCAATAATAAATTAGTTATTATTATATTTCTTAGTTCATGATAATCGTTTATTATCCATGCTATAATTGTATTGATTGGAAACACAATACTTGTGTGGATACATAGACAAAACACTGTCCCTAGTAAGCCTCTAGTTGACTAGCTCGTTGATCAAAGATGGTCAAGGTTTCCTGGCCATAGGCAAGTGTTGTCACTTGATAACGGGATCACATCATTAGGAGAATCATGTGATGGACTAGACCCAAACTAATAGACGTAGCATGTTGATCGTGTAATTTTGTTGCTACTGTTTTCTGCGTGTCAAGTATTTATTCCTATGACCATGAGATCATATAACTCACTGACACCGGAGGAATGCTTTGTGTGTATCAAACGTCGCAACGTAACTGGGTGACTATAAAGGTGCTCTACAGGTATCTCCGAAGGTGTTAGTTGAGTTAGTATGGATCAAGACTGGGATTTGTCACTCCGTGTGACGGAGAGGTATCTCGGGGCCCACTCGGTAATACAAACATCACACACAAGCCTTGCAAGCAATGTAACTTAGTGTAAGTTGCGGGATCTTGTATTACGGAACGAGTAAAGAGACTTGCCGGTAAACGAGATTGAAATAGGTATGCGGATACTGACGATCGAATCTCGGGCAAGTAACATACCGAAGGACAAAGGGAATGACATACGGGATTATACGAATCCTTGGCACTGAGGTTCAAACGATAAGATCTTCGTAGAATATGTAGGATCCAATATGGGCATCCAGGTCCCGCTATTGGATATTGACCGAGGAGTCTCTCGGGTCATGTCTACATAGTTCTCGAACCCGCAGGGTCTGCACACTTAAGGTTCGACGTTGTTTTATGCGTATTTGAGTTATATGGTTGGTTACCGAATGTTGCTCGGAGTCCCGGATGAGATCACGGACGTCACGAGGGTTTCCGGAATGGTCCGGAAACGAAGATTGATATATAGGATGACCTCATTTGATTACCGGAAGGTTTTCGGAGTTACCGGGAATGTACCGGGAATGACGAATGGGTTCCGGGAGTTCACCGGGGGGGGCAACCCACCCCGGGGAAGCCCATAGGCCTTGGGGGAGACACACCAGCCCTTAGTGGGCTGGTGGGACAGCCCACAAGTGCCCTATGCGCCAAGGAGAAGAAAATCAAGAGAGAAAGAAAAAAAAGGAGGAAGTGGGAAGGAAGGGGGACTCCCTCCCACCAAACCAAGTCCAACTCGGTTTGGGGGGGGAGAGTCCTCCCCCTTGGACTCGGCCGACCCCCTTGGGGCTCCTTGAGCCCCAAGGCAAGGCCCCCTCCCTCCCACCTATATATACGGAGGTTTTAGGGCTGATTTGAGACGACTTTCCCACGGCAGCCCGACCACATACCTCCACGGTTTTTCCTCTAGATCGCGTTTCTGCGGAGCTCGGGCGGAGCCCTGCTGAGACAAGGTCATCACCAACCTCCGGAGCGCCGTCACGCTGCCGGAGAACTCTTCTGCCTCTCCGTCTCTCTTGCTGGATCAAGAAGGCCGAGATCATCGTCGAGCTGTACGTGTGCTGAACGCGGAGGTGCCGTCCGTTCGGTACTAGATCGTGGGACTGATCGCGGGGCGGATCGAGGGACGTGAGGACGTTCCACTACATCAACCGCGTTCTCTAACGCTTCTGCTGTACGATCTACAAGGGTACGTAGATCACTCATCCCCTCTCGTAGATGGACATCACCATGATAGGTCTTCGTGCGCGTAGGAAATTTTTTGTTTCCCTTGCGACGTTCCCCAACATCTTCCACCCTGGCGCTAGCAAAAGACGTGGACCTGCACACATAACAAATAACTTTGCTCCCAACGAGTACACAGAGGTTGTCAATCTCTCCGGCCTTGTAGTTTACAAAGGATCAAAACACAAGCGGGAAAGTAATAGTGATTGCAACGAGAAAGTAAATGAAAGCGGTAAATGATAGAGGTGTAAACAATGATGCTGGTATTGATCGGAGTCCCATGATGTTCACTAGTGATGTCTCTCTCACAAAAGACGATAAACAACTATGCTTGCATAAACAAATCACAGTTGGGCAATTGACAGAATTATGAACGCACCGCAATGCTAATTATGCTACTTGATAGTTAGAGGTTCAGTAGTAATGGGCAGTACGCCAAGACAAGTATACTGTTTATTCATCAACATCTACTTACTAATCATCCACCTTGATATATCTATCCAGAATATCTCTCCGATATTAAGTTGCGAGCCCCACCCAAAGTGTAAACTCAAAGCAACGGACAACTGCATTAACGAACTATGCGTAAGGTAAACAATCCTTGCAACCATGGTCACAAGCACCGTTGTTTTCTCCCTGGTGACAACAGCACATCCCCTAGTCTCATGTTTCTGTCACTCAAGCAAGACATCGAGGGGCATGAACCCACTATCATGCATAACGCTCCCTCTTGGAGTTACAATCTACTACTCGACCAAAGCAATAAATGGCAACGGAGACCATGCATGGATCACTAAGAAACATAATATAAAAGGATAATCAAATATATAACTCATAACAATCTGAACATAATCTCATAATCCATCAGATCCCAACAAACCGAGCATAGCAATAGCAAGAGAATTACATAGATGCCTTGATCATGTAGGGCAGCTCACAAGGACTAACCATTGAAGCACAAGATTGGAGAGAAGACATAACATAGCTACTGGTCATGGACTCATGGTCCAAGGAGGACTACTCACGACACGTCCGACAAGCGTCCATGGCGGTGGATAAGCTCCCGGAGGTCAATCCTCCCTCCGGCAGGGTGCTCGGAAGAGGTCTCCTGACGCTCCCGATCTCGGAAGCGCTGTGGCGGCGGAATGATGGAGAAATTCATGATTCTGGAAGTTGTGGAAGGGTTTCCTCTCGGAGGACTAAATATAGGCCAAAGGAGGGCATCGGAGGAGGTGGGGCCCACCCAGACGGCCTCCTGGCGCGGCCTAGGGCCTGGTCGTGCTAGCAGGTCACCTGGGCATCCCCTGGCCCCCCTCTGGCCCATCTTCGGTGATTCGGAAGCTTCTGTTTCGTTGATTTTTTATATATTTTTCCTGGAATTTTTCGGGCTTGAGAAAATTGGGTAAAAGCCCCTGCAAAATAGACATCAGCAAACAGAAACTGGCACTCGGTGCACTGAGTTAGTAGGTTAGTCCAAATATGTGTAAAATGATATAAAAGTGTAGCAAAACATATAACATTTTCACCCAAAAGATCATGGAACAAGCAGAAATTATAGATACGTTTGGGACATATCAGCTTACTGTGATGATGTATTACTGAGTGGGCCCCGAGATACCTCTCCGTCATACGGAGTGACAAATCCCAGTCTTGGTCCATGCCATCTCAATAGACACCCTTGGAGGTACTTGTAGATCATATTTATAATCACCAAGTTGCGTTGTGACATTTAATACACACAAAGCATTCCTCCGGTGTTAGTGAGTTGCATGATCTCATGGTCATAGGAAAAGATACATTGACATGCAGAAAGCAATAGCAGTAAACTGAATACGATCAAACGCTATGCTTAAGGCTTGGGTCTTGTCCATCACATCATTCTCCTAATGATGTGATCCCTTATCAAATGACAACTCATGTCCATGGCTAGGAAACCTTATCCATCTTTGATCAACGAGCTAGCCCAGTAGAGGCATACTAGGGACACTTTGTTGACTATGCACCCACACATGTATTTTAGTTTCCAATCAATACAATTTCAGCATGGATAATAAACAATTATCATGAACAAGGAAATATAATAATAACCACTTTATTATTGCTTCTAGGGCATATTTCCAACAAATACACCAAAC
Source organism: Hordeum vulgare subsp. vulgare (assembly GCF_904849725.1). Lineage (NCBI taxonomy): Eukaryota > Viridiplantae > Streptophyta > Magnoliopsida > Poales > Poaceae > Hordeum > Hordeum vulgare. The sequence goes on along the minus strand of NC_058519.1, from coordinate 593,548,884 downwards.
CATTTTTGTTAATATGAAATCTCAACAACACCAACCGCAAAAGAAGCGCGTCTGATTCCTCTAGTGCTTCAACATAGCCGAGATCCCAGCATCACTAGGGACGAAACCACTTGGGGCAAAAGGTTTACCATAGCCCCACCACACGAGGATTTTGGGAGGAAGGGGTTATAGACGAAATTAAGGCCGAATTGTATCCCTTTTGGCTTAAAGGCCGGGAAAAATAAAAGGAGGCATTGTCGAGGGACGTTTGAGCTCCATGTTATCGCATTTTGACCAAAAGATACGAAGGTAGGACATTAGAGGTTTTTCGTCGACAATCGAAGCAAGATCACCCCAAAGGGGGAGATTGCTTCGACGGGTGTCGTATGTCCAAAGCTTGCACCATTGGTTCAGATTGAGCTCCAAGGACAAACTAGACTCACAAGTCATCGCGACTTGATCTTTCCCTTCCACCTCTTCCACCATGGCGGTTAGAAGAGATATGGTATGGTAAAGTACTAAGCTTCATATTTGTGTTAATGGTCTTGGTTGGTGGCAAGCACTCGAAAGCAAACTTGAGAATAAATAAAAGTAAAAAAAGTATTTCTTTTACGTAAAAGACTCGGGTCTATTATAAAAGTTCACCAAAAGTATAAAGCGCCCCAAATATAGTAAATATTATAGAGGTCCCTAGACCACCGAACTACCATTATCACCATCAAAACGAGTCGTCGACTCACCTTGTCATTGCACCCTCATCGGAGTCGACCTAGCCTTGTCGATGACACTCGGAAACTGTCCGTGCATATCACCTTAAGGACCAGCACCCCGTAGCCGCAATTATCATCGTTGAACCCTTGAGTCGTTCTGAAGAACCTGACATCACCAAATCTCATTGTTGCATAGGCATGACGAGAAGCCCTAACCTCGTGGCCCCGGGGAGCTGTCAGGAATCTATGCCAGAGCTCCATTTACTCTGCCCTAATGGATGAACTTGAGAATGATCGGAGTCTGGAAGACTAACTCAAATAATAAGTGTTCTCATTAACCCGAGTGTCACCCATATGAGAATGAAGACCCTAACATATCTACTAGATGGAGCCGAGGCATCAGGGTCCCCCTCCCAATCACGGACCATGAAAGCACGGACAAAGGGCATGAGATTCCAACGGGCTCACTGACGAAAATCAAGGAAAAAACTTTGCCTTGGTCGCCTTGCAAGATGGAAAAGAAATTAAATAAACTACCAAAAAGTAAGAAATATTACATCATTCTAATGATAATAATAATCGAGGTCTATGTAAAGCAAATTCAAAATATTGCTACTCATTTTTTATCAGCTCGCTCATAAAACTTCCACAAGTTTTAAATATTTTTTGTGAGGGCGGAAGTTCTAGAAATTAATATAGCTTCTCTAAGTCAATAGGCTTAGAAATAAATCTTTTTTCTTGAGAGGGGAATAAAACATTTCTTTTTTTGAAAACACATATGCTTATATTAATGGAATTAACCGGTTTTTACAATCTTTCCTTATATCATACGTCATGTAGAGCGGAACACTATTAAAAAGATAATCATCTTATCTACCATCAAAGCTATTTAGCAATCTCTTGAGCCATAATATTGGCTTGGTGCTTCTCAAAATCTTAAAGCTATGGAGAAGATAGGTAATGGTCAATGCTTCTTAAAATCAATAGGAGGGGACTTCTCAAGAATTTCATTTGCAAGGAAAGAAGTTACAAATGCATAGTCAATTTGTAAAATAAACAGGTGAGTGAAGATAGATACCAATATAGTGACCAGGAAGGCACACCCTAAGCTCTGCTTCATCCACGTTGAAACATCGGCCAATAAAATCTCACATTGGGATGATGTCGTGAGAAGAATTGCTTCCAGCGACCCCTACACTTGCAAAGCTAAAAGTGCATCTAATCCCAGATGGCTTTGTTAATTAATAACAACATATATATCCTTGAACTAATGCTCCTCAAAAAATATTTCAGGTAAATTTCAATGTAGGTAGGACTATAGCCTATAGGATGATAATGTGGACCCCTCAAAATGCAAAGGACAAACATTGGAAAAGCTTCAAGACTCTACATTTTTTGCTAAGTGATCCAAGATCAAAGTGAGTCCATTGGAAAACCAATACTAATAAAAGGTGATAATGTTTTGATCATGAATTATTTATTCAAGTGATTAGATATATTGCTCCAAAACCCTCAACCACATTCTCACTTTCATCCAAGTTATAAACTTTAAAGTCAAACTCGGTCCCACTGAATCATCTATCTTGGACTCACCAAGCTACACTTGACATAGCGACTGCTTAAGTCATAGCACCTTGGTCTCATCGAGATGACCCTTTGGTCCCACTGAAGAGCACCTGCCAACCTTCTGTTGCATATTTATTTCATCTCATAATTTCTGAGTGGTTGCACTTGGTATAACTAAAGTGTGAAAAGTGATTAGTTCGTCACCCATCGGTCCCACCGAGTCATTTCGTCTGATCTCATAAGAAATCCTAATGTTGAAACCTTTTGCATTAGTCGGTCTCACCGAGTGATTTCACCCAGTCCCGTCGAGTTGTGCATAAAGATGTGTAGCGGTTGGATTTTTTGTGTTGTCTATATATACCCCACGCACTCCAGCCTCTCAAAGAGAGCAACCAAGACGAAGCTACTACTTTCCATATCCATTTCATGAGAAGAACTACGTACACTTGTGTTGAAATCAAGGGGATTCTATTCCAACCTTTGACCCTACCATGTAGCCAAATCTGTGAGAGAGTGATTGGGTGTTGAGGAGACTATCTATTGAAGCACACGAAAAAGAGTTCATCATGAAGATCAACATCTATTACCATTTGGAGAGTAGTGTCTCCTAAATTGGTTAGGTTTCACTTGGGAGCTTCCAAATCTTGTGGGGTTGAACTAAGAAATTTGTAAGGTCAAGGAGATCACCTAGTTCGTGAATATCTACCCCGAGTGATGCTAGTCCTTAGTGGACATAATCCATGATGGCATAGACAAGATTACTTCTTCATGGATCCTTCATGGATGGGACCCTCCATGGACTCGCGCAGCCGTTACCATCCATGAGTTGAAGTCTCCATCGACATGGATGTAAGATAACACCACCTATCGATACCATGCTTAAAATCACCATGGCTTCATTGCTTTTGATTAACCCCCACCATTCCTTTGCATTCATATGCAAAGTCCTTACTTTTCGCCGCCTACTTTATTAGACTTGCATGAGTAGGATATGACTAGACTTGCTAGTATTGCTAAAATATGACAAGGACTAAAATTGGGAAAAGACTAGCTTTTTTATTTACCAAGTAGTCCAATCGCACCCTCCTCTAGACTTACTTATGATCCTACATGATCTCAAACTCTTCACAAAACTGTCATCGACATTAACCTTGACACAATCACATGGGGAGGGGTGGGGGAGGTTGCCACTCTATAGTGTTCTTTGAGGTTCACACATAAGGTATCCACCTAACCGCCAACCCCTTATCTTTGTGATTTGTCTTGGACTCCGCAACGGAGTGACAAGAAAAGAACAATTAATAGTTATCCACAAAGCAGAAAAAGAAGAAGAAGATCCGTTTTCTTTACAAAAATCAAATCATTTCTCAGACGCCGCTCTCTAGAATATTTCTAACTTTGTATCAACTAATCAAGATATTTTCATCATTTTCACTTACATGAATCTTGTGTTTACATTATATGGCTCCTACAAGTGACTTGAGAATAATTATTTCTCATCCGCTTGAGAAAAAGAAACCGGGCATGAATACCATTTCTTTATTTCATTTATATTCCCGGGACGTAGTTAATTTCATTGTATTTAGAGCATCTACAACCACATACCACATAAAAGAACTCTCATATATCCACGAACGCGTCCGCACGCATCCCCGAAGAGTGCTCAGACACTCCTCAACCACATGTCTCAAATTTTATACCTCAAATTCATCGTACACCATGAAACACAAAAGCTACATACTACATAGATAAAGTTGGCCTACTACTAATCTTTGTGAGAGATGTAGACGACCTTCGTGTCGATGGTGCCGGACGAACCGACATCATGGTCCTTGGCCGCCACCCGTAGCTACGACTCATTTGTTGGAGCCCATGCTCGCGAAGAATTCATCGCGCTTCGTCCGCGCCTTGTGGAGCAAGCGACGGTTGGCCTCCACCCTCGTCTTCGACTGGGCGGAATCAAGGATGGCAGGCTGCTCTGCCGCCTCCTCTGCATGGGCGACCTGAAACTCCGCTTGCGCCTCGCCCGTGCTGAATCCGACAGCCGGAGGCATCGGATCCACATTGCCTTCCTCGTTAGGCTTCACGTCCTCCATGTATGCGTCCGGTGCCTACTTCTCCTCGTCCTTAGAGAGTTTGGAGATGCAATCCAAGCGACACGCGTGCCTAGACCTCCTGTAGGAGCTCCAACCAACGCTCTAGGGTGAGCATGACGTACTAGGTGATTCGTTGTCGGGCCATGGCTACCAGCGGACAACGAGCTAATGTAGGGTGGCGACACAGAGGAAAGGGAGGGGGTGGAAATGTGATTGGCTATGGTTGGGGGGTCGTCGTCCGGCTTAAATACCAGAATTGTTCCTCGAGCGGCGTGTCGAAACGGCGTTCTCACTGAACCTCTGGGCAACGAAGGGTGTCATGGCCCCACACAACAGTCCCTCATGGCGGACGCGCCTGCGCACGTCCATGCATGCTCATATCAATTTTAAATATATGTTGGATATGTGGGATGATCGTTAGAAGTCTGACTGGGTTACAGTTTTGCGACCGGTCACTCACTTTTAAGAGCCCGGTTTTAGATGCCCTTAGAATGTAAAACATGTAGATTGAACTACATTACATAAGTAAACAACAATAAAAAAAAGCAACTAAAGTATACCCCAAAAGATGTAATTTCATCAAAATCTGACTTGTAGTTTTTGGAAGAAAAACAAGGGTGTGAAACTTCTGAAGCTTATGATCTGCCCGCTGGCTCTTAAATACTGTGGAAAATGGCCGTCCGGATTAAATGGAACCGGACCAACCCGTGTTTGACGGCGCTTCTTTTCATGGGCTGACAGACGCGCGCATGCTGCTGCCCAAGAAAACGAAGCGACGGCGGCCCACAGCGAAACGCCGTCTCGGCTCCCGAGCACACCCCCTCCCCACCTCGCCCGGTGTAGGCACGCACACGCTGACAAAGGGCCCCTCGCCCCTCGTGTCCCAGCTGCCATGGACACGGAGCGGCCGCCGCGAGGGCCAATGGACGAGGCAGCCGGCCGCATTATTGCCTATCCGGATGGGAGGCCATCCCCACCATCCAAGGGAAGAAGCGCCGGGCACCGAGCGAGCCGTGCGGGGGCGCCTCCTCTACTCCCTCCCCACTCCCGCCGATGCTCTTCAGCTCCACCTCCGACCTCCGCATCATCTTCTTCTTCCACGGGTAAGCAAGCCCCCCCGCTCCCCCTTGGATTCGTTTAGAACAGTAGCCTTTTGCTTGTGCGAAGATATACTTGCTGCTGCAGCATACATTCTTTTTTCTTTCTGCTGTGTGCTGTTGAGTCTGTGTTCAAGAACGATTCGCATTTGGCTGTTTGGTGCTTAACCGGATTGAATGTATCACCAAATAATCGTGTAATGGGTAGGCTTGCTAGGAGAAGTACCATTACCATTTTATGGAGTCGCCCGGTTCATAGGCTGAGCAGCTCTGTTCCAATGTGTTCCTGCTTTTATGCTGAAGTGTATGTTTCCCCTTGCACGAACAGTAAGACCGCGGTAGAAGCGCAGAAGGATCTCTTTTGGCAAAAGGCTCCGTGAAGTCCTCAAGCAGTCTTTTCCGGCCACATAGTAACTTTTAGTACATGTTTTGGTTCATATGCTGCCCAAAATTGGGGCTCTGTGTTTATTTTCTTATCTTATTACATTTCTTTAAATTCATAGCAGTTTGGATAATTTTGTCCTCACAGTGCAAGAATGGACCAGATTTACTAATGAAAGGCACGCACGGTAATCTAGTGAACGAAATAATGGAACAACCCGCCTCACCCAGCCCCCCACACCACTCTTTTTTCTTCATTCCGAGGCTATACTGAAGTTCAGCCCAACTGAAGCTGAGCTCTTCATGTTGATGGATTTAACGCAGCACGTGTACATTTCTGCCCCGTTTAATATAGTTTTGCATCTTGTGCTTATACTACCATTTACTTGCTTCTTAGCACAGGTGAAGTGTTCAGCTATGCTTCTCGTTGACCAGTCACACTTGAACTGAATCGACTTTGCTGCGAAGTGCTTGACAGTTTCAGTGAAAGTGTAGAGGACTTAGCAATGATCTCATCCATCAGCTTACTTGACAGTTCCCACCAGCTCATTCAGAAACTGTACAGAAAATGCTGGCCAAGTAACTCAAATTCCAAACTGAACATGCATGCAACCGCGAAATCTGGGGGTAAGAGCATGAGGGTGAAGATGGCACTTCTGAAGCCCCATGCAACTGACTTCAAGAGGAATCATCAAGCCCACGAGGAAGACAATGTGTTTTACAAATTAGTTTATAGGCTCCCTGAAAGCCTTAGCTGTCTGTACACCAGTCAAAAACCAGTCAGAAAGAAGAAACAACAGAAGCAAGGAACTGTGTCCAGTAACCGGTTTGGTGTGATCTTGGAGTGGGAGGGAGTTGTTGTGGAAGATGATGACCCGGACCTGGAGCCCCGAGTGTGGTATGTATTATCACTTGAAGAGGCGAAGTCTTTCCCTCCGGATGAAACGCTGAAGAAAATCGAGGGAATGAGAACTGATCAGGCCATCTCAGAAGTCTTAAGTTGGTCGAAAGATCGACAAGAAATCGAAAGGTTAGCAGCACGTAAGGAGGTCATATATCAGAAACTCCGAGGTACTTTCTATCAGCTGCGGCCAGGTGTTCTCGACTTCTTGAACACCCTTGTGGATTCTGATATTCCAATAGCAGTAACAGCTTCTCGCCCCAGAATGAGCCTGGAAGAAAGCATAAAAGCCGTTGGTCTGCAAGGCTATTTCGATGTCATAGTGGCGGCGGAGGACTTCCACCGAGGGAAACCCGAGGGTGAGATTTTTGAGGTTGCAGCAGACCAGCTTGGTCTTGAGCCTGATGTCTGTCTTGTGATGGGTAGCTCAAACTTGACGACGCAGTCTGCACATACTGCTGGGATGAGGTGTGTGGCGGTTGCAAGCCGGCACCCTGCCTATGAACTTCATGCAGCAAACCATGTTGTGAGATGGCTCGATCAACTCTCTGTTGTTGACCTGCAGAGGCTCGCCAATGGCGAGGTTCTTGGGCGCAGGGGCAGACAATCTGACATGGACATGGAGATTGTGATCGAGGAGTGATGTTTCTGCAGGCACTTATCTACTACTAATATATAACTGTGTTGTAACTTCAGTACTGCATTACATTTTGTGACAGACCAAGTAGTGTAACACGTAACAGATCAGCGTTCACTTCTTGTTTTCTTGTAATGCATAACTGAAACTCAGTTAGCTTAGATGCTTTCAATCATCAGAAAGGAGTTGGAAGCGAAGAAACTTTCCACATTGCAAGTCTTTTGCTGTGCGGTACATATACTACCTCTTATATTTTGTTCCCCTGGCCATTTCAGAGATGAACGTTGGGGTTTTTTAGTGCTATATTGGTGAGTGACGATTAACTGAAAATATGTGGAAAATGCTTTATTTACAGAAAGTGTTGGCAATAATCATGTCACATGCATTAAAGTCCTAATCAGCAGGGAGTATATGCGATGTTTGAGATTGCATGAGCTAGCTCTACGTGTTGTAGTAGCATTGGAGTTGTCTGTATGTTTCCGGTTTATGTTTAAATCTTGATTTTGTTTTTTTGGAAAAGGAGGTTAAAACCCCCGCCTCTGCATCAATTGATGTCTACAACCATCTTTATTTATTACTAGTACAAATGCGTCGGGCTTAAAAGATTATGAGGTATATCAAATATGTCCGTGCTTTGCAACGGAAGAAAAAAATATCACATACCCCAGCCCAATAAGCTTGACTCGAGACCCCAATACACAGAGTAAAGTCCGTTTTAAACCCTCAACTTGTAGGCATCGTCGGATCTGAACCCCAACCTCCAAATCCCGGAAATCGGCACCCCCAACTCTCTTATCCCGGTTGTTTAAGCCCTAATGAGAGGATTTGCTGATGTGGCAGCACCTGAGCCCGGATTTGCTTCTTAAGTACACCACAGTGGGCCCTCTCTCCCCATCTTTCTCTTTTTGGTAGAAGCGTGCGGTGGGGAACAGAGCTAGGGTTCCTCCCGGCGACTCGGGAACAGAGAGGGCGACGGCGCTGCCACCAACCACCATGTGTTTCTCCTCTGGTGCTTCGTTGGCTTCTTCTCACGGCGGAGGCCTTCGAAGGAGAGGCGTGGCTACAAGGTCTCCGGTTCCATATCAGGAGCCACCGATGGGGTATGAGCCGGCAAGGAAGTGCGGCAGGAAGGCGGTGGATCTCCTCGAGCCCGGCGAACCCTGGCAGGAGATATTATTCCTGCGTAGATACTCGGGTATGTTTGATTCCTCGCATGTTTTGTTTGTCTGAATTTTTCTTCGTCTGAATCTCTGAATTTGTCTGTCATGAACTGAACAACATGGCTTCGTCGACTGGCATGACGACCCAACAACACCATTTTTGCGTCAATTGTTGGGTGATCTACGGGATAAAGTTTGGAGGTTGGAGGATGAGCTTGCTGGTCATTCAAGAGAAGGAGAGGTTGCTGTTCTGAGAGAGAAAATGGAGAAGAAAAATGAGTTGCTTGCAGAAATTAGAGCTAGATGTGGTAGGATAGATAAGATGCAGATGTTCAAGTCTTTGTTTTATGGCATGATTTTCTTTGTTGCTGGTTTAGTTGCAGGGTTAGTTATATGTCAACATTTCCTTTGATAGAAAAGATTAGTACTAGATGAATAAGGTTGTAATGGATAATGAGAATGTAATGGCAAATGAAATTGGCAGCATTTCTTGGCATCATTTCAAATTGGCAACGAAGTTCATAATGCAAGCTCCATATAGTTATCAACTGACACCACAAAATAAGTTCTGAATTGCAGCTCCACATAGTTATCAAGTGACACCAAAATATGCTCACAAGTTCACACAAAAGTTCTTAAGACAACTACTGCCATTAACACAATTACTGAAGATCTTAACCATTAGTTAGAAAACATCTTTAGCAATTGCCACTTGCAGTAAAGTATGACATCCACCCTGTCCCTGCTCCTCTCCCTCTCCCTGGAGCTCCTCTCCCTGTTGTTGATGCTCCTCTCCCTCTCCCTGGAGCTCCTCTCCCTGCTGTTGCTGTTGGTGCTCCTCTCCCAGCTGTTGCTGTTGCTGCTCCTCTCCCAGCTGGTGCTGTTGCTGCTCCTCTCCGAGCTGGTGCTGTTGCTGCTCCTCTCCCAGCTTGTGAGCTTGCTGCAGATGAAGCTCTTGTTGCTTTTGCTCTGCTATTTGATGCAGTAGTCTCTGCTTGCTGCAAACACAACAGAGGAATGAAGAAATGCAAGTAGGTGAAAAACATAGAAAACATAGAAATGCAAGTTGCTGATAGTACCTCTGTTTCTCTCTGATTTCTCCCTCTTTTCCCAAGATTTGATCTTGTTTTTTTGGTTCTATCTCCATTTTTTTACAAGAACTTTTGTTGTGTCCCTGACCCCCACATGATCCACAAGTAATCCGACAGCCATGCTTGCTCGACTTCTTACCCTTAGGTGCTTCACCCTCTTCTCTCCTCCTATCATTGTTCTTTTTCCTAGCTCCTGGCATGGCAATGTAGTGAGGTGCCATAGGCCTAGGCTTATCAGAAACTGGCCAGTTTTCTTCTCCTTGCACAGGTTGTAGACAGTGTTCATATATTTTGTTGAATGTTTCTATGTAGTAGCACTTGTCAATATAGTCCTCTATATTCCTTCCACTCTTGTAAATAGCTGCAATGGCATGACAACAAGGCAGGCCTGCCAGCTGAAAATAACCACAAGTGCAGTTCCTCCTTTCTAGATTGACTGTATATTGTTTTCTTCTCCCTTTCATGTGTCTCACCTCAAAGCCCTCCTTGCCATTCCACAACACCTCAACATACTGTGTCATCTTAATGCTGACATTCAATTTCCTCAGAATATTGGGACAAATTTTACCCTTCCATTTTGCACTTTTGGATCTTTGCTCTTGCACTCTGACATACACCTTCTTTCTAATCATTTCTTGTTGTGAGATAATGGGATAGAACATTGCTTCTATAATGGCATTGTTGAATGACTCACAAAGATTGTTATCAACAGATTCACAGTTTGCTCCAGCTAGGAAAAATGCCCTAGCCCAATGCTTTGGCTCTGTCCTCATGATGTCCTTACCACCTTCTGGAGTGAGTTGTGCAAGCTTGGCCTTGTTGTAATTAAAATCTTCTCTGTTAGCAGACTTAGCAATTGCCCAAAATCTTTTCTGGAATTCGTGGTCCTTGTGCTTCTTCCTCCAGTTGGCATAAATGTGTCTAGCACACATTCTATGCTCTGCTTTGGGCAGATAGTCCCTCATGCTGTTGATCAATCCCTTCTGTTGGTCAGAAATAAAGACCCATCCTGCTCCTTGGTCATTGATATCCAAGTCTTTGATCAACAATGCAATGAACCACTTCCAACTATCATTGGTCTCTTTCTCAACCACTGCCCAAGCCAGTGGATACATTTGATTATTAGCATCCCTTCCAATTGCAGCCAATAGTTCACCTTGACAAGCTCCCTTGAAAAAACAACCATCTAGTCCAATGACCTTCCTGCACCCTGCTTTAAAGCCTTGCTTCATTACATGGAAGCAAACATAGTACTGCTGAAATATATCATGTTCCATATCTGTTGGATCTAAGGTCATGGCCACTGTACTGCCAGGGTTGCTCCTTAGGAGTTCCAATTGGTAGTCAAATACCTTTGTGTACTCACTTTTCATCCCACACATGAGCTTATCTAGAACAATTTTCTTTGCTGCCTTGCATTTTGAAACTGACACATCAGCAAACATGTCTTTCAGCACTGTGGCTTTAATGCTGTCAATTTTCCAAAGTGGATTGGCTATGATGATGTGCTCATACCTTTTTGCAATCACCTTGGCAATAACAAGCTTATTCTCTCTCTATTTTGTGCACACTGTTGTTCATCTTCAATGGTGATTATTTGAAACCTAGAACATCTACTTGTCTTTGCTGCATACAACATCCATGGGCAATTAGGCCAGTCACATTTAGCTCTCACCCTCTGCTCCTCAGATTTCAAGAAAGATATGCTCCTTTTAGTAGAAAGCCCATACCTCTTCACTGCTTTCACCAACTGCTGCTTACTTTTGAAAACCATTCCCAAACTAAATTGGGGGATTTCTGATTCAGGATTAAACCTAATGTACTGGCTGTTCCTTCTCACCATCTGGCCATCTTCATCTTCATCATAAGAGTAGTCCTCATCAGAGGACTGGAACTCCATGTCATGTACAGCTTCTTCAACATTAGCCACTAGCTCAATAGGAACTGGACCTGATGACTCCTTTGCAAACCAAATTTCTGAAGCTTTCATCTTCTTCTTGAATTTTCTTGCATGCTTTCTCAGCTCAACCACCTCTGATTCTTCCCCACTATCATCAGTATGTGCCACATAATCAGGGTCATCTGAATCCTCAGAGTCTTCACCATTTTCTACAACTTCTGGAATTGGAGGAATACTTTGGCTAGCAACAACTGGCTGAGATGAATTGACTACTTGAGAACATTGGGAAAGATCTTCAGTCCTGACATTATGCTTAACAGGGCTTTGGATCACTTCAGTAACAACTCCACTTTCATTTGGAACCAGGATAACATCTTCTTCTTCTGCAGTGATAACTACATCTGGTTCACCCTCACTGCCATTGTTCACTAAGTCATGCAATTCATCTTCTTCAAAATCAGAGCCACTATCTTCATCATCTGCATCATCATGCTCACCATTGTACTCCACATAGATGACAACAACCCCTGCATCTGTAATGTGATCTGACATCTTCATGCAACCTTCATCAGTATATAGAAATATCAATCCATTAACCAAATCTCTCCCTGGCATAAGAAAGTACAATTTCATGCTCTCTTTTACTGTCAAATGATTAGCTAAAAATCCCTTCAACTCTGGCAGTGACAACTTATCCCTCTCAACAACAGACATTGCAGTATCTCCCCCAACATAATCAAGAGAGGGGCCGATACGGATGAACTCCCCTTCAAAGTGAAACCTCACATTCAGAACCTCTGCTGGATCCATGCCAACTGAATATTTAGAAAAAAACCAGAAATGAACATTCAGAACATACAATGCAGGTGATTTTTTGGGTACAAAATCGATACATCCTACAATGCATATAATTAATCAGTCCATGTACAAGTTGTTGCCCCAAAAACAATCGATTAAACCCACCTTTCACCCCCAAATTTCCCCTCAAAACCCTACCTTTCACCCCCTGTAAACCCTAAACCTAACTCTAGGAAGGAAGTCAAAAATAGGCCAGATTGTTTGCGGGGGAAGAGGATGACGCACCTGTTCGTTTGCAACCGGCGTGGTCGTCGAAGGTCGCCACGATCACTCGCTCTGCATCGCCATTGCTGCCGCAGGAGGGAGCTGATGCGTCGGGTCGGGAAAGAACAGAGAAAGGGGAGCGAACAGAGAGATGACCACGCGACCAAATGGGATGGGAGCATTTACAATTCCAGCGACCAAACGAGATGGGACCCACAAAATCCCGCTGACTAAGCGATCCCAGCCCTTTTCCCCATTTGGATACAATGATGAGGGCTTAAACAACCGGGATAGGAGAGTTGGGGGTGCCGATTTCTGGGATTTGGAGGTTGGGGTTCAAATCCGACGATGCCTACGGGTTGAGGGTTTAAAACGAACTTTACTCCCAATACACATCCTTAGTATTTCAAGATGACACTACATTTTAAAAATAATAGCTAGTTTAAAGTTATTTATCAAATGCTAACAGGGTAATTCCACTTGAAAATAAATTAATAGGTTAATCTTTTGGTCAGTTGAATGGTAATGCTCTCCTTCTTCCAAACATATAGGTTCGTGCTTCGCGACGGAGTGAAAGCGAGCAACGACTCCAAGTGTATCGCAACAATTGCTAATGCCCCTCTCTTACATAATCTTCTCAATTATAGTTCAAAGAATGGATTTATTTTTTGGAAAGCCTTTACGAAAATTTGCTAGTCAACAACCATTATTGCACACATGATTCAGTTCTATAAAGTACAATAGTTTATTTCTCAAACAATAAGAATGCAACATTGTAGAAAGAGAAGTGTCCATTTCATATAAAGTAGAAATGACATGAAATTTTGAGGTTGCAGCTTCCATTGATACTTTGCTCAACAAATTTTTAGAATTGAAAGTCATTAGGAAGCCAACAACCAACGAGAGTGCATGTCCCTTCTCAACCCCGTTCAATTAGGAAGCCAATCAGAGTGGCATTCTTCTCATTTATTTAGAATCTTGTATACTAGAGTCTTCCTTCTTCCTCACTAATCACATTTAATTAGGAAACCAATCAGCATGAGTGTATATCCCTCCTCCATCTTATTTAATTAGCCTCCTTCATCGAGTCTTTCTTCTCGCTTTTCTATTTCTTGGTTCTCGGGGTGACTTGCCGATATTCTAGGTAACTTGTGAATGTATTTTAATTGGTGGGATTAAGTCTACAGAATCGAGATGTGACTGTCGTGGGTATAAGCCTGACAGTAGATGTGTAGGGTACGAATGAGATGGGCAGAGTCCTAGCTACGGCGAGGTTGTATGAGTTCAGGCCCCTCTACGATGGAGGTAATAGCCCTACGTCTCAATGCTCTTGGAGCTGGTTACCGAGTGTAATATGGAGTACAATGTTTTTCTAACCCTTTCACCAGTGGGGGAGGGCGGCTTATATAGAGTGCGCTGCCCTCCACAACGGTTCTGATTCAAGGGTGGAGTAGTGGCGATTGAATGCATGCGTTACAGGTAATGTATGCTATAAATGCTAGTTAATGCACCCGGAAACGTACGGTAGTTTCCCTCCAGGGAGGTTACGACGAACCGAGTGTATCCAGTCGGTAGGTCCGGTGTCCTCCGAGTCTTAGTCTCCGACTGGATAATTCTGGGCCTGTTACCGACTGGATGATGGGGGCACCTTAATACAGTCGGGCATACTTAAGGTCCCGTCCCTTGCGTGGGGTAGTCCTTGGGTAGGACTTGTAGGACAGGCCTATGACCCTACCCTAGGACTATGACCCCATCATTAGTCCCCGAATGGATTGGGGTTGAAACGTCAAAGCAGTGCTCGATGCTCAGATCCGACTGGATTAGGTTCGGCTTAGGCGTTGCTTGCCTCTATCCATTCTATCTCTCTTGGCCGATGATCCGAGTGAATGTGCTGTGCAGAACGGACTGTCGGGAACCGAGTGCCTTCGCGGCATCTTTTGACACGACCGGTCAATTGACAGTGGCGGATTTTCCGGGATCTCGAATTTCGGGTTCCGTGCGCTTAGCGGGGGTGACGTCAGCGCGCTCGAGTAGCGCCTGACTCCTCGATCCTCGCGCCTTCAACTCTTCCGCCGATATCGCCGCGGCTGGTTGGGCGGATAAGATTTCGGGCCCGCTCGCCAGCGACCCAGTCGGTGTTCTATTTAACTCCGGCCGACGAGACCCTTCGGTTACGCTTGCCGAATCCTCTGCTCTCGCTTGTTCCGCCTTCCTCGCCACCTCTTGCGCTCATACACCTTTCTCTTCCCATCCTTCTCGGAAGCTCGCCATCGCCGCCATGACCAAGGGCCAGACTAGCAAGATGGAGGCAAGGAAGAAGAAGGGCAAGGCGGCGGCTGCTCAGCGGCGGCAGCGGCCATTGCCAGCGGGATGGATCCAGGGGGACTTTCTCCCCTCCACAGTGACGGAGGGGGACCTGTTGGAGCTGGTTGAGCACGGCCAGCTCGTGCATAAATCTTGGAGGTTGCCGGCGGACGACGAGATTGAGCCGGCGCCGCGGGAGGGGGAGCGCGCCTTGCTCCTCAGCCACATTCACCGAGGTTTCTCTCTGCCCCCGCACCCTTTCTTCAAGGGCATCATGAATCATTTTGGTGCTCAACTCCATCACTTCCCTCCAAATGCTATCGCCCACCTTTCTGCTTTCATTGTTCTGTGCGAATGCTTTATCGGTTGCCCCCCTCATTGGGGTTTGTTCAAACATATCTTCTCCGCCCGCTCTCAAACCATTAAACGTCTCAGTCAGTCGGATGACAAGACGCACCTCCTCCAGCTCTGCGGGGGTTTAGGGTTTCAGAAAAAGAGTCGGAGTAGCTACCCTGCTCTCCAGCTGAACGAGTCGGTTAGGAACTGGCAGTCGACGTGGTTCTACTGCCAGGACATAGCTTGTCCGAACGCGTCGACTGGGCTACCTCCATTTAGTCTGGATCGCCCTGCTCCACCCAAACAACTCGCCCTCTCGAAAGCCGAGAGGAATGACATCCAGCCTTTGGTTGAGGCACTCGCGGATGTTGTCCGGAGGGGGGTCACCGGTATTGACCTGTTGGAAGTCTTCATCGGTCGACGGATCCAGCCTCTTCAAGCTCGCCACCATGCTATGTGGCTCTACACGGGGCCCGAGGACTCCACTCGGACCGTCGCGGTGGGCATACTCGAGGAGAAGGTGACCTCGATAGTGCTCCAAATCATGGGACCTTGCGAGAACCCTAAAGGAGCTCGCCGAGTGGTGCCTTACAGCGCGGACAACCCGCCACCGAATCAGGTGAGTAGCATTAACCGAATATATCGAACTGTTTTGATTTTAGTTGTTCACTTATATCCTCGTGTGGTGCTTAATGTTTCCGACTGAATCTCATGTAGGAATGGACCAACTGGTCCTCCCCTGTCTCGAACGGGGATCCGGAGGAGGAGGAGGAAGAAGGTAGCCAGGAGGGGAGCGTGGATAGCGCTGAATATGTCTCCGACAGCAGGGAGTCGGAGGAGGAGGACAGCGAGGAGGAGGAAGAAGACGAAGAGCGTGACTCTCCACCTCCACCGCCGGAACAGCGGAGTAAGCGTCGACACGAGCCCGTCGTCCCTTCGGCTCCCCCCGCGTTGTCGAGTGCTCTACCTACCTCTCCGGCGGCCCCGAGTGCTCGAGGCACGAAGAGGTCCAGGGACGTCTCCGCCGAGCCTGCAGGCCAATCTCCCAGGGCACCCAAACCGAGTGGGCCTAAACCTCGGAGGGCTCTGCCGTGCATGAGGGTTGCCATCCCCGTCACATCCACATAAGCGAATCTAACTCTCGGCTTTTTATGTTATCCGAGTGAACTCCCGCTTTACAAGTCGAATGGGCTTCACTTGACAGGGTCGCCACTTCTACAACCTCTCCGGTCCGCCAAGGGGATGACCCCATGGACACAGACAACGTCGTCTCGTCCCAGCCGGGTATGTTGTAGGAGAGTCAGGTGTTTCATTCCTGTTGACTGTACTATCTTTTTCTTTTTCCGAATCATCATGCTATTCGGCTTGTCAGGGGCGATTCACCCGGACGAAGACGGGCAGGGGAAAGCTGACCCGGCCGCGGAGCCTGTCGTGGAGCCTATCCTTGAGGCTGCTCCTTCTGCTGCTGCCCCTACCGCCGACGCTCCGCCGACTGAAATGCCTCCACCGACCGAACCAGTGCCGGTGGGTGACGAACTGACTGGGGCGAACCTTGGGATGCCCCAGGATCTTCCCACGGTTCCCGGTTCGTCGAATGTTGAGTTCAGCATTCGGTGTGTCCCAGAGGAGCGGGTGGGAGCGGCCAAGGGAGCCATGATCCAAGCGGAGCTGATGACCGGGGAGGCCAAGAAGGCTTATGACTCCGTTGCAGCTTTGTACCAGCGGAGCTTGGAGCTGCGCGACGACATCCGAGTAAGTAGTCTAGTAAGTACTTACTTTTCTTTTGTAACCCAGTGGGTGTTGTCGTAGTCTGTTGTTTGAAATGGGTTCACTCCGAGTGAACCCACTGGGTGTAGTCCCCGAGACTTCTGTCGAGTGCTTGCACCAACAGTTGTCTTTATAAATTTGGTCTTTATTTTTGTCATGTCCGTAGACAAGATTTCTGAGTGCAAGTACTTACTGCAGTCGGAGTACTCTTGCTGTAAGAGTTCCCTAGAGTAAACTGTCCACAGGTGGAGTAGCTTTAGCCTCGGAGGCGTAGGTGAAAATGTGCACCTCAATAGGGCAGACCTGCTTGAGGTGCATGCCAGTGGGGTCACTCTTAGTGCACCCACTGGGTGTAGTCCCCGAGACCGCTGTCGACTGCTTGCGTCGGCAGGGGTCTGAAGAACATAGTTTGTATTGAGAAAGTTGCTGATACCCCTTTGTTTCGTTTTGTAGAAAACGTGTGAGATGGGGAGCGCTTATGAAGCCTTAAGGGCTGAGAAGAACCACTATGCTGGTGAACTAGAAGCCGCAACGCTCGCCATGACTGGCATGAAGAATGCGCTGGAAGTTCGAGAGAAATCTTTGGAGGAAGCGTTGGAGGCAAACAGGGCGTTGGTGGCGGAGGTGGAGAGGCTGAAAAAACAGAGGACCGAAGCGTACGATCAAATGACTTCTTGGAACAAACGATGGACAACTCAAGAGAAGTATGTGAACGACTGGGCTGTCCAGATGATGAGTCGTCTGGCTGGTAAGTCTGATGATTTATCGAGTGGTTGTATCTTGTGACGAGCACTCGGTTTGTAATTTCTATTTGCTCGTTTGTTGCAGATTTTTGTGGTGACGCCGAAGCTGAAGCAGCGGCCGTGGAACGATCCATGAAGGACAATGTACCACTCAGCGAGGACGCCAACCGGAATCTACTCCGTGCTTATATCCGTGTAGGCAAAGTGGGTCCGTTCATCAACCGACTGAGAGAAATCTTCGGTCGCATTGAGAAGGAGCTTTGGCCGGAGGAGGAGTCGCGGGAGAAGATGGAGTCTCTGTTGGGGCGACTGGGGGAGATTCCGGCCCGAGTGCTGATGTGGCGCTATCCTTGGTCCGAGTCCATTGCAAAGAAGTGCGGGAAGATAAGCTGAAAGCCTTGAAAGTTGCCAACACGAAGAAGCTTCAATTCGAAGACTTCATGGAGACATTCTTGGAGACTGCGACCCGCATTGCTGATGGAATCGACCTGGATACTTTTGTGGAACCCTCCAGTCCTGACGCGGGCCCAGCTGAGTCATGATCGAACTTTATCCTCGGTATGCCGAGTGTTTACCTGTACGATATTCTGGCCACTTCTGTTGGCAGTCATACTTTTGGATCGGTGCGGGTAAGCTTGATCCGCACCGAGTCTGTTATCGTGTCTAGACTGTTGGAGTGACAACGAAAACACTTATTCTTTTGCTTGAATGCTGTTTGGAGTTGAACACTAAATGTGTACTCGTAAAATATTAGGACTTAGGTGATACGTGATCGCAGCTAAGTCCCCGAGTGTGACGCAAAGTGCACACTCGGAGGTAGTTAATACTTAGGCGACGCAGGGTCGCAGCTAAGTCCCCGAGTGTGACGCAAAGTGCACACTCGGAGGAAGGTAATACTTAGGCGATGCTTGATCGCAGCTAAGTCTCCGAGTGTGTCGCAAAGTGCACACTCGGAGAAAGTTAATACTTAGGCGATGCGGGATCGCAGCTAAGTCCCCGAGTGTGACGCAAAGTGCACACTCGAAGGAAGTTAATACTTAGGCGATGCGGGATCGCAGCTAAGTCTCCGAGTGTGACGCAAAGTGCACACTCGGAGGAAGTTAATACTTAGGCGATGCGGGATCGCAGCTAAGTCTCCTAGTGTGACGCAAAGTGCACACTCGGAGGAAGTTAGTACTTAGGCGATGCGGGATCGCAGCTAAGTCCCCGAGTGTGACGCAAAGTGCACACTCGGAGGAAGTTAATACTTAGGCGATGCGGGATCGCAGCTAAGTCCTCGAGTGTGACGCAAAGTGCACACTCGGAGGAAGTTAATACTTAGGCGATGCGGGATCGCAGCTAAGTCCCCGAGTGTGACGCAAAGTGCACACTCAGAGGAAGTTAATACTTAGGCGATGCGGGATCGCAGCTAAGTCCCCGAGTGTGACGCAAAGTGCACACTCGGAGGAAGTTGGTACTTAGGCGATGCGGGATCGCAGCTAAGTCCCCGAGTGTGACGCAAAGTGCACACTCGGAGGAAGTTAATACTTAGGCGATGCAGGATCGCAGTTAAGTCTCCGAGTGTGACGCAAAGTGCACACTCGGAGGAAGTTAATACTTAGGCGATGCGGGATCGCAGCTAAGTCTCCGAGTGTGACGCAAAGTGCACACTCGGAGGAAGTTAGTACTTAGGCGATGCGGGATCGCAGCTAAGTCCCCGAGTGTGACGCAAAGTGCACACTCGGAGGAAGTTAATACTTAGGCGATGCGGGATCGCAGCTAAGTCCCCGAGTGTGACGAAAAGTGCACTCTCGGAGGAAGTTAATACTTAGGCGATGCGGGATCGCAGCTAAGTCCCCGAGTGTGACGCAAAGTGCACACTCGGAGGAAGTTAATACTTAGGCGATGCGGGATCGCAGCTAAATCCTCGAGTGTGACGCAAAGTGCACACTCGGAGGAAGTTAGTACTTAGGCGATGCGGGATCGCAGCTAAGTCCCCGAGTGTGACGCAAAGTGCACACTCGGAGGAAGTTAATACTTAGGCGATGGGGGATCGCACCTAAGTCCTCGAGTGTGACGCAAAGTGCACACTCGGAGGAAGTTAATACTTAGGCGATGCGGGATCGCAGCTAAGTCCTCGAGTGTGACGCAAAGTGCACACTCGGAGGAAGTTAGTACTTAGGCGATGCGGGATCGCAGCTAAGTCCCCGAGTGTGACGCAAAGTGCACACTCGGAGGAAGTTAATACTTAGGCGATGCGGGATCGCAGCTAAGTCCTCGAGTGTGACGCAAAGTGCACACTCGGAGGAAGTTAATACTTAGGCGATGCGGGATCGCAACTAAGTCCCCGAGTGTGACTGAATCTGCAAAAGAAACTGAATGTGCTGTATATTATTTCTCCACAACTTGTTTGTTACACTGCTTCAGTCGGCGATCATGTATAAAAACGCTTGAGGAGGTCTCCGTTCCACGCGCGGGGTTCGTCGGTCTCCTTCTGAATGTTGTAGAGTCTGTATGCTCCATTGTTCAGCACCTTTGAAATGATGAAAGGACCTTCCCAGGCCGGAGCCAACTTGTGTGGTCTCTGCTGATCCACTCGGAGCACCAAATCGCTAGCCTGGAACGTGCGGCTTCTGACATGTCGTGCATGAAAACGTCGCAGATCTTGCTGATAAATTGTTGAGCGAGTAAGTGCCATTTCGCGCTCCTCCTCTAGAAGATCGACTCCATCTTGCCTTGCTTGTTCTGCTTCAGCTTCGGAGAAGAGTTCAACTCGCGGGGCATTGTGAAGCAGGTCACTCGGAAGGACCGCTTCTGCTCCATAGACGAGGAAGAACAGTGATCGCCCTGTTGATCTGTTCGGAGTGGTGCGGAGACCCCAAAGTACTGAAGGTAACTCGGTTACCCACGCACCAGCAACATGTCCTATCTCTCGCAAGAGTCGAGGCTTCAAACCTTGAAGGATAAGTCCATTTGCACGCTCAGCTTGTCCGTTGGATTGCGGATGTGCTACGGAAGCAAAGTCCACTCGGATACCTTGACTCGCGCAGAAACCTTTGAATCTGTCTGAGTCGAAGTTTGTCCCATTGTCCGTGATTATGCTGTGAGGCACTCCGAATCTGGAGATGATGTCTGTGACAAACTTCACGGCCGTGGAGGCGTCGAGTTTCTTGATGGGCTTGGCTTCTATCCACTTTGTAAACTTGTCGACTGCCACCAACAGATGTGTGTAGCCTCCTTGGCCTGTCTTGAATGGTCCGACTGTGTCTAATCCCCAAACTGCAAACCGCCACACAAGTGGGATTGTCTTTAGTGCAGATGTTGGCTTGTGGGACTTGTTGGAGTAGAACTGACAACCTTTGCATCGATCGACCATAGATTTGGCCATTTCGTTAGCCTGCAGCCAGAAGAATCCAGCCCTGAACGCCTTGGCGACGATCGCTCTTGAAGAAGCATGATGGCCGCAGGTTCCCGAGTGGATATCCTCTAAGATCAACTGCCCTTCCTCTGGGGAAATGCAACGTTGGAGAATGCCTAAAACACTCTCCTTATACAATTGACCGTCAATGACGGTAAACGCCTTCGACCTGCGGACTATTTGTCGGGCTTGGACTTCGTCTTCTGGAAGCTCTTGCCTTAGGATATATGCCATAATCGGCGCAGTCCACTCGGGGATAATTACCAGAATCTCTGTGACCAGATCAACCATAGCAGGCACATCGACTTCAGTCGGGTCTGTTGCGCTCTTGGGTTGCACTGGCTCTTCCGTGAAGGGATCTTCTTTGACTGAAGGAAGATGGAGGTGCTCGAGGCAGACATCACTCGGGACGGGTCTCCGAGTGGATCCGAGCTTAGCCAATTCGTCCGCCGCTTGGTTCTTCAGCCTTGGAACATGATGAAGTTCTAGACCTTCAAACTTTTTCTCCAGCTTCCTGACTGCATTGTAGTAGGTTGTCATAGTGGGGTTCCTTACGTCCCACTCTTTCATCACTTGGTTGACCACCAAGTCTGAATCGCCGTAGACCATCAGGCGACGGACGCCGAGTGAGATGGCCATGCGCAATCCGTAGAGAAGAGCTTCATACTCTGCCTCATTGTTAGAGGAATCAAAGTGTATCTGAAGCACATACTTGAGCTTGTCACCCTTTGGTGATACGATCACCACACCAGCGCCGGATCCATTCAACATCTTAGACCCATCGAAGAACATTGTCCAATGAGCCGAGTAGATGTGGGTCGGTTGCTGTTGTTCTACCCATTCTGCTATAAAGTCAGCCAGGGCTTGAGACTTAATAGCTTTCTTGGTCTCGAACTTGATGTCACAGTACAACATCTCCATCGCCCACTTCGCCACTCGGCCTAACGCATCTCGATTGTGGAGAATTTCCGACAAAGGAGAATCAGAAACGACAAATACCGAGTGGTCTTGGAAATAATGGGCAACCTTCTTCGTAGTCAAATAGATCCCATAGATAAGCTTTTGATAATGGGGATACCTCTGCTTGGAAGGGGTCAGGACCTCGGAGACATAGTACACTGGCCGCTGAACTTTCTATGCTTTGCCTTCTTCTTCTCGCTCGACTGTAAGAACAGTACTGACGACTTGATTTGTAGCCGCGATATACAGAAGAAGGGGCTCTTTACTGAGCGGAGCAGTAAGAACCGGCTGGGTGGAAAGTAGGACTTTGAGGTCGTCAAACGCGACTTGGGCTTCGTCTGTCCACTCGAAGGTATCTGATTTCTTCATGAGTCGGTATAGAGGAAGTGCTTTTTCGCCGAGTCGACTGATGAACCTGCTCAAAGCTGCTAAGCAACCCGCGAGTCATTGAACATCGTGTATTCTGACCGGCCTCTCCATTCGGACGATGGTCTCGATCTTTTCGGGGTTAACATCGATCCCTCGTTCGGAAACGAAGAAACCGAGTAACTTTCCGCTGGGAACACCGAATGAACACTTGGCAGGATTTAGCTTGATATCGTACCTACGAAGGTTGGCGAATGTTTCTGCCAAGTCAGTCAGCAGGTCGAAACCTTTGCGGGACTTGACTACGATATCATCCATGTATGCCTCCACATTGCGACCGATCTGGTCGAGGAGGCATTTTTGGATCATGCGCATAAAGGTAGCTCCTGCATTCTTCAAACCGAAAGGCATGGTGATGTAGCAGAAGCACCCAAACGGGGTGATGAAAGCTGTTTTCAACTCATCGGGACCATGCAGACGGATTTGATGATAACCCGAGTAGGCATCAAGAAATTATAAATGCTCGCACCCCACAGTCGAATCGACAATTTGATCTATGCGGGGGAGCGGAAAATGGTCTTTCGGGCAGACCTTATTGAGGTTCTTGAAGTCAATGCACATTCGGAGTGACTTGTCCTTCTTGGGCACCATGATTACATTGGCGAGCCACTCGGAGTGGTGAACCTCGCGAATGAATCTGGCAGCTAGCAGCTTAGCCACCTTTTCTCCGATTGCCTTCCTTTTGTGCGCGGCGGACCGGCGCAGGCACTCTCGGACGGGCCGAGCAGCGGGATTCACATGCAGTCGGTGCTCAGCCAACTCCCTAGGTACACCCGGCATGTCAGATGGCTTCCATGCGAAGATGTCCCAGTTCTCACGGAGGAATTGGGTGAGCTCGGCTTCCTATTTGGGATCCAGGGTGGTGGAGATGTTCGTCGGGGCGGCAGACTCGTCCATCAGGTGGATGCTAACCTTCTTAGTCTCCCCTGCCGACTGGAACGCGGACTCAGAAGCTGGCTTCTTCGAGCGCATTAAGTCAGCGGGGTCGACTGTCTTCTTGTACTCTTCGAGCTCGAGTACATCCATCTGATGGTCGGCGATCCTCGACCCTTCCTGCAGACACTCCTCGGCTCGCTGGCGGTTGCCGGTGATGGTGATAACGCCTTTTGGACCGGGCATTTTCAACTTCAAATAGACATAGCACGGTCGTGCCATGAAACTCAGATATGCCGGGCGGCCCAGAATTGCATGGTAAGCGCTCTGGAAGTCCACCACCTCGAATATGAGCTTCTCCTTGCGAAAGTTCTTGTCGGAGCCGAAGATGACCTCCAATGCGATCTGGCCGAGTGATTTGGCCTTCCGCCCTGGGACGACTCCGTGGAACTGCATATTGCTCTCGCTGAGTCTGGACATCGGAATGCCCATCCCCTTGAGAGTGTCAGCGTACATAATATTCAACCCGCTGCCGCCATCCATTAGGACTTTGCCCAGTCGGACCCCTTCCACCACCGGGTTGACGACCACAGCCTGCCTTCCTGGGGTGGGGACATGTGTTGGATGATCCGACTGATCGAAGGTAATCGCAGTCTGAGACCATTTGAGAAACTTAGGGGCAGTCGGA
This sequence comes from Hordeum vulgare subsp. vulgare, assembly GCF_904849725.1. Lineage (NCBI taxonomy): Eukaryota > Viridiplantae > Streptophyta > Magnoliopsida > Poales > Poaceae > Hordeum > Hordeum vulgare. The sequence continues at coordinate 593,524,810 of NC_058519.1, read as the reverse complement.
ACGGCCATGTTGACTTCTTTGTTTACTAGCTTTAGTCGACTCTTGCTTTCGACGTCAGTGAAGATCATGAGGGTTGCATGGACTTGGGGGAACGGATCCTCCTTGTCCTCCTCATCCTGTTCAGGATTCTGCTCACTCGGTTGCCCTTCGCTGAAACCCTGGATCAGGAGACGGCACTGCCGAGTGGTGTGCTTTGCGTATATGGGGTTACCTTCCTCATCCATCTTCGTATGGATTGGACAAGGCTGGTCCAGTATGGGATTGTTGAAAGGCTTTTTCTTGGGGGTGAACTGCGCTTTCCCTTTGCCCTTGAATTTGGCGCTGGTTACAGTTGCAACTTCTGCTTGCGGCGTGGGAGGAACCTTCGGTTTCTGCTTCCGAGTGTTACCTCCGTCGGTATCGCCGACTGTCTTGTGTTTACCGCTCCGGATGCGGTCCTCTTCTTCGCCATTTGCGTAGCGAGTTGCTATCTCCATCATCTTTCTCATGGAGATGTCGCCGGTTCGACCAAACTTCAAGTACAGCTCCCTGTACCGCACGCCTGCCTTGAAGGCGCAGACTGCTTGATGCTCGGTGACATTCTCCACCGTGTGGTAAAGAGTCGTCCATCGCTGGATGAAGTCGCGCAAGGGTTCATTCGGCTTCTGGACACAGTGCTGAAGCTCCACAAGACCTGCAGGGCGTTTGCATGTTCCTTCGAAGGTTCTGATGAACACTCGGGCTAGATCTGCCCAACTGTAAATGCTTGAGGGGGCCAACTGGTTCAGCCAAGCTCGGGCCGAGCCGTCCAGCATCAGAGGGAGGTGCTTCATAGCAACACGGTCGTCTCCTCCTTCGATCTGGACCGCCACTCGGTAGTCGTCTAGCCATGTTTCGGGCTTGGACTCTCCTGAGAATTTACCGATTCCCGCAGCCAATCGGAAGTTGGGCGGGATATCAGCCGAGCGGATGGCTCGACTAAAACACTCAGGGCCAGATACGATGGCCCTGCTTCCACTCGGACGGTCCATATCGCGGCCATCACGGTGGGCTCGACCTCTGTCAACTCTTCGCTGGGCGATTCGGCCCCTTGCGTCGGGTCTTGGGTCGTAGGTGTCGCCGACTGAACGCCGATCATCATGATGCCGGGACCCGTAGGGCCCACCCCGCGGAGGGGTGCGTGAGCGACGGCGATACTGATGAGATCCAGGGCTGTGAACCGATCTATGCGTGTTTGCATGGACGGAACTATTGTGGATCCGATTGTGTGACTAGGAGACTGCAGAATTCTGCTGCTGCGCCGTGCGCAACAAGGCTCGGATTTGTTCGATTCCCCTTCCTGCCTCTGAATTAGTCGGCTGGAGGGAATCGGCAATCTGGGCAGCCGCGGCCAGGTTGAGGAGAGGTGTGCGGAACACCTCCACGTTGCTCCGCCGAGTGTGTCGGCTGGCAGAACGACGAGGCGGACGACGCGCACCGGATGCTTCGCCAACTTCACCTCGGTCGGCTTGACGAGGATCTTCATGGGAGTTGGCCATATGTACTTCTGCTGCAGGCCCACGACCCACGTACTCGGTAGGAAGCTCAGTCGGAACCGAGTCCGAGCACTGGGAGTGTGGGGCGACAACAACAGACTCCAGGACTGCCACCTGAGAGGAGGCGAACTGGCGCGCTCGGGCATGCTGCACCCAACGTTGTAGACGCGGACTGCGAGATCGCCTGCTGCGGCGCGTGACGAAGGTGCAAGCCGGCAACGGAGCCGATTGTTGGAGAAGAAGAATGCCGCGAGCGCCGGCACGAAAGTGCGTGGCCCCGCGACGGGGAAGCGCCTTGACGTCAAGGGGTGCCTCCCGAAGCCACGCCGAATCGTCGACGACGAAGGAGAGAGCACTGAAGAGGATCTGGTGACCCATGCTCGAAACTCCACCGGACGACATGACGAAAGGAAGTAGTCGCAAACTCGCCAGAAGTCGCTTAGACGCCTGCCCCACGGTGGGCGCCAACTGTCGTGGGTATAAGCCTGACAGTAGATGTGTAGGGTACGAATGAGATGGGCAGAGTCCTAGCTATGGCGAGGTTGTATGAGTTCAGGACCCTCTATGGTGGAGGTAATAGCCCTACGTCTCAATGCTCTTGGAGCTGGTTACCGAGTGTAATATGGAGTACAATGTTTTTCTAACCCTTTCACCAGTGGGGGAGGGCGGCTTATATAGAGTGCGCTGCCCTCCACAACGGTTCTGATTCAAGGGTGGACTAGTGGTGATTGAATGCATGCGTTACAGGTAACGTATGCTATAAATGCTAGTTAATGCACCCGGAAACGTACGGCAGTTTCCCTCCAGGGAGGTTACGACGAACCGAGTGTATCTAGTCGGTAGGTCCGGTGTCCTCCGAGTCTTAGTCTCCGACTGGATAATTCTGGGCCTGTTACCGACTGGATGATGGGGGCACCTTAATACAGTCGGGCATACTTAAGGTCCCGTCCCTTGCGTGGGGTAGTCCTTGGGTAGGACCTGTAGGACAGGCCTATGACTCTACCCTAGGACTATGACCCCATCAGTGACAAACCACATCCTGTAGCAAAGTTAGTTGCTGGGTCAGCTGGCTGTTGCGTTTCCTCTATGCGGGTTGAGGTCTTGAGTTCGACTGCCAAATACTCCAACAATTATTTCGAGATAATTTTTTTTCTGCTAGACATTAATAAAGCACGAACCAGGCCCAGTTCGGCCCATGCAGGGACGACGGACGAAAAACATCCACATATTAGCACCACCTCACGTATATCTAAACTAGGACAATGCCCGTGCGTTGCTACGGTGGCACATATATTCTCCCAACTCCCTAATCTCTTTGATGAATAGGTTTTCGAATTCATTCTATGAATGCTGAAATTTTTGATTCTGTCATAACCCTTTTACAATTGTGTACTACTTAGATTCGGGACACAACCACTAACTATCTTTGAGATGCATCAGACTTTGATTCATAGTATTTTGAAAACGTAGGAATAAGAAAAGTATAGGGTTGAAGTGGCATGTCCACTTGAATCCTATAGGATTAGCTATGAGTGTTTGATGCCACAGGAAAACAAAGGAATTGTAAAAAAGGTTGAAGTGGATGTTAGAATTTCTATGAAATGTAGTACAAAAGATTCCATCGAAAATATCCATATAGGATTCAATCATATGAATAAAAGGACCAACATAGCAAAAATTTAAAATCATTTCAATCCTTCAAAAATCATATTTATTTCTTTTGAATAAAAGGAGGCCCTAATGTAGGAAAAATCCTAAGGATTTCAATCCTCCAAAAATTCTATAAAATGTCTTTAAACCAAAGGAGTCCGAAAACACTAAATTGTTCGTAAAAATCATGTAGGGAGGGAATCTCCCTAGCCTTGGAGTGGAGCAACAACGAACCGTTGATACTGGAAACTAATAGCATCATTGTACACAAAATGATCATGGAGCCGGACCAAAACCGATCACCTGTAGCAGCTCGAGTTGGCGAGATAAAGAGGCTTCTTTTCTGTAGGCCTAGAGCATGTAATATCACATGTGAGTAGGAGTAGAAATAAAGTTAGTCATATGTTAGCTTAAATGGAACTCTCGATCCCTCATACTGCTGTTTGGCTACGGAACGGACCCGATGAAATCGGCATCTTGTGTCAGCAGGATTGTAATGAGCTACCTTGATAATACTCCCTCTATAAACTAATGTAACAACGTTTAGATCACTATTTACGGAGAAAGTACAATTCTTTCCGTTCGCAATAAAAAAACTAAATTGTCTGTGCTTGGACGTGGTATGACCCTGTACCGTAGCCCGAGCTCTGTTTTCGTGGAAAGTAGTAAATTGACTACCTGAGCTAATCCGACGCTCGAGAGTGAGAGGTGCAATGCAACACGGCACGCACACACATTTTTCTGCGAGGCGAAGAAGCAGCTGAGGCCATTCCGTCCGCCCGCCCGACACAGAACGCTTCTGGCTTCTTGTCCTCTCCCCCTGCCACCATCTCATTCTCAATTCTTGGAGAGGTCGTCCTCCCCACCAACCCGATCCCCCATTAAAAATCCGACGCGCAACCAGACAAATCCTTCCAGGCGGCACCACCACCAGCACCAGCAGCGCCACTGCCACCCCCATCCCCATCCCCACCCCCATGCGCGCGGCGAGCACGCGCCATGCGTCCGGCCGGCACCAGTAGCAGCCTCCCGGCCCAGCCGGGCACGCCGGGCCGCCCGCGCCGCCGCCCGAATCTCAGTATCCTGATGCCGCAGCGCCCGGACGTCTCCTCCTCCCTGGCCGTCCCGCTCCCCCTCCCTCCCCCACCACCGCCGCTCCCCCCGTCGGGGCCTCCGGACCCGCCCAGCCGCGACGGCCCCGCCCCCGCCCCCGCTGCACGAGCTCGAGCGCGTGCGTCGCATGGGCAGCGGCGCGGGCAGGACGGTGTGGATGGTGCGACACAGGGCCAGGGCCCGCTGCTATGCGCTCAAGGTGCTCTACGGGAACCACGACGACGCGGTGCAACGCCAGATCGCGCGGGAGATCGCCATCGTGCGCACCGCCGAGCACCCGGCGGTGGTGCGCTGCCACGGCATGTGCGAGCGCGGCGGGGAGCTGCAGATCCTGCTCGAGTACATGGATGGCGGGTCCCTCAACGGCTGCCCCATCGCCGACGAGCCCTTCCTAGCCCACGTAATCTAGACCGCTGGTTATTTAGCACGAAAGCAAGGGGGTTTTGTGTAAAATACGGAAAAAATGGTTCGGCCTCACTTATAAACGGACTGCGGATTAATTAAAGGGAACTACAGGGGCCTTTCTGCAAAAACGCCATGACGGACGGCAGAAGCACTACGTGCTTTATTATTAGGGGAGAAAAATCACCTACAATAAATCAAAGGAAAAAATCAGAACGGGATGAAACCAAGAATATCACTTTGCTTTATTAGTAGGTATATAGATACAACATAGGTCTAACAAGAACATATTGTTGGAAATATGCCCTAGAGGTAATAATAAAATGGTTATTATCATATTTCCTTGTTCATGATAATCGTCTATCGTTCATGCTATAATTGTATTAACAGGAAACAGTAATACATGTGTGAATGAATAGATCACAATGTGTCCCTAGCAAGCCTCTAGTTAGCTAGCTCGTTAGTCAATAGATGATCATGGTTTCCTGATCATGGACATTGGATGTCATTGATAACGGGATCACATCATTGGGAGAATGATGTGGTGGACAAGACCCAATCCTAAGCCTAGCACTAGATCGTATTGTTCGTATGCTAATGCTTTTCTAATGTCAAGTATCTTTTCCTTCGACCGTGAGATTGTGCAACTCCCGGATACCGTAGGAGTGCTTTGGGTGTATCAAACGTCACAACGTAACTGGGTGACTATAAAGGTTCACTACGGGTACCTCCGAAAGTGTCTGTTGGGTTGGCACGAATCGAGATCGGGATTTGTCACTCCGTGTGACGGAGAGGTATCTCTGGGCCCACTCGGTAGAACATCATCATGAGCTCAATGTGATTAAGGAGTTAGTCACACGATGACGTGCTACGGAACGAGTAAAGAGACTTACCGATAACGAGATTGAACAAGGTATAGATATACCGACGATCGAATCTCGGGCAAGTTCTATACCGACAGACAAAGGGGGTCGTATACGGGATTGATTGAATCCTTGACATCGTGGTTCATCCGATGAGATCATCGTGGAGCTAGTGGGAGCCACCATGGGTATCCAGACCCCGCTGATGGTTATTGGCCAGAGAGATGTCTCGGTCATGTCTACCTGTCTCCCGAACCCGTAGGGTCTACACACTTAAGGTTCGATGACGCTAGGGTTATAGGGAATTGTTATACGAGATTACCGAAAGTTGTTCGGAGTCCCGGATGAGATCCAGGACGTCACGAGGAGCTCCGGAATGGTCCGGAGGTAAAGATTGATATATAGGACGGATGGTTTCGGACACCGGAAGTGTTTCGGGCATCACCGGTAACGTACCGGGACCACCGGGACCACCGAAGGGGGGCTGCGACCCCAAGAGGTAAGATGGGCTAAGTGGGGGTGGGAACCATCCCCTAGTTGGGCTGGTGCGCCTCCCCACTCAGCCCATGGCGCAGGGGAAAGAAAAAGAGGGGGGGAACCCTAACTTAGGTGGGCCTTAGGCCCACCAGAGGGGTGCGCCACCCCTCCTCCCCATCTGGCCGCCACACCCCCCCATCTGGGAGGGCTGCCGCACCCCCTAGGGTGGGAACCCTAGGGGTGGCACCCCCTCTCCCCTTCCCCTATATATAGTGGGCACTTTTGGCCTTTGGAGGACACGGTTTTCCCTCTCCCTCGGCGCAGCCCTGCACTTCTTCCTCCTCCTCTCTGCCGGCGCTTGGCGAAGCCCTGCCGAGAGACCTCGTCTCTCCACCAACACCACGCCGTCGTGTTGCTGGACTTCTTCCCCAACCTCTCCCTCCTCCTTGCTGGATCAAGGTGTGGGAGACGTCACCGGGCTGCACGTGTGTTGAACGCGGAGGTGCCGTTGTTCGGCACTAGATCGGAATCGCTGCGAGTACGACTCCATCAACCGCGTTCTAGCAACGCTTCCGCTTAGCGATCTTCAAAGGTACGAAGATGCTCTTACCCCTCTCTCGTTGCTGGTCTCTCCATAGGAAGATCTGAACATGCGTAGGAAATTTTTTGAATTTATGCTACGTTACCCAACAGTGGTATCAGAGCCAGGTTTTCTATGCGTAGATTCTATGCACGAGTAGAACACAAAAGTTGTGGGCGATGGTTTGTCAATTTGCTTGCCGTTACTAGTCTTATTCTTTTCCGGCGGTATTGTGGGATGAAGCGGCCCGGACCGACCTTACACGTACGCTTACGTGAGACTGGTTCCACCGACAGACATGCACATCGTGCATAAAGGTGGCTAGCGGGTGTCTGTCTCTCCTACTCTAGTCGGATTGGATTTGATGAAAAGGGTCCTTATGAAGGGTAAATAGCTTTGGCATATCATCGTTGTGGCTGTCACGTAGGTAAGAAGGCGTTCTTGCTAGAAACCCAAATCAGCCACGTAAAACTTGCAACAACAATTAGAGGACGTCTAACTTGTTTTTGCAGGGTTTTGACATGTGATGTGATATGGCCAAAGTTGTGATGTTGCATGTATGATGTATGAGATGATCATGTTATTGTAATAGGTTTCACGACTTGCATGTCGATGAGTATGACAACCGGCAGGAGCCATAGTAGTTGTCTTAATTTATTGTATGAGATGCAACGCCATGTGCTTGCTACTTTTACTTCATTGCTAACGGTTAGCCATAGTAGTAGTGATAGTAGTAGTTGGCGTGACGACTTCACGGAGACACGATGATGGAGATCATGATGATGGAGATCATGGTGTCACGCCGGTGACGATGATGATCATGCGATGCCTGAAGATGGAGATCGAATGAGCAAAGATGATAATGGCCATATCATGTCACTATATGATTGCATTGTGATGTTTATCATGTTTTACATCTTATTGCTTAAAACGACGGTAGCATAATAAGATGATCCCTCCTAAAATTTCGAGAACGTATTCCCCTAAGTGTGCACCGTTGCGAAGGTTCGTTGTCTCGAAGCACCACGTGATGATCGGGTGTGATAGATTCTAACGTTCGCATACAACGGGTGTAAGCCAGATTTACACACGCAAAACACTTAGGTTGACTCGACGAGCTTAGCATGTACAGACATGACCTCGAATACAAGAGACCGAAAGGTCAAACATGAGTCGTATGGTTGAATACGATCAGCATGAAGTTGCTCACCATGGTGACTAGTCCGTCTCACGTGATGATCGGAAACGGGTTAGTCAACATGGATCATGTACCGCTTAGATGACTAGAGGGATGTCGATTTAAGTGGGAGTTCATACTTAATTTGATTAAATGAACTTAATTGTCATGAACTTAGTCTAAAAGTTGTCTTTATAAATATTGTAGATGTCCAACGTCAACCTCAACTTCAACGCATTCCTAGAGAAAAACAAGCTGAAAGATGATGGTAGCAACTATGCGGACTGGGTTCGCAACCTGAAGCTCATCCTTGAAGCAGCTAAAAAGGCTTATGTCCTTAATGCGCCGCTAGGTGACCCTCCCGCTCCCGCAGCAGCCCAGGACGTTCTAAACGTCTGGCAAGCGCGGAGTGATGACTACTCTCTGGTCAGGTGTGGCATGTTATACAGTTTAGAAACGGGGCTCCAAAGACGTTTTGAGCAACACGGGGCATATGAGATGTTCCAAGAGCTGAAGCTAGTTTTTCAAGCTCATGCCCGTGTCGAGAGATATGAAGTCTCCGACAAGTTCTTCAGCTGTAAGATGGAGGAGAACAGTTCTGTCAGTGAGCACATACTCAAAATGTCTGGGTTACACGGTCGTCTAACTTCACTTGGAGTCGAACTTCCGGATGATGCTATCATTGACAGAATCCTCCAGTCTCTCCCACCAAGCTACAAAGGCTTTGTGCTTAACTACAACATGCAAGGGATGGAGAAAACCATTCCCGAGTTGTACTCGATGCTCAAGTCTGCAGAAGTAGAAATCAAGAAGGAGCATCGAGTGTTGATGGTCAACAAGACCACTAGTTTCAAGAAAGGCAGGGGTAAGAAGAACTTCAAGAAAGACGGCAAAGCTATTGCCGCGCCCGGTAAGCCAGATGCCGGGAAGAAGAAAAAGAATGGACCCAAGCCTGAGACTGAGTGCTTCTACTGCAAGGGAAAAGGTCACTAGAAGCGGAACTGCCCCAAATACTTAGCGGACAAGAAGGCCGGCAACGTTAAAGGTATATGTGATATACATGTTATTGATGTGTACCTTACCAGCGCTCGTAGTAGCTCCTGGGTATTTGATACCGGTGCTGTTGCTCACATTTGCAACTCAAAGCAGGAACTGTGGAATAAGCGGAGACTGGCCAAGGACGAGGTGACGATGCGCGTCGGGAATGGTTCAAAATTCGATGTGATCGCCGTCGGCACGCTACCTCTACATCTACCGTCGGGATTAGTTTTGAACCTCAATAATTGTTATTTAGTACCAGCTTTAAGCATGAACATTGTATCAGGGTCTTGCTTAATGCGAGACGGCTACTCATTTAAGTCAGAGAATAATGGTTGTTCTATTTATATGAGTGATATGTTTTATGGTCATGCTCCGCTGGTGAATGGTTTATTCTTGATGAATCTCGATCGTGATGTTACACATATTCATAGTGTGAGTACCAAAAGATGCAAAGTTGATAATGATAGTCCCACATACTTGTGGCACTGCCGCCTTGGTCATATCGGCGTTAAGCGCATGAAGAAGCTCCATACTGATGGACTGCTAGAGTCTCTTGACTTTGAATCATTTGACACATGCGAACCGTGCCTCATGGGCAAGATGACTAAGACTCCATTCTCAGGAATGATGGAGAGAGCCACCGACTTATTGGAAATAATACATACTGATGTTTGTGGTCCAATGAACGTTGAAGCTCGCGGTGGTTATCGTTATGTTCTCACTCTCACCGATGATTTGAGTAGGTATGGGTATATCTACTTGATGAAGCACAAATCTGAGACGTTTGAAAAGTTCAAGGAATTTCAGAGTGAGGTTGAGAATCAACGTGACAGAAAAATTAAATGTCTACGATCTGATCGTGGAGGAGAATATTTGAGTCACGAGTTTGGCACACACCTAAGGAAGTGTGGAATCGTTTCACAACTAACGCCGCCTGGCACACCGCAGCGCAACGGAGTGTCTGAACGTCGTAATCGCACTTTATTAGATATGGTACGATCTATGATGTCTCTCACCGACTTACCGCTATCATTTTGGGGATACGCATTAGAAACTGCAGCATTCACTTTGAATAGGGCACCGTCTAAATCCGTTGAGACGACACCGTATGAACTATGGTTTGGCAAGAAACCTAAGTTGTCGTTTCTTAAAGTTTGGGGCTGCGATGCTTATGTGAAGAAACTTCAACCAGAAAAGCTCGAACCCAAAGCGGAGAAATGCGTATTCATAGGATACCCTAAGGAAACTATTGGGTATACCTTCTATCTTAGATCCGAAGGTAAAACCTTTGTTGCCAAGAACGGATCCTTTCTAGAGAAAGAGTTTCTCTTGAAAGAAGTAAGTGGGAGGAAGGTAGAACTTGATGAGGTAATTACACCCCCTCTCGAACAGGAAAGTAGCGCAACGCAAGAAGTTGTTCCTGTGGTGCCTACACCAACTGAAGAGGAAGTTAATGATGATGATCATGAAGCTTCGGATCAAGTTACTACTGAACCGCGAAGGTCCACAAGGGTACGCTCCGCACCAGAGTGGTACGGCAACCCTGTGATGGAAATCATGTTGTTACACAACGGTGAACCTTCGAACTATGAAGAAGCGATGGCGGGCCTGGATTCCAACAAATGGCTTGAGGCCATGAAATCCGAGATAGGATCCATGTATGAGAACAAAGTATGGACTTTGGTGGACTTTCCCGATGACCGGCGAGCCATAGAAAATAAATGGATCTTCAAGAAGAAGACTGATGCAAACGGTAATGTAACCGTTTACAAAGCTCGACTTGTCGCAAAGGGTTTTCGACAAATTCAAGGAGTTGACTACGAAGAGACTTTCTCTCCCGTAGCGAAGCTGAAATCAGTCCGAATCATGTTAGCAATTGCCGCCTTTTATGATTATGAAATTTGGCAAATGGACGTCAAAACAACATTCCTTAACGGGAATCTTAAGGAAGAGTTGTATATGATGCAACCAGAAGGTTTTGTCGACCCTAAGGGTGCTAACAAAGTGTGCAAGCTCCAGCGCTCCATCTATGGGCTGGTGCAAGCATCTCGGAGTTGGAACATTCGCTTTAATGAGGTGATTAAAGCGTTTGGGTTCATACAGGTTTACGGAGAAGCCTGTCTGTACAAGAAAGTGAGTGGGAGCTCTGTAGCTTTCCTCGTACTATATGTGGATGACATATTGTTGATGGGGAATGATATAGAGATGTTGGAGAGCATAAAGGCCTATTTGAACAAGAGTTTTTCAATGAAGGACCTTGGAGAAGCTGCATACATATTAGGCATCAAGATCTATAGAGATAGATCGAGACGCCTCATAGGTCTTTCGCAAAGTACATACCTTGACAAGATACTGAAGAAGTTCAATATGGAAAACTCAAAGAAAGGGTTCTTGCCAGTTTTGCAAGGTATGAGATTGAGTAAGACTCAGTCGCCGACCACGGCAACAGATAGAGAGAAGATGAGTTCTGTCCCCTACGCTTCAGCCGTGGGCTCTCTAATGTATGCCATGCTGTGTACCAGACCTGATATAAACCTTGCGATAAGTTTGGTAGGGAGGTACCAAAGTAATCCCGGTGCAGAACACTGGACAGCGGTCAAGAATATCCTTAAGTACCTGAAAAGGACTAAGGAAATGTTTCTCGTTTATGGAGGTGACGAAGAGCTCGTCGTAAAGGGTTACGTCGACGCTAGCTTCGACACAGATCCGGATGACTCTAAGTCACAAACCGGATACGTATATGTGTTAAATGGTGGGGCAGTGAGCTGGTGCAGCAGCAAGCAAGAAGTCGTGGCAGCATCTACATGTGAAGCGGAATACATAGCTGCTTCAGAAGCGGCTCATGAAGGAATTTGGATGAAGGAGCTCATCACCGACCTTGGAGTGGTTCCAAGCGCGTCGGGTCCTATGACACTCTTCTGTGACAACACTGGAGCCATTGCCATAGCCAAGGAGCCCAGGTTTCACCGGAAGACGAAGCACATCAAGCGCCGCTACAACTCCATCCAGGACCATGTCCAAACTGGAGTGATAGATATTTGTAAAGTACACATGGATCTGAATATTGCAGACCCGTTGACTAAACCTCTTCCACGAGCAAAACATGATCAACACCATGATGCTATGGGTGTTCGATACATCACAATGTAACTAGATTATTGACTCTAGTGCAAGTGGGAGACTGTTGGAAATATGCCCTAGAGGTAATAATAAAATGGTTATTATCATATTTCCTTGTTCATGATAATCGTCTATCGTTCATGCTATAGTTGTATTAACAGGAAACAGTAATACATGTGTGAATGAATAGATCACAATGTGTCCCTAGCAAGCCTCTAGTTAGCTAGCTCGTTAGTCAATAGATGATCATGGTTTCCTGATCATGGACATTGGATGTCATTGATAACGGGATCACATCATTGGGAGAATTATGTGGTGGACAAGACCCAATCCTAAGCCTAGCACTAGATCGTATTGTTCGTATGCTAATGCTTTTCTAATGTCAAGTATCTTTTCCTTCGACCGTGAGATTGTGCAACTCCCGGATACCGTAGGAGTGCTTTGGGTGTATCAAACGTCACAACGTAACTGGGTGACTATAAAGGTTCACTACGGGTACCTCCGAAAGTGTCTGTTGGGTTGGCACGAATCGAGATCGGGATTTGTCACTCCGTGTGACGGAGAGGTATCTCTGGGCCCACTCGGTAGAACATCATCATGAGCTCAATGTGACTAAGGAGTTAGTCACACGATGACGTGCTACGGAACGAGTAAAGAGACTTACCGGTAACGAGATTGAACAAGGTATAGATATACCGACGATCGAATCTCGGGCAAGTTCTATACCGACAGACAAAGGGGATCGTATACGGGATTGATTGAATCCTTGACATCGTGGTTAATCCGATGAGATCATCGTGGAGCTAGTGGGATCCACCATGGGTATCCAGACCCCGCTAATGGTTATTGGCCAGAGAGATGTCTCGGTCATGTCTACCTGTCTCCCGAACCCGTAGGGTCTACACACTTAAGGTTCGATGACGCTAGGGTTATAGGGAATTGTTATACGAGATTACCGAAAGTTGTTCGGAGTCCCGGATGAGATCCAGGACGTCACGAGGAGCTCCGGAATGGTCCGGAGGTAAAGATTGATATATAGGACGGATGGTTTCGGACACCGGAAGTGTTTCGGGCATCACCGGTAACGTACCGGGACCACCGGGACCACCGGGACCACCGGAGGTGGTCCCCGGGAACCACCGAAGGGGGGCTGCGACCCCAAGAGGTAAGATGGGCTAAGTGGGGGTGGGAACCATCCCCTAGTTGGGCTGGCGCGCCTCCCCACTCAGCCCATGGCGCAGGGGAAAGAAAAAGAAGGGGGGAACCCTAACTTAGGTGGGCCTTAGGCCCACCAGAGGGGTGCGCCACCCCTCCTCCCCATCTGGCCGCCACACCCCCCCATCTGGGAGGGCTGCCGCACCCCCTAGGGTGGGAACCCTAGGGGTGGCACCCCCTCTCCCCTTCCCCTATATATAGTGGGCACTTTTGGCCTTTGGAGGACACGGTTTTCCCTCTCCCTCGGCGCAGCCCTGCACTTCTTCCTCCTCCTCTCTGCCAGCGCTTGGCGAAGCCCTGCCGGGAGACCTCGTCTCTCCACCAACACCACGCCGTCGTGTTGCTGGACTTCTTCCCCAACCTCTCCCTCCTCCTTGCTGGATCAAGGTGCGGGAGACGTCACCGGGCTGCACGTGTGTTGAACGCGGAGGTGTCGTTGTTCGGCACTAGATCGGAATCGCTGCGAGTACGACTCCATCAACCGCGTTCTAGCAACGCTTCCGCTTAGCGATCTTCAAAGGTACGAAGATGCTCTTACCCCTCTCTCGTTGCTGGTCTCTCCATAGGAAGATCTGAACATGCGTAGGAAATTTTTTGAATTTATGCTACGTTACCCAACACATATATCAAGCTATCCGAAGCAACAACTCACACCTACAAAACTTGATAACGTATATCTAAAAAAATCACCTACAGTAAATCAAAGGAAAAAATCAGAACGGGACGAAACCAAGAATATCACCTTGATTTATTAGTAGGTATATAGATACAACAAAGGTCTAACAAGAACATACATCAAGCCATCCGAAGCAACAACTCACACCTACAAAACTTGATAATGTTGAGTGCTCTCACCTCTCATATCTAAAACCGGCATCGTCGCAAATCCATCCACATAACGTATCGGAACCCACAACTGGTGCGGTAGACCTAAAGCGTACACCACATGCATACTTTTTAGACGCCGTCATCATCATCAAACCGCCGACCCATCTTCAAGAGAGAGAGAGAGATTTGTATCATCCTTGCCAGTCGGTCCATCCGTCGACGCCACCACGGCGCCCTACGACGCCACCACCCCCGCGCTCGTGCGTCCAGACGCGAAGATTCTGAAAGATCTGTCGTGCGTAGCACCCGTTAAACAACATGTAACTTACATTGTTTTGTATAAAACGTATAGTAGATAAGTTGTAAGGTTATTGGACTGTTAGGATATGATCCTTGGAGATCAATCCAAGTCCAACCGAACCCGTGTATATCTCCTCTGTAATCTGCGGCTTTGGCCTATATCACACGCAACACATCCCTGCATTATGCACACGCTTAACCCACCGTTTTCCACATGGTATACAAAGTTGTTCTCTTCCATCACATATAGGGTTCATGTCGTCGTCCTCCTCCTGCATCACCATGGCCTCCCCTTCCCTCGCTTCGCTAGGTCACACCATCACGGAGAAGCTGAACCGTGAGAACTTCCTCATATGGAGGGCACAAGTGCTGCCACATGTGAGAGCCGTTGGCATGATGGACGGCTCAACCAAGGAACCGGTCGCCGAGCTTCTTCTAGAGAAGTAAACCGCTGGGAAGAAGGAAATCACCTCCGTCCCCAACCCTGATCACGCCGTTTGGGTTACGCAAGATCAACGGGAACTGACTTTCCTACTTGTGCCGCTCTCGGCGAACTTCTACTTCAGGTGAGCAACTACACCACCGCCCCGTCGCTTAGACTGCTCTTCTGCAAAGTTTCTCCTCGCAGTCCCATGCCCGGATCATCCAGCTCCGATCCCAGATTGGTTGCACCCGGAAGGGGGACCTCTCTGCCGCTGTCTACTTCACCAAGATTAAGGGGCTAGCTGACGAGCTAGCTGCCGCCGGGAAGCCTCTGGACGAAGACGACGCCGTCTCGCACATCCTGTATGGGCTCATGCATGAACGAGAGTACAAGGGGTTCGTGTCTGCAATCTCCACACAGACCATAAAGGTGCTCTACAGATATCTCCGAAGGTGTCTATTGGGTTGGCATGGATCAAGACTCAGATTTGTCACTCCATGTGACGGAGAGGTATCTCGGGGCCCACTCGGTAATACAACACCACAACAAGCCTTGCAAAAAATGTGACTAAGGAGTTAGTCATGGGATCTTGTATTACGGAACAAGTAAAGAGACTTGCTGGTAACGATATTGAACTAGGTATGGATATACCGACGATTGAATCTTGGGCATGTAACATACCAAAGGACAAAGGGAACAACATACTGGATTAACTGAAACCTTGACACAGAGGTTCAACCGATAGAGATCTTCATAGAATATGTAGGAGCCAATATGGGCATCCAGGTCCCGCTATTGGTTATTGACTGTAGAATGTCTCAGGTCTTGTCTACATAGTTCTGGAACATGCAGGGTCTGCACACTTAAGGTTCGGTGACGTTTCGGTATAGTTGAGTTATAGGTGTTGGTGACCAAAGGTTTTTTGGAGTCCCGGATGAGATGCTGGACATCACAAGGAGCTCCGGAATGGTCCGGAGGGAAAGATTGATATATAGGAAGTCCTGTTTTGGTCATCAAAAAAGTTTCGGGCTCGTCGGTAGTGTACCGGGAGTGCCGAGAGGATACCGGGGGACCACCGGGAGGGGTGTGACGACCCAAAGGCTTCATGGGCTGTGAGAGGAGGTAGAACAACCCCTAGTGGGCTGGCCAAAGCCTCCCTAAGGGCCCATGCAGCTGGAGTAGAGGAATAAGGCAAAAAAGCCAAATATGGAAAGAGTTTCCAAGTGGGAAGGAAGGAATCCTAATCCTACTAGGATCGGAGGAGGACTCCTCCTCTCCTCCCCACTTCGGCCAACCCAAAGGGACAAGCCCTAGGGCGCATCCTCCTCCCTCCCTCCTCCTATATATACTAGAGATATTGAGAGTTTTTGGTGACACAAAAATCAGCCATGGCTGCCTCTCTCTCCCTCTAGATCTTTTTCTCCTCTAGTCTAATTCGGCGGTGCTTAGGCGAAACCATACTGGATTAGATCACCACAACCACCACCATGCCGCCGTGCTGGAAAACTCATCGACCTCTCCGCCCCCTCTTTGCTGGATCAAGAAGGCGGAGATCGTCATCGAGCTGTACATGTGCTGAACGCGGAGGTGCCGTCCGTTCGGCACTAGATCGGGATGGAATCGCGGAACGGATCGTGATGAGATCGTAAGACGGGATGTGATTTGAATCGCGAATATGTTCCACTACATCAACCGCGTTATATACGCTTCCGCTTAGCGATCTACAAGGGTATGTAGATTCACTCCCCCCCTGTCGTAGATGATCATTACCATGGATATGTATTGCGTGTGTGTACGGATTTTTTTGTTTTCCATGCAACGTTCCCCAACATGGTTGATATTCCTATTGGTTCGATAAACCTTGGTTTCATAACTGAGGAAAATTCTTACCCGCATTATGCTGCAATAACCTGTTCCTCTTCACGGAAAATCACACGCAGATCACAAGTATCATGGACCCCCAGGTGGACTCCCTGAACCCTTTTGGCACCCCGGTACACTACCGGTAATGCCAGAAACTTTTTTGGTAGGCAAAATAGGACTTACAATATATAAATATTTACCGCTGGACCATTATAGAACTCCTCGTGACATCTGGGATCTCATCTGAGACTCCGAACACTATTCGATCACCAACGTACATATCCCAATACTACTCTAGCGTCACTCGAGCGTTAAGTGTGCAGACCCTACGGGTTCAGGAGTCGTGTGGACATGACCGAGACATATCTCCGGTCAATAACCAATAGCAGGACCTAGATGTCCATATTCCACGAAGATCATTATCAGTCGAACCACAATGTCAAGGATTCAGTCAATCCCGCATGCACTCCCCTTTGTCCAGCGGCATGTTACTTGCCCGAGATTCAATCGTCGGTATCTCTATACCTAATTTAATCTTGTTACCGACAAGTCTCTTTACTTGTTCTGTAATACAAGATCCAGTGACTAACTCCTTAGTCACATTGCTTGCAAGCTTCTTATGATGTTGTATTATCGAGTGGGTCGAGAAATACCTCTCCATCATACGGAGTAACAAATTCCACTCTCGATCCAACCCAACCCAACGCAGTCCCTCAGAGATAACTGTAGTGCATCTTGATGATCACCCAGTTATGTTGTGACGTTTGATACACACAAGGCATTCCTCCGGTGTTCGGGAGTTGCATGATCTTATGGCCTTAGGAACATATACTTGACATGCGGAAATCAATAGCAATAAACTTAGTCATACGATCAAATGCTATGATTACGGCTGGGTCTTGTTCATCACATCATTCTTCTAATGATGTGATCCCATTATCAAATGACAAATCATGTATATGGTTAGGAAACCTTAAGCATCTTTGATCAACGAGCTAGTCTGGTAGAGGCTCACTAGGGACATGATGTTGTCTATGTATCCACACATGTATCTGAGTTTCCAATCAATAATATTGTAGCATGGATAATAAATGATTATCATGAAAAATGAAATATGATAATAACTAATTTATTATTACCTCCAGGGCATATTTCGAACGTATATGCCAACTTTTGAAAGGTTTTGGAATGCGTTCCAAAAACTTCCAAAAAATCCCAGGATTTTATTTGTGAAAGAAGACCCTCTCGGGCCGAACCAAGAAGGAAGCCCCTAGCGGACGTCAGAGTGCTATCGGATTACTACTTGGGAACACGTGGATACCTTGAAGGGGTCGTTTACTTCAACTCTGGATCGATGTATCATCTCGCAATTTTTTTTTCACAATTGGGATGTATAATCTAGCTACAGGAATCGACAGTCTACACTGCTTGCGCTACTCTACTCATCTGTGAGATCATCGTTACCTGACATCTTCATAGTGATCTCGAGTGTGTGTAGCATAATATTGTTGTTGCATAACACGTTTCCCTACAATTCTGTGGGGCAACCGAGATAAATGCAAGCAGTTAGCAAGAAGAACACAATTAAAAAACAAACTATCCTACCGGGCGCATGCTTTCATACCAGATTGGATGATCAATCTGCTTCTCACATTTTGAGTGGTGTATAGAAAGCAAGGGTCCATCTCTAGCGGTTCCCATTTAACATTTGTGACCAATATGTTGGTGATCTCAAACGACAACACCAATCAATGCCAACTGAATTACTGGAGTTACGACACACCTAGTGGGATGGTGTTCTTTGTCCTTCAATATGTCCATGATACGATACTCTTTGTGGTGCATGATCTTGAAAAAGGCCAAGAACTTGAAATTGATGCTTTCATCATCGCTAGTAAATACTGACCAAATTGGTGCAGTTGGGCCACACCTAGTGGATGATGGTCTCCACCCTTCATCATGTCGAATACTCTTTCATGGAGATTGACCTTGAAAAAGCTAAGAATTTGAAATTGATGGTTTCATCGTTTGGAACAACTGTCAACTCCGAGAATAAATATCGTATGTACTTGTCTATATACACATCCGTATGTACTTTCATAGAGCTTGCCATCTTTGGATTTTCTATACTTGCCTACCCCATAATTGCCAGATAAGTTTTTCGATATAAGAGTTGCCACATTAGTAGCATGAACTCGTCAGATTTGATGAACCAAATTTCCATATTAATTTGCCAAGCTTGCCATGCTTGGATTTCTGTACTTGCCTTCCCCATAGTTGCCGAACCAAATTTCCGAATTAATTTGGCCAGCTTGCCGTCCTCGAGGGGGGTCTGGTTATGAAAATCCCGTCCCTCCAATACATGGTGATAGGACCTTCGTAGACTGTCGCCTGCCCAACGAAACAACAATGCCTCGCTGGAGATCCAGACCATCATCAACCACTCGTCATCAAAAGCTTCTCCAAGATTTGACAAGTCGCCCCTGCGGAAACCCACAAAAAGCCATTGACGAATAGAAAATAGGCATGTGGGAGGTGGTTGTGTACTCACCATAGGGAGAGACGAGGATTTCTGTGACTTGGGGCAGCGGAGCGACCACCGGCGCGGGGATTTCTCGTCGTTGATGGAACCGAGGATGAGGCCTAAGGAGAGAGAGAGAGAGAGAGAGAGAGAGAGAGAGGAAGAAGAAAATGTCAAGAGTGCGGGGTGTGGACGTCTTGTGGGCCCATTACGTGCGTAGCCTTCATTCTTCCACCACACGGTAACATACGTTCATATGATGCATGCACGATTCGCTATCCACGCCGCCGCACGGGAAAGACGATGTGCGGCGTCGTAATTTAGACTTTCCCTATATTCTTATATCTTTACCTAATAATAAAGAGGTTATCGCTTCTGTCGGAAAACCCACCGTGGCTGTTTTGCAGAAAGGCCCCTGAAAGTTTAGGTATTTAACCCGCAGTCCTCATACTAAGTCAACCTGAACAGGTATGTCGGATAGAAAAGAAAAAAAACTCGCAAAAGCCTGCCTCCCGATCCCATCTAGACCTCCAGTCCGCTGTCACCTCCAGCCCGCCGTCCGCCGCGCCTCACTGCGCGCCGCCGGTCACCGACGCGCCCTGCTGCATGCTGCCGCCGCCTCCCCACCGGTGGCCGCCTGCCGCACCCTGCCGCACGCTGCTGCCGCCGCCTCCCCGCCGGCCGCCTGCCGCACGCCGCCGCCGGTGGCCGCCTGCCGTACGCAGCCGCCGCCTTCCCGCCGATGGCCCCCTGCCGCAACCTGCCGCATGCCGCCGTCGCCTCCCCGCCGATGGCCGCCGGACGCCCATACCGCAGGCCGCCGCACCCTACCGCTCGCAGAAGGAGAGGATGCGACTAAGGGACAACACGTTGTTCGCGGCGGTCAGCAAGAGAAGAAGGCGACATGGTAGGGGATGAGCTTGCCCCAACGCAAGCGCGCCAGCCGCCAAAGCCGTCAGATCCGCCAGTTCATCCACCGACAGGGAAGAAGACTATGGCGATGACAGTGTGGTTGTACGTGGAGTACATGAGCAGTGGGAGCGGCAGGTGGAGTGGAGGCAGCTGTTCCTTAAAAGCTATTGCTTCTCCCATGACGCCGAACACTTGCCATGCGCGCGCGTGCCGCTAAGCCCCGATGCCCCCGGGTGCGCATCCGTCTATGCTTCGGCTGGGCCGTGCCTGCTCCATGTTGCTACTCCTCCACACTTCAGGCATCCACCTGTTCTACTATGGCATAATCGCTCGAAAAGTGCCGCCGGCCGCAAATGTTGTGTCCATATGCTTCTGGTAGCCGCAAGGTCACAAGCGGTGGCGTGGAGCTAGAAAGCCAACACGTCAACATTTGTTGGCTTATTCCTAAGTACTATGCTTTGATTGTTTAGGTAAAACAATTAGCCGATGAATACTATCTAGAAGTTGCTTCTACTCCAGATTCATGGAATCTTCATCGTTGCTTGGTGTGCTCACTGTTTGACTAGAGAGAGGATATTTAAACAGGGCACGTGTTGCTCAATGGGATTGGTTGTGTCGATATTTTCCCCTTCTTTCGGTGTTTCATTCAGTTACTTTGAATGAATCAACTGTGTATTTATCTGAAACTGTCTCCAAGTTGTCTTTGTTTTTGTTGTAGACTTTCCTTCAGATGTCATTGAAAATAACTGTGTCTATATATCAAAAATAAAGTATTTGTATCATGCAAGCAGAAATGCAGTTCATCCTGAAGCCAAGCCAGGCATTTTTTGATGTGAAGAGACCAAATGACATATTTTTTTATTAAAAGAACAGAGTGTAATATTGGAACTTCTACTTTGAATACCTGTGGTGCAACCTTAGAATATACGACATATGTTTACTGCAGTACTTTGGAATCAAAGTCCCTATCTACATCATTCCAGTGCTTCTCAAAACGTTTGCTCGAGTGAAAGATAAGAAAAAGGTTGATATCCAAAAACTATTTTATTTTCTCAGACTTTTCAGTCTTCATCTTCCCTGGTGGCTTGGTAAGATTTTCGTTTCTGCAATGTTGTTTGTTTAATAGCATTCGAATTTCAAATATGCATTGATATGTATACCAAGTAAAGAACACAAACTACTATTGACATACGAGCCATACAACATCAGATATGATTCTTACATAAAGTTAGGAAATGGATCTATTAACTTATTCATGATCTAAAATATTATATATGTTATACGAGCCATACAACATCAGATATGATTCTTACATAAAGTTAGGGAATGGATGTATTAACTTATTCATGATCCAAAATGTTATATATGTTGTTCTTGTCAATATTTATTTTGTATTCTGCTCTAATCTCATCGAGGCTGCCGTGTCCTTGGGGACGTTACAACAGAGACGAGGAGCCCGTTGCAACGCACGGGCATATGTACTAGTTTCATTTAAAAAGACTAGTTAGCTCGCACGTGCAACGCACGTTAAAAATTACGTATCTATATATATATTCTATATCATGAATTTTAATTTGAGGCCTTTTATTCAATTAAGGTCATCAATTTAGAAATGGGTCATCGATTTTGACGGATCAACAATCTTTCACTCAATTATTTTAATTAACAATGTTCTTTTTATGTCATTGAGAAATCTCTTACTCAACTATTTTAATAAATATGCTATTTTATTTCATTAAGAAATTAAGTATTAGATTTCGTTCATGATTTTGACTGGGTCCAAAAAATTTCAAATCAATTGAAAGCAACTGGCCTAAAACAACTTACTAATCCTAGGCACATTCTCATCACCTAGGTAAAAATGACATAAACATGTGATATTGTGGCACCAATATAGTACATGCAATCACCAACGTAGAAATTTTTCGCACATAAGTATGAGTTGGAATCACAATATGCATCAGTTGTAAAATTCTCAATAATTATCTTGGCTACGTTCATAAATATCTGTACCAACTGGAAATACCACCAAGCTTTACGAACATTCAAAGAAGCATGTACCGTTGGATATAAGTTAATTCACATAAGCAATACCACAACCTTTACCAACAGTTAGAGAAGAATGTACTGAATATTCAGAGAACATTTGTATAGTTGAGTCACTGTATGTTTTTTCTGGGATATAACATCTTATACAATCAAGCTTTAGCAATGCAAATAATAGAGCAATAGCACTACACAAGAGAAAAACACCTGAATGTTCCAATAAAATGAGGACTGCTCCTGTTGATGCATGATAATAATTACATTTGCATTGACAATAAAGTTAACCTGAAGTTAACATGCAAATGCAAGAATCTCTATATAATATTACCCTCCCAACATTAATGTTACATGGTTGCATTTTTCCATCTCTGTATTTTTTTCGAACAATCTAGCTAGCAAAAGATGTGCAAAGGAACCGACTGTTTCTGCATAATAATATTAGCAAACTTCAACCATGGTGGACATATATAAATATGTGATGAGCATAAAAAATGTAAGACAAAAAAGGTAAATTTCATGCATGGCTCCATGGTCCACATGCATAGTCTGCAAATCCATCCAGGAGGTTAATTTATATTCGTGTACATATACAAAATTTGATTCGGCAATAAATTCCATCATGGAATTATGCATCATCCATGTTTGCCTAATCTACGACTAAATTTGGCGATGCACAGGGCTACTTTCCTAACTAATCACATCCTAGTAATTTAACAACAAAACTTAATAAAAGCCTATCATACGATCATATCCCGTTGAGTAAATCAGTCCAAAACAATTTTCTGACAACAAATGTCTAGTAAGCATGCAAGTGCAGCACACATACCGCAAGTATTTTAATAAAATGAACAGGTGCAATAATGTATCTTAAATCTTAGTTTGAACTAAATATATCTTTGTAGATAGATTTATTTCCATATCAGCATCATATCTGATATCGAAATGCACACACAATGGACTTCCCAACCACACATTACATACAACAGTAGCTTATACAATTTATTTCCACACATTGACAGTCAATTAACATATGTATAGACAACAACTTGGCCATCGGCTCTGGATCCGTATATAACAGAATGTGAAAGTAAGTGTTCACTGATGCTATACACCTTCAGTGTAATGTAGTTGTGCACTATACTACTCATCCACATGTGAGAAGCGGCAACAAGCACACATGTGATCATCGGAGTCCCAACCAGCAACACTGTAATCTGTTGAGATTCATTCACGCTCGAGAATATGAAGCGACTCACACGGCTCTACATGATAAAATATATTAGACAATTCATTCACGTTCGAGCATATGAAAACGACTCACACGACTCTACAGGATAAAATATATTAGATAGTCTGGCAGGCTGTCTGTACCGTGTTAGAAATCATGCACCTCAGAAATACCATGTATTCAAAGTAAAAGGTATGTGTTTAGTCAAAACAGGAAACTATTGTTAACATTTCTGAAAAATCAGAGGCACTCACGTAACCCTTAAGTACATTACATGTGAAAGACTACCAACTGCCCACTTTGTAAGTTTTGCAGTAAAATGTTCAAAGTAGATGTGCTCTGTTTGCTGAATGGGACAGATCTGACAAGAGGGATATATTGTGAAGGCATGTTGAAGTAAACAACGCTGGCATCAAGCTTAGGTTAACAAACAAAGATCTTGGCTCCTTTTCACTCCATGAGCCTTCAAGGTTGTTGATACAAAAATAATCCATCAACAGATTGCACATAGTCTTTATGTCTTGGTCAATAGTATTGCAGAAAAAAATAGCACCAAGATATTCCAACCAACCTTTTATTCGTGTTGAGCAATTGGCACCAAGTAAACCCGTGTTGCAGTACCATACTCAAGGCACAATTCCTGAGACCTTTATGATTATTGTGCGCAAAATTGGCAGTATAAGGACTGTCGAATGCAAGCATGCTCCGTACACTCGATGAGAATGTTTAGATTGCTATAACGTAGCTGAAACAACTGAAATTGTATCGAGTGAAATAAACATGAAAATATTTGCAAGTGAAAATACCTCTTCCCATCAAATAAATATGATCTTCTCACCATCATTATCTACAAGCAGAATCTGCTTTCTTTCTGTATGTTTAAAATGTTCCAAGGTCTTAATCTTCTCAATCCTGCAAGAAATAAAAGGCGAGTTCTGAAGCTTTCTCTAACAGAGTTAGCTTTTTAAAGGTCACCCAATTCAAAAAAATTGCGAGTAGTAAACTCCATCATTTTTATTATCACCACCAAAGGAGCGTACTTTTTATACCACAGAGCAAACATGTATTTACATAGGTGTAATAATGCTAAACTTGAATCCTCCTATGCATGTGCATGCCTTCGGCAAACCCACGTTTAATGAAACAACATCTATTGTAAACACATGGGTCTCTAGTCACCAGCCAATGTTTAGCTCCTGACGAACATGATACTGCATATTCCGTACTCATGTATTATTTTAGTCCTAAAATTGAAGAGTGGGACAATCGAACCAACATCTATCATGTACTGACCTGACCATCCTATTTTTAGCTCTCAATCAACAAGATAATGCATACAATTAACTATGATTTTGCTAGTATTAAATAAGGATGCATAGCAAACCAGTCTATGGATCAACAAGCCGGTACAATGAAACAACTTCTAGTTCTGAAGAGCAAATGTACATAGCACTTATTAAAGAAAATAGATATTCTATTTAGTGATATGTTAATCATTACTCTGTAGCAAGCATCCAACAGTATTGGTGTTTTGAAGTAACATCATGCAACTCCATACCTGGCAAGGACGAACTCATTCACAGACCGCGAGGAGCATGAGCCAAGCCAAGCCAAGGCGTCGGATAAACAGTCGTGGAAAGACTATTTCTCACCTGCTCCTGTCTACTTGCTCCCGTCTACTTCAGTATCTGCAGCTCAGCGTAGCACGGAGGCTGGGTTCACCTACGACGCACAAACATGTTTTTGCTGTTAGCAAACCAAATGCAAAGACAGACAGAGGAGAACCTAATGATATATTTTGATCCAAATTTTGATAATAGGCAAGCCAAGTTGTATAAGTATATTGTACCAAATATGTAGAGATCGAGGCTCTTGTTGGGCATGTAGACATAGACGAGTATCCTCTCGTCACCTTCGTTGCAGTAAGCAAGGAGGGGAACAAGGTTACCATGCCAGAGCCTGACTATCACCTCCACTTCTCTTGTGAAATCACATTTACCTTTCCTCGTGCGAGCAGACTGCCTAAGCCTCTTCACCGCAATCGTTCTCCCGTCAGGTAATTGACCCTAGTGATTGTACAATTGTTAAGCTTTATGTTAGTTAGCCTATAATCTCGTAAGTAAAAGCTTCCTAATTAAACCCTTGCAGAGTAGACCTGAAGTTGATCAAACAAGCAAATTGGATACAAAGCATTTGGGATCAAATGGATGTGCGTGCACCTTATACACTATGCCAAACCCTCCTTGACCAATCACATGGGTCTCGGAGAAATTCAATGTAGCCTGCTTCAGAGTGTACAGATCAACTAATGGAACTGTCATAGCTGAACTTTGAGGAATGCAGTCTGCAATTTGAGCCAAGTCAGGGCTATGGATTAAAAACACAAGTGCAGTAGCGAAAAACAAATAGGTTAAAGATTATGGCAGAGTACCGTTTAGTCGTTTATGTGAGATCTTATGCTTCCTTCTCCAGACCGCCCTGCAATGTCACCGAGAACAACACCGACCTGTCTCTAGCTCCAGCGCCAGCCGCTCAAGCTCGCCGTCGCCATGAGTTGATGAGCGTCGTCACCACCACTCTACAGGTCACGAACCGTCGCTTGCCCGTCACGGAACGCATCCCAAGCCTGATCTACGACCACCGTCATTGTCCAGGAACAAGCATCTAGCTCGGCATTTCGCCGAGCAGCCTGGGAGCGCTGCTGCCGAGGCGCTTGACGCAGCATCGCGGTGACAGATATCGGCGCACGCGTACGGGATGGAATGAGCGCGGAAGCGATGATGCGGCGCGAGTACGGTGGCACGAGCGGAGGAGGAGCGACGCGACAGCCGGCAGGGGATGAGCGGCGGGATGGCCCGTCGGGGGCTGAGCGACGGGGCGGTCGGCGGGGGCGGATACGGGAGTGCTGAGCGAGGCTCGGGCGCAGTGGCGCGGGAGAGGTGGCGGCGTACGGGCGTGGCGGCGGGGGAGCGGGAGCGGTGGCGCAGGAGAGGTGGCGGCGCACGGGCGCGATGGAGCGGGACCGGGTGCGGGAGAGGTGGCGGCGTGCGGCCGCGGTGGCACAGGAGAGGTGGCGGCGCATGGGCGCGATGGAGCAAGGGCGGGTGCGGGATTCGGGACACGTGCGGGTGTGCGGTTGTGGCGTCGGTTGACGGAGGACGTGCGGGAAGCGGGATGACGAAGGGAAATTAGCGTTCCGTTGGTAAATCACTTTCGTTAACAGGGTATTTTAGTCCATTAATTATCTCATTAGACGGTTTGGATTGTGAGCTGGATCTGCCTTTTCGTGCTTTTAATAATAGAGAGGAGGCAAGAAGGACCACGTTAAAATTCCTTCGGCCATGTCGTCACGGCGCATGCGCATCCGACGGGAACGTAGTACGGAGGAAAAGGTTACATGACGCGCAGCGGTGCGTCGTGTATGGCCGCGACATGGGCGAGCACGAGCTGGCCAGTCGGCGTCGCCGGCGCACGCGCGCTGTCGCGCAGCCGAGCGAGCGGGGCCGACCGGGCGCTCGCTCGCGGTGGTACCCCGTCGCGCCGTCCAGATTTGCTACAGTCTACAGATGCGATGTCAGGTGAGGAGCAACCCGCCCCATACACCGTTGTACGACCGGCATGTGGGGAGACTGGTAGTTGCACCGCGCGCGCTCGTGACGCGCATCCTGCACCCACGAGCTCTCCGGTTCACATGATTTCAAGTGGATCCAAAGATCGGAAATCTATTTGTCACGTCCCACATCACTGCACATCGGAACGAACGAAAATAATTGTCATGTCCGAAGAAGATAGCCACCATCATTGTCAATCTTTCATGTATGTCCCAGCTCGTGACGCGGATCTACAGTACAGTACCAGTGTCTCAGCAGCATCCTTTTTTTTCAGCGCCCGCGTGTAGCTGTCTGAAGCGCTCCGATGATCATCCCGGGCTCCACGGCGCCACGACCGGCGAACTGCAACAGTAAACCATAGCCATGCATACGAGCGTTAATTAATGCTGCATTTTTTACCGCCGGATGGAGCTAAGTTAATCAGCTGCTACCAGACGGACCTGAGCTCGTATCTTGAGAGCGAGGAGGCCGTCGGGCGTCGACGCGCGCACGGAGAGCACGTCCAGGCGGAGGCTCTTGATGGCGTCGAACACCTGCGTCATCAGCAGCTCCTTCCACCGGCATTGCACCTCCAGGAGCACCTCTTTCTCCGTCACCGTGACGTTGACGACGCTGTTCGGGCCGTCGTCCCCGCCGAGCTCCGACGCCTTTCTCTTGGATCCAGCTAACATCTTCTTCGCCGCGGCGTCATGGTGTCTCCGGACGGCTGCTCCGGCCGGCCGCGACGGCGCCCTGTTGGATTCTAGCTCCTCCACCCTTTGCTCCAGCTCTCTGAGATAGGCTATCGTCTCAGCTAGGATGGATGCCTTGTCCACCTGCAAACAAAAGTTCAGAAACACATCTCTGGAAAGTATTTTTTCTTTTGCTTTCCGGTGATGTGCGCGTGTTACCTTGTGAATGGACGGCACCAGTGACTTGAGAATCAGGAACATCTCGTTGAGCTTCTCCCGGCGCCGCCTCTCCGATATGACATGGTTCTTGGTGTTGCTACTTTCCTGAGCTCTCGCCGTGCCGCCGCCGCCGCCGCCGTTAATCGCCCACACACCACCGGCCAAAGCTTTCTTCAGTAACTTCTGCGACTGCCCGGCGACCGGCGCAGCCATGTCTTCGGCTGAGTCCCACGATCTCTTCCAAGCCGTAAAGCACGATGAGAGAGAGGACGCAGCGGCGCTTAAAGTGACAATACCATCAGTGATGCCGCCGGTGGCTGCAGGCGCCGGTGGCGCTTCCGGCGAGGACATGACCTCGAAAGACCCGCCTATGATCCAGTTTTCGTCGAGAGCGCCGACGTCCAGCTCGTCGCAGAGGCCGTAGAACCCGTTGATCTCCTTCGTGATCCGCTCGAGGTTGTCGTCGGACAGGCACTCGACCTCCCCTAGCTCGAGTTCCCCGGGGATCATCGCGGCCATGGTGTTGTGGTCGAGGTCTTGGAACACGATGTCGGCCTCACCAGCGTCGTCTGCTGATGGGCTGGAGGGCTCCTCCGGCTTCGAGCTTGTTGGGATCTTCAGGTCCCAGAAAGATGTGCTGATCCGGTTCACCATGTCCCTGTCCTCCAAAACCTAGCAAATCGATTGATAGTGCTTTGGTTAACTTTTAACTTATATTCGAATGAATTAATCAGCACAGTAGCATTTAATTTGGTGAAGAACTCAGAGGGTGCTTGGATACGTTTTAGTCCCATGACTAAAAGTAGTGAGACTAAAATTTGCTAGCCCCACCCATGCTTGGATCCAAGTACTAAAAAGACTAAAATCAAGTTAATGAGCATTTATTATCCTCCAAACCCTCCAATCTAGAACTTGCATGAGGAGTTAAATGAGGAGAGAGAGGACTAATGCACATTTTAGTAGGGGTACCCCTGACTAAAAGATTTTAGCCTCAAGACTAGTTTTAGCCTCTCTTTAGTCAGGGGTGCTTGGAACTTTAGCCTCTTAAAGAGACTAGTTTTAGTCAGACTAGTTTTAGTCTCTTGGATCCAAGCACCCTCTCAAACAATTCATGGATTGATTTAGTAGTATTGTGTCTTCATGATTTAATGAGTGTCCCCAGCAAACGGTACCGCCTTCCCGTTGTCACATAGTATAAGAATATATTTTACATTAAAAGAAGTATTTTTATTTATTTATCGTAATTTACTGATAGAATACAAAATTTTCAATCATACGGTATAAAAGCCTCCCCTTTATGACGAATCCGAGAAACAAAATCAGGACAACCTATTGTCATGCCACGAGGCAAGGGGCTTTACCACCTGCACAAGGAATAAAGTGGAGGATTTTGGTGTGTCTGAACCTTTGGATAGATGGGGTGTTCGTCACCGGCTATCGGGTTACCTCAAACCCAGAGAAAGCGAGTTGTTGGCAAGGAAGGAGATCTTTGACGTTATTTGGTGGCGATTTTGGTCTTGTGGTTAATCTTTAGAAACATGTGATTTCACCTACCCGATGCGAGGGAGTGGATTGTTTGGATGTTCTGACCGCTTCTCTTGCAAATCAAGTGGCCAAATTTCTGTGCACGTATTTGGGGCTATACGCACATGTGCCTTCACCAAAGTAGATTTGCAACCTCACGTTGTGGGCGACTTGGAAGACTTCATTGTCGTTCAAGACCGGCTGGCTGACATTAATGAAGGCTAGAGCGCAACACTAGAGTTTTTGATGGGAAAGTGTCATCGGTGCAAAGAGTGGTCGCACCGGCGGCACAAGAACTTATGCTTTCCAAAAAGGCTAGGCAGTCAGTGACAAAGATTAGGGAGGAGTGGGCCTAGATATGAATGTGGTGGCGGTGGTCTCACGTGTGGTATAACAACACTACATGCTTTGTCACGACTATTTGCTTGTAATTAACTCCCTTTCCTTCTTAATGACAATGACATGCAGCATTGTGTTTCTTGTTCTTGAAAAATAACACACTAGAATAACGTAGCAGAGGCCTCAAAAGATATTGGTTTCGTCCGCATTTGTAGGAAAATGCCAGACCTACGGACCTTTTTTACAGAAGGTTACAGACTGATGGGTTTTTCTCCTCACTAATCTCCCCTTGATTCTTAGGGCCGGCCTCATCTAAGTACCAATTAAAATAAGCCACTTCAACTTTGCCTGTAAAAATCCTGTAAAACGTTCGTACTTGTAGCAAAGCTCGCATTTGTAAGCAACAAGGGCAGGGAAAGAATGAAAGGGTAACAAACTTCAAACTTGTACCATAGTTGACATGGCAGCTTGAGCGAATAATTGGGAGATCAGGGTTGTAGTGAGACTGAAATTTTGGAAAAAAAATCAAATAATATTTACAACTTTGAAAAAAAACAGTAAAACAAGTCTACCTAGATGTATATATAGATCTATACTAGCATATACGTAGCATTCGATAATAAACACTATAACACATGCATGTGAGCTACACAAGATGACAATGTGTGGTTTTGGAAATACTAGCACATCTATTATTGGCTATTTGTAGATCCGCATATTTGTCTTTGTTGTCTACCCACATATGGCAAGATGTACTGAACGGAAATATATAGGTGCTCACAACTTCTGTTGTGTATTTCTTAACAACAAGGCTCCATGGAACCCGGGTTAAATTTTGCAATTTCGATGTGCTTGATGCGACAAAGCGTTACTAATAGTGAGTTTTCCGTTTAATTTTAAACCGTAAGTGAATATCATGTGCTTGATGCGAGGAAAACTCACGGTATCTGTCGTCCCGAGCTCAAGCACACCACCCATCAAGGGAATGCAGGCGACCGTCTGAAGAAAAAAAGTTGTCACCCGTGCAGCTGGGGTCAGAAACATGAACAGTATACACAGATATAGGGTGCATGACATGCGCTAGCTAACCTGGATAGACGTCGTCTGATTTAGCCGACAGATATAGTATGTGCGCCAAAAGTACACAGTAGACAACATGGTATTAGTCAAGATCGGGTACATATTAGGCAGATAGTACTCCCTTCGTAAAGAAACATAAAAGCGTTTAGATCACTAAGTAGTGATCTAAACACTCTTATACTCCATTTATTTACGGAGGGACTACATGAGAGTGAGGCTTGCGAGACACTCGGGCGGTGCAATCAAACGTACCTTCGCTAAGAGCGAGCGCTGGAAAGTTTTGGTGTCTGCGCACTGAGCATTGCACAGCCAAACAGGCTCGTTGCTCGCAAAGCTTCTGCCTGGCAACCTGATGACGAAATAGCAAACGTTGTAGTTTTCACTCTCTAGCAAAGTAAATCTTATCTTATCAAGATAAGATGATTGCTAACTACTGTAGGTGCGCAGGCATCGGCCGTTATGGATCAGTGGAGTTGTTCTTGAAGCATACTACGGAGTAGTACATACCCTTGGCCAGGGCGGAAGGCATAGCTCATGCAGACGGCGTAGTACCATTCGGCGTCCCCGAGGTCCTCCGGCGAGAGCGCGGCGGCCGGGCGCCTCCCCCGGTGGTCGCACTGGCCGGACAGGAGGGACTGGTAGAGCTCCCGCAGCTGCTCGCTCCTCTGCAGGAGGAGCTGGTCGGCGGTGAGGTCCGCCGAGCTGGTGACCTTCCTCGTCTTTATCTCGCCGTTGTAGAACCCGTCCTTCCAGGTCAGTACCCTACATAACAAACGGATCATAAGAGGAAAGGAAACGGCCAGTGCCAAGTGATCATCAATCTGATGCACTCCCTACCCTGGACGGCTGGTTGAAATGGACCAGAATATGGCGTAGCTCCAGTTGATGCTCCTCACAGCGGCAGCGAGCTGGTAGCTGAATTGCTCCCCCGTCGGCGGTTCTTCCTGGCTCGGACGAACTATTGGTAGCGCCATTACCATATTATTTCCTTCCTTCATTTCATATGCATGATGCAGACGAGGTGAAGTTAGAGCAAGCAAGGAGGCAAAAATAAACAAATCAATGAAGCTATATATGGTTCCATCTCTTGTGTTTATAGTGAGCATGATGCATCTTCTTGGATAATTTAGTTCATGCTAGCTGATCGAAATCCCTCCACTCTGTTGCACTGGTGCTAATTAAGAAACTCCTGGGAAGATTTCTCAACGAAGATTACAAAGAACATGCTGTATATACTAGATCGAAAGCTGGAACAAACCAAGAAAGTAAGAGATAAACTAAGCTAGACATGAGTGGAGGATTAATTTTCCATCTAAGACGAGGTTAAAGGTTTACTTTGAGCTATGGAGACCAAGAAGCCCGGAGTCCAACCTGTCGTCCGGAGAGGAAGAAGGAGCTTCTATATGTGCAATGTATCTAGAATCCAGGGCATGTTATATAGATCTGTCCGAGGCTCCGAGCAACGAGCCAACAAGCGAGACTGCGACGCAAAAGCAAAGTACTGTCCGGACACTACTGTAGTGCTCCAACATGGTACTTCTGATTAGTTTCATATTAGGCCCATCACTTTCTGATTAGTTTGGTGTGCATGCCTGCTTGGTCTTCTCACTGCTTAGTAAAAATGGAGTGAGATGCACGCAATCCTCATCGATCTCTGCTTGACGCTGAGGTGACGGGGTAACAGGCACAGAATAATCGACGTCGACGACAACTAAGGAAACACGGCGAGCATCACTGCCGATGCAGTTATAGTGTCACCACGAGTAGTGCAGACTTTCTACCAAGAGCACTATACCTGGTCTATAGTAATTAGAGTGTAACTGCTAAAGTCTTGTACGTGTGTTCCAGCACCTCATATCTTTCTTTCAATTACCTAAAGGAGTCTTACATAGATTGGATTTTTTTCGATAAAGATTCTTTTGACAAAGAGATAACAAGAAAAAGAAGTATCGACTGACCAAGTGGAATGTCGTATGCCGTCCGAAGGACCAAGGGGGCTTAGGTATTCATGACCTTCAGGTCAAGAACTCTGTTCTCCTTGGTAAGTGGCTCTATAAGCTACTGACATCGGATGGTGTTTGGCAAACGCTCCTTAAGCGAAATACATCGGCACAAAAGCGTTATCTCAGGTTATCTGGAAGCCTGGAGATTCACATTTTTGGGCTGGTCTCATGGCGACAAAGAAAGATTTTTATCGCTTTGGGGTTTTCAAGATTAAGGATGGGTCGGAAATAAGATTTTGGGAGGATAGATGGCTAGGAAATGCCACACTCCGAGATCAATATCCGGCCCTATATAACATTGTACGACATAAGAGAGATAACATAAGAGAGATACGCTGGCCATGGTCATCCAAGAGTCACCCCCTAATGTGGCATTCAGGAGAGACTTACTCGGTCCTAGACTTGCGTCTTGGAATGCCTTGTTGGAACGGTTAGCAGTAGTGCAGCTGTTACAAGGTCACGACGAGTTTCGATGGAATCTCAATACGAATGGAAAATTCTCTGTGGATTCTATGTATAGGGCACTTGTCCAACCTGAAATACCAGTCGATAATAATCACAAAGTATGGCAAATGAAGATATCTCTAAAGATTAAAGTCTTTGCATGGTATCTTCGCAGAGGTGTCATCCTAACGAAAGATAATCTTGCCAAACGCAACTGGCAAGGGAGTATGAAGTGTGTTTCATGTACTCATGATGAAACAATAAAACACATTTTCTTCACTTGTAAGGTTGCACGTTCTATCTGGTCAAATATCCAAATGGCTTCAAACTTATATCAACCCACATCCGTTGCTAATATCTTTGGCAATTGGCTTAACGGGATAGATAATAAGCTTAAAACCATTCTTAGGGTAGGAGCGCTCGCCGTAATATGGTCGCTCTGGCTATGTAGAAATGACAAGATTTTTTCTGATAAAAATTTCACCTGTTTGCAGGTTCTTTATCGATGCACGGGTATTCTCCGTTCGTGGT
The DNA here is from genome assembly GCF_904849725.1 of Hordeum vulgare subsp. vulgare. Classification (NCBI taxonomy): domain Eukaryota; kingdom Viridiplantae; phylum Streptophyta; class Magnoliopsida; order Poales; family Poaceae; genus Hordeum; species Hordeum vulgare. The sequence goes on along the minus strand of NC_058519.1, from coordinate 593,491,114 downwards.
CCATCTTACAACGGATGGAATATCGATGCCTTTTTATGGAGGCGTGTGCACGACTGAAAGCGGTGGCGAGGGATATTTTTACCCAACATGGGTGGCCGCGTGATCTACGCAAAGAGCTACCTTGAGTGGCGATAGTTCTTCATTTGTAACTTGTCGCACGCTCTTTTATTCTTCTTTTGATGACTTGGGGTTGTGTGCATCTTAACTATGCAGAGGCCGGGTGTACTTACTTTCCTTGAGTAATAAAGCCCTTTATCCAAAAAAACACCTCCTTTGCCCCCCCACCAAGGAATTTACCATCGGCATCATAAGGAATCCAGAAATTACGAGCTGGATTTACAGATGTGGTGGTTGGCTCGGAGAAAATCAAAAGGAGGTTAGTGGGGATTGGAACACGTAGGTCGATTGTTTTCTGCCTTAAGGGCATCTCCATCGCCCACACCAAAATCCGACACCACATCTGTCCGCGAACAGGTGAGGATCAATTCGCAGATAGTAGCTGACCATCCAACCATAGCCGTAAATATATGACGACATTTTGAACGGAATTTAGCAGAAATAAACAAATTTGATGCAAATTTAAACAAACCAGAGGAACTGCTTCGTTAAAAGTTGGATATTTTTTGGTCTAAATCGAAGTACATGCATTGCATTTTTGACATATTTAGACTAAAGCCTATTCTGATCCGGTTTAGTGAGCGCCCATTCTCCATGTCGGGCAGCTCGCCGGCCGGCCATGGCCCCCGGAAAATGAAGCTTTGCCTTCGTGAAGCCGGTAAGCGGCTAATCCGTCGACGATGATGAGCCAGCCAAAATTTGCTTCAATGGGAGAGGAGAAGTGGGGGCCTTCATGGAACCCAAGCACCGGCGGCATCCCATGCTCTACTCTTCGTCGCTATCGGCGGCGTCCGTGGATGTGTCGGTTTTGTCGTCGTGGAGGCGGAGCACGGTGGACACGGAGATGGCGATGTCGTCCTTGCCGTCAACTTGACTCGTTGCCTCGTCGATCTTCATGAAGGATGCTTCTTTCTTTGCCTGCATGACTTGGCATCGCTAACGCTCGCGGTGGATGTCGTAGGCGGAGCGGTAGGATAGAAGCAGCGCCTCCTCCTTCTCCATGTGCATGTGCGCCATGACGCCCGTGCCAGCGGCGACTGACTCCTCCGCGCGTTGGTGCTCGTCGAGGAGGCGGAGGTTGTAGGCCTGGTCGGCAAGCACCTGCTGGAACGCGGCGTCCCGCTCTTCCAACACCATGACGGTGTAGTGAGCCCGTGCCTTACCCATGGTGATGCTAGCTTGGGCCAGCGAAGAAGATGTCGCCTCTTGCATTGGCTCGTTCGTAGCGCTGGCCTCCAAAGAGCTGGTCCATATGCCCACCTGTCAGTCGGCACGGTGATCTTCTTCTTCTATTCGAGAGAGATGCATGACAGGGCAGGCAGCGAGGTGGATAATGGTGGGCAGCAGAGACAAACTGATGTCCCCAGAATAGGTTCCTCGGCAACCACTCATGTTTAATGGAGGGAGGCGGATGGACGAGTTCTCATTTGAACGCACACAAGGCACGTGCACCGGGAAGCGGCATGGGCGTCAATCTCGGCCGACACGTTACCTCAATGCTAGCTCCAGTGAGAGATCGTGTCCGCTCTGGACCGACATGAATGTGGCGCTGACCACTACAGATGGAAAAGGGTGAGGGAAAGGGTTTTGGGTGGGTTAAGATTGATGGAGGCATGCCTGGAAGCGGTACAGACACCCGCAAAGCCCCTTCCCTGTATGTTCCAGTTTGCATGAAAAAGGACATTCATACCAGCTAGCGTACCAATATAGAATTGCGTTGGATGGGAAAACACGCCTGGGCCGTACGGCCCGTACGTATGGGGACAATTTGATGGTCTGGATTGAAGGTTCCCTAAGCATGTATAGTTCTGCTCTAGCAAACAATTTGTTCTTGTGGCCATATTTTCAAACACAAAAGAAATATGTATATATTTTTCAAGAAAAAGGCTCTAAATGAGCCCCGCTTTGAGTTAATAAAATCATCAACTGGCTAAGAATTACAACACACCCACAAGCCACAACGAGTCAACGACGGAAACCGATACAATGGAGCTTACTGCGAGGCAAAAGGCAAACTACATAACGACCATTACAAGCATTGAAGAAAGAAAAACACAAAATAAAACTTGTCAAAGCCGCTATCCTCAACATTGGCACAGAAGATAGCAAGACATGTGTAGGAAATAAATGATCAACCAACCATCGCATTTGCAATCTTGATAGGGAATTAACGATCTGGAAAATGGGGAACACACCACATTTCTTCTCTAGCACTGAAGGGGGGCCCTACCCACTCGTCTTGGATCGAAAGGCGCCACACCGTAAGAATGTAGGGACACTCACCCGAGAGATAGAAGGATTCCGATCTCGATATCCGTCACATCCATTGAGTGGGCACCTAGATTCGGGACACGCCTTACCGATTGCACCGCCATAGACTGCACAACACTGGCCCTGGGGATGTGCAGGTTCCTCCACATAGGGCCTCACAAGACAAGGCCCCGTCCCAGGTACATACCGGCATATAGATTAGCAATTTGGACCAGCTAGCCTATAAACCATACAAACGCCCCCGTTGGTGCAACACCCAACAATAGCATCGAGACCAAAGTGCAAGTAAATGACATCGTCAACAGCGCCTCCTACAAGGGCACGATCACGATGCGCCATCGTCGCCCAATCCGAGTCAGATTTAGAGCTTTCACCAGAGAATGGGGTCGACGTGGGGGAGGGGGAGGGGGGCTCAGAGGTGCTTTCGAGGAGGAAAGCGACGCCCTTGGACGGTCGCGACCAACTTGGACGAACTTACCATGCTTTCCCCTAGTCCCGAGCCTTCTCCACCAGAACTCGTCTACTCCAGGGCTAATGGCAAGACCTCTAGCGGACGAGGCTGACGATAGAGAGACCACGCACGATAGGGACATGAACCTCCGGATCTGATGCAAAGTAGGAGTTCCGTGCCACAACCACTTCCGCCAATGACTAACCGTCCACGCGGTCTAGTGCCCGGACCAGCTTCATCTGTCGTGAGTGTCACCTACTGCAAAGCATCATCGCTGCACCTGACAGGGCAGCAACCTCAGAGTCTGCATTCCTTCGTAAGGGGACGGAGAAACGAAATCCTTGTCGCCTCCATCACCGCCGCCCCGCGCATGCTTGTCCGGCGCCCATTTTATGTGGCACCGAGGGGGTGGGGGAGGTGGCAGGGGGAGGGAACCCTAGTCACTACCGAGTCGCTCGACGGGACGACAGGAGGGCCCACAAGACATGTACTCCCTCCGTTCCATAATATAAGTCTTTTTAGCGATTTCATTAGAGGACTACATACGGATGTATATAGACATACTTTAGAGTGTAGATTCATTCATTTTGCTCCGTATATAGTCCCTTAATAAGATCGTTTAAAGGACTTATATTTAGGAAAGGAGGGAATAGTACTTAAGGATATTGGGTTGGTTCTCTTGTAACAGTTTATTTGGCGGGTGGTTTTACTTAATCCGTGGAACACAGTTGTTACGACAAACAAACACTATACATACAAGGATAAATGTACATATGATAACACTGAATCATGGCCATATATTCATAGCCACCTTTGGGTACATCGATTTTAGATTTCTTGTGGTGCTAGCTTACTCGATCTGTCGTGACTAGGGCCTGTGACTGAGGACGCCGTGCCCTCTAGACAGCCAAACGTGCTCAAATGCAGTCAAAATCGCGGAAGCTAGACACATCACGGTCACCGCGGCCACATCAAATAAAAGTTGAAACCGACAGATTTGTAAGCCAAGCAATAATGTGCATCGACATAAATACGTGTACGGTGAGTCATCAAAATTATGAGCGTGTGGTGGGAGCGGGCAATCTTAAACGGCTGAAAGACTCTTGTAGCGATGCGAAGCTCTCCACATCACGCATGTGTTCTACAGCTCCGCTACTTTTCTTTCAATGTACTATTTCTGTTTTAAAATAAGTTTTTCAAACTTAGCATAATTTTGTATTAGAACGAAAATGTTGTTTGGTGGACGAGCTCCATGCAGCTCGCTATCTTGATCGTCCGTAATCTCATCTGACAGCTACGACGACGCATTAATGACATGTATTCAACCTCACAAGCATACATCACACACCGTATTCTGTATTTTCAGACAATAGCATCACAGGTTGGGCACGCCTCGACGACAGGCTGGTCAGACGTGCCATCCACATGCCCATCATCAATATGCAGTGCTAGCAGCTCTCACCCACAGCGATGAACATGGGCCAAATCTGCTGTTAGCAACTATGAATCATCATGTAAACGTTTTATCAGTGTGTGTTTCAAGTTTATCGATTTATGATCACCCTGTTCGCATGCACAGCTTGCCGACAAGTGAATAAACGTTGACATGACCATACAATAGCTTCATTTTTTTTCTTTTTTGTGATATGGTTCAGCTGGAGGCAGTAAATTGCATTGAGCGGTCACATCAAGGGTTAAACCTATTCTTGCCAACTGTGCACACAATCGCCATCCACCAGCAGTAATTTCAACATGTGCCTGAGAGCGTGCAAACGACGAACACGAGCAGCGGCATAGATGTATCTCTATTAAATATAAGCAGTATATAATTAATGGTTAGAGAACACACATCACGATGTCAGAAAGGACGGACGCAGATAGCGGCCTCCATACAGCTCGACCGCCAAAATGCCCCTCTCTAATACTCCATCCGTTCCTAAATACAAGACCTTTTAAAGATTGCACTATAAATTACATACGAATGTACATATACATAATTTAGAGTATATATTGACTCATTTTGTTTCGTACATAGTCTTCTAGTAGAATCTCTAAAAGATCTTATATTTAGGAACAGAGGGAGTACAAAATTAAAATAATTACTTTAAAATAAAAAGAATATATAATTAAAATAATTTTATGACGTTATACATGAATTAGATGAATCGGAATTAGGAAAATGGAATAGTTATTTGGGTTACAATATTTCTTCGGCTGAAGCTATTTTATGGTAAGAATTTTTACTAACAACATTTTCTTTAAAAGTACCCTTAGACACCTGAGGTCAAATGCTTTCTCATGAAAAGAAAATTTTAAAAAAATGTTAACAAAAAATAAATATTTTTCAAGAAACATTGATAAAATTTATACATAACTTCAAATTTTTGTGAACTGAAAAATTACTGCTGCTCTAGGCAAAAACTAAGTATTGCTTCAAATGCTTTAAAAATAGTCTTTTTGGAGCATTGATTTGGTTTTTAGAGCATTTAGGAATTTTTTTCTTCACCGAAAATTGTACGTATGTATACAATTTTTCAATGTTTGTTGCAAACAGAATTAATTTCCTTTTCTTTACTTATGAGTGCCTATTTAAGCTCGGGTGCCGAGCTCCATATCCTTTCTCCTTTCACTCTTGTCTCTTCCTTCATTCCCTCTTTTCCGTGGTTGTTTGTGTGGCGTAATTTTTTGTTGCCGCCGCTACCTCTGTGTAGTTTGTGATCTTAGCCGATCTGACATTGTTAGCAGGGGGTCCCTTACCGTGGACCTTGGATCGATGGGTTGTTGGAAGAAGGGGGAGACAACGGTTTACCCAGGTTCGTAGCCTCCTATGTAGGTAATATCCTACGTCCTGCTTGATTGTATTGATGAAGATGATTACAGAGTGGATCTACCTCGAGATTGTATATGCTAAACCCTAGATGATTCAGCATCCTCTACACGGACAGGGGTCTCTGGTTTATATAGACACCAGGGACCCTAGGATTTACAAGTTACCACTAGTAGAAAACAGTGCTTTGGTCCACTTGAAGAAATCCCATTAGTCCCAGTTCACCCACGAACCGGGACCTATGGTGACATTGGTCTTCGTTCGTGAGGCCAGGGCGCCAGGCGGGCATCGTGGGCCATTGGTCCCGGTTCGTGTCAACCCTTTGGTCCCGGTTCGAGATACGAACCAGGACCAATAGGCAGGGACCATTCGTATCCCCCTTTAGTCCCAGTTGGTGGGTCAAACCGGGACCAGGTGGACCGTTCGTGTCCCCCTTTAGTCCCGGTTAGTACAGCAAACCGGGACGAAGTGGTGGTGGCAACCGTTCGTATCACCCTTTAGTCCCGGTTTGTGGCTCATCCCACGACTAAAGGCCCAAACGGTTTGCATCCGGCTTCGCAAAAGCACAACCGAAGCAGAGTCTGTCGCCATTTCTCTGTTCTTCTCCTCTCTCGCTCTGTTCTTCCCCTCTCTTCTTCCCTTCTCTTCTTCCACCATGTCAACTCGCTTCGGAGAGGTGCTCGCACATGGCAAGACCAAGCTCGATGTCGTGTACACGAACTAGAGCAGGGTGGTGCCTCATTTTCTTAGACAGTTAAAGGAACGGTGGCTTGACACCGTGGTGGATCATGAGAAGTTCTTGGGGCTTGATCTAGAGTACACGACCGATCAACGAGGTGTTGCCGTCATCCAACTATGTTTCAAACACCATTTCTTGATCTTCCAATGGGGAGGTATGTTTTGAGGCTTTCTTTGATCCAAGGTTATGAAATTGCATATATATAGTGATTTCTTTAGGTTCCATTGGATAGCAATATACAGTTTCTATATATGTTTCATTGGATAGTTAATTTAGGATTTCTTGATCAATTCATAGGATATGAATTTGCATAGGATCGATAGCTATATGTTACATTTTGGAATCCTAGAAAGAACACTTTCTCTTTAGTTGTAGTGAAACAATTTATGCGGCGTTCTTTGATCCAAGGTTAGGAAAATTGCATATAGCTAGTGATCTCTCTAGGTTCCATTGGATAACAATATGATATGTCATAGTTATGAAAATTGCAGATAGCTAGTGATCTCTCTAGGTTCCATTGGATAGCTATAGTGATCTCTCTAGGTTCCATTGGATAGCAATATGCAATATGTCTAGCTTGTTGCATATTTGCAATACCGTGGGACAATATATATATATATATATATATATATATATATATATATATATATATATATATATATGTCATAGTTAATTTACGGTTTCTTGATCAATTCATAGGATATGAAAATTGCATATGATAGCAACATGTTCCATTTGAATCCTAATGATAATTTTCTCTTTAGTTGTTGTGAAACATTTTTCCTTGTTGCAGCAGTATGTAACATTCGTTCCATTTTAATTTGTTGATGTTGCAGTAGTGACAAGCATTGTCCAGAACTCATGGACTTCCTTCGTAGCGGCATCACTTTTGCTACCGTTGACATAATGAACGGCAAGCTGAAGATGAGGCACAGCTTCGGTATTGAGATACCAGCTGATTGCCTCATTGATCTCCAACAGGTATTCATGCTTTGACATGCCAGGACATCGATTGCTCATATGGCAGTTGCCTTGATCGACGAGGAGTATGGTGATATGAAGACCAATTTCTTAAAGTCTCGGGACAAACTTTGGGAGAGGACCCCACTTCACCGTATCAACATTGAGTATGCAACAAAAGATGCATACGTTTCATACGAGTTGTACCGCAAGATTCGAGTCGTCAACTACAGCCAGCGTCACCTCAGACAAGGTGGACATTCTGATTCTGACGATTCAGACGAGTAGTGTTCACAACGGCGAACACTTGTATATATATCTATGCTAGCTATTATTATGTACTGTTTGGACTAGTATCATGTACTGCTTGGACCAATTTATATATGTCTAGTTTCTGTTTGTGCCATTATAGTTTCCAAATTTGAATGGTTTAGCCCTTACTAACTTCATTTGCTACTTTTGAATGGTTTAGCCCTTTCTAACTTTATGGTATCATGCATTTTGACCACATATATATACAAAAAGTCTCCAGTTCAAATAAGTTTAAAAAATGAAATCCCTTTTGTAACACATATGTTTTTGATTAAAAAAGTCATTTAAAATAACCTAAAACCTACCAAATTGTAGATAATGATAAAAACACAGTAATATTAAATAGTAGGAAAAAGAATCACTAAAAAATCTATTTTTTTGTAATTTTATTTACAAAATTAAATAATAAAGTAAAAAACGATCTGTTTGGACTAGTATCATGTAGTGCTTGGACAAATTTATATATGTCTAGTTTCTGTTTGTGTCATTATAGTTTCCAAATTTGAATGGTTTAACCATTTCTAACTTTATTTGCTACTTTTGAAGGGTTTAGTCCTTTCTAACTTCATGATATCATGCATTTCGACCACATATATATATACAAAAAGTCTTCAGTTCAAATAAGTTCAAAAAAATGAAATTCATTTTGTAATAGATGTGTTTTTGATCAAAACAGTCATTTAAAATAACCTAAAACCTACCAAATTGTATATAATGATAAAAACACAGTAATATTAAATAGGAGGAAAAAGAATCACTCAAAAATCTATTTTTTCTAGTAAATTTATTCACAAAATTAAATTAATAAAGTGAAAAACGAAACCCTCATACTTCGAAAGAGATTGTCCGATTTGTACACGAAGTGCATCCAGCTTTTGCCGCAACCCTCTCAACTTTTTAGTACATGCTATGTGGATGAAATGATGATACCATGCCAACTTTCAACCTATTCAGAATTCATTTGTAGTGCTTTTCAATTTCTGGGCCATTTAGCTCAAAAACAGTAAAAGGATGAAAAGTACCAAATGAACTCCGAAAGTGTTGAAAATTGATGATGTGGCCTTGAATGGTACATTTTGAACACACAAAGAGTCTTGAGTTCAAATAAGTTCAAAAAAATGAAATCCCTTTTGTAACAGATGAGTTTTCCTAAGAAATCGTGATACTTCGAAAGAGATTGTCCAATTTGTACACGAAGTGCATCCAGTTTTTGCCGCAACCCTCTCAACTTTTTAGCGCATGCTATGTGGGTGAAATGATGATACCATGCCAACTTTCAACCTATTCAGAGTTCATTTGTAGTGCTTTTCAATTTCTGGCTCATTTAGCTCAAAAAAATCAATAAATGCATCAAAAATACCAAATGAACTCGGAAAGTGTTGAAAATTGATGATGTGACCTTGAATGGTACATTTTGAACACACAAAAGTCTTGAGTTCAAATAAGTTCAAAAAATGAAACCCCTTTTTGTAACAGATTCGTAAGAAACCGTGATACTTTGAAAGAGATTGTCTGATTTGTACACGAACTGCATCCAGTTTTTGTCGTAACGCTATCAAGTTTTTAGCTTATGCTATGTGGATGAAATGATCATACCATGCCAACTTTCAACCTATTCAGAGTTCATTTGTAGTGATTTTTAGTTTCTGGGCCATTTAGCTCAAAAAAGAGTAAATGTATGAAAAATGCCAAATGAACACGGAAAGTTTTGAAAATTGATGATGTGGACTTGAATGGTACATTTTGAACACATAAAGAGTCTTGAGTTCAAATAAGTTCAAAAGAAAATGAAATCCCTTTTGTAACAGATGAGTTTTCGTGAGAAACCCTGATACTTTAAAAGAGATTGTCCGATTTGTACACGAAGTGCATCCAGTTTTTGCCGCAACCCTCTCTACTTTTTTGCGCATGCAATGTGGGTGAAATGATGATACCATGCCAACTTTCAACCTATTCAGAGTTAATTTGTAGTGCTTTTCAATTTCTGGACCATTTAGCTCAAAACAATCAGTAAATGCATGAAAAATACCAAATGAACTCGGAAAGTGTTGAAAATTGATGATGTGGCCTTGAATGTTGCATTTTGATCACACGAAAAGTCTTGAGTTCAAATAGGTTCGGAAAATGTAACACCTTTTGTAAAAAATGAGTTTTCGTAATAAACCGTCATACTTCAAAAGAGATTGTCCGCTTTATACACGAAGTGCATCCAGGTTTTGCTGCAACCCTCTCAACTTTTTAGCACATGCTATGTGGGTGAAATTATGATACCATGCCAACTTTCAACATTTTCAGAGTTCATTTGTAGCGCTTTTTAGTTTGTGGACCATTTAGCTCAAAAAATTAGTAAATGCATGAAAAATACCAGATGAACTCGGAAAGTGTTGAAAATCGATGATGTGGCCTTGAATGATTAATTTTGAACACACAAAAAAGTCTTGAGTTCAAAGAAGTTCAAAAAAATGAAATCCCTTTTGTAACAGATGAGTTTTCGTAAGAAACCCTCATACTTCGAAAGAGATTGTCTGATTTGTACACGAAGTGCATCCAGTTTTGCCGCAACCCTCTCACCTTTTTAGCACATGCTATGTGGGTGAAATGATGATACGATGCCAACTTCCAACCTATTCAGAGTTCATTTGTGGTGCTTTTCAATTTCTGGGCCATTTAGCTCAAAACAAATTCAATAAATGCATGAAAAATACAAAATGAACTCGGAAAGTGTTGAAAATTGATGATGTGGCTTTGAATGGTACATTTTGAACACACAAAAAGTATTGAGTTCAAATAAGTTCAAAAAAATGAAATCCCTTTTGTAACACATGAGTATTCGTAAAAACTGTGATACTTCGGAAGAGATTGTCCGAATTGTACACGAAGTGCATCTAGTTTTTGTCGCAACCCTCTAAACTTTTTAGCACATGCTATGTGGGTGTAATGATGATAACATGCCAACTTTCAACATTTTCACACTTCATTTGTAGTGATTTTTAGTTTCTGGGCCATTTAGCTAAAAAAACAGTAAATGCATGAAAAATACCAAATGAACTCGGAAAGTGTTGAAAATTGATGATGTGGCCTTGAATGGTGCATTTTGAACACACAAATAGTCTTGAGTTCAAATAAGTTCAAAAACTGAAATCCCTTTTATAACACTTGAGTTTTCGTAACAAACCGTGATACTTCGAAAGAGATTGTCCGATTTGTACACGAAGTGCATCCGTTTTTGCCGCAACCCTCTCAACTTTTTAGCACATGCTATGTGGGTGAAATGATGATACCATGCCAACTTTCAACCTATTCAGAGTTCATTTGTAGTGCTTTTCAATTTCTGGGCCATTTAGCTCAAAACATCGATTAATGCATGAAAAATACAAAATGAACTCGGAAAGTCTTGAAAGTTGATGATGTGGCCTTGAATGGTACATTTTTAACACACAAAAAGTCTTGAGTTCAAATAAGTTCATAAAATTGAAATCCCTTTTGTAACTCATGAGTTTTCGTAAGAAACCCTCATACTTCGAAAGAGATTGTCCAATTTGTACACGAAGTGCATTCAGTTTTTGCCGCAACCATCTCAACTTTTTAGCACATGCTATGTGGATGAAATGATGATACCATGCCAACTTTCAACCTATTCATAGTTCATTTGTAGTGCTTTTCAATTTCTGGTCCATTTAGCTCAAAAAAAAGTAAATGCATGAAAAATGTCAAATGAACTCGGGAAGTGTTGAAAATTTATGATGTGGCATTGAATAGTACACTTTGATCACACAAAGAGTCTTGAGTTCAAATAAGTTCAAAAAAATGAAATCCCTTTTGTAACAGATGAGTTTTCGTAAGAAACCTTGATAATTCAAAAGAGATTGTCTGATTTGTACATGAAGTGCATCCAGTTTTTGCCGCAACCCTCTCAACTTTTTAGCGCATGCAATGTGGGTGAAATTATGTTACCATGCCAAATTTCAACCTATTCAGAGTTCATTTGTAGTGATTTTCAATTTCTGGACCATTTAGCTCAAAACAATCAGTAATAGCATGAAAAATACCAAATGAACTCAGAAAGTGTTGAAAATTGATGATGTGGCCTTTAATGTTGCATTTTAAACACACAAAAAGTCTTGAGTTCAAATAAGTTCAAAAAAATGAAACCTCTTTTGTAACACATGAGTTTTGATAAGAAACCCTAATACTTCGAAAGAGATTGTCCGATTTATACACAAAGTGCATCCACTTTTTGCCGCAACCCTCTGAACTTTTTAACACATGCTATGTGGGTGAAATGATGATACAATGCCAACTTTCAACATTTTCAGAGTTCATTTGTAGTGCCTTTTAGTTTCTGGGCCATTTAGCTCAAAAACAAATCAGTAAATGCAAGAAAAATTCCAAATGAACTCGGAAAGTGTTGAAAATTGATGACGTGGCCTTGAATGGTGCATTTTGAACACACAAAAAGTCGTGAGTTCAAATAAGTTCAAATAAATTGAATCCATTTTGTAACAAATGAGTTTTCGTAAGAAACCCTAATACTTTGAAAGAGATTGTACGACTTGTACACAAAGTGCATCCAGTTTCCGCTGCAACCCTCTTAACTTTCTAGCACATTCTATGTGGGTGAAATGATGATACCATGCAAACTTTCAACCTATTGAGAGTTCATTTGTAATGCTTTTCAATTTCTGGCCATTTAGCTCAAAAAAATCAATAAATGCATGAAGAATACCAAATGAACTCGGGAAGTGTTGAAAATTGATGATGTGGCCTTGAATGATGCATTTTGAGCACACAAAAAGTCTTTAGTTCAAATAAGTTCAAAAAAATGAAATCCCTTTGGTAACAAATCTGTTTTCGTAATCAGCTGTGATACTACGAAAGAGATTGTCCGATTTGTACACGAAGTGCATCCAGTTTTTGCCGCAAGCCTCTCAACTTTTTAGCACATGCTATGTGGGTGAAATGATGATACCATGCCAACTTTCAACCTATTCAGAGTTTATTTGTAGTGCGTTTCAATTTCTTAGCCATGTAGCTAAAAAAATCTGTAAATGCATGAAAAATACCAAATGAACTCGCAAAGTGTTGAAAATTGATGATGTGGCCTTGAATGGTGCATTTTGAACACACTAAAAGTCTTGAGTTCAAATAAGTTGAAAAAAATGAAATCCCTTTTGTAATAGATGAGTTTTCGTGTGAAACCGTGATACTTCAATAGAGATTGTCCGATTTGTACACGAAGTGCATCCAGTTTTTGCCGCAACCCTCTCAACTTTTTATCACATGCTATGTTGATGAAATGATGATACCATGCCAACTTTCAACCTTTTCAGAGGTCATTTGTAGTGCTTTTCAATTTCTGGGCCATTTAGCTCAAAAAACAGTAAATGCATGAAAAATACCAAATTAACTCGGAAAGTGTTGAAAATTGATGATGTGGCCTTGAATGGTACATTTTGAACACTTGAAGAGTCTTGAGTTCAAATAAGTTCAAAAAAATGAAATCCCTTTTGTAATAGATGAGTTTTCGTATGAAACCCTGATACTTCGAAAGAGATTGTCTGATTTATACACGAAGTGCATACAGTTTTTTCCGCAACCCTCTCAACTTTTTAGCGCAGTCAATGTGGGTGAAATGATGATACCATGCCAACTATCAACCTATTTAGAGTTCATTTGTGCTGCTTTTTAAATTCTGGACCATTTAGCTGAAAACAATCACTAAATGCATGAAAAATACCAAATGAACTCGGAAAGTGTTGAAAATTGATGATGTGGCCTTGAATGTTGCATTTTGAACACACAAAAAGTCTTGATTTCAAATAAGTTCAAAAAAATGAATCCTCTTTTGTCATAGACGAGTTTTTGTAAGAAAGGGTGATACTTCAAAATAGATTGTTCGATTTGTACACGAAGTGCATCCAGTTTTTGTCGCGACCCTCTCAACTTTTTAGCACATGCTATGTGGGTCAAATGATGATACCATGCCAACTTTCAACATTTTCAGAGTTTATTTGTAGTGCTTTTTAGTTTCTGGGCCATTTAGCTCAAAAAAATCATTAAATGCATGAAAAATACCAAATGAACTTGGAAAGTGTTGAAAATTGCTGATGTGGCCTTGAATGGTGCATTTTGAACACACAAAAAGTCTTGAGTTCAAATAATTTCAAAAAAATGAAATCCTTTTGTAACAGATGAGTTTTCGTAAGAAACGCTGATACTTCGAAAGAGATTATCCAATTTGTACACGAAGTGCATCCAGTTTTTGCCACAACCCTCTCAACTTTTTAGCACATGCTAGGTGTATGAAATGATGATACCATGCCAATTTTCAACCTATTCAGAGTTCATTTGTAGTGCTTTTCAATTTCTGTGCCATTTAGCTATAAAAAATCAATAAATGCATGAAAAATACAAAATGAACTTGGAAAGTGTTGAAAATTGATGATGTGGCCTTAAATGGTACATTTTGAACACACAAAAAGTCTTGAGTTCAAATAAGTTCAAAAAATGAAATCCCTTTTGTAACAAATGAGTTTTCATAAAAAACCCTTATACTTCGAAAGAGATTGTCCAATTTGTACACGAAGTGCATCCAGTTTGTGCCGCAACCCTCTCATCTTTTTAGCACATTCTATGTGGGTGAAATCATGATACCATGCCAACTTTCAACCTATTTAGAGTTCATTTGTAATGCTTTTCATTTTCAGGGCCATTTAGCTAAAAAAAACAGTAAATGCATGAAAAATACCAAATGAACTCGGAAAGTGTTGAAAATTGATGATGTGGCCTTGAACGGTACATTTTGAACACACAAAAAGTCTTGAGTTCAAATAAGTTCAAAAAAATGAAATCCCTTTGGTAACAGATTTGTTTTCGTAAGAAACCGTGATACTTCAAAAGAGATTGTCCGATTTGTACACGAAGAGCATCCAGTTTTTTCCGCAACCCTCTCAACTTTTTAGTACATGCTATGTGGGTGAAATGATGATATCATGCCAACTTGCAACCTATTCAGAGTTTATTTGTAGTGCTTTTTAATTTCTGGGACATTTAGCTAAAAAAAATCAGTAAATGCATGAAAAATAACAAATGAACTCGGAAAGTGTTGAAAATTGATGATGTGGCCTTGAATGGTGCATTTTGAACACTCAAAAAGTCTTGAGTTCAAATAAGTTCAAAAAATGAAATCCTTTTTGTAAGAGGTCTGTTTTTTTTATTTCAAATGACCTAAAACCTATCAAATTGATTATAATGATAAAAAAAGAGTAATATTAAATAGAAGGAAAAAATCACTCAAAAATCTATTTTTTTAGTAAAGTTAGTCACAAAATAATTTAAATAAAGTAAAAAAGTGAAACAAAAAAACTAGATTTTTTTTAAAATGCCACCTATTAGGCCACCACGGCCTGAATACAACTAGAAACTTAACTAGAGAGTTGGGCCAGGATTCTTGCCCGCAGAAGGCCCATTAGGCCCACACGCAGTGAGAAATTAGGCCCGTAAGCGTGCAGTTGAGAGGAGCTCGAGAGGGTATGCGCACCAACGCTTATAAACCACTCCCCGGCTCTCTCGGCTAGCGATGTGGGACTAAAGATCCAAGTGCACCGCGACTGTGGGAGGCACACGCCTTTAGCCCCGGTTTGTGCCACCAGCCGACACGAAAGACGCCCTTTCGTGTCGGTTATTGGCACCAACCGGGACTAAACATCCAACCGCACCACGGCTGTGGGAGGCACATGCCTTTTGTCCCGGTTTGTGCCACTAGTGGACACGAAAGACGCCCTTTCGTGTCGGTTATCTGCACCAACCAGGACTAAAGGTCTCTTCTTCTCGCCCTTTGGGCTGCTGCAAATTGGCCTTTAGTCCCGGTTTGGGGGACCAACCGGGACGAAAGGGATGCATTGGTACCGGTTTGTGCCTCGAACCGGGACCACTGGTTTTCGCATATGGGCAGGAGTTGTCGAAATTTCCCCCAAAACTCTCCCATTGCTCGCCGCCACCCCCCGAGCCAGTCCTCGTCGTCATAGCCCCCGATCCAGTCCTCCTCCTCGTCGCTGTCGTCCCCGAGCCCGTCGCCACCGTCCCCGAGCCCGTCACCGCCATCCCCGAGCCCATCACCACCGTCCCTGAGCACATCGTCATCGCCGCGGCCCCCGATCCACTCCTCCTCGCCGTCGCCGCCCTCGAGCCCGTCGTCGTCGCCGCCCTCGAGCCCGTCGTCGTCACCGCCCCGAGCCCGTCGGCCCCGTTGAGCTCCTCCTCTGCGTGCTCTGTTTGTCGCCGCCGCCGCCCCTGCATATTGTTGTTCATATAAATTTGTGTTCATATAACGTACGTGTAGATATAACACCTTAGCAGTATATATTAATTCAAGTAGATAAATTTTTTGTTCATACATATTTTGTGTTCATACAATTTTTGTTCATAGAAATTTGTTCATATAACGTACGTGTAGATATATTGCCTTAGCAGTATATATTAATTCCAGTAGAATAAAATTTGTGTTCATATAAATCATGTAGATAAAAGGTAGATTAGTGAGATAGATAAGGGCATGCCGTATGAAAACTGTCATTCATATGTGATGAATCGTGCTTTTGAATCTCTTTAATTTTATTTCAAAATAATGAATGCATATTTGTTTCTCTATTCCTGCCCATTGGTACCTAATTAAATAGTAGGGCTTTAAATAGTTGTAGAAATTGTTCTCGACGTCGACGATGCCCATCCCGCATCCTCGTCATTGACTCGGTGGCGACCACCTGCTAGATAGGCGCCAGCATGTGCGGGACTGGGCTCCGCCGGGCTGGCACTCGGAGGTGCCACCTTCTGCGGCGCACATCTTGGCGAGGAATCAGGCTCCCGTCATAGACCCAGAGCTTCTTTGGTGGTGGTCGCATGGGCCACTTTTGGTGCGGAGGAAGCCGACCCCCGAGGAGGAGGTACTTCATTGTGTGAGGGAGGAGGACGAGCATGTCCATCGCTACTTGGTTACGTTGGACGCCAGGTTCTTCAATAACTGGCAGGTTCTTCAGGGATCTCACCCGAGCTATGATCTTGTTACGGTTCCTTCTCTCACTACTGAAATTCAGTTTTTTGCCGTGTGCCAAATCTTTGCCATCAGCCAGCAGACGGCAAAGAGTGTCTTTGCCGTCAGCTGCCACAAAGCATACGGCAAAGAAAAGGCTGATGGCATAGATGGTCTTTACCATCAGTCACATCTTTGCCGTCAGCCACGGGCGGCAAAGAGCCGCAAAGCAGACGACAAATATACAGGTGGGGCCCACCTGACCGCGGGGACGTTAGGTCAAACTGGACTCCCTTCTTTGCCGTCTGCTAGCGGACGGCAAAGAGGTCGGAGGCAGACGACAAAGATCTAACTCCATAACGGCTCTTCGCCCCCACCCCGCTCCTCTCTCTCACTCACTCACTGTGTAACGACTCCACTCTATACCACTCCTCTCCCCGACGCCCACCGCCGCCACCACCATCGCGTCGCCGCCCCCGGCACCGCCCCGGTGCCCCACAGCCCCGTCGCCACCGCCCCACCGCCCCCGGCGCCGCCCCGGTGCCTCACAGCCCGCCGGCGCCGCCCCGCAGCCCCAACACCCACGGCGCCAGCCCACCGCCCCAACACCCCCGGTCCCGCTGCCCACGACGCCATAGCCGCCCCGTCGGTGAGCCCCCACACACAAACCCCACCCCACGGGAAAATTAATTATTTTTTATTTAGATTTTTGGAATTAGATTATAACTGCAAAGTTGATTTTTTATTGTTGTAGTAGTAGTTGTTCTTGTTATTGTAGTTGTTGTAGTAGTTGTTGTTATTGTAGTTGTTGTAGTAGTTGTTGTAGTTAGTTAGCTTAATAGAAAGAAGAGGAAGAAGAAGAACAGGAGGAGGAGGAGAAGAGGAGAAGAGGAATAAGAGGAAGAAGAAGAAGAAGAAGAGGAGGAAGAAGAGGAGAAGAGGAGGAGGAGGACGATAAGAAGAAGAAGAGGAGGAGAAGAGGAGAAGAAAGAGGAAAAATGAAAATAAGGTAGAAGAAGAAGAAGAGAAGAAGAAGGAGAAGGAGAAGGAGGAGGAGAAGGAGCCCTCCTTCTTCTCTCCTCCTTCTTCTCCCTCCTTCTCCTTCTTCTTCTCCCTCCTTCTCCTTCTTCTTCTCCTTCTCTCCTCTTTCTTCTCCTTCTTCTTCTCTTCTTCTTCTCCTCCTCCTCCTTCTCATTCTCCTCCTGCTGCTGCTTCTCCTTCTCCTCCTTCACCTTCTTCTTCTCTTCTTGCTTCTTCTCTTTCTTCTTCTAGGTAGCTTATTTTTCCCAACAAAGACATACTTAGCTAATTATCCTCCAAAATGACATAATTAGCTTAGTTAGGGTAAAAACATCATAATAACCTTGGTTAGCTCACAACTTAGCTAATTATCCTCCAAAATGACATAATAAGCTCAAAATGGCATAAAAACCTTGGTTAGCTCATGAATATTATATACTTAGCTTGTTTTCCTCTAAAATGACATAATTAGCCCATATAGCTCCAAAAAGACATAATTAGCATATTTGTGTTGATCGGGTGGATTTACATATGAGAGTTGTCTCGTCGCTGTGAGGTCTGATGTGCGAAGACCTCCCCGAGCGTTGTACGAGCTCCGCCCCTGCATTTGTGGGTCAGTACAAATGTCATCTCCTCCTCGCCCCTTCATTTACTGTGGGTCGGTTTTCAGATGAAACTTGCTAGATTTAGGTAATTAAATTAATTTATCAATATGCGTGACCAGTATGCTTCTCCCGTTCGAAAGGGTTATAGTTATAAATATGCATGCATTTGCTTATATTTATAACCGTGATTTTTTCGAATTGTCCAACGTTATCCATGGACAGCCCGAGTATGTGTAGATTGGGTTCGTTTTCCCATATGCTTTGTTTCGGATCCGATGCATAATTTCGTCAGTGCCTCCCTGTTGTTCTCCGGATACACATCCTCTCTGTTTATTGCGGAGACGTGTATCAGGAGATAAACGGGGAGGTGCTGTCGAAATTTTTTGTTGGATCCGGAGCTGAGCATGGGAAAACGAACCCAATCTACACATACTCGGGTGGGATTAGGACCTATCTTTACCTATAGCGTGTAGGTTGCATGGACGTAATAAAAATGGCAAACTTGATTAACTGATGAATATGTATGCTAAATTATATATAAATATATTTCTTGTGTCTTTAGTAGCTACGCAAGATGAGTGATTGTGCATGGATGTATACCAGTCACCCTAGTCAGAAACAGATGACGAAAGAATGGTTTCTAAAAACCAAGGAATTTGTGAAAGCCGCATTTGCAAATGGCCAGGAAAGAAACTATTGCCCATGTCGTGGATGCGACAACTATAAAAAGACGAGAGAGGCTGTAATGATTAAACACCTGCAGAGGAGGGGTTTTAAGCCTAATTATACGGTGTGGACATTTCATGGTGAGTCTATACAACGCACTAGAGCAGACATGGTCCGTCGTCGCACTGACGAGCATGGTACCGGGATCGAAGACATGGTGCAAGAATTTGATGATGCTCGGGATTCGGAAGATGAGATGGAGGAATCTGCAAAGGCCTTCTATGAAATGTTGGAGTCTTCAAAACGTCCTCTCCATGAGCACACTGAGCTTTGTCAGCTGGATGCAATTGCACAAGTAATGGCTCTGGAGGCTGAGTTCAACTTGGGAAGAGAATGCTACGACGCGATGATGACACTATTTGGACGCTTCCTACCCAAAGGCCATGTCATGCCTGCAAACCTGTACCAGTCGGATAAAATACTTCGTGTACTTAAGATGCCCTATGATAAGATAGATGCATGTGAGAAAGTATGTGTCTTATTTAGGAAGGAGTATGCACACTTGGACTATTGTCCCAATTGCGAGTCTTGCATGTATCTTATGGTAGACAATGGTATGGGTGAGAAGAGGCAGACCAAAATCGCAGTTAGTGTTCTTTGGTATATGCCAATCGTACCAAGGCTTCAACGTCTTTTCGGTCGAAGAGACAGTCAGACAGATGACATGGCACAAATTGGGAAAAAGAACCGAACTAGATGCGGATGGTAATAAGATGGCGGTACACACATCGAATGGGGAAGCGTGGAAATATTTCGATGGATTGCATCAGGATAAAGAGGCAGATCCAAGGAACCCTCAAGTCTGCGTCGCCACAGATGGTTTTAATCCCTTCGGCATGACGGCAACCCAATACAGTTGTTGGCCTGTATTTGTCATTCCACTCAATCTCTCCCCCGGGCAGATTATGCCAAGAAAGAACATATTTCTGACGTTGATAATTCCAGGGCCCAATTATCCGGGGAAGAATATGAATGTGTACCTGCAGCCACTTAAGGATGAATTGGAAGAAGCTTGGGATAATGGGGTCAAGACATACGATGTCGCTAGAAAACAAAACTTCAACATGCATGTGTCGTACATGTACTCTATGCATGACTTGCCGGCGTATGCGCTATTCTATGGATGGTGTGTGCATGGAAGGTTCCCGTGCCCCCAATGCAAGACAGCTCTTCAGTTTGATTGGTTGTAGGAGGGTCGGAAGTATTCTTGCTTTGACTTGCATACACAGTTCCTGGATCCTGACCATCAGTTCAGAAAAGACAAGAAGAATTTTACTAAAGGTAAAGTTGTCAAAAACTTGGCACCACCTGCGTTGACAGGCCAATAGATCCTGGATCAGTTAAACACCCTCGAGCCTGATCCAGAGCGTTCAGGGTATTTCAAGGGGTATAATTCAAAACACGCCCTGACTCTCAAGCCATGCTTCTGGGATCTGCCTTACTTCAAAGACCTCCTTCTTCCACACAATATCGACATGATGCACACTGAAATGAATATCAGACACACTATTTTTGGTACATTGTTCGACATAGATGGGAAGACAAAGGATAATACTAAGGCTAGAGTCGATCAAGAGACACTATGTCATAGACCGTTACAAAACATGCGAGAAGGCAAAGGAAAGCAGAAGTGGTCGAAGCCAAAGGCCTAGTTCAATCTTGGAAGGCCAACTATGAGGGAAATTATCTTGTTGGTCAAAATGCACTTGATGTTCCCCGATGGATATGCAGCGAATCTAAAGAGGGGAGTGAGTCTTGAAAAATTAAAAATCTTTGGTCTCAAGAGTCATGATTTGCACATATGGCTAGAGCGGGTAATGCCGGTGATGTTACGTGGCTTTATTCCTGAGGATACATGGCCAGTACTGGCGGAGCTGAGCTATTTCTTCCGTGTTCTTTCTCCGAAAGAATTGTCGCCTGGCGTGGTAGATGACATGGAGGAGTTTGCACCAGAGTTGTTGTGCAAGTTAGAGAAGATCTTTCCGCCGGGCTTCTTTAATCCAATGCAGCATTTGATTTTACTCAGGAGGATGCAGAATCGTTGGTGCTATGCAACTGAGAGGATGCAGAAGATGCTTCGAGCTAAATGTAAAAATAAGCGTAGAATTCAAGCATCGATGGCTGAGGCATTCATTACTCAGGAGGTGGCAAACTTTGTGATAGCACACTACGAAGCCAAAAATTATCATTTGCATTATCCGAAGCCTCGGCACAATGATGCAGACCATAAAAAAGGTGGGTCCAACCTCAACCTATTCAAAGGGAAGCTCGCACCACCCGGTGCTTCGAAACCAATAACGTTGGATGTCGAAGAATGGCGGAACATTTCGTCGTATATCTTCAACAACCTAACAAAAGTGCGGCCGTACATCGAGTAAGTTCTCGGCACATTTTCTCGTAACTTCTAATTCCTTTGAACTGCTCTTATTGCCGGATATTTCATACAGCCGATACGTCGCCAAATTCTCGGATGGAGCAGTGATCGAAAATGATTCCGTCGAAGAGTATGAGCTTATGGCAAAGACACGAGGCGGCTATCCCGGTTTCATCTCTTGGTTCAAACAAACGGTAATTATCAATAATGGACCATTTCATTTCTTGGTCTAATTTTGGCTAATGCAACAATCATTTCGTATTAAACTTGTAAGCAAATTCAGAGTCTATGGACACCGAATTGAGACAAGCCGCTAATGGTTTTGACTATAAGGTCCGTTCATTTGAGAAATACAACATCAACGGGTATCTCTTTCGTACCTTTGGCAAAGAGCTATCTATGCCCGACCGGAAATCTACAAATTGTGGTGTCTCTGCTATCGGCGAAGGTGTTATCGAGTATTATGGAAGAGTTGAAGCAATTTATGAACTTCAATTCTATGGTGAAAACTCACCGAACGTCGTAGTCTTCAAATGTTATTGGTTCCAGCCGAAGGAGACTAGAAGTACTCATGAACATATAGGACTGGTTGAAATCAATCCAAACACCCATTTAGATGTTCCCGATGTCTATATTATGGCTCAACAGGCGACCCAAGTTTTCTATCTACCGTGGGCATGCCAAACTGATAAGAATCTGGAAGGTTGGTATGTTGTTTATGAAGTGCCGCCACATGTTAGACCACCTCTCCCAAATGAACATGATTATGAACCTCACATTAACCCAGACACATATGATGGAGAATTCTTCCAAGAAACACGTCTTTCAAGAACCGTTTCAAGAATCGCCGTGCTTCACCCGAGAACATGGAAGTAGACAGCGACAATGAATCCGACTTCACCCCTGAGCCGGAACCAGCAGAGCTGGAACTAGAAGAGGTTACTAATGCGGATGACCTGTCAATGCTTGACCGATTACAGAAAGGCCTTTCACAACTTCACGCCTTGAACCCGATCAACAAGTTATTCATGAAGACATGCGTGATAGTGATGATGATGATGCATTTATTGATGATGATTATTAGTTTGTATGATTCCCAACTTAAATTATATATTTTTTAATCTTTATTATTCATCTACATATTATTATTCATGTCAGTTATTCAATTTTTTTATGTTGTACTAATTTATTTTAATCTTTATCATGGCAGGTCAGCAGGTGTTGAAAGATGGTGGGCGTGGGTCCAGATCGCTCGACGGGTTCTGCTTCGCCAGGCCGCACGAGGGGTGGTACTTCCATTCCACCCGTATCTCTCCCTAGAGCCTTGGAAGACAGTCTGACAACACCACCTGCGGGTTCTTCTTTGTCGGCGGCATTGCCCACTAGGAGAGGTGTTGGTCGGGTAGGGAAGAAGGGGAAGGTTACATGGAGAGGTGGTGGCCGCGGAAGATCTAGGAGGACTGTTGAGATGTCCTCTCCACCACCACCAGCTCATTCACCCGAGCACAGGACTACTATGGTGGACCTGTTTGTGGAGGAGGCTACAGGAACTCCGGTCCAGGAGCCTCGGGTTGACGGGCATTCGGCCCATGAGACTCCGGTCCAGGATCAACCTCGGGTCGAGGTGTGTTCGTCCCATGAGACTCTGGTCCAGGATCAGCCTCAGGTCGAGGTGCGTTCGGCCCACGAGACTCCGGTTCCTGAGGCTTTGGCCGACGTGGACACGCCCGGATGTGGTGCCTGGCCGAAGCGGACCGAGGTGCCGGATTGGACCAAGGGTCCGGATGGCTCAGGGGGCGTGGATGACGGGAATGAAACTATGGATAGTGAGGGCGGCGTGCAGGTGGACGGGGCCACCGTGTACAAGCCTGGTAGTACACGTCTCCCGGTCGTGCCGGCTACCCGCGAGTAGAGGCCCGTTATTAAGCCTGAAGGGGATAGGTAAGTACATTTACTCTTTTTTAGCTTTTGCCTTCAAGTTTCTTTAAATATCTAATGTGTTACCCTTATCATACTGCAGGGGATGAGCACACCCTCATGGAGTCCGCAAGCCGAACAGCGTCCTTGGTGTGCTTTGCCAGACAAATTTTCCGGGGTTTGTCACGTTGCCTGGTGAGGGTCGGGTTCCTACACTAGGATTTTCTTGGGAGCACTACCAGGTTGTGCAGGCCCCGCCGGAGGAGATTATAGATGGTGCCTTGTGCCACACGAGTGCTGAGATGGTGATCAAGAGCTTTTGGGTAAATTATCCTTTTACACAATCTAAAATTAACAATATAGCTAATTATTGTACTAATCGGTGTTGTCTCGTTTGATTGCAGACTTTCTATAGGTGTGAGGAGGGATATGAGGAGGCGGCGGCCAAGGTTCTCGAGGCTGAGTGTAGGCGGTTATTACAGAACTTACGCCACGAGGCTCAGCCGCAGGCTATTCGAGACTACTATGCCACGCGTGGTATTAAGAAGCCGAAGAAGGAGTGCCGCGGAAAGTATCTGAAGAAGGAGAAGTACATGAAGGTAATTACCTATTCTTAAGGCCTTCTACGTAGTTTTCTTGATTTGATTCATATGCGTAGCGCTTAAAATTCTTTCTAATAACTTATAGGTGCCCCCGAGATGGTGTGCGGATAAGATGGATTGTTGGGAGGCGTTGGTTGATGAGTGGTGCAGAGGCAACTGGCGAGCCGTCCACGACAATGCAAAGGATCGGCGTAGCCAAATGATTGGTGTGCCACACCATCAAGGCAGCGCCAACTTACTTCAGTTCGGACGAAACTGGGTATGTAGTTTGCTTCATGATTCATGCAATTCATTCTTCATGCTAGCTTGAGCCCCTTACTAATAATGTGTTCCTCTCTTTTAGGCGCATCATAATAAGACGGAGATGCCACACTTGTACGACCTTTATGGCATGGCCCATAGTGCCTCCTACAAGAAGGCGAAGGCATTCTCTGAGTCTAACCTGGATGATCCAAATAACTTCACCAACATATCATCCCACCACAAGATCGTGACATACACGGATACGGGGAAGGCTAGGAAAGGGGAGGACTTTAGCCCGACCCAGGAACCTTTGGATCCAGAGCTGGTGATGATATCTGGTGGTGGGAGGCCCCATGGCTCGTTAGCCATTGGAGATGGGATAATACGTTGTCCACTCACTCTCCTGGAGATCAAGGCGCGCCAGTCGAGCTCCTGTCCTGAGATAACGCCTCGTCCATGGCCAATCGATCTTGCCATCGAGGTTAGTTGTACGGACTCAGAAATATTTCTGTGTGTGACCATCGATCATTACTGTGGTAACGAGGAATGGTCTTGCAGGCTGCTCTTTAGAAAGAGAGAGCGGCAAACCAGGTTGCTCTTGAGAAAGAGAGATTGGCAAGCCAGGCTGCTCTTGAGGAGAGGGACCAGACCACGACACGATTGATTGAGGAGGAGAGCGCCCGAAATGATGCGGGTCAACGGGCCATGTACGAGCTTTTTGTGGTAAGTTTTTTTTAATTAGCCAAATCATGTGTGTAATGTCTATTTCATTACTAACTAATACGACTGACTCTTCACGGTGTGTGCGAGAAGAGCGGTCAAGTCCCTCCGCCGATGCCTGTCTCCTCTGTGATTGGCACAGTGAGTTTCATTTCAATGGTCATTATAAACTAGTATTAACAATTGAGTGTCATCATGCTAACTGAGACATTGCAAAATATCTTTTCTGCAGAATAAATCCCAAGCGGCACGCACGCCACTTTCCAGGGCAACCGTCTCCAAACGAAGCCGCCGCGAGCAACCCTGGTGTTTCTCCTCCTTGATGACCACGACGATAAGTTTTTTCTCTTGTTAATTTTTGACATAATTAGAAGAAATAGGAGAAGAGGAGAAGAGGAGAAGAAATAGGAAAAATGAAAAGAAGGAAGAAGAAGAAGAAGAGAAGAAGGAGAAGGAGGAGGAGGAGATGAAGGAGAAGGAGGAGGAGAAGAAGAAGGAGAAGTAGGAGAAGGTGACCTTCTCCTCCTTCTTCTTCTTCTCCTCCTCCTCCTTCTCATCCTTCTCCTTCTTCTTCTTCTTCTCCTTCTTCTTGATTTCTTCTTATTCTCTTCCTCCTCTTTCTTCTCCTCTTTCTTATTCTCCTTACCTTATTTTCCCCAACAATGACATAATTAGCCCATTTAGCTCCAAAATGACCTAATAAGCTCAAAATGGCATAAAAACCTTGGTTAGCTCATGAATATTATATTCTTAGCTTGTTTTCCTCTAAAATGACATAATTAGCCCATATAGCTCCAAAAAGACATAATTAGATAATTTAGATCCAACAAGAGGATAAGAGGAGAGGAATAAAATAAGAAGAGAATACGAAGAGAAGAAGAGAAGAAGAGAAGAAGAGAAGCAGAGAAGAAGAAAAAAAAAGGAGAACAAGAGAAAAAACAAAGAAAAGAAGAATAAGTAGAAGAAGAGGATAAAGAAAAATATAAATAGAAATAAGAGGAAGAAGAAGAAGAAGAGGAGGAAGAATAGGAGAAGAGGAGGAGGAGAAGACGACGAAGAAGAAGAGGAGAAGAGGAGAACAAGAGGAATGAAAAGAAGGAAGAAGAAGAAGAAGAGAAGAAGAAGAGAAGAAGAAGAAGAAGGAGAAGGAGGAGGACGAGAAGGAGCCCTCCTTTTCTCCTTCTTCTCCTTCTTCCCTCCTCCTTCTTCTTCTCCCTCCTTCTTCTCCTTCTTCTCTCCTCCTTCTTCTCCTTCTTATTCTCCTTCTTCTTCTCTTCTTCTTATCCTCCCCCTCCTTCTCATTCTACTCCTCCTCCTTCTCCTTCTCCTCCTTCTCCTTCTTCTTCTCTTCTTGCTTCTTCTCTTTCTTCTTCTACGTAGCTTATTTTCCCCAACAAAGACATACTTAGCTAATTATCCTTAAAAATGACATAATTAGCTTAGTTAGGGTAAAAACATCATAAGAACCTTGGTTAGCTCACAACTTAGCTAATTATCCTCCAAAATGACATAATAAGCTCAAAATGGCATAAAAACCTTGGTTAGCTCATGAACATTATATTCTTAGCTTGTTTTCCTCTAAAATGACATAATTAGCCCATATAGCTCCAAAAAGACATAATTAGATAATTTAGCTCCAACAAGAGGAGAAGAGGAGATGAAATAGGAAATTTTTTAAAAAGGAAGAAGAAGGAGAAGGAGGGGAAGGAGAAGGAGGAGGACGAGAAGGAGCCCTCCTTTTCTCCTTCTTCTCCTTCTTCCCTCCTCCTTCTTCTTCTCCCTCCTTCTTCTCCTTCTTCTCTCCTCCTTCTTCTCCTCCTTCTCCTCCTTCTTCTCCTCCTCCTCCTTCTCCTTCTTCTTCTCCTTCTTCTTGATTTCTTCTTCTTCTCCTCCTCCTCCTCTTTCTGCTCCTCTTTCATATTCTCCTTACCTTATTTTCCCCAACAATGACATAATTAGCCCATTTAGCTCCAAAATGACATAATAAGCTCAAAATGGCATAAGAACCTTGGTTATCTAATGAATATTATATTCTTAGCTTGTTTTCCTCTAAAATATCATATGTTGTTCTTCTTCTGACTTTCTTATTCACATTTTTGCAGATTGGATGTACTACATGCATGGAAGCTGGGATTCATGGAGTGCCTTATTAGTTCTAGTTTTCATTTGAGTTGATGAACAATGTCAAACAATATGTATATGTATATATGGATGAACAGTGTAAAACTTTGTATGTTGGTCTTTTAATATATGGGATGTACATTGATGAACTTTATATGTATATCATATATGTGTTGTCAACTATATATATATGTGTGTTGTGAAATATATATCATATATGTGCTGTAAAATAATAAAAAACAAACAATATATATATATATATATGTTGTGAATTATATATCATATATGTGCTGTAAAATAAAAAAATAAAAAACAAAATAGAAGCTATACGGGCTCTTTGCCGTGTGCCAAGGTGCCACATGTGTAACGCCCCGGACACACCCGCCGGCAATCGTTACCTCTGGCCCCACATATCAATACTAGTCTTTTCTGCGCACTTTGTCCTCACTCATGCGCACCCGGGAACAACTTCCCGGTCAGTCACCCATCCTAGAACAACTCCAAGCCGAGCATGCTTAACCTGGGAGTTCTGTCCGAATGGGCTCCCGGAAAAGAAGGAATTCCTTATTGATATAAGTAGTCTATCATCCCTAATAAGTCACGCTATCACATACACCACCACTCAGAGGAACCGGCGTCCTCGTTGGGCCACAGGAGCGTTACCTCTTGGTACAAACGTCTGTGCATCCAGTCCAGTACATGTACCATGTCGCGTGCCACGACGGGTCACAAACGTCATGAACAACATGACCGCACACATGTCCGCAAACATCCGTTGAACCACGAGGGTCGGCTATGATACCAAACTTGTAACGCCCCGGACACACCCTCCGGCGGTCGTTACCTCTGGCGGGATCTAGACTGACCCCACATATCAATACTAGTCTTTTCTGCGCACTTTGTCCTCACTCATGCGCACCCGAGAACTACTTCCCCGTCGGTCACTGATACGTCTCCGTCGTATCAACTTTTCCGAACTCTTTTGCCCTTGTTTTGGACTCTAATTCGCATGATTTGAGTGGAACTAACCCGGACTAACGTTGTTTTCAGCAGAATTGCCATTGTGTTGTTTTTGTGCAGAAATAAAAGTTCTCGGAATGACCTAAAAATTTACGGAGAATTTTTCTGGAATTAATGAAAAATACCTGCGCAAAGATCCATCGGAGGAGGTGTGCCAGTAGGCCACAAGCCCCTGGGCCGCGACCACCACCTGGCTGCGCCATGAGGACTTGTGGGGCCGACGTGGCTCCACTGCCTCCAAACTCAGCTCTATTTATTCCGTCTCGCGCGGAAAAAATTAGAGAGAGGGATTCATCGCGTTTTACGATACGGAGGCGCCGCCACCTCCTCTTCTTCATCCGGAGGGTAGATCTGGAGTCCGTTCTGGGCTCCGGAGAGGGGAAATCGTCGCCATTGTCATCATCAACCTTCCTCCATCGACAATTCCAAGATGCTCTTCACCATTCGTGAGTAATCTCATCGTAGGCTTGCTGGACGGTGATGAGTTGGATGAGATCTATCATGTAATCGAGTTAGTTTTGACGGGGATTGATCCCTAGTATCCACTATGTTCTAGATTGATGTTGCTACTACTTGTCTATGCTTAATGCTTGTCACTAGGGCCCGAGTGCCATGATTTAAGATCTGAACCTATTATGTTGTCGCCAATATGTGTGTGTTTTAGATCCTATCTTGCAAGTTTTAGTCACCTACTATGTGTTATGACCCGGCAACCCCGGAGTGACAATAGCCAGAACCACTCCCGGAGATGAGCATAGTATGAGGAGTTCTTGTATTCACCACGTGTTAATGTGTTGGTCCGGTTCTTTATTAAAAGGAGAACCTTAATATCCCTTAGTTTCCATTAGGACCCCGTTGCCACGGGAGGGATGGACAATAGATGTCATGCAAGTTCTTTTCCCTAAGCATGTATGACTACATACGGAATACATGCCTACATTAGATTGACGAACGGGAGCTAGTTACATATCTCTCCGTGCTATAGCTGTTACATGATGAATCACATCCGTCATACTCATCCATCACCGATCCACTGCCTACGAGTCTTTTACTACTGTTCCTTGCTACGTTACTTTGTCCATGCTTGTCCCTTGCTAGAAAGGGATTGGGCCACTTTGCTGCTACTGCTGTCGCTACTGTTGTTACTCTGCTGCTACTGCTGTTCCTTGCTACTTTGTTGTTACTTGTTGCAAGACCCCTTTTCGACACCGTTGCCGGGGAAGAATAGTTCCCCGTCCATGTGCAACTTACTGGCGACATTGATACAACGGTTAGGAATAGTCTGCCGTCAACAAATCTTTTCTGGCATTGTTGCTATCATACTACTTTGCTACTGATACTTTGCTTGCAGACACTAATCTTTCAGGTGTGGTTGAATCTGACAAACTCAGCTGCTAATACTTGAGAATATTCTTTCGCTTCCCTTTGTGTCGAATCAATAAATTTGGGTTGAATACGCTACCCTCGAAAACTGTTGCGATCCCCTACACTTGTGGGTTATCAAGACTATTTTCTGGCGCCGTTGCCGGGGAAGCACAACTATATTCTCTGAGTCACTTGGGATTGACGTCTGCTGGTCACTATGAGGAATCCGAAAGATCCGAGAACTAAAATCTTGCCTTCCACCAGGAGGAGAGGTAAGGGACTGCCATCTAGCTCTGCACTTGATTCACCTTCAGTTTTGAGTAAGTTTGTGACATCACCTCCTACTAGAAATCTTGATATGTCGCATGTGCTTGATGATGCTACTTCTGCTGCCCATGATGATATGCTTGATACTATGCCTGATGATGCTATGCTTGATACTATGCGTGATGATGATATGCTTGATACTATGCCTGATACTGCTATGCCACTAGGTGCCCATGATGCACAAATTGCTAGAGTTGCTGCTAGACGTGATGATACTTCTGAAACTGCTGATACTATTGAAGTAGAACCTGCTACTATGCATGAATTGCCTGTTATGCCTGAACGCTATGTTATGGAGAGAGAGATAGCTGAGGACTTTCTTGCGTGTAAGGGTAGTTATGATGTTGAGAAATTACTGCGCAAGTGGAAAGAAAAATCTCTGAACGCTAGGATGAAATACGACCCGAAGTTTGCTACTTCGCCTATCTTTGTGACCGATAAGGATTATGAATTCTCTGTCAACCCTGAGTTAATCACTCGGGTCGAATCCGATCCTTTTCACGGTTATGAGTCTGAAATGGTTGTAGCCCATCTGACCAAAGTGCACGATATAGCCACCCTATTCACTAGTGAGGAAAAGATCCGCCACTACTATATCCTCAAACTGTTTCCTTTCTCGCTAAAGGATGATGCTAAGACTTAGTTCACTTCTCTTGATCCTGGTTGTGTGCGTAGCCCCAGGATATGGTCTACCACTTCTCTGAAAAATATTTCCCTACCCACAAGAAGCAAGCTGCCTTGCAGGAAATATACAACTTTGCTCAAGCTCAAGACGAGAGTCTCCCACAAGCTTGGGGGAGGCTCGTCCAGCTGCTGAATGCTTTGCCTGATCACCCTCTTGAGAAGAATGAAATACTTGATATCTTCTATAATGGACTTACCGATGCTTCCAAAGACCACCTAGATAGTTGCGATGGTTGTGTTTTTAGGGAACGAACTGTAGAACAAGCTGAGATTCCATTGAATAACATCTTGAGCAATGAGAATGCTTGGACTATTCCCGAACCACCTCCTAAGCCAACTCCGAAGAAAAGAGGTATTCTATTCCTCAGTCCTGAAGATATGCAAGAAGCCAAGAATCTATGCGAGAGAAAGGCATTAAATCTGAAGATGTCAAAAATCTACCACCTATCGAAGAGATCCATGGACTTGATAACCCAATACAGGTAGTAGAAGTAAACTCTCTGCGTTGGTTTGATGAGAGTGATATTCCTTTTGATAAACCTGCTAGCTTATGCCTGGAAGAATTTGATAACTTCGTTGCCAAACAACAGAGTTTCAATGATTATGTTAGCAGACAATAGGAACAGAATGCTCGTATGCTTAGTCATTTAAGTGCTTGTGTGGACAGAAATGTCAATGATCTTAAGCTTCTGAGTAAACATGCCTCTATGGTTACTACTCAGGTAGAACAAGTACTTAAAGCTCATAATGACTTGCTTAATGAGTTGAACGACAATTCTGTCAGAGTCGTTACTAAAGGCGGTAGAATGACCCAGGAACCTTTGTATCCTGAGGGTCATCCTAAGAGAGTTGAACAAGATTCTCAAGGAGTTAGCACTGATGCACCTAGTCATCCTAGAAAGAAGAAGAAAGATGATAGGGATGTGCACGCTAGCAACCCTGTTGCTTCTACACCCGAGAGTCCAAACGATGCCTCTGTCTCTGATGCTGAAACACAATCTGGTGATGAACATGAGCCTAATTATAATATCAATAGCGATGTTCATGAAGATGCTCAACCTAGCAATGATAAGGATGTGGAGATTGAACCTGTTGATCTTGATAACCCACAGCCTAAGAATAGAAGACATGATAAGAACGACTTCACTGCTAGGAAGCATGGTAAAGAAAGGGAGCCATGGGTTCAGAAACCTATGCCCTTTCCTCCCAAACCATCCAAGAAAAAGGATGATGAGGATTTTGAGCGATTCGTTGAAATGATCAGACCTGTCTTTCTGCAGATGTGTTTGACAGATATGCTCAAAATGTCTCCGTGTGCTAAGTACATGAAAGATATTGTGACTAATAAGAGGAGGATACCTGAGGTTGAGATTTCCACCATGCTTGCTAATTATACCTTCAAGGGTGGAACTCCTACAAAACTAGGTGATCCCAGTGTGCCCACTATACCTTGCTCCATTAAAGGCAACTACGTCAGAACTGCGTTATGCAACCTTGGAACCGGTGTTAGTGTTATGCCTCTCTCTGTTTATCGTAGACTTGAACTGGATAAGTTGACACCCACTGAAATCTCTCTGCGAATGGCCGACAAATCAACTGCTTTTCCTATCGCCCTTTGCGAGGATGTGCCTCTTGTGGTTGCTAACGTCACCATCATAATAGACTTTGTTATCTTGGATATTCCTAAGGACGATGCATGACGGTCATCCTCGGAAGACCCCTTTTAAACACTGCAGGGGCTGTTACAGATTGCAACAAAGGCAATGTCACTTTCCATGTCAACGGTAATGAGCATACGGTGCACTTTCCGAAGAAACAATATCGAGGACATTGCGTCAATGCTATCGAAAAAACTTCATCGATTCTTATTGGAAGCTTTGAATGCCCTATTCCTCGTGTCAAGATGAAGTATGATTTGCTTGTTGGGGAGATACATATCCCCATTGAGGTGACCTAGTGACTATTCGGAAATTCTCCGTTCCCTTTTGCGATTCGAAAAAAGTTTGTCAAAGAGACTTGATCAACCTCACTGATGGATTTCTTTTGATGACCATGAGATGGATGAATTGAGGAGTCACAAACCTCTGTTCCAAGTTTTCACCTTCGGTTCCTTAGAAGAAAAATGATAGATTTAGTTTATTTTTCCCTGTTTTCTGTTTTAGCATCCGGTAGAAAAGTACCCCGGAAATAAAAGTTCTCCGAACGTCCTGAAAATCAAGTATGATTTTTTCTGGAATTTTTGAAAAATACTGAGACCAAGAGCTTGTCCGGGGGCCACACCAGTGGGCCACAAGCCCTTGGGGCGCGGGCACCCCCCTGGCCGCGCCACCTAGGCTTGTGGGGCCCACAGGCACCCCTCCACTCATTCTTGCTCATATCTCCTTCTCCTACCTCCAGAAAAAATCGTTTCGCAGCTCAAACCCGTGTTCTTGCTCCTCTTGCTGGGATTTTCGATCTCTTTGCTCAAATCACCGTTCTCCAAACTATTTTGGGGAAATTACTCCTTGGTAAGTGACTCCTCCATTGGTCCAATTAGTTTTTGCTCTAGCGCCTTATACTCCGCGTATTTTTGCTGCCCTGGTGACCATGTTCTTGAGCTTTGCATGCTGATTTTAGCTGGTCCCAAGTAGTTTTGATGCGTAATATGGCCTCTAGGCACTTGTGGGAGTAGTTGCTACGAGTTTTGTTGAGCCTTGTTCACCTTTCCTTAGAATCACTGAAAATTTCAAAAATGGAAGATGTTCAGGAGAAACTTTCATGGTGGTTCCTCAAGCAAGAGAGGTCCCCGTCTTGCGATTCGGGAGCCTGATCCTTACCAACTAAGGGATGCGCAGGTACAACCATGTGAATGGCCTTTTGATGAATTTATGATTGATGCAGGTTTCAAAGATGAGTTTGATGCACTTGTTCACAACATCGGACTCAAAGAATTCATCTCCGATAAATGTGAACATTATGTTGCTCTCACTTACTCTTTTGTTCGTAGATTCAAATTTTCAGCTGGCCGTGAGACATCGGTACTGTTTGATCTCTATGATAAATCGTATACCATGGATTTAGAGGATTTCAATAGAATTTGCAAAATACCTATTTGTGGTAGCCTCAATGATCCTCCTAAATCTTTGGTTAGAGATTTTTGCTCTGTTATTACTGTTGGAGAAACTAGAGACATTACGCAAGCTACCATGGGGAGTATTCATTTTCCTGCCTTGCATTACTTTGCCCTCTTCATAGGAAGATGCATTAATGGCAAGATTGAGCTTTGTCACCTCTACGCACCTGACCTTAGTATCCTTAAGAGCGCAGTGACGGGTGACAAGAGTTTCAACATGGGAGCTATAATAGCAAGGAGGCTGAATAAGAATGCTATTGAAGGTGATTTCTTTGGTAGGATCTATGCCACCCGCATAGAGAATTTTCTTGGAGTACCCATCCGCGAAGGAGATCCCCCGCTCCATACAGCTTTCCTTGACCGCGTCGCTTTGACACGCTACCAGTTCCTTGAGAGGGATGACGAATCCCTCCTATACCGTTTGATATTTAACCGACAGCGTGTTTTCCATATTACCCTTCGTGCTCCTGCCTTCTTTGACTTTCACGTAAAACGGAGATATTACATAACCAGAGGATAGGCAGAGGAGTATGAGAGGGAGGCAAAGGCTGCTCGTCTCCGTGAGGCAGCTATTCAGGCAGTGGCTGCGGCGCTCCTGTATAACCCCCATTGTGATTTTGGGTTTCGCCACGACCATCCCTGGGAGTAGACCAACTTAGGCCAAAAGCCTAAGCTTGGGGGAGTACGTGTTCTCACCGACTTTACATTCTTGCTTATGCTTTCACTTTGTTAACCGGTCTTCACACTTTGCCACTGTATCATCCATGCTAGTTTATTTATTTTTCTCATTTTCTTTTCGTGTGTCTGTCTAGTTTGAGAAAAACCAAAAAGATTTTCTTTTTCTTCTTTTGCTTGTTGGGAGCTTTCCTGTGTAAATAGTTTTCTTTTTCTTTGGGTCAAGGTAGAAGATATTGGTTACAATGTTTAGTGGCTCTTACATGCATACCTGTTTAGCTTTCATAGAACCATATTACTTTGTCTTCTCCTTTGTGTTTGCCTACAGATTCCAGCGTAGTCCAATGCACGAGCATGCTTATTATTGTTCACATCGTTTGGTCGTGCAAGTGAAAGGCAATAATGACGATATATGATGAAGTGACTAAGCCTGGAAAAGCAGGTATGAACTCGATCTATTTTGTTTTTGTAAATATGACTAGCTCATCATGCCTGATTCAGCTTTGTTGTGAGAGAAACATGTTTGCAATGACAACTTAGAGATCATAGTTGTTTATGCCATGCTTACTTAGCTAGGAGCTTATAATGGTTTGTCTTGGATGCCCACATGAATGTTGAGATGACTTTGTTGTAGTATGATAGGATGGTATCCTCCTTTGAATGATTCAAGTGGCTTGACTTGGCGCATGTTCACGCATGTAGTTGAAACAAAATCAACATAGCCTCTATGATATTCATGTTCATGGTGATTTATGTCCTACTCATGCTTGCACTCAATATTAGTTAATCTCAATGCATTTTGATGACTGTTTTCGCTCGCTAGATGGTCGCTTCCGAGTCTTTTGCTAGCCCACACTTGTACTAAGTGGGAATACTGCTTGTGCATCCACTTCCATAAACCCAAAGTTGTTCCATATGAGTCCACCATACCTACCTATCTGCGGTATCTACCTGCCGTTCCAAGTAAATTTGCATGTGCCACTCTCTAAATCTTCAAGAAATAATCTGTTTTGCATGCCGGAACCGCTCATGTGGTGACAGGGGGCTATTGGTATCTTCCATGCTAGGCGTGTTATCCTCGATATGTGTTTATTCACGAGAAGGGGGCCGGTAATTGGAATTCCCAGTTCCATGCTCAAATCGAAAAGATAATTGCAAACAAAACTCCCCCAGGATTGATGTTGGTATGGACGGTACCCGAGGATTCGGCTAGCCGTGGAGTGTGATTGATTGGTGGTGGGGGAGTCAAAACTTTATTTTTCTGTTTGGGGACCGCCTATAGCATGTGTAGCGTGGAAGATGTTGAGAACTCTTTGTCATTGCGTTGACAATGAAAGCATGCCACCCAAAATTATTATCTCTGTTTTCAAAGCTTGAGCTCTGGCACCTCTACAAATCAATGCTTCCATCTGCGAAGGGCTTGTCTATTTATGTTCCTGTCGAGTCATCCTCCTCTTATAAAAGCACCAACTAGAGAGCACCTCTGTCATTTTTATCCTTTGCTTTTAACTGTGTTGAATATGACTGTGACTGGATCTTCATTGCCTTGAGTTACAATATTTAGTCAGCCATTGGTCTTTGAAGGTGCTCTGCATTTATGTTTTGCGGTCTCAGAAAGAGCTAGCGAGATACCATCTGTTCGTACCGCTTCATGTTGTTTTGATTGAAACGTTGACGTTTGAGACTTATTATTATTTGCTCGCTAGTTGATTATGCCATTGATATGAGTTTACCGTGAGACCTAGATGTCATTTACTTATGTGGTTTGCTTGTGATCTTGCTGAAATTCTGGTTTTGAGTTAGACATAGTTGCAACCACAAGATCAAACAGAGTTTGTCAAAGTTTTTCTTTTGTCTCTTTCAGTTTGTCAACTGAATTGCTTGAGGACAAGCAAGGCTTTAAGCTTGGGGGAGTTGATACGTCTCCGTCGTATCTACTTTTCCAAACTCTTTTGCCCTTGTTTTGGACTCTAATTTGCATGATTTGAATGGAACTAACCCGGACTAACGTTGTTTTCAGCAGAATTGCCATGGTGTTGTTTTTGTGCAGAAATAAAAGTTCTTGGAATGACCTGAAAATTTACGGAGAATTTTTCTGGAATTAATGAAAAATACCTGCGCAAAGATCCACCGGAGGAGGTGTGCCAGTGGGCCACAAGACCCTGGGCCGCGACCACCCCCCTGGACGCGCCATGAGGGCTTGTGGGGCCCACGTGGCTCCACCGCCTCCAAACTCAGCTCTATTTATTCCGTCTCGCTCAGAAAAAAAATCAGAGAGAAGGATTCATTGCGTTTTATGATATGGAGGCGGCACCACCTCCTATTCTTCATCTGGAGGGCAGATCTGGAGTCCGTTCTGGGCTCCGGAGAGGGGAAATCGTCGCCATCGTCATCATCAACCGTCCTCCATCGACAATTCCATGATGTTCTTCACCGTTCGTGAGTAATCCCATCGTAGGCTTGCTGGACGGTGATGAGTTGGACGAGATCTGTCATGTAATCGAGTTAGTTTTGACGGGGATTGATCCCTAGTATCCACTATGTTCTAGATTGTTGTTGCTACTACTTGGCTATGCTTAATGCTTGTCACTAGGGCCCGAGTGCCATGATTTCAGATCTGAACCTATTATGTTGTCGCCAATATATGTGTGTTTTAGATCCTATCTTGCAAGTTGTAGTCAGCTACTATGTGTTATGACCCGGCAACCCCGGAGTGACAATAGCCGGAACCACTCCCGGAGATGACCATAGTATGAGGAGTTCATGTATTCACCACGTGTTAATGCGTTGGTCCAGTTCTTTATTAAAAGGAGAACCTTAATATCCCTTAGTTTCCATTAGGACCCCGCTGCCACGGGAGGGATGGACAATAGATGTCATGCAAGTTCTTTTCCCTAAGCACGTATGACTACATACGGAATACATGCCTACATTAGATTGACGAACGGGAGCTAGTTACTTATCTCTCCGTGTCATAGCTGTTACATGTTGAATCACATCCGGTACACTCATCCATCACCGATCCACTGCCTACGAGTCTTTTACTACTGGTCCTTGCTACGCTGCTGTTACTGCTACTGTTGTTACTCTGTTGTTACTACTGCTGTCACTACTGCTGTTCCTTGCTACTGCTGTCACTACTACTGTTACTTTGCTGCTACGTGTTGCAAGACTTTTCTGGAGCCGTTGCCGGGAAGAATAGTTCCCCATCCACGTGCTATTTACTGGTGCCTTTGATACAACAAGTTAGGAATAATCTGCCGTCAACAGATCTTTTTCTGACACCGTTGTTATC
The DNA here is from genome assembly GCF_904849725.1 of Hordeum vulgare subsp. vulgare. Taxonomy (NCBI): domain Eukaryota; kingdom Viridiplantae; phylum Streptophyta; class Magnoliopsida; order Poales; family Poaceae; genus Hordeum; species Hordeum vulgare. The sequence continues at coordinate 593,453,603 of NC_058519.1, read as the reverse complement.
ATACCACTTTGCTACTGATACTTTGCTTGCAGACACTAGTCTTTCAGGTGTGGTTGAGATTGACAAACTCAGCTACTAATACTTGAGAATATTCTTTCGCTTCCACCAAGTAATCCAACTAGCATCAACTACAAAGAGTAATTAACACTACTAGCAACCTTACAAGTACCAATCGGAGTCGCGAGACGGAGATTGGTTACAAGTGATGAACTAGGGTTTGGAGATGAGATGGTGCTGATGAAGATGTTGATGGCGATGAGTCCCCTCCGGTGAGAGGATTGTTGGGGATGACGATGGCGATGATTTCCCCGTCCGGGAGGGAAGTTTCCCCGGCAGGATCATCCTGCCGGAGCTCTAGATTGGTTCTGCTCAAGTTCCGCCTCGTGGCGGCGGCGAATCCTCCAAAAAGCCTCCTCCTTATTTTTTTCCAAACCGAAACCCTTCTTGTAGGAAAAGAGGGGGGGGGGCAGTGGGCCAGCAGGGAGCCCACAAGCCCCCTAGGCGCGGCCAGGGGGGTGGTCGCGCCTAGCAGGCTTGTGGCCACCAGCTGGCGCCCCTGTGGCACTTCTTCGGCCGAGTATTTTTTATAAATCCCAAAAAAAATCCATGTTTATTTTCACGGCTTTTGGAGTTGCGCAGAATAGGCATCTCAAACTTGCTCCTTTTTCAGGCCAGAATTCCAGCTGCCGGCATTCTCCCTCTTCATGTAAACCTTGCAAAATAATAGAGAAAAGGCATAAGTATTGTATCGTGAAGTGAAATAATAGCCCAAAAAGCGATAAATATCAACATGAAAGCATGATGCAAAATGGACGTATCAGGCCACAAGCATAGGAAGCACACTGGATAATCGAATCCGAGCTGAGTTTTATCACATCTAGTGTGAACTTGCCCAGTTGATCATGAAGCAGGTCGTCGAACAAGGAGGGATGTTCTACCATGGGCCAATGAGGCGGGAGACTATCCGATATGTGCTAGTCGCTCAGGGTCTGGACATGAATCCTTTCAAGAAGCTCGGGCGCTTCATCCCTGAATATGAAGATTGGAACTTCGATGAGGAATAGTGATTGACGATGACAATGTCTGTGTTCAGTTATAATTAATACTACTAGTCTTTATATGAACTACCGTACATCGCTCTAGTTAATTAGTTTGTGTATGAGGAACTTCGTTATTTATATATGTTTACTGCTTGTGTTCCTCAAGTACATTATGTTGCATATTATATTTCGTTGAATTAATCAACTTACGATGAAGGTACATAGATCGGAAATGGCGAAGGGATGCCACGTCGTATTCATTGGGAGGGTTCCAGGAGTGTACAACCAATGGCCAGACGCTTAGGGCTAGGTTGACAGGTACCCGGGGAATAGCCACAGAGGGTTCAACAGCAGAGCTGAAGCGGAAATTAGTTACTTGAGGTGGATGATGCTATGGCAAGAGACGGAGCAAAACCGGTGCCTCAAGAAGTACTACATAGTCGCGCTCTTCTCATGATGATCGCCCTTCTCTTCTACGTGATGGTTTAGATAGGGATGATGAAACTTGTGTGTGTGCCATGACTCGTGTGTTGGATAATGATGATGATGATGGTGATGGTATAAATGAAGAGACTACTTGATGTGTATGATGTGACGCAAATTATGCATGTTTATTATGATATGATGAAACCACTATATAGAGCATGCACAAATATGTAGGGGGACATAAATACAACACAAATTAAATATTAAAAGCAGGAATATTAGCAGTAGTGCTGGAATATTAGCAGTAGCGCTGGATTATCAGCAGCGCTTTATTTATACAAGCGCTACTGCAGTGTGTATACGAGTAGCGCTTCTAATTCCAGTGCTACTGCTAACAGATTAGCTGTAGCGCAATTGCCGTAGCACTGGCACCAACGCTGCTAGTAAGGGTAAAACTAGCGCTACTAGTAGCCTTTCTACTACTAGTGCTTGTTCATGATAATTGTCTATTGTTCATGCTATAATTGTGTTAACCGGAAACCGTAATACATGTGTGAATACATAGACCACACCATGTCCCTAGTGAGCCTCTAGTTGACTAGCTCGTTGATCAATATATTGTCATGGTTTCCTCACCATGGACATTGGATGTCGTTGATAATGGTATCACATCATTAGGAGAATGATGTGATGGACAAGACCCAATCCTAAGCATAGCACAAGATCGTGTAGTTTGTCTGCTAGAGCTTTTGTAATGTCAAGTATCATTTCCTTAGACCATGAGATTGTGCTACTCCCAAATACCGTAGGAATGCTTTGGGTGTATCAAACGTCACAACGTAACTGGGTGACTATAAAGGTGCACTACAGGTATCTCCGAAAGTGTCTGCTGAGTTGGTACGAATCGAGACTGGGACTTGTCACTTCGTGTGACAGAGAGGTATCTCTGGGCCCACTCGGTAATACATCATCATAATGAGCTCAATGTGACTAAGGAGTTAGTCACAGGATCATGTGTTACGGAACGATTAAAGAGACTTGCCGGTAATGAGATTGAACAAGGTATAGGGATACCGACGATCGAATCTTGGGCAAGTAACATATCGATATACAAAGGGAATTTTATACGGGATTAATTGAATCCCTGACATCGTGGTTCATCCGATGGCAACATTGTGAAACATGTGGGAGCCAATACGGGTATCCAGATCCCGCTATTGGTTATTGGTTGGAGAGGTGTTTCGGTCATGTCTGCATCGTTCTCAGACTCGTAGGGTCTACACACTTAAGGTTCGGTGACGCAAGAGTTGTAATGGGAATTGAATGTGGTTACCGAAAGTTGTTTGGAGTCCCGGGTGAGATCCCGAACATCACGAGGAATTCTAGAATAGTCCGGAGGTGAAGATTTATATATGGGAAGTCCAGTTTCAGTCATCGGAAAGTTTTCGGAGTTTATCGGTATTGTACCGGGACCACCGAAAGGGTTCCGGGCGTCCACGGGGAGGGGACACCTGCCCCGGAGGACCACGTTGGCTGAATGTGGGTGGGAACCATCCCCCCTAGTGGGTTGGTCCCCCCCCCCACAAGGTCCCAAGGTGCCTAGGGTTGGGAACCCTAGGACGTGGGGGCGCCTCCCACCAGCTTGGGAGGCAAGCCTTCCCCCTTAGCCGCCACCCCCTCCTCTAGATGGATCTAGGGGGCGGCCCCTTCTACCCTTCATCATATAAATAGAGGGGGTGTGAGTTCAGCCGCACCCTTGCCCCTGGCGCAACCCTCCCCTCTCCTACACCTCCTCCTCCTCCGTAGTGCTTAGTGAAGCTCTGCCGGAGAACCACAAGCTCCACTGATGACCCACAAGTATAGGGTATCAATCGTAATCCTTTTGATAAGTAAGAGTGTCGAACCCAACGAGGAGCAGAAGGATCTGACAAGTGGTTTTCAGCAAGGTAAAATCTGCAGGCACTGAAATTGTCGGTAACAAGTGAATGTGTGGTGACATGATTCATAGCAAGCAACAAGTAACAAAAGTAGCAATGGTGCAGCAAGGTGGCCCAATCCCTTTTGTAGCAAGGGACAAGCCTGGACAAAGTCTTATAGGAGGAAAAATGCTCCCGAGGACACACGGGAATTTGTGCCATGCTAGTTTCATCATGTTCATATGATTCGCGTTCGTTACTTTGATAGTTTGATATGTGGGTGGACCAGCGCTTGGGTACTGCCCTTACTTGGACAAGCATCCCACTTATGATTAACCCCTCTCGCAAGCATCCACAACTACGAAAGAAGAATTAAGACCAAGTCTAACCATAGCATTAAACTAGTGGATCCAAGTCAGCCCCTTACGAAGTAACGCATAAACTAGGGTTTAAGCTTCTGTCACTCTAGCAACCCATCATCTACTTACTACTTCCCAATGCCTTCCTCTAGGCCCAAATAATGGTGAAGTGTTATGTAGTCGACGTTCACATAACGTCACTAGAGGAAAAACAACATACAACATATCAAATTATCGAATGAATACCAAATTCACATGACTACTATTAGCATGACTTATCCCATGTCCTTAGTAACAAAAGTAACTACTCACAAAGCATAATTATAATCATGACCACAGAGGTAATGAGTAGCATCAAGGATCTGAACATAAACTCTTCCAACAAGTAATCCAACTAGCATCAACTACAAAGAGTAATCAACACTACTAGCAACCTCACAAGTACCAATCGGAGTCGCGAGACGGAGATTGGTTACAAGTGATGAACTAGGGTTTGGAGATGAGATGGTGCTGATGAAGATGTTGATGGTGACGAGTCCCCTCCAATGAGAGGACTGTTGGTGATGACGATGGCGACGATTTCCCCCTCCGGGAGGGAAGTTTCCCCTGCAGGATCGTCCTGCCGGAGCTCAAGATTGGTTCTGCTCAAGTTCCGCATCGTGGCGGCGGCAAAACCACGAAAAGGCTCCTCTGTGATTTTTCTCTGGACAAAACCCTCCATATAGCAAAAGAGGGGGGCAGTGGGCTAGTGGGCTGCCCACAAGCCCCCATGGCGCGGCCTGGGGGTGGCCGCGCCGTGCAGGCTTGTGGGCACCCCCTGGTGCCCCTCTGGCACTTCTTCGGCCCAGTATTTTTGATAAATCGGAAAAAAAATCCCCGTTGATTTTCACGACGTATGGAGCTGCGCAGAATAGGTATCTCAACTTTGCTCCACTTTCAGGCCAGAATTCCAGTTGCCGGTATTCTCCCTCTTCATGTAAACCTTGCAAAATAAGAGAGAAAAGGCATAGGAATAGTACCGTGAAGTGAAATAACAGCCAAAGAAGTGATAGATATCAACATGAAAACATGATGCAAAATGGACGTATCATCCACCGCCACCATGCCTTCGTGCTGCTGGAGCTCTCCCTCAACTTTTCCTCCCCCCTTGCTGGATCAAGAAGGAGGAGACGTCCCCAGGTTGTTCGTGTGTTGAACGCGGAGGCGCCGTCCGTTCGACGCTTGGATTGGATCTTCCGCGATTTGAATTGCAGCGAGTACGACTCCAACAACTGTGTTCTTTGCAACGCTTCCGCTTAGTGATCTTCAAGGGTATGAAGATGCACTCCCTCTCTCTCGTTGCTAGCATCTCCTAGATTGATCTTGGTAACACGTACGAATTTTTTGGAATTATTACTATGTTCCCCAACATCTGTTGGAAATATGCCCTAGAGGCAATGATAAAATAGTTATTATTATATTTCCTGTTTCAAGATACTTTTAATCGTTTATTATCCATGTTGTAATTGTATTGAATGAAAGCATAGATACACGTGTGGATACATAGACAAAACAATGTCCCTAGTAAGCCTCTAATTGGCTAGCGAGTTGATCAAGGATGGTTAAGGTTTTCTGACCATATGCAAGTGTTGTCAATTGATAAATGGATCACATCATTAGGAGAATGATGTGATGGACAAGACGCAATTATAAATGTGGCATGTGATCGTGTCATATTGTTGCTATTGTTTTTTGCGTGTCAAGTATTCATTCCTATGACCATGAGATCATGTAACTCACTGACACCGGAGGAATACCTTGTGTGTATCAAACGTCACAACGTTACTCGGTGACTATAAAGGTGCTCTACACGTATCTTCGAAGGTGTCCGTTGAGTTAGCATGGATCAAGACTGGGATTTGTCACTCCGTATGACGGAGAGGTATCTCGGGGCCCACTCGGTAATACGATATCACATACAAGCCTTGCAAGCAATGTGACTCAAGTGTAAGTCACGTGATCTTGTATTACGGAACGAGTAAAGAGACTTGCCGGTAACGAGATTGAAATAGGTATAGAGATACCGACGATCAAATCTCGGGCAAGTAACACACCGAAGGACAAAGGGAATGTTATACGGGATTATATGAATCCTTGGCACAGAGGTTCAACCGATAAGATCTTCGCAGAACATGTAGGATCCAATATGGACATCCAGGTCCCGCTATTGGATATTGACCGAGGAGTGTCGCGGGTCATGTCTGCATAGTTCTCGAACCCGCACGGTTTGCACACTTAAGGTTCGGTGATGTTTAAGTATAGTTGAGTTATATGTGTTGGTGACCGAAGGTTGTTTGGAGTCTCGGATGAGATCACGGACGTCACAAGGGTTTTCGAGATGGTCCGGAAACAAAGATTGATATATAGGTGGTTTCATTTGGTCACCGGAAAGATTTCGGGCATTACCCTCAATGTACCGGGAGTGACGAATGGGTTACGGATATTCACCGGGAGGGGCCCACCCACCCGGGAGTGAGCCCAAAAGCACTAGGGTGGCGCACCAGCCCTTAGTGGGCTGGTGAGGCCAGCCCAAGTGGGCTATGGCGCCACAAGAAGAAAAAACCAAAAGAAAAAAAAAGGAAAGAGGGAGCTGGGAAGGAAGGAGTGGACTCCTTCCCCCAAACCGAATTGGGGTGGGAGTCCACCTCCTCCTCTCGGCCAGCACCCTTGGGGTTCCCTTGAGCCCCAAGGCTAGCCCCTCCCCTTCTCCTATATATATTGGTGGTTTTAGGGCTTTTGAGACACAACTTTGCCACGTGCAATTCAAACCTATACCACGTAGTTCTTCCTCTAGATCGGATTTCTACGGAGCTCGGGCGGAGCCCTGAAGGAATAGATCATCACCGTCACCGGCGCGTCGTCACGTTGCCGGAGAACTCATCTACTTCCCCGTCTCTCTTGCTGGATCAAGAAGGAGGAGATCCTCAGCAAGTTGTACGTGTGATGAACGCGGAGGTGCCGTCCGTTCGGTGCTAGATCGGGACGGATCGTGGACGACGGTGACTTCAATCACGAAGTTGTACCACTACATCAACCACGTTTCTTAGCGCTTCCCGCTTAGCTATCTACAAGGGTATGTGGATCCAATCTCCCTCTCGTAGATGAACATCACCATGATAGGTCTTCGTGTGCGTAGGAAAATTTTTGTTTCCCATGCAACGTTCCCCAAAAGTGGCATCATGAGCTAGGTTCATGCATAGATGTAATCTCGAGTAAAGTTTTTGTGGGCGTTCATGTTTGATTTTTTGCCTGATGTCAACTGTTCTTCCCCTTGTAACGGCACCAGAAGAATGCTGCTAGCACTCTCCGGCAATCGAAACTAGAAGAATGTTGTTGACGCCCACCAGCGCGTGGGATTGTAGCAGTTTTCGAGGGTAGAGTATTCGACCCAAATTTGTTGGTACGCCTATAGGAGGTGAGAGGATACTCTCAAGTATTAGGAGCTGAATATGTCAGATTCAACCACACCTGAAAGATTAGTATCTGCAAACAAGGTATCAGTAGCAAAGTAGTATGATAACAACAGTGTCAGAAACGATCTGTTGACACGGCAGACTATTTCTAACGATTGTATCAATGGCGCCAAGTTGCCCCGTTGACGGAAATTGTCAGTTCCCGTCAACGACCAGCGAACCAAAATTGTAGCAGGTAGCAGCAGTGTAACGAGCAATAGCAGTGGCAAGGAACAGCAGCAGTGACAACAATAGCAAGCGATAGTAGTAGCAACTGTAGCAGCAGAGCAAGACAAGTAACAGCAGCAGCAGCAACAGTAGTAACAACAGAGCAAGACAAGTAACAACAGCAGCAACAATAGTAACAGCAGAGCAAGACAAGTAAAAGTAGCAGTAACAGTAGTAACAACACAGCAAGACAAGTAACAGCAGTGGCAACAGTAGTAACAGCATCAGTATGACAAACTCATAGGCAATGGGTCGGTGATTTGTTTGGATGATATTCATCATGCAATAGTTATAACACGGAGAGATATGTGGCTAGCTCCCGTTCGTCAATGTGATGCAGGCATGCATTCCATGTGTCGTCATACGTGCTTAGGGAAAAGAACTTGCATGACATCTATTGTCCATCCCTCCCGTGGCAGCAGGGTCCAAAAGGAAACTACGGGATATTAAGGTTCTCCTTTTAATAAAGAACCGTACCAACGCATTAGCATTTGGTGAACACATGAACTCCTCAAACTATGGTCATCACCGGGAGTGGTTCCGGTTATTGTCACTCCATGGTTGCCGGATCATAACACATAGTAGGTAACTACAACTTGCAAGATCGGATCTAAAACACACATATATTGGTGACAACATAATAATTTCAGATCTGAAGTCATGGCACTCGGGCCCTAGTGACAAGCATTAAGCATGGCAAAGTAGTAGCAACATCAATCTCAGAACATAGTGGATACTAGGGATCAATCCCCATCAAAACTAACTCGATTACATGATAGATCTCATTCTACTCATCACCGCCCAGCGAGCCTACGAATAGATTACTCATGAACGACGAAGAGCTTCATGGAATTGGAGAGGGAAGAAAGTTGACGATGACGATGGCGACGATTTCCCCTCTCCGGAGCCCAAGGCGGACTCCAGATCCGCCGTCCAGATGAAGAACAGGTAGTGGCGGCGGCTCCGTATCGCAAACGCGACGAAAACTTCTCTTTTTATTTTTTCTGGGATGAAAGGGAACTTATAGACCTGAGATTAGGGGCGGCAGAGCCGTGTGGGCCCCACAAGCCTGCCCACCGCCACCAAGGGGTGGTGGCGGAGCCAGGGCTTGTGGCCCACTACCCCCCTCAGGGGGAACTTGGCGCAGATATTTTTCATATTTTCCAAAACTGCTCCCCGTAGATTTTCAAGACGTTTGGAGAACTTTGATTTCTGCACAAAAATAACACCAAGGCAATTCTGCTGAAAACAGCATCAGTCCAGGTTAGTTCCATTCAAATCATGCAAATTAGAGTCCAAAACAATGGCAAAAGAGTTCAGAAAAGTAGATACGATGGAGAAGTATCACTGCCCTCCTTAGTCTTTTCTCGATTCGGCGGTATTGTTGGATTGAAGCGGCTAGGACCGACATTACTCGTACCGTTACGAGAGACTGGTTTATCGACCAACATGCAACTCGTTGCATAAAGATGACTGGCAGGTGTCGGTTTCTTCAACTTTCGTTCAATTGGATTTGGCTGAAGCGGTCCTTGGAGAGAGGTTAAATAGCAATTTGCACATCTCCGTTGTGGTTTTTGCGTAAGTAAGATGCGATCTAATAGATACCCATAGCAGCCACGTAAAATATGCATGGCGCGGCCTAGGGGGTGGTCGCGCCGTGTGGGCTTGTGGCCCACTGGCACACCCCCTCACGTGGATCTTTGCGCAGGTATTTTTCTTTTATTCCAGAAAAAATCTCCGTAAATTTTCAGGATGTTCCGAGAACAACACCATGGCAATTCTGCTGAAAACAGCGTCACTCCGGGTTAGTTCCATTCAAATCATGCAAATTAGAGTCCAAAACAAGGGCAAAAGAGTTTGCAAAAGTAGATACGATGGAGACGTATCAACTCCCCCAAGCTTAAAACCTTGCTTGTCCTCAATCAACTCAGTTGACAAACTGAGAGAGAAAGAAAAACTTTGACAAACTCTGTTTGATCTTGTTGTTGCAACTATGTCTAACTCATAACCAGAATTTCAGCAAGATCACAAGTTAACCACATAAGCAAGTGACACAAAGGTCTCACGGTAAACTAATATCAATGGCATAATCAGCTAACGAGCAAATAATAATTAGTTTCAAATACCAACACTTCAATAAAAACAAGCATGAAGCAATATGAATAGATAGTATCTCGGTAGATCTTTCTGAGACCGCAAAACATAAATGCAAAGCACTTTCAAAGATCAAGGGCTGACTAAACTTTGTAATTCATAGCAACGAAGATCCAGTCATAGTCATACTCAATATCAATCAAAAGCAAAGCATAAAAATGACATAGGTGCTCTCTAATTGGTGCTTATATAAGAGGAGGATGACTCGAAAGGAAAATAAATAGACACGCCCTTGATACGTGCATTTTGCATCATGCTTTCATGTTAATATTTATTGCTTTATGGGCTGTTATATTACTTTGTGGTACCATATTTATGCCTTTTCTCTCTTATTTTGCAAGGTTTATTTGAAGAGGGAGAATTCAGGCAGCTGGAATTCTGGACTGGAAAAGGAGCAAATCTTAATCCACTATTCTGCACATCTCCAAATGCCCTGAAAAGTTACGTGGATTTTTTTGGGATTATATAAAAATTACTGTGCGAAAGAAGTACCAGAGGGGGGCTGCCAGGGCGCCACAAGCCCTGCCACCGCCACCCCCTGGTGCCGGAGTGGGGCTTGTGGGCTCCCTGACGGCCCACTAGCCCCCCTCTTTTGCTATATGAAGGGTTTTGGTCCAGAAAAAATCATACGGGAGCTTTTTCGTGGTTTTGCCGCCGCCACGAGGCGGAACTTGAGCAGATCCAATCTAAAGCTCCGACAGGACAATCCTGTCGGGGAAACTTCCCTCCCGGAGGGGGAAATCACCGCCATCATCATCACCAACACTCCTCTCATCGGAGGGGAGGCATCTTCATCAACATCATCTCCTCTCCAATCCCTAGTTCATCTCTTGTAACCAATCTCCGTCTCACGACTCCGATTGGTACTTTTGACGTTACTAGTAGTGTTGATTACTCTTTGTAGTTGATGCTAGTTGGATTACTTGGTGGAAGAGTTTATGTTCAGATCCTTGATGCTATTCATTACACCTCTGATCATGATTATGATTATGTTTTGTGAGTAGTTACTTTTGTTCCTGAGGACATGGGATAAGTCATGCTGATAATAGTCATGTGAATTTGATATTCGTTCTGTATTTTCATATGATGTATGTTGTCTTTTCCTCTAGTGGTGTTATGTGAACGTCGACTACATAACACTTCACCATACTTGGGCCTAGAGGAAGGCATTGGGGAGTAGTAAGTAGATGATGGGTTGCTGGAGTGACAGAAGCTTAAACCCCAGTCTATGCGCTGCTTCGTAAGGGGCTGATTTGGATCCACTAGTTTAATGCTATGGTTACACTTTGTCTTAATTCTTATTTTGTAGTTGCGGCTGCTTGCGAGAGAGGTTAATCATAAGTGGGATACTTGTCCAAGTAAGGGCAGTACCCAACCACCGGTCCACCCACATATCAAACTATGAAAGTAACGAACGCGAATCATATGAACATGATGAAACTAGCATGACAGAAATTCCCGTGTGTCCTCGGGAGTGTTTTTCCTCCTATAAGACTTTGTTCAGGCTTGTCCCTTGCTACAAAAGGGATTGGGCCACTTGCTGCACCGTTTCTACTACTTGTTACTTGTTACTCTTTGCTTGCTACGTTTCACCTGCTACACCATCACTTGTTACCGCTACTTTCAGTGCTTGCAGTTATTACCTTGCTGAAAACCGCTTATCACAGCCTTCTGCTCCTCGTTGGGTTCGACACTCTTACTTATCGAAAGGACTACGATTGATCCCCTATACTTGTGGGTCATCAAGACTCTTTTCTGGCGCCGTTGCCGGGGAGTGAAGCACCTCGGGTAAGTGGAAATTGGTAAGGAAACATTTATATATTGTGCTGAAATTTATTGTCACTTGTCACTATGGAAACTGTTCCTTTGAGGAGTTTGTTCGGGGTATCTTCACCATGAACGGAAGCACGAGGAGTTGTTCCTCAACCTGAGGTACCTACTGAAAGTATCTTTTATGAAATTCCTTCGGGTATGCTTGAGAAACTGCTGGCTAATCCTTTCACACGAGATGGATCTTCACATCCAGAGTTGCATCTGATCTATGTAGATGAAGTTTGTGGTTTATTTAAGCTTGCAGGTTTGCCCGAGGACGAGGTAAAGAAGAAAGTCTTTCCTTTATCTTTGAAGGATAAGGCGTTGACATGGTATAGGCTATGTGATGATACTGGATCATGGGGCTACAATCGGTTGAAATTGGAATTTCATCAAAAGTTCTATCCTATGCATTTAGTACATCGTGATCGGAACTTTATTTATAACTTTTGGCCTCGTGACAGGGAAAGCATAGCTCAAGCTTGGGGGAGGCTTAAATCAATGCTATATTCATGCCCCAATCTTGAGCTCTCGAGAGAAATCATCACTCAAAACTTTTATGCTCGGCTTTCTCATGAAGATCGTACCATGATTGACACTTCTTGTACCGGTTCTTTTATGAAGAAGGATATTGATCACAAGTGGAATTTATTGGAGAGAATCAAACGCAACTCTGTAGATTGGGAGCTGGAGGAAGGTAAGGAGTCAGGTATGAATTTCCAGTTTGATTGCGTTAAATCTTTTGTTGAGACAAACACTTCTAGAGATTTTAGCGCTAAGTATGGACTTGACTCTGAGATAGTAGCTTCTCTATGTGAATCTTTTGTTGCTCATGTTGATCTTCCCAAAGAGAAGTGGTTTAAATATCATCCTCCTGTAGAAAGCAACATAGCCAAAACCAATCTAGTTGAGGAGAAAGTCATTGTTTTAGTGATCCTGTTGTTCCTTGTGCTTACACTGAGAAACCACCATACCCTGCTAGGATAAAGGATTATTCTAAAGCTCCAACTATGATACGTAGGGGTTACATTAGACCACTTGCACCCCCTGAGGAGATTAGAGTTGAACCTAGTGTTGCTATTATCAAAGATCTCTTAGCCGAAGACATAGATGGGCAGGTTATCAAATTTTGTGAGGACTCCGCTAGAATTGCTAAACCTCACGCTAAAGACAAACACGGACATGTAGTTGGCCTGCCCGTTATTTTTGTCAAGATAGGAGATCACTGTTACCATGGTTTATGTGATATGGGAGCTAGTGTTAGTGCAATACCCCGTTCTCTTTATGATGAAATCAAAGATGAGATTGCACCTGCTGAGTTAGAACCCATTGATGTCACTATTACTCTAGCTAATAGAGACACTATCTGCCCTCTGGGAATTGTGAGAGGCGTAGAAGTCATGTGTGGTAAGACGAAGTATCCTACTGATTTCCTCGTCCTTGGTACTGCACAAGATAGCTTTTGTCCCATCATATTTGGTAGACCCTTTCTCAACACTGTCAATGCTCAGATTGATTGCATTAAGCAGACTGTCACAGTTAGTTTCGAGGGTGTGTCTCATGAATTTAACTTCTCCAAGTTTGGAAGACAACCCCATGAAAGAGAGTCGTCTGGTAGAGATGAAATTATTGCTCTTGCCTCTATTGCCGTACCTCCTACGGATCCTTTAGAGCAATATCTGCTTGAGCATGAAAATGATATGCATATGGAGGAGAGAGATGAGATAGTTAAAACTGTCTTAGAACAATATCCTATTCTCAAGAATAATCTGCATGTTGAACTGCTTGGGGATCCTCCCCCACCAAAGGGTGATCCTGTGTTCGAGCTTAAATAGTTGCCTGATACTCTTAAGTATGCATATCTTGATGAGAAGGAGATATATCCTGTCATTATTAGTGCTCTCCTCTCAGAGCACAAAGAGAAGAAGTTACTAAGGACTCTGAGGAAGCACCGTGCTGCTATTGGATATACTCTTGATGATCTTAAGGGTATTAGTCCTACTCTATGTCAGCACAAGATTAAAACTGATCCTGACTTCAAACCAGTTGCTGATCATCAAAGGAGATTGAATCCTAAGATGAAAGAGGTCATTAGAAAAGAAATATTAAAGCTTCTCGAAGCAGGAATCATTTATCATGTTGCTCATAGTGATTGGGTAAGTCCAGTACATTGCGTACCTAAGAAGGGAGGTATCACCGTCGTTCCTAATGATAAGGATGAACTAATCCCACAAAGGATTATTACCGGCTATAGGATGGTGATAGACTTCCGAAAACTGAACAAGGCAACCAGGAAAGATCATTATCCTTTGCCGTTTATCGACCAAATGCTAGAAAGTCTATCAAAGCACACACACTTATGCTTTCTAGACGGTTATTTAGGTTTCTCGCAAATACCTGTTGCACAATCTGATCAGGAGAAACCCACTTTCACCTGCCCCTTCGGTACCTTTGCTTATAGACGTATGACTTTTGGCTTATGCAATGCACCTGCCACCTTTCAAAGATGTATGATGGCTATATTCTATGACTTTTGTGAAAAGATTGTTGAGGTTTTCATGGATGACTTCTCCGTTTACGGGTCTTCCTTTGATGATTGCCTCAGCAACCTTGATCGAGTCTTACAGAGATGCAAAGATACCAACCTCGTCTTGAATTGGGAGAAGTGCCACTTTATGGTTAATGAAGGTATCGTCTTTGGACATAAAATCTCTGAAAGAGGTATTGAAGTTGATAAGGCTAAGGTTGATGCAATTGAGAAAATGCCTTGCCCCACAGATATCAGAGGTATACGAAGTTTCCTAGGTCATGCTGGTTTCTATAGAAGGTTCATTAAAGACTTCTCTAAGATTTCTAGGCCTCTTACCAACCTCTTGCAGAAGGATGTTCCTTTTGTTTTTGATGAGGATTGTGAGGAAGCCTTTGAAATACTTAAGAAGGCTTTGATAACCGCACCTATTGTTCAACCACCTGACTGGAACTTGCCCTTTGAAATCATGTGTGACGCTAGTGATTATGCTGTTGGTGTTGTTCTAGGACAAAGAGTTGACAAGAAGTTGAATGTCATTCACTATGCTAGTAAAACTCTAGACAGTGCCCAAAGAAACTATGCCACTACGGAGAAGGAATTTTTAGCAGTCGTGTTTGCATGTGAAAAGTTCAGATCTTATATAGTTGACTCCAAAGTCACTATTCACTCTGATCATGCTGCTATTAAGTACCTTATGGAGAAGAAGGATGCTAAGCCTAGGCTGATCAGATGGGTTCCCCTGCTACAGGAATTTGATTTGCACGTCGTTGACCGGAAGGGTGCTGATAACCCTGTAGCAGATAACTTGTCTAGGCTAGAGAATGTCCTTGATGACCCACTACCTATTGATGACAGCTTTCCCGATGAGCAGCTAAATGTCATCCGCACTTCACATAGTGCACCGTGGTATGCCGATTAGGCAAATTATATCGTAGCCAAATACATACCACCCAGTTTCACCTATTAGCAAAAGAAGAAATTCTTCTTTTATTTGAGACACTACTTTTGGGATGATCCTCGCCTTTATAAGGAAGGAGTAGATGGTGTTATTAGACGTTGTGTGCCTCAACATGAACAGGGACAGATCCTGCAGAAGTGTCATTCCGAAGCCTACGGAGGACACCACGCTGGAGATAGAACTGCCCATAAGGTATTGCAGTCAGGTTTCTATTGGCCCACTCTCTTCAAGGATGCCCGTAAGTTTGTCTTGTCTTGTGACGAATGCCAAAGAATAGGGAACATCAGTAAGCGTCAGGAAATGCCTATGAACTATTCACTTGTCATTGAACCATTTGATGTCTGGGGCTTTGATTATATGGGACCCTTCCCGAGTTCAAATGGGTATACTCACATCTTAGTTGTTGTGGATTACGTTACTAAGTGGGTAGAAGCTATCCCCACTAAAAACATTGATCACCACACCTCTATCAAGATGCTTAAAGAAGTCATATTCCCAAGATTTGGAGTCCCTAGATATTTGATGACTGATGGCGGTTCACACTTCATTCATGGTGTTTTTCGCCAGATGCTAGCTAAGTATGATGTCAACCATAGAGTTGCATCTCCTTATCATCCTCAGTCTAGTAGTCAAGTGGAGTTGAGTAATAGGGAGACCAAATTGATCCTACAAAAGACCATCAATAGATCTCGAAAGAACTGGTCTAGCAAACTTGACGATGCACTATGGGCTTATAGGACTGCTTATAAGAATCCCATGGGCATGTCACCGTATAAAATGGTTTACGGTAAGGCCTGTCATTTGCCTCTTGAGCTGGAACACAAAGCTTATTGGGCAATCAAAGAGCTCAACTTTGATTTCAAACTTGTCGGTGAGAAGCGGTACTTTGATATCAGCTCGTTTGATGAATGGAGAGCCCAGGCATATGAGAATGCCAAGTTGTTCAAGGAAAAGGTTAAGAGATGGCACGACAAACGAATACAGAAACGAGAGTTCAATGTAGGTGATTATGTCCTGCTATACAATTCTCGTTTGAGATTCTTTGCAGGTAAGCTTCTCTCTAAATGGGAAGGTCCTTATGTTATCGAGGAAGTATATCGTTCCGGTGCCATCAAAATCAATAACACGGAAGGAAATTTTCCTAGAGTGGTAAATGGGCAAAGAATCAAGCATTACATCTCTGGTACTTCCATAAATGTTGAGACCAATATCATCAATGTCATAACTCCAGAGGAGTACATAAGGGATGTTTATCAGCCTGTTTCAGACCCTGAAAACGAAGAGGTATCTGTTTCGGTAAGAAATTGGACTCGGATGCTTTTCCAATAGGAAATTTCCTCGGTTTTGGAATTTTTGGAAAATTAGAAAAATAAAAAGCAGTCCGGAGAGCGAACGAGGCGGCCACAAGCCCTGCCACCGCCCCCTACCCCCCTGGTGGCGGAGGGCAAGCTTGTGGGCACCTCGTGTGCCTCCCGGACTCCGTTTTCTTGCGGAGCACTCCTTCTGGTCTAGAAAAAATCTATATATACTCGCCCGAAGATTTTGATCTCCGTATCACGCAGTTTTCCTCTGTTTTCGTTTCGAGCTTGTTGTCTGCCGCAGATTTAGGTCAAGATGTCTTCTCAAGATTCAGGAGAAGAGATCTAGGTGGCCGATGATCGTGCTAACTCTAGGATTTATGGGGACTTGGAACCATATGGCTGGACCACTGATGAGGAAGAGGACTATGAGCCAAAGAGGAAGGAACAAACGAGTTCCGATGAAGAGGAGGCTCCTCTACCTCAACCTGCAAACACCCACGTGGAGTTCAAGAAGTCAAGCCTCCCCAACTCCAGGAGGAAGCCTAAGACCATATTTATTCCCTCTCATTTCTTGCAGGAGAGTAAGCAGGAACTTTGCCATAGAGTGTTGAAGCTTGAGGAGGAAAATGACGATTTGAGGCAGCAGAACTTTTTGCTCAAGTGGAAATTAGACAAGCTCAAGACTGCTGCAACAACTTCACCACCATCACCACCAAAGGAATACAACTAAGCATTGGTATGGGCGGTCCCCTTGGCTTCTTCCAAGCTTGGGGGAGTTGCCCTGGTATCGTATCACCTTTATATCTTTTGCTTTTACCTTTGTTTTAGTTCTTCCCTTTTCAGTTTTTATTTCTTCTCTTAGAGGAATAAGTCTTTAGTTTTTAGTTTGAGTCTTTTGCTTTTGTCTCTTCCCCGATGTATTCGAGCTTGCGAGCTATATAATAAAGAGTATCTTAGTCAAGGGCTTTGCTTTGTGCCATGATCAATAGTATGAAAAGAACGATAGCATGAAAGATCATGAGACGATCTTATGGAAAGTGATAACTTCACTTATGACACGTATGATGATTGAAACTTGTTGAGAATAAATCAACATATACCTCAATCATTGTTGCAATTAATAAGAAGTAATAAGGAAAGAGAGGTTCACATATAAATATATCATCTTAGACACTTTTTACAATTGTGAGCGCTCACCAAACTATTACATGCTTAGCAGTAGATGTTTGACAAGGAAGACAACATAATGAATTGTGTTTGCTTGGTTCCAAACAATGTTATATGATTAGAGATCCCTTAGCATGTGACAATTGCTTCCACCTCTTATTAGCCAAAACTCCCGCACCAAGTAGAGATACTACTTGTGCATCCATAAACCTCCAACCAGTTTTGCCATGAGAGTGCACCATACCTACCTATGGATTGAATAAGACCCTTCAAGTAAGTTGTCATCGGTGCAAGCAATAAAAATTGCTCTCCAATATGTATGATCTATTAGTGTGTGGAAAATAAGCTTTGTACGAACCTGTGATGAGGAAGACAAAAAAGCGACAGACTGCATAATAAAGTTCTTTATCACAGGAGGCAATATAAAGTGACGTTCCTCCGCACTAAGAGGACACGCATTCAAACCTCAAAAGCAGATGACAACCTCTGCTTCCCTCTGCGAAGGGCCTATCTTGTACCTTTACTTTTTTCCCTTGTAAGAGTCATGGTGATCTTCACCAATTCCCTATTTTTGCCTTTGTCTTGGTCACCGTCACATGCTTGGGAAAGATCTATATTCATATATCAACTTGGAGTTGAGTACTCATGCTTTATTATTGTTGACTTTACCATTGAGGTAAATCATTGGGAGGCAAAACTATAAGCCCCTATCTTCCTCTGTGTCCAGCTGAAACTTTGACACCATGAGTACCACGTGATTTGTAACAATTGTGGAAAACAAAAGAGATGATTGAGTATGTGGATTTTCCTTACAAGCTCTTATTTGACTCTTTGTGATGTTGTGATAAATTGCAATTGCTTCAATGACTATGGACTACTGCTGGTTACTTCTCGGTAAGGTTTTTGCTTCATGCTTTGCTTTGTGAAGGAATTATTACTTTCCCATAAGAATCTTTATGATGTATTGCTTTTCTATGTGCGATCATGATGCCCTCATGTCCGTATTATGTTTTACCGACACCTTCGTCCCCCAAACATGTGGACATGTTTATGGAACTTGGTTTTCGCTTGAGGACAAGCGAGGTCTAAGCTTGGGGGAGTTGATACGTCCATTTTGCATCATGCTCTCATGTTGATATTTATTGCTTTATGGGTTGTTATATTACTTTGTGGTACCATATTTATGCCTTTTCTCTCTTATTTTGCAAGGTTTATTTGAAGAGGGAGAATTCAGGCAGTTGGAATTCTGGACTGGAAAAGGAGCAAATCTTAGTCCACTATTCTGCACATCTCCAAATGCCCTGAAAAGTTACGTGGATTTTTTTGGGATTATATAAAAATTACTGGGCGAAAGAAGACCGGAGGGGTGCTGCCAGGGCGCCACAAGCCCTGCCACCGCCACCCCCCTGGTGGCGGAGTGGGGGCTTGTGGGCTCCCTGACGGCCCACTAGCCCCCTCTTTTGCTATATGAAGGGTTTTGGTCCACAGAAAATCATACGGGAGCTTTTTCGTCGTTTCGCCGCCGCCACGAGGCGGAACTTGAGCAGATCCAATCTAGAGCTCCGGCAGGATGATCCTGCCGGGGAAACTTCCCTCCTGGAGGGGGAAATCATCGCCACCGTCATCACCAACACTCCTATCGTCGGAGGGGAGGCATATTCATCAACATCTTCATCAGCACCATCTCCTCTCCAATCCCTAATTCATCTCTTGTAACCAATCTCCGTCTCATGACTCCGATTGGTACTTTTAAGGTTACTAGTAGTGTTCATTACTCTTTGTAGTTGATGCTAGTTGGATTACTTGGTGGAAGAGTTTATGTTCAGATCCTTGATGCTATTCATTACACCTCTGATCATGATTATGATTATGTTTTGTGAGTAGTTACTTTTGTTCCTGAGGACATGGGATAAGTCATGCTGATAATAGTCATGTGAATTTGATATTCGTTCGGTATTTTGATATGATGTATGTTGTCTTTTCCTCTAGTGGTGTTATGTGAACGTCTACTACATAACACTTCACCATACTTGGGCC
Source organism: Hordeum vulgare subsp. vulgare (assembly GCF_904849725.1). Taxonomy (NCBI): domain Eukaryota; kingdom Viridiplantae; phylum Streptophyta; class Magnoliopsida; order Poales; family Poaceae; genus Hordeum; species Hordeum vulgare. The sequence goes on along the minus strand of NC_058519.1, from coordinate 593,434,184 downwards.
TAGAGGAAGGCATTGGGGAGTAGTAAGTAGATGATGGGTTGCTGGAGTGACAGAAGCTTAAACCCGAGTCTATGTGTTGCTTCGTAAGGGGCTGATTTGGATCCACTAGTTTAATGCTATGGTTAGACTTTGTCTTAATTCTTATTTTGTAGTTGCGGATGCTTGCGGGAGAGGTTAATCATAAGTGGTATGCTTGTCCAAGTAAGGGCAGTACTCAAGCGCCGGTCCACCCACATATCAAACTATCAAAGTAACAAACGCGAATCATATGAACATGATGAAACTAGCATGACAGAAATTCCCGTGTGTCCTCGGGAGCGTTTTTCCTCCTATAGGACTTTGTTCAGGCTTGTCCCTTGGTACAAAAGGGATTGGGCCACTTTCTGCACCGTTGCTACTACTTGTTACTTGTTACTCTTTGCTTGCTACATTTCACCTCGCTACACCATCACTTGTTACCGCTACTTTCAGTGCTTGCAGTTATTACCTTATTGAAAACCGCTTATCACAGCCTTCTGCTCCTCGTTGGGTTCGACACTCTTACTTATCAAAAGGACTACGATTGATCCCCTATACTTGTGGGTCATCAGCCCTTCGCAGAGGGAAGCATTGATTTGCAGAGGTACTAGAGCTCAAGCTTAGAAAACAGAGATAATAATTTTGGGTGGCATGCTTTCATTGTCAACGCAATGACAAAGAGTTCTCAATATCTTCCATGCTACTCATGCTATAGGCGGTTCCCAAACAGAAAAGTAAAGTTTTAACTCCCCCACCACCAATCAATCACACTCCACGGCTAGCCGAATCCTCGGGTACCATCAATCCGGGGGGAGTCTTGTTTTACAGTTATGTTTTCGATTTAAGCGTGGAACTAGGCATTCCAATTACCGGCCCCTTTCTCGTGAATGACAGTGAATAAACACATGTCAAGGATAACACTCCTAGCATGGAAGATACCAATAGCCCCCTATCACCACATGAGCGGTTCGGGCATGCAAAACAGATTATTTCTTGAAGGTTTAGAGAATGGCACATGCAAATTTACTTGGAACGGCAGGTAGATACCGCAAATAGGAAGGTATGGTGGACTCTCATGGAAAAACTTTTGGGTTCATGGAAGTGGATGCACAAGCAGTATTCCGCTTAGTACAAGTGAAGGCTAGCAAAAGACTGGGAAGCGACCAACTAGAGAGCGACAACAGTCATCAAGATGCAATGAGTTTGACTAGCATTGAATGCAAGCATGAACAGGATATAAATCACCATGAACACGAACATCATAGAGGCTATGTTGATTTTGTTCCAACTACATTGATGAACATGCGCCAAGTCAAGCCACTTTAAACATTCAAAGGAGAATACTATCCTATCATACTACATCATAGTCATCTCAAAATCTATGTTGGCATTCAAGACAAACCATTATAAGCTCTCAGCTAAATAAGCATGGCTTCAGAAACTATGATCTCTAAGTTGTCATTGCAAACATGGTTCTCTCACAACAAAGCTGAATCTAGGTCGACAAGCTAGTCATATTTACAAAAACAAAATAGATAGAGTTCATACCAGCTTTTCAGTCTCAGTCACTTCATCATATATCATCATTATTGCCTTTCATTTGCACGATCGAACGATGTGAACGATAATAAGAGTGCTCGTGCATTGGACTAAACTGAATCTGCAGCCAAACACAAAGGAGAAGACAAAGTAATATGGCTCTTTGAAAGCTAAACAGGTAAGCATGTAAGAACCAATAAACATTGTAACCAATATCTTCTACCTTGACCCAAAGAAAAAGAAAACTATTCACACGGGAAAGCTCCCAACAAGCAAAAGAAGAAAGGAAAATATTTTTGGGTTTTCTTAAAAGGACCCAAAACAAGAAAACAAGAAAACAAAAATAAACTAGCATGGATAATACAGTGGGAAAGTGTAAACACCGGCTAACAAAGTGAAAGCATAAGCATGAATGTAAAGTCGGTGAGAACACGTACTCCCCCAAGCTTAGGCTTTTGTCCTAGCTTGGTCTACTCCCATGGATGATCCTGGTGAAACCCAAAATCATAATGGGTGTTATACGGGAGTGTTGCAGCCACTGCCTGAATAGCTGCCTCACGAAGTTGAGCAGCAGTTGCCTCCCTCTCATACTCCTCTACCTCTCCTATGGTTATGTAGTATCTTCGTTTTACCTGAAAGTCAAAGAAAGCAGGAGCGGGAAGGGTAATATGGAAAACACGCTGCCGGTTAAATATCAAGCGGTATAGGAGGGATCCATGATCTCTCTCAAGGAACTGGTAGCGTGTTAGAGCGACACGATCAAGGTAGGCTGTACGGAGAGGAGGGTCTTCTGGAGGATGGATACTCCAAGAAAATTTTCTAAGCGTGTAGCATAAACTCCACCAAAGAAATCCCCCTCACTCACATTTTTATTCAGCCTCCTTGCTATTATAGCTCCCATATTGAAGCTCTTGTCACCTGTTATTTCGCTCTTAAGGATACTAAGGTTAGAAGCGCATAGGTGACAATGTGCACCCCTGACGTTAATGCACCTACCTATGAAGAGGGCAAGGTAGTGCAAGGCAGGGAAATGGATGCTTCCTATGGTGGCTTGTGTGATGTCTCTGGTTTCTCCAACAGTTATACTGGAGACAAAGTCTCTGACCGAAGACTTAGAAGGATCATTAATACTACCCCCATCGGGTATCTTGCAAATCCTGTTGAAATCCTCCAAATCCACGGTATAGGATTTATCGTACAGATCAAACAATATGGATGAGTCACGGCCAACTGAAAATTTAAATCTACGCACGAAAGAGGCAGTGAGCATAGCATACTGTTCACATTTATGTGAGAGGAATTCTTCTAATCCGGCATTGCGGACAAGTGTATCAAACTCATCCTTGAAACCTGCTTCGATCATGAACTCATTGGAAGGCCATTCACAAGGTTGTACCGGTGCATCTGTTAGTTGAAAAGGTTCGGGCTCCCAAAAAGAGAGACGAGGACCCTTCTTACTTGAGGAACCACCATGAAATTTCCTCGTGAACATAATTTCCTTTTGCTGAAATTTTTGAAGTTCAAGAGAAAAGTGAATAAAGACCCACCACACCTTGTAGCAACTACTTCTACTAGTGCCTAGAGACCGTATCACGCGCTAAAACTACTTGGGACCAGCTAAAATCAACATTTCTAGCTCAAGAACAAGGTCACCAAGGTAGCAAGAATTTGCGAAGGATAAAGCACTAGAGCAAAAACTAATTGGACCAATTGAGGAGTCACTTAACAAGGAGTAATTTCCCCAAAACGGTTCGAAGAATGGTGCTTTGAGCAAGGAGATCGAAAATCACAGCCAAATGAGCAAGAACATGGGTTTGAGTTGCGAAACAAATTTTTTTCTAGAGGTGGAAGAAGAGGCTGGGAGCTGGAATGAGTGGAGGGGTCCCCTGTGGGGCCCACAAGCTTGCACTCCGCCACCAGGGGGGTGGGTGGCGGTGGCAGGGCTTGTGGCCCACTGGTCTGGCCCCCAGGCCAGCTCTCAGGCCCATAAATTTTCAAAAACTCCAGAAAAACTCTTACTAAATTTTCAGGACCATCGGAGAACTTTTATTTTCGAGGTATTTTTCTCTAGGACGCTAAAACAGAAAACAGGAAAAGCTAAACTAATTCTATCATTTTTCTTCTAAGCAAAAGAAAATGAAAGCTTAAAACAGAGGTATGTGACTCTTTCATTCATCTGTTTCATGGTCATCGAAAGAAATCTGTCAATGGGGTTGATCAAGTCCTCATGACAAAACCTTCTCGAATCACAAGAGATAACGGAGAATTTTCTGATAGCCACTAAGTCACCTCAATGGGGATATGTATCTCCCCAACAAGCAAATCATACTTCATCTTGACACGAGGAGTAGGACATTCAAAGCTCCCAATGAGAATCGATGAAGTCTTTTCGATAGCATTGATGCAATGTACTGGATATCGTTTCTTCGGAAAGTGCACTGTGTGCTCATTACCGTTGACATGGAAAGTGACATTGCCTTTGTTGCAATCTATAACAGCCCCTGCCGTGTTTAAAAAGGGTCTTTCGAGGATGACAGCCATGGCATCGTCCTCGGGAATATCCAAGATAACAAAGTCTGTTAAGATAGTGGTATTAGCAACCACAACAGGCACATCCTCGCAAATGCCGATAGGGAAAGCAGTTGATTTGTCGACCAATCGCAGAGAAATTTCAGTGGGTGTCAACTTATCCAATTCAAGTCTACGATAAAGAGAGAGCGACATAACACTAACACCGGCTCCAAGGTCACATAAGGCAGTTCTTACGTAGTTTCCTTTAATGGAGCAAGGTATAGTGGGCACTCCGAGATCACCAAGTTTCTTAGGAGTTCCACCTTTGAAAGTGTAGTTGGCAAGCATGGTGGAGATCTCAAGATCTAGTATCTTCCGTTTATTAGTCACGATATATTTCATGTACTTGGCATACGGAGACATCTTGAGCATATCAGTTAACCGCATCTACAGAAAGATGGGTCTTATCATCTCAACGAAGCGCTCAAAATCCTCATCATCCTTTTTCTTGGATGGCTTAAGAGGAAAGGGCATAGGTCTCTGCACTCATGGCTCCCTTTCTTTACCATGCTTCCTAGTAGTGAAGTCATTCTTATCGTATCTCTTAGGTTGTGGGTTATCAGGATTAACCGAAGGTTCAATCTCCACATCCTCATCATTGCTAGGTTGAGCATTATTATGAACATCACTATCCATATTGTCACCAGGTTCATGTTCATCACCAGATTGTGTTTCTGCATCAGACGCAGAAATATCATTAGGTTCTTCAGGTGTGATAGTATTTGGTGAACTGGCATGTAGGTTTCTATCATCCTTCTTCTTCTCCTTAGGATGACTAGGCCTATCAGCATTGATTCCTTGAGAATCTTGATCAATTCTCTTAGGATGACCTTCAGGATACAAAGCTTCCTGAGTCATTTTGCCTCCTCTAGTAATGACTTTGACAGAGTTGTCATTTAATTCATTGAGCAGGTCATTCTGAGCTTTAAGTACTTGTTCTACCTGAGTAGTAATCATAGAGGCATGTTTACTCAGAAGCTTCAGATCATTGACATTTCTGTCTACACAAGCACATAAATGGCTAAGCATACGAGTACTTTGTTCCAAATGTCTGCTAACATAATCATTGAAACTCTGTTGTTTGGCAACAAAGTTGTCAAATTCATCACAGCATAGGCTAGCAGGTTTATCAAAAGGAATATCACTCTCATCAAACCTACGCAGAGAATTCACTTCTACTACCTGTATCGGGTTATCGAGACCATGGATCTCTTCGATAGGTGGTAGATTTTTGACATCTTCAGATCTAATGCCTTTCTCTTGCATAGATTTCTTGGCTTCTTGCATATCTTCGGGACTGAGGAATAGAATACCTCTTTTCTTAGGAGTTGGCTTAGGAGGTGGTTCGGGAATAGTCCAAGCATTATCGTTGATCAAGATGTTATTCAGTAGAGTCTCGGCTTGTTCTACAGTTCATTCCCTAAAAACACAACTGGCACAACTATCTAGGTGGTATCTAAAGGCATCGGTAAGTCCGTTATAGAGGATATCAAGTATCTCGTTCTTCTTAAGAGGGTGATCAGGCAAAGCATTCTGTAGCTGGATGAGCCTCCCCCAAGTTTGTGGAAGATTCTCTTCTTGGAGTTGAGCAAAGTTGTATATTTCCTCCAAGGTAGCTTGCTTCTTATGGGCAGGGAAATATTTCTCACAAAAGTAATAGACCATCTCCTGGGGACTACTCACACATCCAGGAGCAAGAGAGGTGAACGAGGCTTTAGCGTCATCCTTTAGAGAGAAATGAAACAGCTTAAGGATATAGTAGTGGCGGATCTTCTCCTCATTAGTGAAAAGGGTGGCTATATCGTGTAGTTTGGCAAGATGGGCTACGACCGTCTCAGACTCAAAACCGTGAAAAGGATCATATTCGACTAGAGATATTATCTCAGGATCGACGGTGATAAAGATAGGTGAAGTGGCAAACTTCGGGTCATATTTCATCTTAGCTTCCCGAGATTTTTCCTTCCACTTGAGAAGTAATTTCTCAGCATCATATGCATCCTTACACGCAAGAAAATCCTCAGCTATCTATCCCTCCATAACGTAACCCTCAGGTATATCAGGCTATTCATATCTAGGAGAGCTAGATCTAGTAGGAGCAAAAGCAGGTTCTATCTCAATAGTATCGGCAGTATCAGAAGCATTGGCAGTAATTCTAGCAATATGAGCATCAAGGAACACCCCTAGTGGAACATCAGGCAAAGTAGTATCTCCAGCAGTATCAAGCATAGCATCATCACGCAAAATAGCATCTCTAGCATCATCACGCAAAGCAGTATCAGGCATAGCATCTCTAGCAGTATCAGGAATAGGATCTCTAGCAGTATCAGGCATAGCATCATCAGGCATAGTATCAAGCATAGCATCTCTAGCAGTAGCATCATAAGCATCATCAAGCACAGGCGACATATCAAGATTTCTAGCAGGAGGTGATGTCGCAAACTTACTCATAACTGAAGGTGAATCAAGTGCAGAGCTAGATGGCAATTCCTTACCTCCCCTCGTAGTTGAGGGCAAGACTATGGTTTTTGGATACTTCAGATTCTTCATAGTGATCATCAGATATAAATACCAAGTGACTCAGAGAATATAGCAATACCTCCCCGGCAACGGCGCCATAAAAATGCTTGATGTCAACTGTTCTTCCCCTTGTAACAGCACCAGAAGAATGCTGTTAGCACTCTCCAGCAATTGAAACTAGAAGAATGTTGTTGACGCCCACCAGCGCGTGGGATCGTAGCAGTTTTCGGGGGTAGAGTATTCGACCCAAATTTGTTGGTACGCCTATAGGAGGTGAGAGGATACTCTCAATTATTAGCAGCTGAATATGTCAGATTCAACCACACCTGAAAGATTAGTATCTGCAAGCAAGGTATCACTAGCAAAGTAGTATGATAACAACGGTGTCAGAAACGATCTGTTGACACGGCAGACTATTTCTAACGATTGTATCAATGGCGCCAAGTTGCCTCGTTGACGGAAATTGTCAGTTACCGTCAACGACCAACGAACCAAAATTGTAGCAGGTAGCAGCAGTGTATCGAGCAATAGTAGTGGCAAGGAACATCAGTAGCAAGCGACAATAGTAGCAACAGTAGCAGCAGAGCAAGACAAGTAACAGCAACAGCAACAGTAGTAACAGCAGAGCAAGAAAAGTAACAGCAGCAGCAACAGTAGTAACAACAGAGCAAGACAAGTAACAGCAGCATCAACAGTAGTAACAGCAGAGCAAGACAAGTAACAGGAGTGGCAATAGTTGTAACAGCAGCATTAGGACAAACTCGTAGGCAATGGGTGTGTGATTTGTTTGGATGATATTCATCATGCAACAGTTATAACACGGAGATATATGTGGCTAGCTCCCGTTCGTCAATGTGATGTAGGCATGCATTCCGTGTGTCGTCATACGTGCTTAGGGAAAATAACTTGCATGACATCTATTGTCCATCCCTCCCGCGGCAGCGGGGTCCAAAAGGAAACTACGGGATATTAAGGTTCTCCTTTTAATAAAGAACCGGACCAATGCATTAGCACTTGGTGAACACATGAACTCCTCAAACTATGGTCATCACCGGGAGTGGTTCCGGTTATTGTCACTCCGGGGTTGTCGGGTCATAACACATAGTAGGTAACTACAACTTGCAAGATCGTATCTAAAACACACATATATTGGTGAAAACATAATAATTTCAGATCTGAAATCATGGCACTCGGGCCCTAGTGACAAGCATTAAGCATGGCAAAGTAGTAGCAACATCAATCTCAGAACATAGTGGATACCAGGGATCAATCCCCATCAAAACCAACTCGATTACATGATAGATCTCATCCTACTCATCACCGCCCAGCAAGCCTACGAATAGATTACTCACGAACAACGAAGAGCTTCATGGAATTGGAGAGGGAAGAAGGTTGATGATGACGATGGCGACGATTCCCCCTCTCCGGAGCCCAAGACGGACTCCAGATCCGCCCTCCAGATGAAGAACAGGTGGTGGCGGCGGCTCCGTATCGCAAACGCGACAAAAACTTCTCTTTTATTTTTTCTAGGACGAAAGGGAACTTATAGACGTGAGGTTGGGGGCGGCAGAGCCGTGTGGGCCCCACAAGCCTGCCCACCGCCACCAGGGGGGTGGTGGCGGAGCCAGGGCTTGTGGCCCACTGGCCCACCTCCTCAGGTGGAACTTGGCGCAGATATTTTTCATATTTTCCAAAACTGCTCCCCGTAGATTTTCAGGACGTTTGGAGAACTTTGATTTCTGCACAAAAATAACACCAAGGCAATTCTGCTGAAAACAGCGTCAGTCCAGGTTAGTTCCATTCAAATGATGCAAATTAGAGTCCAAAACAAGGGCAAAAGAGTTTGGAAAAGTAGATACAATGGAGACGTATCACTGCCCTCCTTAGTCTTTTCTCGATTCGGCGGTATTGTTGGATTGAAGCGCCGAGGACCGACATTACTCGTACGGTTACGAGAGACTGGTTTCATCAACCAACATGCAACTCGTTGCATAAAGATGACTGGCGGGTGTCGGTTTCTTCAACTTTTGTTGAATTGGATTTGACCGAGGCGGTCCTTGGAGAGAGGTTAAATAGCAATTTGCACATCTCCGTTGTGGTTTTTGCGTAAGTAAGATGCGATCTAATAGATACCCATAGCAGCCACGTAAAATAAGCAACTACAAATTAGAGGACATCTAACTTGTTTTTGCAGGGTATGCTTGTGATATGATATGGCCAAATACATGATGTGATATACTAGATGTATGAGATGATCATGTTGTAATAGTTAATATCAACTTGCACGTCAATGCTACGGCAACCAGCAGGAACCATAGGGTTGTATTTAAACTAACGTTTGTGTTTGCAGATGCGTTTACTATATTGCTAGGTTGTAGCTTTAGTAGTAATAGCATAGATAGCATGACAACCTCGATGGCGGCACGATGATGGAGATCATGGTGTGGCGCCGGTGACGAGAAGATCATGCCGGTGCTTTGGTGATGGAGATCAAGAAGCACAAGATCATGGACATATCATGTCACTTATGAATTGCATGTGATGTTAATCCTTTTATGCACCTTATCTTGCTTAGAACGACGGTAGCATTATAAGGTGATCCCTCACTAAAATTTCAAGATAAAATTGTGTTCTCCCTGGCTCTGCACCGTTGCAATAGTTCGTCGTTTCGAGACACCACGTGATGATCGGGTGTGACAGACTCAACGTTCACATACAACGGGTGCAAAATAGTTGCACACGCGGAACACTCAGGTTAAACTTGACGAGCATAGCATGTGCAGACATGGCCTCGGAACACAAGAGACCGAAAGGTCGAGCATGAATTGTATAGTTGATATGATTAGCATAGAGATGTTTACCACTGAAACTACGCTCAACTCAGGTGATGATCGGACTTGAGTTAGTGAATTTGGATCATGCTACACTCAAGTAACTAAAGGGATGTCTATTTGAGTGGGAGTTTATTAGTAATTTGATTAGTTAAACTCTAATTGTCTTGAACATATTCTAAGTCCACTTTGCAATATTTTATGTTGTAGATCAATGCCTCACGCAGTAGCAACCCTGAATTTCAATACGTTCCTAGAGAAAGCTAAGTTGAAAGATGATGGAAGCAACTTTGTAGACTGGGCACATAATCTTAGGCTCATCCTACAAGCTGGGAAAAAAATTATGTCATTGATGCTGCACTAGGAGATAAACCACCCGCTACGTCTGACCAAGATGTTTTGAACGCTTGGCAATCGCGTAAGGAGGACTACTCAGTAGTTCAATGTGCAGTCTTGTATGGCTTAGAACCGGGACTTCAACGGTGCTTTGAGCGTCATGGAGCATATGAGATGTTCCAGGAGTTGAAGTTTATCTTTCAGAAGAACACCCGGATCGAGAGGTATGAGACCTCCGATAAATTCTATGCTTGCAAGATGGGGGAGAATTCGTCTGTCAGTGAACATGTGCTCAAAATGTCTGGGTACTCAAATCGTCTAGCTGAGTTGGGGATTGAACTCCCGTAAGAGGCTATCACTGACAGAATTCTTAATTCAGTGCCACCTAGCTATAAGAGCTTTGTGTTCAACTATAACATGCAAGGGATGAACAAGTCACCCGACGAGTTATTCGCGATGCTGAAAGTCGCAGAGTCAGAACGGAAAGAGCATCAAGTGTTGACGGTCAATAAGTACACTCGTTTCAAGAGAAACGGCAAAGGCAAGAAGGGTAACTCCAAGAAGAGCGGCAAAATTATTGCCAATCCGACGAAGAAACCCAAGGCTGGACCTAAGTCGGAAAGAGAGTGCTATTATTGCAAGGGGATGGGTCACTCGAAGCGCAACTGCCCCAAGTATTTGGGTGATAAGAAGGCGGCCAAAGAAAAATCAGGTATATGTGATATACATGTTATTGATGTCTACTTAACCAACTCTCGTAGTAATGCCTAGGTATTTGATACCGGTTCTGTTGCTCATATTTGCAACTCGAAGCAAGAACTGCGGAATAAACGAAGGCTGGCGAAGGATGAAGTGACGATGCGTGTGGGAAATGGTTCCAAGGTTGATGCAATCACCGTCGGCACAGTCTCACTTCAGTTACCATCAGGATTAGTTGTGAACTTAAATAATTGTTATTTAGTGATTGCGTTAAGCATGAACATTATATCTGGATCTTGTTTATTGCGAGATGGTTACTCACTTGAGTCAGAGAATAATGGTTGTTCTATTTCTATGAGTAATATCTTTTATGGTCATGCACCCAATGTGAGAGGTTTGTTCATATTGAATCTTGATTGTGATGATACACATATACATAACATTGAGACCAAAAGATGTAGAGTTAACAATGATAGCGCCATGTTTTTGTGGCACTGCCGCTTAGGTCATATTGGAGTAAAGCGCATGAAGAAACTCCATTCTGATGGGCTTTTGGAGTCACTTGATTTTGAATCACTTGACACGTGCGAACCATGTGTCATGGGCAAGATGACTAAGACTCCGTTCTCCGAAACAATGGAGCATGCACGTGACTTGTTGGAGATCATACATATTGATGTGTGCGGTCCAATGAGTGTGGAGACGCGCGGCAGATATCGTTATTTTCTCACCTTCACTGACGATTTGAGTAGGTATGGATATATCTACTTGATGAAGCACAAGTCTAAAATGTTTGAAAAGTTCAAGTAATTTCAGAGTGAAGTTGAAAATCATCGTACCAAGAAGATCAAGTTCCTGCATTCTGATCGAGGGGGCGAATATCTGAGTTTCGAGTTTGGTGCTCACTTAAGACAATGTGGAATAGTTTCACAGTTGACACCGCCTGGAACACCACAGCGTAATGGTGTGTCCGAACGTCGTAATCGTACTTTGTTAGATATGGTGCGATCTATGATGTCTCTTACCGATTTGTCGTTATCGTTTTGGGGTTATGCATTAGAGACAGCTGCATTCACTTTAAACAGGGCACCGTCAAAATCCGTTGAGACGACACCATATGAGTTGTGGTATGGCAAGAGGTCAAAGTTATCGTTTCTTAAAGTTTGGGGATGTGATGCTTATGTCAAAAAGCTTCAGCCTGAAAAGCTGGAACCAAAGCGGAAAAGTGTGTCTTCATAGGTTACCCAAAGGAGATAGTTGGGTACACCTTCTATCTTAGATCCGAGGGCAAAGTGTTTGTTGCTAAGAACGGAGCTTTTCTTAAGAAGGAGTTTCTCTCGAATGAATTGAGTGGGAGGAAGATATAACTTGATGAGGTTGTAGAACCTCTACTCCCTCTAGATGGTGGCGTGGGGCAAGGGGAAATCTCTGTCGAAGCGACGCCGGTTGAGGAGGAAGCTAATGATGATGATCATGAAGCTTCAGATCAAGTTGCTATCAGACCTAGCAGGTCGCCAAGATCACGTACTGCTCCTGAGTGGTACGGTAATCCTGTCTTATCAATCATGTTGTTAGACAACAATGAACCTATGAATTATGAAGAAGCAATGGTGGGCCCAGATTCCAACAAATGGATGGAGGCCATGAAGTCCGAGATAGGATCTATGTATGAAAACAAAGTATGGACTTTGGAAGTATTACCTAAAGGTCGCAAGGCTATTCAGAACAAATGGATCTTGAAGAAGAAGACGGACGCGGACGGTAATGTGACCATTTATAAAGCTCGACTTGTGGCAAAGGGTTTTTCACAAGTTCAAGGAGTTGACTACAATGAGACGTTCTAACCGGTAGCGATGCTTAAGTCCGTCCGAATCATGTTAGCAGTAGCTGCATTTTTCGATTATGAAATCTGGCACATGGATGTCAAAATGGCGTTCCTTAACAGTTTTCTTATGGAAGAGTTGTATATGATGCAACCCGAAGGTTTTGTCGATCCTAAGAATGCTAACAAAGTGTGCAAGCTCCAGCAATCCATTTATGGACTGGTGCAAGCATCTCGGAGTTGGAATAAGCGCTTTGATAAGGTGATCAAAGCATTTGGGTTTATACAAGTTGTTGGAGAATCTTGTATTTACAAGAAAGTGAGTGGGAGCTCTGTAGCATTTCTAATACTATATGTGGATGACATATTGTTGATTGGAAACAATGTGGAGTTTTTAGAGAGTGTAAAATATTACTTGAACAAATGATTTTCAATGAAGGACCTAGGAGAAGATTCTTACATATTAGGCATTAAGATCTATAGGGATAGATCGAGACGACTAATAGGACTTCCACAAAGCACATACCTTGATAAATTTTTGAAGAAGTTCAAAATGGAGCAGTCCAAGAAGGGGTTCTTGCCAGTATTACAGGGTATAAAGTTGAGTAAGACTCAGTTTCCAGTAATTGCGGAAGATAGAGAAAAGATGAGTACCGTCCCCTATGCTTCAGCCATAGGGTCTATCGTGTATGCAATGTTGTGCACTAGACCGAACGTCAGCCTAGCCATAAGTATGGCAGGCATGTTTCAAAGTAATCCAGGAGTGGATCACTAGACGGCGGTCAAGAATATTCTGAAGTACCTGAAAAGGACTAAGGAAATGTTTCTCGTTTATGGAGGTGACGAAGAGCTCGCCGTAAAGGGTTACGTCGATGCAAGCTTTGACACTGATCCGGATGACTCTAAGTCTCAAACCGGATATGTATTTATTCTTAATGAGGGTGCGGTAAGCTGGTGCAGTTCCAAGCAAAGCGTTGTAGCAGATTCTACATGTGAGGTGGAGTACATGGATGCCTCGGAGGCAGCTAAGGAAGGTGTCTAGATGAAGCAGTTCATGACGGATCTTGGAGTTGTGCCAAGCGCACTAAATCCATAACTCTGTTTTGTGACAACACTGGCGCCATTGCTTTAGCAAAGGAACCAAGGTTTCACAAGAAGACCAGACACATCAAACGACGCTTCAACCTCATCCACGACTACGTCGAAGGAGAGGACGTGAATATTTGCAAAGTGCACAAAGATCTGAATGTAGCAGATCCGCTGACTAAACCTCTTCCACGAGCGAAGCATGATCAACACCAGAACTGTATGGGTGTTAGATTCATTCCAATGTAAATCGCATAGCGACGTGAGACTAGATTATTGACTCTAGTGCAAGTGGGGGACTGTTGGAAATATGCCCTAGAGGCAATGATAAAATAGTTATTATTATATTTCCTGTTTCAAGATAATCGTTTATTATCCATGCTATAATTGTATTGAATGAAAGCATAGATACATGTGTGGATACATAGATAAAACAATGTCCCTAGTAAGCCTCTAGTTGGCTAGCCAGTTGATCAAGGATGGTTAAGGTTTTTTGACCATATGCAAGTGTTGTGAATTGATAACTGGATCACATCATTAGGAGAATGATATGATGGACAAGACCCAAATTATAAACGTAGCATGTGATCGTGTCATTTTGTTGCTATTGCTTTCTGCGTGTCAAGTATTCATTCCTATGACCATGAGATCATGTAACTCACTGACACCGGAGGAATACCTTGTGTGTATCAAATGTCACAACGTTACTGGATGACTATAAAGGTGCTCTATAGGTATCTCCGAAGGTGTCCGTTGAGTTAGCATGGATCAAGACTAGGATTTGTCACTTCGTGTGACGAAGAGGTATCTCGGGGCCCACTCGGTAATACGACATCACATACAAGCCTCGCAAGCAATGTGAATCAAGTGTAAGTCAGGAGATCTTGTATTACAGAACGAGTAAAGAGACTTGCCGGTAACGAGATTGAAATAGGTATAGAGATACCGACGATCAAATCTCGGGCAAGTAACATACCGAAGGACAAAGGGAATGTTATACGGGATTATATGAATCCTTGGCACAGAGGTTCAACCGATAAGATCTTCGTATAATATGTAAGATCCAATATGGACATCCAGGTCCCGCTATTGGATATTGACCGAGGAGTGTCTCGGGTCATGTCTGCATAGTTCTCGACCGCAGGGTCTTCACACTGAAGGTTCGGTGATATTTTAGTATAGTTGAGTTATATGTGTTGGTGATCGAAGGTTGTTCGGAGTCCCGGATGATATAACGGACGTCACGAGGGTTTCCGGGATGGTCCGGAAATGAAGATTGATATATAGGATGGTTTCATTTGGTCACCGGAAAGATTTTGGGCATTACCGGCAGTGTACCGCGAGTGACGAATGGGTTCCGGATATTCACCGGGAGGGGCCCACCCACCCGGGAGTGAGCCCAATAGCACTAGGGTGGCGCACCATCCCTTAGTGGGCTGGTGAGGGCAGCTCAAGTGGGCTATGGTGCCACAAGAAGAAATAACCAAAAGAAAAGAAAAAAAGGAAAGAGGGAGGTGGGAAGGAAGGAGTGGACTCCTTCCCCCAAACCGAATTGGGGTGGGAGTCCACCTCCTCCTCTCGTCCGGCGCCCTTGGGGCTCCCTTGATCCCGAAGGCTAACCCCTCCCCTCCTCCTATATATATTGGTGGTTTTAGGGCTTTTGAGACACAACTTTGACACGTGCAACTCAAACTTATACCACGTAGTTCTTCCTCTAGATCGGAATTCTGCGGAGCTCGGGCGAAGCCCTGCAGGAATAGATCATCACTATCACCGGCGCGTCGTCACACTGTCGGAGAACTCATCTACTTCCTCATCTCTCTTGCTGGATCAAGAAGGCGGAGATCGTCATCGAGTTGTACGTGTGCTGAACGCGGAGGTGTCGTCCGTTCGGTGCTAGATCGGGACGGATCGTGGACGACGGTGATTTGAATCACGAAGCTGTACCACTGCATCAACCGCGTTTCTTAACGCTTCCCGCTTAGCAAACTACAAGGGTATGTGGATCCAATCTCCCTCTCGTAGATGAACATCACCATGATAGGTCTTCGTGTGTGTGGGAAATCTTTTTGTTTCCCATGCAATGTTCCCCAACAACATCTTCTTGACTTCATCTCCTGATAAACCTGCAAGCTTAAATAATCCACAAACTTCCACATAGATTAGGTGCAGATCGAAATGTTTTGTTCCATCTCCTGCATAAGGATTAGCTAGCAGTTTCTCTATCATACACGAAGGAATTTCATAATAAACATTTTCAGTAGGTTCAGCGGGACAACTCCTGGTGTATCTGGTCGAGGTGAAGATACCCCGAACGAACCCCTCAAAGGATTACTTTCCATAGTGACAAGTAACAGTAAATTTTAGCACATAATATAAATTTTCCCTTACCAAATTCTGCTTACCAAAGGCGCTTCACTCCCCGGCAACAACGCCCGAAAAGAGTCTTGATGACCTACAAGTATATGGGGTTAATCTTAGTCCTTTCGATAAGTAAGTGTGTCGAACCCAACGAGGAGCGGAAGGAAATGACAAGCGGTTTTCAGCAAGGTAATTTCTGCAAGCACTGAAATAGCGGTAACAAGTTGTTTGATAGCAAGATAATTGTAACAAGTGACAAGTAGAAATAGTAACAATAAGTGCAGCAAGGTAGCCCAATCCTTTTACGGCAAAGGATAGGCCAAAACAGATTCTTATAATAGCCAAAGTGTTCTTGAGGGCATGCGGAGTTCCATCTAGTCACTTTCGTCATGTTGGTTAATTCATGTTCGATATTTTGATAATTTGATATGTGGGTGGACCGATGCTTGGGTGTTGTTCTTACTTGAACAAACCACCCAATTATGATTAACCCTCCCGCAAACATCCGCAACTACGAGAAAAGTATTAAGAATAGATTCTAACCATAACATTAAACATAGGGATTCAAATCAGCCCTTACGAAGTAGTGCATAGACTGGGGTTTAAGTTTCTGTCACTCTCACAACCCACCCTCTAATTACTACACCACAATGCATTTCCTTAGGCCCAAATATGGTGGAGTGTTATGTAGTCGACGTTCACATAACACCACTAAGGGAATCACAACATTCATATCATCAAAATATCGAATGAATATCAACTTCACATGACTACTTGCAACATGATTCCTCCCATGGCCTCAAGAACAAAAGGAACTACTCACAAGTGATAAACATGTCCATGATCAGAGAGGTATTAAATAGCATAATGGATCCGAATATATGATCTTCCACCAAATAAACTATAAAGCATCAACTACAAGATGTAATTAACACTACTAGACACACCCCAGGTACCAATCCGAGGTTCCGGTACAAGATTGAGTACAAGTGATGAACTAGGATTTTGAGAGGTGATGGTGTTGATGAATATGTTCATGAAGATTGGCCTCCCCAAGATGAGAGGGTTGTTGGTGATGACGATGGCCTCGATTTCCCCCTCCGGGAGGGAAGTTCCTCCGCGGAATCGCTCTGCGGGAGGGCAAAAGTGCTCCTGCATAGGTTCCACCTCGAGACGGCGGCGCTTCGTCCCGAAAGTCCGCCCTTAATTTTTTGGGTGAAGGAGAATTTATACCAGAAGATGATCGCCAGAGGTCGGCTAGGTGGCCCACTAGACATCAGGCCGCGCCAGGGGTGGCTCGCGTGTCGTGGTGTCTAGTGGCCGCCTATTGGCCCCCCTCCGGTACTTCTTCGCTCCAATATTTTTTATTTTATTATAAAATAAATTTCCGTAAATTTTCAGCCCAATTGAAGTTGTGGAGAACAGGTATCTCCAACATAGCTTTTTCAGGTCCAGAATTCCATCTATCGATATTCTCCCACTTGATGTAAACCTTACATATCATGAGAGAAAAGGCATTCGAGTTACTACACCAAGTGGCAAAATGCACAAAATCACTATAAATAACAGTAACAAAACATGATGCAAAATGAATGTATCACATACATACATCGTCCGCATCCGGCAAAGTGTCAACGAGCGAGCGGACTTAGAGCATCTACAGCCGGATGCCTCGAACGACCCCTTATATGTTCACGGACATGCTCGGTGAGTGACCGAACATGAGAGAGAAGGGAAAAAAATGACCCAACCGGATCCCTCATATCACCCTTATACGTCCGGTCTGTCCGCAAACCCTGATATCCATCTCAAATATAGGAAGGATAAGGGCTCGCGGACGCGTCCGGTCAGTCCGCCACGTAGGACGCGGCCCCATCCCGGACCACCGTTCTCTTTTCTTTACTCAATATTGTTTCTCTCTTTCTTCCTCTCTATCAACCACGTGCAAATGACCGAACATATAAGAAAAAAAATGAAGAAAGTGGTTACGCGAACAGACGAATGGGAGAATGGTCAGACGCGTTTGCGGATGTTTAGGTGACCATATTTACTATGTCTGGCTGTAGATGTTCTTAGTGGAAAACGAATGGGTCTTCCCAAGAGTTGAGCAGGAAAGTGTCGTATAAAGTACGTGGTAAGTAACGGTATGGCAAGTTTTACACTTAGGGCCTGTTCGGAACAAAGGTGCACAAATCGTAGGAATGGAGAGAGACATGGAAAAGGAATTCATTGTAAAACATAGGAATGAGATAGCACATGAAACCAAATCGGAAACTGGAGTAAGGAGGGTTCTCCTCGATTGAATACATGCATGAAAAATATCAGTTCTTTATTTAGCTAAGCAATGATTTTCTTTTGTTTATAGCTGAAGCATCTTCTCTGATCGAACATTTTATTCAATTCATGCGTAACAGGGAGTGGCTTGCCTCGGGCATCCGTCAAAATATTGTCTCATTGTTTTTCAGAACACTGTTCATCTTTCCTTTGTCCCGCACACTTGCGACGGGAAACTTTACAAAGGAATAAATTTCCTACGGGATTCATTCAAATATCGCGTGTACGGAATAGGGCCTTAGTTTGAACCAAACAGCTGTTAGTTTGGAGCCAGCCCCCGCTGATCGCGAGTGATCTCATCCGCTTGTATCGTTGCCACAGAGCGAAGACGACAAGTTACCCTAGCAGGTGACACGACGCAAGAAAACACGCTGCACGTCCTCTCCCGCTTCAACCGGACGTCCGACATCATTTAGGCCACACGTTTCGACCGTGCACCGGCCGATTGCCAGCAATGGTCGCATCGCCCGGCGTCATTTTACGTGCCTGCCGTCCACTGGTTTCTTTTTACTTCACGTACGTGGCTCTCTGCCTCCAGGAAGAAAAGCAACGGAACAATGGCCAGCATGCGCGCATATATTGTTGCACTCCCCCTGGACGAGCTAGGCGTATCATACGAGGGTAACATGACACCGAGACCTAGCTAGCGAGCGCATGCGTGCCTTCGAGCACGACGGTGGATGGACTGGACCATGGAGCGTACTTGCACTTGGACTGGACACCGACGAGCCCTTGGAGCGTACCATGCCTGCCGCGGCGCTGTCGGTCGAAAGCCAAATTGGTTTCCTTCCACCTGCTACGGGGTCGACGAGAGACCCCGGGAGCGGCTACGTAGCCTGCCCTTGGTCACGGGGCCGAATATCTCCCGCCGTTTTGTCCGCTACCGTGACCATATGTCAGCGGGAATAGTCGTCGGAGGTAGATCGCCGACGACGGGCGGGAATGGGATAGGCTGGCGACGCCTTTTAGCCGGATCGGCATGCTCGCGCTCTCCGCACTGCACGGCGAGGGAGGCCCGGGCCCCGGGTCCGCAGCAGTGATTGCGTTGATTCCTCCGCGACTGCCGTCGCTACCGCCCACGCCTACCGGAGGCGGAGAGCTACAAAGCCATCCGCCCACCGTTGCACTTACACCGGTCCGCGTCGACCACGATGGCGCCATCCGCGGACAGTGGTCTGGGGCGCGTGAGTGAATTTGGTCCCGGCCATCGCTCCGGCGCCCACCGATCGAACGGAGAGTCACACGCCGGCCGACCGTCCAGCCACCGCCGGTCGAGTGAAGTCGTGAGATTGTAGGGGGCGACGTAAATGAACCCGTACCTTTAAATTCCTGAAGTTGATAGCCTACCCTGTACTTACAGATCCCAGTCAATTCAAACCTTGTATGAGTAAAATCCTGTTTGTTGTAACAGGAAAGGCACGATCCCAGCTGAGATTAATTTATGTAGTCACTTACAACATGGACCCACCTGCCATATGTATCTCCTTCTCCAATCTCTTCCTCACAAGTTCACCCCCAACCAATCTTGGGCTCGCCTCCGAATGAGGTCTTGATGAGCATGTCGGGTCGGCCATGTAACGTCATCCCACATGAGTTTTGGGGTGCGTCCAAGCCCGACGACACGTATCCTGACTGGAAGAGATGACGGCGAGGGCCCCGCCGACGAGCAATTGCTGCTCTACCGGTAGGGAAAGTGGCACCCACGGAATGAGGATGCCGCCACACTCATGTACAGGAAGATGCATGTGTTAGGTTGATCTCTTTCCCCAATGGGCCCAACGGCCCATTGGACCTTGACTCACGCCCTGATCGGGGGCGTCCAGCCCAAGTAAGGCTGGTGGGCCCCTGTCGCGCAGTGCTATAAAGAGGAGGTGGGGACCATGGCACAAGACACGAGGTTCGCCGCCACCACTGGTTCCCACTCTCAAACCCTAATCCGATCTAGAGGGATGCACTGAAGCGATGGGAAGTCCACCGCAGCCGCTACCGCATCTCTCTCTCCTTCCCCACCGTCGTCATCACCTCACGACGGTCTCTGGAGGGAGCTCATCGAGTTCATCACAAGGTAATTAATCCACCACATCATCCGAACACATCTAGCCTAAGATCCACGGGATCTATCATGGTATCAGAGCCACGAGGCTTTAGATGTGTTTTCGGTAGAAAGACACAAAGAAAAGGAAACCCCTTCCCAAAAGCACCCTAGATGGGCAAAGACACCGAAGATGGCCACGGGCCTCGTCGGCAAAGAAGCGTCGCCGCAAGGCCGCGCCACGCATCGGCATGCCAAGGTGTGGCGAAGAAGAACCTACCTCCTCGGAGGCAAAGATCGGATCCTATGAGATCCAAAAGGCATACAAAAAAAATGATGAAAGCAAACGGATCGGATCCGGAAAAAGCAAAAGGAAGGGGAAATGCAAACGAAAACAAAGTAAGCCCTATGGGGCAAAGTACACGCAAAAGGAAAAAACCCCAAACGGGGCAAAAAGGGCATCAACACTTCTCCCTTGACGGTGGCGCGTTAACCTCGAAGGTGCTCGCGCGCGCCGGCAAAGGAACGGGAATGATAACGCGGTTTTACCCTGTCAAAGAAAGAAAAAACGGCAGGGTAGTTGGCACCCCAACACCTCCCTTGACGGCGGCGCACTCTCCCTCGGGAGAGGGCGCGCACTGGCAAGAGGAGCGGAGGGGGCCGCCGCTGCATGAAGTAAGAAGGGGATCCCTCGGCGGGGCATGGCTGCCACCACGCAAGGAAGGCAGCACGCGGCGTGGGGTTTCTAGACCACCACAGCCAGCGGCCGCAGGAGCTCCTCGGCGAGGCCAGGGCGCCGCCGCTCGAGGGCAAGGGCTTGACCGCAGAGAGCACGAGACGCCTCGACGGGGCATGGAGCCTCCGCTCGAAGGGAGATGCGCTCGGCCTGCGCGGCGCGCGCGGCGCGGAGGACTCGGCCCAGGCGTCGGCGGCCGGCTGATGCTGCTGCTCGTGCGGGGAGAACGAGGAGAAGGTGAGGCCAGCGCGCACGGCGCGGGCGACCTTGGTCGCCGTTGCCGGCGGCGCGCATGGTGCGAGACCAGCAAGGGGCTGCGGGAGAGAGAGGCAACACGCGACGCGGTGGCCTGGCAGTCGCCGGCGGCCGGCGTGGCCCTACTCGTCGTCAGCGTGGTCCGCGCGACAGAGAGGGAAAGATGCCCTCGAGCTGCTCGAGGATGAGCAGAACGGCGCGGTCGGGGAGAAAGTGAAATTAGGGTTTGTGGAACCGGTGGTTGTGACCCTTTTGTTCCAACGATATGAACGGGCAACCGTCGGATTAGATCCGACAGCCCCAGAGAAAACCCTAGCCCCAGCCGAACTCTTGGGCCGAAAGCTGGAAAAGGGTCGGCCCAGGCCGAGGCAGGGCAAGCCAACGTGGCGCGACCCAGGCATAGGCCGAGGCGACAGGTTGGCGGGCCGACTCAGGCCGGCGCAGGCAGAGAGGCCCTGGCAATTTTCTTAATTTAAGGAGGTTTTTTATTTCTGTCCTATTTAGACAGATTTAAAATAGGTTTTCTATGCATTTTTCCTACGAGAATATGTTTAGAAAAGAGGAATGAAAAATGTTCAAAGTTTCTGTGATTTTATGTAGAATTGCAACATTATTTTTCTGAAAAGGAAAATAAAAGATTCTCAAAATAAAAGGAGATTTTCAGAAAAAGAAAAGTTCATGAATTTTATAAAAAGGATTATAAAGTTCATGAATATTTAATTATGGCAGAATGTTTTTCTGTAATAGTAACATGTTTTTTCTGCAAAGAAAAATAAAAGGTTCTGAAAATAAAAGAAATATTTTCAGAAAGAGAAAAGTTCATGGATTTTATAAAAGGAAAATAAAGTTCATGAATTTTTAATTTTAACAGATTTTTTTCTGTAAAGGTGCATGAATTTTTATTCACATTTTTCCGCTCCAAAGTAAAAAAGGTTTAGTCCTCCAATTAAATTGAAACCAACGGGAAAATTTAATTGGAAGAACTGTTATTAGCAAAGTTTTTCCCTTGTGGGTGAAATAGGATTCAAACAGATTCCGCTATGATAATAGAATGATGTTTGTTTTAAAGTTAAATATGGTATTGTTATTTTCTGACCAACGTTGATGATAACAATACTATAATTGTATGAGCCATCTTATGTTTAAAGCTTAAATCTCTGATAAATTTTGTATCAAAGTGATCAATTTTCGAAGCACACATAAAGAAATGCATATGGTTAATGATGATGATGATTATTTCTTAGCAAAGTTGTTCAATAGAAATACTATCATCACATTGTTTATGAGTTATATGCATTATTTCCATTTCTGCCCAACGGTGATATGGAATTAATGCAGAAGAATGATGTTTTATTCTAATTCTGCCACAACGGTGTTTTAGAATATTTGAGAAAGTTTTAAAAGGTTTAATGTGCATGTTTTTAATCAGACCAACGTAGGGTTATTTTTATGCTCATTGCCGTTGTTTATTGGCTAAGTTTTCTCAGACTAAAAGTTATTGATGCTTTCACTCATGAAAGCGAATGTTTGGGCACTAGTGACCCGAAAGATGGAAAAGAAAGGTCATAACTTGAGGGAATAAATTCTCTCTAAAGAATGGCTTCAAAAGAAAAAGAACTCTTGGATATTAATTCAAGAAAAGAAAAGAGACAGATCATTGAGAGTCTTGGTTGACGAATGTCTTTCATGTACTCTCTATGATGGAGTCTCCTTTTTTCAGTCAACATGATTGAAATGAAACAAGCAACATGCATGTTTAATTTGACCAACGTCAGATCAAATATGTGTGTCAAAGATAATTCAGATTTATTTCTGAATTTGATGCAGTCAAAAGAGCCAATTATGGCATTTATGATGTCCCTTAAAGGGAACTACCCGCATGGCGGGAAAAGTCTGGGAAGAATGCCTGCGTAACCGGGTAAAGTTGACATTGTATTATGTCAACAATCCGTGTATGGCGGGAGAAATTTTGGCAAAGGTCTTATCATGTATGACAGGAGAAAGTTATGATGACTCATGTGCGGTTAATGTGTCCCACTATGGGAGAAAAGTATGGAGTAGCTATTAAGCTTTCCTATTATCGACCGTACACTTTATGTGTAACGGTCATTATGCAATCACTAAATCTAGAAAGGATAAAAGTAACAGACGAACCTAAAGACAAGAATGATATGCAAGTGTGACTTGCAAAAGAGACAATGATAAAGAACTCTGTTGAGTTTCTGAAATGAAATGAGGAAAAAGTACTCCCATACTAGTTAACTTATAACTTCATTTTACATGAAGTGATAAGATGAATGAGCTAGATAATCGAAGTTTCCTCATTTCACAAGAGCTATGAATGGGTTTCGAAATTGTGGCAGAAAAGTTCTTGCCACATTTCGAGGGGGAGAAAGAGACATGAAATACATTGTAATGTATTTCATGACTCCTCTGTACTTTAGATGATGTGATGCACATTACGCATCTAAAGTGATCCATTAATGAAGAATATGATTGTCAAGGGGAGTACGACAGTCATCTGAATACCGTCATTATGATACCCCTAAAGAAAAAAATAGTTGTATTTTCGGATCTTTTATAGTTCCGAAAGCAGACTAAGGAATACAACAGTGGTGCTTAAAGTGCCATAAAGAAGAAAGTTTAAAGATACGCCATTTCTTCAGTGAAGATGGAGTAATCTGGGGGAGCATGTTGTATGACCTATACAACACCTGTTGTTAGCTCTACAAGGGATCTTGTGATACAGGTCCCTATAAAACCTATTGCCTTTTGGAAATGGGTGACTATAGAATTAATTGCCTCTTGCCTACTTGCTAGTGGTGATGTCAATCTACTACAGGAGGAGAAAATAAGTTCTTGTCCTCAAAGTTCAAAAGAATAAAAGGGGGTATTAGGAATGTCGCATGGACATGCTAAGAAAGATCTCTAAAGTATGCATACGAGAAAACCTACGCCTGTTCTTATAGTCAAGGGTAATGGAAGTGGAAACTATGGTGTTCCAAAAGTTAATAAGAAAAGATTGTAAACGGATATGGTACCATATGCTTCAGTTGTTGGAAGCTCAAGATATTACCCTGACACAGTTCACGTATATATCCGGGTTGTTTTGGCAATTTCCAGTCCATAGATTAATCAATGGAATGGAGTCAAAGATATCGGCCTCATGCTAAAAGAAATAAGTGCTCTCAAAAGATTGTGAGTACAAAGGCAGGACTTGTGAAATGTATAGCGAAATCCACAATTGTCGCTAACTTTCATACTCGGAGTTTTGTGTGAAAAATCTTCAAATGAGTAAAACGATTGTCATCAATGTGATGCAATGATATGTTATAGCTTGATATGAGGCTGAGGGACGGGCAACGTGGTTAAGGCTACCTGTACCCGGAGTGGATAATGGTTGACAACGGCGATTACCATTTTAAGTTCTTTCGCTCCTGTCACAACGAGTCAAGTGTTGATGCCAAACACACTGACAAGGAGTTACATGTTGTGAAGGAGAAAGTCCGGAATTATGGAAAAAAGCTTGAAAGCATAAAAGCGACAAACAAGTGTTTGCGGATCTGCTTATCAAAGGCTTACCGCCTAGTGCGTTCGGAGAACACACAGTCGACATGGGTTTTATGGTATAGTCTAAAATTTCCGGACAACAAAGGGCCCAAGGTTAAAGAATCTGTCTCAAAATAGAGAGGTACATTGTCGCTGTCTGATTCCATCGGCAATTGAGCCGTGACGATGAAACATGCCCTATGTATTGATCTGTTACGAAACGGATAAAGTTAAAAGTATATGATGAGATCAAGGGGGAGAATGTTAGGTTGATCTCTTTCCCCAACGGCCCATTGGACCTTGACTCACGCCCTGATCGGGGGCGTCCAGCCCAAGTAAGGCTGGTGGGCCCCTGTCGCGCAGTGCTATAAAGAGAAGGTGGGGACCATGGCACAAGACACGAGGTTCACCGCCACCACTGGTTCCCACTCTCAAACCCTAATCCGATCTAGAGGGATGCACTGAAGCGATGGGAAGTCCACCGCAGCCGTTACCGCATCTCTCTTTCATTCCCCACCGTCGTCATCACCTCACGACGGTCTCTGGAGGGAGCTCATCGAGTTCATCACAAGATAATTAATCCACCACATCATCCGAACACATCTAGCCTAAGATCCACGGGAAGACCGAAGGCTTGGCCTCAGCGACGAGCATCGTCGTCGTGTCCATGGACGGAGTGTAGGGCAATGTCGAGATTAACAGATTAACCGCGGACTACACCTCGATTACTATCAGAAGAAGGCAAGAAAAATACTAGGCATTAGAAAGCCTGTTGCAATCCATCGGTGTCCAGAAGAGATCAATCGATCCAGCTAGACTCACGTAGTAGTTCGTGCTTGTACATGAATGTGCGTGTGTGTCTTCCAGCGGAACCTCAATCCTCAGGCGGTGTTCATCGATTTCATCGTTGATAAAGAAGTTTGCGTCACTGTGCTCGTCGTTGCGTTTGCCGCGCGTGCCCAAACCCGCTGAACTGCAGCGAGAGGTGGCCATGACGGTAATGGCTACCTGCTCAAGCTAGTGTGCGGCGTCAAAAGCAGGGATAGTCGGGCTACAGCGAGATGGGATTCTGCCAGCTGTTATCCACACCCCGACACCTCCCGAGAAGCTTTTACCCTATTGCCATTGATGGAACTAAAGAGGAAAGGGAGCTGCAGGAGGGATATGGGAGCGAGGAAGAAGATGGTTCTAATGTGTTGCCCGTGCAATAGTGAGAAAGAGTTCCCGCTTAGGATTGTGCTTTTCCCGATGTGCCAAACACAACTAAGGTTAGGATAGATCAGGATCAAAAAGTTCTGGGTACAAACTTCAGGAATTTAAAGGTGAGGGTTCCTCTGCATCGACCTCTACAACCTCAGGGTTTATTTCATACTTTACTCCCGCCGGTCCACGTCGACCGTGGTTAGAGCATCTCTAGTAGAACCCTCAAACCCTTAAATCTAAAACCAGTTTTAAGGGTTGAAAATTACACATTTTTAACACTTTTAAGGGTTGAAAAACAGGGGTAAAGACTAGAACCCTCAAACCCAACCCTTATAACGAAATATTCCCGGGAGGCGGAGCGGCGGCCGGGGCGCAGTGGGCCGGCGGGGCGGCGGCCGGGGCGCGGTGGGCGGCGACCGAGATGCGGAGGGCGGCGGGGCGCGGAGAGGCGGCGGCCGGGGCGCGGGGGCGGCGGGGCGGCGACCGGAGCGCGGTGGGCAGCGGCCGAGATGCGGAGGGCGGCGGGGCAAGGAGGGCAGCGGCCGGGGCGCGAAGGGGCGGCGGGGCGACGACCGGGGCACGGAGGGAGCGCAGGACGGCGGCCGGCGCGGGGGGAGGCGGGGCGGCGGCCGGAGCGAGGGGCGGCGGCGGCCGAGGCAACTTCCTCGCACGTGCGGGGAACCAACTGCCTCCCGCGCGAAGTGGAAGTGGAGTACGGGTTGGGGGCTGTTTTCCCTCCCAACCCTTATTTCTACAGGTTGGGAAGGGATTTGAGGATTGGACCTCTAAATTTTTTTACAGGTTTAAGGGTTCTAGTCTACGCCGTTTTTTCGATGAAAACCGTAAAAAAAAAGGGTTATTTTTAAGGGTTTGAGGCTCTACTGGATATGCTCTTACGATGGCGATATGCAGTGGCCAACAGTGGTCTGTACTTTGCAGTGGCAGCACCCGTGCGGAGGCGCGGCCAATCCGGCGGTCCCGGTCGTTGGGTGTGCGCAGGCCAAGTTGCTCAAATCTCACGGGCCAATGGGGGTATTTTATCACCGATTTCCTGTCGGCTCGGCCAACAATGGATCTGCTGCTCACCGATTCCTACCTTTTGGCTGGTTCATTTGTCGCGGCCTCTGGTGGTTTTCGTTTGTTCGGGCACTAGGCCTCCGCGGCTCCACATGATCGCTGCCGACGTCGGACGTACTAGGTGCCTCGTCGTCGGGGTTCAATGTATTTGATTTGTAGGTGTTGACACCAGATTTTGACACTAGAAAAAAAAGAAGGACTGTGGCAAGATATTGTGAAAGCTAAATATCTTTAAAAAATCCTCAGTGGCTAAGGTCAAACAAAAAGCTAATGCATCTGCTCATCGAACCCGCCCAAAAAGATAATTGCTGAACCGCTCCTCGCCCTCGCTCTCGTGGTGCTCATCTGCAGTCGATTTATTAGGTGTAAACAGTTCAGTGTTCAGTGCGGACTACAGCATAAGAGCTACGAGGATCCATGAGCAGACTCACAACGACAGTCTTACCCGTCATTATTAAGGCTCAGAGTGATGCGGATCCGTGCTGTTCTTCAGCATCACCAGTCGTTTCGGTTTTGATTCCTTTCCTGTTTAACGGAAATCGACGGGAGCAAATCCGGTCCCGATCATTGCCTCTGCGCAGGCGAAGTTTCAACGACTCATAAGCCAATGGGGAATCTGGTATGTATAAATCGCTGTCGGACGGGCTGTAGCCTACGGTGGATCCGATGTTCAACGATTCGTACGTCCGCAAGTTGATTCATCAGCGCCTGGTGGTTTCTGTTTGTCGATGAGGCGCTACAGCTCCGGATGGTCGATGATGCAGACGCCGGTCGTCTCCAGGCGCATTTTCCTTCAGAAAGGAGGGCCGTAATCGACCTGTATTTGCCTTCATATTTTTGCCTGTGAAACTGTCACCTTTCACCTTACAGTTGTGCCTTCTGCCTTGGCAGGGTTTACTGAACTTGTTTTGTAAGGTCTTTGATTGCCTCTCGTTTGCTTTGCGCTGCACAGGTCTCTTCTTCACTTGTGCCAACGGAGATACTTTCATTTCTGCGATAAATAATTTTCCGATGAAGCGAGTATTTTTGAATCCATGTTAATTGTTAGAGGTGTGCTTCAGTATACCCTCCTCCTCCACAAACCAATAAAACGTAGAAGGAAACATATACCCATCTCGTATTATATATATTTTTTAGACTACAGACTGTCGTAGTTAATTACCCACTCGTCGCGGTGTTCATCAGCAGTTGATTTAGACCCATTCATCGGCATTTTCCTTGGTTCGATCAGACCACAGTTTGCCACATGTTCACTGGACTGCATCGCCATCGATCCTCGCCCTCGCTCTCGTGGTCTTCATCAGCAGTTGATTTAGACCCATTCATCTGCATTTTTCCTTGGTTCGATCAGACTACAGTTCTGACACTTGTTCACTGGACTGCATCGCCATCGATCCTCGCCCTCGCTCTCGTGGTGTTCATCTTCAGTTTCTTTGGTTCGGTCGGACAACAGTTCTGACACTTGTTCACATGACTGAAGCACCTCTCGCCCTCGCTCTTGCGGTAGTGTTCATCCGCAGTCGATTTAGGCTAGCCATAGTGGTGGTATCTTAGCTAGTAACATATACTTGAGAATAGCAAACATGCTGATGTGGCAGAGAATTAAAAAAGAAAGAGGAGGTTAGAGTAACATAGATAGATACCGTATCATGTTAAATGCAATGCTACTTTGTGTCATGCATGGTAATAAATAAGATCACCTCTGATACTAGTTTACGATACTATGCAATATAAAGGTAATATCATACAATAGTATGATATGCATGATACTACTATATGTTACTTCCTACTATGACCAGCCTTAGTTAGCAAAATCATTACTGTCTACTGTGCTTGGATGACATTAATGGAGAAGAGAAGCTCTATTTCCAAAAAAATAATAAGAGGAGGAAAATGAGTAGGGCATTTTGAAGCTCGGGCTTCATGGAGCCCTGTTTTTAAAAAAACCCAAAAATCATTAACTATCGTATTTTTTACATTTCAAAAAAAATCTTAAAAAAATATGGATATAAATAGAGGCATAACACACATGTGTGCAAATTTTTAAAACAAAATACGTTGAAAAACAAATTCATTCCAAACGTCCATGAGTTTGTTCTTTTTGCACAGATCGCATCTGAAGGTATTTAATCCTGGATTTTTGCACACATATAATTTCATCCTTGTGTGCTTGTATTTTTTTCAGATTTTTTTAAAACCAAAATTTGAACTTTGAATTTAAAAAAAATAAAGGGTGCCATGAGCCCGAGCTCCAAACGGCATTTTCGGATAAAAATAGTACAACTTTGTACTAATTTTGTATAATCAGCGACTTGGACGGAGGGAGTACTATTCTTCTTATTTTGACAGTACAGTAATTCTGAAGGAAACTGTCATCATTACGGTGGAAATAACACCACAGACAACTAGTTTATTCTTACCAACATTTGTACCATGTTTATCCATACACACGAATTAAAGTAGTTGGATACCACTCTCACTCTGGACAGGCATTTTCCGTCAGTTTGCAGATGTAGCCTCTGCCATCTTCAGTGAACTGAAATACTGAACTTAGCACGTGACCTTATTTTCCGTAGAATCGCATTATGGACCTATCTTAAGATGTTTTTGTTACCCTTCATGCACTAATCAACACAACCAAAAATCCGAACTGACAAAAAAGGCTTGACAATCCATATGCACTGCAATAGTTTTCATAATCCCCTAATGGATTTATTTCTATTTTTTCATGTTTGAACAATGGCAACTAAAATTACCAGCAGATTGCGAGTAAACAACCGGCAAGAGACATGTTATATCTGCAGCTGGTTTCGGCGCAACACTTGCAGAGCCATTTTAGTACCAAGAAAGATTACCTAGACAAGCGTATAGAGAACGCAGACCTGTGATTTAATTGCCTTGGAGGCTGGTTTGAACGCAGACATGTAATTAATTGCCTTGGACGCTGATCGACATTACCGTATATTGAACATCTGATGGCACTACAAATCCTGCTGCTGTAGTAGCTAAACGGTGTCCAGAAACTCTATGTGTGCACCGTGTTCAGAAAGACGGTTTGAATGTTTTGAGGCATTTCCTGAGGAGTGGAACATTACCCCTCCCAACCTGTCATGACCACTGCAACATGCATCTGCAAACCAATCTTGGACAACTATAACTTGACAACAAAAACAAAGAGCTAGCAAACAAGGCTCCATCCTATGGAACATTGGCCATCAAACAGCAACAAAGAAGCAATATGGAAAGTAAAACTAGCTTGACTGAAATATGAGTTACTCCTACCTGACAGCGGTAGTCTTTGGCTGAAATATTTTGCTACACAAAAATTCAGAGCAGATTAACATAAAAATCAACATCTATTATTACAGTCGGATATATTTGCGGTCAATCTCTTCTCCTGGAGCATGAAGAATTTCACTCTCATCGCTTGTAAAAGAAGCGCTTGAAGTTGAAATTCAGGTGCAAGATGCCCCTCTCGAAGGTGCACCTGAATCCCGCCTTGCGCGAGTACTCCCACTCCTTGTTCACGATCCTGAACGCCACGTCCTCGTACGGCGGCCCGGCGTGGAACTTGATGATGCAGGTCTCCCCGCTGTCCCCGTCCTCGTGGATGGTGTACTCCGGTGGCTTCGTGCCGGCGAGGTCGGGGTAGTGCACCACGAACTTATAGCCCTTGACGATCTTGGGCGGCGGCTGGTCATGGTCGTAGTGCACGCGGTTGTACTTGTTCCACTCGAACCCTGACCGCACCCGCGTGATGTACTTGGGCTTCCTCTGCTCTGGACCCGGCGGTGTCTGCGGCAATGCGACCGGGCAGAGCGCCTCCGACCCTTCCTCCCCGTCGGCGTCGGCCGTGTCGTCTGCGCTCTCGGGTCCGTCGTCCTTGTCGTCGGAGGAGGGCGGTGCCTCGTCGTCGTCGCATGTTGAGTAGTTCTGCTGCAGGTACTTCCTGGCCTTCTCCACCCGGATAAGCTCTGTCACGCCCTGCCAGTGCTCGACGACCATGGCCTTGCCGGCAGCCATCCGCGCGGCGACGGTCTCCTGCATCGCTTCGAACTCTTCGATGCTCTTGCCTTCGACGACGACCCTCACGTCGGCGAGGATCGCGGCGTGCAACAGCCTCTCGCCGTGCCCGGCCGTCCCGGCGGCCCTGGCAATCTCGTCGTCGCACATTACCTTGGCGGCCTCCCAGAAGGGCCCGTTGGCCCGGTCGATAACGGCGTGCTGATCGATCTCCTTGCCGAGTTGCCTGAGGTCCTCCAAGGACGCGCCGCGACGGCGCGGGGCCGCGTCCCGTCGAGCGACTTGACGAGCACGTCGATGGGCTTGGGGCGCCCGTAGCCGAACCGCGTCTCGGCCCGGAGCCTGCTCTGCTCGAGGAGGAAGGCGGCCTCCTTCGCCTCCTCCTCCGCCCTGGCCAGCGACGCGGTCCTGACCGGCGGCGGCGAGCTCCGCCGGCACGCGGCCGACGAACTGACGGCGGCGGCCTCCTTGCGGCGCGCGAGGCAGCGGCGGCGCTCGGAGCGGAGCGAGACGATGTCCGGGAGGAGGCCGCGGGCGAGATCGCGGTCGAGCTTCTTGTGCCACACGAAGGCCCCTAGGCCGCGCGCCGCGAGCTTCTGGGATACGGCGCCGGCGCGGCGGCGGGCGGCCTTGGAGAGCGAGCTCGACGGGCGCGCGATCTCCCGGGCGGGGGAGGCGGCGCTTGGCTTTGCCATTGGCGGCGCGAGATCAAAGCGCGCCCGATCAAGTCAAGGGCGTTGAAGGGCCCGGTTGCCGGAGAGAGACGAGGACGCGGGACGGCGGGAGGTGTTGCGTCGTCCGTTGTTTGGTCAAGCAAAAGAAAAATAAAGAGGTGAAAAGGAACCGACTATAGGAACCGACTCGAAAGCGATGAGTCGGGAGCACTTTTTTTTTATAAGAGCATCTCCAAACAGCCGCGCTAAACAAGCGCCATGCCGAAAATTAGGTCATTTTAGCGCGCGCAACCCGACGGATGGCTTCAGCGGACGCGCAATAACCACGCGTGCGCCATAAGGAGTTGGGCGCGCGGTCGGATTCGCTATCTCGCGCGGTGTATTTGGGGCGCCCGCTTCCACGCGCGCCACACTCGAGCGCTCGCGCCGCACTCTCTCATCTCCGCCTCCTACGCCCCGCGCGCGCCGGCGGCGGCGAACTGCACCCATGGACGCACGCGCCGGCACCCCGCTCACCCCACTGTACAGCCGCGACCCCTCCCCCCCGCCGCCGCCGCCGCCGCCGGAGCTTCACGTGATGCGGTGCGTGATGAGGTGAGGGAGGAAGATTCATCTTCGGAGGCGAAAGAATCGTCTTCGAAAAATGAGGACGAAGACGAGGAAGAGGATTGATGTGTCTTTCATCTGTGTCTTGAACTTTAGTTTGCATTTTGAACTTGGTTGGATGAACTTGTGGGCATGATTTTGAACTTGTGGGCATGAACTTTTATTCATCAACTTGTTTGTGTCAAATTTCACATGTTCATTGCATTTTGATGAATGTTCCAAACTCATTTTGTGTCCAAAATGTCATATATGTGAAATGCCCTGCAAGTCGAGCGCGCTGCTGGAGCGGCGCGCGCTGCATTTTAGCGCGGTTGTTGGAGCCAGCGCTGGCATCCACGCTAAACCAGCCGAAGCGCGCGTGGCAAACAAGTATTTTACGCGCGAAGCGAAGCGCGGCTGTTGGAGATGCTCTAACGACGGCTAAGAATTAACCGGATGATTTCTGACCGCGATCCACATCAAGACAGCCTATGTTTCTTCCTCCCTCATCTCGCATCCATCGCTCCCAAGCATACAAAGCACGACTATCACTACAGGACGACGGATGACACCTTGCCGCACGACGTCCTGTCAGACAATCTCTACAGCACGACGCCCTGCCATTGCACCGCGCGGACGAACTCATAGCAGTGGTGATGTTGCGACGCCGAGCGTAGCGCCGACGAGGTGCTGACGCCGACCACTGCCAGTTTCATCCGTAGCTATGCATATGCAAAACAAGCCAGAGGGTGGCGCTGGCTACCACGCCCGTCGTCGACATGCCTCCATGGATGTTGTGCCGTCGTTACATTGAAGCATATGTCACCGGTGAGATCTCTGAGTTACAACACTGAGCTCGTTGCTGTGTAGTGCTCGTTGTGTGACGACATCCTGCGGTTGCACCGTTGTTGTGTTGCAGCATCTGCAGCCGCTGCTGACGAGATCTTGAGGTTAAAGTGTCACGGTTACCACCGCGAGCGATGCTGCATTGTAGCTCCGGCCGCGACAGGATCCATCTTGAAGCAGCACCCGTGTTGCGTTGGAACTCCTCCCGTGGCGATGCAACATCGACGACTTTCCAGCACGACGGTGGCAATGCAATTGGCGGTGGCAGCCCGACGACGACGACACTGCAACACGGCGGATGTAAAAAAAAGCAACCACGCGCGGTGAAGGTGGCCTTGCAGCATAACGACGAGACGAGGGATGTTGCAAATATGGGTTGCAATAGCAATGGTGGCGACAGCTTTGCAACACAACAATGGTGATTGCGCACCAACTATGCAACATGACGGCGGCTATTGCACGCCAACCATGCAGCATGACGACATCAGCGGGCGCGCCCCCTTGCGCAGCTCGTGTGGCAGCTATCTTCCAGTTTCGGTGGAAAGCCTATCGAAGCAATGCATGTTGGTGGGTTGGACGGGGCGTGGCATGATGATGGCCATGGACGACTGTGTGGGAGCGATTGTATGAGAGGAGGGGATGGAGAAAGACAAAGGGTGAGGGCTAGTGAGAGGATAAGGTTCACACGCACGGGTCAGGAAGCTCCCGTCACCCCTACGCTGTTTTCACACAGTCCACTCAATCCAAAAAGATCCAACGACCGGTTACACGGCTTGCAGAAACATTGGATCAGTCGGTTTATTTAAAATATTTTCTCAGTTTTTTTATATGAGCCGACAAATTTTTAAGCAAAAATGCTAACTCGCGAACGTTTTCTGGAAGTGGGATATGAGACGAGTGTTTTTAAGTCATTAGTAAGCTTACACGTGCACGTACATCTACATTATGATTATACATGCCTAGAATCTGTTATCGCACATAAATAAACAATGTTGTCATTCTTTCTTCGGAGGTGGAATAGCACCAAATTCATGAAATAAAAAGTGTAGATATATACACTATATTACATAAACTTTGAACCGAACAGCTTGGACAGAGATCAATTAAAATACTAAGGATCCTGAGCAATTGCAAGAATGGGGTTCATTGATATTCCTGGTATAGTAGATGCTATCACACATACAGTCATACTCAATTCGATGGAATTGTTTGATCTTAAAGGGGATCTTCTATAATTTCGCACATAAGGGGTTATTTCTTGGTTTCGTCCAGTGACACTTGGAATTTGGAATCAGTGTATTTTAATACATCTGTATTTGTTTTACACGTGTATTTTACCAATCGTGCATGATTTCCAACAGAGAATAAAAAATGGGTCATGCTATGTATATTTTGTTAGAAATATGCCCTAGAGACAATAATAAAACGGTTATTATCATATTTCCTTGTTCATGATAATCGTCTATTGTTCATGCTATAATTGTATTAACAGGAAACAGTAATACATGTGTGAATAAATAGATCACAATGTGTCCCTAGCAAGCCTCTAGTTGGCTAGCTCGTTACTCAATAGATGATCATGGTTTCCTGATCATGGGCATTAGATGTCATTGATAACGGGATCACATCATTGGGAGAATCATGTGATGGACAAGACCCAATCCTAAGCATAGCACTAGATTGTATTGTTCGTATGCTAAAGCTTTTCTAATGTCAAGTATCTTTTCCTTCGACCGTAAGATTGTGCAACTCCCGGATACCGTAGGAGTGCTTTGGGTGTATCAAACGTCACAACGTAACTGGGTGACTATAAAGGTGCA
This sequence comes from Hordeum vulgare subsp. vulgare, assembly GCF_904849725.1. Lineage (NCBI taxonomy): Eukaryota > Viridiplantae > Streptophyta > Magnoliopsida > Poales > Poaceae > Hordeum > Hordeum vulgare. The sequence goes on along the minus strand of NC_058519.1, from coordinate 593,399,270 downwards.
CTACGGGTACCTCCGAAAGTGTCTGTTGGGTTGGTACGAATCGAGATCGGGATTTGTCACTCCGTGTGACGGAGAGGTATCTCTGGGCCCACTCGGTAGAACATCATCATGAGCTCAATGTGACTAAGGAGTTAGTCACACGATGACGTGTTGCGGAACGAGTAAAGAGACTTACCGGTAACGAGATTGAACAAGGTATTGGTATACCGACGATCGAATCTCGGGCAAGTTCTATACCGACAGACAAAGGGAATCGTATACGGGATTGATTGAATCCTTGAAATCGTGGTTCATCCAATGAGATCATCGTGGAACAAGTGGGAGCCACCATGGGTATCCAGACCCCGCTGATGGTTATTGGCCGGAGAGGCGTCTCGGTCATGTCTGCGTGTCTCCCGAACTCGTAGGGTCTACACACTTAAGGTTCGATGACGCTAGGGTTATAGGGAATTGTTATACGAGGTTACCGAAAGTTGTTCGTAGTCCCGGATGAGATCCCGGACGTCACGAGGAGCTCCGGAATGGTCCGGAGGTAAAGATTGATATATAGGACGGATGGTTTCGGATACCGGAAGTGTTTCGGGCATCACCGGTAACGTACCGGGACCACCGGGACCACCGGAGGTGGCCCCGGGGGTCCACCGAAGGGGGGCAACGACTCCGGGAGGTAAGGTGGGCCAAGTGGGGAAGGGAACCAGCCCCTAGGTGGGCTGGTGCGCCTCCCCACTCAGCCCAATGCATGGGGAAGAGAAAAGGGGGGGGGCAAACCCTAAGCCAGGTGGGCCTAAGGCCCACCAGGGGTGCGCCACACCCCTCCTTCCCCCCTTGGCCGCCGCACCAGCCCCCATCTAGGGCTGCCGCCCCCCAGGAGAGGCAAACCCTCAAGGGGGCGCAACCCCTCCCTCCCCCTATATATAGTGGGCACTTTTGGCCATTGGAGATCAGACTTTTCCCTCTCCCTCGGCGCAGCCCTGCCCTTCTTTCTCCTCCTCTGTGCCGGTGCTTGGCGAAGCCCTGCCGGGAGACCTCGTCTCTCCATCGACACCACGCCGTCGTGCTGCTGGAGTTCTTCCCCAACCTCTCCATCCTCCTTGCTGGATCAAGGTGCGGGAGACGTCACCGGGCTGCACGTGTGTTGAACGCGGAGGTGCCGTAGTTCGACACTAGATCGGAATCGCTGCGAGTACGACTCCATCAACCGCGTTCTGGCAACGCTTCCGCTTAGCGATCTTCAAAGGTATGAAGATGCTCTTACCCCTCTCTCGTTGCTGGTCTCTCCATAGGAAGATCTGAATATGCGTAGGAAAATTTTGAATTTATGCTACGTTACCCAACAGTGGCATCCGAGCGAGGTTTTCTATGCGTAGATTCTATGCACGAGTAGAACACAAAAGTTGTGGGCGATGATTTGTCAATTTGCTTGCCGCTACTAGTCTTATTATTTTCCGGCGGTATTGTGGGATGAAGCGGCCCGGACCGACTTTACACGTACGCTTACGTGAGACTGGTTCCACCGACAGACATGCACACCGTGCATAAAGGTGGCTAGCGGGTGTCTGTCTCTCCTACTCTAGTCGGATTGGATTTGATGAAAATGGTCCTTATGAAGGGTAAATAGCTTTGGCATATCATCGTTGTGGCTTTCACGTAGGTAAGAAGGCGTTCTTGCTAGAAACCCAAATCAGCCACGTAAAACTTGCAACAACAATTAGAGGACGTCTAACTTGTTTTTGCAGGGTTTGACATGTGATGTGATATGGCCAAAGTTGTGATGTTGCATGTATGATGTATGAGATGATCATGTTATTGTAATAGGTTTCACGACTTGCATGTCGATGAGTATGACAACCGGCAGAAGCCATAGGAGTTGTCTTAATTTATTGTATGAGATGCAACGCCATGTGCTTACTACTTTTACTTCATTGCTAATAGTTAGCTATAGTAGTAGTGATAGTAGTAGTTGGCGTGACGACTTCACGGAGACACGATGATGGAGATCATGGTGTCACGCCGGTGACGATGATGATCATGCGATGCCTGAAGATGGAGATCGAAAGGGCGAAGATGATAATGGCCATATCATGTCACTATATGATTGCATTGTGATGTTTATCATGTTTTATATCTTATTGCTTAGAACGACGGTAGCATAATAAGATGACCCCTCTTAAAATTTCGAGAACGTATTCCCCTAAGTGTGCACCGTTGCGAAGGTTCGTTGTCTCGAAGCACCACGTGATGATCGGGTGTGATAGATTCTCACGTTCGCATACAACGGGTGTAAGCCAGATTTACACACGCGAAACACCTAGGTTGACTCGACGAGCTTAGCATGTATAGACATGACCTCGAATACAAGAGACCGAAAGGTCGAACATGAGTCGTGTGGTTGAATACGATCAGCATGAAGTTGCTCACCATGGTGACTAGTCCGTCTCACGTGATGATCGGACACGGGTTAGTCAACATGGATCATGTATCACTTAGATGACTAGAGGGATGTCAATTTAAGTGGGAGTTCATACTTAATTTGGTTAAATGAACTTAATTGTCATGAACTTAGTCTAAAAGTTGTCTTTATAAATATTGTAGATGGCCAACGTCAACCTCAATTTCAACGCATTCCTAGAGAAAAACAAGCTGAAAGATGATGGTAGCAACTATGCGGACTGGGTTCGCAACTTGAAGCTCATCCTTGAAGCAGCTAAAAAGGCTTATGTCCTTGATGCGCCGCTAAGTGACCCTCCCGCTCCCGCAACAGCCCAGGACATTCTGAACGTCTGGCAAACGCGGAGTGATGACTACTCTCTGGTTAGGTGTGGCATGTTATACAGTTTAGAAATGGGGCTCCAAAGGCGTTTTGAGCAACACGGGGCGTATGAGATGTTCCAGGAGCTGAAGCTAGTTTTTCAAGCTCATGCCCGTGTCGAGAGATATGAAGTCTCCGACAAGTTCTTTAGCTGTAAGATGGAGGAGAACAGTTCTGTCAGTGAGCACATACTCAAAATGTCTGGGTTACACGGTCGTCTGACTTCACTTGGAGTCGAACTTCCGGATGATGCTATAATTGACAGAATCCTCCAGTCTCTCCCACCAAGCTACAAAGGCTTTGTGCTTAACTACAACATGCAAGGGATGGAGAAGACCATTCCCGAGTTGTACTCGATGCTCAAGTCTGCAGAAGTAGAAATCAAGAAAGAGCATCAAGTGTTGATGGTCAACAAGACCACTAGTTTCAAGAAAGGCAAGGGTAAGAAGAACTTCAAAAAGGACGGCAAAGTTGTTCCTGCGCCCGGTAAGCCAGATGCCGGGAAGAAGAAAAAGAACGGACCCAAGCTGAGACTGAGTGCTTCTATTGCAAGGGAAAGGGTCACTGGAAGCGGAACTGCCCCAAATACTTAGCGGACAAGAAGGCCGGCAATGTTAAAGGTATATGTGATATACATGTTATTGATGTGTACCTTACCAGCGCTCATAGTAGCTCCTGGGTATTTGATACCGGTGTTGTTGCTCACATTTGCAACTCAAAGCAGGAACTGCGGAATAAGCGGAGACTGGCCAAGGACGAGGTGACGATGCGCGTCGGGAATGGTTCAAAGGTCGATGTGATCGCCGTCGGCACGCTACCTCTACATCTACCGTCGGGATTAGTTTTAAACCTTAATATTTGTTATTTAGTACCAGCTTTAAGCATGAACATTGTATCAGGGTCTTGCTTAATGCGAGACGGCTACTCATTTAAGTCAGAGAATAATGGTTGTTCTATTTATATGAGTGATATGTTTTATGGTCATGCTCCGCTGGTGAATGGTTTATTCTTGATGAATCTCGATCGTGATGTTACACATATTCATAGTGTGAGTACCAAAAGATGTAAAGTTGATAATGATAGTCCCACATACTTGTGGCACTGCCGCCTTGGTCATATCGGCGTTAAGCGCATGAAGAAGCTCCATACCGATGGACTATTAGAGTCTCTTGACTTTGAATCATTTGATACATGCGAACCGTGCCTCATGGGCAAGATGACTAAGACTCCATTCTCAGGAATAATGGAGAGAGCAACCGACTTATTGGAAATAATACATACTGATGTGTGTGGTCCAATGAACGTTGAAGCTCGCACTGGTTATCGTTATGTTCTCACTCTCACCGATGATTTGAGTAGGTATGGGTATATCTACTTGATGAAGCACAAATTTGAGACGTTTGAAAAGTTCAAGGAATTTCAGAGTGAGGTTGAGAATCAACGTGACAGAAAAATTAAATGTCTACGATTTGATCGTGGAGGAGAATATTTGAGTCACGAGTTTGGCACACACCTAAGGAAGTGTGGAATCGTTTCACAACTGACGCCGCCTGGCACACCGCAACGCAACGGAGTGTCTGAACGTCGTAATCGCACTTTATTAGATATGGTACGATCTATGATGTCTCTTACCGACTTACCTCTATCATTTTGGGGATATGCATTAGAAACTGCAGCATTCACTTTAAATAGGGCACCGTCTAAATTCGTTGAGACGACACCGTATGAACTATGGTTTGGCAAGAAACATAAGTTGTCGTTTCTTAAAGTTTGGGGCTGCGATGCTTATGTGAAGAAACTTCAACCAGAAAAGCTCGAACCCAAAGCGGAGAAATGCGTATTCATAGGATACCCTAAGGAAACTATTGGGTATACCTTCTATCTTAGATCCTAAGGTAAAACCTTTGTTGCCAAGAACGGGTCCTTTCTAGAGAAAGAGTTTCTCTCGAAAGAAGTAAGTGGGAGGAAGGTAGAACTTGATGAGGTAATCACACCCCCTCTCGAACAGGATAGTAGCGCAGCGCGGGAAGTTGTTCCTGTGGCGCCTACACCAACTGAAGAGGAAGTTAATGATGATGATCATGAAGCTTCGGATCAAGTTACTACTGAACCGCGAAGGTCCACAAGGGCACGCTCCGCACCAGAGTGGTACGGCAACCCTGTGATGGAAATCATGTTGTTAGACAACGGTGAACCTTCGAACTATGAAGAAGCGATGGCGGGCCCGGATTCCAACAAATGGCTTGAGGCTATGAAATCCGAGATAGGATCCATGTATGAGAACAAAGTATGGACTTTGGTGGACTTGCCCGATGACCGGCGAGCCATAGAAAATAAATGGATCTTCAAGAAGAAGACTGATGCAAACAGTAATGTAACCGTTTACAAAGCTCGACTTGTCGCAAAGGGTTTTCGAAAAATTCAAGGAGTTGACTACGAAGAGACTTTCTCTCCCGTAGCGAAGCTGAAATCAGTCTGAATCATGTTAGCAATTGCCGCCTTTCATGATTATGAAATTTGGCAAATGGACGTCAAAACAGCGTTCCTTAACGGGAACCTTAAGGAAGAGTTGTATATGATGCAACCAGAAGGTTTTGTCGACCCTAAGGGTGCTAACAAAGTGTGCAAGCTCCAGCGCTCCATCTATGGGCTGGTGCAAGCATCTCGGAGTTGGAACATTTGCTTTAATGAGGTGATTAAAGCGTTTGGGTTCATACAGGTTTACGGAGAAGCCTGTCTGTACAAGAAAGTGAGTGGGAGCTCTGTAGCTTTCCTCATACTGTATGTGGATGACATATTATTGATGGGGAATAATATAGAGATGTTGGAGAGCATAAAGGCCTATTTGAACAAGAGTTTTTCAATGAAGGACCTTGGAGAAGCTGCATACATATTAGGCATCAAGATCTATAGAGATAGATCAAGACGCCTCATAGGTCTTTCGCAAAGTACATACCTTGACAAGATATTGAAGAAGTTCAATATGGAAAACTCAAAGAAAGGGTTCTTGCCAGTTTTGCAAGGTATGAGATTGAGTAAGACTCAATCGCCGACCACGGCAGCAGATAGAGAGAAGATGAGTTCTGTCCCCTACGCTTCAGCCGTGGGCTCTCTAATGTATGCCATGCTGTGTACCAGACCTGATATAAACCTTGCCATAAGTTTGGTAGGGAGGTACCAAAGTGATCCAGGTATGGAACACTGGACAGCGGTCAAGAATATCCTTAAGTACCTGAAAGGGACTAAGGAAATGTTTCTCGTTTATGGAGGTGACGAAGAGCTCGTCGTAAAGGGTTACGTCGACGCTAGCTTCGACACAGATCTGGATGACTCTAAGTCACAGACCGGATACGTATATGTGTTGAATGGTGGGGCAGTGAGCTGGTGCAGTAGCAAGCAAGAAGTCGTGGCAACATCTACATGTGAGGCGAAGTACATAGCTGCTTCAGAAGCAGCTCATGAAGGAATTTGGATGAAGGAGCTCATCACCGACCTTGGAGTGGTTCCAAGCGCGTCGGGTCCAATGACTCTCTTCTGTGATAACACTGGGCCATTGCCATAGCCAAGGAGCCCAGGTTTCACCGGAAGACGAAGCACATCAAACGCCACTATAACTCCATCCAGGACCATGTCCAGAGTGGAGTGATAGATATTTGTAAAGTACACACGGATCTGAATATTGCAGGCCCGTTGACTAAACCTCTTCCACGAGCGAAACATGATCAACACCATAATGCTATGGGTGTTCGATACATCACAATGTAACTAGATTATTGACTCTAGTGCAAGTGGGAGACTGTTGGAAATATGCCCTAGAGGCAATAACAAAATGGTTATTATCATATTTCCTTGTTCATGATAATCGTCTATTGTTCATGCTATAATTGTATTAACAGGAAACAGTAATACATGTGTGAATAAATAGATCATAATGTGTCCCTAGCAAGCCTCTAGTTGGCTAGCTCGTTAGTCAATAGATAATCATGGTTTCCTGATCATGGGCATTAGATGTCATTGATAACGGGATCACATCATTGGGAGAATGATGTGATGGACAAGACCCAATCCTAAGCATAGCACTAGATCGTATTGTTCGTATGCTAAACCTTTTCTAATGTCAAGTATCTTTTGCTTCGACCGTGAGATTGTGCAACTCCCGGATACCGTAGGAGTGCTTTGGGTGTATCAAACGTCACAACGTAACTGGGTGACTATAAAGGTGCACTACGGGTACCTCCGAAAGTGTCTGTTGGGTTGGTACGAATCGAGATCGGGATTTGTCACTCCGTGTGACGGAGAGGTATCTCTGGGCCCACTCGGTAGAACATCATCATGAGCTCAATGTGACTAAGGAGTTAGTCACACGATGACGTGTTGCGGAACGAGTAAAGAGACTTACCAGTAACGAGATTGAACAAGGTATTGGTATACCGACGATCGAATCTCGGGCAAGTTCTATACCGACAGACAAAGGGAATCGTATACGGGATTGATTGAATCCTTGATATCGTGGTTCATCCGATGAGATCATCGTGGAGCAAGTGGGAGCCACCATGGGTATCCAGACCCCGCTAATGGTTATTGGTTGGAGAGGCGTCTCGGTCATGTCTGCCTGTCTCCCGAACCCGTAGGGTCTACACACGTAAGGTTCGATGACGCTAGGATTATAGGGAATTGTTATACGAGGTTACCAAAAGTTGTTTGGAGTCCCGGATGAGATCCCGGACGTCAAAAGGAGCTCTGGAATGGTCCGGAGGTAAAGATTGATATATAGGACGGATGGTTTCGGATACCGGAAGTGTTTCGGGCATCACTGGTAACGTACCGGGACCACCGGGACCACCGAAGGTGGCCCCGGGGGTCCACCGAAGGGGGGCAACGACCCCGGGAGGTAAGGTGGGCCAAGTGGGGAAGGGAACCAACCCCTAGGTGGGCTGGTGCGCCTCCCCACTCAGCCCAATGCGTGGGGTAGAGAAAAGGGGGGCAAACCCTAAGCCAGGTGGGCCTAAGGCCCACCAGGGGTGCGCCACACCCCTCCTTCCCCCCTTGGCCGCCGCACCAGCCCCCATCTAGGGCTGCCCCCCCAGGAGAGGGAAACCCTCAAGGGGGTGCAGCCCCTCCCTCCCCCTATATATAGTGGGCACTTTTGGCCATTGGAGATCAGACTTTTCCCTCTCCCTCGGCGCAGCCCTGCCCTTCTTTCTCCTCCTCTTTGCCGGTGCTTGGCGAAGCCCTGCCGGGAGACCTCGTCTCTCCATCGACACCACACCGTCGTGCTGCTGGAGTTCTTCCCCAACCTCTCCCTCCTCCTTGCTGGATCAAGGTGCGGGAGACGTCACCGGGCTGCACGTGTGTTGAACGCGGAGGTGTCGTAGTTCGGCACTAGATCGGAATCGCTGCGAGTACGACTCCATCAACCGCGTTCTAGCAACGCTTCCGCTTAGCGATCTTCAAAGGTATGAAGATGCTCTTACCCCTCTCTCGTTGCTGGTCTCTCCATAGGAAGATCTGAATATGCGTAGGAAAATTTTGAATTTATGCTACGTTGCCCAACATATTTTATAGGTGTATATAAAAGCGTTGGAAATGACAATCTAATCAAGGCCTAACTGATGAACGTTTTCTCGGAGTGGGATGTGAGGTGAACATGTTTAAGTCATTTTGAGGTGGTACAGAAAGCCCGTTTTTACCGCAATTTTTCTTGTTTTTAGAAGAAACTGCCATGCAACTGTGAAGAAATTAAAAAACTGCCGGCAAAGAACGTTTACAAATGCTACCCGTCCTAAATAATGTTCGACGGCTATTGCAGTCCTTTTTTAAGTTGCTGACAAAAATAATTTTAATATCAGTTGATCTCCTGGAAGAGAGGATTCACAGCCACCATCGAAGGAGGGGCGGGGGTGGGGCATCGAGCTGTGGCCGCGACTAGAGGAAATGTAGATGGGTTGGTTATTGGATTTCTATCTCACAATTTGACCGGAAGTGAAAAATATATCAGTTACCTGACACATAAATGCTCACCTTTTAAAAATAATTGTGGTTGTTTTTAGTTATTGCACATCTAACTGACTCAATCAAATATGAAAAAAATATATCCATGTGAATCTTTACCTAAAATCAATGACATAAAATTTAGATGTGCAATAGTTATGGCACATCTAGATGTGCTTTAGCCAGCCCGCTAACTAGTAAATATTGTTACAAAATCACAACTTTTCAGAGTGGTTATTGGCTTACCCGATTTTCTGAAAATAAATCTGATTCATGCCAGAAATAGAAAACAAAATCCTATTCTGAGTTGGAAGAAGAGGTTGAATATACATCTTGTTTGTCCACGCCGGCTTGGCATAAGTAGAAAGAGATGGCATATACTCCCTCCGTTCCTAAATATAAACCTTTTTAGGATTTCAAATACGGACTACATACAGAACTAAACGAGCAAATCTAAACTTTAAAATATATCTATATACATCGGTATATAGTCCCTATTAAAATTCGTAAAAAGGTTTTTATTTAGAACCAAAGGGAGTACGAACCATCGATTGATTTTGTTGTTAGAAACTTTTGGAGACATTGTTTGGATTGTGTAGAACAACTTAATAATGTCACTAGAACCATAACTACAGAAATAGAACCATGGTTATTAATGAACGCGAGTCTAATGCCATTAAATATGTATCATACAAATTGCATTTTTGTATAGTGGTGAGTCGGTACTGCCGGTATCGGGTCAAATGAATGATGTGCAACGTCGAAGACGAAATGAAGGATTCCACATATGCAGCGGGCGTTCGGCTAAATGCGGTTGAACGAAAGTTGAATTTATATTTACTACTCTTATAAATAAATTTAGGAAATGTGTTGTGTATTGCAACAAAAAAAACATTGCACGCTTGTAGCTATCCATTTAATTTTTATTGCCATTTTTCTTTTTCACCAGCATCTTATGATGCTCATATTGTCCATCATATTTTTCACCATCGCTAATGATCAATTCCAAAACAATGTGCTTTTCATTATACTTTGGCACAACACAGGTGCATCGTTATAGAGTAAACAACTTTTGATAAGGATTGTTGTAATGTGGTTAGTATTCACCAAATATGTATGTCTCATGGTCGTCGTGCTCTAACCCGAGGGAGGCACCTACAGTTTCTGCAGAGCAGACGCCATGGTAAGATTAAATCTGTTGTATAATGCAGAACTTCGCATTTTTTTAGTTTTTGTGAACATTTTTTAAAACTCCGTACACATTTTCTTCAAAATCAAGGATATGTTTTGAATACATGATCATTATCAAAATCATGAATGTTTCATATTTGCTGAATATTTTTTTTTGAACTTGTAAAATTGTGAATTCTTTTACAATATCGGAACAGTTTTTTTCAAATCATCAACATTTTTTGATTCTATGAACATTTTATGATTTCCTGAACCTTTTTTTGAATTACCAAACATTTTATGATTTCATGAATTATTTTCTCAAAAATTGAAACTTTTCAAATTTTGAATTTTGAAAATCACGAATTAAATTAAAGAAGAAAAACAAATTGAAATTCGAAATGTTGTATATTTTTCAGAATATATTTGTTGAAATTGTGAATTCTTTTTTAATATGCAAATATTTTTTGAAAATCATCAACATTTTTGAATCCACGAATATTTTATGATTTCCTGATCATTTGTTTGAATTCCTAGACATTTTATGATTTCTTGAACATTTTTCTATGTTTTGAATACAAATCATGAATGTTTTATATTTTATGAATATATTTTTTGAAACAGTGAATTCTTTTATAATATGCAAACTATTTTGAATATGATCAACATTTTTGAATCCGTGAGCATTTTATGATTTCCAGAACCTTTTTTTAATTCCAAAACATTTTATGATTTCATGAGGATTTTTTTTCCAAACTCGATTTTTGTGAAAAAATCATCAATACTTTTAAAATCGTGAACATTTCATGATTTCCTGAACCTTTTTTTAAAATCCCAATTTTTTTATGATTTCATGAACATTTTCTCTCAAAACTCGAAAGTTTTTAAATTTGGAAGTTTGGAAATTCCGAAATAATTTAAAGAAATTAAAAAACAAATTGAAAAATAAAACAGAAATGTGTGACGAAAAAGATGTAGGTTCCAGGTATCGAACGTGGGTCACCTCGTTGGAGGAGCCACGCTGCACCCACTGATAACCCACAAGTATAGGGGATCAATTGTAGCATTTCTCGATAAGTAAGAGGGTTGAACCCAACGAGGAACTAAAAGTAGGACAATTATTTCTCTCAAGTTCTATCGACCACCGATACAACTCTACGCACACTTTACGTTCGCTTTACCTAGAACAAGTATGAAACTAGAAGTACTTTGTAGGTGTGATAGGATAGGTTTGCAAGAAAATAAAGAACATGTAAATAAAAACTAGGGGCTGCTAAGATAAAGAAACAATTACATTAGTTTAACGAGTGTGGAAAAGTGGTGGTAGGAGTTGCGGAATTTTCCCTAAGCAATTGACTACGTTACTAGACTGATAGCAAGTTTTATGTGGGAGAGGCCACTGCTAGCATGTCATCCCTTACTTGGAATTCTATGCACTTATGATTGGAACTATTAGCAAGCATCCACAACTACTAACGTTCATTAAGGTAAAACTCAACCATAGCAATAAGATATATTGGTCCCCCTTCAATCCCGTATGCATCAATTTCTATGCTAGGCTGAAGCTTCTGTTACCCTTGCCCTCCAATACATAGTCCTATCAACATACTACTAACCCTATGGTGTGATCCACGCGTGCGCTCATATGATGGGCACCAAAGGACAACAACATAGCCACAAGCAAATTAAACCAATCATAGCAATTCATTAATCACCGATAGGACAATGAAAATCTACTCAGACATCATAAGATGGCAACACATCATTGGATAATAATATGAAGCATAAAGCACCATGTTCAAGTAGAGGGTACAGCGGATTGCAGGAGAATGGACCGCTGAATATAGATGGGGGAAGGTGATGGAGGTGTTGGTGAAGATGAGAGAGGTGTTGGTGTAGATCGTCGTCACAAGATGATGCCCGGGCGGCGTTCGGGCGCCACCGGGAAAGAGGGGGAGAGAGCCCCCCTTCTTCTTCTTCTTCCTTGACCTCCTCCCTAGATGGGAGAAGGGTTTCCCCTTGGGTCCATGGTCTCCATGGCGGCGGAGGGGTGAGAGCCCCTCCGAGATTGGATCTCTCTCTGTGTGTCCTTCTGTTTCCGCGCTCCCAAATTCTGGCTTTTCACCGTTTCTTAAATTCCCGGAGATCCGTAACTCCGATTCAGGTCTCCTTTTAACACGATTTTCTTCCGGATATTAGCTTTCTTACGGCGAAAGAAGGGCCCCAACCGCCTTAGGGATTGGTCACGAGCCTGCCAGGCACGCCTGGGGGGGGGGGGGGGGTAGGGCGCGCCTCCTGGGCTTGTGACCTCCCTCGGGCATCGTTTCGCGTTGATTCTTCTTCCCAAAAATCATAAATATTCCAAAAAAATCACCGTAGGTTTTTTTATTGTGTTTGGACTTCGTTTGGTATGGATATTCTGCGATACAAAAACATGCAACAAACAGGAACTGACACTGGGCGCTGGATCAATATGTTAGTCCCAAAAATAGTATAAAAAGTTGCCAAAAGTATATGAAAGTTGTAGAATATTGGCATGAAACAATCAAAAATTATAGATACGACGTAGACGTATCAGCATCCCCAAACTTAAATCCTGCTCGTCCCGAGTAGGTAAATGATAAAAAAGATAATTTTTGACGTGGAATGCTACCTAGCATAATCTTGATCATATAATCTAATCATGGCATGAATACTAAAACACGAGTGATTCGAAGCAATATTCTATCATTTGACATAAAGACAATAATATTTCAAGCATACTAACAAAGCAATCATGTCTTCTCAAAATATCATGGCCAAAGAAAGTTATCCCTACAAAATCATATAGTGTGGCTATGCTCCATCTACCCCATACAACGTATTTAAATCATGCACAACCCCAGTTTTAGCCAAGCAATTGTTTCATACTTTAGTGTTCTCAAACTTTTTCAACTTTAACACAATACATGAGCGTGATCCATGGACATAGCACTATAGGTGGAATAGAATATGGTGGTTGTGGAGAAGACAAAAAGGAGGAGATAGTCTCACATCAACTAGGCGTATCAACGGGCTATGGAGATGCCCATCAATAGATATCAATGTGAGTGAGTAGGGATTGCCATGCAACAGATGCACAAGAGCTATAAGTGTATGAGAGTTCAAAAAGAAACTAGTGGGTGTGCATCCAACTCGCTTGCTCACGAAGACCTAGGGCAATTTGAGGAAGCCCATCATTGGAATATACAAGCCAAGTTCTATAATGAAAATTTCCCACTAGTATATGAAAGTGACAACATAGGATACTCTCTATCATGAAGATCATGGTGCTACTTTGAAGCACAAGTGTGGTAAAGGATAGTAGCATTGTCCCTTCTCTCTTTTCTCTCATTTTTTTTATTTTTTTGTGGGCTTCTTTGGCCTCTCTTTTTTATTTGGGCTTCATTGGCCTCTTTTATTACTTCCTCACATGGGACAATGCTCTAATAATGATGATCATCACACTTTTATTTACTTACAACTCGATATTTAGAACAAAATATGACTCTATATGAATGCCTCCGGCGGTGTACCGGGATGTGCAATGATCTAGCGTAGCAATGACATCAAAAAATGGACAAGCCATGAAAACATCATGCTAGCTATCTTACGATCATGCAAAGCAATATGACAATGATGGTGCGTGTCATAATAAATGGAACGATGGAAGTTGCATGGCAATATATCTCAGAATTGATATGGAAATGCCATAATAGGTAGGTATGGTGGCTGTTTTGAGGAAGGGTATATGGTGGGTGTAATGCACCGGTGAAAGTTGTGCGGTACTAGAGAGGCTAGCGATGGTGGAAGGGTGAGAGTGTGTATAATCCATGGACTCAACATTAGTCATAAAGAACTCACATACTTATTGCAAAAGTCTATTAGTCATCGAAACAAGGTACTACACGCATGCTCCTAGGGGAAGGGCTGGTAGGAGTTAACCACCGCGCGATCCCGACCTCCACACAAAGGATGACAATCAATAAATAAATCATGCTCCGACCTCGTCACATAACGGTTCACCATACGTGCATGCTACGGGAATCACAAACCTTAACACAAGTATTTCTACGAATACACAATTACTCACTAGCATGACTCTAATATAACATCTTCATGTCGCAAAACTATTGCAAGGAATCAAACATATCATATTCAGTGATCTACAAGTTTTATGTAGGATTTTATGACTAACCATGTGAATGACCAACTCCTGTTAACTCTCTAAATAGGTATAAGTGAAGCATGAGAGTTTAATTCTTTCTACAAAAGATATGCCCCACTCTAACAAATATAAGTGAAGCAGAAGAGCATTCTACAAATGGCGGTTTTCTATGTGTAGGGAAACAAGCAATCCAAACTTCAAATGATATAAGTGAAGCACATGAAGCATTCTATAAAGCCATACTCAAAAGATATAAGTGAAGTGCAAAGAGCATGCTATAAATCAACCAAGGACTATCTCATACCAGCATGGTGCATAAAATAAAAAGGAAAAATAACCACAAAAGATGCTCCAAGCATTTCCACATATCATGTGACGAATAAAAATATAGCTCCGAGTAAAATTACCGATAGATTGTAGACGAAAGAGGGGATGCCTTCCGGGGCATCCCCAAGCTTAGACGCTTGAGTCTTCCTTTAATATTACCTTGGGGTGCCTCGGGCATCCCCAAGCTTAGGATCTTGCCTCCCCTTATTCCTTCATCCATCGTGGTCTCACCCAAAACTTGAAAACTTCAATCACACAAAACTCAACAAAACCTTTGTGAGATCCGTTAGTATAATAAAGTAAATCACCACTTTAAGTACTGTTGTGAACTCATTCCAAATTCATATTTGCATTATATCTACTGTAATCCAACTTCACCATGGTTCATACCCCCCCCCCCGATACTACCCATAGATTCATCAAAATAAGAGAACAATGCATAGAAAACATAATCTGTCAAAAACAGAACAGTCTGTAGTAATCTGAACTTATACCATACTTCTGATACTCCAAAAATTCTGAAAAAATATGATAATTTAGGAAATTTTTATATCAATCATCATAAAAAAGAATCAACTCAATAGCGCTCTCTGTATAGAAATAAGAAATGATTTTTTGAGTGCAAAGTTTCTGTCTTTTTCAGCATGATCAAACAACTATCACCCAAACTAATCATAAAGGCTTTACTTGGCGCATTATTTTTATAATACAATGGAATTGTACAAGGGGATAATTATTTTTGCGAGAAACTTCCATGAACAAATCTACATTGTTTCCATGAGCATGAACACAAGTGTTCAAGGTCGACCCTCACTTCCGCAATGCATCACCTTTCAATCGCTTCTCTTTTTGAAAAAGTTTTAAGTTCCCCTCTATATTTTTTGTTTTAAAACTATATAAAAGAACTCAGCAGAAATAAATGACTCTCTAAAACTTCTGGGTTGTCTCTAAGGCAGCGCTTTCTTTAAAGCCATTAAGCTAGGCATAAAGTGCTCAAGTAATGGATTCACCCGGATCCCAAGGTATATCAAAGCCAATTTTAATTAACAATGATTTGTAATTTAGTAGTGAGCACAAGGTAACATATATCATGCAATGACAAAGTCTAACTCTCTTCCTATGCATTGACATGTCATAAAAGAACAATTCATGCACATCAAGTAAAGGCCAATACATAGCATAAGCAGTTTCTTGCAATTTTATCGTATTGGAAACATAGAGAGGTGGAGATGTAGTTCCTCTCTCATAATAATTGCAAGTAGGAGCAGCAAGTAAATGCATATTATATTCATCAAAATCATCATGTGTAATAGTAGAAGGCAACCCATCTATATAATCCCTAATAAGAGCAAACTTCTTCGATATAGTGTAGTTGGGAGAGTTCAAAAAGATAATAGGACTATCATAAGTGGGTGCGATAGCAACAATTTCATGCTTAACATAAGGAACTATAGCAAGTTCATCTTCATAAGCATCATTCATATTGGCATCATGGCCACAAGCATAGCAAGCATCAAGTTCATCAAAAAGGGATATTTCAAACGAATCCAAGGGATCATAGCAATCAACATAGCATTCATCCTTCGATAAGAACGAAGGGAAATTAAACAATGTATGAGTTGAAGAGTTACTCTCATTATAAGGTGGGCACGGGTAGCTAGTCTGCTCTTCCTCCTTTTGTTCTTTGCTCTCCTAATCATCTTTTTCATGTAATGAGCTCACAGTTTCAGCATTTTCTTCTTCCATAGTTTCATGCAAAATATTAGTCTCTTCTTGGGCAGCGTAGAATTTCTCCATAAATCGATAAATATGGGCATTATATTCATAATTAGTATAACAATAACAAAGCATAACCAAATTTTCAGATCGGTAAGCATCATCATCATTATCATCACACCTTTTAAACAGAGCTTCAATTTCATAAGCACCCATAAAAGCAACAAACTCTTCTATTTGTTTCACATCATAGTAATCATATATACCATTAGCATAAGAAGCCAAGGTTTCATTAGCATTAAATTTATAAGAAAAGCGAAGGTGTTGAGCCTTCATCCTAGAGCAACAAGTAATATCATATCTCAAGCATAGCTCCCAAGCATACCATTTCAACAAATGAATTTGATCCCTTAATAGTTTCCCTTTTTGAGTCAAGCGATAATTGATAAGTCTCCAACGTATCTATATTTTTTATGGTTCCATGCTATTATCTTGTCAAACTTTGGATGTTTTGTATGCCTTTTATATCTTTTTTGGGACTAACTTATTAACTCAGTGCCAGTTCCTGTTTTTTCTGTGTTTTTGACCCTTTTCAGAGGAGAATATTAAACGGAGTCCAAACGGAATAAAACTTCCAAAAATATTTTTTCCGGAACAGAAGATACGCAGGGGGCGTGAGAACCAAGGCAGAGGCCACCACGGGAGGCCACAAGCCCCCTAGGCGCGGCCAGGGGGCGCGCCTAGCAGGCTTGTGGGCCCCATGTGGCTTGTCTGCCCTACTTCTTCCGCCTATAAATCCCCGAAAAATCCAAAACCACGGGAGAGATCCACGAAAATACTTTTCCGCCACCGCAAGCTTCTGTCTCCTCAAGATCCCATCTGGGGCACGTTCTTGTGCCCTGTCGGAGGGTGGATTCGGATACGGAGGGCTTTTTCATCAACACCATTGCCTCTCCGATGATGCGTGAGTAGTTCACCATAGACCTTCGGGTCCATAGCTAGTAGCTAGATGGCTTCTTATCTCTCTTGGATCTTCAATACAAAGTTCTCCATGATCTTCATGGATATCTATCCGATGTAATCTTCTTTTGCGGTGTGTTTGTCGAGATCCGATGAATTATGGATTTATGATCAGATTATCTATGAATCTTATTTGAGTTTCTTCTGATCTCTTATATGCATGATTTCATATCCTTGTAATTCTCTTCGAGTTGTGGGTTTTGTTTGGCCAACTTGATCTATGATTCTTGCACTGGGAGAAGTGCTTGGTTTTGGATTCATACCGTGCGGCGGCCTCACCCTGTGACAGAAGGGGTAGCGAGGCACGCATCGTGTTGTTGCCATCAAGGGTAAAAAGATGGGGTTTATATCTATTGCATGAATTTATCCCTCTACATCATGTAATCTTGCTTAAGGCGTTACTCTGTTCATCATGAACTCAATACACTAGATGCATGCTCGATAGCGGTCGATGTGTGGAGTAATAGTAGTAGATGCAGAAAGTATCGGTCTACTTGTCTCGGACGTGATGCCTATATGTATGATCATTGCCTTAGATATCGTCATGACTTTGCGCGGTTCTATCAATTGCTCGACGGTAATTTGTTCACCCACCGTAATATTTGCTATTTTGAGAGAAGTCTCTAGTGAACACTATGGCCCCCGGGTCTACTTCACATCATATTTTCAGCCTTACACTTTTACTTCGTTGCACTTTCCGCCTTCAGATCTCACTTTGCAATCAATCTTGAAAGGATTGACAACCCCTTTTATAGCGTTGGGTGCAAGCTCATTTGTGTTTGCGCACGTACTCTGGACACTTGGCTTGATTCTCCTACTGTTTGATACCTTGGTTCTCAAACTGAGGGAAATACTTAATGCTACTGTGCTGCATCACCCTTTCCTCTTCAAGGGAAAAACCAACGCAAGATCAAGAGGTAGCAAGAACACTTTCTGGCGCCGTTGCCACGGAGGATCAAGTCAAGAATAGTCTCCCGTCAACGTGTGAATTTCTGGCACCGGGGATTATTCTAAGTGAAGCTTATCCAAGTAAGTGTCGCAAACTCATCTCTTGCATTTACTTTTTTGCCTCTCGTTTTCCTCTCCCCCACTTCTGAAAAACAAAAATTTACAAAAATATTTGCCTTTTTGTTCGCCCTTTTCCTTAGCTTGTTTTTTGCCTGCTTGAGTGGGATAGTCTACCTGTCCTCATGGCTAGACCTACTGCTTCGAACGATACTCCTGAGAGCGAAGTTCTCAATTTTAAACAAAATGACGAAGAAAACTTAAAGGACGCTTGGTATAGGATTTGCAATGCTCAGAGTAGATCTACTCGTAAGCAATCTACTACTGTCCTACTTCGTAGCTTTTATGTGGGTATTTCCCCTTGGAATAGGTATGTTCTTGACACCATCATAGGTGGAAATTTCTTGGGTAGACATACCGTTGATTCTTACGGTGCTTTGATAAATCTGGTAGGCTCACCTGTTGGGGAACGTCGCAAGGGAAACAAAAAAATTCCTACGCGCACGAAGACCTATCATGGTGATGTCCATCTATGAGAGGAGATTTGGATCTACGTACCCTTGTAGATCACACAGCAGGAAGTGTTAAGAAACGCAGTTGATGTAGTGGAACGTCCTCACGTCCCTCAATCCGCCCTGCGAACCGTCCCACGATCCGTCCCACGATCCGCTCCGATCTAGTGCCGAACGGACGGCACCTCCGCGTCCAGCACACGTACAGCTCGACGATGATCTCGGCCTTCTTGATCCAGCAAGAGAGACGGAGAGGCAGATGAGTTCTTCGGCAGCATCACGGCGCTCCAGAGATTGGTGGTGATCTATCCCAGCAGGGCTCCGCCCGAGCTCCGCAGAAATATGATCTAGAGGAAAAACTGTGGAGGTATGTGGTCGGGCTGCCGTGGCAAAGTTGTCTCAAATCAGCCCTAATACCCCAGTATATATAGGAGGGGGGAGGGACCTGCATTGACGCTCAAGAGAGCCCCAAGGTGTCGGCCAAACCAAGGGGAGGAGTCCTCCTCCTCCAATCCTAGTCCAACTAGGATTGGAAAGTGGAGTCCTTCTCCACCTTCCCACTTCCCCTTTTTTCTTTTTTCTTTGATTTCTTTATCTCGTGCGCATAGGGCCTCTTGGGCTGTCCCACCAGCCCACTAAGGGCTGGTGCGGCACCCCTAAGGCCTATGTGCTTCCCCCGGGTCGGCTGCCCCCCCCCCCCAGTGAACATCCGTAACCCATTCGTCACTCCTCGTACATTCCCGGTAATGTCCGAAAACTTTCCGGTAATCAAATGAGGTCATCCTATATATCATTCTTCGTTTCCAGACCATTCCGGAAACCCTCGTGACGTTCGTGATCCCATCCGGGACTCCGAACAACATTCGGTAACCAACCATATAACTCAAATACACATAAAACATCGCCGAACCTTAAGTGTGCAGACCTTGCGGGTTCGAGAACTATGTAGACATGACCCGAGGGACTCCTCGGTCAATGTCCAATAGCGGGACCTGGATGCCCATATTGGATCCTACATATTCTACGAAGATCTTATCGATTGAGCCTCAGCGCCAATGATTCATATAATCCCGTATGTCATTCCCTTTGTCCTTCGGTATGTTACTTGCCCGAGATTCGACCGTAAGTATCCGCATACCTATTTCAATCTCGTTTCCCGGCAAGTCTCTTTACTCGTTCCGTAATACAAGATCCCGTGATTTACATTAAGTCACATTGCTTGCAAGGCTTGTGTGTGATGTTGTATTACCGAGTGGGCCCCGAGATACCTCTCCGTCACACGGAGTGACAAATCCCAGTCTTGATCCATACTAACTCAACGGACACCTTCGGAGATACCTGTAGAGCATCTTTATAGTCACCCAGTTACGTTGTGACGTTTGATACACACAAGGCATTCCTCCGGTGCCAGTGAGTTATATGATCTCATGGTCATATGAATAAATACTTGACACGCAGAAAACAGTAGCAACAAAATGACACGATCAACATGCTACGTTCATTAGTTTGGGTCTAGTCCATCACATGATTCACTCAATGATGTGATACAGTTATCAAGCAACAACATCTTGTACATAGTCAGAAGACCTTTGAAAGGACGTGGATGTCGCCTAGAGGGGGGGTGAATAGGCGCTTTAAAATAATTAAGGTTTAGGCTTGAACAAATGAGGAATAAAACTAACGTTTAATATGTCAAGCACAAAACCTACAAACAACTAGGCTCACCTATGTGCACCAACAACTTATGCTAAGCAAGATAAACAACTAAGTGATAGCAAGATATATTACAATAAGCAAGATGTCTATCACAAAGTAAATTGCATAAGTAAAGGGTTCGGGTAAGAGATAACCGAGGCACGGGGAGATGATGATGTATCCCGAAGTTCACACCCTTGCGGATGCTAATCTCCGTTGGAGCGGTGTGGAGGCACAATGCTCCCCAAGATGCCACTAAGGCCACCGTAATCTCCTCACGCCCTCGCACAATGCAAGATGTCGTGATTCCACTAAGGGACCCTTGAGGGCGGTCACCGAACCCGTACAAATGGCAACCCTTGGGGGCGGTCACCGAACCCGTACACGTGGCAACCCTTGGGGGCGGTTACCGGTACCCGTACAAATTGCTCGGGGCAATCTCCACAACCTAATTGGAGACCCCGATGCTTGCCCGGAGCTTTACACCACAATGCTTGAGCTCCAAGACACCACCAAGCTTCTAGGACGCCAAAGCATCCACGAAGAACAATATCTAGGGTACTAAGTACCAAAGGTAATAAGCTTCTCAAACTTCACTTCCACGTATCACCGTGGAGAACTCAAACCGATGCAACCAATGCAATGGCAAGAACACACGAAGTGGTCAAGTCCCTCACACTCAAATCCCTCCACAACAACGAAAGCTATGGAGAAATATGAGAGGAAGAACAAGGAGCTCACAAAGAACTCCAAGATCTAGATCCAAGGGGTTCCCCTCACATAGAGGAGAAAGTGATTGGTGGAGATGTGGATCTAGATCTCCTCTATCTTTTCCCTCAAGAACAAGCAAGAATCATTGGAGGGATTGAGAGTAAGCAAGCTCTAAGAATGTCAACAATGGAGGTAGAACAAGAGCTCAACGGATGGATAAGGCCAAGGGGGAAGAAGACCCCCTTCATATGGTGGGGGGAGGAATCAAACCGTTACCCCACTTACAACCCGAGTCCAGCGGTACTACCGCTGGCTCCAGCGGTACTACCGCTGGCTGCAGCGGTACTACCGTTGGCTGCAACGGTACTACCGCTGAGCCCATGGTAGCGCAAAGATACTACCGGGCCAACCACCGCCAAGAAAGTCTTCACAAAAAAGGTCCGACGAAGTACAGCCGCTAGGAAGGCGGTACTAAGCTCCTGGAGCGGTACTACCGCTAACCAGGGGCGGTACTACCGCGAGCACAGCGGTAGTACCGCCAGCTCTAGCGGTACTACCGCTAGGGCCAGCGGTACTACCGCTAGGTCCAGCGGTACTATCGCTCGCCCCTGAAACAGCCATCACTTTCGCATACGAGCTCCGAATCGAGCAAACCCAAGCTTGTTGGAAATCTTAAGACCATGCTGATATGAAAATGCCAATGATCTAGAGGTGTGAGACCTCTATGAATGAAGAACCGGCAAAAACTCCAACATCAAAAACATCATAGTAGTTGCATGTGGACTCCGTTTTCGATGAACTCGAGCTTGTCATGATGATGACCATAAGCTCTAAAACTCACAAAGAGAAACACCAAATAAGAACCAAGAAGTATGATGCAAGGATGCAAATGGTTTGAGCTCTCAACGAACGATACGATCAAGCTAATCACTTGAGAGCCTCCCTTGACAGTACAACATTCTATCCTAAACAGAAAACCTATCAAGGGCAAACCTATACCTTGCACCTCGACCTCTTGAGCTAGATGATGATGATCTTGGCTTCCTCAAGATGGACCACCTTTCTTCATTGCGTTGGCTTGATGAAGACTAGTTGATTGCTCCCCCATACTCACTATGGATGAGCCACTCTTCAGCATACCTTCACAAGTCCATTGCCACCACAATGGACGGCAAGCTTCAAGCACGACATATTCGTGTTGATCCTCTTGAACTTGCACACCGCAATCTTGATGACGATCACCACTTGACGTCATCCTTCATGGGTTGTATGAGATCTTCCTTTTGACGCAAGCCCATGGAAACACACCTAACCCACACATAGAACTCTCACGAAGACCATGGGTTAGTACACAAACACGTAATGGACAATGCTTACCATACCATGGGATCACTTGATCCCTCTCGGTACATCCTGTACGCTTTGTGTGTTGATCATCTTGATTTACTCTTTGTCTGAGATCTTGATCAACCTTGTGTCTCTATGACCATTCTTTGGATAATACCTTGAATACCACCTTGGTCATCATATAAACTCCTTTAACCCAGCAGATGGACTTCAAGAAGTGCCTATGGACAAATCCTATAAATATAACTTAAGGCAACCATTAGTCCATAGGAATTGTCATCAATTACCAAAACCACATATGGAGATATATGCTCTAACAACCTTGACTATCCTTGATCAACTGGCTAGCCAACTAGAGGCTTGCTAGGGACAGTGTTTTGTCTATGTATCCACACATGTATCTAAGTCTTCATTTAATACAATTATAGCATGGATAATAAACGATTATCTTGATACAGGAATTATAATAATAACTTATTTATCATTGCCTCTAGGGCATAATTCCAACATTCTCCCACTTGCACTAGAGTCAATAATCTAGTCCTCACATCGTCATGCGAATTACATTATAATAAATCTAACACCCATACAGTTCTGGTGTTGATCATGCTTTGCCCGTGGAAGATGTTTAGTCAGCGGGTCTGCCACATTCACATCCGTGTGCACTTTGCAGATATTCACGTCCTCCTCCTCGACGTAGTCGCGGATGAGGTTGAAGCGTCGTTTGATGTGTCTCGTCTTCTTGTGAAATTGTGGTTCCTTTGCTAAGGCAATGGCACCCGTGTTGTCACAAAACAGGGTTATTGGATTCAGTGCGCTCGGCACCACTCCAAGATCCGTCATGAACTGCTTCATCCAGACACCCTCCTTAGCTGCCTCCGAGGCAGCCATATACTCCGCTTCACATGTAGAATCAGCTACGATGCTTTGCTTGGAACTGCACCAGCTTACCGCACCCCCATTAAGAATAAATACGTATCCGGTCTGCGACTTAGAGTCATCCGGATCTGTGTCAAAGCTTGCATCGACGTAACCTTTTACGATGAGCTCTTTGTCACCTCCATATAAGAGAAACATCTCCTTAGTCCTTTTCAGGTACTTCAGGATATTCTTGACCGCCGTCCAGTGATCCACTCCTGGATTACTCTGGAACCTGCCTGCCATACTTATGGCCAGGCTAACGTCTGGTCTAGCGCACAACATTGCATACATGATAGAACCTATGGTTGAAGCATAGGGGACGGTACTCATATACTCTCTATCTTTATCAGTTGTTGGGCATTGAGTCTTACTCAATCCCGTACCTTGTAAAACTGGCAAGAACCCCTTCTTGGACTGTTCCATTTTGAACCTCTTCAAAACTATATCAAGGTACGTGCTTTGCGAAAGTCCTATCAGGCGTTTTGATCTATCCCTATAGATCTTTATGCCTAGAATGTAAGCAGCTTCTCCTAGGTCCTTCATAGAGAAACTTTTATTCAAGTAATCCTTTATGCTCTCCAAAAGCTCCACGCCATTTCCAATCAGTAATATGTCATCCACATATAGTATTAGGAACACCACAGAGCTCCCACTCAGTTTCTTGTAAATACAGGATTCTCCAACCACCTGTATAAACCCAAATGCTTTGATCACCTCATCAAAGCGTTTATTCCAACTCCGAGATGCTTGCACCAGTCCATAAATGGATCGCTGGAGCTTGCACACTTTGTTAGCATTTTTAGGATCGACAAAACCTTCGGGTTGCATCATATACAACTCTTCCTTAAGGAAACCGTTAAGGAACGTTGTTTTGACATCCATCTGCCATATTTCATAATCGAAAAATGCAGCTATCGCTAACATGATTTGGATGGACTTAAGCATCGCTACGGGTGAGAATGTCTCATCGTAGTCAATTCCTTGAACTTGTGAAAAACCCTTTGCCACAAGTCGAGCTTTATAAACGGTCACATTACCGTCAGCGTCCGTCTTCTTCTTAAAGATCCATTTGTTCTGAATAGCCTTGCGGCCTTCAGGTAGTACTTCCAAAGTCCACACTTTGTTTTCATACATAGATCCTATCTCGGACTTCATGGCCTCCAGCCCTTTGTTGGAATCTGAGCCCACCATTGCTTCTTCATAATTTGCACGCTCATTGTTGTCCAACAACATAATTGATAAGACGGGATTACCGTACAGCTCTGGAGCAGTATGCGGTCTCGTCGACCTGCGAGGTCCGACGAGAACTTGACCCGGAGTTTCATGATCATCATCATTAACTTCCTCCTCAACCGGCGTCGCAACGACAGGGGTTTCCCCTTGCCCTGCGCCACCATCCAGAGGGATGAGAGGTTCGACAACCTCATCAAGTTCTATCTTCCTCCCACTCAATTCTCTCGAGAGAAACTCCTTCTCGAGAAAAGCTATGTTCTTAGCAACAAACACTTTGCCCTCGGATTTGAGATAGAATGTATACCCAACTGTCTCTTTTGGGTAACCTATGAAGACGCACTTTTCCGCTTTGGGTTCCAGCTTTTCAGGCTGAACTTTTTGACATAAGCATCACATCCCCAAACTTTAAGAAACGACAACTTTGGTCTTTTGCCATACCACAACTGATATGGTGTCGTCTCAACGGATTTTGATGGTGCCCTATTTAAAGTGAATGCAGCTGTTTCTAATGCATAACCCCAAAATGATAACGGCAAATCGGTAAGAGATATCATAGATCGCACCATCTCTAATAAAGTACGATTACGACGTTCGGACACACCATTACGCTGTGGTGTTCCAGGCGGTGTCAACTGTGAAACAATTCCACATTGTCTTAAGTGAGCACCAAACTCGAAACTCAGATATTCACCCCCACAATCAGACCGTAGGAACTTGATCTTCTTGTTATGATGATTTTTGACTTCACTCTAAAATTGTTTGAACTTTTCAAATGTTTCAGACTTGTGCTTCATCAAGTAGACATAACCATATCTACTCAAATCGTCAGTGAAGGTGAGAAAATAACGATATCCGCCGCGTGCCTCCACACTCATCGGACCATACACATCGGTATGTATGATTTCCAACAAGTCACTTGCACGCTCCATTGTTCCGGAGAACGGAGTTTTAGTCATCTTGCCCATGAAGCATGGTTCGCACGTGTCAAGTGAATCAAAGTCAAGTGACTCCAAAAGTCCGTCGGTATGGAGTTTCTTCATGCGCTTTACACCAATATGACCTAAGAGGCAGTGCCATAAAAACATGGCGCTATCATTGTTAACTCTAACTCTTTTGGTCTCAATGTTATGTATATGTGTATTCTCACTATCAAGATTCAATATGAACAATCCTCTCACATTGGGTGCATGACCATTACTCATAGAAATAGAACAACCATTATTCTCTGACTTAAATGAGTAACCGTCTCGCAATAAACAAGATCCAGATATAATGTTCATGCTTAACGCAGGCACTAAATAACATTTATTTAAGTTCATAACTAATCTTGATGGTAACTGAAGTGAAACTGTGCCGACGGCGATTGCATCAACCTTGGAACCATTTCCCACGCGCATCGTCACTTCATCCTTCGCCAGCCTTCGCTTATTCCACAGTTCCTGTTTCGAGTTGCAAATATGAGCAACAGAACCAGTATCGAATACCTAGGCACTACTACGAGAGCTGGTTAAGTACACATCAATAACATGTATATCGAATATACCTGATTTCTCCTTGGCCGCCTTCTTATCAGCCAGATACTTGGGGCAGTTGCGCTTCCAGTGACCCATACCCTTGCAATAATAGCACTCCGTTTCAGGCTTAGCTCCAGCTTTGGGTTTCTTCATCGGATTGGCAACAGGCTTGCCGCTCTTCTTTGAGTTACCCTTCTTTCCTTTGACGGTTCTCTTGAAACTAGTGGTCTTATTCACCATCAACACTTGATGCTCTTTACGGAGTTCTGACTCTGCGACTTTCAGCATCGCGAATAACTCGCCGCGTGACTTGTTCATCCCTTGCATGTCATAGTTCAACACAAAGCCCTTATAGCTTGGTGGCAGTGATTGAAG
This sequence comes from Hordeum vulgare subsp. vulgare, assembly GCF_904849725.1. Taxonomy (NCBI): domain Eukaryota; kingdom Viridiplantae; phylum Streptophyta; class Magnoliopsida; order Poales; family Poaceae; genus Hordeum; species Hordeum vulgare. The sequence continues at coordinate 593,372,738 of NC_058519.1, read as the reverse complement.
AATTTTGTCAGTGATAGCCTCTTGCGGGAGTTCAATCCCCAGCTCAGCTAGACGGTTTGAGTACCCAGACATTTTGAGTACATGTTCACTGACAGACGAATTCTCCTCCATCTTGCAAGCATAGAATTTATCAGAGGTCTCATACCTCTCGATCCGGGTGTTCTTCTGAAAGATAAACTTCAACTCCTGGAACATCTCATATGCTCCATGATGCTCAAAGCGACGTAGAAGTCCCGGCTCTAAGCCATAGAAGACTGCACATTGAACTACTGAGTAGTCCTCCTTGCGTGTTAACCAAGCGTTCTTAACATCTTGGTCAGCCGCGGCGGGTGGTTCATCTCCTAGCGCAGCATTAAGGACATAATCCTTCTTCCCAGCTTGCAGGAGCAACTTAAGATTACGAGCCCAGTCTACAAAGTTGCTTCCATCATCTTTCAACTTAGCTTTCTCTAGGAACGTATTAAAATTCAGAGTGACTGTCGCGTGAGCCATTGATCTACAACACAAATATTTTCAAAGTGGACTTAGACTATGTTCAAGATAATTAGAGTTTAAGTAATCAAATTACTTGCTAAACTCCCACTCAAAAAGTACATCTCTCTAGTCATTTGAGTGGTTCATGATCCAATTCCACTAGCTCAATTCCGATCATCACGTGAGTTGAGGATAGTTTCAGTGGTAAGCATCCCTATGCTAATCATATCAACTATATGATTCATGATCGACCTTTCGTCTCATGTGTTCCGAGGCCATGTCTGCACATGCTAGGCTCGTCAAGCTTAACCCGAGTGTTTTGCGTGTGCAACTATTTTGCACCCGTTGTATGTGAACGTTGAGTCTATCACACCCGATCATCACGTGGTGTCTCGAAACGACGAACTGTAGCAACGGTGCACAGTCGGGGAGAACACAATTTCGTCTTGAAAATTTAGTGAGAGATCACCTCATAATGCTACCGTCGTTCTAAGCAAAATAAGGTGCATAAAAGGATTAACATCACATGCAATTCATAAGTGACATGATATATGGCCATCATCAAGTGCTCCTTAATCTTCATCACCAAAGCACCGGTATGATCTTCTTGTCACCGACGCCACACCATGATCCCCATCATCATGATCTCCATCATCGTGCCGCCATCGAGGTTGTCGTGTATGCTATGCTATTACTACTAAAGCTACGTCCTAGCAATATAGTAAACGCATCGGCAAACACAAACGTTAGTTTAAAGACAACCCTATGGCTCCTGCCGATTGCCGTAGCATCGACGTGCAAGTCGATATTAACTATTACAACATGATCATATCATACATCCAATATATCACATCACATCGTCGGCCATATCACATCACAAGCATACCCTGCAAAAACAAGTTAGACATCGTCTAATTGTTGTTGCATGTTTTACGTTGTAGCTATGGGTATCTAGTAGGATCGCATCTTACTTACGCAAACACCACAACGGGGATGTATGAATTGCTATTTAACCTCTCTCCAAGGACCTCCTCGGTCAAATCTGATTCAACTAAAGTTGGAGAAACCGACACTCGCCAGTCATCTTTGAGCAACGGGGTTGCTCGTAGCGATAAACCAGTCTCTCGTAAGCGTACGAGTAATGTCGGTCCGAGCTGCTTCGATCCAACAATACCGTAGAATCAAGAAAAGACTAAGGAGGGCAGCAAATCGCACATCACCGCCCACAAAAACTTTTGTGTTCTACTCAAGATGACATCTACGCATGAACCTAGCTCATGATGCCACTGTTGGGGAACGTCGCATGGGAAACAAAAATTTCCCTACGCGCACGAAGACCTATCATGGTGATGTCCATCTACGAGAGGAGATTTGGATCTATGTATCCTTGTAGATCGCACAACAGGAAGCGTTAAGAAACGCAGTTGATGTAGTGGAATGTCCTCACGTCCCTCGATCCGCCCCGCGAACCGTCCCACGAACCGTCCCACGATCCGTCCCACGATCCCCTCCGATCTAGTGCCGAACGGACGGCACCTCCGCGTTCAGCACACGTACAGCTCGATGATGATCACGGCCTTCTTGATCCAGCAAGAGAGACAGAGAGGTAGATGAGTTCTTCGGCAGCGTGATGGCGCTCCGGAGGTTGGTGGTGATCTATCCCAGCAGGGCTCCGCCCGAGCTCCGCAGAAATACGATCTAGAGGAAAAACCGTGGAGGTATGTGGTCGGGCTGCCGTGGCAAAGTTGTCTCAGATCAGCCCTAATACCCCAGTATATATAGGGGGGAGGGGGAGGGACCTGCCTTAAGGCTCAAGAGAGCCCCAAGGGGTCGGCCGAACCAAGGGGAGGAGTCCTCCTCCTCCAATCCTAGTCCAACTAGGATTGGAAAGTGGAGTCCTTCTCCACCTTCCCACTTCCCTTTTTTTTCTTTTTCCTTTGATTTCTTTATCTCCTACGCATAGGGCCTCTTGGGCTATCCCACCAACCCACTAAGGGCTGGTGCAGCACCCCTAAGACCTATGGGCTTCCCCCAGGTGGGCTGGCCCCCCCGGTGAACATCCGTAACCCATTCGTCACTCCCGGTACATTCCCGGTAATGTCCGAAAACTTTCCGGTAATCAAATGAGGTCATCCTATATATCAATCTTTGTTTCCGGACCATTCGGAAACCCTCGTGATGTCCGTGATCCCATTCCGGACTCCGAACAACATTCGATAACCAACCATATAACTCAAATACACATAAAACATCGCCGAACCTTAAGTGTGCAGACCGTGCGGGTTCGAGAACTATGTAGACATGACCCGAGGGACTCCTCGGTCAATATCCAATAGCGGGACCGGATGCCCATATTGGATCCTACATATTCTACGAAGATCTTATCGATTGAACCTCAGTGCCAAGGATTCATATAATCCCGTATGTCATTCCCTTTGTCCTTCGGTATGTTACTTGCCCGAGATTCGATCGTTAGTATCCACATACCTATTTCAATCTCGTTTACCAGCAAGTCTCTTTACTCGTTCTGTAATACAAGATCCCGTGATTTACATTAAGTCCAATTGCTTGCAAAGCTTGTGTGTGATGTTGTATTACCGAGTGGGCCCCGAGATACCTCTCCGTCACACGGAGTGACAAATCCTAGTCTTGATCCATACTAACTCAACGAACACCTTCGGAGATACCTGTTGAGCATCTTTATAGTCACCCACTTACGTTGTGATGTTTGATACACACAAGGCATTCCTCCGGTGCCAGTGAGTTATATGATCTCATGGTCATAGGAATAAATACTTGACACGCAGAAAACAGTAGCAACAAAATGACACGATCAACATGCTACGTTCATTAGTTTGGGTCTAGTCCATCACATGATTCACTCAATGATGTGATCTAGTTATCAAGCAACAACATCTTGTACATAGCCAGAAGACCTTGACTATCCTTGATCAACTGGCTAGCCAACTAGAGGCTTGCTAGGGACAGTGTTTTGTCTATGTATCCACACATGTATCTAAGTCTTCATTTAATACAATTATAGCATGGATAATAAACGATTATCTTGATACATGAATTATAATAATAACTTATTTATCATTGCCTCTAGGGCATAATTCCAACATCACCCCCACTCATGGTTAATGGAACCACCTTAACTTTGGAACATGTGATGCGTCGGCTGGATATTATTGAAAATAAAGTTGCTACAATTGAACTCACTGAGAATTTGGATAAAAAGATCCACAATCAAATCATTCAGTATGGATCCAAGGTGGGAATGACTTTGAAAAATCTAAAGGAGAGGGAACCCACAGTTAACGAAAAACGAGGTCATGATTCCGCTAGGATTGGCAAACTAGAGGATGTTATAACCAACTTGGGTTCCACTTTTGCCGTTGTGCAGAACACTCCAATTTTTGCCCACAATAAGGCAACCAAGTCTGTTTTTGTTCCTAAAAATAGTGGTGAACCATCTAGTAAGAGAGATGAAGACGTTAAGATGATGAGGGCTACTTATGGTTTAAGTACCAAAGACGACGATACATGATTCTATCACCTTATGCCTAGCTAAGGGCGTTAAACAATAGCGCTTGTTGGGAGGCAACCCAATGAATTTATCTTTGCTTTTTGCTTTCTGTTTTGTTGCGTTCACACCATCATAATTCTGTTATGATTGTGTCTTTTGCGTTTCTTTTTGTGTTTGAGCCATGTAAAACCTTTATGACTAGTTTGGTGATGGTTGTTTGATCCTGCTGGAAAAAGACAGAAACTTTTCGCTCACGAAATTATTTTTAATTTTTATCTAGAAAGAGATTTTGAGTTGATTATTTTTGCTTCTGGTTGATATGCCAATTGCCCAAACATTCGTAATTTTTCAGAATTTTTGAGATACCATAAGTATACGAAGTATACAGATTGCTACAGACTGGTCTGTTTTTGACAGATTCTGTTTTTTGTTGTGTTGGTTGCTTGTTTTGATAAAACTATGGATAGTATCGGGGGGGGGGGGGGTACTAGCCATGGAAAAGTGAGAATATAGTAATCTAACACCAATATAAATATAAATCAAGTTTGCTACAGTACCTCAAGAGGTGGTAGTTTGTTTTCTTGTGCTAATGATATCACGAGTTTCTGTTTAAGTTTTGTGTTGTGAAGTTTTCAAGTTTTGGGTGATGTTCTCATGGACAAAGGGATAAAGAGTGGAAAGAGCTCAAGCTTTGGGATGCCCAAGGCACCCCAAGCCAAATTCAAGGACACCAAAAAGCCTAAGCTTGGGGATGCCCCGGGAAGGCATCCCCTCTTTCGTCTTCAATCCATCGGTAACATTACTTGGAGCTATATTTTTATTCACCACATGATATGTGTTTTGCTTGGAGCGTCTTGTATCGTAGGAGTCTTTTTTTGTGTCACAATCATCCTTGCTGCACACCTTTTGAGAGAGACATGCACTCATCGTGATTTTGCTAGAATACTCTTTGAGCTTCGCTTATATCTTTTGAGTTAGGCAATTCAGCTCACATGTGCTTCACTTAGATCTTTTAGAGCACGACGGTGTCATATTTTGGAGAAATAATAACTCTCAATCTTCACTTATATCTTTTTGAGAGTGATCTCTCTGAGTAACTTGGTAGTTGGCTCGTGCTATGAAAGTAGTCCGAAAGGTGATAGGAATCCAAAGAGGATACAACAAAACTTCCATCTTCTTGTGCATTGATTAGAAAGAGAAGTTTGATTCCTCTCAATTAGTTTTGAGATATGGATTTGGTGATACTAAGAGTTATGTTAGTAGGGTGTTGTGAATCTAGAAATACTTGCGTTGAAGTTAGTGATTCTCGTAACATGCACGTATGGTGAACCGCTATGTTAGAAAGTCGGAGCATAATTGATCTATTGATTGTCATCCTTTGTGTTGCGGTCGGGATCGCGCGATGGTTAACACCTACCAACCCTTCTCCTAGGAGTATGCGTTTAGCACTTTGTTTCGATTACTAAGAAAAACTTTTGCAACAAGTATGTGAGTTCTTCATGACTAATGTGAGTCCATGGTATAGATGCACTTTCACCTTCCACCATTGCTAGCCTTTTTAGTGCCGCGCTACTTTCGCCGGTGCACAAACTCACCATATGCCTTCCTCAAAACAACCACCATACCCACCTACTATGGCATCTTCATAGCCATTCCGAGATATATTGCCATGCAACTCCCACCGTTCTGTCTCATGACTTGTGCCGTCACTTTCATACTGCCATTGCATGATCGTAAGATAGCTAGCGAGTCATATGCCAAGCTAGATCGTTGCACATCCCGGTACATTGCCGGAGGCATTTCCTATAATAGTCATCATTGTTCTAAGCATTGAGCTTTGGGTAAATTAAAGTGTGATGATCATCATTATTAGAGCATTGTCCCATGTGAGAAAATAAAAAAGGCCAAAGTTGCCCACAATATATATATATATATATATATATATATATATATATATATATATATGGAAAGAGGCCAAAGAGCCCAAACAAAAAAAAGAAGAGATAAAAAGAGAGAAGGGACAATGCTACTATCTTTTTCCACACTTGTGCTTCATAATAGCACCATGTTCTTCATGATTGAGAGTCTCTTGATTTGTCACCACCATATGCTAGTGGGAATCTTCGTTATATAACTTGGCTTGTATATTCCAATGATGGGCTTCCTCAAAATTGCCCTAGGTCTTCGTGAGCAAGCAAGTTGGATGCACATCCACTAGTTCTTCTTTTGAGCTTTCACATACTTATAGCTCTAAGTGCATCCATTGCATGGTAATCCCTACTCTTTCACATTGATATCTATTAATGGGCATATTTATAGCCCTTTGATACGCCGAGTCGATGTGACCATCTCCTACTTTTTGTCTCACAACCTCCACCACACTCTATTCCACCTATAGTGCTATATTCATGGCTCACGCTCACGATTGCGTGAAAGTTGAAAAAGGTTTGAGAAAGTAAGAGTGCGAAAACAATTACTTGGCCAATACCGGGGTTGTGCATGATTTAAATTAGTTGCGTGGGGATGATGGAGCATAGCCAGACTATATGATTTTGTAGGGATAACTTTCTTTGGCCTTGTTATTTCGAAAGTTCATGACTACCTTGCTAGTTTGCTTGAAGTATTATTGTTTTCATGTCGATAGAAAACTATTGTTTTGAATCTTACGGATCTGAACATTCATGTCACATGAAAGAAGTTACAAAGGACAAATATGCTAGGTAGCATTCCACATCAAAAATTCAGTCTTTATCACTTCCCTACTCGAGGACGAACAGGAGTTAAGCTTGGCGATGCTTGATACGTCTCCAACGTATCTATAATTTTTTTATGGTTCCATGCTATTATCTTGTCAAATTTTGGATGTTTTGTATGCCTTTTATATCTTTTTTGGGACTAACTTATTAACTCAGTGCCAAGTGCCAGTTCCTGTTTTTTTCGTGTTTTTGACCCTTTTCAGAGGAGAATATTAAACGGAGTCCAATCGGAATAAAACTTCTGAAAAGATTTTTTTCCAGAAACGAAGATACGCAGGGAGCTTGAGAACCAAGACAGAGGCCACCACGGGAGGCCACACCCTGGCCGCGCCTAGCAGGCTTGTGCGCCCCCTGTGGCTCGTCTGCCCTACTTCTTCCGCCTATAAATCCCCGAAAAATCCAAAACCACGGGAGAGGTCCACGAAAATACGTTTCGCCGCCGCAAGCTTCTGTCTCCGCAAGATCCCATCTGGGGCACGTTCTGGTGCCGTGTCGGAGGGGGGATTCAGATACGGAGGGCTTCTTCATCAACACCATTGCCTCTCCGATGATGCGTGAGTAGTTCACCATAGACCTTCGGGTCCATAGCTAGTAGCTAGATGGCTTCTTCTCTCTCTTGGATCTTCAATACAAAGTTCTCCATGATCTTCATGGAGATCTATCCGATGTAATCTTCTTTTGCGGTGTGTTTGTCGAGATCCGATGAATTATGGATTTATGATCAGATTATCTATGAATCTTATTTGAGTTTCTTCTGATCTCTTATATGCATGATTTCATATCCTTGTAATTCTCTTCGAGTTGTGGGTTTTGTTTGGCCAACTTGATCTATGATTCTTGCAATGGGAGAAGTGCTTGGTTTTGGGTTCATACCGTGCGGCGACCTCACCCTGTGACAGAAGGGGTAGCGAGGCACGCATCGTGTTGTTGCCATCAAGGGTAAAAAGATGGGGTTTATATCTATTGCATGAATTTATCCCTCTACATCATGTCATCTTGCTTAAGGCGTTACTCTGTTCGTCATGAACTCAATACACTAGATGCTGTTGGTGAACGTCGCATGGGAAACAAAAAAAATTCCTACGCACACGAAGACCTATCATGGTGATGTCCATCTACGAGAGGGGATATTCGATCTACGTACCCTTGTAGATCGCACAGCAGAAGCGTTAGTGAATGCGGTTGATGCAGTGGAACGTCCTCATGTCCCTCAATCCGCCCCGCGAACCGTCCCGCGATCAGTCCCACGATCTAGTGCCGAACGGACGGCACCTCCGCGTTCAGCACACGTACAGCTCGACGATGATCTCGGCCTTCTTGATCCAGCAAGAGAGACGGAGAGGTAGATGAGTTCTCCGGCAGCTTGACGGCACTCTGGAGGTTGGTGGTGATCTAATCTCAGCAGGGCTCCGCCCGAGCTCCGCAGAAACGCGATCTAGAGGTAAAACCGTGGAGATATGTGGTCGGGCTGCCGTGGCAAAGTTTTTTCAAATCAGCCCTAAAACCTCCGTATATATAGGGGGAAGAGGGGGAGCCTTGCCTTGGGGCTCAAGGAGCCCCAAGGGGGTCGGCCGAGCCAAGGGGGGGAAGTCCTCCCCTTCCAAACCGAATCCAACTAGGTTTGGAAGGAGGAGTCCTTCCCCTTTTTCCCACCTCCTCTTTTTTTTCCTTTTCTCTTTGATTTTCTCCTATGGCGCATAGGGCCTTCTTGGGCTGTCCCACCAGCCCACTAAGGGCTGGTGCGCCACCCCCAAGGCCTATGGGCTTCCCCAGGGTGGGTTCCCCCCCCCCCCCCGGTGAACACCCGGAACCCATTCATCATTCCCGGTACATTCCCGGTAACTCCGAAAACCTTCTGGTAATCAAATAAGGTCATCCTATATATCAATCTTCGTTTTCGGACCATTCCGGAAACCCTCGTGACGTCCGTGATCTCATTCGGGACTCCGAACAACATTCAGTAACCAACCATATAACTCAAATACGCATAAAACAACGTCGAACCTTAAGTGTGCAGACCCTGCGGGTTCGAGAACTATGCAGACATGACCCGAGTGACTCCTCGGTCAATATCCAATAGCGGGACCTGGATGCCCATATTGGATCCCACATATTCTACGAAGATCTTATCGTTTGAACCTCAGTGCCAAGGATTCATATAATCCCGTATGTCATTCCCTTTGTCCTTCGGTATGTTACTTGCCCAAGATTCGATCGTCAGTATCCGCATACCTATTTCAATCTCGTTTACCGGCAAGTCTCTTTATTCGTTCCGTAATACAAGATCCCGCAACTTACACTAAGTCACATTTCTTGCAAGGCTTGTGTGTGATGTTGTATTACCGAGTGGGCCCCGAGATACCTCTCCGTCACACGGGGTGACAAATCCTAGTCTCGATCCATACTAACTCAACGAACACCTTCGGAGATACCTGTAGAGCATCTTTATAGTCACCCAGTTACGTTGTGACGTTTGATACACACAAAGCATTCCTCCGGTGTCAGTGAGTTATATGATCTCATGGTCATAGGAACAAATACTTGACACGCAGAAAGCAGTAGCAACAAAATGACACGATCAACATGCTACGTCTATTAGTTTGGATCTAGTCCATCACATGATTCTCCTAATGATGTGATCCCGTTATCAAGTAACAACACTTGCCTATGGCCAGGAAACCTTGACCATCTTTGATCAACGAGCTAGTCAACTAGAGGCTTACTAGGGACAGTGTTTTGTCTATGTATCCACACAAGTATTGTGTTTCCAATCAATACAATTATGGCATGGATAATAAACGATTATCATGAACAAATAAATATAATAATAACTAATTATTATTGCCTCTAGGGCATATTTCCAACAGTCTCCCACTTGCACTAGAGTCAATAATCTAGCTCACATCACCATGTGATTCCAACGAATCCAACACCCATATAGTTATGGGGTCTGATCACGTCTTGCTCGTGAGAGAGGTTTTAGTCAACGGTTCTGAAACTTTCAGATCCGTGCGTTCTTTACAAATCTTTATGTCATCTTATAGATGCTGCTACTACGTGCTATTCGGAAATACTCCAAATATCTACTCTACTATACGAATTCGTTTCACTACTCATAGTTATTCGGATTAGTGTCAAAGCTTGCATCGACCTAACCCTTTACGACGAACTCTTCAACCACCTTCATAATCGAGAAAAATTCCTTAGTCTATTTAGTTACTAAGGATAACTTTGACCGCCGATCAGTGATTCAATCCTGGATCACTCTGTGTACCTCTTAACAGACTTGCTGCAAGGCACACATCAGGTGCGGTACTCAGCATGGCATACTTTAGAGTCTACGGCTAAGGCATAGAAGACGACCTTCGTCTATTCTCTTTATTCTGCCGTGGTCGGGTTTTGATTCTTACTCAAATTCACACCTTACAACACAGTCAAGAACTCCTTCTTTGCTGATCTATTTCGAATTCCTTCAAAAACTTGTCAAGGCATGCATCTTGTTGAAACTTCTATTAAGCGTTTTGATCTATCTCCATAGATCTTGATGCTCAACGTTCAAGTAGCTCAATCCAGGTATTCCTTTGAAAAACTCCTTTCAAACAACCTTTTATGCTTCACAGAAATTCTACATTACTTCCGATCAACAATATGTCAACCACATATACTTATCAGAAATTCTATAGTGCTCCCACTCACTTCTTTGGAAATACAAGTTTCTCATAAACCTTGTACAAACCCAAAATCTTTGATCATCTCATCAAAGTGTATATTCCAACTCCGAGATGCTTGCACCAGTCCATTGAAGGATCGTTGGAGCTTGCATACTTGTTAGTATCTTTAGGATCGACAAAACCTTCTGGTTGTATCACATACAATGTTTGCTCAAGGAAACCGTCGAGGAAACAATGTTTTGACATCCTATGTGCAATATTTCAAAAATAATGCAATAACTACTAACATAATTCTAACAGACTTTTAGCATCGCTACGAATGAGAAAGTCTCACCATAGTCAACTGTTTGATCATGTCGGAAACATTTTTGCGACAAGTCGAGCTTTTCTTAATAGTGACTTATCACCATCGTTGTCTGTCTTCCTTTTAAAGATCCATCTTTACTCAATAGTCCTATGACCATCAAGTAGTTATTCCAAAGTCTACACTTTGTCTTCATACATGGAACCTCTCTCGGATTTCATGGCTTCCAGCCATTTGTCGGAATCTGGGCCCACCATTGCTTTCTCCATAACTCGTAGGTTCACTGTTGCTCAACAACATGACCTCCAAGACAGGGTTACCGTACCACTCCATAGTAGTACGCGACCTTGTCAACCTACGAGGCTTGTAGTAACTTGATCCGATGCTCGATGATCACCATCATCAGCTTTCACTTCAATTGGTGTAGGCGCCACAGGAACAACTTCCTGCACCCTGCTACACACTGGTCGAAGTGATGGTTCAATAACCTCATCAAGTTCTACCACCCTCCCACTCAATTCTTTCGAGAGAAACCTTTCCTCGAGAAAGGATCCGTTTCTAGAAACAAACACTTTGCTTTCGGATCTGAGATAGGAGATGTACCCAACTGTTTTGGATATCCTATGAAGATGCATTTATCCGCTTTGGGTTCGAGCTTATCAGACTGAAACTTTTTCACATAAGTGTCGAACCCCCAAACTTTCAAGAAACGACAGTTTAGATTTCTCTAAACCTCAGTCTATACTGTGTCATCTCAACGGAAATACGTGGTGCCCTATTTAAAGTGAATGCGGTTGTCTCTTAATGCTTAACCCATAAACGATAGTGGTAATTCGATAAGAGACATCATAGCATGCACCATACCAAATAGTGTGTGGCTATGACGTTCAGACACATCATCACACTATGATGTTCTAGGTGGCATGAACCGTGAAACAATTTCCACATTGTCTTAACTGCATACCAAAACTCGTAACTCAGATATTCATTTCTATGATCATATCATAGACGGTTTATCCTCTCGTTACGACGAACTTCACTCTGAAACAGAATTGAACCTTTCAATATTTCAGACTTGTGATTCATTAAGTAAATACTCTTGTATCTACTCAAATCGTCATTGAAGTAAGAACATAATGATATTCACTGCGTGCCTCAGCACCCATTGGACTGCATACATCAAAATGTATCACTTCCAACAAGTTACTATATTGTTTCATTTCAATGAAAACAAGGCCTTGCTCATGTGGTATGATTTGCATGTCACTAGTGATTCAAAATCAAGTGAGTACAAAGATCCATCAGCATGGAGCCTCTTCATGCAATTTATAACAACATGACTCAAGCGGCAGTGCCACAAGTAAGTGGTATTATCATCATTACCTCGTGTCTTTTGGCACCAATATTATGAACATGTGTAACACTACGATCGAGATTCAATAAACCATTGAAGGTGATTATTCAAGCAAATAGAGTAACCATTATTCTCTTTAAATGAATAATCGTATTGCAATAAACACGATCCAAACATGTTCATGCTTAACGCAAGCACCAAATAACAATTATTTAGGTTTAACACCAATCCCGATGGTAGAGGGAGCGTGCGACGTTTGATCATATCAACCTTGGAAACACTTCCAACACGTATCGTCACCTCGCCTTTAGCTAGTCTCCGTTTATGCCGTAGCTTTCATTTCGTGTTACTAATCACTTAGCAACCGAACCGGTATCCAATACCCTCATGCTACTAGGAGTACTAGTAAAGTACACATCAATATCATGTATATCAAATATACTTCTTTTGACTTTTGCCAGCCTTCTTATCTACCAAGTATCTAGAGTTGCTCCGCCTCAGTGACTGTTCCCCTCATTACAGAAGCACTTAGTCTCGGGTTTGGGTTTAATCTTGGGTCTCTTCATTAGTGCATCAACTGTTTTGCCGTTTCACGAAGTATCCCTTCTAGCCCTTGTCTTTCTTGAAACTTAGTGGTTTTACAAACCATCAACTATTGATGCTCCTTCTTGATTTCTACTTTCGCAGTGTCAAACATCGCGAATCACTCAAGGATCATTGTATCTATCCTTGATATGTTATAGTTCACCACGAAGCTCCCACAGCTTGGTGGCAGTGACCTTGGAGAACCATCACTATCTCATCTGGAAGATTAACTCCCACTTGATTCAAGTGATTGTCGTACTCAGACAATCTGAGCACACGCTCAACGATTGATCTTTTCTCCTTTACTTTGTGGACAAAGAATCTTGTCGGAGGTCTCGTACCTCTCAACAAGGGCACGAGCATGAAATCACAATTTCATCTCTTTAGAACATCAATTATGTTCCGTGACGTTACAAAACGTCTTCGGTGCCTTGCTTCTAAGCCATTAAGTATTTTGCACTGAACTATCGTGTAGTCATCAGAAACGTGTATGTCAGATGTTCACAGCATCCACAGACGACGCTCGAGGTGCAGCACACCGAGTGGTGCATTAAGGACATAAGCCTTCTGCGCAGCAACGAGGACAATCCTCTTCAAAGTTTGCTACTATCAACTTTCAACTAAATTTTCTCTAGGAACATATAAAAACAGTAGAGCTATAGCGCAAGCTACATCGTAATTCGCAAAGACCATTAGACTATGTTCATGACAATTAGTTCAATTAATCATATTACTTAAGAACTCCCACTCAAAAAGTACATCTCTCTAGTCATTTGAGTGGTACATGATCCAAATCCACTATCTCAAGTCCGATCATCACGTGAGTCGAGAATAGTTTCAGTGGTAAGCATCTCTATGCTAATCATATCAACTATAAGATTCATGCTCGACCTTTTGGTCTCATGTGTTCCGAGGCCATGTCTGCACATGCTAGGCTCGTCAAGCTTAACCCGAGTGTTCTGCGTGTGCAACTGTTTTGCACCCGTTGTATGTGAACGTTGAGTCTATCACACCCGATCATCACGTGGTGTCTCGAAACGAAGAACTGTCGCAACGGTGCACAGTCGGGGAGAACACAATTTTGTCTTGAAATTTTAGTGAGAGATCACCTCATAATGCTACCGTCATTCTAAGCAAGATAAGGTGCAAAGAGGATTAACATCACATGCAATTCATAAGTGACATGATATGGCCATCATCATGCGCTTCTTGATCTCCATCACCAAAGCATCGGCACGATCTTCTTGTCACCAGCGTCACACCATGATCTCCATCATCATGATCTCCATCAACGTGTCACCATCGGGGTTGTCGTGCTACTCATGCTATTACTACTAAAGCTACGTCCTAGCAATATAGTAAACGCATCTGCAAGCCCAAACGTTAGTTTAAAGACAACCCTATGGCTCCTGCCGGTTGCCGTACCATCGACGTGTAAGTCGATATTAACTATTACAACATGATCATCTCATACATCCAATATATCACATCACATCGTTGGCCATATCACATCACAAGCATACCCTGCAAAAACAAGTTAGACGTCCTCTAATTTTGTTGTTGCATGTTTTACGTGGTGACCATGGGTATCTAGTAGGATCGCATCTTACTTACGTAAACACCACAACGGAGATATATGAATTGCTATTTAACCTCATCCAAGGACCTCCTCGGTCAATTCCGATTCAACTAAAGTTGGAGAAACTGACACCCGCCAGTCATCTTTGAGCAACGGAGTTACTCGTAGCGATGAAACCAGTCTCTCGTAAGCGTACGAGTAATGTCGGTCCGACCGCTTCGATCCAACAATACCGCGGAATCAAGAAAAGACTAAGGAGGGCAGCAAAACGCACATCACCGCCCACAAAAACTTTTGTGTTCTACTCGAGAAGACATCTACGCATAAACCTAGCTCATGATGCCACTGTTGGTGAACGTCGCATGGGAAACAAAAATTTTCCTACGCGCACGAAGACCTATCATGGTGATGTCCATCTACGAGAGGGGATATTCGATCTACGTACCCTTGTAGATCGCACAGCAGAAGCGTTAGTGAACGCGGTTGATGTAGTGGAACGTCCTCACGTCCCTCGATCCACCCCGCGAACCGTCCCGCGATCAGTCCCACGATCTAGTGCCGAACGGACGGCACCTCCGCGTTCAGCACACGTACAGCTCGACAATGATCTCGGCCTTCTTGATCCAGCAAGAGAGACGGAGAGGTAGATGAGTTCTCCGACAGCGTGATGGCGCTCCGGAGGTTTGTGGTGATCTAATCTCAGCAGGGCTCCGCTCGAGCTCCGCAGAAACGCAATCTAGAGGTAAAACCGTGGAGATATGTGATCGGGCTGCCGTGGCAAAGTTTTTTCAAATCAGCCCTAAAATCCGGCCGAGCCAGGGGGGAAGTCCTCCCCTTCCAAACCGAATCCAACTAGGTTTGGAAGGAGGAGTCCTTCCCCTTTTTCCCACCTCCTCTTTTTTTTCCTTTTCTCTTTGATTTTCTTCCTATGGTGCATAGGGCCTTCTTGGTCTGTCCCACCAGCCCACTAAGGGCTGGTGCGCCACCCCCAAGGCCTATGGGCTTCCCCGGGGTGGGTTGCCCCCCCGGTGAACACCCGGAACCCATTCGTCATTCCCGGTACATTCCCGGTAACTCCGAAAACCTTCCGGTAATCAAATGAGGTCATCCTATATATCAATCTTCGTTTCCGGACCATTCCGGAAACCCTCGTGACGTCCGTGATCTCACCCGGGACTACGAACAACATTCAGTAACCAACCATATAACTCAAATACGCATAAAACAACGTCGAACCTTAAGTGTGCAGACCGTGCGGGTTCGAGAACTATGCAGGAATGACCCGAGTGACTCCTCGGTCAATATCCAATAGCGGGACCTGGATGCCCATATTGGATCCCACATATTCTACGAAGATCTTATCGTTTGAACCTCAGTGCCAAGGATTCATATAATCCCGTATGTCATTCCCTTTGTCCTTCGGTATGTTACTTGCCCGAGATTCGATCGTCAGTATCCGCATACCTATTTCAATCTCGTTTACCGGCAAGTCTCTTTACTCGTTCCGTAATACAAGATCCCGCAACTTACACTAAGTCACATTGCTTGCAAGGCTTGTGTGTGATGTTGTATTACCGTGTGGGCCCCGAGATACCTCTCCGTCACACGGAGTGAGAAATCCCAGTCTCGATCCATACTAACTCAACGAACACCTTCGGAGATACCTGTAGAGCATCTTTATAGTCACCCAGTTACGTTGCGACGTTTGATACACACAAAGCATTCCGCCGGTGTCAGTGAGTTATATGATCTCATGGTCATAGGAACAAATACTTGACACGCAGAAAACAGTAGCAACAAAATGACACGATCAACATGCTACGTTTATTAGTTTGGGTCTAGTCCATCACATGATTCTCCTAATGATGTGATCCCGTTATCAAGTAACAACACTTGCCTATGGCCAGGAAACCTTGACCATCTTTGATCAACAAGCTAGTCAACTAGAGGCTTACTAGGGACAGTGTTTTGTCTATGTATCCACACAAGTATTGTGTTTCCAGTCAATACAATTATAGCATGGATAATAAACGATTATCATGAACAAAGAAATATAATAATAACTAATTATTATTGCCTCTAGGGCATATTTCCAACAGATGCATGCTGGATAGCGGTCGATGTGTGGAGTAATAGTAGTAGATGCAGAAAGTATCGGTCTACTTGTCTCGGACGTGATGCCTATATGTATGATCATTGCCTTAGATATCGTCATGACTTTGCGCGGTTCTATCAATTGCTCGACAGTAATTTGTTCACCCACTGTAATATTTGCTATTTTGAGAGAAGCCTCTAGTGAACACTATGGCCCCCGGGTCTACTTCACATCATATTTTCAGCCTTACACTTTTACTTCGTTGCACTTTTCGCCTTCAGATCTCTCTTTGCAATCAATCTTGAAAGGATTGACAACCCCTTTATAGCGTTGGGTGCAAGCTCATTTGTGTTTGCGCAGGTACTCTGGACACTTGGCTTGATTCTCCTACTGGATTGATACCTTGGTTCTCAAACTGAGGGAAATACTTACTGCTACTGTGCTGCATCACCCTTTCCTCTTCAAGGGAAAAACCAACGCGAGCTCAAGAGGTAGCAATAATCCCTAAAGTATTCACGTTGATCCAACGTGTATCCCATTATACAATTGAATGGGGTTTTCTCAGGATTATTAAAGAAGTGCATAATATTTTCCACATAACGAGCATCGAGGGTTTTAGGAGGTTTCCCATCTCCATGAGTAGCAAGTACACCTATATTTTTTGGTATTTCGTGTTCCATATCCATAACTAAAGATAGAGAACAACTTAGAACAGCAAATAAATCTACTTAGTGATAAAGCAAACAAGCACACACGAGAATATTCACCCCGCGCTATTGCTCCCCGGCAACGGCGCCAGAAAAAGGTCTTGATAACCGACAAGTATAGGGGATCAATTGTAGCCTTTCTCGATAAGTAAGAGTATCGAACCCAACGAGGAGCTAATGGTAGGACAAATATTCCCTCAAGTTCTATCGACCACCGATACAACTCTACGCACACTTTACGTTCGCTTTACCTAGAACAAGTATGAAACTAGAAGTACTTTGTAGGTGTGATAGTATAGGTTTGCAAGAAAATAAAGAACACGTAAATAAAAACTAGGGGCTGCTAAGATAAAGAAACAATTTCGTTAGTTTAACGAGTGTGGAAAAGTGGTGGTAGGAGTTGCGGAATTGTCCCTAAGCAATTGACTACGTTACTAGACTGATATCAAGTTTTATGTGGGAGAGGCCACTGCTAGCATGTCATCCCTTACTTGGAATTCTATGCACTTATGATTGGAACTATTAGCAAGCATCTGCAACTACTAATTTTCATTAAGGTAAAACTCAACCATAGCAATAAGATATATTGGTCCCCCTTCAATCTCGTATGCATCAATTTCTATGTTAGGCTGAAGCTTCTGTCACCCTTGCCCTCCAATACATAGTCCTATCAACATACTACTAACCCTACGGTGTGATCCACGCGCACGCTCATATGATGGGCACCAAAGGACAGCAACATAACCACAAGCAAATTAAACCAATCATAACAATTCATCAATCGCCGATAGGACAACGAAAATCTACTCAGACATCATAGGATGGCAACACATCATTGGATAATAATATGAAGCATAAAGCACCATGTTCAAGTAGAGGGTACAACGGGTTGCAGGAGAGTGGACCGCTGAATATAGATGGGGGAAGGTGATGGAGGTGTTGGTGAAGATGACGGAGGTGTTGGTGTAGATCGTCGTCACACGATGATGTCCCGGGCAGCGTTCCGGCGCCGCCGGGAGAGAGGGGGAGAGAGCCCCCTTCTTCTTCTTCTTCCTTGACCTCCTCCCTAGATGGGAGAAGGGTTTCGCCTCTGGTCCATGGTCTCCATGGCGGCGGAGGGGCGAGAGCCCCTCCGAGATTGGATCTCTCTCTGTGTGTCCTTCTGTTTCCGCGCTCCCAGATTCTGGCCTTTCGCCGTTTCTTAAATTCCCGAAGATCCGTAACTCCGATTGAGGTGTCCTTTTAACACGATTTTCTTCCAAATATTAGCTTTCTTGCGGCGAAAGAAGGGCCTCAACCGCCTTAGGATTGGTGACGAGCCTGCCAGGCGCGCCTGGGGGGGGGGGGTAGGGCGCGCCTCCTGGGCTCGTGACCCCCTCAGGCATCATTTCGCGTTGATTCTTCTTCCCAAAAATCATAAATATTCCAAAAAACAAATCACCGTAGGTTTTTTATTGCGTTTGGACTTCGTTTGGTATGGATATTCTGCGAAACAAAAACATGCAACAAACAGGAACTGGCAGTGGGCACTGGATCAATATGTTAGTCCCAAAAATAGTATAAAAATTTGTCAAAAGTATATGAAAGTTGTAGAATATTGGCATGAAACAATCAAAAATTATAGATGTGATGGAGACGTATTAGCCACCACGCCATGCACGCCGTGGTGTTTTTTCAGCATCTCTAGTAGATCTCGTATAAAGCCAATCCGTAAAACTCGTTTACAGTTCGCGGAAAAACGGTTTTGCGGGCCAGTGCGGGCGCAAACAGAGTCAGGCCCCGTAAAAAAGGATATTCGCAGAAGATACTATTTTACGGGTCATCTATGCGGGGTCTACTTGGGTGTCGCCGCGTCGACCCGCAAACCGAAAACCCCCAATAAGCGAATTTGACAGCGATTCAATAAATGAGTTCGAATTCAAACAATAAAACATGGTTCACGTGCAAAATAAAAGCATAGCTTTATAAGACAAACACAAAAGGACTTCATGCAAAAGCGACAACCACACCTGTCAACATCTTGGTCGCTCTTCACTCTGCATCGTCGAGGTCATCGCTGCCCCAGAATCCATCGCCCACACTTATTCCAACTCTGGCACCGAAATCGGTTCCAATTCCCGATGAGTACTGTAACACACAAGCATCCTCCTCTTCAAGGTGTCTCTCCTTGTCATATCATGCCATTCTTTGATGATGACGTCCATGTCATTGCGGTTCAATGTCATGATCCTATTCTCTTCGGCAAGAAGGTTGGACATGGCTTTATTCTCGGTGGCACGTGCTCTTCTCTCCTCAATATCCTTCAGCAATTGTCATCTCTCTTGCTTCTCTCGTGCCTTTTTCTTGGCCAACTCTATCTTTGTCTCCAAAGACTTCGCTAGCATCAACTCATTTGATTGCACCATGGCATATATCTTATCCCGCAAGCTCGATGCTTGGTGTTCCATCTTGATCTTCTCCTTTGTCTTCTTGTCAACGTCGGGCTTGTTCAAGTTTCTTGGGCCATCATCATATTCATCTTCATCCATGTTCGTAAGTGAACCTTTCTTCGATGGGGATTCTTTGTCAATCAATTTCCACTTGTGGCAGTTTTTGAGCATATCCCAACAATGCTCTAGTTTAAATTTTTTGCCTTCGGAAGCTTCCATGTCTTTGTACCGTTGTTGGGCAATTTTGTCCTACACAATTAAAACAAAGTCAAATGTTGCAATCACTTCATATGATGCAAAATGGTGTGCTCAACTTGGGACATGAAAACGAACCCATATAGTCGGATTCCACGGTTCCACTTGGAGGTGCATTGCAAACTTGTTCCAAGCAAGCTGCCCAACAACTACAAATCGGCTTGATCACGTCCCAACGACCTTTCAGTGACCGAAAGGTCTGTGCTGTTCTATTGGGATGCTTGGCCATCATCAGAAGTATTGATCTTCGATTCTTTGCTAATACCTCTTGGAGGTTTGAGACACACCCGTGCAAGCATCCATAAACACCACACTCCAAGCCTTGATCAAGATTTGATCTTCCAAGATCGTGTAGTTCTTCGATCTCACGCTTTTGTTTTGCTTGCGCTTGCTGATACACCCCCTCATCTACCTCCTCCACTTCATATTCACCACCGTGATCATCCACGCCACCCTCCATTTCATTGTAATCGAAACCAGCGATCGGGGCTTGATCGATATCGACGGCGTTGGTGTCCAACAAGTTCACGAACTCGGCAGCGACATTGTTTGAACCACCGCTACATTGAGTGACATCAAGTCACGAGCTACCAGAATGGCGAAAAGCGAAGCAAGAACAAGGGAGGGAAGATGCATACCTTCCGGCCATTTCATTGAACACCTCGCCTGTGGTGGAAGCAACGCCGTTGAAAGGCATCGTCGGGGAACACCTAGCGGGGGCGGAGGGAGTGGACGAAGGCGCCGGCCTTTTCGTAGGAACCTTCTTCCGCTTCATGCGTGAAACCTTGCTCATCTTCTCTGCCATCGGTCGGGCAAATCGCGCAGCAGCGATGGCGGCCGGCGCGCGTGCCTTTTCGGCGAGGCCATCGGGATTGCCGCCCTGAACGACAACGTTGCCCTGCCGCTTGCACGCAGGCGTGTTGGTGCCTTGGGCGACGGCGGGGCGACATGGCCAGCGACGAGATCCGCCGAAGGGGATCGCGCGTGCGCGACCTCCATGTTAACGTGGGACGACTACGAGGCTTCCATGATGGAGAAGAATGTCGGGGAAGATGCATGAGTGCGCGCGGTGGCGGGGCAATGGCTGCCGAGGAGGGGGTGCGGGGAACGGTCGCGCAAAAATTTCCCTCGCGCCAATACTCGTTGCAGATAGGGGTGAGCTCGGGTCGGCCTCCCACCCCGTGAATCTGAAGGTTGAGGGTAAACTTTTACCGCGCCCCACAAAAACTTTTACGGGTCGGACGTGTTTGCGGGGGTATGCTTGGGCACCATTTCCGTGCCGATCCGTATTTTGATGGTTATTTTGTGGGTCGGTATATGATATGGGGTGTGCTAGAGATGCTCTTATAAGTACCGAAGTGGACGATGGCTTTGAGAGAAAAAAATTCAAATCGTTCTCTTCACTTATGGTTGGCATAGTGGATAATTTAGGACAACATTGGGACAATTTTAATAACGTACAATGAGAAGTACTATTTGCTTTATTATTAGGGGATAAGATAGTAAGAAATAACACATATCTCGGAAATGCAATTCGGCTCCTGGATGCACGTGCATCTGCCTATGGAAAATAATTTTTAAAATGTCAAAAAAATCATAACAGAAATTTTATGTGTTCTTCGTCACATCCAAATGCTACCTGGAAATTTTTAGGCAAAAATCTTAAATTTTTTGGCATGTGCAAAAAACAAAAAAATGATACACCAAATGTTAACCCAAAATGTCATCTAAATTTGTTTTTTTTCACCGATGAAGCTGTACTGCCTCTTTTTGCACGAAATTTGACAGGCATGTTTGTTGCACTAACAAGAACACCCACAAAAAAACTCAGATTTTTTGAAATTTTTTTGTAACATTTTTTACGTTCCAGGAGCATTTGCACGCCAAACTCCGCGGTCGTACCTCTGCCCGCTTGCTGCCCCCGTTTCGGCGGTCGAGCACAGCTTCTGGATCAAATCAACGCGACCGTTACAGTGACCGGGGATGATGCGTGTGCTCGATGCAGAACGGCGGCGGCGCGGCGGAGCGAAGTACTTGCAGGTGGAGGCGGGCCTCCATGGCTCATACGGGTAACTCCGAGGTTATGGCGCGGCAACGGCGACTCCTTATGGCCAGATAGAGGCGCCTAACCCTTGCTCCCCTCATCGTATCCCCTCCTCCGGCAGGAACTCATCATCTGGTGAGATCCCCTCCCCATGCCTCCAACCGTGTGCCAAGCACCGGCAAGAATTTTTGTTTTGTGGGGATTTGTTTGCTGATGAATGAATGTATTGAATGTAAGATTGTATTGTTGTAGAGACAGAGAATGGAACACCACCTTCAGTTTGTCATCTGATCTCACATTCTCTACCCCATGAGTGAAATAAGATAACAGTCCATTGATCAATTCACGTAACCTCTTTGTTTTGTTTTGCTTGTCCCGCTCAATTTCTCATCATGGTGGAATTAACAATGGATGGGTTAATTTTTCTCAACAAAATAGGATATGACTGACTACATTAGTTAGTTAGCTTATTATTTTAATAAATCAAAATAATTATAAAAAATTAAAAATGTGTGGTATTTTTTTTTCCGTTGCAACGCACGAACCCTTTTGCTAGTAATAAATTAATATAAAAACATATAGATCACTATTTTAGTAATTTATGAGCGTTTTTATATTAGTTTATGAAAGGAGTACTAGTTATTAAGCCATGGATATGCATCTTCTCTGCCAATCGCTCCAGCGCCCGGTGGCACAAAGGGGAATCCTAATGCATCACATTCAGCTAGTAGAATGGTGAGGGATTTACTCATCCCCGGTACAACTCTGTCATGGGAGCAATGACGATGGTCTGAGTCCTCGATGCAACTTTTATTATGTTTGAAATGTTTTATATTTTTAGTGAACTTTATAAGGGCATGACCAACACTACACGGTGAACTCATGCCCGAGCCTCCATGTAGGTTCGAATGGTCCCCAGATTGCTTAGAGCATCTCCAGCCGTTCGGCCATTCAAGGGCGTGAAATAGCGTCGTCTAGGGGTGCGTCGACGAAAAAATTGTCATGAGGGCTCGGGTGCCCAGTCGCCCCTTCAATGGTCGTCCGAAATGTTTAAAATAAATTAAAGCCAGTCCAAATTCAGCCAAATCTGAGTCAAATTCAAACAAAATTCATAGTTTGCATTAAATGTTATACTAAAAGTGAAATAAAAACATAACTAAACTAAAACTAGACTACTCCGCCGTCGCCCGCCACCGCCGCCCGCCGCCGCCGCCTTGTACATGCCGAGGAGTTTGTAGAAGGTTGTGTAGTCGTCGCCGTCGTCGTCGTTGCCGCTCGCTCCGCCGCCGTCCTTGCTGCACCCCTACCCAAGGTCGCCGTGGCGAACGGGTTTCGAAGGCACCTCCTCCTCATCGCTCTCGTCGAGGATGATGACGCCGCCCTCCTCGCGGCCGCTGCGACGGGCGGCGATCTCCTCCACGGCGCGGCGCTGGCGCTCCATTTCCTTCCGGGCGTAGTCGTCCCGCGCCCATTTCAGGGCGGCCTCGTTGTCGGCAACCATGGAGAGGTGCTCCTGCTTGATGGGGAGGAGACTCGGCTCCGTCTTCGGCTTGATGAGGTGGAAGGAAGCGCCGGGCTCGTTGACGACGATGCCGGCGCTATGCGTGCACCGTCCCAGTGGCGTCTCCTGTGGCTCCGGCTTGACGGGGAGGAATGCCGGCGATCCGGAGGAGCGGGAGCCAGAGCCGGATGGCGAGGACGTCGTCGTCGCCATGTGAACATGTAGCAGGAAGCGACAGGACGTGCGTCGCCGGGATGCGCGTCGCCGCACCTTCACTACGGTGCCCGTGAATTAATGGAAGGCTGACCGGCGGCAGCCTTCACATCGATTCCCGCAGGAAACGAGGCAATGAGGACAACGATCGGGCGCCCAGTCTCTGACTCGGCGGGCCCATCGTTTTTTCCGCCAAAAAACTTTCCGCTGGCACCCCCGGATGACCCCAGCGCGCTGGGTTCGGCTTGGGATCGCCGAGTCTACCCGAGTCGACGAAAAACGGGCTCCTAGAGATGCGAGTGGGTCGTTTTTACCATGCCGGCGAAAAAAATGGGGGCCCTGTTGGGGGCGAGGCTAGAGATGCTCTTAATATGCTGCTCTCGTAGCAAAGCGGATACTTGTAGAGGAGACTGCCTCCTCCATGACATAAAAGTAAAGAAGAAGGACATGCAAGAGAGAGCAAAGTAAAGTAAAGAAAGATGAGCAACATGGATTTGTTGTGATTCAGTAAAGCAAGAGAGAGAAGCAAATGAAGAGGGATGAGGTGGGTCCGCTGAGGCTATCATAGCATTGGGTACTAGTATTTTGGACAGTAGTTTCACTGCCATATATCTACGTGTAATTGTTGGAGCATCATCTTACTATTTTCTCCATTGTACATGTCCTAAGAATATGGTTAATAGTATAGTCAGGTGGCGGCTATAAGCCATTGGCATATCATCTATAACTCATCTTATAGCCAACATGTATAATAATAAATTAGAAAACTATATTATTTTTTTATTATATGATCCACCTTTCACTCTCACAAAGTGTCTAGGAGCACGTGCTAGAGTCGGATCCGCTTACCTTCTCTCTCATTTTCTCTTTCGTCCAACTAAATAAAAATATACTAATTCATTTTTATAGCCATCTGACTCGGCTCTATTGTATTTATTGTAATAGTTTCGAGTCCATTGCGCAAGAATTCAATGAGCATTAATATTAATAACAAAGTAAAAGTAGAAGGGTTCTCAATCCAAACACCTGGTTGAGACAAAGCCTCTCTAACTAACAAATGAATAACATTTATGTTGAGAAAAAGCAACATTGTCAATATGCCTATTACATCCTCTGTAACAATATACTTCCTAATTTTAAAAATCTCACATTCAATTAAGGTCTACAATTAAGATTGGGTAATCCGACTTTGACCGGCTCAACATTTTTCCAGTGCTCTCTCGCTCAATTCTTTATATATGACACTATGCTTTCTAATTTTTAAGGCCTTATAATTAATTAAGGTCTTCAATTTAGAATTGGATCAACTAATTTTGACCTAGTAAACAATTTCTCGAGGAGTTCTCCTATTGCATTATTAAATTCACTATGTTCATTAATTTTGAAGCTCTTTCATTCAATTCAGGTATTAATTTTTGGATTTGTTTTATGATTTTGACCATGAGGATTTTTCAAATCAATCATAACCAACTGACCTATAAAAACATATAAATTCCATGCACCCTCTCACCGTCTAAAAAGAAGAAGCGACACCATGTGATACTGTAGCACAATATAGTACATGTAGCCACAAACGCAAAAAATTTCCCCATATAAATATAGCTTGGTTAGCGAATAACACAGAATCACACCCCATTATAAATATAAATAAAAATACTCATCTCCCTCACCCGCCAAACTTAATATTTCATCGGTTCTCAAAATATAAGGGGTATTAGTTTTGACCAAGTTTAGAGCAAAAGTATCACCATCCACAATATTAAACAAAAAAGTATGAAAATTCATACCAACTTGATAGTATAGGTTTGATATATTTCTATATAAATTTGGTCAAATTTAAAAATATTGTCTTTTCAAAGAAGCAGTGCACATTACATTTTGAAACAAGGTGAGTATTTTTTTAAGAAACCTAACAACATTAGACGGAACAAAAGCGCCGTCAACCCTTCTACTAGAAGAGAAACTAAACACAACATGAGAGAAAGTAGTAATCTGAATGCAAGTGCCATATATATAATCAGCGCAACAACAATTGAGCAGAATCTGACTGATTGTAGCTCTAAGGTTGTGTTTGGTTGAGCTGCAAATTCTGTAAAAGCTGTTGTGAGCTGCGAGCTGTGAAAAAACTACTGTGAACTTTCAGTTGTGGAAAAGCTAGAAGCTGTTTGGCTGAAACAACTGTGAACATGTAGATTTGACTCTGAATTGTCTGTAATGACCCTAGGCAATGAGTCAATTTTTTTGTGCAACTTGACCGTGAAATGGTGATATTTACATTGGTAGGCAATAGAACAACCTTTTTGTAAAATAAAATTGTGACAATTGAGATGATTCACAAGTAGCATATATGGATTTAATGATTATACTTCCATGTTGCATAATATATATAAATAGATATTGATCCGATAATACTATTACAAAAGCCATGCATCATAGAATATACAGGTGCTTCACATGACGATAGAATATGCAAGTTCAACAAGAAGTTTCATTCCCTCTTGTCCCTTTGTGTCCACTTCTTCCATCCTTGCAAGAAGTTTCATTCCCTCTTGTCCCTTTCTTCCATCATTGCACAATCACATAGCATGGGATACAACATACAAAAGGAATAAACTGAATTGAATTTAACTAAAGTTATGTGTGACTAAATTTAACTAAACTGAACATTGAGACAATCTGGACAAATCTGAACATACAAAAGGATCTAGGCTACATGTCGACCGACCCTGGGCGGCACGGGATGGGGAGGGGCGCCCCCTATGAGGGAGTTGGGAGGGGGCGATGGTGGAGAAGGAGGGAGTAGGGAGCAGGAAGGACGGAGCTGGGCACCGCTGCTCCGGCCAGCCAGACAGAGACGAAGGGGAGGAGGGAGTGTTAGAGTATATATCTCCATATGTGGTTTTGGTACTTGATGACAATTCCTATGGACTAATGGTTGCCTTAAGTTACATTTATAGGATTTGTCCATAGGCACTTCTTGAAGTCCATCTGTTGGGTTCAAGGAGTTTATATGATGACAAATATGGTATTCAAGGTATTATCCAAAGAATGGTCATATAGACACATGGTTGATCAAGATCTCAGACAAAGAGTAAATCAAGATGATCAACACACAAAGCGTACAAGATGTACCGAGAGGGATCAAGTGATCCCATGGTATGGTAAGCATTGTCCATTACGTGTTTGTGCACTAACCCATGGTCTTCGTGAGAGTTCTATGTGGGGGTTAGGTGTGTTTCCATGGACTAGCGTCAAAGGGAAGATCTCATACAACCCATGGAGTATGACATCAAGTTGTGATCGTCATCAAGATTAGGATGTGCAAGTTCAAGTGGATCAGCACGAAGATAGCATGCTTGAAGCTTGCCGTCCATTGAGGTGGCAATGGACTTGTGAAGATATGCTGAAGAGTGGCTCACCCATAGTGAGTATGGGGGAGCAATCAACTAGTCTTCATCAAGCCAACACAATCAAGAAAGGTGTTCCATCTTGAGGAAGCCAATATCATCATCATCTAGCTCAAGAGGACGAGGTGCAAGGTATAGGTTTGCCCTTGATAGGTTTTCTGGTTAGGATAGATTGTTGTACTATCAAGGGGGGCTCTCAAGTGAGTAGCTTGATCGTATCGTTCGTTGAGAGCTCAAACCATTTGCATCCTTGCATCATACTTCTTGGTTCTTGTTTGGTGTTTCTCTTTGTGAGTTTTAGAGCTTATGGTCATCTTCGTGACAAGCTCGAGTTCATCGAAAACGGAGTCCATATGCATCTACTATGATGTTTTCTATGTTGGAGTTTTTGTCGGTTCTTCATTCATAGAGGACTCACGTCTCTATATCATTGGCATTTTCATATCTGCATGGTCTTAAGATTTTGGATAGCTCTTGTCGTCCTGAATCGAACAAGCTTGGGTTTGCTCGATTCGGAGCTCGTATGCGAAAGTTATGGCTGTTTCAGTGGCGAGCGGTAGTACCCCTCGACCTAGCGGTAGTACCGCTAGAGTTGGTGGTAGTACCGCCCCTGGTCAGCGGTAGTACCGCTCCAGGAGCTTAGTACCGCCTGCCTAGCGGTTGTTCGTGGACGGACCTTTTTGCGAAGACTTTCTTGACGGTGGTAGTGCCTTTGCACTACCAGGGGTCCAGCGGTAGTACCGTTGGGCCCAGCGGTAGTACCGCTGCAGTCAGCGGTAGTACCGCTGCAGTCAGCGGTAGTACCGCTGGAGTGCCAGCGGTAGTACCGCTGCAGCCAGCGGTAGTACCGCTGGAGCTCGGGCAGAGAGTGGGGGTAACGGTCTGATTCCTTCCCCCACTATATAAAGGGGGTCTTCTTCCCCCTTGGCCTTATCCATTCGTTGAGCTCTTGTTCTACCTCCATTGTTGACATTCTTAGAGCTTGCTTACTCTCAATCCCTCCAATGATTCTTGCTTGTTCTTGAGGGAGAAGAGAGAGGAGATCTAGATCCACATCTCCACCAATCACTTTCTCCTCTATGTGAGGGGAATGTTCTTCCTCTCATATTTCTCCATAGCATTCGTTGTTGTGGAGGGATTTGAGTGTGAGGGACTTGACCACTTCGTGTGTTCTTGCCATTGCATTAGTTGCATCGGTTTGAGTTCTCCACGGTGATACGTGGAAGTGAAGTTTGAGAAGCTTATTACCTTTGGTACTTAGTACCCTATATATTGTTCTTCGCGGATGCTTTGGCGTCCTAGAAGCTTGGTGGTGTCTCGGAGCTCAATCATTGTGGTGTGAAGCTCCGGGCAAGCGTCGGGGTCTCCAATTAGGTTGTGGAGATTGCCCCGAGCAATTTGTACGGGTTCGGTAACCGCCCCCAAGGGTTGCCACGTGTACGGGTTCGGTGACCGCCCCCAAGGTTTGCCATTTGTACGGGTTCGGTGACCGCCCTCAAGGGTCCCTTAGTGGAATCACGGCATCTTGCATTGTGCGAGGGCGTGAGGAGATTACGGTGGCCTTAGTGGCATCTTGGGGAGCATTGTGCCTCCACACCGCTCTAACGGAGATTAGCATCCGCAAGGGTGTGAACTTCGGGATACATCATCGTCTCCCCGTGCCTCGGTTATCTCTTACCCGAACCCTTTACTTATGCACTTTACTTTGTGATAGACATATTGTTTATTGTAATATATCTTGCTATCACTTAGTTGTTTATCTTGCTTAGCATAAGTTGTTGGTGCACATAGGTGAGCCTAGTTGTTTGTCGGTTTTGTGCTTGACATATTAAACGTTAGTTTTATTCCACATTTGTTCAAGCCTAAACCTTAATTATTTTAAAGCGCCTATTCACCCCCCCTCTAGGCGACATCCACGTCCTTTCAGGGAGGAACAAAGGGGGTGGAGGGAGGGACGAGGGAGGAGAGAGATGGGGGTATTACCTGCGGCGGCGGTGGCTGGATGGTCGCTGGAGTCCGCTTTAGCAGTTGGTAGCGGCGAACCCTAGCAAGGAGAGCAGCTCCCGTGGTGGCTAGCTCTGTTCGTTCGTGCGACCGAGGGGTGCTGGGAGAGAATAGATCGAAGGGTTACTTCACTTTAGAGTGGCAAGCGTGGGTAAATAATACCCAACTTCCTAGGGACAACTATTTGGGTTGGTTTTGCAGTTGCGAAAGTTGGGTTGGACCAGCTGCCGAAATTACACAGAGAGAATCTGCAGCTTCCCCCAAAGCTGCTTCGATGGAAAACATGTTTGGTTCAGATTGTAGCTTTTGGACCTAAAAGCTGGCAAGTGAAGTTGAACCAAACACAACCTAAGAGCATATATAGCAAATCCCTTAAAAGTGGTCAAACCCGCAAGAAAAAGGTGTTTTATAGTTTTGGTTGCAAAACAGCGCCTAACAGATCCCGTAAAACTCGTTCAGTCATTAAACTTTTTAAAGGGTACTCAAAATCTATCCGCGAGAACCTCATATATACAGTTTTGAAGGCAGTATACAGTTTAACCTGCAAAACGATCAAACCTTGCTGGAGCAGATGCGCTGCCACAGAGCTGGTCGGAATCAACCTGGAACTCACTGAAATTCGTCGACGCACGTCGAAAGAAGTCGTCGCATGTCAGAATTTGCCTTGCAGCCGGGTCGACCTCCACTACCGAGGCAAGGCGAGCAGGCCATCGCCGGGCGGTGTCGGGAAGGGAGGGGGCGGGGAGCTCGCACGGTGCCGGGCTAATTCAAGGACATGCAGGCTTTCCAGGGAGCTCGTGGTCCGAGCGGGCGGCACATGGCTCTGTCACTGCATGCGTGGCCGTGAACGGATGGCACCTAGGCGAGGCACACCGTGAATAGGGACGACGTCTGCCAGGACGGGAGAAAAAAAAAAGACTATAATGAAATACAGTTTTATTTACAGGGTATGTTTTGTCCAGGGTAATTTGACACCATAAAAACGACCTATAATGCATCTTATACATGTTTTTAAGGGGATCTATGCTCTAAGAGCACCTCTAGTAGAACCCTCAAAACCCTTAAATCTAAAACCAGTTTTAAGGGTTGAGAATTGGCCATTTTTGACACTTTTAAGGGTTGAAAAACAGGGGCAAAGACTAGAACCCTCAAACCCAACCCTTATAACAGAATAAGGGTTGGGTTTGAGGGTTCTAGTCTTTGCCCCAACCCCAACCCTTACAACTGTCATTTCATATATCACACATTTCATCACATTTCATCATATGACATATCACAAATTCAATCACATTTGACATAAAATAATAATCATTCTAGTTATTATTACACCACCGAATAAAACAATAATCATTCAAATCATTACAACAATGTTTGAGAAAATTACAACAATTGTTCGAATCAAATAGGACATAGAAAAGTAAAACAAAGATACATCATGGGCCAATGCGCCGCCCATCCAAATGCCAGTGGTGCTCTACTAGATCATCCCGGAGCCGACCATGAGTGGTCCCATCCTCAATCTCATGATGTGCTTGAAGAAAAGCGTGTATGCGAGAAGGGTTTCTTTCCGGTTGCACACGGGTACCAACATTGTCATAGAAACAAGGGAGGTTTAACCCTCTCTCATCCTCTAGGATCATGTTGTGTAGAATCACACAACATTTCATGATGTTCATCAAGGTTTTTTTGCCCCAAAACCGAGCTGGACCCCGAACTATGGCAAACCTTGCTTGCAAAGCACCGAGAGCTCTCTCAATATCTTTGCGGGCTGCCTCTTGTGCCTTGGTGAAATGAGCCTGTTTTCTTGTTAAGGGCACCCCATTTTTCTCCTTGATGGACTTCACAAGAGTTGCCCATTCGGGATAGATGCCATCGGTGAGATAGTATCCCATTGAGTACTCATTGTTCATGATTTTGTAGTTGCAAGCTGGAGCATCCCCAGAAATTAATCTTTTGAACAAAGGAGATCTATTGAGGACATTGATATCATTGAGTGTTCCCCGAAACCCAAAGAATGCATGCCAAATCCATGTGTCCTCCGATGCTACGGCCTCAAGCACAATGGTAGCATCACGGCTTTTACCGCAATACATTCCCTGCCATGCCTTTGGGCAACTTTTCCACCTCCAATGCATGCAATCAAGACTACCAAGCATCCCCGTCCATCCCCTTTTTTCATTCATTTCCATTAATCTCTTTGTATCTTCCTCGTTTGGTGCCCGAAGATACTGCTCACCGTACAACCGGATGATCAACTTGGCAAACCTACGGACGGACTCCGTGGTTGTATCTTTCCCAATGCAAAGATACTCGTCGGTATAATCCGCGGGTATGCCATAAGCGAGTACCCACATTGCCGTCGATATCTTTTGATATGCACTAAACCCCATGATACCGGCGGCGGATCTACGACGTTTAAAATAATAGGAGGCAGCCTCACAATCAGTGACAATCTTCACAAACAAACTACGACGCATCTGGTACCTTATGCGAAAGAGACGAGGAGGGTATGTAGGTACCTCCGCGAAGTAGTCTTGCATCAAATGCTCGTGTCCGAGAGCGCGGTTCCGGTAGATGGTGAGTCGCCCCATCTTCGACCCTCTCCTCTGATCCATAAGCTTCACGCGGTCTTCAAACGCTTGCACGTCGTCGTCTTGCAACAGCTCGTCAATGTCCAAATCGTCGGATGACGACCAATCCGATGAATTTGACAACAAGTCCATCTACATACCAAGTGGCTACAATTAGTGCCAATGAAGCAAAAATTTAAAACTGAAAAAGTAAAAAAAAATCTCACCGGGGCGGGCGGGGACGGCCGGCCGAGGCGGGGCGCGGGCGGGCGGCGTTCGGGGCGGGGCAGGGACGCGGCCGGGGCGCGGAGGGCGGCGACGGGGGCGCGGAGGGGCGACGGCCGGGGCGCGGAGGGGCGGCGGCCGGAGCGCGGAGGGCGGCGGGCTGGCGGCAGCCGCTGCGGATTCCTCCCGCGCGGGGGAACCAACTTCCTCCCGCGCGATGTGGGAAAAAGAGTGCGGGTTAGGGGAGTTTTTCCTCCCAACCCTCACTTCTACAGGCTGGGAAGGGGGTTTGAGGGTTGGATCTCTAATTTTTTTTACGGGTTTAAGGCTTTAAGGGTTCTAATCTACGTCGTTTTTCCGATGAAAACTGTAAAAAAAACGGTTATTTTTAAGGATTTGAGGGTTTGAAGGTTTTACTAAAGATGATCTAACCTCTCCCTCTGCGTCTTTTGATTGCTGGCATCAACGCCTAAACAACGATTATCCGAGCATCAAACGGTTGAGGAAGATGCCCGACGAGATGAGCAATCCAATCCGGTAAATCGCACATGCTAAAACTATCCCATTACAGTTTGGGCCAGCGAGGGCAAATATATACTACGGAGTATATTCCTCTGGCCCACACGTCACTGAGAGAGCCCTCCAGCGACTCCAGCCCTGGCACGTACACCCGCCCGTCCACGCCTCCCACGTGTGGAAAGCAAGCACCACTCAGAAAAGAAAAGAAAAAACGCGTGGAAAGCAAGGGAAAAACCGGAGCAGGTATTTGTTCCTCTCGGCTCGTCCTCCCCACAGCTTCCGGACCCCTGCCAAATCCCAATCGCTTTTAAACTCGAGATATTATTGTCCGCCTTCCGGCGCGCAGCTGCTCCCGGTGCTGCTGTGCTGCTGCTCCCCCTCCCGCCCCGCCGACGCCTCCGCCGATGGACCGGGAAGAAGGTAAGGCAGCGGCGAGCCTGCCGGATTTGGGAGCGACTGTGGCTAATTCTGGGGACGATTCCCGTTGGTGTGCAGTGACGGAGTTCCTGGGCCAGGTGCCCCTCCTGCAGTGCCTCCCCGGCTCCTCCATCCGCAGGATCGCCGAGGCCGTCCAGGTCAAGCACTACGGTGAGTCAGAGTCGCGCGCCCCCTAGATCGATCGGTCCTAGTTCAGGCGAGCGCAGCCTGAATCTGGCTTCGGTTGGCTCAGAGTACTCTCTACTGTTACCCTACTGAATTACCGAAAGATGTTCATGTTCTCTGTGTCAGTCAGGGTGTCTGATGTGACTCCCATGATTTGTTCTTCACTGTGCTTATTTCTGTATGCTGCTCGCCGATTATGAGCGATTTACTAGGTTGCGCTGGCGTTGAGATCTGCATGGAAGTATAAAATGTTAACCATCGAGAGCAAATGCATGAACTACATACGGATGTATATAGACATTATTTAGAATATAGATTCGTTTGTTTTGCTTTGTATGTATGAATCTCTAAAAAAGACAAATATTTAGGAACCCAGGGAGTAGATGTTTAGCCCTTGACTCTTCAGTATATGCGCTTAACTGGAATGGTGGTGATTTTGTATTTCACTGATTGTGGTGTAGGATCAAAGTTGATTTGTGCATTTTGTTTTTCATGGTGGTATTTTGCAGAACCCAGTGATTATGTTGCTCGTGAAGGTGAACCAGTAGATGGTCTTTGCATCATACTGGATGGGCAGGTATTGGTTAGGCTAGTTCTTGCTTCACTTATTCACAGAGATACCTTTCTTTCGCAGAATGGCGGAGTTCATTATAAATTCATAATGCCGTTGTTCCCTATGAGAGGTCTTGACTACCACCTGAAAAACCAATACTATATCAGCAAATTTGAATGGGTCGTGTGCTTCATTTTCGGCATTACAGATAGAAGAACTTTTGTTGACCTACTTGTAGGCTTGTAAATAACTTTTTTCTATTTGTCGTCGATGCATCGAGAAGGAGGCTTTTTGCGGTTTCTCGAAACAGTAAAGCATAATTTGTTACAAGAACTATTTTCTTTCTAAGTTGCCGGGAAATCATTAAAGAAAAGAGTGTTGTTCAATTTCTATATCGTTGGTTATTTGCATTCATTCTCTGGGGGAAAGACTCAACCTGAGTTTTATAGTTCCGGACCTTCAGAGTAAAATTACTATCTCTCAGCAGCCAACAAAGTATTGCTCTATCAAAAAATTCTTTTACTTGAAAGACATTCTCACTATCTTGCAGGCTGAAGTTTCTGCTCCTGCAAACACAGAAGAAGCAAACCGTCCAGACTATGTGTTAAATAAGTATGACTACTTTGGTTATGGTAAGACATCTCTATACATGATTTTAGTTTTGTGACGGATTGTATCTAGTTTCATCATGTATGTCCATATTTTGCTTGAAAAGACTTAACAGTTTGTATTTCATGTATTTTTTTTGGATAACTCCTAATGTTTTTTTTTAATTGTTTTATAGGGACCAATAGTTCTGTACATCAAGTAAATGTTATTGCGGTAACAAAGGTATCATTTTCCATATTTCTGTTTTCTAACTTGACATTTATTTGCTTTAGGAGTTCTGTTTGCAATGATATTAGCTGATGGCTTTTCCAAATCCAATAGTTCGCTTTAGCTTATTGTTATTCATGTATCACAGCTGTCCTGCTTTGTATTGCCAAGTCAATACGGACATCTGCTGCAAACAAAGACAATTTGGAATGCAGAAGAAACACCTGAAAGCCATTCATTGATGGAACAAATTTTACATCTGGAGAAATTAGAGGTAAGTCCAGACAGATGTATGTTTATATCTATGATGTTTCTATTTTGTTAAGGCGGTATGTATCATGTCTCAGTTTGTTCACTGTACTGGAGGAATGATGATCAGACATACTAATTGCTTAAATTGTACTCCCTCCGTTCACAAATATAAGATGTTCTAACTTTTTTCTGAATCAGATGTATATAAAAACGTTTGTGTGTTTGTTCACTCATTTCAGTCCGTATGTAGTCCATATTGAAATATCCAAAACATCTTATATTTGTGAACGGAGGGAGTAACATTTATGCTATGTGTGCTAACTTTGATTTAATATCATGGTTGGCCATTGGATTTTATTTATGTTACCTAAACGAAAGAAATACAAGAGCAAATTTGGCAGTTTCAGATTTGCATCTCATGGTCTACAAGTTAAAGAGACAAGCATGCTATCATAATAGTTTACACTTTACTTACTGATCTTGCTTACCTTAATTCTAATCTATTTTGTAGGTTGATATCTTTCGTGGATTTACTTTGCCAGAAGCTCCAACTTTTAGGCAAGTTTTTGGAGGACAATTGATTGGGCAGGCATGTTTCAGCCACTCTCTTAGTTGCTGTCATCTATATCTGCCAACTGCATGTATTTGACTGCCTCATTTCTGTAGTTCCTATATTTAAGTATGAACATGTGAATCGCCGAGTCAATGCTAAAAGGAAGCTTCTTAAGCATGCTTCTGAATCCTCTCAACTTTTAGAAACATATAGTTCACATGTATGAATATATCCACAAGCAACAATTCAGTAACAGATATACATCTTATGTTTAAATAATGCAATCAACTTTCTTCAAGATTGCTCTGTTGCATTGTTGTTGGCGATGTTTATCCTTCTGGTATTATCTTTCATGATGTGTTATCAACCTTATTGCTAATTAGCTTCTTCAATGAAATTAAGTGATAAAAAGTAGGTCACATAAAGGCCCCTTTTGATGTTCACTCAAGATATCAAATGGTAGTCAGTTTTGCAGTGTCAGTTGCCCTAATATACTTCTAAAACAATGTATTGACCTTATTCTGATTTAATTATTTGTGTTTGGTAAAAAAACACTGCTTGCTCAGTGGTTATCATAACTCACTCCCTACACTCCCATATAAGAGGAAAAACATTTACTATAAAGGGGGTAGAATAAAAGCTTTGCACATCATTGCCAATGGTTTTCACTCTGTCTTAACCTTCATGCAGGCACTAGCAGCAGCATCCAAGACTGTTGATTGCTTGAAACTTGTGCATAGTCTGCATGCAATTTTTCTAATAGCAGGAGATAATGATAGTAAGAATATTTAAACTTTGTGTTCATTTTGTCCATAACAGGTGGTCAAGCAGAAACTAAAGCCCTGTTCTGTACTCGTATTAATGCCCTGTTCTGTAATTATCTATTTGAGTTTTGATAATTAATGCATTATCCTTTTGTTAAAAAAAACTATGTTTATGCCTGTCTTTGTTATGTCATCTGCTGTAGTGCCAATAATATATCAAGTACATCGGGAGCGTGATGGAACCAGCTTTGCCACCAGAAAAGTGGAGGCAAAGCAGAAAGGCCTTGTTATGTTCACTTTAATTGTTTCTTTCCAGGTGATTATCCTTAAAGTTGCATAAATAATTATAGCAGAATTGTTATGCAAGTTTTATTTATTTTTAACACTCCCAGTGATATAACCAGGGGAAGCATGTGCCTTGTTAATGTTGAGAATGTATTAGATAATAGCTCAAACGACAGTTTTGTACCTAGTAGCTTCCGAAATGTTGTGTCAAATGGTTGTTCCTTCATTTATTTTAATGTTTAACCCACTAAATATATCCTCTGTCCAAAATCTTCTGCACAAAAAATGAAAAAAAGGAGTACCAGACTGAACACAGAATTGTGTTCGGCATCTCAATACTAGGCTCATATGTTCCGAAGAGCTTTCCATGATAATCAAATCAAGCATGAACGGACATACTATACAAAGTTTTAAGTTCTTAAATTTAAACACAGAGTTCTATCTGCTGCCAACAGATCAATGCATTTCTTTTCCCAAACATCAATCAGCATATATATCAAAGTGAAGTAGTAATAAATTTGTCCAAGAGTACAACTAGCGAAATGATACTACTGGGCGATACATGGGAGGATCAGTCTCTCTAAATTAACCTACTAGACAAAGAAGAAAGGGTGTCTATGGTAGAGGCTAGGGTTCTACCAGGTCTCGGACGTAGGTTGTAGGGGTGGAAGTGCGGGCTGCGAGGTTGGGGACGCCGGCGCCGGCGGCGGGGCGCCGTCGCGGCGGGAGAGAGAGAGAGAGACGGCTAGGGTTTGGGGCTCTCGTCTCCTGAGGGAGACGACAACAGAATATACTGTTTATTGTCTGATTAATATCGAAGGGGTACATGTGTTTATAAAGGAGGACAGCCTCCACTAAACCCTAGATAACTTGGACTCTAACTTGGACTCTAATATAACTTGGACTTCTAAGATAGGTAAGATAACTTGGGCTAAGCCCGTAATTAACCCTGCCCATTGGGCCTCCTCCGTTGGTACGTTGTACCGGTCATAACATCTCTCCCCGCCTTCTCAAACAGCTCGTCCTCGAGCTGAACATCTGGAAACTGCTGGCGACGACATAACATCTCTCCCCGCCTTCTCAAACAGCTCGTCCTCGAGCTGAACATCTGGAAACTGCTGGCGGAAATCGTCGAGCTTCTCCCAAGTCGCTTCCTCCTCTGGCAGGCCGGTCCATTGTACCAAGACATGCCAGACGCCGCGACGCTGCTGCGCCTGTAGCACCTTCGCCACCTGTGCGGAAGTTGGAAGGAGGCGGCCATCCGAAGTAGGAGGAAGGGCCTGTGTCGCTGCAGGAGGGTCCCCGCGGTAGGCCTTCAGTAAGCCGACATGGAAGACGTCGTGGAGGCGAGAACCAGCTGGCAGCTCCACGCGGTATGCGAGTGTGCCGACACGCTCCAGCACACGAAAGGGACCGGCGTAGTGAGGTCCCAATTTGCGCTTGGAGCGCGGGTCCAGAGACTGCGTGGTCCTGTGGAGGAGGCGCAGCCACACCCAATCGCCCACCGCGAACTCCGCCTCGCGATGATGAGCATCGTAGTACTTCTGAGCCAGCTGCTGTGCTTGGAGAAGACGCTGGCGTGCCTCAGCCAGAATGTCGTCGCGGGTGCGGAGTAAGTCGCCCGCCGTCTCGGACCGAGCCGTCCCAGGCTCGTAAGGGAGCATCGCCAGAGGTGGGCGCCCGTAGACCACCTCGAAAGGCGTGGTGCGCAGGGCGGAGTGATAGGAGGTGTTGTAGCAGTACTCCGCCCACGCCAACCAGTCCACCCAAGCTCGTGGACGATCACCA
Source organism: Hordeum vulgare subsp. vulgare (assembly GCF_904849725.1). NCBI lineage: Eukaryota > Viridiplantae > Streptophyta > Magnoliopsida > Poales > Poaceae > Hordeum > Hordeum vulgare. Next base: position 593,334,903 of record NC_058519.1, on the reverse strand, counting down.
GTAACACAGCGCAGGTACATGGCGATCACCTTGTTGACCACCTCGGATTGGCCGTCTGTCTGAGGGTGGAACGCCGTGCTCATGCGGAGCTTCACGCCCGCCAGTCGAAAGAGATCCCGCCAGACATGTCCCGTGAACACGGGATCACGATCGCTGACGATGGACGACGAAAAACCGTGGAGGCGAACGATGCCGTCGAAGAAGGCCCGCGCCACGGAGGCGGCTGTATATGGATGACCCAGGGCGATGAAGTGCGCGTACTTGGAGAAGCGGTCAACCACCGTGAGGATGACGGACTTGCTGCCCACCTTGGGAAGGCCCTCGATGAAGTCCATGGAAATATCCGTCCACACTTGGGAGGGTACGTCCAGCGGCTGCAGTAGACCCGCGGGTTGTAGTGTCTCCGTCTTGTTCCGCTGGCACGTCACGCACGACCGCACCCAGTTGCGGACCATCGCGCCATCACCGGGGATGTAAAAATCAGCACGGAGACGATGGAGAGTCTTCTGCACGCCCTCGTGCCCTGCAGAGTGCGCCAAGGTCAGGACCTGTTGGCGCAGGTCGCCATGGTCGGGCACGAAGATGCGGCGGCCATGTAGGAGTAGCCCCTCGTCCAAGCGCCAGGGCGCGTCCAGCTCGCCGGCGTCAAGGCGCTGGCGCAGGCCCTGGGCGTCCACGGCCGTCGAAGTTGCCCGGCGAATGTCGTTGATGAAGGCGAAAGATGGCCCGGAGCGAATGCACATGATAGTGCCAGCCTGGCGACGTCCTCCGCGACATCCTCAGTGTCGCGACGGGACAAGGCGTCGGCGACCGTGTTGAGACGGCCGGGGCGGTACTCAACGGTGAAGTCGAAGCCAAAGAGCTTGCTGATCCACTGGTGTTGCGGAACTGTGGAGAGGCGCTGGTCCAGCAAGAACTTGAGGCTGTAGTGGTCCGTGCGCACACGGAATGACCGGCCCCAAAGATAAGGCCGCCAGTGGCGTACCGCCTGAACCAGCCCAATAAGCTCGCGCTCGTAGGCCGCGAGCTTGTGATGGCGAGCGGCGAAGGGGCGACTGAAGAAGGCGAGCGGTCCCTCGCCCTGGTGAAGGATGGCGCCGAAGCCGATGCCAGAGGCGTCGCAGTCCACGATGAAGGGCATATCAAAGTCCGGCATCTGGAGGACGGGTCCCGTCGTGAGCGCCCGCTGGAGAGCCTCGAATGCCGTAGTCGCCTCCTGGTCCCAGGAGAAGGCGTCGCGTCGAAGGAGACGCGTCAGTGGCGCGGCGATGAGGCCGAAGTCCCGGATGTACTTCCGGTAGTAGCCGGCGAGGCCCAAGAAGCCGCGGAGCGCCCGCGGTGACCGCGGGATCGGCCACGCGGCGACGGCGGCGACCTTGTCCGCGTCCATCGCTACCCCGTCCGCCGAGATGACGTGCCCCAGGTACGCGACGGAGGTCGTGCCGAACGAGCACTTCGAGCGCTTGAGGTGAAGACGATGCGCTCGAAGCTCGTTGAAGATGATGGCCACATGTTGTAGATGCTCCGCCCAAGATGCACTGTAGATGAGAATGTCATCAAAGAAAACAAGCACAAAGCGGCGCAAGTATGGGCTGAGCACGTCGTTCATCAGGGCCTGGAAGGTCGCCGGCGCGTTGGAGAGGCCGAACGGCATCACCAGGAACTCGAAGTGGCCATGGTGAGTGCGGAACGCCGTCTTCTCGATGTCGTCAGGGTGCATGCGCACCTGATGGTAGCCCGAGCGAAGGTCGAGCTTGGTGAAGAAGCGCGCTCCGTGTAGCTCGTCCAAGAGCTCATCCACGACGGGGATGGGGAACTTGTCCTTGGACGTCAGGGCGTTGAGGGCGCGGTAGTTGATGCAGAAGCGCCATGTGCCGTCGGACTTGCGCACAAGGAGCACCGGGGCGGAGAACGGCGATGTCGAAATCCGGATGATGCCTGCGCGAGCATGACCGCCACCTGACGCTCGAGCTCGTCTTTCTGCAGCTGAGGGTACCGGTACGGACGCACGGCTACAGGTGCCGTGTCCGGCAGCAGGTGGATGCGGTGGTCACAGGGCCGCACGGGAGGGAGGCCCTGTGGCTCGTTGAAGATGTCGCTGTGCTGCTGCAGGAGGTCGTCCAAGAGGAGATGCGCCTCGTCCAGTGCGGACGCCATCAACTGGAGCTGTGCAGTCACGGCGCCGGAGCCGCCGATGCCTGTCCACTGAATGCGACGGCCGCCTTCGCGCCAGAAGATGAGGGACAACACATCGAGGTCCCAAAGGATGGGGCCGAGAGTGGACAGGAAGTCGATGCCGAGGATGAAGTCGTAGCAGCCCAGGTCGATGCCGACGCAGTCGATGGAGAACGGCTCGTCGCCGATGAGGACGGGAACCTGCCGCGCCACCCCCTGGCAAGCAAGGCGGTCCCCGTTGGCGACGGTGACACTGAACTTCTCCGAGCCCGTCGGTTGGAGTGCGAGGCGACGCATGGCGTCCCCGGACAGGAAGTTGTGCGTCGAACCCGTGTCCACGAGCGCGGTTAGACGCTCCCCGTTGATCGTCACCGGAAGCAGCATCGTCTTTGCCGTCTTGATGCCAGCCATGGCATGAAAGGAGACGACGAAGGCGGTCGCGTCGACCGGCCCGTAGGTCGTGACGCCGGCCTCAGAGAGTGTGGTGGCGTCGAGCTCCGCGGTGAGGGCCTCCACCTCCGCGTCGTCGACGGTCTCCAAGTAGAACAGGCGGGCGCACGTATGACCCGTCGCATACGGCTCGTCGCAGTTGAAGCACAGGCCCTTGCGGCGCCGCTCGAGCTGCTCGGCCGACGTCAAGCGTCGGAAGGTGCGTGTCGGCGCGGGGGCAGCCGCCGTAGCGGCCGGCAGGGCGGGGCGGGTCGGGGAACGCATGCCACGGCCCGGGAACGCCTGCTGCAGGGCGTTGGCGCGCTGCTCGTACGTGCGTGCGTAATACATGGCCGTCTGCAGGTCCTGGGGGTCGCGCATCTCGACGTCGATGCGGATGTGGTCGGGAAGGCCGCCGACGAAGAGCTCGGCGCGTTGGCGAGCCGTGACGTGAGGCGCATGGCAGGCCAATGTCTGGAAGCGGTCGGCGAAGTCCTGCACCGAGGTGGTGAAGGGAAGGCGACCGAGCTCGGCCAAGCGGCTCCCACGTATGGGGGGGCCGAACCGGAGGAGACACAGGTCGCGAAAGCGCTCCCATGAAGGCATCCCGCCCTCGTCCTGCTCGAGGGCGTAGCCGCCCACGGAGGTGGTAGGAGGCGATCCACGTGCGGTCGGACGCCATGGTCCGCTGCCCCCTGAAAAACTGGTCGCACTGATTGAGTCAGTTCAGGGGGTCGACGGTGCCGTCGTAGGTGGCGAACTCCAGCTTGGTGAAGCGGGGTGGCTGCTGCACGTGTGGCGAGGCCGCGTAGGTGCCCTCGTGACGGCCCAGCGCGGCGGAAGGAGAGTGTTGCGGCACCACGGAGCTCCCGGCGTACGGATCAGTGTACCCGCCGAACCCCCCGAAGGTGGGGGCGGGTGGCTGCAACACCGTCGGCTGTAGTGGCGCCGTCGTGTAGGTCGGCGTGTCCATCCACGTCGGTAGCGGGGACCGCGACGGCGGCCACCGGACCTGGGTGATCGGCAGGCCCTGGGGCACGACAGTCGCCGGGGGTGGTGGCGCGAAGGGCGCCGCCGGCGGAGGCGGTGGTGGCGGGGTTGCGTACGGAGCCTGGAGGAGAGTCCGGAGGTTCGAGACCGCCAGGTTGAGGTCGCGGATCGCCGAGGACATCTCCGCTGGGGAGAGGACGGGGGCGGGTTCGGCCGCCAGGGACCGGAGGCGGCCGGACCTGAGGTGGCCGGCGGCGTTGAGTGGTGCGGCGGCGGCGGCTGCTGTGAGGTGGCGGGGAAGGCGGTGGTGGCGGCGGTGGTGGTGGTGGGAAGGTCCGACAAACTCATCGAACCCAAGCTACCTGATACCAAATTGGTAGAGGCTAGGGTTCTACCAGGTCTCGGACGTAGGTTGTAGGGGTGGAAGTGCGGGCTGCGAGGTTGGGGACGCCGGCGGCGGGGCGCCGTCGCGGCGTGAGAGAGAGAGACGGCTAGGGTTTGGGGCTCTCGTCTCCTGAGGGAGACGACAACAGAATATACTGTTTATTGTCTGATTAATATCGAAGGGGTACATGTGTTTATAAAGGAGGACAGCCTCCACTAAACCCTAGATAATTTGGACTCTAACTTGGACTCTAATATAACTTGGACTTCTAAGATAGGTAAGATAACTTGGGCTAAGCCCGTAATTAACCCTGCCCATTGGGCCTCCTCCGTTGGTACGTTGTACCGGTCATAACAGTCTAACTTGTGTTCTGGTTCTTTTGCAGAAGGAAGAAATAGGGTTCGAGCATCAGGCTGCAATCATGCCCGTTGTTCCTCCTCCAGAACAGGTAGGATTTTTATCATTTTCCTCTGATGCCGTTGGGGAAAAAGTCTTGGAACTAATAAGTAATCAAATGCAGCTGTTGAATATGGAGGAGATACGAGAAAGAAGACTCACTGATCCACGATTTCCGATGTAAATTTTCTTGACTACGAATCATATGTTATGCTAATTGGCCAAACTAACTGTTTTAACTTAAAAATATTCACCTTAAGACGCAACATCTTCTGATCTGTTAGAAAGCATGATTGTTTATATGTTTATTAGTTTTCAAGTGGATCCCCCATTCTGGTAATGCCACTAGTTCTACGACACATTTAGAATAACAACAGCAACAACTAAGCCTTTAACCCGAAACAAGTTGGTGTAGGCTAGAGCTGAAACCCATAAGATACATTTAGAATATTATAATTATATACTCCCTCAGTTCACAAATATAAGATGTTCTAACTTTTTTTTTTGAATCTAATGTATATAGACACGTTTTAGTGTGTTTGTTCACTTATTTCAGTCCTAATGTAAGTCCACATTGAAATTTCCAAAAACATCTTATATTTGTGAACGGAGGGAGTACTTCTTAAGCTTCACTTGTCATATGGATTTGACAGCATGTTCATCACTTCATCACATGCAGTCACAGTCCTGAATCCTGACAGTTCAGTAATCTGCAGGCAATATAGGAACTCGGCTGCCAAGAAAAAGTTTGTACCTTGGCCCATTGAAATGAGGTTCTGCCAAGATTCTAAATCTCAACATGAACCAAGGTAAGTTCACGATGAAATATCTTTGTGTGACCTTGAGATTCACTAATCCTTAGTTTCTTTGTGGCTCATGGATCTTCTTAGATAGAAATTCTAAGCTTCAGTATAGATCCTCCAGACTGATAATTTTTACATAGATTGTATTGTAGTATATGTTTTTCTGATCAAGCAATGCATCTGATTCTTTTCAGCCTGCATTATTGGTTTAGAGCTAGAGGAAAACTTTCAGATGATCCAGCTCTGCATAGGTTTGCCGTTTATTACCGTATACTAGTCATATTTTAAACAACTGGGTATGTTGATGACATTATTCTATGGTATTACAGATGCGTCGTAGCATATGCTTCAGATCTACTATATTCGGGCGTCAGCCTAAATCCACACCGGGAGAGGGGTTTGAAGACATACTCTCTCAGTCTTGATCACTCGTATGTTTCAGTTTACAATCATTATCGGGATTTTTAATTTACCACATTCGTCCTACAAGTAAATGGTCTCTTTTCTGTTACCTGTTAATGTTTCGCAGGATGTGGTTCCACAAGCCTGTCAAAGCTGATGACTGGTTGTTATATGTGGTAAGTTATTGGCTTGTATTCCCTCTGTAAATTAATATAGGAATATTTGGATAACTAAAATAATGATCTAAACACTCTTATATTAGTTTATGAAGGGAGTATCTTTAATCGACCATATGATATAAACAAAATTCGTTCAAGAGGCTCTTATCACCATGCCATTTTCCCTTCATGAACACAGATCGACAGCCCATCCGCACACGGTGGTAGGGGATTCGTCACCGGACGTATGTTCAACCGGCAAGGAGAGGTACGCACATTCATTTCATTCTTTCAAATTCGACTGTGATGCTGCTAAATATTTTTCTCATCTAAAATAAATTCTGCAAATTGCCTTGCCAGCTCATCGTGTCGCTGACCCAAGAGGCGTTGATTAGGAGAGCCAAGACACCTGGGCAAACCCCAAGGCCGAAGCTTTGAAACGTGCAGAAGAGCCGTGCCTGTACTTTAATATTTTCTTTTCCTTCGCTGTTCCATATTTTTCATCTTATATACCGAGACAGCGGTGAGATTTGTGTATAGGAATATAGCTTACCGCTTGAATTTGGCAGACATGCTTAGTGTGAACGGTTGTATCCTTGCATGCTAATTCACATTCTGCATATGCGGATGGCAATAATTGCCATCTAACAAGCGGCACATGGATGTAGACTTGCCTCAAATTTGATGTTTGTCATCCTGAGGTCATGCACCATTTCGATTATTTTATCTCGCTTAATTTGGAGTCTTCATCACGCAAAGAAGTTATATGTAATATGCATCTTCCAAGCTTCTGTTAAAATGGTGAAACTATTTACAATGTGACGGTATCCTATACTTTGTCTGATGCACACAGGCTTCAGAATCAGTACGCAATGTTAGCCTGTCCCACATTAACATGTTAGAAACAAGTTACCAAAGAGTACACAGCCTCAAGAAGTGACCAAAATAGCCACGCACACTGATTAAATACATCTGGAAAAATGCCACTAACAAATCCATAGTGTTAATATTAATGTTTTGTCAGTAAAAAATCCCGCCTAAGTACTACTCCAATCAGGCTATTCAAACACCAACGTACAGTTGCCAAGTGAGCAAGCAGGCCCGCCGCGTACCGCTACGGTTTTCTTTCGTAAACAGGATGTGTACTCAAATTTAAACGCTCCAGTTTGTCCATGCGAGCAACACATTCCTTAATTTGCTCCACTACCTTGGGCAGAGCTGCTATATTTGCCTCTGTCTTCAATTTCAACGTCTTTACCTTTTCAATCCTATTTTGTTCAGCTTCAACGTGCAAGGTTTCAGCAGCAGCTTGCGCTTCACTAGGAATTTCTGCAATATCAATACTGATGTCAGCCTTGGTGAACTACCCAAATTTGTGTAAAAATGTCACTGCATTATTACACGTTTGCCATTTATTCATTCCATGGCAATTAATGTTTAATCTACCATGGTTGGTAAAGTAGCAGGCTCTTGTAGTCAGGTTTTTTTTAGCAAATTACAGCAAAATTAGTAGGGGCTGACTTGTGATGAAGTGACACGATGGTTTTCGAGTCGATGAGTCATTCTAGGGTAGCGACTCGGAAAAAGTTGAGCCTGCAGTTGCGACTAGTTGCGACTCAAGTCGCTAGTCGACACTAAGTTAAGTTGACATTTTTTTGCGACGACTAGTTGCGAGACTCGAAAACAATGGGTGACAAACATATTTAGTTGAATTTGCAATGGAGAAAACAGGGCAAAAAAATTAAAATAACAGTCCACTTTTTTAGCTTTGGCATTTGAAAGGGCTAATAATTCAGGGTTACGGTTAAACACTTGGGCAAATAATTCTCAGCAATTGGCGACCAAATAACAAACCCAGCTAAAACTACAATACAATCAATCTGGATACACTCTGCCAGCTCGCGCCTTAAAATAACCATGCAACAGGTTTTCTTGCATATAATATATGTAAATGTCACTCGCAGAAAACACAACACATCCTGTAAGATGAGATGATAAATTGCCAACATTTTGTTTCGTAACAGAACTAAGTTGAGATTACCATAGGAAAACATAACCGTGAATTTCTAGGATCTGTTTCACGTTGCGGTCAATTCTGATGATCATGTTTACCTAACAAAACTTTGCCTATTTTACTGTTTGGCTAATAAAGCTTGTCTCTGTTTTTATTTTCCCACAACTGATTATGAAGCTAGTTCCGCGCAACACAATGCAAGCTTAGCAAGCACAAACTGAACCTTAGGAGATATTGTCAACTGCCAGTGGCAACCAGAGACCAAGTTATAACTTACCTAGACCTAAAATCAGTGACTCCTCTGAAAATTTGCTGAACATTTGTGCAGACAGAAAAAAAGTCCGTCCCTTTGTTTCTCAACTTAGATCTAAAATGCTCGCTTATACCCATGTCTCCGTGTTCCCAAGCCCTGACAGGGGAATTTTTCTCTAAGTATACCTGAAGCACTGCCTATCGACGGGCAAATCACAGAAAGCTCCAAAACGGGACGAACTAAGCGGAAACCCTAGCACCGGAGCAAGGCCGGAAGCGCGCATACCTACGCAGGCGGGCGGACGGAGGCCGAGGAGGCGCGTCGCTACAGCTTTGGTGTAGCGGACGGCGGCGTCACGGCGGCGCTCGAGTATTCGGCGGCCCAGATCGGCCACCTCCCTCTCCAGCTCCTCGATGTCCTCCTCGCCGGCCGCCTCGTCCGCTCCTAAGGAGGTGGAGGAGGAGGCGACGGGGGAAGATGCAGGGGCCTTGCGCTTTAGGCGGTTGGGCGTTGCTCCGGTTTGGCTCGGAGCGAGCGAGTCCCCCGCCATGGGGAGCTAGGAGAGCGTGGGGGCGGACAGGCGGAGGCGGAGGCGAGCGGAGAAGGGGACGAAAGGGAGGCGGAGAGAGCGATTCAGTTTTGGCAGATGGGAGCTGGGACCCGCATTAAAGTTGGCTCTACTCACCAATTCTGAAATTTCGAATTCAAATGAAATTAGGCGGAGCAACTCGGTAAGTGGCGCTGGGTCCCACTAGTCCCAGCCATCCACCAAAAAAGATCAAATGGCATCCATGGACGTCTAAAAAAAAAGAAATGGCAGAAATGAACAACCAGAAAAGCCCGTGAGGCCAGCGACAACGACACTGCATTCGACATGCCCGATGTCGTCGTCGCTGCCTTCGCCGGCATCGCATCCCCATTCAATCCCTTCCTTCCATCTCGCCGCCGTCGCCGCCACGTTTCTCGAAGAGGCCACCGTCAAGAAGCATCGGAGACCGAGTCGAGCTTTGCAAGGGTACTATTTCTGCAATCATGTCGATACTGTGTTCAGCTCCTGCGACGACGACGTCCGCTTTGATGGCAGGCGCAACTGGGCGGCGGATGAGGCCTTTGGCAACGATTGCACGATACCTTTGCTCTGCTCACCCTCATGCTCATCTTCCTCTCCCCCTCTGCTGCGACGCGGCATATGGGAGATGGGACCGGTGGATGCAGGAGTGGCGGAGTAGTAGGCAGTGAGGATTGATGCAGATTCAGGTTGCAACAACTTAACAACATAATGATATGGAGCAATGTTCAGACTTCAGATTGCATGCCATTCCCTTTTAGGTAGATGAAAGGTTCAGACTTCAGACATCGCATTGATGTGGATTCATCACTCCTCATTACATCTTGATGGCTAGAATCATTTCCTTTGGGTTCAGCTTTCATAATCTAAGTTGTAGACAAATGTTGAATCTAGAGGTTTGCAGTTCCCAATTTTCCGTACCATGTTTTGGTCTGTAATGAATGATCGGAGGGGATATTAATTAGGCCTGTACTAATGACATTGTATTGTAGTATATATGTGTTAGTTTGCTTTTGTAAATATGTGGTGCTATGTGGACACCACCTACATCACAAAAAAAATCAATTGAACTGTCATAGTCCCACATAAGAAGTGATGGTCAGAGTGGGAAAGTCCCACAACGTCCAACGAGCTGTCCATTTACATCATGAGGAGCAACTAGTGAATGCCATTTGAACAAAGCTTCTCTCTCAACCGTAGCCATCGCAGCCAAGTTTTTCCCTCACATTGCCGCATTGGTCCCCCCTCTTCCCCGTCCGACGGAAATATGAGTGGTGGTGACATTGACGAGATTGTGGCAGTGATGGCATGTTGGGGTAAGGTATTTCCCTACCTCAAAGTCATCTAATCTGACACCAGGAAGAGCATGTGTGAGTTTGTGTCCTTAAATGTATTGGCTCTTTTCATATCTTGACAGTTGGTGCGTTTTTTCGAGGAGAGCAATGACTGACCATTGATGTGATTAATTCAACATCTTTTCTTTTGTTGTTTTACGTCATGGTTTGGTTTCTTTAACCCTCTTGACCTGTTATGATGGATTGCAAGTCTGTTTTTACGTGGATGACGTTTCTGTTGGAAATATGCCCTAGAGGCAATAATAAAATGGTTATTGTTATATTTCCTAGTTCATGATAATTGTCTATTATTCATGCTATAATTGTATTAACCAGAAACTGTAATACATGTGTGAATATATAGATCATAATGTATCCTTAGTGAGCCTCTAGTTGGCTAGCTCATTGATCAATAGATGGTCATGGTTTCTTGATCATGGACATTGGATGTCATTGATAATGGAATCACATCATTGGGGAATGATGTGATGGAGAAGACGCAATCCTAAGCATAGCACTAGATCGTGTTGTTCGTCTGCTAAAGCTTTTCTAATGTCAAGTATCATTTCCTTAGACCATGAGATTGTGCAACTCCCGAATACCGTAGGAGTGCTTTGGATGTACCAAACGTCAAACGCAACTGGGTGATTATAAAGGTGCACTACGGGTATGTCAGAAAGTGTCTGTTGGGTTGCACGAATCGAGACTGGGATTTGTCACTTCGTGTGACAAAGAGGTATCTTTGGGCCCACTCGGCAATTCATCATCATATTGAGCTCAGTGTGACTAAGGAGTTAGCCACGGGATGATGTGTTACGGAATGAGTAAAGAGACTTGTCGGTAACGAGATTGAACAAGGTATGGGGATACTAACGATCGAATCTCGGGCAAGTATCATACCGGTAGACAAAAGGAATTGCATACGGGATTGATTGAATCATTGACATCGTGGTTCATCCGATGATTTCACCATGGAACATGTGGGAATCAACATGGATATCTAGGTCCGCTACTGGTTATTGGCCAGAGAGATGTATCAGTCATGTCTGCATGTCTACCGAACCCGTAGGGTCTACACACTTAAGGTTCGATGACGCTAGGGTTGTAGGGAAATAATGTACGTGGTTATCTAAGGTTGTTCGGAGTCCCGGATGAGATCCCTGACGTCACGAAGAGCTCCGGAATGGTCCGTAGGTAAAGATTGATATATAGGAAGTCCTGTTTTGGTCACAGGAAAAGTTTCGGGCTCATCGGTAGTGTACCGGGAGTGGGCAGAGGGTGCCGGAGGACCCCCGGGAGGGGTGTGACGACCAAAGGAGTTCATGGGCTGTTAGAGGAGCTGGACCAGCCCTTATTGGGCTGGCCAAGGCCTTCCCTAAAGGCCCATGCGGCTAGGCATAAAGGAGATAAGGCAAAAGGGGTGTAAAAGGAAGGGACCCACCTCCTTTGTGGGAGGTGGACTCCTCCCCTAGTTCGGCCGAACCTTTCCTCCTTGGAGGAGGGGCCAAGGCAGCCCTCCCTCTCCCTCCTCCTATATATACTTGAGGTTTTGTCCCTTTTGAGACATACAGTCGATCTCTCTCAAGGCGCAGCCCTACCTCTCTCTTCTTCCTCCTCCGCAGCGCTTGGCGAAGCCCTGCCGGAGAACCACATAGCTCCACCGCCACCACGCCGTCATGATGCCGGTGCTCTCCCTCAAATTCTCCTCTCTCCTTGCTGGATCAAGAAGGAGGAGACGTCACTGGGCTGTACGTGTGTTGAACGCGGAGGTGTCGTGGTTTGGCACATAGATCGGAATCCACCGCGATCTGAATCGCTGCGAGTACGACTCCATCAACCGCGTTCATAGTAACGCTTCTGCTTAGCGATCTTCAAAGGTATGAAGATGCTCTACAACCTCTCTCGTTGCTGGTTTCTCCATAGATAGATCCTTGCATGGCGTAGGAATTTTTTTGAAATTACTACAATCCCCAACAATTTCAATGATGCTTCTTCAATTACTTCTAAATGTACTTGCTACTTATAAAGATTGGAATTGGTGTGAGTTAACATATGACTCCAACATCCTTTACAAATAAACAAATACACACATCTCCACATGTATAACTAGCAACCTACCAAGAGACGTATAAACAAATATACTTTACTCACATATGGGATCTATCAGAGATAAACAAGGACACTGCTTTCATGTAAGAACATTTTTGTAAAAGGCATAAGTAACTAAGAAAAAAATGTGACTTCAGCTTAAAATCAATATTGGTTTTAGTTCTCTTCCCAACCCACTATGGTCATTTAAAATTCTCTAATGCTGCATGTCTCTCACCATATTGTATTTTTGCTATATTTCTAATCATAAATCACGTGTCGTTCATAAAGGACACTAAATGTTATTTCACCACCTCTAAGCCAATGGTTCCATGGCAACGCACATACATCATGCTAATCTTCTCAATGACTGAGTGGCTATTGCGGTCTTTAAATCCTAATATGACGAAGTCATTTGTAGGCGTCCCTTTTCTTTACCGTTGGTTGTAGTTTTTTTTAATTTAATAAATGTGGCATATAACCAGAACAAGAAGGGCTAGTACATTTTACAATGTAAATTTATTTTGTATTGATCGGTTTGCATCCAACTCTGCCTACTGTCTTCACATAACCGGCCCTAAGCCGGGGTAAATAAGGAGGGCTGTGATAGGCTTGACGAGCCGACATCAAAACTCAACCACTCTTATGAAGATGAAACTCAAAATAAAATCGTTGGGGGTCACAAGAGCATCTACAACTGTACCATCCACACGTCCCATTGTGTAGTCCGGTCATTGCCTGGACAGAAAAATGAAGACGGTCCGGTACCCAATTGAACCCTCTCACATGACCGAGTTGTCCGCAAATCCCCATATCCACACCAAATATGAGAAGGATATGAGGGTGTTCTGCAGCCCTTCACGTAGGATGTGACTCACCCGGACCACATTTTCTCTTTCTTTACTCTTTCTCCTCTCTTTATTTCTACATCCCCACCAATCACATGCATTCGCCCGAACAATTTGAGGTGGATCTAGGGGACATGGTTACATGCATGCATAAATGAAGGCTCAAAATGGACGTGTGACCAGACACGCCTGCGGATGTTTGGGGATCGAAATTAGCTAGTCCTGGTTGTAGATGCTCTAAGCCTCTCAATGTCGCACCATATAAGAACCCAGGTGTGGGGTCGTCACCCTGGCGGCGCGTCGTATCTTGATATGGATATGGTGGCAAGTGAGTAAGGATCGAGTCATTGCAGCCTTAGTGGCGCATTACATATACACATGGGTTTAGTGGAAAATACGCAAGGGTATTCACATTTGACTCAAGGAGTGTGAAGGGTAAGTAAGCTAGCCGATCCTAGGAGGATCTGCTTGGGCAGCTGGAGCGCAGGGTTCCTCACAGGTAAGCTTCAGGATTGTGACACCCTCGTTTTAATCGTACGCTAATCATACACGCAAATGCGTACGATCAAACCCAAGGACTCGCGGGAAGATATCACAACACAACTCTAGACACAAATAAAACAATATCAGCTTCATATTACAAGCCAGGGGCCTCGAGGGATAGAATACGGAAGCTCGATAAACACACGAGTCAGCGGAAGCAACAATATCTGAGTACAAACATAAAACATGGGGTGCCTTAGAGAAGGCTAGCACAAAAGATGCAACGATCGAACGAGGCGAGGCCTCCTGCCTGGGAACCTCCTAACTACTCCTCGTCTTCAGCGGCCTCCACGTAGTAGTAGGCACCGTCGGGGTAGCATTCGTCGTCGGCGGGAACCTCCATCTCCTGGGCTCCATCATCTGGTCGCAGCAACGGATCAAGGGGACAAAGGGGAAGCAAAGCAACGGTAAGTATTCATCCAAAGTACTTGCAAGTCTTACATCAAAACTATTCTAAGTATGCATCAGTATCAAAGAAGGGGTTTATATATGGACTGACTGCAGCAATGCAATAATAGAGAGAGAAGGCCTAGTCCTATCGAAGACTAGCATCTTCAGGGTCTTGCAGCAATAGACGAGAGTAGAACAAGGTAACACAAATAATAGTCATATTGTTGCAGCAATATTAAAGTGAGGTCACGCCCAGAGATCCTCCCTCGACTCCCTGCGAGGAAGCGATCCTGGGACAACTAAAATCCAGTTAAGTAACAATTGTAGTTGTATAAGATCAGGGCACAACTCCAAGTCATCCTATAACCGTGGACACAACTATTCGAATAGTTAATTTTCATCCCTGCAGGGGTGCACCACATTTCCCATCACACTCGATAACACTATGGCCGGACACACTTTTCTGGGTCCTGCCCGGCCTCGGAATATCAACACGTCGCAGCCTCACCTATGACTCAACAGAGAGGCCAGCCCACCGGTCTAACTCCTAAGCACAAAGGGTTCGTGGGCCCAGTTCCCATTCGCGCCCCTGCACGATGCGTGGGCGGCCGACGTCAGTCCTAGCATCCCTTAATCACAAGCGCGATGCATCTTGGGACCACTCGGATGCGCGCCGCTACATTGCTGACATCTGAAAAGCTTCGGCTGATACCGCGATGTCGAGTACCCATAATTCTTCCCCGCGTAGCCGGTTAGTGCGAAAAGGTCTCCAACCAACCCAGATCAAATACCCAAATCCATTATCATTTTAATTAGAGCATCGACACAATCTTGCGAGAATCCACCCGTCTAACAACTAATCACCAATGATCCCAGTAACATGGTCGAGTAACTGTGTGGTTGTAACATTGGGGGGAATTCAAGGTATCACCCTCGTTGGATTCCGAACGATGTATCCGTCAAGGTGGGCTTAGAGGAATCACCCTCGGGGGTCCCACACTTGAGGGGTTGCACGACAGAGGCATCGTCGGGAATGGTGAAAGAGGAATCACCCTCGATAACCACGACCAACTAGCTATACTACAGAGATATCATCAGGAGTACTTAGCGAGGTGTCACCCTTGGTACCCGATAGTATCTCTGTAGCGTCGTACAACTAAGGGGGGGTGTATGTGTTGTGTCGGGTCTGGCTCGTCGATCAGGGATCGAGATTTGAAAGCAAAGCGGGCAACTGGACTACGGGGTCAGAGGGGATGACTGCTCCACCTATACTAAGCAGATTTAAAGTACAGTACTGAAAGTAGCAGTTCATCAAAAACAGGCTATGCATCAGATATAGGAGCTAACTACAATAGTAGCAAGATATTAATGCAAGCAGTAGGGAGAAAGACATATGCGATATAGGAATGATCAAGGGGAGTTTGCTTGCCTTGCTGCTCTGCGGCAAAGTCGGCAGGGTCGTAGATGTACCCGGCAGCAGCGTCACTCTCGGGGTCTACCGATAAGAAGAGGGGGAAGAAACAATAAATAATAGCAACGGTGCAACACAATGCATGACATGGCAAGATGCAAGCTAGACATGAGCTAACGCAGCAACATCCATCATAGACGGGTCGGAAGAATATCTGACGATATTTTCCGGGTCTCGGGCTACTACCGATCGGACGGAAAACGATGGAAAGTTCCACGTTTGCTATGCTTGGGATGCATGACACACGAATGTATCGTGTATCCGGGTTCGTCTCGTTCTCGTGATCAACTTTCATGTTGAAAGTATTTTGATCTGACTTACGGATTATTTTATATTAATTTTTAAAGTTGTATTCAATATTTAGGAATTAAAAACAGATTTAATTAATTTAATTAAATGCTATTATGACATCAGCATGACGTCATGTTGACATTAGCAGTTGACTGGTCAACTGATTAGTGGGTCCTACGTGTCATTGAGACAATTTATTAATTAAGGTTAAATATTAAATAATCAGATTAATTTAGTGGGGGACCCACGTGTCATATCCTAACAGGATAAATTAATTATCTAATTAACACATAACTAATTTATCTATTTAATTAATTAACTAATTAATCAAACAATATATCTATTTGTTTATTTATAATAAAACATATATTTATATCTTTTTACCTATGTTTTCCTTTTTTTATTTACAGTTTTAGAGGGGGGTGTGCTGCCCCCCGTCATACACACAAAAAACAAGAGGGGTTAGTGGGGGGGTTAATCCCCCACTAACCCAACCGGCCAGGACGTCCAGGACGCACAGCGGGTAACGGGGGCGGCCGGGACGAGGCCGGAGCAGGGGGGGTAGGAGAGGGAGAGGAGGGGGAACCCCGGTGGTGCTCACCACCGTTGGAGAGCAGGGGGCGGCGAGGTGGTGGCGATGGTGCCGGGGCGGTCCGGCGAGGAGGAGGCGGTGCAGTCCGGTGGGGGGAGCTCTAGGCGGTGTTGTGGGGGCGACAACGGGGGGGGGGGGGGCTGGTCGGCGCCGTTGTGGGGCACGAGAACGACGGAGGAGGCCGGTGGGGGGGGGCGCTCGTTGGGGCTTCGGTTGACGCTGGGGGAGGGTGACGAGAAGCTTCGGTCTGGGGGAGCCAGAGAGGTGCTCGTGTGGGGGAACGGGGCGAGGGGAGAGGGGAGACGCGAGCGGTGGGAGTTGCCGTCAGGGAGGCTCGAGCCAGTGGCTCGGGGGGGGGGGACGAGGAGTGGGGATCGGGCCGGTCTGGGAAGGGGGAGGCCCTCACGAGGGGGGGGGGGTCGAGGGGAGACAGGGGCGTCGTGGGGGCTCGGGCTGGGGAAGATGTGGCGAGGGAGATCGAGAGGAGGGCCCTGGCGAGGGGTGAGCGAGGCGCTCGGGAGGGGAGGGAGGCATGAGGGAGGATCCCCTCGAGGGGAACGAGAGGTGCGTGGTGGTGGCGCTGGGATGGGGAGTGGGAGGAGGGAGCGACCCGGTTAGGGTTTCGAGGGGGTTTTATACCCCCCGGTGGAAGTGGGCTCGGGTGTGGCCGGCTGGGCCACTAGGCCCAGTTGGGCCGGGGCCTTTAGTTTTTATTTATTTATTTATTATTATTAGTTATTTATTTTCTTAAACAGATTCTGTTTTAAATATATAGGGGTTTTAAGAAAAATTCAAAAATGCCCGATTCAATCCAATAAATAATTAAGGAATATTTGTAACTCACCCGACATTTTTATTTTATCATGCGAAAACTTTTCTCGTTCGACTATATTTTAAATTTAAATTTGAACCGTTTGAACTAACGCTAGATCAACGATAGCAATCACGGTTATGTGGCATCCTTTGCATAGGGTTACTGTAGTTCAATTACCGAGATTACTGTAACCTAATCTGGGGATGTCACAAGGATCTTGTTGATACATCACTAAGGAGAGGTGTTGATATCCTTCACGTCCAAAAACACAAATGAAGGTGACAAAAGGTGAAGGAGGTGGAGGTCGAGGATACCGACTTCAAGTTGTGGTACGATGACTTCAAAGAGAAACGGACTAGGCATCTTGATCAACAAGATCCTCAAGTATGGAGTGGTATACGTCATGAGGCATGGAGACTGGATTATTCTGTTCAACCTGGTAGTTGGGTGTCGGGACCTCGATCCTAAGTCATAAGAACCCAGCATGTAACACATCACATCACTTTGCGGCCTCACGCACGGTAAACTCCACGGCTGCTACCTTACCTTGGCCGGGACCGTTTGCGTATTTTGGCTCACGTACATGAATGTGTCGCTAGCATTCGAATGACAAAGAACCCGGGTCGACATGACTAGTTATAAACCGAAGTGGTACATCCGTACGGGGACAAGCATACATAACCCAACAAAGCAGGTGTCGGTCAACAACGTGTGTAGACGAGTCGTAGCTAGCTACAAGGACTCCATTATACAACGTGACATTTCCGCGAGGGGACAGACACAACAGCAAAGAAGGATACATGCCGGTCAATCGATGTGTCCGGAGCAGTAGCAAGCTACCAAGGCTCGGTGGAAGCACAAAGAGACATTTCCCCGTAAAGATTACTACCAAAAGCACACAACTAGGTGTCGAATCCCACACATACCAATGCATTTCAAACATACACACAATATGCACGATATGTGTAGATACAACATGGCATCACAACATAACTCTACAACTCAAGCATTTATTAAGGACTCATAAGAGTCAACATAGTATGATATTACAAACAGGGGTCACATGACCCAACACTCAAGCCATACAAGCATCAAGCGGAAGCATAACATGTCTGGGTACAAACATCTACTAAAAGTGGCTGGAAGAGCCTGCAAAGCTACAACGACCCTACCAAAGGAGCCAGACCTCTGTCTGGGATTCCGAAGCTATTTTGGTCAATGTTAAACACATCGCGTATAAACCTTTAATGAGGCAAATGCCTCCTCTTGCAAAAACATAATTAAGCAACCGTGAGTACAAAGGTACTCAACAAGACTTACATGAGAACTATCTACATATGCATCATTGTCAACAAAGGGGGTTGTGGAGTTTATTTGCAGCAAGCCAGCTTTGACTCTTGGCTAACCTGTACTACGATCACGAACACTTTCTTTGAGGTGGGATAGCGCACACGAGTCCACATATTCACCAAATCAATACACCACTATGGATCCACTCCCGTCTCCCCACGAGAAGGCCATCCATAGCACTCACACTTATCTTGCATGTTTTAGGGTATCCATTTAAAGTTGTCTATGTACCACATAATGTTTCCAAGTCATATATATCCGAGGATGCGGCTATTCGAACAGATTAATTCACCCTGCAGGGGTATACTTCTTCACACACGCTCTCACCACTTATCACCATGTGCACGTCATGCATCTCGACAACCTTCAAGAGGAAGCACTGGCGTAGGTGTCGGCCACGACCATTAACCACACAAGGAATTTGTCCAGGTTTATCTCCTATTTGAGACTAAACCCACAAGGAAGTCCGGCCGAAGTTTCCTCAACGACCTCAAACGATGTGCGCAGGGTTCCACAAGCCCACCATCCGGGTGCCACTTGGTACACCGTGCCACTGTGTATCTACCGCACTGAAGCCTACCCTGTCGAGGAGAGCTAAACACGTCCGCCAACACTTCTCCTTCAAACACCAAAAACTAATTGCAACTCCTGGACAGAGATCTAGGTGATTAATAAGCCGAGAGGGGTCATATTTCAGGGCCCAATGCATGGTAGTATCTTGTCTTGGATAACATACACAGAACTCAGTTCTTAAGCCCGGTTCCAATGAGACAACCCACCATGTACTCCTACATGGCCTCTCATTGCTACCTTTACCAAATCATATTTGCACACTTTACTCTCACACAGTAGGACATGAACACAACCATTCCAATTCATTGTCCAAATGGATCAGACCCGACACAACTCTAAGCATAACAGGCATAGTAAGAAAGCATGAATGAGTAAGCACAACAAGGCTCAAGCAGTTGCTACTCATGTTAAGTGGTTTCAACTATTTACCGTGGCAAAAACAGGTCATGCAGAGGAATGTGTTCAACTACCGAAACATGTAGGAATTGAATCGTTGTTGTCCTAATGCAGTAAAAGAGAGTAGGAGCGAGAGAGTGGGTTATATCGGTATGCTCAAGGGGGGGTGCTTGCCTGACAGTTCTGAATATAGCAATGAGTCTTCATCAATTTTAACGATCACATCGTCGGAACCATCGTCTACCGAGGGGGAAACAGCACCGGCAAACAGAAAAGAACACATTCAATGCAATGCACCAAACATGATGTATGATATGGCATGTTAAGGTACTGAGTTTACCTAGCTCAATGCTTGATCATGTTAATTAAAGTGGAATTCAAATAGGCATCAAATTCCAACTCCAAACTATTTATCAAATTTACCCTAATCATCATTTTCCCTACTTGGTGATGTTAACTTGTTTAAACATGTATGAACATGGCACACATAGATTCCTTGCACTTTTCTAATAATTTTTCATATATAATTTATTTTCATTGGAGTTATAGATTATTTTCTACGAATTTAGGAAGTTTTAGGTATTTTCGTGAATTAAATAAACCCAGAATTCAAATATTGCGTCGGCTCTGCGTCAAAGTGACGTCATCACGTCAACTGACCCGATCCTGGTCAAAACTAGCACTAGGACCTAACTAAAACCTAACTAAAAAATATTAACGGCCCGAACCCAGTGGTAGTTACACATGTATTAAATTAGGGGGTGATTAGATCTTAACCTAATCTATGACCAACCGGGCCCACATGGCAGTGGCTTAGGCGAGCATGGTCGACGTTGGTGACCAACAGGCCGACGGAGGCTCGCCGGAATCATGGCTCTGGTGTCCATTCGACGTGCAGACGGGCAGAATGGGTTCGGGCGGCTGCAGTGCTTCTGTTGGTGGCAGCTGGGTGGCCGGAGGGGCACTGGAAGTGCGCTGGCGACGAGCCTATGCGGCGGTGGAAATCGACCGCGGGTGATGCGGGAGCTACATGGCATGGGAAGAGAAGGAGAGCGAGGGAAAACAGCCACGGGCTCACATCGGTTCTAGCAACGGCAACGGCGAGCTCAAGGAAGGCCTGCCTTGGGCAAATCGACGGCGGCGGCCCTTGGTGGACGATTTAGGAAACAATGACGGTAGCGGAGCTTCGAGGCTTCCGGCCTCAATTCCAATGACGAGGAGGAGCAGGGCGACGAGGCGGTTCCTCTAGGCTTCTCGGGGAGGCGAGGGGAGGCCGGAGGCTGCGACGGTGACAGACAGCGGCAACGGCTCTCTCTGGTCCAAGGGAAAGAAGAAGCAGGGCGAGGAGAAGAGGAGCAGAGGGAAATAATGGTGGGATGAGCACGGGGTCTTGGGGCATCTGCAGGCAAGGAGATAGGCTCGGGGAGGCGAGCAGCTCTGTGGCATGCAGGAGCTGGCTGTGGACACGCGCGCGGGTGATACGCCCTCGTGCCTACTGGCATGAGGTTGAAGACAACAGCTGGTGGGCTGGGCTGGCTACAGGTAAGGGAGGTGAGTTTTTTTTACTTCTGCTTTCTAATTTCTTTGAATCTGTTTTGATTTGATTTACAAACCAAATCATTTAAAAACCTTCTGAAAATATTTATGTGGTCTGATAGAATATATTTAGAACCACTCACCAATTTTCAGAATTATTGGAATTATAATTATGTTGTGGCAGAATTAAATCTAACTCAAGTAAGTATTGTTTTAGTTTAAAGCCCCAAAATAAATGCTTCTGTGATTCCAAAAATATTGATTTGAATTTTACCTCATGCCAATATTTTCTTAGAATACTAGGGACATTTTCTTGTCCATCTTTGAAGCAATTTTTATGTTACTCTTTTGTCAAAAATTCTTTCTAGGACTTGATCACTCCTCAATTCAAATTCAAATTCAAAATAAAAATGCATGCATGAAATGTAATGACAAACAAGTGTAAATCTAGGGTTGTGACAATTCACCCCCACTAAACAAGAATCTCGTCCCGAGATTCAGGCGTAGGGTAAGAGGAAGAGGGGACACTAACTATCACAATCTTCACGATCCAATTTCCCTTCTCGAAGTTGTTGATTGATTGCATCATGTTGATCTTGACATCTTTGTCTTTGAGGTCTTCATCTAAGCACCACGACAAAAGGAAACAGAAAGCTCTACGGAAGTCGATCTTCATGAAGATCAAACAACTCATGATCAACTCATAGAATGAGACGTGGGAACGTCCCTTGAGCTGAGACACAAAACACATAACAGGAATGAGGAAATGAGGCATATGATAGAGGTTCAATTGGTAGGCAACAATTCCACGCTTAAAATAGATGGTGACGAGGTTTCAAAGTACCAAGGATTATGTTGCCCTTCATAACATAATGGGGTACCTTAGAAAGGTGACTCGTAGAGTTATTCCCTTATGTGGCAAAAAGAATTACTTTTTATACAAATATCATTGAAACTCTTTATACCAGGGTAAGGCAATTCACAATGGTCGTTTGAAGGAGTTTGGATATATGACATACTCAGCTTGGAAAAGAAAGCTAGAGTTATAGAGCAACTCGGCAAACGGAAGGCACATTCCAATTGATACCGAGGATATAACCCAGTGTCTGACCATGCTCTCAAGAACTTGAGCATTTCCATATTCATCAAGGTTTACCAACATCCATGCCAAGGATCCTGGCAACACATCATACTACCATGATGGATAGTGATGGAGGATGCAGATGCAAAGGAGGACATCACTTGCTCAGATTTCACCTTAGCGATGCCAAGGAAACAAAATCTAGATGATCGATCGAGAGACATTTAGCACTCCGCTTCTAATGTTCTCCTTGATGTACTAGCACAACGCAATTGTAGGTAATGCTTGATATCTAGCACATCAAGTATAGGTCGGACTTCCGGGCTCCAAGGGTCCATGAGGAACAACTTCTGAAATAAGTCATCCAAAGTCCTCACGGGGAGGTAGCTAGGGTTGCTGATATAAGATATTATGACAATAGGTCTTCCAGCTAGGTGTGTAAGCCATGACATCACTTTACCGGATTACATAGAGACCGATATTATAATTCCTGTGAAATATTCCAACCATCATGTCTGCTTGAGATTCAGATCTGGTTGGTGATAGGATGTTTCAGACTCAGCATGTCTGAAAGAGAAGGTTTGCAACACAAATCGACGAGATAACGTTGCGAGATTCTCAGGAGATGAACTAAGGAAGCCAACTAAAAAACATGAGCTGGATTGCAAGACCCACATGAACACAATGTCCAAGGTAATTGTGGTCATATGAAGAGCTTATAACAAAACACTACCAAGTTCTGGTTTGGAAACCATTATTGCGGATGTCGAAGTCCTTACATAAGTCCGGATTAGCTCTTATGAAGGAACCTCTTTTCCTTATACAAATCAATCAGTGGCTTGGGTTGCTAGGAGATACATATGGAATGGAGGTAGCTAATCTCTCAGACCTTGGAATACTTCGCACGTGCATGACTGACTTGGGATGATTCCGAAGAAAACAAAATAACTTTTCTCGAATTCACGGCGGCAACTTGCATCAAATGCACATGAATTAGAGGAAGTCACTGTCACATCCCTGACCCCTTAAGCAAATTAGCTTGGTGCTCATGTTTTCTTTGCATTGCATCTAGGAAATTCTCAACAAGAACAAAGCAAGTGGTGAAGGAAAATTCTAAAACCCTAGCCACTTCTTTAAATAAAGGAAATCCCAAACTAGTTAAAATCAATGAACCCAAAATGGCCTCAAGAAAAGTTCAAACTTTCTGATAAATCATGAAAGTAAATGAGCAATGAAGAAAACCTTTTTCTTGACACTTTAAGCATTTTCAATAAATGCAAAAAGCTACTGGTTTCAAGTTTTAAATTTGAAATCAGAAACTTTAAACTTTCAAAAATGTTGAAAACTTTAGGAATGGTTGGAAATATTCCAACAAATATTCTAGGGTGCTTAACATAGTTTTTACAAATTATTTGGGAGCTGAAATAAATAGTAGATCAATGTCAGCAATTAAAACAGAAATAAAACAGAAAGAAATGGGAAAAACCTTACCTGTCGCTCACCTCAGGCCGGCCCAGCTGTTCCTGTCGTCTTCCTCCAACGCCAGTGGGCAGCAGGAGGTGGCCGCCGCGTACTCCAGCGCGGCCATGCACCTGTGCGCCTGCGTGGCCGCCGCTTCGCGCTGGCAAGCACGGGGATAACCTCCCCGAGCTCGTAGCTATCCATCCCCGCGCTCATTCCTCCCCCTCTGCCTCGTTTCTTTCTGCCGCCATTGGAGCCCGAGCAGAGCTCGAGCTCGCCGTCGTTCTAGCCTTCCCTCCTTCCTTATGATCCGCGCAATAGCTCCGCCGCAACTCCCCGAAGCTCCCTAGCCACGAGCCCGATGCCTAGATGCAGTGAAACGACGAGAAGCAGTCGTCTTCTTCCTCGGGTCACCGAAGTTCGTTGCCGGCGTTCTCCCTCTTCAGGCCGTCCTCGAGCAAACTAGCGCCACCACTGCACTCCTCGTGAGCTTGCGTTTCTTTCCCCCAAGATCTCCCCGTCGATCCCCTCCTCTAGGCCTAGTTCCACCGAAGCCCGACGAGATCTGCCGCAGGAGCTAAGTCCCGTGCGCAACTCCCTCTGTATCGATGACCCCGATGACGCCCGAACCTTGGCCCCCGCCAAGCTCGTCGCCGGCGTTATCTCTGGCCAGATCAGCCCCGGCTAAGTGCAGAAATGGAACCGGGGGAGAAGTGTCGTTCTTCTGGTGCTCTCCGCACAGCGTTTGGCCCCCTGTGCGCCGTTTCCGAGCCCCTCCGCCGTTCTGGTGCTCGCCGGAGGCTCCCTGCCGACGAGGACGACCTCGCCGCCGGTGGATCTCAGCTGGCCTGAGCCAGTGACGAGTGGGGCCAGCCTCTCGGAGTTTAGGATTAAAGAAAATAAAATTATTAATTTGATAAGTCACTCACATGTGGGTCCAGTGAGTTTAATTAACTAAATAAGATTAATCCTAATCTAAAATTGACCAGAGACACTGACCATTGGGTCCCACTGGTCAGGTTTGACTTTCAACGGCAGTTGGACCTGCTGATGTCATGCTGATGCAGTAAAAGGATTTTCCAGTATAGAAATAATTCCAGAAATGTTTAAAACTTCAATAATTCATAGAAATTAATCTGTAACTCCAATGAAAATAATTTATATATGAAAAAGTATCAGAAAAATTCAAGGAATCTGAATATGCTATTTTCAATCATGTTTGAAAAAGTTACAGAACCCAAACATGTAGATTAATGAATAAGTCAATTCTTATAAATATTTTATAAATGGAATATGGAAAATATTTAAATTTCTTTATGAATGACATGATCACACACTGTTCTAATTACAACCAGCAACTTAACATGTCATCCCATGCATGTTAACATCAAGTTGATCTGAGCATCAGGTCGAATCAATTAAATCGGTATCCGAGAATACCTCGTTTGAAGTGTTATTTGAATGTGATTCAAATCAACTTCAAACCTAATACGTGTTGATTATAATAGTATATCACCTTGCATTCTCATGCCATGCTCATGCATCATCTTGATTGCATATGCTTGATATTGATTGTTGTCATTTCCTTCGGTAGGCTCCGCTCCCCCGGATTCCACCGAATATCCGTCTGACGGATATTGTCCCTCCTCCGAGCAACAAGGCAAGCAACCATTTTGATCATCCCGATAAATCCCATGTTCTTGCTCCTGCACTTACTTATTGCATTAGGATCAAATGCTTCAACTGCTTTTGCCACGTTAGCTGAACCCACTTCCTCTGCATGACCTATCCTTGTCACAGTAAATAGCCGAACCTTGCAACCTAGCATACCTGGTAGTTGCTTGAGCCATGATGTGCCTTATCCTGCTATGCATGCTATGGTTAGAGTTGTGTATAGTCTTTCATCTGGGAGATGAACAGAATTGTGAGAATGTGTTCGGTAAGCAAAGGTTGTGTGTTGAACCTGATTTGGTAAAGGTACCGGTGAAAGGCTGTGTAGGAGTACATGGCGGGTTGTTTCATTGAAACCGTCCTTAGGAACTGAGTTCCGTGTATGTAATCCAAGACTAGATACTACGACACGTTGGGATACTTAAGTAACCCTCTTGACTTATTAATCGCTTAGTACTCGGTCCATGAGTTGCAAGTAGTTTCTGGTGTTTATAGTCATGCTGGAGGCCGTGCATGGTGCTGACCTGAGAGGTGGGCTGTGATCCGGTAGGCAGTGGCACGGCGTACCAAGTGGCACCCGGATGGTGGGCTTGGGAACCCTGCGCACATCGTTTGAGGCCGTGGCGGAAACCCCGGCCGGACTTCCGTACGGGTTACTCTCAGATAGGCGATAAACCTGGACTAGATACTAGTGTGGTTAACGGTCGTGGCCGACTCCCTCGCTAGGCTTCCGCTTGAAGGTTGCTGAGGTGCATGACGTGCACATGGCGATAAGTGGCGAGAGCGTGTGTGACGAAGTACACCCCTGTAGGGTTATGATCTATTCGAATAGCCGCGTCCGCGGATATGGACTACTTGGAGACATATGTTGTTCATAGATAACTTAAATGGCTACTCATAAAATTGTCAAGATAAGCGTGAGTGTCGTGGACGGCATTTCCGTATGGAGACGGGATGATTCCACGATGGTGTATTGTTGTGGTGTTAGTGGACTTGTGTGTGAGAAATCAAGTTATCAAAATTATTTAAAAATGCAAGTTGTCTAGCCACGAGTCAAATGCTGGCTTTCCGCATGAAACCCCACCATACCTTGTTGATACATTGCATGAGTAGATGGTTATCCTAAAGTCTTGCTGAGTACCTCCGTACTCATGTTTGCTTAATAAATGTTGCAGAGGTTGCTAATGACCCTAATGGAGGGTTCTTCGTAGACATCGACGACGACGAGTAGCTGGTGTCCCAGCTACGATCTGGCCCTACGTTGGGTCTGTAGTATAGTCAGGCCATGTGCCTTTTAGTTGCACCTGTCTGTACTCAGACAGTTTTAAACTCTTCCGCTGGCTTGTAACTGAATGACTGTTATTATGGGTCGTGAGACCCTTAATGTGTAATATTATGTGTGTGGCTCTTCCGAGCCTCTTAAATAAAGTTTGTATGTGTATGGTTATGTTGTGATGCCATCGATGTATCTATACATATCGGTATGCCATGCGTACGTGTGTTGTACTTAATATGTATGGGGTTCGATTACCTAGTCGTGAACTTTAGTAGCACTCCTTACAAGGAAATGCCCCTTTGTGATCCAACGAGCTTTGGTAGTTCGCTATTGCTCCGGACACATTGGTTGACCGGCATGTGTCCTTCTTAGCTGCTGTGTCTGCCCCCTCTGGGGAAATGTCACGCATTGTAATGGAGTCCCTGTAGCTTGCTACGAATCGTCTACACTCGCTGGTGACCGACACCTGCTTTGTTGGGTCATGTATGCGTGTCCTTGTGCGGTACTGCCACTGTGGTTTGTGACTAGACTCGTCGATCCGGATTCTTTGACATTGGAATGCTAGCGACACTATTGCATACGTGAGTCAAAAGACGCAAACGGTCCCCGCTAAGGTAAGGCTGCAGCCGTGGAGTTAACCGTGCGTGAGACCGCAAAGAAATGCGATGTGTTACCGGCTGGATTCCTATGACTTAGGATCGGGGTCCCGACAGCGTTGGTATCAGAGCCTGACTGACTGTAGGATTACTAAGCCAAACTGGTCGAAGTTGAGTCTAGAATTGATTTAGTTATATATAAGGGAATTGTTTGTGGAAGGGAACGTAAGACTCTTGTTCTCTTCTCAAGTTATTCTATTCTGGTCATCCTCGTCTTTTCTGCGGGAATTAAGGACTAGGTTACTCATCTTCTTCTAGGCTCGTGTTTCTGATCGGTAGATTATAGGACTACGGGTCAAGAGATGTTTGATTTCTTTCATTCCTAGGAAAAAGGAAGTAAGTTTGATGATCATTGAATTGAACTTGATAGTTGAGTGGTTACGCTATTCCATTTTGGGTTGTCGCAAAATTTGTTTTTGAGCATTTACAGCCGTTATGCTGCCCAATTTTGCATTCAGAGATCTAATGCTTTTGCATTACTCTCTATTTACAGATGCCTGGCCGTCCTTCTCGTCAGGTGGTACGTCTGACCAGTTGCATTGATGTACCGGGTCATACGGCCATGCTGGTCAGGGTGATGTCGGTGTGCGGTTACCGCTGGTACCCCGAGTACACAGTGGAGGAACAGTACCGAGACTTCAACCAGAGCCAGTACATCTGCACTGTTAGGGTATTTCCAGACTACCCTGGAGCTGAGGAGCCAATCCATTGGTCCTATGGGTTGGGAGTCACTACTGACATGGCAGTACAAGATGCTGCCTATTCAATGCTGACCATTATGAGAGCGAGACATGCACTGCTACAGAATTCAGAATTCTGCTATGTTCTGGCCTCTCAGCCTGGTGAAGAGGGATACCTCAGCGGAGTCTATTTTGATTCTTCTATGGAGGATCCACTACTGCAGTCCACTGTTGAGATGCTAGAGAATAGAGACAGGGATGCTCGTGCTCTCCGCATGGAGCTTTATGCTACGCGTGCCCGTCTGTGGACGGCTTTGACGCAGCTGGCACCGGTAGTCCAGACAGGGTACGGAGATATGGAGATGCTGAACCCTGTTAGGACCCATCTTCCGGCCCACGTTGACTGGCCAGCTATAGGAGGAGTCACACCTTTTCGGGGACCCCTCTTACCACCAGTCAGGGGACCAAGGCCACATCCGTGTCCTTATGGATCCCAGGGATCTCAGGCTAGAGTGTTTCCTGATCCGCAGGTTGAGCTTCCAGGTCATGGAGGTAATCTCTATGAGATGTTCTATGCGGATGCCTGAGCTGTGAGCGGAAGGATAGTATGGTAGTAGCCGTACGTTCACAGTCCTGCGTGACTTGTGAAGTATGCCTGTAATGTGAAATGAATTCCGAAGGCCTAGATAAATAATGTATAGGAAGCTTGTAAGCCTCTGATGAGTAGTTTCATAATTTCAGTAGTTTGCTCTTCGGTTAAGGTTGTACTGAACTATGTAAGGGTGTGTATGAACCATGGTGTATATATAGTAGTTGCTTGTTACCATGCTGTTCGGATATTCATTTCCGCATTCCGTGTGTTCAGTACATTCTTAATCCATAGCTAGTATTGATATGTTATTGGTCTAAGCTGTGAGTTTGCTTGTCAGGATGGTGTTCACCAGGTTGAACCGTGCCCTTGGTCATGAGCAAGGCGAGGGTAGCCAAGCGTCGCAGGAAGACCTGCCTCACCCGCCCTCTCTGGCGGAAGTGATGCTTGAGGCAGAGAGAAAAAAAGGGAGACCAACCGACTGTTAGAGCGTATTGAGCAGAATACGGCTCGTCAGCCTAGGAATGCTGCAGTGTCCCTCAACGACTTTGTGAAGCTGAATCCTCCAAAGTTTCATCATTCCGTCGATCCCCTCGACGCTGATGACTGGCTGTGCAGCATCTCATGCAAGATTCGCTCTGCGAATGTGTGTGAGGCCGACAAAGTGAACTTTGCGGCGTATTTCCTGGAAGGACCCGCCAATCTGTGGTGGGAGAACTTTGAAGCTATGCGTCCCGCTGAACCAGTAGCCACATGGGCAGACTTCAGTGCAGCCTTTCGTCTGCACCATATTCCAGAGGGCCTAATGGACATAAAGAGAGAAGAGTTTTGTGCCTTCACTCAGGGCAAGTTGACCGTAGATGCCTATAGCCGCGAGTTCGGTAACCTCGCTCGCTATGCAACAGAGGAGGTGTCTACTGACGCCAAGAAGCAAGCAAGATTCCGTAAGGGTCTGAGCCCTGAGCTCCGTCGTGATCTGCGCCTCCATGAGCGTGCAAGCTTTCAAGCCCTGGTCAACAAGGCGATCAGTGCCGAGACTGGTCATACTGACTTTGAAGCCACAAGGAAGCACTCCCGTGACTTTGGCTCGTCTTCTGGTTCCGCGTTTCCAAAACGCAGGCTGTGGGTTCCGAACAGTTCTCTGCCACCAAGATACACTCCGAGGCCATCCTACATGGCGCCTCAGACGAATCAGGCCAACCCTCCAGCAAAAGCTTATGGTGGTCCAGCTAGCAATGCTGCACCACGTGCCAACCAAGTGATATGCTACAAGTGTGGAGAACCAGGGCACTATTCCCGTGAGTGTCCTCAGAATGTGGGTGCCAAGCAACCCGGAAAGCCCGTCGGGCAAGCCAAGTCGGGCAAAGCTTACTATGTGAAGCCAACTCCTGCACGTGGCCGTGTGAACTATGTGTCAGGAGAAGAAGCTACAGAGGATCCCGACGTCATGCTGGGTACGCTTCTTGTTAATCATCACCCAGCGTCTGTTCTCTTTGACATTGGGTCTTCTCATTCCTTCATTTCAGAAAGTTATGCACAGTTGCATAACATGTCTTTTTGTGATATGCCAATTCCATTGGTTGTCCAAACTCCTCGTAGTAAATGGCAAACCTCTAGGATAACCTATGGCAATGAAATTCTAGTAGATAGGCTGGTTTTTCTAGCCTCATTGATAGCATTGAAATCTTCAGATATTAATATCATCTTGGGCACGGAATGGATGTCAGCTCACTATGCCAAGATTGATACCCATTCTAGAAATGTCCAGCTTACCCATCCCTCGGGTGAGATAGTAAATGTCTCTACTCGAGTTTCCAAATGCCAACTCTATTCCTTAAATGCCAACCCTCTTCCGGAACTTGAAGATATTCCGGTAGTCCGTGACTTCCCGGATGTTTTTCCAGAGGAACTACCAGGAATTCCACCTGACAGCGATGTAGAGTTTGTGATAGATCTTGTTCCGGGAACTGTCCCAATAGCCAGAAGACCTTATAAGATGGCACCCCTGGAGCTAGCCGAACTTAAGAAGCAACTAGATGAGGCCTTGAATAAAGGTTTCATTTGTCCTAGCTCTTCTCCTTGGGCTTGCCCCGTCCTCTTCGTCAAGAAGAAAGACGGAACGGATCGGATGGTTGTAGATTACCGACCAGTTAATCTGGTCACCATAAAGAACAAGTATCCGCTCCCCAGGATCAACGATTTGTACGATCAGCTCGCCGGATCCTCAGTCTTCTCCAAAATGGATTTGAGGTTGGGATACAATCAAATCAAGATCAAGAACGGGGACATTCCAAAAATGGCTTTTGTTACTCGTTATGGCCAATACGAGTACACCGTCATGTCCTTTGGTTTAACCAATGCCCCAGCCACCTTCTCTCGTCTGATGAATTCAATCTTCATGGAGTATTTGGATAAATTCGTCGTGGTATACCTCGATGATATTCTCATCTACTCGAAGAATGAACAAGAACATGCCGAGCATCTAAGGCTGGTATTGATGAAACTTCGAGAGCATCGCCTTTATGCCAAGTTTTCAAAATGTGAATTCTGGTTACCAGAAGTGACCTATCTAGGTCACGTGATCTCTGGTAAAGGTATTGATGTCAATCCCGAGAGAGTTCAAGCTGTCCTTGATTGGACTCAACCTGAATCGGTTAAGCAAGTTAGGAGTTTTCTTGGTCTAGCGAGCTATTGTCGCCGCTTTGTCGAGAATTTCTCCAAGGTTGCAAAGCCTCTAACTGAACTCCTCAAGAAGGATAAAAAGTTCGAGTGGACACCATAGTGTGAGCATAGTTTTCAGGAACTGAAAAGACGCCTGACTTCCGCACCTGTGTTGCTACCACCAGAATTTTCTAAGGACTTTGTTATCTATTGCGACGCCTCGCGACAAGGATTAGGTTGCATTCTCATGCAAGATCGTCATGTGATCGCATACGCATCTCGACAGTTGCGTCCACATGAGGATAATTATCCCACACATGACCTTGAGCTTGCAGCTGTGGTCCATGCACTAAAAACCTGGCGACATTACCCTTTGGGTAATCGTTGCGAAATATTCACTGATCACCAAAGTCTGAAATATATCTTCACTCAGCCGGATTTGAATCTCAGGCAAAGACGGTGGGTTGAGTTGATCTCAGATTACGACTTAGGGATAACTTACACCCTAGGGAAGGCCAATGTTATGGCCGATGCACTAAGTCGTAAATCTTATTGTAACAATTTGATGCTACAACAAGGTCAACCACATCTCTATGAGGACTTTCGGAAGTTGAATCTTCATATTGTTCCTCAAGGATTCCTTTCTACCCTGGTGGCGAAGCCTACTCTTAGGGATCAAATCATAGCCGTGCAGGCCTATGATAAGGGTATATCCCGGATCAAGGAGAATATCGCTAGCGGCAACGCTAGGGATTTCTCCATCAATGAGGAAGGTGTTGTGTTCTTTCAGAACCGTTTAGTGGTTCCCAAGAGCAAACGTCTGCGGCAATTGATCCTTAAGGAGGCTCATGATTCTCCTCTCACCATTCATCCCGGTAGTACTAAGATGTATCAGGACCTACGCCAGAGGTTCTGGTGGACTAGGATGAAGAGAGAAATTGCTGAGTTCGTTGCTAACTGCGATGTTTGTCGTCGAGTTAAGGCAGAACATCAGAGGCCTGCTGGCACCCTTCAACCTCTAGCTATTCCTGAATGGAAATGGGATAAAGTTAGCATGGATTTCATTACCGGATTTCCCAAGACCAAGAAAGGAAATAATGCTATCTTTGTGGTCATTGACCGTCTTTCCAAAGTGGCTCATTTTCTTCCCGTTCGTGAGAGTATAACAGCTAGCCAGCTAGCAGAATTATATGTCTCTCGAATAGTGTCTCTTCATGGTGTTCCCCTGGAGATTAACTCGGACCGTGGAAGTATCTTTACTTCTCGCTTTTGGGAAAGTTTTCAGAATGCCATGGGGACTCACTTATCTTTTAGCACTGCTTTCCATCCTCAATCAAGTGGTCAAGTAGAAACAGTGAATCAAATCCTAGAAGATATGCTCCGAGCTTGTGTTATATCGTTCGGTATGAATTGGGAGAAGTGCCTTCCATTCGCCGAATTTGCTTATAACAATAGTTATCAATCAAGCTTGGGCAAAGCCCCTTTTGAAGTTCTCTATGGACGAAGATGTCGAACACCTCTTAATTGGTCAGAAACCAGAGAGAGTCAACTCTTTGGCCCGGATATGATCCAGGATGCAGAAGAGCGGGTTCGCATTATTCGTGAAAAGTTGAAAACAGCCCAGTCTCGTCAAAAGAGCCAATATGATCGTCATCATAAGGCTGTGACCTTTGAAGTTGACGAGAAGGCTTACCTTCAGGTTACACCTTTGAAGAGTACCCATCGATTCGGTATCAAGGGCAAGTTGGCTCCTCGTTACATTGGTCCTTTTCGCATTCTTGCCAAACGAGGAGAAGTTGCCTACCAGTTGGAACTTCCTCCGCATCTTTCCAAGGTTCATGATGTCTTCCACGTCTCGCAACTCAGCCGTTGCTTTTCGGATCCTATCCGTGAAGTGGACCACGAAACGCTTGATCTCCAAGATAACCTTTCATACCGAGAATACCCCGTGCGTATTCTTGATCAAGCTGAGCGTACCACTCGACGTAGAAACCTCAAGTTTCTTAAAGTTCAATGGTCAAATCATTCTGAAAAGGAGGCAACTTGGGAAAGAGAGGATCATCTCCGACTTGAGTATCCTGCGTTATTCCCGACGACTTCTAAATCTCGGGACGAGATTCTTTTGAGTGGGGGTGAGTTGTCACATCCCTGACCCCTTAAGCAAATTAGCTTTGTGCTCATGTTTTATTTGCATTGCATCTAGGAAATTCTCAACAAGAACAAAGCAAGTGGTG
This sequence comes from Hordeum vulgare subsp. vulgare, assembly GCF_904849725.1. NCBI lineage: Eukaryota > Viridiplantae > Streptophyta > Magnoliopsida > Poales > Poaceae > Hordeum > Hordeum vulgare. The sequence goes on along the minus strand of NC_058519.1, from coordinate 593,301,795 downwards.
AAGGAAAATTCTAAAACCCTAGCCACTTCTTTAAATAAAGGAAATCCCAAACTAGTTAAAATCAATGAACCCAAAATGGCCTCAAGAAAAGTTCAAACTTTCTGATAAATCATGAAAGTAAATGAGCAATGAAGAAAACCTTTTTCTTGATACTTTAAGAATTTTAAATAAATGCAAAAAGCTACCGGTTTCAAGTTTTAAATTTGAAATCAGAAACTTTAAACTTTCAAAAATGTTGAAAACTTTAGGAATGGTTGGAAATATTCCAACAAATATTCTAGGGTGCTTAACATAGTTTTTAAAAATTATTTGGGAGCTGAAATAAATAGTAGATCAATGTCAGCAATTAAAATAGAAATAAAACAGAAAGAAATGGGAAAAACCTTACCTGTCGCTCACCTCAGCCCGGCCGAGCTGTTCCTGTCGTCTTCCTCCCCCGCCAGTGGGCAGCAGGAGGTGGCCGCCGTGTACTCCGGCGCGGCCACGCACCTGTGCGCCTGCCTGGCTGCCGCTTCGCGCTGGCAAGCACGGGAATAACCTCCCCGAGCTCGTAGCTATCCATCCCCGCGCTCATTCCTCCCCCTCTGCCTCGTTTCTTTCTGCCGCCATTGGAGCCCGAGCAGAGCTCGAGCTCGCCGTCGTTCTAGCCTTCCCTCCTTCCTTCTGAGCCGCGCAATAGCTCCGCCGCAACTCCCCGAAGCTCCCTAGCCACGAGCCCGACGCCTAGATGCAGTGAAACGACGAGAAGCAGTCGTCTTCTTCCTCGGGTCACCGAAGTTTGTCGCCGGCGTTCTCCCTCTCCAGGCCGTCCCCGAGCAAACTAGCGCCACCACTGCACTCCTTGTGAGCCTGCGTTTCTTTCCCCCAAGATCTCCCCGTCGATCCCCTCCTCTAGGCCTAGTTCCACCGGAGCCCGACGGGATCTGCCGCAGGAGCTCGTCGCCGGTAGCCCTCCGGTAGCCCTCCGGTGACCAGCTCGTCCTTCTGAGGCCACCAGCAGCTTCAGGCCGTCGCGTAGATGTCGTAGGAGCTAAGTCCCGTGCGCAACTCCCTGTGTATCGATGACCCCGATGACGCCCGAACTTTGGCCGCCGCCAAGCTCGTCGCCGGCGTCATCTCCGGCCAGATCAGCCCCGGCTAAGTGCAGAAATGGAACCGCGGGAGAAGTGCCGTTCTTCTGGTGCTCTCCGCGCAGCGTTTGGCCCCCTGTGCGCCGTTTCCGAGCCCCTCCGCCGTTTTGGTGCTCGCCGGAGGCTCCCCGCCGGCGAATCTCAGCTGGCCTGAGCCACTGACGAGTGGGGCCAGCCTCTCGGAGTTTAGGATTAAAGAAAATAGAATTAATTAATTTGATAAGTCACTCACATGTGGGTTCAGTGAGTTTAATTAACTAAATAAGATTAATCCTAATCTAAAATTGACCAGAGACACTTACCATTGGGTCCCACTGGTCAGGTTTGACTTTCAACGGCCAGTTGGACCTGCTGATGTCATGCTGATGCAGTAAAAGGATTTTCCAGTATAGAAATAATTCCAGAAATGTTTAAAACTTCAAAAATTCATTGAAATTAATCTGTAACTCCAATGAAAATAATTTATATATGAAAAAGTATCAGAAAAATTCAAGGAATCTGAATATGCTATTTTCAATCATGTTTGAAAAAGTTACAGAACCCAAACATGTAGATTAATGAATAAGTCAATTCTTATAAATATTTTATAAATGGAATATGGAAAATATTTAAATTTCTTTATGAATGACATGATCACACACTGTTCTAATTACAACCAGCAACTTAACATGTCATCCCATGCATGTTAACATCAAGTTGATCTGAGCATCAGGTCGAATCAATTAAATCGGTATCCGAGAATACCTCGTTTGAAGTGTTATTTGAATGTGATTCAAATCAACTTCAAACCTAATACATGTTGATTATAATAGTATATCACCTTGCATTCTCATGCCATTCTCATGCATCATCTTGATTGCATATGCTTGATATTGATTGTTGTCATTTCCTTCGGTAGGCTCCGCTCCCCCGGATTCCACCGAATATCCGTCTGACGGATATTGTCCCTCCTCTGAGCAACAAGGCAAGCAACCATTTTGATCATCCCGATAAATCCCATGTTCTTGCTCCTGCACTTACTTATTGCATTAGGATCAAATGCTTCAACTGCTTTTGCCACGTTAGTTGAACCCACTTCCTCTGCATGACCTATCCTTGTCACAGTAAATAGCCGAACCTTGCAACCTAGCATACCTGGTAGTTGCTTGAGCCATGATGTGCCTTATCCTGCTATGCATGCTATGCTTAGAGTTCTGTCTGGTCTGTCATCTGGGAGATGAACAGAATTGTGAGAATGTGTTCGGTAAGCAAAGGTTGTGTGTTGAACCTGATTTGGTAAAGGTACCGGTGAAAGGCTGTGTAGGAGTACATGGTGGGTTGTTTCATTGGAACCGTCCTTAGGAACTGAGTTCCGTATGTAATCCAAGACTAGATACTACCACACGTTGGGATACTTAATTGACCCTCTCGACTTATTAATCGCTTAGTACTCGGTCCAGGAGTTGCAAGTAGTTTCTGGTGTTTATAGTCATGCTGGAGGCCGTGCATGGTGCTGACCTGAGAGGTGGGCTGTGATGCGGTAGGCAGTGGCACGGTGTACCAAGTGGCACCTGGATGGTGGGCTTGGGAACCCTGCGCACATCGTTTGAGGCCGTGGCGGAAACCCCGGCCGGACTTCCGTACGAGTTACTCTCAGATAGGCGATAAACCTGGACTAGATACTAGTGTGGTTAACGGTCGTGGCCGACTCCCTCGCTAGGCTTCCGCTTGAAGGTTGCCGAGGTGCATGACGTGCACATGGCGATAAGTGGCGAGAGCGTGTGTGACGAAGTACACCCCTGTAGGGTTATGATCTATTCGAATAGCCGCGTCCGCGGATATGGACTACTTGGAGACATATGTTGTTCCTAGGTAACTTAAATGGCTACTCATAAAATTGTCAAGATAAGCGTGAGTGTCGTGGACGGCATTTCCGTATGGAGACGGGATGATTCCACGATGGTGTATTGTTGTGGTGTTAGTGGACTTGTGTGCGAGAAATCAAGTTGTCAAAATTATTTAAAAATGCAAGTTGTCTAGCCATGAGTCAAATGCTGGCTTTCCGCATGAAACCCCACCATACCTTGTTGATACATTGCATGAGTAGATAGTTATCCTAAAGTCTTGCTCAGTACCTCCGTACTCATGTTTGCTTAATAAATGTTGCAGAGGTTGCTAATGACCCTAATGGAGGGTTCTTCGTAGACATCGACGACGACGAGTAGCTGGTGTCCCAGCTACGATCTGGCCCTATGTTGGGTCTGTAGTATAGTCAGGCCATGTGCCTTCTAGTTGCACCTGTTTGTACTTAGACAGTTTTAAACTCTTCCGCTGGCTTGTAACTGAATGACTGTTATTATGGGTCGTGAGACCCTTAATGTGTAATATTATGTGTGTGGCTCTTCCGAGCCTCTTAAATAAAGTTTGTATGTTTATGGTTATGTTGTGATGCCATCGATGTTGGGGAACGTCGCATGGGAAAGAAAAATTTTCCTACGCGCACGAAGACCTATCATGGTGATGTCCATCTACGAGAGGGGGTGAGTGATCTACGTACCCTTGTAGATCGTACAGCAGAAGCGTTAGAGAACGCGGTTGATGTAGTGGAACGTCCTCACGTTCCTCGATCCGCCCCGCGAACAATCCCGCGATCAGTCCCACGATCTAGTACCGAACGGACGGCACCTCCGCGTTCAGCACACGTACAGCTCGACGATGATCTCGGCCTTCTTGATCCAGCAAGAGAGACGGAGAGGTAGAAGAGTTCTCCGGCAGCGTGACGGCGCTCCGGAGGTTGGTGATGACCTTGTCTCAGCAGGGCTCCGCCCGAGCTCCGCAGAAACGCGATCTAGAGGAAAAACCGTGGAGGTATGTGGTCGGGCAGCCGTGAGAAAGTCGTCTCAAATCAGCCCTAAAACCTCTGTATATATAGGTGGGAGGGAGGGGGGCCTTGCCTTGGGGTCCAAGGACCCTCAAGGAGTCGGCCGAGCCAAGGGGGAGGACTCTCCCCCCCAAACCGAGTTGGACTAGGTTTGGTGGGAGGGAGTCCCCCTCCCTTCCCACCTCCTCCCTCTTTTTTTTTATTTTCCTTTGATTTCTTATCCTTGGCGCATAGGCCCCTCTTGGGCTGTCCCACCAGCCCACTAAGGGCTGGTGCGCCACCCTCATAGCCTATGGGCTTCCCCGGGGTGGGTTGCCCCCCGGTGAACTCCCGGAACCCATTCGTCATTCCCGGTACATTCCCGGTAACTCCGAAAACCTTCCGGTAATCAAATGAGGTCATCCTATATATCAATCTTTGTTTCCGGACCATTCCGGAAACCCTCGTGACGTCCGTGATCTCATCCGGGACTCCGAACAACATTCGGTAACCAACCATATAACTCAAATACGCATAAAACAACGTCGAACCTTAAGTGTGCAGACCCTGCGGGTTCGAGAACTATGTAGACATGACCCGAGAGACTCCTCGGTCAATATCCAATAGCGGGACCTGGATGCCCATATTGGATCCTACATATCCTACGAAGATCTTATCGTTTGAACCTTAGTGCCAAGGATTTGTATAATCCCGTATGTCATTCCCTTTGTCCTTCGGTATGTTACTTGCCCGAGATTCGATCGTCAGTATCCGCATACCTATTTCAATCTCGTTTACCGGCAAGTCTCTTTACTCGTTCCGTAATACAAGATCCCGCAACTTACACTAAGTTACATTGCTTGCAAGGCTTGTGTGTGATGTTGCATTACCGAGTGGGCCCCGAGATACCTCTCCGTCACACGGAGTGACAAATCCCAGTCTTGATCCATACTAACTCAACTAACACCTTCGGAGATACCTGTAGAGCATCTTTATAGTCACCCAGTTACGTTGCGGCGTTTGATACACACAAAGCATTCCTCCGGTGTCAGTGAGTTATATGATCTCTTGGTCATAGGAATAAATACTTGACACGCAGAAAACAGTAGCAACAAAATGACACGATCAACATGCTACGTCTATTAGTTTGGGTCTTGTCCATCACGTGATTCTCCCAATGACGTGATCCAGTTATCAAGCAACAACACCTTGTTCATAATCAGAAGACACTGACTATCATTGATCAACTGGCTAGCCAACTAGAGGCATGCTAGGGACGGTGTTTTGTGTATGTATCCACACATGTAAATGAGTCTTCATTCGATACAATTATAGCATGGATAATAAACTATTATCTTGATACAGGAATTATAATAATAACTATACATTTATTATTGCCTCTAGGGCATAATTCCAACAATCGATGTATCTATACATATCGGTATGCCATGCGTACGTGTGTCGTACTTAATATGTATGGGGTTCGATTACCTAGTCGTGAACTTTAGTAGCACTCCTTACAAGGAAATGCCCCTTTGTGATCCAACGAGCCTTGGTAGTTCGCTACTGCTCCGGACACATTGGTTGACCGGCATGTGTCCTTCTTAGCTGCTGTGTCTGTCCCCTCTGGGGAAATGTCACGCGTTGTAATGGAGTCCCTGTAGCTTGGTACGACTCGTCTACACTTGCTGGTGACCGACACCTGCTTTGTTGGGTCATGTATGTCTGTCCTTGTGCGGTACTGCCACTGTGGTTTGTGACTAGACTCGTCGATCCGGGTTCTTTGACATTGGAATGCTAGCGACACTATTGCATACGTGAGTCAAAAGACGCAAACGGTCCCGGCTAAGGTAAGGCTGCAGCCGTGGAGTTAACCGTGCGTGAGACCGCAAAGAAATGCGTTGTGTTACCGGATGGATTCCTATGACTTAGGATCGGGGTCCCGACAGTCACTTCTTACACCTAACATATACTTCATGTACGGAGCACGAAGATATTGCCTACAAAACTTTCCAACACTAGCTTGATGTTCAACAAATCATGGAGAGGATAAACAATGTTATCAATGGGCTCAACAACAGTTCCTCAAGGTTTCCATATATAAAGGAAATTCCACTACTATGTGAACAATGTGGTAGCATTGGTCGGACCAAAAGATGTAATGGGGTATGCTGGAGGAAAAATCCATGAGTAAAACACCATTAAGAAGATCTTTAGTTCTGACTTTGATTTGACTATAGCCCACACTGAAATCAAAGATTGGACGGAACGATAGGTGCAACAATTGACCACAAGAATCAATCGATGAGAATATCATCTTTCTTCAACACACACAATCACACACATGATATCCTTTTGACATGAACTAAGTTAAGCAAAGCTTTTATCTTCCAACTCTCCAAGTTGTTGTTTAGCTTAACCAACTAGTTTCACGGGTATCCAACACGGATTCTTGGAGAAGGGGTGGTTTATAGGAAAACCAACTTGATCACGAGCTCAGCATAACGGTGAGGGAACAGCCCGATAATACTTCTGAGAAGATATTCGGAAAATCACGAACCACTGATATCTTATTAAGCTCGAGAATAATCTCGGTTTTCAAGGCAAGATGATATTATCAATAGAGCGAGGGATTGACACGATCCTAACTCATTGATCGAAAAGTGCACGAGGAAAGATGGACTAGGTAGCACGATCAATCTCAGAATGGAATTATTGTCCATTAACTTCCAATCAATATATTTGCTAGAAGTATTGATTTCACACATCACAGTTCACTTGTCGATATTCCGGTTACAACTCGAGAGATGAATAATGATGTCAAGGAGCATCACTTTATCAAGAGTTCATAAGAGGAGTGCAATTCTCATGACAACCTTGACATGAAGAGGGTAATACTCTAAGGTAGAACAGAACAAAAGCTGGATTGGCATTTTATCTGCGGAATACAACTGTTTTGACTTAATCCAAGAAATGGATGAGGTACTGGAGTTTGCTTCTCACAGTCATTCTGAATTAGAATGGCTTGACAAACCACAAGAATAATAGGCATTGGGGAACACGAATGCACAACTATTCTTGACTATCCATTGATAGATTAAGGTCAGGATACAATTAAAGAGGGACAACTCAAGAGCACCTAATTTTCCGCGAGTTGTAGATGCATAGGTTGCACACGTCAAACAAGTTCAACATAATTCTTCCGGATAACCCATGCAGAAAGGTTGGATTGGCAGAATCGCAATATGAAATAGAGAACTCATCATAAGCACTCTTATTATGATCATTTGGTTCACGATGAACTTCTGCCATGTTTGCTCATGGTATTGGAAGAATGATATACCACGGACCTCGAAGACTAGAACAAGGTGACTAATCATCCTAAAAGAACTAGCAACACTATCAATAGGAGTGAGCAAAATGATTCATGGATTCAAAAACCGAGAAATAGAACACCTACTGACTAAATAACATCACGGTGTTTTCGATAATGAGGCCAGAATTATCACACTGGAAACACAAAACACAACTAGACTATTGGGTGGTTTTCCGAGGTAACATGGTTTCCTAATACTTCAACAATATGTTGAGGTAATAAAGTACCTCAACACAAAAATTGGTGTGCTTTGTCTGGCCAAAAGGACATCGAGAATAGGAGGAAAGAATTTGCAATTGCATCAGATTTATAACCCTTGGATAACTCGGACAACATAACGGTTGCACGGGCATGAAATATGAGGCAACCTGCATGAAAACTGACAACATAACAATGAATTCCTATGGGGACATCGATCCAGGAATACCACAACTTTCCTATAAGTCTCCAGCATAGTAACTCATCATCCTGATAGATAGAAGAGAAAGCCTAATTCTTAAAACCCGTAGAATAAAGAAGAGGGTGACTAAGAACGAGAATGACACAAGGAAAGGAGTAAAAGAGCCTTCCGTTCCCTTCCACAATCAATTCCCTTATATAACTAAAGAGTTGCTAGACTCAACATCGACTAGTTTGGCTTGGTTATCCTACATGCACTCAAGCTTTGATACCAAAGCTGGCGGGACCCCGATCCAAAGTCATAAGAACCCAGCATGTAACACATCACATCACTTTGCGGCCTCACGCACGGTAAACTCTACGGCTGCCACCTTACCTTGTCCGGGACCGTTTGTGTCTTTTGGCTCACGTATATGAATGTGTCACTAGCATTCGAACGACAAAGAACCCGGGTCGTCATGACTAGTTATAAACCCAAGTGGTACATTGATGACGAGTTGATGGATATAATTCTAGCCCCTTGTTGGTTACCCCAAGTGGAAGGTGGAGATGTAGTCAGCAACAGTTTTCCCTTACACGAGGACTGTAAGGTTTATCGAACCAGGAGGACTCCGAGGATCAATAAATAGGTGTTCGCTGCTCTGGCGCTAGCAGAGGACCTGGACCTGCACACACAACAAATAACTTTTCTCCCAACGAGTTCAGAGAGGTTGTCAATCTCTCCGGCCTTGTAGTTTGCAAAGGATCAAAACACAAGCGGGAATAGTGATAGTGATTGCAACAGAAAATTAAATAAAAGTAGTAAATGATGGAGGTGTAAACAATGGTGGAAATATGGACCGGGGTCACATGATGTTTAATAGCGATGTCTCTCTCCCAAAAGACGATGAACAACTATGCCGGGTAAACAAATTACACCTCGACAATTGACAGAATTATAAACGCACCGCAATGCTAATCATGCTACAAGAAAGTTAGAGGCTCAAAACTAATGGGCGGTACGCCAAGACAAGTAGACCGTTTATCCATCAACATCTACTTACTATTCATCCACCTTGAGATATCTATCCAAAACATCTCGCTGGTATTAAGTTGCGAGCCCCTCCCAAAGTGTAAACTCAAAGCAACGGAAAACTGCATTAACAAACTTTGCGTAAGGTAAACAATCCCTGCAACCGTGGTCACAAGCACCGTTGTTTTTTCCCGGGTGGCAACAATGCATCCCCTAGTCTCATGTTTCTGTCACTCAAGCTAGGCATCAGGGGGCATGAACCCACAGTCATGCATAACGCTCCCTCTTGGAGTTACAATCTATTACTCGGCCAATGCAATAAAAAGCAACGGAGAACATGCATGCGTGAATTACTCGAGAACATAATATAAAAGGAGAACCAAATATATAACTCATCACAATATGAACATAATCTCACAATCCATCGGATCCCAGCAAACCAAGCATAGCAACAACAGGTTAATTACATAGATGCCTTGATCATGTAGGGCAGCTCACAAGGGCTAAACATTGAAGCTCAAGATTGGAGAGAAGACATCACATAGCTACTGGTCATGGACTCATGGTCCCAGGAGGACTACTCACGACATGTCCGGGAAACGTCCATGGTGGGGGAGAAGCTCCCGGAGGTCAATCCTCCCTCCGGAGGATGCCGGGAAGAGGTCTTCTGACGCTCCCGATCTCGGAAGCGCTGCGGCAGCGGAACGATGGAGAAATTCATGATTCTCGATCCTCTCGTAGGTTTTTCTATTGGAGAGGTAAATATAGGACGAAGAAGGGCACCAGAGGAGGTGGCCCCCACCCAGGCGATTTGGTGGCACGGCTAGGAGGGGGGCGAGCAGGGAGGCCGCCTAGGGAGGCCCTGGCTACCCTCTGCCCCACCTTTGGTGCTCCTGAAGCTTGTGTCACGCTAATTTTTATATAGTTTTCTCGGGATTTTTGGGGCTTTGTAAATTGGGGTAAAAGTCCCTGGAAAAAAGACACCAGCAGACAGAAACTGGAGCTGGGTGCACTGAGTTAGTAGGTTAGTCCAAATATGTGTAAAAAGATATAAAAGTGTAGCAAAACATATAACAATGTCACCCAAAAGAGCATGGAACAAACATAAATTATAGATATGTTTGGGACGTATCAACATCCCCAAATGCACGGTACCGAAGAGGCTAGCAAAATATTAATGGTGGAAGTACCAAAAATCGAATACTTGCATTAGTCCGAAGAACTCATACACTTATTATCGGTAACTCTCTATCTAGTCAGGAAATTCACAAAGAGACAAGTACCCCGAGGAGGAGTGTTTGGGGGTTTGGTTATCCTTGCGCATCCTCTACCCATGGTAACGTGAGGGTACTCTATATATTCCAACCCCTCCAGAAGTTAGCGATCCATCTAGTAGCTAGAGTTCTCAACTATTTTTTTTGTTTTTGAAAATACACACGGATTTCCCAAAATATGAAACCTATCACTAATAGGCTCAAGCTCTTGAGACCATTAGTCCAAACATTACTCAAATCAATACCTCAAAACTATTGCAAGTTACTACTATACTTAAATAGCAACCTCAGTTACCTACTCATGCAAGACACACAACTCAGTGCAACAAGCCAACTCTCTAAACAAGATAAGCATGATGACTCAAGAGAGTTCCAAAACCAACCTAAATAAAAGCTCTTAAAAATATAAATCATGAAAACGAAGAGCTAAGCATGACATCAACTATGAAAACATAAAGAACACACAAAAAGATAAACATGAAAACCTATGTTGTGTTATAGGGTGGAGTGGAGCGTGTTTCTCTCCCAAAAAAAGAAGGCTAGGTTCCAACTTGTTATGAACAACAAGCAAAACTAAAACAAACTAAAAAGTAAAGAGCGGGACGCTCCAAGCATAGCACATAACATATGAAGTGATAAAAATATAGCATGGAGAAGGACGGACTGATGATTGTTGATGGAGAAAGGGATGCACGAGAGCATCCCCAAGCTTAGATGCTTGAGTATCCGTGAATATTTATTGGGGGTGCATGGGGGCATACCCAAGCTTGAGCGCTTGACACTCCTGGATCTTCTTTCATCATCTTCCATCGCATTTGAAAACTCCCTTCATACAAAACTCATCATAAGCTGATTAGAGTGGTTAGTGCCCATAATAAAATAATTTATTCTCTACTGGAAATAAATATTTTCATGAAGAGCTACTGCTTCTCAAGATTGCCAAAAGGTTTTTGCAAAGAAAAAGCAAGCTTAAGATTTGCAAAACAATGAAAACGTAAAACGTGACAAAATCTGTGAAAAATAGACCAGCAGGTAGTAAATAATTTTTTCAGGGCACTTCAGCAACTCAAATCAAACAACTCAGAACATATGACAGAAAGACAATTACATAGAGCATACTTTCAAAACAGTTCAGATCAAAAAGATGATCTGGTGATTTTTTAGCGAATTTTTCCGTCAAGCAGACAAAATCTGTTTCTGGACAACATGTCACAACTTTTGAACTTTATTGCAATGGAAGGCTAAAACTTGGCACAAAGTTTGAAAATAAAGATACAATGATGTTGCTACATTAGTAACAAGCATCAATACCACTAAAACTGAAAGTAAAAACAAATTGGGTTGCCTCCCAACAAGAGCTTTCTTTTATGCCTTTGAGCTAGGCATGATGCAAAAAGATCAAGTTGTATCAATTGAACCATCACAAAGATCATCAAAAAGCTCTTCAATAGTACAACTAATCTTAAGAGGACACTCAAAGAGAGGCCTAGTGGCAACAATTCTAGGAACAACAGCAAAGGTAGTAAGACCAATTGGAATTTCATTTCTAATTCTATTTAAGAGATGTATATCTTCCAAGGTCTTAACAATTTCAACACCCTTAGCAATAGGTATACTCGTTTTGGGTTGAGGAACCTTGGGTACGTGAACGAACTTAGGTCCCTTTCTTGTGGGGGTTTGTACCTTTTTAGTCTTGATGGATGATAGAGTAGTTCCTAAAGTTTCAATAATATCCTCGATCTTATCAATCCTAGAAGGATCCACATCATGGGATTTAAGGGTCTCCAAAGTTTGTAAATTTTGTGCATGAAGATATCAAGTCTATTTCGGTTCCCTTGAATCATACGATCTACTTCATTTATTTTACCCATGCTCGGCATCTCTAGCTCTATATTCTCAAGTTTACTCATAATGTGAGCTAAAGTGATATCATCCTTTATGTCAACAATAGGTGGGATTCCGACAAGATTTTCCATAACGTTAAGAGCCTCCCAAACGGGAGCTTCCAAGAAACTCCCACCTATTACTGTGTCTAGAACAAACCTATTCCAAGAAGTAATACCAACATAAAAATTTCTAAGCAAAATAGTGGTGGATTGCTTCTTGGTGGCTCTATCTTGAGAATCTTTAATTCTATACCAAGCATCTTTCAAACTTTCTCCAACCCTTTGTTTGAAGGTGAGAATTGCTCCTTCGGGTGCAACACCATAGGCAAAGGACTTAGACATACTGACTAAACAAAGCAACTAAATTTTTTGTGTTTTTTTGTATAAGACTCTAAAGCAAAAACTAGAAAGAAAACTAACAAGACTAAAAGCAAAGGTAAATAATAGTGTGCAACTCCCCTATCTTGAAGACTGGAGTCCCCGGCAACGGCGCCAGAAACTTGCTTGATGATGAGTTGATGGATATACTTCTCGCCCCTCGTTGGTTACCCCAAGTGGAAGGTGGAGATGTAGTCAGGAGCAGATTTCCCTTACATGGGGACTATAAGGTTTATCGAACCAGGAGGACTCCGAGGATCAACAAGTAGGTGTCCGCTCCTCTGGCGCTAGTAGAAGACGTGGACCTGCACACACAACAAATAACTTTGCTTCCAACGAGTTCAAAGAGGTTGTCAATCTCTCCGGCCTTGTAGTTTGCAAAGGATCAAAACACAAGCGGGAATAGTGATAGTGATTGCAACGGAAAAGTAAATAAAAGCAGTAAATGATGGAGGTGTAAACAATGTTGGAAATATGGACCGGAGTCACATGATGTTCACTAGTGCTGTCTCTCTCCCAAAATACAATAAACAACTATGCCGGGTAAACAAATTACAACTCGGTAATTGACAGAATTATAAATGCACTCCAATGCTAATCATGCTACAAGAAAGTTCGAGGCTCAAAAGTAATGGGCAGTACGCCAAGACAAGTAGACCGTTTATCCGTCAGTATCTACTTACTAATCATCCACCTTGAGATATCTATCCAGAACATCCTCTCGTATTAAGTTGCGAGCCCCACCCAAAGTGTAATCTCAAAGCAACGGACAACTGCATTAACGAACTTTGCGTAAGGTAAACAATCCTTGCAACCGTGGTCACAAGCACCGTTGTTTTCTCCCTAGTGGCAACAACACATCCCCTAGTCTCATGTTTCTGTCACTGAAGCTAGACATCAAGGGGCATGAACCCACAATCATGCATAATGCTCCCTCTTGGAGTTACAATCTACTACTCGGCCAAAGCAATAAAAAACAACACAGAACATGCATGAATTACTCAAGAACATAATATAAAAGGAGAACCAAATATATAACTCATCACAATCTGAACATAATCTCATAATCCATCGGATCCCAGCAAACGAAGCATAGCAACAGCAGGTAAATTACATAGATGCCTTTATCATGTAGGGCAGCTCACAAGGGATAAACATTGAAGCACAAGATTGGAGAGAAGACATCACATAGGTACTGGTCATGGACTCATGGTCCAAGGAGGACTACTCACGGCATGTCCGGGAAGCGCCCATGGTGGTGGAGAAGCTCCCGGAGGTCAATCCTCCCTCCGGCAAAGTGCCGGGAAGCGCTGTGGCGGCGGAACGATGGAGAAATTCGTGATTCTCGATCCTCCTGTAGGGTTTTCTATCGGAGAGGTAAATATAGGCCGAAGGAGGGCACCAAAGGAGGTGGCCCCACCCAGGTGACTTGGTAGCGCGGCCAGGAGGGGGCGCGCAGGGAGGCCTCCTAAGGAGGCCCTGGCTCCCTGTGGCCCACCTTTGGTGCTGGAGAACCTTCCGTCACACTAATTTTTATAGATTTTTATCGAGATTTTTGGGGCTCTGTAAATTGGGGTAAAAGTCTGTGGAAAAAAGACATCACGAGACAGAAACTGGCACTAGGTGCACTGAGTTAGTAGGTTAGTCCAAATATGTGTAAAAAGATATAAAAGTAGCAAAACATATAATAATGTCACCCAAAAGAGCATGGAACAAATAGAAATTATAGATAAGTTTGGAACGTATCATACATCTGTATGGGGACAGGCATACATAACCCAACAAAGCAGGTGTCGGTCAAAAGTGTGTGTAGACGAGTCGTAGGAAGCTACAAGGAATCCATTACACCACGTTACATTTCCCCGAGGGGACAGACACAATAGCAAAGAAGGATACATGCCGGTCAATCGATGTGTCCGCAGTAGTAGCAAGCTACCAAGGCTCGGTGGAAGCACAAAGAGACATTTCCCTGAAAGAGTATTACTAAAGGCACACAACTAGGTGTCGAATCCCACACATACCAATGCATTTCAAACATACACACAACATGCACGATATGTGTAGATACAACATGGCATCACAACGTAACTCTACAACTCAAGCATTTATTAAAGACTCAAAAGAGTCAACATAGTATGATATTACAAACAGGGGTCACATGACCAAAACTCAAGGCATACAAGCATCAAGTGGAAGCATAACATGTCTGGGTACAAACATATACTAAAAGCGGCTGGAAGAGCCTGAAAAGCTACAACAACCCTACCAAAGGAGCCAGACCTCTATCTGGGATTCCCAAGCTATTTCGGTCAACGTCAAACACATCGCGTAGAAACCTTTAATGAGACTAATGCATCCTATTGCAAAAACATAATTAAGCAACCGTGAGTACAAAGGTACTCAACAAGACTTACATCAGAACTATCTACATATGCATCATTGTCAACAAAGGGGGTTGTGGAGTTTATTTGCAGCAAGCCAGCTTTTACTCTTGGCTAACCTTTACTACGATAACGAACACTTTATTTGAGGTGGGGTTGCGCACACGAGTCCACATATTCACCAAATAAATACACCACTATGGATCCACTCCCGTCTCCCCACGAGAAGGCCATCCATAACACTCACACTTATCTTTTATGTTTTAGGGTATCCATTTCAAGTTGTCTATGTACCACATATATGTTTCCAAGTAGTCCATATCCAAGGACGCGACTATTCGAACAGATTAATTCACCCTGCAGGGGTATAATTCTTCTCACACGCTCTCACCACTTATCACCATGTGCACGTCATGTATCTCAACAACCTTCAAGCGCAAGCACTGGCGTGGTTGTCAGCCATGACCGTTAACCACACAAGACCCTAGTCCAGGTTTATCACCTATTTGAAACTGAACCCACAAGGAAGTATGACCGAAGTTTCCTAAACGACCTCAAACGATATGCACAGGGTTCCACAAGCCCACCATTCGGGTGGCACTTGGTACACCGTGCCACTGTGTATCTACCACACTGAAGCCTACCCCGTCGGGCAGAGCTAAACACGGCCGCCAACACTTTTCCTACAAACACCAGAAACTAATTGCAACTCTTGGACATATATCTAGGCAATTAATAAGTCGAGAGGGGTCATATTTCAGGGCCCAATGCATGGTAGTATCTTTTCTTGGATAACATACACAAAACTCAGCTCTTAAGGCCGGTTCCAATGAGACAACCCACCATGTACTCCTACATGGCCTCTCATCGCCACCTTTACCAAATCGTATTCACACACTTTACTCTCACATAGTAGGACATGATCACAACCATTCCGATTCATCGTCCAGATGGATCAGACCCGACACAACTCTAAGCATAGCAGGCATAGTAAGCAAGCATGGATGAGTAAGCACAACAAGGCTCAAGCAGTTGCTACTCATGTTAAGTGGTTTCAACTATTTATTGTGGCAAAAACAGGTTATGCAGAGGAATGGGTTCAACTACAAAAACATGTAGCAATTGAATCATTGTTGTCCTAATGCAGTAAAAGAGAGCAGGAGCAAGAGAGTGGGTTATATCAGTATGCTCAAGGGGGGTTGCTTGCCTGACAGTTCTGAAGATAGCAATGAGTCTTCATCAATGTCAATGATCACCTCGTGGGAACCAACGTCTACCAAGGGGGAAACAACACCGGAAAATAGAAAAGAACACATTCAATGCAATGCACCAAACATGATGTATGATATGGCATGTTAAGGTACTGAGTTTACGTAGCTAAATGTTTGGTCATATCAATTAAAGTGGAATTCAAATAGGCATCAAATTCCAACTCCAAACTATTTATCAAATTAACCCTAATCATCATTAGCCCTACTTGGTGATGTTAACTTGTTTAAATATGTATGAACATGGCACAAATAGATTCCTTGCATTTTTCTGATAATTTTTCATATATAATTTATTTTCATTGGAGCTATAGATTATTTTCTATGAATTTTCGAAGTTTTAGGTATTTTCTGAAATTAAATAAATCCAGAATTCAAATATTGGAGTTATAGATTCCTTGCATTTTTCTGATAATTTTTCATATATAATTTATTTTCATTGGAGTCATAGATTTTTTTTCTATGAATTAGCGAAGTTTTAGGTATTTTCTCAAATCAAATATTGCGTCAGCTCTGCGTGAGAGTGACGTCATCACGTCAACTGACCCGATCCTGGTAAAAACTGGCACTGGGACCCGCACGTGAGTGACACTGTGGTTAAAAGGCATTAACTAAAACCTAACTGAACATTATTAACGGCACAAACCCACTAGCAGTTACACAGGGATTAAATTGGGGGTGATTAGATCTTAACCTAATCTATGAGCAACCGGGCCCACATGGCAGTGGCTCAGGCTAGCGAGGTCGATATCGGCGACCAACAGGGCGATGGAGGCTTGCCGGAATCATGGCTCCGGTGTCCATTCGACGTGCGGATGGGCGGAATGGGTTAGGCGGCTGCGGTGCTTATGTTGGTGGCAGCTGGGTGGCCGGAGGGGCGCCGGAAGTGCGTCGGCGAAGAGCCTATGCGGCGGTGGAAATCGGCCGCGGGCGATGCAGGAGCTACACGACATGGGAAGAGAAGGGGAGCGAGGGAAAACGACCAAGGGCTCACATCGGTTCTAGCAACGGCAACGGCGAGCTCAAGGAAGGCATGCCTTGGGCGAATAGACGACGGCGGTCCTCGGTGGCCGACGGAGGAAACAACGATGGTGGCGGAGCTCCGAGGCTTCCGGCCTCGATTCCAATGGCGAAGAGGAGCAGGGCGACAAGGCGGTTCCTCTGGGCTTCCCAGGGAGGCGAGGGGAGGTCGGAGGCTGCAACGGTGACGGACGGTGGCGACGACTCTCTCTGGTCCGAGGGAAAGAAGGAGCAGGGAGAGGAGAAGAGGAGCACCGGGAAAGAATGGTGGGATGAGCACGGGGTCTCGGGGCATCTGCAGGCATGGGGATAGGCTTGGGGAGGCAAGCGACTCTGTGGCAAGCAGGAGCTGGTCGCAGATGCGCACACGGGCAACACGCCCTCGTGCTTAATGGAACGAGGTTGAAGACAACGGCTGGTGGGCTGGGCAGGTTACAGGTAAATCAAGTGAGTTTTTTACTTCTGTTTTCTAATTTCTTTGAATATGTTTTGAATTGATTTACAAACCAAATCATTTTAAAACCTTCTGAAAATATTTATGTGGTCTGAAAGAATATATTCAGAACCACTCACCAATTTTCAGAATTATAATTTTGTTGTGGCAGAATTAAATCCAACTCAAATAAGTATTGTTTTTGTTCAAAGCCCCAAAATAAATGCTTTTGTGATTCCAAAAATATTGATTTGAATTTTACCTCTTGCCAATATTTTCTTAGAATACCAGGGACATTTTCTTGGCCATCTTTGAAGCAATTTTTATGTTGCTCTTTTGTTAAAAAATCTTTTTGAGGCTTGATCACTCCTCAATTCAAATTCAAAAGGAAAAAATGCATGCACGAAATGTAATGACGGACAAGTCTAAATCTAGGGCTGTGACATTGGGGACTTATTTCTCCATATTATCGGTGTGTAATCCCCACAAGTAGGCTGCTACCCCTTGAAGAGGAAAGGGTGATGCAGCACAGTAGCGATAAGTATTTCCCTCAGTTTGAGAGCCAAGGTATCGTTCCAGTAGGAGTATCAAGATGAGGCACCAATGTACCTGCGCAAAAACAAACAAACTTGCACCCAACGCTATAAAGGAGTTGTCAATCCCTTCACGATTATTTGCAGGGTGAGAACTGAAGGTGGAAAGTGCAACAAAGTAAAAGTGTAGATCTGAAAATATGATGTGAAGTAGACCCGGGGCCCATAGTGTTCACTAGAGGCTTCTCTCATGATAGCAAGTATTACGGTGGGTGAACGAATTACTGTCGAGCAATTGATAGAATCGCGCAAAGTCATGATGATATCTAAGGCAATGATCATACATATAGGCATCATGTCTGAGACAAATACACCGATACTATGTGCATCTACTACTATTACTCCACACATCGACCACTATCCAGCATGCATCTAGTGTATTGAGTTCATAACAAATAGAGGAACGCTTTAAGCAAGATGACATGATGTAGAGGGATAAATTCATGCAATATGATATAAACCCCATCTTTTTACCCTTGATGGCAACAACATGATGAAAGTGCATGCTATGCCCCTAATCGACTTTTGGTGTTAATGACAACACATACATAGGAAACTAATCCTATTTGTTGAGTGTATCTCAGGATGGCAAGTACTTTAGTAGATTGAGAATTATGTGCCAATGGTGGTCTGAGAAGATCGGGATTTATATTTCAAGAAGGCTCGGGATTGAGAAAAGATGATGTAGACTATCCTTTTGAGTCTACTATTATTGAGTATAGGGATCCCGCACTATTAAGAGGGGATCACAGGTTTTGCGATGAACTTGCTCATACCACATCTTCACTATCCTACCCAATACCACATATTCTCTACTCTGTTCCTATCTCAAAACAGGTCTATTGCCTCAGACTTCCGGCTCCCTCCGGACGTCCGAGGGCCGGACGACCGGCAAGCTTTGGAAATCCGGAGCCCTCCACAAAAGTATTTGAGTCATATAACTCGGAATTCCGGCTCCCTCCAGACATCCGAGGGTCGGACGTCCGACCAGCTTCGGAAATTCGGAGCCCTGCACCAGTAGAACATGAGCTCTATAACTCGGATTGCCGGCTCCCTCCGGACGTCCGAGAGCCGGACGTCCGTCCTCTTTCGGAAATCCGGAACCTCCCACCAGAAGAAGTTGAGTCGAATAACTCGGATTTCCGGCCTTCTCCGGACGTCCGGTCGCTGTTCAAATTCACAGTGTTTCCAGTCATAGCTACAGTCCTCGGACGACCGACCCCTGTCGGACGTCCGACCCCTTGTGGACGCCCGACTTTCGAGAACTACCGGACGTCCGGACCCTGTGTGACTTAAAGTGTCCCCAACGGCTGTTTTACACTCCCCACTATATATACCCCTCACCCACTTCGTGAGCGGGTGTTCAACACAGCTAGAATACATCCAAAAACACATTTCTTCTCACTCACTCTTGTCTACACCAAATCTTAGATCCCAAGAGCATTTGTGAGTCCCTTTGAGTGTTGTTCCAATCAAAAGATAGATCATCTCCCTCTCCTCCTTCCCACCAAAGTGATTTGTGTTTGAGAAAGTTTTGAGCAATCCCCGTGATCTTGTTACTCTTGGAGGTTGGAGACTCCTAGGCGGTAGGAGTCTTCGGAGAGGAATCAAACCATTGTGATTTCCCCCGGAAAGTTTGTGAAGGTTTGGAAGCCACCTCAAGGCTTACCACTAGTGGTTGAGAAACGCCTTCGTGGAGTTATCTCAAAGGGAGAATAGGGTGAGCCTTCGTGGCATTGGTGTGCCTTCGTGGTAACATCCGCCCCTCTAACGGTGACGTAGCTTCCCTCCAAGGAAGTGAACATCGGGATACATCCTTGTCTCTCTTGGAGTTTCGGTTATTCCTAACCCTAACTCTCTACTTGTGTTAATCCTTATTACGTACTTGTATTTGATTATTGTTTACCGCTTGTCTTACTTCACTCTAAATAGCTTACTCCTTGTCATAGCAATTATTAGGCCTACACTCATATTCCGCACTTTTGCCTAAAATCGCTAAGTAATTATTCAAATTTGGAATTGTACCTATTCACCCCCCCTCTAGGTCCATCTCGATCCTTTTCAATTGGTATCAGAGCCTCGTGCTCTATTCTTGTGGCTTAACCGCCCTAGAGCGAGATGGACGGGGTTCCAGCTACGATAGCTCTAGTGCAGAGGGACGGGACTTCCACGGAAGTCAAGTCTTTCACCTCTGAGGACCTGGAACGGGCCCTTGCCAAGCAAAAGGAGGAGCATGATGCTTCTCTTGAGGCCATGGTCCAAATGAGACTGGCACCACTAACCACGGGGACAACCACGTTCCCGAGGGCCTCAGGGCCACATGTGCACGGTACTTCATTTGGCCAACAACCTCCGGAAAGGAACCAAACCAGTGTTCCATGGCTTTATGCTAGATCTCAAATTGAGAAACCTAAGTACAATCCTGGAGGAAAACCTCCCTTGCTTGATGACAATTCCGATTTTTCTTTGTGGAGAGTTGGTATGCAGGATCATCTTAGGTACGCCAATGACGAGATGTTGGACATCCTCGAGCATGGGTACAATCTTGTAGATCCAAGGTGCCTCACTCCCAGAGAAACTTATGACAAGAATCTCAATGACACTGCAATCATGTGCATAAGAAAAGGAATGAATGACAAGCAATGGAGACCTTACATTCACATCACAAGTGCCAAGGAGCTGTGGGATAGCATTATAAGGACCAAGACCGGTACCTCCACTCTTCGGCTTGCTCAATATGAAATTGCCAAGGGGCAATTACAGAATTTCTGTATGGAAAAGGGTGAATCTCCCAAGCAACTACTAGAACGGCTCATGAATCTCGCCGCAGACATTGAGTCATGTGACTGTGACAAGATGCAAGATGGTTTCAATCTGACCAAGATATTTCTCGTGGACAAGTTACTTCATGCTCTTTCTCCATATCACCATCAAATGGTATGGGACATGAGGCAACACCATGGGTTCAAAGAAATGACTCCAGATGACATCATATCCACTTTCCAATTATTTGAAGAGTCAAAGGCGAATGCAACAAAGCACTTTGCCATGCATGGCACTTCAACATCAAAGATCAATCTTGCTTTGAAAGCCAAGCATGAATGTGACGACGAAGAAAGTGAAGAAGAAGAGGGTGATGATGACTGCGAAGATGGTGATGATGTTGACTCTGATGAAAGCCCATCTTATGAGGACATTGCTCTCTTTGTGAAGAAGTTCAGTGCAGGAAAATTCAAGGGAAGATTCCCAAAGAAGAAGGTAAGGAAATGCTACAACTGTGAGGAAACCAACGACTTCTCCAATGACTGCCCTTATGAGAAGAGAGAAGACAAACCCAGGTTTCCAAAGACCTTTGTAAATAAGAAGTTGCCAAACCCTATGAACTCCAAGCTCAAGAGGACAGATGGAAGAGCAATGGTTGCACAAGAAGAATCAGATCCAGACGATGTTGGTGGGTTTGCCAGAGTAGCTCAGGATACACAAACCACCTTGAGGCTAGTCAACAAAAGTGGTGATGTTATTCACTACAACTATATGAAGTACTACAAGGGCAACGCTCACAAGTGTTTGATGGCAAAGACTGCCATGGGAGATGAGGAAGACCAAAGCTCCCATGATAAGGTTAAGGTAACTCCACGGTTAAACTCTTTCAGTCTAGCTTCTACCCCATCTCATGAGTATCTTGATGCGGAAGATCACTATGAGGATAATGATTTAGATCATCCCATGTTTGCTAAAATAAACAAATTTATGTGCTCTCTTAAAGGAAAGAAGCTCACTATGTTTCGCATACTTATGGAAATGGTGAGTAAGCACACCAATACCATCAAGGAACTCGAAACCCTCGTCACTGAGGAGAAGGAAAGAAATGAGATCCTTGAGCAGAAAGTCCTGTATGAGGAAAAAATGATGCATTATTCTCAAAAGTAGGTGAAAACCTTGATAAACATGCTAATGATCTTGCCTCCTTGAAAAAGGCTGAATCTGTGTGCAAAGTGTTACTAAATGATAAAAACCGACTAGTGAACTCTCATGCTTCCCTTTCTAAGGACTGTGAGCGTCTATCCTTGTTTCTCAAAGACAAGGAAGAGAAACTCACTGTTCTTACAAAGAGCTTTGAGGCACTCAAGGTTACTTATCTTGACATTTTAGCTAAGGCCTACTCCTCACCTATTATTAATGTTGATACCTTCACTACTAACTCTAGTAGTGAACTGACATCTATCCTTGAGGAAAACTGTTCGCTAAAGGCACAACTAGACAGAGGTCTCATGACATGTGCACAAGGACAAAAGACTCTCAATGAGATCTTAAGTCGACACAATGGAGGTCTTGCCAAGGAAGGGCTTGGGTTCAACCCAAGCACCGCCAAGAAAAGTGCATCTCCTCTCAAGTGTACCACTCCGCTTAAAGAAATATTTGTACGAGAGGGACACAAGGAGAAAGGTAAGGTTGTGAGTGGGTCGGCCACTAGGGGCTCGCCTACTCACAACAAGACAACTGAATTCATGCCTCCATCCTATGTACTACGCAAATCAAAGAAAGGAGAGGTTTATGCTAAATTCATTGGTCGCCGTAATGCATTCCGATTCTATGCTATTTGGGTCCCTAAGACTCTTGTAACTAATGTGAAAGGCCCCATGAAAAAATGGGTACCTCAAACCAAGTCTTAATTCGTTACATGTTGTTTTCTCCGGAGGAGCCAAATGGGTGATCGACTGTGGATGCACCAATCATATGACCGGAGATAGTAACTTGCTCTATGACTTTATGCAAGCCATTCGACCATACATGAGCATTGTATTTGGTGGAGGGTCGAAAGGGCAGGTAATTGGGTTGGGCAAGGTGGCAATCACTAATGACATGTCTATTGCAAATGTCATGCTTGTTCAATCTCTTCAATATCATTTACTTTCAGTTCGCCAATTGGCTTCCGTCGGTTATGACACATTATTTGGACTAACGGATGTGAAAGTCTTTAAGAGAGACACTCTCGAAGTGGCCTTTGTCGGAGAGTTGGATGGCAACCTTTACACAGTTGATTTCTCGAAAGAGAGCACCTTCCATACAACTTGTCTAATGGCAAAGGCCGACATGGGATGGATGTGGCATCGTCGGCTCGCCCATGTTGGCATGAAAAATCTTCAAAATCTCTTAAACGGCAATCACATCCTTGGACTAACAAATGTATCTTTTAAGAAAGATCGTGTGTGCAGTGCATGCATAGCTGGAAAAGAACATCAATCAAAACATCCACCCAAGAACATTGTATCTTGAAACCGGCTCTTGTGTGGAAATGGCAAGGTCCATGTTAGACGAATACAAGTCACCACATAGTTTTTGGGATGAGGCCGTCAACACAGCATGCCATGCATCAAACCGGCTCTTCCTTCGATCAGTATTGGAGAAGACTCCATATGAGCTCCTAACTGGGAACAAGCCCAATGTTAAGTACTTTCGTGTGTTTGGATGCAAGTGTTTCATCCTCAACAAATGGGAACGATTAGGAAAATTTCAATCCAAAACAACTGAAGGGATTTTTGTTGGCTATGGGTCAAACTCTCACGCCTACAGAGTCTACAACAAATCCACTGGATGTGTTATAGAAACCTGTGACGTGACGTTTGATGAATTTAACCGCTCCCATGGGGAGCAAGTTGATCTAAATGATGCAGGTGAAGAAGACTCCCCACAAGATATCTTAAACATGGGTGTAGGTGCACTTCTTCCCAGGGAACAAAGACCCCATGATGATGATGAAGATGATGAGAGTATTTCTCATCCTCAAGACAGTTCACTGCCCGTACCTCCACAAGATACTAGCACACACATCATGCCAGTTGTTGAGGATCAAGTGGGAGAACATGTCTCTCACCCTGATCACACTCAAGAACAAGTTGATCTTCAAGAGCTAGACCAAAGTATGGGTATGTTTGATGATGAACCTCAACAGGTGCAACGCGAAGAGGAATATCTTCCTCCGCACATAAATGATCCATATGTTGAGGACGTTGATGATGGAAATGAAGACGAACCTCGTGAAACCCTGACCTCCATCATGCCACGTGTGGCCGGTCGTGTTGATATTGATCAAATCCTCACCGGCGTGTCGGAAGGTAGAGTGACTCGTAAACGATTAACAAACTTTTGTGCTCACTTTTCGTTTGTCTCTAGTACCGTGCCACACAGGGTTCAGGATGCATTGTGTGACAATGACTGGCTCCTTGCTATGCAAGAGGAGTTAAACAGTTTTACACGCAACGAAGTATGGTCA
The DNA here is from genome assembly GCF_904849725.1 of Hordeum vulgare subsp. vulgare. Lineage (NCBI taxonomy): Eukaryota > Viridiplantae > Streptophyta > Magnoliopsida > Poales > Poaceae > Hordeum > Hordeum vulgare. Next base: position 593,277,532 of record NC_058519.1, on the reverse strand, counting down.
TTGGTAGAACGACCAACTGAGGAACATAATGTCATTGGAACTAAATGGATTTTAAAGAACAAGGACGATGAGAATGGGACTGTCCTACGCAACAAGGCAAGGTTAGTAGCACAGGGGTACTCCCAAGTTGAAGGTTTGGACTTTGGTGAAACTTTCGCCCCTGTTGCTCGTCTTGAGTCCATTCTCATTTTATTGGCCTATGCTGCTTTCAATGGTTTTACTTTGCATCAAATGGATGTGAAAAGTGCTTTTCTTAACGGTCCTCTACAAGAAGAGGTATATGTATCACAACCACCTGGGTTTGTTGACCCTCACCACAAAGACCATGTATACAAACTTCACAAGGCTCTGTATGGCCTCAAACAAGCACCCCGTGCTTGGTACGATCATCTTAAGAAGTTCCTACTCGATGATGGCTTTGTGGTGGGGGTGATCGATCCCACTCTTTTTACTAAGAGGGAAAATGGTGACTTGATCTTATGCCAAATCTATGTAGATGACATCATTTTTGGTTCTCCTAACATCCATTTATGCAAGAAGTTTGCAGCCTCCATGACCAAGACCTTTGAGATGTCACTCAACACGGACTTGAAGTTCTTTCTTGGGTTTCAAATACAACAATTTCAAGAAGGGATTTTCTTGTCTCAAACTAAGTATCTCAAGGACATTCTTGAAAAATTTGATATGACAAATGCTAAATCTATGAAGACACCCATGGCCACAGACATAGTTCTAAATGAAGACACCAATGGTATTCCTTTTGACCCATCTACTTACCGCTCCATGATTGGTTCGCTACTTTATCTTTGCGCATCTAGACCGGACATCATGTTAAGTGTAGGCATATGTGCTAGATTTCAAGCTTCCCCTAGGGAAAGCCATCATACGGCGGTTAAGCATATTCTTAGATACCTTGTTCACACCCCAAAGTTAGGCTTATGGTACCCTAAGGATGCAAAGTTCGATCTTATTGGGTACTCCGATGCGGATTGGGCCGGTGACAAAGTGGGACGGAAATCCACTTCCGGTGCATGTCAGTTTCTTGGACGCTCCTTGGTAAGTTGGTCCTCGAAAAAGCAGAACTGTGTTTCTCTCTCCACGGCCGAGGCCGAATATATTGCAGCCGCAAGCTGTGCAACCCAACTGCTATGGATGAGGCAAACACTAAAGGATTATGGTATCACGTATCGACACGTTCCTCTTCTCTGTGATAATGAAAGTGCCATAAAGAACTCCGAGAACCCCATTGATCACCCTCGCACAAAACATATTGATATTAGGTATCATTTCTTGAGAGACCATGTGCAAAAGGGTGACATTGATATTACCCATGTGGGTACCGACATGCAGCTAGCCGACATTTTCACCAAGCCACTTAGCGTAGCTAGGTTCTGTCAACTTAGGCGTGAACTTGGTATCTTGGAGCTTGACAACATAACTTGAAACCTTGCACACATACACACACTCACATTATGTTTGTGTCTTGATGTGGGCATGCATTTAGGGGGAGTGAGTCTTAATTTTCTGTTTTTGAGCTTACAAAGTACGCATAAATCAATTTCTGTCCACAAGTAGTATATGTAATGCTTGTAGGCAACTATGTGCGTACTTTTTGTGAGAAACCATGAAAAATCATCATCTCACCAGCAAAAATTTCAGAACCAGCCTCTGCCTCCTCCTCTCTCTCGGTCGTCCGACGTGTCTCGGACGTCCGACAACAAATCTCATTCCGGTCGTCCGACCAGTCTCGGTCGTCCGATGGCACAATCCTCTCCGGACGTCCGACGCCTGTCAGACGTCCGACGCTTCGGGGCATATAAATAGCTGGGCGCGGGGCTGGGCTTTGCCCTAGCCCTCACGCGCCCCCTTTTTCCCCTACCGCCACCGCCGCCAGCTCCAGGAGCACTCGCCAGCCCTGCCCTTCCCGAGATCTGCCCGATCTCCTCCGTGGATCCTTCTCTCCTTCCTCTTCTTCCTCCGCGGGATCCGTCTATAGGTATCTTCTCCGTTTCCCCTCGCGTTTGGTTCCCTCTATCCCAAGTCTCCATGTTCGTTCCTATGGTTTGACCATGTTCGTTCCTCATTTGGGGTTTCCATCTGTATAGGTTATTGTGCACCATGCCCAAGACCAAGAACGCCGCACGGAAGAACGTTGCTGGGTCATCCTCTCGCGCCCCTACTAGCATGGGGTCGGACTTCGACGGGCCACGTCGTCCCTTCAAACGGACTGCCCGGCGTTCTCCGCCTCCACAACTCCGCTCGTCGTCTGATGGTGATGACTCCGACTTCGAGGATGAGCTTGCCGCCGAGGACCTTGCTGACCAGCCCGCCGATCGGAGGTCCGAGCCAAAGCCCGGGACTCGCAGGGCGTCCTACCTGCCACCACCTCCTCCTGCTCAGCCCGCAGGTGAAGCTCGTCGCATCTCACTAGAACCCCCTGCTACCTTAGGTCGTGCAATCATGAACTTCACCACACTTGCCAAGTCGTCATACCTCACTTTCCGCCGCGACATGATCAATACGCTCTCGTACGTGACTCTGCGGACTCACGTTTCCGCACACACGTCCAGGCGGACATTTTTACTACAGTCATAGTTCCTAAGGGTTTATCTGTTCATCTCTATATAGATCTTGAGCATATTCGCATGCATCCGGCGAAATACCCGGGTGCCATTGAGCTTACTGAGGCATCAGGGCTTGCCGCCCCGTTTGCCTTTCATCGCGACTTTAATGCTGCTGCCATTCACCAGTTCTATGCCACATGCTTCTTTGCTCCAAACCACACTGTTAGCTGGATCACCTCTGATGTTCGCTTCACAGCTTCTTATGATAGTTTTGTTGCCGCACTTGGTTTCCCCAACTCCGGCTTCAAAATACATAGGGATGATCCGAACCATGCGCCTAAGTCCATTGAGGCATGTGGGTATCTTCTCAAACCACTAAGTGAGCTTGATGCGGATGAACGCATGAAGGACCTTAACCAGGTATCCATCTCGCGCTCACCTTACTTCATCATTTTTCAGTGTCTCATCCGCACCATCTATCCCAAGATGGGTGATAAGGGCTCTTGCAGTGGCTATTGTATTGACATCATGTCTCACTTGTACGAGCATCCCAAGAGCAAAATTAATGAGCCTCATTTTCTATGGCATGAGATTCGGCTTGCTAGCTTTCAGTACAAGCGAGCCTTTCCTCATGCCCCCTTCATCCAGGCTCTTATTAATCATGTTGCTGATTTCTCTGTGGCTGTCACTCACACACATTGCAAGTGGGTCATTCCCGCTCACATGGCGGATAACTATGCTCCCAAGAAAGCCCCATCCTCCACATCCACTCGCCGCACTGCTGCCCGGTCAGCCACCCCCTCATCTAGCTCCGCTCCTCTCGGTCGCATTGCCAAATTCCTTGGCAAGGCACATTCTGCTATGATGAAGGCCGTCTCTTTCCAGTGTGGTCAAACCCATGATGTGGTTTCTCGCTTAGTCTCCTCCAAGAATGCCCTCAAGGCTCGTCTGAGAGCCTCGGGCACTCTTGATGTGAGTGATGATGAGGCCCCTCCTGCTGCTCCTCCTACTGACTTTGGCTTCCCATCTGGTCCTGAGTGGGCTGATTTCCTTGACGAGGCTGGCGGCAGTGGTTTGCCTGACGATGGAGATGATGCTGATGATGATGCTGATGAGCTCTGAGCATGGTTGGTGCTGTTGGTGCCTCCCTTTTTGGTACTTGGTGCCAAAGGGGGAGTAATATATCGTAGTTTTTAGTCTTTGGAGATTTAATGTAATGGATAAACTCATGTATGCCTACTTATGAATGATTGTGATTGCTATGGATTGCTATGATATCATAATAGACTATTATGTTTTGCTCCACTACTTCTATGATGATCTATTGTCTTTCTATGATGATCTATTATCTTTACATGTTGATCCATTATATGTTCGATAAACACATTAAAGGGGAGCTCCGATATTCTATCATGCACATACTAAGGGGGAGCTCCGTACTAAATATCTCCTAGGCTATAATGTATGTTAAATCTTTTTGAGACCTATGAATATGTTGTCATCAACTACCAAAAAGGGGGAGATTGAAAGTGCATGCTATGCCCCTAATCGACTTTTGGTGTTAATGACAACACATACATAGGAAACTAATCCTATTTGTTGAGTGTATCTCAGGATGGCAAGTACTTTAGTAGATTGAGAATTATGTGCCAAAGGTGGTCTGAGAAGATCGGGATTTATATTTCAAGAAGGCTCGGGATTGAGAAAAGATGATGTAGACTATCCTTTTGAGTCTACTATTATTGAGTATAGGGACCCCGCACTATTAAGAGGGGATCACAGGTTTTGCGATGAACTTGCTCATACCACATCTTCACTATCCTACCCAATACCACATATTCTCTACTCTGTTCCTATCTCAAAACAGGTCTATTGCCTCGGACTTCCGGCTCCCTCCGGACGTCCGAGGGCCGGACGACCGGCAGGCTTCGGAAATCCGGAGCCCTCCACCAGAAGTATTTGAGTCATATAACTCAGAATTCCGGCTCCCTCCGGACATCCGGGGGCCGGACGTCCGACCAGCTTCGGAAATCTGGAGCCCTGCACCAATAGAACATGAGCTCTATAACTCGGATTGCCGGCTCCCTTCGGACGTCCGAGGGCCGGCGTCTGTCCTCTTTCGGAAATCCGGAACCTCCCACCAAAATAAGTTGAGTCGAATAACTCGGATTTCCGGCCTTCTCCAGACGTCCGGTCGCTGTTCAAATTCACAGTGTTTCCAGTCATAGCTACAGCCCTCGGACGACCGACCCCTATCGAACGTCCGACCCCTTGTGACGCCCGGACTTCCGAGAACTGCCGGACGTCCGGACCCTGTGTGACTTAAAGTGTCCCCAACGGCTGTTTTACACTCCCCACTATATATACCCCTCACCCACTTCGTGAGTGGGTGTTCAACACAGCTAGAATACATCCAAAAACACATTTCTTCTCACTCGCTCTTGTCTAAACCAAATCTTAGATCCCAAGATCATTTGTGAGTCCCTTTGAGTGTTGTTCCAATGAAAAGATAGATCGTCTCCCTCTCCTCCTTCCCACCAAGGTGATTTGTGATTTGAGCAAGTTTTGAGCAATCCCCGTGATCTTGTTACTCTTGGAGGTTGGAGACTCCTATGCGGTAGGAGTCTTCGGAGAGGAATCAAACCATTGTGATTTCCCCCGGAAAGTTTGTGAAGGTTTGGAAGCCACCTCAAGGCTTACCACTAGTGGTTGAGAAACGCCTTCGTGGAGTTATCTCAAAGGGAGAATAGGGTGAGCCTTTGTGGCGTTGGTGTGCCTTCGTGGTAACATCCGCCCCTCTAACGGTGACGTAGCTTCCCTCCAAGGAAGTGAACATCGGGATACATCCTTGTCTCTCTTGGAGTTTCGGTTATTCCTAACCCTAACTCTCTACTTGTGTTAATCCTTATTACGTACTTGTATTTGATTATTGTTTACCGCTTATCTTGCTTCACTCTAAATAGCATACTCCTTGTCATAGCAATTATTAGGCCTACACTCATATTCCGCACTTTTGCCTAAAATTGCTAAGTAATTATTAAAATTTGGAATTGTACCAATTCACCCCCCTCTAGGTCCATCTCGATCCTTTTCACATGATGCGTGCCTCGTTACCCCTTCTGTCACTAGGTGAGGACACCACACGGTATGAACCCAAAACCAAGCACTTCTCCCATTGCAAGAATTATAGATCAAGTTGGCCAAATGAAACCCACAACTCGAAGAGAATTACAAGGATATGAAATCATGCATATAAGAGATCAGAGGAGACTCACATAATATTCATAGATAATCTGATCATAAATCCACAATTCATCGGATCTCGACAAACACACCGGAAAAGAAAGTTACATCGGATAGATCTCCATGAAGATCATGGAGAACTTTGTATTGAAGATCCAAGAGAGAGAAGAAGCCATCTAGCTACTAGCTATGGACCCAAAGGTCTGTGGTGAACTACTCACGCATCATCAGAGAGGCAATGGTGTTGATGAAGAAGCCCTCCGTGTCCGAACCCCCCCTCCGGTAGGGCACCAGAACGGTCCCCGGATGGGATCTTGCGGAGAAAAAATCTTGTGGCGGCGAAAAAGTATTTTCGTGGTTCTCTTTCGTGGTTTTGGATTTTTAGAGAATTTATAGGCGGAATAAGTAGGGCAGAGGAGCCATGGGGGGCCCACAAGCCCGCTAGGCCCGCCCCCCCCCCCGGGCCGGGGCTAGGGGGCTTGTGACCTCCCCTGAGGTCCCCTACCTTGGTTCTCAAGTCTCCTGCGTATCTTCTGTTATGGAAAAAATCATTCCACATGTTTTATTCCGTTTGGACTCCGTTTAATATTCTCCTCTAAAAAAGGTCAAAAACATGAAAAAATAGAAACTCACACTTGGCACTGAGTTAATAGGTTAGTCCCAAAAAATATATAAAATAGCATATTCATGCATACAAAACATCCAAAGTTGACAAGATAATAGCATGGAACCATAAAAAATTATGGATACGTTGGAGACGTATCAAGCATCCCCAAGCTTAACTCCTGCTTGTCCTCGAGTAGGGAAGTGATAAAGACTGAATTTTTGATGTGGAATGCTACCTAACATATTTGTCTTTTGTAACTTCTTTCTTGTGGCATGTATGTTCAGATCCGTAAGATTCAACACAATAGTTTACTATTGACATGAAAACAATAATACTTCAAGCAAACTAGCAAAGTAATCATGAACTTTTGAAATAACAAGGCCAAAGAAAGTTATCCTACAAAATCATATAATCTGGCTATGCTCCATCATCCTCACACAACGAATTTAAATCATGCACAACCCCGGTATTGGCCAAGTAATTGTTTTCGCACTCTTAATTTCTTAAAAATTTTCAACTCTCACGCAATACATGAGCGTGAGCCATGGATATAGCACTATAGCTGGAATAGAGTGTGGTGGAGGTTGTGAGGCAAAAAGGAGGAGATGGTCACATTGGCTTGGCGTATTAATGGTCTATGGAGATGCTCATCAATAGATATCAATATGAATGAGTAGGGATTGCCATGCAATGGATGCACGAGAGCTATAAGTGTGTGAAAGCTCAAAAGGAAAACTAGTGGGTGTGCACCCAACTTGCTTGCTCACGAAGACCTAGGGCAATTTTGAGGAAGCCCATCAATGGAATATACAAGCCAAGTTATATAATGAAAATTCCCACTAGTATATGGAAGTGTAGAAATAAGAGACTCTCTATCATGAAGAACATGGTGCTATTTTGAAGCACATGTGTGGAAAAAGATAGTAGCATTGTCCCTTCTCTCTTTTTCTCTCCTTTTTTTGTTTGGGCTCTTTGGCCTCTTTTCAATTTTTTTGGTGGGCATCTTTGGCCTTTTTTTTTCTCACATGGGACAATGCTCTAATAATGATGATCAAAACACTTTTATTTACTCACAACTCAATACTTAGAACAATGATGACTCTATAGGAAATGCCTCCGACAGTGTACCGAGATGTGCAACGATCTAGCTTAGCGTATGACATTGAAACATCTCTCTAGCTATCTTATGATCATGCAAAGGCAATATGAAAGTGACGACACAAGTCATGAGACGGAACGGTGGGATTTGCATGGCAATATATCTCGGAATGGATATGAAAATGCCATAATAGGTAGATATGGTGGCTGTTTTGAGGAAGGTATATGGTGGGTTTGTGCACCGGCGAAAGTTGCGCGGCACTATAGAGGCTAGCAATGGTGGAAGGTGAAAGTGCATCTATACCATGGACTCACATTAGTCATGAAGAACTCATATACTTGTTGCGAAAGTTTTATTAGTAATCGAAACAAAGTGCTAAACGCATACTCCTAGGCGAAGGTTTGGTAGGTGTTAACCATCACGCGATCCCGACCGCCACACAAAGGATGACAATCAATAAATCAATTTTGCTCCGACTTCCTAACATAGCGGTTCACCATACGTGCATGCTACGAGAATCACTAACTTCAACACAAGTATTTCCAGATTCACAACACCTTACTAACGTAACTCTAATATTACCAAATCCATATCTCAAAACTTAATTGTTAGGAATCAAATTTTCTTACTAATCAATGCACTTGAATATGGAAGTTTTTATTATATCCTCTTTGGATGCCTATCATCTTTAGGACTACTTTCATAGCACACACCAATTACCAAGTTACTAAGAAAGAGCACTCTCAAAAAGATATAAGTGAAGATCGAGAGTTTTTATTTCTACAAAATATGACACCGCCGTGCTCTACAAAGATTTAAGTGAAGCACTAGAGAAAAATTATCTAGCTCAAAAGATATAAGTGAAGCTCAAAGAGTATTCTAGCAAATTCATGATGAGTGCATGTCCCTATCAAAAAGGTGTGCAGCAAGGATGATTGTGACAAAACAAAAAGAAAAGACTCCTATAATACACGACGCTCCAAGCAATACACATATCATGTGGTGAGTAAACATATAGCTCCAAGTAACGTTACCGATGGATTGAAGACGAAAGAGGGGATGCCTTCCCGGGGCATCCCCAAGCTTAGGCTTTTTGGTGTCCTTGAATTTGGCTTGGGATGCCTTGGGCATCCCCAAGCTTAATCTCTTTCCACTCTTTATCCCATTGTCCATGAGAACATTACCCAAAACTTGAAAACTTCACCACACAAAACTTAAAAAAAACTCGTGATATCATTAGCATAAGAAAACAAACTACCAACTCTTTAGGTACTGTAGTAAACTTGGTTTCTATTTAGATTGCTGTTAGATTACTGTATTCTCACTTTTCCATGGCTAGTACACCCCAATACTATCCATAGTTTCATCAAAATAAGTAATCAACACAACAAAAACAGAATCTGTCAAAAACAGACCAATCTGTAGCAATCTGTATACTTAGTATAATTATGGTATCTCAAAATTTCTGAAAAATTATGACAATTAGGGAAATTTTCATATCAACCAGCAGCAGAAAGAATCAACTCAAAATCTTTTTCTGGATAGGAATTAAAAATAATTTCGTGAGCGCAAAGTTTCTGTCTTTTTCAGCATGATCAAACAACCATCACCAAAACTAGTCATAAAGGTTTTACTTGGCACAAACACAAAAATAAACATAAAAAACAATCATAACTGAATTACGATAGTGTGGACACAACAAAACAGAAAGCAAAAAGCAAAGATAAATTCATTGGGTTGCCTCCCAACAAGCGCTATTGTTTAACGCCCTTAGCTAGGCATTGATAATTCAATGATGCTCACATAAAAGATAGAAATCGGACACGAAGAGTGCATCATGAAACATGTGACAAACATATCTAAGTCTAACATACTTCCTATGCATAGGAATTTTATAGGAAAAAATTTATCAAGACAACCAATAGCTACCGTATGCAAGGAAGAAGAAAGAGACAATAGCAATCTCAACATAACGAGAGGTGATTTAGTGATATGAAAATTTCTACAACCATATTTTCCTCTATCATAATAATTACATGTGGGATCATACTCAAATTAAACAATATAACCATCATATAGAATATTCTTTTCATGATCCACATGCATGCAAAGTTGGCACTCTTCAAAAATAGTGGGATTATCATCAACTAAAGTCGTGACTTCTCCATCTCACTTTCAATATTATTGCAAACATTATTATCAATATCATATTCATCATGAGGCTTAAACAAATTTTCAAGATCGTAAGAAAAATCATCACCCCAATCATGATCATTGCAACTAGTGGACATAGCAAAACTAACATCCCCAAGCTTAGGGTTTTGCATATTTTTAACATGATTGTCATTATAGAATTCATAGTGAAATCATTGCAATCATGCTTTTCATTCAAGGAGCCCTCGCGAATCACTTCATAAATTTCTTCATCACAATTTTCAGATTCACGCATCTCAAGCAAAACTTCATAAAGATAATCTAGTGCACAAAACTCACTAGCAATTGGTTCAACATAATTGGATCTCTTAAAGAGATTAGCAAGTGGATGAGGATCCATATCAATAGATACTTAGCAAGCAAAGATGCAAGAATATTGAAGGCACATAGCACAGAAGCAAAGGAAAGGCAAACGAAAAAGGCAAATATTTTTGTAAATTTTGTTTTTTCAGAAGTGGGGGAGAGGAAAACGAGAGGCAAAAGGCAAATAATGTAAATGCAAGAGATGAGTTTGCGAAGGTTACTTGGATATGCTTCACTTTGAATACTCCCCGGCAACGGCCCCAGAAATTGGCACGTTGACGGGAGACTATTCTTGACTTGATCCTCCCCGGCAACGGCGCCAGAAATTGGCACGTTGACGGGAGACTATTCTTGACTTGATCCTCCCCAGCAACGGTGCCAGAAATTCTTCTTGCTACCTCTTGAGCTTGCGTTGGTTTTTCCCTTGAAGAGGAAAGGGTGATGCAGCACAGTAGCAATAAGTATTTCCCTTAGTTTGAGAACCAAGGTATCGATACAGTAGGAGTATCAAGATGAGGCACCAATGTACCTACGCAAAAACAAACAAACTTGCACCCAATGCTATAAAGGGGTTGTCAATCCCTTCACGATTATTTGCAAGGTGAGAACTGAAGGTGGAAAGTGCAACAAAGCAAAAGTGTAGATCTGAAAATATGATGTGAAGTAGACCCGGGGGGCATAGTGTTCACTAGAGGCTTCTCTTATGATAGCAAGTATTACAGTGGGTGAACGAATTACTGTCGAGCAATTGATAGAATCGCACAAAGTCGTGATGATATCTAAGGCAATGATCATACATATAGGCATCACGTCCGAGACACATCGACTGCTATCCAGCATGCATCTGGTGTATTGAGTTCATAACAAGCAGAGTAACGCTTTAAGCAAGATGACATGATGTAGAGGGATAAATTCATGCAATATGATATAAATCCCATCTTTTTACCCTTGATGGCAACAACATGATGCGTGCCTCGCTACCCCTTCTGTCACTAGGTGAGGACACGGCACGGTATGAACCCAAAACCAAGCACTTCTCCCATTGCAAGAATTATAGATCAAGTTGGCCAAACGAAACCCACAACTCGAAGAGAATTACAAGGATAAAAAATCATGCATATAAGAGATCAGAGGAGACTCAGATAATATTCATAGATAATCTGATCATAAATCCACAATTCATCGGATCTCGACAAACACACCACAAAAGAAAGTTACATCGGATAGGTCTCCATGAAGATCATGGAGAACTTTGTATTGAAGATCCAAGAGAGAGAAGAAGCCATCTAGCTACTAGCTATGGCCCCGAAGGTCTGTGGTGAACTACTCACGCATCATCGGAGAGGCAATGGTCTTGATGAAGAAGCCTTCCGTGTCCGAATCCCCCCTCCGGCAGGGCACCAGAACGGTCCCCAGATGGGATCTTGCGGAGACAGAAGCTTGCGGCAGCGGAAAAGTATTTTCGTGGATCTCTCTGGTGGTTTTGGATTTTTAAAGAATTTATAGGCGGAAGAGGTAGGCCAGAGGAGCCACGGGGATCCCACAAGCCTACTAGCCCCCCAGGCCGGGGCTAGGGGGCTTCTGACCTCCCGTGAGGTCCCCTGCCTTGGTTCTAAAGTCTCTTGCGTATCTTCTGTTATGGAAAAAATCATTCCACGAGTTTTATTCCGTTTGGACTCCGTTTAATATTCTTCTTTGAAAAAGGTCAAAAACACGAAAAAACAGAAACTGGCACTTGGCACTGAGTTAATAGGTTAGTCCCAAAAAATATATAAAATAACATATTCATGCATACAAAAAATCCAAAGTTGACAAGATTATAGCATGGAACCATAAAAAATTATAGATACGTTGGAGACGTATATCATAGGCCACAATGAGAACACCAAGAGGTAGTTCTGGTATGTCCTGGAGGACATGGTTTGGAGTATACCTATTGGCAAGAAGCTCTTCATAGGAGGAGACCTCAATGACTACGTGGGTACATCTAATGTATGATGTTCATGTTGCTTCGTGATATGTTACAAAAACTCGTGAGAGTTGTCAACATCCCCGAGAATCAAAAACTTGTCCACTATGCGAGTTTCCTCGTTACCGATTTTGCTCTCCTTTCTATTTTCTCATCCCTATGATCAAATTACGTAGTCTCTGGCCAAATTATAATGGACATTGTAACACTGAGAGGGCCCCAAGAATATCTCTCCATCATCGGAGGAGAAAATCCCAATCTTGAGCTATCTAGTCCCTTGTTATACTTTTTCGTGAACCCATAAGCCGCCATAATATACACCCTGATACATATGCTATTTAACAAACCCCAAAGTTCACAAAGCAAGTATGAAGGAACTCAACACTCTCATGGTCTAAGGAATCATGCAAAAAGTTTAACTTTCTCTGTGTTATACACCATTAAGTTGTGACGAATGTATCTCATAGCATAACAACAATTGGGTCGCTTCAACACAATTGTACTTCCAACATTGTGTCCTCAAAGTTGTCGACATACTCATGCCCATGATGAGGAAAACAAAACCATCATGCAACACCTAAGCTAGTCTTAGAGGCTAGACTAGGAATCATTTTTACCATTTATTATTCCACACATACATATGAGTTTTCTCCCGAGCCTCGTGGTTATTGTAGACTTGAGAACCATAACATGTATAGGACATAATATAAACATAATTATGAACATGGAAATAAATAATAATATTTATTATTGCCTGTAGGGAATATTTCCTACAATAGAGGATAGAGTTGGGGTAGCACCAATTGAAGAGAAACTTGTCCAACATCGTGTGATATGGTTTGGGCATATCCAACACATGCCTCGAGAAGATCTAGTGCTTAGCAGACGGCTAAAGTGTTCTAAAAATGCCAAGAGAGGTCGGGGTAGATGGAACTTGACATGGGAGGAGTTCATAAAGAGAGATATGAAGTATTGGAGTAGGATGAAGAGTACATCGACCAGAGGCGGGTGAATTGGAGATTTAAAATTTATTTTGAAACTTCAAATCTCTTGAGGTAATACAACAACAACAACAACAAAGCCTTTAGTCCCAACCAAGTTGGGGTAGGATAAATGTGAAATCCATAAGATCTCGCGACCAACTCTTGGTTCTGGCACATGGATAGCAAACTTCCATGCACCCGTGTCCACGGCTAGTTCTTTGGTGATGGTCCAATCCTTTATATCTCTCTTTACAGACTCTTCCCGTGTCAGGTTCGGTCTACCCCGACCTCTCTTGAGATTATCAGCATGTTTAAGACGTCTGCTATGCACTAGGGCTCCTGGAGGCCCGCGCTGAATGCGCCCAAACCATCTCAGATTATGTTGGACAAGCTTCTCTTCAATTGACGCTACCCCAACTCTATCTCGTATATCATCATTCCAGATTTGGGTCCTTCCTTGTGTGGCCACACATCCATCTCAACATGTGCATCTCTGCATACCTAGTTATTGTACATGTCGCCTTTTAGTCGGTCAACACTCAGCACCATACACCATTGCGGGTCAAACTGCCATTCTATAGAACTTGCCTTTTAGCTTTTGTGGCACCCTCTTGTCACAAAGAATGCCAGAAGTTTGGCTCCACTTCATCCATCCGACTTTAATTCGATAGTTCACATCTTCATCAATATCCCCATCCTTTTGCAACATTGACCCCAAATATAGAAAGGTGTCCTTCTGAGCCAACACCTACCCATCAAGGCTAACACCCCCTCCTCCTCGTGTCTAGTAGTACTAAAAGCGCACCTCATGTACTCTGTCTCAGTCTTACTAAGTCTAAAACCTTTCGATTCCAAGGTTTGCCTCCATAACTCCAACTTCCTATTGACCCCCATGCAACTATCATCGACTAGCACCACATCATCCGCCAAGAGCATACACCATGGGATATCTCCTTGTATATCCCTTGTGACCTCATCCATCACCAAGGCAAAAATATAAGGGCTCAAAGCTGACCCCCGATGCAGTCCTATCTTAATTGGGAAGTCATGAGTGTTGTCATCACTTGTTTGAACACTTGTCACAACATTATAGTACATGTCCTTGATGAGGGTAATGTACTTTGCGGGGAGTTTGTGTTTCTCCAAGGCCCACTGACGTCAGTTGTGCTTCCCTGGCAGTGGCTCCAGAAAAGTGCTGATCCTGCAATCTCTAGTGTTAGCTAGACGAATGCTTATAACAACTAACCTTCTCCTGCAACGGCACCAGAAGAATGCTGCTAGCACTCCCCGACAATGAAACTAGAAGAATGTTGTTGATGGCCCACCAGCGCGTGGGTTCGCAGCAGTTTTCGAGGGTAGAGTATTCGATCCAAATTTGTAGGTAAGCCTTAGGAGGTGAGAGTATACTCCCAAGTATTAGCAGCTCAATGTGTCAGATTCGACCACACCTGCAAGATTAGTATCTACAAGCACAATAGTGACATCGAAGTAGTAACAACGAAGTAGCAGGTATGGCAGTGTAACGAGCAATAGCAGTGGCAAGGAACAACAATAGTGACAGCAGTAGCAAGTAGCAACAGTAGCAAGCGACAGTAGTAGCAACAGTAGCAGCAGAGAAAGACAAGTAACAACAGTAACAAAAATAGTAGCAACAGAGCAAGACAAGTAACGGCAGTAGCAACAGTAGTAGCAGCAGAGCAAGACAAGTACCGGCAGTAGCAACAGTAGTAGCAGCAGAGCAAGACAAGTAATGGCAGTAGTAATAGTAGTACAAACTCGTAGGCATTGGGTCGGTGATTTGTTTGGATGATATTCATCATGCAACAGCTATAACATGGAGAGATATGTGGCTAGCTCCCGTTCGTCAATGTGATGTAGGCATGCATTCTATGTGTCATCATACGTGCTTAGGGAAAAGAACTTGCATGACATCTATTGTCCATCCCTCCCGTGGCAGCGGGGTCCAAAAGGAAACTACAGGATATTAAGGTTCTCCTTTTAATAAAGAACCATACCAACACATTAACACTTGGTGAACACATGAACTCCTCAAACTATGGTCATCACCGGGAGTGGTTCCGGTTATTGTCACTCCGGGGTTTCCGGATCACAACACATAGTAGGTAACTACAACCTGCAAGATCGGATCTAAAACACACATATATTGGTGACAACATAATAATTTCAGATCTGAAATCATGGCACTCGGGCCCTAGTGACAAGCATTAAGCATGGCAAAGTAGTAGCAACATCAAATCTCAGAACACAGTGGATACTAGGGATCAATCCCCATCAAAACTAACTCGATTACATGATAGATCTCATCCTACTCATCACCGTCCAGCGAGCCTACGAATAGATTACTCCCGAACGACGAAGAGCTTCATGGAATTGGAGAGGGAAGAAGGTTGGTGATGACGATGTCGACGATTTCCCCTCTCTGGAGTCCAAGACGGACTCCATATCTGCCCTCCAGATGAAGAACAGGTGGTGGCGGCGCCTCCGTATCGAAAACGCGACGAAAACTTCTCTTTTTTATTTTTTCTGGGATGAAAGACAACTTATAGAGCTGGAATTGGGGGCGGCAGGTGCCTGTGGGCCCCACAGGCCTGCCCACGGCCACCAGGGGGTGGTGGCGGAGCAGGGGCTTGTGGCCCACTGGCCCACCCCCTCAGGCGGATTCTGGCGCAGGTATTTTTGATATTTTCCAAAACAGCTCCCCGTAAATTTTCAGGACGTTTGGAGAACTTTGATTTGTGCACAATAATAACACCAAGGCAATTTTGCTGAAAACAGCGTCAGTCCAGGTTAGTTCCATTCAAATCATGCAAATTATAGTCCAAAACAAGGGCAAAAGAGTTTGGAAAAGTAGATACGTTGGAGATGTATCAACTCCCCCAAGCTTAAAACCTTGCTTGTCCTCAAGCAACTCAGTTGACAAACTGAGAGAGAAAGAAAAACTTTGACAAACTCTGTTTGATCTTGTTGTTGCAACTATGTCTAACTCATAACCAGAATTTCAGCAAGATCACAAGTTAACCACATAAGGAAATGACACAAAGGTCTCACGGTAAACTAATATCAATTGCATGATCAGCTAACGAGCTAATAATAATGAGTTTCAATAGCAACACTTCAATCAAAACAAGCATGAAGCAATATGAATAGGTGGTATCTCGCTAGCTCTTTCTGAGACCGCAAAACATAAATGCCGAGCACTTTCAAAGATCAAGGGCTGACTAAACATTGTAATTCATAGCAACGAAGATCCAGTCATAGTCATACTCAATATCAATAAAAAGCAAATCATAAAAATGACAGAGGTGCTCTCTAATTGGTGCTTATATAAGAGGAGGATGACTCGACAGGAAAATAAATAGACAGGCCCTTCGCAGAGGGAAGCATTGATTTGCAGAGCTGCTAGAGCTCAAGCTTTGAAAACGAAGATAATAATTTTGGGTGGCATGCTTTCATTGTCAACGCAATGACCAAGAGTTCTCAATATCTTCCATGCTACTCATGCTATAGGCGGTTCCCAAACAGAAAAGTAAAGTTTTAACTCCCCCACCACCAATCAATCACACTCCACGGCTAGCTGAATCCTCGGGTACCGTCCATACTAACATCAATCCGGGGGGAGTCTTGTTTTACAGTTATGTTTTCGATTTAAGCATGGAACTGGGCATCCCAAATACCGGCCCCTTTCTTGTGAATGACTGTGAATAAACACATGTCGAGGATAACACTCCTAGCATGGAAGATACCAATAGCCCTCTGTCACCACATGAGCGGTTCGGGCATGCAAAACATATTATTTCTTGAAGGTTTAGAGAATGGCACATGCAAATTTACTTGGAACGGAAGGTAGATACCGCAAATAGGTAGGTATGGTGGACTCTCATGGAAAAACTTTTGGGTTTATGGAAGTGGATGCACAAGCAGTATTCCCGCTTAGTACAAGTGAAGGCTAGCAAAAGACTAAGAAGCGACCAACTAGAGAGCGACAACAGTCATCAAGATGCAATGAGTTTGACTAACATTGAATGCAAGCATGAACAGGATATAAATCACCATGAACACTAACATCATAGAGGCTATGTTGATTTTGTTTCAACCACATGCATGAACATGCGCCAAGTCAGGCCACTTGAAACATTCAAAGGAGAATACCATCCTATCATACTACATCATAGTCATCTCAAAATCTATGTTGGCAATCAAGACAAACCATTATAAGCTCTCAGCTAAATAAGCATGGCATCAGAAACTATGATCTCTAAGTTGTCATTGCAAACATGGTTCTCTCATAACAAAGCTAATCTGGGTCGACAAGCTAGTCATATTTACAAAAACAAAATAGACAGAGTTCATACCAGCTTTTCAGTCTCAGTCACTTCATCATATATCATCATCGTTGCCTTTCATTTGCACGATCAAACGATGAAAACGATAATAAGCGCATCGGACTAAGCTGAATCTGCAGGCAAACACAAAGGAGAAGACAAAATAATATGGCTCTTTGAAAGATAAATAGGTAAGCATGTAAGAACCACTAAGCATTGTAACCAATATCTTCTACTTTGACACAAAGAAAAATAAAGCTATTTACATGGGAAAGCTCCCAACAAGCAAAAGAAGAAAGAAAAATCTTTTTGGGTTTTCTCAAAAGGACACAAAACAAGAAAACAAGAAAACAAAAAGAAACTAGCATGGATAATATAGTGGCAAAGTGTAAACACCGGCTAACAAAATGAAAGCATAAGCATGAATGTAAAGTCGGTGAGGACACGTACTCCCCCAAGCTTAGGCTTTTGGCCTAGCTTGGTCTACTTCCATGGTGGGAAATAACCAGCTCCAGGATATTCCGGAGTAGACTGTGGATGCCACTGCTGTGTGAGCTCCTCTGGCTCCCACTGATAAACTGGCGTCTGGTACTCGACTGGCGGCTCGGGCACGGGCGCCTGTGGTTGGGCCAAGCCCAATATGCGTAGATGTTTGCGGGCATAATAGTGTACCTGCCTGCATGAAGATCAAACAAAGAAGCAGCAGGCAAAGTAATAGTCTCTCGAGTACCCTGACTAAGCACCAGGTTATAAATCATCTGTCTACTAGCATCTCTATCCAGAAAATCATGGCGAACCATGCTATCATAATCCAGATATCTCTCAGGGAGAAGCATCTCTCCTTCCTCCCCCAGTCTAATCGGTATCTCAAAGTGTCTGGCAAGACGGGTAGCATAGATACCTCCATAGACAACACCTTTAGAACGGTTCAGGTTCAACCGTTGAGCTACTATAGAGCCCAAGCTATAAGTCTTACCGTTAAAAAGGCCTTCGCGCAAAACCGCAAGGTTTGGATAGCTAAGTGATCCAGCCTCCCCACAGCCAATCAAACATTTTCCCACAAATAGTGAGAAGTACCGAAGCACAGGAAAATGTATGCTAGCAATTCTAGCACGAGACACTCCTCTCTCCTCTCCAACAGCAATAGAACCAATGAAATCCTCCAAGTCCCGTGGACAAGGGTCACGGATATCCCCAACATAAGGTAATTTGCATACATTGCAAAAGTCGTGCAGCGTCATGCACTGGGGGACATCGTATATCATGAACTCAACCATGGGAGGATTCTTCCTCGGATAAAAGTTGAAGCTTTGAACGAAAATATTGGTGAGGAGGAGATATTGTGGGCACTTATCTTCAACGAACGCAGTAAGACCTGCGTTCTCCACCAAGTAATAAAAGTCTTCATAAAGTCCGGTGGCGTGCAAAAATTCATCACTTGGCCACTCGCACGCTCGAACTTCTCTGACTTGAGGGACTACGTACTTGGGGTGATTCTTCTCATCCTCCTTGTGGTTACGACTTGAAGAGCCTCTCAAGAACCTCCTCATCTTTTCCTTTTTCTAGCTCTGAAAAATTATGAAATTTTTAGAGACTTCAAAAGAAAAGTGAACAAGGATCAACCCAACTTGTAGCAACTACTCCTACTAGTGCCTAGAGACCGTATCACGCGCTAAAACTACTTGGGACCAGCTAAAATCAACTTTTCTAGCTCAAGAACAAGGTCACCAAGGTAGCAAGAATTCGCGAAGGATAAAGCACTAGAGCAAAAACTAATTGGACCAATGGAGGAGTCACTTACCAAGGAGTAATTTCCCCAAATCAGTTCGGAGAATGGTGCTTTGAGCAAGGAGATCGAAAATCACAGCCAAATGAGCAAGAACATGGGTTTGAGCTGCGAAACAATTTTTTCTCGAGGTGGAAGAAGAGGCTGGGAGCTGGAATGAGTGGAGGGGATGCCTGTGGGCCCCACAAGCTTGCACCCCGCCACCAGGGGGTAGGTGGCGGTGGGGGGGCTTGTGGCCTACTGGCCAGGCCCCCTGACCAGCTCTCAGGCTTAGAAATTTTCAAAAATTCCAGAAAAAATCATACTAAATTTTCAGGACCATCGGAGAACTTCTATTTTCGAGGTATTTTTCTCCGGGACGCTAAAACAGAAAACAAGAAAAGCTAAACTAATTCCATCATTTTTCTTCTAAGCAACAGAAAATCAAGACTCAAAACAGAGGTATGTGACTCTCTGATTCATCCGTTTCATGGTCATCGAAAGAAATCCGTCAATGGGATTGATCAAGTCCTTATGACAAAACCTTCTCGAATCGCAAGAGAGAATGGAGAATTTTCGAATAGCCACTAAGTCACCTCAATGGGGATATGGATCTCCCCAACAAGCAAATCATACTTCATCTTGACACGAGGAATAGGGCATTCAAAGCACCCAATGAGAATCGATGAAGTCTTTTCGATAGCATTGATGCAATGTACTGGATATCGTTCCTTCGAAAAGTGCACTGTGTGCTCATTACCGTTGACATGGAAAGTGACATTGCCTTTGTTGCAATCTATAACAGCGCCTGCAGTGTTTAAAAAGGGTCTTCCGAGGATGATAGCCATGGCATCTTCCTCGGGAATATCCAAGATAACAAAGTCTGTTAAGATAGTGGTATTAGCAACCACAACAGGCACATCCTCGCAAACGCCGATAGGGAAAGTAGTTGATTTGTCTGCCATTTGCAGAGAAATTTCAGTGGGTGTCAACTTATCCAACTCAAGTCTACGATAAAGAGAAAGCGGCATAACACTAACACCGGCTCCAAGGTCACATAAGGCAGTTCTTACGTAATTTCCTTTAATGGAGCAAGGTATAGTGGGCACTCGCGGATCACCAAGTTTCTGAGGAGTTTCACCTTTGAAAGTGTAATTGGCAAGCATGGTGGAGATCTCAAGATCTGGTATCTTCCGTTTATTAGTCACGATATCTTTCATGTACTTGGCATACGGAGACATCTTGAGCATATCAGTTAACCGCATCTGCAGAAAGACGGGTCTTATCATCTCAATGAAGCACTCAAGATCCTCATCATCCTTTTTCTTGGATGGCTTAGGAGGAAAGGGCATAGGTCTCTGAACCCATGGCTCTCTTTCTTTACCATGCTTCCTAGCAGTGAAGTCATCCTTGTCGTATCTCTTAGGTTGTGGATTATCAGGATTAACCGTAGGTTCAATCTCCACATCCTCATCATGGCTAGGTTGAGCATTATTATGAACATCACTGTCCACATTGTCACCAGGTTCATGTTCATCACCTGATTGTGTTTCTACATCACACGTAGAAATATCATTAGGTTCTTCAGGTGTGACAGTATTTGGTGAACTGGCGTGCAGGTTTCTATCATCCTTCTTCTTCTCCTTAGGATGACTAGGTGTATCAGCATTGATTCCTTGAGAATCTTGATCAATTCTCTTAGGATGACCTTCAGGATACAAAGGTTCCTGAGTCATTTTGCCTCCTCTAGTAATGACTTTGACAGAGTTGTCATTTAATTCATTGAGCAAGTCATTCTGAGCTTTAAGTACTTGTTTTACCTGAGTAGTAATCATAGAGGCATGTTTACTCAGAAGCTTCAGAGCATTGACATTTCTGTCTACACAAGCACTTAGATGGCTAAGCATACGAGCACTTTGTTCCAAATTTCTGCTAACATAATCATTGAAACTCTGTTGTTTGGCAACAAAGTTGTCAAATTCATCAAAGCATAGGCTAGCAGGTTTATCAAAAGGAATATCACTCTCATCAAACCTACGCAGAGAATTCACTTCTACTACCTGTATCGGGTTATCGAGACTGTGGATCTCTTTGATAGGTGGTAGATTTTTGACATCTTCAGATCTAATGCCTTTCTCTTGCATAGATTTCTTGGCTTCTTGCATATCTTCGGGACTGAGGAATAGAATACCTCTTTTCTTCAGAGTTGGCTTAGGAGGTGGTTCGGGAATAGTCCAAGCATTATCGTTGATCAAGAGGTTATTCAGTAGAGTCTCAGCTTGTTCTACTATTCATTCCCTAAAAACACAACCGGCACAACTATCTAGGTGGTCTCTAGAGGCATCGGTAAGTCCGTTATAGAGGATATCAAGTATCTCGTTCTTCTTGGAGTTGGGGAAAGTTGTATATTTCCTGCAAGGCAGCTTGCTTCTTATGGGCAGGGAAATATTTCTCACAGAAGTAATAGACCATCTCCTGGGGACTACACACACATCCAGGAGCAAGAGAGGTGAACCAGGCTTTAGCATCATCCTTTAGAGAGAAAGGAAACAACTTACTGATATTGTAGTGGCGGATCTTCTCCTCATTAGTGAAAAGGTTGGCTATTTTGGATAGTTTGGCAAGATGGGCTATGACCGTCTCAGACTCATAACCGTGAAAAGGATCAGATTTGACTAGAGAGATTATCTTAGGGTCGACAGAGAATTCATAATCCTTATCGGTGACAAAGATAGGCGAAGTGGCAAACTTTGGATCATTTTTCATCCTAACTTCCCAAGATTTTTCCTTCCGCTTGAGAACTAATTTCTCAGCGTCATAGGCATCCTTACACGCAAGAAAATCCTCAGCTATATCTCCCTCCATAACGTAACCCTCAGGTATATCAGGCAATTCATATCTAGGAGAGCTAGATCTAACAGGAGCAAAAGCAGGTTGTATCTCAATAGCATCGGCAGTATCAGAAGCATCACGAGCATTGGCAGTAACTCTAGCAATATGAGCATCAAGGAACACTCCGAGTGGAACATCAGGCAAAGGAGTATCTCTAGTAGTATCAAGCATATCATCATCAGGCGAAATAGCATCTCTAGCATCATCAGGCAAAGCAGTATCAAGCATAACATCTCTAGCAGTATCAAGCATAGCATCTCTAGCAGTATCAAGCATAGTATCAAGCATAGCATCATCAGGCATAGTATCAAGCATAGTATCATCAGGCATAGTATCAAGCATAGCATCATCAGGCATAGT
This sequence comes from Hordeum vulgare subsp. vulgare, assembly GCF_904849725.1. NCBI lineage: Eukaryota > Viridiplantae > Streptophyta > Magnoliopsida > Poales > Poaceae > Hordeum > Hordeum vulgare. The sequence goes on along the minus strand of NC_058519.1, from coordinate 593,255,190 downwards.
ATCAAGCATATCATCTCTAGCAGTAGTCTCACAAGCATCATCAAGCACAGGGGACATATCAAGATTTCTAGAAGGAGGTGATGTCGCAAACTTACTCATAACTGAAGGTGAATCAAGTACAGAGCTAGATGGCAATTCCTTACCTCCCCTCGTAGTTGAGGGCAAGACTTTGTTCTTCGGATCCTTCAGATTCTTCATAGTGATCAGCAGATATAAATCCCAAGTAACTCAGAGAATATAGCAATACCTCCCCAGCAACGGCGCCAGAAAAATGCTTGATGCCAACTATGCTTCCCTGGCAGTGGCTCCAGAAAAGTGATGATCCTGCAATCTCTAGTGTTAACTAGACGAATGCTTATAACAACTAACCTTCTCCTGCAACGGCACCAGAAGAATGCTGCTAGCACTCCCCGGCAATGAAACTAGAAGAATGTTGTTGATGGCCCACCAGCGCGTGGGTTCGCAGCAGTTTTCGAGGGTAGAGTATTCGACCCAAATTTGTAGGTAAGCCTTAGGAGGTGAGAGTATACTCCCAAGTATTAGCAGCTGAATGTGTTAGATTCAACCAGACCTGAAAGATTAGTATCTGCAAGCACAATAGTGACACCGAAGTAGTAACAGCGAAGTAGCAGGTATCGGCAGTGTAACGAGCAATAGCAGTGGCAAGGAACAGCAGTAGTGACAGCAGTAGCAAGTAGCAACAGTAGCAAGCGACAGTAGTAGCAACAGTAGCAGCAGAGCAAGACAAGTAACAATAGTAGCAACAGTAGTAGCAGTAGAGCAAGACAAGTAACGGCAGTAGCAACAATAGTAGCAGCAGAGCAAGACAAGTACCGACAGTAGCAACAGTAGTAGCAGCAGAGCAAGACAAGTAACGGCAGTAGTAACAGTAGTACAAACTCGTAGGCATTGGGTCGGTGATTTGTTTGGATGATATTCATCGTGCAATAGCTATAACACGGAGAGATATGTGGCTAGCTCCCGTTCGTCAATGTGATGTAGGCATGCATTCCGTGTGTCGTCATACGTGCTTAGGGAAAAGAACTTGCATGACATCTATTGTCCATCCCTCCCGTGGCAGCGGGGTCCAAAAGGAAACTACGGGATATTAAGGTTCTCCTTTTAATAAAGAACCGGACCAACGCATTAGCACTTGGTGAACACATGAACTCCTCAAACTATGGTCATCACCGGGAGTGGTTCCGGTTATTGTCACTCTGGGGTTGCCGGATCATAACACATAGTAGGTAACTACAACTTGCAAGATCGGATCTAAAACACACATATATTGGTGACAACATAATAATTTCAGATCTGAAATCATGGCACTCGGGCCCTAGTGACAAGCATTAAGCATGGCAAAGTAGTAGCAACATCAAATCTCAGAACATAGTGGATACTAGGGATCAATCCCTGTCAAAACTAACTCAATTACATGATAGATCTCATCCTACTCATCACCGTCCAGCGAGCCTACGAATAGATTACTCATGAACGACGAAGAGCTTCGTGGAATTGGAGAGGGAAGAAGGTTGGTGATGACGATGGCTACGATTTCCACTCTCCGGAGCCCAAGACGGACTCCAGATTTGCCCTCCAGATGAAGAACAGGTGGTGGCGGCGCCTCCGTATCGAAAACGCGACGAAAACTTCTCTTTTTTATTTTTTCTGGGACGAAAGACAACTTATAGAGCTGGAATTGGGGGCGGCAAGTGCCTGTGGGCCCCACAAGCCTGCCCACCGCCACCAGGGGGGTGGTGGTGGAGTAGGGGCTTGTGGCCCACTCGCCCACCCCCTCAGGTGGATTCTGGCGCAGGTATTTTTGATATTTTCCAAAAATGCTCCCCGTAAATTTTCAGGACGTTTGGAGAACTTTGATTTCTGCACAAAAATAACACCAAGGCAATTCTACTGAAAACAGCGTCACTCCAGGTTAGTTCCATTAAAATCATGCAAATTATAGTCCAAAACAAGGGCAAAAGAGTTTGGAAAAGTAGATATGTTGGAGACGTATCACGCATCACATAACATTCTGTGGTGTCTTATCATAGGCCTTCTCCAAGTCAATGAACACCATATGCAAGTCATTCTTTTGCTCCCTATATCTCTTCATAAGTTGTCATACCAAGAGAATGGCTTCCATGGTTGACCTTCGAGGCATGAAACCAAAATGATTTTTGGTCACGCTTGTCATTCTTATTAAGCGGTGCTCAATGACTCTCTCCCATAGCTTCATTCCATGGCTCATCAATTTAATTCCACGATAATTAGTAAAACTCCGAGCACCCCCCTTGTTCTTGAAGATTGGTATTAATATACCCCGTCTCCATTCTTCTGGAATCTTGTTTGCCCGAAAAATGAAGTTGAAAAGTCTGGTTAGCCATACTATCGTTATGTCCCCGAGGCCTCTCCACACCTCAATGGGGATACAATCAGGGCCCATCGCCTTGCCTCCTTTCATCCTATTTAAAGCGTCTTTAACCTCCGACTCCTAGATTGGCTGCACAAAACGCGTGCTAGTATCATCAAAGGAGTCGTCCAGATAAATGGTAGAGCTCTCACTCTCCCCATTGAACCGCGTGTCAAAGTACTCGTGTCATCTATGCTTAATCTCCTCGTTCTTCACCAGGAGTTGCTCTTCTCCATCCTTGATGCACTTGATTTGGTCAACATCCCTCGTCTTCCTCTCTCGGATCTTGGCCATCTTATAGATGTCTCTTTCGCCTTCCTTCATGTCTAACCATTGGTAGAGGTCCTCATATGCCCGACCCCTTGCTTCACTCACATATCGTTTTGCGGCCTTCTTTGACATCTTGTACTTCTCTATGTTGTCTACACTCCTATCTAGATATAGGAGTTTGAAACAATATTTCTTCTCCTTAATTGCCTTCTGGAGATCATCGTTCCACCACCAGGTATCTTTAGCTTCCCTTCTACTTCCCGTGGACACTCCAAACTCCTCTGAGGCCACCTTACGAATGCAAGTCACCATCTTCATCCACATGTTGTTCGCATCACCTCCTTCCTCCCAAGGGCCCTCCTTAATGACCCTATCCTTAAACGCCTGAGCTACCTCCCCCTTGAGCTTCCACCACTTCGTTCTAGCGACTTTGGCACGCTTGTCCCGCTCGACACAAATCCGAAAGAGGAAGTTAGCAACCACAAGCTTATGCCGAGGGACAACACTCTCTCCATGTATCACCTTACAGTCTAGGCATGCACACATGTCTTCTCTTGTCGAGAGGATGAAACCAATATGGCTAGAGTGTTTCCCACTACTGTAAGTCACTAGATGTTGTTCTCTCTTCTTAAAGAGGGTGTTAGCTACGATCTTGTCCTAGGCTAGCGCAAAGCTTAAGATGTCTTCTCCTTCTTGTTTTCTGATGCCATAGTCAAATCCCCCATGCACCCCTTCAAAACTTGTGTTAGATGTGCCCACATGGCCATTGAGGTCTCCTCCTATGAAGAGCCTCTCGCCAATCGGTACACTCCTAACCATGTCCTCCAAGCCTTCCTAGAACTCCCTCTTGGTGTTCTCATTGTGGCCTACTTGTGGGGCATACGCGCTGGTAACATTGAAAACTAAGTCCCCAACTACCAGCTTGACCACGATAATTCGGTACCCACGTCTCTTGACATCTACCACTCCATACTTGAGGATCTTGCTGATCAATATGCCTACTCTTAAGAAAATAAAACACAAGTAAAAATACATCAGGAACAATGAAACTAAATTAGAACAGACACATGAAGATGAATATGCTAAACCAGTAATACAAACAAAACTTTCAATGAAAGCGATGATAATCTTCCTAGTATAGTAACAGAGTAATTTCATGATAACAACAGTAACACATAAAGAAAATAGGACAAATACCATAGATACACAATTACCACAAAACCAATCGTGAAATATGAACATTCTACTGAGACATGTTCATTAGAGTATGACTAAGCAAAATGACAAAGTAATACCAAAGGATCGACAAACAAGCATACAGTCATATAACTTTGAGTACAACAAATTCAAATACACTAAACAACAAAACCATGGAACATATAAAAAATGGGCAAATATTAGTGAGATATCTATTGGTACAGAGAGCACTTAAGATAAACCACTGAAAGTATTACGTTAGAGTAGAAGTGACCAGTGGAGCTGGCGACACATGATTTGATAAAGCAATTGATTCTTCTCCGAAATATTTATGTTTGGTTGGAGGGACTTGTGATTGAACACAAGACCAAACCTCTCTCCACCTTGTTATGCTTCAACGCGAAGCTGATCAAACTTTGGTTGATTTCACTCAAGGTAGATGCTTATCAGTAATCTCCAAACCTTCAACAAACTTGCTTCGAGAATCACAATTACTCTTGGTTACTGAAGACTATAAATTGGAGAAGAAAATTCCTCTTCGACACTAAAGCCCACACCTATCTGTCTGGAGAGTGTGCAACTCTCAAGAGTAATAAGTAAGAACTATCAACTTAGATCTATGGTGGTGCTCAACCATTTTCTGAGTCTCGGCTCTCGAATTTCTCTCAATGGACCTTAAACTCAAATATTTCAAAGAGGGGTGCTTGAACAATATTATAAGATTATCAAGCAAAGTAGCCAACAAAAATCGTTGGAGCGGGGTGAGTATTTATAGTTGCATCCTTCCAAGATGGGAAACGAACAATTAGGACATGCAGTCCAACCATTAGCCAACCGACACATTTCCAACGGTCGGATTTTTTAGCACATGGTAACTTCACTTGAGGAACAAGTAAATTTGATTCCTTGGTTCGAAACATATCTCCCGCAGCCTAGAAGAACAACATCTCTAGTTGGAAAGTAAAGTTTCGGAGCACAAAGAGACTTCTCTCAGTCTTTCATAGGTGTTAGGGCATATTTTGTTGGAAATATGCCCTAGAGGCAATAATAAGATGGTTATTATCATATTTCCTTGTTCATGATAATCGTCTATTGTTCATGCTATAATTGTATTAACAGGAAACAGTAATACATGTGTGAATAAATAGATGACCATGTGTCCCTAGCAAGCCTCTAGTTGTCTAGCTCGTTAGTCAATAGATGATCATGGTTTCCTGATCATGGGCATTAGATGTCATTGATAACGGGATCACATCATTGGGAGAACGATGTGATGGACAAGACCCAATCCTAAGCCTAGCACTAGATCGTATTGTTCGTATGCTAATGCTTTTCTAATGTCAAGTATCTTTTCCTTCGACCGTGAGATTGTGCAACTCCCGGATACCGTAGGAGTGCTTTGGGTGTATCAAACGTCACAACGTAACTGGGTGACTATAAAGGTGCACTACGGGTACCTCCGAAAGTGTCTGTTGGGTTGGCACGAATCGAGATCGGGATTTGTCACTCCGTGTGAAGGAGAGGTATCTCTGGGCCCACTCGGTAGAACATCATCATGAGCTCAATGTGACTAAGGAGTTAGTCACACGATGACGTGCTACGGAACGAGTAAAGAGACTTACCGGTAACGAGATTGAACAAGGTATAGGTATACCGACGATCGAATCTCGGGCAAGTTCTATACCGACAGACAAAGGGAATCGTATACGGGATTGATTGAATCCTTGACATCGTGGTCCATCCGATGAGATCATCGTGGAGCAAGTGGGAGCCACCATGGGTATCCAGACCCCGCTGATGGTTATTGGCCAGAGAGGTGTCTCGGTCATGTGTGCCTGTCTCCCGAACCCGTAGGGTCTACACACTTAAGGTTCGATGACGCTAGGGTTATAGGGAATTGTTATACGAGGTTACAGAAAGTTGTTCGGAGTCCCGGATGAGATCCCGGGTGTCACGAGGAGCTCCGGAATGGTCCGGAGGTAAAGATTGATATATAGGACGGATGGTTTCGGATACCGGAAGTGTTTCGGGCATCACCGGTAACGTACCAGGACCACCGGGACCACCGGAGGTGGCCCCGGGGGACCACCGAAGGGGGGAAACGACCCCGGGAGATAAGCTGGGCCAAGTGGGGGTGGGAACCAGCCCCTAGGTGGGCTGGTGCGCCTCCCCACTCAGCCCATAGCGCAAGGGAGAGAAAAGGGGGGGCAAACCCTAGGCCAGGTGGGCCTAAGGCCCACCAAATGGTGCGCCACCCCCTCCTCCCCCTTCTGGCCGCCGCACCTCCCATCTGGGGGGGCTGCCGCAGCCCCTAGGGTGGGAACCCTAGGGGTGGCACCCCCTCTCCCCTCCCCCTATATATATCGGGCACTTTTGGCCATTGAAACGCACGGTTTTTTCCTCTCTCTCGGCGCAGCCCTGCTCTTCTTCCTCCTCCTCTCCGCCGGTGCTTGGCGAAGCCCTGCCGGGAGACCTCGTCTCTCCATCGACAACACGCCGTCGTGTTGCTGGAGTTCTTCCCCAACCTCTCCCTCCTCCTTGCTGGATCAAGGTGCGGGAGACGTCACCGGGCTGCACGTGTGTTGAACGCGGAGGTGCCGTTGTTCGGCACTAGATCGGAATCGCTGCGAGTACGACTCCATCAACCGCGTTCTAGCAACGCTTCCGCTTAGCGATCTTCAAAGGCATGAAGATGCTCTTACCCCTCTATCGTTACTGGTCTCTCCATAGGAAGATCTGAATATGCGTAGGAAAATTTTGAATTTATGCTACGTTACCCAACAGTGGCATCCGAGCCAGGTTTTCTATGCGTAGATTCTATGCACGAGTAGAACACAAAAGTTGTGGGCGATGATTTGTCAATTTGCTTGCCACTACTAGTCTTATTCTTTTCGGCGGTATTGTGGGATGAAGCGTCCCGGACCGACTTTACACGTACGCTTACGTGAGACTGGTTCCACCGACACACATGCACACCGTGCATAAAGGTGGCTAGCGGGTGTCTGTCTCTCCTACTCTAGTCGGATTGGATTTGATGAAAAGGGTCCTTATGAAGGGTAAATAGCTTTGGCATATCATCGTTGTGGCTGTCACGTAGGTAAGAAGGCGTTCTTGCAAGAAACCCAAATCAGCCACGTAAAACTTGCAACAACAATTAGAGGACGTCTAACTTGTTTTTGCAGGGTTTGACATGTGATGTGATATGGACAAAGTTGTGATGTTGCATGTATGATGTATGAGATGATCATGTTATTGTAATAGGTTTCACGACTTGCATGTCGATGAGTATGACAACCGGCAGGATCCATAGGAGTTGTCTTAATTTATTGTATGAGATGCAACGCCATGTGCTTACTACTTTTACTTCATTGCTAATGGTTAGCTATAGTAGTAGTGATAGTAGTAGTTGGCGTGACGACTTCACGGAGACACGATGATGGAGATCATGATGATGGAGATCATGGTGTCACACCGGTGACGATGATGATCATGCGATGCCTGAAGATGGAGATCGAAAGAGCAAAGATGATAATGGCCATATCATGTCACTATATGATTGAATTGTGATGTTTATCATGTTTTACATCTTATTGCTTAGAACGATGGTAGCATAATAAGATGATCCCTCGTAAAATTTCGTGAATGTATTCCCCTAAGTGTGCACCGTTGCGAAGGTTCGTTGTCTCGAAGCACCACGTGATGATCGGGTGTGATAGATTCTAACGTTCGCATACAACGGGTGTAAGCCAGATTTACACACGCGAAACACCTAGGTTGACTCGACGAGCTTAGCATGTACAGACATGACCTCGAATACAAGAGACCGAAAGGTCGAACATGAGTCGTATGGTTGAATACGATCAGCATGAAGTTGCTCACCATGGTGACTAGTCCGTCTCACGTGATGATCGGACACGGGTTAGTCAACATGGATCATGTATCACTTAGATGACTAGAGGGATGTCGATTTAAGTGGGAGTTCATACTTAATTTGATTAAATGAAATTAATTGTCATGAACTTAGTCTAAAAGATGTCTTTATAAATATTGTAGATGTCCAACGTCAACCTCAATTTCAACGCATTCCTAGAGAAAAACAAGCTGAAAGATGATGGTAGCAACTATGCGGACTGGGTTCGCAACTTGAAGCTCATCCTTGAAGCAACTAAAAAGGCTTATGTCCTTGATGCGCCGCTAGGTGACCCTCCCGCTCCCGCAGCAGCCCAAGACATTCTGAATGTCTGGCAAACGCGGAGTGATGACTACTCTCTGGTTAGGTGTGGCATGTTATACAGTTTAGAAACGGGGCTCCAAAGGCGTTTTGAGCAACACGAGGCATATGAGATGTTCCAGGAGCTGAAGCTAGTTTTTCAAGCTCATGCCCGTGTTGAGAGGTATGAAGTCTCCGACAAGTTCTTCAGCTATAAGATGGAGGAGAACAGTTCTGTCAGTGAGCACATACTCAAAATGTCTGGGTTACGCGGTCGTCTGACTTCACTTGGAGTCGAACTTCCGGATGATGCTATAATTGACAGAATCCTCCAGTCTCTCCCACCAAGCTACAAAGGCTTTGTGCTTAACTACAACATGCAAGGGATGGAGAAGACCATTCCCGAGTTGTACTCGATGCTCAAGTCTGCAGAAGTAGAAATCAAGAAAGAGCATCAAGTGTTGATGGTCAACAAGACCACTAGTTTCAAGAAAGGCAAGGGTAAGAAGAACTTCAAGAAAGACGGCAAAGCTGTTGCCGCGCCCGGTAAGCCAGATGCCGGGAAGAAGAAAAAGAACGGACCCAAGCCTGAGACTGAGTGCTTCTATTGCAAGGGAAAGGGTCACTGGAAGCGGAACTGCCCCAAATACTTAGCGGACAAGAAGGCCGGCAACGTTAAAGGTATATGTGATATACATGTTATTGATGTGTACCTTACCAGCACTCGTAGTAGCTCCTGGGTATTTGATACTGGTGCTGTTGCTCACATTTGCAACTCAAAGCAGGAACTGCGGAATAAGCGGAGACTGGCCAAGGACGAGGTGACGATGCGCGTCGGGAATGGTTCAAAGGTCGATGTGATCGCCGTCGGCACGCTAGCTCTACATCTACCACCGGGATTAGTTTTAAACCTTAATAATTGTTATTTAGTACCAACTTTAAGCATGAACATTGTATCAGGGTCTTGCTTAATGCGAGACGGCTACTCATTTAAGTCAGAGAATAATGGTTGTTCTATTTATATGAGTGATATGTTTTATGGTCATGCTCCGCTGGTGAATGGTTTATTCTTGATGAATCTCGATCGTGATGTTACACATATTCATAGTGTGAGTACCAAAAGATGTAAAGTTGATAATGATAGTCCCACATACTTGTGGCACTGCCGCCTTGGTCATATCGGCGTTAAGCGCATGAAGAAACTCCATACTGATGGACTATTAGAGTCTCTTGACTTTGAATCATTTGACACATGTGAACCGTGCCTCATGGGCAAGATGACTAAGACTCCATTCTCAGGAATAATGGAGAGAGCAACCGACTTATTGGAAATAATACATACTGATGTGTGTGGTCCAATGAACGTTGAAGCTCGCGGTGGTTATCGTTATGTTCTCACTCTCACCGATGATTTGAGTAGGTATGGGTATATCTACTTGATGAAGCACAAATCTGAGACGTTTGAAAAGTTCAAGGAATTTCAGAGTGAGGTTGAGAATCAACGTGACAGAAAAATTAGATGTCTACGATCTGATCGTGGAGGAGAATATTTGAGTCACGAGTTTGGCACACACCTAAGGAAGTGTGGAATCGTTTCACAACTGACGCCGCCTGGCACACCGCAGCGCAACGGAGTGTCTGAACGTCGTAATCGCACTTTATTAGATATGGTACGATCTATGATGTCTCTCACCGACTTACCGCTGTCATTTTGGGGATACGCATTAGAAACTACAGCATTCACTTTAAATAGGGCACCGTCTAAATCCGTTGAGATGACACCGTATGAACTATGGTTTGGCAAGAAACCTAAGTTGTCGTTTCTTAAAGTTTGGGGCTGCGATGCTTATGTGACCAGAAAAGCTCGAACCCAAAGCGGAGAAATGCGTTCATAAGATACCCTAAGGAAACTATTGGGTATACCTTCTATCTTAGATCTGAAGGTAAAACCTTTGTTGCCAAGAACGGATCCTTTCTAGAGAAATAGTTTCTCTCGAAAGAAGTAAGTGGGAGGAAGGTAGAACTTGATGAGATAATTTCACCCCCTCTCGAATAGGAAAGTAGCGCAGCGCGGGAAGTTGTTCCTGTGGCGCCTACACCGACTGAAGAGGAAGTTAATGATGATGATCATGAAGCTTCGGATCAAGTTACTACTGAACCGCGAAGGTCCACAAGGGCACGCTCCGCACCAGAGTGGTACGGCAACCCTGTGATGGAAATCATGTTGTTAGACAACGGTGAACCTTCGAACTATGAAGAAGCAATGGCGGGCCCGGATTCCAACAAATGGCTTGAGGCTATGAAATCCGAGATAGGATCCATGTATGAGAACAAAGTATGGACTTTGGTGGACTTGCCCGATGACCGGCGAGCCATAGAAAATAAATGGATCTTCAAGAAGAAGACTGATGCAAACGGTAATGTAACCGTTTACAAAGCTCGACTTGTCGCAAAGGGTTTTCGACAAATTCAAGGAGTTGACTACGAAGAGACTTTCTCTCCCGTAGCGAAGCTGAAATCAGTTCGAATCATGTTAGCAACTGCCGCCTTTTATGATTATGAAATTTGGCAAATGGACGTCAAAACAACGTTCCTTAACGGGAACCTTAAGGAAGAGTTGTATATGATGCAACCAGAAGGTTTTGTCGACCCTAAGGGTGCTAACAAAGTGTGCAAGCTCCAGTGCTCCATCTATGGGCTGGTGCAAGCATCTCGGAGTTGGAACATTCGCTTTAATGAGGTGATTAAAGTGTTTGGGTTCATACAGGTTTACGGAGAAGCCTGTCTGTACAAGAAAGTGAGTGGGAGCTCTGTAGCTTTCCTCATACTATATGTGGATGACATATTATTGATGGGGAATAATATAGAGATGTTGGAGAGCATAAAGGCCTATTTGAACAAGAGTTTTTCAATGAAGGACCTTGGAGAAGCTGCATACATATTAGGCATCAAGATCTATAGAGATAGATCGAGACGCCTCATAGGTCTTTCGCAAAGTACATACCTTGACAAGATATTGAAGAAGTTAAATATGGAAAACTCAAAGAAAGGGTTCTTGCCAGTTTTGCAAGGTATGAGATTGAGTAAGACTCAGTCGCCGACCATGGCAGCAGATAGAGAGAAGATGAGTTATGTCCCCTACGCTTCAGCCGTGGGCTCTCTAATGTATGCCATGTTGTGTACCAGACCTGATATAAACCTTGCCATAAGTTTGGTAGGGAGGTACCAAAGTAATCCCGATACGGAACACTGGAATGCAGTCAAGAATATCCTTAAGTACCTGAAAAGGACTAAGGAAATGTTTCTCGTTTATGGAAGTGACGAAGAGCTCGTCGTAAAGGGTTACGTCGACTCTAGCTTCGACACAGATCCGGATGAGTCTAAGTCATAGACCGGATACGTATATGTGTTGAATGTTGGGGCAGTGAGCTGGTGCAGCAGCAAGCAAGAAGTCGTGGCAGCATCTACATGTGAAGCGGAGTACATAGCTGCTTCAGAAGCGGCTCATGAAGGAATTTGGATGAAGGAGCTCATCACCGACCTTGGAGTGGTTCCAAGCGCGTCGGGTCCTATGACACTCTTCTGTGATAACACTGGAGCCATTGCCATAGCCAAGGAGCCCAGGTTTCACCGGAAGACGAAGCACATCAAGCGTCGCTACAACTCCATCCAGGACCATATCCAGAGTGGAGTGATAGATATTTGTAAAGTACACACGGATTTGAATATTGCAGACCCGTTGACTAAACCTCTTCCACGAGCAAAACATGATCAACACCATAATGCTATGGGTGTTCGATACATCACAATGTAACTAGATTATTGACTCTAGTGCAAGTGGGAGACTGTTGGAATTATGCCCTAGAGGCAATAATAAATATAGTTATTATTATAATTCCTGTATCAAGATAATCGTTTATTATCCATGCTATAATTGTATTGAATGAAGACTCATTTACATGTGTGGATACATAGACAAAACACCGTCCCTAGCAAGCCTCTCGTGGGCTAGCCAGTTGATCAAAGATAGTTAGTGTCTTCTGATTATGAACAAGGTGTTGTTGATTGATAACTGGATCACGTCATTAGGAGAATCACGTGATGGACTAGACCGAAACTAATAGAGGTAGCATGTTGATCGTGTCATTTTGTTGCTACTGTTTTCTGCGTGTCAAGTATCTATTCCTATGACCATGAGATCATATAACTCACTGACACCGGAGGAATGCTTTATGTGTATCAAACGTCGCAACGTAACTGGGTGACTATAAAGATGCTCTACAGGTATCTCCGAAGGTGTTAGTTGAGTTAGTATGGATCAAGACTGGGATTTGTCACTCCGTGTGAACGGAGAGGTATCTCGGGGACCACTCGGTAATACAACATCACACACAAGCCTTGCAAGCAATGTAACTTAGTGTAAGTTGCGGGATCTTGTATTACGGAACGAGTAAAGAGACTTGCCAGTAAACGAGATTGAAATAGGTATACGGATACTGATGATCGAATCTCGGGCAAGTAACATACCGAAGGACAAAGGGAATGACATACGGGATTATATGAATCCTTGGCACTGAGGTTCAAACGATAAGATCTTCATAGAATATGTGGGGTCCAATATGGGCATCCAGGTCCCGCTATTGGATATTGACCGAGGAGTCTCTCGGGTCATGTCTACATAGTTCTCGAACCCGCAGGGTCTGCACACTTAAGGTTCGACGTTGTTTTATGCGTATTAGAGTTATATGGTTGGTTACCGAATGTTGTTCGGAGTCCCGGATGAGATCACGGACGTCACGAGGCTTTCCGGAATGGTCCGGAAACGAAGATTGATATATAGGATGACCTCATTTGATTACCGGAAGGTTTTCGGAGTTACCGGGAATGTACCGGGAATGACGAATGGGTTCCGGGAGTTCACCGGGGGGGGCAACCCACCCCGGGGAAGCCCATAGGCCTTGAGGGTGGCACACCAGCCCTTAGTGGGCTGGTGGGACAGCCCAAAAGGCTCTATGCGCCAAGGAGAAGAAAATCAAGAGAGAAAAAAAGGAGGAGGTGGGAAGGAAGGGGGACTCCCTCCCACCAAACCTAGTCCAACTCGGTTTGGGGGGGGGAGAGTCCTCCCCCTTGGACTCGGCCGGCAAGGTCCCCTCCCTCCCACCTATATATACAGAGGTTTTAGGGCTGATTTGAGACGACTTTTCCACGGCAGCCCGACCACATACCTCCACAGTTTTTCCTCTAGATCGCGTTTCTGCGAAGCTCGGGCGGAGCCCTACTGAGACAAGGTCATCACCAACCTCCGGAGCGCCGTCACGCTGCCGGAGAACTCTTCTACCTCTCCGTCTCTCTTGCTGGATCAAGAAGGCCGAGATCATCGTCGAGCTGTACGTGTGCTGAACGCGGAGGTGCCGTCCGTTTGGTACTAGATCGTGGGACTGATCGCGGGATTGTTCGCGGGGCGGATCGAGGGACGTGAGGACGTTCCACTACATCAACCACATTCTCTAACACTTCTGCTGTACGGTCTACAAGGGTACGTAGATCACTCATCCCGTCTCGTAGATGGACATCACCATGATAGGTCTTCGTGCGCGTAGGAAATTTTTTGTTTCCCATGCGACGTTCCCCAACACCAAGTGGGGGTGGGAACCAGCCCCTAGGTGGGCTGGTGCGCCTCCCCACTCAGCCCATAGCGCAAGGGAGAGAAAAGGGGGGGCAAACCCTAGGCCAGGTGGGCCTAAGGCCCACCAAATGGTGCGCCACCCCCTCCTCCCCCTTCTGGCCGCTGCACCTCCCATCTGGGGGGGGGGGCTGCCGCACTCCCTAGGGTGGGAACCCTAGGGGTGGCACCCCCTCTCCCCTCCCCCTATATATATCGGGCACTTTTGGCCATTGAGACGCACGGTTTTTCCCTCTCTCTCGGCGCAGCCCTGCTCTTCTTCCTCCTCCTCTCCGCCGGTGCTTGGCGAAGCCCTGCCGGGAGACCTCGTCTCTCCATCGACAACACGTCGTCGTGTTGCTGGAGTTCTTCCCCAACCTCTCCCTCCTCCTTGCTGGATCAAGGTGCGGGAGACGTCACCGGGCTGCACGTGTGTTGAACGCGGAGGTGCCGTTGTTCGGCACTAGATCGGAATCGCTGCGAGTACGACTCCATCAACCGCGTTCTAGCAACGCTTCCGCTTAGAGATCTTCAAAGGTATGAAGATGCTCTTACCCCTCTCTTGTTGCTGGTCTCTCCATAGGAAGATCTGAATATGCATAGGAAAATTTTGAATTTATGCTACATTACCCAACATATTTCTCCCTTAGTGGTTTTGGTTATTGATGACAATGCTTTTGCGGACTATCGTGCGCATTAATCTTTTTAGATAATCTATCGTATGACACAAGACAATTCATGCCACTCAGAGTTTAAAAGTGAATACAATTATGTTTCTGCATTTTGTTTTCGGTGGATTGAGTCGTAGGAAACCGTACTATTAAGAGGGGGTCCGCTTCAGAAAGGTTTGGGTGGAATCAACACGTACACACTTTCATTTGCACCCTCGTTCCTTTCCCGCTACAATGGAGTTGCTCCTCTATTTCCTCTGCATTGGTCCTAAAAGCCTCAAGTGGTAGTACCACTCTACGTAAGCAATAGTACTTTCTATAAGCGGTAGTACCGTTTGGGTAAGTGGTAGTACCGCCTATACGCGGTAGTTCCTCTATCCGGTCCTACGTGTACTACCACTGCCTCCGGGGGTCTCGACTTTTCGTGTCGGAGTGCATGGTAGTGGGACGGTATTACTAAGCGGTAGTAGCCCCGTCACTACCACTCCACTTTCGCCCCCATCTGGACCCTTTGCACTCCCAACAAAAGTAGGACGACGGTGGTGCGCATCACTACCGCTTGTAAGCGGTAGTACCTCTCTCTTGAGTGTTAGTACCACTGTAGCGATACTACCTTCGTCCCGGTCTCTACCCTGCCTCCGTGGGGCTCGTCTGTTGCAACCCGAGCGGTAGTACCCGCTGGGGTGAGCGGTAGTACCTCTCTGGCGGCACTACCGCCTCATGGCTCCGTGCCATTGAATCGCATAGCGGACACTGTCTCCCAAGCGGTAGTACCGATCCAAGAGTGGTACTACCGCTTGTGTGTGGGCCGAGAGCTAGGTAACAGTTGGATTGTTCCCCACTGTAAAGGGGGGGGTCTTGTTCCCCAAGAAGACTCACCTTTTCCTTCCCTAAAATCCATTGTTTCTCCAGGCTCCATTTTCACCCGATCTCTCTTCCTATCCAGCAAAACTTGTTGATTCTCTAGGTTTTGGTTGAGAGGACCCCGATATACACTTCCACCAAGAGAAATTTGATCCCCCCCACTAATCCCTTGCCAATCTTGTTACTCTTGGGTGTTTGAGCACTATTAAAGGTTGAGGTCACCTAGGATCCACATTCCATTGTGGTGAAGCTTTGTGGTGGTGTTGGGAGCCTTCAATTAAGTTGTGGAGATTTTCCCAACCTTGTTTGTAAAGGTTTGGTCGCCGCCTAATAGGGTACCACTAGTTGAATCACGGCATCTCGCATTGTGTGAGGGCGTGAGGAGAATACGATGGCCCTAGTGGCTTCTTGGGGAGCATTGTGCCTCCACACTATTCCAACAGAGACATACTTCCCCTCAAAGGAAAGGAACTTCGGTAACACATCCTCCTCTCCACCGTCTCCACTTGTGGTTACTTCTTGCCTTTACTTTGTGCAAGCTATATTTGTGTTGTATCTTTTGCTTACTTGTATAGTTGTTGTTTCTAGCATCATATGGGTTGCTCACCTAGTTGCATATCTAGACAACCTATTTGTTGCTAAACCTAATTTATTTAGAAAAGCTAAAAATCGGTAGTTACCTATTCACCCCCTCTAGCCAACCATATCAATCCTTTCAATTGGTATCACAGCTACCTCTCTTGTAAAGGCTTAACCGCCCAAAGAGTATGTGTAGGATCCGAAGTATGTCTAGGGGGGTGATTAGACTACTTGACCAAATAAAAACTTAGCCTTTTCCCAATTATACCAAGTCAAGCCCACCCTACACATGCAAGTCTAAAAGTATTGCAACGAAAGAAAAACATGCACATGTAAGTAGATGGTAGGGATAGGGAGATCAAATGCAAAGATGACACGAAGATTTTTGGTGTGGTTCCGATTGGTGGTGCTATCGTATGTCCACATTGATGGAGACTTTAACCCACGGAGGGTAATATCCGTGAGAGTCTATGGAGGGCTCCACCCATAAAGGGTCCACGTAGAAGCTACCTTGTCTAATCCATCATGGCTTATGTCCATGAAGGACTAGCCTCACTCAGGGTGGATCTTCACAAAGTAGGCAATCACCTTGCCCTTACAAACTTCTTTGTTTAACACCACACGAAGTCGGAGGCTCCCAAGAGACACCTAACCAATCTAGGAGACACCAGTCTCCGAAAGGTAATAGATGTGGTATGGATGATGAACTCCTTGCTCTTGTGCTTCAAAAGATAGTCTCTTCAACACGCAATCACTCCCTCACAAATTTGGCTTGGTGAAACCAAAGAAGAAACTCGATGAAACCGTCAAAACATCATTCTCCAACACGATGAAATTGAAGCAGAAACTTGGTTACACCAACTAGTACAAAATGTGGCAATTTTTTGTGTTTCGGTGAGACCGATATATAATTCTCGGTGAGTCCAATTTTGGCTGGCCTGGGCAGTTTCACAAACTCGATGGCGCTGATTTGCAAAAATCGGAAATTTCGAGTTTAAGGAAATGGACATCAGAAGGTTGGTCACTGATACATCACCATCGTATCTATAATTTTTTATTGATTCGTACCAATATTCTACAAGTTTCACATACTTTTGGCAACATTTTATATTATTTTTGGGACTAACTTACTTATCCATTGCCCAGTGCCGGTTCCTATTTTTTGTGTTTTTCGTAGAAATTCCATATCCAACAAAGTCCAAACGCGATAAAAATCTACGAAGACTTTTTGGAATATGTGTGAATTTTGGGAAGAAGAATCAACGCAACACGATGCCCGAGGGTGGCACAAACTAATAGGCACTGTTCAAGAATTCGTCCGATTAATCAGTTAACTTGCGAGTTAATCGCTACTCATTGGATGGCCGAATCGAATAGCACCTATTCATCATGTTAACTTGTCAGACCGATTAATAGGTCTATCAGACCGATTAATCACTTGTTAGGCCGATTAATCCCTTGTCAGACCGACTAATCGCTATTGTCCCGCTAACTCATGGGTAAACAAAGCCCAAAATTTTGGCCCATACACCCTCCCACCCCCTCTCGCTCCTCAATAGCTAGGGTTCAGACCTCCTCCTGCCCCCTCACACTCCTTTCATCACCTCTTGACCTAGCTAGTGTGTGTCGAGATCCTCGTTGATGCTAAGCATGCACTAAATCTTCAAGATCCAACACCTTCATCGCTTGAGTTGCATGCATGGACCTCATACCTTCTCGTTGGCTACTCCCCATCCTCTCTCGAGGGCTGCACCCCTTCGCCTGACCCATCAACTTCTCCCTAACCCCTCCCAACGACTATTCCCCAATCTCTTCCTCCATGCCATTACCAGCGAGAATGGTACTACCATCTTCCCCTCTCTCATTGGGGAATCCAACATTCATAGATTATTAGATTGCAACTTACAAATGTGTAGATTAGTGGATGGAACTATTGCTATGGCTTGTTATTTTAGCATAGTTTTTGTTTATATCTTGGTAAGTACGTGGACAAGTTTAAATGTTTAATTGGTACTTTTGAATTTTGAGATTTTGCATGTTTGCATGCATAAGATTATCAATTTTACCTCTTGCCTATGTTTTTTATATGCATACCATATAATCTTTTTGTATATTACATATCTCGGACCATGAAAGTATGATATAATACATAAAAATCTAGACATATGTTGGCGGGTTCATATTTGATCTACCGATTAATGGTCAACCGGTTAATCCAGTTAATAGTCCGATTCACCGATTAATTGCTACTCCCGAGCCAACCGAGAAATTATCAGTTACCGATTTCCTCAACAATGCTAATAGGGCGCGGCCACGGGGTGCACGTACCCTCATAGCTTGTGAGTCCCCTTAAGTCAGTTGGGACCTACTTTTGCCGCAAGAAAGATAATTTTCCAATAAAAATACCTTCAAAATTTTAGCTCGATCGGAGTTACAGATCTCCACATATTTAATAAATGGTGAAGGGGTTAGAAAACAATCGCGAAAATAGGAGAGAAACACACACAGAGAGAAATCCGAACTCGGAGGGGTTGCTTCCCTCGCGGAGCCATGGAGGACATGCACCAAAGAGGAAACTTTCCTCCCACCTAGGGGGAGACCAAGGAATAAGAAGAAGGAGGGGGGCTCCCTCCCGGTGGTGCCAGAGCACCACCGGGGCAACCATCGTGACATTGTTCTACACCAACAATTTCGTCGCCGTCACTGTCGATGTCAAAACCGGTGGACCTTGGGTAGGGGGTCCCGAGCTGTGGACCTTGGATCGATGGGTTACACGGGATGAAGGAGACATTGTTTACCCAGGTTCGGGTCCTCTTGGGGAGGTACAACCCTATGTCCTGCAAGGCGAGTTCCCTTCATGTCCGACTGGCTTAAACTTTGCGTTTGGTGATGTCGTGCCTGTAAAACATGCACTGCTTAATCTGAAGGCTTAAAAGCCCGTGTGTGAACATTTCCACATTTGGCAGTCTTTCTGACGAACGGTCGCGATAGCCAGTTATGACAAAAACTCGACTCACGGTTCGAGGCCGCTTTCCCACGGGCACTTCTTGTTAATGAGGAGATCGAGCGCCACGTTTAAGGGGATATGAATAATGGTCCGGGTAATCCCATGCACGTTCACCTGTGTGGTCGTTTCATGAAGTGGCAGGGCCAGCGATACAGTAAATGGGAACGCTTGGCATCATGCTCCCCCATAAAAGTGAAAAAAGATCCTCGAAGCCACCACACGCATTCCAGACTCGACCCCCCTTTCATTCAAGCTCCAAGTACCCAGATTCATTTCATTTTCTATCCTCTCCCAGCTCAGCCATGGCCGGGTCAGGCTCCCAAGGCAAGTGGGAGGTCTCATGCGTCTCCGACCAGGATATCCAGGAGTTGAAGGACGCTGACTATCTCTCGCCTGACACTGCCCACCGTGCACCGGAGGAAGGCCAGGTGGTGCCTACACCAAAGCCAGGCGAAAGGGTGGTATTCGTCCCCCACTTCATCCGAGGACTAGGATTTCTAATCCACCCTTCGTGAGGGGCCCGATGTTCTTCTATGGGTTAGATTTTCATGATCTTCCCTGTAACTCATTTATGCACATCTCTGCTTTCATCACCCTTTGTGAGACCTTCCTGCAGGTTCAACCGCACTTCAACCTATGGCTCAAGACTTTCAATGTCAAGCCAAAGTTAGTCAGCGACGAACACGCCGACTATGGTGGAGCCATGATCAGCAAACTTCCCCGGGTCGAATGGCTAGAGGGTACTTTTATTGATACTATCAAAGCCTGGCAAAAGGAGTTGTTTTACATCACTGAACCTCGGGAAGCAAACTGGTCGGCGTCAGCCGAGTTCAGATCTGGACCCCCTGCTACTACAACAAAAGACCTTCCAACGATGCTAGAAATAGGACTGTTGCTTGATACTCCTCAGCAACGGCACCAGGAATCCTTCAGCTGTAGCTACGCCTTAAGGGACTTCCTAGGCAAGTATGCAAAGGATTTCCCCCGTGGCCTTGGAGCCTTGCGTTGGTGTTCCCTCGAAGCGGAAAGGGTGATGTAGTGTAGCGGTGGTAAGCATTTCCCTCAGTTTGAGAACCAAGGTATCAATCCGGCGGAAGACTATCTCAAGATCCTGCACAAACACAAAAGCTTGCACCCAACGCTATGAAGGGGTTGTTAATCCCTTATAGATTGTTTGCCAAGTGAGAACTGAAAGCAACAAAGTAACAAAGAAAAGTAAAAGAGGAGGTGTAAACGATGGATGTGAATAGACCCGGGGGCCGTAGTGTTTACTAGTGGCTTCTCTCATGAAAGCAAGTATACGGTGGGTGAACAAATTACTGTCGAGCAATTGATAGAACTGTGCAGAGTCGTGACGATATCTATGCAATGATTATTTCTATAGGCATCACGTCCGAAACAAGTAGACCGATATTGTCTGCATCTACTACTATTACTCCACACGTCGACCGCTATTCAGCATGCATCTAGTGTATTAAGTCCATAAGAACAGAGTAACGCCTTAAGCAAGATGACATGATGTAGAGGGATAATCTCAAACCAATGATAAAAACCCCATCTTTTTACCCTTGATGGCAACTGCTTGATGTGTGCCTTGCTGCCCCTACTGTCACTGGGAAAGGTCACCACATGGCAGAACCCAAAACCAAGCACTACTCCCATTGCAAGAATCATAGATCTAGTTGGCCAAACAAAACCCAAGACTCGGAGAGACTTACAAGGATATCAAATCATGCATATAAGAAATCAGCAAAGACTCAAATATATATCATAGATAATCTGATCACAAGTCCACAATTCATCGGATCTCGAAAAACACACCGCCAAAGAAGATTACATCGGATAGATCTCCATGAAGATCATGGAGAACTTTGTATTGAAGATCCAAGAGAGAGAACAAGCCATCTAGCTACTAACTACGGACCCGTAGGTCTGAAGTGAACTACTCACGAGTCATTGGAGGGGCGATGATGATGAAGAAGAAGCCCTCCACCTCCAAAGTCCCCTCCGGCAGGGCGCCAGGAAGGGTCTCCAGATGAGATCTCGCGGAAACGGAAGCTTGCGGCGGCGGAAAAGTATTTTCGAGGCTCCCCTGATTTTTTGCGGAATATTTGGGAATATATAGGCGCAAAACCTAGGTCAGGAGGTGGCCAGGGAAGCCACAAGCTTGCCCACCGCCGCCTCCCCCCTGGTGGCGTGGTGCAAGCTTGTGGTCTCCCTGGGGCCCACCTGGCTTGGCCCAAAGGCTCCCTAGTCTTCTTTCGTTCAGGAAAAAATTATTTTGGGGATTTTATTCCGTTTGGACTCCGTTCCAAAATCAGATCTGAAAAGAGTCAAAAACACGAAAAAACAGGAACTCGCACTTGGCACTGAATCAATAAGTTAGTCCCCAAAAAGATATAAAAAGGTACATAAAACATACAAAGAAGACAAGATAACAACGTGAAACCATCAAAAATTATAGATACATTTGAGACGTATCAAGCATCCCCAAGCTTAACTCCTGCTCGTCCTCGAGTTGGGAAGTGATAAGAATGAACTTTTGATGCTTTCATGCTACCTAGCATAGGTGTCCTTTGTAATTCCTCTTATGTGACGTGAATGTTCAGATCCATCAGATTCAAAACAATAGTTTGCTATTGACGTAGAAACAATAATAATTCAAGAAACTAGCAAAGTAATCATGAACTTTCAAAATAACAAGGCCAAAAGAAAGTTATCCCTACAAAAGCATATAGTCTGGCTATGCTCTATCATCATTGCACAATGAATTTAAATCATGCACAACCCCGGTATTGGCCAAGTAAGTGTTTCACACCTTTACTTTCTCAAACATTTTCAACTCTCACGCAATACATGAGCGTGAGCCATGGTTATAGCACTATAGATGGTGTGGTGGAGTTTGCAAGACAAAAAGGAGAAGATAGTCACATTAACTAGGCATATCAATGAGCTGTGGATATACTCATCAATAGATATCAATGTGAATGAGTAGGGATTGCCATACAAATGATGCACTAGAGCTATAAGTATGTGAAAGCTCTTAAAGAAAATTAGTGGGTGTGCATCCAACTTGCTTGCTCACGAAGACCTAAGGCAATTTTGAGGAAGCCTATCATTGGAATATACAAGCCAAGTTATATAATGAAAATTTCCCACTAGCTATATGATGGTGACAAAACGAGAGACTCTCAATCATGAAGATCATGGTGCTCAAAATGCACAAGTGTGGAAAAAATGGTAGCATTGTCCCTTCTCTCTTTTTCTCTCATTTTTTTTAATTTTTTTTTATTTTGGTGGGCTCTTTGGCCTCTTTTTTATGGGCTTCTTTGGCCTCTTTTATTTCCTCACATGGGACAATGCTCCAATAATGATGATCATCACACTTTCAACTCAAAACTTAGAGCAATTATGACTCTATATGGAATGCCTTCGGTAGTGTACAGTGGCAATGATCTAGCATGGCATAGACATCAATGGAAACACCATGCTAGCTATCTTACGATCATGCAATGGCAATGTAGACGTGGTGGCACATATCATGGTGGTAGTTGCATGGCAATATATCTCGGAATGACTTTGGAAAAGCAATAGTAGGTAGGTATGGTGGCTGTTTTGAGGGAGGCTAATGGTGGGTTTTGTGCACCGGCGAAAGTTGCACGGCACTAAGAAGATAGTGATGGTGGAAGGTGAAAGTGCATCTAAACCATGGACTCAAAATTAGTCATGAAGAACTCATATACTTGTTGCAAAAGTTTTATTAGTAATCGAAACAAAGCATTCAATGCATACTCCTAGGGGAAGGGTTGGTAGGTATAAACCATCACGCGATCCCGACCGCCTCGCAAAGGATGACAATCATTAGACTAATCATGCTCAGATTTCATCACATAGCGGTTCACCATACGTGCATGCTACGAGAATCACTAACTTCAACACAAGTATTTCTAGATTCACAACACCTCACTAGCATGATTTCAATATTACCATAACCACAACTCAAAACTAATTGAGATGAATCAAACTTCTCTAACTATTCAATGCACATGAAGGAGGAAGTTTTCGTATCCCTTTGGATAACTACCCCTTTTGAGACTACTTTCAAAGCATAGATCAACTACCAAGCCACGCACCGTTGTGCTCTAAAAGATATAAGTGAAGCACATAGAGCAAAAGTATCT
The DNA here is from genome assembly GCF_904849725.1 of Hordeum vulgare subsp. vulgare. Taxonomy (NCBI): domain Eukaryota; kingdom Viridiplantae; phylum Streptophyta; class Magnoliopsida; order Poales; family Poaceae; genus Hordeum; species Hordeum vulgare. The sequence continues at coordinate 593,232,139 of NC_058519.1, read as the reverse complement.
AGCTCAAAAGATATAGTGAAGCACATGTGAGCTGAATTGTCTACCAAAAGATATAAGTGAAGCTCGACAAAATCACGGCGTGTGCATGTCTCTCTCTCTGGGTGTGCAGCAAGGATGATTGTGACACAAAAAAAATGAAATACTCCTACGATACAAGATGCTCCAAGCAAAAACATATAACATGTGGTGAATAAAAATATAGCCCCAAGTAACATTACCGATGGATTGAAGACGAGAGAGGGGATGCCTTCCCGGGGCATCCCCAAGCTTAGGCTTTTATGGCATCCTTGAATCTCTTGGGGTGCCTTGGGAATCCCCAAGCTTGAGCTCTTGCCACTCTTTATCTTTTTGTCCATAAGAACTTCACCCAAAACTTGAAAACTTCACAACACGAAACTTAAACAGAAACTCGTGATAACATTAGTACAAGAAAGCAAACCACCACTTCCTTAGGTACTGTAGCAAACTTAAATTATACTTGTGCTGATGTTGGGTTACTGTAATTTCAATCTTCCATGGCTAATACCCCCCGATACTATCCATAATTTCATCAAAATAAGCAACCAACACAACAAAAACAGAATCTGTTAACAGCAGACCAGTCTGTAGCAATCTGTATGTTTCGTATACCTCTGGTACTTCAAAAATTCTGAAAAATTACGACAGTCTGAAGAATTTGCGTAGCAATCAGAAGAAAAAAAGAATCAACTCAAAAGCTCTTACATAAACAAAATGAAAATTCTTTTCGTGAGCAGAAAGTTTTTGTCTTTCCCAGCATGACCAAACGATCATCCTCAAGACTAATCATAACGGTTTTGCTTGGCACAAACGCAAAAAGAAACACAAAAAACACAATCATGACAGAATTATGAAAGTGTGGAAAACACAAAACATAAAGAAAAAGGATAGATTCGTTGGGTTGCCTCCCAACAATCGCTTTTGTTTAACGCCCTTAGCTAGGCATTGATTTCAATGATGCTCACATAAAAGGTAAGGATTGAAACACAACGAGAGCATCATGGAGGAAATGGCTAGCACATTTAAGTCTAACCCACTTCCTATGCATAGGGATTTTAAGATAAAACAATTTATTGGAGCAAGAATCAACTAGCATAGGAAGGCAAAACAAGCATAGCTTCAAAAATTTGAACATATGGAGAGGAAGCTTGATACTATTGCAATAAGTAGAAGCATATGATCCTCTCTCATAATAATTTTCAGTAGCATCATGAATGAATTCAGCAATGTAACTATCACAAAGGATATTCTTTTCATGATCCACATGCATGCAAAGTTGACTCTCTTCAAAAATAGTGGGATTATCATCAAATAAAGTCATGACTTCTCCAATCCCACTTTCAGTATTGTTGCAAATGTCATATTCATCATGAGGCTTGAACAAATTTTCAAGATCATAAGAAAGATCATCACCCCAATCATGATTATTGCAACAAGTAGTGGACAAAGCAAAACTAGCATCCCCAAGCTTAGGGTTTTGCATATTTTTAGCATGATTGTCACTAATAGGATTTATAGTGAAATCATTGCAATCATGCTTTTCATCCAAGGAGCCCTCGTGAATCACTTCATGAATTTCTTCCTCACAATTTTCAGATTCACGCATCTTATGCAAAACTCCAAAGGAATAGGCAATTTACCTCAACTCAATAGCAATTTGTTCCACACGAGTGGGTATCTTAAAGAGACTAGCAAGTGGATGAGGATCCATATCACTAGATTTTCAGCAAGCGAAGATGCAAGCATATTGAGGGCACATGGCACACAAACGAACAGAAAGCGAGCGGAAGAAGGGCGAACGGAAAAAGGCAAAGGAGAAAGGCGAATGAAAACGACAAATATGAAGTGGGGGAGAGGAAAACAAGAGGCAACTGGCAACAAAAGTAAATGCAAGAGAAGAGTTTGTGAGACCTACTTGGATAGATCTTGATTTCTCTTCCCCGGCAACGGCGCTAGAAATTCTTCTGCTACTGCAACAAAATACCTTCCAACGGCGCCAGAAATAGGAGTGTTGCTTGATACTCCTCAGCAACGGCACCACGAATCCTTCAGCTGCGGCTACGCCTTAAGGGACTTCCTAGGCAAGTATGCAAAGGATTTCCCCGTTGTCCTTGGAGCCTTGCGTTGGTGTTCCCTCGAGGCGGAAAGGGTGATGTAGCGTAGCGGTGGTAAGTATTTCCCTCAGTTTGAGAACCAAGGTATCAATCCGGCGGAAGAGTATCTCAAGATCCCGCACAAACACAAAAGCTTGCACCCAACGCTATGAAGGGGTTGTCAATCCCTTATAGATTGTTTGCCAAGTGAGAACTGAAAGCAACAAAGTAACAAAGCAAAGTAAAAGCGGAGGTGTAAACGATGGATGTGAATAGACCCGGGGGCCGTAGTATTTACTAGTGGCTTCTCTCATGAAAGCAAGTAGACGGTGGGTGAACAAATTACTGTCGAGCAATTGATAGAACTGCACAGAGTCGTGACGATATCTATGCAATGATTATTTCTATAGGCATCACGTCCGAAACAAGTAGACCGATATTGTCCGCATCTACTACTATTACTCCACACGTCGACCGCTATCCAGCATGCATCTAGTGTATTAAGTCCATAAGAACAGAGTAACGCCTTAAGCAAGATGACATGATGTAGAGGGATAATCTCAAACCAATGATAAAAACCCCATCTTTTTACTCTTGATGGCAACTGCTTGATGTGTGCCTTGCTGCCCCTACTGTCACTGGGAAAGGTCACCACATGGCAGAACCCAAAACCAAGCACTTCTCCCATTGCAAGAATCATAGATGTAGTTGGCCAAACAAAACCCAAGACTCGGAGAGACTTACAAGGATATCAAATCATGCATATAAGAAATCAGCAAAGACTCAAATATATATCATAGATAATCTGATCACAAGTCCACAATTCATCGGATCTCGACAAACACACCGCCAAAGAAGATTACATCAGATAGATCTCCATGAAGATCATGGAGAACTTTGTATTGAAGATCCAAGAGAGAGAAGAAGCCATCTAGCTACTAACTACGGACCCGTAGGTCTGAAGTGAACTACTCACGAGTCATTGGAGGGGCGATGATGATGAAGAAGAAGCCCTCCACCTCCAAAGTCCCCTCCGGCAGGGCGCCGGGAAGGGTCTCCAGATGAGATCTCGCGGAAACGGAAGCTTGCGGCGGCGGAAAAGTATTTTCGAGGCTCCCCTGATTTTTTGCGGAATATTTGGGAATATATAGGCGCAAAACCTAGGTCAGGAAGCGGCCAGGGAAGCCACAAGCTTGCCCACCGCCGCCTCCCCCCCTGGTGGCATGGTGTAGGCTTGTGGGCTCCCTGGGGCCCACCTGGCTTGGACCAAAGGCACCCTGATCTTCTTTCGTTTGGGAAAAAATCATTTCGGGGATTTTATTCCGTTTGACTCCATTCCAAAATCAGATCTGAAAAGAGTCAAAAACACGGAAAAACAGGAACTGGCACTTGGCGCTGAATCAATAAGTTAGTCCCCAAAAGGATATAAAAAGGTACATAAAACATACAAAGAAGACAAGATAACAACGTGAAACCATCAAAAATTATAGATACGTTTGAGACGTATCACCCCCCGAGAGGCTAACCTCGTGGGTTAGATAAGATCTTGACTAGGGATCAGCCTGAGAGGTGAAGGCGTTGTAGAAGCGCATCACACAAATGGTGGAGGCGAATATCGAGTTGACTAGCATGGTGTAGGTCATGCTCCGCCGCCGCGTCCTTCCCTGCTAGCGTCACGACACTCCAATGTGGTCCTACAAGCTTGGCGACCCCGACACCGTGCACCAGTTCTACCACACTACCCACGAGAAATTGTGAAAGGTGTTGTTCGAACCTCAACAGGAATGGACGACTAAGGAAGAAGACGTTGGCTTGGATGCTGATCACCCTCCCTTGGAGGTATGAACGAGATTTTAATCTTATTTAAAGCTTTAATCTTTAGCAAGGATCTTATCCTTTCCCCCATCGTCCCTGCAGGGCTGGCTGAACAAGGCCATGAAAATAAATGGCCCAACCGCCTTGCATGAGGACCCCAGATCGCCATTGTTGACTGCGATGCTCGTGGTGGCGCCATACATGGCGCCGAAGAAAAGGGAGACCCGCGAGGGTCTCAGCTCGAGGGGTCCTTCGGATACCAAGTCCGGAGACACCCACGCTTCCTCTGCCTATGAGAAAGAGGGTGCGGAGGACAGAGATGAGAAAGATTGCCTCCAAATAATAAAGAGGGTGATTAAAACCACGTGATGGAAAAAGGGGAGATTGACACGAACAAGTTCAAGCCAACCTGGAGCCTAATGTCGGGGATGTAACCCCACGAGTAACCTGTCTGTGGGGCCGGGTCAAACCGAAAGACAAGACAAGAAGATGAGCTCAAAGACTTATCCAGTAAGCTACCAGGCGACCCAACACCAGGAGACGGCGACTCAAGGCCCAGAAGGTAGGAGATGCGAGGAACTTTCCTAACTTGGGAAGCAAGATGAAGTAGAATTATAGTAAGCCGCGGGTGTTTATTCCACCCGGACTCTGTTGTAAACTCAAGGATTCTACCTATATATAAAGGAGAACCCTCGAGACAGAAAGATCAAGTAAGAAACCCTCGAGAGCTAGGTTAGCAATTCTGCATCCTTGTAATCGAGATCCCCATCAATATAGACACCAAAGCACGACATAGGCTTTTACCTCCATTGGAGGGGCCGAACCTGGGTAAATCCGTCTCTCGTTCCCAATCAACCCCTTCGAGTCGCCATACCGCGATGATGGCCTCACCACTAAGTCCGTTCACGAGGACATCTACCGTGACAAAACCACAACAAGAGCCATGTTGCCAGTATCAGAACAAAGCATGAGAGTGATACACAACAGTACGCAGGTCCTGTTTACAGTAACAACATCAAGAACATCTGCACCTTCAAGCACTTCGATAGTGCGCCTTGTTGGGGCCCTCGACCCTGCTCAATCGGGTTCACGCAACACGTGTGGCTCGTTCCTCCTCAAGAACTGCACTTGCCTTGATCTAGAAGGTACATTGAATTTTTTTCGCACCATGTCTTTTGTGAACATTATGAACTTCTTTGTGTGACTACAGAAAGTAGAAAAAACAGCTGAGCCTAGAAGAAACAAAACCTATTGCAACAAAAAGGTAGGAAAAAGATGATATTGAAGATGGATCTGTTTGAAATGCATACCTAAACAACGCCTTCTCTAGATCAATTTTCATGACTACCCAATCCAGGAGATCGGCGGGTATAAAAAAAGAGTTGATATTCAAGAGGGATCCAAAGTTGCCTTTGCATATAACATCCTTCTTTTTTTGGTTGATGATCCGTAATCTGGCCCAAGCGGACGGCTGAGAAACGCGTTGAAAATTACCCATCAGCAACATGACATTCGTCGTCGTCCATTCTGCAAAACAGAAGAAATATGAATTTTTTTTTTATAAAAACAGTGAAACTGAAAAAAAGAGTTTTTTAACTAATTTACTTATAAGAGTTATCCAACTAATTTCACTCAATCTGAATAAGCATGACTATTTGCAACCTAACTATTTAACTCAGTCTCAATAACAAACCTAATTTTAACAAGAACAAAAACATGACTATTGCAACCAAATTTCCAATGTGTATTCAATGTGATAAATGTACGTGAACAAAGCAAAACAAAAAACGTACAAGTACACACTAAAAATTCAGGCTAACAAAAAGAGCAGAAAATGCCAATGGTGTGTATGAGTTGTGATGCATTTCCTACTGCATTGGCATAATTTCACCGCGAAAGAACATCAACAACACATCATAAGATGCAAACAATATCAACAACATTTTTTGTTGCATTGCCACAATTTCACTACGGAAGAACACCAACTACAGGTTCCTTAGGCGGTTCCTGTACCATCTAAGACTGGAGTTCGAGTAGATGCTGCAGCACCCGGTAGAAGCCGATTTCTGACATGAAGCCACCACAGGGGCGAGATCACCAATGAGCCCAACACCAACCCCCGCAACCACCCCTCCTACAAAGATGACTCAGATCCACGAGAACCACTGATCCTACACTTACCCAAGGCTTCGATTCCTATCGCGCCACAACGAGATCTAGAAAATGAACCTCGGCTCTGGGTCGTCGCCGGCCGTGGAGCACAGAGACGATGCGCGAGTATTAACTCCCTCCCTGCCCGCCGGCACCACCACTCCTTTGCCTAGTTGTCGCGCTAACCGTCGCATCCGGCGGTTGCTGGATCGAGGCGGAGGAGGAGGGGAGAAGGGCACACCTAAGGGAGGAGTTGCAATGCGGGAGCAGTTGAGGGAGGAGTTGCAATGTTGCGGGTCGGGGTGCAATGACTCGCTCGTGAACCAAGCCACGTGGTCAGGGTTGCGCGTGTCCGGACGAAGACAAGCTGAGCCATGCAATTTGATGCGATCGAACGACACAAAAGGCGGTTTACATGCCGACAAAATCAATCAGTTGATTTAAAACGTTTTCCTTATCAAATTTGGTCGGCGAGCCTCGTAGCCATGCATCTAAATTTTAATAATTGAGATGAAGGCGTTTATAGCTCAAAAACATAAATTGCTTATTGCCAAGGGGGCACGGGTAACCCTATTTAGCGCCACACGCGTCGGTTACACGTAAATTTTGCTAACCGTCGCGTGCAATCCTCCGCAATGGGCCGACCCATCTTAGATCATGTTTGTGTTTTAGTCCATGAACTTTTTTATAATCGGTGAACTTTTTTGAAAATCGATGAATTTTTTTAAAATCGGTGAACTTTTTTGAAAATCGGTGAACATAATTTAAAATACGTGAACTTTTTTCAAAATCAATGAACTGTTTTTAAAAATTGATGAATTTTTTTTAAATCGATGTTTTTTTTAATTCTGTGAACCTTTTAAAAATCCATGAATATATTTCAAAAATCGGTGAACTCTTTTCATAATCATTATTGTTTTTTGCAAGTCTAAACTTTTAAAAATTCTTTGAACTTTCTTTAGATTTTTTTAATGACCAACGCATTTTACATGAACCGGTCAACGAGGAGGAGCGCTGCAGGTGACATTTCCCCTAACTAGCATTGAAGGCGCCACATAGGAGGTCCCGGGGGCACCCTCTCCATCCCAGGGAAGTTTTGCCGAAAATCATCTGTGGCGGAGCTATGTCCCTGTTTCTTTAAAAAGTCATAGGACTTTTTTTAGTCCCAATTAAAAAGTCTCTAGTCCCTACCCGTTTCTTTCCAAGGACTAAACATGGACTAGAGGTCATTAAATAACATGCAAAAAGACCATGCTACCCCTAGTAATATACTAGAGTTATTAAATGACATGCTAAAAGTAGGGGCACTGTTGGAAAAAGTACCAAAAAAGTCCCAAAAACTCCCTCTCATAGGAACTTTTCCTTTAGTCCCAAATACCCCATTTTAGTTCCTAAAAGTTCCTCCTGTTTCTTTCACATGGGACTAAAAGGGACTTTTTTTAAGGGGTGTTTCTTTCCACGGACTTTTTGGTGTAGGGACTAAAAAAAGTCCCTTTTAGTCCCATGTGAAAGAATAAGGAGGGACTTTTAGGGACTAAAAGGGGGTATTTGGGACTAAAGGAAGAAGTCCCTATGGGAGAGACTTTTTGTGACTTTTTTGGCTCTTTTCCCAACAATGTCCCTACTTTTAGCATGTCATTTAATAACTTCTAGTATATTACTAGAGATAACATGGTCTTTTGCATGTCATTTAATAACCTCTAGTCCATGTTTAGTCCTTGAAAAGAAACAGGTAGGGACTATAGACTTTTTAGTTGGGACTAAAAAAAGTCCTAGGACTTTTTAAAGAAACAGGGCCTTAGTCCCTACATCAAAAAGTTCCCGAAAAGAAACACCCCCTATATTGAGGCGAGCGGGCCGCACCCATGCTTAACGGCCCGGTTTCTGATATTTTCTCTCAAGTTGCGTGTTGATGCATTATCCATGTGTTTTCGTGAGAATATTCCTTCCAAAAGCTAAGCTACAATTAGTAGCAAACACTCCCCAATAAAAAGACATATCCGTCATATCTCTTTCCCTTTTCCAACAGAAGCAAGCGCGCAAATATCCAATAATTCGATTAAGACAGCAAAGAAAATTCGACAATGGTACCGGCAAAAGCAGGCCAGGGAGCAGTAATATACACTGTTTATAATAATGCCCAGACGCGACTCTGCATTCTGCAAGAACGCCGCCGAAATCAACAAACCAGCAAAGCAATATTCAGCAAAGTTATTTGACGTTCAGTGGATACGACTAGCTATTTACTACTCTTTATAAGTTTTTTTTAAAAGATTTCACTAAATGACTACTCCCTCCGTTCCTAAATACGGAGTAGTCTTTATAGAGATTTCACTAGTGGACTACATACGGATGTATATAGACATACTTTAAAGTATAGATTCAATCATTTTGCTTCGTATGTAGACTCTTAGTGAAATCGCTTAAAAGACTTATATTTAGAAACGGAGGGAGTACATACGAAGCAAAATGACTTAATCTAGACTCTATATATGTATATATACATCCGTATGTACATATATAGCTTAAATCGCTGTCGATTAAGCCGAGGCTGACAAGTATCACATGCAATGTTCCGAACGTAATGCCTATTTGGACCGTCGAAATTTAATAAGGAGGAACTTGTTCTGAATTTCCGATAAGCAAGCAGACATGCTCTGGCTGGCTCCTATGCAGTTCCTTAAAATCTCTACTAATAGTATTTTTCATTTTCTTTTGGAGAACAATATTTACACCCGTGAATAAAAGCGAAAACTACTTGCGTCATCCATATGACATGTACATGTACATTGATCCGAGAAACATGTGGACTAAATAATTAAATAAAGCCTTTTTACCACTCAAAAGGCTCACAAAGGCGCCAAGAAGTGGGAAAGAGGGTTCTCCATCCGCCACTGGGGCGCCGAGGAGCGGCGCGTCGTCATACCGGCCGTGGCGAGCTGGCGTTGCGGGCGGGCGCGAACCTGGCCGTGAAGTCAGGCTCGTGGTGCTCGAGGCTGCTGTCGTCGAAGTTCTGCGCGTAGCTGAGCGGGTCGTAGTTGAGCCCGCCGGCGCCGAGGATGGACCGGCCGTGCCGCGCCCTCCGCCGCGCCAGGAAAAGGTGCCGGAGCCTGTGCCACAGCGCCGCCAGGCCGAAGCGGCCCCAGCACGACGCCATCGGCGCCCTGTGGCCCGCGTCCGCCTCGCACTCCTCCTCCTCCTCCTCCTCCATCGCCGGCAGCCTCCCCGGCGAGGCCCACATGGCAGGCAGCCTCTGGCCGACCAGCAGAGTGGGAGAGAGAGAGAGAAGGGGGAGGGAGGAGGAGTGTTGGAATGGAGTGAGGTGTGTGTTGATGGTTGGTTGGTCTGGCCGACTTGGTAGCTGAGAGGCGGATGGGATGGGGGAGCGCGGCCCGGGAAGGGGGGAGGGAGGGTGGTGGGGTCGTGGGATGCGATGTCGACGGCCGCGATGGGTGGGAGGTGGCGCAACAGGTGCGTGGTGGGGCGTGCTCCCGTCCGTCCGGTTTGCAGTTTGGCGCGTTCCATCGTGCCAGCGCTCTTCTCGTTGGGGGTCACCGTCCTTTTTTAGATTCGGAATGGAGGCGACGTGTTTTCCTGCTGCCGTGCGCAAACATACTGTAATAGGCTCGGTTTCTGTTTGGATTTATTCTGTTACGCGTGATGCATTTCGTGACCATACATTTGTTGAGCAATGTTGCACTGCTAGCTGACTTGGGGCTTTGGAGCTTGCCGTTTGGATCCATGAACTTGGCGACAAATGGAGTCCCTGATAAGTGATAAATGGCGCAAATGGTTTGTTCAGCTTGTGCAACTTTTGAGGTGCAATAGGTGGAGCAAGGGTTGATGACTTCAAAAACCTAGGACTTCCTTGTTTCAAAGGGCTTCCATTCCATATGAACTTTGGATAATCATAATCCTTAAGTTTTTTTTCCAGATTAATAACATCTACAACCTTTTTTTTTGCGGGCAAAACACTTGTATTACTCAGACCAACACGGGATTACAATCAGCAGTGGCTAGCTCAAGAACAGCAGGTGGCCCGGATTCAATCCAGGTCATCGTTCTACCTTCTATCCTACCAAAACTAGCAAGACTCCTACTAAGGGTCCGTTCGGAATCCCACCAGCTCCGGAGAGCTGCGGAGCCGGTAAAGTAACGCTCCGCAAATATCAACTAAAACTCCACCGGCTTCCGGAGTGGAGCTGTGGAGCGGAGTACCTCCGAACGAGGCCTAACTTTATTCTGATTACAGGTTGCATGAGTAACACAAGTTTCACGAAATGACGAATTCAGCTTAATCTCTCTAACTAGAGGCGCATAAGCAGATTTGTCACACTCCAAGCTCTTGATCATCTTGTAGGCCGAATAAGAATCAGTTTCCACAAGCAAGGGTTGATTCTCTCTGCAGGGCTCATGATAATCCTTCCATTATTGCATGTAGTTCAGCTTCCAACTCATCTGTGCACACACCAAAGCTTCTCGTGGATGAGAACACAATACTCCCTTCATGGTTCCTTAGTATCATACCCGAACCATCAGAATTTGAAGAAAAGGAACCAACAATATTGAGTTTGCACCAGCCATCGGGCGGTTTTGTCCACGAGATCAGTGAATTTGCAGGAGCATGCGATAACAGGCCAGGTGGAATACCAAACTGATTAGTGACTGGCGTGGGGGCAAGTAGATCAGACACAGAATCATAGTAGCTGAGCAAAAAGGTTTTAGAGGCTTCCATCGGTGGGGGCTGTTTGTCATGCACAATCTCATTTCTGATGAACCATATCCTCCAGATTAGCATTAACACCTTACATCTTTGGCTAGGAGTCAGGGGGTTCAGTAGTTGAAAAATCCACTCTTTCCCAACATTCTGAACAGATCGTACCTTAGGTATATCCCAGACATTAGACATGGTTGTCCACAGCTCCTTTGCACGCAGGCAAACAACGAAAGGGTGAAAATTGTCCTCACTCCCCAATCCACAAATTGGACTCGTGTTGCATGTTTCCAGGGTCCGTTTGTGTTTATTACTCCATGTTGGCAAAGTATCAGTGATCAACCTCCAAGAGCAATTCTTCACAGTGGGTGGAACCTTCGACTTCCAAATTAAATCCCATATAAACCTCTCTCCATCTGGACTAGAGCTAGATGTAGAGTGACCATCACGATGAGCCGAATCAAACGCCAAATTGTACGCGCTCTTGACGGTGAACACCCCATGTTTCTCGGGACCCCAAGAAATAATATCATCACCCAGTCGCGGGCATGCCCGGATCTTCAAGATTTCAGCAGCGTCTCCAGGCATGAATATGGATTTTACAAGTCCTTCATTCCAAGCACCCCGGTCAGTGAGCAGCTCTGAGACAAACCTGTAACGACATCTCTCGTGTGGACTGTAAGGTTTGTACGAGTATGGTCTCGGTATCCAATTGTCTCTCCAAATTCGGACCTTGTTCCCGTTGCCAATCCTCCAAAACAACCCCTTCTTTAACAGCTCAAGTCCGTTGCTTATAGCCTGCCAAGTTGGCGAGGCATTTCCGGCGAACACTGTATCCACAAGATTCCCATTAGGGTAGTATCGATCCTTCAATAACCAAGCACAAAGGCTGTGAGGTCTGTCAATCAACCTCCACGCTTGCCTTGCCAACAAAGCATGGTTAAACATACGGTAGTCTCGAAAGCCCGCCCCTCCTCTACTCTTCGGCTCTGATAGCTTGTCCCAAGAATTCCAATGAACTTTACGTTTCCCTTTTTCAGCTCCCCAATAGAAATTCCTGACCATGGAGGTAAGATCATCGCACACCGAAAAAGGGACCTTAAAAACACCCATGACATAGGTTGGCAGCGCTTGCGCCACCGATTTAATTAGAATTTCTCTTCCAGGCTGAGACAAATGACCATCACCCCATTGTATGAGCCGTTTTGATAGCCTGACTTGGAAATTCTGAAATTTACCTTTGGTCATGCGACCATCCGATGTAGGTAGGCCCAAATACTTCTCTTCAAAAACTAATTGGGAGATGCTCAGAACACGCCTAACATCTTCCTCGTGGGCCTCCACACACGACTCGCCAAAAAATGCAAAACATTTATCAAAGTTTAACAATTGCCCAGTCGCCATGCCATAGAGATCCAGGGATTCTTTCACTTGCACCGCTTGATCATGATAAGCTTTGAAAAACAGCGTTGTATCGTCTGCAAACAACAAGTGAGAAATGCCAGGGGGGCGCCGACATGTCTTTAGGGGAGCAATGTTACGAGACGAGACCTTCTTATTCAAAATTGCAGAGAGACCGCCAGCCACAAACAAAAACAGGAAGGGGGACAATGGATCACCTTGCCTAAGATCTCGCGAAGGAGCAAATGAATCGAATGAAGTTCCATTTAATTTAACTAAATACCTCACTGACGTGACACAAGACATAATCCAGTCAACCCATCGGAGAGAGAACCCCATCTTTAGCATCACTTGCTTTAAGAAGAATCAGTCCACCCTATCATACGCCTTAGATAGATCGAGCTTATAGGCACAAAAACTTTTAGTTGGATCTTTCTCTTGTTTGATGTAGTGAATGCACTCCAAGGCTATTTGTGCATTATCCGTAACCTTCCTTCCAGGAATAAAGGCACTTTGCTCTGGTGTAATGATATAGTCCAGCATAGGCCGAAGCCTATTAACCATTCATTTAGAGATGACCTCGTAAACAACATTACAGAGGCTTATTGGTCTAAACTCATAGAGTTTCGTTGGGCTTTGCACCTTAGGAATCAGCACAATGGAGGTTTGATTAATTCCTTCAGGCATAACTCCAGTACTGAAAAATCCTTCACAGCATTAAAGATACTCTCCTTAACCATAGGACAGTTCCTCTGAAAAAACCTTGCAGGGAACCCATCAGGGCCAGGTGCCTTGAGTGAGCCAATATGGAAAATCGCATCTGAAATTTCCTTGTCGCTAAATGGCGCACAAATTCTCACATTTTCCTCCTCGGTGATAATTGATTCAAAAAGCTCAAGGACAGGAGTAGCATTAAGGGATGGATCAACAGAGAACATTTTAAGGAAATATTCATTCGCCATGGAACCCATCTCATCCAGATCAGTGTGTTCCACACCGTTTTCATCCATGAGTCTTCTGATTTTGTTCTTTCTAGCCCTCTAGACTGCTTTGCTTTGAAAGTACTTGGTATTTCTATCTCCCTCTTTTAACCATGAGATTCTAGACCTTTGGAGCCAAAGCATTTCTTCCTGGTATAACAACTCATTCATCTGATCCGTGTGAAAGGACGTGGATGTCGCCTAGAGGGGGGGTGAATAGGCGCTTTAAAATAATTAAGGTTTAGGCTTGAACAAATGCGGAATAAAACTAACGTTTAATATGCCAAGCACAAAACCTCAAACAACTAGGCTCACCTATGTGCACCAACAACTTATGCTAAGCAAGATAAACAACTAAGTGATAGCAAGATATATGACAAGAGACAATATGGCTATCACAAAGTAAAGTGCATAAGTAAAGGGTTCGGGTAAGAGATAACCGGGGTACACGGAGACGATGATGTATCTCGAAGTTCACACCCTTGCGGATGCTAATCTCCGTTGGAGCGGTGTGGAGGCACAATGCTCCCCAAGATGCCACTAAGGCCACCGTAATCTCCTCACGCCCTCGCACAATGCAAGATGTCGTGATTCCACTAAGGGACCCTTGAGGGCGGTCACCGAACCCGTACAAATGGCAAACCTTGGGGCGGCTACCGAACCCGTACACGTGGCAACCCTTGGGGGCGGTTACCGGTACCCGTACAAATTTCTCGGGGCAATCTCCACAACCTAATTGGAGACCCCGACGCTTTCCCGGAGCTTCACACCACAATGATTGAGCTCCGAGACACCACCAAGCTTCTAGGACACCAAAGCATCCACTAAGAACAATATCTAGGGTACTAAGTACCAAAGGTAATAAGCTTCTCAACCTTCACTTCCACATATCACCGTGGAGAACTCAAACCAATGCAACCAATGCAATGGCAAGAACACACGAAGTGGTCAAGTACCTCACACTCAAATCCCTCCACAACAACGAAAGCTATGGAGAAATATGAGAGGAAGAACAAGGAGCTCACAAAGAACTCCAAGATCAAGATCCAAGGGGTTCCCCTCACATAGAGGAGAAAGTGATTGGTGGAGATGTGGATCTAGATCTCCTCTCTCTTTTCCCTCAAGAACAAGCAAGAATCATTGGAGGGATTGAGAGTAAGCAAGCTCTAAGAATGTCAACAATGGAGGTAGAACAAGAGCTCAACGAATGGATAAAGCCAAGGGGGAAGAAGACCCCCTTTATATAGTGGGGGAAGGAATCAGACCGTTACCCCCACTTACAGCCCGAGCACAACGGTACTACCACTGGCTGCAGCGGTACTACCGCTGGCACTCCAGCGGTACTACCGCTGACCAGGGGCGGTACTACCGCCAGCTAGCGGTACTACCGCTGGCTGCAACGGTACTACCGCTGGGCCCCTGGTAGTGCAAAGGCACTACCACCGCCAAGAAAGTCTTCGCAAAAAGGTCCGGCGCAGTACAACCGCAAAGATGACGGTACTGAAAACTTGGAGCGGTACTACCGCTGGCCAGGGGCGGTACTACCGCTGGGACAGCGGTACTACCGCCAGCTCTAGCGGTACTACCGCTAGGTCCAGCGGTACTACCGCTCGCCACTGAAACAGCCATATCTTTCGCATGCGAGCTCCCAATCGAGCAAACCCAAGCTTGTTGGATTGAGGACGACAAGAGATATCCAAACATCGATATAGAGATGTGAGTCCTCTATGAATGAAGAACCGGCAAAAACACCAACATCGAAAACATCATAGTAGATGCATATGGACTCCGTTTTCGATGAACTCGAGCTTGTCACGAAGATGACCATAAGCTCTAAAACTCACAAAGAGAAACACCAAACAAGAACCAAGAAGTATGATGCAAGGATGCAAATGGTTTGAGCTCTCAATGAACGATACGATCAAGCTACTCACTTGAGAGCCCCCCTTGATAGTACAACAATCTATCCTAAACAGAAAACCTATCAAGGGCAAACCTATACCTTGCACGTCGTCCTCTTGAGCTAGAAGATGATGATCTTGGCTTCCTCAAGATGGACCACCTTTCTTGATTGCGTTGGCTTGATGAAGACTAGTTGATTGCTCCCCATACTCACTATGGGTGAGCCACTCTTCAACATATCTTCACAAGCCCATTGCCACCACAATGGACGGCAAGCTTCAAGCATGATATCTTCGTGTTGATCCACTTGAACTTGCACATCGCAATCTTGATGACGATCACAACTTGACGTCATACTTCATGGGTTGTATGGGATCTTCTCTTTGACGCAAGCCCATGGAAACACACCTAACCCCCACATAGAACTCTCACGAAGACCATGGATTAGTACACAAACACGTAATGAACAATGCTTACCATGCCATGGGATCACTTGATCCCCCTCGGTACATCTTGTACGCTTTGTGTGTTGATCATCTTGATTTACTCTTTGTCTGAGATCTTGATCAACTTGTGTCTCTATGACCATTCTTTGGATAATACCTTGAATACCACCTTGGTCATCATATAAACTCCTTGAACCCAACAGATGAACTTCAAGAAGTGCCTATGGACAAATCCTATAAATATAACTTAAGGCAACCATTAGTCCATAGGAATTGTCATTAATTACCAAAACCACATATGGAGATATATGCTCTAACACCGTGACAGCCCGTATGTCCTCCCTATCCGCATTCATGTTCATCAATTCCTCCAACCGAGTTCTGGATTTGGCAAGTTCACGTTTAACATTGCTAAATCTAGTTTTGCTCCATCCGGACAAAGCCTTCATTGTACTGCTAAGCGCCTCATGGAGCTGTTTTAGATTCTCAACAACACCCACATATTCCCATGCCTTCGCCACAATTTCAGGTAGGGCAGCGTCCCTTTCCCACAGAATCTCATATTGGCGATTTCTGCTTTTAACCGGACCCAAATCTGGTTCTCCTCTCAGAATAAGCACCACATGATCAGAACAAGGCATAACCACATGCTGGACAGTAGCATGATCAAACATATTTCTCCACCCATTAGTCGCTACTGCACGGTCTAAACGGACCCGAACATTAGCTTGTCCCCCTCTTTTATTATCATATGTGTATGGAACACCCGAGAAGCCAAGATCAACCAAGTTACAAACATCTAGCATATCACGGAAGGATTGCATTTGAGATGATCCTCGGGGAGAGAGCGACAAATGTTCAAAGTCCCACATAACTTCATTAAAATCACCAATAACGAGACAAGGTAGATCAGACAATGAAGATAGAGTTGTGATTTTATCCCACATAAGTTGACGATTTTCTACCCTCGGTTCGCCATACACAAAGGTGATTTTGAAAGCGTCCGAGTCCGGCGTCATCTTGACCTTGGTATCAATGTATCTATCAACTGTAGACAAGATAACCACATCAATGTTTTCGTGCCAAAAAAGAGCCAAACCACCACTGAAACCATTGTTGTCCACAACACAAAAACCCTTGAGCCCAAGCCGAGCTCTCACTCTTCTAATCTTATCCTTCTTCTGTCTAGTTTCACAAAGAAAACCAAACGCGGGGGAATGCGACTGCACCTTTAGCATACTTAGGCCAGCAGGTAGAGTTCCCCACGACTCCTTTAGCATACAAATACTAGCACGGGAAGCCTCTCGTCAGACCTGAGGAGGTCCGCCATCTATCAACATAAATGCGAAGATTACATGAGTAGTACATTGAAGCCTCAAAGGAAGGGAGCAACTGGCTTATGGTGGGAATTAAATATGAGCATTACTTCAGTGGAGACGAGGATATGTACATTGAATTTGATGAGTTATTTCAGTTATACAACCAAGACGCCATCGACAAATCTATCATCAGTTACTATTGTCTATAAGCATTATTTTTGTAATTAAGTCTCTAGCTCAGCTCGTTCATTGCATGTATAATTATCCTTACTATATTATGAAGAATGAAGATTCTTGAATGCAAAAGAGGACGAATCTATGACATTGGGTTCATTAACCCAAATAACATACATGAATATACGGTAGAAAAGAATCCCAAGGACAAAGAGGATAACTTGCTAAGGGCGTTACTTGAAGAACAAAGCAGAAGGGAAATACTTTTTGTACACATTCTGTTTCCTTTTCTCAATGTTAAGTGTAATTGATGAGTTATACGTGCGCATGTTTCACTTTATTTTACTATTCATCCAGGTTGACACAGTAGCTAGGTCCGCGCATCTCTTTGGTTCTTGTTTCAATACCATTACGATTCTTGATTATTATTTTAATTGAACTCTACTCTCGTAAAGTGTTTGAGGGAGGGAGATGAGAATAATTTATGTGGATACTACGTTTGCGAGTTCATTCGCCAGACGACCTGTGAGAAGGACAGAATTTTAGAAAAACTTCGAGTACGTAAACAATATTCACAATTTTATCTTATTACCATCAATTGTGTTGAGTTTGATTCATGTATATTGATCCCCTTTTTAAAATTAGATCGAATGGATGCGGGACGAACTCCTACCAAAAGATCGTGTATGAGCAATTCAAGAGGAATTAACGAGATTCTTTAAGAGGTCGTATCTAAAGTCGGAGAATACCATCCGGAATTTGTAGGCAATTTTGGTCACTACATATAGGGATCGTAAGAGATATTATATTGTATATATGCATGAACATGTACTATATGTAGTAGCGTCGAATATATATACAAAAACTTGTTATTTGACCAAGCACGAAGAAAGAGGTCACTTCTCTATATTGATGACAATGTTGTGTAATGGTTACTTCATTGGTATACGTAGTAGCGTCGAGTTGAATGGAAAACATAAAATAAAATGAAAACCCTAAATGAAAAAGAATTGAATGGCAAAAAAAACACAAAATGAAACACAACCACTCCAAAACCCTAAACCCCTTCTTTAAAAACAAACCATAAACCCCAGCACTCGCTTTAGTCCCAGTTGATGTCACCAACCGGGACTAAAGGTCCTCCTTCTTGAGCGTTCGAGACCGACCAATTGGAGCCCCCTTTATTTTCAGTCCATAACACACCCGGCACTAAAAAAGGAGACTTAGTTCTGATTCTTTAGTCCCGGTTGCACAATTACAATTAAAGACGACTAAAGCCCCGTTTTTCATTAATGTATCAAGATCACCACCGGCAGGGTCTTAAATTTTGCTGATGGCCGGGTGGTGCGGAAGGCGTTGCACGCTCTTCTTCGTCCATGCTTGATGCATGGTGTAAACCGTAGATGGATATTTCTGGCCCACTAGTAATACCTGAAGCTTTTTCATTGCACGATGGAGTTTTTTTGCAACATTTCGATGATTATCACATGTGATGAAGGAGGTGGGCTGTCTGGAGTTGGTGCACTTTGTAACGCTTGCCATAATTCTCATTCATTGTGGCTCCTATCTTGTTAGAAATAGGAAAAGCTTGCTACTCTTTTTTTGATATTTAGCATGCACTTTTTGTTACTCGCTCCGTTTCTAAATATAAGTATTTAAAGATGTTTCATTAGTGGACTACATACGGATATATATATATATATAGACATATTTTAGAATATAGATTCACTCATTTTGCTTCGTATGTAGACTTCTAGTAAAATATCTTAAAAGACTTATATTTAGGAACAGAGAAAGTACATCTTTGTGATATGCACGCTTGCACACTGAATGTGACAGAGAGCTATCTCGATGGAACTTGCAACATTCTAGTGATCGGTCTCCTGACTGTCTGTTTTAGGAATGCTTTTATCAGAATAAAGCTCTGATTTACTCAGAAAAAAAAAGACGATAATGCTAGCCATGTGTGATCTACTCTGTCTTGCACGGACATCAAAACAAAGATATCAACGCATGAAAAAAAGAATCTAGTTGATCTACATTTAGCCAAGTCATGGGAAAAAGTCGTAGTTACCTACCTTCAGCTTCATTTCAAGGCATCTGGTCCCCTTCATTTCCTCTACAAGAAAGGCCTTGAAACGAAAGCCCAGAGTCTAATTGAACTTCTGGTCAGAGCTAAGCCTCTCCAATTATTGCATGTTTTTACCCTAAAAAAAATCATTGCATGTCTTTGCTATCTTTATTAAGCCATCTCGCCGTCTGACCACAGAAGGCTACGTTCCATCTTTAGATCACAGGAGCCGACTCGCATATATATCGCTACCTCGCTCCACTCCCTCCTCTGATCATTCTTCTTACACCCAAATGGATAATCGAAACCATGGACGATGGTCGCCGCCGCGCCTCGCCCTCCGCGTTGCCTCCGTCCTCCTCTTCCTGTGCGTAGCCGGGACGCCGGCGGCGGGCCATGGCCCCCATGGCCATGACACCGGCGAGCACAAGAACTTCCTCATCATCGTGCGCTCTCCGTACGAGTACGACACGAAGGTGTACAAGAACGCGTCGAGCTGGCACGCTTCGCTCCTGGCTGAGGTGTGCGACATGGCCAAGGAGGCGATGGAGAATGACCCGTCCTCCGTGACCCGCCTCATTTACTCGTACCGCAAAGTCGTCAATGGCTTCTGCGCCCGTTTGACGGTGGAGGAGCTGGAGGAGATGAAAAAGAAGGACTGGTTTTATAAGGCATATCCTGAGAAGACGTACCACCTCATGACCACGCACACGCCCAAGATGCTGGGGCTCATGGGCGAGGACCGCGCCGGGGAAGGCGTGTGGAACACCAGCAACATGGGCGAGGGCATCATCATCGGGGTCCTCGACGACGGAATCTACGCCGGCCACCCGTCGTTCGACGGGGCGGGCATGAAGCCGCCGCCGGAGAAGTGGAATGGCCGGTGCGACTTCAACAATACGGTGTGCAACAACAAGCTCATCGGGGCGCGGTCCTTCTTCGAGTCGGCCAAGTGGAAGTGGAAGGGCGTCGACGACCCGGTGCTCCCGATCAACGAGGGCCAGCACGGCACGCACACGTCCAGCACGGCGGCCGGCGCGTTCGTGTCCGGCGCCAACATATCCGGCTACGCGGAGGGCACGGCGTCCGGCATGGCGCCCCGCGCGCACATCGCCTTCTACCAGGTGTGCTTCGAGCAGAAGGGCTGCGACCGGGATGACATACTGGCGGCGGTCGATGATGCCATCGAGGACGGCGTCGACGTGCTCTCTATGTCTCTTGGTGGCAACCCGGATGCTGACTTCTCGGAGGACCCCGTCTCGCTTGGAGGATACACCGCTGCCCTCAACGGCGTGTTCGTCAGCACGGCGGCTGGCAACATCGGCCCGAACCCGGCAACCGTCTCCAACGGGGCACCGTGGCTTCTCACCGTGGGGGCAAGCACCACCGACAGGCGGTTCGGGGCCACCGTGAAGCTTGGCAGCGGAGATGAACTTGCCGGCGAGTCGCTCAGCGAAGCCAAGGACTACGGGAAGGAGCTGCGGCCGCTGGTGCGCGACGTGGGCGACGGTAAGTGCACCAGCGAGTCCGTGTTGATTGCGGAGAACGTCACCGGGAAGATCGTCATTTGCGAGGCTGGCGGCACCGTGAGCACCGCCAAGGCCAAAACGCTCGAAAAGGCCGGCGCGTTCGGCATGATCGTCGTCACCCCTGAGGTGTTCGGCCCGGTGATCGTCCCGAGGCCCCACGTGATCCCCACGGTGCAAGTACCCTACTCAGCCGGGCAGAAGATCAAGGCCTACGTGCAGTCCGAGAAAGACGCCACGGCCAACTTCATCTTGAATGGAACGTCATTCGACACCCCGCGGTCGCCGATGATGGCACCCTTCTCGGCGCGGGGGCCGAACTTGAAAAGCCGGGGGATTCTAAAGCCTGACATCATCGGCCCAGGAGTGAACATACTCGCGGGTGTCCCCGGCATCGCGGACTTGGTGTTGCCGCCCAAAGCAGATATGCCCAAGTTCGACGTCAAGTCCGGCACGTCCATGTCGTGCCCGCACCTCGCCGGTGTCGCCGCGTTGCTGAAGAACGCGCACCCGACATGGTCGCCGGCGGCCATCAAGTCGGCGCTGATGACGACCACTGAAACCACCGACAACGAAAAGAAACCGATCGCCGACGTGGACGGCACGCAGGCGACATACTTTGCCACGGGCGCCGGGCACGTAAACCCGAAGAAAGCCATGGACCCGGGGCTCGTGTACAACCTGTCGGCGTCGGACTACATCCCGTACCTGTGCGGGCTCAACTACACAGACCAGCAGGTGAACTCGATCATCCACCCAGAGCCGCCGGTGGAGTGCAGCAAGCTGCCAAAGGTCGACCAGAAGGACCTCAACTACCCGTCGATCACCATCATCGTCGACAAGGCGGACACCGCCGTGAACGCTGCCCGCGCGGTGACTAACGTTGGTGTGGCAAGCTCGACGTACTCGGTGGAGGTTGAGGTGCCGAAATCGGTGACGGTGGAAGTGAAGCCGGAGAAGCTGACGTTCAAGGAGCTGGATGAGGTCTTGAACTACACGGTCACCGTCAAGGCGGCGGCCGTGCCGGATGGCGTCATCGAAGGGCAGCTCAAGTGGGTCTCCAGCAAGCACCTCGTGCGAAGCCCGATCCTCATCTTGCCCGGCGCTGGGGAGGAGGCCACGGCAGAAGCTGAGGGACCTTCAGCTCATACTAGTTCTTTGCTCGAGTGAGAGATTTTTTTTTTCTTTTCTTTGCTCGAGTGAGAGATTTTTTTTCTTTTCTTTGCACTAAAATTTGCCAAGGTTCATACAAAAAATGTTTTCCATGTTCAAAATACTAGAATTGTCATAATCTATAAACCGATGAATTACCAAAAGTTGCCATGATCCATGAATTAAATTTATCGTGGTTAATTACTAAAATTTACCATGGCCAATTAATAAAAATTACCGTGAAAAGTAGTTGAATCACAATGATAGCTTTAAATCTAGAAGAAAAAACTAAATGAAACATGTCGGGGCAATTTTATTGTAAACCATATGACAACTTAAGTGTAAACATGTGGCAACTTGTAGCCCAAAAAAAAGTCGTCGAAAGATATCAATATGGGATCTAGTTTTAAAGATCTCTTCGAGACGAATTTAATGATGAAAACTGATTTTTAATTAGATTTTTTTATTTTAGAGATGAAACATTTTTAAGTCAAAAAACCTAAAAGATTCCACTCATGCCATATGTTTGATGTGGCAAGATGAATGTTTACAGTGGCGTGTGGACCATGTTGTCTCGTACCACCCGTGTGGGCGTTATCATTTAGAAAAAAATACACATGAGCTCCTGGGTGCTCCACCCCCCAAAAAATATTAAATTATAAAATATCAGCAAATTTAACGAAAAAACTAGAATTTAGGGATATCAAACCTAGGTGTTCATTTCATTCTCATGTTCCTTAAGAAGTGACATACACGAGTATCCGTGCTGAATAAAAAACAATCTGATCTGCTATCCATCCAAATAGATTTTTTATACATAGCAATTGTTTTTATTATTTTATTGAGAATATCACATATATCATTTCTTTATGGAATTTCATGGGAATAGATTAGGCACCTAGATTTGATACCCAAAATTCTAGTTCTTTCTAAAAATTTATATTGTTTTCTTGAATTTAGTATTCATATAGGGGACTAGCGTGAAGCCGTGCATCGGCCCGTGATTCCATCCACTATTAAAACCGTTGTTATTTGTGATTTGTATGGCATCGTAGTGTACTCATGAAAGTAACTACAGTGCAAATCATGTGTATATATTTTAAGAATGTTCTATAGAACCACATTCGAGATTATCAAAGGATACTTATGCATTTAGATGATATCTACGTTCTAATAACGATGATTCGCCTTTGGTTATATTTTTTTTGTTCTCTGAAGGCATACCATTAGTAAGTTTAGAAATTAGGAATCACAAACTCCAGTAATGCCACCGGAATTCTTGCATAGCTGCTGGGCAACTTCCCAGAAACCTCAAAGTTGACTGTAGTCTGAAATTTTGCCAATCATAAGTGGCTACAATCTAAAATTTTGATAATGGTGTCAAGTGAGTTTTTCAGAATGGACTAATTTTTTTTATTGAGATGTGGGTATTTGAAACTTACTTACCGTAAGATTGGTACATCAGTTTCATAGCGAACAGGTCATACTAACTTGAGTATATCTCGCAAAAACTTTATAGGTACTGCTAAAAGTAATCAACATTGTAACGGAATTTGTTAGACACGTCCATGACAAGCTCCCCCCTTGGGTCGTGTTTTTCGTGAATGAAAATAAGGAAGACATCACAAGTGGAAAGAAGTACAAAATACCGATTTCACAACTAAGAGTACTTTCAATCTTTAAAACTTTGGTGGCACTAAAACTCTTTGGAGATTCGAAAGAAGAGTATCCTTTGTATGACCTACAGTAGCAACAAAAAACCAAAAGTGAAGATACATACAAAACTATGTAACAATGAATAGCTTGCAAAGAGTAACAATGGAAGGTCATTACATGGGTGAATCAAAAACTGCAAGGTTATTCCAAACAAAAAAGTAGACGATAGTATACCCTTCCTGATGTACAAAGCAAATCACCATTATCCTCTGAACTACACAAATCGCTACCATTGGGATCTCCTTCACATGCACTTTCTCCACATGAAGATTACATCAAAGATGGCGTTATCATGGCCATGACATCAGAGAAGAGAAGTACTTAGAAGCCACACCAACTGGTTTGCATTGTGGTGAAAAAGACAACCCCGAGCTCAATATGGAGGAGAGTCTATTGAGACAATGGAACCAACGACACCGTCATTGCCGATCAATGTAGTAGTATACATAACTATCCTTATTGCCACCAGAAAGAGAAGATGCCAGCCAATTTCCATCCTGCCATGTTAAGTAGAAGGATTCTATGAGCGCCATGTGTATGCAAGGGGAAATCCTAGAGCAATCATGTATATAGGTAAGACCATTTTTTTTACAGTGAGAACATAACATAACATAATAGTTCAGCAGAGTTATGATAAATAAAAGAGGTCCATCACAAATCCGAGTAATGACAGAGATAAAAGATAGAGGTCACATACTACTACATTTTCAACCTACTATAACCAAAACAATAAAAAGATAATCTAACAACATACTATTAGGAGAACCCATAGCGCTGGGTGTATGCCTTCTTCTCCAATGAGTGTATATGAAGTATACATGTGCCTCTCCTAAGCAGAACATGACAGAAAAATTACAAATTCCTATGTAGTGTCTCCTATCTTGCTCACATTAGCAACTCTATAATATTTGAACGAAAATCAACACAAATTAAACTAAGAGCTTGGGATGAAAAGAGAAGGCATGGACCAAGAAGAACATAAAAGGTGCACCAAGAGGAAGAGAGGTCAGGAGGGAAGAAAAAAAGTGTTCGAACTTTGGATGGACCTCACCTGCTCGTGCATGGAGGGAGAAGAGTCTGTTTCGTGGGGGAGGTTCACCCCGCACCTTCGTCACAGTCCGCATGCCTTTGCCCTCCGCCATTCATCACCGTGTAGCAAGCTAGGGTTTGTTCCCATGGGGCTTCTTCGATGGAGGGTAGGTGGAATAAGCAAAGAGAGAGAGGAGGGTGGAGGAGGAAGGGAGCGAGGAGAACGATGGCCTGCGGCGAAGGAAGCGACAAACGATAGACGACGGGGGCAACGAAGGTGGGACTGGTGGAGCCTGCGGAGATTGTTCCCCTTCTCTCCCTCATAGCTCTCTAGAAGCACGAAGAAGGCAGTATGTGGATAATGGGCCCCCGCTGTAGATATTTGAGACCTTAAGCGGTAAATCTCATGGGCAGTTTAAAAAAGTCAAAAAAATAAGAAAAATCAAAGCCTTGTCGGTTTAGTATTGTTACTTATGGAGCACCCGAGACCACCAAATCCTTATCCCTGGAGTCCCTCACTATATTGACATGCGATCTACTCCCTCCGTTTCTAAATATAAGTTTTTTTAGAGTTCTAACTAGAAAACTACATACGGATGTATATAGACATACTTTAGAATGTAGAATCACTCATTTTGCTCCGTATGTAGTCATCTAGTGAAATATCTAAAAAGACTTATATTTAGAAACGGAGGGAGTGCAATTTTTTTGATAGGAACCTAGGATGTATATTTAAGGATCACTTTGCCCTTCTTAAAAAAGGGTCACTTCAACAACAACAAAAACTAAAGGATCACTTTGCCCCCACTAGAAAGAAATTTCCTGTTAGGGTCACTTCAACAACAACAAAAACAAAAGCATCACTTTGCCCTCACTAGAAAGAAATTTCCTGTTAAGTCTAGCTTTGTACAAATCGCATGCCTCATGAGCTACTATATTTTCTATAGTGCAAACACACCGGGTTTCTCTAGTTGTTATTAGAGGTGTGTTCCTTCTATTTCACCAAGTAAAGCTCTTCGCAAGGCAATACCAACGGTGTCCACTTGACCTTTTCTAAGCGGGGACAGAATGAAACGACCATAATAGAGACTCTTACTATCTCCTTAGCCCATTTTTCTTCTTCTTTATCCTAGGGATATACTTTACTAGTTTGAAACTTGTCATAAATAAGTTTATTCCCCGCTTACCTTTACTTTATTTTGAATCTTTTTCTTCTTCTTAATCTTTCTATTCAGAATTCAGTTAACGACCGACGGATCTTTTCTAAAGACCTACTTGGTTATGAGTCGTCCGATCTGCAAATGAACATTGATTGTACTCCCTCCGGTCCTTTTTAGTCTGCATATAAGTCTTGTCCGAAGTGAAAGTATCTCTACTTTGACCAAACTTATAGAAAAAATTACGAACATTCACCATGCCAAATCAATATTGTTAGATTCTTTACGAAATGTAGTTTCATAATGTATATATTTGGTATTATAGGTATTTATATTTTTTAATATAAATTTGGTCAAACTTTATAAAGTTTGACTTGACCGAAATCTAATATGCAGAGTAAAAAGGACCGGAGGGAGTAACATGATTCTTGTTGCAGAAACATCCTATAACGAAAATCTTGTTGCAAAAAAACTCTCGGCTCGTACAACAAGAGCCTTGTTTCAAACAAAAAAAAGCATCTTGGGCTCATGTGTGTCTTGTCGCCATTGAAACAAGAGCCCCTTGTTGCCATATGGGCACCCCACCACGGAGGATACACGCGCGCATGAGGATGATGACGAGGTTGGCGCCGTTCCATGCTAGCGTGGCGGATCTCATCGGATCCGTCGGCCTGGTCGACGGGGAAGCTTTCGATGGGGGGAGATCCAGCATGGAGGCTCCTGACGATGATGTCATACAGGTGGAGGTGCTCGGTCGGGCTCAATTTTTAGGCCAAGACAAGCGTGGTGGAGCTCCATGGTGGTGCAGTGTAGGGAAACTCTAGCAGCGACGAACAGGAGGAGAGGGGGTGGGCGGGGCAACCTTGTTGGCGGTGGTTGGAGACTGGCCATCGCGTATGACGCTAGCCGTGTGATGGATGTGGTGACCAGCCTTTACTACAAACACATTGTTGTGCTCCTTGCTTTGCAACAGGGGACAAGTTGTAAAGGTTGGACATGGTTGCGAGTCGTGTGAGCCAAATAGATTTGATGGTTGCGGAGGCGGTCAACGCATGTGACTTCATTTGTGTCACTACACCATGACAAAAATGTAGGGGTCAGCCCATTGATGACCCACAAGTATAGGGTTTTCATCGTAGTCCTTTCGATAAGTTAGAGTGTCAAATCCAACAAGGAGCAGAAGGAAATGATAAGCAGTTTTGAGCATGATATTCTCTGCAAGTGATGTGACTAAGAGTGATAGATAGTTCTGTAGCAAGAGAAGAGCAAATAACAAGTAACAAAAGTAGCAGTGGTGCAGCAGGGTGGCCCAATCCTTTTGTAGCAAAGGACAAGCCTAAAAGTTCTCTTATATAAAGGAAAACGCTCTCGAGGACACATGGGAATTTTCATCTAGTCATGTTCATCATGTTGAGTTGATTCACGTTCGTTACTTTGATAATTTGATATGTGAGTGGACTGGTGCTAAGGTGTTATTCTTACTAGGAGAAACAACCCACTTATGATTATCCCCTATCGCAAGTATCTGCAACACTGATACGTCCATTTTGCATCATGTTTTCATGTTGATATTTATCGCTTCTTTGGCTGTTATTTCACTTCACGGTACAATTCTTATGCCTTTTCTCTCTTATTTTGCAAGGTTTACATGAAGAGGGAGAATGCCGGCAACTGGAATTCTGGCCTGAAAGTGGGTTGGTACTTGTAAGGTTGCTAGTAGTGTTGATTACTCTTTGTAGTTGATGCTAGTTGGATTACTTGGTGGAAGAGTTTATGTTCAGATCCTTGATGCTACTCATTACCTCTCTGGTCTTGAATATGATTATGCTTTGTGAGTAGTCACTTTTGTTCCTGAGGACATGGGATAAGTCATGCTAATAGTAGTCATGTGAATTTGGTATTCGTTCGGTAATTTGATGTGTTGTATGTTGTTTTTCCTCTAGTGGTGTTATGTGAACGTCGACTACATAACACTTCACCATTAGTTGGGCCTAGAGGAAGGCATTGGGAAGTAGTAAGTGGATGATGGGTTGCTAGAGTGATAAAAGCTTAAACCCTAGTTTATGCGTTGCTTCGTAAGGGGCTGATTTGGATCCACTAATTTAATGCTATGGTTAGACTTTGTCTTAATTCTTCTTTCGTAGTTGCGGATGCTTGTGAGATGGGTTAATCATAAGTGGGATGCTTGTCCAACTAAGGGTGGTACCCAAGCGCTGGTCCACCCACATATCAAACTATCAAAGTAACGAACGCGAATCATATGAACATGATGAAACTAGCATGACAGAAATTCCCGTGTGTCCTCGAGAGCGTTTTTCCTCCTATAAGACTTTGTCCAGGCTTGTACCTTGCTACAAAAGGGATTGGGCCACTTTGCTGCACCGTTGCTACTTTTTTTACTTGTTGCTCGCTACGAATCATCTCACCACACAACCACTTGTTACCGATAATTTCAGTGCTTGCAGATATTTCCTTGCTGAAAACCACTTGTCAGATCCTTCTGCTCTTCGTTGGGTTCGACACTCTTACTTATCGAAAGGACTACGCTTGATCCCCTATACTTGTGGGTCATCAAACACTTAAAGAAGAATGAAGATAAATCTAACCATAGCATGAAACATGTGGATCCAAATTAGCCCCTTATGAAATAAGACATAAATTGGGGTTTTAGCTTATGTCTGTAGCAAACCATCATCTACTTATTTCTCCGCAATGCCTTCCCTTAGGCCCAAGTATGGTGAAGTGTAATATGTCTCAAACGTATATACTTTTACAACCACTTTTTATCTTGTTTGGACTCTAATTTGCATGATTTGAATGAAACTAACCCAGGACTAACGATGTTTTCAGCACAACTGCCATGGTGTTACTTTTGTGCAGAAATAAAATTCTCGGAATCAGACGTAACTTTTTGTGAATTATTTATGGAATATATGAGGAATTATGGAGCGAAGAACCACATGAGGGGGGCTTCGTTCGGGCCACGAGCCAACAGGGCGCGCCCACTCCTGGGCACGTCGTGTTAGCTCATGGGCCCCACGTGGCTCCCCAACCATATTTCCAATGCTATAAATTCACATCTTCGAAGAAAGAATATGGGAGAAGATTTCATCGCATTTTACGAGACGGGGCCACCGCCACCTCCCGTTCTTCCTTGGGAGGGCTGATGTGGAGTTTGTTTGGGGCTCCGGAGAGGGGGATTCGTCACCGTCGTCATCACCAAGACTTATCCATCAACAATTCCATTATTCTCACCATCGGGAGTGAGTAATACCTCTGTAGGCTTGCTGGACGGTGATGGGTGTGGATGAGATTGATCATGTAATCGAGTTATTTTGATAGGGCTTGATCCCTAGTATGCACTATGTTCTGAGATTGTGTTGCTATTACTTTGTTATGCTTAATGCTTGTCACTAGAGCCCAAGTGCCATGATTTCAGATCTAAACCTATTATATTTTCATGAATATGAGTGATTTAGATCCTATCTTGCAAGTTGTATGCACCTATTACGTGTCATGATCTGCATACCCCAAGGTGACAATAATTGTGATTCTTTTCGACGATTGTCGTAGTTTGAGGGGTTCATGTATTTACTAAGTGTTAATGATTTATTCAGGTTCTCTATTAAAACGAGCCCTTAACATCCCTTAGTTTCCTTATGGACCCCGCTGCCACGGGAGGGTAGGACAAAAGATGTCATACAAGTTCTTATCGCAAGCACGTATGACTATATACCGAATATATGCCTACATTATATTGATAAATTGGATCTAGTTTTTGTGTCGCTCTAGTGTGTAACTGTTACATGATGAATGGCATCCATATCTATCCATCACTGATCCATGGCCTATGCTTTTCGTATACTGAGTTTTGCAAAGTTATTATTGCTTCTACTACTATTACTCTTACTAATAATGTTCTAATTTGCTACTAAACTTTTGCTATAGAGGGATAACCTTGGTGTGGTTGAATTGAAAACTCAACTGCTAAGACCAATTAATATTCTTTGGCTCCCCTTGTGTCAAATAAACAAATTTGGGTAGAATACTTTCCTCGAAGACTCTTGCGATCCCCTATACTTGTGGGTTATCAAGACTCTTTTCTGGCGCCGTTGCCGGGGAGCATAGATCTATTTATTGTGTTCACCAAGGATATCCAATTGCAACTATCAAGAATCTGGAAGACACTACAACCAAGATCATCCCCTCTCGTACGAGAGGAGGTAAGGAATTGTCGTGTAGTTGTATTGGTTGTGTTTTCAAGGAAAGAACTATTGGACAAGATGAATAATTATTGAATAACATATTGCAAAATGCCGATGATTGGATACTTCCTGAATCATCGTCACAACCTATTCAAAATAAGATAGGTATTATATTCCTTAGTCGTGAAGCTATGCAAGAAGCCAAGAGATCCATGAAAGAAAAAGGTACTAAAACTAAAGATGTCAATAATTTACCACCCATTGAAGAAATACATGGACTTGACATGCTCACACACTTAGTAGAGGTAATTTCTCTGTGTAACTTTAATGAAAGCAATATACCCTATACTAATACTCCTAGTCAATGCATGGATGAATTTGATAATCACATTGTTAAGCAGGAACACTTCAGTAAATATGGTAAAGATCAATTACAATGCAATGTCATGATGATAGATCGCTGGAGTGACTTAATGCATAGAATTTCTAATGATGTGAGAGGTCTAGGTAAACATGCTTCTATGGTTCACACCCAACTAGACCAAGTTGCTAAGTCACACAATGAATTGCTTTCTAAATTAAGTGATAACATGAATGGCCATGTTGTTGGAGTAATGACTATAGGAGGTAGAATGACTCAGGAACCTCTTTATCCTGACGATCATCCTAAATGAATTGAACAAGATTCTCATAGAATTAATGATGATGTGCCTAGTCCAACTAAAAAAGAAAAAGAAAGCGAAAAAATGATAGGACTATGCAATCTTCTAGTCAACGTGTTTTAGAAAAACCTGCTAAGAATCATAATGATGTTTCTATTTCTGATGTTGAGACACAGTCTGGTAGCGAACATTCTCATAGTGATAATGATAACGATAATAATGATGCCCATGTAGATGCTCAACCAGATAATAATAAATAACCTAATAATGGTGAGGAAATAGAATCTACTGAAAATCTTGATATCCCACATCTTAAAAACAAACACTATGAAAAGAAATACTTCGTTGCTAGAAAAAATGGAAGAGAAAGAGAGCCTTGGGTGATAAACCCATGCCATTCCTTCACAAGCCTTCTAAAAATAAGGATGAGGAGGAGTTTGAATGCTTTGTTGAAATGATTCAACCTGTCTTTTTGCGCACTCGCTTGACTGATATTTTGAAGATGCCTCCTTATGCTAAATATATGAAGGATATTATTGCCAACAAAAGAAAGACACCTCAAACTGAAATTGCCACTATGCTTGCTAATTATACTTTTGATGGTGGAGTGCCTAAGAAGTTGGGTGATCCGGGAATACCCCCAATACCTTGCTCCAATAAACGAAATTTTGTTACAACTGCTTTATCTGATCTCGGAGCTGGTGTTAGTGTTATGCTTTTCTCCTTATATAAAAGAATTGATTTTAATAAGCTTACACCTACTAAGATATATTTGCAAATGGCTGATAAATCCACTGCTTTACCTATTGGAATTTGTGAGGATGTTCCTTTTGTAGCTGCAAATATTACTATCTTAGCAGACTTTGCTATTATTGATATGCCCAAGGACAACAACATGTCGATTATCCTTGGTAGACCCTTTTTAAAAAGTGCAGGGTTGTTATTGATTGCAACAAAAGCAAGGTTACTTTTAATGTCAATGGTAAAGAACATACGATGCATTTCCCGAAGAAGCAATCTTTGGTGAATAATATTAATATCATTGAACCGATTTCCACAACTACTATTGGAAGGTTTAAATTTCCTCTCCCTACTGTCAAGAAGAAATATGATATTCTTATTGTTGGGGACATGCATGTTCCCATTGAGGTAACTTAGTGTTATATGAATATTCTTCGGTTTCACGTCAATCGGAAACGATTGTTAATAAGACTTGATCAACCTTATTAATGGATCATTTTTGAAAGACATGTGGTTGATCAATTTAGTAAGCACAACTATCACTATAATTAGTTTACCATCTGATAATTCTTAGTTAAGTAAAATAGAATGCCATGATATCCTATTTTTTGAGTTTCCCATGCAATAAAAATTCTGAGAATGCCACAAAATTTTAACATGGTTTTTTGAGGAATATTTAAAAAAGGTGTTGAAAAAACATCACGGGGGTGCACCTATAGGCCACGAGCCAACAGGGCGCGCCCACCCTCCTCGATGCGCCCTATTAGCTTGTGGTGCCCATAGAGGGGCCTTGCCTTATCTCCTCAGCCCATGTCGTCTCTTACCTCCAGCAAAAAATCATATGCACTCTCTCTCCCTCCCTCCATCTCTCTCTCTGTCCGTCTCTCTCTCTCTCTCTCTCTCTCTCTCTCTCTCTCTCTCTCTCTCTCTCTCTTGTGTCCTTACTCTCAAAACCGGGATTTTTGATCTCTTTGCTCGGAACCTCGTTTCCGAAACTGTTTTGAGGGATTGTTCGTTAGTATGTGACTCCTCCATTCCTCCAATTACTTTTTGCTTTAGTGGTTTATATTTTGGATATTTTGATGCACTTGGTGCTAGTGAAAATGAGTTGCATGTTAAATTCTTTGAGTTCCAAGTAGTATGAATGCTTGATATGGCCTCCAGGCATCTATATGAGTAGTTAGTATCGATCTTACAAAGTTTATTGACATAATTTTGTGGTCCAAAAATTTCAGAAATTTGCTTGTATGAAAATGAATTTCTTGAGGAGGAGTTTTTCAAGAAGGCGTTCTCGGGAGAGTCGACAAGCGAGGGCTCGGCACAACAAGCTTATATTGAGCCCCGAATAAGCTTATGTTGTGGGTCATCAATCGCCTAAAGGAAGAAGAAGGAAGAATAAGATGGACAAAGACTTTCATGTGTGGTCGGTTCATTTGAGGAATTAATATCAACAATTCGATTAGATCCGAGCATCATTTAACTCCTCAAATTATAAGGAGTTAAGTTTAAGGCCTTGTTCGATTTATAGGAATTTAACAGTCCTGTATGATATGATTTATAAAGGAAATTTCCTATAGTGAAGTTTGGTTTCTAGGAATGGATTTCTATCCTTCACACTTAGAAAAAAAACATTAGCTCAGATCTCATGGAAAAAAGTATACCCAATGAATCAAGTGATATCATTTTCCCTGTAGGAACCGACATGCATGCCATCTCATATTTCATGTCTTTTCTATCCATATGATTATTCTATCCTATGAGCAAAAAAAAATCGAAGGAAGCAAATAAAAAAATAAATTATAGGGGATCGGCTCGATATGCCCTTAGTTTGCATTGTGCTATGAGCATCTCTAGCAAATCCTGCAAATATGCTTACTAGAACATTAGTTTACGCTCCCCAACCCCCCTCAAAACTAATTTGCGAAACCGCTTGGGCTCGAGCGTGAACACATCCCGTAAACTCATACATTTAGGGGTTTTAGGCAAATTTGTATTTTTGAACAATATAATCATAATACAACCATTATATAAATCAAAAGTATTAATGTTTTAGCATCATACAACACAATAATCATCTCAATTATAACAAATGTTCAAATCAAAATAATTAAAACAATACGAATGGTCGAAATGAATAGAATGGTTACAATCCCACATGAATACAAAGAAGATCAAATGAATAAAATGAGATTCTATATCTCTCGTACAGTTGCCAAAGGTGCTCAATGAGATCATCACAAAGCCGCCTGTGCATGGTATTGTCCTTAATCTACCTCCAGGTCTCAAGAATGCATTAATCTGATCTAGGTTCTTGTCAGGCTTGATAGGCTACCAATATTTTCATAGAAAGCTCTAAGTTTTAGTCCCTCTTATCCTCGATAATCATTTTGTCACAAGTCGCTCATCGATCAAAAATTAAATCACAAGGAAAGGACTAGAGACCCGTCAGTGTCAAAACCAGTTGATCTTGAGTAGGGGGTCCGGACTATGGATCTAGGGTCGATGGGTAAGATGAGACTAAGAATATGGTTTTTTACCCAGGTTCGGCCCTCTTGATGGAGGTAAAACTTTATGTGTTGCTGTTGTTGGTATTGATTGAGTAGTACCGAGTACAAAGTTGATCTACTTCGAGATCGGATTTTGTGGTCTAAACCCTAATCGTAATGAGTTTAATGTGTCCTACGAACTATGGCCCCCTAGCTTATAACATACCAGGGGTGCTAGGGTTACACAAGGTTAGTTACAATAGAGAAGGAATACGTCGATTACTATATTGTCTTGGATCATATGCCAAGTCTCCGGAAGAGTCTATCCTGATTCCGATACTTCCAATGATGATTGAACAGGCGTGGAAGTCTAGCCCATGAGAACAAAATGACTGCCCGAGGACCCCTTAGTCCCGGACTCCCTTAGTAGCCCCCGCACTAGCCTCCAATGCCATAGTTTAGGCTCACCATCTTCTCTTTTCTGCGTTTTTTGGCTTACGGGGCGAGTTCCACCTTATATTTGGCTGATCCTTTTCCGCATTGTTCTTTCATCTGCGACTGATGAAACATCGGAGGGCCCGCAAAAAATGAATATTTTCCTTTCACGGAGTTAACCACCTCCTCGTTTCTCGCGCGCCAATGAAAATAAGCGGTTCCTTCCCAAAGAAAAGAAGTTAATCATCATATAACCTACGCGTGCCCCCAGTAATGCTCCCCATCCCCTCCAATGTGTCGAGAAGAACACTAGAGAAACGAAGACATGGTGACTGCCTCAGGCTCGTCCTCACGCCCTCATGGCTCTCTTCCACGAGATTGGGACAATTTCTCATTCTCGCGCCTCCGTCTGTGCGAGCTTGAGGCGCAAGGGTATTTACCCGACTCAGATGTGGCATCCTCTCACCCTAATCTAACCTTCGACAATGGCGAGGCCTTCGCAGAGAGATTCCCTACGCCCAACACGACGGAGAGGTTATGCTTCATTCCATTCCTCTTACGAGGCCT
Organism: Hordeum vulgare subsp. vulgare; assembly: GCF_904849725.1. Taxonomy (NCBI): domain Eukaryota; kingdom Viridiplantae; phylum Streptophyta; class Magnoliopsida; order Poales; family Poaceae; genus Hordeum; species Hordeum vulgare. The sequence continues at coordinate 593,197,379 of NC_058519.1, read as the reverse complement.
CGACTTCCTTATTCATCCATTTCTACGGGTCCTGTTGGAGTATTACGGGATCCAACTTCATCACCTTAACCCGGATCCATCCTCCACATCATGATGTTTGTCGCTCTTGTGAGATGTTCCTCGGTTGCCCTAAACTGAAGGAGGGACTGTTTGCAAAGTTGGAGGAGACAAAGTATCGCGCATAGCTGGGACTGGATATCCGGTAGGGACCCCGAGTGGCAGCTTCCAAAGAGTGGACCTCAGAGTGGTTCTATATCGAAGACGTACCTTTGTTTGACCCCATCCAAAGGGGTCTGCCCAAATTCTTAACTGTTCCTCTAAAGAAGCGGTTCAACTGGAGTCCAAGTAGCCCTTATAAAGAAGATGGCTCCGAGGTGAGACAGTTGGTTTCCAAGGTAAAACTGTTGACACATTTCCGTCTTACTATGATTGGTGTAATGGCCAAGGGACATAAGGCGGTGTGTTCAGCCTCTCCAAGAAAGGTCCTATCCGCTATGGCAATTCAACACTTCGAGTGACACCACTTGATACAAACGCGAGGGCTGATACGTCCATTTTGCATCATGCTTTTATGTTGATATTTATCGCTTCTTGGGCTGTTATTTCACTTCATGGTACAATACTTATGCCTTTTCTCTCTTATTTTGCAAGGTTTACATGAAGAGGGAGAATGCCGACAGCTGGAATTCTGGCCTGAAAGTGGAGCAAGTTTGAGATACCTATTCTGCGCAACTCCAAACGCCGTAAATATCAACGAGGATTTTTTTTTTGGATTTATAAAAAATACTGGGCCGAAGAAATGCCACAGGGGCGCCAACAGGTGGCCACAAGCCTGCTAGGCGCGACCACCCCCCTGCCCGCGCCTAGGGGGCTTGTGGGCAGCCTGCTGGCCCACTGGCCCTCCTCTTCTGCTATATGAAGGGTTTCGTCCGAAAAAAAATCAGGGAGGAGCTTTTTCGTGGATTCGCCGCCACCACAAGGCGGAACTTGAGCAGAACCAATCTAGAGCTCCGGTAGGACGATCCTGCTGGGGAAACTTCCCTCCGAGAGGGGGAAATCGTCGCCATCGTTATCACCAACACTCCTCTCATTGGAGGGGACTCGTCACCATCAACATCTTCATCAGCACCATCTCATCTCCAAACCCTAGTTCATCTCTTGTAACCAATCTCCGTCTCGCGACTCCGATTGGTACTTGTAAGGTTGCTAGTAGTGTTAATTACTCTTTGTAGTTGATGCTAGTTGGATTACTTGGTGGAAGAGTTTATATTCAGATCCTTGATGCTACTCATTACCTCTCTGGTCATGAATATGATTATGCTTTGTGAGTAGTCACTTTTTTTCCTGAGGACATGGGATAAGTCATGCTAATAGTAGTCATGTGAATTTGGTATTCGTTCGACATTTTGATGTGTTGTATGTTGTTTTTCCTCTAGTGGTGTTATGTGAACGTCGACTACATAACACTTCACCATTATTTGGGCCTATAGGAAGGCATTGGGAAGTAGTAAGTAGATGATGGGTTGCTAGAGTGACACAAGCTTAAACCCTAGTTTATGCGTTGCTTCGTAAGGGGCTGATTTGGATCCACTAGTTTAATGCTATGGTTAGACTTTGTCTTAATTCCTCTTTTTTAGTTGCGGATGCTTGCGAGAGGGGTTAATCATAAGTGGGATGCTTGTCCAAGTAAGTGCATGACCCAAGCGCCGGTCCACCCACATATCAAACTATCAAAGTAACGAACGCGAATCATATGAACATGATGAAAACTAGCATGATAGAAATTCCCGTGTGTCCTCGGGAGCGTTTTTCCTCATATAAGACTTTGTCCAGGCTTGTCCCTTGATACAAAAGGGATTGGGCACTTTGCTGCACCATTGTTACTTTTGTTACTTGTTGCTTGCTACGAATCATCTCACCACACAATCACTTGTTACCGATAATTTCAGTGCTTGCAGATATTTCCTTGCTGAAAACCACTTGTCAGATCCTTCTGCTCCTCATTGGTTCGACACTCTTACTTATAGAAAGGACTACGATTGATCCCCAATACTTGTGGGTCATCAAGACTCTTTTCTAGCGCCGTTGCCGGGGAGTGAAGCGCCTTTGGTAAGTGGAAATTGGTAAGGAAACATTCATATAGTGTGCTGAAATTTATTGTCACTTGTCACTGTGGATACTAATCCTTTGAGGGGCATAGTTGCTTCTCAACCTACTGCACGTACTGAAAATATTTTCTTTGAATTTCCTTCGGGTATGCTTGAGAAACTGCTGGCTAATCCTTTTACAGGAGATGGAACATCACATCCAGACTTGCATCTAATCTATGTAGATGAAGTTTGTGGTTTATTTAAGCTTGCAGGTTTGCCCGAGGATGAGGTCAAGAAGTCTTTCCTTTATCTTTGAAGGATAAGGCGTTGACATGGTATAGGCTATGTGATGATACTGGATCATGGGACTACAATTGGTTGAAATTGGAATTTCATCAAAAGTTTTATCCTATGCATTTAGTACATCGTGATCAGAATTATATTTATAATTTTTGGCCTCGTGACAGAGAAAGCATCGCTCAAGATTGGGGGAGGCTTAAATCAATGTTATATTCATGCCCCAACCATGAGCTCTCGAGAGAAATTATCATTCAGAACTTCTATGCTCGGCTTTCTCATGATGATCGCACCATGCTTGACACTTCTTGTACCGGTTCTTTTATGAAGAGAGATATTGACTTCAAATGGAATTCATTGAAGAGAATTAAACGCAACTCTGAAGATTGGGAGCTGGAAGAAGGTAAGGAGTCAGGTATGAATTTCAAGTTTGATTGCGTTAAATCCTTTGTAGAAACAAATACCTTTAGTGATTTTAGCGCTAAGTATGGACTTGATTCTGAGATAGTAGCTTCATTGTGTGAATCTTTTGCTGCTCATATTGATCTCCCCAAATAGAAGTGGTTTAAATATCATCCTCCTTTAGAAGTCAATGTAGTTAAACCCAATCCTGTTGAAGAGAGAGTCCTTGCCTATAATGATCCTGTTGTTCCCAGTGCTTACATTGAGAAGCCACCTTTCCCTGGTAGGATAAAGGATCATTTTAAAGCTTCAACTGTGATACGCAGAGGCTACATTAGAACACCTACACCGCCTGAGCAAATTAGAATTGAACCTAGCATTGCTATTATCAAAGATCTTCTGTTCGACGATGTTGAGGGACATGATATTCACTTCTGTGAAGATGCTGCTAGTATTGCTAAACCTCACGCTAGAGACAAACATAGGCGTGTTGTTGGCACGCCTGTTGTTTCTGTTAAGATAGGAGATCATTGTTATCATGGTTTACGTGACGCGGGTGCTAGTGTTAGTGCAATACCTCAATCCCTATATGATGAAATCAAAGACGAGATTGCACCTGTTGAGATAGAACCCATTGATGTCACTATTCAGCTTGCCAATAAAGATACCATCTGCCCTGTGGGAATTGTTAGGGATGTTGAAGTCTTGTGTGGTAAAACGAAGTATCCTGCTGATTTCCTCGTTCTTGCTACCGCACAAGATAGCTTCTGTCCCATCATATTTGGTAGACCTTTTCTCAATACTGTCAATGCTCGTATTGATTGTGAGAAGCAAACTGTCACAGTTGGCTTTGAAGGTGTGTCACACGAGTTCAATTTCTCTAAGTTTGGTAGACAACCTCATGAAAAGGAGTTTCCTAGTAGGGATGAAACTATTGTCGTACCTCCTACTGATCCGTTAGAGCAATACTTGCTTGAGCATGAAAATGATATGCATATGGATGAAAGGGATGAGATAGATAGAGTTGTCTTAGAACAATATCCTACCCTTAAGAATAACTTGCATGTTGAACTGCATGGGCATGCACCCCCACCAAAGGGTGATCTTGTATTCGAGCTTAAACAATTGCCTGATACTCTTAAGTATGCTTATCTTGATGAAAAAGAGATATATCCTGTTATAATTAGTGCTAGCCTCTCAGAGCCTGAAGAAAAGAAGTTACTAAAAACTCTGAGGAAGCACCATGCTGCTATTGGATATACTCTTGATGATCTTAAGGGCATTAGTCCCACTCTATGCCGGCACAAGATTAAAACTGATCATGACTTCAAACCAGTTGCTGATCATCAAAGGAGATTAAATCCTAAGATGAAAGAGGTAGTAAGGAAAGAAATACTAAAGCTCCTGGAAGCGGGTATTATCTATCCTGTTGCTCATAGCGATTGGGTGACTCCGGTGCATTGCATCCCTAAGAAGGGAGGCATTACCGTTGTCCCTAATGATAAGGATGAATTGATCCCACAAAGGATTATTACTGGCTATAGGATGGTGATCGATTTTAGGAAATTGAATAAAGCTACTAGGAAAGATCATAACCCTTTGCCTTTTATCGACCAAATGCTAGAAAGGCTGTCTAAACACACACACTTCTGCTTTCTAGACGGTTATTCAGGTTTCTCCCAAATACCAGTTGCACAACCTCATCAGGAGAAAACCACTTTCACCTGCCCATTCGATACCTTTGCTTATAAACGTATGACTTTTGGCTTATGTAATGCACCTGCCACTTTTCGAAGATGTATGATGGCTATATTCTATGACTTTTGTGAAAAGATTGTTAAGGTTTTCATGGATGACTTCTCCGTTTACGGGTCTTCTTTTGATGATTGCCTCAGCAACCTTGATCGAGTCTTGCAGAGATGTAAAGATACCAATCTTGTCTTGAATTGGGAGAAGTTCCACTTTATGGTTAATGAAGGCATCATCTTAGGACATAAAATTTCTGAAAGAGGTATTGAAGTCGATAAGGCTAAGGTTGATGCAATCGAGAAAATGCCATACCCCACAGATATCAAAGGTATAAGAAGTTTCCTTGGTCATGCTGGTTTCTATAGAAGGTTCATTAAAGACTTCTCTAAGATTTCTAGGCCTCTTACCAATCTCTTGCAAAAGGATATTCCTTTTGTCTTTGACGATGATTGTGAGGAAGCCTTTGAAATACTTAAGAGGGCTTTGATAACTGCACCTATTGTTCAACCACCTGATTGGAACTTACCTTTTGAAATCATCTGTGATGCTAGCGATTATGCTGTTGGTGATGTCCTAGGGCAAAGAGTTGATAAGAAGTTGAATGTTATTCACTATGCTAGTAAAACTCTAGACAGTGCCCAAAGAAATTATGCTACTACGGAGAAGGAGCTTTTAGCAGTTGTGTTTGCATGTGAAAAGTTCACGTCTTACATAGTTGATTCCAAAGTCACTATTCACACTGATCACGCTGCCATTAAGTACCTCATGGAGAAGAAGGATGCTAAACCTAGACTTGTCAGATGGGTTCTCTTGCTACAAGAGTTTGATTTGCACGTTGTCGACAGAAAGGGTGCTGATAACCCCATAGCAGATAACTTGTCTAGGTTGGAGAACGTTCTTGATGACCCACAACCTACTGATGATAGTTTTCCCGATGAGCAATTGAATGTCATCAATACTTCACGTAGTGCACTGTGGTATGCTGATTATGCAAACTATATCGTTGCCAAATATATACCACCTAGTTTCACTTACCAGAAAAGAAGAAATTCTTCTTCGACTTGAGACACTACTTTTGGGATGATCCTCACCATTATAAGGAAGGAGTAGATGGTGTTGTTAGACGTTGTGTACCTGAGCATGAACACGGACAGATCCTACAGAAGTGTCACTCCGAGGCCTACGGAGGACACCATGCGGGAGATAGAACTGCACACAAGGTATTGCAATCAGGTTTCTATTGGCCCACTCTCTTCAAGGTTGCCCGAAAGTTTATCTTGTCTTGTGACGAATGTCAAAGAGTAGGTAATATAGGTAAACGTGAGGAAATGCCTATGAACCATTCACTTGTCATTGAACCATTTGATTATATGGGACCTTTTACAAAATCCAACAGGTATACTCACATCCTAGTTGCTGTTGACTATGTCACTAAGTGGGTAGAAGCTATCCCCACTAGTAGTGCTGATCACAACACATCTATTAGGATGCTTAAATAAGTTATTTTCCCTAGATTTGGAGTCCCTAGATATCTAATGACCGACGGTGGTTCACATTTCATTCATGGTGCTTTCTGTAAAACGCTTGCTAAGTACGATGTCAACCATAGAATTGCGTCTCCCTATCACCCTTAGTCCAGTGGTCAAGTAGAGCTAAGCAATAGAGAAATTAAACTAATTCTGCAAAGGACTGTCAACAGGTCTAGAAAGAATTGGTCTAAGAAGCTCGATGATGCACTATGGGCTTATAGACTGCCTATAAGAATCCCATGGGCATGTCTCCGTACAAAATGGTGTACGTTAAAGCATGTCATTTACCTCTTGAGCTAGAGCATAAAGATTATTGGGCAATCAAAGAGCTCAACTTTGATTTTAAACTTGCTGGTGAGAAGAGGTTATTTGACATTAGCTCGCTTGATGAGTGGAGAACTCAGGCATATGAGAATGCCAAGTTGTTCAAAGAGAAGGTTAAGAGGTGGCATGATAAGAGGATACAAAAGCGTGAGTTCAGTGTAGGTGATTTTGTCTTGCTATATAATTCTCGTTTAAGATTCTTTGCACGGAAGCTTCTCTCTAAATGGGAAGGTCCCTATGTTGTTGAGGAAGTATATCGTTTCGGTGCTATCAAGATCAACAACACGGAAGGTAATTGTCCGAGAGTTGTAAATGGGCAGAGAATCAAGCATTATATCTCAGGTACTCCCATAAATGTTGAAAGCAATATCATCAATACCATAACTCCGGAAGAATACCTAAGGGACATTTATCAGCCTGTTTCAGACTCCGAAAACGAAGAGGTGTGTGATTCGGTAAGAAAACAGAGTCCAAAACTTTTCCAGTAGGAAATTTTCTGTGTTTTGGAATATTTGAAAAAATACAAAAATTGGAAGTAGTCCGGAAAGTGCGCGAGGAGGCGACAAGCCTGCCCGGCGCGGGCCCACCCCCTGGCCGCGCCTGGGGGGCTTGTGGCCACCTCGTGCACCTCCCGGACTCCGTTTTCGTGCGGAGTACTCCTTCTGGGCTGGAAAAAATCAATATATATTCTCCCGTTTGGTCTGACCCCTGTATCACGCAGATTTCCTCTATTTTCGTTTCGAGCCTGTTTTCTGTCACAGATTTAGGGCAAGATGTCTTCTCAAGATTCAGAGGGGGAGAGCTATGTGGCAGATTACCTTGCTGACCCCAAGGTCTATGGGGACTTGGATCCTTATGGCTGGACCACTGATGAGGAAGAAGATTATGATCCCAAGGGGAAGGAACAAACAAGTTCCGATGAAGAGGAGGCTCCTCTACCTTGACCTGGACACACACATGTGGAGTTCAAGAAGTCGAGCCTCCCTGACTCAAGGAAGAAGCCTAAGACTTTGTTTATCCCTTCTCGTTTCTAGCAGGAGAGTAAACAGGAATTATGCCAAAGGGTGTTGAAGCTTGAAGAGGAAAATGATGATCTGAGGGAGCACAATTTTATGCTCAGGTGGAAATTAGACAAGCTCAAGACCTCTGCAACAACTCCACCACCATCACCTCCAAAGGAAGACAACTGAGCATGTGTATGGGCAATCCCCTTGGCTTGTGCCAAGCTTGGGGGAGTTGCCCCGGTATCGTATCACCATCACATCTTTTGCCTTTACCTTTGTTTTAGTTTGTTCCTTTTCAGTTTTCTCTTTCTCTAGTAGACTAAAAGTCTTAGTGTTTTAGTCTTGAGTTTTGCTTTGTGTCACCCCCGATGTATTCGAGCTCGCGAGCCATATAATAAAGAGTGTCTTAGTTGAGGGCTTTGCCTCTTGCCATGATCAAAAGGGTGAGAAAATAACAAAAGCATGAAAAATCATGTAATGATCTTATGGGAAGTGATGGCTTCACATATAAAAAGAATGTTGATTGAAACTTGTTGAGGGTAGACAAACATAGACCTTTGTCATTGTTGCAATTAATAGGAAGTGATAAGGAAGGAGAGGTTCACATATAAATATATCATCTTTGACACCATCTATGATTGTGAACACTCACTAAACTATTGCATGCCTAGAAGTAGATGTTGGACAGGGAAGACAACATAATGAATTGTGTTTGCTTGGTTCCGGACAATGTTATATGATTAGAGATCCCTTAGCATGTGACAATTGCCTCCACCTCATATTAGCCAAAACTCCCGGACCAAGTAGAGATACTACTTTTGCATCCATAAACCTTCAACCCAGTCTTGCCATGAGTGTCCACCATACCTACCTATGGATTGAATAAGATCCCTCAAGTAAGTTGTCATCGGTGCAAGCAATAAAAATTGCTCTCTAATATGTATGATCTATTAGTGTGTGGAAAATAAGCTTTGTACGAACCTGTGATGAGGAAGACATAAAAGCGACCGACTGCATAATAAAGTTCATTCTCACAGGAGGCAATATAAAGTGACGTTCCTCCGCACTAAGAGGACACACATACGAACCTCAAAAGCACATGACAACCTGTGCTTCCCTCTGCGAAGGACCTATCTTGTACCTTTACTTTTTGTCCCTGAAAGAGTCATGGTGATCTTCACCAATTCCTTGTTTCACCTTTATCTTGGCTAACGTCATATGCTAGGGAAAGATCTATATTCATATGTCAACTTGGGGGTAAGCATTCATGAATTATTATTGTTGACATTACCCTTGAGGTAAGCAGTTGGGAGGCGAAACTATAAGCCCCTATCTTTCTCTGTGTCCAGCTGAAACTTTGATCTCATGAGTACCACGTGAGTTGTAGCAATTGTAGAGAATGAAAGATGATTGAGTATGTGGATTTGCTTTACAAGCTCTTATTTGACTCTTTCTGATGTTGTGATAAATTGCAATTGCTTCAATGACTACAGGCTATCGGTTGTTACTTCTCGGTAAGGTTCGTGATCCATGCTTTACTTTGTGAAGGAATTATCACTTGAGCATGAGAGAATTATATGTTGGTATTGCTGTTCTGATCATGATCATGATGCATGCATGTCCGTATCTTGTTTTGTCGACACCTCTCTCCCTAAACATGTGGACATATTTATTGAGCTAGGCTTTCGCTTGAGGACAAGCGAGGTCTAAGCTTGGGGGAGTTGATACGTCCATTTTGCATCATGCTTTTATGTTGATATTTATCGCTTCTTGGGCTGTTATTTCACTTCACGGTACAATACTTATGCCTTTTCTCTCTTATTTTGCAAGGTTTACATGAAGAGGGAGAATGCCGACAGCTGGAATTCTGGCCTGAAAGTGGAGCAAGTTTGAGATACCTATTCTGCGCAACTCCAAACGCCGTAAAAATCAACGAGGATTTTTTTCGGATTTATGGAAAATACTGGGCCGAAGAAGCGCCAGAGGGGCGCCAGCAGGTGGCCACAAGCCTGCTAGGCGCGGCCACCCCCTGGCCACGCCTAGGGGGCTTGTGGGTAGCCTGCTGGCCCACTGGCCCCCTCTTGTGCTATATGAAGGGTTTCGTCCAGAAAAAAAATCAAGGAGGAGCTTTTTCATGGATTCGCCGCCGCCACGAGGCGGAACTTGAGCAGAACCAATCTAGAGCTCCGGCAGGATGATCCTGCCAGGGAAACTTCCCTCCCGGAGGGGGAAATCGTCGCCATCGTCATCACCAACACTCCTCTCATTGGAGGGGACTCGTCACCATCAACATCTTCATGAGCACCATCTCATCTCCAAACCCTAGTTCATCTCTTGTGACCAATCTCCGTCTCGCGACTCCAATTGGTACTTGTAAGGTTGCTAGTAGTGATAATTACTCTCTGTAGTTGATGCTAGTTGGATTACTTGGTGGAAGAATCTATGTTCAGATCCTTGATGCTACTCATTACCTCTCTGGTCATGAATATGATTATGCTTTGTGAGTAGTTACTTTTGTTCCTGAGGACATGGGATAAGTCATGCTAATAGTAGTCATGTGAATTTGGTATTCGTTCGATATTTTGATGTGTTGTATGTTGTTTTTCCTCTAGTGGTGTTATGTGAAATTCGACTACATAACACTTCACCATTATTTGGGCCTAGAGGAAGGCATTGGGAAGTAGTAAGTAGATGATGGGTTGCTAGAGTGACAGAAGCTTAAACCCTAGTTTATGCGTAGCTTCGTAAGGGGCTGATTTGGATCCACTAGTTTAATGCTATGGTTAGACTTTGTCTTAATTCTTCTTTTGTAATTGCGGATGCTTGCGAGAGGGGTGAATCATAAGTGGGATGCTTGTACAAGTAAGGGAAGTACCCAAGCGCCGGTCCACCCACATATCGAACTATCAAAGTAACAAACGCGAATCATATGAACATGATGAAAACTAGCATGACAGAAATTCCCGTGTGTCCTCGGGAGCGTTTTTCCTCATATAAGACTTTGTCCAGGCTTGTCCCTTGCTACAAAAGGGATTGGGCCACTTCGTTGCACCGTTGTTACATTTTTTACTTGTTGCTTGCTATGAATCATCTCACCACACAATCACTTGTTACCGATAATTTCAGTGCTTGCAGATATTTCTTTGCTGAAAACCACTTGTCAGATCCTTCTGCTCCTCGTTGGGTTCGACACTCTTACTTATCGAAAGGACTACGATTGATCCCCTATACTTGTGGGTCATCAAGGGCCCACCTAGTCCCGCGGCATTGGCTACTGTATTGGCCGACATTTATAAAGGAGAAAAGAAAGACTTTATCAGTCACAACACCAAGGAAGGCTACTCTAATCATAACCCCATCAAATGGGTTAGTATAGTTTAACTCCCCTAATTCAGATTTTTATAGCGTCCCTTGTGTGACAAAATCCCTGAAATTTTGTTCAAACACGAATGGAGGCGCGTGGTAGACAAAATCATCTGCCCTCCTCCTTAGCCACAGAACTATGCCAAGGACGAGACCCAGGATTCCAAGATGATCCGGATACAATGATTATCTTTGAAAATGGCTTTTTTTATCAGATGAGCATTAATGACACCGAGGTCACCCTCATAACTGATTATCCTAAGATACCTCCTTCATCGACCAAGGAAAAGAAGAAAGCTCCTTCCACGAAAGGTCGTCTGACTGCCACAACACCCCCTCTTGCTACAACGGGTCGTCGTTCCACGCAGAGAACACCTATCATTGTAGGGTGTGCCGAACCCGCTTCCAACAAAGGTTGGTCCTCTAAACATGGAGCATCTACAGGAACTGTTCCAACTACTTCACCCTCCAAGAGGTACCAATTTTGATACAAGTGTTGCTTTTCCAATAAACGAAAAGTATTTACATCCGTCGCCATATTTTACAGGAACCGGACACAGCCACCCCCTCAACGGTAGTACATAATGAGGAGGTCCCTCCTGCAGTTCGGTCCACCGAGGACCATGACGAGGTTTCGGTTACCAACTCCGAAGTGGAGAGCGGAATGAACCATCATTGGCGGAAAGAATCCTTGTGCCATCCTGAATTTTCCGAACACGAGTTTAACGCTTTGAGTTTGATTGACGCGCACCTCGGGGCCGCCCCGAGCAGGACTTGAAGCAATGGCCAGCCGTATGTCAACAAGCCTTAAGGTATGTATTCGAATTTTTGCCATTGTGTACAAATCCCAAGCCACTAGCCCGTGATCCTCGATTGGGCAGTATGGCTGATCTGAGGGTGTAACCCCAACTGTTGACATGCTATTTAGGTTGTGAGGGACAAGAATAAGGAGTTGTCCTAGGAGATTGGGACGTACCGAACACAACTCGAGGCTGCTAAAGCATAATTATAACAAGTGAAGAGTTTCACGAGACAAGCACATGGAATGAGTTTTTTGAACTCATATGCATAGTTATCCTATTGTCCTTCTTAAATGAAAGTATATTTTGTAGCAGCTGACTCTATAGGTCAACTACAAAAGATCTGGAAATGGCCAAAGAATCACAAAGATACGTCGAATATCAGAATGAGGCCAACTGCAACTCTTTATTCAGAAGTGTAGATGAAAATAAAAATCTTAAGGCGGAAAAACAAGGACATATAAGCCAAATTGAGACTTTAAAGACTCAGCTGGGACAAGTCACTTAAGGAAACAAGAAATTGAAGGCTGGAATGTTCGGTAAGTAATATGCCGAACTTTGTAAATATATGAATATAAGTTCTAATATTAATCATAGATTCCATTCCTTGGTATAGCACTCCTGACTCGGCTTCCTGAGGAAGAAGCCAATCCGTTTAGTGGTGACCTTCTAAAGGAATTATCCATATGTTATGAGTGCGGGAGAAAAGCGATGAAGAGCATGCAAAAGGCATTATGGCCGGCCGATAAGCCTCCAAAAAGTATGTCGGAACTGGTTGAGCGCTTTATCGACCTGCCAGGAAGGTGCTCGGGAGGCGTGGGCAATGGTGAATACTAGGTTTACAAAACTTAGTCCTGAAGAACTTGCACGAGGTCGGGCCGGTAGGGCCCGATGGTCAGGAGGTGCCTCTTCACCTGGTTTATGACCAAGTAATGCCCGTTGCACGCTTGTCACAACAAGGTTGCTGCCTGGATGTAATAATAGGTAACCTAAATGAGTAGCCCGATGCGTGATTTTATGTAACTAAGTATTTATATCAATTTGTTCTCCATCCGATGTGTTAATACTATCTTAACCAACCATCTGCTTCTGCCTCCCTTGATAGACATCACGAAGTGTTCCATACTATGTAACCTGTGAAATAGGTAAATAGTTCGGAGAACCAGGCAATCCGGCCATGTGGTGCTAACATATAGATAATTATCGTGGAGTTATGTTATATTACTTTTACTTAGTAAGAAACATCTTACCAAGAAAATAGCTCCTTGATAGGTTCCTTTCTTGGGGTTTTTGAGCAGCCATTGTGTGCGCATTTAGTGTATTCTTGGGAATTTTAACCCTTGGTGATAACTACCTAATTATTGTCACCTTCCTTTTGTTGGACCAATTTGTCATTAAGAACCCTAGCTTTCAGCTTCACCCGTATGAGGTGCATATCCGGATTATCCGGTTATAACAATCACAGAGGTGCTTGATGACCCACAAGTATAGGGGATCAATCATAGTCCTTTCGATAAGTAAGAGTGTCGGACCCAACGAGGAGGAGAAGGCTCTGATAAACGGTTTTCAGCAAGGTAATAACTGCAAGCACTGAAAGTAGCGGTAACAAGTGATGGTGTAGTGAGGTGAATCGTAGCAAGCGAAAAGTAGCAAGTAACAAGTAGTAGCAACGGTGCAGCAAGTGGCCCAATCCCTTGTGTAGCAAGGGACAAGCCTGAACAAATTCTTATAAGAGGAAAAGCACCCCCGAGGACACACGGGAATTTCTGTCATGCTATTTTCATCATGTTCATATGATTCGCGTTCGTTACTTTGATAGTTTGATATGTGGGTGGACCGGCGCTTGGGTACTGCTCTTACTTGGACAAGCATCCCACTTATGATTAACCCCTCTCGCAAGCATCCGCAACTACGAAAGAAGAATTAAGACAACGTCTAACCATAGCATTAAACTAGTGGATCCAAATCAGCCCCTTACGAAGCAACGCATAGACTGGGGTTTAAGCTTCTGTTACTCCAGCAACCCATCATCTACTTACTACTCCCCAATGACTTCCTCTAGGCCCAAATATGGTGAAGTGTTATGTAGTCGACGTTCACATAACACCACTAGAGGAAAAGACAACATACAACATATCAAAATACCGAACGAATATCAAATTCACATGACTATTATTAGCATGACTTATCCCATGTCCTCAGGAACAAAAGTAACTACTCACAAAGCACAATCATAATCATGATCAGAGGTGTAATGAATAGCATCAATGATCCGAACATAAACTCTTCCACCAAGTAATCCAACTAGCATCAACTACAAATAGTAATCAACACTACTAGCAACCTTACAAGTACCAATCGGAGTCGCGAGACGGAGATTGGTTACAAGAGATGAACTAGGGATTGGAGAGGAGATGGTGCTGATGAAGATGTTGATGAAGAAGCCTCCCCTCCGACAAGAGGAGTGTTGGTGATGACGAAGGCGACGATTTCCCCCTCTGGGAGGGAAGTTTCTCCGGCAGTATCGTCCTGCCGAAGCTCTAGATTGGATGTGCTCAAGTTCTGCCTCATGGCGGCGGCGAAACCACAAAAAAGCTCCCGAATGACTTTTTCTAGAATGAAACCCTTCATATAGCAAAAGAGGGGGGCCAATGGGTCGCCAGGGTGCCCACAAGCCCTGTTGCCGCGGCCAGGGGGTAGGCTGCGGTAACTAGGCTTGTGGGCCCCTGGTTGCTCCCCTCTAACACTTCTTTCGCCCAGTATTTTTTATAAAATCCAAAAAATATCCACGTTGATTTTCAGGGCATTTGGCGTTGCGCAGAATAGAGCACTCAGACTTGCTCCTTTTCCAGTCCAGAATTCCAGCTGTCGGTATTCTCCCTCTTCAAACAAACCTTGCAAAATAAGAGAGAAAAGGCATAAGTAAGGTTCCACAAAGTATAAAAACAGCCCATCAAGTGATAAAAATCAACATGAAAGCATGATGCAAAATGGACGTATCAACTCCCCCAAGCTTAGACCTCGCTTGTCCTCAAGCGAAATCCAAGTCCCAAAACATGTCCACATGTTTAGGGATGAAGGTGTCGATAAAACAAAATACGAACATGAGGGCATCATGATCACACATAGAACAACAATACATCATAGAGATTCTTATGGGAAAGTAACAATTCCTTCACAAAGCAAAGTATGAAACAAAAACCTTACCGAGAAGTAGCCAACAATAGTCCATAGTCATTGAAGCAATTGCAATTTATCATATTATCACAAAGAGTCAAATAAGAGCTTGTAAAGCAAATCCACATACTCAATCATCTCTTTTGCTTTCCACAATTGTTACAACTCACGTGGTACTCATGGTATCGAAGTTTCAGTTGGACACAGAGAAAGATATGGGCTTATAGTTTGCCTCCCAACCATTTACCTCAAGGGTAAAGTCAACAATAATAAAGCATAAGTACTTAGATCCAAGTTGATATATGAATATAGATCTTTCCCAAGCATATGACGTTCACCAAGAAAAAGGCTAAAAAAGGGAATTGGCGAAGATCACCATGACTCTTACAAGGGCAAAAAGAAAAGGTACAAGATAGGCCCTTCACAGAGGGAAGCAGAGGTTGTCTTGCGCTTTTGAGGTTTGGATGCGTGTCCTCTTAGTGCGGAGGAACGTCACTTTATATTGCCTCCTGTGATAAAGAACTTTATTATGCAGTCTGTCACTTTTATGTCTTCCTCATCACAGGTTCGTACAAAGCTTATTTTCCACACACTAATAGATCATACATATTAGAGAGCAATTTTTATTGCTTGCACCGATGACAACTTACTTGAGGGATCTCATTCAATCCATAGGTAGGTATGGTGGAGACTCATGGCAAAACTGGGTTGAAGGTTTATCGATGCACAAGTAGTATCTCTACTTGGTGCGGGAGTTTTGGCTAATAGGAGGTGGAAGCAATCGTCACATGCTAAGGGATCTCTAATCATATAACATTGTTTGGAACCAAGAAAACACAATTCATTATGTTGTCTTCCTTGTCCAACATCTACTTCTAAGCATGTAATAGTTTGGTGAGTGCTCACAATTATAGAAAGTGTCTAAGATGATATATTTATATGCGAACCTCTCTTTCCTTATTATTTCTTATTAATTGCAACAATGACTGAGGTCTATGTTGGTCTACTCTCAACAATTTTCAATCATCATACTTGTTATATGTGAAGCTATCACTTTCCATAAGATCATCTCATGATCTTTCATGCTATCGTTCTTTTCATACTTTTGATCACGGAACAAAACAAAGCCCTTGACTAAGATACTCTTTATTATATAGCTCGCAAGCTCGAATACATCGGGGGAGAGACAAAAGTAAAAGTCTCAAACTAAAACACTAAAGACTTATTCCACTAAGAGAAGAAATAAAAACTGAAAAGGAAAGACTAAAACAAAGGTAAAAGCAAAAGATATAACGGTGATACGATACCAGGGCAACTCCCCCAAGCTTGGCAAAAGCCAAGGGGATTGCCCATACCAATGTTTAGTTGTCTTCCTTTGGTGGTGATGGTGGTGGTGTTGCAACATGAGTTTGATCCTCCATCTTTGATTCCAAGAGAGCTATCAATCTTTGATTTATGCCTTTGAGATCTGCGACATGGTTTTCCAGCAAAACAACTTCACGAGAAAGGGAAATATTGCGAGCACGAGTTGTTTCACAAAACCTCAAGAGTTCAATCAAGCATGGAGACAGCACATGGAGGAAGGGTTGGAGAAAATCTACTCCTTCAACGTCTTCAATGTTGAACCTAGGTTGAGCTTCCTCCCAAGCTTGGGTTTTCTCCTTAGTTTTGTCCCTGGCTTCCGTGTCTTCTACTCTTTTCAGATCAGCATCTTCTTATTCATGAACTTGAGGAAGATTATTATCCCCAACAGATTCCTGAGACATCTTTGCTTTAGATCTGCGGCAGACAATAGGCTCGAAACGAAAACAGAGGAAAACTGCGCGATACGGAGATCAAAACCTTCGGGCGAATATATAATGATTTTTTCTGGACCAGAAGGAGTGCTCCGCAAGAAAACGGAGTCCGGGAGGCACAAGAGCTGCCCACAAGCCCTGTTGCCGCGGCTAGGGGGGTAGGCTGCGGTAACCAAGCTTGTGGCCGCCTCGTGCGCTCTCCGGACTGCTTTTTATTTTTCTAATTTTCCATAAATTCCAAAACAGAGAAAAATCCTATTGGAAAAGTTTCAGAGTCCAATTACTTCCCGAAACATATACTTCTTGGTTTTCAGGGTCTGAAACAGGCTCATAAACATCCCTTATGTACTCCTCTAGAGTTATGATATTGATGATATTGGTCTCAACATTTATGGGAGTACCAGAGATATAATGCTTGATTCTTTGCCCGTTTACCACTCTAGGAAAATTGCCTTCCGTGTTATTGATTTTGATGGCACCGGAACGATATACTTCCTCGACAACGTAGGGACCTTCCCATTTAGAGAGGAGCTTGCCTGCGAAGAATCTTAAACGAGAATTGTATAGTAGGACATAGTCACCTACATTGAACTCTCGTTTTTGTATTCTTTTATCATGCCATCTCTTAACCTTTTCCTTGAACAACTTGGCATTCTCATATGCCTGGGCCCTCCATTCATCTAATGAGCTGATATCAAACAACCGCTTCTCACCGGCAAGTTTGAAATCGAAGTTGAGCTCTTTGATTGCCCAATAAGCTTTGTGCTCAATCTCAAGAGGTAAATGACAGGCCTTACCGTAAACCATTTTGTACGGTGACATGCCCATGGGATTCTTATAAGCATCCCTATAAGCCCATAGTGCATCGTCAAGTTTGCTAGACCAATTCTTCCGAGATCTATTGACGGTCTTTTGTAAGATCAGTTTGATCTCCCTATTCCTCAACTCCACTTGACCACTAGACCGAGGATGATAAGGAGTTGCAACTCTATGGTTGACATCGTACTTAGCGAGCATCTTGCGGAAAACCCCATGAATGAAGTGTGAACCGCCATCAGTCATCAGATATCTAGGGACTCCAAATCTTGGGAAAATGACTTCTTTAAGCATCTTGATAGAGGTGTGGTGATCATCATTTTTAGTGGGGATAGCTTCTACCCACTTAGTGACGTAGTCCACAACAACTAAGATGTGAGTGTACCCATTGGAGCTCGGGAAGGGTCCCATATAATCAAAGCCCCAGACATCAAATGGTTCAATGACAAGTGAATAGTTCATAGGCATTTCCTGACGCTTACTGATGTTCCCTATTCTTTGACATTCGTCACACGACAAGACAAACTTGCGGGCATCCTTGAAGAGAGTGGGCCAATAGAAACCTGATTGCAATACCTTGTGAGCAGTTCTATCTCCAGCATGGTGTCCTCCGTAAGCCTCGGAATGACACTTCTGCAGGATCTGTCCCTGTTCATGTTCAGACACACAACATCTAATGACACCATCTACTCCTTCCTTATAAAGGTGAGGATCATCCCAAAAGTAGTGTCTCAAATCAAAGAAGATTTTCTTCTTTTGCTGGTAGGTGAAACTCGGTGGTATGTATTTGGCTACGATATAGTTTGCATAATCAGCATACCACGGTGCACTATGTGAAGTGCGGATGACATTCAATTGCTCATCAGGAAAGCTATCATCAATAGGTCGTGGGTCATCAAGGATATTCTCCAGCCTAGATAAGTTATCTGCCACAGGGTTATTAGCACCCTTTCGGTCAACAACGTGCAAATCAAATTCTTGTAATAGGAGAACCCATCTGATTAGCCTAGGCTTAGCATCCTTCTTCTCCATAAGGTACTTAACAGCAGCATGATTAGAGTGAATAGTGACTTTGGAGTCAACTATATAAGATCTGAACTTTTCACATCCAAACACGACTGCTAAAAACTCCTTCTTCGTAGTAGCATAGTTTCTTAGGGCACTGTCTAGAGTTTTACTAGCGTAGTGAATGACATTCAATTTCTTGTCAACTCTTTTTCCTAGAACAGCACCAACGGCATAATCACTAGCATCGCACATGATTTCAAAGGGCAAGTTCCAATCAGGTGGTTGAACAATAGGTGCGGTTATCAAGGCCTTCTTAAGTATTTTGAAAGCTTCCTCACAATCCTCATCAAAAACAAAAGGAACATCCTTCTGCAAAAGGTTGGTAAGAGGCCTAGAAATCTTAGAAAAGTCTTTAATGAACCTTCTATAGAAACCAGCATGACCTAGGAAACTTCGTTAACCTCTGATATCTGTGGGACAAGGCATTTTCTCAATTGCATCAACCTTAGCCATATCAACTTCAATGCCTCTCTCAGAGATTTTGTGTCCTAAGACGATGCCTTCATTAACCATGAAGTGGCACTTCTCCCAGTTCAAGACGAGGTTGGTATCTTTGCATCTCTGTATGACTCGATCAAGGCTGCTGAGGCAATCGTCAAAGGAAGAACCGTAGACGGAGAAATCATCCATGAAAACCTCAACAATCTTTTCACAAAAGTCAGAGAATATAGCCATCATACATCTTTGAAAGGTGGCTGGTGCATTGCACAAGCCAAAAGGCATGCGTCTATAAGCGAAGGTACCGAAGGTGCATGTGAAGGTGGTTTTCTCTTGATCAGATTGTGCAACTGGTATTTGCGAGAAACCTGAATAACCATCTAGAAAGCAGAAGTGTGTGTGTTTAGATAGCCTTTCTAGCATTTGGTCAATAAACGACAAAGGATAATGGTCTTTCCTAGTTGCCTTGTTCAGTTTCCGGAAGTCTATCACCATCCTATAGCCTGTAATAATCCTTTGTGGGATTAATTCATTCTTATCATTAGGAACGACGGTGATACCTCCCTTGTTAGGTACGCAATGTACTGGACTTACCCAATAACTATGAGCAACAGGGTAGATGATTCCTGCTTCCAGAAGCTTTAATATTTCTTTTCTCATGACCTCTTTCATCCTAGGATTTAATCTCCTTTGATGATGAGCAACTGGCTTAGAATCAGGATCAGTTTTAATCTTGTGCTGACATAGAGTGGGACTAATACCCTTAAGATCATCAAGAGTATATCCAATAGCCTCACGGTGCTTCCTCAAAGTTTTTAGTAACTTCTTCTCTTCGTGACTCGAGAGGTGAGCACTAATAATAACATGATATATCTCCTTCTCATCAAGATAGGCATACTTAAGTGTATCTGGTAGCTGTTTCAGCTCAAACACATGATCACCCTTTGCTGGGGGAGGATCCCCAAGCAGTTCAACAGGCAGATTATTCTTGAGAATATGATATTGTTCTAAGACATTTTTATCTATCTCATCTCTTTCTTCCATATGCATATCATTTTCATGCTCAAGCAGATATTGCTCTAAAGGATCCGCAGGAGGTACGGCAATAGAGGCAAGAGCAATGATTTCATCCCTACTAGACGACTCCTTTTCATGAGGTTGCCTTCCAAACTTGGAGAAGTTAAATTCATGAGACACACCCTCAAAACTAATAGTGACAGTCTGTTTAATGCAATCAATGTGAGCATTGACAGTGTTGAGAAAGGGTCTACAAAATATGATGGGAGAAAAGCTATCTTGTGCAGTACCAAGGACGAGGAAATCAGTAGGATACTTCGTCTTACCACACAGGACTTCTACATCTCTCACAATTCCCAGAGGGCAGATAGTGTCTCTATTAGCTAGCGTAATAGTGACATCAATGGGTTCTAACTCAGCAGGTGCAATCTCATCTTTGATTTCATCATATAGGGAACGGGGTATTGCACTAATACTAGCACCCATATCACATAAACCATGGTAGCAGTGGTCTCCTATCTTGACAGAAACAACGGGCAGGCCAACTACAGGTCCGTATTTGTCTTTCGCGTGAGGTTTAGCAATTCTAGCAGAGTCCTCACAAAATTTGATAACATGCCCATCTATGTCTTCGGCTAAGAGATCTTTTATAATAGCAACACTAGGTTCAACTCTAATTTCCTCAGGGGGTGCAAGTCGTCTAATGTAACCCCTACGTATCACAGTTGGAGCTTTAGAATAATCCTTTATCCTAGCAGGGTAAGGTAGTTTCTCAGCGTAGGCACAAGGAACAACAGGATCACTAAAAGCAATGATTTTCTCCTCAACTAGATTGGTTTTGGCTATGTTGCTTTCTACACGAGGATGATATTTAAACCACTTCTCTTTGGGAAGATTAATATGAGAAGCAAAAGATTCACATAGAGAAGCTACTATCTCAGAGTCAAGTCCATATTTAGCGCTAAAATCTCTAGAAGTGTTTGTTTCAACAAAAGATTTATCACAATCAAAATGGAAATTCATACCTAACTCCTTACCTTCCTCCAGCTCCCAATCTTCAGAGTTACGTTTGATTCTTTCCAATAAATTCCACTTGTGGTCAATATCCTTCTTCATAAAAGAACTGGTACACGAAGTGTCAAGCATGGTACGATCTTCATGAGAAAGCCGAGCATAAAAGTTTTGAGTGATAATTTCTCTCGAGAGCTCATGATTGGGGCATGAATATAGCATTGATTTAAGCCTCCCCCAAGCTTGAGCTATGCTTTCCCTGTCATGAGGCCAAAAGTTATAAATATAATTCCGATCACGATGTACTAAATGCATAGGGTAAAACTTTTGATGAAATTCCAATTTCAACCGATTGTAGTCCCATGATCCAGTATCATCACATAGCCTATACCATGTCAACGCCTTATCCTTAAAAGATAAAGGAAAGAATTTCTTCTTTACCTCATCCTCGGGCAAACCTGCAAGCTTAAATAAACCACAAACTTCATCTACATAGATTAGATGCAAGTCTGGATGTGAAGATCCATCTCCTGTAAAAGGATTAGCCAACAGTTTCTCAAGCATACCTGAAGGAATTTCATAAAAGATATTTTCAGTAGGTACCTCAGGTTGAGGAACAACTCCTCGTGCTTCCGTTCGTGGTGAAGATACCCCGAACAAACTCCTCAAATGAACAGTTTCCATAGTGACAAGTGACAATGAATTTCAGCACAGTATATAAATGTTTCCTTACCAAATTCCACTTACCAAAGGCGCTTCCTCCCCGGCAACGGCGCAAGAAAAGAGTCTTGATGACCCACAAGTATAGGGGATCAATCATAGTCCTTTCGATAAGTAAGAGTGTCGAACCCAACGAGGAGGAGAAGGCTCTGATAAACGGTTTTCAGCAAGGTAATAATTGCAAGCACTAAAAGTAGTGGTAACAAGTGATGGTGTAGTGAGGTGAATCGTAGCAAGCGAAAAGTAGCAAGTAACAAGTAGTAGCAACGGTGCAGTAAGTGGCCCAATCCCTTTTGTAGCAAGGGACAAGCCTGAACAAAGTCTTATAAGAGGAAAAACGCTCCCGACGACACACGGGAATTTCTGTCATGCTATTTTCATCATGTTCATACGATTCTCGTTCGTTACTTTGATAGTTTGATATGTGGGTGGACCGGCGCTTGGGTACTGCCCTTACTTGGACAAGCATCCCACTTATGATTAACCCCTCTCACATGCATCCGCAAGTACGAAAGAAGAATTAAGACAACGTCTAACCATAGCATTAAACTAGTGGATCCAAATCAGCCCCTTACGAAGCAACACATAGACTGGGGTTTAAGCTTCTGTCACTCCAGCGACCCATCATCTACTTACTACTCCAAAATGCCTTCCTTTAGGCCCAAATATGGTGAAGTGTTATGTAGTCGACGTTCACATAACACCACTAGAGGAAAAGACAACATACAACATATCAAAATACCGAACGAATATCAAATTCAGATGACTATTATTAGCATGACTTATCCCATGTCCTCGGGAACAATAGTAACTACTCACAAAGCATAATCATAATCATGATCAGAGGTGTAATGAATAGCATCAAGTAATCCAACTACCATCAACTACAAAGGGTAATCAACACTACTAGTAACCTTACAAGTACCAATCGGAGTCGCGAGACGGAGATTGGTTACAAGAGATGAACTAGGGATTGGAGAGGAGATGGTGCTGATGAAGATGTTGATGAAGAAGCCTCCCCTCCGATGAGAGGAGTGTTGGTGATGTCGAAGGCGACGATTTCCCCTCTGGGAGGGAAGTTTCCCTAGCAGGATCGTCCTGCCGGAGCTCTAGATTTGATCTGCTCAAGTTCCACCTCGTGGCGGCTGCGAAACCACGAAAAAGCTACCGAATGATTTTTTTGGAACGAAACCCTTCATATAGCAAAAGAGGGGGGCCAGTGGGTCGCCAGGGTGCCCACAAGCCCTGTTGCCGCGGCCAGGGGGGTAAGCCGCGGCAACCAGGCTTGTGGGCCCCTGGTTGCTCCCCTGTGACACTTCTTTCGCCCAGTATTTTTTATAAAATCCAAAAAATATCCACGTTGATTTAGAGGGCATTTGGAGTTGCGCAGAATAGAGCACTCAGACTTGCTCCTTTTCCAGTCCAGAATTCCAGCTGTCGGTATTCTCCCTCTTCAAATAAACCTTGCAAAATATGAGAGAAAAGGCATAAGTAAGGTTCCACAAAGTATAATAACAGCCCATAAAGCGATAAAAATCAACATGAAAGCATGATGCAAAATGGACGTATCAGTGCTCCCTTTATCCTCTAGCCAAACAATTGAAAACGTAGAGGACAAACACAGGAGACAGGCAACCCAGCTTGGCAAAATATTAAGTCTAATTTAGTGCATATTGAGGCTTAAATATAGGAAGAATAGACACATCATGAAAAGGATGCATGAATGCACTATATCGGCATTACAAATCCCCTAGGTGTCTACAAAAATTACATGTTCATGGACACAGTTCGGTTAATCCGAACACAATTTGGGATACGTTAATCCACTTGATGGAGGAAAATGGGTACAGGAAAAAATGAAAAAGATAACTAGGAAATGAATAAGCATAACTGCACCAGTTAGCCGTAGAAACACCAATGACGAGTCACGTTCCATGGGTTTGGTTCAAGACGATTGTATGACGCGTTGCGGAGACAATACGCCCCTCCGGTAAGTACGTTGTTGTTGATGAAAGGGCCCTCCCATTTGAGTGCAAGTTTATTCTTTTTCTTCTCAGGGAGGCGCAACACAAGCTTGTCCACGTTGTAAGTCTTTGCCCGAACTTCCCTACTCTGATAGCGCCGAGCCTGCTATTGATACAAGGTGGATCATGACAAAGCTATATCACGCTCTTATTCCAGTGCGTCCAAGTCATCCTGCCGATTTAACTCAGGTTCTTTTTCCTCGTACATGCGCACTCTAGGTGCATTGTGGATAATGTCACAGGGGAGGACTTCTTCTGTCCCGTACACCGTAAAGAATGGCGTATAACTTGTGGACCTGTTCGGAGTTGTGCGAAAAACCCATAATACGGACTTGAGATGCTCTACCCAATGGCAATCGAATCCTTTGAGAGATCGGACTAAACGAGGTTTGATGCCGCTGATGATGATACCCTAGCTCGTTCGACCTGTCCATTTGTTTGTGGGTGATACACAGAGGTGTAATCGAGCTAAATGCCCAAGTTTGCGCACCAGTCCTTAACCTCCTGGGTTGTAAAATTAGATATTTTATTCATGATAATACCACGGAACGCCATAATGGTGAACCACATCTGATATAAAATTGATGACTGGTCTGGACTTGGCAGAAGTTACTGGTTTTGCTTCGATCCACTTAGTGAATTTATCGACCATAACCAGTAAGTATTTCTTTTTCTTGGATCCCCCTTTCAGAGGTCGAACCATTTCCAGCCCCTAGACCGCGAATGACCAAGTAATCTATATCATCCGAAGACTTGTTGCAGGCATGTGGCTCTGATTTGCAAAGAGTTGACATCCAATGCAATACTGGAGAAGCGGATGAGCGTTGATAACCCACAAGTATAGGGGATCACAACAGTTTTCGAGGGTAGAGTATTCAACCCAAATTTGTTGATACGACACAAGGGGAAGCCAAAGAATATTCTCGAGTATTAGCAGCTGAGTTGTCAATTCAACCACACCTGAAAGACTTAGTATCTGCAACAAAGTTTCAGTAGCAAAGTAGTGTGATAGCAACAGTAGCAACGGTGACAGTAGCAACAGTGACAGCAGTAGCGGCAAAGTAACATAGCAAGGACCAGTAGGAAAAGCTCGTAGGCATTGGATCAGTGATGGATAATTATGCCGGATGACATTCATCATGCAACAGTTATAACATGGGGAGATACATAACTAGCTCCAGTTGGTCAATGTAATGTAGGCATGTATTCCGTATATAGTCATACGTGCTTATGAAAAGAACTTGCATGACATCTATTGTCCATCACTCCCGTGGCAGCAGGGTCCTAATGGAAACTACGGGATATTAAGGTTCTCCTTTTAATAGAGAACCAGAACAAGGCATTAGCACTTAGTGAATACATGAACTCCTCATACTATGGTGATCTCCGGGAGTGGTTCCGGCTATTGTCACTCCGGGGTTGCCGGGTCATAACACATAGTAGGTGACTACAACTTGCAAGATAGGATGAAGAACACACATATATTGATGAGAATATAATAGGTTCATATCTGAAATCATGGCACTTGGGCCCTAGTGACAAGCATTAAGCATGTCAAAGTAGTAGCAACATCAATCTCAGAACATAGTGGATACTAGGGATCAATCCCCATCAAAACTAACTCGATTACATAATAGATCTCATCCAACCAATCACCGTCCAGCAAGCCTACGATGAGATTACTCACGAACGGTGAAGAGCATCACGGAATTGGCAATGAAGGAAGGTTGGTGATGACGACGATGACGATCTCCCCTCTCCGGAGCCCAGAATGGACTCCAGTTCTGCCCTCGAGAGGAAGAACAGGTGGTGGCGGCGCCTCCGTATCGTAAAACGCGATGAACTCTTCTCCTTGATTTTTTTCCGGGCGAGAGAGACTAAATAGAGCTGGAGTTGGAGGCAGCGGATCCCCGAGGGCCCCACAAGCCTGCTAGGCGCGGCCAGGGGGCCCACGCCTCCTGGGCTTGTGGGCTCCTCGCTCCACGTCTCCGGTTGATTCTTGCGCTAGTATTTTTTATATATTCCACAAAAAATCCTCGCAAATTTCCAGATCATTCCGATAACTTTTATTTCTATGCAAAAACAACACCATGGCAATTCTACTGAAAAACACCGTTAGTCCAGGTTAGTTCCATTCAAATCATGCAAATTAGAGTCCAAAACAAGGGCGAAAGAGTTTGGAAAAGTAGATACGATGGAGACGTATCAACTCCCCCAAGCTTAAAGCCTTGCTTGTCCTCAAGCAATTCAATTGACAAACAGAAAAAGACAAAAGAAAAACTTTTACGAACTCTGTTTGATCTTGTTGCTGTAATTATGTTTAACTCATATTCATACTTTCAGCATGATCATAAGCTAACCACATAAGCAATGAAATTTAGGTCTCATGACAAACTCATATCAATGGCATAATCAACTAGCGAGCAATAATAATAAGTTTCAAACGTCAATACTTCAATCAAAACAATCATGAAGCAATATGAACAGATGGTATCTCGCTAGCTCTTTGTGAGACCGCAAAACATAAATGCAGAGCACCTTGAAACACCAAGGGCTGACAGAACAATGTAATTCATGGCAAAGAAGATCCAGTCACAGTCATACTCAATAACAATTAAAAGCAAAGCATAAAAATGACGGAGGTGCTCCCTAATTGGTGCTTTTTGAAAGAAGAGGATGACTCAACAGAAACATAAATAGATGGGCCCTTGCAGAGGGAAGCATTGATTTGTAGAGGTGACAGAGCTCAAACTTTTAAAACAGAGATAAATAATTTTGGGTGGCATGCTTTCAATGTCAACGCGATGACCAAGAGTATTCACCATCTTCCATGCTATACATGCTATAGGCGGTTCCCAAATAGAAAAGTAAAGTTTTGACTCCCCCACCACCGATCAATCGCACTCCACGACTAGCCAGATACTCGGGTGCCGTCCATACCAACAACAATCCAGGGGGAGTTTTGTTTGCAATTATCTTTTCGGTTTGAGCATGGAACTGGGCATTCCAATTATCGTCCCCTTTTTCGTGAGTGATAGTGAATAAGCACATATCGAGGATAACACGTCTAGCATGGAAGATACTGACCGCCCCTTGTCACCACATGGGCGGTTTGGGCATACAAAACATATTATTTCTTGAAGATTTAGAGAGTGGTACATGCAAATTTACTTGGAATGGCAGGTAGATACCGCATATAGGTAGGTATGGTGGACTCATATGGAACAACTTTGGGTTTGTGGAAGTGGATGCACAAGCAGTATTCCCGCTTAGTACAAGTGAAGGCTAGCAAAAGACTGGGAAGCGACCAACTAGAGAGCAACAACGGCCATCAATATGCATTGAGATTAACCAACATTGAGTGCAAGCATGAGTAGGACATAAATCACCATAAACATGAATATCATAGAGGCTATGTTGATTTTTTTCAACTACATGCGTAAACATGTGCCAAGTCAAGCCACTTGAATCATTCAAAGGAGGATACCATCCTATCATACTGCATCATAATCATCTTGAAATTCATGTTGCCATCCAAGACAAACCATTATAAGCTCCTAGCTAATTAAGCATGGGATCAGAAACTATGATCTCTAAGTTGTCATTGCAAACATGTTTCTCTCATAACAAAGCTGAATTAGGAACGATGAGCTAGTCATATTTACAAAAACAAAATAGATCGAGTTCATACCGGCTTTTCCAGGCTCACTCACTTCATCATATATCGTCATTATTGCCTTTCACTTGCACGACCGAATGATGAGAATCATAATGAGAGTGTTCGTGCATTGGACTAAGCTGGAATCTGCAAGCAAGCATAGAGGAGAAGACAAAGTAATATGGCTCTTTGATAGATAAACAGATATGCATACGAGAGCCACTAAACATCTTAACCATGGTCTTCTACCTTGACCCAAAGAAAAAGAAAACTATTTACACGGGAAAGCTCCCAACAAGCAAAAGAAGAACGAGAAATCTTTTTGGTTTTTTTTCTCAAACTAGACAAACACACGAGAAGAAAACGAGAAAAAGAAATAAACTAGCATGGATGATACAGTGGCAAGGTGTGAACACCGACTAACAAAGTGAAAGTGTGAACATGAATATAAAGTCGGTGAGAAACACGTACTCCCCCAAGCTTAGGCTTTTGGCCTAGGTTGGTCTACTCCCATGGCTAGTCCGGGCGATATCCAAAATCATAATGGGGATTGTATGGGAGCACGGCAGCCACTGACTGAATAGCTGCCTCACGGAGGTGAGCAGCCTTCGTCTCCCTCTCATACTCCTCTGCCTCTTCTCTGGTTATATAATATCTCCGTTTTACCTAAAAGTCAAAGAAGGCAGGAGCAGGAAGGGTAATATGGAAAACACATTGTTGGTTAAATATTAACCGGTATAGGAGGGATTCATTATCCCTCCCAAGGAACTGATAACGTGTCATAGCGGCGCGATCAAGGAAAGCTGTATGGAGCGGGGGATCTCCTTCGCGGATGGGTACTCCAAGAAAATTTGCTATGCGAGTGGCATAGATCCCACCAAAGAAATCCCCTTCATTAACATTATTATTTAGCGTCCTCGCGATTATAGCTCCCATCTTGAAACTTCTATCACCCGTTACTGCGCTCTTAAGAATACTAAGGTCAGGTGCGCAGAGGTGACAATGCTCAGTCTTACCGTTAATTCATCTACCTATGAAGAGGGCAAAATAATGCAAGGCAGGAAAATGAATGCTCCCCATGGTAGCCTGCATAATATCTCTAGTTTCTCCGACAATTATACTAGAGATAAAAGCTCTAACTGAAGACTTAGGAGGATCATTGAGACTACCCCAATCAGGTATCTTGCAAATTCTATTGAAGTCCTCTAAATTCATGGCATACGATTTGTCATAGAGATCAAACAGTATGGATGTGTCACGACCAACTGAAAATTTAAATCTACGAACAAAAGAGGCAGTGAGAGTAGTATATTGTTCACATTTATCAGAGATGAATTCCTGGAGTCCGGCATTGTGAACAGATGTATCAAACTCGTCTTGGAAACCTGCATCAATCATGAATTCATGAGAAGGCCATTCACATGGTTGTACCTATGCGTTCCTCGGTAGGTAAGGATCGGGCTCCCGGATCACGAGACGGGGACCCCTCTTGCTTGAAGAACCACCATGATAGTTTTTTCTGAACATCTTCTTTTTCTGAAATTTTTAGTGACTCAAAAGAAGAGTGAACAAGGCTCAACAAAACTCATAGCAACTACTCCTACAAGTGCCTAGAAGCCATATCATGCATCAAAACTACTTGGGAACAACTAAAATTAACATGCAAAGCTCAAGAACATGGTCACCAAGACAACAAAAATACACAACAAATAAGGCACTAGTGCAAAAACTAATTGTACCAATGGAGGAGTCACATGCCAAGGAACAATCCCCCCAAAACAGTTTGGTGAATGGGGCTTTGCACAAGGAGATCAAAAAACGCAGCAAGAAGAGCAAGAACATGGGTTTGAGCTATGGAATGATTTTTTCTGGAGGTAGGAGAAGGAGATGGGAGCTGGAATAAGTGGAGGGGGGGCACGTGGGCCCCACAAGCCTGGTGGGCGCGGCCAAGGGGGGTGCCCGCGCCTCCTGGGCTTGTGGCCCACTGGTGCATCCCCCTCATTAGCTCTTTGTCTCAGATTTTTTCAAAAATTCCAGAAAAAATCATACTTAATTTTCAGGGCATTTGAAGAACTTTTATTTTCAGGACACTTTTCTAAGGGACGTAAAAAGCAGAAAACAGGAAAAACTAAAGCTAAATTTATCATTTTTCTTCTAAACAACGGAAAGTAAACATTGGGGGCAGAAGGTTGTGACTCTCAGATTCATCCATCTCATGGTCATCAAAAGAAATCTGTCAATGAGGTTGATCAAGTCTCCTTGACAAACTTTTTCCGACTCGCATAAAACCGAAGAATTTTCGAATAGTCACTAGGTTACCTCAATGGGGATGCGCATATCCCCAACAAGCAAATCATACTTCATCTTAACAGTAGGTATAGGGCATTCAAAGCTCCCAATAAGAATTGATGAAGTTTTTTCAATAGCATTGATGCAATGTACTTGATATTGTTTCTTCAAAAAGTGCACCCTATGCTCATTACCATTGACATGGAAAGTGACATTGCCTTTGTTGCAATCAATAACAACCCCTGCAGTGTTTAAAAAGGGTCTTCCAAGGATGACCGCCATGGCATCATCCTCAGGAATATCCAGAATAAGAAAGTCCGTTAGGATAGTAACGTTAGCAACCACAACAGACACATCCTTGCAAATGCCAATAGGGAAAGCAGTTGATTTGTCGTCGATTTGCAAGGAGATTTCAGTGGGTGTCAACTTATTCAATTCAAGTCTATGATAAAGAGAGAGAGGCATAACACTAACACCAGCTCCAAGATCGCATAAAGCAGTTCTAACGTAGTTGCCTTTAATGGAGCAAGGTATAGTGCGCACTCTGGGATCACCTAGTTTCTTAGGAGCTCCACCCTTGAAGGTGTAATTAGCGAGCATGGTGGAAATCTCAACCTCAGGTATCCTCCTCTTATTAGTCACAATATCCTTCATGTACTTAGCATAAGGAGATATTTTGAGCATTTCTGTCAAACGCATTTGCAGAAAGACACGTATAATCATTTCAACAAATCGCTCAAAATCCTCATCATCCTTTTTCTTGGATGGTTTGGGAGGAAAGGGCATGGGTTTCTGAACCCATGGTTCCCTTTCTTTACCATGCTTCCTAGCAATGAAGTCGTTCTTATCGTATCTCCTATTCTTAGGTTGTGGGTTATCAAGATCAACACTAGGTTCAATCTCCACATCATTATCATTACTAGGTTGAGCATCATCATGAGCACCACTATCGATATTATCATTAGGCTCATGTTCATCACCAGATTGCGTTTCGGCATCAGAAACAGAGATATCATTTGGATTCTCGGGTGTAACAGCAACGGGGTTGCTATCCTGCAAGTTCCTATCATATTTCTTTTTCTTCCTAGGATGACTAGGTGCCTCGATGCTAACTCCTTGAGAATCTTGTTCAATTCTCTTAGGATGACCCTCAGGATACAAAGGTTCCTGGGTCATTCTACCACCTCTAGTGATAACTCTAACAGACTTGTCATTCAGCTCGCTGAGCAAGTCATTTTGAGCCTTAAGTACTTGTTCTACGTGAGTAGTAACCATAGAGGCATGTTTACTCAAAAGCTTAAGATCGTTGATGTTTCTATCCACACAAGCACTTAAATGACTAAGCATACGAGCATTCTGTTCCAATTGTCTGCTAACATAATCATTGAAACTTTGTTGTTTGGCAACAAAGTTATCAAATTCATCTAAGCATAAGCTAGCAGGTTTATCAAAAGGAATATCACTCTCATTGAATCTACGAAGAGAATTTACCTCTACTGCCTGTGTCGGGTTATCAAGACCATGAATTTCTTCGATAGGTGGTAGATTTTTGACATCTTCAGATTTAATGCCTTTCTCTTGCATAGATTTCTTAGCTTCTTGCATATCTTCAGGACTGAGGAATAGGATACCTCTTTTCTTTGGAGTTGGCTTCGAAGGTGGTTCGGGAATAGTCCAAGCATTCTCATTGCACAAGATATTATTCAATAGAATCTCAGCTTGTTCGACAGTTCGTTCCCTGAAAACACAACCAGCACAACTATCTAGGTGGGCCCTAGAAGCGTCGGTTAGTCTATTATAGAAGATATCAAGTATTTCATTTTTCTCAAGAGGGTGATCACGCAAAGCATTCAGTAGCTGGACAAGCCTCCCCAAGCTTGTGGGAGACTCTCTTCTTCAACTTGCAAAAGTTATATATATCCTGCAAGGCAGCTTGTTTCTTATGGGCAGGAAAATATTTCTCACAGAAGTACTAGATCATATCCTGGGGACTACGCACACAACCAGGAGAAAGAGAAGTGAACCAAGTCTTAGCATCACCCTTTAGCGAGAAAGGAAACAACTTAAGAATATAGTAGTGGCGGATCTTTTCCTCACTCGTGAATAGGGTGGCTATATCGTGCAGCTTAGTAAGATGTGCTACAACTGTTTCAGACTCGTAACCATGAAAAGGATCAGATTCGACCAAAGTGATTAACTCAGGATCAACAGAGAATCCATAATCCTTATCGGTCACAAAGATAGGCGAAGTAGCAAACTTAGGATCGTAAAAAAGTGCATGCTATAGAAGAAATTAACTCTTTGAGTGCTAAGATGGATGAGCTAATGAATTTTTTTGCTATTAAAGGTGCTCCTTGATTGAGAGTAGCAATGAAAGCTTGGATGTTAATTTTGTTGGTAGGAATAATTTTGGCAATAATAATGCTTTTAGAGGAAACTATATTCCTAGGCCTTTTCCTAGTAATCCCTCTAATAACTTTGGCAATTCCTACAACAATGCTCATGGAAATTACAATAAATTACCCTCTGATCTATAGAGTAATATTAAAGAGTTTATCAAATCACAAAAGATTTTCAATGCATCCATAGAAGAAAAACTACTCAAAATTGATGATTTGGCTAGGAGCGTGGATAGAATGTCTCTTGATATTGATGCTTTGAAAGTGAGATGTGCTCCTCCCAAGATCAATATGGATGAAAATTTGAAAGCTATGCGTGGTTCCATGAATGAGAGTAAAGAAAGAACCGCCCAAATTCGTGCTAGACATGAATGGCTTAAAAAGGCATGTTCTCGTGATGAGAATCACGAAAATCTTAAAGTGCTTGGCGTGACTCCCATTGAATCCTTGTTTTCTAGTGTCAAACCTAATGATGATGGGGATGTATATGAATCCACTTTGGTTGAAAAATGACCCAATGATTCGGAGTCTATCTATCTTGATGCTAAAAGCATTGAAAGTGGAGTAGAGGATATCAAAACTTGGAGTAGTAATGAAACTACTACTTTGGATTTCAAGGAATTCAATTATGATAGTTTCTCTTTGATTGAATGTACTTCCTTGATACAATCCATGCTAAACTCTCCACATGCTTATAGCCAAAACAAGGCCTTTACCGATCATATCGTCGATGCTATGATGAAATCCCTTGAATAGAAACTTGAATTGGAAGTTTCTATTCCTAGAAAACTTCATGATGAGTGGGAATCTACTATCAAAATCAAGATCAAAAACTATGAATGCAATGCTTTGTGTGATTTGGGTGCTAGTGTTTCCTCGATTCCAAAGTCTTTATGTGATGTTCTAGGCTTCAATGAGATTGATGAGTGCTCTCTGAATTTGCATCTTGCGGATTCTACTGTTAAGAAACCTATGGGAAGGATCAATGATGTTATTATTATTGCAAATAGGAACTATGTACCCGTAGATTTCATTATGCTTGATATTGATTGCAATCCGACATGTGCTATCATTCTTGGTAGACCTTTCCTAAGGACTATTGGTGTTGTCATCGATATGAAGGTAGGGAATATTAGATTTCAATTTCCATTAAAGAAGGGCATGGAACATTTTCCTAGAAAGAAAATAAGATTGCCTTATGAATCCATGATGAGGGCTACTTATGGTTTGAGTACCAAAGACGACGATACGTGATTCTATCGCCTTATGCCTAGCTAAGGGCGTTAAACAATAGCGCTTGTTGGGAGGCAACCCAATGAATTTATCTTTGCTTTTTTGCTTTCTGTTTTGTTTCGTCCACACCATCATAATTCTGTTATGATTGTTTTTTTTGTTTTTGTTTTTGTGTTTGAGCCAAGTAAAACCTTTATGACTAGTTTTGGTGATGGTTGTTTGATCTTGCTGAAAAAGACAGAAACTTTTCGCTCACAAAATTATTTTTCATTTTTATCCAGAAAGATCTTTTGAGTTGATTATTTTTGATGCTGGTTGATATGCCCATTTCCCAAATTGTCGTAATTGTTCAGAATTTTTGAGATACCAGAATTATACGAAGTATACAGATTGCTACAGACTGGTCTGTTTTTGTCAGATTCTGTTTTTGTTGTGTTGATTGCTTATTTTGATGAAACTATGGATAATATCGGGGGGGGGGGGGGGGGGGTACTAGCCATGGAAAAGTGAGAATACAGTAATCTAACACCAATATAAATAGAAATCAAGTTTGCTACAGTACCTAAAGAGGTGGTAGTTTGTTTTCTTGTGCTAATGATATCACGAGTTTGTGTTTAAGTTTTGTGTTGTGAAGTTTTCAAGTTTTGGGTGATGATCTCAGGGACAATGGGATAAAGAGTGGAAAGAGCTCAAGCTTGGGGATGCTCATGGAATCCCAAGCCGAATTCAAGCACACCAAAAAGCCTAAGCTTGGGCATCCCCTCTTTCGTCTTCAATCCATCGGTAACATTACTTGGAACTATATTTTTATTCACCACATGATATGTGTTTTGCTTGGAGCGTCGTGTATTATAGAGTCTTTTCTTTTTGTTGTGTCACAATCATCCTTGCTGCACACCTTTTGAGAGAGACATGCACTCATCGTGAATTTGCTAGAATACTCATTGAGCTTCGCTTATATCTTTTGAGTTAGGCAATTTAGCTCACATGTGCTTCACTTATATCTTTTGAGCTAGATAACTTTGATCTAAGTGCTTCACTTAGATATTTTAGAGCACGAGGGTGTCATATTTTGGATAAATAAGAACTCTCGATCTTCACTTATATCTTTTTGAGAGTGCTCTCTCTGAGTAACTTGGTAGTTGGCTTGTGTTATGAAAGTAGTCCTAAAGATGATAGGCATCCAAAGAGGATACAAAAAAACTTCCATATTCGTGTGCATTGATTAGTAAAGGGAAGTTTGATTCATCTCAATTAGTTTTGAGACATGGATATGGTAATATAAGAGTTATGTTAGTAGGGCGTTGTGAATCTAGAAATACTTGTGTTGACGTTAGTGATTCCCATAGCATGCACGTATGGTGAACCGCTATGTTAGGAAGTCGGAGCATAATTGATTTATTGATTGTCATCCTTTGTGTGGCGGTCGGGATCGCGCGATGGTTAACACCTACCAACCCTTCCCCTAGGAGTATGCGTTTAGCATTTTGTTTCGATTACTAATAAAACTTTCGCAATAAGATATGAGTTCTTCATGACTAATGTGAGTCCATGGTATAGATGCACTTTAACCTTCCACCATTGCTAGCCTCTCTAGTGCCGCGCAACTTTCGCCGGTACACAAAACCACCATAGACCTTCCTCAAAACAGCCACCATACCTACCTATCATGGCCTTTTCATATCCATTACAAGATATATTGCCATGCAACTCCCACCGTTCCGTCTCATGACATGTGTCGTCACTTTCATATTGCCATTGCATGATCGTAAGATAGCTAGCGAGTCATACGCTAAGCTAGATCGTTGCACATTCCGGTACACTGCCGGAGGCATTTCCTATAGAGTCATCATTGTTCTAAGCTTTGAGCTGTGAGTAAAGAAAAGTGTGATGATCATCATTATTAGAGCATTGTCCCATGTGAGGGGAAAAAAGAGGCCAAAATTGCCCACACAAAAAAATATATGGAAAGAGGCCAAAGAGCCCAAACAAACAAAAAAAAGAGAGAAGGGACAGTGCTACTATCTTTTTCCACACTTGTGCTTCACAATACCACCATGTTCTTCATGATTGAGAGTATCTTGTTTTGTCACCACCATATACTAGTGGGAATGTTCATTGTATAACTTGGCTTGTATATTCCAATGATGGGCTTCCTCAAAATTGCCCTAGGTCTTCGTCAGCAAGCAAGTTGGATGCACACCCACTAGTTCTCCTTTTGAGCTTTCACACACTTATAGCTCTAAGTGCATCCGTTGCATGGTAATCCGTGCTCTTTCACATTGATATCTATTGATGGGCATCTCCATAGCCCTTTGATACGCCAAGTCAATGTGACCATCTCCTCCTTTTTGCCTCACAGCCTCCACCACACTCTATTCCACCTATAGTGCTATATCCATGGCTCACGCTCTTGTATTGCGTGAGAGTTGAAAAAGGTTTGAGAAAGTAAGAGCGCGAAAGAAATTACTTGGCCAATACCGGGGTTGTGCATGATTTAAATTCGTTGTGTGGGGATGATGGAGCATAGCGAGACTATATGATTTTGTAGGGATAACTTTCTTTGGCCTTGTTATTTCAAAAGTTCATGATTACCTTGCTAATTTGCTTGAAGTATTATTGTTTTCATGTCAATAGCAAACTATTGTTTTATATCTTACGAATCTGAACATTCATGTCACATGAAAGAAGTTACAAAGGACAAAAATGCTAGGTAGCATTCCACATCAAAAATTCAGTCTTTATCACTTCCCTACTCGAGGACGAGTAAGAGTTAAGCCTGGGGATGCTTGATACGTCTCCAACGTATCTATAATTTTTGATAGTTCCATGCTATTATCTTGTCAAACTTTGGATGTTTTGTATGCATTTTATATCTTTTTTGGGACTAACTTATTAACTTAGTGCCAAGTGCCAGTTCCTGTTTTTTCCGTGTTTTTGACCTTTTTCAGAGGAGAATATTAAACGGAGTCCAAACGGAATAAAACCTCCGAAAAGATTTTTTCGGATTAGAAGATACGCACGGAGCTTGAAAACCAAGGCAAAGGGCACCAGGGGAGGCCAGAAGCCCCCTAGCCGCGGCCTAGGGGGCGCGCTCCTAGCAGGCTTGTGGGCCCCCTGTGGCTCCTTTGCCCTACTTCTTCCGCCTATAAATCCTCGAAAAATCTGAAACCACGGGAGAGAGCCACGAAAATACTTTTCCGCCGCCGCAAGCTTCTGTCTCCGCAAGATCCCATCTGGGGCACGTTCTGTTGCCCTGCCGGAGGGGGGATTCGGACACGAAGGGCTTCTTCATGAACACCATTGCCTCTCTGATGATGCGTGAGTAGTTCATGATACGTCCATTTTGCATCATGTTTTCATGTTGATATTTATCGCTTCTTTGGCTGTTATTTCACTTCACAGTACAATTATTATGCCTTTTCTCTCTTATTTTGCAAGGTTTACATGAAGAGGGAGAATACCGGCAACTGGAATTCTGGCCTGAAAGTGGAGAAAAGTTGAGATACCTATTCCGCGCAACTCCAAACGCCGTAAAAATCAGCGAGGATTTTTCCCGATTTATCAAAAATACTGGGCCGAAGAAGTGCCAAAGGGGCACAAGGGGGTGCCCACAAGCCTGCACGGCGCGGCCACCCCCCAGGCCGCGCCATGAGTGCTTGTGGGCAGCCCACTGGCCCACTTGCTCCCCTCTTTTGCTATAGGAAGGGTTTCGTCCAGGAAAAAATCAAGGAGGAGCTTTTTCATGGTTTTGCCGCCGCCACGAGGCGGAACTTGAGCAGAACCAATCTAGAGCTCCGGCAGGACGATCCTACCGGGGAAACTTCCCTCCCGGAGGGGGAAATCGTCGCCATCGTCATCACCAACAGTCCTCTCATCGGAGGGGACTCGTCACCATCAACATCTTCATCAACATCATCTAATCTCCAAACCCTAGTTCATCACTTGTAACCAATCTCCGTCTCGCGACTCCGATTGGTACTTGTAAGGTTGCTAGTAGTGTTGATTACTCTTTTTAGTTGATTCTAGTTGGATTATTTGGTGGAAGAGTTTATGTTCAGATCCTTGATGCTACTCATTACCTCTCTGGTCATGAATATGATTATGCTTTGTGAGTAGTTACTTTTGTTCCTGAGGACATGGGATAAGTCATGCTAATAGTAGTCATGTGAATTTGGTATTCGTTCGGTAATTTGATATGTTGTATGTTGTTTTTCCTCTAGTGGTGTTATGTGAACGTCGACTATATAACACTTCACCATTATTTGGGCCTAGAGGAAGGCATTGGAAAGTAGTAAGTAGATGATTGGTTGCCAGAGTGACAAAAGCTTAAACCCTAGTTTATGCGTTGCTTCGTAAGGGGCTGATTTGGATCCACTAGTTTAAAGCTATGGTTAGACT
Organism: Hordeum vulgare subsp. vulgare; assembly: GCF_904849725.1. Taxonomy (NCBI): domain Eukaryota; kingdom Viridiplantae; phylum Streptophyta; class Magnoliopsida; order Poales; family Poaceae; genus Hordeum; species Hordeum vulgare. Next base: position 593,159,774 of record NC_058519.1, on the reverse strand, counting down.
TTGTCTTAATTCTTCTTTCGTAGTTGCGGATGCTTACAAGAGAGGTTAATCATAAGTGGGATTCTTGTCCAAGTAAGGGCAGTACCCAAGCGTTGGTCCACCCACTTATCAAACTATCAAAGTAACGAACGTGAATCATATGAACATGATGAAACTAGCATGACATAAATTCCCGTGTGTCCTCGGGAGCGTTTTTCCTCCTATAAGACTTTGTCCAAGATTGTCCCTTGCTACAAAAGGGATTGGGACACCTTGCTGCACCGTTGCTACTTTTGTTACTTGTTGCTTGCTACGAATCATCTCACCACACAATCACTTGTTACCGACAATTTCAATGCCTGCACATTTTACCTTACTGAAAACCACTTGTCAGATCCTTCTGCTCCTCGTTGGGTTTGACACTCTTACTTATCGAAAGGACTACGATTGATCCCCTATACTTGTGGGTCATCAGTTCACCATAGACCTTCGGGTCCATAGCTAGTAGCTAGATGGCTTCTTCTCTCTCTTGGATCTTCAATACAAAGTTCTCCATGATCGTCATGGAGACCTATCCGATGTAATCCTGTTTTGCGGTGTGTTTGTCGAGATACGATGAATTGTGGATTTATGATCAGATTATCTAGGAATCTTATTTGAGTTTCTTCTGATCTCTTATATGCATGATTTCATATCCTTGTAATTCTCTTCGAGTTTTGGGTTTCGTTTGGCCAACTTGATCTACAGTTCTTGTAGTGGGAGAAGTGCTTGGTTTTGGGTTCATACCGTGCGGTGACCTCACCCAGTGACAGAAGGGGTAGCGAGGCACGCATCATGTTGTTGCCATCAAGGGTAAAAAGATGGGGTTTATATCTATTGCATGAATTTATCCCTCTACATCATGTCATCTTGCTTAAGGCGTTACTCTGTTTGTTATGAACTCAATACACTAGATGCATGCTGGATAGCGGTCGATGTGTGGAGTAATAGTAGTAGATGCAGAAAGTATCGGTCTACTTGTCTCGGATGTGATTCCTATATGTATGATTATTGCCTTAGATATCGTCATGACTTTGCGCGGTTCTATCAATTGGTCGAGAGTAATTCGTTCACCCACCGTAATATTTGCTATCATGAGAGAAGCCTCTAGTGAACACTATGGCCCCCGGGTCTACTTCACATCATATTTTCAGCCCTACACTTTTACTTTGTTGCACTTTCCGCCTTCAGATCTCACCTTGCAATCAATCGTGAAGGGATTGACAACCCCTTTGTAGCGTTGGGTGCAAGTTTGCTGTTTTTGCGCAGGTACTTTGGGGACTTGGCTTGATACTCCTACTGGATTGATACCTTGGTTCTCAAACTGAGGAAAATACTTACTGCTACTGTGCTGCATCACCCTTTCCTCTTCAAGGGAAAAAACAACGCAAGCTCAAGAGGTAGCAAGAAGAATTTCTGGCGACGTTGCCGGGGAGCATCAAGTCAATCATAGTCTTCCTCCAACGTGTCAATTTCTGGCACCGGGGACTATTCTAAGTGAAGCTTATCCAAGTAACCATCGCAAACTCATCTCTTGCATTTACTTTTTTGCCTCCCATTTTCCTCTCCCCCACTTCTGGAAAACAAAAAATTACAAAAATATTTTCCTTTTTCCTTCGCCCTTTTCTTTCACTTGCTTTTTGTTCGCTTGTGTGCTTTTCTTCTTGCTGAAAACACCATGACTGAAAACACCAAACTTTGTGACTTCTCGAATACTAATAATAATGATTTTATTAGTACTCCGATTGCTCCCACCACTGGTGCGGAATCATATGAATCAATGCTGCTTTGATGAATCTTGTTATGAAAGAGCAATTCTCCGGCCTTCCTAGTGAAGATGCCGCATCCCATCTTAATACCTTCATTGAGTTATGCGATATGCAAAAGAAGAAAGATGTGGATAATGATGTGATTAAATTGAAACTATTTCCGTTCACACTGCGAGATCGAGCAAAAACTTGGTTTTCATCTTTGCCCAAAAATAGTATTGATTCTTGGAACAAGTGCAAAGATGCTTATATATCCAAGTATTTTCCATCGGCTAAGATTATCTCTCTCCGTAATGATATCATGAATTTTAAGCAACTAGATCATGAACATGTTGCACAATCTTGGGAGAGAATGAAATTGATGATTAGAAGGTGAATCAAGTGCAGAGCTAGATGTCAGTTCCTTACCTGTCCTCGTAGTTGAGGGCAAGACTTTAGTTTTTGGTTCTCTCGGATTCCTCATAGTGATCAAGATACGTAAATCCCAAGTGACTCAGAGAATAGAGCTAGGCCTCCCCGGCAACGGCGCCAGAAAATAGTCTTGGTAACTGTCACATCCCTAACCCTTAAGCAAGATAGCATTGTGCTCATGTCTTCTTTGCATTTGCATCTAAGAAGTTTCAACAAAAACAACAAAGTGGCAAAGGAAAAACTCAAAACCCTAGCCACCATTTCAATTAAAGGAAATTTCAACTAGTTCAAAATCAATTTCAACTACTTCAAAATCAATGAACCCAAAATGGCCTCAAGAAATGTTCAAACTTTCTAATAAATCATGAAAGTAAATGAGCATTGGAGAAAACTATTTTCTTGACACTTTAAGCATTTTTAAATAAATGCAAAAGCCACTGGTTTCAAACTTTAAAATTTGAAATCAGAAACTATAATTTTCCAAAAATGTTGAAAACCTTGGAAATGAGTGGGGATATTATAACAAATATTTCAGGAGGTCTAAAATAGTTTTTACTTTTTGTTTTGGAGCTGAATTAATTAGCAATACAATAATTAGCAAAACAGAAAAACAAAAACAGAGGAAATGGAAAAAGACTTACCTGTCGCCCTAGCCTGGCCCGGCCCATCTCCCCGCTCGTCCCCTCCCTCAAGCGAGTAGGCAGGAGGAGGTGGCCGCCGCCTCCTCCGGTGCGGCCACGCGCCTGCGTGCCTGCCTGGCCGCCGGTTCGCGCTGGCGACGACGGGGATAAGCTCCCCAGAGCTTCCCCTATCCATTCCCCGCCTCGGTTCTTTCCCTCCTCCCGGATCCCCTCCTTCTCCCTGCTGCCGCCATTAGAGCCGAGCTCGAGCTCGAGCTGCCCGTGCCCCTGGCCATAGGATCCCCTCCCAGAGCACGCCATTAGCTCCGCCTCGTCGCCCTGGTCGTCTCTACAGAAGCCGAAGCCTCCTCGAGCCCTGCAACGCCCGCAACGCCGTCGTCTTCCTCCTCCGGCCGCCGGACCTCTCCCGTCGATTCGTCGGCCCCAGGCCTTCCCCGAGCCGTCTAAGCTCTGCTCTGCACTCCCTGTGAGCATGCGGTCGTTTCCCCTAAGTTTTCCCCCTCAATCCCCTCCTCTAGCCCTAGTTTCACCGGAGCCCGACGAGGACCGCCGCTGCCGCTCGTCGCCGGTAGCCCTCCGATGTCCAGCTCGTCCTTCCGAGGGCACCAACAGCTACAGGACGACGCGTAGATGCCGTAGCAGCTAAGAACCGAGCGTAGATCCCTCTGATTCAAAGACCCCGATGACGCCCGAGCCTTGGCCGCCGCCAAGCTCGTCGCCGGCGTCATCTCCAGCCAGATCAGCCCCGGCTAGGCGCAGAAATGAAACTGCGGGAGACGTACCGTTCCTCTGGTGCTCTCCGCGCAGCATTTGGCCCCCTGTGTGCCGTTTCCGAGCCCCTCCGCCGTGCTGGTGGTCGCCGGTGGCTCCCCGCCGGCGAGGACGACCTCGCCGCCGGTGGAGGTCGACGTGGCAAGCTAACCCAGCCGATTAGTGACTTAATCACTCGCTGACAAGTGGGCCCAAGGCCAAGTCAAACCTCAGTTAGGGCTGGTCAGCGCGGGATTAGTCCCAGAGAGGCTGACCAGTGGGGCCCCCCTGTCAGGTTTGACCTGAACAGGTCGGCTGACCTGCTGACGTCAGCCTGATGCAATAAATGGAATTTCCAGTTTAAAACTAATTCAGGAAATTGCTAAAATTTGAAAAAATCATAGAAATTAATCTGTAACTCCAATGAAAATAATTTATATATGAAAAAGTATCAGAAAAATTCAAGGATTCTGATTATGCTATTTTCAACTATGTTTGAAAAAGTTAAAGAACCCTAAATTGTGAAATAAGGAATAATTCAATTCTTTTAATCACTTTATAAATGGAATTTGCAAAAATATTCAAATTTCATTATAAATGCAATGATCACACACTGCCCTAGATACAAATCAGTATCATAACATGACAATTCTTGCATGTTAACATCAAGATGAACCGAGCATCAGGCCGAATCAATTAAACCGGTATCCGAGAATACCGTTTGAATTGCTATTCGAATGTGATTCAAATCAACTCTAAACCTAAAACATCTTGATTATAATAACTTATCACTTTGCATTCTCATGCCATGGTCATGCATCATTTTGATTGCATATGATTGTTATTGAATGTTGCCATTCATTTCGGTAGGCTCCGCACCCCCGGATTCCACCGAATATCCGTCTGACGGATATCGTTCCTCCTCTGAGCAACAAGGCAAGCAACCCTTTTGATCATCCCGATAAACCCCATGTTCTTGCTCCTGCACCTATTTATTGCATTTAAGATCAAATGCTTCAACTGCTTTTGCCACGATAGTTGAACCCACTTCCTTTGCATGACTTAACCTTGTCACAGTAAATAGCCAAACCTTGCAACCTAGCATACCTCGTAGTAGCTTGAGCTATGATGTGCCTTATCCTGCTATGCATGCTATGCTTAGAGTTGTGTATGGTATGTCATCTGGGAGATGAACAGAATTGTGAAATGTGTTTGATGAGCAAAGGTTGTGTGTTGAACTTGATTTGGTAAAGGTACCGGTGAAAGGCTGTGTAGGAGTACATGGCGGGTTGTTTCATTGGAACTGTCCTTAGGAACTGAGTTCCGTGTATGTAATCCAAGACTAGATACTACCACATGGTGGGCCCTGAAATATGACCCCGCTCGGCCTATTAATCGCGTAGTACTCGGTCCAGGAGTTGCAAGTAGTTTCTGGTGTTTATAGTAATGCTGGAGGCCGTGCATGGTGCTGACCTGAGAGGTGGACCGTGATGCGGTAGGCAGTGGCACGGTGTACCAAGTGGCACCCGGATGGTGGGCTTGGGAACCCTGCGCACATCGTTTGAGGCCGTGGCGGAAACCTCGGCCGGACTTCCGTACGGGTTACTCTCAGATAGGCGATAAACCTGGACTAGGTACTAGTGTGGTTAACGGTCGTGTCCGACTCCCTCGCTGGGCTTCAGCTTGAAGGTTGCCGAGGTGCATGACGTGCACATGGCGATAAGTGGCGGGAGCGTGTGTGACGAAGTACACCCCTGCAGGGTTATGATCTATTCGAATAGCCGCGTCCGCGGATATGGACTACTTGGAGACATATGTTGTTCATAGATAACTTCAATGGCTACTCATAAAATTGTCAAGATAAGCGTGAGTGTCGTGGACGGCATTTCCGTATAGAGACGGAATGATTCCACGATGGTGTATTGTTGTGGTGTTAGTGGACTCGTGTGCGAGAAATCAAGTTGTCAAAACTAATTTCAAAAAGCAAGTTGTCTAGCCACGAGTCAAATGCTGGCTTCCCGCATGAAACCCCACAATACCTTTTGATACCTTGCATGAGTAGTTAGTTCTCCTAAAGTCTTGCTGAGTACCTTCGTACTCATGTTTGCTTAATAAATGTTGCAGAGGTTGCTAATGACCCTAATGGAGGGTTCTTCGTAGACATCGACGACGACGAGTAGCTGGTGTCCCAGCTACGATCTGGCCCTACGTCGGCTCTGTAGTATAGTCAGGCCACATGCCTACTAGTTGCCCTGTCTGTACCTAGACAGTTTATAACTCTTCCGCTGGCTTGTATTGTATGACTGCTATTATGGGTCGTGAGACCCTTAATGTGTAATATTATGTGTGTGGCTCTTCCGAGCCTCTTAAATAAAGCTTGTATGGTTATGGTTATGTTGTGATGCCATCGATGTATCTATACATATCGGTATGCCATGCGTACGTGTGTCTTACTTGATATGTATGGGGTTCGAATACCTAGTCGTGAACTTTAGTAGCACTCCTTACAAGGAAATGCCCCTTTGTGATCCAACGAGCCTTGGTAGTTCGCTACTGCTCCGGACACATTGGTTGATCGGCATGTGTCCTTCTTAGCTGCTGTGTCTGTCCCCTTTGGGGAAATGTCACGCGACGTAATGGAGTCCTTGTAGCTTGCTACGACTCGTCTACGTTCGTTGATGACCGACACCTGCTTTGTTGGGTCATGTATGCCTGTCCTTGTGCGGAACTGCCACTTTGTTTTATGACTAGACATGTCGATCCGGGTTCTTTGACATTGGATTGCTAGCGACAATATCGCATAAGTGAGTCAAAAGACGCAAACGGTCCCGGCTAAGGTAAGGCTGCAGCCGTGGAGTTAACCGTGCGTGAGACCACAAAGGGATGCGATGTGTTACAGGCTGGATTCCTATGGCTTAGGATCGGGGTCCCGACAGCGTTGGTATCAGAGCCTGACTGACTGTAGAATTACTAAGCCAAACTGGTCGAAGTTGAGTCTAGAATTGCTTTAGTTATATATAAGGGAATTGTTTGTGGAAGGGAACGTAAGACTCTTGTTCTCTTCTCAAGTTATTCCATTCTGGTCATCCTCGTCTTTTTTGCGGGAATTAAGGACTAGGTTACTCATCTTCTCCTAGGCTCGTGTTTCTGATCGGTAGATTATAGGACTACGGGTCGAGAGATATTGGGTTTCTTTTATTCCTAGGAAGCAGGAAGTAAGTTTGGTGACCAAAGAATTGAACTTGATAGTTGAGTGGTTACGCTATTCCATCTTTGGGTTGTCTCAAAATTTGTTTTTGAGCAGTTACAGCCATTATGCTGCCCAATTTTGCATTCAGAGCTCTAATGCTTTTGCATTACTCTCTATTTACAGATGCCTGGCCGTCCTTCTCGTCAGGTGGTACGTTTGACCAGGTGCATTGATGTACCGGGTCATACGGCCATGCTGGTCAGGGTGATGTCGGTGTGCGGTTACCGCTGGTACCCCGAGTACACAGTGGAGGAACAGTACCGGGACTTCAACCAGAGCCAGTACATCTGCACTGATAGGGTATTCCCAGATTACCCTGGAGCGGAGAAGCCAATCCATTGGTCCTATGGGTTGGGAGTCACTGTTGACATGGCAGTACAAGATGCTGCCTATTCAGTGCTGACTATTATGAGAGCGAGACATGCACTGCTGCAGAATTCAGAGTTCTGCTATGTTCCGGCCTCTCAGTATGGTGAAGAGGGATACCTCAGTGGAGTCTATTTTGATTCTTCTATGGAGGATCCACTTCTGCAGTCCACTGTTGAGATGCTAGAGAACAGAGACAAGGATGCTCGTGCTCTCCGCATGGAGCTTTATGCTACCCGTGCCCGTCTGTGGATAGCTTTGACGCAGCTGGCACCGGTAGTCCAGACAGGGTATGGAGAGATGGAGATGTTGAATCCTGTTAGGACCCATCTTCCGGCTCACGTTGACTGGCCAGCTATAGGAGAAGGAGTCACACCTCTTCGGGGACCCCTCTTACCACCAGTCAGGGGACCAAGGCCACATCCGTGTCCTTATGGATCCCAGGGATCTCAGGCTAGAGTGTTTCCTGATCCGCAGGTTGAACTTCCAGGTCATGGAGGTAATCTCTATGAGATGTTCTATGCGGATGCCTCAGCTGTGAGTGGAAGGATAGTATGGTAGTAGCCGTACGTTCACAGTCCTGCGTGACTTGTGAAGTATGGTAGTAATGTGAAACGAATTCCGGAGGCCTAGATAAATAATGCATAGGAAGCTTGTACGCCTCTGATGAGTAGTTTCACAATTTCAGCAGTTTGCTCTACGGTTAAGGTTGTACTGAGCTATGTAAGGGTGTGTATGAACCATGGTGTATATATAGCAGTTGCTTGTTACCATGTTGTTCAGATATTCATTTCCGCATTCCGTGTGTTCAGTACATTCTTAATCCATAGCCAGTATTGATTTGATATTGGTCTAATCTATGAGTTTGTTTGTCAGGATGGTGTTCACCAGGTTGAACCGTGCCCCTGCTCATGAGCAAGGTGAGGGTAGTCAAGCGTCGCAGGAAGACCTGCCTCACCCACCTTCTCTGGTAGAAGTGATGCTTGAGGCAGAAAGAAACAAAAGGGAGACCAACCGACTGCTAGAGCGTATTGAGAAGAATACGACTCGACAGCCTAGGAATGCTGCAGTGTCCCTCAATGACTTTGTGAAGCTGAATCCTCCAAAGTTTCATCATTCCGTCGATCCCCTCGACGCTGATGAATGGTTGTGGAGCATCTCACGCAAGATTCGCTCTGCAAATGTGTCTGAGGCCGACAAGGTGACCTTTGCGACGTATTTCCTGGAGGGACCCGCCAATCTGTGGTGGGAGAATTTTGAAGCTATGCGTCCCGCTGAACCAGTGGCCACATGGGCAGACTTCAGTGCAGCTTTTCTTCTGCACCATATTCCAGAGGGCCTGATGGACAGAAAGAGAGAGGAGTTCTGTGCCTTCACTCAGGGCAAGTTGTCTGTGGATGCCTATAGCCGCGAGTTCGGTAACCTCGCCCGCTATGCAACAGAGGAGGTGTCTACTGACGCCAAGAAGCAAGCAAGATTCCGTAAGGGTCTGAGCCCTGAGCTCCGTCGTGATCTGCGCCTCCATGAGTGTGCAAGTTTTCAAACCCTAGTCAACAAAGCGATCAGTGCGGAGACTGGTCATTCTGACTTCGAAGCCACAAGGAAGCACTCCCGTGACTTCGGCTCGTCTTCTGGTTCCGCGTTTCCAAAACGCAGGCTGTGGGTTCCAAACAGTTCTCTGCCGCCAAGATACACTCCGAGGCCATCCTACGTGGCGCCTCAGACGAATCAGGCCAACCCTCCAGCAAAAGCTTATGGTGGTCCAGCTAGCAATGTTGCACCACGTGCCAACCAGGTGATATGCTACAAGTGTGGAGAACCAGGGCATTATTCCCGTGAGTGTCCTCAGAATGTGGGTGCCAAGCAACCCGGAAAGTCCGCCGGGCAGGCCAAGTCGGGCAAAGCTTTTTATGTGAAGCCAACTCCTGCACGTGGCCGTGTGAACTATGTGTCAGCAGAAGAAGCTGCAGAGGATCCCGACGTCATGCTGGGTACGCTTCTTGTTAATCATCACCCAGCGTCCGTTCTCTTTGACACTGGGTCTTCTCATTCCTTCATTTCAGAAAGTTATGCACAGTTGCATAACATGTCTTTTTGTGATATGCCAATCCCATTGGTTGTCCAAACCCCTCGTAGTAAATGGCAAACCTCTAGGATAACCTATGACAATGAAATTCTATTAGACAGGCTAGTTTTTCTAGCCTCATTGATAGCATTGAAATCTTTGGATATTAATATCATCTTGGGCATGGACTAGATGTCAGCTCACTATGCCAAGATTGATACTCACTCTAGAAATGTCCAGCTTACCCATCCCTCGGGTGAGATAGTAAATGTCTCTACTCGAGTTGCCAAATGCCAACTCTATTCCCTAAATGCCAACCCTCTTCCGGAACTTGAAGACATTCCGGTAGTCCGTGACTTCCCGGATGTTTTTCCAGACGAACTGCCAGGAATTCCACCTGACAGAGATGTAGAGTTTGTAATAGATCTTGTTCCGGGAACTGTCCCAATAGCCAGAAGACCTTATAAGATGGCACCCCTAGAGCTAGCCGAACTTAAGAAGCAATTAGATGAGGCCTTGAACAAAGGTTTCATTCGTCCTAGCTCTTCTCCTTGGGCTTGTCCCGTCCTCTTTGTCAAGAAGAAAGACGGAACGGATCGAATGGTTGTAGATTACCGACCAGTTAACCTGGTCACCATTAAGAACAAGTATCCGCTCCCCAGGATCAACGACCTGTACGATCAGCTCGCTGGATCCTCATTCTTCTCCAAAATGGATTTGAGGTTGGGATACCATCAAATCAAGATTAAGAACGGGGACATTCCAAAAACGGCTTTTGTTACTCGTTATGGCCAATATGAGTACACCGTTATGTCCTTCGGTTTAACCAATGCCCCAGCCACCTTCTCTCGGCTGATGAATTCAATCTTTATGGAGTATTTGGATAAATTCGTCGTAGTATACCTCGATGATATTCTCATCTACTCAAAGAATGAACAAGAACATGCCAAGCATCTAAGGCTGGTATTGATGTGTGACAGCCCAAGACCGACGTTCCAGAAGCTTCCCCTTTTCTTTCCGTTTTCGTCGTGGGGATATTTTCAGTTGCCGCATCATCATCGCATCATGCGCATCATCAACATGGCATCAGCATCTCCATTGCCGCCCGTTTTCAAAACTTGCATTCGTTAGTAGTCGCCGGTTCTCGTCGTTGTCCGATCCGAGCTCGAACGCACACGCACACGCACGCGCCCGCGGCACCGTTGGAACCCTGTTTTTAAAGTGCGTTTAAAACTTTCTCTGATCGCGTTGAGATTCGACGTGCGGTCGTGATTAGTTATAGCGAGGCCGCCCGTTGAATTTCGTCGCGATCGGACACCGTCTGGTTCCCGAACGGTCGCCCGTAGCGGCACCGTATTCGGTATACCGTCGGACGTGTGTCAGTGTTTTAAATTGCGTTGCCGCGCCGCCCGTTCTCCCTCTCGTCTCCGGATGTCTACACAACACGGCCACGTAGCACGCCCCGCGTTCGGAATCGTCCGAATCCGACCCCGCGGTTGGATCCGGATCGCGATTCCGGTTAGCCGAGCCCCCTTTTTCCTTATAAATACCCCCCTCCTCCTTAATTTTTGGACAGCCCCTGTTCCCTGCCTCGTTTTCCGCGCCCCACCTACGAAACCCTAACCCTAGCCGCCCCCATAGCCCTCTCTTCCCTGCCGGCGCCGCCGGGCCCGCGAAGCCCATCGCAGGCCCGCCCGAGCCCGGGTCGTCCGCGCCGCCGTCTGCCCGATTCTCCCAAGCTCCATCGCCCTTCCCCATGGCTCCTGTGCCCGAGCTCTGCACCGCGTGCGCCGTCCGACCCTCGTCGCCGCGCCATTCCGGCGAGAAGCCATCGCCGGCGACCCCAGGCGGAGCATCCCTGCCCCCTGCTCCTTCCTCCTTCCCCTCATTATTTCCCCCTCGCGTCTCCTTGTGCTCTCTCTCCCTGCAGGAGCTGCCGCCGGCTGATCTGCCGTCCCGGCTCCGTCTCAGGCTACCGTCGTTGGGAATGGGGCCACGACGGCCGGATCCGTCCAACCCCGCCGCTTCCCCATGACGCCGCCGCTCCAAGGCCTCCCTGCGCGCTGGAGTTCCCCTGCGCCGCCGCTCCGTTGACCTGCTGTGCCGCGCACGAGGACGGGGACGAGGCGTGCCGTCGGCCAGGCCCAACTCCTGTGGCCCAGCTAGCGCCAGCGCCTCGGCCGCTCCGGCGCCCCATGGGCCCCGCGCCGGCCCAGCTTCCCCAGCAGCCGAGGCCGGCCCAGTTCGCCTCTCCAGACCGGTCCAATTCGGCCTGAGGTGAGCCCTCTCACCAGCGCCTTGTGCGTGATTTATCTATTTTACGCCTGTTCGGCCCATTAAGCATTTTAGGTTGTTTTCGGAATTGTTTTATTCCAGAAAATAGGTACATCTTAAAACGTCCGTAGTTTCTAAACCGTAGATCGGAACGACGCGTGTTATATATCGTTTTGGGGTAGCTTCGCGAGTACAATATGTTTATCCAACATGCATAATTGTTTAACACTGTTTAGAGTGCCTAATGCCTCGTTTTACGTGCTGTTTAACTAGGATCCATTCCGTAGTAATTTCCGTGCGTATCCGGATTACCTGTATGCCATAGATTTTATGTCCATGTTTTAGGGACCTTATTTCTACGTATTTTAGAACGGTCACTCGTATTTTTTTCCGTGTAGGGTCTTGCCGGTAGTTTAATTTCCCGTATATAGGTGTTTTCCCGCATTAATGTGTGGCTTTATTTTGAGTTGCAAACCCCGCTTATTTTATATGTTTTCGGGGTAGTGGATTTTTCTGTGCAATTAGTTTTAGCTTTTGAGGAAGTTAGTTCGCGAGATATTTTATCGTGGTGCCCTTTTGTTTAATCTGTAGGTTTTATTCCGGGCCTCGTTTGAGTTAGTTGTCAACTAGTGATTTGATCTTGGATGTTTTGTTTAGTCCCTGGTATTTTTGGTTGCAATAGAAATGTGTGTTTAGGTGTTGTTCGACTGCCCTCAAGTTGTTTGAATAGTGCTGTTTTAGAGGAGCTGAAATATTACTAAGTCTGGAATCTGTTATATTTTGTGGCTGTCTTGTCTTGCTTGCATCTTGAGATCTGTAGTTCTTTTGGGGTTGGTCCAATGGAGTTAGTTGTACCCCTTATGTTTCTCTAGCATGCTGTTAAGTTTCATGCCATTTGGAGTCCTGTAGCTATACGTTTTGCTGCTGTCAATATTGCTTCAGGCTGAAAACTGCACCTTGACGAGGTGTTATTTTCACTAAGTCTGAAATAGCGTGTGAGATGCCCTTTTAGTGTTTTCTTTTCCTAGTGCTCCGTGCTGCCATGCTAGTTGTTGTTAGTTGTTCGCAGTAGTGCTTCTTGCCCTCTTCCGTGCCATGCCTTGCTTGAGCATATCGGAGTTGTGTAGCCGAAGTTGTGAAGCGTAGAAATTGCTATGTGGCTGATTTTGGCAGCTTGTAGTCAGTTCTTGTTTTGCTCGTACTTTTCGAACCATAGCTCCGTTTTGATCGTGTCCTACATGAAAGTTGCGTAGAATCTCGTGTAGTTTCATTTTTCTCTTGCTGTTTGTATGCCTTGAAGTGCTCGTAGCCGTCGTTGCACACATTTTGCATTCATGCCATCATATCTTGCGGTGCTTGTATCTTTTGAACCGTAGCTCCGTTGGAGATGTTCTTTACGTGTAGGTTGCTTGCCTTGACGCGTAGAATCACGTGAACCTATTAGCTTTGCTGTTTAACAACTAAATAAAGGTGTTAATTCAGATCTGGACAGAATTGTAGATTAACATGTGAGGTCGTTTCGGAGGTGCTATATGTCATTTCCGACCTCACTTAAAATGCCTAGATAGGTAGTTTAATTTTCGCTCCACCTCGTGCATGTTTGACAACATTAATATTGCCATGTAGATAACCGGGAGTGAACTAAATAATTAACGTGGAGTTTCGTCAATATGCAACTCGTGCATATTGAACTTCACTTAATGTGTAGTGTTTGATTGTGTGATTTGTCATGTCGTGACTTGCATGTATTCAGTAGCTCATGCATCATATGTGTCGTGCATCTTGTGGTGAATTTCGTGTGTTGATGCTTGTTTCCGTTTTCCCCGTCTCGATAGAGTTCCGCAAGCGTGTCGGATGTGAGGACCCGTTCGACTACGTCGGTTCGTCTGGTTCTCGGAGGCATTCTTCTTCCAAGCGGGATCTTAGGCAAGATGATCATTTCCCCAGATACCATTACTATCATTGCCATGCTAGTTTTACCGTTGCTATCATTATGTCTCGTTGCCTACCACATGTTAAATATCAGCCTCTCAACAATGCCATGAAACCTTCAACCTGTTCGACCTAGCAAACCACTGATTGGCTATGTTACTGCTTGCTTAACCCTGTTGATAGCGTTGCTAGTTGCAGGTGCAGTTACTTCCATGTGAAACATGGGTTCCTTGTTATATCACCATATTAAATGTTATTTAATTTAATGCACCTATATACTTGGTAAAAGGTGGAAGGCTCGGCCTTTCTAGCCTGGTGTTTTGTTCCACCTTTGCCCCCTTTAGTTACCGGCTACCGGTGTTATGTTCCATAAATGAGCGCTCCTAACACGATCGGGGTTGTTATGGGGACCCCCTTGATAATTCGTTTTAGATTAAAGCTGGTCTGGCAAGGCCCAACATTGGTACTACATTTGCCTAATCACCTAATAAAATTGCATAGGGACCCGCCGACACCTGCGGACTATTTTAATCAACCCCCGGGCCAGTGCTCCTCATGAGTGTTGGTCCAAAACAGAGCAGCTTATTAACGCTACCCGGGGCAACTCGGCGTTTGGCGTGGTAACCATAGCTCATCCTTCGTGTCCTGAGAACGAGGTACGCGACTCCTATCGGGATCGTCGACACGTCGGGCGGCCTTGCTGGATTAGTTTTACCTTTGACGAGATATCTTGTGCATCGGGATTCCGGTGATGCTTTGGGTAATCTCAGAGTTGAGGTTTCCACTAGGAAATCCGACGAGATCACGAGCTTCGTGATCGAGGATTTCTATGCGGCTTGTGGTAATTTGTGATGGACTAGTTGGAGCACCCCTGCAGGGTTAAATCTTTCGGAAAGCCGTGCCCGCGGTTATGTGGCAACGTGGAAGCTTTGTTTAACACTGGTTCTAGATAACTTGAAGTTAACTTAATTAAAACATGCCAACTGTGTGCGTAACCGTGACTGTCTCTTTCGTGAGTTCCTTCTCCGATCGAGGACACGGTGGGGTTATGTCTGACGTAGGTAGGTGTTCAGGATCATTCTTTTGATCATCTGTAGTGACGTCCGTTATGCGTAGATCTCCCCCCTCTTATTTCTTGTACTCGTAAGTTAGCCACCAAATATATGCTTAGTCGCTGCTGCAACCTCACCATTTAACCATGCCTCACCCATTAAGCTTTGCTAGTCTTGATACCTTTGGAAATGAGATTGGTGAGTCCCCTGTGGCTCACAGATTACTACAACACCAGTTGCAGGTACAGGCTAAGATTACTTGACGCGAGCGCGTTGATTGTTCATCTGGAGTTGCTTCTTCTTCTTCTTATTCTTCTTCTTCTTCTTCTTCTTCGATCTAGGATGGTTTCCAGGCCGGCAGCCTGGGATAGCAAGGATGGACGTCGTTCTTCTTTTGTCGTTTATTTTCGTCCGTAGTCGGACCCTGCTCTTACTCTTCATGATTATGTAATGTACTGATGTGACTCTGATGTAGCTTGTGGCGAGTGTAAGCCAACTCGTTATATATCTCTTCTTTTCAGTACATGTACTTGTAACGATATCCATTCTTGCGACACGACGAGATGCGCTTCTATCCCTGACGAGGCCCTCGTGCCAAATTAAGGATAGGGTCGCATCTTGGGCGTGACAAGTTGGTAACAGAGCAAGGACCGACCTAGGAGCCCCCTTGATTGATCGAACTTGGTCGAGTCGAGTCTAGTGAAAAACTATTTGAGTCTTAGTTATATATCGGAGAGTAGGATTCTTTTTTTTCTCCTCTTCTATGCTCTGGTGAGGAATCTTGACGTAATAATTTACTCTACTCCTCTTCTCATTCAAAAATTTAGGATCACACGGATATTCTTGGAATCTATATGATGCCGATGTAACGGAGTTCTGTCTTGGTGCCTCCTGTCTGACTTGATCTTCTTCCGGGGAGTTGAGCTCCAGGGGATTCTCGAGCACATCATTATCATTCAGATTTCTTAGTATCTCAGGACGAAGGATGTTCGTAATTGCTTCAATACTAGTAGTGGCGAGATAACCCCGATGTCCCCAGTACTGGTGCAGATTGTTCGGGCGTACTGCCATACTTTGTATCGTTGTGATCACGAGGGTCTGTTGTAGATGAAGGTCCGAGATTCTGGTCGTGTGTTGACGGATGTGATACAAGTGACGGATTAGTATAGGAGTTGTGTGATATTACTCCTTGTATCCGTGTACCAGATTGCATGACCAGATATTTCGGGAATTCATAGGTGGGAATTCAAGTAGTTGCTTATAGGACAATCTTCCAACAAATGCATGATGTTAGGTTGGGGTTCGACATCTAGTGGATTCGTTTGTTCACGGTCGACTTACAGCGGTACACGTTGTCTCTTAAAGAGTCCTTGTAGCTTGCTACGACTCGGGGACGCTTCATATGTCGGGTGCACTGCCTTGCACTTGATGGCTTCTGTAAATCGTGCCCGTGCGATCCTGTCCACGAAAATATCGAACGGAAATCTTTCTCATGAGTTTGTTCTGGCTTGTTTCATAAGCCTCATCCTTTGTTTTGTTGGATATGGTAATTCAGTTGCTTCGATGTCAAGTGGTGTTTTCAGATCCTTCCTAATCTGTGTTCTCATATTTTTATGGGAATGCAAATTCTTTTGCTCAATCAGTTGTCTTATCAATTTTGTCAACCGGAGTCGTCTTATCAATTCTTTTCCAACCGGTGTGCTTCTCCTCTAGTGAATTCTATCCTCTCCAATTGTTGAAGATCTTCCTCTCATTTATTCCGGAGTTCATCTCATCTTTCCCGAGTTGTCTTTGTTTTTCCCCGCCCTCCCACCCTTTTCTTAGTGATTCAATTTTAATCCAAGAGTTTGCTTTTCTTGGTGCTTTCGCTGCCTGTTCTTTCTCTCTTACGCGGTGAATTTATTTCAGTTGTCCGTGTTCATCATGTCCTTTTCATCCTTGTAATTCTTCCTATGTTGGAGATTCTTATCAACATATCCTGTTATTCATTCATTTTTTTTCTATCCGGTGTGTTGAAGATATCTCGGACTTTCTGGCTTCAGATCTTTAATTATTTCGAGGTGCTCAACCTCATCTAGTCTTCATTTGTACCGGCGCTATATCAATCTTTCTAGAAATCTTTTCAACGGTGATTTCTTTGACTGGGCCCATAACCCACAGGTTCTTTCCCAGGATCTTACCTGACTCTTTTAATCATTTCCGGAGATCTTTAAATTCTTTTCAACTATGACGTAAGTATGATTTTCATCAGTCTTATTCCTTCGTCAAGACATATTTGAATTAATTCTCATTTCTCTCAACCTTGCATATTCTTATCCCGGAGTGTCTCATTAATTCTTCGTGATGTTGTTCTCGTCATCATTCTCAACTTGGAAATTCGAATGAGTGTTTCTCTCAGTCTTGTTCCATTCTTGTGAAGACTGTCATCTCAGCTTCGTGTATCCTCTCATTTGTTGTCAATCATGAGTAATCCCTTTCGTGCTATCCGGTGCTTCTCTGAGTTGTTTTTTTTATTTCTCGTTCCTTCGAAGACCATCATTTTAGAAGATTCTTCGTTCTCAGCTTTCAGCTTCATCCTCAATTCTTCTCAATTGTTGTCTCTTTGTTCGTCTCTCGATTATCCGGTGCCTTGTTCTAGTTTTCTCTCAGGTGGCTCATGATCTCTTCATTCTCATGTATCTCCATTGATTCATGGTGTTCCCATTCAATTGGAATTCTTACCGGTGCTTCCTTCAATTATGCATCAAGTGGTGCTTATCTCTCTATCTCTTCAAGATTCTTTCAAGAGGGAATAAGTTGTATGCTAAATCCGTTGCTTGTCATCAATTCAACTTGATGAGGGATAAGCATAACATAAACCTTATTCTTGTTCATAGTAATCTGAATTCTTCTTCCGGAGTGGCTCATGGTTTCAATTCTTTTCTCGTGTACTATCTTTGGTTTCCGGAGTTCCAAGTTCGTTAAGTATCTCCTTGTGAGGCTTCATCTAAATCTTGGCAAGGTCATAATCTTATTATTTTCTACCTTGTTATCGTTGCCTCATTCATTCGTATACGGAGGTCCTTCATGGTGATTCATCAAGGTTTCAATCCATTCTCAAGTGTTCTTCAAGATTCTTGTTGGAGAACCTCAAGTATCCTTTCTCTTGCATTTATATGTGCTATTGTTCTTCCTTTATCCTTTGAGGTGGTATTATAGCATTCTTGTTAGTGTAGGAGCCTCGAAGAGTTTTCCTCTCAAGAATGAGATAATTAAATCCACCAATTCTTTGATCATGAGATATTTTCAACCCTTGATTTCTTCTTTGAGCTATCTTGGTTTGGACTTCACCTAAAACTTTTCCGATGGATTGTGCTATCATGGTGCTTGTCATTAATCCAAGTTCTCATTGTATCCTCTTGGTGTAAGAGATTGTTCATATCTTGTTTCTCCCAATCAATCCTTGGTTTTGTTAGTGGTTGGTTGTCACCTCATATTTGTTGATATGATTTTCACAAGCCCACTACTATCTTGTTCTTTTCATTGTTGTTTTTCCCAACAACTTCGTCCAATTCTTCTTGCAAGGATGCTTGTCAAGTTCATTGGAGTTAGTAGTTGTCATTCTCTTCTTCCGTATGAGTTAGTTCCTATTCTATTGTTCCAGAGGCCTTGTGTTGTTGCTCTTTTGGGTCTATTATGTTGTTCTATCAAGATCATGGTGTTCTCTTGCTCTATTTACTTGTATGTGGTGAATATTGTCTATTACTTCCACCATTTAGAATCTTTTGTCCCTTTTTCCTACCGAAGTGCTGCCGAAATTTTCCGTGAATTCTGGCTTCTTTCTCATGTCATTCTTCATCTCCTTGCAACCTTCAAGGATCGTTGGTTTCACTCGTTTGTCAAAGAAGCGACTAAGTTTTTACCTCTTGTTCTTTCTCATCCTCTTCCCCTTTTCTTTCCTGGATCTCGGGGCGAGATCCTCTTGTAGTGTAGGAGTGTTGTGACAGCCCGAGACCGACGTTCCAGAAGCTTCCCCTTTTCTTTCCGTTTTCGTCGTGGGGACATTTTCAGTTGCCGCATCATCATCGCATCATGCGGATCATCAACATGGCATCAGCATCTCCGTTGCCGCCCGTTTTCAAAACTTGCATTCGTTAGTAGTCGCCGGTTCTCGTCGTTGTCCGATCCGAGCTCGAACGCACACGCACACGCACGCGCCCGCGGCACCGTTGGAACCCTGTTTTTAAAGTGCGTTTAAAACTTTCTCTGGTCGGGTTGAGATTCGACGTGCGGTCGTGATTAGTTATAGCGAGGCCGCCCGTTGAATTTCGTCGCGATCGGACACCGTGTGGTTCTCGAACGGTCGCCCGTAGCGGCCCCGTATTCGGTATACCGTCGGACGTGTGTCAGTGTTTTAAATTGCGTTGCCGCGCCGCCCGTTCTCCCTCTCGTCTCCGGATGTCTACACAACACGTCCACGTAGCACGCCCCGCGTTCGGAATCGTCCGAATCCGACCCCGCGGTTGGATCCGGATCGCGATTCCGGTTAGCCGAGCCCCCTTTTTCCTTATAAATACCCCCCTCCTCCTTAATTTTTGGACAGCCCCTCTTCCCTGCCTCGTTTTCCGCGCCCCACCTACCAAACCCTAACCCTAGCCGCCCCCATAGCCCTCTCTTCCCTGCCGGCGCCGCCGGGCCCGCGAAGCCCATCGCAGGCCCGCCCGAGCCCGGGTCGTCCGCGCCGATGTCTGCCCGATTCTCCCAAGCTCCCTCGCCCTTCCCCATGGCGCCTGTGCCCGAGCTCTGCACCGCGTGCGCCGTCCGACCCTCGTCGCCGCGCCACTCCGGCGAGAAGCCATCGCCGGCGACCCCACGCGGAGCATCCCTGCCCCCTGCTCCTTCCTCCTACCCCTCATTATTTCCCCCTCGCGTCTCCTTGTGCTCTCTCTCCCTGCAGGACCTGCCGCCAGCTGATCTGTCGTCCCGGCTCCGTCTCGAGCTGCCATCGTTGGGAATGGGGCCACGACGGCCGGATCCGTCCAGCCCCGCCGCTTCCCCATGGCGCCGCCGCTCCTAGGCCTCCCTGCGCGCTGGAGTTCCCCTGCGTCGCCGCTCCGTTGACCTGCTGTGCCGCGCACGAGGACGGGGACGAGGCGTGCCGTCGGCCAGGCCCAACTCCTGTGGCCCAGCTAGCGCCAGCGCCTCGGCCGCTCCGGCGCCCCATGGGCCCCGCGCCGGCCCAGCTTCCCCAGCAGCCGAGGCCGGCCAAGTTCGCCTCTCCAGACCGGTCCTATTCGGCCTGAGGTGAGCCCTCTCACCAGCGCCTTATGCGTGATTTATCTATTTTGCGCCTGTTCGGCCCATTAAGCATTTTAGGTTGTTTTCGGAATTGTTTTATTCCAGAAAATAGGTATATCTTAAAACGTCCGTAGTTTCTAAACCGTAGATCGGAACGACGCGTGTTATATATCGTTTTGGGGTAGCTTCGCGAGTAGAATACGTTTATCCAACATGCATAATTGCTTAATGCTGTTTAGAGTGCCTAATGCCTCGTTTTACGTGCTGTTTAACTAGGATCCATTCCGTAGTAATTTCCGTGCGTATCCGGATTACCCGTATGCCATAGATTTTATGTCCATGTTTTAGGGACCATATTTCTACGTATTTTAGAACGGTCACTCGTATTTTTTTCCGTGTAGGGTCTTGCCGGTAGTTTAATTTCCCGTATATAGGTGTTTTCCCGCATTAATGTGTGGCTTTATTTTGAGTTGCAAACCCCGCTTATTTTATATGTTTTCGGGGTAGAAAAATCCCGTGGATTTTTCTGTGCAATTAGTTTTAGCTTTTGAGGAAGTTAGTTCACAAGATATTTTATCGTGATGCCCTTTTGTTTAATCCGTAGGTTTTATTCCGGGCCTCGTTTGAGTTAGTTGTCAACTAGTGATTTGATCTTGGATGTTTTGTTTAGTCCCTGGTATTTTTGGTTGCAGTAGAAATGCGTGTTTAGGTGTTGTTCGACTGCCCTCAATTTGTTTGAATAGTGCTGTTTTAGAGGAGCTGAAATATTTCTAAGTCTGGAATCTGTTATATTTTGTGGCTGTCTTGTCTTGCTTGCATCTTGAGATCTGTAGTTCTTTTGGGGTTGGTCCAATGGAGTTAGTTGTACCCCTTATGTTTCTCTAGCATGCTGTTAAGTTTTATGCCATTTGGAGTCCTGTAGCTATAGGTTTTGCTGCTGTCAATATTGCTTCAGGCTGAAAACTGCACCTTGACGAGGTGTTATTTTCACTAAGTCTGAAATAGCTTGTGAGATGCCCTTTTAGTGTCTTCTTTTCCTAGTGCTCCGTTCTGCCATGCTAGTTGTTGTTAGTTGTTCGCAGTAGTGCTTCTTGCCCTCTTCCGTGCCATGCCTTGCTTGAGCATATCGGAGTTGTGTAGCCGAAGTTGTGAAGCGTAGAAATTGCTATGTGGCTGATTTTGGCAGCTTGTAGTCAGTTCTTGTTTTGCTCGTAGTTTTCGAACCGTAGCTCCGTTTTGATCGTGTCCTACATGAAACTTGCGTAGAATCTCGTGTAGTTTCATTTTTCTCTTGCTGTTTGTATGCCTTGAAGTGCTCGTAGCCGTCGTTGCACACATTTTGTATTCATGCCATCATATCTTGCGGTGCTTGTATCTTTTGAACCGTAGCTCCGTTGGAGATGTTCTTTACGTGTAGGTTGCTTGCCTTGACGCGTAGAATCACGTGAACCTATTGGCTTTGCTGTTTAACAACTAAATAAAGGTGTTAATTCAGATCTGGACAGAATTGTAGATTAACATGTGAGGTCGTTTCGGAGGTGCTATATGTCATTTCCGACCTCACTTAAAATGCCTAGATAGGTAGTTTAATTTTCGCTCCACCTCGTGCATGTTTGACAACATTAATATTGCCGTGTAGATAACCGGGAGTGAACTAAATAATTAACGTGGAGTTTCGTCAATATGCAACTCGTGCATATTGAACTTCACTTAATGTGTAGTGTTTGATTGTGTGATTTGTCATGCCGTGACTTGCATGTATTCAGTAGCTCATGCATCATATGTGTCGTGCATCTTGTGGTGAATTTCGTGTGTTGATGCTTGTTTCCGGTTTCCCCGTCTCGATAGAGTTCCGCAAGCGTGTCGGATGTGAGGACCCGTTCGACTATGTCGGTTCGTCTGCTTCTCG
This sequence comes from Hordeum vulgare subsp. vulgare, assembly GCF_904849725.1. Lineage (NCBI taxonomy): Eukaryota > Viridiplantae > Streptophyta > Magnoliopsida > Poales > Poaceae > Hordeum > Hordeum vulgare. The sequence continues at coordinate 593,138,060 of NC_058519.1, read as the reverse complement.
GAGGCATTCTTCTTCCAAGCGGGATCTCAGGCAAGATGATCATTTCCCCAGATACCATTACTATCATTGCCATGCTAGTTTTACCGTTGCTATCATTATGTCTCGTTGCCTACCATATGTTAAATATCAGCCTCTCAACAATGCCATGAAACCTTCAACCTGTTCGACCTAGCAAACCACTGATTGGCTATGTTACTGCTTGCTTAACCCTGTTGATAGCGTTGCTAGTTGCAGGTGCAGTTACTTCCATGTGAAACATGGGTTCCTTGTTATATCACCATATTAAATGTTATTTAATTTAATGCACCTATATACTTGGTAAAAGGTGGAAGGCTCGGCCTTTCTAGCCTGGTGTTTTGTTCCACCTTTGCCCCCTTTAGTTACCGGCTACCGGTGTTATGTTCCATAAATGAGCGCTCCTAACACGATCGGGGTTGTTATGGGGACCCCCTTGATAATTCGTTTTAGATTAAAGCTGGTCTGGCAAGGCCCAACATTAGTACTACATTTTCCTAATCACCTAATAAAATTGCATAGGGACCCGCCGGCACCCGCGGACTATTTTAATCAACCCCCGGGCCAGTGCTTCTCATGAGTGTTGGTCCAAAACAGAGCAGCTTATTAACGCTACCCGGGGCAACTCGGCGTTTGGCGTGGTAACCATAGCTCATCCGTCGTGTCCTGAGAACGAGGTACGCGACTCCTATCGGGATCGTCGACACGTCGGGCGGCCTTGCTGGATTAGTTTTACCTTTGACGAGATATCTTGTGCATCGGGATTCTGGTGATGCTTTGGGTAATCTCAGAGTTGAGGTTTTCCACTAGGAAATCCGACGAGATCGCGAGCTTCGTGATCGAGGATTTCTATGCGGCTTGTGGTAATTTGTGATGGACTAGTTGGAGCACCCCTGCAGGGTTAAATCTTTCGGAAAGCCGTGCCCGCGGTTATGTGGCAACGTGGAAGCTTTGTTTAACACTGGTTCTAGATAACTTGAAGTTAACTTAATTAAAACATGCCAACTGTGTGCGTAACCGTGACTGTCTCTTTCGTGAGTTCCTTCTCCGATCGAGGACACGATGGGGTTATGTCTGACGTAGGTAGGTGTTCAGGATCATTCTTTTGATCATCTGTAGTGACGTCCGTTATGCGTAGATCTCCCCCCTCTTATTTCTTGTACTCGTAAGTTAGCCACCAAATATATGCTTAGTCGCTGCTGCAACCTCACCATTTAACCATGCCTCACCCATTAAGCTTTGCTAGTCTTGATACATTTGGAAATGAGATTGCTGAGTCCCCTGTGGCTCACAGATTACTACAACACCAGTTGCAGGTACATGCTAAGATTACTTGACGCGAGCGCGTTGATTGTTCATCTGGAGTTGCTTCTTCTTCTTCTTCTTCGATCTAGGATGGGTTCGAGGCCGGCAGCCTGGGATAGCAAGGATGGACGTCGTTCTTCTTTTGTCGTTTATTTTCGTCCGTAGTCGGACCCTGCTCTTACTCTTCATGATTATGTAATGTACTGATGTGACTCTGATGTAGCTTGTGGCGAGTGTAAGCCAACTCGTTATATATCTCTTCTTTTCAGTACATGTACTTGTAACGATATCCATTCTTGCGACACGACGAGATGCGCTTCTATCCCTGACGAGGCCCTCGTGCCAAATTAAGGATAGGGTCGCATCTTGGGCGTGACATGATGAAACTTCGAGAGCATCGCCTTTATGCCAAATTTTCAAAATGTGAATTCTGGTTACCAGAGGTGACCTATCTAGGCCACGTAATCTCTGGTAAGGGTATTGCTGTCAATCCCGAGAGAGTTCAAGCTGTCCTTGATTGGACTCAACCTGAATCGGTTAAGCAAGTTAGGAGTTTTCTTGGTCTAGCGAGCTATTGTCGCCGCTTTGTCGAGAATTTCTCCAAGGTTGCAAAGCCTCTAACTGAACTCCTCAAGAAAGATAAAAAGTTCGAGTGGACACCACAGTGTGAGCATAGTTTTCAGGAACTGAAAAGACGCCTGACCTCCGCACTTGTGTTGCTACCACCAGATTTTTCTAAGGACTTTGTTATCTATTGCGACGCCTCGCGACAAGGATTAGGTTGCATTCTCATGCAAGATCGTCATGTGATCGCATACGCATCTCGACAGTTGCGTCCACATGAGGATAATTATCCCACACATGACCTTGAGCTTGCAGCTGTGGTCCATGCACTAAAAACCTGGCGACATTACCTTTTGGGTAATCGTTGCGAAATATTCACTGATCACCAAAGTCTGAAGTATATCTTCACTCAGCCGGATTTGAATCTCAGGCAAAGACGGTGGGTTGAGTTGATCTCGGATTACGACTTAGGGATAACTTACACCCCGGGGAAGGCCAATGTTATGGCCGATGCACTAAGTCATAAATCTTATTGTAACAATTTGATGCTACAACAAGGTCAACCACATCTCCATGAGGACTTTCGGAAGTTGAATCTTCATATTGTTCCTCAAGGATTCCTTTCTACCCTGGTGGCGAAGCCTACTCTTAAGGATCAAATTATAACTGGCCAAAAGCGTGACAAGGGTATATCACGGATCAAGGAGAATATTTTTAGCGGAAACGCTAAAGAATTTTCCATGAATGATCAAGGTGTTGTGTTCTTCCAGAATCGTTTAGTGGTTCCTAAGAACCCACATCTAAGGCAGTTAATCCTTAAGGAGGCTCATGATTCCCCTCTCACCATTCATCCCGGTAGTACTAAGATGTATCAGGACCTACGCCAGAGGTTCTGGTGGACTAGGATGAAGAGAGAAATTGCTGAGTTCGTTGCTAACTGCGACGTTTGTCGCCGAGTTAAGGCAGAACATCAAAGGCCTGCTGGCACCCTTCAACCTTTAGCTATTCCTGAATGGAAATGGGATAAAGTTAGCATGGATTTCATTACCGGATTTACCAAGACCAAGAAAGGAAATAATGCTATCTTTGTGGTCATTGACCGTCTTTCCAAAGTGGCTCATTTTCTTCCTGTTCGTGAGAGTATAACAGCTAGCCAGCTAGCAGAGTTATATATCTCTCGAATAGTGTCTCTTCATGGTGTTCCCCTGGAAATTAACTCGGACCGTGGGATTATCTTTACTTCTCGCTTCTGGGAAAGTTTTCAGAATGCCATGGGGACTCACCTATCTTTTAGCACTGCTTTCCATCCTCAATCAAGTGGTCAAGTAGAAAGAGTGAATCAAATTCTAGAAGATATTCTCCGAGCTTGTGTTATTTCGTTCGGTATGAATTGGGTGAAGTGCGTTCCATTCGCCGAATTCGCTTATAACAATAGTTATCAATCAAGCTTGGGCAAAGCCCCTTTTGAAGTTCTCTATAGACGAAGATGTCGAACCCCTCTTAATTGGTCAGAAACCGGAGAGAGGCAACTCTTTGGCCCGGACATGATCCAGGATGCAGAAGAGTAGGTTCGCATTATTCGTGAAAAGTTGAAAACAGCCCAGTCTCGTCAAAAGAGCCAATATGATCGTCATCATAAGGCTGTGACCTTTGAAGTTGACGAGAAGGCTTACCTTCGGGTTACACCTTTGAAGGGTACCCATCGTTTCGGTATCAAGGGCAAGTTGGCTCCTCGTTACATTGGACCTTTTCACATTCTTGCCAAACGAGGAGAAGTTGCCTACCAGTTGGAACTTCCTCCGCATCTTTCCAAGGTTCATGATGTTTTCCACGTCTCGCAACTCAGGCGTTGCTTTTCGGATCCTATCCGTGAAGTGGACCACGAAACGCTTGATCTACAAGATAACCTTTCTTACCGAGAATACCCCGTGCGTATTCTTGATCAAGCTGAGCGTACCACTCGACGTCGAAACCTCAAGTTTCTTAAAGTTCAGTGGTCAAATCATTCTGAAAAGGAGGCAACTTGGGAAAGAGAGGATCGTCTCCGACTCGAATATCCTGCGTTATTCCCGACGACTTCTAAATCTCGGGACGAGATTCTTTTGAGTGGGGGTGAGTTGTCACATCCCTAACCCTTAAGCAAGATAGCATTGTGCTCATGTCTTCTTTGCATTTGCATCTAAGAAGTTTCAACAAAAACAACAAAGTGGCAAAGGAAAAACTCAAAACCCTAGCCACCATTTCAATTAAAGGAAATTTCAACTAGTTCAAAATCAATTTCAACTAGTTCAAAATCAATGAACCCAAAATGGCCTCAAGAAATGTTCAAACTTTCTGATAAATCATGAACGTAAATGAGCATTGGAGAAAACTATTTTCTTGACACTTTAAGCATTTTTAAATAAATGCAAAAGCCACTGGTTTCAAACTTTAAAATTTGAAATCAGAAACTATAATTTTCCAAAAATGTTGAAAACCTTGGAAATGAGTGGGGATATTATAACAAATATTTCAGGAGGTCTAAAATAGTTTTTACTTTTTGTTTTGGAGCTGAATTAATTAGCAATACAATAATTAGCAAAACAGAAAAACAAAAACAGAGGAAATGGAAAAAGACTTACCTGTCGCCCTAGCCTGGCCCGGCCCATCTCCCCGCTCGTCCCCTCCCTCGCGCGAGTAGGCAGGAGGAGGTGGCTGTCGCCTCCTCCGGTGCGGCCATGCGCCTGCGTGCCTGCCTGGCCGCCTGCTCGCGCTGGCGACGACGGGGATAAGCTCCCCAGAGCTTCCCCTATCCATTCCCCGCCTCGGTTCTTCCCCTCCTCCCGGATCCCCTCCTTCTCCCTGCTGCTGCCATTAGAGCCGAGCTCGAGCTCGAGCTGCCCGTGCCCCTGGCCATTGGATCCCCTCCCAGAGCACGCCATTAGCTCCGCCTCGTCGCCCTGGTTGTCTCTGCAGAAGCCGAAGCCTCCTCGAGCCCTGCAACGCCCGCAACGCCGTCGTCTTCCTCCTCCGGCCGCCGGACCTCTCCCGTTGATTCGTCGGCCCCAGGCCTTCCCTGAGCCGTCTAAGCTCTGCTCTACACTCCCTGCGAGCATGCGGTCGTTTCCCCTAAGTTTTCCCCCTCGATCCTCTCCTCTAGCCCTAGTTTCACCGGAGCCCGACGAGGACCGCCGCTGCCGCTCGTCACCGGTAGCCCTCCGATGTCCAGCTCGTCCTTCCGAGGGCACCAACAGCTCCAGGACGACGCGTAGATGCCGTAGCAGCTAAGAACCGAGCGTAGATCCCTCTGATTCAAAGACCCCGATGACGCCCGAGCCTTGGCCGCCGCCAAGCTCGTCGCCGGCGTCATCTCCTGCCAGATCAGCCCCGGCCAGGCGCAGAAATGAAGCTGCGGGAGACGTACCGTTCCTCTGGTGCTCTCCGCGCAGCATTTGGCCCCCTGTGCGCCGTTTCCGAGCCCCTCCGCCGTGCTGGTGGTCGCCGGAGGCTCCCCGCCGGCGAGGACGACCTCGCCGCCGGTGGAGGTCGACGTGGCAAGCTAACCCAGCCGATTAGTGACTTAATCACTCGCTGACAAGTGGGCCCAAGGCCAAGTCAAACCTCAGTTAGGGCTGGTCAGCGCGGGATTAGTCCCAGAGAGGCTGACCAGTGGGCCCCCCCTGTCAGGTTTGACCAGAACAGGTCGGCTGACCTGCTGACGTCAGCCTGATGCAATAAATAGAATTTCCAGTTTAAAACTAATTCAGGAAATTGCTAAAATTTGAAAAAATCATAGAAATTAATCTGTAACTCCAATGAAAATAATTTATATATGAAGAAGTATCAGAAAAATTCAAGGATTCTGATTATGCTATTTTCAACTATGTTTGAAAAAGTTACAGAACCCTAAATTGTGAAATAAGGAATAATTCAATTCTTTTAATCACTTTATAAATGGAATTTGCAAAAATATTCAAATTTCATTATAAATGCAATGATCACACACTGCCCTAGATACAAATCAGTATCATAACATGACAATTCTTGCATGTTAACATCAAGATGAACCGAGCATCAGGTCGAATCAATTAAACCGATATCCGAGAATACCGTTTGAATTGCTATTCGAATGTGATTCAAATCAACTCTAAACCTAAAACATCTTGATTATATTAACTTATCACTTTGCATTCTCATGCCATGCTCATGCATCATTTTGATTGCATATGATTGTTATTGAATGTTGCCATTCATTTCGGTAGGCTCCGCACCCCCGGATTCCACCGAATATCCGTCTGACGGATATCGTTCCTCCTCTGAGCAACAAGGCAAGCAACGCTTTTTATCATCCCGATAAACCCCATGTTCTTGCTCCTGCATCTATTTATTGCATTTAAGATCAAATGCTTCAACTGCTTTTGCCACGATAGTTGAACCCACTTCCTTTGCATGACTTAACCTTGTCACAGTAAATAGCCAAACCTTGCAACCTAGCATACCTGGTAGTAGCTTGAGCTATGATGTGCCTTATCCTGCTATGCATGCTATGCTTAGAGTTGTGTATGGTCTGTCATCTGGGAGATGAACAGAATTGTGAAATGTGTTTGATGAGCAAAGGTTGTGTGTTGAACTTGATTTGGTAAAGGTACCGGTGAAAGGCTGTGTAGGAGTACATGGCGGGTTGTTTCATTGGAACCGTCCTTAGGAACTGAGTTCCGTGTATGTAATCCAAGACTAGATACTACCACATGCTGGGCCCTGAAATATGACCCCTCTCGGCCTATTAATCGCGTAGTACCCGGTCGAGGAGTTGCAAGTAGTTTCTGGTGTTTATAGTAATGCTGGAGGCCGTGCATGGTGCTGACCTGAGAGGTGGACCGTGATGCGGTAGGCAGTGGCACGGTGTACCAAGTGGCACCCGGATGGTGGGCTTGGGAACCCTGCGCACATCGTTTGAGGCCGTGGCGGAAACCTCGGCCGGACTTCCGTACGGGTTACTCTCAGATAGGCGATAAACCTGGACTAGGTACTAGTGTGGTTAACAGCCGTGGCCGACTCCCTCGCTGGGCTTCCGCTTGAAGGTTGCCGAGGTGCATGACGTGCACATGGCGATAAGTGGCAGGAGCGTGTGTGACGAAGATCACCCCTGCAGGGTTATGATCTATTCGAATAGCCGCGTCCGCGGATATGGACTACTTGGAGACATATGTTGTTCATAGATAACTTCAATGGCTACTCATAAAATTGTCAAGATAAGCGTGAGTGTCGTGGATGGCATTTCCGTATAGAGACGGAATGAATCCACGATGGTGTATTGTTGTGGTGTTAGTGGACTCGTGCGCGAGAAATCAAGTTGTCAAAACTAATTTCAAAAAGCAAGTTGTCTAGCCACGAGTCAAATGCTGGCTTCCCGCGTGAAACCCCACAATACCTTTTGATACCTTGCATGAGTAGTTAGTTCTCCTAAAGTCTTGCTGAGTACCTTCGTACTCATGTTTGCTTAATAAATGTTGCAGAGGTTGCTAATGACCCTAATGGAGGGTTCTTCGTAGACATCGACGACGACGAGTAGCTGGTGTCCCAGCTACGATCTGGCCCTACGTCGGCTCTGTAGTATAGTCAGGCCACATGCCTACTAGTTGCCCTGTCTGTACCCAGACAGTTTATAACTCTTCCGCTGGCTTGTATTGTATGACTGCTATTATGGGTCGTGAGACCCTTAATGTGTAATATTATGTGTGTGGCTCTTCCGAGCCTCTTAAATAAAGCTTGTATGGTTATGGTTATGTTGTGATGCCATCGATGTATCTATACATATCGGTATGCCATGCATACGTGTGTCTTACTTGATATGTATGGGGTTCGAATACCTAGTCATGAACTTTAGTAGCACTCCTTACAAGGAAATGCCCCTTTGTGATCCAACGAGCCTTGGTAGTTCGTTACTGCTCCGGACACATTGGTTGACCGGCATTTGTCCTTCTTAGGTGCTGTGTCTGTCCCCTTTGGGGAAATGTCACGCGACATAATGGAGTCCTTGTAGCTTTCTACGACTCGTCTACGTTCGTTGATGACCGACACCTGCTTTGTTGGGTCATGTATGCCTGTCCTTGTGCGGAACTGCCACTTTGGTTTATGACTAGACATGTCAATCCGGGTTCTTTGACATTGGATTGCTAGCGACACTATCGCATACGTGAGTCAAAAGACGCAAACGGTCCCGGCTAAGGTAAGGCTGCAGCCGTGGAGTTAACCGTGCGTGAGACCACAAAGGGATGCGATGTGTTACAGGCTGGATTCCTATGGCTTAGGATCGGGGTCCCGACAGTAACCCACAAGTATAGGGGATCGCAATAGTTTTTGAGAGTAGAGTATTCAACCCAAAGTTGTTGATTCGACACAAGGGGAAGCCAAAGAATATTCTCAAGTATTAGCAGCTGAGTTGTCAATTCAACCGCACCTGAAATACTTAGTATCTGCAGCAAAGTTTCAGTACCAAAGTAGTATGATAGCAACAGTAGCAACGGTGATAGTAGCAACAGTGACAGCAGTAGCGGCAAAGTAACGTAGCAAGGACCATTAGGAAACGCTCGTAGGCATTGGATCGGTGATGGATAATTTTGCCGGATGACATTCATCATGCAATAGTTATGACATGGGGAGATATGTAACTAGCTCCAGTTCGTCAATGTAATGTAGGCATGTATACCGTATATAGTCATACGTGCTTATGAAATGAACTTGCATGACATCTATTGTCCATCCCTCCCATGGCAGCGGGGTCCTAATGGAAACTACGGGATATTAAGGTTCTCCTTTTAATAGAGAATCGGAACAAAACATTAGCACTTAGTGAATACATGAACTCCTCATACTATGGTCATCTCCAGGAGTGGTTCCGGCTATTGTCACTCCGGGGTTGCCGGGTCATAACACATAGTAGGTGACTACAACTTGCAAGATAGGATCAAGAACACACATATGTTGATGAGAACATAATAGGTTCAGATCTGAAAGCATGGCACTCGTGCCCTAGTGACAAGCATTAAGTGTGGCAAAGTAGTAGCAACATCAATCTCATAACATAGTGGATACTAGGGATAATTCCCCATCAAAACTAACTCGATTACATGATAGATCTCATCCAACCCATCACCGTCCAGCAAGCGTACGATGAGATTACTCACGGACGGTGAAGAGCATCATGGAATTGGCGATGAAGGAAGGTTGGTGATGACGACGGTGACGATCTCCCCTCTCCAGAGCCCAGAACTTACTCCAGATCTGCCCTCCAGAGGAAGAACAGGTGGTAGCGGCGCCTCCGTATCATAAAACGCGATGAACTCTTCTCCTTGATTTTTTTCCGGGCGAGAGAGACTAAAGAGAGCTGGAGTTGGAGGCGGCGGAGGCCCGAGGGCCCCACAAGCCTGCTAGGCGCAGCCAGGGGGCTCGTGCCTCCTCGGCTTGTGGGATCCTCGCTCCACGTCTCCGGTTGATTCTTGCGCCAGTATTTTTTATATATTCCACAAAAAATCCTCGTAAATTTCCAGGTCATTCCGAGAACTTTTATTTCTGCGCAAAAACAACACCATGGCAATTTTGCTGAAAACAGCGTTAGTCCGGGTTAGTTCCATTCAAATCATGCAAATTAGAGTCCAAAACAAGGGCAAAAGAGTTTGGAAAAGTAGATACGATGGAGACGTATCAAGCGTTAGCTCGAGCTGTTGGCCAAAATAAGCTAGCTCGGAACGCTTTGCTTACCAGAGCTCTAGCTGTTGCGTGATGGCTGCCCATACCCGCGTGTATTTTAGTCAAGCGTTGTCTACCTTCTTCTTCGGACATGCATAGCTGGAGGACACCGATAGTACTTTTTCTATAGAGTTCCCCTTCCTGAACTTTGTAAGCCTTAGATCGCCAAACTATCCGTCTTGATTTCGTTTGGTCATTGGGGAGTTCCTGCCGAAGAAGATATGCTAGGAAGGGTTCGATCCATAGCGCGATTACGGCCATAATTTCGTGAGGCGGGAGTGTTTCCTCTAATGCGGAGCCACTGATGATTTGATCATGTGGCTCAATTGTAGGAGTAGTAATTTGCTCCTTTATTGTGGTTTCAATATCCTCGTTCTCGTCCTGTCGTACCACGGAAGGCTTGAAAAGTCATTCCAGGAAGGTATTTTTAGGGACAGAGTCACACTTGGCACCCATACGAGCGAGGATATCGGCAACCTGATTATTGTCCCTAGAGACATGGTGGAACTCAAGGCCTTCGAACCAAGATGATATTTTGAGGATGGCATTCCTATACGCTGCCATCTTCGGATTTTTGGCATCAAATTCGCCATTGATTTGAGAGATAGTGAGGTTCGGGTTCCCTCTCACCTCTAGCCTTTGTACGCCCATCGAAGCTGCCATCCTTAGGCCATGTAGTAGAGCTTCGTATTCGGCCACATTATTAGAATCAATATACATTATTTGCAACACGTACCGAATATTATCGCCCGTGGGGGATGTAAGTATGACACCAGTCTCCAGGACAACAAGCGTCTTGGAGCCATCAAAGTACATCATCCAATGGGAATATGTATTATACTCTTTAGGGAGTTCGGCTTCCGTCCATTCGGCTTGAAAGTCGGCCAACACCTGATATTTAATAGCTTGGCATGGATTGTAAATGATTTCAAAGGGTAAGAGTTCTATAGCCCATTTAGCTATGTGACCGGTGGCATCCTTATTATTGATTATATCATCAAGGGTACCTCAGATGCTACCATTACCAAACACTCTTGAAAGTAATGTTGGAGCTTGCGAGATGCCATGAAGACTATATAGGCTATCTTTTGGTAGTGAGGATAGCGAGTTTTGCACGGGGTGAGGACTTCGAACACATAATAAACTAGTTTTTGTATCCGTAATTTGTGGTTCGCCGCCTCTCGTTCAACCACGAGTACTGTGCTGACAACCTGATTTGTGATCGATATGTACAGTAGCATTGGTTCCCGTGTTGTAGGTGCTGTCAGTATTGGGTTGCTGGCCAGCAATATTTTAATTTCCTCCAGGGCTGTTGTTGCTTCTTCGGTCCACTCGAAGTCTTTAGTTTGCTTGAGCAGTAGATAGAGCGGTAGTGCCATTTCGCGTAGACGAGAGATAAAACGGCTTAATGCCGGCACACAACCCACCAGATTTTGAACATCTTTCAGCTATGTCGGGATCGCCAATCGGATAGAGCTCGATTTTTTTCCAGATTGGCCTCTATTCCAATATGGGAGATGATGAAACCGAGCAGTTTACCTGCAGAGACACTGAGGACACATTTCTCAGGATTGAGTCGTATGTCATATTATCGGAGATTGTCGAAGGTTTGTCGGAGGTCATCCTGTAGTTGGCTGACATGTTTGGTCTTGATGACCACATCATCCATGTATGCCTCGATTGTCTTGCCGATTTGTTTTTCTAGGCATGTTTGAATCATGCGTTGATACGTGGCGCATGTGTTCTGATACGTCTCAAACGTATCTATAATTTTTGATGGTTTCACGCTGTTATCTTGTCAACTTTGGATGTTTTGTTTACCTTTTATATCTTTTTTGGGACTAACTTATTAACTCAGTGCCAAGTGCCAGTTCCTGTTTTTTCTGTGTTTTTGACTCTTTTCAGATCTGATTTTGGAACGGAGTCCAAATGGAATAAAATCTCCAAAATTATTTTATCCAGAACGGAAGAAGATCAGGAGGCATGAGGGCCAAGCAAGTGGGCCCACAAGGAGCCCACAAGCCCTGTTGCCGCGGCCAGGGGGGAGGCCGCGGCAATCAAGCTTGTGGCCTCCCTGGCGCCCTCCTGCCCTAGGTCGTTGGCCTATACATTCCCTAAAAATCCAGAAAAAATCAGGCCGTCCATGAAAACACTGTTCTGCCGCCACAAGCTTCCGTTTCCGTGAGATCTCATCTGGAGACCCTTCCCGGTGCCCTGCCGGAGGGGACTTTGGAGTTGGAGGGCTTCTTCATCATCATCATCGCCCCTCCAATGACTCGTGAGTAGTTCACTTCAGACCTACGGGTCCATAGTTAGTAGATAGATGGCTTCATCTCTCTCTTGGATCTTCAATACAAAGTTCTCGATGATCTTCATGGAGATCTATCCGATGTAATCTTCTTTGGCGATGTGTTTGTCGAGATCCGATGAATTGTGGATTTGTGATCAGATTATCTATGATATATATTTGAGTCTTTGCTGATTTCTTATATGCATGATTTGATATCCTTGTAAGTCTCTCCGAGTCTTGGGTTTTGTTTGGCCAACTAGATCTATGATTCTTGCAATGGGAGAAGTGCTTGGTTTTGGGTTCTTACCGTGTGGTGACCTTTCCCAGTGACAGTAGGGGCAGCAAGGCACACATCGTGTAGTTGCCATCAAGGGTAACAAGGTGGGCTCTGTCGTAGATATGAGATTGTCCATCTATATCATGTCATCTTGCTTAAGGCGTTACTCTGTTCTTTTGGACTTAATACACTAGATGCATGCTGGATAGCGGTCGACGTGTGGAGTAATAGTAGTAGATGCAGAAAGTATCGGTCTACTTGTTTTGGACGTGATGCCTATAGATATAATCATTTCCATGGATATCGTCACGACTTTGCGCGGTTCTATCAATTGCTCGACAGTAATTTGTTCACCCACCGTCTACTTGCTTTCATGAGAGAATCCACTAGTAAACACTACGGCCCCCGGGTCTATTCACACCTATCGTTTACACCTCCGCTTTTACTTTGCTTTGTTACTTTGTTGCTTTCAGTTCTCACTTGGCAAACAATCTATAAGGGATTGACAACCCCTTCATAGCATTGGGAGCAAGCTCTTTGTGTTTGTGTAGGCACTTGTGATACTCCTTCACTGGATCGATACCTTGGTTCTCAAAACTGAGGGAAATACTTACTGCCGATGTGCTACATCACCCTTTCCGCTTCGAGGGAACACCAATGCAAGGCTCCAAGGCCACGGGGAAATCCTTTGCATATTTGCCTAGGAAGTCCCTAAAGGTGTAGCCGCAGCAGCAGGATTCCTGGCGCCGTACCAGGGAAGGTCTGTTGTCGCAGTAGCAAGAAGAATTTCTGGCGCCGTTGCCAGGGAAGGAGAGATCTATCCAAGTAGGTCTCACAAACACATCTCTTGCATTTACTTTTTGCCAGTTGCCTCTCGTTTTCCTCTCCCCAACTTCACATTTGCCGTTTTCTTTTGCCTTTCTCCTTTGTCGTTTTTCTTTTGCCTTTTTGCCTTTCTCCCTTGCCGTTTTTCTTTTGCCCGTTACACTCTCCCTCTTCCTGCTCGTTTGTGTGAGAGATAGTCCATCTATGGCTAGACCTACCACTCCAAACGATACCCCTGAGAACGAAGTCCTCAATTTCAGGCAGAATGAGGAAGAAAATTTAAAAGACACTTGGTACAGGATTTGCAATGCTCAAAGTAGATCTACTCGTAAGCAATCCACTACCATCCTTCTTCGCAGTTTTTATGTTGGAATCTCTCCTTGGAAAAGGTATATCCTTGATACCATCGTAGGCGGAAATTTTTTGGGGAGCCATACTGTTGACTCCTGGAGCTATCATGAATTTGGTTGGTTCACCCCCACTCATGGTTAATGGAACTACCTTAACTTTGGAACACGTGATGCAAAGGCTTGACGCTATTGAAAACAAAATTGCCACAGTTGAACTTATTGAGAGTTTGGATAGAAAGATCCACAATCAAATTACTCAGTACGGATCCAAAGTGGGAAATTTTCTGAAAAATTTAAGGGAGAAGGAACTTATAGTTAATGATTCTTCTAGAATTGGCAAACTAGAAGATGTCATAACCAACTTGGATTCCGCTTTTGCCGCTGTGCAAAAAACTCCAAATCTCTCTCTCAAAAAGACCGGCAAGTCTGTTTTTGTTCCTAAAGCTAGTGGTGAGTCATCCAATAAATATGAAGATCTTAAGATGATAAATGATCACACTACTTATGGTTTGAGCACCAAAGATGACTATACGTGATTCCATCACCTTTTGCCTAGCTAAGGGCGTTAAACAATAGCGCTTGTTGGGAGGCAACCCAACGAATCTATCTTTTTCTTCTCTTTTGTGTTTTTCACACTTTCATAATTCTATTACGATTGTGTTTTTTGTGTTTATTTTTGCGTTTGTGCCAAGCAAAACCGTTATGATTAGTCTTGGGGATGATCGTTTGGTCATGCTGGAAAAGACAGAAACTTTCTGCTCATGAAAAGAAATTTCAATTTTTTTCTCTAAGAGCTTTTGAGTTGATTCTTTTTGCTGCTGATTTCTACGCAAATGCTTGAGACTGTCATAATATTTCAGAATTTTTAAAGTACCAGAAGTATACAGATTGCTACAGATTGGTCTGCTGTTAACAGATTCTATTTTTGTTGTGTTGGTTGCTTATTTTGATGAAACTATGGATAGTATCGGGGGGTATTGGCCATGGAAGATTGAAAATACAATAACCCAACATCAACATAAGTATAATTCAAGTTTGCTACGGTACCTAAGTAAGTGGTGGTTTGCTTTCTTATACTAATGTTATCACGAGTTTCTGTTTAAGTTTCGTGTTGTGAAGTTTTCAAGTTTTCGGTGAAGTTCATATGGACAAAAAGATAAAGAGTGGCAAGATCTCAAGCTTGGGGATGCCCAAGGCACCCCAAGAGATTCAAGGATGCCGTAAAAGCTTATGCTTGGGGATGCCCCGGGAAGGCATCCCCTCTTTCGTCTTCAATCCATCGGTAACGTTACTTGGGGCTATATTTTTATTCACCACATGTTATGTGTTTTGCTTGGAGCGTCTTGTATCGTAGGAGTCTTTTATTTTTGTTATGTCACAATCATCCTTGCAGCACACCTAAAGAGAGAGACATGCACTCACCGTGATTTTGTCGAGCTTCACTTATATCCTTTGGCTAGACAATTCAGATCACATGTGCTTCACTTATATCTTTTAAGCTAGTTGATTTTGCTCTCACTTATATCTTTTAGAACACGGTGGTGCGTGGCTTGGTAGTTGATCTATGCTTTGAAAGTAGTCTCAAAAGGGGTAGTTATCCAAAGGGATACGAAAACTTCCACCTTCATGTGCATTGAATTGTTAGAGAAGTTTGATTCATCTCAACTAGTTTTGAGTTGTGGTTATGGTAATATTGAAGTTATGCTAGTAAGGTGTTGTGGCTCTAGAAATACTTGTGTTGAAGTTAGTGATTCCCGTAGCATGCACGTATGGTGAACCGCTATGTGATGAAGTCTGATCATGATTCGTCTATTGATTGTCATCCTTTGTGTGGCGGTCGGGATCGCGCGATGGTTTATACCTACCAACCCTTCCCCTAGGAGTATGCGTTGAATGCTTCGTTTCGATTACTAATAAAACTTTTGCAACAAGTATATGAGTTCTTCATGACTAATGTTGAGCCCATGGTTTAGATGCACTTTCACCTTCCACCATCACTATCTTCTTTAGTGACGTGCAACTTTCGCCGGTGCACAAAACCCTCCATTAGCCTCCCTCAAAACAGCCACCATACCTACCTACTATGGCTTTTTCAAAGTCATTCCGAGATATATTGCCATGCAACTACCACCATGACATGTGCCACCACGTCTACATTGCCATTGCATGATCATAAGATAGCTAGCATGATGTTTCCATTTATGTCTATGCCATGCTAGATCATTGTAACAGTATACTACCGAAGGCATTCCATATAGAGTCATCGTTGCTCTAAGTTTTGAGTTGAAAGTGTGATGATCATCATTGATGGAGCATTGTCCCATGTGAGGAAATAAAAGAGGCCAAAGATGCCCACCAAAATAAAAAAATAAAAAAAGAGGCCAAAGAGCCCATCCAAAAAACTGAGAGAAAAAGAGAGAAGGGACAATGCTACCACTTTTCCAAACTTGTGCATATTAAGCACCATGATCTTCATGATTGAGCATCTCTCGTTTTGTCACCACCATATAGCTAGTGGGAAATTTTCATTACATAACCTTGCTTGTATATTCCAATGATAGGCTTTCTCAGAATTGCCTTAGGTCTTCTGAGCAAGCAAGTTGGATGCACACCCACCATTTTCTTTAAGAGCTTTCACATACTCTTAGCTCTAGTGCATCATTTGTATGGAAATCCCTACTCATTAACATTGATATCTATTGATGAGCATCTCCACAGCTTATTGATATGCCTGATTAATGTGATCATCTTCTCCTTGTTTGTCTTGCAACCTCTACCACACTTCACACCACTTATAGTGCTAAAACCATGGCTCACGCTCATGTATTGAGTGTGAGTTGAAAAAAGTTTGAGAAAGTAAAGGTGTGAAAACAATTACTTGGCCAATACCGGGGTTGTGCATGATTTAAATTCGTTGTGCAATGATGATAGAGCATAGCCAGACTATATGATTTTGTAGGGATAACTTTCTTTTGGCCTTGTTATTTTGAAAGTTCATAATTACCTTCCTAGTTTGCTTGAAGTATTATTGTTTCCACGTCAATAGCAAACTATTGTTTTGAATCTAATGGATCTGAACATTCACGTCACATAAGAGGAGTTACAAAGGACATCTATGCTAGGTAGCATGAAAGCACCAAAAATTCATTCTTTATCACTTCCCTACTCGAGGACGAGCAGGAGTTAAGCTTGGGGATGCTTGATACGTCTCAAACGTATCTATAATTTTTGATGGTTTCACGCTGTTATCTTGTCAACTTTGGATGTTTTGTTTACCTTTTATATCTTTTTTGGGACTAACTTATTAACTCAGTGCCAGTTCCTGTTTTTTCTGTGTTTTTGACTCTTTTCAGATCTGATTTTGGAACGGAGTACAAACGAAATAAAATCCCCAAAATGATTTTATCCAGAACGGAAGAAGATCAGGAGGCTTGAGGGCCAAGCAAGTGGGCCCATAGGGAGTCCACAAGCCCTATTGCCGCGGCCAGGGGGGAGGCCGCGGCAACCAAGCTTGTGGCCTCCCTGGCGCCCCCCTACCCTAGGTCTTTGGCCTATATATTCCCTAAAAATCCAGAAAAAATCAGGGCGTCCACGAAAACACTTTTCCGCCGCCGCAAGCTTCCGTTTCCGCGAGATCTCATCTGGAGACCCTTCCCGGTGCCCTGCCAGAGGGGACTTTGGAGTTGGAGGGCTTCATCATCATCATCATCACCCCTCCAATGACTCGTGAGTAGTTCACTTCAGACCTACGGGTCCGTAGTTAGTAGCTAGATGGCTTCTTCTCTGTCTTGGATCTTCAATACAAAGTTCTCCATGATCTTCATGGAGATCTATCCGATGTAATCTTCTTTGGCGATGTGTTTGTCGAGATCCGATGAATTGTGGATTTGTGATCAGATTATCTATGATATATATTTGAGTCTTTGTTGATTTCTTATATGCATGATTTGATATCCTCGTAAGTCTCTCTGAGTCTTGGGTTTTGTTTGGCCAACTAGATCTATGATTCTTGCAATGGGAGAAGTGCTTCGTTTTGGGTTCTTACCGTGTGGTGACCTTTCCCAGTGACAGTAGGGGCAGCAAGGCACACATCGTGTAGTTGCCATCAAGGGTAACAAGGTGGGCTCTGTCGTAGATATGAGATTGTCCAGCTACATCATGTCATCTTGCTTCAGGCGTTACTCTGTTCTTTTGGACTTAATACACTAGATGCATGTTGGATAGCGGTCGACGTGTGGAGTAATAGTAGTAGATGCAGAAAGTATCGGTCTACTTGTTTTGGACGTGATGCCTATAGATATAATCATTGCCATAGATACCGTCACGACTTTGCGCGGTTCTATCAATTGCTCGACAGTAATTTGTTCACCCACCGTCTACTTGCTTTCATGAGAGAAGCCACTAGTAAACACTACGGCCCCCAGGTCTATTCACACCTATCGTTTACACCTCCGCTTTTACTTTGCTTTGTTACTTTGTTGCTTTCAGTTCTCACTTGGCAAACAATCTATAAGGGATTGACAACCCCTTCATAGCGTTGGGAGCAAGCTCTTTGTGTTTGTGCACGCACTTGTGATACTCCTTCACTGGATAGATACCTTGGTTCTCAAAACTGAGGGAACTACTTACCGCTTCTGTGCTACATCACCCTTTCCGCTTCGAGGTAACACCAACGCAAGGCTCCAAGGGCACGGGGAAATCCTTTGCATATTTGCCTAGGAAGCCCCTAAAGGCGTAGCCGCAGCAGTAGGATTCCTGGCGCCGTACCAGGAAAGGTCTATTGTCGCAATACATGTTCTTTAACCCAAAAGGCATTGTGTTAAAGCAAAATGGCTCGTAGGGAGTGATGAAAATAGTTGCGGCTTGATTGAATTCCTTCATCTTTATTTAATGGTATCCGAAGTAATCATCGAGGAAACATGGCAAGTCGTGTGTAGTGGTGGTATCAATGATTTGGTCTGTGCGAGCAAAGGGAATGGACCCTTAGGGAAGGCTTTATCGAGGTCTTTGAAATCAACGTATAATCGCCAAGATTTGTCTTTTTTGGGGACCATGACCAGATCTGCCAACCACTCGGGATGTTTGATATCCCGAATGAATACGGCTTCGAGCAACTTTGTTAGTTCAATGCCCATGGCTTTGATGCTTGGGTTAGGAGAAGTGATGTAGCGTCTGTTTGGCGGGATTGAATCCATCTATTATGTTCAAGCTGTGCTCGACCCGTCTTCGTGGGATTCCTCGCATGTCCAAAGGGTGACATGTGAATATATCCCAATTTTCTTGCAAGAGTGTGCGCAATGCTTCATCGACTAAAGGGTCGAGTTGTGCTCCGATGGACACTGTTTTAGCAGGGTCCGTCGGGTGCACTTAGAATTTGACTATTTCGTTGATAGGCTTGATGGATGTAGACTTGGGTCCCTTGCTAAGAGTTACATCATCCCTGTCGATCATCGATCTTACTTCAATGAATTTTTCTGCCGCAAGGGCTTCTGAAAGTGCCTCGAGGGTGAGCGCTGAAATTTTATTTTCAGCCTGCGCAACCCTATCTGGGTCACTTACGAGGGTAATGACACTGTTAGGTCCAGGAATTTTGAGTTTCATATACCCATAATACGGTACGGCCTGGAATCTAGTGAAGGCCTCTCATCCTAGAAGGGCGTGATAGCCGCTTTTGAAGGGTATGATATGGATGGTAAGTTCTTCGGACCTGTAATTCTTGTAGGTGTTGAATACTACATCGAGGGAGACTCGGCCTGTGCATCACGCTTCTCTTTTGGTGATGATTCCTCGCAAGGTTGTGCTGTTGCGTTCAATGCGGGATCTATCAAACTGCATTTTATCCAAAGTATCCTCATAAACGAGATTTAAGCCATTGTCGCCATCCATTAGGACTTTGGATAGTTTGAGACCATCTATAACGATATTAATGACTAATGCGACAGGTGTTTGGTTAGAACGTATTCCAGGCTGGTCTTCCTCCGTAAATGTAATAGGTGTGCTTGTCCACGGATGTGCTGCTGCCATGATGAATACATGGTCGGTTTCTCGGACGGCCCTTTTCCTTTGATTATTTGAGGAGAAAGTCTTGTAAATTATGAGTACGTCGACACTGTTGTAGGGAAGTTTGAGTGGATGCCTCTATGATGGTTGGGTCCCGAGAATAGCCTCTCCGCTTTTAGCCACCTACCTGATGACTCAACATGCTCAAAGCATGTGGGCCGAGAGAGTGTTAGGTAGTGCGGAGTGTATGTGACATGGGTTGTCCAATAGCTTGTCAAGTACGATTTGGGATCCGTCAAGGGGCTTGTTCTTTTTCTTTGAAGGCCCTCACTCGGACAATCGTTGTTGGAGTATGCGCATCCTCCGAGCTTCTCTGGTCTGCTCAGTATGGATTGGTACCATCTGTAGTTGCTGAGAGTGCCAGGTGCTTTCCATGGCGAAGTATTTATGTATCAACACAAAAAAGCTCGGTAAAGCTTTGTATGTGGCGACGGGCGAGGGCATTTAAGATTTCCTCCTCGCGGCAGTTATGCGGGAATATGTTTGTAATATCTTGGCCTTTATAATTCGGCATCTGGTTTATGGTCAGCAGGAACCTGGCCCAGAAGTGTTGGTTTGATTCACCTGGCTCCTGCCGAATGTTGTGGAGGTCCAGTATGCTAGGCCATTCTATGATGTTTAGATGATTCCTAGACTGGGAGGTGGGCGGGGAAAATTTTGGTATTTCGACAAAACACGTGCCTCGGGTTCGGAGCCCGTACAATTGGTCGGACACAATTGCTTGAGTTCCGAATTGAGTTCGGGGCATAACTAGATCATTGGAGAATCCGGGTTACCGCATACCGGGACACAGATGGTTCTGAGTTTTGGTGGTCGGGAAGGCGAGCCTCCCACCAGTTCTTCAATTGTGGCGATCAGGTGAGTAACAGGTGGGACATAGATTTCCCTGTCATCGGGTATGATCCTGATGTGGTCGTAGATTGATGGTTGGTCATGGGATACTGATACGTCTCCAACGTATCTATAATTTTTGATTGTTCCATGCTGTTATATTATCATTCTTGGATGTTTTACAATCATTTTATAGCAAATTTATATCATTTCTTGGGACTAACCTATTGATATAGTGCCTAGTTCTAGTTGCTATTTTTTGCTTGCTTTTTCCTTCACAGAAAATCAATATCAGATGAAGTCCAAATGCCATGAAACTTTTTGGAGATTTTTTTTGGACCAGAAGGAAACGTGAGAACCAAGGAAACTCACCAGGGGAGGCCCAAGTGGCCCACTGTGCACCAGGGCAGGTGGGTAGTGGGGGCCTCACACACCTCCTCCACCGCCTCTTGACTCCATAAATACCTAGATATTCCAGAAACCCTAGAGGAGTCGCCGAAAAATTGTTTCAGTCGTCACAAGTTCCAAAAGCCACGAGATCCAATATGGAGCCCTTTTTGGCACCCTACAAGAAGGGAACACAATCACGGAGGGGTTCATCATCCTCATTGGTGCCCCTCCGATGATTCATGAGTAGTTCATATTAGACCTACGGGTCCGTAGGAAGTAGCTAGATGGATTTCTCTCTCGTTTTGCTTCTCAATAGAATGGTCTCTTGGAGATCTATTTGATGTAACACTTTATTTTGTGATGTGTTTGTTGGGATCCGATGAACTGTGAGTTTATGATCAGATCTATGAAATTATATCCATACTTGATTATTATAGCCTCGTATTTCTTCTCTGATATTTGGGTTTTGTTTGGCCAACTTGATCTTTTTATCTTGCAATGTGAAGAGGTGCTTTGTGATGGGTTCGATCTTGCGGTGCTCAATCTCACTCACACAAGGAAACATGACACGCATGTATCATTGCTATTAAGGATAAAACGACGGGGTTTATTCCTACATGAATAGATCTTGTCTACATCATGTCATCGTTCTTAAAGCATTACTCTGTTTCTCCATGAACTTAATACAATAGATGCATGCTCGATAGCGGACGATGTGTGGAGTAATACTAGTAGATGCAGGCAGGAGTCAGTCCACTTGTCTTGGACGTGATGCCTATATACATGATCATTGTCTTGGATATCATCATAATTTTATTTTCTCTTCTATCAGTTGCCCAACAGTAATTTGTTTACCCACCGTATGCTATTTTCTCGAGAGAAGCCACTAGTGAAACCTACGGCCCCTAGGTCTATTTCTCATCATTTATTTGCGAGATCTATTTTGCTATTCACGTTTCCAATTTATTTTCTCTTTTATTTTCAGATCTATATTATCAAAAACCCAAAAATACCTTGTTGCATTTTATTTGCCGTTACTTTATTTGCATCTATCAATATATGGTTTTACCGTTTTATCTTACCCACGAGGGATTGGCAACCCCTTCATGCGTTGGGTTGCGAGGATTTTTTGTTTGTATGCAGGTACTGCTCTCCTAGTCTTGTGAATCTTCCTACTGGTTCGATACCTTGGTTCCAAACTGAGGGAATTCTTGCCATCGTTCTGCTACATCACCCTTTACACTTGGAGGGGAAAACCAACGCATCAGCAATGTTGGGTAACGTCGCATGGGAAACAAAAAAAATCCTACGCTCACCAAGATCAAACTATGGAGATCAACTTCTATGAGAGGGGGGTTGTATCTATATACCCTTTTAGATCGCTAAGCGGAAGCGTATATAACATGGTTGATGTAATCGTATATCTTCACGATCCAATCGCGATCCGTCCCGATCTAGCGCCGAACGGATGGCAGCTCTGCATTCAGCACATGTGCCGCTCGATGACGTCTCCGCCACCTTGATCCAGCAAGCGAGGGCGGAGAAGTACATGGGATCTCGACCAGCACGACGACATGGTGGAGATGGTGGTGGAGTAGTGCTAGCAGGGATTCGCCAAGTGCCTTCTAAACTGCGAATAAGGAAGAACGAGAGAGACGGGAGGGAGAGGGGTGCCTTAAGGGAGAGGACTTGTTGTGTCCAGCCTCCCCTCCCATCCACTAATTATAGGAGGAAAGGGGCAGTAGGGGGCGCAACCCTAACCCCTCCACCAAGGGTGGGCGGAGGCCAAGAGGGAGGAGTCCTCCCTCCCCGAGGCACCTCCTAGGTGCCTTCCCCTTTAGGGTTTCCTAGCCCTTAGCCACATGGTCCCTTGGGGGCTGGCCCAACAAGGCTAGGACGCATGTTACAACCCATGCACGTCCTAGCGCTGGAGGGACCCTTCCGGACTCCTCCGGAACCCTCTGGAAGCTTTCAGAAGCTTCATAGTACAATACCGATAAAACCCGAAACTTTTCTGGTAGCCAAAATATGACTTCCCATATATAAATCTTTACCTCCGGGCCATTCCAAAGCTCCTCGTGATGTCCAGGATCTCATCCAGGACTCCTAACAACATTCGGTCACCAACGTCCATATCCCAATACTACTTTAGCATCACCGTACGTTAAGCGTGCGGACCCTATGTGTTCGAGAATCATGTAGACATGACCGAGACACCTCTGTGCTCAAAAACCAATAGGTGGACCTAGATGCCCAAATTGGTGCCTACATATTCCACGAAGATCTTCATCGGTCGAACCATGATGCCAAGGATTCAATCAGTCACTAGTAGAAAACAGGGCTTTGGTTCGAGCCTGGCCAGCCCATTAGTCCCGGTTCTTCACGGGCCGGGACCCATGGGGGGCATTAGTCCCGGTTCATGACCCCAGGGGGCGGCCGGGGCCTCGTGGGCATTGGTCCCGGTTCGTATGGACCCATTTGTCCCGGTTCTAGGCACGAACCGGGACCAATGGGCCGCGCTCCTGGCCCACATCCATTGGTACCGGTTCGTGCCTTGAACCGGTTTAGAAGGGGGGGCTTTAGCCCCGGTTTATGCCACGAATCGGGACAAATAATTTGGCTATATATACCCATTGCCGCGGCAGAGCACACTGTTTTTTTTTGGCCGGCGAGGGGAGGGCATTTGGGTGCTCTAGCTCACCTCCTATGCACATGAGGTGTTCGATGAAATGCCCGAGCCACACTAGTTAAGATTTCTCCTCTCGAAGCTCGACCTCGGAGCTCCATTTTTCCCGAGATTTGTCTAGATTTAGCGGTCCGTCACGCCCCATCCCCGTTTTCACCGCTGGGGCACGTCCATGTGTACGTCCGCAATGTCGTCTGCCAGCTCCTCCGCAGACAGTGGGGTAAGTCGATTTGGATTTTCGGTTGACATTGGATTTGGGGATTTCTCATCTAGGGTTTCGCGGGATGGGCCGTAATATGTGCCTTGCTCGTAGGTAGATGGTTGCGGGATTGTGCAGTTCCAATCCGAGTTTTTCATTCCCAATCCAAGTTTCTATGGCCTTGAGGAGCGCTCGAATCACCGTTGCCGGGGCATGGGCTAATTCCTGCTCGCCGTGTTTCTTGGGGTGGAGCAAGCACGTGAATAAGGTTTTTGGGTTGTCCACTTGATGTAATTCCTCAAAACATCATTTGGTACTCTGTTTTCATCGATTTATTGCAAAGTTATGAATTTCACCTAATTATGTGAACTCTGATTTAACAGCTTCCTGATGAGTGTGATTGGGTTGTTTGGATTGACCCCCCTCCCACTGAGCTAGTGGGGCAAGCTTTTGAGGAGCTCCATGGTGGCCTTGAACATAGTTGGATCAAAGATAGTAGGATGGAGAAGAAGGTTATGGATGTCAACAATGAAAACAAGAAACTGCAATTGAAGTTGAAGAAAAGGAATGATCTCATGGAAACAATGGGTTTTCTCTTTGTTCTTGGCATCAGCATTGTGGCTAGTTTAGTTTCTATTTGGTCTAAGCAAGCCAATTAAGTGGCAGTGTGTGTGTGTTATGTTCAAGGTCATCATCGTGTAATGAATATCATGTATTGTGTTAATATTGTCACCACTGCCAACTTGGAACCTTTTCAGTGTTCATTTCAAATGCTTTTCAATTTCGTGGTCTTATAGCTCAAAGTAATCAGTAAATGCATGAAAAATAGCAAATGAAGTCAGAAAGGGTTGTCAATTAATGATATGGCTTTGAATGGTGCATTTTGAACACAGAAAAACTATGGAGTTCAAATAAGTTCAAAAAAATGAAATCCCTTTGTAACAGACGAGTTTCCGTATGAAACCCTCATACTTCGAAAGAGATTGTCTGTTTTGTACACGAAGTGCATCCATTTTTTGCCGTAACCCTCTCAACTTTCTCGCGCATGCTATGTGGGTTAAATGATGAAACCATGCCAACTTGGAACCTTTTCAGAGTTCATTTCAAATGCTTTTCAATTTCATGGTCTTATAGCTCAAAATAATCATTAAATGCATGAAAAATAACAAATGAAGTCAAAAAGGGTTGTAAATTGATGATTTGGCTTTGAATGGTGCATTTTGAACACAGAAAAACTATGGAGTTCAAATAAGTTCAAAAAAATGAAATCCCTTTGTAACAGACGAGTTTCCATATGAAACCCTGATACTTCGAAAGAGATTGTCCGTTTTGTAACGAAGTGCATCCAGTTTTTGCCGTAACCCTCTCAACTTTCTCGCACATGCTATGTGGGTGAAATGATGATACCATGCCAACTTGGAACCTTTTCAGAGTTCATTTCAAATGTTTTTCAATTTCATGGTCTTATAGCTCAAAATAATCAGTAAATGCATGAAAAATAACAAATGAAGTCGGAAAGGGTTGTAAATTGATGATGTGGCTTTGAATGGTGCATTTTGAACACAAAAAAACTATGGAGTTCAAATAAGTTCAAAAAAATGAAATCCCTTTGTAACAGACGAGTTTCCGTATGAAACCCTGATACTTCGAAAGAGATTGTCCGTTTTGTACACCAAGTGCATCCAGTTTTTGCCGTAACTCTCTCAACTTTCTCGCACATGCTATGTGGGTGAAATGATGATACCATGACAACTTGGAACCTTTTCAGAGTTCATTTCAAATGCTTTTCAATTTTATGGTCTTTCAACTAAAATTATATAGAATTTATGCAACTAAAATTATCAAATTATTTTCTGCTCAAAACATTAAAAGCAAAAAGAATTATCATAAAAGAAAATAAATAAGTAATTAGAATTTTGTTACAAACTATAGTAGAAAAAAGAATTATCATAAAAGAAAATAAATAAGTAATTAGAAACAAAAAACAAAGCAAAAAGAACATGTACCAAATAAAATGCCTTTGTAAGAGCCATAGAACTGGTACTGAAGGAATCAACTAAAAAGGTTTTATAAACCTCTAGTATTATTGAAACTAAAATTATATAGAATTTAT
Source organism: Hordeum vulgare subsp. vulgare (assembly GCF_904849725.1). Taxonomy (NCBI): domain Eukaryota; kingdom Viridiplantae; phylum Streptophyta; class Magnoliopsida; order Poales; family Poaceae; genus Hordeum; species Hordeum vulgare. Next base: position 593,112,427 of record NC_058519.1, on the reverse strand, counting down.
GCAACTAAAATTATCAAAGTATTTTCTGTTCAAAACATTAAAAGCAAAAAAGAATTATCATAAAAGAAAATAAATAAGTAATTAGAATTTTGTTACAAACTTTAATAGCAAAAAGAATTATCATAAAAGAAAATAAATAAGTAATTAGAAACAAAAAAGAAAGCAAAAAAACTGGATTTTTTTATAAAAAAAGTGCCACCTACACGGCCAGCACGGCGTGCATACGACTAGAAACTCATTACTAGGGCCAGGATGCAGGCGTGCAGTAGGCCCAATAGGCTCACAAGCACACATAATGATTTTAGGCCCGTAAGCCTGCAATAGAGAGGAGCTCGAAGTGGTTGGTTCAACAGGGCTTATAAACCACTCTGAGCCCCTCTCGGCCAGCGAGGTGGGACTAAACTTAGCACCGCACCGCGCAAGGCCTTTGGTCCCGGTTGGTGGCACCTACCGGGACTAAAGGAGGGCATTGGTACCGATTGGTACCACCAACCGGGACCAAAGGCCTCTGCTTCCCGCCCTTCGGACTACTGAAAAGAGACCTTTGGTCCCGGTTGGTGACACCAACCGGTAACAATGCCCCCCTTTAGTCCCGGTTGGTGCCACCAACCGGGACCAAATGCCTCTGCTTCCCGCCCTTCGGGCTTCTGAAAAGAGACCTTTAGTCCCGGTTGGTGACACCAACCGGGACTAAAGGGGGCATTGGTACCGGATGGTGGCACCAACCGGTACCAATGGCTTTGCTATATAAGCCAGCACTTGTGAAAATTTCATCAGCTCTTCGATCCCTCCGACGACGCCGCCAGGCTGCCCGAGCTCGCCGTGCCTCTGCCGCGCCCCCGACCACGCCGCCGTTGCCCGGCCCGACCACGCCGTCATCGCCCCTGCCCCCCGAACATGCCGCGCGCCCTCGCCATGCCTCTGCCGCGCCCCCGACTGCCTTGTCGCCGCCCTCTTCCCCATCGATCGCCATCGCCCCTGCCCCGACCACACCGCCGTCGCCCCTGCCCCGACCACGCCGACGTCGCCGCCTTCTATACCGACGCCGACGCCATGCCTCTGCCCCTGCCCCGACCACGCCGCACCTCCCCTTGGTCAGGACGGCGCCGCCCACCCTGTCCTTTCCTTTGTTTTTTAGATTATATGATGTTTTTTTCCAGATTATGTGTATATGTGTGAGTATATGTATGTGTGTATATCTGATTCTATGTCCTTTTTTAGATTTTTTGTTCATATATATGATGATTTCTTTTTTGCATTTTTATAAAAATGTATATATGTATGTATGTTCTCTGTGCATATAAAAGTTAGATTTTTAGTACATTTGGGTACATTTTAGGTTAGTTTTATCTATATATGTTCTCTGATTTAGTACATTTTAGGTTAGTTTCATTTTTAGAAAAGTTCTATATATTTAGGAAAAGAAGGAAGAGAAGGAAGAAGGAAGAAGGAATAATAAGAAAAAGTTTTATATATGCAAAAGTTACATTTTTAGAAAAGTATTATATATAGCTAGGAAGATAAGGAAGAAGAAGAAAAAGAATGAGAGGAAAAAGGAAAATAAGAAGAGGAAGAAAGGAGAAGAAGAGGAGAGGAAGAAGAGGAGAAATAAATAAGAAGAGGAAAAAAGAAGAAAAAGAAGAGGAGAAGAAGAAAGGAATAGAGAAGAAGAAGAAAAAAATGTTATTTTTTTCTTCTTCTTCTCTATTCCTTTCTTCTTCTCCTTTTTTTCTTCTTTTTTTCTTCGATCGCTTCTCTTCTATTCCTTTCTTCTTCTCCTCTTTTGATTTCTTCTTTTGTCTTCTTATTTTTTATCGGGTATGTCGTTGTTGATATACCCCCTCCCGATAACTTCAACACGAGGGGGGGTCGATATACCCCCTCCCCGATAACATTATTTTCCCATGTATTTATGTCGTCGTTGTCGATATAACCCCCTCCCGGATAACTTCGACATGAAGGGAGGTCGATATATATACCCCCTCTCGACTGTGATAACTTATACAACGGGAGCACCCCCCCCCCCCCCGGCCCTCTCGCTCGACCAAAACTCTCGAGGACACCCAAACCCTAGAAAAAACGATGTTGGTCTCCTACCCCCTCCCGCCGTGCCCCTACCCGACAAACTCTCTCGAGGCTACCCAAATTTACCAAGTTAAAAGAGCGTTGTCCTCGAGGCCACCCCAAACCCTTGAAGCATTGTCGAGGCCACCCCAAACCCTTGAAGCATTGTCGAGGCCACCCCAAACCCTTGAAGCATTGTCGAGGCCACCCCAAACCCTAGAGAAGCAGCATCAAGGCCACTAATATGATTCCTTATTGTGATTAGCTAGCTAGTTCTACGTTCGCCACTAATATATACATCTGTCATGTTTGAATAATAATTGCCATGTTGTAAATATTTGCAGAAACTATGGAGCACCCCCGAGAGGAAGCAATATAAGAGATTTTGGGGGAAACAATCGCAAAAGTAAGTGATGTCGTCTTGTCGTATCTCAACGACACCGATGGTCTGGAAGGACGGGGTGAAGAAGAAGACTATGCTTATGATGGATCCGATGACCCATTAATGCCGATACAAGAAGAAGGCTATGATTATAATGGCTCCGGTGACCGAACCGAGTCCGGCCAGGTATATATATTAGTTAAGCATGTGTTGACTAGCTAATTGATGCATTCATTGTTTTCGTATGTGCACATATTAATTAACTCTCGTCTTTCTTCTTTTTCTAGCCCTCCAGATTGAGCACAACTTCGGTAAAGAGACGAGGCCCGAAGAAAAAGTAGCGCTCGGATGAAAGGTTTGAGATCACAGCAATCGCGCGCGATGGCAAGCCGATTGAACCGTATCGGACAAAGGAAGCATTTGCTAATCAGCGCAGGGTTCTTGTTAGGGACAAGATCCCGATCAGTATCCAGCAATGGTTAAAGCCTAAGAAGGAAGACCGTGAGGTGTCTTATGTCTCCGATATGCAGAAAGAAGATCTTTGGACAATGCTTAAGGCAAATTTCACCCTACCGCCAGAGGAGGATCCGGAGAAGCCAGTTATAGAGAAATTGATCAAGTCTCATGCTCTTAAGAAGATGGCAGAACTATTCAGGAGGTGGAAGAATGAGATGAAAACGTTTGTCGACAAAGAAATTACACCAGAATTCGCTGGCCTGTTTGAGAAGATCAGAGATCACCAACCGGCATTTGTGGCCCACAAGACATCGGAAAAGAGTAAGAAGATGTCAATGACAAACAAGGAAAATGCTGCGAAGAAGAAGCATCACCATCGCACGGGGTCATGTGGCTACCTCAAAGCCCGACCTTTGTCGGACAAGGCTCAGAATGACCTGATTGCTAAAGGGGTCGAACCAGAGACAATGAACTGGCCAGACCGTTCCCGGACTTGGTTCTTCGGGGTTGGCGGAACCTTGGACCCTATATCAGGGAAGTGCATTTGGACGGAAGAGCAACTGTGAATACCCGTCACGAGGCTTAAGGAGTACATCGAGAAAGCACAACAAGTGACGTTCGTTCCAGACAGAAAGAAGGACGAGCTCACAATGGCCCTCGGGAATCCTGAGCACTCTGGACGGACACGAGGCACGCCAGGCTCCATTCCGTGGAAGGTTGGGTTTCCGGACGCAGGGGGTTACAAATTCCAGGAGAGGAGGAAGAAAGTGGAGCATAGCCAACTACAGGCGTTGCACGAAAGGGTACAAGGGCTAGAGGAACGAGAAGGAGATCGCAGCAAACGACCTGCCGAAGCTTCCCTTGAAGCTACCCCGCCATCTCAGCGGACAAGCAGAGTGGCTTCCACCGAGCAGACTCAACAGCTGGACCTTGTCTTCACGGCTCCTGCTAGCTACCCCGTGGATGCTATCACAGAGTCTCAACATTGCCACCTTATGGTGCGATGGATGACATTCAAAGTCAAGGCGGCTATTGGAGTTGTTTTACCTACTGAACCTGGCACAACCTACCACGGCCGGTCGATTCCAGAAGGATATTCTAGGGTGATGGTGGATCAAATAATGGATGGATTTGAGGACCTTGAGCTTGACCACCCTACGGGTGAAGGGGGGATTCGGCTGGGTTCTTCTCTGAAGACTACATGCCTATGGCGGAAGGAGCTCATCAACCTTCCGAACTGGACGCCTCCGCCTCCTCCTGCGGGAGTCACGGCACTCCGCATCCTCCTCCGGCGAGTGATCAGGGCACTCAGTCTCCTCCTCCCCCGCCTCCTCCTCCGGCGAGTGATCAGGGCACTCAATCTCCTTCTCCTCCTCCGCGAGTGATCAGGGCACTCGGTCTCCTTCTCCGGCGCATGGCGGCACTCCGCCTCCTTATCCGCATGCACCGGCGTGCCCGAGCAGCCAACCTCCTCCTTCTCCGCCTCGTCAACAAGGGCAGAAGAGACTCGCCGCCGCTCCGGCTGCTCCGGGGCGTCATCCTTCTACTCCTCCTCGTAAGAAAGGAAAGACATCCGCAGCCGCTCCGTCTGCTCCGGCGTCTAACAGTACAGCTAGAGGCAGGCAATACAAATACGGTCCTTCTGTGAAGACTCCAGAGAAGTTACCATACGAGAGGAGCCAGGAGGAAAAGGCGAAGATCGTGCAAGCCGAAGTGAAAACTTCTTTGAAGGGGTGAAAGCAGAGAATCATCCACCTCCGGAGGAGAAGATAGATCCGGTAAAAGCAAAGCGTACTCTGGCTGCCCTAAAGAAACCACCAAAGTCTCCGACGAAAGGCAACTATGAGCGCATTATTAGAAAGTTATTTATCAAACGGACCAGTCGGGAAGAAGTATCAGTGATCAAAGGTTAGCAGAACGACGAGCTGGGAAAAAAGTTGCCCAGCTCGGCGAACAAGCGAACCAATCGTTACCCCCGCTCAAGGTGTCTAGCGATATCGTCGCTAATCATCCGGGGATCTTGTTGCCCGGTACCAATCCTGCAGATTACCTACCCGGCGATGCACATTTTGATTTATTGGAGGTGGACGAACACAAATACGTGTACGAGAAGCCTCTCGTCAAATATGAAAGATCTCTAACAACGATGATGCGAAGATTCCATGATTGGTACATGAAAACTTGCAAAGAGTCTGGGGGGAGTAATATTTTGACGTTGAGAGTTAGAAAGGAGCATGAGCTCGTTGGACTTGAACTGTTGATGGTTCCATTTGAGGAGTTCTTCCCGTTTTTCAATCTCCTGGCCCTCGATAAATTAATGATCACTTGCTACTGCCTGTAAGTAGTACTATGCTACTGCAACAAAAGACCTTCCAACGGCGCCAGAAACAAGTGTGTTGACGGGAGACTATTCTTGTCTTGATACTCCTCAGCAACGGCGCCAAGAATCCTTCTGCTACGGCTACGCCTTTAGGGACTTCCTTGGCAAATATGCAAAGGATCCCCCCCCGTGGCCTTGGAGCCTTGCGTTGGTGTTCCCTCGAAGCGGAAAGGGTGATGTAGCACAGCAGCCGTAAGTATTTCCCTCAGTTTTGAGAACCAAGGTATCGATCCAGTGAAGGATTGCGCCAAGTCACAAGTACCTACACAAACACAAAGAGCTTGCACCCAACGCTATGAAGGGGTTGGCAATCCCTTATAGATTGTTTGCAAAGTGAGAACAGAAAGCAAAAAGGAAACAAAGCAAAGTAAAAGTGAAAGTGGAAACGATAGTTGTGAATAGACCCGGGGGTTGTAGTGTTCACTAGTGGCTTCTCTCATGAAAGCAAGTAGACGGTGGGTGAACGAATTACTGTCGAGCAATTGATAGAACCGCGCAAAGATGTGATGTTATCTATGGCAATGATTATATCTATAGGCATCACGTCCAATACAAGTAGACCGATACTTTCTGCATCTACTACTATTACTCCACACGTCGACCGCTATCCAGCATGCATCTAGTGTATTAAGTCCAAAAGAACAGAGTAACGCCTTAAGCAAGATGACATGATGTAGATGGACAATCTCATATCTACGATAAAAGCCCATATTGTTACCCTTGATGGCAACAACACGATGCGTGCCTTGCTGCCCCTTCTGTCACTGGGAAAGGTCACCACATGGTATGAACCCAAAACCAAGCACTTCTCCCATTGCAAGAATCATAGATCTAGTTGGCCAAACAAAACCCAAGACTCGGAGAGACTTACAAGGATATCAAATCATGCATATAAGAAATCAGCAAAGACTCAAATATAATTCAAAGATAATCTGATCACAAATCCACAATTCATCGGATCTCGACAAACACACCACCAAAGAGGATTACATCGGATAGATCTCCATGAAGATCATGGAGAACTTTGTATTGAAGATCCAAGAGAGAGAAGAAGCCATCTAGCTACTAACTACGGACCCGTAGGTCTGAAGTGAACTACTCACGAGTCATTGGAGGGGCGATGTTGTTGATGAAGAAGCCCTCCAGCTCCAAAGTCCCCTCCGGCAGGGCACCGGGAAGGGTCTCCAGATGAGATCTCGCGGAAACGGAAGCTTGCGGCGGCGGAAAAGTGTTTTCGTGGATGCCCTGATTTTTTCTGGGATTTTAGGGAATTTATAGGCCAAAGAGCTAGGGCAGGGGAGCGCCAGGGAGGCCACAAGCGTGGTAGCCGCCGCCCCTGGTGGCGGCTACACGGCTTGTGGGCCCCCTTTGGCTCTCCTGCCTTTGCCCTCAAGTCCCCCGATCTTCTTCTGTTCTGGAAAATTTTATTTCGGGGATTTTATTCCGTTTGAACTCCGTTCCAAAATCAGATCTGAAAAGAGTCAAAAACACAGGAAAAAACAGGAACTGGCACTTGGCACTGAATTAATAAGTTAGTCCCAAAAAAGATATAAAAGGTATATAAAACATCCAAAGTTGACAAGATAACACCAAGAAACCATCAAAAATTATAGATACGTTTGAGACGTATCATACTACTTCTGTCATTAAGTCTCTATATATAGGTGAGCTCTTTCATTGCATGTATTTTTAATTATCCTCACTATATTATATGCAGATTGAAGATCGTCGAATTGAAGAAAATACAAATTGGTGATATTGGGTTCATTAACACAAATCTCGTAGATGCATTTATGATTAAATTTCAGGCCAAAGATACCGAGGCCAACCTGCTACAATCATTTGTATTGAATCAACACAAAGCTATAATACTCTTCCCTTATGAATTCCAGTGAGTGTTACTATCTTGTGCATCTTCGGTTTCCCTTATTAGTCAAGGTTATAGTAATGTAATTGATGAGTTATGCATGCGTGCGCAGCTTCCACTATATTCTCCTAGAGATTAAGCTTGAGGAGGGACTAGTAACCGTCTTAGACTCGAGACGAAAAGATCCCAACGAGTATGCGGACATGACTGAAATTCTACAGAAGTAAGTTAAATCGATCATTATCGCACCATATCGGTAACTTTGTTCATTTCCTGATATGAAGTAATTGTTTTCTTTGTCTGGCAGGGTATGGAAAAAATTCACCTCAAAAACTTTGGGACTGCCGAAGAAGCTGCAATTTAGACACCCGAAAGTAAGTACTATAGTAGCATGTTCCACGCATCTCCTAGTGATTCAAGCGCTAGTTTCATCAATACCATTTAGCATGCTTGCTAACTATCAGTTTGATTGACCTCTATTTCTTGTAAAGTGGTTGTGGCAGGAACCAGGGAATGATTACTGTGGATACTACATTTGTGAGTCCATCCGCCACACGACCTGTGAGCAGGGCTACTCTGACAAACAATATGACGTGCGTAAATAATAATATTCACAATTTATTTTATTACCATCATCTGTGTTCAGTTTCATTTATTCATATATATGTATTGACCCCCTTCTTCAAATTAGATATATCGGATGCGGAATGAACTCCTACCAGCAGATTGTATGCGAGGAATTCAAGAGGAATTGGCGGCATTCTTTCTTGACCACGTGATCGTTAAAGACGGAGAATACCATGTGAACCGTAATCAGTTGAATTTTAATTAGGAGATTATATTGTAAGAGATAATTATATTGTATATATGTAGCCAGTAGCGTCGGATAGATATACGAGAACTTGTTGTTCGACCAATCTCTCAGAGAAGGAGAGGTGGTCGATATCACTTCTCTTTGTATGCATATGTTCATGACGATCTTTTGTTTCCTTCATTTCCTTACTAGCTAGCGTGTCTAGTCCTCTCTATACGTATAGTATGTAGCGTCGACCAAGCACGGAGATAAGAGAGGACACTTCTTCCTATTCATTAGCTAGCTAACACAATATATGAAACACCTAAATTAACCCCCAAAAAACCCCTAACCCCCCCCCTTTCAAAAAAAACAAAAACCCCAGCACCTGAAATGCTGACGCGTGGATGCCTTTTGGTCCCGGTTGGTGTCACCAACCGAGACTAAAGGCCCCCCTGCCTGGGCTCGCCGCACCGGCCACGTGGAGGCCCATCTGTCCCGGTTCATGTAAGAACCGGGACTAAAGGCCAAGAGCATTAGTAATGACCTTTTAGTCCCGGTTCCGAAACCGGGACAGAAGGCCCTTACGAACCGGGTCAAAAGGCCCTTTTTCTACTAGTGAATCCTGTATGCAGTTCCCTTTGTCCAGTGGTATGTTACTTGCCCGAGATTCAATTGTCGATATCTCCATACCTAGTTGAATCTCATTACAGACAAGTATCTTTACTCGTTCCGTAATACAAGATACCGTGACTAACTCTTTAGTAACATTGCTTACAAGCTTCTTGTGATGTTGTATTACCAAGTGGGCCTAGATATACCTCTCCGTCATATGGAGTGACAAATCCCAGTCTCGATGCATGCCAACCCAACAGACACACTCGGAGATACCTGTAGAGCACCTTTATAGTCACCCAGTTACATTATGACGTTTGATACACACAAGGCATTCCTTCGGTGTCAGGGAGCTGCATAATCTCATAATTATAGGAACAGATACATTGAGATGGATAAAGCAGTAGCAATAAACTAATACGATCAGATGTTATGCTTACACTTGGGTCTTTTCCATCACATCATTCTCTTAATGATGTGACCCCGTTATCAAATGACAACTCATGTCTATGGTTAGGAAACCTTAACCATCTTTGATAAATGAGCTAGTCTAGTAGAGGGTCACTAGGGACACAGTGTTTTCTATGTATACACACATGTATTTGAGTTTCCAATTAATACAATTATAGCATGGATAATAAACGATTATCATGAACAAGGAAATACGATAATAACTAATTTATTATTGCCTCTAGGGCATATTTCCAACAGTCTCCCACTTGCACTAGAGTTAATAATCTTGTTCATATTACCATGTGATTAACACCCAATAAGTTCTGGGGTTTTATCATGTTAGCTTGTGAGAGAGGTTTTAGTCAAGGAGTGTGCAACATTCAGATCCGTGTGTACTTTACAAATCTCTATGTCATATTGTATATGCTGCTATAAACCACACTCCACTTTGAACTATTCCAAATGATTTCTCCACTATACAAATCCGGTTTGCAACTCAGAGTCATCCGGATTTGTGTCGAAGGTTGCATCGACATAACCCTTTATGACGAACTCTTTTATCACCTCAATAATCTAGAAACATTTCATTAGTCCTCAAGTTACTAAGCATAGTTTTAACCATTGTCCAGTGATCCACTCTTGGATCACTCTTGTACCCCTTAACAGACTCATGGCAAGGCACACACCAGGTGCGGTACACATCATGGCATACTATAGAGCATACGACTAAGGCATAGGGGACGACCTTCGTCCTTTCTCTTTCTTCTACCGTGGTCGGGTTTTGAGTCTTACTCAAACTCACACCTTACAATACAGGCAAGAACTCCTTATTTGACTGATCCATTTTGAACTCCTTCAAAATCTTTTCAAGGTATGTATTCATTGAAAGTTTTATCAAGCTTCTTTATCTATCTCTATAGATCTTGATGCCCAATGCTTAAGTAGCTTAATCCAGGTTTTCCTTTGAAAAACTCCTTTCAGACAACCCTTTATGCTTTCCAGAAATTCTACATAATTTCCCAAAAACAATATGCCAACCACATATACTTATCAGAAATTCTATAGTGCTCCCACTCACTTTCTTGTAAATACAAGTCTTTTCAACTCTGTGTAAACCAAAAGGTTTGATCACTCATCAAAGCGCTTATTCTAACTCTGAGATGCTTGCACCAGTCCATAAATGGATCACGGGAGCTCGCATGCCTTTTAGCATCCCTAGGATAAATAAAACCTTCTAGTTGTATCACATACAACCTTTCCTCAAGGAAAACGTCAAGGAAACAATGTTTTGACATCCATCTGCGAGATTTCATAATCGAAAAATGCAGCAATTGCTAACATAATTCCAACACACTTTAGCATCGCTACGGGTGAGAAAGTCTCATCGTAGTCAACTCCTTGAACTTGTCAGAAACCACTTTGCTACAAGCCGAGCTTTCTAAATGGTGACATTTACCATCATCCTCTCTCTTCCTTTTGAAGATCCATTTGTACTTAATAGCCATACGACCATCAAGTAGTTCTTCCAAAGTCCACACTTTGTTTTCATACATGGATCCTTTCTCGTATTTCATGGCATCTTGTCATTTGTCGGAATCCAGTCCCACCATCGCTTCTCCATAGCTTGTAGGTTCATTATTGTCCAACAACATGACCTCCAAGATAGGATTATCGTACCACTCTGGAGCAGTATGTGTCCTTGTCGGCCTATGAGGTTGGAAGTAACTTGATTTGAACCTTTATGATCACCATCATTAGCTTCCTCTTGAACTGTTGTAGGCGCCACAAGAACAACTTCATATGCCCCGCTACTCTCTGGTTGAAGTGATGGTTCAGTAACCTCATCAATTTCCACCATCCCCACACTCAATTCTTTCGAGAGAAACTTTTTCTCGAGAAATGACTCATTCTTAGCAACAAACACTTTGCCTTCGGATCTGAGATAGGAGGTATACCTAACTGTTTCCTTTGGGTATCCTATGAAGATGCATTTATCCACTTTGGGTTCGAGCTTAGCAGCCTCAAGCCTTTTGACATAAGCATCGCAGCCCCAAACTTTAAGAAATGAGAGCTTAGGTTTCTTGCCAAACCATAGTTCATATGGTATCATCTCAATGGAATTATATGGTGCCCTGTTTAAAGTGAATGTGGTTGTCTCTAATGCATAAACCCAAAACTATAGTGGCAAATCGGTAAGAGACATCATAGTACGCACCATATCCAATAGGGCATGGCTACGACATACGGAGACACCATCACACTATGGTGTTCCAGGTGGCATGAGTTGTGAAACAATTTCCATATTGTCTTAAATGTATACCAAACTCGTAACTCGAATATTCATCACTACGATCACATCTAGACATTTCATCCTCTTGTCACGGTGATATTCAACTTCACTCTGAAATTGCTTGAATTTTTCAACATCTCAGACTTGTGATTCATCAAGTAAATATACCTGTATCTACTCAAATCATTTGTGATATAAGAACATAAAGATATCCACTGCGTGCTTCAGCACTCATTGGATTGCATACATCAAAATGTATTCTTTCCAATAAGTCACTTGTCTGGTCCATCTCACTGAAAAACGAGGCCTTCAGTCATCTTGCCCATGTGGCATGGTTTGCATGTCTCAAGTGATTTAAAATCAACTGAGTCCAAAAGATCCATTAACATGGAGTTTCTTCGTGCGTTTACACAAAGAGGCATGGTTCGCATGTCTCAAGAGATTCAAAATATAGTGAGTCCAAAGATCCATCAATATGGAGTTTCTTCATGTGTTTACGCCAATATGATCTAAGCGGCAGTGCCACAAGTAAATGGTACTATCATTACTAACTTTACATCTTTTGACATCAGTACTATGAACGTGTGTCTCACTACGATCTAGATTCAATAAACCATTCACATTGGATGCATGATCATAAAATATATTATACATGTAAACAAAATAACCCATTATTATGTAATTTACGTGAATAATCACGTGCAATAAAAAAATCAATATAATGTTCATGCTCAACACAGACACCAAATAACATTTATTTAGGTTTACCGCTAATCCCGAAGGTATATAGAGAGTGCGATGGTGATCACATCAACCTTGGAAACACTTCCAACACACATTGACACCTCGCCCTTAGCTAGTATCCATTTATTCCACAACTCCTGTTTCGAGTTACTAATATTAGCAAGTGAACCAGTATCAAATACCCAGGAGCTACAACAAGCACTAGTAAGGCACACGTCAATAACATGTATATCAAATATACTTTTGTTAACATTGCCAGCCTCCTTATCTGCCAAGCATCTGGGTTAGTTCCTCTCTTAGTGTCCGTTCCCCTCACAACATAAGCACTATGTATCGGGTTTGGGTTCAACCTTGGGTTTCTTCGTTGGAGCGACAACTGACTTGCCATTCTTGAAGTTTCCCTCCTTGCCCTTGCCCTTCTTGAAAGTAGTAGTTTTACTAACCATCAACACTTGATGTTCCTTCTTGATTTCTACCTTCGCGGTGTAAAACATCACGAATATCTTAGGGATCATCATCTCCATCGCTGGAATATTATATTTCATCATGAAGCTCCACTAGCTTGGTGGCAGTGACTTGGAGAACTATGTCAATCACTATCTCATGTTGAAGATCAACTCCCACTTGATTCAAGCGATTGTACCGCCCATACAATCTGAGCACATGCTCATTGATTGAGCTACTCTCCTTCATCTTGGAGGCAAGGAATCTTGTCATAGGTATCATGTCTCTCAACACGGGCACGAGCCTGAAATCTCAATTTCACCTCTTGGAACATCTCATATGCTCTGTTACGTTCAAAACTTCTTTGGAGCCTCAGTTCTAAGTCGTAAAACATGACACACTGAACTATCAAGTAGTCATCAAAACCTGCATGTCTCATGTTCTCAACACCCACAGATGACGTATGAGGGGGTGGCACAACAAGTGATGCATCAAGGACATAATCCTTCTGTGCAGCAACTCAGGACAATCCTCAGATCATGGACCTAGTCCGCATAATTTCTACCATCATCTTTCAACTTAGTTTTCTCTAGGAACATATCAAAAATACAAGGGAAGCTCCAGTGCGAGCTATTCATCTACAACATAATTTGCAAGGACATTTTGAATATGTTCATGATAGTTAGTTCAATTAATCATATTACTAAAGAACTCCCACTCAAATTGAAATCCCTCGGGTTGTTTGAGTGTGACATGATCCAAATTCACCAACCCAAGTCTGATCATCACATGAGATGAGGTGGTTTCAATGGTGAACATCTCCATGTTGATCATATCTATTATATGACTCATGTTCGACCTTTCGGTTTCCTGTGTTCTGAGGCCATGTATGTACATGCGAGGCTCGTCAAGTTTACCCCAAGTGTTCTGCATGTGCAAAACCGGCTTACACCCGATGTATGCAAACATAGAGTCCATCGCACCCGATCGGCGCGTTGTGCCTCGAAACGACGAACCTTTGCAATGGTGCATACTTGGGGAGAACACAATTTTATCTTAAAATTTTAGTGAGGAATCATCTTATAATGCTACCATCCTCCTAAGCAAAATAAGATGCATAAAAGGGTTAACATTACATATAAATCATAATAGTGACATGATATGGCCATCACCATCTTGTGTTTTTGATCTCCATCTCCAAAGCACTGACATGATCTCCATCGTCACCGGCATGACACCATGATCTCCATCATCATGATCTCCATCATCGTGTCGACATTGAGGTTGCCGTGCATACTATGCTACTACCACTATTGCTAACCCATAGCGATCAAGTAAAGCAAAAAGGCACAAATAATTAAAGACAACCATATGGCTCATGTCGGTTGTCGTACTCATCGACATGCAAGTCGTGATAATTATATACAAAACATGATCATCTCATACATCACATATATCTTATCATGCCATTGGCCATATCTCATAACATACCGTGCAAAAACAAGTTAGACGTCCTCTACTTTGTTGTTGCATGTTTTACGTGGTTGTGATGACCCACAAGTATAGGGGATCTATCGTAGTCCTTTCGATAAGTAAGAGTGTCGAACCCAACGAGGAGCATAAGGATCTGACAAGTGGTTTTCAGCAAGGTAATATCTGCAAGCACTGAAATTAACGGTAACAAGTAGTTGTGTGGTGAGATGATTCGTAGCAAGTAGCAAGTAACAAAAGTAACAACGGTGCAGCAAAGTGTCCCAATCCCTTTTGTAGCAAGGGACAAGCCTGGACAAAGTCTTCTAGGAGGTAAAACGCTCCCGAGGACACATGGGAATTTCTGTCAAGCTAGTTTTCATCATGTTCATATGACTCGCGTTCGTTAGTTTGATAGTTTGATATGTGGGTGGACCAGCGCTTGGGTACTGCCCTTACTTGGACAAGCATCCCACTTATGATTAACCCCTCTCGCAAGCATCGGCAACTACGAAAGAAGAATTAAGACAAAGTCTAACCATAACATTAAACTAGTGGATCCAAATCGGCCCCTTACGAAGCAACACATAAACTAGGGTTTAAGCTTCTGTCACTCTAGCAACCCATCGTCTACTTACTACTTCCTAATGCCTTCCTCTAGGCCCAAATAATGGTGAAGTGTTATGTAGTCGACGTTCACATAACACCACTAGAGGAAAAATAACATATGACACATCAAATTATTGAACGAATACCAAAATGACATGACTACTTATAGCATGACTTATCCCATGTCCTCAGGACCAAAAGTAACTACTCACAAAGCATAATCATATTCATGACCAGAGAGGTAATGAGTAGCATCAAAGATCTGAACATATAATCTTCCACCAAGTAATCCAACTAGCATCAACTACAAAGAGTAATTAACACTACTAGCAACCTTATAAGTACCAATCGGAGTCGCGAGACGGAGATTGGTTACAAGAGATGAACTAGGGTTTGGAGATGAGACGGTGCTGATGCAGATGTTGATGGTGATGAGTCCCCTCCAATGAGAGGAGTGTTGGTGATGACGATGGCGACAATTTCCCCCTCCGGGAGGGAAGTTTCCATGGCAGGATCGTCGTGCCGGAGCTCTAGATTGGTTCTGCTTAAGTTCCACCTCGTGGCAGTGGCAAATCCTCCGAAAAGCCTTCTCTTGATTTTTTTCTAGACAGAAACCCTTCTTGTAGCAGAAGGGGGGAGCTAGAGGGCCAAGTTGGAGCCCACAAGCCCCCTAGGCGCGGCCAGGGGGAGGCCACGCCTAGCAGGCTTGTGGCCTCCTGCTAACGCCCCTGTGGCACTTCTTCGGCCCAGTATTTTTTATAAATCCCAAAAAAATCCACGTTGATTTTCACGGCTTTTGGAGTTGCGCAGAATAGGTATCTCAAACTTGCTCCTTTTTTAGGCCAGAATTCCAGCTGTCGGCATTCTCCCTCTTCATGTAAACCTTACAAAATAAGAGAGAAAAGGCATAAGTATTGTAACGTGAAGTGTAATAACAGCCCCAAAAGCGATAAATATCAACATGAAAGCATGATGCAAAATGGACGTATCAACTCCCCCAAGCTTAGACCTCGCTTGTCCTCAAGCGAAACCCGAGATCAATAAATATGCCCACATGTTTAGAGAGAGAGGTGTCGACAAAACAAGATACGAACATGCAGGCATCATGATCATGATCAGATTAGCAATACCATCATATCATCTCTTATGCTAAAGTGACAATTCCTTCACAAAGTAAAGTATGGATCAAGAACCTTACCGAGAATTAACAACTGATAGCCTTTAGTCATTGAAGCAATTGCAATTTATCATAACATCGGAAAGAGTCAAATAAGAGCTTGTAAAGAAAATCCACATACTCAATCATCTTTTCGTTCTCTACAATTGCTACAACTCACGTGGTACTCATGAGATCAAAGTTTCAGTTGGACACAGAGAAAGATAGGGGCTTATAGTTTCGCCTCCCAACCATTTACCTCAAGGGTAATGTCAACAATAATAATTCATGAATACTTACTTCCAAGTTGACATATGAATATAGATCTTTCCCTAGCATATGACGTTAGCCAAGATAAAGGCGAAATAAGGAATTGGTGTGGATCACCATGACTCTTTTAGGGACAAAAAGTAAAGGTACAAGATAGGCCCTTCGCAGAGGGAAGCAGAGGTTGTCATGGGCTTTTGAGGTTTGGATGTGTGTCCTCTTAGTGTGGAGGAATGTCACTTTATATTGCCTCCTGTGATAAAGAACTTTATTATGCAGTCTGTCACTTTTATGTCTCCCTCATCACAGGTTCGTACAAAGCTTATTTTCCACACACTAATAGATCATACATATTAGGGAGCAATTTTTATTGCTTGCGCCGATGACAACTTACTTGAGGGATCTTATTCAATCCATAGGTAGGTATGGCGGACTCTCATGGCAAAACTGGGTTGAAGGTTTATGGATGCACAAGTAGTATCTCTACTTGGTGCGGGGGTTTTGGCTAATATGAGGTGGAAGCAATCGTCACATGCTAAGGGATCTCTAGTCATATAACATTGTTCGGAACCAAGCAAACACAATTCATTATGTTGTCTTCCTTGTCCAACATCTACTTCTAAGCATGCAATAGTTTAGTGAGTGTTCACAATCATAGATGGTGTTAAAGATGATATATTTATATGTGAACCTCTCCTTCTTTATCACTTCCAATTAATTTCAACAATGACCAAGGTCTACGTTTGTCTACCCTCAACAAGTTTCAATCATCATTCTTTCTATATGTGAAGCCATCACTTCCCATAAGATCATTACATGATCTCTCATGCTTTTGTTCTTTTCTCATTCTCTTGATCATGGCATGAGGCAAAGCCCTTAACTAAGACACTCTTTATTATATGGCTCACGAGCTCGAATACATCGGGGTGACACAAAGAAAAACTCAAGCCTAAAACACTAAGACCTTTAATCTACTAGAGAAAGAGAAAACTGAAAAGGAACAAACTAAAACAAAGGTAAAGGCAAAAGATGTGATGGTGATATGATACCGGGGCAACTCCCCCAAGCTTGGCACCAGCCAAGGGGATTGCCCATATCCATGCTTAGTTGTCTTCCTTTGGAGGTGATGGTGGCGGAGTTGTTGCAACCTTGGTTTGATCCTCCGTCTTCCAAGGCATAGGTGCTCCATCATGGAAAGATGACCGAGTCTCCGGAATCCTCAAATCTGTAGCCAACCGTATTGATTTAAATCTATACTCATACTCACAGTTTTGGTTCTGCATGTCATAGATCTGGGCTTGGAGGTGATCAATCCTGTCATAGAGCCTGGAGAGGTGCTTCCTGATGTCATTGGCATCGATCTTGTGCTTGTTGGTGAACTCCGTGATCATCATGTGGTTGGCATTGAGTCCATGCTCCACCATCCCTTGGCACTTGAAGACTTGTGGCTCCATTGCTTCGAGCCTCGCCTCCACGCTTCCGGTCTTCTTGGGCCCCTCAACGTCACGGATGTGCAACATCCCCTCACGCATCTCAATAGATTGAGGGTGTTGCAGCACTCCTGCGAGGTAGGGATTGATGACCTTCTCGAATATCTTGTCCTTCGGAGCTTTCGGGGAAGCCATAGCAATCTAGATCTGCAGCAGAAATAGGCTCGAAACGAAAACACAGGAAATTTGCGTGATACGAGGGTTAGACCTTTCGGGAGAATATATAATGATTTTTTTTTTACTAGAAGGAGTACTCCGCAAGAAAACGGAGTCTGGGAGGCACAAGAGGTGGCGACATGCCCCCCAGGCGTGGCCAGGGGGTGGCCCGCGCCTGGCAGGCTTGTCGCCTCCTCGTGCGCTTTCCGGACTACTTCAATTTTTTCTATTTTTCTAAATATTCCAAAATGGGAGAAATTCCTATTGGAAAAAATTTGGAGTCTGTTTACTTACCGAATCACATACTCTTCGTTTTCGGAGTTTGAAACAGGCTGATAAATATCCCTTAGGTACTCCTCCGGAGTTATGGTATTGATATTATTGCTTTCAACATTTATGGGAGTACCTGAGATATAATGCTTGATTCTCTGCCCATTTACCACTCTCGGACAATTACCTTCGGTGTTGTTGATCTTGATAGCTCTCTATTGCTTAGCTCTACTTGACCACTGGATTGAGGGTGATAGGGAGATGCAATTCTATGGTTGACATCGTACTTAGTAAGCGTTTTACGGAAAGCACCATGAATGAAATGTGAACCACCGTCGGTCATTAGATATCTAGGGACTCCAAATCTAGGGAAAATAACTTCTTTAAGCATCCTCGTAGAGGTCTTATGATCAACACTACTAGTGGGGATAGCTTCTACCCACTTAGTGACATAATCAACAGCAACTAGGATATGAGTATACCCGTTGGATTTTGGAAAAGGTCCCATATAATCAAAGCCCCAAACATCAAATGGTTCAATGACAAGTGAATAATTCATAGGCATTTCCTGACGTTTACCAATATTACCTATTCTTTGACATTCGTCACAAGACAAGACAAACTTACGAGCATCCTTGAAGAGAGTGGGCCAATAGAAACCTCATTGCAATACCTTGTGTGCAGTTCTATCTCCCGCATGGTGTCCTCCGTAGGCCTCGGAGTAACACTTCTGTAGGATCTGTCCCCGTTCATGTTCAGGTACACAACGTCTAATAACACCATCTACTCCTTCCTTATAAAGGTGAGGATCATCCCAAAAGTAATGTCTCAAGTCAAAGAAGAATTTCTTATTTTGCTGGTATGTGAAACTAGGTGGTATATATTTGGCAACGATATAGTTTGCATAATCAGCATACCACGGTGCACTACGTGAAGTATTGATGACATTCAGTTGCTCATCAGGAAAGCTATCATCAATAGGTTGTGGGTCATCAAGAACATTCTCCAACCTAGACAAGTTATCTGCTACTCGGTTATCAGCACCCTTTCTGTCGACAAAATGCAAATCAAATTCTTGTAGCAAGAGAACCCATCTGATAAGTCTAGGTTTAGCATCTTTCTTCTCCATGAGGTACTTAATAGCAGCGTGATCAGTGTGAATAGTGACTTTGGAATCAACTATGTAAGACCTGAACTTTTCACATGCAAACACGACTTCTAAAAATTCCTTCTCCGTAGTAGCATAGTTTCTTTGGGCAGTGTCTAGAGTTTTACTAGCATAGTGAATAACATTCAACTTCTTATCAACTCTTTGCCCTAGGACAGCACCAACAGCATAATCACTAGCATCACACATGATTTCAAAACGTAAGTTCCAATCAGGTGGTTGAACAATAGGTGCAGTTATCAAAGCCTTCTTAAGTATTTCGAAGGCTTCCTCACAATCATCGTCAAAAACAAAAGGAATATCCTTTTGCAAGAGATTGGTAAGAGGCCTAGAAATCTTAGAGAAGTCTTTAATGAACCTCCTATAGAAACCAGCATGACCAAGGAAAGTTCTTATACCTTTGATATCTATGGGGTATGGCATTTTCTCGATTGCATCAACCTTAGCCTTATCGACTTCAATACCTATTTCAGAAATTTTATGTCCTAAGACGATGCCTTCATTAACCATAAAGTGGCACTTCTCCCAATTCAAGACAAGATTGGTATCTTTACATCTCTGCAAGACTCGATCAAGGTTGCTGAGGCAATCATCAAAAGAAGACCCGTAAACGGAGAAGTCATCCATGAAAACCTCAACAATCTTTTCACAAAAGTCAGAGAATATAGCCACCATACATCTTTGAAAGGTGGCAGGTGCATTACATAAGCCCAAAGGCACACATCTATAAGCAAAAGTACCGAAAGGGCAGGTGAAGGTGGTTTTCTCCTGATCAGATTGTGCAACAGGTATTTGGGAGAAACCAGAATAACCATCTAGAAACCAGAAGTGTGTGTGTTTAGACCGTTGTTCTAGCATTTGGTCGATAAAAGGCAAAGGGTAATGATCTTTCCTAGTGGATTTATTCAATTTCCTAAAATCGATCACCATCCTATAGCCGGTAATAATCCTGTGTGGGATCAATTCATCCTTATCATTAGGGAGAATGGTAATACCTCCCTTCTTAGGGACGCAATGCACCGGACTCACCCAATCACTATGAGCAACATGATAGATAATACCTGCTTCCAAGAGCTTTAGATTTATTTTCTTACTACCTCTTTCATCTTAGGATTTAATCTCCGTTGATGATCAGCAACTGGTTTGGAATCAGGATCGGTTTTAATATTGTGCTGGCATAGAGTGGGACTAATGCCCTTAAGATCATCAAGAGTATATCCAATAGCAGCACCGTGCTTCCTCAGAGTTTTTAGTAACTTCTTTTCTTCATGATCTGAGAGGCTAGCACTAATAATAACAGGATATATCTCTTTTTCATCAAGATAAGCATACTTAAGAGTATTTGGCAACTATTTAAGCTCGAATACAGGATCACCCTTTGGTGGGGTGGATCCCCAAGCAGTTCGATAGGCAAATTATTCTGAAGGATGGGATATTGTTCTAAGACAACTCTATCTATCTCATCCCTTTCATCCATATGCATATCATTTTCATGCTCAAGCAAGTATTTCTCCAAGGGATCAGTAGGAGGCACGACAATAGAAGCTAAGGCAATAGTTTCATCCTTACTAGGTGTACTTCTCAAACAACAGCGCCAGAATTTGACACGTTGACGGAGACTTGCTTGCGTTGGTTTTTCCCTTAATAGGAAAGGGTGATGCATCACAGGAGCAGTAAGTATTTCCCTCAGTTTGAGAACCAATAGTACTTAGGAAAGGTCTACCAAGAATAATAGGGCATGTAGGATTGCAATCAATGTCAAGCACAATGAAATCCACGGGTACATAGTTCCTATTTGCAATAATAAGAACATCATTGATCCTTCCCATGGGTTTCTTGACAGTAGAATCCGCAAGATGCAAATTAAGAGAACACTCTTCAATCTCATTAAAACCCAGAACATCGCATAAAGACTTTGGAATCGCGGAAACACTAGCACCCAAATCATACAAAGCATTGGATTCATAGTTTTTGATTTTGATTTTGATAGTAGGTTCCCACTCATCATAAAGCTTTCTAGGGATAGAGACTTCCAATTCAAGTTTCTCTTCAAGAGATTTTATCATAGCTTCGACGATATGATCGGTAAAGGCCTTGTTTTGGCTATAAGCATGTGGAGAGTTTAGCATGGATTGCATCAAGGAAATGCATTCAATCAAGGAGCAACTATCATAATTGAATTCCTTGAAATACAAAGTAGTAATTTCATTACTACTCAAAGTTTTAATATTTTCTACTCCACTTTCAATGCTTTTAGCATCAAGATATATGGACTCCGAATCATTGGGGCATTTTTTAACCAAAGTGGATTCATATCCAGCCCCATCATCATTAGGTTTGACACAAGAAAACAAAGATTCAATGAGAGTCACACCAAGCACTATAAGATCTTCGTGATTCTCATCACGAGTTTCAGGTTTAGTAGCCATTTTATTGACTAAGGTAGCGTGCTTGTCAAAACTCTGGCCTGCCAACTTTTCAAGACGAGCAAACTGAGAATTTAGCGCAAGGAATTCTATCATCAACTTCTTTACTCATAAAGGCCAAAAAAGAATTTTGCTCCTTCAGTTCCCTACGGAAGTAGCTGTTATAATCAAACTGTGTAGACATGAAGCTTTTAACACTAGTGTCAATCTCTTCCAACCCCGCATAGTGAGCATCAAAATCCCTTGGTTGGGCCATACAAGTCTTAGCAGGCAGACAAGCGAACAGGAAGCAAGCGAGAGAAAAGGGCAAACAAAAAAGACAAAGATTTTTTTGTAAATTTTTTGTTTTTCAGAAGTGGGGGGGAGGAAAACGAGAGGCAAAAAAGGTAAATGCAAGAGATGAGTTTGTGACACTTACTTGGATGAGTTCTTGACTTGATCCTCCCCGGAAACGGCGCCAGAAATCCTTCTGCTACTGCTCAAACAACAGCGCCAGAATTTGACACGTTGACGGAGACTTGCTTGCGTTGGTTTTTCCCTTGAAGAGGAAAGGGTGATGCAGCACACAAGCAGTAAGTATTTCCCTTAGTTTGAGAACCAAGGTATCAATCCAGTAGGAGAATATCGTCAAGTCCAGAGTACCTGTGCAAACACAAAAGAGCTTGCACCCAACGCTATAAAGGGGTTGTCAATCCCTTCAAGATTGATTGCAAAGTGAGATCTGAAGGCGGAAAGTGCAACGAAGTAAAAGAGTAAGGCTGAAAATGTGGTGTGGAGTAGACCCGGGGGCCATCGTGTTCACTAGAGGCTTCTCTCAAAATAGCAAATATTACGGTGGGTGAACAAATTACTCTCGAGCAATTGATAGAACCGCGCAAAGTCATGACGATATCTAAGGCAATGATCATACATATAGGCATCACGTCCGAGACAAGTAGACCGATACTTTCTGCATCTACTACTATTACTCCACACATCGACCGCTATCCAGCATGCATCTAGTGTATTGAGTTCATGATGATCAGAGTAACGCCTTAAGCAAGATGACATGATGTAGAGGGTTAAACTCAAACCAATGATGAAAACTCCAAATTTTTACCCTTGATGGCAACAACACGATGCGTACCTCGCTACCCCTTCTGTCACTGGGTGAGGTCACCACACGGTATGAACCCAAAACCAAGCACTTCTCCCATTGCAAGAATCATAGATCAAGTTGGCCAAACAAAACCCACAACTCGAAGAGAAATACAAGGATATGAAATCATGCATATAAGAGATCGGAAGAAACTCAAATAAGATTCATAGATAATCTGATCATAAATCCACAATTCATCGGATCTCGACAAACACACCGCAAAAGAAGATTACATCGGATAGATCTCCATGAAGATCATGGAGAACTTTGTATTATATATATGTTGGAGACGTATCACTAGGCAACCCTTTTTCATGAGGTTGTCTACCAAACTTGGAGAAATTGAACTCATGTGACACGCCTTCAAAGCCAACAGTGACAGTTTGCTTCTCACAGTCAATATGAGCATTGACAGTATTGAGGAAGGGTATGCCAAATATGATGGGACAAAGGCCATCTTTTGTGGTAGCAAGAACGAGGAAATCAGCAAGATACTTCGTTTTACCACACAAGTGTCACACCCTGTTTTTGCTATCACCTGTCTGTGTTGTAAAATTTTGAGCTAGTTAAAACTTTTCCAAAACTAATGTTGTGACTGCCATGATTGACATTGTATGCTTGTATGCTTGATCATGTGAGGTTTCAAAACCGTAAATTCCTTTTTGGTATTTTACTGATTTTCAAAAACCTTTGATAACCAAAGTAAAACCACCTTCAGATTGCACTACATGTCCTTGATAGCAAGCAGTGCTTCTACTAATATTTGGTAATCTGATTTTTACCTATCTTTATATTTCAAAAACACAAAATAATTGTATTTCCCTAATTGAATAATTTGTCCATTTCTAAGGTCAGAATTAGTATTCCAACATGGAAAAATATTTTTCTGCTTTACAAAAATCTGATTAAATTTAGAGATGATGAGAATGACATATATTTTCCATACATAGGATTTTAAACCCAATTTTATATTATATTTATTGATTAAAACTACAAAAGCTATTTCTGTCTGTTTTGGCGTTTTGAGATATTTCCAAAGGAAATATTCTCAATAAATTCCTAGAAAATTCCAGTGGTGTCCCCAAGCCTTGTTTGGTGTCCACATAAAGTTTCACCTTGATCAAAGGTGGATAAGGACCCAAAATAGCCCAAAAACCCTGTTTGTCCACATTCAAGTTAGAGCAACTCTACATAGCAAAGTTTGTCCAATGAGGCTAAAACTTTGCAGGAGTGCCTAATACCTCAAATGAGGGTTCTACACCAAAAATGGGATTTGTGGGACTTAGTTTGCCCATAATCCCTTTGGAAGGAACAAATCTGGTCATATTGAAGTGATTTCAAGTTTACAAAGCTAAACTTGTCCATTTGAGCTCAAATTTGGTGGAACTCCATGGTTTACCCCCAAAACCAAACCTGTTAAGTCTCAGCACCAGTGGTGGGGTGCAACCCCCTGTGACCACTGTCGGACACCTTCTGACAGAGAGGAAAAAGCCACCTTAGCCACACCTAAACCAAACTCCTTTGCTTCAAACTCTTAGATTAAGTAGCCATCACCAGTAGCTAACCCCAGTCAACTGGCCCCTCACTGGTTCAAAGTGGAAAGGCCAAAAACCCCAATTTAGACCTCAGTTCATGAATGACAGCACCAGTATTTCTTGCCTCCTTTGACCAGCCGAAGCTCCCACTAAAACCAAACGGCTAGCCACACCCCCAGCAAGTGCCAGGACATGCTAGACACATCCAAAGTGCCCGAGAGCGCACCAGCATGCCGTGGCATGCCAAAACTGCGCTCTGGGCGCGCTACAGGGAGTCCCCAAGGTTGGGGCGATGCCCTCGGCTAGTTCCAGCCTCCCCCGAGATGTCCAACCTCCTCCCCGACTGCCCCTCCTCTCTCATGCAAGAGCTCGCGCGACGCGTGCCTGCGCGCTCTAGATTCAGCCAAGCTCGTGCGGCCACGAATGCAGCTCTCCTCTCTCTCTCTCTCTACAGCAGACGGTTCGGGCAGTCCAGTACCACGTCCTGAGACTGTGGTTTCAACCCCAACGTCTCTCTACACCCCCATGCGCGCCACGTTGAGTCACCGGCGCTCCCGAGTCTGCTCATCGTCGCGGGCCTATAAATAGCCCTCCCCCTCGCTCCAGCACCCCTTAGATAGCTTCGCCGCATCCACTAGCACCTCCCTAGCCGCCCCAACAACCCAACACAGCACCGGTGCTCGAGATGGACCGAGGCCCCTCCGCCTCGGAGCTCCGGTCGATCTCCGGCTACACGACGGCTCCTGCACCCCCCGACCCACCAAACTGACCCCCTTGACCCCAGGAAGCTTTCCCCCAACTTGCTCCAGCTTTTCTGTGTCTCTAGCCACCCCCTCGACCACTTCCTGAAACCCTCTGCCACGGCCTCCTCGTCACCGGCGAATCCCTGCCTCCCCGTTGTTGTTTCGACCACCTGCAGGTAGGCGATGATCACGCGAACCCATTCCCGTGTTCCTTAGGGCGTGAGCACGTCGACGGCCTCGTCGGCGTCCTCCTCCTCCTCTCCGGCTGGAGGTAGGAGACGACCCCGACAGGTGTACCCCACCTGTCAGTGGCCCAGCCTCCTCCCTCGTGCTGGCCTCGGTCGCTGACCGCATGGCCCCGCGCGTTAGGTTCAAACCTGACGGTGCGCACGCCTGGGCAGGCCGTCGGCTGGCCATGGGCCAGCCCAGCTCTGGGCCGAGCGAGGCCAGGAGCTGGCCTCTTTTTCTTTTACTTTTGAAACTGGATTTCTAAGATTTTTAAAAAAACATTTAACCAGTGTAAAAATATAATTCTTCCACTGTTATTTTTCTAAAAATGTGTAGTATTTAATGATATGCTTAGATGAATTTTTCCAGCAACTATTCTATTTTGCAATATTAAAAAGGACTAAAATGGAATAGTTTTGCTTCTGCTTGGTTGTTTTCAAAAATATTCCTTCAAGGAAAATTAAGGCAAGTATTTTTCAAATGATATCTTAGATTTATCAAAAATAGGGAACATTTTTAAAATGACTTTGTGGACTGTTTCTGTTTGAGCTATTTCTTATTTGTGGTTTTATCGACGATAGAAAACTCGTGTGACGAGGGAATCGGAGCGGAAGACCTCGAAGACCCCGGATACTTAGCTGACCAAGGCAAGCAACCCTTTGACCATGACTGAGCATATGTTACCTTGCATGTTACGATATCAAGTTATTCCCGTTGCATATGATCATAAGTGTCGGTAATCATTTGATATGATTTTATCGAAGGCTCCCCCGGAGCACATGCATTGAGCTTGCCTCTACCCCTTGAGGGTCATGCTAATACAATGTTGACAAGTAAAAGTAGTAGTAGTTCTATCATGAGCATGATGTTGTCATAAAGCAAGAGTTTATGAAAAGCCTGTCGGGTGCCACTAATGCCCGAGGTTGATGACGAGTTGGTGGTCACTTTGGTGAAGTGATGCACCCGGTATTTTGTGTGAGTAAGGTTTCGGAAATGGGATTAGATTTATGATGTGTCGACCGTCCCAACCTTACCAGTACGACCACGTTACCCCTTATGGGACGGGGCTATGTTAACTACTCTGGTCGGTGCTAGCAAAGAGCCACATTACTAGTGGCGGGAGTGATTGTAGTCGCTCTCGTGATGGGGTCGTGCCGTATAGGACGACTATGCCATTTTTATGAGTTCCAGTCACACCGTTGGTCCCCGCATGGTCGGTATGGTCCAGAGTTGGTGCTCGTAAGACATACGACATGTGGGCTCGGTACCTATCGAGTGGACCTCTTTGTCTAGTATCGTCAGGGGAAAGGCATTGATCGGGTACTTACCTCAGGTATGTGATATACCGTGAGTCGTGGATGGCATGGTAGTTTCCCGGATCTCGTGGGTCCAACGTACTACCTCTGCAGAGTGTAAACTATTCGAATAGCCATGTCCACAGTCAAGGACAGTTGGTAATCCTGCTTAAACTACGTCATGATATTTCTGCATAAACCAAGAGTGTGTGAGTGAGTGTGTGTGTGTGTGTGGAGTTTAAAAGGTGTTGTTATAAAAGTAATAAAACGACCAAGTTCGGTGACTTGGCATATAGGGTGAACCCGGATGGTTTAGCCCTCAACTGATACATTGAGGATATGACCAAGTTTTGTGACTTGGCATATAGGGTGAACTCGGATGGTTCAGCCCTTAGCAGATATGTTGATATCTGTAACCTGTACTTCAAGAGTAATTCTTTAACCTGATGCATAATCATGATCATCCCACCCTGATGAGTTGTACTAGAATATGCATGATATTGTTATCCTTCACTTTCATTTGTTCATATCATGGGTTGTTTGCGAGTACATTCAAAGTACTCATTGGTTTGCCACTGGTTATGTTATTGACGAGTCATGGAAGGACCAGAGTTTGGAGATGAGTACGTCTTCGGCGACACCCCTGCGAACTAGGACGCTTCCGAGTCAGAATGCCTGTTGGTGTAGGCTTGATGGCATGGGCACCCGCTTAGCCCTATGTTTTCCGTTATTAGTGTATCCGTGTGATTTGGCCTTAGGCCCTATCTTGTGAACTTGACCCTTTGGTCACGTGTTGTAATAATCGGTACTTGGATGTAAGACTCTTTATTCAGTATCTGTGTTCGGTGAGCATTGATCTCTGGGATCACTGAGCACGGCGATTCTCGACTAGTAAGTCGGGGTTCCCACACAGCTGGTATCAGAGCCATCCTGACTATAGGAAGCCTTAGGTAGAAAGGACGATAGCCGGACAATTAGTGCACCTAGTGTGACACGAGAACCGCACCCACTAAATATTTCTAACCCTCTCCTCTACACCTTGTAGATGGCCGTCGTACCCAAGACGCTTCTGGAAACGGGCTTTCCTTTGCTTTTGAGTGATAGCCTCGAGAAGTGTCAAGTGTGTCGCATGTCCGTCTTTCTCTACCACGAACACTGGGTCAACACCGACACTAAGGAGTATCACGTGGACGTGATAGTGAAGGCTAATGACTCCCCAATTAGCTGGTTCTTTGAAGGGCCACAAATGGAGGATCTGATTTTGGCCGTGGAGACTGCACCACGAGAGGCACTCGTGCGACTCCGCGACATCCTTCCTGAGATGGCGAACGAACCCGCTACTCGCCACTTACCTTTTGTTAAGGATAAGATAGACGGAAGCTGTACACTCAACCCATCATCTGAGGACGGGATGCCATTAAGGTTTCAGACCTACTTCAGCCTCTCCTCAGACACCTTGACGCATCTGTTGATCAAGGAGTCAATTAGGATTCACCAAGAGCTGCACCAAGTCAAGGACCTATTTCGTATGGAGAAGATGAAGAACCGCAAGGAGAAGAAAGAAGGAGCACCTGTGATATCACCTGGCTTTGCATTCCGAGGAGGAATACCCCCGCTTCAGGCAGTTCCTCTTCAGAGTCGACGCTTAACCGCAGAATAGTACACCGAGCTTTTCGCTACCTCACCAACCAAGAGACGTCGAGATGGTCTACTTCCTTTCCCTACCCCTTCGAGGAAAGGAAGCACTAATGAAGATGAAGACAGAGATGAAGATGAAGACGAAGATCCCACAGAGCCGGCTTATGAGACCGCGCGGTCGATCGTGTAGTAGCATAGGATGTATCGAACGTAGGAGTCCTTGTATCAGGATTTTATGACCCGGATGTTGTGTGAACCGGTTGGATGCAAGTCGCATTCTGCCTTGAGCAGCTTGTGAGCGACTACATCACCTGCTTTTAAATTAATGCAGTAGTGCTTTCAAAAACCATGTCATAAAATTTTGCACACTAGCACACACGAGACCCCCTCTTTACTAGAACGTCATCCCTTTCGAGTGCAACCGGTTCAGCAGAATTTGACCTGTCTACTCCCCTGACAGGATGGTGAATGCAACTCGCAACAGCACTTTCGGCAACCCTGGCTCTGCCTCTTCAGGACAGCAGCAGGGAACCGGAGGGGAAGCTCAAGCTGGAGATCACCATGTGCAGCAAGACGATGTTCCTCCGCCGCCACCTCCCCCTGAAAGCTTGACCATGGCTCAGTTCCTTCAAGCTCTTCGGGAGGAGCGCCAAGCCAACAATGCCGCTATCCGGCAGCTGGCTCAAAC
Source organism: Hordeum vulgare subsp. vulgare (assembly GCF_904849725.1). Classification (NCBI taxonomy): domain Eukaryota; kingdom Viridiplantae; phylum Streptophyta; class Magnoliopsida; order Poales; family Poaceae; genus Hordeum; species Hordeum vulgare. The sequence goes on along the minus strand of NC_058519.1, from coordinate 593,083,662 downwards.
CTTGGTGAACCACCCGCTGCAGAACGGGAATGGCAACGGTCGCTCAACTCTCTCTGAGTTTATGCGGACTACGCCGCCCATATTCACGGAAAGGACTGAGCCCTTGGATGCTGATGACTGGATCCGCATTATCGAAGACCTTGCGTTGGTCAAGTGCACTGACGACAACGGGAAAGTTCTCTATGCAACCCACTGTCTTGGAGGCACAACCAGAGCCTGGTGGGATGGATTTCAGATCATGCGAGCCGGCAAGTCATCACTTGGGTCGTGTTCAAGGTTGGATTCCATGCCGCTCACATTCCTCTGGGGATGATGACCATTAAGAAGCGCGAATTCCGAGCCTTAAGGCAAGGCAGTGGATCAGTCAAGGAACATTTGCAGAAGTTCAACCATCTATCAAGGTATGCACCTGAAGATGTTAGCAGTGAGGCTGCCAAAGTGGAGCGCTTTATGGAAGGACTGCAGCAATCACTCCAGTATCAGCTCGTTGTTTGTGAATGTCGGACCTTCAGTGACCTGGTTAATAAGCCTCTTATGTTGGAAGACAAGCGTCGTGCAGTGGACGACACCCGTAAGCGCAAGCTAATAAGCAGTGGGGGACCGATCAACTCAAAGCCACGACCATGGCAGTCAACCCAGCAAGACCCAACTATCAGCAGCAGCAGTACAAGCACCCAACATTTCGCCAGAATTACCAACCTCAGTAAGTCAGCATCAAGCCAGCAAGCACACCGTCAAACAACGGCGGGAGCAAGATCAATCTTCCAGCGCAAGTTACCTGTTTCGGGTGTGGACAACCAGGGCACTATTCCAGGCAGTGCCCCAATAAGAAACCCAATGTTCCGCGCCCCAATGCGCCAAATCCAGGCCAAGGAGCACCAGGGAGGGACCAGGCTCCCTACAATCAGCAGTATCACGGTGCTTCCAGTTGCTCAACAATTAGCAATTGTCTTGCAATGGCCCACCAGCGTGTGGGATCGCGACACTTTTCGAGGGTAGAGTATTCAACCCAAATTTGTTGGTTCGACACGATGGGAGTGAAAGGATATTCTCCAGTATTAGCAGTTGAGTTGTCGGCTCAACCACACCTGAAAGATTAGTATCTGCAAGCAGGATATAAGCAGCAAAGGTAGTATGATAGCAACGGTGCTAGGAAAGTATCTGTTGACGGTAGATTACTCCTAACTGAAGTATCAATGGCGCGAGAAAAGTATTGTAGCGGGTAGTAGTAGTGTAACGAGTAACATCAGTGGCAAGGAACAACAGTAGTGACAGCAGTAGCAAGTAGCAGCAGTAGCAAGTAACAGCAACAACAAGTAACAGTAGTGGCAGCAGCAGCAGGACAAAGCAAGTAACAGTAGCAGCAAATAACAATAGTAACAATAGCAGAGCAAAGCAAGTAACAGCAGCAGTGGGACAAACTCGTAGGCAATGGATAAGTGATTTGTTGGATGACATTCATCATGCAACAGTTATAACACGGAGAGATATGTGGCTAGCTCTCGTTCTTCAATGTGATGTAGGCATGCATTCCGTGTGTAGTCATACGTGCTTAGGGAAAAGAACTTGCATGACATCTATTGTCCACCCCTCCCGTGGCAGCGGGGTCCAAATGGATACTACGGGATATTAATGTTCTCCTTTTAATAAAGAAACGGACCAACGCATTAGCACTTGGTGAACACATGAACTCCTCAAACTATGGTCATCACCGGGAGTGGTTCCGGTTATTGTCACTCCGGGGTTGCCGGATCATAACACATAGTAGGTAACTACAACTTGCAAGATCGGATATAAAACACACATATATTGGTGACAACGTAATAATTTCAGATCTGAAATCATGGCACTCGGGCCCTATGACAAGCATTAAGCATGGCAAAGTAGTAGCAACATCAATCTCATAACATAGTGGATACTAGGGATCAATCCCCGTCAAAACTAACTCGATTACATGATAGATCTCATCCTACTCATCACCGCCTAGCGAGCCTCTGAATAGATTACTCATGAACGATGAAGAGCTTCATGGAATTGGAGAGGGAAGAAGGTTGATGATGACGATGGCGACGATCTCCTTGATCTGGAGCCCAAAACGGACTCCAGATCTGCCCTCCAGGGCAAGAACGGGATGTGGCGGCGCCTCTGGATTGTGAAACGCAATGAACTCTCCTCTCTTGATTTTTTCCGGGACGAAAGGGAATAAATAGCACTGGAATTGGGGGTGGCAGAGCCACGTGGGCCCCACAATCTTGGTAGCCGCGGCCAGGGGGGAGGCCGCGGCTACAGGGCTTGTGGCCCAGTGGCCCGTCCCCTCCGGTGGATCTTTACGCAGGTATTTTTCATATTTTCCAGAAATATTCTCCGTAAATTTTCAGGACGTTCCGAGAACTTTCATTTCTGCACAAAAACAACACCATGGAAATTCCGCTGAAAACAACGTTAGTCCGAGTTAGTTCCATTCAAATCATGCAAATTAGAGTCCAAAACAAGGGCAAAAGTGTTTGAAAAAGTAGATACGATGGAGACGTATCAACTCCCCCAAGCTTAAAACCTTGCTTGTCCTCAAGCAACTCAGTTGACAAACTGAAAGAGAAAGAAAAACTTTGACAAACACTGTTTGATCTTGTTGTTGCAACTAGGTCTAACTCATAACCAGAATTTCAGCAAGGTCACAAGTTAACCACATAAGCAAGTGACACATAGGTCTCACAGTAAACTAATATCAATGGCATAATCAGCTAGCGAGCAAATAATAATGAGTTTCAGATACCAACAATTCAACCAAAAAAAGCATGAAGCAATGTGAATAGATGGTATCTCGCTAGCTCTTTCTGAGACCGCAAAAAATAAATGCAGAGCACTTTCAATGATCAAGGGCTGACTAAACATTGTAATTCATAGCAACGAAGATTCAGTCATAGTCATACTCAATATCAATCAAAAGCAAAGCATAAAAATGACAGAGGTGCTCTCTAAGGTGCTTATATAAGAAGAGGATGACTCAACAGGAAAATAAATAGACAGGCCCTTCGCAGAGGGAAGCATTGATTTGCACAGGTGCCAGAGCTCGAGCTTTGAAAACAGAGATAATGATTTTGGGTGGCATGCTTTCATTGTCAACGCAATGACCAAGAGTTCTCAATATCTTCCATGCCACTCATGCTATAGGCGGTTCCCAAACAGAAAAGTAAAGTTTTAACTCCCCCACCACCAATCAATCACACTCCACGGCTAGCCGAATCCTCGGGTACCGTCCAAACTAACATCAATCCGGGGGGAGTCTTGTTTACAGTTATGTTTTCGATTTAAGCGTGGAACTGGGCATTCCAATTACCGGCCCCTTTCTCATGAATGACAGTGAATAAACACATGTCGAGGATAACACGCCTAACATGGAAGATATCAATAGCCCCTTGTCACCACATGAGCGGTTCGGGCATGCAAAACATATTATTTCTTGAAGGTATAGAGAATGGCACATGCAAATTTACTTGGAATGGAAGGTAGGTACCGCAAATAGGTAGGTATGGTGGACTCTCATGGAAAAACTCTTGGGTTTATGGAAGTGGATGCACAAGCAGTATTCCGCTTAGTACAAGTCAAGGCTAGCAAAAGACTGAAAAGCGACCAACTAGAGAGCGACAACAGTCATCAAGATGCAAAGAGTTTGACTAACATTGAGTGCAAGCATGAGCAGGATATAAATCACCATGAACACGAACATCATAGGGGCTATGTTGATTTTGTTTCAACTACATGCATGAACATGCGCCAAGTCAAGCCACTTGAATCATTCAAAGGAGAATACCATCCTATCATACTACATCATAGTCATCTCAAAAGCTATGTTGGCATTCAAGACAAACATTATAAGGTCCTAGCTAATTAAGCATGGCATCAGAAACTATGATATCTAAGTTTTCATTGCAAACATGGTTCTCTCTCAACAAAGCTGAATCTAGGACGACAAGCTAGTCATATTTACAAAAACATAATAGATAGAGTTCATACCAGCTTTTCCAGTCTCAGTCACTTCATCATATATCATCATTATTGCCTTTCACTTGCACGATCGAACGATGTGAACAATAATAAGAGTGCTAGTGCATTGGAATAAGCTAAATCTGCACGCAAACACAAAGGATAAGACAAAGTAATATGGCTCTTTAACAAATGAACAGGTATGCATGCGAGAGCCACTAAACATTGTAACCATGGTCTTCTACCTCGACTCAAAGAAAAAGAAAACTATTTACACGGGAAAGCTCCCAACAAGCAAAAGAAGAAAGCAAAATCTTTTTGGGTTTTCTCAAAAGGACACAAAACAAGCAAACAAGAAAACGAAAATAAACTAGCATGGATAATATAGTGGCAAAGCATAAACACCGACTAACAAAGTGAAAGCATAAGCAAGAATGTAAAGTTGGTGCAAACACGTACTACCCCAAGCTTAGGCTTTTGGCCTAGCTTGGTCTACTCCCAAGGCTGGAAATAACTAGCTCCGGGATACTCCGGAGCGGAATGTGGATGCCACTGCTGTGTGAGCTCCTCTGGATCCCACTGATAAACTAGGTCTGGTACTCGACTGGCGGCTCGGGCACGGGCACTTGTGGTTGGGCCAAGCCCCAATACGCGTAGATGTCCGAGGGCATGATAATGTACCTGTCTGCATAAAGGTTGAACAAAGAAGGAGCAGGCAAAGTAATAGTCTCTCGAGTACCCTGACTAAATACCAGGTTATAAATCATCCGTCTACTAGCATCTCTATCCAGAAAATCATGGCGAACCATGCTGTCATAATCCAGATATTTCTCAGGAAGAAGCATTTCTTCTTCCTCGCGAAGTCTAATAGGTATCTCAAAGTGTCTAGCAAGACGAGTAGCATAGATACCTCCATAGACGACACCTTTGGAACGGTTTGTGTTCAACCGCTGAGCTACTATAGCACCTAGGCTATAAGTCTTATTGTTATAAAGGCCTTCGCGCAAAACCGCAAGGTTTGGAGAGCTAAGTGATCCAGCCTCCCCACGGCCAATCAAAAAATTTCCCACAAATAATGAGAAGTACCGAAGCATAGGAAAATGTATGCTAGCAATTCTAGCGCGAGACACTCCTCTCTCCTCTCCAACAGCAATAGTATCTATGAAAGCCTCCAAGTCCCGTGGACGAGGATCATGAATATCCCCAACATAAGGTAATTTGCACACATTGCAAAAATCCTGTAATGTCATGCGCTCGGGGATATCGTATAACATGAACTCAACCATAGGAGGATTCTTCCTCGGATAAAAGTTGAAGTTTTGAACGAAAATATTGGTGAGAAGGAGGTATTGTGGGCACTTATCTTCAACGAACGTGGTAAGACCTACGTTCTCCACCAAGTAATAAAAATCTTCATAAAGCCCAGCGGCGCGCAAAAAATCATCACTTGGCCACTCGCACGCTCGAACTTCTGTGACTCGAGGAACCACGTACTTGGGGTGGTTCTTCTCATCCTCCTTGGGGTTACGGCTTGAAGAGCCTCTCGAGAACCTCCTCATCTTTTACCTTTTCTAACTCTGAAAAATTCTGAAATTTTTAGAGACTTCGAAAGAAAAGTGGGTAAAGATTAACCCAACTCGTAGAAACTACTCCTACTAGTGCCTAGAGACCGTATCATGCACTAAAACTACTTGGGACCAGCTAAAATCAACATTTCAAGCTCAAGAACAGGGTCACTAAGGTAGCAAGAATACGCGAAGGATAAAGCACTAGAGTAGAAACTACTTGGACCAATGGAGGAGTCACTTACCAAGGAGTAATTTCCCCAAAATGGTTCGGAGAATGGTGCTTTAAGCAAGGAGATCGAAAATCACAGCCAAATGAGCAAGAACATGGGTTTGAGCTACGGAACGATTTTTTCTGGAGGTAGAAGAAGAGGATGGGAGCTGGAATGAGTGGAGAGGGTCCCTGTGGGCCCCACAAGCTTGGTAGCCGCGGCCAGGAGGGAGGCCGCGGCTACAGGGCTTGTGGCCCCCAGGCTAGCTCTCAGTCCCAGTATTTTCCAAAAAATCCAGAAAAAATCATATTTGATTTCCAGGACCATCGGAGAACTTTTATTTTCGGGGTACTTTTCTCTCGGACACTAAATCAGAAAACAGGAAAAATTAAACTAAATCTATCATTTTTCTTCTAAGCAACAGAAAGTGAAAGCTGAAAACAGAGGTATGTGACTCCTTGATTCATCCATTTCATGGTCATCGAAATAAATCCATCAATGGGGTTGATCAAATCCTCATGACAAAACTTTCTTCGAAACGCAAGAGGAAACGGTGAATTGTCGAATAGCCACTAAGTCACCTCAATGGGGATATGAATCTCCCCAACAAGCAAATCATACTTCATCTTAACACGACGAATAGGGCATTCAAAGATCCCAATAAGAATCGATGAAGTTTTTTCGATAGCATTGATGCAATGTACTTGATATCGTTTCTTTGGAAAGTGCACTGTATGCTCATTACCATTGACATGGAAGGTGGCATTGCCCTTGATGCAATCTATAACAGCCCTTGCGGTGTTTAAGAATGGTCTTCCAAGAATGATCGCCATGGCATCATCCTCAGGAATATCCAGGATAACAAAGTCCGTTAAGATAGTAACGTTAGCAACCACAACAGGCACATCCTCGCAAATGCCGACAGGGAAAGCAGTTGATTTGTCGGCCATTTGCAGAGAAATTTCAGTGGGTGTCAACTTATCCAGTTCAAGTCTACGATAAAGAGAGAGAGAGGCATAACACTAACAATGGCTCCAAGGTCACATAAGGCAGATCTTACGTAGTTTCCTTTAATGGAGCAAGGTATAGTGGGCACTCCGGGATCACCAAGTTTCTTAGGAGTTCCACCTTTGAAAGTGTAATTGGCAAGCATGGTGGAGATCTCAAGATCTGGTATCTTCCGTTTATTGGTCACGATATCTTTCATGTACTTGGCATATGGAGACATTTTGAGCATATCAATTAACCGCATCTGCAGAAAGACGGGTCTCAACATTTCAATAAAGCGCTCAAAATCCTCATCATCCTTTTTCTTGGATGGCTTAGGAGGAAAGGGCATGGGTCTCTGAACCCATGGCTCCCTTTCTTTACCATGCTTCCTAGCAGTGAAGTCATTCTTATCGTATCTCTTAGGTTGAGGGTTATCAGGATTAACCGTAGGTTCAATCTCCACATCTTTATCATTGCTAGGTTGAGTATTATTATGAACATTGTTGTCCATATTGTCACCAGGTTCATGTTCATCACCAGATTGTATTTCTGCATCAGACGCGAAAATATCATTTGGTTCTTCAGGTGTGATAGTATTTGGTGAACTGACATGTAGGTTTCTATCATCCTTATTCTTATTCTTAGGATGACTGGGTGTATCAACATTAATTCCTTGAGAATATTGATCAATTCTCTTAGGATGGCCTTCGGGATAGAAAGGTTCCTGAGTCATTTTGCCTCCTATAGTAATGACTCTGACAGAGTTGTCATTTAATTCATTGAGCAAGTCATTCTGAGCTTGAAGTACTTGTTCTACCTGAGTAGTAATCATAGAGGCATGTTTACTCAGAAGCTTCAGATCATTGACATTTCTGTCTACACAAGCACTTAAATGACTAAGCATACGAGTACTTTGTTCCAATTGTCTGCTAACATAATCATTGAAATTCTGTTGTTTGGCAACAAAGTTGTCAAATTCATCAAAGCATAGGCTAGCAGGTTTGTCAAAAGCAATATCACTCTCATTGAATCTACGCAGAGAATTCACCTCTACTACTTGTATCGGGTTATCGAGACCATGGATCTCTTCGATAGGCGGTAGATTTTTGACTTCTTCAGATCTAATGCCTTTCTCTTGCATAGATTTCTTAGCTTCTTGCATATCTTCGGGACTGAGGAATAGAATACCTGTTTTCTTAGGAGTTGGCTTAGGAGGTGGTTCGGGAATAGTCCAGGCATTATCGTTGATCAAGATGTTATTTAGTAGAATCTCAGCTTGTTCTACAGTTCGTTCCCTAAAAACACAACCGACACAACTATCTAGGTGGTCTCTAGAAGCATCGGTAAGTCAGTTATAGAAGATATCAAGTATCTCGTTCTTCTTAAGAGGGTGATCAGGCAAAGCATTCTGTAGCTGGATGAGCCTCCCCCAAGCTTGTGGGAGACTCTCTTCTTTGAGTTGAGCAAAGTTGTATATTTCCTGCAAGGCAGCTTGCTTCTTATGGGCAGGGAAATATTTCTCACACAAGTAATAGACCATATCCTGGGGACTACTCACACATCCAGGAGCAAGACAAGTGAACCAGGCTTTAGCGTCATCCTTTAGAGAGAAAGGAAACAACTTAAGGATATAGTAGTAGCGGATCTTCTCCTCACTAGTGAAAAGGGTGGCTATATCGTGTAGTTTGGTAAGATGGGCTACGACCGTCTCAGACTCATAACCATGGAAAGGATCAGATTCTACTTGAGAGATTATCTCAGGGTCGACAGAGAATTCATAATCCTCATCGGTGATAAAGATAGGTGAAGTGGCAAACTTCGGGTCGTATTTCATCCTAGCTTTCAGAGATTTTTCCTTCCACTTGAGTAGTAATTTCTCAACGTCATAGGCATCCTTACATGCAAGAAAATCCTCAGATATCTCTCCCTCCATGACATAACCCTCAGGTATATCAGGCAATTCATATCTAGGAGAGCTAGATCTAGCAGGAGCAAAAGCAGGTTCTATCTCAATAGTATAGGCGGTTTCAGAACCATCACGAGCATTGGCAGTAACTCTAGCAATATGAGCATCAAGGAATACCCCTAGTGGCATATCAGGCAAAGTAGTATCTCTAGCAGTATCAAGCATAACATCATCAGGCAAAATAGCATCTCTAGCATCATCAGGCAAAGCAGTATCAAGCATAGCATCATCAGGCAAAATAGCATCTCTAGCATCATCAGGCAAAGCAGTATCAAGCATAGCATCATGGATAGCAGTATCAGGCATAGGCGACATATCAATATTTCTAGCAGGAGGTGGTGTCGCAAACTTACTCATAATTGAAGGTGAATCAAGTGCAGAGCTAGATGGCAGTTCCTTACCTCCCCTCGTAGTTGAGGGCAAGACTTTGGTTCTTGGATCTTTTAGATTCTTCATACTGATCAGAAGATATAAATCCCAAGTGACTCAGAGAATATAGCTATCCTCCCCGGCAACGGTGCCAGAAAAGAGTTGCTTCCAGTTGCTCAACAATTAGCAATTGTCTTGCATTGGCCCACCAGCGTGTGGGATCGCGGCAGTTTTCGCGGGTAGAGTATTCAACCCAAATTTGTTGGTTCGACATGATGGGAGTGAAAGGATATTCTCCAGTATTAGCAGTTGAGTTGTCGGCTCAACCACACCTGAAAGATTAGTATCTGCAAGTAGGATATAAGCAGCAAAGGTAGTATGATAGCAACGGTGCTAGGAAAGAATCTGTTGACGGCAGATTATTCCTAACTGAAGTATCAATGGCGCCAGAAAAGTATTGTAGCAGGTAGTAGCAGTGTAACGAGTAACAGCAGTGGCAAGGAACAACAGTAGTGATAGCAGTAGCAAGTAACAGCAACAACAAGTAACAGTAGTGGCAGCAGCAGCAGGACAAAGCAAGTAACAGTAGCAGCAAGTAACAGTAGTAACAACAGCAGAGCAAAGCAAGTAACAGCAGCAGTGGGACAAACTCGTAGGCAATGGATCGGTGATTTGTTGGATGACTTTCATCATGCAACAGTTATAACACGGCGAGATATGTGGATAGCTCCCGTTCGTCAATGTGATGTAGGCATGCATTCCGTGTGTAGTCATACGTGCTTAGGGAAAAGAACTTGCATGACATCTATTGTCCATCCCTCCCGTGGCAGCGGGGTCCAAATGGATACTACGGGATATTAAGGTTCTCCTTTTAATAAAGAACCGGACCAACGCATTAGCACTTGGTGAACACATGAACTCCTCAAACTATGGTCATCACCGGGAGTGGTTCCGTTTATTGTCACTCCGGGGTTGCCGGATCATAACACATAGTAGGTAACTACAACTTGCAAGATAGGATATAAAACACACATATATTGGTGACAACATAATAATTTCAGATCTGAAATCATGGCACTCGGGCCCTAGTGACAAGCATTAAGCATGGCAAAGTAGTAGCAACATCATTCTCAGAACATAGTGGATACTAGGGATCAATCCCCGTCAAAACTAACTCGATTACATGATAGATATCATCCTACTCATCACCACCCAGCGAGCCTACGAATAGATTACTCACGAATGATGAAGAGCTTCATGGAATTGGAGAGGGAAGAAGGTTGATGATGACGATGGCGACGATCTCCTTGATCCGGAGCCCAAAACGGACTCCAGATCTGCCCTCCACGGCAAGAACGGGATGTGGCGGCGCCTCTGGATCGTGAAACACGATGAACTCTCCTCTCTTGATTTTTTCCGGGACGAAAGGGAATAAATAGCGCTAGAATTGGGGGCGGCAGAGCAACGTGGGCCCCACAAGCTTGGTAGTCGCGGCCAGGGGGAAGGTCGCATCTACAGGGCTTGTGGCCCACTGGCCCGTCCCCTCCGGTGGATCTTTGCGCAGGTATTTTTCATATTTTCCAGAAATATTCTCCATAAATTTTCAGGACGTTCCGACAACTTTCATTTCTGCACAAAAAAACACCATGGCAATTTTGCTGAAAATAGCGTCAGTCCGGGTTAGTTCCATTCAAATCGTGCAAATTAGAGTCCAAAACAAGGGCAAAAGAGTTTGGAAAAGTAGATACGACGGAGACGTATCACACGGCAAGGGGCGGATTAATCATATTTCCGTGGAAGAGGCACAGGAAGACCCAGACCGCATTCTGGGTACGTTCCTCGTCAATTCTACCCCAGCAACAGTATTGTTTGATTGTGGTGCTTCGCATTCCTTTGTTACACAAAAGTTTGCAGAAAAGTGTGGACTAGAACCTACCTTGCTTCGCAATTCAGACCCCGGGAGCAGTTTTGAGAACCAACCTAGGGTGTAGAAAGGTTGGGATAGTTATCAATGGGACGAGCTTCTCAGCGGATCTGATAGTGCTTAAGTCGCAAGGCCTAGAAGTAATCCTCGGTATCGACTGGTTGGACAAGCATCAGAGTATCTTGGACTGTGCTAACAGGGCCATTACCAAGACAGGTGACCAAGGGGTCAAAGTCAAGTATGTCTCTGAGCCAGTACCCACTCGAGTGCCACGAGTTAACAGCCTATCAGAGGAAGGACTCGACCGAGTGCCAATAGTCTGTGAGTATCCGGATGTCTTTCCTCATGAGCTACCAGGGATGCCTCCTGACCGAGACATTGAGTTCATCATCGAACTCATGCCCGGATCAAGGCCTATCTATAAGAAGCCTTACAAGATGGGATCCGAAGATCTAGCGGAGTTGAAGAAGCAACTAGATGAGCAACTCAGGAAAGGATTTATTCGTCCAAGTGCGTCACCTTGGGGATCGCCTGTTCTCTTCGTGTCCAAGAAGGATGGGACAATCCGACTTTGTGTCGATTACCGTTCACTCAATGAGGTCACGATCAAGAACAAGTATCCACTCCCCAAGATTGAAGACTTGTTCGACCAGCTTAATGGAGCAAAGGTATTCTCCAAGATCGACCTCCCATCTGGATATTACCAACTAAAGATTCGACCCGAAGACATTCCGAAGACGGCATTTGTGACCCGGTACGGTCTGTACGACTGCACTGTCATGTCCTTCGGATTGACAAATGCCCCAGCCTACTTCATGTACCTCATGAATAAGGTCTTCATGGAATACTTGGACAAGTTTGTCGTTGTATTCATTGACGACATATTAATCTTTCCCAAGTCTGAAGAAGAGCATGAGCAACACTTGAGGTTAGTATTGGAAAAGCTTCGAGAGCACCAAATGTTAATTTTGGCTAAACGAAGTTGGATTCCTAGGTCATACCATGACAACAAGTGGATTGGCAGTTGATCCCTCTAAGATTACCACGGTAACCAACTGGGAATCGCCAATCGACGTAAAGGAAGTCAGGAGTTTTCTCGGACTCGCAGGGTATTACCGCAAGTTCGTAGAAGGATTCTCCCGCATCACACGACCTATGACTCAGCTCTTGAAGAAAGGCAAGAAGTAAGAATGGATGCCAGAATGTGAGGCAGGCTTCCAAGAGTTGAAGAATAGGCTAACCACCGCCCCGGTATTGGCCACTCCAGATATCAGCAAGGAGTTCGTGATATATTGTGATGCCTCCAGGACCGGGCTAGGTGGAGTTCTAATGCAGGATGGCAGGTTCATGGCATACTTGTCGCGGCAACTGCGCCCGCATGAGGAGAATTATGTCACCCATGATCTCGAGTTGGAAGGAGTAGTGCATGCCCTGAAGACATGGCGACATTACCTTCTGGGGAAGCGATGTGAAATATACACCGACCATAAGAGTCTGAAGTATATTTTCACCCAAAGGGAATTGAATATGAGGCAACGGAGATGGTTGGAGTTAATCAAAGACTACGACCTCAGCATTCAATATCACCCCGGTAAGGCAAATGTAGTGGCCGATGCCTTGAGTCGGAAGACCAGCACCTTAAATGTCATGCTTAAGGAAAGGCAGCCCGCCTTACACGAAGAATTGGAGAACTTCATATTGGAACTGGTGGAACCAGGATTCCTAGATAATCTCGAAGTCAAACCAACGCTGTAAGACGACATCAAGGAGGCCCAGAAGGGTCACAAGAGTATCGAAGGTATCAAGAAGAAGACTCCAGAAGGCAAGGCCCCGGGATTCTTGGAGGATGATCAAGGAGTGGTGTGGTTTGGGAAACGTTTATGCGTACCCAACAAGGCCGAGCTCAAGGAACTCATCCTACGGGAAGCTCATGATACACCCTACTCCATTCACCCCGGTGGTACCAAGATGTACCAAGATCTCCGAGAAAGATTCTGGTGGCACGGCATGAAGAGGGAAATCGCATCGTATGTGGCCAAGTGTGATGTGTGTCAGCAAGTTAAGGCTGAGCATCAGCGACCCGCAGGACTGCTACAACCTCTCCAGGTGTCGGAGTGGAAGTGCGACAAGGTAGGGATGGATTTCATTACCGGTCTACCAAGGTATACCAAGGGACATAACTCGATATGGGTTGTTGTCGACCATTTGACCAAGGTGGCCCATTTCATCCCTGTCAACACCACTTATGACGGGAACAAGTTGGTCAGTCTCTATATCGAGCGCATAGTAAGCCTTCACGGAGTTCCCAAGGAGATTGTATCTGACCGAGGCACGCAATTCACCTCAAGGTTTTGGAGGAAACTTCAGGAAGCCCTTGGTACCAAACTCTCTTTCAGCACCGCCTTCCACCCGCAGACGGGAGGATAGACGGAAAGGGTGAATCAAATACTCAAAGATATGCTCCGCGCATGTGTCCTAGCGCATGGAGCCAAATGGGAAGACTGACTACCGTTCGCTGAGTTTTCATACAACAACAGCTACCAGTCTAGTCTCCAGATGGCCCCGTTCGAAGTGTTGTATGGACGGAAATGCCGCACCCCGCTCAACTGGTCAAAAACCGGAGATGGGCTGATTTTCGGACCAGAAGTTTTGCACCAGGCGGAAGAAAAGGTGCAACTTGTCCAAGAAAATCTGAAGGCAGCCAAGTCGCGACAAAAGAGTTATGCGAACTCTCGCCGCAGGAATGTGGAGTTCATTCCCGGAGATCTGGTGTACCTTCGAGTCACACCTCTTAAGGGAACCAAGCGTTTCCACGTTAAGGGGAAACTCACTCCAAGGTTCATTGGGCCATTCAAGATTACGGCAAGGCGTGGAGAGGTCGCTTATCAGTTGGAGTTACCTCCGGAACTTTCGGGTGTGCACAACGTTTTCCACGTGTCACAACTTCGAAAGTGTCTCCAGACGCCAAGTCGTTCTGATCCTTATAAGGACATTGGTCACCAGGCCATTGACCTTCAGTCTGATCTCACCTATCGCGAGAGACCAACCCGCATTCTAGATGAAGCAGAGCAATGCACTAGAAGCCGCACCCTCAAGTATTTCAAGGTTCAGTTGTGACAGCCCGATGTCGACGTTCCAGAAGATTCCCCTTTCTTTCCGTTTTCGTCGTGTGTCTGTTTTCTTTTGTCGCATCATGCGCATCATCAGCATTGCATCGGCATCCCGTTGCCGCCCGTTTTCAAACTTGCATCCGCTAGTAGTTGCCGGTTCTTTTCATTGTCCGTTCTGAGTCCGACCGCACACGCACGCGCCCGCGGCACCGTCGAAACCCTGTTTTTAAAGTGTGCGTAAAACTTTCTCTGATCGGGGTGAAACTTGGCATGCGGTCGTAATTTGTTTTAGCTAGGCCGCCTGTCGAATTTCGTCGTGATCGGAGTCCGTCTGGTACCCGAACGGTCGACCGTAGTGGCACCGTCTTCGGTTATTCGTCGGACGCCTGTCGGTGTTTTAAAATTCGTTGCCGCGCTGCCCGTTTTCCCTCTCGTCTCCGGATAACCGCTCCACACAGCCCACTAGTTCCACCTAGCCACTTCCTTCGTTCGTGGTCATCGGATCGCGATCGGACGGACGAGGTCCACCCAACCACAGACCAACCCTATATAAGTAACACCCCCCTAGAGAGACCCCTCTCACTTCACTAGGGTTTCCCCTAGCCATTTTTGCAGCCACTCCCCTCAAAAACTCCACCTGCTAGCCCTCACCCTTCTAAATCCCGCAGCCCAAACCCTCTGAACAAATCTGGCCATTGGATTCACATCTAATGGCTCAGATTTGCCCAAAATCGCACCTACCGGACAATGTCCACCTAAGTGGACAATGTCCGGGCGACCACAGGGGATTTCCCATGCCCGCAGGTCCTCCCGTCCATGGCAGCGCCTCCTGTGCCCATGCTCGTGCGCCCTCCTGTCCGGCGAACGAGCTGCCCCGTGACCCTGTCTGGCCCCGTCGCCGCACCACTCCGGCAAGGTCCCGCCGCCGGCAAGCCTCACCCCGCTCCTCTCTCTAGTCTCCTCTCATTTCTCTCCCTGACCGGCTCCCCTTCTTCTGTGCCTCTGTCCCGCAGGAACCGCCATGGGAGCTCGGTCGCGATCTCTTCCTCTGGCCATCGGTTCGTGCTCCCACCGACCAGAATGGGACCGGAGGCCCCGGATCCACTCGGATCTGCCCCCTCCCGGTCGCCTCCGCGCCCTGGTCGGCCGCCCTCGCCACCGGCCGCCGCCTCCATGGCTGATGGCGCCTCGTGCCCAAGGTGCACGACAGGGAGCCCCCACTCCAGGACGCACTACCCCGCTGGGCCTCCTCCCCAGCGCCAGGCAGCCCACCTGGCCGCGCCTTCGCCCCCAAGGCAAGGCCCAGTCGGCCTGGCTCCCCCCCGAGGCCTTCGGCCCAGCTCCCTCCAAGCCGGCCCATCTCCAGGAAGGCTCAAAGGCAGCACCCTTTGACCAGCGCCCTGCGCGCGTGTTAACTATTTTGCGCCCAGCATTTTTTCGGCCTGGTAGAATATTAGGCCCGGTAGTATTTTTTTTAGGATTTACGGTTATAATTCCAGAAAAATAGACGTTTAATAAAAACCCCGTAACTTTTTATTCGTAAGTCGGAACGAGGAGTATTTTATATGGTTTTGGGGTAGCTTTGCGAGTAGTACACGGTTTCACAACTTGCATATTTGTTTGATTTAGTTTAGCATGCCTAATGCCTAGTTTTACGTGCTGTCTCGATAGGTTTATTGCCCGTAGTTATTTTTCGCGCGTGTCCGGGTTGTTCGTATGCCGTAGAATAAATGTTCATGTTTTAGGAACTATTTTTCCATGTATTTTAGAGCGGTCATAGGTACTTTTGCATGTATGGATTGTCGGTAGTTTATTTTCCCGTGTATAGGTTATCTTTCCCGCATTTTCGTGTGGCATTATATTGTTGTGCAACCCCACATATTTTATATGTTTCCGGGGTAGAAAAATCCATGTGATTTTTCTGTGCAATTAGTTTTAGCCTTTGAGTAAGTTAGTTCACGAGATATTTTGCCGCGATGCCCTTTTGTTTAATTTGTAGGATTTATTTCGTGCTCCGTTTGATTAAGTTGTCAACTAGGGAGTTGTTCTTGGATGTTTTGTTTAGTCCCTGGTATTTTTGGTTGCAATAGAAATGCATGTTTAGGTGTGGTTTGATTGCCCTCAAGTTGCTAGAAATAGTGCTGATTTGGAGGTGTTGAAATATTTCTATGTCTGGAATCTGTGATATTTTGTTGTTGTTTTGTTTTGCTTCTAGCTTGTGATTTGTAGCTCTTTTGAGGTTGGTCCAATGGAGTTAATTGTAGCCCTTGTGTTTCTCTAGCCTGCTGTGAATTTTCATGCCCTTTGGAGTCCTGTAGCTATTGGTTTTGCTGCTGTCGATATTGCTTCAGATCGAAAACTGCACTTTCATGAGGTGTAATTTTCACTAAGTCTGAAATAGTGTGTGAGATGCCATTTTGTGTCTTCTTTCCCTAGAGATCCATGATGCCATGCTAGTTGTTGTTGGTTGTTTGTAGTAGTGCATCTTGCCCTCTTTCGTGACATGCCTTGCTTGAGTTTATCGGAGTAGTGTAGCTCGTAGTTGTGGGCGTAGAAAATGCTATGTGGCTGATTTTGGCAGATTGTAGTGTTTTCTTCTTTTGCTCGTAGATGTTGAACCGTAGCTCCGATTTGATCGTGTCCTACATGGAACTTGCTTAGAATCTCGTGTAGTTTCATTTTCTCTTGCTGGTTGTATGATTTGAAGTGCTCGTAGCCGACGTTGCACACATATTTCATTCATGCCATCATATCTTGCGGTGCTTGTAACTTTTGATCCGTAGCTCCGTTGGAGATGATTTCTACGTGTAAATTGCTTGTCTCGACGCGGAGAATCACGTGAACCGATTTGTTTTGATGTTTAACAACCAATTAAATGCATTAGTTCAGATCTGGACAGAGTTGTAAATTAACATGTGAGGTCGTCTCGGAGATGCTATATGTCATTTCCGACCTCGTTTAAAATGCCTAGATAGGTAGCTTAATTACGCTTCACCTCTTGCCATGTGTAACCACATCTAATATTGTTGTGTACCTAATCGGGATAGAACTAAATAAAATTAACGTGGAGTTTCGTCAATATGCAACTCGTTGCATATTGAACTTCACTTAATGTGTAGTGTTTGATTGTGTGAATTGTCATGTCGTGTCTTGCATGTATTCAGCTGCTCATGCATCATATGTGTTGTGCATCGTGTGGTGAATATCGTGTGTTGATTTGTGTTTCCGGTTTGCTTCGTCTCGATAGAGTTCCGCAAGCGTGTCGGATGTGAGGACCCGTTCGACTACGTCGGTTCGTCTGCTTCACGGAGGCATTCTTCTTGCAACCGGGATCTCAGGCAAGATGATCATTTCCCTAGATACCATTACTATCATTGCCATGCTAGTTATTTCGATGCTATCGTTTATGTCTCGTTGCCTACCACATGTTAAATACCAGCCTCTCAACAATGCCATGAAACCCTCAACCTGTTCAACCTAGCAAACCAATGATTGGCTATGCTACCGCTTGCTTAACCCTGCGTTAGCGTTGCTAGTTGCAGGTGCAGTTGCTTCCATGTGAAAACATGGGTTCCTTGTTATATCACCATATTAAATGCTATTTAATTTAATGCAACTATATACTTGGTAAAAGGTGGAAGGCTCGGCCTTTCTAGCCTGGTATTTTGTTCCACCTTTGCCCCCTTAGTTTTCGGCTACCGGTGTTATGTTCCATAATCGAGCGCTCCTAACACGATCGGGGTTGTTATGGGGACCCCCTTGATAATTCATTTTAGATTAAGACCGGTCTGGCAAGGCCTAACTTTGGTACTACATTTGCCTAATCACCTAATAAAATTGCATAGGGACTTCCCAGGCCCCGAGGATAATTTAATCAACCCCCGGGCCAGTGCTCCTCATGAGTGTTGGTCCAAATTGGCAGACTACGGGGCCACTGCGGGGCAACCCGAGGTTTGGTTCTCCTAGTGTGACCCATCCGCCGTGTCCTGAGAATGAGGTACGCGACTCCTATCGGGATCGTCGACACGCCGGGCGGCCTTGCTGGATTAGTTTTACCTTTGATGAAATATCTTGTGCATCGGGATTCCGGTGATTCTTTGGGTAATCTCAGAGTTGAGGTTTTCCACTAGGGAATTCGATGAGATCGCGAGCTTCGTGATTGAGGATTTCTATGCGGCTTGTGGTAATTTGTGATGGACTAGCTGGAGCACCCCTTTGTCTAACACTGGTTCGGAAAGCCGTGCCCGCGGTTATGTGGCAACGTGGAAACTTTGTTTAACACTGGTTCTAGATAACTTGAAGTTAACTTAATTAAAATATGCCAACTGTGTGCGTAATCGTGACTCTCTCTTTCGTGAGTTCCTTCTCCGATCGAGGACACGGTGGGGTTATGTCTGACGTAGGTAGGTCTTCAGGATCATTCATTTGATCATCAGTAGTTCACGTCCGTTATGCGTAGATCTTCCCCCTCTTATTTCTTGTACTCATAAGTTAGCCACCAAATAAATGCTTAGCCGCTGCTACAACCTCACCACTTAATCATACCTTACCCATTAAGCTTTGCTAGTCTTGATACCTTTGGAAATGAGATTGATGAGTCCCCTGTGGCTCACAGATTACTACAACACCAGTTGCAGGTACAGGTAAAGGTTACTTGACGCGAGCGCATTGATTGTACATTTGGAGTTGCTTCTTCTTCTTCTTCTTCTTCGATCTAGGATGGGTTCCAGGCCGGCAGCCTGGGATAGCAAGGATGGACGTCGTTCTTATTTTTCTCGTTTGTTTTCGTCCGTAGTCGGACCCTGCTCTTACTCTTGATGATTATGTAATGTACTAAAGTGACTCTGATGTAGCTTGTGGCGAGTGTAAGCCAACTCTGTATATATATCTCTTCTTTTCAGTACATGTACTTGTAATGATATCCATTCTTGCGACACGACGAGATGCGCTTCTATCCCTGACGACGCCTTCGTGCCAAATTGAGGACAGGGTCGCATCTTGGGCGTGACATCAGTGGAGCAACCACACTGAAGCCGAAGCTACCTGGGAACATGAAGACTATCTTCGATCTGAGTTTCCAGACCTTTTTAGCACCTAGCTTAGGAATCTCGGGGACGAGATTCTTGTAAGGGGGATAGGTCTGTCACACCCTGTTTTTGCTATCACCTGTCTGTGTTGTAAAATTCTGAGCTTGTTAAAACTTTTCCAAAACTAATGTTGTGAGTGTCATGATTGACATTGTATGCTTGTATGCTTGATCATGTGAGGTTTCAAAACCCTAAATTCCTTTTTGGTATTTTACTGATTTTCAAAAACCTTTGATAACCAAAGTAAAACCACCTTGAGATTGCACTACATGTCCTTGGTAGCAAGCAGTGCTTCTACTCAAATTTGGTACTCTGATTTTTACCTATCTTTATATTTCAAAACCACAAAAATAATTATTTTTGTGAGTATTTCCCTAATTAAATAACCTGTCCATTTCTAAGGTCAGAATTTGTATTCCAACATGGAAAAATACTTTTCTGCTTTAGAAAAATCTGATTAAATTTAGAGATGATCAGAAGGACATATATTTTCCATACATAGGATTTTAAACCCCATTTTATATTATATTTATTGATTAAAACTACAAAGCTATTTCTGTCTGTTTTGGCATTTTGAGATATTTCCAAAGGAAATATTCTCAATAAATTCCTAGAAAATTCCAGTGGTGTCCCCAAGCCTTGTTTGGTGTCCACATAAAGTTTCACCTTGATCCAAGGTGGATAAGGACCCAAAATAGCCCAAAAACCCTGTCTGTCCAGATTCAAGTTAGAGCAACTCTACATAGCAAAGTTTGTCCAATGAGGCTAAAACTTTGCAGGAGTGCCTAATACCTCAAATGAGGGTTCTACAACAAAAATGGGATTTGTGGGACTTAGTTTTCCCACACTCCCTTTGGAAGGAACAAATCTGGTCATATTGAAGTGATTTCAAGTTTACAAAGCTAAACTTGTCCATTTGAGCTCAAATTTGGTGGAACTCCATGGTTTACCCCCAAAACCAAACTTGTTAAGTCTCAGCACCAGTGGTGGGGTGCAACCCCCTGTGACCACTGTCGAACACCTTCTGACAGAGAGGAAAAAGCCACCTTAGCCACAGATAAACCAAACTCCTTTGCTTCAAACTCTTAGATTAAGTAGCCAGCACCAGTAGCTAACCCCAGTCAACTGGCCCCTCACTGGTTCAAAGTGGAAAGGCCAAAAACCCCAATTTAGACCTCAGTTCATGAATGACAGCACCAGTATTTCTTGCCTCCTTTGACCAGCCGAAGCTCCCACTAAAACCAAACGGATAGCCACACCCCCATCAAGTGTCAGGACATGCTAGACACATCCAAAGTGCCCCAGAGTGCACCAGCATGACGTGGCATGCCAAAACTGCGCTCCGGGCACGCTACAGGGAGTCCCCGAGGTGGGGGCGACGCCCTCGGCTAGTTCCAGCCTCCCCCGAGATGTCCAACCTCCTCCCCGACAACCCCTCTGCGTCAGGCCAGCCTTAGGGCCCCTCCTCTCTTGCGCAAGAGCTCGTGCGGCGCGTGCCCGTGCGCTCCAGATTCGGCCAAACTCGCGCGGCCATGAATGCAGCTCTCCTCTCTCTCTCTCTCTCTCTCTCTCTCTCTCTCTCTCTCTCTCTCTCTCTGCAGCAGACGGTTCGGGCAGTCCAATACCACGTCGTGAGACCGTGGTTTCAACCCCAACGTCTCTCTGCACCCCCATGCGCGCCACGGTGAGTCACCGGGCCTCCCGAGTCTGCTCACCGTCGCGGGCCTATAAATAGCCCTCCCCCTCGCTCCAGCACCCCTCAGATAGCTTCGCCGCATCCACTAGCACCTCCTTAGCCGCCCCAGCAAACCAGCAGAGCCCCGGTGCTTGAGATCGACCGAGGCCCCTCCGCCTCGGAGCTCCGGTCGATCTCCGTCTACACGACGGCTCCTGCGCCCCCCCCCCCCCCCGACCCACCAAACTGACCCCCTTGACCCCAGGAAGCTTTCCCCCAACTCGCCTGAGCTTTTCCGTCTGTCTAGCCACCCCCTCGACCACTTCCCGAAACCCTCCGCCACGGCCTCCTCGTTGCTGGCGAACCCCTGCCTCCCCGTCGTTGTTTCGACCACCTGCAGGTAGGCGACGGTCAGGCGAACCCATTCCAGTGTTCCTTAGGGCGTGAGCACGTCGACAGCCTCGTCGGCGTCCTCCACCTCCTTCTGGCTGGAGGTAGGAGACGACCCCGACAGGTGTGCCCCACCTGTCGGTGGCCCAGCCTCCTCCCCCGCGCTGGCCTCGGTCGCTGACAATAGGGCCCCGCGCGTCAGGTTCAAACCTGATGGCGCGCGTGCCTGGGCAGGCTGTCGGCTGGCCATGGGCCAGCCCAGCTCTGGGCCGAGCCAGGCCAGGAGCTGGCTTGTTTTTCTTTTATTTTTAAAACTGGATTTCTAAGATTTTTATAAAACATTTAACCAGTGTAAAAATATAATTCTTCCACTGTTATTTTTCTAAAAATGTGTAGTATTTAATGATATGCTTAGATGAATTTTTCCAACAACTATTCTATTTTGCAATATTAAAAAGGACTAAAATGGAATAGTTTTGCTTCTGCTTGGTTATTTTCAAAAATATTCCTTCAAGGAAAATTAAGGCAAGTATTTTTAAAATGATATCTTAGATTTATCAGAAATAGGGAACATTTTTAAAATGACTTTGTGGACTGTTTCTGTGTGAGCTATTTCTTATTTGTGGTTTTATCGATGATAGAAAACCCGTGTGACGAGGGAATCGGAGCGGAAGACCTCGAAGACCCCAAATACTTAGCTCACCAAGGCAAGCAGCCCTTTGACCATGACTGAGCATATGTTACCTTGCATGTTACGATAGCAAGTTATTCCCGTTGCATATGATCATAAGTGCCGGTAATCATTTGATATGATTTTACCGAAGGCTCCCCCGGAGCACATGCATTGAGCTTGACTCTACCCCTTGAGGGTCATGCTAATACCATGTTGACAAGTAAAAGTAGCAGTAGTTCTATCATGAGCATGATGTTGTCATAAAGCAAGAGTTTATGAAAACCCCGTCGGGTGCCACTAATGCCCGAGGGTGATGACGAGTTGGTGGTCACTTTGGTGAAGTGATGCACCCGGTATTTTGTGTGAGTAAGGTTTCGGAAATGGGATTAGTTTTGTGATGTGTCGACCGTCCCAACCTTACCAGTACGACCACGTTACCCCTTATGGGACGGGGCTATGTTAACTACTCTGGTCGGTGCTAGCAAAGAGCCACGTTACTAGTGGCGTGAGTGATTGTAGTCGCTCTCGTGATGGGGTCGTGCTGGGTAGGACGACTATGCCATTTTTATGAGTTCCAGTCACACCGTTGGTCCCCGCATGGTCGATACGGTCCAGAGTTGGTGCTCGTAAGACGTACAACATGTGGGCTGGGTACCAATCGAGTGGACCTCTTTGTCTAGTATCGTCAGGGGAAAGGCATTGATCGGGTACTTACCTCGGGTATGTGATATACCGCGAGTCGTGGATGACACGGAAGTTTCCTCGATCTCGTGGGTCCAGCGTACTACCTCTGCAGAGTGTAAACTATTCGAATAGCCGTTTCCACGGTCAAGGACAGTTGGGTAATCCTGCTTAAACTATGTCCTGATATTTCCGCATAAACAAAGAGTGTGTGAGTGAGTGTGTGTGTGTGGAGTTTAAAAGGTGTTGTTATAAAAGTAATAAAACGACCAAGTTCGGTGATTTGGCATATAGGGTGAACCCGGATGGTTTAGCCTTCAACTGATACATTGAGCATATGGCCAAGTTTGGTGACTTGGCATATAGGGTGAACTTGGATGGTTCAACCCTTAGCAGATATGTTGATATCTGTAACCTGTACTTCAAGAGTAATTCTTTAACCTGATGCATAATCATGATCATCCCACCCCGTTGAGTTGTACTAGAATATGCATGATATTGTTATCCTTCACTTTCATTTGTTCATATCATGGGTTGTTTGGGAGTACATTCAAAGTACTCATTGGCTTGCCACTGGTTATGTTATTGACCAGACATGGAAGGACCGGAGTTTGGAGTTGAGTACGTCTTCGGCGACACCCCTGCGAACTAGGATGCTTCCGAGTCAGAATGCATGTTGGTGTAGGCTTGATGGCATGGGCACCCGCTTAGCCCTATGTTTTCTGCTATTAGTGTATCCGTGTGATTTGTCCTTAGGCCCTATCTTGTGAACTTGACCCTTTGGTCATGTGTTGTAATAATCGGTACTTGGATGTAAGACTCTTTATTCAGTATCTGTGTTCGGTGAGCATTGATCTCTGGGATCACTAAGCACGGCGATTCTCGACTAGTAAGTCGGGGTCCCCACAACAAGACTTCAGCATCCCTAATAATTCCCATAGGGCAGATAGTATCTCTATTGGCAAGCTGAATAGTGACATCGATGGGTTCTATCTCGACAGGTGCAATCTCGTCTTTAATTTTATCATATAAGGATTGAGGTATTGCACTAAAACTAGCACCCACGTCACAGAAACCATGATAACAATGATCTCCTATCTTAACAGAAACAACAAGCATGCCAACAACAGGCCTATGTTGGTCTCTAGCATGTGGTTTAGCAATTCTAGCAGCATCTTCACAGAAGTGAATATCATGGCCATCAACATTATATGACAGGAGATCTTTGATAATAGCAATGCTAGGTTCAACTCTAATTTGCTCAGGAGGTGTAGGTGTCCTAATGTAGCCTCTACGTATCACTGTTGAAGCTTTAGAATAATCCTTTATCCTAACAGGGAAAGGTGATTTCTCAATGTAAGCACTAGGAATAATAGGATCATTATAGGCAATGACTTTCTCTTCAACTGAATTGGGTTTAACTACATTGACTTCTAAGGGAGGATGATATTTAAACCACTTCTCTTTGGGGAGATCAATATGAGCAGCAAATGATTCACACAAGGAAGCTACTATCTCAGAGTCAAGTCCATACTTAGCGCTAAAATCACAAAAGGTATTTGTTTCTACAAAGAATTTAATGCAATCAAACTTGAAATTCATACTTGACTCCTTACCTTCATCAAGCTCCCAATCTTCAGAGTTGCGTTTAATTCTCTCCAATAAATTCCATTTGAAGTCAATATCTCTCTTCATAAAAGAACCGGTACAAGAAGTGTCAAGCATGGTGCGATCATCATGAGAAAGCCCACCATAGAAGTTCTGAATGATAATTTCTCTCGAGAGCTCATGGTTGGGGCATGAATATAACATTGATTTAAGCCTCCCCCAAGCTTGAGCGATGCTTTCTCTGTCACGAGGCCAAAAATTATAAATATAATTCCGATCATGATGTACTAAATGCATAGGATAAAACTTTTGATGAAATTCCAATTTCAACCGATTGTAGTTCCATGATCCAGTATCATCACATAGCCTATACCATGTCAACACCTTATCCCTCAAAGATAAGGGAAATACCTTCTTCTTGACCTCATCCTCGGGCAAACCTGCAAGCTTAAATAAACCACAAACCTCATCTACATAGATTAGATGCAAGTCTGGATGTGATGTTCCATCTCTTGTAAAAGGATTAGCCAGCAGTTTCTCAAGCATACCTGAAGGAAATTCATAGCAAATATTTTCAATAGGCGAAGCAGGTTGAGGAGCAACTCTTTGTGCTTCCATTCGAGGTGAAGATACCACGAACAAGCCCCTCAAAGGATTAGTTTCCATAGTGACAAGTGACAATAAATTTCGGCACACTATATAAATGTTTCCTTACCAACTTCCACTTACCAAAGGCGCTTCACTCCCCGGCAACGGCGCCAGAAAAGAGTCTTGATGACCCACAAGTATAGGGGATCTATCATAGTCCTGTCGATAAGTAAGAGTGTCGAACCCAACGAGGAGCAGAAGGATCTGACAAGTGGTTTTCAGCAAGGTAATATCTGCAAGCACTGAAATTAACGGTAACAAGTAGTTGTGTGGTGAGATGATTCGTAGCAAGTAGAAAGTAACAAAAGTAACAACGGTGCAGCAAAGTGGCCCAATCCCTTTTGTAGCAAGGGACAAGCCTGGACAAAGTCTTATAGGAGGTAAAACACTCCCGAGGACACATGGGAAGTTCTGTCAAGCTAGTTTTCATCATGTTCATATGATTCACGTTCGTTACTTTGATAGTTTGATATGTGGGTGGACCGACGCTTGGGTACTGCCCTTACTTGGACAAGCATCCCACTTATGATTAGCCCCTATCGCAAGCATCCGCAACTATGAAAGAAGAATTAAGACAAAGTCTAACCATAGCATTAAACTAGTGGATTCAAATCAGCCCCTTACGATGCAACGCATAAACTAGGGTTTAAGCTTCTATCACTCTAGCAACCCATCATCTACTTACTACTTCCCAATGCCTTCCTCTAGGCCCAAATAATGGTGAAGTGTTATGTAGTCGACGTTCACACAACACCACTAGAGGAAAAACAACGTACAACACATCAAATTATTGAACGAATACCAAAATCACATGACTACTTATAGCATGACTTATCCCATGTCCTGAGGAACAAAAGTAACTACTCACAAAGTATAATCATATTCATGACCAGAGAGGTAATGAGTAGCATCAAAGATCTGAACATATAATCTTCCACCAAGTAATCCAACTAGCATCAACTACAAAGAGTAATTAACACTACTAGCAACCTTACAAGTACCAATCGGAGTCGCGAGACGGAGATTGGTTACAAGAGATGAACTAGGGTTTGGAGATGAGATGGTGCTGATGAAGATGTTGATGGTGATGAGTCCCCTCCGATGAGAGGAGTGTTGGTGATGACGATGGCAACGATTTCCCCCTCCGGGAGGGAAGTTCCCCTGGCAGGATCGTCCTGCCGGAGCTCTAGATTGGTTCTACTCAAGTTCCGCCTCGTGGCGGCGGCGAATCCTCCGAAAAGCCTCCTCTTGATTTTTTCCAGACCGAAACCCTTCTTGTAGCAAAAGGGAGGAGCCATAGGGCCAAGTGGGAGCCCACAAGCCCCCTAGGCGCGGCCAGGGGGAGGCCGCGCCTAGCAGGCTTGTGGCCTCGTCCTCACGCCCCTCTGGCACTTCTTCGGCCCAGTATTTTTTATAAATCCCAAAAAAATCCACGTTGATTTTCATGGCTTTTGGAGTTGCGCAGAATAGGTATCTCAAACTTGCTCCTTTTTCAGGCCAGAATTCCAGCTGTCGGCATTCTCCCTCTTCATGTAAACCTTTCAAAATAAGAGAGAAAAGGCATAAGTATTGTACCGTGAAGTGTAATAACAGCCCAAAAAGCGATAAATATCAACATGAAAGCATGATGCAAAATGGACGTATCAGGCTGCTATGGGTGACTAGCAAGAACTGTTCTTACCTACGCAACGCCACAACGGTGATATCCAAGTTGCTACTTAACCTTCTACAAGGATCGCCTCTCTCGAATCTGATTCAACTAAAGTGGGAGAGACACACACCCGCCAGCCATCTTTATGCAACAAGTTGCATGTCAGTCGATGGAACCGGTCTCTCGTACGTGGACGAGTAAGGTTAGTCCGGGCCACTCCATCCCATAATACCGCCAAATCAAAATAGGACTAAGGAAGTAAGCCATTTGAACATCAATACCCACAAACTCTTTTGTGTTCTACTCGTGCATGTTATCTATGTATAGACCTTGCTCATGATGCCATTGTTGGGTAATGTCGCATCGGAAACAAAAAAAATCCTACGCTCACCAAGATCAATCTATGGAGATCAACATCTACGAGAGGGGGAGTGTATCTACATACCCTTGTAGATTGCTAAGCGGAAGCGTATATAACGCGGTTGATGTAGTCGTACGTCTTCAGATCCAATCGTGATTTGTCCCAATCAAGCGTCGAACGGACGGCACCTCCGCGTTCAGCACAGGTGCGGCTCGATGACGTCTCCGCCTCCTTGATCAAGCAAGCGAGGGCGGAGAAGTATATGGGATCTCAACCAGCACGGCGACATGGTGAAGATGGTGATGGAGCAGTGCCAGCAGGGCTTCGCCAAGCGCCTCCGGAACTGCGAACGAGGAAGAACGGGAGAGATGGGAGGGAGAGGGCTGCCTCAAGGGAGATGACTTGTTGTGTTCAGCCGTCCTCTCCACTATTTATAGGAGGCAAGGGGCAGTAGGGGGCCGCAGCCCTAACCCCTCCACCAAGGGAGGGGGCAGCGGCCAAGTGGGAGGAGTCCTCCGTCCCTAAGGCACCTCCTAGGTGCCTTCTCCTTTAGGGTTTCCTACCCCTTAGCTACATGGCCCCTTGGGGGCTGCCCAACAAGGCTTTGACGCCCCTTACAGCCCATGCACATACTAGGGGATGGAGGGACCCTTCTGGACTCCTCCGGAACCCTCTCGAACTTCCGGAAGCTTCCCGGTAAAATACCGATAAAACCCGAAACTTTTCCGGTAGCCAAAATATGACTTCCCATATATAAATCTTTACCTCCGGACCATTCTGGAGCTCCTCGTAACGTCCAGGATCTCATCCGGAACTCCGAACAACATTCGGTCACCAACATACATATCCCAATACTACTCTAGCATCACGAATGTTAAGCGTGCGGACCCTACGGGTTCGAGAATCATGTAGACATGACCGAGACATCTCTCCGGTCAGTAACCAATAGCGGGACTTGGATTTCCATATTGGTTTCTAAATATTCCACTAAGATCTTCATCGGCCGAACCACGATGCCAAGGATTCAATCAATCTCGTATGCATTTCCCTTTGTCGAGTGGTATGTTACTTGCCCGAGATTCGATCGTTGGTATCTCCATACCTAGTTCAATCTCATTACCGGCAAGTCTCTTTACTCATTCCATGATACAAGATCCCGTGACTAACTCCTTAGTCACATTGCTTGCAAGCTTCTTGTGATGTTTTATTACCAAGTGGGCCTAGAGATACCTCTCCGTCATACGGAGTGACAAATCCCAGTCTTGATCCATGCCAACCCAACAGACGCCCTCAGAGATACCTGTAGAGCACCTTTATAGTCACCCAATTACGGTGTGATGTTTGATACACACAACGCATTCCTTTTGTGTCAGGGAGCTGCATGGTCTCATGGTTATAGGAACAGATACATTAACATTGATAAAACAGTAGCAATAAACTAATACGATCAGATGTGATGCTTACTGTTGGGTCTTGTCCACCATATCATTCTCCTAATGATATGACCCCATTATCAAATTACAACTCATGTCTGTGGCTGGGAAACCTTAACCATCTCTGATCAACGAGCTAGTCTAGTATAGGCTCACTAGGGACACAGTGTTGTCTATGTATACACACATGTATTTGAGTTTTGGATAAATACAATTATAGCATGTATAATAAACAATTATCATGAACAAGGAAATATGATAATAACAAATTTATTATTGCCTCTGGGGCATATTTCCAACAAGCAACACCAAGCAGATACTCCCATGGCCTAGATTCGGCCACGCAGCTCGTCTAATTCCTTAACATTCACGGCGTCTGTACGTCCGAAGCTATGGGATCAACCAGAGGCGTTGCCATATTTGGAGTATTCAAAGTTGTGCCTGAGTTGCGTTCACCTGCTGGTGACTCGCACAGTGCGTCTGGCTCGGGATTCGACACCGGAGCCTGGTCAGGAGCCGTCTCGAGGACGAAATCCACCACCTATGATGCTGATGTGTCGAAAGTGAGGAGTGTTGTCAGAATGAGGTCTCCCCGGGGATCGGCGACGAACTCTAAGTTTTTGAATCTGATCTCTTGATCGGGGGCGAGGCTTCCGACCCCGCCTAAGCGACTGATGGGATTGGCATGCAGCATCACGCCGCCGAACGCGAAGATCTGCCCAGGGACGAAGATGTCCCCCGTGCGGATGTCGTCCTTAATTTGAGGTGATCCATCGATCCTTCTTGAGACCCTACAACGGAGCTCTCAATGAAAGCACCAATGTCGGTGCCAAAACCGGCTGATCTCTAGTAGGGAGCCCGAACTGTGGATCTAGGATCGATGGGTAACAGGAGATGAAAAGACGGTGTTTTAACCTGGTTCGGGCCCTCTTGATGGAGGTAAAATCCTACGTCCCGCTCTTGTTGGTATTGATGGTACAGACTGTATAGTTGATCTACTTTGGGATCGGATGTTGTGGTCTAAACTCTAATCATAATGAGCTTAATGTGTCCTACGAACTATGGCCCCGTGGCTTATATAGATACCATGGGTGCTAGTGTTACACAAGGTCGGTTACAATAGAGAAGGAATATGTCGATTACTATGTTATTTTGGATCATACGCCAAGTCTTCGGA
This sequence comes from Hordeum vulgare subsp. vulgare, assembly GCF_904849725.1. NCBI lineage: Eukaryota > Viridiplantae > Streptophyta > Magnoliopsida > Poales > Poaceae > Hordeum > Hordeum vulgare. The sequence continues at coordinate 593,054,158 of NC_058519.1, read as the reverse complement.
AGAGTCGATCCTGATTCTGATACTTCCAATGATGACCGAACAGACCTAGGAATCCGGTCCATGAGAATAAAGGGCACCCCGAAGACCCCTTGGTCCCACACTTCCTCAAGACTATCTTTAGCCGGTAGTAAATACGCTCGACGGAATTGGATCCGTCGCCTCGTGCTTCCCCATCGTCGTCCAAAAACAAACCAGTCGTCGCACCCGGGCGGTTGCAAGGACGATTGCGCGATTGAATGAAGGTCGGACCGGTAGAATCTATCTGCAACAAGGCCCCGTGCCAAGCTCCAGGACAGGTCCATGCATGGCCGGTCCATACATATTCGTGGCCCTGGGCGAGATGACAAAATGAGGCCCTTGTGGACAAATAAAAATTAAGAATATATTCTATTTTGAAAGAAATTTAGTACATAGCATAGATTGATGGTCCAGAGAACTACATTATAATAGTATGGAAATAATGTGGTTCTACAAAAGACCGCTCTTCTAAGTTGCACAAAGAAACTATCATCTCGCTCTTCTAAGTATGAAAACCTTGCCAAAACTGATAGCAACTTGAACAATTTGTGTTTTTTTTCACTTTCTTTTCTCCTAGATAAACATTTTTTAAAGCATACGTCACAAAACAATTGCAAAAAAACTGTCAATACAGGGAACAAAAGCACCCCGAATATGGGCATATGGCTTGATGTCGAATTGTCGATGTAGTTTTCAAGATCTGCAAGCTTGCAACACTCAACCCCCCCTTCTCATCTCTGGATCCAATGAAGGTTTGAAGAATAGGCCACAGAAAAGTAGGAACTAGGAACAGAAGAATTAAAGGTGTCAGATGGAGCAACCCAAGGCGGAGAGGCGGGCTGTTTAACAGCAAATGAAAAGAGCACTTGATTAGGCAAAGGAGTGAGACGTGCCATCTTTAATGTGGTGATGCCTCAAACGTCTATTGATGGGGAATGTTTAGGATGCAATGAAAGGTGATTGGGGATAGGGATAGCACCATCGGTCTCCATTAATGGATGCATGGGAGCGCCACCTCAAATTTGAAAGTGTACGGGAGCGACGGAGCTGTTCTCTGGGATTGGAGAATTTGGGGAAGGATCCGATGAGGCGAGGTGACTGGTGGAGATCGATGGAGTGCTGCAGCAGCGTGTGATCGGTTCTTTTGGTCCGGGACTGCTAGGTACTTGGTGGGCTTGGAACTTTTTCTTTGACACGTTTTGGGCCTTTTTTGTTATTTTTCTCACTAAAAAAGAAAATATCCTAATACGTATATTGTACAACTACTTAGAACGGGCCTCCTACCTCACAGGGCCCATGACGGTCGCCCGGTTGCCCCGACCTATGGGCCGGCCCTGGGTCCATGGTGTCAATGGCGGCCGTGGAAAATTTTTGCCACACTTGAGCATAAAAATTGATGGAGAAAAGGAGGGCGAGGGCGACAGAAGCAGTAGACGGCGTGAGGTGACAGGGGGCACAAATCTCGGAGGGGACATGCGGCGGCGACATGCGGAACATCGGACACAAATTAAAATTTTCCATTCCACCAAGTCCACAAGAGACATAGGGCATGTAAAAAGGGAATCCTTTCCCACCCGCGCGCCGGCCGAACCGACACGTCGGTCGCCCCCTCGCGCGCGCGGGCCCATGCAACATTTTTTCCACCCACGCGCTTCTCTGGTTAGTGGATGCAACATTTTTCGTCTAAATTTGTTGCAACCAGCGTCATTTTTGCTGCAAGTATTTTTTTACTACGTTTTGTCCTAGTAAAAAAGCTGCATATACGTTTGGTTGCAACTCCAGTTCGTCGGATTTTTCGTTTACAATCGATGTTTTTTACTTTTGCTACAACCGTGTTAATTTTTGCTACAACCGGCATCATGTTTTGCTGCAACCATTCATTAAAAAAGTTGCATACATGCCACATAAATATTTGTTACAACCGGCGTTTGACTTTTGCTACCACATACCATCAGCTTCGTTTTTTGCTACGATCACGTAGATATTTTTTTACTACAAATTTTGTTTTTTGTTGGAACCATTGAAAAAATTTCTGCATAGCATCGAATTTTTGTTGTATAGGAAGAAAAATGTTGCATGCGGATCTAACGATACGGACGACGCGGGGTTGGTGAATCCTACGACTCACGCGCGGCCGGCCGAAAGTTTGGGCCGGCGCGCCGGGGGCAGATCACTCGCGGAGACGAGATATACAGCTACCAACATTTCTTTTTTCCGTAACAGGCCAACGGACCTGCACGGGATGACTTTTTGTCCCAGTCCCTTAAAATGGTTATTATTCCAGAGCAAAGGGCCGATAGCTCTACGCATTCTTGGCAATCAATGTTGGCGTGGGAGTTTTTAGCAAGCAAACAGGCATAGGGTTACATTTGTAAAATACTCAGGCACGACCAGCGACAACCTACAACCCACCTCTCCATTTGCGAAAGAAAAAAGCAAACCTACCGCTCTCCGACCGTCCATGGCGCCGCCGGCGCTCCGGTCGTGGGGGGAGCTGCAGCACGACCTCCTTGTGGCGATTATGTCTCGCGTGGGCGCCCCCGATTTACTTTCCGGCGGCGCACCCCGTACCTGCTCCGCGTGGTGGGCCGCCGCTCGCGACCCGCTCGCATGGCGCCGCGTTGATCTCCGGGACTGGACAGCCCGGACATCCGCCCGGCGCGCGGCGGGGACCGCTGCCACCAGAGGGATCGTCTCTGTACATGCCGCTCTCACCGGCGACCTTGAGGTCGCCGCAACGCGGGCAGATGGTCGGATGGAGGCTGTGCTCCTCCCGGAGTTTGCCGATGAAGAGCACCTCATGCTCCTCGCCGAGAGGTGAAGCTTATTTGTCCTTGTTCGGTTGTTCCTGTAATCTTGGTCGCCTGGTCGCTATGCTGTTCATTCAGTTATTTCTGCACAAAATTGGTTAGGTTATCCTACTGCCATACCTTCTTGTATTTGATTTAACTTATTATAAGTATGTTATTTTCTATGATAACTCATATGCTCGTTTGATCTATGTAGAACTAAATATAGCTATACTGATAAAGTGGAACTTTGTCTGTAAATTTGTACTAATAGCATTTTTCTGTTGTGCAATTGAGGATTTTATTGACGTAGCTGATTAGGATTGTTTATGTGCCAGCACTACTCCATAGGATTTGACATGATCTGGTTTGGATTATGATTGTTAATGTGTAAATCCATATGGGACTTCCAAGTTTCTGAATGTTCATTTTATTAGGCAACATAACCATCAAATTCATAGTAAAAAAAACCATAACCATCAAATTCATGTCTACATAATGAGTTTCTTGTGTGAAACCTTTTCGTATGAAGTAGCAACTGATATTTCATTTTTAGATTGTTTTGTCAGCTCGAATGGTGAAGTGTCATATCATTAAACTTGAAGGGAGTGAAATTGCTATTAATATATGCGACATTTTTCAAGGCTTTCACATATTTTTTGTGCAAATTTACCTAATCTTTTTTTAACAAATTTTTTTCCTAGTATCTAAGCGAATTTGATACTTTATAACTTAGTCTGTAGAATCCCGAACTCTCTGGAACACAATCTTATGGATAATTTTTGTTTCAAGTTTCAACTGCTTTGTTTATGTAATTATTATGTTGGTATTATTTTTCAACCTCACATGCTTAGAAGTTACCAGCGGGGATAGTAGTGAAATTGAAGACGGAATTTGCAGTTTACATGATTCGAATAATGAAGCTCATTGTTACCAATGGGCTCATAATAAACTTCTGTTTATTTACCAACAATATTTTGGTGAATCATGATGGAAATGAAATGCCGCTGGCAGTGATATTAGTGAAATTGATGAGGGATAGGGGATGGAAGTGCCATTGAAGAGGGATTTGTAGTTTACATGATTTGAACAATGAAACTAATCGTTCCCAATGGACTCAAAATAAACTTGTTTTTTTGTTGACAATGTTTTCGTGAATCATAATAAAAATGAAGCTCTTCTGGCAGTGATAGCTTTCAATTGCCAATTAAGTTCTTGAACTTGTATTTTAAAATTGCGGTCCTTCAACTCTCAGAAGTTAATAAATCAGTTACATGAAAAATGAGGGGTGATGGTTTCACAGATGAGATATGTCAGTCAATGTGGCACGTGGTGGCTGTAAGCTGAAGCATGCCATTTTTTTAGATTGGTTATTAGTAGATGTTTTAAGCTGCTGTATTTCTTGTTAATTATTCAAAATATCTGTTCTTACTCAGTAATATGAGAGCCTTATAGCGCATGGTTGTTGTATCTTTGTGGTACTAGTATTCTCATGTGACCCTCTGCTTTAAACTAGATTTTTTTTCAAAATCCTTGTTGGTGGTCACATTGTTACCACATGCTTCAAATTGTTTCTGCATAAAAAAGATGTATTCGCAGTGCACAACCTGCCCAGCCCCTATCGCCCCAATATTCACATCCTTGCTGGCCCAACCTGGTTGGCATCCCTGTGGGACGCCATTCTGCTTGCATTTTACTAGATGCCCTGCTGCCGAACTGCAATTGTCTCCTACCCCTTGCTTCCATGTTTCATCCAATCTATGTGTTTAATCCTGCTTTTTCTAACTCTCTTAATGTCCTAACACGCCTTGATAAATTCTTGAAGTACTGAGCTGCATGATACAGCCTTGCTGCACCTAACGAGCTCAGTCTTGCTGTTTAGGGTTCGCCTTCTCACCACCTCCTACTCGTTGCCTACCAGTTGCCTCTGTATCTCTTGCCTTTCCTTATAACCATCCTCACAGCTTGCTTCTTTGTCATTGGAAGTCATCTATACATTTTCATATCATGGTGATGGTAAACCAACCATCCTAGGCAATCTTCCTATTGTGCAGATGTAATGTTTGTTTGGTACAGTTTACGGGTGAAAAGAACTGAAATTAAGAAAGAGAAGCATGGGTGTGAAAAGTAGCTGTGTGTTTCATGAATTTAATTTCTCCATGAGAACAGAAGAATTGTTGACTCCGTAAGTTATTATATCATATAACATGTTAAGGTGACTCAGCTGTGCAAATTCCAAAATAAGCTAGTGTTGTCAGCTTTTAATATGTTAACTTTATTTTTCTTCTTACAATTTGTTTGGTTCCTATTGGCTTATTTCATGCCATGGGATTATTAAAAGTTAATTGCAAATTTCAACTTAATTATTCTTGTAATTGGCGCAAAGAAATATATGTGTTGAATACAAGTTAAACAAGTTATATTTACCTCTAGAGTGGATGCCATGGACAGATCAATGGTTTGTCGTAAATCTGTAATCTGCACTGTTTTGTCTTAAACAATATTCTTGAATTAATAGTTGGTTGCATGACCTGTACATTGAAGTGACAGCTACTGTACACATGTGAGATGTGATCTACTGTTTGGAACAATGAGACATATCATGGTTATGCAGTTCATCTAGATATTAGTCAGTAGTTTAATTGGTGAGTTGATTATTTTGTTCATGATGTTTATAAACTGCTTTTGATGTCATCTTTTGACAATCTGGTCAGGATTCATTAATGACATTCCCTTATTGTCGTTACAAAATTTGATTGCAGCTAAATGCTTTTCCGGGTGTTTTATACAGGAGTCCAAACCTGCAGTATTTCAGCTTTCCTACCACATGTATGACTTCTGATGACTTCTGTGGGGCGATCAGCAAACTTCAGTCACTTAAAGGCATGGCGGTGGATGAGAGTCTTGTTCATTATGATGTCCTCCTCCATGTGCACCAGTGTTGCCCAGGTTTTCGGGAACTGAAAGTGTTTGCTCTCTACGTGGATGAAGATATGGCCTCCATAATTTGCGAGTCTCTTCCGCAGCTGAGGAAGCTTGAGATACCAAATGCTGATATGTCCTGTGCTGCAATAGTAAAATTCCTGGATTGCCTTGACAAGCTTGAGTATCTGGATATATCAGGATATGAGACTTCGGCCATCTCAAGTAGTGTGCTTCATAAAGCTTCGCGGCTGAAGGCCTTTGTCTGGAACTCAAAGTTTGAGCTCGGAGAGTTCATGGATTGCTCAAATTGTGGAGAACACTCCATTAATCCTCAGGAGCCCTGTAAGTGCACTATGGATCACAAAGTCATGGACTGGCTGGCTGGGCCATCGCAAACTGCCTGACCCCAGAGCATGCATGTATAGTTTCTGTTATTAACTTTTCATAATGTACTGTTTGAAAATTTCGAATATGTTCGAGTTGGTTGTACAATGTAATTGAGGGTACATTCGAGTGCACAGTCGATATGCCATTTGGTTTGCCCACGGTTCGGTTTGTTGTTGAGTTTGAGACGCATCTAGTACTGTATATTGGTGTTACTAGCCAAAAGACTCGTGCGTTGCAACGGGAGAAAAAAATGCATGCACCCTCCCGCGAGGCTTGAGAATGAGACTCCTTTCTCAATGGAAGACTCATTCATGGTGAATGGAAAAGTGTTTTCCGAGGCGCATGCATGATGTTCAGATCATCCGAGGCACATGCAAGATGTTCAGATCATAGCATGTTTAATAACACGAAAGCAAGGTCAATGTTAGTGATTTTAAACACAAAAATTAACTTAATTCTGGATTTATTTTGTGTTTTTTGAATTAGAATTATACAAAATGCAGCAATGCATCTGTAAATATCTGAATACATATTAATATATCACATGCGAGATAAAAAAGGGCCATCGTTGAGGAAAATGTTTAGAAATTTCAAAAACAAATGATACTCATGCGTACTTGCGTATTTGCCAGAGATGGTTGAATCTACTACACACATTCATTTATCAATTATCACTTACGATGTTTATTGGCTGTAAACAATTTTGCATGTACCAAACTCAAAATCTATTTCAACATTACAGATGTTACGGTCGACTCTATACCAATATCATAACACCTATTAGGTATGTATCTATAGCAAACATGCCCGCAACTGGAGGAAAACGTTCATTTATCAATCTCCTACTTTACCCTGTGATATTGTATATCTCTAGGGGACTGCTACGCGTCCACCGGTTGACGTAGGCTATACATCCGTCATTTTGATGATCGTTGGATCTACGTGTGGACAATCGTCTGATTGATCTTCTGACACGCTTCGCTTGTCTCCTTCCCATTCATTAATTCCTAAAACAACATCCGCATTGCAGAAACAACTGCTTTGTTCCGACCCCGACAGACCTGCGTCCAACGTCGCCTTGTAACGGGCGCGTTGCAGAAACGACGACCGTTTTGCAGAAACAACAGCCACATTGTAGAAACAATTCCTGAAACAACAGTCGCGCTGCAGAAATAACGGTCACGTTACAGAAATAATTCCCGAAACAACGGCCGCCGGATCACCGTCAGATCTCGCAATCTAGCGGTCGCATGTGGTCCTCTATTTTTGCAACAAAGGTCATGTTACGAAAATCTTCATAACATAGATCTTGCTGTAGAAATTTTTGCAACACAGAACGTGTTATAATTTTTTTACAACGGAGATCATGTTGCAGAAAAAGGAGCAGAGAGCCAAGCATGGAAAAAAATAAAGTTGTATGAGGATAGACGTAGCAATAAATCAGATGTATAAGACGATGGATGCTTTGCGTGTGATCCGCCGGCGGAAGGAAAGGGTTTCCCATATCTTTATTAGCCAAATCTTTGTCTGTGCTCTTTTTTTTGTGCATCACAATTTTTTCTTGTTTCAACGTTCACAAATAGTTCAATCATAAGTAACAACAAAAATTATGCAAAGTTTTCTAACTGGATGGAAGCACTGAACGCAGATATGTGCTATATTGTGTCCGGCTTTAATGGGCAACATGGACCTTAAGGAGATGGAAGTCTGTCGTACAATATTAACCACAATGTTTACCTGAGCGGCCACATCGTTCAGTTGGCTGAATGCACACACTACTCATGCAATGAATGCATAGCTGAACTGGTGTTTGTTATCTCATCTCGATTTAGGAATTTTGTTTGCAAGATATGAAGATCTTTGGAGAGCTTTAGTGCCGACCAAGTGTACATCTGATTTATAAACATGTGTTTAAAAACCTTTCGCTCAAAAAAAATTCTTTAGAAAACTAAAAAATAATTTACTAATCAAACAACTTTTATTATTCTAGAGGTTCAAAAATGAACGGTGTTAAAGGTACGCCATATGCTTATGCACATCACGCATATATGATCCTTTGGGGATTGTAGTTCTCAATATAGTTCAATAAGATCACATATGTGGTGTTAAAAAGTCCCAAAATAGATTGATGGGCCTCTTTTTGAGTGAGAACCATATGGTCATAATGCAAACAGATAAAAAGTAATGGTTGAAAATAATGCAGAATAATATTCTCTAGTTTAATATACAAAGATTAAAAAATTGAAAAGATCATTATGACATACATGGAGAAGGTTTCAGATAGGTTTTCTATTGATTCTCAGAAAGCCATTTTACTTCTGAGAGCATCATCGATTTAATTTTTATTTTCTCAAATGGATAACAATTCCTTATTGTCACCAACTACACAATAGGAGATGTAAATAAAAGGTTGTCGGAAGATTCAAGGGGGAATAACTTGAGGGAAGTCCCACCCCTACTCTCAAATGGACTGATGCCGTCATTATTGTTGGCGTACTCCACATAGTGATCACACATTAGGTGAAAAAGATCTACCAGCATGGAGTTCAAAACCACACTAATCTTTATACCATGGAGAATAAGTATCTTGCTATTCTCAACCTGGGGAACAAACATGAGAACAACAGTCTGATATGGGAGCCATGGTAAAACACATAGAAATTATTTCTAGTTTCTTGACATGGAAGGTTCGAAAGCAACAACTTTTCCTATAGCAAATAAAATAAGATGTACACGTGATTATTTGTTCAAAGCATGAACTATGTGCCAGAAAATCCGGACCTTTTGTGTGTGACTCGGTTCCTATAGAAAGGTAAAATGTTGCAAGACAATAACTGAAGAAACATGAGAGCAACAGTCTGATATGGAAGCCATGGTAAAACACATAAAAAATATTTCTAGTTTCTTGACATGGAAGGTTTGAAAGCAACAACTTTTCCTATAGCAAATACAATAAGATTTACACGTGATTATTTGTACAAAGCATGAACTATGTGGGAGAAAATCCGGACCTTTTGTGTGTGACTCGGTTCCTATAAAAAGGTACAATGTTGCAACACAATAACTGAACTAATTTGGAAAATTGCTGAAAGATGTCACTATGTTAGTTTATGCTTGGCCACAATCAGAAGCAAATAATTCCCAGATACTACCTAAGAAAATATCTATACTTTATTGTATCTATAACAATGATGATTATTGTATGATGCTAGACGGGGTTTGTGTTCTTCTGATGCTGCAAACTGCATGCGGATTTGCGACGGCTACAGAAAAGATGGAAGATATGAGAAGCTTACCAGCTTGGGGGCGCTCTTGAGTAGCTCCAGCTTGTCACACGGTGATGGGAACCCTGATGGCCACCATGTTGATCGTCCAATAATATAGGGATTAGGCAACAAAGGGCACATAAAACTGTCCAAACTTCAAAAATCATGAAAGGTTGTGCCTATTCGCTGATCAGACAGAAAAAAAAGCAATCAGTCCCTATCCCTTGACAACTCCCATTACAAAATATAATTAGCCAATGTTCGAGTTAAGATCAACAGAGACACCACCGAAGCAGAACCCATGGTAATCAGTAAAGAGCTATTCAATTCTTCTGGTGTACTTGGTGGCCTGGATTGGATTCAACGCTTCCCCTGTCCACCTCGCCGCAGAACAGAGCGCCCCAAATCTGCTTCCTCTAGCAAGTTTTTTTATTACTCGAGCATTGATCTCATTGCCATGGAGTATATATGAAGCAATTGTAATCTCGGGTACTGATTTTCTGTACATGACATTTACTCATTGAAATAAAATGGACCAAAAGATCAATCCTAACTTTTTCAAGCACAACAAATAAGAAGATTGCAGAAAAAAAATGTTCAGTACAGGAGAAAACTCATCTCACCGATAATAACGATGCAAACAGAGATCAAATAGGGAATCAAGTATAGAAGGTAGGATCACATGAGAAATTGAAGGTGGTGTTCCACTTTCTGTCCCTGTAACAATGCAATCTTGCATTTAATTTGTTAATTGCCCAGTAAATAAAATTTCATGCCGTTGCTTGCCTCATGGTTGGAGGCTTGGGGAGAAGATCCTACCGGAGGAAGGAATCCAACTAAATGATGGGAGCATTGGTCTCCACTCCTCAATCCGGCCAGAAGGGGCCGCTGTTCCGCCGACGGAGCATGCTGTGCTCAGAGAGGGGAGGAGAGTGTAGGTGCCTAGATCGGGATGGGGAAGGAAGAGAGCGGCGAGGATGGTGGTGCTACATGGCGGGCCGATCGCTCTTCCACCGACCGCTCCGATGGGAGGCGAGGCGAGCCGTGCGGTGGGATGGCTTGCCGCTGGTGCCAAGCGAGGCGCGTGCGGGTGCGGGAGGATGCGGGTGACCTTTTTTTCTCCACGCGAACCGTTTTTCATTTAGGGACGTGACTGCGGGTTCAATACCAAATAACACAGGGACCCTTTTTGTAAATATGCCGCAACGGTGAGGGCCAGAAGCGATACCTGCTTTATTATTATTATTATTATTATAGCAAAAATGTCCTTGCGTTGCACCGGAAGAAGAAAAATTATCACACGCGGTAAGCATAGCCTATTACACGAGTAATTGTTTAATTTATGACCCACGTCAACTATTCTCAACACAAAGACTTATACTTTCGGCCATGAATGCGAGTTAGTCCCATGAAAACCAACCTGAATGACCAAGGCATAAGAGAAAACAGAGAGACTAAATAAGAATGGCTGTCCATCCAACGAACACACCCTACCTAACCAAACAAAAACTGAATATCTGTGTCAGCGTTCTTACCATGTTACGTCCGCTGGCCCGGAAGGGGATTCACTTTCACCTGCGGCGGCATGGCCCTCCTTCGAGAAGCACGCATCCGCACTGTTCATGCCATGGTGGCCGGGGCTGCACCTAGGAACCGGTAAGGGTAACTGAACGGGAGAGTGCCTCCCTGGATCTTCGCGTCCTCGAGCAGGACCTCTGCGTGTGTGACCCGATCCAGTGCCGCCGAAGAACCAACCACCGACAAGCCTTCCTCGTCCTTTCTCCTTTCCTCCCATGATCTCTCTCTCTCTCCATCTCTCTCAACTCACTCTTTGCTCTCTCAGGAATCGTCTAATTGCAAAAATCTTCTAAATGTGTAAACAGGGTGATACTCCTAGGCTATTAGATTAGCCAGAAAAGTTAAGGCATTCGAATATTTGATAGCTCAGACCTCACAAGGCCAAAACTGCTGCTAGTAAAATGCAGTGGAGACTGCAGACAGATCAGTGCCCAATGGAAGGCATGAATGAAGCTACAAAATCAGCTGAAACTGATGCCGTCATCTGGTAAATCAACTTAGAGCACAAATGCTCAAGTGCAATATAACCTTAGAACACTAATGTATACTCTGTCTTTAGAGTGTGAGTAGTAAGTTTTTCATAGCATAAAGATGGGATTTCTACACGCAATTGGATAACATCACAAAAGACCAACCAAATTGAGCTGAGCACCCCTCTCATTCGGGTCAAGGAGCATCGTCTAATCGAGTAGGAAAACAAAATACTAGGGTGCTAATCCCATTCCCTAATTAGCATGAGAATTGAACAGATTTAATTACAAGCATATCTTACTATTGCTAAGCAGCTCCTCCTCCTCCGCAGGGGATCCATCTGTGTAGGCCGTCGCAGCTCAGGGTGGCACGCACGAGTCGCCGTTGGACGCTCTTCCAAGCGACCGTCCTCTTCCTCGCAGCCCGAATTCCGGCCTTCCTCGCTGTCGCCCTGGCCTTGGCCACCACGGGCCGGTACTGGCACACCCTCCACGCGCGGACACAGACGGCCGGATCACGGGATGCGCCACGAGAACCACCACCTTCCCAAGAGCACGAACAAAGTGTGCGGAGGAGCGCCGCGCCGCCGCCGCCGCACGAGCCCCCGCTCGCAGCCGAGCTGCTCCAACGCGCCAGAGGCCCTGTCGCTACCGGATCCGCTCGGGGATTTGCCCGGTGGACCCAAACAGGCGGCAACGAGGGGAAGAGGAGAAGGGGGCACCGTAGCCATCTCCGCTACAACAAGACTGTCGTCATGCCGTACGTACGATAGGGTTAGGGCCCGACGGAGGCCGGAGAGAGTAGTCGGTGGTCGCGTGGGAGTGGATAAGAGGAAGGGGATGAACACGGTATGGAACTATGGATTGGATAGGAAGGTGTTTCTGTAAAAATGAAACATCTCTCCCTAATCTCTCCCTAGTCACGGTCATTTTGCAAAAAACACCCCTTATTTTTCCAGTATTCAACCCGCAGTCCATTTTTGAGTCAAAAAACGAATCGTTTTTGTATTTTTTAGAAAACCCTTGATGTTTCAGGCAATCAACCCGCGGTCCGGATTTAAGTCAGAAAACGAATCATTTTTTTGCATTTTTCCGAAACCCCCCTGATATTTCAGGTAATCAACCCGCCCTCCGTATTTTAATAAAAAAAACCTAACTTTTCAGTTAATCAATCCACATTTTATCTAAAATAAAATTATCCATAGGGGAACGCTACGCATCCGCCGGATGATTTCTAAAAATTATCCGTCACCTAGCTAGCCGTCGGATGGCGATCTAACGCCCTGCATCCCCGCCGCATGGTTCTGAAACGACGCTCGAGTTGCGGAAACTTTCGCTTTGTTGCAAGAAATAAACATTAGATCTGTTAATTCCTGAAACAACAGTCGAGTTTCAGAAACAATTTGCTTGTTGCAGGATTTTTTTCTTCGTTTTTGCGGGAGAATTTTTTGCAACAAAGGTCATGTTTCAGGAATTTTTGCAACAAAGGTCAAGTTGCAGAACCACTACCTAGCGAGCAGGGAAACTCTTGGCGGCGGGGCGGCCGGCGAGCTCTAGGCGACGGGGCGGCCGGCGGGGCGGCCGGCGAGCTCTAGGCGGCGGGACGGCCGGCGGGGCGGTCGGCGAGCTCTAGGCGGCGAGGCGGCCGGCGAGCTCTTCCCGTGGAAGCCGTCGTCGCCATGCCTGGGTCCCTCGTTCTGCAACTACTTCCAAGTTGCAGGAACAACGTCCTGAAACAATGGAGTTGTTTCAGGAAACGGGTCACGGCTCGTCCGCTCGGCCACGTGGCGAACAAAGGAGACGGTGGACGTGAAAGCAGGATCCGTCGGTTGAAAAGTAACGTTTCCCATCTTTTAAACCGTAACTCCGATTTTAACATGTTATATATGAAATTTGATTAAAAAAATGTGTAGAATCTAAATGGGATGTTATTTTTAGCTGTTGAATACTTCTTAAATATTATTTTTGATGCAAACTTAATCTGTAGTGCACGGTCCTTTTTTTCTCTCTTTCCGGCGATGATATAAATTGCAATAAACATCCATTAAATTAAAACCAAATTGAGAGGAAAGAAAACATCGTTAACAACACATGCACACCTTTGAAAAACCTCGTGGGGAGAAACAACATATTTTTTATCTTATTCCGAGTGACTGTATATTCAAACGTGTTTTCATTGTGTGAGCACTAAAGGCATCGTCGGCAACACAAATGTGATGCCATGTGAAAATATATTGCGTTCAGAGCGTGTGTTATTTTCTCTTCCGTTGCAACGCACGGGCTCTTTTGCTAGTAATAATAAAGCACGCAGTGCTTCTGCGTCCGTCGCGTCCGTCGTGGCATTTTTGCATAAAAGACCCTGACGTTTTGTGTATTCAACACGCACTACAAATTAAGTGGAAAAAAACGATTTAATTTTACACAAACCCCCTTCTCCCCAGTTCACCACCGCGCATCTCCTCTTCTCCTCTTATCCATTTCCGGTTGTTCACTGTCATTTCCGGCGTGGCGCCGACGACCGTCATCTCCGGGCCATCTCTGCCCCGCGCATGTGCCTCACCGAGCGTTAGACCCGGCCGTCGCTCGTCGCCAGCACCCGCGTATCCATCCACCCCTCGCCTTACCTGTCGGCTCCACCTTCCAAAGTCGCCGCCCTGCCAAGCTCCGCCGCTGCAGGAGGATCTCAATCGCCTCTGCCAAACACGTCCCCAGCAGACGAGCTGCCAGGAGGGAATCTGTGTTGGGTGGCTGCGGACGCGCCCCTGATCCCCTTTCACAAGCCCAGTCAGCCCCTACGCATGCTCGCCATCCACTAGATCTGCCGAGCAACCAAGTCGCCACTGGACACCGGCATCACAACCCCCCATTGCCACTAGTCATTCACCGGCAGGGGCTCCACCATGCATGAGGACTCCACCTCAGGCCCCCGCGCGCTGGCGAACAGGCCGCCACTGCGCATGCCCGAGCCGCAGCAGCAAACGCACAAGCACGAGACGACGCATCGCCCCACCATTTGCAGCCGGGAAGTAGCTCTGGCCACCCACCGCTGCCGTGCACGCCAGGAGTGGAGTGCATCGTCGGCACATCACGAGCGACTGTTGTGGGGTGGAGGACGACCATGCGTTGGGAGGAGGGAGAACTTGGGGTGTGTAGTGGGCGCCCTGGATAGAGAAGAGGAGAGCAGCGCTGATGGTGAGGTGGATGGATGGAGAAGAGGAGGAGCAGCTACGCTTGGTGGTGAGGTTGCACGAGGCAGAGCGGCGCTGGGTGTGGAAGAAGGCGATGTTGATAAGCATAGACGGGGCACGCGGTGGACCCTCGGTGGTGATTTCGTGTGTGTTGCTATTCCTTTTTAATCATTTGTTGTTGCTAGATGCACAGACTGGAAGTTACTGGTTGCTATGCATGCTAGCACCATTCATTATAAAAAATCCCGTGGTCATCCCTTGGATTTTACGTGTGAATGTTCATGGCATTTCAAGAAATGGGTATTTTGGTAATGTGTGTTTTCATTGCCCTGCGATTGAACTCTTTTTGCCTCCTCCACCCTCTTCACATTGACATACTGTGATTATGTGACAATACTGAGCTGGCATACTTACATTTTGAGGGCAACCGTCCCAACTTAGTAAGCCATATTATTATATTCATGTGACTCTGATATTGAAAATAAATTAAATATTATAGTTCGTAGGAAAGGAGCAGAAACCTTGACCGAAATTCAATCTCTCTAAAATCTGGATTGTAAACAGCCATGGTTAATCAATGGAAGTCCAGTTTTGCAAAAAAATAGGAGGAGCAGAAACCTATTTTTTAATGGCGGTGGTGGGTGGGGGGGGGGGGGGGGGGGAGGGGGAGGGGAGAAACCTTGGTTGAACATAGAGTTGTGTTGTTCTTGTACGGAGAAAGGTTTTCAGAGTATGAAAATATGTTTCAAAATGAAACAAATTATGATTGCGATTATAATATGTTCTTTTGCACACATCACAATTTTTTGTATCGATCAAATAAATTTAAAGAACGACCAACTGTCGAGTACGTTTTTTTTCTTCTCAATAGACAATTCTGGATGGTCAGCTAAACTTTTCTTGCTACCGAAGATACTACAAAGGTGTAATTGAATGGATCAAAAACAGTAAGCTCCAGGCTAAGAGCTTAACGGATTCCAGCAAAAGAGAAAGGAACCCGACACAAGTTGAGAACCACATATAAGCTTGAGATTAACTCTCTAAAACCAGTGTCATGTTTTAGAAAAATCGATGTGGGAGTCTATTGGCTACAGGAGTGCGATATGTCTTTCCAAATCATGCGATGAGATGTGAATATAATGCGGTTATCACTATTGGAGATTATGTTTTTTTTCTCCCATTGCAACTCACGGGCCCTTTTGCTAGTATCTCAAATAAAAATAGGACTGCGGGTTGATTACCATAAAACAAGAGGTTTTTCTTTTTGCAAAAACGGCGACGACAGATTTTCCGACAGAAGCAATAATCGCTTTAGTATTATTACTAATTATTATTATTATTATTATTATTATTATTATTATTATTATTACGCTCTTATATTATGGAAAAGAGGAGTATATTACTATATTAGGGAGTATATTATACTACTTGGTACTATATTATATTACATTATAAATAAGATATAGGTAAAGATATTTTGTCAATCAAATAACCCCTCTATTTATTGTACATAATGTATAGATAAAGATTTCCCGTATTAAATCCAATGGTGGAATGCCCGTAATCATCCTCTAAACATACTTTTTTGTAGATCAAGCATATAATAAACCAAAGTACACATCCGAACAATACAAAGTAGTGAGGATATACTCTTACAAGACAGATTTAAAGATATAATATAAATCATAGAGCAAGTCTAACACATCAGCTTGGCTCGACAAATTAATGCAATCATTAGAGTGATGGCGCGCAAAGCGTCGCCGCTACCTGTGTCCGCGAGCATGAATTTTCACGGGGAGACCTAGTATAGGGATGAGGATTTTCACGCGAAGCCCTGAATAGGGAAGAGACCCACGGCAACGTCCTCAAGAGGATAGTGTCAACCACATGCGTTGCGGGTGCCAAAGCATGAAGCTTTCGCTCACGAACTAGCCACCCCACGAGGAGACACCTAGGTCGCCACCATGGCGAATACCAGTACGTCCCAAACATACCTAGGCACCGCCACTTCCTTGGAAGAGAACAAGGTAGAGCCCCCTCCCGCCGCCACTCCCCTTGTGACCCCTTGTGACCGAGAGGCGAAGCTACCACCGCCACCACAGAGCGAGCTACCACCGCCATCACAAAGCTTGCTGTCCAGGACCGCATCCCTGACATTCAAAGATGAGGCTGTCCGTAATGGTAGTATCATAAGTATTATCATGCATGCCAAGTAGGCAATTTTGATGAGGTGGCATAGAATTAAATGAAGAAAGAGATGGTTGAGTATCATATCATGATACCGTATCATATTAAATGATGTGCTACTATGTGTCATGCATGGTAATTAATGCTGTCCTATAATACTAACTTATGATACTATGTACTACAGATGTAATATCATACACTAGTATCATATGCATGATACTAGTATATGATACTTCCGATTACAACCAATCTAAGCTCATCACCTACACCATAACACATGGACACCACCCCAACCAACCCATGAAACTCTACCTTGACATGGTCGGAGATCATGCTAAAAAAGCATACAACCCTGGAAGGGGGGGGATGTGTCCACCCCTTGCATCGGTGGCAACTCACCCCACCAGTCGTTTTCCAGCCAGCACTCCCCAGAAGTACGTGCATTGCCCCATCAGGTCTGTCCAGTTGCAGCTGGCACCTCCATCGGCTCCCCACGACTCGGTCCGCCACCGCTATCCCACCACTGATGTGTGCCGCTCAAACCTACACACACTCCTCGCGATAAGGCTGGTTATAACGGGTAGTATCATGCATATGATAGTAGTGTATGATACCATATTCATAATGCATAGTATTATATGTTAGTATCATAGGGTTGTTCATTTATTGTCATGTAAGACACATAGTAGCACATCATTTAGTATGACTAGCAAAAATGGCCCGTGCGTTGCCACGAAAAAACATAACCTTCAATGATGGTGACCACATTATGTTCACATATCATCGCTTGATTTTGAAAATTTATGCACAAATGCAAGAAAATGTTTCTTCTTTTAAATTTATTTACAAGTTGAAACAATCTTTACATTTAAAAAAAATATATATCATGGTTGTCAAAAATCTTGGTAACTCAAAGATTTATTCTGAATTTCAATAAAAAAAAATTAGAAAACATACAATAATAATTCGATCCATCCAACTGTTAATCTTCAAAATTCACACATTTATATTGTCGACTTAGAAGCATTAATGTTTAACTACATACATTAGATCTTTCGTGAACAATTTTACAAATATGGGAACAATTTTAAAATCGAGAACATTTTTTACAATTTACAGACATTTACTAAAAATCGTGAATATTTTTTATATTTCGAACGGGTTTAAATATTTTCTTTTGAATTGGCGACCAATTCAAGAAAAGGCGAACATAATTTTTTATGTTGGAGGATTTTATTTTAAATTCACAAACACTTTTTTAAACGCATGAAGTTTTTATAAATAAACAAACATTTTTATAAATCAGTAATATATTTATTAAATTCGTGGATATTGTTATAAATCAGTAATATATTTATTAAATTCATGGACATTATGTTTTCGTCAGCATTTTATTTCAAAATTTCTATTTTTTTAATATGTAAAAGTTTATGTAATTCTAAATTATTTAAATTAGAAATAAACAAAAATGGAATGGAAAATTTTAAATAAAAAAAAGAAACTATCAAAACAGGCATTAGCTATTTTTAAAATTTAGGACATTTCTTAAATGCATTAACATATTTTCAATTAGAAAGCATTTTGTTAAATGCCTTTAATAATTTTGAATACATGGAATTGTATTTGAAATCATGGACTTTTCTTATTGTACAAATATTTTTCTAAAATTGCAACATTTTATTGTATATGCGAGCATTTTATACAAAACTCCGGGCAGTTTTTGAAGTCACAAACATTTTATTTTTTAAATATGTTGATTTATAATTTCCAGTTTATTAAAATTTTAAAGATTATTTGAAGTTTTAAATTATTTAAAATAAAAAAATAAAACGAAACTGGAAATAAATAAATAAATGAAACTAAAAGCACGCGCCTGTGCATGGGCCGGCCCATACGGTGTGCTGGATATTCTCCCAGCGTGCAAAGCTTAATATAGGAGGTTTTTACATGGGCCGGCCCAGTCCAAGAATTTTTTTCTTTGTGAAACGTTTTCTATTACTTACGGTGGCATGGTGGGTAATTTATGCAAACTTTAGGGATGATTTCCATGACGGACGACCAGAAACCCTATTTGCTTTATTATTAGGGAGAGATACAATATCATAATATGATACTCAACCCTTTTTTTCTTCATTTAATTCTATGCCACCTCATCGAAATTGCTTAGTTAGCATGTATGATACTAGCTATGATACTCCTATTACGGATAGCCTAAGCTCACTAGAGGAGAACAACACACACACGACAACCATTGGACATGCCCACGACCACTATGCCACCACCTGTACTGGACGCCTATACGACAGAGGGGTGGTCTGCAACCCTAGCCACCCTCAGCCTGCACTGTCAATGAACAAATCAAGTCGTCGTCGCCAACCCGAGCAGCTGTCGCATCAGGCGCGAGTTTCCACCACCCAACCCGTTGCTAGAAGCCCCGACCCGTGCTGACCCCACCGAGATGGAAGCCGAGGAGGTCCTGCTTGTAACCATATGCCAACATTAATGGGAAGGTCCCATTGGAGTAGTGGCATGACGATCCATGTCATGCGAGATTTGTTCCTCTATTACCTTTCTGTTGCCTGGAGTTCCTACTTGTGCAACTTGCTCAAAGTGCAATCACGACCTCCTACAATTCGATTCAACATTGCAAGACAAAGCATATTGAGATTCATCATCATTTCATCCGGAAGCATATCAAGTATGGAGAGATTGATCTTATATATGTCAACACTCATGAGCAACTAGCGGATATTTTTACGAAGCCACTCGATGAAGCAAGATTTCACGAGTTAAGGAATGAGCTAAATATCCTTGATTTGAGCAATGTGGCATGAAGTAATGCACATCCTACCGCATTCATCATTTTATCCAGTTTTATATGTAGGAATGGACATAAGGGGAGTGTTGTTCTCTAAATAAACTCTCCCTCTCCTTGTCATGCGTAAATAGACCAAATCTTTCACATTAGTCATTGTTGATGGTGCTTGTGTTTCAAAGGTGAGTTTTGGTCACGGGGCCAAGGCTAAAATCTTCGCGGTGCCATACCAATTGACTCAAACATAGGTGGCTTCGACCACCGCCCTCCCTCTTAACAAGGGTGTGTTATAAATTAGCTTCATTTGCTTTATATTGACTTTAGATCTTCTTGATATTTGCATCACTCCCTCTTCATTTATTTTCCATTTGTTTGTGGTGTGGTTCTTCCCATTAATGTGTTTTCAAGTCTCCAACCCAACCTTCCCTTGCTACAACCCCTTTTTGTTTTTCCATAAGACACCTTTTTTTATCTTGGATTTTTTGTCTCCTGCCGGCGGTACTACCACTCCTACCACTGGTACTATCTCTTGAGCGGTACTACTCGACCTCCTGCGAGGTGCTTCTTGTAAACCGCATTGGGTGTTCCCCCAAAGAGGAGGGGAGATGCACTACATTAGAGATAAGTATTTCCCTTAATGAGTACCAAGGTTATCGAACCAATAGGATAATCGCGCAAACCCCCTTCGACAACACCTGCACAGAGTGAATCAAACACTTGCACCCAACGTAGGGAGGAGGGTTGTCAAGCCCCTTGAACTCGTTACTTGCAAGTATTAAATATTGATAGACAAATAATAGAAATATAAAAGTAAATAAATTGCAGTAAAGTATTTTTAGAGTGTTAGTAAATAAATGTAAGTAGACCCCGGGGCCATAGTTTTCGCTAGAGCCTTCTCTCTTGAACATAAGATGCGGTGGGTAAACAAATTATGGTTAGGCAATTAACACAATAGCAACTAGTTTATTAGGGGAAGAATATGAGATAGTTATGACATATTATTCATGGCAATGATCATGTATATATGCATCATGTCCATAAGCAAGTAGACCGACTCCTGCCTGCATCTACTACTATTACTTCACTCATCGACCGCTATCCAGCATGCATCTAGAGTATTAAGTATAAAACAGAGTAATGCTTAGAGCAAGATGACATGATGTAGACAAAGTAAGACACACAATATGTCCAGAACCCATGATTTTATCCTTAATGGAAAAAATGTAATACGTGTCATGTCCCTTTCTATCACTGAGATTGAGCACCGAAAGATTGAACCCATCACAACGCACCACTTCCATTGAAGATAAATCAATCTAGTTGGCGAAACCAAACCGATAGATCGGAGAGAAATGCAAAGCTATAACAATCATGCATAAAAGAATTCAGAGAACACTCAGCTAATATTCATGAATAATCTGATCATAAACCCACGATGCATCGGCTCCCAACAAACACACCACAAAAAAGAATTACATTGGATAGATCACCGTGGGAATTGCGGTGAAATTTGTATGGAATATCAAAGAGAGAGAAGAAGCCATCATAGGTACTAGCTATGGTCCTATAGGTCTATGGTGGACTACTCACACATCATCATGGAGGCAACAATGTTGATGTGCACGACCTCCGTGATTGATCCCCCCTCTGACATGGCACCGAAAAAGGTCTCCAGATGGGATCACGGCGGAATAGATATTTGTGACGGCGGAAAAATTGTTTCGGGTGGCTCACTGCTGGGTTCCCAATTTTAGAGAATTTATGGAGGTGGAATTAGGTCATTCGGAGCCACGAGGCACCCAAAAGGCATCAGGGCGCGCCTATCCCCACCTGGACACCCCGTGTTGCATTGTCGTCTCCTCATGTATCTTCTAATATCCTTCCAAAGCTTCCAAGGTCTCTCTTGTCCGGAAAAAATCGTAAAAACATTTCATAGCGTTTGGAATTCGTTTGGTACAGATTTCCTCGAAAACCAAAACAAGCAGAAGACAACAACTAGCACTAGACACTGGGTTAATAGGTTAGTTCCAAAAATAATGTAAAATAGTATATTATTACATATAAAGTATCCAAGATTTATAATATAATAGCATGAAACAATAAAAAAATATCAATACGTTGGGGATGTATCAGCATGCCCAAGCTTAATTCCTACTTGTCCTCGAGTAGGTAAATGATAAAAACAGATTTTTTGATGCGACATGCTACCTAACATGTATTCTCTTTTAGGTATGATCCTAAGAAATGTTAAAATAATTGATATAAAGATAATAATATCCATAAACATAAGAATCACAATCATTCATATTAAAAATATACGATACATAAAGATTGTTCCTACTCATTTTATCATATTAGCATGGCATGGCTCCGCCTTGAGTGCATAAGTATAAATCATACTTCTAACACACTTCAACATTTTGAACCTCACTTAATACATGAGCGTGAACCATGCATATAGCATATGGGTGGAATAGAGTATGGTGGTAGGTATCAAAAGGAGTCAAAGTGGAAAGAAAGTCTCACATCAACTAGGCAGACCAACAGGCTATGGAAATGCCCATCAATCATATCAATGAGAGGAGTAGGGATTGCCTTGCAAGGAATGCAGTAGAGCTGTAAGTTTATGAAAGCTCAGTGGAAGCTAAGTGGGTGTGCATACAACTAGCTTGCTCATGAAGATCTAGAGCATTTTGAGTAAGCGTGTCGTTGGAATATACAAGCCAAGTTCCATAATTAAAAAAAGTTCCCACTAGCATCTGAAAATGACAAGTGAGTTGACTCTCTATATGAAGAACATGGTGCTCCTCTAAGCACAAGTGTGGAAAAAGATAGTAGCACTGACCCTTCTCTCTTTTCTCTCATTTTTTTATTTTTTATTTTTTTTCTTTCTTTTTTCTTTCTATTTTTTCTTTTCTTTTCATTTTTCGTTTGGAGTCGCATCCCGACTTGTGGGGGAATCATATTCTCCATCAACCTTTCCTCACTGGAACGGTGGTCTAATAATGACAATCATCACACTTTTATTTACTTACAACTCGATGTTAAAAACTATACAAGATGCCTCTATATGAATGCCTCTAGCAGTGTACGAGGATGTGCAATGATCTAGCATAACATGTAGGTAATGATGAATGGTGGCTGTGCCACAAATGTTAGCTACATGATCATGAAAAGCAATATGATGATGAACACACAAGTCATGTGACAAAACAGTGGAAGTTGCATGGAAATATATCTGAGAATGGCTATGGAAATGACATGATAGGTAGGTATGGTGGATATTTTAAGGAAGATATAGGGTGGATTATGTGTGATAGAGCGTATCATATCACATGGTTTGGATGCACCGACGAAGGCTGCACCGACTCTCGAGGTGAGATTGGGAAATGCACAGTACTGAAGAGGCTAGCAATTATGGAAAGGTGAGAGTGCGTATATCCATGGATTCACATTATTTATAACGAACTCACACACTTATTTCAAAGCCTATTAGATCTCTCGAAGCGAAGTACTATCGCATACCCCTTGGGAGGAGATTGGTAGGATTTAACCATCGCGCGCCCCCGACCCAAATAGCACGATAGAATTTCAATTAGACATAAGAACGATCACACATCATCACCATGCCATAACCAATATTTAGATGAGTCACAATTAACAATCTTTAATATTGATGTTTCTAATAACAAATGATCAAGTACTCATGCCCTTTCATATTACTACATCAATATACTTAACCCTGTTGGGGATCGTAGTAATTTCAAAAAATTTCCTACGCCATACAAGGATCTATTTGTGGAGAAACCAACAACGAGTGAAGTAGTAGAGCATCTGCATACCTTTGAAGATCGCTAAGCGGAAGCGTTGCTAAAACGCGGTTGATGGAGTCATACTCGCATCGATTCATACCACGATAGATTCCGATCTATGCATCGAACGATGGTCCTCCGTGTTCAACACACGTACAGCCCGATGACGTCTCCTCCTTCTTGATCCAGCAAGGAGTGAGGATAAGTTGAGGGAGAGCTCCGACATCACGACGACATGGTGGCGGTGGAGCTATGTGGTTCTCCGGCAGGGCTTCGCCAAGCGCTGCAGAGGAGGAAGAAGAGAGAGGTAGGGTTGCGCCGTTGGGGAGAGATAACTTTTTTCTCAAAAATCCCAAAACCTCAAGTATATATAGTAGGAGGGAGAGGGAGGGCCGCCTTGGCCCCTCCTCCAAGGAGGAGGGGTTCACCCGAGCTAAGGGAGGAGTCCACCTCCCACAAGGGAGGTGGATCCCTTCCTTTTAAACCTCCTTTTTCCATATCTCCTTATTCCTAGCCGCATGGGCCTTTAGGGAAGGCCTTGGCCAGACCAATGAGGGCTGGTCCACCTACTCTAACAGCCCATGAAGTCCTTTGGTCGTCACACCCCTCCCGGGGGTCCTCCCCCGGCACTCCCGGTAAACTACCGATGAGCTCGGAACTTTTACGGTGATTAAAACAAGACTTCCTATATATCAATCTTTACCTACGGACCATTCCTAAGCTCCTTGTGACGTCCGGGATCTCATACAGGACTCCTAACAACCTTAGGTAACCACATACTATTCCCTTTACAACTCTACCATCATCGAACCTTAAGTGTGTAGACCCTACGGGTTCGGGAACCATGCAGACATGACCGAGACACCTCTTCGGTCAATAGCCAACAGCGGGGTCTGGATATCCATGTTGGCTCCCACATGTTCCACGATGATTTCATCGGATGAACCACGATGTCAGGGATTCAATCAGTCTCGTATGCAATTCCCTTTGTCTACCGGTATGATACTTGCCCGAGATTCGATCATGGTATCCCTATACCTTGTTCAATCTCGTTACCGGCAAGTCTCTTTACTCATTCTAGAACACATCATACCGTGGCTAACTCCTTAGTCACACTGAGGTCAATATGATGATGAATTACCGAGTGGGCCCAGAGATACCTCTCCGTCACACGGAGTGACAAATCCGAGTCTCGATTCGCACAACTGATATGTCCCAAATGTATCTATAATTTCTGCTTGTTCCATGATCTTTTGGGTGACATTGTTACATGTTTTTGCTACAATTTTATATCATTTTACACATATTTGGACTAACGTACTAACTCAGTGCACTCATTGCCAGTTTCTGTGTGCTAATGTCTTTTTTGCAAGGGATTTTACCCAATTTTTCGAAGCCCGAAAAAATCCAGAAAAATATATAAAAGAAATCAGCGAAACAGAAGCTTTGGGATCACCGAAGGAGGGCTAGGGGCCTCCCAAGTGGCCTGCTGGCGCGACCAGGCCCCATGCCGCGCCAGGAGGTCGCCTGGGTGGGCCCTACCTCCTCTGGTGCCCTCCTTTGGCCTATATTTAGTGTTCCGTGAGGAAACCCTCGCAGACTATCGGGAATCACAAATTTCTCCATCTTTCCGCCGCCTTAGCACTTTCGAGATTGGGAGCGTGAGGAGAACTTTTCCCGGCACCCCGCTGGAGGGAGCATTGACCTCCGAGAGCTTCTCCACCGCCATGGAGGCCTCCCGGATGTGCCGTTAGTAGTTTCCATTGGACCATGAGTCCATGACTAGTAGCTATGAGATGTCTTCTCTCCAATCTTGTGCTTCAATGGTTAGTCCTTGTGAGCTGCCCTACATGATCAAGGCATCTATGTAATTCTCTTGCTATTGCCATGCTTGGTTTGTTGGGATTCGATGGATTATGAGATTATGTTCAGATTGTTATGAGTTATATATTTGATTATCCTTTTATATTATGTTCCCTAGTGATTCTTGCATGTTCTCCATTGCTTTTTATTGCTTTGGCCAAGTAGTAGATCGTAACTCCAAGAGAGAGCGTTATGCATGATTGTGGGTTCGGGCCCCTCGATGTCTAGCTTGAGTGACAGAAACATGAGACTAGGGGATGTGCTTGTTGCCACCAGGGAGAAAACAACGGTGCTTGTGACCAAGGTTGCAAGGATTGTTTACCTTACGCAAAGTTCGTTAATGCAGTTGTCTATTGCTTTGAGTTTACACTTTGGGTGGGGCTCACAACTTAATACCGGAGAGATGTTTTGGATAGATATCTCAAGGTGGATGATTAGTAAGTAGATGCTGATGAATAAACAGTCTACTTGTCTCAGCGTATTGTCCATTACTATTGAACCTCTAACTATCAAGGAGCATAATTAGCATTGCCGTGCGATCATAATTCTATCAATTGCCCAATTGTGAGTTGTTTACCCTAGCATAGTTGTTTATCGTCTTTTGGGAGAGAGACATCACTAGTGAACGTCATGTGACTCCGGTCCATATCACCATCATTGCTTACACCTCCACTATTTACCGCTTTCTTTACTTTTCCGTTGCAATCACTATTACCTTCCCGCTTGTGTTTTGATCCTTTGCAAACTACAAAGCCGAGAGATTGACAACCTCTCTGTACTCGTTGGGAGCAAAGTTATTTGTTGTGTGTGCAGGTCCACGTCTTCTGCTAGCGCCAGGGTGGAAGACACCTACTTGTTGAGCCTAGGAGTCGTCCTGGTTCGATAAACCTTACAGTCTCCGTGTAAGGGAAATTTGCTACTAACTACATCTGCACCTTCCACTTGGGGTCCAACAAGGGGCGAGAAGCATATACATCACCTCGTCATCAAGCGAATTTCTAGCGCCGTTGGCGGGGACTCCACTCTTCAAGATAGGGGAGTTGCACACTATCTTTTACCTTTGCTTTTTAGTCATGTTAGTTTGCTTTCTAGTTTTTGCTTTAGAGTCCTATACCAAAAACCACAAAAAATTAGTTACTTTGCTTTGTTTAGTTAGTATGCCTAAATCCTTTGTCACTAGTGTTGCGCCCGAAGGAGAGATTCTCACCTTCAAACAAAGGGTTGGAGAAATTTTGAAAGTTGCTTGGTATATAATTAAAAATTCTCAAGATAGAGCCACCAAGAAGCAATCCACCACTATTTTGCTTAGAAATTTTTATGTTGGTATTACTTCTTGGCATAGGTTTGTTCTAGACTCAACAATAGGAGGGAATTTCTTGGAAGCTCCCGTTGGGGAGGCTCTTAACGTTATGGAAAATCTTGTCGGAATCCCACCTATTGTTAACATAAAGAATGATATCACTTTATCTCATATTATGAGTAAACTAGAGAAAATAGAGCTAGAGATGCCAAGCATGGGTAAAATTAATGAAGTACATCGTAGGATTCAAGGGAACTTAAATAAACTTGATAGCTCCATGAACAAAATTTACAAAATCTTGGAGACCCTTAAATCCCATGATGTGGATCCTTCTAGGATTGATAAGATCGAGGGTATTTTTGAAACGTTAGGAACTACTCTATCCTCTATCAAGACTAAAAAGGTAGAAAGCCACGCAAGGAAGGGACCTAGGTTTGTTAACGTACCCAAGGTTCCTCAACCCAAAACAAGTATACCTATTGCTAAGGGTGTTGAAACTATGAAGACCTTGGAAGAGATACCTCTCTTAAATAGAATTAGAAATGAAATTCCAATTGGTCTTACTACCTTTGCTTTTGCTCCTAGAAGTGTTTCCACTAAGCCTCTCTTTGAGAGTCCTCTTAAGACTAGTTGTATCATTGAAGAGCTCTTTGATGATCTTGATGATGATTCAATTGATAAACTTGATCTTCTTGCATTATGCCTAGCTCAAAGGCATAAAAGAAAGCGCTTGTTGGGAGGCAACCCAATTTGTTTTTACTTTCTGTTTTAGTGGTCTTGATGTGTGTTACTACTGTAGCAACATCATTGTATATTTATTTTTAAGCTTTGTGCCAAGTTATAGCCTCCGATTGCAAGAAAGTTCAAAAATTGTGATATGCTGTCGAGAAACAGATTCTGTCTGCCTGACGGAAAAAATCGCCAAAAATCACCAGATCATCTTTTTGATCTGATTTTTTTGTACAACATGCTCTATATAATTGTATTTCTGGCATCTGTTCCGAGCTTTTTGATTTGATTTGCATAAGTGCCCCGAATAAATTATTTACTACATGCTGTTCTGTTTTTCACAGATTCTGCCATGTTTTGTGTTTTCATTGTTTTGCGAATCCTAAGCTTGCTTTTTTGTCCGGGGGATAACCCCGGGGTAGGCTCAGTGAGCCTGCTCCTTTATCTCCGGCCCCAAAGGAATGACCAAGAACCATTTTGCAAGGCCCAAGTCCTCTGGCCGGCTAGGCCACACCTACCGGCTAGGGGGCGAGACGGCTAACTCTTTGGCCGGCCAGGCAAGACCTGCCGGCGAGAGGCAAGATGGCTACCTCTTCCTGGCCGCCTAGGCCAAGCCAGCCGGCTAGGAACGAGGCCACCGTGCCTAAGCCATCTAGCCAAGCAGGCTAGCCGGCTGGGGATCTCAAGTCACATCCGATCGTAGGTCATGACGAGACCCTACGATTAAAGGAGGCTACGCGCGAGCAAAGGTACTCGATTGGAGTGCACGGCAGGTACCAGCGTCGGCGGCCACGCCGCTGACCTACTCCGGCTCTGATTCATCACCCAGCATAGTGTCGGCCGTCAAACTCCCACTCCATTACTGCACTCGGCGTGGGAACAGTGGAGGCGGCCGTACGGTCTACCCATGACGAATCTCGCTGGACGACGCCGGACGTACCGTGCGTGCCCTGCGTCAACCTTACACGAGAGCTCCATTGGCTAGCCGGCGGGTCCCACAGCCAGACGGGACCTCGCAGCCGACGGTCCCCTCAAGTGACAAGACAAGACCCTCGTGCCCCCCCTGGCCAGCCGACGAGGCTGCCAGCCGGGTCCCACTCTTGTACCCTTTATCCATATTGTAGGCCGGTGGGTTCGTCTATAAAACCCCCCGGTCTCCCTCCATGCAGAGGGTGGGTCAACAGATTACACACACCTTCACCAACCACATAGGAGAGGCAGAGACGAGCCGGCTGCTCCCCTCTTCCTCCTCCGCAATACAGCTCCAGGAGCAACCTTGTAATCCCATCCACATACATCATACACTCCGGCAGGACTAGGGGTATTATCTCTACGGAGAGCCCTAAACCTGGGTACATCGTGTGTTCCATGCTTGTACCAACCTCGTCCCCAGCGCCCTCCGTTGTCACCTTGGTTCTAACTGACTTTAGCCTACCTATGGCATATGTTGTGAGTATTCACCCACATTTGGCGCCCACCTTGGGGCCGATCGCGACATCGGCTCGCTTTACACGCTGGGTGGGGCCCCGCACCTACGCCACTGGATGCATTGCGTCCAAATCAATTTGCATGCCCGTGGAGCCCGCTTTGGATGAGGCAACACCGATGATGATCGACGTCCCAGTCCGCCATGCGGATTTGGACGAAGATTCCGATGACTAGGCGCCTCCTAGCGTCGTCATCGCTGCTATGGAGAACCTCAGCATTCTCTTTGGCGGCCTGCGTCGCAACGACAATCCTCGCTACTTCGGCGAGGACTTCGATGTTGAGGCACTGTGTGCCAGCTTTAGTAGGCTCTCTATCGCTGAGACGCGTACACATGACGTGTACCCCAGCAACGTACTCATCTTCGACGGCCCTCCGCCGTCGGTGGGGTTCTTCACCCCCTACCATGTCGCCACCATCTCCAATGTCGTGGAGGTGATGGTCATCGGCACCGACACCAGCACGGCTCAGGGAAAAGCGTCAGCAGACACTGTTGACCCTACTACTGCCGCCGCTGATGTTCTTCAGGTTGCACTAACCGGCCTGAAGACGCCCATCGCCACCTCCACAAACCCTAACGACGCACGAGCCGCGCTGGAGGAGGCTCACAGGCAGATCTTGGAGGAGGGCATCGCCGTCGCCTCAGCGAAGCGCCGGATGGAGGTCACGCAGCGCGAGTATAACTCCGCATACGGCCTCACTCCGGTTTCTGAGGCCCCTAGCCGGCTTGGGTCGGTCCGCGGCCGCGGCCGGTTCATTGCCGAGATTCTAGGCGGCAAGCAGCCCGTCTATGAGACCTGTGTGGCCAACTTGCGGGCGGCATAGGCAGCCATGGAAGAAATGCCGAGCTTGGATGGCGAGGAGCACGCCTTCCAGGAGAAGCGGGTCAAGGATCTCCTTGACGCCGCCAACGAGCAGCAGACACGGCTTGACCCCGGTCAAGCCCAGTCAGAATCTCCGGGACCCAACCCCGGAGCGCGCCGCAACCCTAGCGGTCATCACCATGCGGAGGGATCTTCCTCGCATCGCACCTCCGGCCGGAGGGGCGAAGGAAGTCAAGACAGGCGCTCCCAGCGCCAGAGCGAGCACACTTCGAGCAGGCGTCGCGGAGGCGACGAGAGCGACTCGGTGTATGAGGTTCCTCGTCTGGGGAGGACCCATGCCACCGGTTCGCAAGGCGCCCTACCGATCGCAGCTCGGATCGGCGCTCGCGTTCCCCTGCAAGCGTCTCAACACCCTGGCCCAGTCAGCCCTTATGGAGGAGGACGACACCATCGGTCCAGCCTGCTTCAGCCCCCGGATCCGAGGGGAGCCGTTTCCCCGAGGCTTCACCTTGCCTCGGGACACTCCCAAGTACAACGACACTGCCAAGCCAGAGGACTGGCTGACCGACTACACCACCGCCGTTGGCATAGCCAGGGGCAACAAGCGCGTAGTAGTCCGTTACGTGCCACTCATGTTGGCCGGCTCGGCTCAGACTTGGCTCAACAGCCTTTGAGCCGGCGGCGTCAACTCATGGGTGGACTTTGAGGAGGCGTTTTTCCGCAACTTCACTCGCACCTACAAGCACCTTGGCCAGCCTCGCGAGCTGGCCATGTGCGTCCAGAGGCCCTACGAACCCCTTTGCAACTACGTCACTCGCTGGACGGAGCTTCGCAACTCCTGCGAGGGCATGCATGAGGTACATGCCATCCAGTACTTCATCGACGGTTGCCGAGACGGCACCCTCCTCAAGCACAATCTCATGTGCTCCGAGCCCACTTCTCTGGCGGTGCTCATGGCCAAGGCGGACAAGTACGCCACGGACAACTCCGCGATGCGGGTCAAGGTGACCGCCTCAGACAAGGCTGTCCCTACGCCGATGATAATCCACAAGTATAGGGGATCGCAACAGTTTTCGAGGGTAGAGTATTCAACCCAAATTTGTTGATTCGACACAAGGGGAAGCCAAAGAATATTCTCGAGTATTAGCAGTTGAGTTGTCAATTCAACGACACCTGAAATACTTAATATCTGCAGCAAAGTATCAGTAACAAAGTAGTGTGATAGCAACATTAGCAACAGTAATAGTAGTAGCAGTGACAGTAGTACCGGTAACAGTAGCAGCAGTGACAACAGTAGCGACAGAGTAACAGTAGCAGCAAAGTAACGTCGCAAGGACCAGTAGGAAAAGACTCGTAGGCATTGGATCGGTGATGGATAATTATGCCGGATGACATTCATCATGCAACAGTTATAACACAGTGAGATATGTAACTAGCTCTAGTTCGTCAATGTAATGTAGGCATGCATTCCGTATATAGTCATACGTGCTTAGGGAAAAGAACTTGCATGACATCTATTGTCCATCCCTCTCGTGGAAGCGGGGTCCTAATGGAAACTACGGGATATTAAGGTTCTCCTTTTAATAGAGAACTAGAACAAAGCATTAGCACTTAGTGAATACATGAAGTCCTCATACTATGGTCATCTCCGGGAGTAGTTCCGGCTACTGTCACTCCGGGGTTGCCCGGTCATAACACATAGTAGGTGACTACAACTTGCAAGATAGGATCAAGAACACACATATATTGATGACAACATAATAGGTTCAGATCTGAAATCAAGGCACTCGGGCCCTAGTGACAAGCATTAAGCATGGCAAAGTAGTAGCAACATCAATCTCAGAACATAGTGGATACTAGGGATCAATCCCATCAAAACTAACTCGATTACATGAAAGATCTCATCCAACCCATCACCGTCCAGCAAGCCTACGATGAGATTACTCATGAACGGTGAAGAGCATCATGGAATTGGCGATGAAGGAAGGTTGGTGATGACGATGGCGACGATCTCCCCTCTCCGGAGCCCAGAACGGACTCCAGATCTACCCTCGAGAGGAAGAACAGATGGTGGCGGCGCCTCCGTATCGTAAAACGCGATGAACTCTTCTCCTTGATTTTTTCCGGACGAAAGGGACTAAATAGATCTGGAGTTGGAGGCGGTGGAGCTCCGTGGGCCCCACAAGCCTGCTAGGCGTGACCAGGGGGGCACCTTGTGGGCTTGTGGGCTCCTCGCTCCACTCCTCCAGTTGATTATTGCGCCAGTATTTTTTATATATTCCATAAAAAATCCTCGTAAATTTCTAGGTCATTCCGAGAACTTTTATTTCTGCGCAAAAACAACAACATGGCAATTCTGCTGAAAACAGCGTTAGTCCGGGTTAGTTCCATTCAAATCATGCAAGTTAGAGTCCAAAACAAGGGAAAAGGAGTTTGGAAAAGTAGATACGACGGAGACGTATCAACTCCCCCAAGCTTAAATCCTTGCTTGTCCTCAAGCAATTCAGTTGACAAAGTGAAAGAGACAAAAGAAAAACTTTTACGAACTCTGTTTGATCTTGTTGTTGCAATTATGTCTAACTGATATTCATATTTTTAGCAAGATCATAAGCTAACCACATAAGCAATGACATTCAGGTCTCATGGCAAACTCATATCAATGGCATAATCAACTAGCGAGCAATAATAACAAGTTTCAAACGTCAACACCTCAATCAAAACAATCATGAAGCAATATGAACAGATGGTATCTCGCTAGCTCTTTCTGAGACCGCAAAACATAAATGGAGAGCACCTTCAAAGACCAAGGGCTGACCGAACATTGTAATTCATGGCAAAGAAGATCCAGTCACAATCATACTCAATATCAATTGAAAGCAAAGCATAAAATGACAGAGGTGCTCTCTAATTGGTGCTTTTATAAGAAGAGGATGACTCGACAGAAACATAAATAGACAGGCCCTTCGCAGAGGGAAGCATTGATTTGCAGAGGTGCAAGAGCTCAAGCTTTGAAGACAGAGAT
This sequence comes from Hordeum vulgare subsp. vulgare, assembly GCF_904849725.1. Classification (NCBI taxonomy): domain Eukaryota; kingdom Viridiplantae; phylum Streptophyta; class Magnoliopsida; order Poales; family Poaceae; genus Hordeum; species Hordeum vulgare. The sequence goes on along the minus strand of NC_058519.1, from coordinate 593,021,500 downwards.
AAATAATTTTGGGTGGCATGCCTTCATTGTCAACGTGATGACCAAGAGTTTTCACCATCTTTCATGCTACACATGCTATAGTCGATTCCCAAATAGAAAAGTAAAGTTTTGACTCCCCCACCACCGATCAATCACACTCCATGACTAGCCGAATACTCAGGTGACGTCCATACCAACAACAATCCAGGGGGAGTTTTGTTTGCAATTATCTTTTCGATTTGAGCATGGAACTGGGCATTCCAATTACCGACCCCTTTCTTGTGAATGATAGTGAATAAACACGAATCGAGGATAACATGCCTAGCATTGAAGATACTGATCGCCCCTTGTCACCACATGAGCGGTTCGGGCATGCAAACCAGATTATTTCTTGAAGGTTTATAGGGTGGCACATGCAAATTTACTTGGAACGGCAAGTAGATACCGCATATAGGTAGGTATGGTGGACTCATATGGAACAACCTTGGGTTTATGGAAGTGGATGCACATGCAGTATTCCCGCTTAGTACAAGTGAAGGCTAGCAAAAGACTGGGAAGCGACCAACTAGAGAGCGACAACAATCATCAAAATACATTGAGATTAACCAGCATTGAGTGCAACCATGAGTAGGACATAAATCACCATGAACATGAATATCATAGAAGCTATGTTGATTTTGTTTCAACTACATGCGTGAACATGTGCCAAGTCAATCCACTTGAATCATTCAAAGGAGGATACCATCCTATCATACTACATCATAATCATCTCGAGATTCCTGTTGGCATCCAAGAAAAACCATTATAAGCTCCTAGCTAATTAAGCATGGCATCAGAAACTATGATCTCTAAGTTGTCATTGCAAACATGTTTCTCTCACAATAAAGCTGAATCAGGAACGATGAGCTAGTCATATTTAAAAAAAAATAGATCGAGTTCATACCAACTTTTCCAGGCTCAGTCACTTCATCATATATCGTCATTATTGTCTTTCACTTGCACGACCGAATGATGTGAACAATAATAAGAGTGTTCGTGCATTGGACTAAGCTGGAATCTGCAAGCAAACACAAAGGAGAAGACAAAGTAATATGGCTCTTTGACAGATAAACAGATATGCATGCGAGAGCCACTAAACATTGTAACCATGGTCTTCTACCTCGACCCAAAGAAAAAAAAACTATTTACACGGGAAAGCTCCCAACAAGCAAAAGAAGAAACGGGAAATCTTTTTGGGTTTTCTCAAACTAGACAAACACACGAGAAGAAAGCGAGAAAAAGAAATAAACTAACATGGATGATACAGTGGCAAGGTGTGAACGCCGACTATCAAAGTGAAAGTGTAAGCAAGAATATAAAGTCGGTGAGAAACACGTACTCCCCCAAGCTTAGGCTTTTGGCCTAAGTTGGTATACTCCCATGGCTGGTCCGGGCGATATCCAAAATCATACTGGGGGTTGTACGGGAGCGCTGCAGCTACCGCCTGAATAGCTGCCTCACGGTGGCGAGCAGCCTTTGCCTCCCTCTCATACTCCTCTGCCTCTCCTCTGGTTATGTAATATCTCCGTTTTACCTGAAAGTCAAAGAAGGCAGGTGCAGGAAGGGCAATATGGAAAACACGTTGTTGGTTAAATATTAACCGGTATAGGAGGAGGAAAGCTGTATGGAGTGGGGGATCTGATAACGTGTCACAGCAGCGCGATCAAGGAAAGCTGTATGGAGCGGGGGATCTCCTTCGCGGATAGGTACACCAAGAAAATTTGCTATGCGAGTGGCATAGATCCCAACAAAGAAATCCCCTTCATTAGCATTATTATTCAGCCTCCTTGCTATTATAGCTCCCATGTTGAAACTTCTATCACCCGTTACTGCGCTCTTAAGAATACTAAGGTCGGGTGCGCAGAGGTGACAATGCTCAATCTTGTCGTTAATGCATCTACCTATGAAGAGGGCAAAGTAATGCAAAGCAAGAAAATGAATGCTCCCCATGGTAGCCTGCGCAATATCTCTAGTTTCTCCGACAGTTATACCAGAGATAAAATCTCTAACCGAAGACTTAGGAGGATCATTGAGACTACCCCAATCAGGTATCTTGCAAATTCTACTGAAATCCTCTAAATCCATGGTATACGATTTGCCGTACAGATCAAACAATATGGATGTGTCACGGCGAGATGAAAATTTGAATCTACGAACAAAAAAGGCAGTGAGAGTAGTATACTGTTCACATTTATCGGAGATGAATTCTTCAAGTCCGGCGTTGTGAACAAATGTATCAAACTCGTCTTTGAAACCTGCCTCAATCATGAATTCATCAGAAGGCCATTCACATGGTTGTACGTGTGCGTTCCCTTGTTGGCAAGGATCGGGCTCCCGAATCGCGAGACGGGGACCCTTCTTGCTTGAGGAACCACCATGATAGTTTCTCCTAAACATCTTCCTTTTCTGAAATTTTTAGTGACTCAAAGGAAAAGTGAACAAGGCTCAATGAAACTCATGGCAACTACTCCTACAAGTGCCTAGAGGCCATATCACGCATCAAAACTACTTGGGACCAGCTAAAATTAGCATGCAAAGCTCAAGAATAGGGTCACCAAGGCAGTAAAAATACACGACGTATAAGGAACTAGAGAAAAAACTAATTGAACCATTGGAGGAGTCACATACCAAGGAGCAATTTCCCCAAAACAGTTTGGTGAACGGGGCTTTGCACAAGGTGATCGATAATCGCAGCAAGAAGAGCAAGAACACGGGTTTGAGCTGCGAAATGATTTTTTCTGGAGGTAGGAGAAGGAGATGGGAGCTGGAATAAGTGGAGGGGGACACGTGGGCCCCACAAGCCTGGTAGGCTCGGCTAGGGGGGGTGCCCGCGCCTCCTGGGCTTGTGACCCACTGGTGCATCCCCGTGACTAGCTCTCCGTCTCAGAATTTTTCAAAAATTCCAGAAAAAATCATACTTGATTTTCAGGGCATTTTAAGAACTTTTATTTTCGGGACACTTTTCTACAGGACGCAAAAAGCAGAAAACAGGGAAAACTAAACCTAAATCTATCATTTTTCTTCTAAGCAACCAAAGGTGAAAGCTTGGAACAGAGGGTTGTGACTCCTCGATTCATCCATCCCATGGCCATCAAAAGAAATCCGTCAATGAGGTTGATCAAGTCTCCTTGACAAACTTTTTTGAATCGCATAAAAAACAGGGAATTTTCGAATAGTCACTAGGTTACCTCAATGGGGATGTGCATATCCCCAACAAGAAAATCATACTTCATCTTAACAGTAGGTATAGGGCATTCAAAGGTCCCAATAAGAATCGATGAAGTTTTTTCAATATCATTGATGCAATGTACTCGATATTGTTTCTTCGGAAAGTGCACCGTATGCTCATTACCGTTGACATGGAAAGTGACATTGCCTTTGTTGCAATCTATAACATCCCGTGCTGTGTTTAAAAAGGGTCTTCCAAGGATGACCGCCATGGCATCATCCTCGGGAATATCCAGAACAACAAAGTCTGTTAAGATAGTAACGTTGGCAACCACAATAGGCACATCCTTGCAAATGTCGATAGGGAAAGCAGTTGATTTGTCGGCCATTTGCAAGGAGATTTCAATAGGTGTCAACTTGTCCAATTCAAGTCTACGGTAAAGAGAGAGAGGCATAACACTAACACCGGGTCCAAGATCGTATAAAGCAGTTCTAACGTAATTGCCTTTAATGGAGCAAGGTATAGTGGGCACTCCGGGATCACCTAGTTTCTTAGGAGTTCCACCCTTGAAAGTGTAGTTAGCGAGCATGGTGGAAATCTCAAGCTCAGGTATCCTCCTCTTATTAGTCACAATATCCTTCATGTACTTTGCATACGGTTCATGTACTTTGCATACAGAGACATTTTGAGCATATCTGTCAAACGCATTTGCAAAAAGACTGGTCTTATCATTTCAACAAATCGCTCAAAATCCTCGTCATCCTTTTTCTTGGATGGTTTTGGAGGAAAGGGCATGGGTTTCTGAACCCATGGTTCCCTTTCTTTACCATGCTTCCTAGCAATGAAGTGGTTCTTATCGTATCTCCTATTATTAGGTTGTGGGTTATCAAGATCAAAAGGTTCAATCTCCACATCCTTATCATTGCTAGGTTGAGCATCATCATGAACACCACTATCGATATTATCACTAGGCTCATGTTCATCACCAGATTCCGTTTCAGCATCAGAAACACAGACATCGTTTGGACTCTCGGGTGTAACAGCAACAGGGTTGCTAGCATGCAAATTCCTACCATCTTTCCTTTTCTTTCTAGGATGACTAGGTGCCTTGATGCTAACTCCTTGAGAATCTTGCTCAATTCTTTTAGGATGACCCTCAGGATACAAAGGTTCCTGGGTCATTCTACCGCCTCTAGTGACGACTCTAACATAATTGTCATTCAACTCATTGAGCAAGTCATTTTGAGCCTTAAGTACTTGTTCTACCTGACTAGTAACCATAGAAGCATGTTTACTCAAAAGCTTAAGATCATTGACATTTCTGTCCACACAAGCACTTAAATGACTAAGCATACGAGCATTTTGTTCCAATTGTCTGCTAACATAGTCATTGAAACTTTGTTGTTTGACAACAAAGTTATCAAACTCATTTAAGCATAAGCTAGCAGGTTTATCAAAAGGAATATCACTCTCATTGAATCTACGAAGAGAATTTACCTCTACTACCTGTATCGGGTTATCAAGACCATGGATCTCTTCGATAGGTGGTAGATTTTTGACATCTTAAGATTTAATGCCTTTCTCTTTCATAGATTTCTTAGCTTCTTGCATATCTTCAGGACTGAGGAATAGAATACCTCTTTTCTTCGGAGTTGGCTTCGGAAGTGGTTCGGGAATAGTCCAAGCATTCTCATTGCACAAGATATTATTCAATAGAATCTCAGCTTGCTCCATACTTCGTTCCCTGAAAACACAACCAGCACAACTATCTAGGTGGTCTCTAGAAGCATCGGTTAGTCCATTATAGAAGATATCACGTATTTCATTCTTTTCAAGAGGGTGATCAGGCAAAGCATTCAGCAGCTAGACAAGCCTCCCCCAAGCTTGCAGGAGACTCTCTTCTTCAACTTGCGCAAAGTTATATATTTCCTGCAAGGAAACTTGCTTCTTATGGGCAGGAAAATATTTCTCAGAGAAGTAGTAGATCATATCCTGGGGACTACGCACACAACCAGGAGCAATAGAAGTGAACCAAGTCTTAGCATCATCCTTTAGCGAGAAAGGAAACAACTTAAGGATATAGTAGTGGCGGATCTTTTCCTCACTCGTGAATAGGGTGGCTATAGCGTGCAGCTTAGTAAGATGTGCTACAACCGTTTCAGACTCATAACCATGGAAAGTATCAGATTCGATCAAAGTGATTAACTTAGGGTCGACAGAGAATTCATAATCCTTATCGGTCACAAAGATAGGTGAACTAGAAAACTTCGGGTCATATTTCATCCTAGCGTTCAGGGATTTTTCTTTCCACTTGCGTAGTAAATTATCAACATCATAGCTATCCTTACAAGCAAGAAAGTCCTCAGCTATCTCTCCCTCCATTACATAACCCTCAGGCATATCAGGCAATTCATTTCTAGGAGAGCTAGTTGTAACAGGCGAAATAGCAGGTTCTACTTCAATAATCTCACCAGTCTCAGAAGTATCATCACATCTAGCAGCAACTCTACCAATTTGTGCATCAAGGAATGCACCTAGTGGCAAAGCAGTATCAAGCAAAGCATCATCACAAGCATCATGGATAGAAGAAGTAGCATCATCAAGCACACGTGACACATCATAATTTCTAGTAGGAGGTGGTGTCGCAAACTTACTCATAACTGAAGGTGAATCAAGTGTAGAGCTAGATGGCAGTTCCTTACCTGTCCTCGTAGTTGAGGGCAAGACTTTAGTTTTTGGATCTCTCAGATTCCTCATAGTGATCAACATATGTAAATCCCAAGTGACTCAGAGAATAGAGCTATGCCTCCCTGGCAACGGCGCCAGAAAATAGTCTTGATAACCCACAAATATAGGGGATCACAACAGTTTTCGAGGGTAGAGTATTCAACCCAAATTTGTTGATTCGATACAAGGGGAACCCAACGAATATTCTCGAGTATTAGCAGTTGAGTTGTGATGACCCACAAGTATAGGGGATCAATCGTAGTCCTTTCGATAAGTAAGAGGGTCGAACCCAACGAGGAGCAGAAGGATCTGACAAGTGGTTTTCAGCAAGGTAATATCTGCAGGCACTGAAATTATCGGTAAGAAGTGGTTGTGTGGTGAGATGATTTGTAGCAAGCAACAAGTAGAAAAAGTAGCAACGGTGCAGCAAAGTGGCCCAATCCCTTTTGTAGCAAGGTACAAGCCTGGACAAAGTCTTATAGGAGGAAAAACGCTCCCGAGGACACACGGGAATTTCTGTCATGCTAGTTTTCATCATGTTCATATGATTCGCGTTCATTACTTTGATAGTTTGATATGTGAGTGGACCGACGCTTGGGTACTTCCCTTACTTGGACAAGCATACCACTTATTATTAACCCCTCTCGCAAGCATCCACAACTACGAAAGAAGAATTAAGACAAAGTCTAACCATAGCATTAAACTAGTGGATCCAAATCAGCCCCTTACGAAGCAACACATAAACTAGGGTTTAAGATTCTGTCACTCTAGCAACCCATCATGTACTTACTACATCCCAATGCCTTCCTCTAGGCCCAAATAATGGTGAAGTGTTATGTAGTCGACGTTCACATAACACCACTAGAGGAAAAACAACATACAACACATCAAAATATCGAACGAATACCAAATTCACATGACTACTATTAGCATGACTTATCCCATGTCCTCAGGAACAAAAGTAACTACTAACAAAGCATAATCATATTCATGACCAGAGAGGTAATGAGTAGCATCAAGGATCTGAACGTAAACTCTTCCACCAAATAATCCAACTAGCATCAACTACAAAGAGTAATTAACACTACTAGCAACCTTACAAGTACCAATCGGAGTCGCGAGACGGAGATTGGTTACAAGAGATGAACTAGGGTTTGGAGATGAGATTGTGCTGATGAAGATGTTGATGGTGATGAGTCCCCTCCAATGAGAGGAGTGTTGGTGATGAGGATGGCGACGATTTCCCTCTCCGGGAGGGAAGTTCCCCGACAGCATCGTCGTGCTGGAGCTCTAGATTGGTTCTGCTCAAGTTTCGCCTCGTGGCGGCGGCGAATCCACGAAAAAGCCTCCTCCTGATTTTTTTGGATCAAACCCTTCATATAGCAGAAGATGGGGGCCAGAGGGCTAGCTAGGTGCCCACAAGCCCCCTAGGCGCGGCCAGGGGGGTGGCAGCGCCTAGCAGGCTTGTGGCCACCTGCTGGCGCCCCTTTGGCGCTTCTTCGGCCCAGTATTTTTTATAAATCCGGAAAAAAATCCTCGTTGATTTTTACGGCGTTTGGAGTTGCGCATAATAGGTATCTCAAACTTACTCCAATTTCAGGCCAGAATTCCAGCTGCCGGCATTCTCCCTATTCAAGTAAACCTTGCAAAAATAAGAGAGAAAAGGCATACGTATTGTACCGTGAAGTGGAATAACAGCCCAAGAAGCGATAAGTATCAACATAAAAGCAAGATGCAAAATGAACGTATCAACTCCCCAAGCTTAGACCTCGCTTGTCCTCAAGCGAAAGCCTAGCTCAATAAATATGTCCACATGTTTAGGGAGAGAGGTGTCGACAAAACAAGATACGAACATGCATGCATCATGATCATGATCAGAACAACAATACCAACATATAATCTCTCATGCTAAAGTGACAATTCCTTCACAAAGTAAAGCATGGATCAGGAACCTTACCGAGAAGTAACAACCGATAGCCTTTAGTCATTGAAGCAATTGCAATTTATCACAACATCCGAAAGAGTCAAATAAGAGATTGTAAAGCAAATCCACATACTCAATCATCTTTTCGTTCTCTACAATTGCTACAACTCACGTGGTACTCATGAGATCAAAGTTTCAGCTGAACACAAAGAAAGATAGGGGCTTATAGTTTTGCCTCCCAACTGCTTACCTCAAGGGTAATGTCAACAGTAATAATTCATGAATGCTTACCTCCAAGTTGACATATGAATATAGATCTTTCCATAGCATATGACGTTAGCCAAGATAAAGGCGAAACAAGGAATTGGTGAAGATCACCATGACTCTTTCAAGGGCAAAAAGTAAAGGTACAAGATAGGCCCTTTGCAGAGGAAAGCAGAGGTTGTCATGCGCTTTTGAGGTTTGGATGCGTGTCCTCTTAGTGCGGAGGAACGCCACTTTATATTGCCTACTCTGATAAAGAACTTTATTATGCAGTCTGTCACTTTTATGTCTTCCTCATCACAGGTTCGTACAAAGCTTATTTTCCACACACTAATAGATCATACATATTAGGGAGCAATTTTTATTGCTTGCACCGATGACAACTTACTTGAGGGATGTTATTCAATCCATAGGTAGGTATGGTGGACTCTCATGGCAAAACTGGATTGAAGGTTTATGGATGCACAAGTAGTATCTCTACTTGGTGCGGGAGTTTTGGCTAATATGAGGTGGAAGCATTCGTCACATGCTAAGGGATCTATAATCATATAACATTGTTCGGAACCAAGCAAACACAATTCATTATGTTGTCTTCCTTGTCCAACATCTACTTCTAGGCATGCAATAGTTTAGCGAGTGTTCACAATCATAGATGGTGTCAAAGATGATATATTTATATGTGAACCTCTCCTTCCTTATCACTTCGTATTAATTGCAACAATGACCAAGGTTTACGTTTTTGTACCCTCAACAATTTTCAATCAACATTCTTTTTATATGTGAAGCCATCACTTCCCATAAGATCATTACATGATCTTTCATGCTTTTGTTCTTTTCTCACTCTTTTGATCATGGCAAGAGGCAAAGCCCTTCAACTAAGACACTCTTTATTATATGGCTCACGAGCTTGAATACATCGGGGGTGACACAAAGCAAAACTCAAGACTAAAAACTAAGACTTTTAATCTACTAGAGAAAAAGAAAACTGAAAAGGAACAAACTAAAATAAAGGTAAATGCAAAAGATGTGATGGGATACGATACCGGGGCAACTCCCCCAAGCTTGGCACAAGCCAAGGGGATTGCCCATACCCATGCTCAGTTGTCTTCCTTTGGAGGTAATGGTGGTGGAGTTGTTGCAACCTTTGATTCCAAGAGGGCCATCAATCTTTGATTTATACCTTGGAGATCTGTGATATGTTTCTCCAGCAAAACAACTTCAGGAGTGAGATAAGTATTGCGAGCACGAGTTGTTTCACAAAACCTCAAGAGTTCAATCAAGGATGGAGACAGTAGGTGGAGGTAGGGTTGGAGGAAATCCACTTCTTCAACTTCTTCCTTGTTGAGCACAAATTGCACTTCATCCCATGCGTGATTCTTCTCCTTAGCTTTGCCCTTGGTTTCTTTAGGTAGCCTTTCCTTAGCCTCCGTGACCTCCATCCTTTTCAGATCAGCATGTACTTCTCCATAGACTTGAGGGAGATTGTTCTCCCCCACAGATTCCTCGGACGACATCTTGCTCTAAATCTGCGGCAGAAAACAGGCTCGAAACGAAAACAGGGGAAATCTGCGTGATACAAGGGTCAGACCTTTCGGGAGAATATATAATGATTTTTTCAGACCAGAAGGAGTACTTCGCACGAAAACGGAGTCCGGGAGGTGCATGAGGTGGCCACAAGCCCCCCAGGCGTGGACAGGGGGTGGGCCCGCGCCTAGCAGGTTTGTCGCCTCCTCGCGCACTTTTCGGACCACTAGTAAACACTATGACCCCCGGGTCTATTCACATCCATCGTTTACACCTCTGCTTTTACTTTGCTTTGTTACTTTGTTGCTTTCAGTTCTCACTTGGCAAACAATCTATAAGGGATTGACAACCCCTTCATAGCATTGGGAGCAAGCTTTTGTGTTTGTGCAGGATCTTGTGATACTCCTCCACTGGATTGATACCTTGGTTCTCAAACTAAGGGAAATACTTACCACCGCTGTGCTGCATCACCCTTTCCACATCGAGGGAACACCAACACAAGGCTCCAAGGCCACGGGGGAAATCCTTTGCATAGTTGCCTAGGAAGTCCCTTAAGGCGTAGCCGCAGCAGAAGGATTCCCGGTGCCGACGACACGACTATTCCTGGCGCCGTTACAAGGGAAGCACAATTGACATCAGAAGTATTTCTGGTGCCGTTGCCGGGGAAGGTCTTTTGTTGCCGTAGGAGAAGTATTTCTGGCGCCGTTGCCGGGGAAGGTCTTTTGTTGCCGTAGCTGAAGTATTTCTGGCGCCGTTGCTGGGGAGGAGAGATCAAGATCTATGCAAGTAGGTCTCACAAACTCATCTCTTGCATTTACTTTTGTTGCCAGTTGCCTCTCGTTTTCCCCTCCCCCACTTCACATTTGCCATTTTCATTTGCCTTTCTCCTTTGCCGTTTTCTTTCGCCTTTGCCGTTTCCCTTTGCCAGTTTTCTTGCTTGCTTGTGTGCTTGTTTGTTTGTTGAAGTCATCATGGCTGAAAACACCAAACTTTGCGACTTCTCGAGCACTAATAATAATGATTTTATTAGTACTCCGATTGCTCCTGCCACTAGTGTGGAATCGTATGAAATCAACGCAGCTCTGCTGAATCTTGTTATGAAAGAGCAATTATCTGGCCTTCCTAGTGAAGATGCCGCATCCCATCTCAATACCTTCATTGAGATTTGTGATATGCAAAAGAAAAGAGATGTGGATAATGACGTGATTAAGTTGAAACTTTTTCCTTTCTCGTTGCGAGATCGCGCAAAAACTTGGTTTTCTTCTTTGCCTAAAAATAATATCGATTCTTGGGATAAGTGAAAAGATGCTTACATATCCAAGTATTTTCCGCCGGCTAAGATCATCTTCTTACGTAATGATATCATGAATTTCAAGCAACTTGATCATGAACACGTTGCACAATCTTGGGAGAGGATGAAGCTTATAATTATAAATTGTCCCGCTCATGGCTTGAGTTTGTGGATGATTATACAAATCTTTTACGCTGGCTTGAATTTCGCTTCTCGCAATATCTTGGACTCCACCTCAGGTGGAACGTTCACGGAAATCATGTTAGGATACGCTACAAAACTCCTAGACAACATCATGACCAACTACTCTCAGTGGCACACTGAAAGGTCACCTGCTAGCAAAAAGGTGCACGCTATAGAAGAAATTAACTCGCTTAGTGCTAAGATGGACGAGTTGATGAATTTGGTTGCTAGTAGAAATGCTACCGTAGATCCTAATGACATGCCACTATCTTCTTTGATTGAGAGTAGCAACGCTAGTTTGGACGTGAATTTTGTTGGTAGGAACAATTTTGGCAACAACAATGCTTTTAGAGGAAACTATGTTCCTAGGCCTTTTCCTAGTAACTCCTCTAACAATTATGGCAATTCCTACAACAACACTTATGGAAATCACAACAAATTACCCTCTGATTTAGAGAGTAATATCAAAGAGTTCATCAACTCTCAAAAGATTTTCAATGCGTCCATAGAGGAAAAACTACTCAAAATAGACGATTTGGCTAAGAGCGTTGATAGGATGTATTGTGATATTGATGATTTGGAAGTTAGATGCGCTCCTCCCAAGGTCAACTTGGATGAAACTTTGAAAGCTATGCATGTCTCCATGAATGAGAGCAAAGAAAGAACCGCCCAAATTCGCGCTAGGCATGAATGGTTTAAAAGGGTGCATTCTAGTGATGCAAATTACGAAGATCTTAAAGTGCTTGGTGTGTCTCCTCTTTAATCTTTGTTGTCGCGTGTCAAACCTACTTATGGAGGGTCTGGATATGAATCCACTTTGGTTGAAAAACGCCCCAATGATTCGGAGTTCACCTATCTTGATGATAAAGGTGTGGAGAGTGGAGTAGAAGAAGTCAAAATTTTGGGTAGTAATGAAACTCCCACTTTGGATTTCAAGGAATTCAATTATGATAATTGCTCCTTGTTTGAATGCATTTCTTTGATGCAATCCATTGCAAACTCTCCACATGCTTATAGCCAAAGCAAAGCCTTTACCGCGCATATCGTAGATGCTATGATGAAATCTCTTGAAGAGAAGCTCGAACTAGAAGTTTTTATACCTATAAAACTTCATGATGAGTGGGAACCTACTATCAAAATGAAAATCAAAAACTATGAGTGCAATGCTTTGTGTGATTTGGGTGCTAGTGTTTCCACGATTCCAAAGTCTTTATGTGATATTCTTGGTTTTTATGAAATTGAAGAGTGTTCTCTTAATTTGCATCTTGCGGATTCTATTGTCAAGAAACCCATGGGAAGGATCGATGATGTTCTTATTGTTGCAAATAAGAACTATGATTGTGTTTTTTGTGTTCCTTTTTGCGTTTGTGCCAAGCAAAACCGTTATGATTAGTCTTGGGGATGATCGTTTGGTCATGCTGGAAAAGACAGAAACTTTCTGCTCACGAAAATAATTTTCATTTATTTCCGAAGAGCTTTTGAGTTAATTCTTTTTGCTGCTGATTTCTACGCACATTCTTCATACTGTCGTAATTTTTCAGAATTTTGGAAGTAACAGAGGTATACTAAATATACATATTTGTACAAACTGGTCTGCTGTAAACAGATTCTCTTTTTGTTGTGTTGGTTGCTTATTTTGATGAAACTATGGATAGTATCGGGGGGTATTAGCCATGGAAGATTGAAAATACAGTAACCCAACATCAGCATTAGTAGAATTTAGGTTTGCTACAGTACCTAAGGAAGTGGTGGTTTGCTTTCTCAAACTAATGTTATCACGAGTTTCTGTTTAAGTTTCGTGTTGTGAAGTTTTCAAGTTTTGGGTGAAGTTCTTATGGACAAAAAGATAAAGAGTGGCAAGAGCTCAAGCTTGGGGATGCCCAAGGCACCCCAAGAGATTCAAGGATGCCGTAAAATCCTAAGCTTGGGGATGCCCCGGGAAGGCATCCCTTCTCTCGTCTTCAATCCATCGGTAACGTTACTTGGGGCTATATTTTTATTCACCACATGTTATGTGTTTTTGCTTGGAGCGTCTTTTATCGTAGGAGTCTTTTATTTCTTTTGTGTCACAATCATCCTTGCTGCACACCTAGAGAGAGAGACATGCACTCACCATGATTTTGTCGAGCTTCACTTATATCTTTTGGTAGACAATTCAGCTCACATGTGCGTCACTTATATCTTTTGAGCTAGATACTTCTGCTCTATGTGCTTCACTTATATCTTTTAGAGCGCAGCGGTGCGTAGCTTGGTAGTTGATCTATGCTTTGAAAGTAGTCTCAAAAGGGGTAGTTATCCAAAGGGATACGAAAACTTCCACCTTCATGTGCATTGAATAGTTAGAGAAGTTTGATTCATCTCAATTAGTTTTGAGTTGTGGTTATGGTAATATTGACGTCATGCTAGTAAGGTGTTGTGGATCTAGAAATACTTGTGTTGAAGTTAGTGATTCCCGTAGCATGAACGTATGGTGAACCGCTATGTGATGAAATCTGAGCATGATTAGTATATTGATTGTCATCCTTTGCGTGGCGGTCGGGATCGTGCGATGGTTTATACCTACCAACCCTTCCCCTAGGAGTATGCGTTGAATGCTTTGTTTCTATTACTAATAAAACTTTTGCAACAAGTATATGAGTTCTTCATGACTAATGTTGAGTCCATGGTTTAGATGCACTTTTACCTGCCACCATCACTATCTTCTTAGTGCCGTGCCACTTTCGCCGGTGCACAAAATCCACCATTAGCCTCCCTCAAAACAGCCACCATACCTACCTACTATGGCTTTTTCAAAGTCATTCCGAGATATATTGCCATGCAACTACCACCATGACATGTGCCACCACATCTACATTGCCATTGCATGATCGTAAGATAGCTAGCATGATATTTCCATTGATGTCTATGCCATGCTAGATCATTGTCACGGTACACTACCGAAGGCATTCCATATAGAGTCATAGTTGCTCTAAGTTTTGAGTTGAAAGTTTGATGATCATCATTGATGGAGCATTGTCCCATGTGAGGAAATAAAAGAGGCCAAAGAAGCCCACCAAAATTAAAAAAAGAGAGGCCAAAAGGGCCCACCAAAAAAATAAAAAAATGAGAGAAAAAGAGAGAAGGGACAATGCTACCACCTTTTCCACACTTGTGCATATTAAGCACCATGATCTTCATGATTGAGAGTCTCTCATTTTGTCACCACCATATAGCTAGTGGGAAAATCTTCATGAGCAAGCAAGTTGGATGCACACCCACTAGTTTTCTTTAAGAGCTTTCACATACTCCTAGCTCTAGTACATCATTTGTATGGCAATCCCTACTCATTCACATTGATATCTATTGATGAGCATCTCCACAGCTCATTGATATGCCTAGTTAATGTGACCATCTTCTCCTTTTTTTGTCTTGCAACCTCCATCACACTCCACACCACTTATAGTGCTAAAACCATGGCTCACGCTCATGTATTGCGTGAGAGTTGAAAAGGTTTGAGAAAGTAAAGGTGTGAAACAATTACTTGGCCAATACCGGGGTTGTGCATGATTTAAATTCGTTGTGCAATGATGATAGAGCATAGCCAGACTATATGCTTTTGTAGGGATAACTTTCTTTTGGCCTTGTTATTTTGAAAGTTCATGATTACCTTGCTAGTTTGCTTGAACTATTATTGTTTCCACGTAAATAGGAAACTATTGTTTTGAATCTAATGGATCTGAACATTCACGTCGCATAAGAGGAGTTACAAAGGACATCTATGCTAGGTAGCATGAAAGCATCAAAAATTCATTCTTTATCACTTCCCTACTCGAGGACGAGCATGAGTTAAGCTTGGGGATGCTTGATACGTCTCAAACGGATCTATAATTTTTGATGGTTTCACGCTCTTATCTTGTCATCTTTGGATGTTTTATGCACCTTTTATATCTTTTTGGGTCTAACTTGTTAATTCAGTGCCAAGTGCTAGTTCTTGTTTTTTCTGTGTTTTTGGCTCTTTTCAGATCTAATTTTGGAACGGAGTCCAAACGGAATAAAATCCTCGAAATGATTTTTTCCCGAACGAAAGAAGATCAGGGGGCCTCTGGGCCAAGCCAGGTGGGCTCCAGGGAGCCCAAAAGCTCCCACTCCGCCACCAGGGGGGGAGGCGGCGGTGTCAGGGCTTGTGGCCTCCCTGGCCGCCCCTGACCTAGATCCTTGGCCTATATATTCCCTAAAATACAGCAAAAAATCAGGGGAGCCTCGAAAATACTTTTCCGCCGCCGCAAGCTTCCGTTTCTGCGAGATCTCATCTGGAGACCCTTCCCGGCACCCTGCCGGAGGGGACTTTGGAGTTGGAGGGCTTCTTCATCATCATCATCGCCCCTCCAATGACTCGTGAGTAGTTCACTTCAGACCTACGGGTCCGTAGTTAGTAGCTAGATGGCTTCTTCTCTCTCTTGGATCTTCAATACAAAGTTCTCCATGATCTTCATGGAGATCTATCCGATGTAATCTTCTTTGGCGGTGTGTTTGTCGAGATCCGATGAATTGTGGATTTGTGATCAGATTATCTATGATATATATTTGAGTCTTTGCTGATTTCTTATATGCATGATTTGATATCCTTGTAAGTCTCTCCGAGTCTTGGGTTTTGTTTGGCCAACTAGATCTATGATTCTTGCAATGGGAGAAGTGCTTGGTTTTGGGTTCTACCATGTGGTGACCTTTCCCAGTGACAGTAGGGGC